>NW_026136709.1:1612500-4182500 GCF_905237075.1 Dicentrarchus labrax
ACAGTAATTTCCCTCGGGATAAATAAAGCTTCTTGAATCTTGAATCTTGAATTTTGTTAAGATGACAGAGGTCAGCGAAGGAAGCGGCTGCTTTATTGAAGATCAGCTACACACTGTTGGAATTGCAGTAAAGTGTACTTTGGCACTCAGAGTAGGTCACTGTGGATAGAAAGTGTCAGCTGAAGTAGCAAATGTAAATGTAACATCAATTGAGGTATGTTGAAGGGCAGCTGCTGTGATTATGTGACTGTACAAGAGGTACAGGAGGACAATCAGTGATTTTCCTACAGCGTAGGAGGAGGAGCAGAAAGAGGAAGCCATTGATGGTTTATGGTGTGTTTATGGTATGGTTGGGTACTGAACTCTGTATTTTTAAGGATACTGATAAAAATATGTCACTACTACCGAGTGCAGATTCACATTAAATCAATCGCAGACTCTGTAATACAAAATACAAAGCTGGCCAGGGCAATGCATCTAACCTGGTCAAAATCACTCTATATCTGAATGCTCAAGAGTAAAATGTTACCATATTTGATATCCTGAAAGCCCCTATTACGCTAACGTTAGCAAGCCTGCAGCTGGTGCGGGAGTTAAACCCTCCATATATGACTAAACTTGAAGTTATGGGTCGACAAGTTCATTGCCATCTTCAGGTAATTAGCTAGCTAATTGGATAAGTTGTTGCTGTAGATAATGGGGTGTTTTTCACTATTGGTTGATGTAAGCTTAGTGAGACAGTAAGACTCATGCAATAGAAACTTTCCACAGGCTCTCGCGCCACATTTCGATTTTCTTATGCAGTGAGAAACAAATTTAGAACTAAAACAGCACAAAAACAGACAAGAGTCAACACAAAAATGACAACAATTCTTATATTCAAGTGATTATAACCTTTCAAAACAAAAATATTATATTCCATTTCTGACAATAGAGCTTCCTAAATGTTACACACTATACCTTTCACTAACAAAGACCACACCAATGAACGTGTGGAATTTATAAAGGTTTATTGCACGTAATGAACCAAATGAAAACCGATGTGGTGTACTGTAGGAGGGGTGAATGGATTGGGAAAGGGTTGAGGGATGAAAGGATGAGAGATTGAAGGGATGAAAAGTTGAGGGATGAAGGGAATAAGGGTTGAGGGATGAAGGGTTGAAGGTTGAGAAATAAAGGGGTATCGGAAGGAAGGGTGAGGGGTGAACGGATGGATTTGTTGGCGGGTGGATGACAGGACAGAGGGGTTCGGCGAGATGGAGAGAATCGAGTGGGTTGAGAGCCCCCAAAGAAACTTCAAATCGACTTGTAAGCATGGCATTTTTGATATCGTTTAGATCGTTACAGATGTACGTGAGATATGCTTGAGAAGACCATCTGCCGAGGAGTTTAGTGACGTTATCTGGGATTCCCTGCCTGGAAGCAGTGGATGTGGCTCAGATGCAGGGAATGCCCCAATACGGCTCTGGGGAAATTCCTGATTTGGACGGGATTTTTCGGAAGTGACGAAACTGATTTTGTGTGGGTACGATAATCATAACGATGGAATTGGCGAGCGGGATGAAGCTAAAGTCGGAACAGCTTCAGAGGCTAGTGCAAATTGTCTGAATTTATGTAACGAGAAGTGATTCAGGGAAGAGCGAGCTGCGAGAACACAGCAGTGTTTTGGCCCCACAAGTTCCCTGATTGAATTGTTGCAGGCAACCGGTGGCTTGGTATGCGAACGTAATATGATGTATAAAATCCGTTGCCGCTAAACCGCAGGGTTGGGTCAAGTATCTGACAGCTCTGGTCAGGGAAGGCTGAACGAATTATGTCGCAGTATGGGTGGAATGGGAGGGTGAATTCTACTGCGATGAGTTCTTTAGAGCAGGAAGATAGTGGCTGTTTGCATTTGATTGGACCGAGTGCGGTTTGTGGTTTTCTGGGGATATGAGGGTTGCATTTGGACGGATGTATTAAATGGCGAGGTCGATGCATCTACGTCTGTAAACTAATGTTACGATGATGACTCTGAAATAAAACTATTGACTGTTGCTTCCTTGCTTACCTGAACTAAGTGGCGAACCAGTATTTCGAACAAACGTAAAAATATCTATTACATATACATTTAATAGATGTGCCGTGGGATGCGCCGTGACGTCATCGGCGTTGCCGCGGATGCTACGCTGGGAACCCAGAAGCGGCGGTGAAGCTCAGCTGACGAAAAGGAATGGTAGGCGAAGAAGAGGACTCTGAGATTTCGGGAGTTTTCAAACATGTTGGCTGTCTGAAGGGTTGAGAATAGGCTCGTTTTCCGTGGTCCGAGGTATTCTGGGTTTTTTGTGTTTCTTGTCTGATGCCGATCATGTGGAAACTGAGTCGAGGAGGGAGTGAACGGATAAGGTGTGCTTAAGTACGTTTTGAGCAGAAATTAGATGATTGCAAGGCGTGGTCTGCCTGTAATGGTTTTGTTAAGAGGGCTTGCCTGCATTTAGGTATGAAAATGGGAGAAATTGGAAATATTTAGGGAGAAGACTAAATTTCATACTGACCTACCTAAGACCATCAGCAAGACAATTGGCATATAGTTACATAGTTATTCTTAATGGCTTCAGATTCAGTCAGATTCCCAGATTCCAGATTGAAATCAATGAAACAAGGTGGTTGAGCCAGAATCAACACACAATAAAAGGTCCTTGTAGGGTCTTTAAGATCAGAAAAATCGGATCAGAAAGAAATATCAAAAAGTATTTAGTATTGCTTTTAAACTGACTGACTTTCAGGCTTACAGTAAAGACGCTATCATACATTCACCGACAGAGACATCCACATCTGGAGACCCTTCTCATCCCTCCAATTTATTAGCGCCCAGGGAGTCAACTTGGACAGCAGGGGCCCTTGTTAGAGATCATATTTTTAATCTCCTCACATGAAATGACTGTCCCTCTCATTCAACATTATGGATGAGATCCCATTAAGGAGCGTGCCAGGTTTATGTGTCACCAATGAAGCAATATGAAAGGAGCCGGGCGACGAACAAATGCTCTACTCCATCACCGCCAGATAAAAGTAAATGGATCATGTCTCTAATAGTTGGCCTACTTTAAGACAGATTGCTTGTTAAATGATTTGCATGTTGGAGAGGGGAAGAAAGAGACCGAGACATTTAGTCATCTTTTTTTATGTGACAATATTAAAAAAAAATCTGTGCAGAAGGACTGCTTTGTCTTGCGGTCTTCTCTTTAGCCCTCATCGGGCTAACTTGTGGTGACAACCTTGTGTTTATCTTGTCAGTACGGCTAAAAAAAGTGAAATGTTTGCTATTTTGTAGACAATTTAAATTCATAGCTTGCTGTCCTTTTGGCAGGGTACCATATGCGCTCCATAGGATCTCAGCAGTAATGGATATTGATAGCCAGTCTGGCTGCTTTCACAAAACTGTTCCTCAACCTTTTCTTTTTTAAGAATGAAGTACTATGGTGAAGTTACAAAAGTAAAAAAACATTTGCAGGTGGAAGCAGCACATTTTGTCAGTGACAGCCTGTAGATAAAACCGTCCTGGATGCTCATTCCGTCTATGTAGCTCACATCAGGATTGTACAAGTCTGCTCGGAAGGTCTTTTCAATTAATTATTCTGCAAAAACATCTCAACACTTTTTCCCAGGTGAAGGCCTTAAAGGAGCATTTCACCCGTGGAAACATTAATATTTATTGAAAGTGGGTTATATATGTAGTCAAAATGTAACATACATTTTGTATTTGGTGCCTATTTGACCGAGAAAAGACAGAAAGTGACTTTAGGGCGCATTTGTATTAAAGACAACAACTCCCACAATGCACAGCTCCGCAAGCCGCTCCCACCAACAAGGACTACAACAACGTGAATGTAAAGCATTTATTTACAGAAATATATCAACAACAACAAAAATAAATATGTTAACAATGACAGTTGTAGTTCCTCCTGAGCGTCCTCAACGTCTCGGTTCCGCAGTACTGGCCATCTGCAGCTGGATATTTCTGTCGGATAGCCTGCACCACATCAGCGGGTAAAACGACACGATGGCCTCGACCCAATCTCTCGCCTTGCAGGACCCATTCCAGAAAGGCTGTTAGGCGATATTGTCTACAAGACATTGAGCACACAGTTAGTGATGCATGGTCTTTGTGTTTAGCGTGCCACAGTAGTTAGCAATGCAACTGCAAGCTGTTTGTGCAGTAAAGAAGTTAATGTTAGTTCAGTTGGCTGACGTTACGTATTAACCGGGAATAACTTTGTGATAATACTTGAACAAATTGTGTACATACATGCCACGTTGTTATAAGACAGAAAATAGAAACACTCACTTTACAGTCAGACGTCTGTGTGTCCGTAGGCGCACAGCGAGAGCACAGGCACCAGCAGTCCGCCCCAGCTCGAGCCAGTCCGGGCTCCTCGTTCGCGACAGGCAGGTCCTCTGCCTCGGCTGCAGAAGCCTCAGCCGCTGCTCGCTATATTGCGGCTCACAAAGGTAGCCACGAACAACTGATTCGACCATCGTACTTTAACATAGTCGTAACGTCTGGCTCGCTAGCGCCTCCACTTAGCTTCCAAACAACATGGCGGTTATATTTTTTAGTTTCTGCAGGTGAAGTCCCACCCACTGATCTGTAATAGGTCTGTAGTGTGAGTGAAAAAAAAATGAGGAAGTAGTGTTTGTAGTCTCTCCCTCTCAGGGGAAGTGAGGGAATGATGCACGACCATTCAAAAATATGACTGGGGTTCTAATGATACAAAGCTTAATGCAAATGGGTGAACAGTCCCTTTAAGAACCCAGAAATCCAATCTACTCTGTTTATAATATGATTTAAATCTGCCATTTCCCTGTACCATCTATGAGGGGTGCTGTGGGGAAGTCACTGACTTTTTCTGAAGGGTTAAAGCAGGTCACTGTGAATGCAAACATATGGTCAGTGTGTGTGTGTGTGTGTGTGTGTGTGTGTGTGTGTGTGTGTCTTATTTAACATCCAGTCCGATAGTGAGCAAGCCAGGCCCCTTGCTCAGTATAATTACAAGACACTGATCAACCTGGATATTGATTTTCTGTGCCTGATCAAATGTCAGGAGGAGGAGGAGAACATTCTTAAAGAATCATATGGAAGCTGTTTGTTTACACGTTTACAAGTTTTTGGTTTGGCTTTGTGTGGCTCTTTCACAACCAACCATTAAGTGGTAAATACGACTATGTCTACGTCATGTGCATAGCCTGAATTTGGACACCTCAATCTATGAGCAGGTCATAAAATGTGTTACTATGATGAGGTGAGAAAACAGAACATCATTAAAAGTACTGGAAACAATTATTTTATAGTCTTGTACATAAGTTATATTACGTAATATACTACTGACTTAGGATCTTTTCCTAATCTCAGTTGCCATAAAGAGGGCATGTCAGCTAAATGGAGACTTGTGGCTAGAATCCATTTTAAAAATGGCCATGCTAGGTAGTCCCCTTCCCAACAGCATGCGTTAGGTCATCTAGTTTAATATTATACCAGTATCTTTACTCTAGCTTTAAAATGGAGCCCACTATAGCCTCTGAAAAAGGGTGCAAAGTGGAAGAGTTAAAGTTAATGGGGTAGCTCTTGAGGTGGCCAATCAAATTTCAGGGGTGGTCAGTGCCACCCCAGGCCTTCCCTCTGGTCCTGCACCTGCCTACACTGTCACAGGGCCACGGTGACGAATTTTGTAATTTTTTTGGTTTACACTGGAGCCATCAATTAAATGTTAATGATCTTTTCTTTTTACCCTTAATTATAAAGCACTTTGTTTGTTTCAATGTGCACTCTATAGATTACTCATTGATCATCTTTCTGACATCTTTCTGAACCATGACTGAGATACTACCACAACGATGTGGTCGGGGGCTGGGGCTCCCTTGGACGCTGCCAGGGAGGTGGATTACTAATCAAATTAAAACTGCAAGCAGTGATGAACGGGCCCTTGCACTCGGTGCACGTCGGGGTTTGCTGCTGCCTCGTCACGTGCCGGCGTAACATGCAGATAATAACATGATAATTTCACGTAAATCTGATCAAAATTGCCATATCTGAATATTATGTAGACTATATGTAGACTTGTTCAAGGGGGGACTCTCATCAAACATGTGAAGTTGAGTTGAGATCGGTTCATGTACAAGTTAGATAGTTATTAAAGTTAGTTGTGACAACTTCCTTTTTCATGGCGAGTCGTTGAAATCTGACACCAGGCCACGGCATGCTGTTTGACGGAATTTAGTAAATAGCACAACTTTTAATCAGGAATGCCTTTAGATGGCTGTGTCCAAATGTGGAGTCCATCCAATCAATTCCCTAGGAGGAGGAGTACAAATACAATGTGCAAATCGCCAGAAATTCCTGTTGGGTTTGGGATATAGCGCCCACTGGATTTTTGATTCGTCAGGATAAGATCCACACATGTGCCAATTTTTATGCATATCGGTGAAAGGGGCCTCAGATGGTACAGTTTTGCTATGCTCATAGTGGACCAGCAGAAAAATACGAATTTTTCGCTAGACTGACATGTGCGCCACGTTTCACACGTTTCATATGTTGCGGCCTCCAATAATGCGATCGTTTGGAAGGAATGATAATAAAAATTCCTACAGATACAATTGGGCCTTTGCACGGTCGGTGCTCGGGCCCTAATAATCTAAACAGATATATAAATCTTATGCCATGCCCATCTTCCTAATTACCTGGCAGTCAAAACATCATTCCTCACTTAAATTGCCAGTGCTGACTTGGTCTGGTCTGTGCCTTCCACAAAGCTGCTGCTCCTGAAATTTTTGTTTGTTTTTTTACATTTGCAGACATCTTTCAAAGGGGAGCCTGGCCGTGAGCTAATGTTATTTGGGGGTCTGGTCATGGAAAAGTTTGGGAATCTCTGGTTTACAGCTACATGCATAAAGACAGCTGTTGCTGTTGGAGAACCTTGCTGATGCAACACATGCATTAAATTGCACTTTTTCTCCCATGCCATCCTTCTTATTGACAGGTTTCATGAGAGGTGAAGCGGACAGTATTGATATGGAAATGGTTGTTTAAGGACGTATCTGCATCCATTTATGGATATTTCATTTTATGGATTGTGGGAGTGGAAACAAAAATTGTGCACATGCAGCTGTTTTCACAATGCTTCTGTGGTGATCAAACAGAATCAGGCATACGCACAACTTTATAAATCTGACGTAAATAATGCGTATTTCTTTGTGTGTAAGCCTAATTTTTCTAATTTCCCGCATTCTAATCAACAGCTATTTTTGTGCAAGCTACAACATTTGACTGGACACATTAGTAATGTTTGCCACATCAGCTGAGCGCATGAGCCAACAAACACATTTGCCTCTTCAAATAGGGTGGTCCATTCAAAGTGCCAGCTCCTCAATTTTCCCTGTACATAAATAATACCTGCCATACTGCTGTCAGCTGGCTGTACTCCCTACTCTGTTGCAAACAATTTCAACACAGATCAGTGAGCTCTTGATGAGAATCAGACACTGTGTTTGGGTGCTCTACATGCTTTTTAATGCTGAAGAACTCATTCTGGTTACTCAACAATACAATTCTAGAGCTTGAGATGACAATACAGTACCTCCTCTATCTAAACCATCCAACCAGCTCTTGTGCAGTGAATGGAAATTAAAAGATCCACTCTGCTGCAGCTTTTTGTTAAGAGCAAGGACCAAGTTTTGACCTCA
Organism: Dicentrarchus labrax; assembly: GCF_905237075.1. Taxonomy (NCBI): domain Eukaryota; kingdom Metazoa; phylum Chordata; class Actinopteri; family Moronidae; genus Dicentrarchus; species Dicentrarchus labrax. Next base: position 1,620,220 of record NW_026136709.1, read on the forward strand.
GCAGTCTGAATGTGAATGGCTGCAATCAAGCCCCGGAAAACCAGTCATTATCTGCCAGCTTCATCTGCAGCATCTGCTGCCGCTTTCAACTTTCAATAGGCCTCTCTCCTCCTAGGGGATTTAGTTGCATTTAAATGATCACATCAGTGCTGAGAGGATGGACCTCCTGTATTGTTTTTTTTATTATTATTACCCAAATTCTTGAAATGGTTTGTATCTATAAGCTTCTGTTGAAACCTTGTTTACTTCATATTTGACAGATGTAGAATGAGGTTTTCAAGGTTCCACAAGCAAATCCAGCAAAACAAAGAAGGGGCTCACAAAGGCCCTATCTAGAGCCAGTGTTAGGTTTGTCTTTTCTGTCTCTAGTTGCAACTATATCTGGTTTTCCCCACAGAGTTTGTTTTTCCTTGCTGAAATTTGCAGTTGACACTTGTCATTGGTGTTGCTTACTTTTGCAGAGTAAGTAATTAACTGGCTACTTTACAAAACACCCATACTAGAATATGATGATGTTGCATTTACACATTGGCCTGCTACCTTATAAATGGAGTCATTTTATACACATTTTTACCCACTTAAAAACTGCTTAAGGCCAAGGGCCCGACGTGACTACATGCCCAATCTTATTACTGATGGAATTGATGGCCAAAACTATCAAAATAGGATCCAAGTTCTATGAAACCTTTAAGCTGATGAGAAACTGTAAAAAAAAAAAAAAAGTAATCTTGACAGCCTTAGATGAGAAAAATGACATTATAGTTCCAACAGCGCTTCCCACATAAATGCAGAGTTATAGAGGCAGTACAAAAAATAAGACAAAAGTACTGGGAGGACTTAACACTCCTGGAAAGTGTAAGAATGCTGTGCGGTTGATGGCGGCTGGTGATCAATGCCTTTTATCAGCGGGAGCACACACACGCACCCTCCCTATCTCTGCCCCCTCACTCATTGCAGGATTAGCCACTGGATACATGGATTATTACACACACAGTTGCAGATACACATGCAAGTATACACACACACACACACACACACATACAAACACATTTTCTTGGTGCAAGCACCAACTGCCTCTCTCCTCCTTAATCCCCTTTTCAAAGATGCTGTGCGTGAACATGTGTGCGTGTGAGGGCTGTTGGAGGGAGGTATGTGTCGAGGGGGATTATGTGAATATAGTTAAGATTTGATGTCAATAGAAATTCTTTATAATTCTCCCTCTTGCCCTCAGAGCACATTTCCATGCTGACTAACGTACAATGGAAAACACAAAGAGGCTTGTCTCCATGCCTGCAGAGCGCAAAGATTACTGTACACGCTTGTAATCTACATATTATGCTACTGTATGTTGCTAAAGGGCTCTTAAATGGTTTTTGTTAAGTAGATTAGTCTCTTTGTACGTGTGTGTGTGTCTGTGTGTATGTGTGCCTTATATATTCATGAATTTGTTGGTTAATGTATGTGTGCATGCTGCTGTGCGTGTCGATCCTGATACGAAGCAAATGAAGAGTATAGACAATGTAAGAGGTTAGTTTAAGGTTGGAGCTTTTATGTATTTTCTTTTAACTATGCATTTGTGGGTGCATGATGGGTATTGAAACTTAATGCTATGCTTTTGCGAGATGCAATCATGATGACACCATTTTAACCTTCCTATTATGTTGTGGGTCATTTCTGCTTTTGAGTTATCTGAAATATTGGTTAACCTCTTCTTTACTTATTTGACTTTTCATTTTATTCTCTCATTTAGGGTCATGATTTTAGATCTATGCACAATTCTATACGATGATGATGTTGCGGGGCAATTTGACCCAGATGCTTTCATGTACAAAAATAGTTGCACAGACACAAAATAAAAAATGTTAGACAAATTAAATCAGATGTTCCTCATATGCTTCCGCATTGTCTGACCCGGTTTCTAGTACACTGTAAACCCGAACAGTACTGCTAACTCATAAGAAATATGGTCACAGAAATCAAAACCAGCCAATGAGTCAACAGAGCACTTAACTATTTAGTGCTGTTAACTATTGATGTTGTTTTAAGTTTATGTGGATCAATTTTTCTGAGTGAACATTTGTGTCTAAATCATAACTTCTGAGTGAACGGAGGGACGTAGCGCCTGACGTCATCGACGTCACGACATTCAGGCTCGGACTTCACGTTTCTAAAAGATTAGAGATGGCTACGGTTTGGCGAGAAGAATTTTGAAGTAACGGAGGAAAACCTTTCATTTACTGTGGGTAAGTTACAAAAGTCAAGAGAATACAAACATATTCTTTGCGATGTTAAAGAAAGATTTGTTCTGTGTTCCTTTGTTTTTATTTTACAGCCGTGCACTCGGTTTGTCAGCGTTAATCAACGTTGTGTCTATGACTGTAAACGGTAACTTTTAACTCTGCTGCTGTCCTTTCTTACAGGTGCTTTGGTCTGGTCAGTAAAAAGTTTAAAAATGTCGGTTATAAGTCGTCAGGCGCAGTAAAGTTAACAGAAAAACTAACGTTATTGAAGTTAGTTCGTGTTAGCGGTTAACACGTTGAAGTTTGAATTGCACCGTTAGGAGCTGCTGTTCGTTAGCCCGGTACCGTACAGACAGTCAGGCTCTGCATCTATAGTGAAAACCTTCATGGTGAGGAACAACAGAGCTTAGTTTAAACTTTTTTCTTAACGTCAGATAAAGCACGAGGAAGGAAAGAGAGAAAGAATGATACAATAGTAATATTAAAAAAATCAATTACCATCAGATAGATATATTGATGCATAGTATGGCATTTCGTTACAATAGTACAAATATTTGAAAAAGGAAACATATACAAGTTGAGTGAATGATAAACACACAACAAACACATTTAGTGTTTGCATTTATAGCTTGACTGAACCAGTATATATTGTAACTATTTAACATATGTTTGATAAGTACTGTATGTATTTTAAGTTAACTTATATCTGTTGTAATTGACCTTTGCTTGTAGGTTCAAGTGGAAGCACAGAGTTTCCTCGAGCTTCAAAGACATCTCAGTAAGATGTATCCTAAAATAGTGTTGATGGTTGAATGTGGTTTTATTTTATTATTATACGATGTAGTTGTGGTCTGGTGAACTATATTGCGTTATACACAGAGGTGTCTATTTAGCATGGCCTCATTGATATAAATGGGATGGGCAAAATAATAAAAACACCTCAGTATAACGTCATACAATTCAAGAGCAGCACAGTCACAGGTAAAAACTGCTAGCTTTGCTGCTAACAGTGTGTAATGGATGCATTATGTTTTCCTCTTGAAACACAAGTTGAAAAATCGACATTTATCTTTATACATTTATGTGTTTGTATGTCTGCAGGTGTTTGCTGAGTTCCATTGCATTACAAATGTGAAGCTACGTAATCAGTTCTACTGTGAGGTTGACGGATACACACCTCAACCGACTGTACAGAGAGAAGGCCTCACGGACAGGCAAGACAGCGGAGGCACTCCGAGAGATCTTCAGGATTTATGACCGCCATGTGAGTTTAAGATTAACTTTGCTGTGAGCACAATGATGGTTATTCATGATTATTTTATGATTATGTAAGTTGAACTGGCTTGATGTGCTGGTAAATATTTCTATAATGATTATTATGTTTTGGTTGTCAATCTAGGAACAACATGATGTAAACATGAGACGCAGACTGGTCCTTCAGAGGATGACTGTGTTCTTCAAGACCTGGAATGTAAGTATTTAGTGTACTCATAGAAATGTCAATATCAATGACATGTAACATGAAAGATAGTATGGGAAACCAACTTTAAGGCCGTTTTTCAGGTTCAAATCGATGGATAGGATATGGATATGTTTTTTTTTTCTCTCAGTATAATGCTAAAATGTGGTATGTACAGTGAAAGAGTGATTGGGGACCTCCTCTCCAAATTAAGGCCCGGACACACCAACCCGATTATTGGCTGTCGGACAGTCAGGCGATGTCGGTGACTCGAGTCGGTTTGGTGTGTCCCGTGCCGTCGGGGTCGGCGTCGGCGTTCAATTTGGCCGATTCGACATGTAGAATCGGCCAGTGGCCGTTGGCCTCAATGACCAATCTGATTGGTGGGATGCTAGCACTTAACTAGCGAATCAGTGAGTGCACGAGAAAACCAGAAGTGACGATGGTAAACATACTACGCCAACGCCAGTATCTTGTTATTATTTGCCATCGTATTTTCCGTTCAGGGTGGGTCTCCTTACTATGGTCACTGACAACACAACCCATTTCAGCCCCAAGAGCATTTCTATTGTCACAAAGATGAAATTGTTGTGAGTGATCTCCCTAGGTTGACTGATGTTAAGTTTTTAGAGAACTGTTCAGTGTTCTTAACTCCTGCTTTTAAATTTTGAGTGTATTTCCCACATTTTACGAGTTGAAAATTATAAGTTGAGGAATATCAATATTTATAAGATAACATCGAGATAATTTAAGGCAACTGTAAATGTAATTTTTATTTTATGTAAACTTAAACATTTTCAGTTTAGCCCTCTAGATGTAAATGGCGATTCAATTTACGTCTAGAACTTGTGGATCTTATAGACTTTCCAAATGTAGCCAGACCAAATTTTTTTTTTAGTCATTTCACAGGGGTTGTGATGCTCAAACAAATGCATGCACCATTTTACAGTCATTATTTCACAATTTAAGCTTATGGTCTTGGGCCAGTGTGCATCACGACACCATTGCTGTAATTACACAGTTTGGCCACTATGTCATATTGGCTTCAGAGCTCAGCATTCTTCCTGGGGGGTTAGGATAAATATTAATGTGATTTCCTGACTTTTCCCTCTAGTTTTTAAGTTGTAGTTATACTGATGCTTTTCTCAACAAACTTCTTAATGGGTTGCTATAAAATCCTAAAGACATTTACTCTACCTCCACAATGAGGCTGACTTTTCTGGTTTCACATCTAATGTCAACAACTAATGAATGGATCGCCATGAAATATGGTTCAGGCATTCATGCTCCTTTCGGGATGGATATTAATTTCCTCATGGCACCATCATCCGGTCAAAATTTGTTTTGTTTTGTTTTTGTTTTATGACCAAATACCTGCAAAACTAATGCCATTCCTATCAGCCTCAGCTGTACTTTGTATTTAGAGGTATTTAACTTATTTTAGAATGTTTAACATTGAAACTGTTTCAGTAGCCTTTTAGCACTGTTTGTGAGCATGTTAGCATGCTGGCGTCGGCATTTGTTTTTTTCTCTGCTTTAAACTCCTGATTGGAGTTGGAACAGCCAATCTGCTCTCTTATTTCTTCACTGGCTCACCTTTGGGGATAGTCTAGACTTTTAAGACCTTGCTTGTTACATGAAAGGCCCTCCATGATCTTGCACCTTTATACGTTTCCAAACTCTGACAACCACATACCCTTTACAAATCCAAGGGGCGATTGTGCTTTTGCCTTGAGGGCACCATCTCTCTGAGACAGTCTGTAAACAGCTTCAAAAAACCTTTATACTGTTGATTGCTATATGTGTGTTGTTTTATTTGCTGTAATTATATCCTGCTCAGCACTGTGTAACTTTGTTTTTATACAGGGATCTCAAACTGCCGGCTCGTGCCTGTGACATGATGTCAAAAATATAATCCGGCCTGCAAGATTATTTTTATTCTTTCTAGTTGTTTCATTTAGGGCATTTAGTCTTGGTGTTCTTTTATCTTAGTGCCTGTTTGTATTTGTGTTTGCTACTTACACTTAACTCTATCTTGGACTCTGGATTTATTGCCAATACCTTTGTATTTGTTCACCTGTTGGACCTCCTTCTTAGTTTTGACCATTTCCTGCTGCATTCCTGTGAGCCTTTGTACCTCACTTTGAGTAATAAATCACTGAACTAAACCAGATCGGCCTTAGTAGTCTGCATTTAGGCCCAGTTCTCTTTGTGTCCCTGTTACCCAGCTTGAACTAGCGTGACATTATCAGGTGGGACAATGCAAGACGTTAGTTCAGGAAAACAGTGCCTATTTTAACTAAACATGATAACTATCAAGTTGCTCCTTGTCCCAAAGTAAGCAAAAACTTAGAGTCTGAAATGGGCCAGTACTCTCTGGTACTGAGTACAAGCAATTCTCAGTTTACTTATTTCTTATTGAGTGTCGCTACCATAATTGCCTAAAAATAACTACAAAACCATTCCGTTTTTGGGCCTTGGTATTTCTAAAACCCTGCCTACAACGATGCTGTGAGGTACTCCCAAATGCTTGTGTAACTGCGTCTCCATGTAAACACAGCTTAATGAAAAGAAAACAGCATTGAAAATGTCCCTAAAAAGGGTTAGGGTTATGTTGGGTTTAGAGTTAGTTGTGTGCTGAATTTGGGTACTTCCGCAGGCACTACCACAATGGGCAAGTGTTTATTTACACTGTAATGTTTCTGAGTTATTTTAACCCAAACCTAAACGTTAATTAAAATGACTAGTAAAAGCTACTTAATCAAGAAGTTTTTAATGTACAAAACTATGTATTGTGTATTTTTTAAAATTTACTGGTTTAGAGTATGTACTGAGGTTGAGGGATTGAAAACAGGTAGAGCTATTGCCTGAATTAAGATATGCATTATTTTTGAATGAGCATACATATTTGACCCTGAAAAAACAGCAGCTTGACAAAAAGAAATCTAAACTCAACTTAAGGTGCAACTTATTTGTTTCCAAAGCTTACAGCCAAATTATATGGCCTACCAATTAATGAGTGAGCAGGAAGAAGATGGTAAGGTGTCAAAATCTGTGTTCATGAGAAGGCTGGTGGCAGTGTAAAGGCTACAGTGTAAAGGAATCCCACTCACACATACCAATATCTCAACTTTAAGTCTCACCAGCACCGAAAAAGATTTGTGGCGAGGAGCCTCCTACACAGACCAGATTTTATTAGTGAGGAGGAGGATAGAGGGATACAAGAAGTGCATGATGAGAATCCCACCCTGACTTGACACACACACACACACACTGCTGAGGAACTGATACCGTTCTTTGTCATATGCAAGCTGTTTGATATGTGGACAGTTCCTGGTGCTGAAAATCAGGAGCATTAGTTCCCGCAATAGAGCCCCCATTTGATTCTAACACTAATTTAACACCTCAGTATTTTCCCTAAATTAATCACAAACAATCCGAAAATCTACAGGAAGTAATATAAGTAGAGGCCAGGACACCTTTCCTTGGAGTTTAGAGTATTTAGAGCATTCAAACAGCTCTTATGGCTTCGGCCGAAATACTGCCAGACAGTTTGGGTTAGGCACTTTGTTGAGATTGTTATACTATATTTATTAATCCCAGAGGGGAAATTGTTTTTTTCACTCTTTTTTTTATACACACTTTCATGCACTTGTGGACATGCAAACAGGGAGAGAGAGATGGTGGAGTGATTTCATGCACTTGTGGACATGCAAACAGGGAGAGAGAGATGGTGGAGTGATGGGGCTGCAAAGTTAACAACGCCCCATGAGCAGGCTTGGGGTTAGGTGCCTTGCTCAAGGGCACCTCGGCAGTGCACAGGAGGCGAAACTGGCACCTCTCCAGCTACCAGCTCCATATTTTGTGGTCTGTGGGACTTGAACCAGCGACCCTCCGGTTCCCAAGCCAAGTCCCTACACACTGAGCTACTGCCGCCGCAGGATGCATACTCAATAACGGGTCCCAACGAATATAGTAACCCAAGGATGTGTGTTTGTGTGTATGTTTGTGTGTGTGTTTGTGTGTGTCCTGGGTATGAGGGGGCAGGGGCTCCATTTAGAAATAGGCATGTTTAACATAAAGGTGGGGGCAGGAGCAAATCAGTGGGCCTAATAGCTCATATTAATTACACTTATTTTAGATGAAAATTCATAAATCTTACATGACAAGCTAATCTTTGAGCTCCACTCGATGAGGGAATTCTCCCCCAAGCTGTGAATGGCTAAGCAGCTAAAACAGACCATATGGCACATTTGCAGCTCTTAACGTGCACTACATCACACTGTTTATGATCAAAGAAAACAGACATTCATAGTTAGGTGTCATCCCCTGTGAGGGATGCCATCCCCATGTGAGCCAATCAGGAGCTAACATCGTCTTGTGCAAATATGCATATTTTATAAAATGCTGGATCACATAAAGTAATGCTATTCAGTCATTGCAGTCTGAACCCATAAGACGTCATAAAGGATGCTGTATCTGTTGCGTGTGGACTGTGGGATGATGATATTTGAAATGAGACGGTCTGTCAGCTTACATTGTCCCATAGAGGTGACACAAGTCAGCCTCTGACTGACACCTTGTTCCTGTTGTGACCAACAGCTGGCTGTCTTTCTAAATGTATCACTTTGTTTTGCTCTACGGAACCATTTCGTCTTACTGGATACAGGGGCGGATCTAGATGGTTGGCTTAAGGTGGCAGCTGCCACCCTTAAAAACTGCCTGGCCACCCCAGTCTGATGTCAAATTTAACACACAATTAGGGCCCAAGCACTGACCGTGCGAAGGCCCTATTGTAATTGAAGGAATTCTTCTTTTCTTTTCCTTCCCAAACGAACGCATATTTGGAGGCTTTCCCGTGCTCGAAAACTTATGAAACACGTCAGTTGTAGCGAAAGAGTCCACTATGAGCATGGCAAAATAAACTGTACCACCCGGGTCCCCTTTCACCAATATGCATAAATATCGGCACATGCGTAAATCTTATCCAGACGAACAAAAAATCCCGCGAGTGCCATATCCCAAACCCAACAGGAAGTCAGCCATTTTGGATTTAGCGGCCATTTCTGGCGATTTGCACACGTTGTATTTGAACAAACTCCTCCTAGGGAATTGATCAGATCGACTTCAGATTTGGACACAGCCATCTAAAAACATTCACGATTAAAAGTTGTGCTATGTACGACATTCCGTCCAATGGCGTGCCGTGGCATGGTGTCCAATTTCGATGATTCGCCATGAAAAAGGAGGTTACTAGTCATAACTTCAGTGTACATGATCCAATCTCAATGAAACTTCACATGTTTGATAAGAGTCCCGCCCTGACCACGTCTACATGACAATATTCAGATATAGTGATGGCGCCACCTACTGGCAACAGACCATATTTATCAAGTATCTCAGAATTATTTTAGGAATTGTGCTGAATGTTCCACTAAAAACAGTCCTACCTCAGAGTAGTTATTGATAAAGTGTAGTCTAACAGTTTTTCTCTGAAGTATCTGACAGAAGTAAAATATAAATAGCCAAAAATAGCATTATCATAACATTTCTTATGTGTAGGTTTTAAGGCATATAGGCAAATGACTTACCAAGGTTACGAGAATATATTTACATAGTTAAAACAAAGTCAAATACAGCCATGTTCCCACAGATATGGGGAATCCTGGAAATTGCACTGTAAAAATATCTATTTTAATATGTAGCCCCAGTATAATTATCCTCTAAGACACTATATTAGATATTACCTCTTAAGTTGATATAACATTAATGATAATTAAAGCTGCAAGCAGCGATGAACAGGCCTTGCACTCCACGCAACTCGGGGTGTGCTGCGGCCGCGTCACATGCCGTTGTAACACGTGTGGACCACGACATGAAAATTTTGCGGAAATCAGATCATAATCGCATTGCAGCACTTACTTCCTGTTGCCAGTAGGTTGCGCTCTCACTATATGTGTCATGTAGATGTGTTCAGGGCAGGACTCTTATCAACGTGTGTAGTTTCATTGAGATTGTATCATGTACACTGAAGTTGTGAGGACGTTTTCAGGGTGGGACTGTTAAAGAAGATGTGAAGTTTAGTGGACATTGGACATTGTACACTGAAGTTATGTGTGCTAGCTGTTTTATGGCCATTCGGCGAAACTCCACACGTCGTCACGGGCATGCGGTTCGACGTACAGTCAAAGTTACGATTTACCATGCCACCAGAGAGCCACCTAGTGGCGGATTGTTGACACGTTTTATAGTGAGCTTCAGGGAGATGCCTAAGGAAGACATAGGGAACTATGGACCCAAGCTTGGTGTCAATTGGACATACCAATGTGGAGAAATACTCCACTTCCTTTTTTGACAAAAAATCAACAGTAAGTGCTAATTTTATAATGCACTGATTTTTTGTAATATCAAAATACTTCAAATGACTTTTTTTCCCAGGACAGTCCGCAGATGGTATTTGAAAAATTTGTGCGAATCGGACAAAGCGTATAGGAGGAACACGAAAAAGTAGCTTATGGACATTTCGCGCTCTAACGAACAAAAATTCTAGGTGAAAGTGGGCAGGGCCTATATGGGTAGATTCAGGTCCATTCACCAAACGCGTAGATGTAAGGTTTTTGAATGTGCGACAAACTATGCAGAAGTTATTAGCCTGAAGGCACTTTTTATGATAGTAGCACCATCTAGTGGCCAACCCGAAAGCGACACATAGAATATAAAATTTTGCGCCACGACTGACATGTGTGCAGCGTTTCATGAGCCTCCAAATATGCGATTACAAAGTTACTAAAAGAATTAAAGCTGCAAGCAGCGTTGGGCGGGACCTCGCACTCCACGCAACATGGGGCGTGCTGCGGCAGTGTCACGTGCCATCGTAACACGTGCGGATCACAACATGAAAATTTCACGTAAATCAGCTCAAAATCGCCACGCAGCGCTTACTTCCTGTTGCCAGTAGGTGCCGCTATCACTATGTCTGAATATTGTCATGTAAACATGTTCAGTGCGGGACTCAAAACCTGTGAAGTTTCATTGAGATTGGACCATGTACAGTGAAGTTGTGAGGACGTGTTTAGGGTGTGACTGTAAACTGAAGATATGAGTACTATCTGTTTGATGGCCAATCGGTGGAATTCGACACGTCGTCACGGGCACGCGGTTAAACGTACAGTCACAAATAGCACAAATTTTGATCACCAATGTGTCTAGATTGCAGTTATCGAATTTGAAGTCAATCTGATAAAATCTATAGGAGGAGTAAGTTAAAACAGAAGACCTTAAATGCCGGAAATGGCATCACAGTTTGACATTCAATTCAACCTGGCCAAATTTGACGGCATGCCACGGACACGCCCTTCAACGTACGTGCCCAAATAGCACAACTTTTAATCAACAACATGTTGACTGTACAGACCAATTTTAAAGCAGATCCAATTAATTCCCTAGGAGGAGTTAGTTCAAATACAATGCAAAAAGTTCGCTGAAAGTGAAAATCAAAATGGCCAACTTCCCGTGGGGTTTGGGGTATGGGTCCAAGAGGCTTTTTTGCACGTCTCGGCACGTTACACGTGCCTACCGAGTTTCATACATATCGGTGAAACGTGGCGCCGGGGCTGTTTTTTTTAAATCCTATAGGGGGCGCTACAAACACGATAAACACGATTTTTGGTATGTGAGCTAAAGGCACCAGTCTACACGTGCCCTGTTAATTTCATATTCATAACTATTGCGGTCTCCGCACAGTGATTTACCATGCCACCAAAACGCCACCTGGTGGCGGATTGTTGACACATTTATTAGCGAGCCTCAGGGAGCCATGGGCAAGCATCGTACCAAGTTTCATTTTAATCACACGTGCCGATGCGGAGACATAAACTTCTCCTTTTTAAAGAGCGCCACCTTGTGGCGATGGCCTGAAATTGTGCACAATGCCTAAGGAAGACATGGGGAACTATGGACCCAAGCTTGGTGTCAATCGGACATACCAATGTGGAGAAATGGTCCACTAACTTTTTTGACCAAAAATCTACAGGAAGTGCTAATTTTATAACATGCTTATTTTTTGAAATATCAAAATTCTTCAAATTCCGGGTGCTACGTGAAAAAAATTGTGCAAATCGGACAAAGCGTGTAGGAGGAACACGAAAAAGTAGTTTAAGGACATTTCGCGCTCTAACGAAAAACAACTATAGGCGGAAGTGGGCGTGGCCTATATGGAGAGATTCAGCTCTATTCACCGAATGCGTGGATATAAGGCATGTACTGGTTGAAACCTGCCAATTGCAATTGGAGCAGCTTTGCAGACTGTGGCCTGCTACATAGCTGTAGCCTGATATTCCCCAAAGACACCAGAGAGTTAGCCTCACAGAAACTTTTACAAATGGCTGTGACTGTGCTTCTAGTGACTACAAAAGCTCGAGCCCACATGAACACGGAGAGTCTCGCAGCAGCTGCTCATGGCTGGTTAGCTTTGGCAGTCTGTCACTCTGGCTGGCGTTACCTCACGGGCGACATGATCCATGCCCCGTATATGATTCTCTCTGCTGGATTTTTATAATTAGGGGTTTGATGTGTTTGGGGCACAAGATCAATTTTAAACAAACAGTTTAACAAACTGGAATTTTTAGTTTGTTTAACTGGGTTTCAGCAAAAACAAACAAAGTACAGAAAACAAGAATAAATATGACACTGAAGATTTTCCTTTTGATTCATGCTGCATGAAAGATTTTCAAGCACACATTATAGCTATAGCCTATAATTTCCAAAAGCTTATGAATGCACTGGTTATGGATGTGTGCTTCATTGTTTTCAAGTAATTTAATGAATTTTTATTTCCTGTTGAACACACTGTGGCAGTGATCCATGATATTTTGCAATAATAAAGATAAATAGTAAATGGACCTGGACTTGTATAGTGCCTTTCTAGTCTTCCGTCCACTCAAAGCGATTTTACACTATGTGCCACATTTGCCCTGTCACACACATTTACAGTGATAGCAAACCATCAAACAGAAACTAATGCATTCATACACATTCAAAGAGCAATTTGGGGGTTCAGTATCTTGCTCAAGGATACTTCGACATGTGGCGGGAGGAGCAAGGGATCGAACCGACAACCTTCCGATTTGTGGACGACCAGCTCTGCCTCTGAGCCACAGCCACCCCTAAATAATAAATAAATAATAAAGGTGTTATTGGCTCCATTTTCAGGCCCCGGACTGCCATTACTCAACATTGTGACATGAGGTCAACTCACAGTGACATAAATCAACATCCAACCACAACCCCCGACCATTAATGTCTTATTGTACATTTTCAGCTTTACAAACCTAATACAGCAACATTTCAATCTCATATCGCCTCTGGCCCGCACAAATTATCTGAGGAGAGAAACGCAATGTTAGGCAAATTGTTTGTGAAAGATATCCACATCCTTCTGAGATATTCAATAAAGCCACGTCCGCTAGAAGCTGTGTGTATGACAGAATAATTATCAATTTCCATATCATTAGGATATTAGGGTCGGAAACAGCATAACAAAAAACATTTGTTAATGCCCAGTGATTAGATCAAGTCTACGGCATGTAGCATTAGGAGAATTCAATTTCAAATCCACAGACTTGTGTGTTGGCTGCAACCATGAAAATCTGATGATGTCCATGAGAATTGGTAGGCTTCCTCGATTATTATGTAAGATGAGGAAGCCAGTGTTGCAAAACTGTGCACATAAGCAAATTGAGAGCAGCACTGCAGAGGGAAATATTGTAATCAATGGCAGCAAGGGCCCTGGAGTGAGATAAACATCAGCATCCAGAAAGGCTCTGTTCTTGTAAATGTTTTATTTACAAATAGCTTATAGATGCCTTCTGGATTAGATATTGATGTTGTAATGGAAGTGTGATTAGAATAATGAGACATTATAGCATGTGACCTTTGCCTAATGCTTTATTGAAGTGCTTTCCAGGATTATCATTTTGCATAATTCATGCAAAACAAACTCAACCCTCCAATTACTTTGACAGTATAGGCTGTTACATTTCACTATCACCCTCAGGGTGTCGACTAAATCAATAGTCCACAGACAATGTGTATTATCATTATACAATGATATTTGGAATGTTAATATTCAGGAGTCATTTATTTACAGATTTAATGATATCCTCATATTTCATCTTATAGATAGATATCTTGACATCTGACATCTTCTATCTTGACATGAGATTTTTAGGCATGCTAGTGACTAGGGATGGAAATTTCAGTACACCACTATTGTCCAGACTGAAATATATTAACTATTGTGTTGAACCCCAGTGGATAATTCTCAGTGATGTTGGTGATCAATGTTTCCTCCAGTGGTACCATGAGGTTGATCATTTTTGCTTTTAGTGAAAGTTCTTTAACTAAAATTGCCCAAAAATGTGCTACAGATATCCACCTTGCCTCAATAATAAACCCTAAAGACATTGCTGATTCCTATTGCATCAGGTCTATGTTTTCACTCATCTGGTAAAAAGATCTCAACATTTACTTAGGCATCAAATTACATGGGTCTCTGACTATGTAGCCTCATGACATTGGTGACTGGTTCCATATTTCAGCTTCGATTACACTTTGACTTTACACTTATTGCTGAATAAATTAATAAAATTGAAACATTTCGACCTCAAAACTTTATGCAGATCCACCCAGTAGTCATCAAGATGAATGAATTGACCAACCAACCCCCAGACCTACATTACATAGAGCCATGGCTCTATGTAATGTAGGTCTATGGGTGTCACTTTTCCAGTGTGACCATACAGTATACTCATACCCACTGGGTTAGAATTTGATGAATTTCCGAAGCAAAATTTGTCTTGCAAGCACTTAGGGTGAATTGTGCTAATGTATTACATTGTGACACTTCACATCACTCTCCACCAAATAATATTGTGATTATTGAGTATTATTATTGTGATGTATCTGGCAATAGGCAATAGTCTTTTTTATTTTATGCTGTGCCAAAAATAAATTCCAACTCTGGTTGCATGGATACTAAGTAAAATAATAGTGAAATAAACAGAAGCCCAAATATACTGATAGAGATGCGCAACTGGAGGTGATTTTAAAGTTCATATCCACACATTGTGTGCTTCCTATGCACTCATGTCATGATTACAGAAAGCTAATTTAGATAGAAAGAGCTTTCTATAATTGCAGTCTCTAATTGTTTATCCACTGACCAGGTCTCCCATTTATTTACTGACGCTAATCTGATATTCATACATACCAATTTGAATGCAAACGGAAGAAAGTAGGGGTATAAGAAAATGTAAAAAAAATATCTTATTGTGATATTTTATTTTGTGATATTGTTTTGATTGCAAACTGCATTGGTTTTTGTGTTTAAACCTGTAACCCGTAGATGGGAGTGTTTTTAACATAAATAGAGGGCTATAATGTTAGATGTTACAGCAATTGTGATAAAAACAAATGCAGATCCCACTTTCTTTTACTTTTTATGCATATGGTGGGGTGTTCTTTGTACAAAGACAGTTCAATTATTATTAATTAAAAAGAAATCGCAATATATTGCCTTGCTGACAGTGTTGCAATATAATGCAATTGTTGAATTGTAACCCCAGTATCGTGATATGTATCATATTGTAAAAGTCAGTGTCATGCATGCACTATACATTCTCTACTGTAGCTCTATTATATGTTTCTCTGTCTGCTGGATGCAGTTAATCCGCCTCAGGTCTTTGGCTAGCTGCGCTCATACAACGCCTTGTTTTGTTGTTGCCGCAGGTTGAAGTGGCCAGTTTTGAAGGACTGATTGCTTGTGTGTGTGTGTGTGTGTGTGTGTGTGCATGTATGTGTGGGTTATTAAAGGTAAACATGGAGGTTTGTGTGCTCTGCACTTGGAGGAGAGGATTAGAGGCTGTGATTATCAAGAGCCCTGCATGGTCCCACAATCCAACCACTCTACCAAGATTGTGTGTCTATCTTGCATTGGCAGAGGATTCCTCCATCCTTCCTTTTTCCTAGTATTCCTTCCTCCTTGCTATCAAACATTGAGTTTTCCTTGTGGGCCTCATGTCATAGCCAATTTTAATGTTTATCTCCCCTCTGCTATGCTATCCCTCGAAATTCTGTTCATATTGTACCATAACACAGGTCTTCATTTTAAAAGAAACAGTACGTAGGGGGTCAGACATACGACACACCTCAGCACAGGAAGTAGTGTGTTATAGGTCCATGTAGCCAGGTGGGGGTGCCTATCATGGTTAGTGCATCTGCCCCTAACCCTACTATTGTGTTCATTCAGGTCATTTTGTACAGTTTGTATAAAACTATTAAAAATCAATTAAATATATCATATTTATGACGGAAGAAGGTCCATGGAATATTAAACGAGTAAAAATCTACAGCCATGTGAGTCTTATACTCCCCGACCAATAATAGAACAATAACAGAATAGAACCCGACCAATAAATCTGTTTTTACCATGGTCTGGGTGATTAGTCAGTTATGATTGGCTGCAAAGTGTCCATTAATTCCTGATAACTGAAACCGACTAAGAAGTTCTCATCCATCTGTCCGTTCGCCATTTCTAATTTTAGGTGTTAATTATCAGCTGTGTGTCGGACGGTTCTGGTCCTCACATCATTCAGTATCCCTGATAATGGACACCTCATTTAGCGTTATCCCTTACTCAATGTATTCAGGGTTATAGTGCCTCACCACATGCTTTGGAGCCTTCACTGCGGCAGGGTTGGCTCCCACATAACTTTTTTCAGAAACCTATCAAATGTGTCATTGAATCTGAGGGAGCATTAGGTATTTAACAGTGGCAAAACACATTGTGACTGGCATGTAGGGATGGGACAATACGATAGTATCGCGTATCACCCCATCTTTCCAATCATTCCAGTATCCTAAGTCTGTCACCATGGCTGAAGGATCACCTTTTCTGTTTAAACCCCCACAAAAAAAAGTGAACCTGGATTTGTAAAAATATTACAGATTCCAAAACTGTCCCATGCCCATTGGCATGGTGGTATTGAAACATAACTTAAATTGATAGCTCTGTAGTATTAGTACCAATGCCCCTGAAGCCCAGTGGATAATAGATAGTGCTCTGAGGCCGTGACCCATTGGTTAAGTTAGTGGATCACCAAACTTTCATGACAGTCCATCCAGTAGTTGGTGGCTAAAAGGAACTGCAACATGACTTTGTTTATCCTGAAAATATTTTTTTTCCCTCACATCCAAGGCTTTCTCCTAGTATCTGGCTAATTTTGATGTTTTAAATTTGACCAGCCAACTCAGTCTCAGGACATAAAATTGTAATTTCTAGGATATAAATGTAATTACTAGGAGACATACTCAGTAGTACCCGTTACACATAAATCCAGATGGGTGACAAAAAAAACCCAACAGAAACCTTGTAGTCTCTGGAACCCACTCCATTCTGCCATAGGTGATTGATTCACATCATTTTCTTTCTCATCCTTCACCCCTTCTGTCCTCTATGAAAGCATCTGCATTTCTCCACTCATGTACTCGTGTTTCTCCTTTAATTTCTCCATCAGTATCTATTTAAATGTTGCCTACATTAGCCACCATAAGTTAATGTTCATAACTGAACCAGTAAGACTGTAGCAGATTGATTTACATTAGTTTTAAAAATATAGCAAGCAAAAACCTATAAATAATATTTGTTACAAGCCGGTTTATATATCATTCAATTCAATTCAATTCAATTTTATTTGTATAGCGCCAATTCATAACAGAAGTTATCTCAGGACACTTTTCAAATAGAGCAGGTCTAGACCGAACTCTTTAAATCAATATCATGTGATCCTACATGGGGTCCCAGCCCTGAGGTTGAGGAACTCTGGCTGAACTCTTACAGAGATATAAGCTTTAGAACTGAGAATGACCAAAATGAAATATCCTTTAGAAATCATTTGTAATGACTCCGTTGTAAGGGCAGTCATCCCTTTTTTACTGAGAGGGATTACAGCCAAAGCTGAGCTACAATACCTAAATGACACACACACACACACACACACACACACACACACACACACACAAAGTGACAATAAGGTGACACTTCTCTTTTCCCAGTAATCTCTTGTCCCTCCTTTCATTGTCCAAATTTTCTCTCTCTCTCTCTCTCTCTTCTCTCTCTCTCTCTCTCTCTCTCTCTCTCTCTGTGTGTGTGTGTGTGTGTGTGTTCTTGTCTGTCTCTACTACAGAGAGACCCTGTGTGATCCTGGAGAACAGTTTTGATGACACACAACATGCAGTGAGTAAGGTGCCCTCCCTGGGAAGCCAGGAGATAACCATTACATTTCACACTGCCCCCACCACTCCACCCCAAGCTGCTAAGTGCTATATTACCATAGCAACAGACACATACATACAAACACAGGAAGAGATAATGTGTACATTCACTTGTTTTATGCAGAAAGAGCATCAAACATCAAACGATATTACGTGTAAAAAGAATAAACTAATAAAATAAGTATTTAAAGGTCCAGTGTGTGACATTTAGGGAGATCTACTGTCAGACATTTAATATCATGTTCATTGGTATGTTTTCATTATAGTATAGTATAATCACCTGAAAAATAAGTATAATCTTTCTATAAGGTTTTTTTTTAACTTAGAATGAGCTGTTTTTATCTACAAAGGGAGTGGGTCCTCTTCATACGTGCATCAAATAACCAAAAATGAATAATACTAATAATTAAAGCTGCAAGCAGCATTGGACGGGACCTCGCCATCAACCTACGTCGGGGCCTGCACGGCGGTTGCCCGCCGCAGCCGCACCACGCCACGTCACCCCACTCCCAAGCCCTCATCACCAGAAGCCGAGGGAGACCGCTCTACGTTGTCACGCGTTTCAGACACTGTGCAAAAGACTTACGCTTTCATAGTGAGACTCTTGTCTAGTGAGACACGCCGTTTGACGCACAGTAAATATTTGATTAACTTTTGATCACCAACCTGTCTAGATTGCAGTGATCAAATCTGAAGTCAATCCGGCGAAATCTGTAGAAGGAGTTAGTTAAAATTGAGGCCCTGAAATGCAGGAAATGGCATCACAGCTTGATATTCGATTCAAAAATTCAAAAACTTTGACAGCATGCCACAGAAATGCCCTTCAACGTACAGTCACAAATAGCACAAAGTTTAATCAGCAAAATTTTTTAAGTGTACTGTCCAATTTTGAAGTAGATTTGATAAGTCCCCGATGAGAAGTTCGTTCAAATACAAGGCAAAAATTAGCCTAAAGTGAAAATGAAAAATGAAGATAGCCGACTTCCTGTTGTGTTTGGGTTATGGGTCCAAGAGGCTTTTTTGTACGTGCTAACTTGATATATATGCCTGCCAATTTTCATTCATGTCCCCTACACAGGACATCAGGGCTGGTTTTTTGAAAGTTTGTAGGGGGCACTATCAAGCCATTTTGACACACCCACAGGCCACATCCATATGAAATGCAAAATGCTGTCATGTGGGACATGTGTGCCAAGTTTCGTGAGGTGTTGAGCCTGTTGAGCCTGTTTAGCCCGCGCAAAATACGATCAAATGTTATAACAACAAGGTGATGTTCGCCATGTTGCTACAGCAACAAGGTTCAATAAAATTCATAAGATTCGTAAGATGTCATTGTCAACATTCTGAGGGTCTGTTGCAGTCGGATCATGTATGCAAAAGTTATGACAACTTTCTGTTTTCCTGGCAAAGGATCGAAATTGGATGCCACGCCACGTCACGCCACGTCCACACTGTTCAACGGAATGTCGTAAATAGCGGAACTTTTAATCATAAATGTCTATAAATGGCTGTGTCCAAGTGTGGAGTCGATCCGATAAATTCCCTGCATGCAATGCAATGGCAAAAATCGCCAGAAATTACCACAAAATCCAAAATGGCTGACTTCCTGTTGGGTTTGAGGTATGAGTCCAAGAAGCTTTTCTGCTTCTTTTATCACGATACACATGCAAACTGGTTTTCGTACATGTCGGCCTTACAGGTCTCGGGAGCTGATTTGGGGGGTGGGGCTCTGCCATTTGGTGGCGCCCGTGCACGGGGACAATTGCATACTTTGAACGATTGAATTTTGTGCAAATTTCCATGATCACTCGAGCATATTGCGGCCGCCAAATATGTAGTCACCTCCGGAGTTATTAATAATAATAATAATAATAATTCCTAGGAATACAAGAGGGACATCAAATTGTTTGACACTGGCTCGGTCCCTAATTAAAGCTGCAAGCAGCGATGAACAGGCCCTCGCACTCTACACAACTCGGGGTGTGCTGCGGCGGCGTCACGTGCCAGCTTAACTTTCTGTGTTCTGGCAGTACATCAAAATTTGACACCATGCCACAGACACGCCCTATCATCAACAACATGTTTTGCATTTCCTGACTAAATTTCAGCTGGATCTGATCATCCTGCTAGGAGTACAACATGGAAGTATAAAACGTGATATTTCCTGTTGCCACTAGGTGGCGCTCTCACTATTACTGAATATTATCACATGTGTTCAGGGCGGGACTCTTATCAAACGTGAAGTTTTGTCGAGATCAGATTATGTACGCAGAAGTTATGACAACTTCCTTTTTCATGGCGAGTTGTTGAAATTCGACGCTACGCCACGGGCACGTTCAATGGAATGTCACAAATAACACAACTTTTAATCTTGAATGTAGATGGCTGTGTCCAAATGTGTAGCCGATCCCATCAATTCCCTAGGAGGAGTACGTTCAAATACAACGTGTGCAAATCGCCAGAAATGACAGCTAAAAAATGTCTTCCTGTTGGGTTTGGGATATGGCACCCACTTAAATTTTTGTACGTCAGGATAAGATCTATGTGTGTGCCGATTTTTACGCATATCAGTGAAAGGGTGCGCTGCGTTTCAGTGCTTGGGGCCTAATAATAATAATTTAAAAGAAAACCCACAAAAAGTGCACTCAGAAATTGAAGAAGGCAAATTCCAGATGCAACTCTGGCATTGTAGTGTAGACAACCAAAAACCTGACATTCCCCTATTTTACTGCAAAAGTAGTTAAATTGACATATATTGTGGCAAAGTATTATAGATGATACACAAATGCATAATTCCTAATGCAAGCTCTGATTGATCCCAAATTTTGGGTTGAAGTGGGCAGAGGGTTCCTCTACATGTCTATAAAACAGAATGTGAATATATTGATGCATTGAGGAAATACAGGACTACAAGCACAGAAGTACAATAAGTGTAAATATCAAATATGAGCGTCTATGATGAATCTATTCATTTACATTTACGTGCGATATAATTCATGTCTTTAATGAAGGGTTACTTGTTTTCCTGCTATTCAACAATAAAGAACACCATCTGAATATTTAAATACGAGCTAGAACCTGTACTGATGGATGAGGATGGAGGATGTGCTTAGTTCAAAACCCCAGCAAATGTTGACCAAAGCAGCCCAAATTTCATCTACCAACGCAGTGCTGTCTTTCCCTGCCTGAAGTAATCAAAAGTAGCCCAATTGGAAGTAAACAAGCGAGATATAAGTGTTAATCAGCAGGTGTATTTCTGAACTTCGGCATCTTCTCATCAATCCTCTTATCACTAAGTCAGAAAGAAGGCAGTAAATGTATTTGCCAAAATGTTAAACTATACCTAAAAAATTAGATAAATTTCCCTTAACTATAAACTATATGCTGCCATATATTTTAATTATGTATAATGTGTTATGAAAAATAATATATTATCATCACAATTTTATCATATCATACCAGTAGAGGTAAGTGAGGGAATATGTCTTTTAGTAATTTGGGTGAACTGACCCTTTAATGTCTTGTATTATATAAGTATTGATCCATTTTACAATAAACAACACAACACTATCTGTAATTAATGATATTCATTATTTCAAAGATGGATGGCAATGGCTGGTTCATCTGATTGATTTCTAATAAGGCCAATATTGGCTCAATATATCAGTCTAACCCCAGTAGTCAATGAGTGTGTGTATATATGCGTGTGTGTGTGTGTGTGTGTGTGTGTGTGTGTGTGTGTGTTAGATAGAGAGAGTGAGAGAGAGAGGGAGGGAGAGAATCAGTTAATCTCCTTAGCTTCATTAACACAGATAGAGGCGGATTAGCAGGAGGTGTATGTAAATGAACATAATTCCAGCAGAAATTGAAACAGCAGCAGAGATAAATACGTCATGAGGGAGAGACAAATATAATCAAAATAGCAATTAATTGAATTCCCCTTACGAAGCATCGCCTGTTATTTGGTGGAATTACAAGCAGCTACAGTGAGCTAATTGGTAAAGCCGATAGTCGGGATTAGTGTTGCATGTCTTCTTCCTCCTCTGTTCTCCGCCATCATCTCCATTCTGCTTCTTTCATGTCAGTTTTAGATCCTGTAATTCTCCTCCTTCACATCTGTCTTCCCTGTCTTTCATTTTTTTAGTGATTCTCCAGGTTTCTTTGTTTCCTGTATTTCAGTCATCTGTTTTTGAACCATTTTTCCTCACCTTTAGACCTCTGTTTTGTTTGCTGATTTTGACACTAAAACTGAATGTTATAGTCTTGAAGATTTTCATTTAAAGTTATTATATTTGACCGAATGAGGTAACACAGTGGTGTATGAACTTATGGCCCACTGATGAAAGGATTACAAACTGGGTGTCTGTGGCAGGGGTGGAGCCAGACATTGTAAACATTCAGGGCTCAGCCCAAACTTCGGGAGGTCCGGGGGCGTGCTTTCCCGGGCAGCAGTCGTCTATTTCCCCAGTAATAGAACTTTAGCTCCATATATTTTCGGATCCAGAGACAAATATTAAGTTATGTTAAAAGCATAAAAGATTATGGGCTTTTGAGAAAACATTTTGGGCTGAAGCCAAAGAAGACATGCCCTTGCTCCGCTCCTGGTCTGTGGCAACATTCCCAGAAAAAAATGTGGTATTAAGTTACTGCTAATGCAAACCGAACATTTCCGACTGCTGCAGCTTCATTAAAGCAACATTGTAACTTTTTTTTAAGCTAGCTTCACTTCATTTTGAAGTTTGTTTGTCAGTAAGCCTAAATTACCACTATCGTTCATCAAAAATGTCAGTTTTGTCATTTTTTGACAGCGGATCAGTTTGAAACATTGCAGGGAGTAATGGAAGAAGAGAGAGCAGCCACAGCGAGCTGTTGGCTAAAGTGATATGATGATGATGATGATGATGATTTTGGTATTCTGCATTAATGTCAAACTTCCAGAAAAAGAAAGACATTTGTTCATGAAATCTGCAACATGAAAATATAAAGTTGAACATGACATTAAAATTAATATGTAAATCTAATCCAGCTGTCCTTTGCTTTTGTTCCCTTTTTATTGCTCTTTCTTCTTCTCACTCTCCTCTTCCCTCAGCCTTGTAGACAAACAAAGCTACAGCAGTCATTTGGTTGATTCAGATCCCCCTGCCTCCCTTCCCTCTGCGCACTGCACTCTGCACTGATTGTGATGCCTTCCTAAACGGCCCCCCACCGAGGGCGCCAACACACTTTTATGAAAGATCCAGCGTTTCCCTAAAAGCTAATCATGTTAGACATCAAAGAGCGAGACTGCTGCCTTGATCAAGACACATCTGAAGACACTGCCTGGTGCACTGCTACTGCTCCTCAGGATTAGGCCTAGCATGTGTCTGTGTGCGTACTAGTGTGTGTGTGTGTGTGTGTGTGTGTCTGCATAAGAATAAGTGCAGAGAAAGGGAATGGAAATGTATTACAGAGTCTGGGATGTGCAGATATTTAGAGAAGGAAGGGCTCAAATCAACAGAAAGGGCAGCCTTTTTGGAGCTCACGAGAATCACACTTAGCTAATGGATTTAGTCTACAATATGCTTTATTTCTTTTCCACAAACTGTCTGTTTTTAAGCATCTATAAAAAAATAGCTAGTTTTAATAAATGACAAACAGTGTCATATAACATCTTGCTATTCTCCTCTATTCTTCCCCAATAAACTGACAAGAAGACTAACAAATCATATGACTTCATATGAACTTGTATATGGAATTACAGATAACAGTCAAAGGTTTTAGAGCTGGCAGCACCTTAAAATTTAAAGGTCCTGAGTGGTGTCACTTCTTTGATTTACAGTGCTTTCACAATTTTAACACTCAAGTCAAATAAAAATGACATAACTGAGCAATAAAAAAACAAATCCATTCATTAATGAAGACCATGAGATTTGCTGAGAAACTCTTGGAAAATCAAGTAAGTTAAAGGTGCTGTACACGTCTTTCAGACTAGATGTCGCAGCAGAGCACCAGCATCTCTGACCAAAACAAATGAGTGAGTGATATGACCCACCAGACTCCACTGATAAAAACATTAATTTGCCTTGCAGATTATAAAACACTCAAACAAAAATAAAACTCAGCAAAATAGTCCCTGTTAATCTTTCCACTGTTCTAATAACAATCAACAGCTCTGCTTTGTTTGAGATGTACACGCTGGGCTCAGGGCGCCATTTATCAACTATATAAATAGTTGTCTCCTTCTATATTATATTATTCTATATTGTTCTATTATTGTTGTTTTTTATCTTTCCCAAACCTTCCCATGCATTTTTTTCATAACACAAACCATGATCTATCCCTAACTTTAACTTAGAAATTTAAAATCTTTTAGGGAATTGATTAGAGAACGCAGGAACCATTGTCGAACAAAAAGTAAAGTCACACACTTTGACGACCCATCCATCCACCCCGAACTCTGATCAAAGAGGTTTTATGGTGCAGACATAATTTACTAAATTCCTTAGTCAGTTCAACATAAATGTAGAGCATATTTAATATATATTTATAATAATATAAAGCGCTTTGAGTGCAGTACAGTACAGGTCCATTTACCATATTCAAGCATTTGAACAAACTTGAGAGAACAGTCGGAACCAAGCTCCAAGGGAGGTGCTAAAATGACCTCTGAAAACCTTGTTTGTTATCCATTCTATCAGAAGGCAATTGCAGCATTCATTGGGGAAAGCATGCATGGTTAAAGAGTTGGCTTTAAGCAGGTCTCATGGCTGGGACAATTAACATATCTTTACAAACATAAACTGATGCGTAAAGCTCAGTGAATGTTCTTCCACTGAACATTCCAGGCTTGATAGCGGCAGTTTAAAGCTTGTGAAACAAAGCCAGTGTTAGGCCTTTGTTCAGTGACTGTAAAAGTAGAGATACACTTGCTTTCCCTCTATTACCACCTCATCATGTTAAATTGCTTCAGTATGTTTAACTGAAAATTAAAGTGATTGCAGTAGCATTTTAATAGAATTGGGACTTGTGCGTGAACTCCCCAGAGGTAAAAGTGATTCCACATGAATGGGCCCTACTCACACACACACACACACACACACACACACACACACACACACACACACACAGAGTGACGAGTGTGCTCTCAGGTGACACTGTTCTAAATCCCATTAAAATGTCTGTGGCTATTATTGTCATTTGATTGGACTGTATTTTGACACTTGCATAATATGACAAAGCTAACAGCACATTGTGTCCCCAGCCCTCAGAGATAATGCTAAATGAGTTGAGCGAGTATCTGCTGACAGTCCTTGACATACCTTGTTTGCCTTGCATATTTCCAGTATTCATCAAGGATGTGTCAATACACACATTCCAATAACAGAGATAAGACTTTAGTATAGCAGTAGGCTTATAAACTCAGTGTTGGGGAGTAGTGAACTACATGTTCAATTTGTAGTAGCTTGCTGGTAGTTCAGTGACATTCATATTTGCATAGAGATTTAAGCAGTTACATTTTGTGTAGTTAACTACTAAAACTATAAACAATTAGGGCTAAAAAAGGAAAATAATGTTTTTTTTTAAGTTGTGAATCTGAATTTGTAAAAGTAAACTTCAAAATATTATACAATATATAATAATAATCATAATTATATATTGTGTTTTTTTCTCCCCCATGTCCCCTAAGGGGCTCTGTATCAATTATTCATAAGTATTGATTATTGCTATTAATTAGAGGTTGTTGCATGCTATTTTAGGAATTACCTGGCTAACTGCAATCCTGCTTGGCGCAGTACCTTTACCTGGACTCTGGTCACATGTCTGACCGATGGATCTTATACAAAACCAAAGCTGCACGTCTAGCGTTAGTTTTGCATGTGCATGGCTCCATAGCCCAGTTATCAATATTAAATATGTCCAGTTACACTTTCAAAATAAAGCTTGCCAAGAAACAGTTAATATTTTCTGAGTTAAATAGTCACAGTTTGGTGAGGTTTAGGAAAAGATCATGGTTTCGGTTAAAATAAGTATGAATATAAGTAAGTAAAATAAGTATGTACATAAATGTTACATTACATGATTTAAAATTAAAGTGGAAGCTGAACAGCGATCTCCAACCATCTCGCTCTTTATACCTAGACTTTTTTGCTTTTTATACCATATCACTTGACCTAACGACACATCAAAATATTACACTGGATGGGTGTGTCCAGAAATTATGCTACAGGGGTGCCTACAGTGTTCTGACCAAGCTGCCATATTCAACGAATTGGGAGTGAGAATGGGCAGGACTAAATGATATTGCTGTTCAGAGGACTTGTGATTTTCAAAACAATGCCAGCCTCATGGTGGTTACAGAAGGGAAAAGTAAAGGAACAATCAAAGCCATTAGGATTGGGGTCCATGAATGTCTAAACCAAATTTCATGCCAATCCATCAAACAGTTGTCTAGATATTTCAGTCCGGACTAACGTGGTGGACTTAGTGACTGATATTGCCATCTCTAGATCCCATGCTGTTGGTATAGCAAAACAGTAGTTCAAAAAGTCAAAATGCATTAGCCTAGAGATCTAAAACCCCTTAATCTACAGAACCTCTCTCAGCTGTCAAAACTAAAGTGCCAGGCTTGAAACAGCTCCTCGACAACCTCAAGAAGCTACAAAAGCTACACAAATGTAGTTAGAAATTGTTCACTAGGTAAGGTTAAGATGAAGACATATCTACATCAATGACTCATTGTTTTGTCTATTCCATTTTATTTGATTCTGTAATCACTAATCTCCTATAGTACCATGGTGTCTCTATAGTATGCCTCATCAGTTCATCAGTTTAGAGCTTAGAAAATACATTGCTACCATCAACACTAAGGTAGATTTTTTCCCTCACTCATTTGTATTTGCTCCACGCCTTTCATAATAGCCTGGATATGTGTGTATGACAGGACTTTAATTGCCTGAGTTAACAAGGTGAGCTCCACTCGGCCACCTTTGCGTAGCGCAAATCATAGCAGGGATATTCAAATCCAATCCCCCATAAACTATTCACCCGAACGGGAAGTGCAAGAGCATAAATCCAGGCAATAACAGCAATATGTGGCGGGATCTAAAGTGCTAAATCCTTAAATGATGTTCTAACGCTGAGCAAGTGACTTCATTGGGGTGAGGTGACCCCACTCTTCAGAGACAGGGAGGAAGAGAGAGGGAAAAGGATAGAAGAAGAAAATGAGTGGGGGAAGCAGTGGGATGTCATATAAGACCAGGAACAAATGGAATGGAAATGGGGGAAGAAAAGTACTGACAAGGATATTTGTAAGGCCTTTATTGTATCTATTGATGTGTTATAAAGGAAATTAAAGGCATTTTACATCTAAAATGGTATGAAATGAAGTTTCTTTATTGTACAGAGATATTTTTAGCATAATTTTCTAGCATTATTTTGGGTGATTTCCTCATGATACAAACTTTACCATACATTCAAAATGGTTTGGTCACTTTTATTGATCCCATTTAGGCTCAGTTTATTATTTCTCACATCACAGATGTTCAAACTGAATTTTACATCTTGATTTTTAGTGTTTGAAGTGGAACAATTGGATTTTTTGACACGACTTGAATTTTAGTATCCTAATTAAGCTTGTTGAATTTGTACAATCAAAATTCAGTTTTTGAGTACAATTAAAAACAATTCTGAACATCTAAATCATAAAATAATTATGTATACTGGAAATAAAGGTTTTGATATTATACTCAGTCCACATCATCTGAGACAGATGGTTTTCAAAGTATGATATTTAAAATTAATTTAATGATTTAAAATCAACAGTATTTACACTGTGCTTTGTGAGGGAGCTGGAAAGCATCCCCCTCACTAGGGTGAGACACAAATGTACATTGACTATGTTAAGCTGAACAAAAGAAAACTAATACAGGAAGTTCATTTTTTGTTATGCTGTGCTTTTATTTTGAAACCCCTACCAACCGCCCTCTCTTCCAGGTCTATTTCTGGGAGCATGTTTTCATTGAATGCACACACCAGAATGCAACCACAGTAGTTGATGTCAGTTTTACATCAATAACCTCATGGACTGCATGTGGTCCAGCAGTCAAATTCATGTTAATGACCTTTAGGAAGACTAGAAAGGTGCTATGCAAGTACTGATCCATTTAGGTCCATTTACCATTACCACTGCTCACAGCTAATGTTGGTACATTGGATGTCTAGGGTGAGTCACCACAGACTGTACATGGTCCATCAGTCAAGTTCATGTGAATGACCTTTGGTGAAACTACACTTCGCTATCTATCTAAAAACACCTTTTAGTCTTGTTAGTGGATGGGAAAAGGAGACAGAGGAAGACATGCCTCACCATCCCACAGTCAGAGCTCACACAGACACTCAGCCTGGGCAAAGAGAACCCAGTGTTGCTTGTACTAGATTGACATGGCCTGATAGTATAAACACACAGTGTAATCTGGCCCTGAGCAGAGGAAACCTGCTGGGAATCTGTTGATGACATATCTTGAATGGACAGTCATCCAGTAGGCAGCATCTTCTCATTCAGGTAGGAGCCCTAAAAAGTGCTTTTGCTTTCACTTAGCAATACTTAATTTACAAATACTGTGTGGAATAGAACTTCCTTCTCACGTTGCTGTTTATAATTGAAAGCCAAGTCAAGATGCTTAATCCAATTTAATCACAGCTAATAACACTGTGATGCAGCTTTGCAAAATATGAATGCTGACCTTAGTCCTCATTGACGGATTGCATTTGCTGACCAAAGTAGAAGTCTTTTTGCTGTATGCCAGTTGGAATTGAATGAGAGTAAATAATGGAGGGAAAACTAATTCAAAGATCAGGTGCATGAATGTAACATGTGCTTTGTTCTTCTTACAGTTTGTCCTGTTCATTCTGAAATGATGTAGATGTGGCGTAAGGTCGCTGAGATACGTGGATGATTTCAAACGGCCCAGATCTTGTTGTTGAGGTTCTGCAAAGTGGTTTAAGTTTTCAGGTTCTTTCTGTGATACTCAAATTCAGCAACATGAGAGTTTGACTTTCTTCGGTTTCTGTGTTTCCTTTGACTACATGCTGCTCACTGCTGGCTGACTTGTTGTCCATGCTGTCTTTATTCCTAATGGATAAGCAGCTTACAAGAGATTGTTAAAGTCAAGAGCTCTGACATGAGCAACCTTAATATGTCAGGTAGCAGGGGAGAACAGGGGACATTCTGTGTGCAAACAACAAATTCAATAGAAGTAATGCATGTGCCTTTAGGGTATAAAGTTTACCGATACGAGTTGGAAAGTGGTTTTAACGTTATATATAGATGCAACTACATCAGTATGCGGACCCCTGTATCAATCTAAATGTACCATGAACTGGTCAATGGTCCTAAAACTTCTCCACTCTTGTGAAAGGTAAAGGTGAGGGCGAGGACAAACATGTCCAACAATGCCAACAGGATTTACAGTGCACCATCAAATCTAAAATCTTTGGAAAAAGTTTGGACGACATCTGGATTCTATAAGGAGGAATGATTGGAAAAAAGCAATTAAATCCAGTGGTAGCACTACAAATCTTAACACTGACCTGGTGAGATGGCATGGTGACACTTGTGCAGCTGCTGCTGTCCAGTTAGTTCTTCCGTTGGTGTCAACCAAGTCCTTTTAAGAAATCGCTACCAATCTGATTTGGCAGAAAAGCTGCTTTAAACTGAACCTTTCCACCAAGGCCAACTGCATTGAACTATGTTATCTATATCTTTTTACCTCCCTGAACCAGTATTTCAGTCAAACCCAATGTACAACATCATGCTCCATTCATCTACCTGTCCACCCATCTACTCATCTTTCATTGACAGCTTTCTGTTATAACCATGTAGATAGAAGTTCTTCCAATAGTTACATTTGATAAATTAGCCAGAAAGAGAGAGAGAGAGAGAGAGAGACAGACAGAGAGAGAGAACAGAGGTAACGACAGAAGGACAGACAGAGACAAAGGTGCACAGCAACAACAGTAGCAACAACTACACTAATAGTAGTGACGTAGTAGTGATAATGATGATGAACATGAAGATGATGACGACGACGACAACAACGATGGGGGACAATGAGCAGTGATTATAGTACTAATAGTAACTGTAGTAACAATAAAAGTAACAATAATAATAATAACAATAATATCAGTTATATTAGCAATGGGAGTCAAGCAGGACCATGGCAGGTGGCACCACCAGGATCCATGAGAACCTGCGAGACGAGAAAGCACAAGAACTCTGGGGAAGAAGTAAAGTTGCATGCATTAATGGGACATGAATGTATCATGTCCCATTAATGCATCAGTGCATCACGGGAAATCCCCCGATAGCCTAGGCCTATAGCAGCATAACTAAAGGATGGTTCAGGACTCACCTGAGCTAACTATAAGCTTTATCAAAGAAGAATGTCTTAAACCTACTCTTGAGTGTGGAGAGGCTGTTCTACTTTTAGAATCACCAGTATCCCTGCAGTCAGAGAACGCAGTGTTCTAGTGGGGTGATAGGGTACTATGAGCTCTTTAAGATATGAAGGGGCCTGACCATGAAGAGCCTTGTAGGTGAGGAGGAGAATTTTAAATTCTATTCTGAATTTAACAGGAGGTTTGCTTTATGTGGGAATTAAAGTATATGTCCTGATCAAAGATAACTCGAAGATTCCTGACAGTGGTGCTGGAGGCCAAGGTAATACCATCTAGAGTACCTATATCTTTAGACAGTGAGTCTCGGAGGTGTTTGGGCCAAGTACAAGAATTTTAGCGTTTAGCATCAGAAAATTGCAGCTCATCCAGGTTTTTATGTCCTTAAGATATGTTTGTAACTTAGATGACTGATTAATTTCATCGGGCTTGATCGACAGATATAACTGGGTATCATCTGCATAACAGTGAAAGTTAATGGAGTGATTCCTAATAATATGGCCTAAGGGAAGCATATATAAAGTAAATAGAATTGGTCCAAGCACAGAACCTTGTGGAACTCCATGACTAACTTCAGTGTTTATAGAGGATTCCTCGTTAACGTGTACAAACTGAGAACGATCTGATAAATAGGACTTAAACAAGCTTAGTGTGGTTCCTTTAATGCCAAGTTGGCAGTTGAGGAGTTGAGGAGACAAAATGTAGAGTTTGTACAGAAATATAGTTTATCTTAATGGATTGGTGACAAATTGACTGTCAACATATGATGCCCTTTAGCTTGTATTTCTGGAGTTATATGTTTTTACAGACACATATGCAATTGTTAATATGTCCCATTTCTTAAAGGTTTGGTGTAATAGCTTTTTCTAACTGCTTTGTACATTTTTTTTATATATATACATAAAAGTATGTTAATCTTGTCTGATGTTGACTGCTGTGAGTAATTGGTTTGATTAATGGTTTAAAAATGAGTATACAAGGTGTCTGAATGGGTGGACCAACTTTGGGGAAATTACAAAGACTATAGCTGGACTTTATTACAGAGAGTAAAGAGATGACAGGAAATGAAGGAGAGAAATGCAACAAAGGTCTCCAGCCAGACTTGAACTGGGAATGTTAATCTTAACCCTTAGTCACAAAGACATCCCTACATATAGGACTTTAATTAAACATAGGGGAATAATGCAGCTTCACCCCTGCATTTTGGCCAAAGGGCCTAAAGAAAAATGGCACTTTTACCCAGAGGACACATGCATCTTTTTCTCCACTGTTGTACTGTCCAGCAAGACACGTTCCCACTGATATCCATACTGCAACAGGATTTCAAATGCAGTTCACACAGAACAGGTGACCTTGAAGAAGCTGTGTCACTATGTAAATATTTTGAATGACTGTCTCCTAAACCAACCCATCTCTTACCCCGTGTGCATCAGCTGTGCTGCCCATCTATGCCCTGGAGGTGTTGATAAAAAAGGTCAATGCAATAAATGAGAAGATTATATATTAAAAAATTTGTGTTCTACAAGAATATTTAGATAAATGACATTTTCCTAGGTCCATTTCTCAACTGACACTTAGCAACAGCTTCCCTGTATTGAGGGTTTGAATACGAAGTCACAGTCCTTTTCGGCAAGGTGCATTGTCTACCATTATCTTGTCAAATTGCAACCTCAAACGCTTCTATTAGTCACAGCTTCGCAACTAGTTGTTGCGAAAAATCCACTTTAGCTCAATGATTTGTTGTTTTCTTTGTGATAATTCCCAAACATATCAGATATTCACTATTATACCCTGCACAGTCCAGTACCACACTATAATACCTTCATGATTAGTTGCCCAGCACTGGAACTGAATACATGTAACAGATGCATACATTTCTGGGCAACCCTATTTTTCTTTTTTTGAGTATAGTAAAATCTATGCAAGGTTGCCTGCTGCTAGCCCCTGTCAACCACAGGCCAACCATAGCATCAACAATAAAAATCCCACATATTTGTTCTGCTGGCAGCAAGAATGGTGGTAATGCCAGTTGGTCAACGGCAAATCTGGCCGTTTGTTGTCAAGATTTTTTACTCTGGACCAGAGGTCTTCATGGGTCCAAAACAGAAAGCCTACCTGAAACTGACATGCATAAGGACATTAAGAACCTGCTACTATTGCAAATTATCTAATACAAACCACTATTTTAGTTATTATCATGGTCAGCAACAACCAGTGACTGACAAAAGCCACATTGACAGGGGATGGTTTGCCTGTACTATACACTGAGATATGACAAATTCAGCATTTATTCACTCTTTAATTTGCTTCTACTTTGCCATTTTCTCATTGCTGTTAAGTTACTATGCATAAAACTCAAACGTCCTGCAAAAGCTTCAAAATAGAAGACTACTCAGAATGGAAGAGATTATGTCCATTGAGCTGCTAAAGCAGAGAAGAATGATTTGACACTGGTTGCTCTACTGATGGTCAGGTTTGCAGGGTGCATCAGAAAACAGGGTGGGTTTTATAAAATATGACATCACAAAAAAGGGCAATTTAAAATTAAGATATGTCTCTAATATAATCTGGTTCTCTCTGAATTTTCCTTAGACCAAGAAAAGTTATCTAAAAAAAATACTAATGACTGGACTTACCTTGCATTTACTGTTGGTCCCCAGAGAATGAATCAATGTTTTCAGTGACCTCTTGACATTTCCTCTAGCTGTGGCATCAGGCCAAATACAATGATTCTAATAATTAAAGTAATCATAACATTATAATTAAAGTAAAATTAAAATTGCCATAGCATTAACATGGAGATGAACAATAATAATCAGGCATGAAAACGGGTCAGCGGTGAAAAAGGTGAGAAGGATATTACCCCTCTGGGGGGGTCCGGGAGCATTTTCCCCCGGAATAACATTTTGAATATTCCATATTTTAAAGCATCAATCTTATTCATTTTGAGATGCATTTTTTGCCAACCTGGGGAGAGCTGGAGAAACTTAACTTCAGCCATGAGTCAAAAATAATATGTCCTCCTCACTAAGTATTATGCATTAGCCATTGACAGCCAGCCTGTCCCTGGGGCTAACATTTACAGTATATGAGGCACAATGTGGCTTAATGCATAACCCCCACAAGAGATGGTGGACCTGCTGTAACTTAACTTGTCTACTCTTCCATCATGATTGACAGCCAATACAATGTTAGGTAATTCAGATTTTAATACATTTTGTTATTTCTTTTTTGTGATTTACTGTTAGCTATACAAGCTAGCAGCTAACTTTAATAACAATATCTAGCTAATGTTAGGCTAACGTTAACGGTAGCGTTGGCTAATAATTTTAAGCTTTAGCTGGCTAACGTTGCGTTCTCTCCTGCTGTGTTCAATGACTCAATTCATCAAGCTGTAGCTAACGTTAGCTAAGCCTATGTCAACAGAGCTCCTGGGTAACTCTTAGATATAGCAGAAAATATTAAAACACGAGCGAAACTGCTTGTAAACCAATCAGGTGATGGTATTCCCCCCCGACCTTCCCAGAGAAAGAAACTGGTGATGCGAGGCCCTTCACACTAATATTTTCATGCACTCGCGCTCCCTTCTGGCACGCGCACCTGTTCACCAAACTGGTACCCACATCCCCCCGCCCATACCTACGTGACGTTAGTAACATGCATTAATGGGACATGAATGAGTGCAGAAAGAGAGAGGAGCTCAGTGCATCATGGGAAATCCCCCGGCAGTCTAGGCCTATAGCAGCATATTTATCAGAAAGTATTTTTATTTATTTATTTTTGTCTCCTTTATGCAGCAGTAATATTAATGCAACACGTGGGAGCTAGCTGAACTTTACCTACACATGACTCATACAGCAAGAGGGAAAAGTTAGAGTATGCATGATGAAAAGAAATGACAGAAAGAGTTTAGTTTTCTGTTCATCCAAGTCACACAGTGTGAGTTATTATGTTAGTTAAAGCTTATTTGTTGTATTTATGCAGTTTTAGAAACAAGGTTGTTCTTGAACTATGTTACAAAGAGTGTTTGTGTTGTGTGTGTGTGTGTGGGTGGGTGTATGCACTTTAATCACTACATTCCAGGTAATTCAAATCAAATCAACGCCCTGACAGGCAAATGAGAGAAAAAAACCAAATCTGTTGATCCATTTTTTAAGTCTATTCTAAATTTTCTCACCTGTTTTTATGACTTAAAACAGCTGAAAAAAGGTTTTGCCAGGATGATATTTATTAGGTTTTTTTTCATCTGTCAAACAGGTAGAACAAAGAGTTTTGCCAGTGGAAAATAAAAGTTGTTGTGATACCCATTCCGGCCACTGGATATTGAAGTGCAGCACTACCCCATGTTCTAACTAGGACAAAACACCTTCACGTTTTCATTCATGTTTCTAAACACAAGGTCCATATTGTGTCAGAAAATTAGCTCACATTACTTCTTGTCTATTTTTTGGCTAGAAATATATTTTAATCAGCCCAAAGATAAATAAAAACTCACCTTGAACGCCCTTCCAAAAAAAAGGTTTGTTGACTGTCACCAAACCTTGTTTTTGAGAAAAAGGGCTCTAAAGATAGCAATCAACATTCGCCATATTCCAAATGAATTGAAAGATATTTATAAACAGTTTATATTCAAATAAATAAATTACAATTCAAAGTGCTTTAATAATTATAATCAGAGACATTGTATGCTACCAGGGTCAGGCACAAGTGGAATATCTTCCCCCTACCCCCCCTCCCCCCCCCCTTCTCCCCCACAAAAACGGAGCCGGCCGGTGTGGGGGGGGAAAAAAAAAAAAAAAATTGGGGGGGGACCCCCCCCCCCCCCCCCCTGCAGCCTGTGAGGTTAAAATGGGTATTAAGGTCAAATCCAGTTGCAAACATGTCTTAAAAAATATTTAGAAAATTAAAAAGTTGTCTATTTTAGCCGGTGTTTTGAACTCTGCCGTTTCGTTTTTTCTAGCTATATTTATCCTTTGTATTTTACATTAATTTTAATGGTATAAGCTGAGACTTTATTTAATTAGAAATGTAAAAACTGAAATGCCCATTGTTTTTTTTTTTACGTGTTACTTTTTTTCCATTTTAGCCTGTTTTTTCACCTGTTTCACTGGTGAAAACAACTATTAAGAAAGACTGCCTTGGCAAGACATTTTCTTTGTTTTTAAACTTAGTTAGTTAGATCAGTAACTGCTCAGTAAGGACAGGTTTGGACCTAAAAGCGAAGCGTCTTTAAAGTGTGTCGCCTGCCTGTCGATGCTGACCTGTGTATTTTGCCCTTTTTCCTTGACACTAGTACTTCTACTACGAGCAAATATGTGGCTATATGTTGTAATTGTGTTTATTGTTAATTTAAACTTCTTGTAAAATGAAATTCTATCTGGAGTCTGCACAGGGTATTTTATTTTGAATATTGACCAGATGCTCTATGCTGTTTCTGTGCATGACTTCCAATGCTTTTTGCTGTGTGTCAAAAATAGACCAGAGATGCTTCTTGCTTCTCGTTTTGGAATGCATGAGGGGTAATTACAGGCAGATTTGGGGAATTAAAATTGAAGCGGCTTTTGGACTTTTTTTTGCAATGCATGAAGGGTAATTATTTGGAATATTACAGCTGCTGTGAATTTGAATAGAAGTGGTTCTGACCGGTTACTGTAGAAACACAATAGATGACTGTGATTTTCATCTAGGCCTATATTACTGGAAACTAATTACTGTATGCTACTCTGCATTTAATGTAATTATTAGCCAGTTATTTACTGCGAAAGTACAATAATATATTTTACAGTGTAGTTAAGTCACTATTATTTCTAACTATAGTCTCATACAGTTGAAATCAGAACACAAAATAAATTCAATTTCAATTCAATTTTATTTGTATAGCGCCAATTCATAACAGAAATTATCTCAGGACAGTTTTTTAAATAGAGCAGGTCTAGGCCTCCTTATACAATTATTTACAGAGACCCAGTTCCCATTCAGGTTCCATTTAGTGTAGCAGAGTCTTTCCAGTGAGCCACCATGCACAATAGCAGCACCCTGACTCTGTTTGACCTGGACATAACCTTAATTAGTATCATTGGTAACACCTGTGTTTACCCTACAATTTCATGTCAACATGGCTGCTGGGAAAAAGGTCTATTCAAAAGTGCTATCTCATGAAAAATAGAGAAGAGAAATATCAACATTTTGGATGTCTCATTAAGGGTTTCTGTTGGTCTATTTCACAGGTGTTAGTCCCAGTGATCATCCAGAATGTGCTGCTCATGTTGTATATTTGTCTGCTTTGTTCTGTTACAGTTTTCTGGTAGTGATGTGCTGCAGAATGAACTTGAAAGTAGAGACCTTTGTGTGAAAATTGCATTGGGTTCTGCAGTTTGAAAGAATATGTGAAATGTGAAAACTATCTGAAATAGGACCTGACATGATGGTACCTTAGGCTTTTTAACACACCTCTTTGAATATTTAAAAGGGAATAGTCTGATACCTGAATAGGTTTCACCTCCTGTTCTTTGACTTTTAATGGCAAACCCATTTTTCCTCCACTAATTGACAACTCTAATCATTTGTTTCACTCCAGATAGCTGTTATTTCTGATAATTAATGTCATTGTCATCATGTTTGATTTTAAATATTTGAATGGATAATTTGAATATTAAGTGCCTCTCCCCCATGTCTCCTTCCGGGCCAAGCCGATAAAGAGCTATGTCTAATTGGTCTGTAACTTTGACAGTTAAAGCAATTAAGATGACAGGTAAGAGTGTTTAAAGGGGCTTGTACCTTGTAACCCCCACCCATCTGCGTTGACAGCTCCCTCTCTGGCCTCTGCTCTACCTCCGCCCACCTCAGCTCCACTTTTCCTCCTATTTTCCCTGCACTCATCTCCACCATTTTTGGCAATTTAGCTGGGAAGTGGGAAGCCATGACTGCCAATTCTATGTCACTAGACATGAACCAATTTCGTGATCTCCAGAGTTCTTTGTATTCAGTCTGTATCACAATTCTTGGACTCATAGGCTCCCTTTTTTATCCAATCAAATCCCTCATCGTACAAAGCCCATGCACTACAAGATATCAGTTATCAAAATGCATGCTGGGATGTTATCAGTTACTGCCGACAAGGATAATGGTTTTTGGTAAGGTTTGTGGGTTGCGTCACAAAATTACGAAAAAACTACTGGATTCAGATTAAATGTTACTGAGGGCATGGCTCAGCTCCAACATACAGTGGACAGCAGCCACAGTGGAGACTTGATATTTGAGATTTGAGATTTGATATTTGAATTTGATACCTCAAATCAGGGATACAGAATATCGCCGTACAGAAGTCAGTGGAGTAATTTTTAAAGTAACATAAGGTTAGAGATAATAGTAACTCGTAAGTTGAGTTGGCCAGGTTTAGAAGGATTTATTGGCAGAAATGGAGTGTATAATCACCTGAAAATAAAAATCGGAGTAGGTCATCTTCTATGGAGGCTGCCATGTTGAACCGCTATGTTTCTACAATAGTCCAGGACGGACAAACCAAACACTGGCTGTAGATGTGTGTGTTTGCCACTAAATCCTTTACACTGGACGTTTAATGTAAAGTAATGTTTATCATCAAAATAGTTTAACAGCTCTTATAATCAGATAGAAACTCAACACATAGACTTTAAGAATGGTGTTTCTTTTACTATAGTAAATGCAGAATCAATGGTATATTGGTTTTACAATGGCATTGAAAACAGCAACACAAAGGGAACATTGAGAAGTGGTGTGGCTGCTCGGATGAGGACAAATAAACACAACGAGAGAGAGAGAGAGACGAAGCAAGGCAGAGCAATCATTCAAATGAAAGCCCCTCGGAGGTGTGCGCTTTATTGAATTCACCATTTTTTTCTATTGCTAGCTCATCTGCTGTGGCAATAATAGAGAGAATGTTTTAGTTGATTAGCTACCTGCCGCGCAATGGCAATACATAATGCGGAGGAATACACTCATCAAAACAATCAAAAAATGGAGCTGATTATTAGAAGGGAAATACAGAGGAGGATGAGAGAGAGGGGTTCGGCGAAGGAGGGCGGGTGGGGGGGTAAAAAAAGCGCTGACCAGATGAGCTTTTGCTAGAAAACACCAGGAGGATATTTATTTGTTTTGCAGCAGCACGGATAAACAGTGGCAGAGAGAGAAAAAAGAAATGAAGGGTGAATTACCAGGAATAGAGAGAAAAGAGTGGAAAAACAAAACGGAGGGAGAGTGGCGGGTCTTTGTAGAGCAGCATTGGTGGCTCTTCTCCCTCCATGTTGCCTGGCTGAATTGCGGTGACCTAGAGCGATTCTTGAACAAATAAGATTGCCTTTGTGTGTGCATTATTTTCTGTTGACATTTGCTAAGCGCTGGAGCTCCTGGCCATGGGAGATAGATGAGGGCCCTAAAATGTCTCTGTATCTGCCAGGGCCTTTCATGTTACCTTGAGAGCAGCGGTTATGTGTGTGTTTGTGTGTGTGTCTGGAAGAGAAAGAGAGTAGAACGAGGAGAGGGAGGAAAAAGCAATGTGATTGCCGTTCGGTCGAAATCCACCGGAGCTTTGTTTCTGACAGCTGAAGGTAAAGGTTATTGCGCTGCTGTTCTCCCACCGCTGTTGTCTGCTGTTTTGAAGGAAAATAGGCACAGAAATACTGTATTATTCTCGCTGGCAGCCCATTGAAAGTGCCCTCACACTAACTTCCATTTATCACATAGATAATAGATCTTAGCCAGGACCTCATATGTATTCATGCGAACATCAGCAGAGTTTGACCTACAATCAAAATACAAAGTCCACTCGAGTCCAAAGTCCATCATGGATCTGATGTGTGTAAGTACCGCAGTGTCAGGGTGCAAGAGGGATGTGACAGACAATAATATATCAGTCAACATACAGTATTTAAAGACACATACAGACATAAAGTCACAAGAATATGGTGAGACCCATTCAAACCCAGTTTGTCCACATTTTAATTTAACCCTTACATACTGTTCGGGTCAAAATAGACCCGTTTTGACATTTGACAGCAGTAAAAAATACCATACATGTCATTCTTTTAACCTGAAATGTTATGACTTTTCCTAAAGTGACCCAAAATACACAAAAAATAAAAATACTTTTAAACTTTATACTTTTGCACAGGTTCTACAAATCTTTATACATTGATGCTGTTCCGGGTCAAATTTGACCTGGATCTAGTGAGATGGATTTTAGACCCACTAGAGTGGGTCAAATCAAGGATAATGGTTGTTCTAGGAAATCTTGAAACTGTATATTCTATGTCTGTGTGTATTTTTATGGGACAGTGGTGACAGAGTTGGGGGGGGGACCTTGACACTGTCACAACAACTGTTCGCCCAGGTTCCCGCAGGGACAGGCCCCTGCTGGTCTTGGGGGGCAATCGGGGAACCTCAAAACAGTGAAATAGTAAAACAGCATAAGAGTGGTCATATATGGTGCACATAAGAAACAAAGGTCATACAGAGGTCAGAGGGTGCCTTGACACAGAGACTTCCACCTGCATCTGCACCTGCATCTGCAATGTAACAATATAATCTAAAAATAGACAAATTAGAATCAAATCAATGTGTGTTGGGATCTGAGCCTGGCCCTGATCAAGTCACACAAGAAACCAACACAAAGGGACAAAAGAGAAGGAGATGCAACCTCTGCTGGCAAGCACATTTGCAAGTCCCACACATGCAAAGTTTCCTACTACTGCATTGAATACACTGACTAGTTGGCAACAAACATGTTTTATGTGTTGTGTTTTGAATGTTAATGTTAAATTAATATTGATAATTGTTGTTAATATAAGGATATTGCAGTAAGGACAGTGTCCAATGGTTGTGATAGTTATGTGGTTATATTATAACAGTTCCAGAATGTTCTTGCCATTTCACTATATATAATATAATATACACTAATATTTTTAAATCATTATGGCTGTTATGTTTTCATGTCTTAGGTAAAACAGGACATGATATAGTGTGATATAGGTGTTTTTTTCTCCAAAAACGAGTGGTCTAGAACCTAAAAAATACACTCTCATGCTATCTATAATCATAAATTAAGGATTAATAATGAATGTATTAACGTAAGATAGACTATTTACATATTCTAAATAGATATGTAGTTCAAAATATGGTATAGACACTTTTTATGAGGACTTTCTTGGGTCAAATTTGACCCGGACCATACTGTAAAGGCATTGGGTATGAACAGTTTGTGAGGGTTAAATAGCCAGTGTGAGTTAGGAGCATCTATAGTCAGAAATGGAATATAATCTTCATGTTTTCATTAGGGTATAATCATCTGAATATATGAATTGGTGTGTTTTTGTTCCCTTAGAATGAGCTGTTTTTCATCTAAAGAGCGAGCAGGTCCTCTTCTGGCAGAGTCAGCCATGTTGAACCACTATGTCAATACTGTGTAGCTTTACCTCAAATGAAGCAATGTCAGAATTACTTTCTGTGATTGATCTGGTCACAACTATCTGGGGACGTGCTAAATTTTAACCCTAACCCCCAAAAATCCCATACAGAGGCTAAAGCCAATGTCCCAATAGTTGGCTGAAACCACTGGCCATTTATTTATTTATTTTTATTTATGTTCATACGCCTATATGTTTTGGTCTGATGTTCATGATTTGTTGGCCTTAAAAATCAATAGTATCAATAGTCGTATAAATAGACGTTTTTTAATGTCTCTTAAATTTTGTGCTCCTTGTCTGTTTATGTGATTGTCCTTTTTTGTTTGTTTTTAGTTCTTTTATCTTTATATCACTTGTTTTTCAGTATAAGTTACATATTGTCTGCTGCTATGTTCAAGTATGCTATTGTATCATTTCTACCAGTGTAAATTGATTTCTCTGATATTTTCCGTATGCTCAATAAAACAATAAATTAAAAAATTTGCAAATGATCAAACATGCCGCTCAGTGTGGCTCACTGATGTGTTTTAAATTATTATTTGAGAACATTAGCGCTCTATGGCTAAAAAGCTCTGCGGAGTTGGATAGACCTGGTGATAATTCTCGATGAGGTCTTCACAATGAGAGTCATTTGATCGACTGTAAACATAAAAATGTTGTGCAGGAAAAGCAAAGATCCCTACCCTGAATGTAACCTTCTGGAAAAGTCGTACACACCAGATCCTCTGTGTTCTTGCATGGCAGCCCATCCCCCACTACAAGATGGACAGATTCAATATCTGCTCCAGGGAAGGCAAGGATTGATTTATTGTTGAATAAAATAAATTGGTCATCGCTTAATGTCAACTGATGATCAACCAACCGTTCTCATAAAATATGGTGGATGCCTGTGTCAGGTCACAGAGGAAAGATGTTTTTACAGATTTAAAAATGAATCATGCTTGTGTGCACATACATAATGTGTTGTTACATTCATGTCCATTTAAATTATGCCAAAAACATGCATAGCCCTAGAGTGAAGAAACAGGGGGCTTGAAAGGTACATAAACTGGCCTTTTATTGACCTAATAGGGGTCAGCATTTGTTTTGTTTTTTTATTTATTATGTGATACGCTAGATGAAAAGATCTTTCCAAAAAAAACTTTTGTACCTCAGACAAGGCTGCTTTGGTGGTGCCACCGGTTTGGTTTGCTGAAACTATCGCTATATCATGACAGTAGTACATGGAGCAGATAATCAGATAATCTGGCTCCTCCTAGTGCTCCTAATGGTATTTGCAAGAATCCAACGGGCCTGAATGAAAACAACCAATCAGAGCCAAGAAAGATAGTTGGTTAGGGTTGGGTTGGTGGCTTGAAGATAGTTCAGTCTCATTTTCAGCGTCACTATTTGATGACCTGTGAATGAGACTCACAATCAACTATCTTTCTCAGCTCTCATTTGTTGTTTTTGTTAAGGCCCGTGGATTCTTACAAATGCCATTAGAAACACTAGGAGGAGCCAGAGGGACCTGCTTTTTTCAGATTATCTGTCTCATATCTACTGTCAGGTAGGGTGAAAGTTAAAGCAAATATAACCACTAGTTATTTTTATAAAAGTTACCTACTTCTGCTTTAAAAGAGCACTGCACCATTTTAGTATTGCATTCCTGTTACACTGTTAGACTCATGATGGAATAAAAAAAAAAAAAAGGATTCAAATCAATACAGCAAGACCAGATATATCCTCTTTTTAATTCCACACATTATTTTTTCATGGCAAAACCTGGTGCCTACATTACCCACATTGCTTCATGACCACTATTTATTTGGTCTAAGATTTGGGTGTGTTATGCTCGTGGCGAATAATGCCTGGAGCCTCTATAGCCTGCAGCAGAAATTAGCAGTGCTAAGTACAGTGGAAATATGGCAGAAAAGTGCTGGAGTAAGAGGACAAGGGGGGGAATAGAGTATTCTGTAATATGGTATCTTTGATATTTTAACAATGTGTGTTAATTAATTATTATATTTATCTTTGAGGATACAGCAATTGGTATTATTAAGTCAGCTCGAGCCTGTGTGTACTTATAGAGACCCAGGAGGACACATGAAGCTGGTCTATTACATTATCTTTATAGAAACTCACTTTACTTTTGCTTCCCAATGGACACCAAGGAAGAAGACT
Organism: Dicentrarchus labrax; assembly: GCF_905237075.1. Lineage (NCBI taxonomy): Eukaryota > Metazoa > Chordata > Actinopteri > Moronidae > Dicentrarchus > Dicentrarchus labrax. Next base: position 1,663,284 of record NW_026136709.1, read on the forward strand.
CATGTACACTCAACAAAAAACAACCAGGGCATGTGTTTAATAGAGAAATTATAATTATGATAGTAATACATTAATCTATTGTGTTTATGTTCATTAAATAATTGCTTCACTTTTTCTGGACATGACTCAAAGACAATTTGGATGGATGAAATCAACACGTCCTGACTAGTTCCTTACCCATCAGATGTTTGTTGTACTTTTTTTTAATGTAAGTTACATTTCATATTTGAATTTACTTAATTAAATCATGTAATGTATTTCCATGGCTTTCTTTCAAGATTAAGCAATTCTTCTAAGCCAATTTAATTTAGTTGGTTTGGATCACTTACTACTGTAATGTAAACTATAAAATTAGTTGTACCAACCCTATTAAATTAACGTCAGACCGAAATCTATTAAGTTGAATCAACCTGACTAAATTATGATAATTATATGATTTCATTAAGTTAATTTATTCAATATAATTTTTTTTTGGAGTGTAGTGAAGCTATTATTCTGACTTTACATAGTTATAATGGGTACATACATTAAGTATAATGCAGTAGAAATTGTCAGAAAATTATGCAAAAAGTGCACCATGTATTTGAGATGAAAACATGACTGAATGATTTTATTAATGCATTTACAGTACGTTGGCATGTCTTGTGTTTGTGTAAGGGATGTGTGGAGGGGGACTAATATGGTTGCTGTTCTACCTTTATCCCACATCCAGTCTCCCTCTCAGTAATTAGTGTTGTGTCATCAGCCTGGTAAGTGGTATTAATGGGACAGCATTATTAGAGGTAAGAAACAGGTGCACTGCACTGGGACAGTAGAATCTAGCTGACTCCGTCTTTTTACTCTTACATTTTCTCTTTTGTTTCGTCCTCTCCCGTCTCTCTCCCCCAGGCTTTCCCTTCTTCCTCCACTTATTGTTTTTGCTCATTCCATTCTTCTTCCATTCATCCAGTGTTCTCTTTCCTCTCATTCTTCTCTCTCTCTCTCTCTCTCTCTCTCTCTCTCTCTTTGTTCTGCTTGTCCGAAGAATGATATGTTCATTCATCTATTACTTTCACACCTCTAACAGCTCACTAATATCCTTCAGCAACCCTTCCTCCTGCTTCTCTTCATCCTCTCTCACTCTCCACCCTCCAGATATCCCCCCACCTCTCAAGCAGCTGTTTACACACACACACACACACACACACACACACACACACACACACACACACACACACACACGCACACTCTCCTGTTGTCTCATTACAAGGGAGCACATCCATTTTGTCTGAGCATGAATATCTAATTGGCTTGCTTCTCAATTCACCCAATTCATCATGTTATATTGGGCTGTTAGTGGTAACCAATATGCCAGCCTCCATCAGCCCTATATAACCATTAGTGCTTCAGCCAGAGTTGTCATGTAGGATCATTGGAGCTGGTGAATTATCATGGAGAGAGCTTAGGTTTTCCAGGCTTTATCCACAAGCCAAATAGATAAGGCTTGGATCTTAGTGGGAAAATTCCTAAAGACAATAATTCAATGTTGCAGCCAACTGCTTCTGATCTCCAGTGAGCCAAATAAGTTGAAAAAATGATGCAGTCTGAATCCTGAAAGATTTTATGGGTTCAATGTGAATATAGACTGATCAGTGTCATAATGGCTGTGCTGAAGCTGGCTGCGCCACGGCTGCCTGTCTGCGCTGGTACGCCTCCACCCCCCTTTCCCACCTCCCCGGTGCAAGTTGTTTTGAGTTCTTATGTTGTAAAGTGTGCTTATGTTGCTGAGGTTTTTTCCCAGTCCCACACTGTACTCCCCCACAGGAGCAGAGTCTGGGAGCTGCTTTTTTCTCCTCCCCTCTCCTCTTGTCCCCCCCCAAAAAAAAAGTAGTTTCCCCCTGGGGATTATTAAAGTATTTCTGATTCTGATTCTGAATGTCCATAATGGATATAATGAAGTTTAATTTTTAAATTTAGAATTAAGCCCCCAAACTGTAACCATTGCAACACCAGATTTCAAGCACTATGTTTTACTTAAAGGACCAGTGTGCAGGATTTATTGGCATCTAGTGATAAGATTGCAGATTGTAACTGAAATCCCTTGACACAACCAACAGCGAAGGAGAAACTATGCTGGCTACAAAATTGAATGCACTTCACTCCCATCCACACCTGCCTGACCTCCACACCCACACTTTCTGCCTGGGTACATAAAGGGCATACTTCTTCCTCTGTTGGCACTGAATGTTGGCACAGGAGGTAAACGCTGCCCAAAATAGATTGCCCAAACAGCATACAGATGCGTATGGGGTCCCAGAGTAGTGTCGTGGAAGTCTGTAGAAGAATGCCTAGTCGTGAATTAAGGTTAAAAGCAAAACCTTTGCTGGGGTAATGTTGCTGGAATGGAAGCTTTGACCCTGGTGTTCCCAGCACTGCATACAGCATGACATCTTGTAGAAATGAAAGTGGAGGATGGGGCATGAAGCCTGATAACATACTGCTGCTGGACTCACCGTTCCGTTATTGGGTGTGATAGATATCAATATGAGCAGATAGGATCAGTCATTTCACCGGCCATACAGATGAAAGCGCTCCAAACTCCAAAGTCACTTATGACTGTATTATTACATACTGTGAAAAAAACATAATAAAAGAGGCCTGTGTCTGGTTTTGTGATCAAGTCTCTCTGCCTGTGTTTCATTAATACACTATAAACCATCCAATATTGTTTGTGAAAGCCAATATTTAAATAGTGCATGTATGCAATAAACCCAGCAGCATGTGGAGTAATATTAATAATAATTGCGCCTCATTTCTTCAGTGTCTCGCTCTTTTTTTCTCAGACATGCCTCGCCTCCCCCATGTGTTATTTCTTTTGAGGAGAAAAGGAAAATCACTGAGTTTAAAAGTGAGTAAAAGTGTCTCTTTTCTGTGCCACAGCCTCATGCATGCCTGTTAATTTACCGTGCGGAGAAACATTATGGGGCCATTAGAGGCTCTTAAATTGGATTCAAGCAGGAAAGTCATTATCGTCCACATAAGGAAGATTTCAATTGAGAGTGCTTCATCTGATATGCGATATAACTACCATATTAGAGAGAAATGTTGGATTGGATTCTCGGGCAAAGATAATTCTCTGCAGCGTTGCTGGATTAACTTTATTTCACTTTAATAACAGTTGTGGATTCATTCATATCTTATTTCCCCTCTGAAAATGTGACTATATATTTGTGTCCTTTAAGCAAAGAAATCAGTGTAGCTCAATAATGCCTTTGGATTTATGATTCTATTTATGTTTTTGCAATACTGGGAAAAAATTAACTAGAATGCAGTCTCTCCATTCTATAGCTCCTTACTCATGTATTGCCTAAATAGTTTGGAGATGCACAGACTGCATATATTTCCAGTACATTCAGTCAGATCTCTCCAGGGGCAGTGAGTGAAGGCCAGTACATATACAGAGTAGCAAAAAGTAAGCAAAAATGTGCCCCACTTTCATTATTGTGAGCATTTTTATTTGTTTCTATATTTCTCCCCCTTGACCTCTTTTTGCTGTCTTGTCAAACCACCTTACCTGACGGTGCCAGGTGGTTTGTTACACAGAACCATCTGCGTAATCATCGTTGGAAGCTGTTTGGAAAAAGGCAGGCACTTGCAAAGAATACTCGGCAGGTGATTGGATGAACCACGGTTTCCACCATTAGCTAGCACTTGGCAACAGTGGCAAGGAAAAACCTTTTTTGAACAGGCAGAAACCTCGGACAGACACCAGCTCCAGGTGGGCAGCTGTCTGCCTCGATATGTATAATAATATTTACCAGATAAAATGAATAAACATTGGAATTATTGATGCAGAAAATTAAGACATTTCACGAAAGCTAGCTTATTTTGACTCATTATGGTTTCTGATATTAGTAACCTTGCATACAGCAACTGTCATTTGGCAAGTTAAACACAGCGCTTTAGGATTTGTGTCCATTTTCATTGAATTGCCTGTTTTCATTGTCGACCTTTCAAAGTTTAATGTATTTTCCAAGAGGCAAATCCAGTCACAACAGCACTGTGTAGGTCAGGTATGCGTTAACTATTCGAAGAAATCATTTTTAAACGTTGAATAGTGGGCCTTAAGTTGAGTTCCACTCATATAAAGTAATGACAACTGTATCCCGTCACACACATTTCAATTCACCCCCTCTCTGCCACAGTGTGAGCATTGCATCCATCTCTTATCTCACAACCATAACCGGTGATGGAGTGGCATGTGGCGGCGTCTGGCTCTGTATTGATGTTCCTGTGGAGCCGGTGTTACGGTATAGGTGCAGGTCAGGGTGAGGCGTCTGTCCCCCTCGGCCATTAAACTCATCCTTTTCTTCTTGTTTAGCAGCGAATGCCGCTGCGTTCTGTTGCAGTGACGAACAGCACAGAGATGGTAACTTACTCCAGATGTCACTGATAATGAATGAACTGTCAAGCCGTGATTTATTCCTGGATGGCGGTGTCGAAGAAATGTAGGGAGGGACTCTTTGATCCAGAAAACATGAGCTAATGGCACAACTGTAGTCCTTGTTGTTCTTGTGGGAAGGAGAGGTGGAAGGGGACCGGGGGAGCAGAGTGGGTGAGGGGGCGGTACGCGGGCAAACACACACTTGAAAGAGTCGCCGCTCCTCTTTTCCCTGTGGTACGCCGCTATCAGAGAGGATCTGTACACTTCCAAGGGACCGTCCTTCATGTGCCATGACGGTTATCACCGATGGCAGCTTCTTAGCGTCAGGCCACATGTTTTTGAACTCTTCCGTGCAGCATTTGTTTGATCATCTGCCAATTCTGATTTCTGATCGCCATGTTGGAAGATAATGATGTGTGTGTACGTGTGTTTGTGTGCGCTACACAATGCAGCTTAAAGAGATAATCAGGGTACTGCTGCCTGCCAGAGTGCTTGGAAGCTTTACTCAGTCGCATGGTAACTGCTAATTAAATGAAAATATCAAATGTGGTACACTTGTAATGTGTGTCCTTGTGTGCGTACAAACATGTGTGTTTCATTTGGTGCCTTTGACCTACACCGGCGATGTCCTCTCATCATCAGGATGGAAGATTTTACAAACACTAACAGGTTTCAGACTTAAAACCGCTCAAGAAGGACTTTGAAAAGGAATACAAAGAGGGACGCCACTTATTTGTAAAGTCTGACCTCTAATAAAAGTAAAGTAAATCCAGTCCTGCTGACTTCACTGGCTTCAGAGCAGTTTCTGAAAAAAGAAAAGCTGTTTCTCCTCAGCAAACACAATGCGCTATTTAAATCAACCTGAGTGGGAAGTATTTCACCATTAATCATTTCTTTAAATCAGTTTAATAAATAAAAGTTCACATTGATGTTTCCGATGCCCACTTACAAGTCCCAGACTCTGAGGAAGCATTCAGATTAAGTTTATCCCACCCATGACCCGAGGCAGGATGGGTGTCGTTAAAGAAAAACTTGGATCGTGATTGAATCCTGCATTAAAAAGAAAAACATATAACAGTTAAAAAGGCATTAATACTAGTTTTAATCATTTTGCACCATCATTGCATTTTCTGACAGAAGTAGGGATTAGAACGTTCCGTCAACATATCAACAGATATTTGTAGTGTGATGAAACCTGTGGACATACAGGAAAAATGCGTACATTTGTAAAATCTTTATTCATAAAAGCTCTCCCGGAACATGTATGCCAGCTCACATGCCAAATGATGGCATTCATGAGAATTTATCCTGAACTCTAATAATATATGGAATAGCTTAGACGTAGTGACAATGCCAAAAGCCCTTAAATAAAGGCAGTGAAAACCGAGTGAAAACGGTGTTACTTCACCAATTTAGTAGGTTAAAACACACACTGGTGCATTTCCCAGTTTTTTATTCCTAAAAAGGATGACATAATTTATTGATATAATGATTTTAAATATGTGCATCCAACCCGTTCTCACTTCCAACTCGTCAAATATTGCCGCTTGTTCAGTAGCTCTATGCTTCAAAATTGGATTCTGTAGGTACCCTCTAGCATAATTTCTGGACGCAGGTTCTTGTCAGGTGATGTAGTAGAGCAAGAAAGTCTGCATATGGAGGTGATGGTGTGGATGGATGGCTCAAACAAATACAGAATGTTTACCCAGGAGGCCGCTATTTGTGTCCCAGGTGAAACTAAAAGTCAATGTTTTTAAAGTTATGTGTAGGTCATTCATTCCCAGAGACAGGGTCACGATCTAATTATTGGTCGCGGGAGATTTTGTTTAGGACACAAACAAATTTGCATAATTTCTGTAAAGTGTTTAAAACGTGTAACTTTTTTGAGGTAAAAAGGTATTTTATGAGATAAAAAGTGGGAGCCTTACCTTTTCCTAAATGCATATATTTTGTCTCATATAGTGAGCACACATTTTGTTTGTTTTACTGAAAGAAGAAAACAAAAGAAGACATACCTCAATGACTTTATTTTGTCTAATTTATAAGTATTTAAAAGGAGTATTGTTTTACTGATGAGAGGAAATAAGAACAATGACAAGGCCTGTTACAGTAACTCCACTTAAATGTACTCATTGAGTCTTATTTATTTAAGTAATTTAAGTAATTAACTTGTACATATTCATAAAACAAAGTTGTGATTTATCAAGCATATATCAAAATGGTTGGTTCGCATGTTCAAGAAAAGATGATGTGATACAGAAATAGTGGTAAAAATGGTCAGAATTTGCTCTTCTTGCTGTCACCACTGTATGTCATTTTTAAAGTCGGCCAAAAAAAAAAAAAAAAAACACTAATGTAGGCTACACTATTAAAAAAAAAGGCAATATTCCTGCAACTGGGGCACCAAAAAAAAACTGTAAAATAACAGAAAATAATTGACTAAATACAGCAATTTTCTATAATTAAAATGTAGTTTTTAGCTTTAATTTACATAACATGTTAATTTTGTATTAAATATATTTATACTATATTTATAATTTTTACTTATTTTATCTGAATTTCAAACGTTTTAGAACTATATAAAAGTTCTTAAACCTGAAGTTACTGCTGTTTTCAGTAATAAAAACATTCATCAATGTTTTTTTGTGAAAACTTCAAAGTATCTATTATACAAGATATGTCAGTTCAAAGCAACTCCATGTAAAATTACATAACGTTTTAATGTTAATTGTCACTAATTTTACATAATTTTAGAAATGTATTGACAGTATTAAACTCAAATCTAACAGTTTAATCTATTTAATAAACAGTAAATATCACCACATGGAAGAGTCCCCCTGACCAAAACAAATACCCTCAAAAAATAATGCAATCTGAGTTTTAATCTGAAATTGGAAGTTAGCATCTGGTGGGAAATAATTTCCTCATCACAGCAAAACAAGTTTAATTAGTGTTTTTCTTTTGTTTTTCCTTGTGTCTTATGTGCCAGTAATGAATGTGGTACTATATCTTGAGTTCTCTGCAGTGTGTAGTCACCTGTCAGAGACTTTGTGTGGTGACACACTGGGTTTGAAGCAGCATGACAGCATGACAGTCTGTCATCCCTCCTCCCTTTACTCTCGTCTTACTGTAGGAACAAGAGGAAGAGGCGTGTTAGCCTCCAGCCTTGCTTCACTCACATTCTTCATCCTCACACATTTACCAGTATGTCAGGTCTACAGATCAGCTCTGTGTGTGTGTTTTAAATAAAGTGGTCCAGAAAATGAAAGTAGCTCCGACACGACCAAGTTCAACTGGAACTTTTTCACTAACCTGACCCACCTCTGTCACCACCTGCGTTCCTTTATGAACCCCTGCAAGGAAAGGAGTAAAAGCGGTAAAGGAGAGAGAAGGGGCCAATGGAGTATATTTTATACTTACATTCTTTTTTAAGTTAAAAGTTGAAGTACAAACTGTCAAGAGTGGGAGGATGCAGTTCAATCAATCGGAAATTGATTGTCCAGTCCACAGAGGCAGTTGTGGACGCTGATGCAGTCCAAGTGTCCAATAAATACATGAACCTTAACTTCAGACAAACTCATTTTGCAGCAACATTAAAACTCAGAGATCAAAATGTATCTTCCAAAAGGAATTATATCTAATGTCTAAAACTATACAGAGACAAAGCTGTCAGAAAAAGGCATCAGTGAAAATGGTAAAGTGTGCACACTACTACTGAATCGTGATCATGTGTGTCTTTTTTGCTACTGGGATTGGATCCAGCTACATGTTTTAAAATCAATGGTTTGAGACCCAAGTCTTGTACATTAATTTAAGATTTCTCAATTTTTTTTCTGCAATATATTTGATATACATATATTTGGACTGTATCTCATGTATGTGTCGATTGATATTTTGAAGTACATACGTACTTTTTCCATGTATTTTGTCTATGAACTTAATTGTATAGTTAATTGTACTCTGAGGACTGTTGTTCTGGTTTGGATGACTAACCACACCTGCCACTATAGAGTTTGACAGCCTACTGATGTGCATAATGTATAAATATTGGTATGGTTCCAAGTTTTTCAAACATTTTGACCTGACATAAATCCATTTAGGATTGAAACGTTGTGATTAATAAAATATTTGTTTTTTTGGCATTGAGGAAGCATGCAAGATCTTCAGATTTTTCACTCAAGATTATTTGAAGTTAGTTAACCTTCGTAACCTTCTTAAATTATGTCAGGTATGTGATGCGAACTTACGATCTTTTCCCAAAGCTTTTTTTGCCTAAGCCTAACCAAATTGCGATTGTTTCATAACGTTAACCACGCACACATTACTTTAAAAGTCTAATTGATTATTGAATATTTATTTTACCATGGTCTGGGTGAATACTCAATTCTGATTGGCTGGGTGTCCATTAATTCCTGATGGACACATACTAAGTAGTTCCATTGAAATCTGCGCTGAAATGAATTGAAGAAATCTAGCTAGCTAAATATCTCATAAATATATCTCACTACACTGAGTGGACTTCTTCAGTGATCACCAGTACACATGTCATATCATTTGTGAAAATGTTGATATTGATTTGTGGACAATGACATGGGTGATAGCTTTGTCTTGTTAAACATACTGCCAAATAATATTTACTGTTTGTCAACTGTATGCAGTGTTATTGACTTTCAATCTTGCTAACATAACATTAGCTCTCTGGCTTGTAGCTGAGCCAAAGCACTCTATTAGCAAAGGGAACAAGAAATATCTCCCGTTGCCAAGTCGTATCTAAGGTTTGTCCTATTTACTAGAGTTGTGAACAACGTTTCCATTGCTTTAGAACCATATGGGATGGTAATTTCCATTCTTCCAGGTAACAGAAAGGACCTCAGGTGTTACCAGGATTAAAAAACCTTTAGATATTAATTGCAAAATACATGAAAATGTAAAATAATTATCTTTTTTTTTCTCTTTGGCAGGTGACCATGGAAATAACACAGAAGGGCCACCTACAGTGTCATATTTTAAAGTGGATGGCCACAATTAATTAAATGAATGCAAGACAAGATGCAAAATCTGTTAAACATTGCAGCTTGCATTTTGCAAAATTGGTGGCATGGACCCTTGAATCATATCCTTCCTTCCTATCCCACTGGTTGATTTGAAGTGCATGCTTGGATACTTGTCTCCCCCTAGTCCTCGGATCGTACTAAATGTGGTCTTGGAATTGGGACAGTACTTGGACTGGAACCGATGACGTTTCACAAGAACACAAAGTAAGTTTAGAAAGAAAGAAAGGGAAGCTCAAGAGAGAGAGCAAAAGGGAAAAGAGTCAGAAGAGATAATTAATTGGAAACATGAAAGACAGAAAAAAGAGAGTACAAGAAGGAAAGTTTGAGACCGACAGAGAGTGGGAGGAAAAACAAAGAGAAAGTGAAAAAGAAAGAAAGACCAAAGGAAGATGGGTCATTTCATTACTTCCACAGAGGATAAAAAGGCACAATTACCGAAAGGCCTTGTAGTCCCACCCTTTTTCGCTCCTTTTTTTTCAATCTATCAGTACATCTCCCCACCTCCCATCCTCCTGTTCTTATTATCCAGCTCTATCAAGGTGGCAGCGCTTTCTTCTGTCCAGCCTGAATGTGAAAGGTCAGGCCGGTGATCAAGCCAGTAATTAGACAGACCTGGGAAGGGAACTAGATCACTGCATGTCACCCTCTCCAAATGAACAGCCAGGGAGCCGGCATTGCCTTCCTACCCAGCCGCAGATGAAGCCCATGCCTCTTTTCATTTAAGAGGAAAACGAGAAAAGAACACAGCGAGGTGGCTCGCCTTTCTTTCTGCCCTTAATCCACTGCTAGTGGCTTCTAAGCCTATTAGTGTCTGAAAACTTTAAGACAGAGGCTAAAAGAAGTGGGACCTCTGAGCGAGTGGAGATGAAGATAGGCTTTTAATGTTGTGTGTGTGCGGAAGTGTGTGCACTTTCGCACACACACAACTTTTCCTTCATCTTTTATACACACAGGGTGGACACAATAACACCTACTGCAATCCAATCCAATAATTTGTGAAGTACCTAATGTTTAGTTTGTGTTGGTTCAACTCAATGGTAAATTGACTATTAAAAAAGCCTTACACCTAATAACCGACAGCTATGTAATGCAGTGTAACTCAGTATAATGCAATGGAAGAACACTTACTGAAGACTTGACAATTAACAGCTGAATCAACACCTCTCTGTCCACAAAATGGAACAAAAGGCTCCACAGTGGGGTTCTCCATACTAAGGCAAAAGATTGCCAAAGTGTAGAACTGAAAATAATGACTTTAAAGTTGTTGTTTTTAGTCCATCTAAATGAACTGCATGCAGATTATTGGAAATGTCGCAACAACAAGGGGTCCTGCCAAAGCGAAAGGCATTAACATCCATTTGATCACTCAGTTGGTTAACTGATCTCTATTCTGTTAAATAAACTCTGTATCTGATAATAATGACAAGTAATTAAGTAATGATGAGCAGCTCCTTCAGCAGCAGACTGTTACACCCACGGTGTAAGAAGGAGAGGTTCCGCAGGTCTTTCATCCCTGCCGCTGTCAGACTCTACAACACCTGATCAATGTTGTAGTTTCTGTTTTTCAAATGACCACCATAGCTTTACCACTTTACCATAGTTTTATTTTATTTATTTTTTTTATATCTGTATTTATTTATGTCATGTAAAATGCTGCTGTGACAAGGGAATTTCCCCGTTGTGGGATTAATAAAGTAATTCAATACAATACAATAAACCTAGTGATCATGGCACAGTTAGGCTAGCAGTTTGATTTTGTTCGTCAACTAGTTAAGCCTAAGCCTAAGCTTGCTAACCAGTGATTTTAGTAGATTGCCTATTTACCGTATCTCTGTCTTTCTTGTAGCCTTACTCAAAGGGACGTTACCGTTACAGAGTACCTTAACTCAGGTTGAGTGTCCAGGACTGCAGTGAAACAAAGACAAAGAACCTTAACTGATGTGAGTGGGTTCTGTTGGTTTTTCTGGGGGTTTGAAAGTTAAGGCAAAGACAAGCCACTATTTTCTCCAAAAAACAACAGAATTGACTCCAAAAATGACAATAAGTCATTTTCAAACAAAACTGAAGTTAAGACCTTTTGCATTAGCAAAAAGCTTCCAACATTAGGTCACCTGGCTCATGTTTCTTTGGAGGAAACAATAAAAGATTAACCCTTTAAAATGTCCCTCCCAGGAAAAAGGCATTGAAAAAATATTATTCGAGGTTCAAGCCTGAGGTGTATGCACTGGTTTATTGTTATTTTTATTTTGAAATGTTTGCACAAATTGCCGTGAGATGGTCAATAGTTGAGACATGAGATTTTGGAAGTTGTGTGCAAGTGCTGCCTAAGAAATATAACCCTAATCGGTCGGATGGGTGACCCTTAGAGCTCTGATTCTCTGTCTGAACCCGATTGGACGGGCTGAACTATATAGCTTATATAATGGGTTAAAAAGAACGGTCTTCTCATCAGATGGTCGCTCCCATTGGATTGCCCCCCTCTGTGTTAGCTTGAACCTTGGAATTGTTGCTTGTGGGTATCTTTGTATTTCCTGTGACACTAATCAAGAAAAAGGACACTTTTGTTGTTGCTTTGTTTTCTGTTGTTTTTAGTTTTTTCCCCCAACTGAGTTTTTTAAATCCTGATCTTCGGGCACCGTGTTCAATCACCTGGTAGAGCTGACGCCCCACGTGCTGGGGCAGAGTCCTTGCTCAGGGTTTGTGTTGTCCCCTCTCTTTCTCTCCCTTTGCTGTCTGTCTTGAGCATTCCTGTCCAACAGAGACAAAAACGACCCCAAAATATTTTAAAAAATTCATTCTGAGCCTCAACCATATCTATTAAAGGTTAATTTACAGTAAAAATACAATTTTAACAGAATATATTTTCTTTCACTGGAAGGTAATAAAATACATTTTTTACAATTCACATCTTTTATCATGGAGAAGCAATTACTAAAACTCAAGAAATTAAGCTTTTCTTGTGTGTGTGTGTGTGTGTGTGTGTGTGTGTGTGTGTTTATGTCACATAAATATGAAGCAATTTTAAAGATGAATAAATACAATTATCACCTCACCCTGGATTTATATCACTGTATATCCATTCAATACATCATGCAAAAAATGGCAGACAAATCAACAATTAGACAATGGAATCACATTAGATTTATCATACTGAACAATAAAAATAATAAAATAAAAATGTAAATGATGACAATAATTTCATATGAAATACTAAATTTATTCCAATAACATGCAAAATTCTGTTTTATATAGCAAAATTACTTTGACCATACCTGACCGAACTTCCCCATTGGGGATTAATAAAGTATGTCTCCTTCTTCTTCTTCTTCTTTAGTGTACATTATGACGGATTGGAATTTAAAATATACCTATATTTCAATTAAAAAAATGTATTTATCTAAGTCCTTTATTTAACTCTCGAGAATCATTGAATTTTCCAAAATTTACAATGATGTTGAGAACAGAGAAACATGTCAAAACGAATCATAATAAAATAAAAAATGAAGATACATTTTCTTTTAATTAAACTACAATAATTCAAGGGACAACGGTATTCAGTGGAATCAATTGCACACTGGAGTGAAGTAATTTCAGATCATCGCCCAGATTGTCCAGACATAGTGAGAGTGTCAATTTTGAGAATATATTGGAGATAATTCCATGCTATGGAATTATTCAAAGCCATCTGTTCAGTAAGCCCCTCCGTGTGCCCTCATTTTTGAAAAAAGATTTGCAAAAGTGCTCCTTTTGATGTCCTTCTGGTATATAGAACATGATAAAGTGATCTCTGGGGTGCTTATCCTAACTTTGACTGTTTTTTCACCATAAATGCATCACAACTTCCTTTGCGCCTTTTATCAATCATTTATCAATTTTATTCAATTTTTATCTTTTCTGCCCCTGACCCTCAAACGGCCTGAGTCGACCGCTGGTTGAGGAAACCATAAGAGTGAACTTTGTTTCCAGTGCTTTCTGTTTCTACTAGTTGTGTGCACAAGTGAGTGGATTTTTATTGGTGTAATTGCATTCTCCATAGGAACTAGTGTCCAGTCACTACATGATAGCACAGTAATGATGATGGACAGTACTTGATGTAATTGAATTTTACCAGCCGGCCTTAGAGCACATGAGATCATATGTAAGTGATGCATAAGCTCTGGAATGATACAGTGTGTGTGTGTGCTGTCAGATCCATGAACTATACACTATTATGCCTGAGCAGCCAGTGTTATAGGTGATATTAATCTAGTTATTCATGAGTTTCATCAACTGTGAGCTCAAACTGCTGCATTTTTAACCATCCTCCATATCATAGAGCAGCCTGCCCTGTCATTACCACAACACCAATATAGCCTATATTCAAAGCCATTTTCTTTATGTTTTCCACCAAACTAAAGTAACAAAAAAGACATTGTCTCAATGATGTAGGCCTAGCCTCAAATATCTGTGAACATTCCCTCAGTCATGCCCTCTGTGTAATCTTCTACCCAAGCTTAGACTATAATAGAAGACATTTTTATATATAGTTTAACTGTAAATCTGTTTTAGCTGAAATCATTTTGTCTGTCATTTTGTGTTGCTTTTGGCAGCCACTATGGACGAAATTTGTAGTTTCTACCGCCTTGTTTTATTTATTTTAATGGGAATCTGACTGAATCAGACCTGGTGGCTGAAACTGTGAATAATGCTTGTTATGTGGGTTGGTGTGGGGGAAGTGGCGTAATGTTAGCATAATGTAGGACCTTGTCCTCATCTTCCTCATCATTACAAGAGACGCTTTATCCGTCTCTTAATTCAACAGCCATCATATTATTTTGATTCCGTTGAACTAGGAGAGTTTTCAAGGCCTCCTCTTTCCCTTTGACCTTTTTGACCCAGGAGGGGAGGTGAGACTGTGGCGCCGACAGTCTCCTGCACAGAGAGCCTGGTACTTTTCAGATTCTCAGATGGGATCCCTAAGTGTCAATTTGTTTTATTCTCTTTAACAGAACACTGACTCCTCCACAGATCAGAACAACACTCTACACTCAGGTTTTGGGAAACCCTTGTTGTTCTACAAAAGATGGGTTAATAATTAAGTGCCTTTTTAGTTGTAAATCAGGATACATAGCCCTGAAATGTGTTTACATCTCTTTTGAACTGACATGTTCACGTCCAGAGAGAAACTCCTGTGAAATCCACATCTGGTCTCCGTCACTCCTCCACCCTTAAAGTGAAAATTACGAGTTGCCCATGTGCTAGTTAGGACATTCAATAGATAGCAGAAACAGCATTTGCACTGATATAGATTTAGTTCTAATTTAGTACTATTGTAAAATTTTATCTTCTCAAAATTAACAGATTGCCATCCAGCATGAGAAGGTCGCAAATGTAATGTTTGTCTGATGTTTCTGTCTTCAGATTGGACTAAGTTACAAAATTATGTGTAAAATGTCTGAATGTTTGATGGAGCCACAGTGCCACCTTTTGGTAAGATTCTGGTATAGCGTAAGGTATCTTCAAAACGAACTTTGTTTTATAATTGTGTAGTATTCCAAACAGTAAATGCCTGACACATAATTGTTATAACAAGGATTAAGCTAGCACTATACGAACTATGTACAATCCCTCAGTGCTGCTTTATATGCATGTTTAATGATTATGATTTAATGATTTTAATCAGTTCTACTTTTCCTTTACATTAAGTAATTTCGGTTATGTTATGTTAAAACATGTGAACTATGCATTAAGTCATGGTGGTTTCTGTGAATGGTGAATTATGATTTCGAAACTTTTAGCGACGATAGGAATAAATTATAAAGTTACGAATATCAAAATATCGCTAAAGGAAGTGACGCGATTAGCCTTTCAGGATACGCCTTCAGATTAAAATATATAAGGAACAGACTCCGGTCACTCCTTCTTTTCTGATCTCTTCTAAACTTCGTTCTCTTCTTTTCTTCTTTCTAAGATCCATTCGTTATTTACTTTCATTCTTACTTCTAATTTCCGTACTTTACTTCGTTTTGCGACACGTGTTGAATTTTTCCTCAAGTAATAAGTTGCGGTGCTAAAGTACTTTCCTAAGTACTTTTATTTTGAAAGCTCAAGACACAAACAAAGTTCTTCTTTTATATTTTTGTAGTCTTATATATATCGTCAAGTATTGTCGCCTCATTCACAGAAAGTGAATTTAATTAAATTCTTGGACGATGGAGAATTCGCAGGGCCAGCGTTTCATCCTCCAGTTATTTTTAAACAAGAAGCTGAATGAGTTTACAATCAAAGCTGAAGACCAACCACTCTAAGACATTCATCATCAGCCAGAAGGACGTCGCAGTAGTTGACTGCTCAAGAAGACGTACAAACGTTTCCAGCCGAACAAAGACATTATTATCTAGCGACTCTCTGCCTCCAACGCACTCAAGTGTAAAACTACACGCTGGGCCTTTGAATTGAAGGGCCACTGGTACCAGGGACGAGACGCAACTTCCTTCGGCCTGTTGGATCAGTGATGCAAAGCCGCAGTTGAGCTGGAAGGAAAGCCAAGGACCTGGAATCCTTCCAAGTTCCATCTACAAACAAAGTAGGCTGACTCTCCGGTACACGGCCGGATTCACACACATGAAGGAGAGCTGGTGTCTGTCTGTAAGCTTTGATTCCCATCTTTTAAGTTTAAGAGAATTTTCGATTAGGGCCTCATAGTTCTAAAATTTACTCTCGTAATATTTTAAACTTACTGCCGCATCGCAAAATCCACCATCGCTCCTGAATCACCTAATAGTAATAATTAATTTACTGTCCACATTTTCTGTTACTTGTTGTTGTTTGTTTGAATTGTCATTTCATGCTATTTACTTTTCAATAATTTAGTTAATAAACATATATAACCATATGTCCTTGTCTGTGTAGGTTGATTTGATGTGGGGAAATCGATGAATCGTGTAAAAGAAATCACCACTTCAGAATATGAGATTGAATATAGATTTTGAAATTGGATAAATTGATTTGAAATTGATTTGATTAGATCTGTGGAATAATTACCTCCGGATTATTCCAGTAGCTAAACAACGGAGGTGGTGCCCCATTTACGAGTGTATTATTCATCTTCAGTGATTAATTACCTTTATTATTGAGTAGTGTAACCCCTACAATAATGCAACATACACTGACAGCATATGAGGCATACCATTTGTTATTGTTTTTTATATATTATCTAGTACCTAATAGGAAAGTTAAAACTTCTTCATCTTCCCTTTCAAGATCGGCGCTACTTTGCTTGTGTTGTTCTCATGAGTGGTAGCGCTTTTAAAATTACTTTCACACCTGAGACCCTGAAAATTGCATCCCGTCTACTACAAGAGTCACCGGTGATTTATTTTAACCCTAAATGTGTCTTTCCCTAACATTTATTAAGTAATAATTAAGTTTCCTAAATTTATCCACAAATTAAATGTTACATATATGATATTTTTAACATTAAAGTTGCAGTAGGTCGGGTTAGGGTTTTTTCACAGCTTATCTGTCTCATGTACTACTATCAGGGTATAGTGAAGGTTACAGTAAATATAACAAAAAGTTATTTTTTTAAAAGTTACTGACTGCAGCTTTAATACAGCAGCCAACTATTTGCTATGTAAAGTTGACTTAAACAGCAGTTTTATTCTTATCTACATCAATGAATTAAGCATTTATTTTGAACAGAACCATACACACACACACCACCCATATTGCTATGAACTGTGGGTAAGTCTTTTAAATGACCTCTCATCCCAACAGCATCCCAAGTGGATTCTCTCGATTCTTCGCAGAAAGTCCACTTAAGGTCACTTGATTAATTGTGGATTTGGACAGCCCTCAGACTTCCAGGGAAAGTGCTCTAAAGTCTGCAAGTGAAGGAAAGTCTGCACATTTGGATTCAGCCGCTGACTCTGGGAGCCCTGGGCCACACCTTTGTCATGTGTTATGTGGGAATGACTAAGCTGTAGCATTCAGTACTCTTGTCGGGAAATTAGGGCGGCTGTGGCTGAGCGGGTCGTCTCCTATTCGGAAGGTTGTTGGTTTGATCCCCGGCTACTGGTGCCACAATGACGAGGTATCCTTGAGCAAGATTCTGACCCCCGAATTGCTCCCGATTCCATGCATCGGTGTGTGACTGTGTGCGATTTGTTGGAAGACTAGAAAGGCGCTATACAAGTACAGGTCTATTTACCACTTCCCATTTGTCAGCGCTGTCGCAGGTGTGCGGGCCCGATGCCCAATCTATGTTGGCTTCTTAGCATTTGGCAAAGAGAGAATGAAAGGAAGAGGACAGAAATGTTGGTCCAAGATTTGAAAACACTGACTAATGCACACAATTAAGTAATCACATATAATTACATGTGTAATACAACATTTGGAACTGTTAGGCTCAATTTGTAGAAGTGATGCAAGAAGGATGCTGATCTATCATGGAAGACAGTGGCAGAGAGTAAATCTCTGAGTGTGGAGCTGGGATGCATCTCTACCTCTCTGCCCTGTCTCGCTCCTCATTATTTGACCTTCTCACTTTACCTTGGCCCTTAATTAATGAGATTTTCTGGTCCTTGCTTTTCTTCACCCATCAAACAGGTGCCCTTGGACCTTCCAGCCTTTCCTGGTCACCTGGGTCTGCATTTATAGCCACACAAAACATATCTTGAAACATGCCACTTCCCACTGAAAAGGTGGGATTTATAAAAACAGACTTGATGAGAGAATGTACAAAGTTAGTGAATTAAAGGATTCTTGTCATAAATGTAATTTCAATGATATTGAGGCCAGTCATCAATTATTTAATAATTGGCCCTTCCTATGCAGGCGTGAAACAGGTAATTGATACAAGATACTAGAAAAAAGTAAAGACGTAATAAAATTACAGTTACATGTAGTAACAACTGGGATTATTATCAGGATTACAATTTCAAAATACTTCAGTTTTTCTTTAAAAATACACTAGGTCGAGAACGAGATGCTAAAAATCTTAGTTTGCATTTTCTTTCCCAGGTGAAATGTTCCTGTAGAATACACTTACATTAACACTTCTTATTGAAATTTTTTCTCGTCTTTATTTGGATGTTTGGTGTTGATTACTTTCCGTTACTTTTGGATTACCTCCAGTTACTTTACTTTGATATTGTGATACTTGTATTGGATTACATTTTCAAAGTAACCCTCCCAACCCTAACCACGCCCCCCCTTTCCCTAAACCTAACCCCTCTCCCCCCTTCCCCTAACCTTAACCACACCCACTCCTTCATAAACCCCTCATTACCCTACTCTCACCTTTGACCTCTCTCCTCTTATATGTATGTATATGTATTTGTTTATATATTTTTATCTCCAATGTGAGGGGACACAGTACGGGGAACCCTGATTGACATGCGCCGGCCAGTGCCTTACTTGTGGCTCTCCATCCCAAACTGTGTTGTCACTGCACAACACAGGGAGAGTCACTGTGATATAATCCAATCCCAAGCCCTTTTGGAACCTCAGTCAACTATCTTTTAGCTATTATTTTGCTCTTTTCAAAATAGATCAGCCTAGCACATAGCATATCTAAGTACAGGAAAGGAGGAAGTTGACTGAGGTTCAGATCGAGGCTTGCTCAACTGTTTTTGGAGCACAGGGCAAAAAGGGGTGGGGCTTAGTAAGGGTCAATTCCATAATTAGTGTATACCTTCCCCATTTTAAAAGATACAGACTAACCCAAATCTTATCCATTTAAATGGTAAATGGACCTGTACTTGTATAGCGCCTTTCTAGTCTTCTGACCACTCAAAGCGCTTTTACGCTACGCACCACATTCGCCCTTTCACACACATTCACTCAAACATCAAACAGAAACTAACACATTCATACACATTCACACAGAGATTTTTATTATTGAACTAATAGCTTAGTTCAATAATAAAAAATATATATATAGAAAAGTCATCATACCCCTTGAATTTATTTGTGTTTCAACCTAAAATCAAAACCCATTAATTAATTAAAGGGGAACAGTTCTGAAACTTAATCAAAAATGAAAACCAGAATAACAGAGTTGGAAAAGTGATCAGTCCCATGATTCAATACTTCATAGAGCCACCTTTTGCTTTAATTACAGCCATCAGTCTGTTTGGATCTGGGAATGGGGAAGATTTTCCCATTGTTCCTTGCAGAATTGTTTAGTCATATTTTGTGTTGAGCGATGATGGACTGCTCTTTCCTATGTTTTTTTTGGCAGTGTGTTTAGGGTCATTGTCGTGCTGGAAGGTGAACCACTTGCCCATCTTCAGTTTTTTAGCAGAGGGCCGCAGGTTTTCCTCAAGACCTTGAGTGTACTTGACTGCATCCATTTTCCCTTCAATTCTGGCCAATTGCCCAGCCCCTGCTAAAGAGAAACACCCCCACAACATAATGCTGCTACCGCCGTGCTTCACATTAGGTATGGTGTGTCTTGGTCTCATCTGACATGACATTAGAATCTTCCAAGTGTTTTTCTGCAAAGTCCAAATGAGACTCAGTGTGGCCTTTTTTCAGAAGATGCTTCTTTCTTGCCACACTGCCATACAGGCCAGCTTTGTGTAGAGCTTGTGAGATTGTTGTCACATGCACAGACCGACCAATCTCAGCCATAAAGACTTCAAAGTTGCGATTGGCCTCTTGGCAGCTTCCCTGATCAATATCCTCCTGGCTCGGCCATCCAGTTTGGAGGGACAGCCCTATCTAGGCAAGGTGTTGGTAGTGCCATAC
The DNA here is from genome assembly GCF_905237075.1 of Dicentrarchus labrax. Taxonomy (NCBI): domain Eukaryota; kingdom Metazoa; phylum Chordata; class Actinopteri; family Moronidae; genus Dicentrarchus; species Dicentrarchus labrax. The sequence continues at coordinate 1,683,495 of NW_026136709.1, forward strand.
GCTTTCCACTTCCTAATAATGCTCTAAACGGTACTAAAATGGATAGTTAAAGCCTTTGAAATCGTTTAGTATCCTTCTTCTAATTTGTGCCTTTCCAAAACTTTATTCTGAAGATCTTTTCAATATGCCTTTCTAACCATGGTGTATTCTTTGCGTTTCCATGCACTACTAGTAATGGAATCATCATGGAACAACCGGTTTTATTATGAAGTAATCAAAACCACTTCAGTTGATGTCAGGTGGGAGCCTATTAGCATGGTGTGTGATCTGTAAGGTGACTGGTTGCACCTGTTAATACTGGTTACTCTAAGGGGCTGATCACTTATCCAAACCAGGTATTACATTTTAATAATTATTCTGAACTGTTTTTAATGTTATTTTCCCCTTGATGTTGAGGGTTATAATGTGTAAATACGCAAAAAGTTAGATTTCTTTTATGTGTAATGTGCCAAAAGGTAAGGATTTTGACAGGGTATGATGATTTTCTATATGCACTGTATAGTCTGTTCTGCAGCTGACAGTGGTAGTTTTATCAACCGCTGACTCATCACCACATTCCCTAATCTTAAACAGTGAGCAGAGGAGAGATGCCAGGATGCCCACACTCTGTCTCAGTCAGTTGTGGAGCGCATCACAGCGCTGCTGAAATGCCACAGACGATGCCAGGATGCGTCAGGTGGCAGTTTCTGAGAAGATTGGCTGGCCTTACCGTGATATTAAGCCTGAATACCCTGATTCACTCTCCCACTTTAATATCCAGTAGTCCTTCTAAAAAGAGCATCAAATAACTTTATTCAACAGTATATTTTAACAAAATCTTATCTAAGCATATTTCATCAAGTGTGATTTAAATTGTGATGCAGTGGTGAGCATGGTCACCTTTCTGTGTGGGTTTCATCTGCAGATGTGGGCTTGTCACCTCTCGCCTGATGCCAGCTGAGATCAGCTCCAGCCCCCTGCGACACTCCAAAGGATAAGCGGGTTCAAAGGATGATTCTGATGATCTAATACAACAGTCCTAAAACAAATCCTACTTTCTTGAAGGCTCTAATGTTCTATTTCTATACAGAATACGTTTTACATCCCATTTTTGGGCAACCTGGCACCAGAAACTATATCCTCTAAAATGAACTGAAAGTTGAATCAACAGTTTCAACAATAGCTTAAAATTAAGATCTACATTAAGGGTCATAAATTAGCTTAAAGTTTTTTTCTGAGTGCAGGCTAACCCTTTATTCAGTTTTTCCCACTAAGAAGAGAGTGTGTGCAGCAGCATGCAAGGCAAGGCAAATGTATTTATATAACACATTTCATACCCAGATTGATTTACACAGTGAGTTCACAAGCAAAAGCACAAACAAAACAAGAAACAAATGATAAAAACCAGAAAAGCAAGAAACAAAAAACACATCGGACAAAACAATTAAACCAGGCAGACAAACAATAAAACAAACTAATAAATACATTTTCTTTAAAATAGTACATTAATTAAAAGCAATGGTAAACCGATAGGTCTTTAGCGTGGATTTGAAGGTAGTCAGCATTGTTTGAAGCCTTAGTTCAGTCAGGACCACTTTTGTCAAAATATCTTATATCCCAAGCAGAATGTTACATTTGGTGGTATGGCTCTGTTCTGGGACCTCCTTGTCCTTCCACGTGCCTACGTGGAAAACCTTAAGGCGAGCACACCTCCCTGCCCTTCGATGTGCATACATGGAAAAGTTTAAGACAAGGAGAGCGGCAGCAGAGACCCCCAGGGTACAGAACAGAGCAAGCATCAATGGCAATCAGAAAATGACATTGATTAATTAGAAACAACATAAAAAGGAGGAGCTGGGGTGGAGGTGGGTGCAAAAGGCTTGTAGAGGAAGCAGCAGAGATAGGCAGGCAGGCTAAAGCAGCTTAAATAAGGCGCCATGTAGATGTTTGCCAATTGGATGCTTGAGGAAATCAGGTGAGCTGTCAGCTGACTGTGTATGGTATCCAATGGGAAGCTTAGAGGAATCAGCTGATGTATGTTTATGACTAGCTGTGATCGTATGATATAGCTGTAACTGAAAGCTAAGCCTGACTTCATGCCCTGCCTGAACTAACGCTATGCTCAATTTCTTCTGACAGTTTGTTCCACATTTGAGCAGCACAGAAACTAAAAGCAGCTTGTCCATTCTTAGTTTTGACTTGGGAATAACCAGTAATCCAGAAAAGAAACAAATGAAAAGTAAAAACTCATTTTTACACTTATAGTCACGCTACCTTCTCCGTCTCTCCTCTGCTTTGTTGGCCAAGTACTGGGTGAAGGGAGTTTACAACAACTCAGGTAAAATGTTATAACCGGTATCTCTCCCTGCTTTATCTGCAGCTGTTGCAGATACAACCACAGCACGCTTGTTAAATTGACAAGATATTGTTGTCATAGAAACAAAGCCCACGTGCAGTGTTTTTTTCTCTCACCGCAAAAGCTCTTCATCCCATCTCTACCAATGTATTACTTATTACTCTTTCTAAAAGTAATATCATTACTTATTACTACTTTCCAACAGTAAGCAGAGTCCTTTCTCCCCCAAACTCTGACTTTTTCGCCTCTGTGTGACTGAAGCTTTAACTGCGTTGACCAGGCAGTTAACCTGACAAACTAGCAGGCTATTTTTTGCAGCCTCTGAATCCATCCATATGAAGCCACCTTGCTGAAACTGGTGACGAGACACAATCTTTTTACCAATGTCTGTTATTTAGAGACACGGTCTATCACTCAAATGATTTTTGACTTCCGCTGCCTGGGACCAGTATTTTTTCCAAGGATCTGTCTGAAAGAGAAACATTTCTCTTGGTGTCTGTCCATGATTAAAATCTATCATTTCCATTTTCCAAGCCAGCTTCCTGCTGGGTGACATTCACGATAATGAAAATGAATCCAAGGATGTGATTGGATTGTTTGATTTCAAATCAGTAGGGGGGACAACAAAAGTAAGTTTGTAACTAATTATTTTAGGTTGGGGTAAATGTAATATAATTACTGAAATGTATCAGTAATTAGTTACACTACTAGTTACAGGGGGAAACTAATACTAAGTGACCCAACACTGGTGGAAACAGGCCCTAGTTTTACAGTCTATCTCTGTCAATAAGCTGCACTTTTGCAGGCTTGGGTTTAAAAACAGATGATCTCTGGGTCCCCTATAGCTTGCCTACTAGAGCTGGCGACCATGTACCAAGGCATATTCCCTGCTGCAAAGGGCCATGGGTTCAAATCTGACCTGTTGCACTTTGCTGCGAGTCATCCCCCCCCCTTTCTCTCTCCCCTTTCCTGTCACTATAGATTAAAAGGCAATAAAAGCACTCCCCAAAAAAAGAACAGATTACCTTTAAATAGCTTTGAAGAACTGTAAAATCAAGACAGATCAAGCTAACTCAGTTATTTGCGTACAAAGAACAGGACCCTAGTCTTCATAAACTATTAATACCAATGCCCAATATCAATAACTAGCTCAAAAATAATGGCTGTCTTTTATATTGACTTACACAGAGCATAGTCAGACACATGTTGGGTAAGATGTTTGTGCGTCAGGTGTGGAACGTTCCTTCCTCCCAACTGACACAGCCCTAGCAGTGCAAGAGCTCTCAGATCGGCTCTGGCCTGGCCCAGCATGCCTTCCTCCTGGCATGAATAGGCTGTGGTGACATCACCATCTTCAAGATAGAGAGTTGAGTTGGCAGGCCGAAAATAAGCCGGTGTATATTTCTGTCTCCTCAGAACAACAAAGTAAATCACTAAAAGCAGGCAGAGCTTTCAAATGCTGAATTATTGTAGACTTCCACTACCTTCCACCTCCACTCCAACAATTTACAGCACTTGTCTTTCACTGAATTTGTTACGTCATCTACATTCATTTAATCAAAAAAGTTGCACTGTTGCACTTTTGAAAAGAGTGATTTGCCCTCCCCAGATCAGTGACTCGGTCTGGAATCGTTCAGTTTTATTATTTTCTTTTCTGTTCTAAACTTTGATGGTTGCTTTGCTTACATTCGACTGTTTAATCCAATTAGTAATTTCTTGTCTACTTTAGCTTTAGGGTGCAACCACTGATCAACACCAGCTCTCCCACCACTCACTCAGACAGATTATTGCCCTGGCCCTGCTCTTTAGATGATTATGGTCCACCTGAACGGCTGCGTTGTTGTTGTTGTTGTTGTTGTGGTGGTGGTCAGCAATCTCCACTGAAAGGCCAGCGTCGACCGCGGTCAGGACGATCGATACGGAGGGAGCCCGCTTGAAGGTCAGACGCTCTAATGAGAGCGCTGTAATTGCGAATATTCGTCTTTTGAATGCTCGCCTCTGGGATCAGGTCATCAGTTACACATGCACATGGAGGCAGCCGTGCACATGCAGGGTATATGCAAGAAACCATCAGAGTAGACATGAAATGCAAAGTCATGATTGCAACAGCAAATCAGCTTGTGGCTGAGTGAACATATATTACAGATGCAAACAGGTAAGGGAGTATTTGCACAGTACACAGGTCTACAGGTCTGTATGCAGGGTTAAAACACTTGCAGGGATGGGATGAGATCAGCAAATATAGTGTATACACGGTCCTCTGTAGCAGTGGTTCCCAACCTTTCTCTTAAAGGACCCCTTTTCTATAGTAGTATTTAATATTGTGTTCCAAACTGCATGCACATTGAACCCAAATAGTGAACTCAATAACTGCAACATTTGTGTAAAACGAGTGATTTGGATGAATATTATTTTATTTTTATTTCCTCTTTAAGGAACTTTTGATACAATTCTCTGTCTTATACATATATACATATATATATATATATATATATTTTATATATATAAATATGTATGTATATATTAATTGGCCATTGTTCTATTAGAAAATTTACTTCACATTTACTTTTCTTCACAGAAGTGATCTAAATGCTGACATATAGGCCTACTGTGTATATTTGTTCAGATTTCTTACACCCCTTAAAATCAAGAAGGCCTCGCAAACTAATTAAAAAGACTAAAAACCCTTTTCTAAAAAACACTTTAAGGGTTTGGCATAACTCGCTGGCATACCTGGGAGAAAATACAACCGTATCTCTTTGTTTACTCCGATTTATGGCAACGATGACTACCAACCTGGTAGAGCAGACCCAGGGTTTAAAGCCTGGGCATCCCAGGGAATAGCCAAAGTAGCTGACCTTTACAATTAAAACTTGGTATGGGATTCCTGCAAAACATTTATTGAAATATTTGCAACTTAGAAGTTTTATCTTGTCCAGACAAAGTAATAGTTTGACAATCCCCACCCCAGATCACGGAAAATTACACCTTGAGGTTTCAAGGTACTCCAGCGGACAGGTTTCCTTATTGTACAAGCTCTTTGAAAGCAAGTCCAAAGAATCTTCACAAAACACACTACAAGCATGGAGGACAGATCTGCATGATAACTTAACAGAGGAGGAGTGGTGGAGCATGCTCTCTAGCTCAAACTCAATCAATAAATACAAACTCAAAATTATTACAATATAAATGGATAAGTAGACTATATATAACACCATCTAAGTTGCACCACTTTGATCCCAACATACCTGATACCTGCCTCAAATGCAAAGACCAAAAGGGGACACTCTTTCACTGTATGTGGGAATGCCCAAAGACAAATTATTGGTGAGGATGTGCCTATCAATCCTAAATTACGTTTATTAAACCTTTACCCAGATGGCTTTAACACCTCCAAAAAAGTAAGATCTCTACTTAATATTTGCTTTTTGGAAGCCAAGGGATGTATAGCTTCCTCATGGAAATCAGATACACCCTGTGCCACTTCTCAATGGCAAAAGGGAATGACATTTTACATCCTTTTTCAGTTACACTGCAAAAAACAGGCTTGATAAGTTTTGGAAGATTTTGAACATCTTTTATAACTTCCTTGAGAGGAATTATATGGATGTAGATAATTTTATTTTTATTATTTTTTTCTGTCCATACATGTGCCTTGTGTGTGGTTTGTTGCCTTCTGTAAAAAATGAGAAAATCTTCAATAAATACTTGTTTAAAAAGAAAAGAAGCAACCCCCTGTAAAGCTTTGGTGACCCCCAGTGGGGGTTAATCTGGCTTGGTAAGGAACTGCTCTAAGGGCTGAATTCTGTATCTTATCACCAACAGTTCCACTGAATGAGACAAGCATTACCTCCATTAGACATTCACCTTAAATGATAAGATGAGATAAGAGAAGAGAAGATGTTCCTTTATCGATCCCCCAAAGGGTAGAGGATTACCTGCCTGTCTGCCTGCATGCCTGTCTGCCCCATCTCAAGCCCGTCAGCCAGCTCTGCCAGTCCTCCACGTAGATTCCTTCTCCCTCATGCCACCCCAAAGTTTTCACCCTATCTCTTTGTACAGTGTCTGCATTTGGGTTCCACCTTAACAAGGTGACAGTATATTTTTATTTATTTATTTATTTATTTATTTATTTATTTATGTATTTATTTCAATGTTCAGTGTAGTTCCTTTATGACACAAGTAGAAAATAATGAATTTTTGGGGACTATTTTCAGTAGCAAGAAAAATGGGCAGTGAGAGGATCTGAGCGACTTTGAAAAGGGTTGAATTGTCATGGCTAGACGACTGGGTCAGAGCATCTCCAAAACTGCAGCTCTTGGGGGGTGTTCCTGGTCTGCAGAGGTCAGTACCTATCAAAAGTGGTCCAAGGAAGGGAAAGAGGTGAACAGGTGACAGGGTCATGGGTGGCCAAGGCTGGCCCGTGTGGTCCGATCCAACAGACGAGCTACTGTGAGGGCTTGGGCGGGGGGGGGGGACAATGAGCAGTGACAACAGCAACAACAGTAACTGTAGCTATAACAATACTTATACTAATAATAACACTAATATCAGTGATATTGGCAATGGGAGTCAAGCAGGACCATGGCAGGAGGCTCCAGCAGGATCCATGAGAACCTGCGAGACGAGAAAGCACAAGAACTCCGGGGAAGAAGTGAAGTTAGTAACATGCATTGATGGAACATGAATGAGTGCAGAAAGAGAGAGGAAGAGAGGAGCTCAGTGCACCATGGGAAATCCCCCGGTAGTCTAGGCCTATAGCAGCATAACTAAAGGATGGTTCAGGACTCGCCTGAGCCAACCCTAACTATAAGCTTCATCAAAGAGGAATGTCTTAAGCCTACTCTTGAATGTGGTGAGGGTGTCTGACTCCCGAACCAAAAATGGAAGCTGGTTCCACAGGAGAGGAGCTTGGTAACTGAAGGCTCTGGCTCCTGTTCTACTTTTAGAGACTATAGGAACCACAAGTAGCCCAGCATTCAGAGAACGTAGTGTTCTAGTGGGGTAATAGGGTACTATGAGCTCTTTAAGATATGAAGGGGCCTGACCATGAAGAGCTTTATAGGTGAGGAGGAGGATTTTAAATTCTATTCTACATTTTACAGGGAGCCAATGCAGAGAAGCTAGTACAGGAGAGATGTGATCTCTTTTTCTAGTTCCTGTCAGTACTCGTGCTGCAGCGTTCTGAATTAATTGGAGCGTTTTAATGGACTTATTGGGGCAACCTGATAATAAAGAGTTGCAGTAATCCAGCCTTGAAGTAACAAATGCATGGATTAGTTTTTCTGCATCTGTCTGTGATAGGATGTGTCTAATTTTTGTAATATTACGTAAATAAAAGAAGGCAGTCCTAGAGGTCTGCTTTATGTGGGAGTTAAATGACAAATCCTGATCAAAGATAACTCCAAGATTCCTGACAGTGGTGCTAGAGGCCAAGGTAATGCCATCTAGAGTAACTATATTTTTAGACAGTGAGTCTCTAAGGTTTTTGGGGGCAAGAACAAGAATTTCGTTTAACGAGTTTAACATCAGAAAATTGCAGCTCATCCAGGATTTTATGTCCTTAAGACATGTTTGTAATTTAGATAATTGATTAATTTCATCGGGCTTGATCGATAGATATAACTGCGTATCATCTGCATAACAGTGAAAGTTAATGGAGTGATTCCTAATAATGTTGCCTAAAGGGAGCATATATAGAGTAAATAGTATTGGTCCAAGTACAGAACCTTGTGGAACTCCATGACTAACTGTAGTATTTATTGAAGATTCATCGTTAACATGTACAAACTGCGAACAATCTGATAAATATGATTTAAACCAGCTTATTGCGGTTCCTTTAATGCCAATTTGATGCTCAAGTCTCTGTAAAAGAATATTATGGTCAATGGTGTCAAATGCAGCACTAAGATCCAATAATCAATCAAGCAATCAAAAGGTCATTATTAACTTTAACCAGAGCTGTCTCTGTGCTGTGATGTGATGAACTCTAAACTCTGACTGAAAATCCTCAAATAAACTATTGTTATGTAAAAAGTCACACAACTCTTTGGCGACTACTTTCTCCAGAATCTTAGAGAGGAAGGGGAGGTTAGAAATCGGTCTATAATTGGCTAAAACCCCTGGGTCAAGAGTGGGCTATTTAAGAAGGGGTTTAATTACAGCTACTTTAAAGGACTGTGGTACATATCCTGATAATAAAGAAAGATTAATTATATCCAGTAAAGTGCTAATTAAGAGTACAGCTTCTTTAAGCAGCCTAGTTTGGATCGGGTCTAATAGACAGGTTGATGGCTTCGATGTAGAAATTATTTAAGTTAACTGATGAAGATCGATAGCAGAAAAACAGTCTAAATATATATCTGAGTTTACATTAGTTAAAGTTCCTGTACTTGGAGAACCACTGATAACTGTTGATGGCAGTTGGTGATTCATTTTCTCTCTAATTTTACTATAAAAGAAACTCATGAAGTCATTGCTACTTAAGTTTATGGGGATATGTGGTTCAATAGAGCTGTGACTCTCTGTCAGCCTGGCTACAGTGCTGAAGAGGAACCTAGGGTTATTCTTATTTTCTTCTATTAGTGCTGAGTAATAGGCTCCTCTGGCATTACGGAGGGCCTTTCTATAAGTTTTAAGATTATCATGCCAAATTTAGCGATATTCTGATAATTTGGAAGAGCGCCATTTCCTTTCAGATTTCCTAGCTTTTTGCTTTAACTGGCGGGTTTGGTGGTTGTACCACGGCGCTAGTCTCCTATGTTTTAATAATTTCCTTTTTATAGGAGTGATAGAATCTAATGTTGATTGTAGTGAGCCTGCAGCATTATCAACAACATTATCAATTTCAGAGGGACTAACGTTATTATAGGACTATGGGTTAAATTCAGACATGGCACTGAATTAACACTGAAGGAATCTTCACCTTAAATTTAGCTACAGCACTGTTAGATAGACATCTGCTGTAGGAAGTTTTGCCTAATGGCTTATAATCTAATAGTATGAATTCAAAAGTTATTAAATAATGATCAGATAGTAAAGGATTATGTGGGAAGACTATTAAATGTTCAATATCAATGCCATGTGATAGAACAAGGTCAAGAGTGTGATTAAAACAATGAGTTGGTTTATTTACATTCTGACAGAAGCCAATTGAGTCTATTAATGATATAAATGCATTACTAAGCCTGTAATTTTTAAAATCCACATGAATATTAAAATCACCTACAATAACTACTTTATCTGATTTAAGGACTAAACTTGATAAAAACTCTGAGAATTCAGACATAAAATCAGAGTACGGTCCAGGAGCGCGGTACACTATAACAAATAGAACTGGCTGCAGTGTTTTCCAGTTTGGGTGAGAAAGACTAAGAACAAGGCTTTCAAATAAATTATAATTTAGTTTAGGTTTAGGGTCCATTAAAACGCTCGAATCATATATGGCTGCTACTCCACCTCCTCGGCCAGTGCCTCGAGGAATGTGAGTATTAATATGACTGGGGGGGTGGATTCATTTAGGCTAACATACTCCTCGTGGGACAACCAGGTCTCAGTAAGACAAAGTAAATCAATATCATAATCTGATATTAATTCATTCACTAAAACAGCTTTAGAGGACAGAGACCTGATATTTAACAGCCCACATTTCATTCTCTTATTTTGTGCTACTGAGGAGTTAGTTTTAATTTTTATTGGATTTTTATGTTGAACTCCTCTTGTTTTTATTTCTTTAAATAATTTAGGTGGTCGGGGGACAGACACAGTCTCTATGGGGTTTTGGGTGGGTGACTGTTCTAAAGAAAGCGCAGAGAAGTGTGTAAGACAGCAGCTCTGCTTCCTGGTCCCAACTCTGGACTGTCAGGTTTTAGAAATAAACTTCACCATATTTCTAGACAAGAGAGCCGCTCAATCCAAAGTGGGATGGATGCCGTCTCTCCTAATCAGACCAGGTTTTCCCCAAAAAGGCTTCCAGTTATCAGTGAAGCCCACATCGTTTGCTGGACACCACCTCGACAGCCAGCGGTGGAATGACGACATGCGGCTATACATGTCATCACTGGTCACATTGGGCAGGGGTCCAGAGAAAATTTATTAGAAACGTGAATCGGTTTGTGGTGAACTGTGGGCTTCTTCTGTTTGCGGCTATGCTTCCCCCGTACAGTCACCCACTTTCCCTGTCTTCCCGGCTGCTCAGGATCTACCGGGGGAACTACCGGAGGACGGCTAACAGAAGCTACCTTCGGTCGGTCCGCACCGGCTACTGGGGGCTGGCTAACTATAGCAGCTAAAGATATCTCTGTGGTGCGGTGCCGTTCCTCTAACTCACTAAGCCTCGCCTTCAGCGCATAATAATCATAATTGTTGTATTTGTACAGACACTATTGTTGTAGCTTTTGTTTTTGCACAATTACAAAAAAAAAGTTGTGAGTGAATGTAATACAGGGAGCGATTGATTTTCCTTTGAACCAATATTTGTCAAAGCAAATGAAAAGCTTTTAGAGATATTTTGATGCCTGATGGTTGTATTAAACTGCAGGCTGATGGATAAATGGTGCCCATAAAAACCTCAAAGTTAATAAATGATGATCAATCTGTTCTATGCTATACATTTTACGTTTACAGCAGCCTACAGATTTACTTTAAAAAAAACCTCAAAATTTAAAGTTACATTATCCTACTATCATTGAAGTGTTTCCCTCTACAGATGATGAATATTTTCTCTTTCATGCTATGACAGAAAGTCAATTCATGCAGCGGATTTGCCACTGGCTGCCAGTAAAAGCAGTAAAACCCAGACCAGCTGACCACCATTAAACCTTTCTATTTCTAAGACTATTGCACATCTTAGTGATTTGTCTAGACCATTGGAAAGTTAATATTTGAGGACCGGTGCATGGTGAAAATTTCAGAGAGCTGACCAGTTTTCCTCAGAACTAACCACGCACAACTTCAGTCCACCAGAAGTAAATAATCAAATCTCGTAACATTGGCTTGTCATCAAAAAGTTGAGTGGTATCTTTACTAAAATGTACCCTTCAAATGTTGAAGCTGTAGAACAGTACAGGTGTGAATCGACCAAACTGATGTGAAGAGATGTGATGAAACTGAGACGTTTGTTTTTACATGGGACTTCATACCTGTTTGCGGACAGCACCTTCCTCACAGTGCAGGAAGAACAAACAGTCTGACAGAAAGACAGGATGGCAAAACTGAGCATGCATGACTATATGAAAAACTGTTTTTATACATTTTCATTATTGTGCTTTCAAGGGAATATCAATCAAAGTGTAGTTAGCTTATTTTGATTTAGTAAGAATAACTCAACAAATTACAGGTAACTTACAAAATGTTGTGTTTTTTTGCAAAAGCTGATAATGCCACATTTCATGTTTTCAAGTTTAACAAAGCTATGTAATAAATACAAGCTTTTTCTTTTCAGCACAATGTTTAAAATTCATACAACATAAAAACAAGGTGAAGTGCTGAAAACTGCACCAAAAACAGCCCATTAATGCACAATGTTACACATAAGATCACACTTTGGAAAATCCTGGCCAAACAAAAGAACTCCTGGTGATGAACGTGCAGTTTTTTAACGTTCAAAATGTCATTGAAAACCACAGTTTTTCTCCTTTTATAGAGCTACCAAAGAGGTGACAGGCAATCTCATTGCATTGAGTTATTTTACAGTATTCCGTAGTGTAACTCCATGTTACTTACTTACTTAGTATTCAGTTCCAGTCACTATTCAGTTTTACTGAGTATTTCACAGTATTCAGATTACCTCAGTATTCACTGATACTTAATATTTCACAGTGGATATTTTTAACTTTGGACGGCAATGAAGTTAACCATCCTACTCTCATCCACTGACATGGTATCCGGTTTGCCATCTACCGTTTGCCTGATTCCATGTGAATGCAGACTGTCAGACTCCTCCACTCTGTTTCAGAACCATGGATAGCGCAACCATGGACAATGAGCAACTATACACACAACACTGATACATTTGACTGTTTTTATTATTTATTTGCTATTATTTATTCCAGGAACCTTAATGTAAAAATATATATATATATATAACCTGTAATACAAATATTTTAGAGCTTCCCCTAAATGTCTCAAAGTAGGCTTTTAGGGGAGCTCATGACCTGTTGTTGCTGTTGTTTATGCTCCGATGAATGACATCTTAAAACCGGGGATGTACATTTTCTTTTCAATTAAATATGAATGTAAATACTATTATTATCTTGAAACTTCTCTCTTGCGGCATTCTACATTTACATAATCAGATTATGGAAGCAAAACAACATGCCATTATCCTGAAACCCACACGGTGTAATTGGTGAAGCTGATATTCCAATCAGGAGAGACTTCATTAAGAATGAACAAATATTTTCTTGACATGTTTACAATTAAGATGAGTGTTTGGTGATTAGACCCCATCGTGACTTTATCTTTATTTTACTCTGGCGTTAGTATTTGATATGACACCTTTGCTCTCGCTAAAGGAATATCAAATATCAACAGTGTGAGAGTGGTCTGTGAAATTTGATATTTAGGAGTAAATGTCTTTGTCATTGGGCTACATCAACATTTTTACACACATTTCACTAATCTACTGTAGATATAGCAACACAAGTAAAAAGGCCAATTTGAATCTCTAGTAGGGTACGCACAGGTGTTTTTTTGTCGTTTTTTTGGTGTGCTAAGCTAGGCACATGATCTTGACCTATTTGACGTACAGAGATAAAAACGTTATCAACCTTTGTTTTTAAGATCTTCAGATTATCTGTCTCATGTTCTACTGTCAGGATATCGTGAAAGTTTCTGTAAATATGACACTAAATTATTTTCGTAAAAGTTACCTACTGCATCTTTAATTACCATCCAGTGTGCCTTTAATTAATCAGCTGCTGACTAGCAGGAACAACAGGTTCATATTTCGTCAGTAAGACTGAGTTAGAATTTACCATCCGTAACTTGTATTTACATTGTGCGGTCGTATTTTAAGCAAATTCATTACCATACTGTGTCAACCGTAAAATAAATTAATTAGACAAACTGAGCATTAATTCCATTTCATGCGTTATTCTGTCCTTTGCCGTCCTATTCCAATGAAGAGAGGAGATGGCTTTCTGTGCAGCCTGTAATTGTGCTGTCAATACCTTGTTAACATGAATGATTTCCATTGTACTGAGAACAATGGCGGCTGATAACAGCCTGTCCACAGTACATTAGAAATTCTGGCCAGGGTCAGACTGAGATGACACCATCTTGGGCTGGTCTCAAGCTGCTCCTTTTCTGACAGGACTATGCATGGCTCGGAGATCAGTTTGGGTTACCATTAAAAGTTAAAAACCCCACATGTGACTAGCATTTAACGTGAACAGGAATACAAAATAGCCTTTAAAAGCAGTCAGTGAGGAGAGGCATAAAGAAAAGAATAACTCCAAGCACCATACAATGGCTTATATGAAGAATGAAACCAATGACTATTACCTTTGACATTTTTCTACAATAGCCAGACAAAATACCTAACATTTCTCAGTTGGCTAATCCTATATTAATCAGTTACCTAGTAATGGATAGAGATTTTAGCACTATTTACTGTGAAATCAGATAAGTTAATTTCACTCCAAACATTGTTGAAACTGCTTAAATTGATTTTTTTTAAATAAAACTAACTACATTTTGTAAGTTAAAATTATTGATTAAGCAGCTTTTACTAGTAATTGTAAGTGACACTGACTTAATTGTATAATTTTTTATTTGTACTGTGAAAACAAAATACCTAGTGAAGTACTTAGTCAGGAATGTTTCTGTAACTAAAACTAAGCTAGTGTCACAGCTAGTGTAAAAAAATTCCTAGTAAAAGCTGCTTCATAAAGAATCTTTTTTAACTTACAAAATTGAGTTTGTGTTACTTAAAACATTCTATGTAATCTGTTTCAACAATAACTTATTGCATTACAGTGTAGTAGGCCGACTAGCCTGGGATGCTGCTTTTGAATGGTAACTCTTACAAATACCTAAAATTTGACTCCTTCATCATCCCTCCCTCCACACGTATACACACCTCCAGCAAAGGCATTGAATGATACCATAAAATGGAAGCATTATTATTTTAGTAAACTAGTTGTACAATGTGAACATATTTTACCTGTTCTAGGCTAGCTGTTTCCCCAAAATGTTCATTATTGGCTAATGAAGAATAGTTTCCTAGTGATGGCAAAATTGGAATAAGGTGTGTAATGGCAGTTTTTAAGAACCTATGTTACCCTTTGACTTGGTTATTGTATATTCACATATGACTCTGTTTAAGAGTCATATCATACCTATTATAATGCATGTAACCCTTTGTCCTGTTTCTTCATGTGCTCTGTGTAACATTGAGACTTCACTGTGCAGCCGAGGACCTGATAAGACCAATCGTCATAACACCATCTGGTGACTGCCCAGTTCTCAGGAATGTGTAACTGTGTTATTGTGATGCTCCAACAGGGATAAAACTAAACTGGTTGTTTTCTTCGGTGCTCTTTGGACTTTCACATACTAGAGTGTGTGACAGTTGCGTTGAGACCATTCATGGATGACTTGAATAAAACCTTACAGAAAGACAAGATCATACTTTGCATACTTTATTAAACAAATTGCCACCACAGGTGTCACTTACGTAGTTTGCTTAATTAAAAAATAATCCTCAACAGAACATAGACTGTACAAAAGTTATTAGTCAGTAAATCTTTAAATACTGTTGCCTGAAATGTTGTCCACTGCTGTCCATTTGAAAAGATCCAGATCTTAGTCCAGCAGACCCCAAGCCAAAATAAGGAGGTCAACTATCAATACCTATATTTCACTCAGCAGTTGGTGAAGACCAAAAATTGAGCTAAAAGAAAAAAGGTTTTGTCCTCCATATATTGGGTTTGCAGTCATCAGGTGGACACAAACACGACTACTGTGGCCCAGGAGGTAGAGATGGTCATCCACTAATAAGGAGGTTGGTGGTTTGTCTCTTGTTATTTGATTGTCATTTAAGAAAAGCATCTGCCCTGCACTGGTTTGACTTTTGAAAACTAGAGCTAATTAAAATGGGGGATAGGGGATAAAAATGCTGTGCAGTCCCACATGAAGTGGGACACCAGATGCATAACACTCATCATCCATCATCCAAATGGACGTAGAAAAGCCTTTAAACAGCTATTTGCATATTGATACTCCACCACTCATTCAATCCAATTCAATTCAATTCAGTTTTATTTGTATAGCGCCAATTCATAACAAAAGTTATCTCAGTACCAGGTCTACACCGTACTCATAAAATTATTTACAGAGACCCAACAGTTTCCACCATGAGCAAGCACTTGGTGACTTGTCAACTAGTCAATGACAGGAACGACAAAGAAGAAAAAGTGAGGTTATCCAACAGTATCAGAACAGCTGTAATTATGCACAGCTGTGGCTATTCATAGCACCCGTACCACTAATTCATCACATGTACCTATAAACCATCATCGCTGTAATATTTCATCATTATTATTGAACTTCAGAAGGATGATCAATGATGAATCTATATAGCTCATATTAAAACTTTACAACATGCTTCACAATTCATGATCAAATTAAAGATCATTAACAGGGAGATGATGGCGAATGTAAATAATATGAATTAATAAATATATTAAAATTAAGTTAATAAATTCCCCTCTGAGTAACATTTGACAGAACACTGAAAAATATAAAGTTATAAAATATAGAACACTCAGTGAAATTTGCAATTTTTACTCTAAGGTTCCATCTCTCAACTTCTATCTCATGTCCAGCTCATCACGGAATCAGCAGTTAGCTGTTAGCTCTTGAAAACTGTGTGCTCTAAAGTATGTGTGAGGTGTTTTTTTTAGTTTGTTTGTTTTGTGCATTGTTTATACATCTATGTGCATCTTGGTATGACACTCTGTCATGTCCAGGAAACTTTGTTAAGTTAATTCATTCAGTTTTGTCTCGTGTCTATGTTGTCTTGTGATTTCCTGTTTTATTTTGGTTCCACTTCCTGTCTGTCTCTTGTCACCACTTTTACTTTCTCCCTTTTGTCTGTTTTCCCGCTCCTGGGATTACCTGTCTCTGCCCTGATTGTTTCCACCTGTGCCCTTACCGTGTGTGTGTATATATATATAGTCCGTGTCTCCCTTTGTCCTGTGCCAGTTCGTCTTGTCCCATGTGTCAGAGAACCAGCGCTTTATCCGTACCACTGCCATTGTCAGGTCTTGTTGTTTTGTTACTTTGTTTGTTAAAGAGTGATTTTCTGTTTGTTTTCTTAGTCTTAGTATCACCTCGTTAGAGTGATTTTTATTTAGTTAATAAAAACCTTGTTTTGAAACTTTCGTCTGAAAGTTGTGCATTTGGGTTCTGGTCCACACTCAAATTTAGAATATTGAAAATTGTCAAATATAATTTGTCCAAGCTTGAAGATAGCCACCCAGTTCAGTCAGGTTAGTTCCTATGGTAGCATAGGTCATCAGGCTCTTTATTCAGCTGCTTAAAAATCTGTAGGCATTTTCCATCACTGTGCTTCTGCTCAAGTGGAAGGGAAAGGCAGAGAGGGAGAGAGAGCGGGGGGGATCACACAAAGTGAATAAAGGCAAAATGAAAACAATAACTCTAAATGCAAAGCCAGAGTGCGATATCGTGCTGATTCCCCCACTACTCAGAGGCAAATAACTGTTGGTGTTTTCTATTGATCTTAGAGAGAGAAGTGGTGTCTGCTGGTTGTTTTATTCAGCTCGACTCAAAGAGAGCGAGAACGTCAGAAAGAGAGGCAAAAGAGAGATTTGCAGAATTCATTGTTTCAAAAGAGTTGTGAGACTTTTGATAGCTACAATGTTAATTACGCCCAGAGACGCTTACTTCAACCATTTTGGTAATTTCTTCTCTCAACAAAGAAATGTAAAGTAATTACAATTCCTGGTGAGCAGCGTGTGTGTGGGAAGATAGGAGAAGATTGTGTGTGAGTGTACGTATGTGTGCATTTCACACGAATGTGCACACGTGCTTCGCAATTAATTTCTGTGATTTCCTACCAGTCCTTTTACAGGCTTTTTAAATGTCACCCGCCGCTATGATTGACATGCAAATTTGTGGCTGGCAGAGGGGCTAAATGGGAAGGCGGCAGGTTGAGGGAACCAGATAAGGGCATTGTTTCCTGGCTATAGGCTTAGGGAGGCAGAGCAGAGGTTCACTGGGTTTAAGGAGGAGGTTAACCCCTTCAGTGCTGCCCACAATGCATCAGGGCACAAGACACATCACGCTGACTGTTGGCCTTTAATTGTGGAGCCCAGCAGTTATGATGGGGGTTCCTCCCACTTCTAGTCAACAGTTCCAGTGGTGGCAGACTCTCAAACCTGCTATTAAATCTTCCGCTGCTTTAAAGTCTGCATGAAACAGGAAGCAGGGAGCTGTGTGCTTTCACATACTGACGTATTTCCGTAAGAAACAGGCAGCTATGGAGGGACTTGTCGCTGCAGCCACAGCCCACAGGAGCTATGAGCAGACTGTGATGGACTGGGCTCCAGTTAACAGCTTGGCCAGATGGAATACAGCATCCAAAGTCAGCTAATGTTAGCCGCACAAGCTAACTAGCTAACAGCATCTAACGTTACTATTGGCGGCAGTTAGCTACTTTTAGCAACAAGCCCATCTGGAAATTCCATAAACCACGTCGGGCCTCCCGTTCACGCTAATAGCTACAGCCGCGGTTGGTGAAGGAGATAAAGTTGTGTTTTCATTGACGTCCGGCCCCAAAATACATGTTGTTGCTATCTAGCTAACCAATGAATCTAAGCTGGAATATCATGATATTATTGGTTGAAACTGGTTGGTTCACGCTTAGTAAGCATGTGTCACATTTTTTACAGGAAGAAAAACAGATTGGATTTCAAGATAGTAAATATTCAATTTATCAATTTACTGTTTTATGTGGTTACAGCTGTAAATTAGTTAGAATTGTCCTTTGTTTGTTCATCAACCTAGAACTGTTCACTAGCTCCACCTCAGCTCCACTGATGTAAACAGGGTTGTCAATATTTGGCTCTTTTTTCCTAAAATCAACAATCACCTCCTTGGTTTTGCTGACGTTGAGAAGTAGGTTAAGTAATATTTCATGCAATAAAAGGTTCAAATGAAATGTCTGATTATGGCTTCACTCACCACAGATGCATATACATATACAAGAAGGTAAGCATGTTCACACACACACAGACACACACACACTTCAATAGAAACTAGCACTCTCAGAAAAAGAAAAATGTCTTGCACTTTTAGTTAGTGCCGGTTCGATAGCAGATGTTGAGAGTGCAGCTAGGCTAAGAGGCTTTTCATTGATCTGACTGCCGCATCTTGAAAGAAAGCAGAAATATGTTGATGTTAGCTTCAGAGGGGGAGAGCAGAAAAGGCAGAATAAGCAGAGACGGTAAAAGTAGCATCATCCTGAACCTGCAGAGGAGAAGAGTAAAACGATGAGTTTGTCCTGTCTGTTGGCGAAATCACAGATCATTAGTTAATACAAGAAATCCATCCATTAGTCATCTGTCCAGTGTCTTACCAGGTCCAGGTACCATGTGAGATTCTAGTAGAAGATTCTACTATAAGTCCAACAGCTTGAAGTTAGAGCAAAAAGCAAACTATGAAGAGCGCTAAGATAAATACTTGGGTTGCTGGCTGTTAAAACTCCTGACTAATTAAACTAGGTGTTGTAGCTATAAAAAGAAACATGCTTTTGCAACTGCATGGCCAGTTTCACACGTTAAAACTATGCAGAAAGTAATCTCTGTAGATAATTAAAGAGAATTGTGACATTTCCAGAATAGCCTCCATGTTTTTACCGTGCTAAAAACCCCATGTATGGATTGGCTTGAGTAGTGTTCACCCGAAGTATGCTTTAGTTAAAGTTTCAGCAACACCGAAAGGTTGGGGAGGTTGTGAAAGAAATCTATATGTAAAAATGAAAATTCATATATGAAAACTTCAAAAGGAAAAAACAAAGAAGTTTGAATATTAGGCAGCAAGCAGCAATTATAAACAGTGAGCATATATCCCCACATTTTGTTCACATCTGTGCAGAAAACTAAATGAAATAGCTGTTTAAAGTTTAGATAATAATTTAATAACTAAACTTTCAAGACCTGAACCCAAGCTATATTCACAGCCTTGTCCTGCATTAAAAAAGTTTGAACAACCAAAGAGATAATAGATCAGTGAGACGAAAACACTGAAGCCTGTTATGTATGTATGATTATTAAAAATAAAAAATACACAAGAAAGATAGGAAGTTCATAAAAACATCAGTAAAACCCATTACTAATCAATATTCACAGGAAATAATCTGCTTTACACAAACGTCCTGCAGTCATTGTACATTTTATTGCTCTCTGCTGTTATTGTTATGCATTGAATATTATATGAAATTTCCATAGAATTTGCAACTTCAGGGGTCGTCAATTCAATCAACTCAATGAGAGAAAAGGGCTTCCTTGAGTTAAATAACATATCCAGGTGAAAACAATAAAAACAATTTAACTCAACAGGAATGTTAACAATACAGGTTGTTTAGACTAGGGGGTTTCCAAATTTTTTCATGTCAAGATGCACATTAGACCACCAACCCCCGATTTGAGAGGATTTAGTATTTATTTATTTTTATTTTATTTTTAGGTTTGATGATAATAAAGCCCACATAGTCAATGATCAAACTTGAATTCACTATTATCAAAATAGTCATACTTGTTCCCTTATTGCTCCAACTTCCAAAAGTTTAAATATTATCTTCCGCATTTTGCTGGGGACTCCCCACAACCCACTGAAGGGCCCCTTCTAAAAACCACTGGTTTGGGGTACTTTGTTACATGTCCTTCCCTCTGCTGCACCAATAAAGAGAGGGCAGAGACTTTGGCTCTCTCTCTGTTCCACTTCTAGCCTGAGCCTGGAGCTTTTGTGTCCAACTTCAGTTTGTTCTGTGGTTGCTTGTTTTCAGATGGGGTTTTTTGCGCTCTTCCAAACTATTAAGCTATTTAAAGCTGTAGTAGTTAACTTTTACAAAAATAACTTTTTGGCATATTTCACAAATATCCTGACAGTAGAACATGAGACAGTCAATCTGGGCAAAAATCAGGTTCATCTGGCTCCTCCTGGTGCTCCTAATGGTTTTTGCAAGAAGCAACCAGTCAGAGCTAAGAAAGATAGAAAGATGCTTTGGGTTGGTGGTGGTAGTTGATTGTTGAATCTCATTCCCAGCATTGTTATTTGACAACCTGAGAATAAAACTCGACAATCAACTACCATTCATACAGTTTGAAATTTGGTGATGCTGAAGTCACGCGACCATGGTGTAGTTTATGCACTTATAGCTTAATGTATGCTTCTTACTTCTGGCGATCGCATTTACACTTTGCAGTGTTGATTTGTGAAGATTATCTTGCTTAAAAAAATAAAAGTTTATTATCTTATTTTCTGCAACAATCCAATGGAAATATTTCATTGGCTAATGCTAATTTCAAGGTTGGCCAGATCCGTTATCCCTGCAGCACTGTGTGTGGCTGCTGTTAGAATGAGACATCTCAATGTCTAAGCTCAAGCTTGCACTCATCAGTCATCTCCTGTACAACCTTCTAAATGACACCTGTGATAAGTGGCTGATCTGATTACCAGTGAAGTCATTTTAGTCTCCACCCAGTGACTAGAGCTCTAACCCAATCAAATCCCCACTGAGCCTTACCAGACCACGGTGAGCACACACTGGTGTGTCTCACTTCTGACTGTTCTGACACTGAACATCCACTAATATAGCACGTACATACACATACGCACGCTTTTTAATACACAAAGCTTATTTTAAATTGTTTAGCTGGCATATACTACAACAGAAATGTTATTCAAGGTTGTTAGACATTCATATGTAAAGCTAATGACTGGTGGAGTTATCTGAAGCATTTTGCAAAGCAAAGCTGGACCTGTCAACAGAGAGACATTTAATGTGATTGCATGCCAGTTTGAACGTATTTTATTGAAGAAAACATAATATTTTTGCTTAAACTAGGGTCTGGAGACAAACTTCAGCTAACATCAAGGCCACAGCTGTTCATTAACATATGAAATAGCCATAGTTTTTTAATTTTATTAAGATGAGCTTGAAATGCATGCACAATGCAGGCAAAAACACGCATATTCTCCCCAGTCCTGCTGAATGAATTCCCTGCTGTATAATACTGGTGGACCCCTATGCTCCAAAAAACCGCTGCAAAAGTGCACTCTTGGATGCCCCCTATTTGGTGCCCTTTTTATTTTTTCGTCCCTGCCCCTCAAACAGCCTGAAACTGCCACTGCTGTATATGGTTTCATAACATGATTAGAACACAATAGCACTATAATATTTGGAGGCAGAGGACTGGTGGTCTCTTTCACTGTTAAAGACATTTAGAAGTCAATGTCATCGTGTCTATTTATCTCAGGGAATAAAAATAACATGCACAAATTTAAATGTTATCATAATCCCCTCTTCAGAAACTTTTGAAATGTGACTCAAATCTCAAGGACTTTTTCTGTGAGTCGCCCACGTCCTCCACCTTATGTGGGCGTCCATTTTTCCTTTGACATCCCCCTTTGGAGTTGTCCGTCTCTCTCTCTGACAGGGTTAATGAGATGGCAGCACAGAGGCCATCCACCGCTCTACTGTTCCTTATTTATGCTAAATCTTAATGTACTCAGTGTGCCTGGGCATTATTTAACTCCGTGCCCTTGGGCTGCTGCTGCGTCTTTATTCAATTCACCGAGGTGGCAGGAGGTCAGGGACTGCTCTGAGCTTCTGAGTCACACAGCGAGCAGAGCAGAAACACTCTTCCGTCACCTCCTCCCTCGCTTCTCACTCCATTTTCTGCCTCTCTTCTTTTCAGATAGCGGCTGATAAGGTTTGATTAATGAGGGCAGGCTCCTTGCCAAGAATGAGAACATCTGTCCGTGATTTATTCTTTTGTTTTCCTTCATCCAGCTAGCTTGGTGTGTGTGCAAGGTTTACTTGGGAGAGAGAGACCACCTGTACACTTTCACTGTACACATCGCTAGGGACATCTCCAAAGCTGAGTTCAATTATATGCAATATGTGACAAATGGCTCCTACAGAGGAGTTGCCATTGGAAGTGGTGTCGCTGTAACAAGACCAAGTGTATGCAGCTAATAGTGGCTGTGATGCTCTTGTATGGTGGATAAAAGCTCAGGTCCAGAGAGTCAGTGGTTGGTATGAGTAGTGGCTGTAAAGCTAACATGCTAACAATAACGACTAAGAAGACTTAATGTCCTGTGAAAGGCAATTTGTGTTACAGCACAAATATATAGACACATTAAAAACATGTCAGATGAACAAGACAATAGTCTAAGACAGTGGTTCCCAACCTGGGGATCCGGCCCCCTTCTTAATTTTAAGGGATGTAACAGCTTGTTCATAACTTGTTGATTTTTATTTCAGCACCCATGTTAACATGTTAACTGTTACAGGACAAGCTCTCCCAGCTCACTGTGGCTGACTCCACCTGCAGGTGGATCACAGACTTCCTGTCTGACAGGAAACAGCACGTGAAGCTGGGGAAACATGTCTCTGTCTCTCAGACAATCAGCACCGGATCCCCCCAAGGCTGCGTTCTTTATCCTCTGCTCTTCTCCCTGTACACCAACAGCTGCACCTCCAGTCACCAGTCCGTCAGGCTCTTGAAGTTCGCGGATGACACCTCCCTCATTGGGCTCATCTCTGGTGGAGATGAGTCCGCCTACAGATGGGAGATTGACCGTCTGGTGACCTGGTGCAGCCAGAACAACCTGGAGCTAAACGCCCGAAAAACAGTGGAGATGGTTGTGGACTTTAGGAAGAACCCAGCCCCACCCGCCCCCATCATCCTGTGTGACTCCCCAGTTGAATCTTTGGAGTCCTTCCAGTCCCTGGGTACCATTATTACCCAGGACCTCAAGTGGGAGCTGAACATCAGCTCCCTCACCAAGAAAGCCCAGCAGAGGATGTACTTCCTGCGGCAGCTGAGAGCGCCACCTAGTGGTGAAAGGAAAAGTACTTTTTTAACTTTTATGTATATCTTCCAGCAGGTTGATCTTATATAGCTGAAATTCAGTCAGAAGTTCCTTAGGACGATGACGATGACATTTTATGAATCTTAAGAACTTACGTGGAACCATGTTGTCATGGCGACGTGGCAAAATCAGCTTTTCTGTTACCATTTTCACACTTTTTCGGGGGCTAAACATGCCCTAAAACTTTGTACAAGATGCAGTCGTGGCAAAGGCTAAGGTACTGTCTTGGTCCTGTTGATAGGTGTTGCAAAAAATGTCTTAGCTACGCCCCCCAGAATCAGCCCCCTAGACACGTATGACTGACATGTATGAAAATTGGTACGCATGTGTGTTTCAGAATAGAATTTAAAATCCTTCTCCTGACCTACAAAACTCTTCATGGTCAGGCCCCTTCATATCTTAAAGAGCTCATAGTACCCTATTACCCCTCTAGAACACTACGTTCTCTGAATGCTGGGCTACTTGTGGTTCCTATAGTCTCTAAAAGTAGAACAGGAGCCAGAGCCTTCAGTTACCAAGCTCCTCTCCTGTGGAACCAGCTTCCAGTTTTGGTTCGGGAGGCAGACACCCTCTCCCTGGTAAGAGTAGGCTTAAGACATTCCTCTTTGATAAAGCTTATAGTTAGGGCTGGATCAGGTGAGTCCTGAACCATCCCTTAGTTATGCTGCTATAGGCCTAGACTGCCAGGGGATTTCCCATGATGCACTGAGCTCCTCTCTTTCTGCACACATTCATGCCCCATTAATGAATGTTAATAACTTCACTTCTTCCCCGGAGTTCTTGTGCTTTCTCCTCTTGCAGGATCTCATGGATCCTGGTGGAGCCTCCTGCCATGGTCCTGCTTGACTCCCACTGCTAATATTACTGACATTGTTGTTGTTGTTGTTGTTCTTCTTCTTCTTATTATTATTATTATTACTTCAGTTACTATTACTACTATTATCATTGCTCATTGTCCCCCATCAATGTGGCTGTTGTCATCGTCATCATAATTTTCTTCATGTTCATCATCATCATTACCATCAGTCACTACTATTAGTGTAGTTGTTGCTACTGCTGTTGCTGTGCACCTTTGTCTCTGTCTTTCTGTCGTTACCTGTCTCTCTCTCTGTCTCTTTCTCTCTCTCTCTCACCCTAACTGGTCGAGGCAGACAGCCACCCACCCTTCCTTGCCGCCGTCACTAAGTGCTTGCTCATGGTGGGAACTGTTGGGAAGGAGTACGGTCTAAACATGCTTTAAATGAAAAGTGTCCTGAGATAACTTCTGTTATGAATTGGCACTATACAAATAAAACTGAATTGGATTCAATTGAACTGTATTATGTATATATATTTTAGTTTTTTTAACAATCATAAATAGGCAATGTTAGTTCAGGGCTCGGCCGTTGACTCAGTGATAAATAAGGGATCCCTTAAGAAAAAAGGTTGGTAACCACTGGTCTAAGATCATCATCTGTAGCAGCCATCATAAATGTCATCAGCAGGCAAGTGCATGTGAATACTTTTATACCATAGTCCAGTGGTTGTCAAACTTTATTTCAAAATGTACCCCCTTTTTAAATGTTTTTAGCCAAGAACCCCCTGAAACCAACCATTGGTAGAAAAAAAGCCTATATATAGAGGTAAAACATAGCACTGCAGTGCCTGATTTATTAAATATTGTAAAAGAACAATGCTTTGGGAGGGTTGCAGCGATTGAGGTAAATCCTGTTAAAATATCTTTTTTCTGATAATGGTAAATGGTAAATGAACCCGTACTTGTATAGCACCTTTCTAGTCTTCCGACCACTCAAAGCGCTTTTACACTACGTGCCACATTCACCCTTTCACACACATTCACTCAGTGATGGCAAAGGCCATCGAACAGAAACTAACTCATTCATACACATTCACACACCGATGCCAGCATCGGGAGAAATTTTGGGTTCTGTATCTTGCTCAAGGATACTTCGACATGTTGCGGGAGGAGCCGGGGATCGAACCAACAACCTTCCGATTAGTGGACGACTCACTCTGCCGACTGACGGTATTTTTGTTAGCTCTGTTTCTGCTTTCTTTTTTAATGGACCGACTTTACTTTTGTGATCTAGGTCAAAATGAGAATGAGGTTCACTTTTTGTTTTGCTGTCTTGTCCATGAGGACATAAGTGATGTACTTTGAGTGAATGTCCATTCATTATGGTTTGTTTTGGGTTGATGATTATGAAAAACTCCAGTTGTACTTTCCTGTAGCGAACTGTTTGTACCAAGCTTGAGAGAGAAGGCAAATGTTTTTGTTTAATACTTTGTCATTTTATGATGGAATCAAATGTTGGATCAACTGTATTGTTTTCGGTGTCTTGTAAGCCCATGAGGGTTAGGCACCTTGTGCTTGACACAAAAATCAAATCAAATCTTTTCACTTCTCACTGGCTTCCCACTAAAAGTGAACAAACAATGTGAGCGTGTTTGTTGCTTTTTTGTTCTTCTTCTTCCTCTGAGGTTTTAAGGCAGTTGACAGTTGTTGAAAATAGGAATGTTGAATATAAAATATGCTCTATTCCACTCTCATTTAAATTTAATTTTTTTAGGAATTATGTGTGATATTTCTAAAATTATTATTTTTTAAATCTCACATAGTGCAAGTTGTCTCTGAACATAATGCATGCAGGCATAACATTGTCACCACAATGTAACTATGAAAATAATTATATAATAATAATAATAATATATTAATTAATTAATTCATAATAATTATTATTATTATAGGTAATATAAGAACATTATTTCTTGGAGACGGGCTGGTCTATTAAACCTAAAGCTAAACCTGATCAAGCCTGACTCGCACTACCAAAGTTGCATTGCAGTTCATATTTTCAAAGTTTCATATTTTAGTTTTTTTCTTTTTTTTTCAGAGATAGCAGGATAGCCCTCACCTGGTGGAACATGCAGCCCCTGCTACTCCACCCTAAAAGATTTTTTTTTTTAGCTGTAAACTGAATAATATCACTATACAGTGAAAAAGCCAATCAATATAGGTGCTGCATTTTTTGGTTTGGAAATGTCTCAACACGCCCTCCACTGTTTGAAATCACCCTGAGGCTTGTAAGGCCAAAGCTGACTACTTTACATCATGACATTTATTTAAAAAATGTGGTCCAAAGTCCTCTAATCAGAGGAGGGCTGCCCAACTCCCCCAGCCTACGCTTTGTAAAACCACTGCGCTCATTTTCAAATGTATACTGATTAAGACGCTTCATTCACAGGAGTTTATGCTAGTTTTGCTAACCCTCTACTTAGTATTTTTATATTATAGTGCAGTGGTTTATATAGTAGTTGGTATAGAAGCAACAATTCAATTCAATTTTATTTGTATAACGCTAATTTATAACAGAAGTTATCTCAGGACACTTTTCAAATAGAGCAGGTCTAGACTGAACTGCTTATAATTTTTTTTACAGAGACCCAACAGTACCACCATGAGCAAGCACTTGGCGACAAGGGCAAGGAAAACTGCCTGTTAAAAGGCAGAAACCTAGGACAGATCCTTCGGCTCTAGGTGGGTGGTCGTCTGTCTCGACCAGTTGGGGTGTGAGAGAGAGAGAGAGAGAGAGAGACAGACAGACAGACAGACAGGTGCACAGCAACAACAGTAGCAACAACTACACCAATAGTAGTGACTGATGATGATGAACATGAAGAATCCCATGCACAGACAGTCCCCCCCCCCCTCACAGACACAAAATTATACCGGAGAGTCAGCCTCTGAGCTGCTAGCTAAGCTAAAACACAAACAACATAAATGTGCTTCTAGTGACTGCAAAAGCTCCAGCAGAGTCTGACAGCAGCTGCTTATTAGCTCTGACTACCAGCTCACTGTTTCTGCGGTCAATCGGTCAGTCACTGCGGTCGGTGTTGAGGCCTGCCCCTTTAAGTCACTATCCTTTGCAGGTCACTATTCTTTGCAGGTCTAGGTTTTTTGAATTTGCTGAGAGGGAGGGAGCTAGCTGAACTGAAGGGTGTTTTTTACGCTTTAAGGGATAACCAAAGTCAGTGGGATTAATCCTCTGGGCAATAGGTGAATTGTATTTACAAAATGTCATAGCAATGCGTCCAATAGTTGACAGACCTACATTGTCATCCCTTAGAGACACAGCGCTAGTGTGGCTGAAAACCTTCATCATGGCTTGCTAAAGGTGTTGTTATACATTCTTTGCTCTTTCTGAGCTGATGTTGTGGTGTATTATTGGAGATGATAAAAAAGTTTACCGTATTCCACCAGTAACCCCGACTACTCCCTTCAGCTTCATGTTATTGCTTCATATATTATGCCAAAGCTTATTCAAATGGTGATAACATAAATTCTCTTTTCTGTTTACTGTTTTGTTTGTGTGGCAGTCGGCCTTGGATCATAGTCACTGAGTGCCAATAGGTAATTTGTGAGCATGTTCTTGACAGATGCTAAATTCAGACGCCTTTTCGTCCCAACAATGCTGAGAATCTCTCCAAGTATACAACTGTTGTACTTTTTCCTCTGCAGTGCCTTGCTGTAAAATTGGCAAATTCCCTGTGCTTTCACTTAAAATGTCCCCTACTGGAAATGAGAGGCATAAATCACCGTGCATGTCTGGCACCAACGTGCCCGCTGTGTCACATCAGCTTGAATATTTTACAACATGGAAGGAAAGCGGCGGGTCCGTTGACACTTTCCAGCCTGGGAGCTACTGTTAGTCAACCACTCATATCCATTTTTAATGAGCTCTCAGCCATGATATAGTGTAATTTCACCTCCAGGACCCAGTGACGCTATTTACTGTTAACGAGAAACAGCACAGCACCGGCCAAATTCTTCCCGATTGGAGCGTTTATGAAATTCACAGGTTTATGACTTGGACAGGGTGTTGTGCATGTATGTGTGTGTGTGTGTGTGTTATTATAGCATTGTGATCAAGGTCTGCCTCTAAAGCTAGCTTTTGTTTAAGCACAGATGAAAATCAAGCAGACCATAGTACTTAGAATACTATCATCTTTAACCAGGATGAGTTTAAGGAGAGAGGAGAGCAGGTGCTGAGTGTGTCAGCGAAGAACCCTACTGAAACAGTTTAGACATAGTATTATGGGCTAGGTTTTATACTGGAAAACCAATTTTTGCACCTTTTCTTTAACCTGGTCTGATACAGAGAGCTCTTGTCAGAGAGAGTTAGACGTTATTGCAACTACTTCTGCAATTTTCATTTTCTCCCACAATTTCAGAGCAAAGAAAACACGTGGCAACATGCATTGCAATTTTTTAGAAAAGCTGCTGTGAAATCAGGCATTTTAGACCACAACAATCCTCCAAAAAAGCCTGGAGGGACCGGTTAGAGATTCTGGTTGGGTTTGGCTTATGCATGATTTTGTTCTTGATAGCTGGAAAAGAAGTTCTGTATTCACCAACTACATTCATCTGGCCAGTATTGAAAAATAGCAAGTTAAAATTAATCCTGAGTAATAAAAAATATGCTTTTGCAACTAAACATATAATGGGAAAGGCTTAAATCTACTTGTGTTTTGTGCTGTGACTAAATATTATGGCTGTTCCCAGCACAGCTATTTTCATATTTGTGAGGAAACCTTTCTGTATGTTCGAGGCAACAGTGTACCTTTTGCAACAAGGAACTTTCATTCTGTATTTATATCACTGCTTCATTTCATTGATTTCAAGGGGAAACAGTTTGATGATATGGTGATCACTGGGTGCTGCAGTGGGTGGAAAGTGCAGTAAAGGGAGTGCACTTGTCAATTCAGCATCACACTGCAATCCTACTGCTTGTAATGACTGTGTTTATGCCTTGTTTGCTTGTCTGACTTGTTTGTCCCTAGATTGTCAGTTAAATATAAACCATTCAATGCTAACTAAGTCAAACTGTAGCTGCAAACCACTAGAAGACATTTTACACTTTACCCTACGATAATGATCATTGTAATGCCAATAAAAGTAAATTTTATTATGCATGGAAAACATGATTGCCAGATCTCCAATATGTCTAGAAATGTAAATTCAACTTTGAAAGAAATTCTTCACACTACTACATACTACTACACACGAGACTACATATTAGCTTATGCTAGATTTTTTCCCCCTTTCTTTGCACAGGACAAGGACTGTGGATTTTTCCCCCATCTTCAACAGTTCAGTATTGCTTTACCACTAGTATGGACAGGAAGAATGACCAGTGACCAATAACAGCGGTGGGACCATTGAGTATATATAATGGACAGAGCTTCCGGGTCTGTAAAGTGAAGCTGAAGCAGAAATGTCTTCAACCTACATTCTATATAATGGTCAGCAGGGGGAAGATCCATTGGCTGCAAACCACTGATACCACACAGTCTTGTAAAGTTGAGTCTAAAGTCATGAATTTGTTACTCGAATCTGACTCGATTTTGAGTCCACACCTCTATATTGAGACTTGAAAAACTCCTTAACTAGGCTATAACAGAAGATGGAACAAATGATGGAACAGTAAAGAGTACAGGTTTTAAAGTGAGTTTTTCGGAAGTCTAAATAATGAACAACCCTATCAAACCCTAGGGTGAGATAGTGCTATAAGACAGAAAAACCTGTTTAATCTTACACAATTGATTTGTGACTCTTTACCTGAAACTCTCATGTAGTAGCATCAAGGTTGTCTCTCTAGATCTCAAAGCAAAGGGAAAATGCATCATTTCTTTCTTATCGTTTTTGTTTGCTTTCAAGCACCTGACAGCCGGCATTTTGTCACTGATGCTAACAGCTCTACCCGAGGCAAACACAAATCACATCTTTAAAGAGCCAACACTGGAGCAGGGCTTTCATAGCTCCAAGGATTTCCTCTCTCTGGTAGCGGCCAGCAGGTAAACACTCCTGTCAGAGAAGATGGGATGGACTGCGTGGAATGGAGGGATGGGGGGGGGGTATGCAGCTGAGGTATGCATTCAACCTTTCAAAAGGAATAAAACTCTGCACAAAGCAATCCTGAGCAACAACTTGCTGGCATTTACTGAGTAACTCTCTCTCTGGCTTTATGTCGGCTGCTGAATAACCTTGTGCCACATGGAGAGTTCAGCCAAAGCAAACACATTTAGAGAGTGGGTATGGGGCGTGGGGTGAACACGGAGAAAGGAAAACTCTCAGAGTTACTTTCTGTAGTTGTTTGCGGCTAGGGAAGACAGACACGAGGGAAGGGAAATGAAGCGCTCCTTTGCTTTGTAGATGAAGGCAGACTGACCTATTGGAAGAGTGGACAAACTTTATAAGTTAATGTTCATCATTGATTATGAGTTATTTACCAGCCTGTTCAGTACTGGGTAGACCCCAACAGACAGAAAAGGGCAGCCTTAGCTAGCAATTAATCAGAAAACAAGACTGATAGTCTTCAGCCATGGAGGCACCTTGTAGCCAACCAGCTATGGAGGCTAGGCCTATTTATTAGCAGTTTAGTAAGCTATTCGTTTCTCACATCAGTTATGACACTGAGCTAGCTGATTAGCTAGCATTGTTGATCAGCTAGCATTACCCAGGAAAGCATAGCTAATCATTTCTCACATCAATGTTCTGTTTATGAAATGTGAGTAATTAGAAGCTATGCATGCTTGGGTAATCTATCTAGCTTGTGCAACCTTAGCAACAATGGCTCATTTTTGAGACACATACAGACGTATACAGTGACGTAATGATGTGGCTCTACGGTGGCTCTTTAGCACACCAGTTCATAGGTTAGCAAGATGAACCAACTCCAACCTGGCACCATCAGCCAGAACTAGCAGTAGGTCTGAGTATTTCAAGCTGTTATTAGGCAGAGCAGTGCTTTGAGCTAAATGCTAATTCCAGCATGCTAATATACACACAATAGCAATGCTAACATTCAGATGCTAAGCAGGTATAATGTTTACCATGGTCACCATCTTAGTTTAGCGTGTGTGCATAGCTAATTAGTACTAAACTTATTTGGGGCTAAATCAGTGTACCTATTGTACCTTTTCTAGATCTTTGCCGAGCCGGCAGAAGTCTCTGGTACATTGCTTTATGGGCCCAGTGGTACCGATGGTATGTTTTTTCCTGCAGGATCCTTTATATAATGTTCCCAAACATAATATGAGCCAGTCAGTGGCAAAAACAAGCACTTTTAATGGATGTATTTTGACAGTGCACAATTGCCCGCAAGGACTATGTGGGACCCCGTTTTGCCACTAACAGATGCAGCTCTCACTCAATACTGGACCAAATGTAATACTTTACTCCCCATTAGTCCCTTTGACACAAAAAAACATGGGAAAACAAGGTTCAGGATGGAAAAAGTTAC
The DNA here is from genome assembly GCF_905237075.1 of Dicentrarchus labrax. Lineage (NCBI taxonomy): Eukaryota > Metazoa > Chordata > Actinopteri > Moronidae > Dicentrarchus > Dicentrarchus labrax. Next base: position 1,715,259 of record NW_026136709.1, read on the forward strand.
CCGTTAATAACAGGCTCATTGCATAAGAGAAGAACATATACTCACTTCATTCACACATTTTTATAAATGTACTGTTGACATTCAATCTAGCATGTACTTTGTGCAATATACAGTAACACTGTCATTAGTACAATATGTGCAGTGATACTGTTGCTACAAGGCCACAAAGCAGACACATAAGATGCAGGAGAGTTTGAAGAAGATGTCAGATATGAAAAGAATGGCTTGGAGCTTGAAGAGGGGGATGGAGGGGGTCTGATGGTGAAGGACAGAAGTGGAAGTGAAGAGACAGAGAGGCGAAGATTTGAATCAAAGGCACCTGAATACTGGAGAGATGGAGGCCCACAAAGAGGGAGAGAGAGGGGTGGGAGGGGGTGTTTGTGCGTGTGGGGTGAAGAGAGAGATGGAAGTGGACAAAGGGAGAGAGATGGTGGGGAGAGGGGGAGCTGAGGGCTTTATTAAGAAGTCTGAGTGTCCTTTCTCTGGCCTTGCTGACTCCTCTGCTAAGCCTCCTTCCTCTTTACTGTTTATTACAAAGACTGGGATAACGGTCATCCTCCCCTCTTTCTTTTGTGTGGACACTGTGTGTGTGTGTGTGTGTGTATGTGTGTGACAGCTGCTTTCACCCTGTGTCTTTGCTTGGTAGAAAAAGAGAGAAGTGAGGCTGATGTGGACTATTTCAAAGTTGAGTCTGAGGGGAGGTGTTCACTGAGTAAACCCGCTCCTGCTCATACTCCTCACATGATGCTACTGAATGGACGTGTGACGTTTCTCCTCTATTGTTCTGCCCTGTCAGTTTTCAGACAATCTACTATCAGATGGCAGCAAATGCGGAAAGGTTTAAGAATACTGATACAAATGATTGATTAAACTACCTACAAAAGTACTACACCTTAATAAGACGAGAAAAGGAAACAAGACTCAAAATTACTGAGCAAAGTCACAATAGCACTCTATATATGTATAAGAGAACTCAAGAAATAGTCCAACAGTAGAAAACAGAATTATGGAAATATTCAATTAAAAGAAGGCAACCGAAGGAACACACTCAAATGGCTTCTCTTTCACATATCATAATTATTGTCATTACTGCTTACGATCCTCTCGAGATCCACTTCATGCTGTATTATGTCTGTATCATGTGGTTTATCCATTTATACAAAAGTGTTGAATATTTTTTCTTTTTGAAAGTGTTGTAAATGCAGTAAAGGTTATTACTTAAGTACTGTTTCAGCTTGTGTTCATGTAAACTCAGCTGCTTATTAAAATGTGGACATGTCCCTGATGAATCTCTGGGTTCTGGGTTTATACATCCAGACCTGATCCAGAGCAGAGCTTGAACATCTCCTTCCACTGCTGTTGTTTTTTCACAGCATTACAGTTAATAACAACAAAGCACATGAAGTATCGGCAAGTTTGCTCAGCTACTTTTAATGATAATCTTGTACTGAAGTTTAAATAGAATCAATTACCCAGGCACAACGTCTCTGCTGCTGTGGTTAAGGGGTTGACATGCAATCGCAACACCGTCCATCAGCAACTTTTGTCATGCACCATGTCATCCGCTTGCAACCAGCCACCATGGCAACACTGAAAATAACCCCCGTCAACCAATCTGAAAATGTAAGGTGATTATCAGCAGCTGTTTGCCAACCGACTACCCCACCCCCACCCCTCGCAGTTAAGCCCTGTGAACATCACTTCCCACTAATTAAGTTTGTTTATAAGGGATATTAAGTTTAGGGGGTGCGTAGGTGTAAGTAACCTTCAGAAAGTACAGACGAGAGAAGGAGACAGAGGCATCCTGCTCACTATTGTGTGAAGCATGATGTGAAATGAGATGATCTGTGTAAATAGTGGGGGAACCGAGAGCTATTTAAGCACATATACACCCACCAACAACACCTACAGCACGCCTCATGAATCCACTGTTTGAGAGAGCTGCTGTCTACTTCATACAAATAAATTTGCATGATGAAACATTTAATTAAGAAAGGCAGGCCAACTGTTCTTGTTCTCTTTTTCTTGTAGTAGTTTGGAAAAAGATGTCTTATTAAACGGTGTTGATTTGTAAAATGGGTTCTACTAAGTAATAACACAATTGTTATGTTTACAGGAATGTTTAACTTATCTTCCTTATTTGTGGATCAAAGTACAACTTTTCTTCTGCACCAGCAGTCATATGGTTGGTGGGATGAAGCTTTCCCTGAGTCTGGTGATGCAGGTGATTGGGGTCTTTGATGATCTCATTGACCATTATCCTACACTTTATCTGCTCCCAGGTTGGGGAGAGGGCTGAGGCTTTGCATTTACAGCATCAGGCATTCCAACAAAAACGCAAGTCCTCCAATTGATTTGAACGTGTATAGTACATTTAGGCTCTGGCAGTGGGGACCGTAGAGGTCCACTTTTGCGAGACGAGCTAGAAAGTGAATGAATATAGGGAGCGTTGGTAGCAAGAAAGCCAGCGAATCAGAGAAACAAAACATTTTTTCTGAATAAACACAACCACACCTCTGCAATACCCCAAGGGAAACTGCAGAGTGATTACAGTGAAAATAAATCTGTAGCATCAGCTCACCATTAGCAGTATACAGGACACAGTTTTAAGCTCAGTGGTGCATGTAATTCACTAAAATGCATTTTGGGAGTACTTTTTTATGTCCATGGACCTGTACTGAGCTATAGTTGGTAAAAAAAATAACTCTGTCAAATTTTCGCTATATCCTGACAGGAGTACATGAGATGGTTACACTACATGCCACATTCACCCTTTGAACAGAAACTAACTCATTCACACACCGATGGACAGCATTGGAAGCAATTTGGGGTTTGGGGAGCCGGAGATCGAACCAACAACCTTCCGATTAGGGGACTCTGCCTCTGCACCACAGCCGTTTAAATAAACAATCTGTGAACAAATCAGGTTAATCTGGCTCATCCTAGTGCTCCTACTGGCATTTATAAGAATGATTATCCGTCTCATTTACTACTGTCAGGATAGTTTCAGAAAATATGACAAAAGTGTGTTTTTTATAAAAGTTACCTAGTGCAGCTTTAATCAAAGAACCTTTTTTTTTTTTTTTTCATGTTTTGCACTGATGATTGAGTTTCATGTAAATTCAAGGCTTGAAGAAGTCCAACCGTCACTCACCTATATACAGACTTCGGTAGAAGTTGACATTCAATATTTTAAATTTTTACAACTATTCGTCAAACATTTGTTTCCCAAAAACCCATTGCCAACAACAAAAAAAGAGACGATTAACACTTTCTGTAAGACCATTCTGCATGTTCCAACTGCTCACTTACTTAGCAGCCTCTTGGCAAACTGTTGGTATTTACTCCTGGAATTGTTGGAAGGAGCCTTGGCTGAGGGGAGCAGAGAGCTTGAGTCACAGCACTAAACAACACCTGCATCTTAAATGTTTCCAGAGGCCTCCCATCATGGGGGAGACGGCAGTGTTCCCTTCAGTACCACGATCACGCCACTTCCTCACTCATCTTCATTTAGACCACTTAGAGACTCACTTAGTCATCTTGCCCTCCCATCATCTCTGCATTAGAGAGAGCTCAAGAGTGAGGGAAGTTGTGTTTTCAGGCTGGATTGTAAATGAGTGTCAATGATGAGAAGTTGATGTACTGGTGCTGAGGTGTATTCCAACACTTGTTTCCAATGGTGCTGATTATAAAGGCCTCATAATGAAAAATATGTTACCTCCTTTCAGTAGAGGTAAAGTTGGACTCAGATCTTGGCTTGAAACTTGAAAATTAGAATAGTAGTAACAGCAGTATGGTGGAAAGGAAGTTTTTAGGGGGAGAAGGGAGGAACAGAGGGAAATTAAACCTTCAAAATCATTAATTTTAATTAATAATAAAATAACAAACATTTGCTGTGTGAATGCACTGTACATGTATCCCAGTACTTTAATGACCTGACATGCTGTACCATATACCTCCCTCCGCAGTATCACACACTAATGCCATGTGTTCACCTGTGTGCTCCCATCTATTCCAGTCTACAGTGTATGCCCTGTCAGCTTTATGCATGTGAAACGTGCTGCTGAGAGCAAGTAACAAGTAATTAGTGTAAGTGTAATTCTAATTTTGTGTGTTAAATAAACTTCAGGCGGTGCGGCAGGTTTGAGGTCAGCCGCGGCCTTCTGTGATTCACTAAATTAAGTTTTATAACTAGGTTCGGGACCAAAGACCACGCCCTGCAATCATCTAATTTCCGCTCAAACTTACTTAAGCACACCTTATCCGTTCACTTCCTCCTTGACTCATTTTTCACATGATCGGCGTCAGACAGGAAACACAAAAACGAATACCTCGAACCGTGGAGAACGAGCTCAGCCTCAAGCCTTCAGACAGCGACATGTTTGAAGACAAATAGTAAACTCACAAAATCTCTAAGTCCTCTTCTTCGCCTACCATTCCTTCTCGTCAGCCACCCCGGCTCCGCTCAACAATCCACATGCCCGACAACTCCAACACCACTGGGTCACAAATGGTCCAAGAAAATCCTCACCACCACCATCCGACATCATAAACAAGGGACCAGTCCCACTGCCCTAATATAACGCGCTTTATACGGAAGCTCACCCTAGCTTCAGCCCATCATCAATTCATCACCCGAGCTTCTTGTGTATTTCCCCGTTCGCAAAACAGGTCGCTTCTTGTTACAGAAATTCAGTCAATCGGCACTAGTCTCCGACACCGTTCTGACACCAGTCCCACCATCTTCAGCCACCATCCTCTACTGACTCCCTTCAGATGGACAATCTGGTCGCAGTTTTCTTTCGCCCGATAGCTTCATCCCATTCGTCGATCCATCGTTAAGATCATACCCACACAATGTTACGACCTAAACGGTATCAAAAACGCCATGCTTATGAGTCAATTTGATGGATGGCTCTCTATGAGAGATATGAAGAGACAGCCTTCCCCACTCAGAGTCTCACAACCTCTACTCAGTTCCCTCTTACATCGTACCGAACCCCTCCATCCATTCATCTATCCGCCAACAAACCTTAATTCCTCGACCTTCATCCCTCTATCCTAACCTCATCCCTCATCTCTCAACCCTCATCCCTCGACCCCTTCCCTTCATCCCTCATCCCTTCATCCCTCAGTATACCACATCCGTTCACATTGGTGGTACTGTTGGGTCTCTGTAAATAATGTTATAAGGAGTTGGGTCTACCTGCTCTGTTTGAAAAGTGTCCTGAGATAACTTCTGTTATGAATTGACGCTATACAAATAAAATTGAATTGAATTGAATTGAATTGAATTCATTCATTATAGGCAAGTACTGGACCTTTAAGTGACAATAACTTAGTTTAATAAGTTACAGAAACATTCCTGATTCCTAAAAAAACAACATCTTTGTAATTGATAGTTTCTTTTCATGGTAGGAATTAGGTCAGTGCCACTTAAAATTACTAAAACTGCTTAAAATTTTCAATGTAATCAGCCTCCACATTTTTTGGAGTTAAAATAACTTATCTGGGGGTGCCCAGTTAGATCAGCTGGTAGAGCTGGCATCCCATGTACCACGGCTGAGTCATTGCTGCAACGGTCCAGGGCTCGAATCCGACCTGTGGCCCTTTGCTGCGTGTCATCCCCTCTCTCTGCCCCCCTTTCCTGTCTCTATCAATTAAAGGCAATAAAAAGCCCCAAAAATACTTTAAATAATAAAATTACTTATCTGGTTTTACCTGAAACCAGTGTTAGGTTTGTCCGTTCCGGTCTACTGAATCAAGGCGATTTAACATGACGGTGCATTAAAGACGATCCACATCTGTAGATAAAAAGGAAAAAAATGCATAATTTAAAAACTTTAAAAACCTTTAGAAAGTCATCTATTTACTCTCAAAACCTGAACACATAAAACCAGACGCATGTGATACTAGGGCACAGAACAGTATCCGCAAGTGTGAGGGAGTATTTCATTGCTCACAACAACATATTCAGTCTAGAGTTCCTGCACAAAAATTCCTCGTCCATATACCCACACACCTCGGAACATGCAGTCAAATCAGTTTAGGTGAAGTATCAGCCCACTGAGTTAGCGTACTTTGATGTCAATTATTTCCTTATTTAATTTACCCCTTATCAGGAACTTGCGTGTTTTCATTAACCTTGGACTCTAATTGCCAATCGTAATCATATGGTCCTTCACTTTGACAACACCTCTGGGACACGGCGCATATGTACAACTCGGATCTTTAACTACAGACAAACCTCTAGTGAAGCCACGGACAGAAATCTGAAATAAATCTATAATTAGGATTAATTGTTTGCCTGTTTATGCTCACAAAGAGCTCGATTAGGTGAGCTTAATCACATAAAGGGAAGATGTTGAGCGAAATGAGGACTTTGAGGGGATGGCGCGGGGGCGTAGTACGAGTGGGGATGGAATGCAGCGAACAAAAAGTGTCCTGTGAAATCCTATTTCGGAGCAGATGAGGATAACAATCAGTCATTGGAGCCATGGCCATGCTCTATAAAATCAATAAGTCACAGGCAGATAAGAAGGCATGAGGAAACGGGCCTGCTGAGGGCTGAGCCCCTTGTCCTCCGTGCTCATTACGTGGATGAGTAAGTGTGCATTTCTCGCACGATTATCAACAAGTAAAAAGAAGCATTGTGCTCAGTTCACCTCTGCTTATATCCACAGCAGGGTTGGCACAGCTCATTCTCATTCCCAACTCATCAAATACGGCAGCTTGGTCAGCGGCTTCAAACTATAGGAAGGTGTCTCTTTAGCGTCACTTCATTTAGCACTTCATTTAAAATTGTCTTACAGTGCTAACTAAACAACACTCCTTTAGTTCCCAAAGGCAGCTGTGGCTCAGAGGTGCTGTGCACCGTTGTCATAGTTTCCGTCCTGGTGAGCAGCAGTTGGGGCGGCTGTGGCTCAGAGGCCTTAATCGGAAGGTTGTGGGTTCGATCCCCGGCTCCTGGTGCCTTGAGCAAGATACTGCAGATCAACCTCAAATTGCTCCCAATGCCGTGCATCGGTGTGTGACTTTGCTTGATGGACTTTGCCATCACTGAGTGAATGTGTGTGAAAGGGTGAATGTGGCACGTAGTGTAAAAGCGCTTTGAGTGGTCGGAAGACTAGAAAGGCGCTATACAAGTACAGGTCCATTTACCATTTACCTTGCATGGCAGCCACTGCCAACAGTGTATGAATGTGTGTGAATGGGGTGAGTGTGACATGTAGTGTACAGTGCATTGAGTGGTCGAAAGACTAGAAAGGCGCTAGAAAGTACAATCCATTTACCATTTCTCAAATTGTGGTAATTTGTGCGATCAAATAGTGAAAGTTTAATTCCTACTCACTGCTAAAAAGCATTGTGTATATATAACACACAGAGCTTCTGGGTCTGTGAAGTTAAGTAGTAACTTAATCCTGCCTTCCATGTAACAGCCAGCAGGGGCAGCTCCATTGGCTGCAAGAAAACACGGATTGCATGCAGTCTTATGGAGAAATTCCCCAACTTCTGACTTGATTTGTGAGCTCAATTAACAGTTACCTGATGAGTTTATGGTCTCAATCTCTAGTTTCAGTCTTCTTCCATACAGTATGATGTTCATTTAGTAAATTATTGTCCCGTTTAGAGTAAAATAGATGATAAAGCAGGGTATGCCAAATAGGTGTTTAGATGCTTCTGCGTGAGTTGAAAACGTCCTAGACCAGAAACATATAAAAACAATGTTTTCTTAGTTTTAAGTAACTAATGCAGTGCCCATAGGAAGTATGTATTGCTATGGAAAATTGGGAGGTTAAGTAGCTTTTTCATGGATGGCCAATTGAGGTTGTGTTTGAAGGTGTAGCAGCTAGCTACAGACAAACATCCACAGATTCCGATTCCACTTTGTTGTCGTCGCATATCCGGATCTCCTCAGACCAGAACAGACTCGGTCCGGACTCGTTCAGTCTCAGTCATCCACAACAGTCAGTTTAGATGCACAGAATGGGACTGAACAGCCGGCAAAATCCGCTGCAGGTATAAAGCCGCTTGCGCCGCTGCAGGTATAGATCAGCGTGTTTCTTAAGGTGTGTCGTGGGGGTGGGCTCTGCAGTGATTGGCTCTGGTATGCACGTGGCTATGGTGTGTCGGACACACCGGCGCATCCGTCGACTCAGGAGGTGGGGCCTGAGGGTGGACTCTGCAGTGATTGGCTCTGGTGCGCACGTGGCTATGGTGGCTATGGTTGACAATGCTAGCGGAATTCGTAAATCATTTATAAAATAATTTATTAACGGTGTCTTTGTAGTACAAACAAAGCTGACGTTGCACACTTTTAAACCACACAGCAGCCATGTTGAAACTCAGTCAGGTCAGGTCAGTCTGATCCTGATCTGCAGAGATATTTGAGGCGCACACACACACACACACACACACACACACACACACACACACACACACACACACAGACAGACAGAGATTTTTTGCTTTCATAGAGAGATGATATTAATTATTTTTAGGGGGAGTAACTGCACTTCTACGTGAATAGTTAGTGTTTACTGAGACAAGATTGAGTACCGTGCCTTGCCCTAACACAGAAAGGCCTGTGGCTATCAAGAAACTGAAATAAAAGCAAAACGAGTAGAAAAAAATACCCAGAAGCTAAAGCTTAAAAAACACATTCTCCTTGCAGCTCGAGTTGTCTTTGTAGCCAGAATTAAAAAGGACAATTTTTCACCCGGCTTTCAGTGTGTAGGCTTGGGGTTGTCAGAGTCATCGGAGATGCCTGATGGGCCGGTGCGGGAGGAGGAGGAAGACGAGGAGGAGGAGAAGGCTGACTCAGCAGCAGCGTCTTGGCCATGGTTAAGCCTGGTGGGCTGAACTGGAGGTTGGGAGAGGAAAGCTATTCCATGGCAGACTGTCTTTGACTGATGGACCCATTCTGCTGACTTTCCAAAGGGGAGGGGATAACAGGAATAACATACAGTATATAGTATGTATGGTCTTGTCTTTCAAATGTACACACACACACACACACACACACACACACACACACACGTGCATCTAGTCAACAAATCCCATGTGCACTAAACCAACAATGAAAGTGTCTACTAAAGCTTGATATATCGTCTTCCTCTGTACCATAAAGCTTAATTTTTGTCTAAAAACTATTAAAACATAATTGTTGGACTGGTGGATTGGTGACATGTTCCTTACCATGAACACACACACTGTAGTTTATTTAGACTCAATCCCACACACACCATACTGCTTCCAGAACTACTCACTAGAGCACCAAATGTGAATTAATCTACCACTGAAAACAGTAATTATTATAGTAATAATAATTTCATGAAATCAAACCCTATTTGATACTATTTATGGTTATTTATGATAACCTCTCTATATCATTCTAATTGGTGGCAGAGTCTGCCATTCCCATGGTCTTTTCTTACATTAGAGCTCTATTAAAGATCCAGTGTGTAACAATTAGGAGGCTCTATTGTCAAAAATGGAATATAATATTCATAGGTATATTTTCATTAGCGTATAATCACCTGAATATAGGAATCATTGTGTTTTTGTTACCTTAGAATGAGCTGTTTTTATGTACAGAGGGAGCGGGTCCCATATTTGAACCACCATGTTTATAAGGTAGCCCAGAATGGCCAAACCAAACACTGGCTATAGATAGCAGATTTCATATTTTGCTCCTACACGCTTGGAACGGGAGGGTGAGGCAAAGTTGTCCTACAAACTGCAGTTCACTGAACTTTTTTTTTTTTTTTTTTACCAGGCTGTGAACATGTTTATTTCTGCCATAAAATTGGGCATTTTATTATGGGGCCTTATGGAGATTGACTCACTTGTTGGAACCAGCCTCAAGTGGCCATTAGAGGAACTACGGTTTGATTTACAATTTTGAACTTTATATGTGTGAGCCCTTTAAAAAGATAAATATCTTAGCTAGAAACCTATGGGCCACAGACAGCAGGGTTTTGAATTGTATTCCCAAGAGATTCAAAAGAAGAAATGCACAGACACTAGATATGATATGCGAAGTAAAAGTGAGTGAGTAAAATCTTATTATAACTCACAGGAATAATGACAATAACTACACAAATAAACCCCAATAAGTGCAGAATAAAAATGGTTTTAGGTTTTAAATCCAGTTGTACCAACTTTAAAACACACAGGCCTCCGGCAAGTTCTAGTCTGTGTGATCTCAACAGTCAGCTACATCTCTGTCAATAGAATAAATGAGGAAATTATATTTGGATTAATTGAAAAATAGACACCACGCTGGCATGAACATATTGCATTTGGATAATGTTGCATACAAGCTGCTCTAACTCTCATGTCATACAGCGACGGGGTCTATAAAATCACTCCCTCACCCTCCTGCCAGAATGTGTGTCATAGACCCACAGCAAACTGTTTGAGTGTATTTATCTGCAATGTGTTGCAGGAAGGCTCAGCAGCAGGTTTCCAATGAAACAAAGCAGAGTGATGAATTAGGACTCAGTGGGATAGAGTGAACACAGCTGACGGAGGGGTGATGAATGGCCCGCTGATGTTTGAATATTACACACACGATGGAGTCAACACACACATAAAATATACGCACAATGTGGCAGCGAAACGCCAGGGATCTTCATTAGGAAGTTGACCAGAATGTGACCAGTGCTCTATTTGTAGCAATCTACTATTGCACTGCTCTAATGAACTTGTTTAATAATGCTTTAATAATGGCTTATATAATCATATAATAATAATGTTTTTTTCTATACTGCCCCACATAGTTCTATAACAGTTCTATAATATGATCGTAATATCAAATTAATAATACAAAAACATTATATATAGTGGAGATGGTTGCTGTAGCATTCTACTTATGGAAGCCCATTTCCACTAATGTGACGAGGGAAAAAAAGGATTCTGACTGACTTTTCTTGACTTAGTATCACAAAGTCATTAGTTTGGTAAATGGACCTGTACTTGTATAGCGCCTTTCTAGTCTTCCGACCACTCAAAGCGCTTTTACACTACGTGCCACATTCACCCTTTCACACACATTCACTCAGTGATGGCAAAGTCCATCTAACAGAAACTAACTCATTCATACACCGATGCAAAGCATAGCTTGGCTATTTTGGCTTGACAAACAAAAAACGTTGTTTCTGAGCTTCATTGTTAGCTTACTTACTGCGGTTAGGCTTTGGAGGGCAGGGGTGACACCACATGCTAGCTAATACACATAGATGTTAACAGTGCCAGATTTAAAATACTTAAAAGATTAGCCTTGCAAAATTAAAGGTCACTTTTAAGTCGATGGGATTGGGTTGGTGAGTGGCACAGTATCAGTACCTACCAAGAAACCACTACACCACTGATAAAGCACTGATAAACATAACCATAAGTGCTCATAATTCGTAAGTCTCAAGTCTTTAGTTTTGATGTCGCCCCAAAATAATCAGGGATTATCAGGGATCATTAAAGGATAAGAATGGTTTCACTTCTAAACTGCTGTCTCTCACAGCTCATGACGTGGTATGGTGCAGAAAATCAGGGATATAGTAATTCTCTATCTAATCTGTTTCTTCCGGAATCTCAACTCATAAAACTCTGCTGAGTAAGAAGGTGACACTAAAGTTTCAACACAAATTTAGGTGATTTGTGCCTTATGTACAACAGCCACAGTAGACTGCCAGACCACAATCATTCCCGAGCACCCAGATCCACTCTCTTCTACCCACTCCCTGCCTGCTGCACTTCCAAGAAGCTCACCAAGACAAAATAACGGGCCAGTTTCATCCCAGTTACTGTCTTCCTATTAGAGTTGCTCCCACCACTTTTGTGTCGAGCCAAACACTGTGCTCACAGCACCCGGCTTTAAAACTAAACAAATATTAAAAGGAGGAAGTTTCCTTGTCTGGGTCAGATACAGTCTGAAATTGTGCCTTTGATTGTTTAAATGGTCAGCAGTGGTAAAAACAGTACAAACCAAACATCAGCTTTAAAAAGGGCCTTTAGCGTTTTTTGGCCACCCTAGTTTCCTTTACACACTTGGTTGAGTGAAAGGGTTTTATTGGTTGCAATATGCAATTTTAGCACTAGATGCCACTATGCTACACAATGCTCCTTTTAAAAGAAAATTCTTACATATAGCTTCTTTAAAGATCTCCTTTAACAAAGTTTAAAGCAGCTAGTCTACCGGCCGCAGCATCCGGATTTTGATCCAATCAATTTTGGCTTAGCCCTTAAACATCAAACCCAATCAGACATAATTCAATAATGTTTAGAGCAATACAGCTGAAACAAATGCAGACTATGACAAAAATTTAGCATGTTTGAAGGAGAGGGACTTTAAACATCAAGTGATACCTCAACTCCTGTAACCGCTTCAAAAATATAACATTTTAACATGTTTACAGTGCTTGCAATTTTAAGTTTAATTTACATTTACAGATTCTTCAAATGATTGATAATGTCAGACAGAAGTGCACAATAAGATGATTTCTTTCGATCTTAAAGCTATGTGACAAAAGGCAGTCCCTCCAGGACAAATATTTTGAATTTATGAAAGAAATCAGCAGGAGAAGGCACCTAACAGTTGACTGTCCCTTCACTTCCCTGTTGTTTCCCTTCTGTCTGTAGCTGCTGTCTGTCTGTCTCTCTGTCTATTGATCTCCTCTGCTCCACGTCTATACTATAGACAGCACGTAGTAGTATGAACATCAGACAGTCATTTTGTTGTTGTTGCTATTTTTCTTTGGAGACATAAAGCTTAAACTGAGGGGGCAAAAAATATGACAGGGGCCTCCCCGCTCGGGGGCTTCAGCTGTGTTGCTGGGAGACTGGGTGGTGAGGGGCCTATTGCCCTCCTCCCCTGTGGCCCAGCCTGACCTCCTCACTGTCCTATTTGAAATACAATAAAATGTATTGTAAAAATTATTAAAGTACTATTAATTCATATTATTTTATTACTATATTATAATAATATTTGTGGTTTTGTTGTTCTTTTTAATGTATTTACTATATATATTATTATTATTTTTTAATCACACAATGATACAACATGATACAATCATCATCATAATAATGTTAACACTATATATATGCGTAAGGTGTTTAAGCTTTATGCCTCTAAAGAAACATTTTATTTCTTTAGCATGAACAAAACCAAAAGTCAGAATGAATCTTGATATAGTCCAAATAACAGAACAACCAACGTTACTCCAACTCAAGATGCACTGAGGAAAGTCAGCCTCACATAAGCACGGAGATGAGGCATGACTCTTGCTCAGAATATGTCGCTCCTTGTTTCTACCACTCCATCCTTATCATAAAATCTACTGTCTTTGTTTCACCTCATCAGATGAATGTTTATCACACTGCAGACTAACAACGGCTGTCACAGTGGAAAAACTTTCCCCCCATTGACTAAAGTCGGTAGCTGATCATTCCCCTCCGAGCCATTCTAAATAGGATGTAATAAATCTCCTCTTTTCCCTGAGATATGTACTTAAATGTCCTTGCTGATAAATGCAGGCCTTCATCCATGCCCGAATGCATTCCGTTAGAGAGATGAATAGTTGCGAGTGGTTGGAGAAGAGGTGGAGAGGGAGGGAGGGATAGGCAGGAGAGGCAAGAAAAAGGCCATTTTCTAATGTAGATGGGTTTGACAGAGTATCTCCTGGCTGGAACAGCTAACGGTGAATGAAATGCATCAAGAGATGTTACATTAACCTGAGATCGGAGGCGGGAAAGGGAGAAAGGGGGGAGAGAGAAGGAGAAAGAAAAAGAGAGAGAGAAATCCAATTCAGTGTCATTTGTCTTGTCTTCATATGGCACCTTCGCTTGGTTTCTCTTATTCTGTCAGGTGAGCTCGTTCTCACCTCTCCCCCCTTTTTTCTTATCTATTTCTCCATCTCCCACTCTCCTGATTCCTCTACTCTCACAACCTCCTCTCTATTTTACACCTGCTCTTACCTCTCTGTCTGCTGCCCGCTCTCTTCCCCTCTTCACTTCTCCACCATATTTCCACCTTTTTTACTCTGGCCTCTTCTCTTCTCCTTCTAACTTTCTATCTCCACCTTCCATTGTCTCTTTCCTCCTGCTTGAACCAATTTGTCTTCTATCCTTCAACATAATTTTATTTAACCAACACCACTGGCATTAGCAGTGCCACTGGGATGAAAGAGAAGGCAGCAGCAAAGAAAACAAAGAATGGTACTCCTCAATAGACAGACTCCCTCCAAAAGGGCCTGAGAGTGGTCATATTCAGGACAAAGCACAAGTACTGCCTTGGGCCAGCGCCCTCCGCTGGGCCTGGGTGCGGCTCAAGCAAGACAACCAGTCACAATCTGTGTGTGTGCATTGGGATGGGGGGAGTTTCTATTAAATTCTTTCTTTTTATTATTTGAGAGGTTTTAATGGCTTTCTTCCTGGCATCCTGGTAGCTCACCTTGTAGAGCTGGCAGAACAGTCCTTGCTGTGGCGGCCCTCCAAAAAAGCAGTCCTAGCATTTTAAAGGACCAGTGTGTAGCATTTAGTGTTATCTAGTGGTATAGATGCAGATTATGACTGCCTCACTTCACCCTTCTTTTCCAAGCACAAGGGAGAAACTAAGGTGGCCATGAAACGTGCGATAAATGCCAACGGCCCTATCAAGAGCTGACTTCCCATGATGCACTGAGCCCCTCTCTTCCTCTCCCTCTCTGCACTCATTCATGTCCCATTAATGTTACTAACTTCACTTCTTCCCCGGAGTTCTTGTGCTTTCTCGTCTCGCAGGTTCTCATCGATCCTGGTGGAGCCTCCTGCCATGGTCCTGCTTGACTCCCACTGCCAATATTACTGATATTATTATTATTATTAGGGACCGAGCCAGTGTCAAACACTGTGCGGTCCCTCTTGTATTCCTAGGAATTATTATTATTAACTCCGGAGATGACTCCATATTTGGCGGCCTAAACATGCTCAAATGATCATGGAAATTTGTACAAAATTCAATCATTTGCAAACCATAAGTATGCAATTGTCCCTGTGCACAGGCGCCACCAGATGGCGGATCAGCCCCCAGCGCTATTTACGACATTCCGTCGAGTGGTGTGGCGTCCCTTGGCGTCCAATTTCGATCCTTCACCATGAAAACAGAAAGTTGTCATAACTTCTGCGTACATGATCCGACTGCAACGTAACTTCACGTTTGATAAGAGTCCCGCCCTGAACACGTCTATGTGATAATATTAAGTAATAGTGAGAGCACCACCTAGTGGCAACAGGAAGTTTAACGTTTTATACTTTCATGTTCTACTCCTAGCAGGATGATCAGATCCACCTGAAATTTACTTATGAAATGCAAAACACATTGTTGATGATATGTGATGAATGTGGTGAGTGGGCGTGTCCGTGGCGTGCCGTCAAAGTTGGCCAGGTTGAATGCTGTGGTCACTTTCGGTTAATTTTTCACCTTGTATTTGAACAAGTCCTCATAGGGGACTTATCAGATCTACTTCAAAATTGGACAGTACACTTAAAAATTTTTGCTGATTTTAAGTTGTGCGATTTGTGACTGTACGTTGAAGGGCGTGTCCGTGGCATGCCGTCAAAGTTGGCCATTTTGAATCGAATGTCAAACTGTGATGGCATTTCAGGGTTTCAATTTTAACTAACTCCTCCTACAGATTTTATCGGATTTACTTCAAATTTGATCACTGCAATCTAGACACGCTGGTGATCAAAAGTTAATCAAATATTTACTGTGCGTCAAACACATGACAATGAAGAGTGGTCTCCCTCAGCTTCTGGCGATGAGGGCTTGGGAGTGGGGTGACGTGGCGTGGCGTGGCAGGACACGACGTAGGTTGATGGCGAGGTCCCGTCCAATGCTGCTTGCAGCTTTAATTATTATTATTATTGCTATTATAATTATAATTATTATTATCATTGTTATTATTATTTATCATTCCCCATCGTTGTGACCATTGTCATCGTTATCGTTATCATCGTCATCATTGGTTATTTCTACTAGTATAGTACTGCACTGGACCTTTAAGCAGGGACTGGGTTAGTCCTTATTATTTCAATTATTCCAGTCTTTAAAACAAGTGAATGCCAAACAGACAATCTGCAGTCCAACAGCAAATGTGACAAAAGGATCTTGCAAATTAGCTATAGGTTGCATTAATATCATTGGCTACCACAGAGTAGAACAATGGACACCTACTGTATTGAAAAGAAATGGAAGGTTGGAAATAATTAGTATTTGTCAGGTCAGGTTAAAAATTATACATGCAGAGATTACATGGATTTCCAGCTTGTATAAAAGTTTTATAGAAAAAATAAACAAGAGATACAAATATAGACTTTTTAAAAATGAAGCAAAAACCAGCACCTACTCAAACACTTGTCCATCCCCCACACAAACACACACACAGAGCATGCTTGTTGTTGTGTTGTTGCCTCAGAGACTGCAGCAGCTGTCAGTGTGTTAGCGTGCGGGATAAAACCAGGAGGCTCGGTGATACAGCAGGGATCTGAAGTGCCAATTAATTAGGATGAAGGAAAAGAGTGTGTGAGCACGCTGCAAACCCACAGCATCAGCACAGATGTGGAAAGCAATGTTTCTTAAAAGTGTGGCCTGGGACCGAGAAGGGCTTGTTTTTACACACATTTTATAGATCCTCCATTCCAGGGCGAAAGAGTGCATTAGTCATTTGGTTGTGTGGCTGAAATACTCATGAAAACCCATTGAGAAAATCAAATTCTCCATGTTCTTTTATCTTTACACATCATCTGGTCTGTTATGTGTATTCTGACAGCATTTAATGATTTAACTAACCTTAATGAGCGCAGTTTTACCTGCACCAGCCACATTAGTAACAGTAATTACACTAACGCTTATCATCATGAACTCAGTGGCAAAGCAGCATATGAATCTCCTAGTTTACATTTGCTGTAATTTGGAACAATTGTTCGCCTCCGTGTTTAAGTTCTTCTGCGTTTTAATGCGGGAGAAATATGAAGCATTAAACTGTGCTAACCACTACAGCCTGCCTCCAAGGCTTTGGCAATATATTTGCCAAGCTTAATTTGAAAAATACCTGCGAGGAAGGGAATAAGACTTGAGAAGCAGACTATTTGTGTTTCACCTGCTCGCAGCACTCATTTATGCAGAACAAATCCAGTGAGGGGAATTTAAGCCTCAGCCGGTCCAACATACAGAGGAGAAGAAGGAAGTTTTTTAAGATGTTACCACAGTCTTCCCAAAGTCTACATTTTTATTTTGCTTAAACCTCCCATTTATTAATCTCTGCAATTCAGTAAAAGGTAAGCAATATATGAATAACTCATGAGTAAATGCTTCCTATTCTCAGTTAAGGCCTTTTTTTTGCAGTGATGGGTACGCAAATGTGTGGCCCTGTCTCTTAGAAATTATGTTTATATAAGACTACAACTAATTTGCATCAGCAAATATGTTTTGAGGGAAATGTACTACAGACCGAATTATGTTTTCTTTCAACTTAAAAAAAGAAATGTTTTTAATTGACCCGTCCCAAGTCCTACCCTTTTTGCTCTGTTCTCCAATGACTGTTGAGCAAGCTTCGGTTAAAAATTTGGTCAACTTTCTCCTTTCCTGTACTTAGATATGCTGTGTGCCAATGCTTTAGTCCAGTTTTGTCTTCGAACTCGGACTTGACCATTGGTCTCACTAAATATTCTAATTGTTCTTGACTTGATGATGATGAAGTCCACCAATATGTTTTAGTAACTACCAAGTAACTACCAAGTAACAAACCATTGGTAAAGCAAGAATGGTATTGGTTTAATTCAAACTCCATCTAGAACGGGCATTGATCTATGTCTCTTGCAATCGTATGCCTTGCTGTCAAAACTCCTCTGAACGTATAACATTTTATTGATATACTCTCAAATAAAGATCTGAAATAAAAACAATGTGTAGTTTCATTGGCCGTTGACCTGAGATTGCCCCTAAGGTTGCCCTGCAAACAGCAGTCAACATAGTGAGTGCAAAACAAGCATCTTAAATCCTTGGACATGGATTGAGTCTTTACATCAACCATAAATAATAACGTTATAATACATCCGAAAAAGGTTATTACTAGGGATGCTCGATATTGGCTTTTCTGCCGTTATCCGATATTCGAATATTGTCCAACTCTCAATTTCCGATACCGATATCACCCGATACCGATATATGCAGGCTTTTTACACCAAAACTGTTAGATAACAACATAACATATCTCCTATTGTGGAATTAACACATTATGCCTAAATTTATTGTGATGCCCCACTGGTAGGGTGGCCATTTCCTTCACATCAAAAAGGAGGACACTTTGCATACACGGGGACACGCAAGCAGATATTTGTTTGGTATGAGTATGAGCATTTTCAGAATTTCAGTCCAACAACCGACGTTAGCTCACCTTATTCTCTGTAGCTGAGAGCTTGATTGACAGCCTGGTGGTAGCAACTGCTGATCCTGTGGAATCAACACATGGCTCATTTGAATATTTAAAATAGCCATGTGTTGATAGGTCACCACAAAAATGCAACCAATGAAATTACTTATTTTGACACACATTTTTAGCCAATAAGTATTAAACTAACGAGGTAATGTGTCAAAAGGCGACCTTTTTAGTTATTTTCTCAAAAGGAGGACAAATGAGTGTCAGGCTTAAGACGGCGCCTGCAGCTGGACAGGGCATTACACTTATTTTGTGTTAATATTAAAATCATTCAGCTTTAAATGGTTTGCTAGCCACAGTTAGCAACCAACCAGTCTAGCGTAGTTGCTGTTGTTATACGTCATCTAGCGCACGCCGGTAAACCTCCCATGCTGTGTCCATGCAGGCTCGGAAATGCTGAAGCCTACAGAACAAACATTGGTTGTAAAAACCTGATACCGATAATTCCCGATATTACATTTGTTAAACAGGCGTGGGAGGAAATTGCCACAATTGTTTCTACGGCTGGCATCCCCAGGACATCGCACCAGTGCTGCAAGCGCTACAACGACGTCAGAAGACGGGGGAAGTCCAAGTTTGCTGGCAACAATCGGACACGCCGTATAACTGGAGGTGGATCTGCCTCTACTCAGGACCTGATGCCAGCAGAGGACATCGCTGCGTTCACTCTCACCGCTGAAAGCGTTGAGGGATTTGGGGGCATGGGAATCGGCACCCAACCCAATACACTAGCTGTCCAACCCCAAGGTACAAGTACAAATCAAGTTCACAAACATAGAGATTTCTCATGAAAATCTTTTTAATCATTATTGACATGAAATAAATGTAACACAGCCATACAATAAATCAAAACAATCAGGAAGAAGACCCTGGCCTCGGGAGCAGTGCGCACGGGCCGAGCAGTGCGCACGGGCCAGCTGAGGAGGGAGCAGCGCAAACATCAAGGAGCAGAGGATCCAGACCCACTACACGCCGGAGGACCACCCGTTCCTGCAGCAAACCGGGTTTGACATGCTGGAGCGGGAGCTGTCCGGGATGCGGCAAAGTATTAATGACGGTCTTGATCGGGTGGCGATGTTGCTGCGGCCTCTCTAGCGCATCCCCTCAAGTCTGGAGAGGATGGCTGCAGCCATGGAGCGTGGGCCTCCAAACGCACCACCTGCTCCTGTTGTGCCCCTACCTCCTCCCCCCACTCCATCTCCGTCCACCCACTCCACCAGGACTGCCACTCCCGGACCCTCACGTGTCCAGTCCCGCCGTAGTGCACATCGCATGCCTATCAGAGGGAAAAAGAATTAGTTCTTCTGTTTAAATCTTTTCAACTTTTCATTTTCCGTTTGTATTTTTATTTTTATTTTTTTCATTTATGAACAGTTTGCTATTGATTTTTCTATTTGACAAAATGTAAATAAAGAAATGTCACAAAGACATACTTTCCAATGTTTTGGGCTCACTCTCACTGAATCACAAGGTTATGAATGCATGGTGATATTTTTGCAATGTAGTCTAACATTAGCCCGAGATTACTTTGCTTACCTCACTATAGATGATGCAGCTCTTCTGTCAAATAAGCTCTCCTCTCCCGTGCTGCTGCTGGGGTATTTGGGTTAAATGGCATCGGCACATGCAGTTCAACATCATGTCTCCTGAAGTCCTGTAATATTTCCTCATTTAAGTCATCAAAAATCCGTAATTACTACAATTAGCCTGAATATTTTGGGTAACTGTGTATGCTAGATTTGTGCCTATTTTTTCACATCTTCATGGACACCACAATGATTTCCCTCGTGGTAATATTTTTCCTTGTAATTATGTATGGTTTGCAAAAATGGGAACTGCTTCCTTGTAGATGAGAGAAGCAAAGTGTATGCACGTTGTGCACACGCTACATTATGGCCAAGCACGTGCCCTGAAAATAGCATCTGAATAAGCGCCACTGACTTTAGACTAAGTTTTTCCTGGTCTGTTGCGGAATTGTTTTCTGAAACAGCAAAATAGCACCAGGGAACGTTTGCGCCGGAACACACCTCCTCTTTTTTCGCTGAACCGCCCCCGGGAGCGCAAGTTCATTCCCTAATTTAAGGACGTGCGTCGGTGGCAAATCTTATACAAGCGCCAGTGTACAAAGTCAATTGTGCTTGAGTGCAAGGTAGAGACCTTAGAGCAGGGGTATTCAATTAAAAGTCACTGAGGTCCACTACTAAAATTTCCTCCAAATAAAAGGTCCGAACCGAAGTCCAGCTTGTGTCTTATTATTGTGGCTACCCTATGTTCACATTTTCATATGGTTTCAATAATATTTATTGTCACTTTTAACAGAGTGCACTTATATAGTAAACAGCCAGGAGTGTTACCATAAAAAAGCATTCCCAGTCAAATAAATTTAAGGGCTTTATTTCAGATTAAAGAAAACAGAAACCTCAGAATAAAATAAATGAAGTGCAAACAGAGCCTAATAACCCCCTTTCTTTTAAATTAAAGAGGTCC
Organism: Dicentrarchus labrax; assembly: GCF_905237075.1. NCBI lineage: Eukaryota > Metazoa > Chordata > Actinopteri > Moronidae > Dicentrarchus > Dicentrarchus labrax. The sequence continues at coordinate 1,736,222 of NW_026136709.1, forward strand.
CAGCCTAAAGAACTGAAGGCCTACACTTCAAATAAAAAAAGTCATAAAAAAGTGTCTCCTTTAGGAACAAATCAAGTGCAAACAGAGCACTGACTAAACATCTTTCTTTTTTTTCTTAAATTACGTTTTCGGAACATATGAGGCACACTGGTCTTGAACTGTCTGCTGGAAGAATGAACATAAATTTCTCCGTCCATTCATCTTTAAAACAACGGTTTCCTGCATCCACCTTCCTCACTTTTGAGCAAGCCATGCTCTCAGCACTGTCCCTTCCTCTCTGCTCTGGTGCGCTGGCCGTGCAGGGTAAACAAAAGGTTTGATTGGCTCAACTGAGTGACGCTATTGCCGTATTAACTGGAGTAGCAACGCCCGCGACCGTCAGAAAAATGCTCCATGGAAAATTTCTATTCTTGTGAATTTATCAGAGATTGGTCATGGGTCCGGTCAGAACCATCGACCGAGGTCCACCATTTGGTGATGCATGCCTTAGAGTGAAAGAGTAGCTTTATTTGTCATGATTGAAATTGGGGGGAAAAAATCTGTACATTATTGTCACATTATTCTAAGTTGTGAATTGAATTAAGAGTGAATATATAATAGTTGCTATGAATACTGTTATGCTCATCTTACAGAGATAACAAAATACAGCAGTCTATAAGAAAACAATGGGCAGATGATGCAGCTTTGCAGTTCTTGACTCTAAAGCAAGGACATCTTATTTTGTTAAATGCCTGTCTCTTCGACTCCTCTCTCCTCTGTGTCTCTCATCACATGTTGAGTGGGAAGGACTAAGATGTGAGGAGAAGAATCAATGATGTACAAAGTGGGAAATGAGAAATCAAGATCTCTTGCAAAACTAAGTTTGAAGGGAAGTGATGCAGTCTGTAGTGCTTAAATTAAATTCATTTATTTTTTGTTTACTCTATTAAACTGTGGCATATAAAATGTATAGGCTACAGTAATCATTCAATAAAAACACAAAAAAACCCTCAATCTTAGCAAAAGACACAGGGTTTTAAAATGCAAAGCTTTAATATCATCAGATCAGAAGGAAAAAATAACATCTGGTCAACATCAGTCAGCTTTATCCTTCACTGCACAACACATCTGGGGAAAATTATTATTGAGGATTTTGGAATGCCTCAATATTGAGTCCTAAAACTAGGACCTTCTTTAACAGTTTTATTTTGGAGGATTTTATCACAATCATCATCACACATGTTGATATCCTTGAGCAAGATACTGAACCCCGAATTGCTCCCGATGCCGTGCATTGGTGTGTGAATGTGTATGAATGAGTTAGTTTCTGTTCGATGGACTTTGCCATCAATGGGTGAATGTGTGTGAAAGGGTGAATGTGGCATGTAGTGTAAAAGGTGCTTTGAGTGGTCAGAAGACTAGAAAGGCGCTATACAAGTACAGGTCCATTTACCATTACCAACTCTCTGTTATTTACGGGATGGACGATGAAGTAACTGCTGCCAAATGTAGCTGCTGTTAGCTAGTTAGCTTAGCGGCACTGCCCTGGACGTTTGGAACTGGGTGCTCAGAGCACTGGGGAAGGGTTGGTGGTTACACTGGTAGCACAGGAGATTTGGATGGCAATGTGCAGCAGCTTTTCTGGACATAGCAAATGGCAGAGGCGGAGAGAACAAAGAGTATGCTGAAAGAGAAAGCTAAGAGGAGAAAAGCAGAGAGAAGCTGGCAGATGAGTCAATGTGGGACTGACTTTTAGTGGTTGGCTATAGAGAGCTTAGTGAATAAAAAGGCTGCAGACGGATGGTGAGCTGGCCTTCTTGCTGCAGGACGAGTCGTTAACATTAGCTGCATTGCTAAGTCTTGTGTTGTTCGCACTGCACATACTGTGATGGAGGTATGAGCAAGAGGGTTAAAGTTCAAGGCACAATGTTATCACAAAGTAGCTTGTCCCAATTGTATGCACACTGCATGCAACGGTATGGGCAGCTACAGTACGTACTGAGAGTAAAAAAGGAAAACTATGCAATGTGGAACGCAGCATCTGATTGGTGGTGGTTGTTGGAACATCTGCAGGCGCTGCTCAGGGCTGAAAACTGTCTTGCCATCTCATCTGTGTTGTCTAGGGGGTAGAAAGTGTCCTCTATTCAGATTTAATGTAATATTCTCCTAAAAAGACAATGCAGTTGAACGTCAAACCTCTGCAGTAAGCCCACCGTACTATTTTTAGATATTATTATTAGATATAATAGAACAACAAGAGGTTTCTATTGGCAAAAGTAAATATAGGGCATATGTACTTTTTTAAATAAAATGAGTTTTGTTTCTCTTCTTAAACTACCATTAAAAGCTCATGGCCAAATTTATCATAACATGGACCAATCTTTTGTTTTCTATTTTCTGTCTGTTTTTGCATATGTTGCTGAAAAGGGTCGGGTAAATATATGTGTGTCGGTTTAACTGTGTGTTCTTGTGTGCTGGAGGTCAGTGTCTGCTTGATCCCAAACAAGACAATATCTTCCTGTTGTGTAATCAGCCTCAGGTGGTACAGACATAACTAACATCCCCTCACCCCAAAACACACACACACACACACACACACACCGATATAGCTCGGAGTGGTGCAGCAACTCCCCCAGAGCAGCAGCCCAGTTCACAGTCAGGTTAATTGTGGGTGGCGAAGCAGTGGCAGTGCGAAGCTAAGAGAGGAGTTTATTTGCAGATTAAATTACCTGTTGGGAAGCAGCAGAGGGAGGACAGAGGTGGAGGGTGGAGGCACACACTCACTGCTCCGGCCCTTCTCTCTTATGGTGTAATGGACCAAGAAGACTTCCAGAACAGGTTGGAATATTTATAACAGAGGCACAGAGGAACTGATACCTATAGCTCATGTTCAGCACCATAGTGTCATATCTGGATGCGTTTGCCATCGAAGTCAGGTGATGTAGTAGAAAGAGTGAGGAAGTCTGCATATGGGGGTTGGTGGGGTGGATGGACAGCTCAAATGAACACAGGACTTTAACCCTGGGAACTGCTGTTAGTGTACTTAAAAAAATACTTAAAGGTCCAGTGTGTAACATTTCTATTGTCAGAAATGGAACATAATATTCATAGTTATGTTTTAATTAGTGTATAATCACCTGAATATAAGAATTGTATTTTCATTACTTTAGAATGAGCCATTTTATCGTTGGTCACCTTCCATTGAGTATGCCATGTTTCTACAGTAGCCCAGAAGGGACAAAACAAACAGTGGCAATAGATAGGGGAGATTGTGTTTTAATGGTGTTTCACGGCCACCACAGTTTCTCCTCCGTGCTTGGAATGGGAGGGTGAAGCGAGGGAGCTTTCATCTGTAACTAAACTGCTAGATGTCACAAAATCCTGGACACACTGGACCTTTAAATTACATTAAGTACCTGATATCATTACGCTTTATTGATGTACTTCAGTTATGCTAAGTATGTGATGTAATTTACGATCTTCTCCTAAACTTAATAATAAAGTATTTATGTGCATAAAGCTTACCAAACTTTGACTGTTTCACGTTGACCACGCAAGCTTTGGACTCACTGGACATTGCATATTTATTCTTACTAACTACTGTCTCATATTTTGAAGTAGAGGGCCACTGACCAAGGTGCCGTTGGGTGAGACCAGGTTGTCACATCATAAACAGATTTATTTTTGGGCAGTGATTTGTCACTAAGCTCTGAACACGCACCGCTTCTGAAACGCTCTTGGTGGGATTTGAAGACACGGGTCTCACATGTGACGTGCAATTTTAGTGGCTCCAAAATCTGTACATTCCTATTGTGAATTTGTCCCTCAGTGTTGGTTTGGGTCTTTGGAAGTGTAAGTAAAATATGGAATATTACCATCTTTTTCTTAAAACCTCACCATCCTAAAATATCATAGCTTGTTGGCTCACCATGGAATCAAACTTTCTCAATTTTCTCTCTCCGTCTGCTTCCCTCCCTGTCTCCCTCTGTCTCTGTCTGTCTCCCTCCTCTCCATTTCACTGCTCTTGAAAAAACAGAGGCTTGACCTTTTCAAAATGACAGGGAACCAGTCTATAAAACAAGCAGTGGAAGCTGTGACTTTCATCTAAACAGGCCTAGTCCGGCGCCGCACACTTCTCTCTCCATTAGGTGTTCCAGTTAAATTCACACGTGGGCTCACCGACACGAACAACCACACACACGCAGCTCCACACAGCTGCTGACAGCGGGTTGAGGTGGGCGAGATGCTTGGTCCAATCATAAGTGAATCAGTATATTTCTGTCCCTTGACTGCCGGTGACAGATTGAACCATTATGTGCTGATGAACACTGTCTGCTTTTCTTTTCTGTCTCTTCTTTCGCTTTCTCCTCCCTTTTATCTATTCTGCTCCGCTTTGTTTTTATTCCTACTGGAGTGTGAATTCATATCAGGCTTACTGCTGCAGGGCTACATTTGGTTGTGTTCTGAAGCTCAGTATCCACAGCTCAGTTCCCATGGGACCGACACAACCTGAGCACGTCCGCTGATTTGTAAAAACTGCAGCAGTTGTGTGAATCTTCCGTTTATGTTTGGAATGTCTACGATGAAAACTCTAGCGTAAACTACCTGAAGCGTTTTTTGGTGAGTCTTCTTTTTCTCTGATCATGAGAAAAGAAGTCTGTGTGGGAATCTGAGGGCCTGTTCAAATAACCGCACTAAAGCAGCTGCTTTATTTTCTTTATTCACTTCTTCTCATCGAGACATCAGTTTATGGAAGCCCATTTCTGCCAAAACAATAACAATAAAGATAATATGACTACTTAGCCTCAAAACTTACTAGCCTAAAAAAAAAAAATGCAATACAACAAACCTATTTCACTACCTCAAGCAAGAGCACCCAGTGGAGTACAAAGAGAGCCATAAACAGCTCTAACAGCTATTGTGAGTTCTAAACTATACTTTTTCTGTATTTTGTCATATCATCAAGAATACCATTATGGCAGAAACACCCTGAGATATTATTTTAGGACCATATCAGCCAGCCCTAATATGCAGTAGCAGTCTGCAACACCAGGAAACAGACTGTGTGTGAATGTGTAAAAAACATTTCTGGGACTTGCAAAAAGGTTACAAAACTGTAACAAGGCCTACGTTTACTGTTGTTGGTGTGGTAACAACATCTGTTTCTGCTTCACAGCTCAGAATAGAAGTTTAAAAAATATTGGTCTTTCCTTTTAATTTCTAGTTTAAGTTGATGAGGCTTCTCATAAAATGTACTTGTTCCAACTAGTTTTTCCACAATATTTATGTCAACACAACTTATCAAAAGTTTTATCCTGCAACCATGTATTTATTTAAGTGTTAACAATAGCTCCACTGAATTACTTTTCAATATTAGCTCTATTACAAAGTTAAAAACACATTACTCTTCTAAACCAAAACATACTTGACGAGATATGAACGGGACTGAATTGTGTTTGGGCCTTTATTGATGGACCAGGAGCACACTCACCCAGAACAAATAAAATAACAAAACCTGAAGAAATTACTTTTCACAAAGAACTTTGTTTTGCTGTTCATTGTCTGAGAATGGATCACACACTGCTACCTTTTTTTCAACTGTGTTTTCTGAGTTTCTCTGCAATGAGGTACTGAAGATTTTACTCTCACAGACAGGGAGGAATTAGGGAAGCATTACTGACTGATTTGTATCATTCTGTGATGCATTTCTCATTTTATAAGGGAATGGCTCATTTTGGGAAATATCACTTTCTTCCTGAGAGTAAGGTGGTTAAAAAAATGTTCAATGGACTGGAAGCAACAGCTAGCCCAACTCTGTCCGAAGTTAAAAAAACATGTCTACATCCATTCAGTCCGATAACATTTGGAAAGTCTAAAAGAGCTGCACAATTAAATCATTTTATCCTCATTCAGATTAGCTGAGGGCTAAACCGGAAGTTAGCAGCTCGGGTGGTGGAGGTCTCTGGTGTGCTTGGTCTATGGGCCACATGATGTGGAAGCATATACGGGTCACATCATATCAAAAAGTCAAACTTTTTTGTCGAACAGAAAATCTTTGTTTCTGGTGGCAAAGCAGATTTGCAGCAAATGTTCAAATGTTGAACTGGCGAAGTTACAGCCGCGACCAATAACAAGTATGTGTGTGTGGTTGAGCCCTAAAACTACAAACCAGCAAATTGGCATCCTCTGCTGCCTACATTTAGCCTTGGCAGGCACTGGTTATTCCAACAACTTTAGAATTGTTATCTTTGTGTCGACCTGATGGATTCAAATCTAATATTCACTCTTGCCACCAGTTCCGGAGAAAACAATCTGCTTTTAGCTTCTAAATGCTCCATGTACTGAAGACAGAAAAGTTGCAGTGTAAACCCATAATGCAAAAGTCCGTAGAGCTGGAGAAAAAGGACCCATATGCAATAGTATACAAGTTAATGGAAATATATCCAGATCTGTACATTGTATCGTATCATATTGTATCCTTCTGTGTAGTATTGTGTCTGTCAAAGGTCTAGTCTGTAGTCTTTTGCAAACTGCCCGTCTTTGACAAATACAAACATATCAGCACCTTGGACCATATTTTTGTGCATTTATTCCACTGATCCATCTGAATATCTCACTGTTGCAAAGAAAGAAAATAAGCGTATTTGCCAGAATGTTTAATTATTCCTCCACAGTGATTCTTCATGTCAATAACAGCTGATTGTTCAATAAATAAACTGTGGATTTAGAGTGCTGTGTTGAGCTGTAAATGAAACCCTTCTTGTGCCTTACCCTGTAATACTTTGTCCAGCTCACAGAGAGCACCTTTTGGACCTTTTTTGTTTCTGCCTTCCTCCTTTGCTTATCCGCAACAATAACAAATCAGTACTGAACGTAAACTGGTTGGCCACACAATCTAATCAAGGAGCTGCAGGGAACATCTCTTACCTTAATGCATCATGGGTAGAGCTGGCTGGAATTAACAGAAGCCTCTGCAGTCTGAAAGAACCCCCTCAGGGGAAGTAGCAGGGTGTATTTTGTGTGTTTTGTGGGGTAACAAAGATCTCACATAAATACACCACAGCCTGCAAGACTCAGTCCTTAACCTTCCATCTTCTGTATGCACTTGGAAAGAACCTTTCTCAGGCGCTGTTTTCTAGTGTTTCTTTAACAAACTTCACCTGCTGATTTTAGCACACAGAACATTTACGTCTACAAAATAATCTGATTGGCTGGATTAACAGTTTCTTGTCAGAGATGACTCAGTCATATAGGTGTGTATGACATCACTGTACATCCCACCTGGTCTGGCATTGAAACTGAAGTGCTGAAAGAGGTCCCTCCTCAACTGAAAACAAAGTGACGCAGTGAGGTGTCAGGGGGGCGTGAGAGGCAGGGGAGACTGACGGAGGAGGAGAGATGGAGAAGTTTCTGACAGGAGTGAAAAGAAAAACGAGGAGGCATCAGAGGCAAGAAAAGCAAGTGACGGTAACCGGCAGAAACCTAATACGACCAGGAAATACGACGAAGCCTACATAGCCTTTGGGTTTACCGTGAATACGGTCGGAAATGAGGAAAGACCTGTGTGTGTTTTATGTTTAAAAACTCTGGCAGCGGACAGCATGAAACCAAACAAATCAAGACGGCACCTGGAGACCTTACACCCCAGTTATGTCAATAAGCCACTGGACTTTTTTATCGAAAACTCGATGAGTATCGCCAACAGGCCGGACATTTTGTGAGCGCGGCATCAGTAAATAAAAATACACTGTTACCCTCGTACAAAGTTGCCCAACATCGCAAGGCGCAAAAAACCATCACACAATAGCAGAGAAGGTCACAATCATAGGTGAGAAAAGTGCTGAGACACTGAATACTGTCCCTCTGTCCAATGACACGATCGGGAGACGTATATTTGACATTTCAGATGATCTCCAAGAACAACTCACAGAACATCTAACAGATAAACGTTAAATATAAGTAATATTGTTGCAGATTTTACACAAAAAAAAACAAATGTTAAAAAGTCATATACCTTTTTGAAAAGGAATAAGCTGATGAAGCTGAAGTGACCAATGTTTACAGTTTAAAGTTTTGAATGTTTCTGTTCTGTGAAAAAATTTCTGTCCCTGGCATGACAGAAAATAATTAAGAACCATTGTTCTAAGGTAACAAAAACACTACAATTCACATTTTCAGGTGATTATACACTAATGAAAACATGAATATTATATCCTAGATCATCTTAAATGTTACACATGGGTACCTTTAAAGGGTGTAGAGAAAATAAATTAATAAACTAAAAACATTTATTTAGTCTTCTTCACAGGAATGAATGAAATGCTGACATTTAGGCCTACTGTGTATAGTTTTAAAGTTTACATTTTTATTTAAGATCTAAACTTTGAAGACCTGAACACAAGCTATATTTACAGAGCTTTCACCCTCTGGATTTAGCAAAATTTTAGTTAATTTCTACTACTCAACCCTGTCAGAACAATCAAGTCCTATGCTCTCTCCTAGGTAGCTAATATAAAAACTGAACTCAACCAGGCCACATGACAAGGGTCTTACATGGCAAACCAAATGAACATTGTTTATGTCTGGATCTGGAAGTATAAATACACTTGTTAATGTAGGTATAAATGCCAGTCAGATCTGAGATGGTGTGGCTGCAGTTCATTCTACCACTAGGTGGTGCTTTTCTGTTTTACATAATACCGGCCTCAGTGCTTGCCCATTTTGTTTTTTCGAGCACATGGTAGGAATTTGGTGGGCTTATCAAAACATCTATATCTGGGTTCCCACATGTCTTTGAAATACTGAAAAACCCCAGGAAATATTGTCTGTTGTCCTGGAATATTTTAATTGTATCTTACCCCCTCACTAGCCTACATAAACCTGGGTGCAGATTTTGTTTGAAATTCAACTGTTGCTAGGATAAGCTGTGTGAAAACAACAATGTGTCAGTACTTTGCCTATTAGTAAACTATATGACCGTTGGTGAGAAAGTGCTGACCTGTATCAAGAAAAAACTCCTAGAAAATGTCTTGGAGAAAAATTTCCTGAAGAGTGGGAATCCTGCTACATCCATCTTAATTTGGGATCACGTAGAAGCATTGTCTGTAAGTACAGTTCTTATGAGATACATGTATTTCCATTGATGCTTACATTTTGGATGGCTAGGTTAGGCAATCTTGTTTGTGCCATATACTTTTCATGCTAATCATGTAACCTGTACTGCTAATGGCTTTCAGCTAGCTATATTAGGTAGGCATTATAGACTGCGGTGACAAATTTCCTGTGAAGGACAATACAGTATATTATTGTATATTATTATATGGTTACTCTGGTGGTCATAATGTTCTGCAGCCCCAGACCAACAAACTGCTCTGCACTGTGTGTTCTGACCCCTTTCTGTCAGAACCAGCATTAACTTTTTAAGCAGTTTGAGCTACAGTAGCTCGTCTGTTGGATGGAAAAAGTCTGGTTCCTCTGGCTCCTTCTAGTGCTCCTAATGACATTTAAAAGAATCCACCGGGCCTAAATGAAAACAACCAATCGGAGCCGAGAAAGATAGAAAGATGCACTGAGTTGGGGGTGGAGTCTCCTATCTCATGTACTACTGCCAGGATATAGTGAAAGTTTAAGCAAATATGAAAAAAAATTATCTACTGCAGCTTTAAAATTCCACACATTTATACAAGCAGTGGGAAAACATCTGTGTTACGGTAATATTGACATAACAGGACATTAAGCAAATACATTATAAATAAATTAAAAATGTTCTGCATATTTTTTTGTGCCTAAAATAAAACAAAAACAAACCTCAAACCATTTCCAACAGACTGTGTAATATTGATCACTTCTACAGTACAATCAACCCTCTAAGGCAATGGCGCTTTAAAGAGCTTTAAAAATCTGTTTGTTGTTCTTCTTCTCCGCCCTGGAACAAACCCACATTATTCAGACCAACATTTCTGAGGCGTTCAATCAGAACTAATGAGCATGATAAGCGAGCCCAGAGACATCGCCCAGAGCTGATCATGAGAATATTTAAAGGTGGATTTTCACCTTCACTGGCACCTACTCTCTACAGTCAGTTGATTAAGGGATGCCCTTTGCACAAACCTAAAGAGGGTGTATATATATATATAGTCCCACACCTCATATTGCAGCCTCCCACACCTCAGGAACTCCTCTCCCTGATTCACACTGATTAGATTAGACAAGCTATCCCTGAATGATCCTTTAATTCCCTCACACCCAAAGACAACAGCAGCGACGTGAGCTGAAAAGGTCAAAAGACTCGGGGCCTTATGATACCAAAACCTCCTAAGCTTTAATATCCTCTCTCCCAACTAATGAAAATACAGAAAATACAGCCTCTATAGGCGAACAACGAGCAACAGACCGGATTTAATCCAAACGTGTTCTTCTTCAAAACACCTTTTTAACAATCCTGAAGCTTAACACACTGACTCTGTGACAGCTGTCTTCAATTAGCACTTGCAGTATTATTACTGGAACATACTGGACAGATAATGTAGCCGCACAGGGCTGTTTTTAGGAAAAGAGGATTTTATTTTTTTCTGTTTTGTTTCAAATAACTGATTTACCTTTAATAGTCTGTTAAACTGATGTTTAGTTTTTTTTTATAAACTGAAGGCAGACTATAGGGAGAACAGACAGGGATGCGGAAACTTGCATTCATATCATAAAATAAAACAAATGGACTGCTCATAACATATTGTACAACTCATCTGTGCAGTTACATAAATAACCAAGTATAATAAATATAACATATATTCCAACATGTTCTCACTCCCAAGTGATCAAATACTGCTGCTTGGTTTGTCGCCTTTGGAATGAGACATTTTTATTTAGTGGTCTTTTAGTGGGTCATCTTCCAGTCCACCATGTTGAACTGCCATGTTTCTACAGTAGCCCAGAAGGGACAAACCAAACACTGGCTCTAGATCAGGACATTTGTGTTTTTCGCAAGTTTCTCAGCCACCATAGTGGCTTGGACACTTGAAAGGGGAGGGTGAAGCGAGAAATTTGATCCGTCTACAATTTGAGCAGTTCCACAGTCTGATTTCCCACAATGCCAGTGTCAGAAGATCTGTCAACAGAGAAGTTGCAGGTTCTTGCTGTGCAGGAAATGCTGACTTACCAAGATATTCAACAATAAAGCTCCCCCAGTCAGAAATCAGTGTTTCCTCTTGTTTCTACAGTTTGATGTTTGAATGATGTATGTGCAGAGTTTGACACTAGAAGGATGTTTTCACATTCATCTCCTGAAAGTGGGAAGTTTCTTTGTGCTCATTAAAAATCAGATTTTTAAGGAGGGGGGCCTAAGAGCAGGATTTGTGACATCACAAATAGTTAGGAAGTCAGTCCTGGTCCAGTATGCAGCCTGTACAGTGTGATGTGTGAGAAACTTGAAGCCACCAGTGCACATCCACAGAGAATGGACTTCACAGTGAAGTAGGAGACATCTTGTGTCCAACAGGAAAACTTTAGAAATGAGCAACATTTGAATATTCTTCCAGTTACTAAGTTCACTATTTGGGTTTATTGCACAATTTCGAATACTATATGGTAAATGGTAAATGGACCTGTACTTGTATAACGCCTTTCTAGTCTTCTGACCACTCAAAGCACTTTTACACTACGTGCCACATTCACTCTTTCAACACATTCACATTCAGTGAACGGAATTGAACGCATGTGTAACGCATACACATTCACACACCAATGCACAGCATCAGGAGCAATTTGGGGTTCAGTATCTTGCTCAAGGATACTTCAACATGTGGCGGGAGTTTAGTAAATGATAGATAAGGGTTCCCTTTAGGAAAGAGGTTGGGAACCACTGAAGTAGATGTCCTTTTAAGGATTTGAATGTGGAAATTATATATGCACATTATTGTTCCATTATTTATACATGTCTTAATACATGTTTTCAGGGGATAAAACAGAGTATATGTGATGACATGACATAGACGTGGAAGTTAAATGAAGCTACAACAATCATAAAATTATTGGATAAGAAATCCATGCAGACGTAAAATATGTCTCCAACAAAACCAAAATGAAAGAAGCAGCACAGTTTGCCAGTATATTTCTGTGTGTGTGTGTGTACAGATGTGAGCGGCTCAGCGTACACATTTGTTAGTTAGTTCGTCAGCCTGTCTTTTTAATTAGCCTTGCATTTATCACAGCCCTGTGATTGCTTTTGTAATGATGTCACTGGTGCATAATGAGTAAGGAGGCATCACGCTGAGAACATGACAGACGCTTGGCTTCTCTCTCCGTGGACACGTTTGACGGGCAGAGGATGGAGGGGAGGGAGAGAGGGAGGGGAAGGAGAGAAAACACCAGCGGGGAAAAAATGTAAATAGAACAGAGGGGCATTATTAGAAATGCCAGGGGGCCTGCAGTCGCCAATATTCAGCTGTCACAAGTTGAAATGTTTTGGGAGCGACGTCTCTGTTCACCTCTCTGTTTGTCTGGCACGGGGAACAGCTTTTTGTCTGTTCGGAGCACGTGGCTAACCTTGTCGAGGGAGCTTGTGAATGACGGCGGCGGGGAAACGCAACCTTGTTCACGTTGAAGGAATTAGGTGCAACGATGCTTGTTGATTCGACGCCAAGAAATTCTACAAAGGTTCCTCAGCATTTTAATGACACAGTCTATATCCAGCCATGCATGATCGCACAGGCAAAATGCACGCGGGGCGCAGCCGCTGAAACGGAGCCTGAAAACAACACCTTCCCTGGCACAGTGTGTGTGTGTGTGTGTGTGTGTGTGTGTGTCAAAACACTATATTGCCCGCTTCAGTTAATGAATCTGAGAGCCAAAGTTGGACTCAGGGCTGACAGAGTATCTTCTAAGGAAACTAGTTGACTAGACTGTTGCTCGCAGTTACTGCAGCTAATAAAATGATGTATAATGGAGACACAGTGAGCCCTGCGCTGTACTAAAACCAAGAAGTCAAGAAGTGACCTTACACCAGAGGCTGTATTAACTACTACTGTGGCTCCACCAGCCTCGTCTGCCATCTCCACCGCTGACCCTAACCCAAACACTGCAATAGAAAGTATCCGCTGATTTCCTTTAACCCCTTCAGACCCTGTGTCCATTACAATGGACGTCACATGACAGGGGCTTTTTTTTTACTTTTTGCAACACCACATGAACCCTCAAGTCCATTCTGTTGGACGTTTAACAACCAATCAAACGGCAGTATAGCTTTGCTTGTTGACGTTTGAAAAAAATCCACCACACTGAAGAGAGGCATGGCAGGGCTTCACCCCACACGTCGAAGTAAGGATCATTTTCAACAGTTTTATTCACATTTATAGATATTTGTGCCACGATTTCATAGTTTTGATATAATACTGAAAGATGGAATGTATGAATAGAAGTGTAATATCACATGTTTCAGTGCAAGTTCTTACAAGTTCTTCTCAATTTATAACAATTGTATCCACCATGTGATACACACAGGCCCAAAAAAGTTATAGAGCACAACATTGAGCCATACATCACCAAACTACTAGCAATTTTATTCTGACTGGAGCAAGTTGCCATTGATTTGTAATTTTTAAATTGTATGAATTCCTAGAGAGACTTAAAAATGCCTAGAAACATTTTAACATGCATTGTAGTTTTTTTTAGAAAAACTGCCTTGAAATCTGGCATTTTAGGCCGTAACAATCCCCCAAAAAGCTTGCGATATCCTGGATGGACTCAACAGCAACATGTGTCTACCATTGTGTTGTGTGATCAGACTTTAAAACTTTTGCCCCATGTGACCATGTGACCTTCAGTCAGTTTGATCAGTGGTGAATGTGTGTGTGGTATGTGTGTCACAGATGTATGCTGTCTAGATTAAAACCAATGGCGATGAGAGGTAGTGATGCTTGACCTCTGATTTTCAGCATCAGCCATATAGTCTTCATAGATTTTTCATTTTTAAGCAAACCTGTTAGAACTCTTCATTCAACCATGGACCATGTGTCTCCCCCATTGTATTGTCATCTAACCTTAAAACACATGCCTTGTGTGAGGCCCAAACTCACAACCTTCAGATTATGAGACTGACACGCTGCCTACTGTGCCAACAAGGCATGGACAAAAACATCACATAACCGAGAAGAGTCGTCACACTGTGGAGTACCTTGATTTTTGGAATCGTCTGCTAACAGTAGCAAACAGGCAGTTTGCTGCCTTTTTTCAGCTGTGAGCAAAAAACAAAGATGAGTTGGAATAATGCTGGACTTTTTTTTTTGCCATCAGCCGTACAGTTTTTATAGTTTAATTATTACCCAGGTCTATTGGTGCCCTATGTTCAACCATGGACCATGTGTCTCCCCTGTTGTGTTCATTTACCGTTAAAAAACATACCCTGTGTGAGGCTCGAACTCACGACCTTCAGATTATGACACTGCCTACTTCACCAGCGAGACATGGAAAGAGACTTCACATGATCAAGAAGAGTCGTCATAGCTGCGACTCATAGATATATATACTGACTAGATGTCGCCTTGGGCTTCTAAGCATACGTCAAAACCACCGCCATCTTGGATCTGAAGCGCCAAATTAGTTTTCCTGCATTCAGATCAGCTCTAAAGATGCCGGACTGTTGTGCTGCTTATGGATGTTTGAACAAAAGAAATGAAACAACCAAACAGCAAGGGATAATATTTCACAGGTGATAATGTGTTTTATGATGTTGAATGTTACGAAAGTATATTTCTGGTGATGAAATTATATTGTTTCAGTCTCATGTTTCAGTATATATATCTATGGTTGGTTCGGCGACGTTTTCAAAATAAAAGCACGACCGTCAAAAAGGTACTGCATGAAATATTGAGCTGTGAAGCCTTTAGGTCAGATTTTTTTGTGATTGTCATTAGATATGAGTCAGTACAGGTGTAAAAGCAAATACACATACTATTAAGTGGAAGAATAATAAACCTACGCCTACTAGTACTAGGCATTACATTTTGAAGTAGATTATATTAATATCAAAAGCTTAAATTTTCTCTGGACTCGATCATAAATACATGTCTGTCAGTTGGAACAAACCAAAAAAGTAAAAAATCGTTCGAGATTTTGAAGATTTATGGTGATTTTATTTTTGTTAGATCTTTGCCTAGATTGACGCTAATGCATTAAAGGGGGGTGGATCCCCACTGCAAGATGGCGTCTCTATTGACGCATTTGTTCCAATGAACAGCAGTAGTCAAGGCGACATCTAGTCAGTTAGGGGTGGGCGATATGGGCAAAAAATAATATCTCGATATTTTTTGGGATTTTGGCGATAACGATAATCAGTCGATATCCTTTTAAGTGCTTTGAGCGCTGTGCTAAAAAACCGTCTCCGCTGACATCTTTTTACCGCTGAAGGCGCTGAGCGCTCTGAACGCTGAAGCTCATAGGATTTGTATTCAAAATAGGCGCTGTTAGCACTAAAAACGTGTTTGGAGGACACAGACCCTTATACCTACTTAAAGATTACAATAATGGGCACAATGTTTAAGGAAAACGCTTATTTATTTTCCCTAAACTTCAGCATTCAAGTACAAATAAAACAAAGACTCTCAATTTTTGAGCTTTTGAACTCAATAATTGAACTACAATGTAGGAATATTGAATTCTGTAAACATTCAGATGCTCTGCTGTCAGATAAATTGTGCTGCAGTGCAGACAAACAAGAGCATATAATAAAATAAAAACAGTAGCATTTGTAACAAAGTGCTCCATGCATATTTTGAGAACTATTGTGCATCATCATCAAGTCTATCTTATGGCCTTATTAAACAAATGACTAACTTCAAGTTCCGTCCAGGATTGTACAACAACAAAAAAAACCCACAAAAAAATAATTTGCTAAAAAGGTTCACTAAGGGTTTTCTCAAATATTGTACAAAAATATAGAGATTTGTAAACAAATGACATTAAAGTTAAAAAAAATTCCACAATTCTCAGATAGAAAAAATACCCAGTATTATTACAGCTATGGACAGATGCCAGAAACTTTGCAGAACTTTGAACATTTTAACATTCTAGGCTAACGGTTCACTGATTACATTAACAGGCTACTTCAGATTATGAGCCAAAAACACCAGTCTGTCCACATTGTCAGGCTTGAGTGAAGCCCGATGACATGTCACAACATTTCCCCCTGTGCTAAATGCCCTCTCTGAAGGGCTGCTTGAGGCAGGGATGCAGAGATATTTTTTAGCCAGTTTTCCCAGTCTGGGGAAATTCACCTCCTGTGTCTTCCACCATTCCAGTGGATTCACATCACTGTCCACCTCTGGTATCATCAGGTAGCTCTTGAGCTCCTTTTCGATGCCAATAGCCAGTGACTCCCCTCTGGTTGGTTTCTTAAAATAGCTGCCAAAAGACTTCTTTGTCTTTTTGGCTGGCTCAGTGGTGTCTCCTCCACCTGCTCCACTTTCTGCTGAGGCACCCTGAGCTGAGGCAGTTGAGGGACCTGAAGAATCGCTCTCTTCCTGCGTTGCTATAGACAAAAGCTCAGAGGCAATTGTGGACACTATGACCTGGTCATCCTCATTGAAACGGTTTTTAAACCGTGGGTCTAATGTGGATGCCACACTTAATAGGCCATCCACATTGTCATCTCTGTACTTGGTGTTAAGGTATTCCAGTATGGTTTCTTTGATTTTCTTTGTGAGCTCTGTGTCATCACACTTCACTGCCAGGACCTCAGAGTTGAACAACGACAGGACCGGTTTCAGGTAGGAGATGGTCACTACCTGCTCACCTGAAAGAGCATCCGTAAACTCTAGCAGGGGACTAAGTGCTTTGCTCACTGATTCTAGCACATCAACATCTTGCCATGTTGGGATAAGATGCCTGCGCTTCTTGTCTGCACCCAGCACATGACGAATGGCCTTTTCTTGCTCAACAAATCTCTCAATCATGCGCTGTCTTGAGCCCCATCTTGTTGCTGATTCTGTGATGAGTTTATGTTCTGGGAGCTTCAGCAGATCTTGAGCATCACCCAGGGCTTTCTTCAATTTCCAGCTGTTGGAAAAGGCTCCAACTACCTTCTTGCACACTCCAATGGCTCGGTCTATCCTAGAATCACGCATGCTCCTCTCTGGAAAATATTTGAAATAGACAGAACAATATTCATTATTAGCCAGTTTCACAGTGTAATGAGGCAACATCACTGCCATGTATCTAGGCCGTTTACTACCATGCATTGCAGTTTAAAATGGCAGTTAATTTCATATAAGCCTAGTAGGGTATTTGTTAAACTGTCAAATAATAAAACACCTATAAAGATATATTTATATTTTCTTATACCATGGTCTGGGGGAATACTCTGATTGGCTGCAGGGTGTCGTTCTAAATGAATGCGCTATCGTATCAGCCTGTCAACAGTCCGCCAGTGCCTTATCATCTGAACACCACAGGACGACAGGCGACTGTAACACACAAGCTGCAGAAAGTACACTTCCCCTCTAAACTTACTGATACTTTGTATCACATAAGCGAATAATCTCACATCCCGTTCGCTGTTCAACTCGCTGCTTCATGCCGTGGCCGACAGTAACGTTACACACGGCCGATCATTTTTTCGTGAAAATCTTGATATTGATTTGGGGACAATGACATGGCTGGTTAGCTAGCTAGTCTTGTTGTTAAACATACTGTCAAATTATATTTACTGTTTGTCAATCGTACGCAGTGTTCTGGCTCAAAGTTGAGCCAGAGATTAATGGTCTTAATTTATTTTCTTTGGCAAGTGACCACGGTATAAGCGGGATAATGCCCTTCGTGGTGTCCATAATCAGGAATGAATGGACTTCGCGGAGGCAACGTCATCTATTAATTCCTGATTATGGACACCTCGAAGGGCATTATCCCTTACATAAACTGATTTATTTTCACTTTTATCTTGACATGGTTGACACTCAAATAAAAAAGTTATTTCATATCAAGTGCATTAAATAAGAATATTCAAATGAGATAACTCACCAATTGCAATATGAAGCCGGTGCCCAAAGCAGGGTAGTCTTTTCCAGTTGTTACTTCTGAGTGCACTGACGACGTTTGCACCGCTGTCGGTGGTCATACAGACCATGCCCTCTTCAGTCAACGACCATGATGCGAGAGCATCTTTTAGACCAAGGGCAATGATGTCTCCTGTGTGATCATCTGGGAAATAGGACGTTTGCAAACAGTAGCTCTGAAGTAGCCAAGATTCATCAATGAAATGCATAGTCAGAGAGAGATATGGCTCCGATGTTCTGCTCGACCATAAATCGGTTGTTGTAGCGAAGTGTGTCACCTTTTGCACTTCATCCACCACAGCTTTGCGAGTTGAATCATACAGACTGGGGAGAGTAGTTTCACTGAAATATTTCCGACTAGGCACTGTGTATCGCGCGTCTAGGACATTCACAAGTTCTTTAAAGCCTTCTTTCTCCACCAACTGCATCGGCAACATCTCTTTGGCTATGAACTTGGTGATAGCATTTGTTATGTCTTGCCATCGTTGGCTTTTTCTCTCATACGGCACTTTTCTGCTGAATGATTCAGCAAGGGTTTGTTGCGTGTGCTGACTAGGTACAGGCCGACTCTGTTTTTCCTGAGCAGCAGTTGAGTCGCGAAGTTTCTGGTATTCTTCGTACTCTTTGCTATGGTTGGTTCTGAGGTGATGAAACAGGTTCGTTGTGGAGCTCTGTTTCACGGTGATAGATTTTCCACAAATCTTGCATAAAACCGTCTTTTGTTCCACATCAGTCTTTTGGAAACCAAACCATTTCCATACCAGAGAGGTAGACCCACGTCTCGGCACTAAATCGTCTGAAGTACCGGCGGTAGCTTCAGGGATTGGAGGTGCCTGCATTGTCTCTCTACAACGCGCTGCTAAACTGTTGCAAGGAGTATGCTAGCGAGAGGTCATGTGATCACGTAGGCCCACTAGTCGTGTGACTGAATCCTGCCATGCTGTAGGGAGTGTCGCTGCACCGTGTATTAAGTGGATGTGAGGCGTTTCCGCGTGCGTTTCAATAGTTTTGGCGAAGTCATTTAAATACCCGATAATGGAAATTTGCACATCGTCAAAACAACAATGGCGATATTATCGCAAACGATATATATCGCCCACCTCTATAGTCAGTATATATATCTATGGTTGCGACTGTGGAGTCGTTTCCTTTAACAACAAGAAATAACAATGCAGAGCATGTGCTCGTTGGTTTGATCAGTGGCGATTGTGTGTGTATGGGTGAGTGTGAGGTATGGTGTCAGAGTTTCATGCTGCCTAGTGTAAAACAAACATGAGAGGCACTGATGCTGGACTTCTGATTTTGGGCATCAGCAGTACAGCTTTCATAGATTGTACATTATTAAGCAAATCTGTTGGCACTCCATGTTCAGCAATTTACCATATGTCTCCCCCACTTTGTTGTCAACTGAGTTTAAAACTCCCGCCCTGCGTGAGGCTTGAACAACCTTTAGATTATGAGACTGATGCACTGCCTACTGCGTCACCAAGGCATGAAAAGTGATTGAGAAGAGTCGTCACAGTTGCAGCTGCGGATTACCTTGATTTTTGGAATCGTCTGCTAACAGTGGCAAACAGGCAGTTAGAGCTCTTTTCAGCTGTGAGCAAAAAACAAAGATGAGTTGGAATAATGCTGGGTTTTGGATGTTTTTCGCCATCAGCCACAAAGTTTTCAAAGAGTTTAATTTTTGCGCAGATCTATTGACACTCTACGTTCAACCATGGACCATGTGTCTCCCCTGTTCTGTTGTTATCTAACCTTAAAACACATGCCCCTTGTGAGGCTCAACTCACGACCTTCAGATTCTGAGACTGACGCGCTGCCTACGGCGCCAACGAGGCATGGAAAGTGACATGTCACGTGCAAAACAAACAATTAAAGCTCTTGTCACATAAACTGAGCATAAACCATTCAACTTGACAATCCGTTCAACAGTTAGCAAAACAATCTACATAACTACAATGAAGAAATAATAATGCAGAGCATGTAGTAGTCAGTTTAATGAGTGAGGTGTGTGATGTATGTTGTCATTGACTTATGCTGCCTAACGTAAAACAAACAAAACAAACCTCTCAGATTTTTGCCATCAGCTATACGTTTTTCATGTAAATCTATTGGCACTGAACCGTTAGTCCATCCAGTAAGTTGCGATGTTGTTATTGTCAGTGGAATGCCTTGGATTTTTTATAATTGTACGGGGAAAAAAATTGCAACTCTTCTGGCATTTTTCACTTTTTCACGTAATTTTATTAAGAAAATGTTTTAGAAAATCTGCCGTGGAATGCATTTTCGGCCGCAACAATACCAAGAAGTAACACAAAACCCTGTCCTCCAGTGTGGAGACCCACACCCACGTGGACATTCCACTCCATATTGGGGGATGAGGGTGAGTTGTTGTCTCCCTAGCCCAAACTACGCCTTTGACTTAGACCAGACACAGGCAACCTGTGGCTCCAGAGTCCCAAAGTCATTATTTTGAGATCCTAAGTCAAAATATTGAGAAAGCTTCCCATTATTTTTAGTTAAGTCAATATTTTGGGAAAGTTTGTCATTATAGTGACTTACAGAATCTTTTTTTCCCCGTAACATTGGCGGAAAAGGGCTTCCATAGATTTGGATGGTTAAGAACGTTTGGTGCATCTGGAGTTGACTTTATCACTGCAGAGGCGAGGTGGTGATCCTCATCTCTCCATCAACGTAGCTCTTCACAAAATCAGTCCACCTCTTCCTCAGAGCATCCTCCTGCGGAAATTTAGTAAATAAAGTGACCGAGTTGCTCTGCAGTTTCTCACATCCAGGGAAGATGCACTTGTGGGATGTTAATGGCATACTTAATCTAGCTAGCAAAGGCTGTGGCTAATAACAAGAAACGGTTGTAATGACTGAATAACGAGCGGGAGAACCACCGAGGTTAGCGCGCAGTGTGCTTTTATACTGCTACAGCGAGGGTGGCTCCAGTGCTTCATCGAGCCAAACTTTAAGCCCCGCCCAAAAAATCCTGAACCCAAAACCAGTAATAAAGAGAAGAACGTTCAAACTCCACAATTTAGTACCGCAGTCTTTTATAATGTTTTCAAGCTATTTCATGACACATATAAAGTGTTAATAGAGAAATCACTGCATTTCCTTTCCACTGACTTTAAGAGAATGCTGCTGCATGAGGCTCAATGACAAATGCATGTTTTTTGTTCTAGTTTGATGCCTGACAAAGGCTCACTACTGCTTTGTCAATAAACTTACAGTTGTGCTGCTGCTGTGCATTAGTTTTACTGTGTGTGTGAGACAAACTGGCACTGTACCCACACACACATCACTTCAGTACACTCTGGCTCTTCTCTACCAAACGCATCAAGACTGACAGCTGCTTGCATAAGCCTTCCACACTGCAGCCGCTCAAAATTGTTTACGTGAACTTTGCTTGTCTAGCCGAGAAATTCGTGCATATGTTCAGTCTGCCGTGCCCCACCCCCCACCCCCCACCCCCCCCCCCCCATTCTCCCCACCCCCCATTTTCCCCACCATACCCAAAGCCAGGCGCGCTCTTCCTCTTGACATTTGTAGATGCCAGATAGCTGTCTAATATACTGTTTCAGCTATTGGCTTACAGGGTGGGAGGTTGGTTTGTTGTGTGTGTGTGTGTGTGTGTGTGTGTGTGTGTGTGTGTGAAAATAGCAGCTGATATCTGAGTAAACAGGAATCATATTATTCTTTATTGTGCTCTGCAAGCTAAGCTGCCTCAGATTGTTGCAGGGCCTCTTTTCTAGGGGGGAAGGGGAGATAAAAGAAAGTTCTTAATGTCAATGTGAATGAGGCAGCGTAGCCCAACACCCCCCCCCCCACACACACACACACACACATACATTCCTCCTCCCCTCGGTTTCTTTTTTTAATATCCTGTGTATATGCACGCTGCAAAAAATGTCCCCCTTATTTGGTAATTTCAGTCTGTTACTGAGCCAAAAACATTTAGGTTTTTTGCAAACTAACGTACAATCTTCCAGAGATTTTAACCTTTTTCAAGTAAAAAATCAACTCCTTTCAATCATTTTCTAGGCAGAGCATTTCATGCTAGTGTAGGAAAACGACTACATTGAATAAAAGGAGTTTAGTATTCTACACTAGAATGAAATATTTGACGGTGGAGATGCTTCCAAACAGCATTTAGACTGGTATATAGAGAGAGAATATTGAGAGAAAAATTATTTGGACAGTTATATGAATGAATCAAATTTGTTTAAAGAAACTGAACAAACAAACCAGACTAACACTATTTATATGTATAATCATTTTATCTTTCTGGGGTTTTTTTCCAATGCTTCGTAGTGGCTCTATAATTCAAATAATTTATTGTTTCAATTTGTATAGCCCCAATTCATGACAAAGTTATCTCAGGACACTTTTCAAATACAGCAGGTCTAGACCGAACTCCTTATACTATATAATGTTCCTAACTATAGCAGAGCATGTGAGGATTCACAGACCTGTCAATTCGCGCCGCTCGTCAGCTCCGCCTGGTTCTGCGCATTCTCCGCTCCACTCCATCATACATTTTATCCCGCTCCACTCACCACTCCGCTCAAAAAAAAAACCCTGCATCGTACAACCCTCACCTGCAATCTTCTATTCACAAATAAAACATGAGCTTGGCCCTTTTTCCCCAGGCTACGTATTTTCATTTCATTTAAAAAATACCACAACCCAACTCAACTAAGACATATGGGTAATGTTTCGTTTTTAAGCCGACAAAAACAGTGAGACCACAAGTTATTAATTTAAAATGTTTTATTTTTAAACCAATAGGATCAGGAGTTAGATGAATCAATAGGCACATTTAGAAATGTGTCTTTTTAGATTCCGAAACAACTCTTTACCGACTGCAACATGTCACCGCATTCTTTTTCTTGTTCCACATTATCCCCATCTGTTACTTTTACAGGAATAGTACACTTGTACGACTTCTCAGTTTCTTTTCTGAAGTACACATTAAACTCCATAGTTTTGAAAGAAAATAGTGTGGGTGTGCGCACAGGTGCAAAGATGCATTCTGGGTGGGGCATGAGCGACCGGAGCGAAATGTGAGCGAGAGATAAGGCTCCGCTCAACCTTTTAAAAGAATTGCCGCTCCTCTCTCAACACAAAATCCTTCCGCTCCCCGCTCCGCTCCGCTCATATGCTCTGAACTATAGTAGGAAAGATAGTTTGATATGTGACTAAAAACTATTCATTTAGACTATTATTATAGTATTTATTAAAAAAACCCACACAGGTTGTAATTTTCCACATTACAGTCAGACATTAGCAAGAATGTATTTATATGTTATATGTTATATGTTATAATTAAACATTGTTTCTAGGGTAGCATCAGTAAACAGCAAAGTCACTGTATAAACTCAACAATCTCTCACTGGAAACAAATCTAAAATGCAAACTAATATGGTACAGCAGTGGTTCCCAACCTTTTCTATCACTGGGTAAACTGACTGAGACATTTTATGGATAATTCATATTATATTCAATAATAACAATAACCATAGAGAGCAACTGATAAACAGTACAATGAACCCAAACAGTGAACACAATAACTGCCGGTCGTTGGTGGAAAACCAGAGATTTGGGATGAATTTTCAGCAGCTTATTTCCTGTCAATATTAATGAGTTTTCCTGATAGTTTTAGGAACTTTTTACACTATTATCTCTATGTATTATGCATTTTACTGCCTTAACATATACTTCTTTTTTGAAAAATTCTGTGGTTTCTGATTTTAGCGCTCTGGTTGTTTAAACTTTTCTAATGCAGGATGAGGCTGTTTATCAGAGAGTGAATAACTTGTGTTCAGGTCTTCATCTTGCCCTTATCCTGTAAGACTCTTTTTAAGTTTAGATCTTCAATAATAATTTAAACTTTAAAAATAACAATTTCAGTTTTCTTCACAGAAATTAATGGAATGCTGAGATACAGACCTACTGTATATATTTTTGTAAGGTTGTCTTACACCCCTTAAAATTAAGAAGGCTGCATGACCCTGCATGAACCTTTGGCGACCCTGACCCCCAGGTTGATGGTCACTGTGATGATGATACATGCAAACAGCTTCCTTTCAGTTTGTTCCCAACAATTTGCTATTAGCTTAACAATTGCACTGTGGCTGTAACAATAAAAACTATGGACAAAGCAAGTTGAAATCTTTTTTTCTACTTTGTACTTGAGTTGTCATCAACTCCAGTGAACTGCACCACCACGGCCTCTCTGTCCTCTTTTTGTGGTAACAAGAAGACACTGCGACCTGTATACAACATTATGATTAATAATGGCTGTTTTGGTGGTGCCCCCTCCGTCCTACACACAACGTGTGATGTATGTGTAGGTAGCGGCAGTTCTGGACACCTCTCTGCAGGTTTAAGCTCTGGTTACACAGTGTTCTTCCCAGTTAAAGCTGCAGTAGGCACTTTAATAAAAATTACTTTTTGTCAAATTTCCTTAAATGTTCACTGTGCTCTGACAGTAGCACATGAGACAGATAATCTGTGACATAATCAGGTTCCTCTGGCTCTGCTAGTGCTCCTAAAGTCATTTAGGCCTGAACGAAAACAACCAATCAGAGCTGAGAAAGATATAAAGACACATTGTGTTGAAAGCTTGGAGATAGTTGATTGCTGAGTCTCATTCCCAGGGTCCTAAAGCTTCTATAATTTATGGTTTTTGCTTATTTGTCTTCATCAAAAAAAATGATTTGTTGTTTTTGTTTAAGCCCGGTAAAAATAAATGCCATTAAAAGCACTAGGAGGAGCCAGAGAAACCTATCTGTCTCATGTACTACTGTCAGGATATAGTGAAGGTTTCAGTCCACCAGGCTGTCTTGTAGGAAAAACAATGAATTCATAATACAGTCACTATTTGAAACATTGCCAATCAGCACAACCATGAGAAGTCTTTGAACTAACAATGTGCACAAAAAATATGAGGCTGATTGGTCCACCAGTACATGAGATTAGCTGCGGACATATGTACAAGAGCCAACTCATAACTGGCAATAATTACTTGATAAGACGGTATTTTAGCAGCATATCTGTGCGTTGGCAGTGCCTATGACCAAGCAACCAAACCCTTATCAAAGTGCACTCTGGCCTGAGTGCGATTACTGAGGGGGATGTGAAGATCTCGGGCCAGGTTTCTGGGGGGACTGTCACCCCCCGAGGGAGGAAGAATACATATCTGACTGTTAATTAGCTTACAGAGGCCGTGCAAGGAGAGAGAGATAACAAAAGATGAGGGGGTGGAGGGAGGGTGGGTTGGTGGGCTGCACTGTTAATTAGAACTAATGTTCTGTTTAGTAAAGGAAAAACACAGGGTTGTGTCAGCACACACACACCCAAAAAAGAAAAATGTCCACACAAAGCTGTTTCAGTTTCACTCTGTATCTTTCAGGAGTTCGATGTATCTTCACTCCTCCACCTCCTCTCCTTTCTCTTTACCACTGACAAGTACACTTTTCCTCACGTTGTTCCAATTACCCAACTGTTAGATGCCTTGATTGATACATGGTAGCAGATCTGTGTGTGTGTGTGTGTGTGTGTGTGTGTGTGTGTGTGTGTGTGTGTGTGTGTGTGTGTGTGTGTGTGTGTGTGTGTGTGTGTGTGTGTGTGTGTGTGTGTGCGCAGTGTGTCAGTGCAGGCTAATTACCAAATCTCCAGATGTATGTCAGTGTGCAGCACAGTCGGGGCGAAGTATCGCATCAGCCACATCAGCAGCAGCAAGTGTACCTGGGATAGATCAAGGTGCCGACAGGCCTCGTTAACCTCCACTCACTGCTCTGGGTTGTGCGTGCGTGTGTGTGCAGCGACGTGAGGAGACTTCACACGTGTAATTGGAGAATAAGCCACTTACACATCGACAGGGACTTGAGTTAACGCGGGTGTGATTTTCATAGGGAGTTTTCATACCGCTTGCAGCAACATAACAACAAGCAGGTGTGTTTTTGGTGATTGGTGTTGGAGAGGAGTGGTGTTTGAAATGTGATGAGCTCTGCCTCCAGTCACACAACTTCCTTAAGGGTTCCATGTCACACATCTCCAGATGGACCTTGCATTCACATGTGGTCAGATTTGTCCCATATGAAAAGAATCCAGAATTTATTTTGTATTGAAGCGAACCGTCCACACTATACATTGGTAGCTAGTAGAATCTAGGGTTGAGATAGTACTCCGCTGAAACGAGTATTAAGAATGGATAATGTATTTTTGACAAGTATTTATTTATTCATTTTAATAGTTCAGAAAGCAGTATTGTCTGTATCCAGTGCTATTGTCACAGATAATGGGGTAAATTTGGGGGTACAACAGCTTGTCATTGTCAGTACTTTCAAAGGTTCATCCTTGTACCCCTTACCCAGGATACTTACTAGTACACTTACATTTGACACATTATGGGGGCAGATATTTATGACTGGGGACAAAAATGGACCCAAGTGCTCTGATCAATATTCACAAGATATAATCTGCTCGAAGTTCACAGAATTTCCTACAGTTATTGTGTTCACTGTTTGGGTTCATTGTACAGTTTATCAGTTGTTCTCTACTGTTGTTGTAATACATTAAATATAATATGAAAAATCCATAAAATATGTCACCTATTGAGTTTACTCAGTGATAGAAAAAGAAATTGGTTGGCAACCACTGCTTTCAGACTAATATGTACCCTTTGCAAATGGTATAAATTGGGCCTTTAGAGGGTACCTCCCATTCCTACACTAGTAGTGTTGAAAAAAAAAATCCTGTCCTTCCATCTCCCAGTCCAGGTAGATAGAGTCAGCTATTAGGATTACTAAGGGGTAGTGGTAGTAGTACATGAGACAGAGCCAGAGTCTCATTGTTAAGTCTCATTTCATCATCAAATACCAACGCTGGGAATGAGAATCCGGCTCTGATTGGTTGTTTTTGTTTAGGCCTGGTGGATTCTTGCAAATGCCATATAGTGAAAGTTTCAGCAAATATCATTTTTTTTAACATTTTTTATAAAAATGACCTATTGCAGCTTTAAGTCAAATATTAGTGGGCAACCTAATCTCTTCTAATGCCACTTTTACAATATCTCTGCTGTTTAAATCTTCTCAGACTCCAATCTCATTTTCATATCTCGCTTCATCTGGCCCCTGACAAACTGGTGACAGTTAACCTGCGAGGACTTATGGGAAATGGTGTTCATTAATGGCTGCACAGTATAGTCGTGGCAACCTCCAAGGTGCAACAATACATACATCACTCTTACTCTAGGTACTTGAGTTGTTTTCTGCTGTTTATTCATTTATTTATTCATGCTGTGCTCCTCCATAAATGAAAGGGTTTTACTTCCACAACTACAGGAGTGTAGGACACAGAGTGTCCAACAAGCACAAATCAACTACAATCAGCGCGTTAGTAAGTGGACCGCTAAGAACAATGTGTGTTTATGGCTCGTCAGGCAGGGGTGATTAAAGAGAAATCACAGTCTCACAATGCAGCTCTGATTAAATGACAAACCATCACTCGGTCATCGTAGGAAAAGTATTGACGCCATGCACATACATCATGTGCACCGATACCACGTGTGTGCTATTTATATGGATGCACACACACACACGGTCATCAACACTGAAACCTCCCTCTCAGCTCTGTAAAAGTCCTAATTAACAATGTTGTTAATTAACTGACAGTATCAGCAGATTTGATCAAGAGCTGCAGGTTAAAGGTCACATCCTCTGAAGGTTTACATCATTAAACAACATATGGAGGAGGAGAAACAGAAGAATGCTTTATATCTATAATGACATGCTGCTATTTATGTACATATATGCTGTAAATTCATTTGATTATTCTCTTGTGTTCCCATTTATTCTGCTTACTGTATATTAATGCACATGCTTATAGCTCTAATTTTACCACTGTTCAACTGTGTGTGCTCCTTTGCACATGTTCACACTGCTGTAACTGATTAATTCTGACTTTTTATCCATTAGGTGTTTTGCCAACTACTCAATTAGTCAAGTATTCATCTTAAAAAAAATGTTTTCTCACTCACACAAAGTTTATGCATTCTATTGAGATGGTGGTATGAAAAATTGCATGGAGGAAATGGAAAAACTCTATACTGCAGTATAAAGAAAACAGTTACTACTGCAGCTTTAAAACAAGTTAAAAGGAATTTCAGTATTTAGTATTAAAATGTAATATTGATGTCTTTATATGACTTACATAAACAAACACGATCATCAGATCTGAGAGATGGTAAAGATATTTCTATATACTGTTAATAACTCTTAAATATAAATTATTCTGGCCATTCAAATTAATGAAAGAACATGAAGGTTGCGCAGCATTTAGTATGACATCAAGGTGGTGAAGGCAAAAGAATATACTTTGTGGAACACAAGCTTATGTTCGAGAATCCGAGCCCATATCCTTCATGTATCCTACCCCTGGCAGATTAGGTTGGATGATCTAATGGTGAAGATCAGACTGCAATGGGACATGGGAGACTGTGGCATCCTCTGTCTGACCATGTGGGAGTCCAGCAGGTCAGAGGGTGGTGGAATGAACAACTACTGTTATACTCAATTAATTGATTTCTTGTTCTTGCATCTGATAATGGTTTCTGATGCAATACTAGTTCTATTTTAGAGTTAAAATTCTCTACCAATCTCTGTGCCAGCGGATAAAACTTAACTTCAGAATTACTCAGCATAGGTCTCACGTGGAGACTGAAAATAAAGCCTCCATTGTTTCTATCGGGAGGTCCTTTCCTCACACTATAATCACGGTTACAAGGGCCGACTCTTACAGAGCAACACTTCACATGGCTCTGCAGTACCATTGCTACTTTTCATTTCATTAAACCGTATATTTTCAGTGTTCCCCATTGTGCCAAATGACATGAAATGAAAGTATTGTAAAATGGACAAATCTGAAGAAGTTAATCAATGAAGAATGAGTTCAGAGGAAGTATTCAAGCAATAGTAACAGAAAAGAAAAAATATGCCTTATTGGACAGGAGCTGAGATATCTTGTAAAACCTTCTGGTTCTGTCAATAAGTAAAAAAAAAAAAACCTTATGGGCATGGGAAAGCCTCCAAAAATGCGATTGAAGGGACAGAAAAATAATAATAACTGAGAATTCCTACGGATACAATAGGTCCTTGCAATGGTCACTGCTCGGGCCCTAAAAATTAAGTTCTGATAGTTTGGCTTGACAATCACAGTGAGGGGAGAGTGAGGCTGTCGGTATGTTAAGATGAGAGAGTTGTTGCTAATTGGTTCCTAATTACTCATTAAATTGTCTAATTAGTCTGGCAGTTAATTAGGCTTTGCTTGCACAGCAGTCTTTGGGAAGTAATTTCATGTTTTAGGGTCAAAAGGAAGACGTGGGAGTAGAGGTTGACGGGGAGGAAATGTGGGCAGGTACAGTGCTGTATGTTATATACACCGGTCAGCAGCCCCATACCAACAGACTGTGATGATGTGTGTACTGACACCTTTCTGTCAGAAGCAGCATTAACTTTTTCAGCAGTAGCTGCAGTAGCCTTAGTCAATTTGTCTGAAACTGCAACTTGTATGGCAGATTGTCAGCAACTGCTGTCATGTATACTCTAAAAGTAATTCAGTAAACCTATTGTCACCACTTAACTTAACACGTGTGTGTGTGTGTGTGTGTGTGTGTGTGTGTGTGTGTGTGTGTGTGTGTGTGTGTGTGTGTGTGTGTTTGTGTGTGTGTGAGAGAGAGTGTATGAGAGACAAAAAGCAGGTGGTGTAGTTGTGATTTGTGAATTGTGATTTTCTTGCGGCCGCTGTCTTGGCCAGGTCTTTCTTGGAAAATAGATTTTTTTATCTCAGTGGGATTTCCTGGCCAGATAAAGGTCAAATATATAAATGAAATACAGCAGCACATTCGTACATAAGAAAACAATTAATGAAGGTTTTATCACCATCACAAGAAAAACGGCTAAACCAATTTTAAGACCTGATTTATTATCAATTCAATTCAATTCAATTCAATTTTATTCAATTTTATTTGTATAGCGCCAATTCATAACAGAAGCTTATATGCAATGTAAAATGTAGAATTATTTCCTGTATATTATGTAATTTATCCATTATTAGCATCTAGGTGTCCAGATTTCCCATGGTTTCTCCTTGTGTTAAGGAGCTATTTAAAATCCACTTTAAATACTGTCACAGAGCAAAATATTTTAACTTTGGAAGGAAATGCTGTTTACCACCACCATGGCTTCACCTAAATTAACCATTCACCAACTAACATGACAGCTGGTTTGCTGTCTAGTCTAGTTTAGACATACACATACAGTACTGTTTGGTTGATTTTCATTGCTCTCATCGGTTCCCCATATAAAACTATAGGCACGTATGTGTCATTTACACTGGGGACACTGGGTATATGTTGTCACACCCTTTTTGAATTGGGCAATTGTGTCACATCACTTTTTTATAGCACTTTTTTTTTTAATTGTTCTGAAAAAATTGCTTGCACCTAGAAATAGCCTTGTGTTTGCCAAAATGTTAAGATCATCACGTTTTATGTGCTGGATTTTATGGACGGGGGTACTCTCAATGGGCAAAATACAGACTGCTTGTACCTTGAAAATCGGTACTTAATCTACAAATTTTACTCGTTGGCAGGTTTAGGTATACAGTGACCCCTGGCGGTTAATGATGAATGGTAAATGGACCTGTACTTGTATAGCACCTTTCTAG
This sequence comes from Dicentrarchus labrax, assembly GCF_905237075.1. Taxonomy (NCBI): domain Eukaryota; kingdom Metazoa; phylum Chordata; class Actinopteri; family Moronidae; genus Dicentrarchus; species Dicentrarchus labrax. The sequence continues at coordinate 1,766,983 of NW_026136709.1, forward strand.
TCTTCTGACCACTCAAAGTGCTTTTACACCACGTGCCACATTCGCCCTTTCACACACATTCACACAGTGATGGTAAAGCCCATGGAACAGAAACTAACTCATTCATACACATTCACACAACGATGCACAGCATCAGGAGCAATTTGGGGTTCAGAGTCTTGCTCAAGGATACTTCGATACGTGGACGACCCACTCTGCCTCTGAGCCACAGCATACCAATGAATATTATATTCCATTTCTGCCAATAGATCCTCCTAAATGTTACCCAATGGAGAATTAAAAGATAGTTGAAATTAGACAGATGACAGGAAACTGTGTCTTATAGCAGTAGCACAGTGAACACGCCCAATCTTGGAAGCTAAGCGGGATCGGGCCTGGTTAGGACTTGGATGTTAGATTGCCTGGGAATACCAGGTGCTGTAAACTTAACCCCAACTGGTCGAGGCAGGCAGCCGCCCACCGAGAGCCAGGGTCTCTTGAGGTTTCTGCCTCTTAAAAGGCATGTTTTTTTCCTGCTGCTGTCGCCAAGTGTTTGCTCATGTTGGGAACTGTTGTGTCTCTGCAAATCATTTTATAAGTAGTACAGTCTAGACCTACTCTACTTGAAAAGTAGACTGTTGGTATGAATTGGCGCTATGCAGACAACATTTGATTGAACTGAATTGAAATGAGTGGAGAGAGATATTGGGAATAGCATGGAACAAATTTAGACCCAAACCTGAGGTCGAGGGCACTGGACATGTTTAACTGTTATAATAAAACCACGGAAAAGGGCTATCTGTGACAAGTACAGAAAATTAGTATAATAGCAATCTGAAGTCTTATCACCTAACATTAGCCAGGCTTTAGCAGCTCAAACCCCCTGAGAGTAATGAAATAAATGAGGGTGTGTTTTACTACTTTTGAATCCAACTTTTTCGAGTCACTCTCTGGACTCTGAACTGGTTGCCTGATGTTTCAGTGCTTGACAAAACACAAATGTTCTATCATTTATGTGTGAAAAAAGTTTGATCAGGATCAACCAAATCCTTCAGAAAACTCCAGGCTCGCTGTGGATTTAATAGAGTTCAAACACTTCTTAGTCATTGCTCTTGCTTTCAAATTGTCCTGACAATTATTTGAACGCAACATTAGGTAGACAACGAAGGAGAGAGATCATCCAAACAACAACAACAGAACCTGGCCTGTTCACACAGGCTGTACTGTCACACTTCAGCAGTTCATATTTATTCAACTGCCAAATTAGACTATATTTCATCCTGCCTGTGGACTGAGAGAGGAGGAGGGGGGTGGGGGGTAGGGGGGGAGGCCAAACACTGCATGCTCATTATCGCTCTAGTTACATGTTTACCGTTTCTAAATACACCTAATTGGGAGATCAAAGCGTCGGTGACTACCTCTCCCCACGGCTGAGAGGGCAGCCGACCAGGGAACTGCTCACCGGCTTGCTAATTTGATCAAACGCACCCTCATCTTGTCACGTCAGAGCGCTCGTCGTGAGTTCATTCGGGCGTGACTTGGAAACAGTAAGATGCCTCGCATCATGTTTAGGGTACGTTGCCCTTTTTTTGTGTGAGGGGTATAAAAAGACAGCTTCAAAGGAAAACTTTGGTTTCATTGCAGGTTTCGTTTGGCAGACGTGGCTTTTGACTTTTCCTCGGTTGAGTGAAGAGGAGTGGATCTTCAGTAGATAGGCTTCAGAAGGGATTTCTCCTCCAGAGTGAACATTCCCTAAAATGGAGGTGGATCTACTATACTACTTATTCCTTTTAAGTCTTACTCAAACAGTGGATGGAATGCAAGCGATAATTTTGCCCACAATGTCAGGAAATAGTGAAAAATGCATAAATCACTCTTGCATGACCATTGTCTGACCATGCAGGGGTGTAATTTCCCCTGGAGTATAACAACCTCCCTTGATCCAACTTTTTCAGTGACTCAGTAAAATCTCTCTAAAATTAAATCTAAAAACTCTCTTACTCCAGAATCCAGATGACCAATTAGTTTGACTTGATAAAAATACCTATATATGCTCACCTAGGTGACTGCACTCATGAGTAATTTGATCAAAAGCCCCCTCATCTCAGGTCTCGGGTATGTTGCACTTTTTTTGTACAAGAAGTATAAAAAGACAGCTTGAAAAGAAAGCTTTGGTTTCATTGCAAGTTTTGTTTGTTAGACATGGCTTTGGACATTTTCCCAGTTGAGTGACTATGTATGGGAATAATAATAATATTACATTTTTGCTCTGGTGGTTTGTTGCAGTATAGGTCATAAAGTCTGCTGCCTTTATGTTAGCAGACTGGACATGGGCCAAACAAATTCCAAAAAACATATCAAATAAATATTTAATTTATGATTCAATCATTTCAAATAGCTAGGAAATCTGAAAGGAAATGGCGCTCTTCAAAATGATCAGAATATCGCTCAATTTGGCAAGATAATCTTAAAACTTATAGAAAGGCCCTCCGTAATGCCAGAGGAGCCTATTACTCAGCACTAATAGAAGAAAATAAGAATAACCCTAGGTTCCTCTTCAGCACTGTAGCCAGGCTGACAGAGAGTCACAGCTCTATTGAGCCACATATCCCCATAAACTTAAGTAGCAATGACTTCAGGAGCTTCTTCTATAATAAAATTATTACTATTAGAGAGATCACCAACTGCCATCAACAGTTATTAGTGGCTCTCCAAGTTCAGGGACTTCTGCCAATGTAAACTTAGATATATATTTAGACTGTTTTTCTGCTATCGATCTTATCAGTTAACTTCAATCAGTTCTTCATCGAAGCCATCAACCTGTCTATTAGACCCGATCCCAACTAGGCTGCTTAAAGAAGTTGTTCCCTTAATTGGCACTTCTTTACTGGATATGATTAATCTTTCTTTATTATCAGGATATGTACCACAGTCCTTCAAAGTAGCTGTAATTAAACCCCTTAAAAGCCCACTCTTGACCCAGGGGTTTTAGCCAACTATAGACCGATTTCTAACCTCCCCTTCCTCTCTAAGATTCTGGAGAAAGTAGTTGCCAAAGAGTTGTGTGACTTTCTACATAACAATAGTTTATTTGAGGATTTTCAGTCAGGATTTAGAGTTCATCATAGCACAGAGACAGCTCTGGTTAAAGTTAATAATGACCTTCTGACTGCTTCTGACAATGGACTTGTCTCTGTACTTGTATTATTAGATCTTAGTGCTGCATTTGACACCATTGACCATGATATTCTTTTACAGAGACTTGAGCATCAAATTGGCATTAAAGGAACCGCACCAAGCTGGTTTAAGTCATATTTATCAGATCGGTCGCAGTTTGTACATGTTAACGATGAATCTTCAATAAATACTACAGTTAGTCATGGAGTTCCAAAAGGTTCTGTACTTGGACCAATACTATTTACTTTATATATGTTCCCTTTAGGCAACATTATTAGGAATCACTCCATTAACTTTCACTGTTATGCAGATTTTCAATTCAATTCAATTCAATTCAATTCAATTTTATTTGTATAGCGCCAATTCATAACAGAAGTTATCTCAGGACACTTTTCAAACAGAGCAGGTCTAGACCGAACTCTTTAAAACATTAATTACAGAGACCCAACAGTACCACCACGAGCAAGCACTTGGCGACAAGGGCAAGGTAAAATGCCTGTTAAAAGGCAGAAACCTAGGACAGATCCTCCGGCTCTAGGTGGGTGGTCGTCTGTCTCGACCAGTTGGTTATATATATCGATCAAGCCCGATGAAATTAATCAATTATCTAAATTACAAACATGTCTTAAGGACATAAAATCCTGGATCACCTGCAATTTTCTGATGTTAAACTCAGAAAAAAATGAAATTCTTGTTCTTGGCCCCAAAAACCTTAGAGACTCATTGTCTAAAGATATAGTTACTCTAGATGGCATTAACTTGGCCTCTAGCACCACTGTCAGGAATCTTGGAGTTATCTTTGATCAGGATTTGTCATTTAACTCCCACATAAAGCAGACCTCTAGGACTGCCTTCTTTCATTTACGTAATATTACAAAAATTAGACACATACTATCACAGACAGATGCAGAAAAACTAATCCATGCATTTGTTACTTCAAGGCTGGATTACTGCAACTCTTTATTATCAGGTTGCCCCAATAAGTCCATTAAAACGCTCCAATTAATTCAGAACGCTGCAGCACGAGTACTGACAGGAACTAGAAAAAGAGATCACATCTCTCCTGTACTAGCTTCTCTGCACTGGCTCCCTGTTAAATGTAGAATAGAATTTAAAATCCTCCTCCTCACTTATAAAGCTCTTCATAGTCAGGCCCCTTCATATCTTAAAGAGCTCATAGTACCCTATTACCCCACTAGAACACTACGTTCTCTGAATGCTGGGCTACTTGTGGTTCCTATAGTCTCTAAAAGTAGAACAGGAGCCAGAGCCTTCAGTTACCAAGCTCCTCTCCTGTGGAACCAGCTTCCAGTTGTGGTTCGGGAGGCAGACACCCTCACCACATTCAAGAGTAGGCTTAAGACATTCCTCTTTGATAAAGCTTATAGTTAGGGCTGGATCAGGTGAGTCCTGAACCATCCCTTAGTTATGCTGCTAAGGCACTATTATGCCCTATTGCTGCTGTGTCAACCTGAATTTCTCCTAAGGAGGATAAATAAACAAATATCTTATCTTATCTTATCTTAAAGCTAAGGAGACTGGTTGCAATCCTGAGCTCTTTAGGCAAAGCATGCCAGAGTTGGGGGGCACGGCAGCAGAAAGCTGACGCCCGTACTTTTCAGTTTGGGGAGTTCAGTCAGACAACTCACGTTTGAAATGTTTATTAAAGCAGTATAACATATTTAGATTTTGGCATCTAGGCTCCAACCTCATCAATCCCAGCAGATATGTTTACAAAGAGATATTGGGGAGTGATGCGCAAATACCTTAAACCCTAGCTGGGGCCTACAGGGGGATGCTGGGGTGGTGGTGGGGCTTACAGCGCAGCAGGCAGCAATAGCTTACAGAGTAGCAGCAATGTGATGCAAGGCAACAGCGGCATTGACACAGCAGAGGGAGAGCTGGGAAATTTTTAAATAGACCGCCAGATTGAAAGGGTGCGCTTTGTAAGTGATTATGGAATAAGGCATGTCATATGTGTATAGCAGCGCAGCTCAAGTTGACTGCCTGAACTACCTCGCAGGCTTTGCTCCATTTGTTGGAGGAGAATGGATAGGGTACTAGAATGAAGTTGGAGGGAAGATATGTACATCTGAATGAGGTCACTCCTTTTCCACCAACAGGTGGTTCGTTCTGAGCAAAAGGTTTGGAATCTGAAAAGGAAGGTTTTCCTTGCTGTTGTTGCCATGTGCTCATGGTGGAACTGTTGGGTCTCTGTAAATAATTCTACAGAAAGTACAGCCTAGACCTGCTTAATTTGAAAAGTGTCCTGAGATAACTTTTGTTATGAATTGGTGCTATACAAATAATATTGAATTAAATTTAATTGAAAAGATGGCTCCCGGCTGGAACCAACATTTGAGTTAAATGTTGATGTGGGGTGCAGTGTACGAGAATACGGCCAGCACAGTTTTGGACATATTGAACTTTACGAGTGACTTCTATGCTCCTGAGACAAGAATTTATATTTTTTTCAACCTTAATTCTTCACATGCCTTATTTTATTTTTTATTTTTTATTTTTTTATTAAAGAAACCCAAATATATTCAAGTAACAAAGAGACAACCAGCAAAATCTCACATCTGGAGTGGTTGTGGCTAAGGATGTATACAGGTCGTCAAATAATAAGAAATTTGGTGGTTTGATCCCCGGCTCCTCCTGCTGCATGTCGAAGTGTCCTTGAGGAAGATACTGAATGGCTCCTGATGTCTGTGTAATCAGTGTGTGAATGTGTATTAGTTTCTGTTTGTGACGAGCCTTTGCCATCATTGTGTGAATGGCATGTAGCGTAAAGTGCACTGACTGGTCAGAAGACTAGAAGAGTAAGTGCAGTCCATTTACCATTTTAGAAACTGAAACCAATGGTTTCTGCTTGCTTGTTGCTGCTTTGTTTTCCATCAGTCCATCCATGATGGAATCCAGTTCCATCAAACTGTAATCATCCATTATGGGTTTTTGAGACTAAACGTTGTGAATTCAGAGTCTGTGGTCTAGGGGGCTTTTGGGATTTTGCATAGGAAAACGTTTGATGAGGTCTGAGTCAGACAGGTAATATTGGAGCAGACTGTTCGATCCCAAGTGTCCATAAGCTGGAACTCTTTGGTCCACAAGCAGCACTTTACACTGCCCATCCACTCTGATTTGACAGATTTGATAGAATCTGCAAAGTAACTAAAGTTATCAAGTAAATGTAGTTGAGAAAAGTACAATATTGTCCTCCAAAATGCTGTAAAGTGGAAGTATAAAGTAGCATAACATGTAAAAAGTGCAAGTCCCTCGAAACTGTACTGAACTTCTAAAGTAAATGTACTTAGTTACACTCCACCATCAGTTATTCCAAATTTGACACTAAGATTTAAATTTTTACTGCAAATGTATATCGACCCTGAACAAAAACTCTCATTCCCAGGGCATCAAGTACAGATGCTTGTTCCTGGTTGAGGTTCAACAACCAACTATCTTCAAGTCTCCAACCCAAAGCATTCTTGTATCTTTCTCAGCTCTGATTGGTTGTTTTCGTTCAGGCCCAGTAGATTTTTGCCAATGCCACTAGGAGTGCTAGAAGGAGCCAGAGGAACATGATTGTTATCTGTCTCATGTACTACTGTCAGGATATAGTGAAAGTTTCAGCAAATATGACAAAAATTATTTTGATAAAACCTACTGCAGCTTTAATATCTGTATTTTCTACACATATCTAAGTAAGATATAAGACGTTAGAATGAGTACGCAGGGATCATACACACAACGCTGTGGGAACAAAACAGAAACGATGGGGAGTATATGTCGGTGTGTGCGGTCTCAGGAAATCAGAAAGAGTGAAGGAAAGGTCTGAGGACGAATAATGGAAGCATCTGAAATACAATATCCTTTTTCATTCATCACCACCAACTAATATCAGACCATGCACACGCACACACACACACACACACACACACACACACACACACACACACACACACACACACACACACACACACACACACACACACACACACACACACCCTGTTATCTCCCGATGCTCATTTATTTAGTTTCCAGCACAGACATTTTGTCAGCAAATCAGCTACAGTGTGATCACCCAGGTCTGAATCTGTAAAATACAAATAATGACCGTTGAAATGATTGTGTATTCTGGAACTGAAGAAGAGAAATCTAAACTCATAATGACACAACATTTATTAAATGTATTTATTTTAAATTTTATTTGGCCATCATATGCTTCTTTTACCTTTTTAATAATCATAATTATATACAGTATACATGTGTATATATACACACTACCCCTCAAAAGTTTGCGGTCACCTGCCACAATGTCAAGTGCACATTAATGTCTCTAACAAGTTGGAATCAGCAGGCATGTTGCTTTAGCAAAGCTATTCTTAAAACTTCAAAATAGAAACAGAAGTTGGGCGTAGGATAGCACTGTTGAATATCAGCTGAACATACTATGGACTGACCTATCACAGTTTAACCAGTTTAAATCTGCCCACTGAGGAGACTGCAGAGGGCCCCAAAATATACAGAGCTCAGTTAGACCGTTCACAATGGAAGGTTAAGACGGTATTCTCCCCTGTCATGCAACACTGTGGGCACTTTGACTAAATTGAAAATTGTTTTAATGATTTATTATTTTTCAAACTATTTTTCAAATGTAAATATTACATTTGGTGTCTGAATTGTACTGTTTGAATCTCTGTTCAAAGAGACAGTATTGGAGGAAAGAAGAAAAACACCAATATAACAGATGAGCCCACACTTATCAGCACTAGTGTATATAATTATATGTACTGTGTACACTAACTAGCTACAAAATACATATACAGAGGACAGGCTTCCCACTCACCAAGTCAGTTTTAACACATGAACATCAAGTTTGTAAGTTAATGAAGAAAGTAAGAAAATAACAAGCTAAAACAACAAATACATGGTTGAAACATCCAGCCAGTAGTGCACATGCAGACAAGGTATAAAGGCTGCAGCAGTTGCAACTAATATTGTACTACTACTACTACTTTAAAAAAAAAAAAAAAAAAACATGTCATACACTGTGAGCTTGGGGTTTTTAGGGGATCTGGGACTTGTGCACCATTTTGCCCAGCTGGTAATTCAGCCTTTTATAGAGACCTCTCACTTATACAGGCATGTATTGTATTTGTATACTGAGCCCAATCCTCTACTGCCTTTTCTTTGATTGATGGTGAATATTAATATAAAGATTATTTCAACAGATCTCATCCCCGGTTGTCAGATACCATAATAATAACCCTTAGTGTCGCATACAGAAGCATGGTCGCAGCAAACTGTTAGGCTTAGGCAACAAAACTACTTGGTTAGGTTTAGAAAAAGATAATGATTTGGGTTAAAATAACCATTACTGCGGGAACGAGTCACATGAAACAAGCCACGTACATAACATTATGTACCTTAAAACAGTGACTTGTGGTTTCACACGGGACACAAAGACATTTTTAGTGCTTCTAGCTAGCTGTGTAATGCAGTTTTTCATACTTTTTTCTTACCCGTATTATGCCCCTACTCTCTGTCTGATCAGCACTTACCCTGACCTAAACACAGAGGAGTAGTTTTTCCAGCCCGAGTTGTAGGGTATGGCAGTAGCCTGAGAGGCGAAACCCAGGGCCAAGATAGTTTAAAAACCTGGATGTCAACTTTTCCTCATTGTCTCTGTAAATATTTTTATAAGGAGTTCGGTCTAGACCTGCTCTATTTGAAAAGTGTCCTGAGATAACTTCTGTTTTTAATGGGCGCTATACAAATAAAATTGAATTGATTTGAATTAAATTGAATACCAGGGGTCTGCTCTGAGCACTTAAATATCAAGTCCACTTCAAAACTTGACAATCATGGTCCTCCCCTTTGTAAAAATCTGCATCCGTCTCAGGTGTCAAAAACAAATGCAGAGACAACCTGAGATGGTGAGAAAGATGGATGCAGCATAAGAGTATGAGTGACAAGGGTAATGCAGATAAAGCTTAATGAGCAGGTGACAAAGAGTTGCCAGATAAGTACCAGCTGTCAAAGAGGTTTTGTCCAGACACTGAACGTTCGTTGGTCAGACGGAATGGACTGGAGGTGCGTTGGCTTTGTATCGCAGACAGCCAGGAGCTCAGAGAGAGGATTAGCACCGGCTATCACTGTCACTGCTGCTATCTGCACCATCTGCAAGAATCAGAAACTGACACATGCTCAAAGACATTTATTCAATGGGCAGCGGTTTGTATAGGAAATCATTAATTTGCTCAATGTAAAGTCTAAATATATAAACCTTTGTATAAAATGCCAGATGTGGTCCAGTCAGTGTTCTAATAAGGTAAATAAGTTTCTGTGCTGGAGGAAGTATTCACATCCTTTAAATAGGAATATCATAATAATACCACCTTAACAGTTTCGTCTCAATACAAGTATTAGCAGCATGAAAAGTAAAAGGCCTTATTATAAAAATATATAATGGATGTATTAAGTATAAGCAGCAATTGAACACAATTGTAAATCCCCATATGGAGGACATTTTAAAGCCCCTATGAGTATGTGATGTTTGTGAATTTCAAGTTATTAGATTAAAACAAGACAATCTCTGTGACAACTGGTGCATTTTAAGCGTTGCTTTCATCTCATTGATTCTCTGTGATGGTTGGGCTTTAAAGGCACCTGTCAGTGATACAGTGGAGTCATGGTGTCACTCTCCCTCTGCCGGTGTTGCTATCACAGCCTCTCTGTGGTTTGTTTCCATAGCCCGCCTGCTCTGTGCAGCTGAGTAGAGCAACTGAAACTGCTGTTTTTATCAGTATCGGTGAATTAAGGATTTATTTCCACCAAACCAGAGTTAGTGATTATTGAAACAGTGAAAAGACTAACAAAGACTGTTTTGTTGAATTTTATTTTGTTTAAAATGTGTTACGATTATCTGCTATGTAAAATTACTGGTTTTGTCTATGCACTCTCATGGAGAGTGACAGCAATATCGCGTTTGTTTCTGGTTAAACAAATGTCTGTCTCTGACACTTAGAATAACAATCTGAACCTGTGAGTGGCAAAAATAACAACTTTTAGTGGACGTTCTTTGACAGGTGCATGTATCTGCAATACAAAAACAAACTAAATAAAAACAACATTTTGTCATCTAGAATTAAGGTTTTATTTTGACAAATCAGAGTTGGTGATTTGTGTCTGTCCACTTTGAGCAAAGTTACAATTATATGCAAGGGAAAATTAAAATTTTTAACTACAACCATATGGCAAATGTTGTGGGGCAGAAGTTAAAGAAGGGCAAAATTAAAGAAAAATATTTTCATTATCTCTTAATTAAACACTACAAGAGACCATGGTTGAGTCCCCACAAACACTGTACTCCTGACAAGGTTATGAAAGTTCATTTTAAATATCTTGAAGTGATGTGATGCTCACTGTCATTTCATTAATTAAAATTTCTTACTGCCACTTCAACCCTGCAGTCGATGCGCACACACTTTGTACATGTACTGCACGAAAACACTGGAATCAGTTTATTTTTCCTGCAGAGCTAAACTGCTTCACTCATTCTGATATATAAATCTTGATTTACTTCCACCTGATGAGTTTGTTTGATTTAATGTTTACTGTAGAATGGCTCTCAACTGTGTACTCCGGTAGTCTAGTTTTTCTGTCATCTGGGAAATCACACTACAAACACGTCTCACAAAGGTCCACTATCTGCCGGAGACCTTGTTGTACTTTGCTTTTCTTCTTCTTCTGTGTGTGTGACTCTCACGTACCACTACTTATTGGACTGAGCCACCTACGCTCTCGCCACAAGGAGAGACAGAAAGGGTTGCAGTGAGTCACTCTACGACTTATTATCAGACGTTTGTTCCTGTACACAGAGAATGCCGGCAGGGAGACGAATGCAGCCTTTAAATACACAATGTCACAGACTTTTTTTGATTGGAATAGAAAGTTTGTTGCCAGGCAGTGTGTTAAGTATACTTTTTAATTACGTGTTAAGGTGTGAGCGGTGATATTTAAAGTCGGCCATGTGTTTGTGTGGCTGCTGGAGTTTTTCAGTTGAAGTTAAGAAAAAATCTTTTCAGGTGAAAAACTTGTTAGAAATCTATGGAAACAGTGTATTTTTGACCTTATTCAAAGGCTAAAGGTTGAGAGGGGAGAGTGTTTTGCCAAGTTTATCTTAAAGAATGCTGAGATTCAAAAGATTTGACTTGAGACCCAACAGTACCACCATGAGCAAGCACTTGGTAACAAGGGCAAGGAAAAACTGCCTGTTAAAAGGCAGAAACCTAGGACAGATCCTCCGGCTCTAGGTGGGTGGTCGTCTGTCTCGACCAGTTGGGGTGAGAGAGTGAGAGTGAGAGAGAGAGAGAGGCACAGAGAGACAGAGAGAGAGACAGACAGTTGCACAGCCACAACAGTAGCAACAACTACACTAATACTAGTGACTGATGATAATGAACATGAAGAAGATGATGACAACAACAGCAACGATGGGGGACAATGAGCAGTGATTACAGTAATAATAGTAACTGTAGTAATAATAATATTAATAATAATAATAATAATAATAACAATAATATTACTGATATTAGCAATGGCAGTCAAGCAGGACCATGGCAGACTATGAGAACCTGCGAGATGAGAAAGCACAAGAACTCTGGGGAAGAAGTGAAGTTAGTAACATGCATTAATGGAACATGAATGAGTGCAGAAAGAGAGAGAGAGAGGAAGAGAGGAACTCAGTGCACCATGGGAAATCCCCAGATAGTCTAGGCCTATAGCAGCATAACTAAGGGATGGTTCAGGACTCACCTGATCCAGCCCTAACTATAAGCTTTATCAAAGAGGAATGTCTTAAGCCTACTCTTGAATGTGGTGAGGGTGTCTGCCTCCCGAACCACAACTGGAAGCTGGTTCCACAGGAGAGGAGCTTGGTAACTGAAGGCTCTGGCTCCTGTTCTACTTTTAGAGACTATAGGAACCACAAGTAGCCCAGCATTCAGAGAACGTAGTGTTCTAGTGGGGTAATAGGGTATTATGAGCTCTTTAAGATATGAAGGGGCCTGACCATGAAGAGCTTTGTAGGTGAGGAGGAGGATTTTAAATTATATTAAAAATTTTACAGGGAGCCAGTGCAGAGAAGCTAGTACAGGAGAGGTGTGATCTCTTTTCCTAGTCCTGTCGTACTCGTGCTGCAGCGTTTGGAGGTTTATGGACTTATTGGGGTGATAATAAAGATTTCAGTAATCCGCCTTGAAGAAATATGGATTGAAAAAACTAAAAAATGGCACCATAGGTGCCTTTTTTTTTTTTTTTTTTTTTTTTGTGTGTTAATTACATTTTCGGCTGTGATACCCGGGGCTCTTTCACTAGAGAAGAGCTCATGAACATCAGGGGAATAATTTACTTTTCTTCTTTCTTTTATTGGATGTTGGACATTACGAGTAAAAACAGGGGGAAGGGGAAGCGGTTTGTTTTGGTGTACACTGTTACCTTCTGGAATATTTCTCCAATGTGCGTTCACTGTGCAACAAAATGAACGAACTTCAGCTACTTCTGGGGAAAAACAGTGACTTTTCTTCATCCTCTGCGATGAAGCTGTTGTTGCTGTGCACCTGTCTGTCTGTCTCTCGCTCTCTCTCTCTTTTCTTCCCCCCCCCCCCCTCTCCCCCTCCCTCTCTCTCTCTCTCCCCCCCCCCCCCCAACACACACAACAACCCACCCACAGCCCGAGGGCCTTTTATATGTTTTTTTTTTTTTCAATTAATTTTTTTTTCTTTTTTGTGAGTGCTTGCTCATGGTGGTACTGTTGGGTCTCTGTAAATGTTATAAGGAGTTCGGTCTAGACCTGCTCTATTTGAAAAGTGTCCTGAGATAACTTCTGTTATGAATTTGCGCTATACAAATAAAATTGAATTGAATTGAAAAAATTGAATTAAAGCAGTGGACCAGTGAAGCTGCGGAGGATCTCCAGGCGTGTTTGGACTCTACGGACTGGTATGTTTTCAGGACTACTGAAAGTCTGGATGAGTACCCAGAGGCTGTGACATCATACATCAGCTTCGGTGAGGACTGCTGTATACCATCACGCACCAGGGTGAGTTTTAACAACGACAAACCCCTGGTTCACCTCCAAACTCAGACAGTTACGGCTGCAGAAGGAGCAAGCGTTTAGGAGTGGAGACAGGGACAAGTTTAAGGAGTCTAAGTGTAGTGGTATGAGGCACCACTGCCATGTGGAACATGGTCTTCTGCTTCACCGTGCCCTCTCTGGCTTATTAGCCAATCATTGTTCATGTCGAGGGGATAAAAGTAGGCCGTGCCTCTCCTCCTGATCTTTCGCTTCCTGCCTTTTCGGTCGCTACTCCCGGGCCGCTGCGTGCCCCCCTCCCCCCCCACAAGAAAGGCACCCTTAAGTTTTTGTTGGGGTTTAAAAATTTTTTTTAAAAAAAAATGTAACTCCTTTTAATAGATCCGACGTCTCCATTGGGGCCGGGGGAAATTTTTTTTGGGGGGGGCTCCCCCCCCCCGGGGGGAAAAAAATCCGGGGTCGCATGATACGTGGTGGCTGTCTCCCTGCTACGCTGACCCTCTTCACCCCTCTCCCTCTTTGGAAGGGACGCAAGTAACCGGACTGGGGACCGGGGTTTTTGTTTCTTTTTTTCTGTTTTTTTTGTTTTTTTTTTTTTTTTTTGGTGTGTTTTTTGGGGCCCTTTTACTCGTTGCTACTGTTGCTTCATTGGCTTGGTCGGTTTGCTTCCTGCTGCTGACCCTGTTTCCCACTTCTGCTGTGCGTGGGATGGTGTGGTGTGTGTATGGTTGCCGCTCGGGTAGGCCATTGCAAGTTCCGCTGGGACTTTCAGCCACTCGTTTGGACTGTGTGTGTGTGTGTGTGTGTGTGTGTGTGCGCGCGGGTGTGTTTTAAAAAAAAAATCCACGTGCGCGCGCATGTGTTTTAAGGGTAATCTGCCAATTAAATGTGTGGTGTAAATGTTTATGTACCCCTTCCCTTCCCTAGTTGGGCTCCAGTCTCCTATTATTCGTTTGTGCCAAACTTTGTGTTCATTTACACAATAAAATTTTGTATGTGATAATTGAACTCTGTCACCTGCCTTCCCTGAGTGAACGAACCTGAGTGTCCTTTTGTAAAAGGTGATAATTGACCTTTAGTACGGGTCCTTGGGCCTTAACCCAAGGTGGCATTGTAGGTAACAAATAAAATAGAAAAGATCGTCTGATAACTTAGTCATCCCACCCTCGTTTCGCCACATAAGTACAAGTTTAGGAAGGCGGTGAGAGAAGCTAAACGACAGTACTCTGAGAAACTCAAACATCGGTTCTCAGCCAATGACTGGTTCTTACTGGAAGGGGCTCAGACAGATAACAAACTACAAGCCCAAAACCCCCCCCACTTGCGCCTGGCAAATGAGCTGAATGAGTTATGCTGCTTTCCATTTGTCTCGTGAACTCGGAATCCGAGTTGGAAAGTGTAAATCTCGCAGCTATCTTGCGAGATTTCACAGAGACACACCCCCTTTTGTTCGGAATTTCAGCTCGGGGTACCCTGAGGCACCCCGAGCTGGACGGGGCGTCACATACGACCCGCAAAACAAAGATGGCAGCGCCCATATTAAGATGTATTTTCTTTGTATTTGTACTATGTTGGTCGTTTTAATGTCGATTTTAAATGCTCTTACACACTTGTTTACATTGCTGCTTTAGTCCGGTCACCAATTTATGCATTGCACAGTGTTGCTGTGCGTGCAATACAAGTAAAGTTTTGTTTTCGAGCTGGTTTGCTAAATAGGCTAATGTAGCTAACAATAACACTAGCCCGCCACTGCCCCTGGTGGCTCGAGACAAACACCACAGCACTTGTTGAAATTGAAATAGGCGAAAATGGCAAAATATTATTGAAATGTAAGACTTGCAATAACGGAATTACTTGAAATGTTAGTGTTTCTGTAGAAAAACATTATTATTTCACATTGAGCTTGTTTAGATGAGCTACAAGCAATAACAAGACAGCTGCTGCACTTCTTTCTGACTCGTAATGCCCAAAGACAACTGGAACGCTATAAGTGGTACAAGCCAGGCAATGACGTCACGTTCTCGCGGCAGAACAACTCGGGTTCCGAGTTCACGAGACAAATGGAAAGCAGCATTATACTGCCGCTTCGACAGACAGAGGGGCAGTCCTGACACCATCCCCCGTGACACCCCTCAACAACCCCACCTCACCAGTCCCTCCCCCCCGAGCTCAGCAGGAGCCGGGGCCACTCCACAACTTCACACCTATGTGAATCCCTCCTCCTCCACCACAGCGACGACTTTCTGCCGACAAGAGAGGGACGTCAACAGACTCTTCAAGAGGCAGAACCCCCGCAAAGCTGCTGACCAGCTGTCTCCGGTGTTCACGGACATCTTCAACACCTCATTGGAGACATGTCATGTGCCAGCCTGCTTCAAGTCATCCACCATCATCACTGTCCCCAAAAAAGCCAGGACCACAGGACTAAATGACTACAGACCTGTTGCCCTCACCTCTGTGGTCACAAAGTCTTTTGAGTGCCTTGTGCTTTCCCACCTGAAAGCCATAACGGACCCACTCCTGGACCCCCGGCAGTTGGCCGACAGCAGTGAATGTCAACTGGCAGCCAAATGAGGCACACAGGTACAGCATTTCTAAAAGTTGGCACTATGAATACAGACTTATCAGTCCATTCTTCATTAAACTTTCCGCTTAAGGCTCTTCGAGAGTGCCATTTTTCATGCCTTTCTCCTGGCAGTGTTCTCCACAAACTACGACACTGCATGTGACAGTGATGGACAGCTTGACAGCCTCACAAATATGAAGCCTAAAATATCGCTATCGCCCCCTTGTGGCTTGCTGCAGTACATGTAATATGAGTCTGTTAACACTGACAGAGGCTAAAAAATAACAGAAATTTGGAATGAAAATTAGTTTATCAAATCATAACATATTACTTAGGATACAATACTAATTTTATTTTATTTTACGAGCACCTGGCCCTTACAGTGTCTGCAGAGAAAAATTCTGGCCCTTGGACAAATGTAGTTGATGACCCCTGGCCTACAGAGCCAACAGGTCTGTAGATGATGCGGTTAACATGGCCCTGCACTTCATCCTCCAGCATCTGGACTGCCCAGGAACCTACGCCAGGATCCTGTTTGTGGACTTCAGCTCTGTGTTTAACACCATCATCCCAGCTCTGCTACAGGACAAGCTCTCCAAGCTCACTGTGCCTGACTCCACCTGCAGGTGGATCACAGACTTCCTGTCTGACAGGAAACATCATGTGAAGCTGGGGAAAAATGTCTCTGACTGGTTTTTGGGGCCAAGTACAAAAAATTCGTTTTTTCTAAGTTTAACATCAGAAAATTGCAGCTCATCCGGGATTTTATGTCCTTAAGACATGTTTGTAATTTAGATAATTGATTAATTTCACCAAGCTTGATCAATAGATATAACTGCGTATCATCTGCATAGCAATGAAAGTTAATGGAGTGATTCCTAATAATGTTGCCTAAAAGGGAGCATATATAAAGTAAACAGTATTGTACAAGTAAGTAAGTACAGAACCTTGTGGAACTCCATGACTAACTGTTGTATTTATTGAAGATTCATCGTTAACATGTACAAACCTGTGAATGATCTGATAAGTATGACTTAAACCAGCTTAGTGCGGTTCCTTTAATGCCAATTTGATGCTCAAGTCTCTGTAAAAGAATATTATGGTCAATTGTTTCAAATGCAGCACTAAGATCTAATAATACAAGTACAGAGACAAGTCCATTGTCAGAAGCATTCAAACGTTAATTATTCATATATATATATAAAAAGACATTTCTGCAATAAAAGTATTTTAAAAATACCTATGTTTTCATTTGTGTATAATCGTCTATTCTTGATTTATTGTTTTGGTATGGTCCTTTACAATTTGTTTTTCTTTTGCATGAAAACATTAAAATTCATATATAACTTGTCAATTTCAGCAGTTGCACAATGAATCTGACACTGATCTAGTTATGATTAAAGCTGCTAATGTCACTTTATAACTGAACTTAATTGACAGATTAGCCGGTACCCTTTCAGTCCTGCTAATGCACAGAATAATATGATACACTGTTAATAATGTTGCTCAGGCCTAATTAAATTTATGTTGTAATTAACACGTAGATTCAGTGTAATTTTATGTGACAGAAAAATTGTTAAAGGAGTGCTTTGAACTGTTCTCGAAAACACATTTTCAGACTCTGAAAAAGGACTTCACCGCTGTGTGTGAGTGCGCCTATATACAGTTTATACAGTGTATACATGCTGTGTGTCTGTGTGTGTGTGGTCAGGCAGAGCAGCACACATCATCATTTAATGATGGCTTAGCAAACGGTACATGTACACTCGACAAAGATGAATGATGCTCCCGGCTAGTAGAAACTGCTGCATGACGCCTCTCTCTCTCTCTCTCTCTCTCTCTCTCTCTCTCTCTCTCTCTACAGTTAGTAAGCCGGAGCATCTGGGGGTCCACTGGGGCAAGCGAGGCAGAGAGCAGAGCTATAGGGGCCAGGTCTTTGATTTTCCTGTCACTGCTGCTTACAATGATTAATGTCCGGACTTTGGGGCCACTCTGTGTGATTATGGGGCCCAAAAGCTCCTGCTCCTCTTGTACTGCTAACTGTGATGTCTGCAAATACACATGCATGCACACACACACACACACACACACACACACACACACACACACACACACACACACACACACACACACACACACCTACTGTAAAGAAAATGTACTGATGGTGTCCTGTTAAAAGCTGGAAATGGTGTGTGCATTTCCAGTGTATGCACACCCTTTTTGAGACACTAAGAAAAAAAACCTGTGCATCAAATCGAGTCTTAACATTCACAGATATGTGTGTGGCTCCTTATACAACTGACTGGCTACAACCTTTGTAGCCTGCAAAATACACTTTTCCCGGGTACATATTTGATTTAACAAGTCACTCAAATTAAATGACAAAATGAATTGTTTGTAACTGCCCGATTTTATTGTCTTTAATCGGTAGTGACAGCTGAAGAGTGACAGGAAAGTGGGGAGAGAGAGAGAGGGGATGACGCACAGCAAAGAGCCGC
The DNA here is from genome assembly GCF_905237075.1 of Dicentrarchus labrax. Lineage (NCBI taxonomy): Eukaryota > Metazoa > Chordata > Actinopteri > Moronidae > Dicentrarchus > Dicentrarchus labrax. The sequence goes on from NW_026136709.1 coordinate 1,785,299, forward strand.
AGGTCGGGCTCAAACCCTGGGCCGCTGCAGCAGGGACTCAGCCTTTGTACGTGGGACACCAAGTCTACCAGGTGAGCCATCCAGGCACCCGCATTGATTTAACACACCTATCAGCACGACCAAATCATTTGTGTGTCTTCAAAACATTTCATAAATCACTACTGAACAATATCTCTGTTTATGATGTGGCGACTCTGCGGTTAAGGTTTTAGTTTTAGGGAAAGAACATGACTTGGTTTAAAGTACTCCTTAGTTAAGTTAGTTTGTTGTCATAGCTACAGTAATGTACAGTACATTGTAAAAGTTAAGGAACAATAATAGTCATAAAGCTGGAAGACATGACAGCTCCGCTGTTGTTTTAAGCATATGTTTTGCAGCTTGGTCAGCGGTTGTATGCCTCGAAATATGACGCTGTAGGTACCCTCTAATGTTTTGCACATGCAGGGTTCTTCGGTCAAGATGGCAACAGTTAATGTTCAACGTATGGTTAGACTTTTAAAAATAAAGCTTCCTGAGAAATATTTCATTGCAGTTTGGTCAGGTTTAGACACAAAAACTACTTTGGTTTAGGGACACAAACAGCGGCCTCCTAGGTTGCAGTCCTGTGTTTGTTTGACCCATTGATCCACCTCACCTCCTCCATATGTGGACTTTCTTGCTCTTTATACCACGTCACCTGACTTCAATTGCATATCTAAACAATACGCTAGACAGGCAAGTCCAACAATGCCTACAGCAATGACTACAACATCCTAGTTTGAAGTGTAGGGCCACTGCTAATATTTGCAGGGGGGAATTAATTTAAAACGGGGGAAAATACTAGGTCAGTAGGGAATTATGTTGTTCATCACTTTAGTTGAAAATGTTAAACTACATAAACAAAAGTTCACCAGACTGCAGATTCATCACTCCTTAATAATGAACCTGGCAGGCCTCTCCCTACAGTAACAGTTTGTGATATTCATTATACAGAACAGTGTTCCAGTGTTCCAAATCAGTGTGCTTTATACCAACTGGGGGTCCTGTGTCATGTGTAGTATTTACAGAACAGAGTAGCTCTATATCAGCCACAGTACCTTCAGAATTAAACATTCTATGTGCAGTGAAAGGAATATGAATTGTGAACGAGCTGCTACTCTACGCCATCCGGAAATCAAATAGGCAGAGGTAGCTATTGAGAAAATCTTGGAGTGGGGACGCTGTAGAACAGCTGTAGGAAATAAAACAATTAGAACAAATAAATCAAAACAGCAGTGATACATACAGATTGCTGCTGTATACGATATTTTGCATTTGGCTGTTATGTTTATTGTACTTAAAATACTTAAAATATGTAAAAGACAAGAAGAATAATTGTATTATTTAGGCTATATGGCAGGATTGCAGAGCTGGTATCCATGCTCGAGGCTGCATGTTTACAGGTTCTTCTCCTGTGACCAACCTAAAACACAGCTTTAAAGTAAGTAAAAAATAAATGTGGAGAAATACTGAATATGTACCATTTTATGTAACAAAAGTTGAGAAAAATTACAGAATTATTTCACAATCTTTGCGTTTGTCATCAGAAACCTGTATTGTTTGAACCTGGGTAGTCTCTGTATGTCCTTTCCCCAAACATTTCAGTCTAATTCATATGTCAGACTGTGGACGCAACTTGTAAATACTCATTAACAGCACTGAGACCAGCTATCTGATACATTTCAATCCAGCCACAATGCTCTGTATGTGAGAACTGTGCCGTCTCATTGTGACTGACAAAGGCTCGGCAAGCAACGCGCCCATCTTTTCAGCCCACCCGCGATAGTGATCAGCAGCAGTCGGCCATGCCTCTCTGGCTGTGAATACCTCACTATTTGATCTGGCATTAGTAGCCTTTACAGGCTTTAATATGTAGGATTATCTCCTCTTCACTTCTATGTAACGCTCTTGACCTCCCCTGATCACCAAGAGTCAGAGAAATGGAAGAATAACAGAGAGGGGGGTGGGTAGTGGATGGAGTGGGGGCCGGAGGAAGGGAATCAAGGACAAAGACAGAATGAGAAACAGGAAGAGAAGTAGACTGGAAAGGTGGGAGGAGAGAATGTTGGAGGTAATTAAGGATAAGACCAGGAGAGGGAGGAGACAGGGAGAGCACAGAGAACCCAAGCACTTCTTAAGCTGGCAAGAAGATGGTAAGATCCAGCGTGTCATTTTGTGTTAGTGGTTTGTCATAATGTGAGTCTGCAGCTTTTCAGTCCTCTGTTTTCACTGATTAGTACCTCCTCTGTGGATGAAATAGAGTCATTGAACTCGGCAGTGTTAGAATAAAAACCCATGAGCTTCAGCCGCTGTGACTATAAAGAAGAAGCAAGTCATAGATGCGGATCAGAACTTACTTTTTTAGAATTCAAAATGCGTCTTTGCAGCTAGGAACAAAACATGGCCCTCGTAGTTGCCCACAATCTGTAAATCAGTTGTTTGAAGCTGCAGATTGTGCTAACTAGAGACAAACGGCCAATTCAGACCAAATCTCACTTCATTTGAGTGGGGCTAGTTGGTTTTTACTATGGCGGTGGGGGCTGAAGGGGAGGCCAAAGAAAATGCATTGACCTGCATGTCATGTTTTTTTGTTTACTTTTGCTATTTTCTATTTTTCCTTTTCCCAAATTAAGTTTTTGTCATAATTCACAAATATCCTGACAGTAGTATATGAGACAGATAATCTGTGAAAAAAACAGGTTCCTCTGGCTCCTCCTAGTGCTCCTAATGGCATTTGCAAGAATCCACCAGGCCTGAACGAAAACAACCAATCAGAGCCAAGACTGATAGTTGATAGTTGATTTTCAGTCCCAGGGAGTCAAATGCAGGCGCTGGGAATAAAACTTAACAATCAACTATCTCCAAACCTCCAACCCAAAGCATCTCTCTGTCTTTTTTGACTCTTCCAAGCGTATAGGAGAAACTACGGTGGTTATGACAGTCTTAAAAAATGCAAATTCCCTATCTACAGCTAGTGTTTATTTTTTTCCGTTCTAGACTACTGTAGAAACATGACGCTTCAATATGGCATACTCTGCCTCTAAGGTAACAAAAACACAATGATTCCTATATTCAGATTATACACTAATGAAAACATACCTATGAATATTATATTAAATTTTTGAGAATAGATCCTCCTGAATGTTACACTGTAGACCTTTAATGATCTTTACTACCTGTAGTCAGCCAGCATAAATTAGGTAACAATGTGCAAATAATACTGGCCCATTTTTGGGTGAACTAAATATGTCTTACATGTCACTGTTTTTAACACAGGATGTTTGAACTTTGTTGGAAGGGCCATTTTTAAGAATGTACCAACTTCTACAGGGACCACTACACCACTGCTGTTAACCACCTACTCATCTGCACATTAAGTGGAATTTACAAAAATGTTTTATAAATTCCCTTAGCAGCAACTTTCCAGTCACGGAGAAGGCCTAAAAATTACAAAACTGGTGAAGAATTTCTAAAAATCAAAGAGAGGTTTTTGATATTTGAAGACAGCACACACCATATTGTTTTTTCTACCATTTCGGTTAAACTTCATAATTTGTGTTGCCCTGTTTTAGTTTGCCGGTGTGTGTGCCCTATGTAGCCTCAGTAGAGTAGTGCGGAAGCTCCCAAGTGTGAATATGTCTTAACTGTGTGAAATAGAGCAGTCAACTTCAGGCTCCATCAACTGCTCAGTCAACCTTCCCGAACAAATAGAGATGAGGTTCAAGAACCTTGATGCTGGGATCAACAAGACAGAATATGACAGAGCCACCATTAGCCCCCGGGCTGTCCTCAATACACTGCAGACAGGTGTTGAGTCTATTGTACTGCTGCATTTCACAGTGTATGGGAATAATTGTCACACTGGGAGAGTTGGCGTTGATGTTTCATTTTCTCCAAACCACACCGTGCCCTGCATTATTTTGAAAGGTCTTGTAATTTAAAGGATTTAAAGGCTTCCCACTGGAAAATGTATGACTTGAAATTTAAATGATAGTGAATTAGTGTTGCATTTCCATAAATCTGGGGGACTAACAAGAGACAGATGAAAAGAATAGAAAGTTTAAAGTTGAAGCGCCAGAGAACAAGATATTCTGACTTTAAGTTCCATTCAAGCTTCAAAAACAACATTCTCACTCCCAACTTGTCAAATATTGCTGCTTGGTCAGTGGCCCTCCAAAGTATGACGCTATTGATTGCTATCTACCATCATTGGTTTCTTTCTGGTTTCACATGGGGCATGAGCAGCGGTCTCCTGGCTTGTCCTGTGTTTGTTTGAGCCTTCGATCCACCCCACCACCTCCATATGTGGACTTTTTCGCTCTTTATACCACGTCACCTGACTTCGGGCGTGTCCAGAAATAACGCCAGAGATATACCTACCATGTCATATTTTGAAGCGGATTGGCCACTGACCAAGCTGCAGTATTTGATGACTTGGGAATGAGACTGGGATCCTACAATCCCCATAATGCAACTCAATAGTGTATGTTTTGAATCTGTGATATCCCTTAGGTCATTGGGGTCCTGAAACAATGACTATACTCGAACACAAACATAATTTATAATCGTTCCACCTGCTGTCACTGTCACACTAACGTCACCTTATATTACTTATATTATTATGCCCTAGTTATATTGTTTAATTTTTTCTGAAATGCACACATACTGTTAAATCGTCTTTTTACACTGTTTTATGTCATATCATTCTGTTTTATTTATCTGTTTCATAGAATCATTCCAGCCGAGCTAGGCACACAAGAATTTCACTATATGTTCTGTACCAATACCAGTATCTGGTATCAGGTTCAATACTGAGCTCATACTTGAATTCATAAACCTACTCCGATACTGCACCTGATACCACTTTACAGCAACGTGACATTACGTAACCCCTTATTAGTTAGTTGAGCAGGTAGATGGAGGAGAAGTAATGTCAGCAGTTTGGAGATATTTTAAGCAACTTTTACAACATTAGCAACATTTAATCTGTTATAGTCAGAAAGTAAGGAACAAAATGGTTTTAAAGTAACTGCATTGGTATTATTAAGTACTACTCATATTGGTACTCGGCCAGTACCCAAATCTCGTTAGATCAAGTACTCGTTAGATCAAGTACTCGTATTTGGTCTGAAAAAGATGGTATCGGTGTTTCCCTAATTTTTTATTTTGGTAATTCCAAACAGATTAACAGACAGTCTTGTATTTAACTCAGTAACTCCAGTAGGTGTATTTACCCTATAAAATCTGACACAAGCAGTTCCATATTATTTTTATAGATTTTATGGTTTGACATGTGTATACACAGCTACTTTAACTACACACTAGCATTGGGCCAAAGTGGTAGTAATAACAATAATGGCAGATAGTGCCATACTATAAATATGTGACATTTTCTGACTTAATTGGACTTGGATGTCACACCTTCACAGTCAACAGTGTGCCATCATTTCCAAACCATTCGGCAACATGTTAGTTTGTTAGTTTGCTGTGGTTTTGTTTTAATACAAGCTCTGTCTTGACATTCTGTAAAGTGACATGGCCTTGCAGACTAAACCTTAAATTGTATCCACATTGGACATAATTGACTATTAACTAAACCCGTTCCCAGAATGGCAATATAGTCCAATTGTAGCTCAGCAACCGTAACTAGGGACGGTACGTGTGTCAAGCTTTGGGTTCTCCACCATGTTGAAGCAGTGTAGTGCTAGAGTAAGAGATCATCGGTATATAAAGAGTATGGAGGCTTGTGTATTCTTTAATAATCTTACTGAAACTAAAAGTACAATAGCAACAGGAATGTATCAAACAGTGTGTTGTTTACTACAATGCAAGCTGCCAATATTAGCATGCCTGGCTGATTAGCCTGCCCTCTGCAGGCCAAATTGGCCCAGACCTTTTCTTCATGGCAGTGTGAACTGCACAAATCACATGGAATTTAATCTTTCATATGTGACGCGTTCCATCAAAATGAGTCGGATGTCGCAGCGGCCCGTTTTTGTAGAAACACGTTTTTACAAGAAAATAAAATTTTGGGCTATTTTCAGTTTTTACATGTTTCTAATTAAATAAAGTCTCAGCTTTCATACCATGTCAAAATTAATGTAAAATACAAAGGATAAATATAGCTAGCATAAATAAAATGAAACAGGTGTCAGAGTTCAAAACACCGGCTAGCGTGTTTGTGTCATCTGCGTCATCTGTCAACTGTCAGTTTAGATAGACACGGACACAGAGACAGATTGACAGATTGACAGCCTAGACAAAATGAATTTTTTTACGACGACGAAATTGCTCGACTTTTAAATTCAATTCCTGTAAGACATGCTACTTCAGACGACAACTGGATCAACCTTTAGAAGAGCGTGTCTCATACAATTTTGGAGTAGAAAAATAATTTTGGTATCGCCATAAAGCTGAGACTTTCCTCAGCCATGAAGAAAACTCAAAATGTGTTTCTGGGTCAAAGTGACTCAAAATGATGGAGCAGGTCACATATGTGGTCCAAATCAGGTCTGGATACAGACAGTTTTTGCAAAGTGACCTCAGCATGAGTAGTCATATCAGAATTTGTGTGACTTTACCATCACTCCAGATTGACATAAAACACAATGTGAACAGCAAAGTTGAAAATAAGTTGCAAAAGAAATGTTGCATATTAGTGTAACTTTAATAAACTGAATGGAATTGGTACAATAAACTTAAATAAATACATTATTGGGTTACTTCTACTCAAATCAAATATATTTGATGGTTAAATTGTTTTGAGTTAATATACTCATTAGGCAATTGGTTTCCTCAAACAGTTTGAGTTAACTCACCAGGTTTTACAGTGCATTAATAGTATTTTATAAAAGAAAATGGTAACATTTTACTTTAACTGCCCTTATTCAGCATTTGTAAGCGCTATATAAACATTTCATGAATGTCTATACACATTATAATGTAGTTCTAAGCAGATATAAAGACATCTGTTACCAAAGTGTTACGAGAGAAGCTAATATTCATCCCGTATGACACACACACAAGTGTGATGAAATTAAAGCTGATACATAGATACATTATCTCTGATACAGTGCGTAGACTGACTGCCAAAGCACAAATGAGGCGCCATGTTTCCAGATAAAGGCCTGAACACACACTGAACTCACACTGTGGCCATGCTGGGCCTTATCACAGACATGCAAATGAGTACTAATTAGCCCTAATTATGGCTCCCTGTCTTCAGAGTTATATAAAAATTCATTTTCTCTCTCGGTTTTCTCAACAAGGCTGTTTAAAAATACACGTGTTTGGCATTGTAATAGGAACATTTATCTTACAGATAACTGTTTGGGTGTTATATTGAAACTTTATGCTTCATTATGGGGTCATACATACATTAATGTAAATACATTTGAAACATTCCTCCCCATGTTGGACTTTTATCAGCAGTAAGCTGCAGTTTGTTTTTGTGCAAAGTTCAAAAGAGAACTGAACTATTTTGGTGTTCTAGTCAATGTGCATTCCAATCCCCAACTATGACCAGAGGAATATGATCAGAGATGCAAGCAGCCACAATGAGTTTCCTTTGCATGGTGTGTGGGCTCAGAGAGAAAGGGTTTGAAGCGCCGACATCCAGAAGGAGCTCAGAGCTGTTCAGAAATCTTTGGAATTACTGAGATCATGGAGGGTTTATATCCCAAGTGACCAGGGCATGCTTTTGGGGTCCACCAGAAGGAAAGAGAGCACGTCTATCTTGCTTAGTTAATATGGACCTGGGTTAGCAGTAGAAAAATGGATGGAGAGAAATTAGGCAATCAGAGAATGAGTGAAAAGTGTACTTTTACGCTTCAAGTCAATTTAAAATAATGAATCTACGGTCATATTAGATCAGGCCTATACTTAGTACTGCACCTGAATGCATCACTGAAGCTGCTTTCACCACGCTGCCTGTGTTAGATGTGTCTCCTGGTATACAAATGTGGAAGGAAAATGAGAGATATAAGAAAAAGGATAAGGGTTTTAAGGTGTTACATGTGTATGTTTTGTCTTGTGCCCTGTTCCAGGTACCGCACTCCCCTCCGACTGGTCAGGCACACCTGCAGTAGCTTAGCAATCAGGAGGATTGCTTTAAAGCTGCTGCGACGGAAGCAGACGGGGCCAGTGGGTCAAACCACCAGATAGAGTGGTGTCACTGTCGGGTGTGGAGCAGAGCTGTGTGGTGCTCATTGCGTGTGTTACCGTTATTCCCTCAGTGGAGTTCGGTCTAGACCTGCTCTATTTGAAAAGTGTCCTGAGATAACTTCTGTTATGAATTAGCGCTATACAAATAAAACTGAATTGAATTGAATTGAATTGAATTGAATTGAATTGAATTGGAGGGATAGCGTTATTCGTGTATTTATTGGATCAGAAGTGATAATGTTACAATTCTATGAGAGGTAAAATTATGATAGTGATTTTGCGACTGTTTTTGGTTAAACAAAAGATCTATCTCTGTAGGGATCCGTTACATAATGTAGTCAGACACTTAGAATAACAATCTGAACCTGTCAGTAGCAAACACATCAACTTTTAGTGGATGGACTTTGAAGGGAACATTTGTCCCCGAGGATTAGCTAACGTCACATGGCAGCCATAGCAGTCCGTTTTGGGCCTATTTCTTATCTCACTCTGTGAATTAAGGGTTTATTTCGACCAAACCAGAGTTGATGATTGTTGGAAAGACTAAGAAAGACAGTTTTTTTTTTTTTTTTTTTTTTTTAAAGGTAAAAATACTGGTTTTGTCAGTGGAGTCTGGTCAGCTGTAGTGCCAAGGTTTTTCTGAGATGCTGGTGTTCTAGTGCGACATCTACTGGCAAGTGAATTTTAGAAATAAAACCTATATATATTACACCAAATCGTGCTTTTCTGCCCATGTGCATCACATAACAAATCACCAAAATATCAAACAGTTGGATGCAAAAACTCCTGTCTGAAAATGCCACTTCACTTGTGCTATATCCCCACAAAACAAACTGAGCCCCTTGTGATGAAAGATGAAGACAGAAGCCATTACCTTCATTGAAACCTGAAGAATATTATACCTTTCTCTGTGCCGTAATTGAATCCTTTTCTTTTCTCATTTCTTTAAAAAATTAAGAGTGTTTTTAAGTGACTTGACACAACTTAATTTCCATTTTGGTGGGCTTAAATTTGAGGATTCAGAATTCAGCTTCAAAGTTATTTTGATAATGAGACAGTAGAAAGAGAGAGAGAACCAATTTCACTGAGTTTGCGTCTGGTGTTTTGGTAAAATACGACTGCTCATGTATTTTTTATGGTGTTCCACAGAGAAATAATGAAGTAGAATGCCCTAATGTCCTGGTTAGAGGGCCTCCCTGTGCCTTGGCTGAGATCCATTTAACAAGACCACTCACTGCTGCGGGGTTTACTCCCACTACATCACTACATTTATCATCCTGTACGTAGGTGTAATTATTATATTTAGAGAGCAGAGCCACTGGGACAAAGCTGTGCGCAGAGAGGTAGCACAGGTCAAATGAAGAATTACTCAGATGCACACCTGAGAAATATCTTTGTGGAGGTGCCCTGCATTTCCAAAGCTGCAGATACTGATACAAATGTACAGTTTAACAGACGCCACCTGTCAGCTATTTATTACTGCTGCTTAGAGGGCGGCTGTCTCAGTAACAGGTTGATAAGCAGTGCAGAACTGATGTTTTACTATAGAAATCTGAGGTTTATTCTTATATGGAAGCTTTTCTAGTTGAAATAGTCAGTTGAACAGCACTGCAGACGAATGGATTATCAATTCCACTTTACATGAATCTAGCATCACTTGGTTTGTACCATGTGTGACGAACCCTGGTGGTGGTAGGGATCACTGAAAGATCACAGAGATGCTTCAGACACAGGCAGTGTGGCCAAGGCTTTCAAATCAATGAATGCTACCGTCAACTGGTGGTCTGTAGGCTGTCTAGCTACTGAGGCACACAGACAAATCTCTCCACACACACAAATCACCACACACATTTGCAGATCTGCCACGGCAGAAGTGTAGCAAAATTCACGTGTAAAAAGAGTCAATTGAGAGTCCTGCCTAAGTTGTAATTGTGATTCCAGCTCTTGGAGCAAATACTTTTGCTTGTATGTATGTATGATTGTCTACACATTTACAGATCCGTGCACACATTTACAAATTTGTCTACATATTATAAATCTCAATACACACACAGACATTCTGAACATACAGATTCCAGTACACATTCACTGATCTCAGTATGTAATTAGACACTAAATGTTTAAGGTACAGTTACACCACTCTCCACTCACCTTTGCAAATAGTTTTGGTACAATAATAGCCTCATTAGTCTATCAGTTGTTCTATACTGTTATTGTTATGCATTGAATATAATATGACATATCCAGAAAATATGTCACTCAGTCAGGGGTCGTCATTTTACTTAGTGATAAGGAAAATGATTGGTAAGCACTGTACTAAGGAATATAGTCTACTGAATGAACAAACCTGTTGTTGTGTTGTTAGTTCTTGCATTGCTGATGAACTGTGATTACATTTTTAAACAACCTTAAATAAATGTCTGCTGTCTCTGTATTATATGGCAGCAATGTCCCATGCCTGGCTTTTTAGCTCCAACAGATTGGACTATTACAATTCTGTGACATTCCTATTTTCCTAATGACAGACATTCCAGTGCTAACAAATGTTTTCACACGTGCACGTTGTATCTCCTAACTCACGCAGACATGTTTTTATCATACTGGCTCAAGCTTGGCAAAACCAAATAACAAAGGCACATTGAAATTACATCTCTCTGCCAGGATTTGTTTTTCTGCCCTTTCTGAAGAAAGGCGTGCGACTGTGTATCAGAGAACCAATTGATTTTTCTCTTGGCTGTCTGCTGTTAATGAGCATCAGCAATATAATGCCTGTGATATCTTCCATTTGCCTGAGCGGCAAGAGTGCTACTTTGTCAGACCGAGCATGAAAGAGCTGTGGTTTTCAGATCAGCCTGCAAGCTCGTTCCCTCTTCCCCGCCACCTTCTCATACACTCCTAATGGAAGCAGGACAAAGAGCTGGGCGCGCCGTTTCCTTGTGAATTATCAGCCCTCGGATGTGTCTCATTTGAACACAAAACGCATGGGGTGCTATGAACTAAGGCTGACTACTGTGTGTGTGTGTGTGTGTGTGTGTGTGTGTGTAGCAGCTTTGACTGCCTCATACCTCCAGAGGGGGAGGGGGACTGGGAGGTGAACACAGGGCTGACAACATGGAGCATGTCTGTCACATTCAGCACAGCTCTCCAGTCCAATTCACTCACAAGGCACTGGCTCCTTCCATGCCCTGAGACAAACCTGCAGCCTGAAGCCCTTACACGTGTCATTGTTAAACAGTAGCGCATGCTAGTCAAATTAACCATGACATCTTTACATAATTAGTACAAATAAAGGACACTGTGGTGCAATGGAAGTGGAATATTCTCATTGGTGTGGTTGCTTCCTGTCCTCCACTTGGCTATTCTGAAGATAAACATCCTCACAATAATTTTTCTGTCCGTCTTTAGACTCCTTCCACCATCTTCCACCTGTCCTTGAGTGCTGAAAAGCAATTCGCCAGATCGACAAGGTGACAAGAGCAGTTCACAATGTGAAGTGCCATGTAGAATCTTATCAGTGACAGTCCAGGACGCATATTCTTCAAATTCACTAAAACACCGTGGAGGGGTGGAATTATGTACCTTAACTCTAACATGGTAATGTGACAAAGTGGGTGAGACCGTTTTCCCATTTACACCATTACAGAACACCATATTAAAGCTGCAGTAGGTCATTTTTATAAAAGTAACTTTTTGTCATATTTGCTGAAACTTTCACTATATCCTGACAGTAGTACATGAGACAGGATCTGTGAAAAACCAGGTTCCTCTGCCTCCTCCTAGTTCTCCTAATGGCATTTGCAAGAATCCACTGGGCCTGAATGAAAACAACCAGTCAGAGCCGAGGAAGATAGAAATACAACAACTATGTTTAAGTTGTGTTCTTATTTGTTGATTAAAAGGACCAGTGTAGGATTAGTTAGTAGCATCTAAATTGGCCACAATTGGGCAGCTCAGAGGTAGAGCAGGTCGTCCACTGATTGGAAGGTTGGCAGTTCGATCCACGGCTCCTCTGCAAGACACTGAACCCCAAATTGCTCCTGATGCTGTAAGTGTGTATGAATAATTAGTTTCTGTTCTGGTGGGCAGTTGGCAGCCACTACCATCAGTGTATGAATGTGTGTGAATAGGGTGAGTGTGGCATGTAGTGCACAGCATATTGAGTGCTCTAAAAACTAGAAAAGCACTATACTATACTATACACTGAACAAAATTATAAACGCAACACTTTTATTTTTGCCCCCATTCCTCATGAGCTGAACTCAAAGATCTGAGACTTTCTCTATGTACACAAAAGGCCTATTTCTCTCAAATATTGTTCACAAAACTGTCAAAATCTGTGTTAGTGAGCACTTCTCCTTTGCCGAGATAATCCATCCACCTCACAGGTATGGCATATCAAGATGCTGATCAGACAGCATGGGTATTGCACAGGTGTGCCTTAGGCTGGCCACAATAAAAGGCCACTCGAAAATGTGCAGTTTCACTGTATTAGGAGGGTACGGGGGGGCAGGGGGGTTCGGAAACCAGTCAGTATCTGGTATGACCACCATTTGCCTCACGCAGTGCAACACATCTCCTTCGCATAGAGCTGATCAGGTTGTTGATTGTGGCCTGTGGAATGTTGGTCCACTCCTCTTCAATGGCTGTGTGAAGTTGCTGGATATTGGCAGGACCTGGAACACGCTGTCTTATACGCTGATCCAGAGCATCCCAAACATGTTCAATGGGTGACATGTCCAGGGAGTATGCTGGCCATGCAAGAACTGGGATGTTTTCAGCTTCCAGGAATTGTGTACAGATCCTTGCAACATGGGGCCGTGCATTATCATGCTGCAACATGAGGTGATGGTCGTGGATGAATGGCAGAACAATGGGCCTCAAGATCTCGTCACAGTATCTCTGCATTCAAAATGCCATCAATAAAATGCACCTGTGTTGTCCATAACACACGCCAGCCCATACCATAACCCCACTGCCACCATGGGGCACTCGATCCACAATGTTGACATCTGCAAACCTCTCACCCACATGACGCCATACACGCTGTCTGCCATCTGCCCTGTACAGTACATCAGTGAAGAGAACACCTCTCCAAAGTGCCAGACGCCATCGAATGTGAGCATCTGCCCACTCAAGTCGGGTACGACGACGAACTGCAGTCAGGCCGAGACCCCGGTGAGGACGACGAGCATGCAGATGAGCTTCTCTGAGACAGTTCCTGACAGTTTGTGCAGAGTTCTTTGGTTATGCAAACCGATTGTTGCAGCAGCTGTCTGGGTGGCTGGTCTCAGACGATCTTGGAGGTGAAGATGCTGGATGTGGAGGTCCTGGGCTGGTGTGGTTACACGTGGTCTGCGGTTGTGAGGCCGGTTGGATGTACTGCCAAATTCTCTGAAAAGTCTTTGGAGACAGCTGATGGTAGAGAAATGAACATTCAATTCACGGGCAACAGCTCTGGTGGACATTCCTGCAGTCAGCATGCCAATTACATGCTCCCTCAAAACTTTTATTGTGGCCAGCCTAAGGCACTCCTGTGCAATACCCATGCTGTCTGATCAGCATCTTGATATGCCACACCTGTGAGGTGGATGGATTATCTCGGCAAAGGTGAAGTGCTCACTAACACAGATTTTGACAGATTTGTGAACAATATTTGAGAGAAATAGGCCTTTTGTGTACATAGAGAAAGTCTTAGATCTTTGAGTTCAGCTCATGATGAATGGGGGCAAAAACAAAAGTGTTGCGTTTATAATTTTGTCCAGTGTAAATACAGTCCATTTACCATTTACCCTTCAGTGGTGAAGTTGCAGATTGCAGTCGACTGAATACCTCTCAGCTTTCAAGCTTGAGGGAGAAACTACCGTCCATCCCCCTCTCTCTCTGGCACGCAACATGATGTCAAAAAGCTCAGTGTGGCAACTCTGGCCGTCGCCATCTTGGCAGTCCTGACCCCACCAGTTCCTGGCAAAGAGGTGAAGTGTGGGTGGAGCTGAGGCAGCTTAAATGAAGCCTGTCTACTGAAAACAGCCACCTCTGACGGCATCCACCTGTCATTCATTTATTCATTCACACTTAAGTGTCGGCTTCATTTGCAGCCACAGAGCTTGATCTTTTTATTACTGTTTTGTTTCCATTTAGTTTTCTGCTTTTTTATTGATTTTGTGAATTGTTTTATATTTTAACGTGGCTATGTGAAGGAAAATCACTGTCAAACAAATCTTCTATTTGTTAGATAGAAAACTTTGGCTGCTGCTGACCAGCACACTGGACAGGGAAAAGGGAGCATAAATGCCACTGCTGAAGTTCTGCGAGCTGAAATAATCCACCATTACAAGATCCCCTTTAATATTAAACAAAGAAAATATTTCCTCCCTTCTCTATCTCTTGGCAGTTTTTGTGAACACTTCTCGCCTCTCTCTCTTGTTAGAGAGTCTTCTGCAAGGCATGTGAGGTAATATCAAAATATCCCCAACACAGTGGAGAAACTTCTGTTTCTGAATAAAAATCAATAAAAGCTTCTCTCCCTGCACACACTTCTCAGTTACAACCACTCCTAATCCCCAGTTGCATAAGCGCTTGCCCGATGAACCTCCCTTTATTTCAGTCTACTGTTTCCTGTCACTCAAAATCCATCCTTCACATCTATCCATCCATTCCATACATCAATGTATGAAGCGCTGCAGCAATACCATCAAGCCCCAGAATCTTATTTTTCTACTTTGCCCTGCGTTTTAGGATACTACCTGCTAATGTTCATACTTGTATAACCTCTAATGCAATTGCAGTGCCTTAATATTTGCATTTACATCATTTTGCCAGAAACATGCCCCAAAAAGAGGGGTTTGGGCCTCCTGAGACCAAACAGCCTAAGTTGGCCCAAGGTATAGGCTAACACAATGGTCAGCAACCTTTACTTTCAAAAGAGCCAACAAAAATAATCTGTCTGGAGCTGCAAAACATATCTGAGCCCTAATTAGAATGCTAATATATACCTTCATAAATATTGGTAAGCTAGCAGCGTTGGTGGTGAAAGCAAACAAATCCTTCCACGCATTAATGTCTCTATTATCCTCCAAGATCTTTCTTTGTTTGGATTTGGAGTCCATAGCTTGCCTAGCTAGGGCGACTTAAGACTGTTAGCCACAGCTGAGGTTCAGCAAAATATAAAGGAGAAGGTGCCAGGTCAGGACATTAACAGTATGACACATCATTTTGTTGACAAAATGTTTTTTTCTTCTGTGTGTAATGGCTACACATTTTTTCATTTGTAGAATGCAAGAAGCAAGCCTACAAAAATAATAAATGCAAATTTAAAATAGAACTGTTTCTATATTGTTTTTTGTTAAAGCCACAGGGAGCCACTGAAGAATGGTTGAAGAGCCACATACAGATGCACATGCACATGCCGAGCCATGGGTTGCATACCCCTTCGCTAACAGGAAATAATAGTTAAAAAAAGGTTGCAGAAAACCTCCTGAGGGCTGGACCTGGCTCCCGGCCTACAAGTAATGTCAAAGAGTATAAAGAGATTTAGGAATCCTTATTGGATGCAGCCGTAGCACAAATGGCTGCAAGTCAGTAAAATCTACATGACCATTTATGATTTGTCTGCTGTCAATTAGTTCCACCTGAAGGTTTCGCTATTGACCAGTAACACTACTGTGTTCAATGAGGCTTCGAGTGATACTTCTTTTAGTGATAAAATTGACTGCCTTTGCTACTATGTTTTGGTACCGATATCTGCAGGTTAAATCAAGACAAGTATTGTGTACAGAAACTTCAGTTTTTGGTTTCTTGAGTTCAGTAACTGTCATGTAGCAGTGAAGTACAAACAAGACCTACATTTGTCACCAGATTGCAACAAAACACCATGAGCAAATCCAACAAACACTAATCAACCTAACATAAAGCTGCAGTAGGTAACTTTTATAAAAATAACTTTTTGTCATATTTTCTGAAACTTTCACTATATCCTGACGGTAAAACATGAGACAGATAATCTGTGAAAAAAATCAGGTTCCTCTGGCTCCGCCTAGTGCTCCTAATGGCATTTGCAAGAATCCACCAGGCCTGGATAAAAACAACCCATCAGAGCTGAGAAAGATAAAAAGACAGTTTGAGTTGGATGCTTGAAGATAGTTGATTCTTGAGTTTTCCCAGGATCCCGAAGTGTTGGTATTTGATGCGCTGTGCTGTGGCCATGTCACCGTGTGCTGTGACCACGTCACGTGCCGGCGTAACACATGCGGACCACAACATACAGATTATGTGAAGTTTAGTGGAGATAGGACATTGTACACTGAAGTTATGATTACTGTCTGTTTTATGGCGAATCGGCGGAATTCGTCACGTCATCACGGATACGCGGTTCAAGGTACAGTCACAAATAGCACAACTTTTCATCTACAGTTTGTTTTGATTGTACTGACCAATTTTGAAATTGATCCGATATATTCCCTAGGAGGAGTTTGTTCAAATACAAAGTGAAAAATTGCCGAAACTGACAGCAAAATTCAAAATGGCCGACTTCGAGGCCACACCACAAACACGCCCTTTAACGTACATGCACAAATAGCACAACTTTTAATCAGCATGATTTTTTAACTGTACTGACCAATTTTGAAGTTGATCCGATAAATTTCCTCAGAGGACTTCATTCAAATACAATGCAAAAAATTTGCAAAAAATGACCACGGAATTCAAAATGTCTGACTTCCTGTTGGGTTTGGGTTATGGGTCCAAAAGGCTTTTTTGCTTGGCTCATTATGATACACATGCATAACAGTTTTCATACATGTTGGTCATACGTGTCTTGGGGGCTGATTCTGGGTGGTGTGACTAAGCCATTATGCAACGCCCATCTGTGGGACCAAGACAATATCTTAGCCTTCGCCACGACTGAATTTTGTGCAAAGTTTAATGAGTTTTCGGGCATGTTTAGCCCTCCAAAAAGTGTTCAAATGTTAATACAAAAGCTGATTTTTCCCGCGTCACAATGGCAACGTGGTTCCCCGTAAATTCTTAAGAATCGTACAATGACATTATCATCCCCCTGAGGAACTTCTGTCCGAATTTCAGCTGGATATGGTCAATCTGCTGGGAGATATACATAAAAGTATAAAAATGACATTTCCTCTCACCACTAGGTGGCGCTATCACTATTATTGAATATTATCACATAGGAGTGTTCAGGGCCAGACTCTTATGAGACAAGTGAAGTTTGGAGCCGAATGGACAATGTACACTCAAGTTATAGCAACTTTGTGTGTTCTGGCGGTACATCAAAGTTTGACACCACGCCACGGACACGCACTTTCACCTGACTACATTTCAGCTAGATTGATCATCCTGCTAGGAGTAGAACATGGAAGTATAAAAAATGACATTTCCTTTCACCACTAGGTGGCGCTCTCACTATTACTGAATATTATCAGGGCGGGACTCTTTGTGAGATCGGATCATGTACGCAGAAGTTATGACAAATCCCTCTTTCATGGCGAGTTGTTGAAATTTCATGCCACGCCACAGGCACGCCGTTTAACACCGACTGGATTTTTGGTTCGTTTGAATAATATCTACGCGTGTGCCGATTTTTATGCATATCGGTGAAAGGGGCCCCGTGTGGTACAGTTTATGGGCCCCTGAGGGCCCATTTTGCCATGCTCATTGTGGACCCCTAGAAAATACAAAGTTTTTTGCCACGACCTACATGTGCGCCCATTTCATGAGTTTTCGTGCACGGAAAAGCCTCCAAATATACGTTTTGTTTGGGAGGAAAAAGAAGAAAAAGAAGAGTTCCTTCAATTACAATAGGGCTTTTTGTGGCCACAGCTTACCAGTGAGCCAGCATGCACATTAGGATCCTGAAACTTGCGAACTTGAAAGGAATGCAGCCATAATTAAAGGTATTAATTACACCTCTGCTCTTCTGTTAGCACATGTCAAAATGTCTACCATGAAAAAGTCCCATTGACCTGTTTGCCATCTGCTTACTGATTGAGGAATATAAATACCATTTCTTTCAAAACAGGTGTTTGGGGTGATGAAGATTTCAAGTTTCAGGTAATTATATTCACTGTTTCTGGTCACGTGTACAAAGATATCCGTCTGGTTATTTTTGGTGTTCCAACAGAGTTAGACCCTACGTGCCTCCTTCTTGGTCTGCCAGATATTCGTATTAAAAATATCAAACATAAGAGGTTATTCTATCTACTGACTTTTGCTGCCAGGAAGAACATTTTGCTCTTTTGGATTAAGGATGTTACTAAAGCACAATCTTGGGGATTTCTTACAGATTATTCTTACTTTTATTTCTTATACTTACACATTCTTTTACTTAGGTCTGAGCTGTTTATGTCATGTATACCTGGATTAATACGGCAACATGAGAAACTCAAAATCAAGTAGAACTTGAGGCATTGATATTGAGGTGTCTCACGTGTGTGAAATGCAGTATGCTGAAACAATTCCTCACATCCTAGATACAAATTGTTTGCATCAAGGCCTGTCTTTAATACAATACTATATACTATATACCGTACTATATACGACCATACAGTGCACTGTGTTTAGCACAGATGATTATTACTGTCGCACAGCGTGCTTTAAAGGTCCAGTGTGTAACATTTAGGAGGATCTATTGGCAGAAATAGAATATAACATTCAGATACATTTCTATGTTGAGCCACCATGTTCCTACACCTGGCCGACGGGGGGCTTTTACGAGTTTTGCGGCCACTATAGTTTCTCGTACATTCCTGGAAGTCGAGGAGTTGTATTCAGTTGGTCACAGTCTGTAAGTTTACCACTAAATGCCCCTAAAACACACTGGACTTTAAAGAGAGCAAATAGCAAGGGCCGCAGAGAAGAAACAGGCCAGAGAAAAAACAGAAACAAAAACGAAAACTCTGTACAGTGTCCGTCAGAACTAGCATATCACTGTGAAAAGCTATTCAGCTAGCAGATATGACTCATTATCTGGTCAGAGAAAACATGATTACTCATATGGGGAGCGGCTTCCCGCTCTGCAGCTCCGAAACGCTGTTCTTCCAATTCAGCCTATTTTAATTGTATTTAACCTGATTAGTAGCTGCTAGCTAGCTAACTAGCTGTCCGCACACTGGACCAATTCAGCTGGGAACAGTACAAGAAGACGCTGTAGGAACGTAAACAGAATAACCTATAGAATACTAGATTACGTAACTAATCGACAGCTGCAGCCCTAATGCTGATTCCAACTGTGTTTTCAGGAAGTAACACATCCACAAATCCACGTACAGTTATCACACGACTCTAGACTTTTACTGTCTCAGCAGTTTCATCAACCTGGTTTTCAGCAGCAGCAGGCAGACAGTTAACAACTAGCCCGTGAACACAGTGGACATTTAGCTAAAGGGACAGATATTTTTTCCCAAGCCAAAATTTAAATTTAGTTTCTAAACCTAAATAATTAGAAAGGAATGGGTGATTTTGGAAGGCAGTGACAAATAATGTCATGCTTTAAGCTTGTCTGTTATCTGTAAATCATGTAAGAAAAGGCAAGACTGATGCTGTGCCTGGTCACTAGTTTGACCACACTCTGAGAAATCCGACGCCTGCTTGTCCTAAGCTTTCAGGGATTTAGAAGAACTGATTTGTCCCCAGACACTGACACAATTTGGCCATTTTGTCGGTATTCGGTGGTTTGGTGACAGCTCGGGGCGGCTGAGCATGTTTTACGCACGGGAGAGTGCCACCTCTCAATTACAGTAAAAGGGGAAATGACGGGACGAACTGTGAAGACACTGTGCTATTCATTCCTGCAGATTACTCTTCAATATCAGCAGACAGATTAGTTGAGAGAGGCTTGCACAAATAGTCCCAATTGTGGCTGTCTGCACTGCTAAATGTGTGGTCATTACCTCCGAGGCAAGAGAGTGGAGAGATACGTCTTTCTGTGTGTGTGTGTGTGTGTGTGTGTGTGTGTGTATGTGTGTGTGTGTGTGCATGCGCCTGTGTGCTTTAGCAAGCCTCCAAGAATGTGTAACCCAGAGACACTTTGGCCACACGAGAGTTTGTGCGAGCATGTGATTGTGTGGACATGAAATGGCCTTAAATTGTCCTCCCGGCCATCAGGCACGGCAGTCATGGTTTCCAGGTGATGTCCGCTTATCTCCATGGAGATGTGTCGTTAAGGGAAGTCGTTAGGTTCCTGTTAGCCGAGGTCTCTCTGTGGAGATAACGAGATTCAGGCTGACATGACAGCCTGGATGGTCTAATGTAGTGTTTCGCAAATAGCAGGGTTGAGACCCGAAGAGGGTCGAGAGAAACTTTCAAACGGTCACGGCAAACAAACACTGCAAGGTTTGCACTATATTCCATTTTAAATTTCAATTAAACCTACATTCAGTGTCGTACCAGAATATCCTAAACAAATGTTGTTCTTTTTAAGTAGAAAAATCGACTTCCAGTGTGAAATAATTAGAAAGGGACAACTTTCAGATACATTTTCATGACTGAATTACTATAAGACAAGACACAGGCTCAAGTTGCAGGTTCACAGGACTTTCTCAATGAAAAGCCTTTCCTCTTCTCGCATTGAAGCACTTAATTTACTCATGCACTCATGAGTCACAACGCCATGACAGTTGAAATGACATCTCAGCAATGCTATCCAGTCATGATCAGTCAAGTCCTTACTGTCCCTCAATTCTTTTCATCACTAAAACCCATCAAACACTAAAAGGAACAGGGCTAAGAGCCATGCTAGCAGCTCTGTGGAGCTGTACTTATGGACAGCATTGCTTTGAGCTAAATGCTAATGTCAGCCACAAGTGTGAACTTATCATGGCATCACCCATTGGTTTGTGTAGAACTGTCTTGAAGCCTCGAGCTTGGCATTATGCCGGTTGCCATATTGTTTTTTGCAGCCAGCAGTAGTGACGTACTGCGAGTTGGGCCAACAGTGGCGCAGGTAATGAGCGCAGAAACAATGGCTCTTGTATTACAGTTTTGGGACAGAGCCTGACCCAAACCGGAATCTTGTTTTTAATAAATAAAAAAAATAAATAATAGTTTATTACAAGTTAATGTAAACTGCATTGTGCGTATAATTTAGGGCCAATTATTGTTGAAACTAAAAGAGATTCACTCAGTAGCACACATTATTGATCAAATAATATATATATATATATTTTTTTAAATCCAACTGTCTGAGCCAGACCCGAGCTGACCTAAGGCAACAAACCCAGCCCAAACCCACTAGGTCATGTTGGCTCTAAACTGATTCGGGCAGAGAATCAAAGCTCTACGTTGGACAGACTCACTGAGAATGACTTATCAATGACATGGCCAAGCATACACTGCTTTGTCATCTGTTTCACTCTAAATGGGACTATCATTTACTTATCATGCTGTATGGAAGATGGCTTAAAACTAAACACTGAGACCATAAACTCATTAGGAAACTGTTTACTGTTGACAACAATGTGCATATTGGATCCGCAGTAGGGACACTATCATAATCCTTTGAAAGATGTCATAATCGCACAGACAGTGGCTTTACTATCATCCACACAAAGAACGGATAAAGCAGCGGTAGCAGTAGAAGTACCAACACTATTAGTTTCTGTATCTTCACACTGCACTGATCAAAACCAGCCAGACAAGGAGCGTTGTAAATAAAATCAGACAGTCTGTAAACTGTGTTCCTATAGGGCATCTTGGGAAGTAGCTTTTGGCAGATAGATGCTCTCAATTGGTTGTGTTTTCTCCTATGAGCCTCTGCTTTTTTCCAGAGGGAGGAATGACATGAGCCCCTCCACCCACTCTTGTGCAAACCCCTTTATACATCACAGTCCTTTTTATTTATGTCATTACTTAAAACCAGCCGGTGATATTATGAAGCAGGGCCTATATAACCTCTTTTACAGCAGGGCTTATTGTATTGCTGGGAGGAGAAAGTGGGAACTGGAGAAAGGGGGAGGAAGAAAAGGAAGGAAGGAAGGAAGGAAGAGAGAGCTAAGGAGAAAACAGGACCTTTAATCCAGTCGGGGCTCCCTGCAAATACCTGTCTCTGTGATGTTTTTATTGTGTTAATAACGCCAGCATTGCAGCGGATTTGTCCTGATCTTGTAAAATTATAAATATTGATTTTTGTGATGGGAGTGGGGTGGGGAGAGGAAGGGGAAAGCCATCTCTTTCTGAAAGCCTCGATAACAGATCCTGGTTTATAATGCGGCGAGCTGTCATGTTGATGGAAGTGTGGATCAGTGTTGATACTGAATTTTCTACCCAGCCTCTGAGGAGAAGGAAGCTATCAGCTTTCTCTAGACTCTGTTTAATGCAATCTATTGGATTTTGTCTTTTTTATTTCATATTCTGGGTTAGGGATGTTCAGACCTGTTCTGATACTGCATAAATTCAGTAGTGATCACTTTTGTGAAGAAAAAGTGACATTATGAAAATAAACACACCCCTTAAAGATTCTATATGTAACTTTAAAAAAAACATTGTAAATAGTGACACCACAAGCTAAGGTTAGCCAGCCAGCTGACAAAGTAAGCTGCAAGCGGCCAGGCAGCTGACGCTATCCACTCAAGACAATATTTTGTCAATCCAACCCACGTCAAAAGGGGTGCCACCCCCAGTTGCAGCACCCCTGTCCCAGTTTACTAAGGTAGGCTGTATTGCTGCATTTTTACATTTGTCTTAATTCTGTCTTTCTGGTTTCTGTTGATGTCACTTTATTTAAATTTTTGGCAAGCAGTGCAAGTTTTGCTAATGATTCAAATTTTTGGATATTGCCCCATAGTATTTTGTCTGACTCTTCAGTTTTGGCAGGAAGGTTTGGACAGGATTTAAACAAAATACTTGAGTTTGGTTTTAAACCCATAGTAGCGCTTCAGAACTGTGACATTGTCAGAGTTATGCCCCTGTGCTATTCCAATGTATTATCCTCATTTAAGTATTTCTTAAGCATCGTCTCTATATTGTTACATTGAAGATGATGCTGAAAATGTTTGTCTGAGGTGAGAGTTGAGATGTGCCTCCACAAATTAACTTTATTTTAACAACTTTATTCTTTAATTTCAGCAACTCTACAACGTCAACAATCCGTCCACAAAACCAAATGCAACACCAAAAATGTCTTTTGACTGTCTTATTGTATCAAGACTACAACAACACGCAAAAGACAGAATTCTTTTGGAACATGGCATGTCAACACTTTTGCCTTTAGATGTGGTCGCACAACATGCTGCATAAAGTTCCTTTCAAGAGTACGGAGAGCTTAAAACGCATGCTGTGAGGGAGGGAGCCAGTGGAAAATGGGTTATATATCTAAAAATATTTTCCTACTAATAATAATTTATTTGTTTTCGTTCCCCAGTAGCTCACCTGGTGCAGCGCCGTCACTCTGGGGTTCGATTCTAGCTCTTCCTATCTATCTATCTATCTATCTATCTATCTATCTATCTATCTATCTATCTATCTATCTATCTATCTATCTATGCAGGACCAAAACTGCCTAAAATAAATAGATAAATAATTATGCAATTAAATGCACCAAAAATAAATATACTAGGCATTAATTCATTTAGAAATGTGATATTTCTGTTATAACTTTGTCTGTGTCTGTATCTATAGAAATATCCTGACTGGAGGTAGCCATTTTGAACTTGGCCACAGGTGTTTTGGAGCAGCAAGGCATGAAAAGTCGATCTGTGCACTCTGATGTTGATCAACATCAACAGGAGAGAAATAATAGTTTGTTGGCAGGTGAAAATCTGAACAAAATTATGAACTGTTTCCTCTAATAATGTACTGATGTCAAGGTAAAATATCTTACTATTTATTATAATTTTTTATCAAAGGCAACATTTACCACAGAAATCATAAAAATAAAATACGATTCATTCCCGCATATTCATTCCTTAGTGAGAAATCCAATTAAAATGTTGAATTTGCATTAATCATGTCTTACCCAGAGACCACAAGTGATTGCTTAATTAATTTATTATGAATCAAACTGCATCGTATCCATTCAATGGATGATACTAGTGAGCAGGGGATGACATTTTAGGAAAGGAGATGTCTGTCGTCTCCTCTGACTAAAGAAGGAAGTCCTCCCTCTATGTCCAAAGGCTTATTGACATAACCTGGTGTACAGAAGGAATTGTGAAAAGCACAATCTGAGGCACTTGACCTGCTTTGCCATTGCTGTGCTGCCTTTCATTGGGTTTCTGTAGCGGCCCTGGCCTGTGCTCTCCTTAGATGGAGGGGGATGTTTGGCCAACTTGACCTGTTGTCTCGGAAGCCATGGCTACTCAGAAGTGCCCAAATATTGAAACAGCAGGATGTAATCCTAGATTTGGAATGGGATACATTTAGTTAAATGTTTGCCGAGCCACAAATCGTGTAGGGCGTTGCCAAATGGCACTGAGACAGATGATACTACTGGGCTGGAACAATCATGAGGGAGGGAGTGTGGGGCGTTTGGATGAGAGGGCTGGGGAGACAGAGTGAGAGGAATGAGGCGGCGACTGTTGAAAAGAGTCATTCATGGAAGGATGGATCAGTGGGCAGGCCAAGCAGAGCTGTGGAGAGATCGCTGGAGCTGCTTTCATGGCCAGACGTTTTCTGGCTGGGCCCATATGTGCTCTCACGGGGCTCCAAAAGCATTCAGGCTGCCTCCCAAAAAGCCCTCAAACTCATCCCCGAGCACCTCCCACTTTGACAAGGACAAGGTGGTTCATCCACCTGCGTCACACACACCCAGGCTAATGCCAAAATGCCACTCTAATGCCAACTGTTTGTGCCATCGTAGACCAATGTGAGTTTTAACTTTAAAACTTCCTACATTCTTGATTTAAAGAATCAAATATTTTCAAGATTCCCTTATTCCATTTAAATTCTACTCTCTTAGTTTCATCCATGTTTGCGGAATGCATTTAAAATTGTTCGGGCCTATCAGCACCGTAGTATCCAGATGCAAGCTTTGTGGGCTGGGCTCATGGGTTGAACCGGGCCAGTGCGAGAAACACTGGTTGGCTTTTTCCACCAACAGGGGCTCCGTTCTGGTTCAAACCCCTAGTTTTGAACCGTCTGGAGCGTTTCAACTCAAACTACACCGATCAGCCATAACATTATGACCACCTGGGCACCCTGGTAGTCATAATGTTATGCAGCCCCATACCAACAAACTGTGATGCACTGTCTGTTCTGACATCTTTCTATCAGAACCAGCATTAACTTTTTTAGCAGTTTGAGCCACAGTTACTCATCTGTTGGATCGGACCACACGGGCCTAATCCTAACTTCAGTCAAGCAGCATAAATTTAGTGACAATGTGCAAATATTACTGACCTATTTTTGGGTGAGCTAAATATGCAGGATTAGTCTTATCTGTCACTATTTATAACACAGTGCTTTTGGCATTTTGTTGGATGGGCCATTTTAAAAGAAACATTTTATACATCCAAAGAACTTCTATAAAATCCATACCAGGCCTCTAATTGAGACCTGGCTTTATTTGTCAAGACTTATAGCCACAACAGGCTAATATAGAGGACCTGCCTCTAATTAGGATTATTACGATGAATTACTATACTCACTCCAGGCACCACTACACCATTTGGAACACTACTGCACATAGGGCTGCATACCCCTTGAAGTATATCCGGAAGCTAGAAACATTTTCGGTGTGTGGGCCAGGCAAACAGTACTTGTTGGACTGAACAGGCGCCATCCAGATATTTTTGTGATGGAGATTTTGGGTCTGTAATATTACCTGTATTGTACCTGTAAACTTGTATTTAAAAGCCTAAATTCAGTTCACTGTGAGCTCTAGTAGGGCTGTCACCTTCCAGTACATTCCCACCAGTCCTAGCAAACCAGCAGCTGTCCCATCCCCCTGGTCAGAGAGAATCTGAGATGAGCGGTCGGCCGGTGTGCATTAATCAGATCTGACTTGCATATCTGAGCCACCTAATTGCATGGAGGGAAATGTCAGAAAGCAAACGAGTCTAACATGTCAATGTGTTAATTCTGCTATCGATTTCATTGATGCACCATTCGCTCTCTCAGCTCATTAAAGCCAACGTGTCAGACTACACACACACGCTCAGAACTGCATAAGGAAGAAAGTGACTACAGTTTATATTTTCAGACAAATCCACATTTGAATTAACAGCTGCATTCACATCGCATGGTTCATACTTGTGGATGCTTTCTGATATTTCCAGAGATAACTGCTTTTATGTCTGTTAAAGTACAGTACAGTATCTAACAAAATACATTAAACTAGTGTCAGTGGGATCCAACCAGGCCAGTAGAACATTTCTGTTGACTTCCAGTTAGCAGATTTCTAACTAATCCTGCGTGTGGTCAGACATGCATCAACATCTCACCTTTTCATTACTGGTGTATGCGTTTTTTCCTCATAGATCCCTTGTCTATCCATCAATCACTTAAGCCAATGTTAGTTATCCCAGTTATGAAATGTGACATCATCCATGGCATCAGGGTCAACCCCCGACCTTTCTGTTAGGTCAGTTCCATGTTCATCTGAGCAGATCCGAGTTTGAAGATTAAGATTAGATTCATTTTAGTGGAATCACTGCAATCATGGTCAGCATGCATGTGAAATTTTTTGGTTTTATTATAATTTTTTAAATCTGAAAATCCTACCCAAATGCATAATGTATAATGTGTTTAGATCAGATGTGTGGACACCCAAGACCTCCAGCACGACAATGTGACCCTACCTGCTAGGGCCCAACTCAGATTCACTAAACACACTAGTTTTACAAATAACTAAATAACCATTTATCATTTAGTCATTAGACTTTGCTCTTTGTTGCTATTTTCTAACATCTAATTAGCAACAACTAATGGTAGCCACTCCGCCGCCAAGTAGTTACGATAGCACCAAACTTCCAGCACCAGCCATGGTATTTTCAGGTGTGAACCTTATGATTCCCTCAAGTCTTGAGTAAAAGTTGCTCCCTCAGCAGCTTCCTGAATGCATTCTAAAACAGAGCAAGGGTGTGGAGTGTGACTTTAAAGAGGAATCCAATAGTTGTTTTATACATTACATACAATTTCGCCAGTTATTACAATACAGTACTGAACATTAAAGAAACAAGAACCCCACATTTGAGAATACATGTGGGAGCCCGGATTTTTCTTGGTTACTATAATAATAATAATTAAAGCAGTGACTTTATGGTGCTATGAGTATGACTGAATGTTGGCATGTAGATGTGTTTAGGGTGGGACTCTTATCAAACATGCCGTTTTGCTGTCCCCTTTGACTACACTATAGCTGTGGTATTGATGCAGTATCAGCTGCTTTTAAACCCCCAACCCTCTGATACAGACTGGTTCTGGTTTGGATGAAGTCTGTTCCTTCTCCCCACCACTATTGTGTCACTGCTGCACTTAAAACATACTGACACTTAAAACTCTACCTGTAAGCCTGTGTGTCTGTGTAGTACACGTGTGTGTGTGGTGTGTGTGTGTATGTGTGTGAGACAGAAAGCGAAGTGGGGGGGGGGTTGAATAGAAATGGAGAAAAGGGCTGGTTGTCATAGCAACTCTGTTTTTCAAGGAGAGTCAACCATTCATTTCCACACTGAAGACTGCAAGGGAACACTTAACTCTGGTCTTCGCCTAAGGATACTACTTTAAAAGTCTCTCCCCCCCGCCCCCCTTGTCCTGTCTCTCTACCTCGCTCGCCCTCACTGAAGTGTCAATCTGAAGTGAAACATTCCGGCTTTCGGCTGCCACTCCAGTCCGCCAGCTCTTTTCTTCTTTTTTTGTTTCTCTCTCCCCTGCTCAGCTCCTACCTCTCTCGCTCGCGTTCTCCCCCTCATTCCGTCTCTTTCTTTCATTGTCTTTCTCCTCCTGCCATCTCTTTCAATTCCAAATCTTTGACATAGGAGAACTGAAACCTGTCATACCAAATCAACTCAGGGTTTATTTGAAGACATTAATAAGTTATGATATTTCAGATGTTAATTGCTACTTGTATCAAGGAAAACTACTATGTCGTGCTGTGTGAACACATATCATAACCAGAGTATGTGCCTCATCTCTCACTGTGAGCTGCTCAGATTTCATCCAGTCCTGATTTGGGAGAGGTGACCATTGCTGTGACTGTAAATGTGCTCAGCTTCCTGTCAGGGTCAATGGCAGAGCTCATTCCGCAGGGAGCCATTTGATTCCCCGCTGAGAGGGACATCATCATTACGATGTGACTTAATCTGGTCATCAGCTGCATAGGTATGCAAAGACTGACAGATGCCACCGTTCACTGCACAGTTTAGGAAACCCTTGTGTGTTGAAAAAGCCACCATATGACAAAAATTGAAAAAAAAATTGCAGCTCTTGCAGAAAGGTTAGATTGCTCAGTCTGGGTTGTGAATGGCCCCTTGTGAAGGTGTTTCCGTACAAGGTAAAGATGAAGACTGACAGGCCCATTGCTAAAGCTTTCACTTTTGTACCAGGCTATATTGTGTTGGAGGGGGAGCTAAGCCTGAAGGAGAAGCTCTTGATTTCAGTCAATCAAAATTACAGTGTTCACCTATTGTCACAAACTTTTTGTAGTGACCAAATATTACAATAGCAGGTCTCACCCTTAAAGTCCAGTGTGTAAAAGTCTTCAGCGTGTAACATTGGCATTTGATCTATTGGCAAAAATATAATATTCATGTTTTCATGAGTGTATAATAATAATAATATAGAAATTGTTGTTTTTGTTACCTTAGAATGAGCTGTTTTTATCTCCAGATGCAGCAGAGTCCACCATGTTTCTACAGTAGCCCAGAATGGACAAACTGAACATTGGCTATAGATGGGGCATTCAAGTTTTTTGGGGCCACTTAATAAAAAGAAATTATTTAAAATCAAATTTATAGATGCGCTTTTGATTGACATTTTACTAATCTCTATTAACCGATATCTGCATGCAGGATCTGTAGGCGGGGAACATGATTTTGGCATTGATAGCTTTTGGTTTCCGTTTGTAGTCCGAGTGGTATTGACATTTGACCTGGCTTTGGTTGCGTGGAGGTAAACAGTCCATGTGGAGAGCTACAGAGGTGGAATGCATAATACAAAATGCAATCTTGGAACCCATCTGCTATTGTCTGACAACAATTTAGCTTTGAATTTGCTTTTTCTTAACAGTTCGTAGGGATAAGCTGAAATTTGTCATCATTCTCATGTATCAAGTTGTTAATTGGACATTAGTGGAGGACATCGTGGCCCAGTTATCTGTTTTCTGGATATCTGCTGGCTAGACCGGAAACCTCCATTGCCCCCAGAGCTTGACTAGTTGTCAGACAATTAGTTGATTTTACAGTAAAGACTGCAGTAGCACATCAGTGAAATTGGCAACCAGTCTAATGAATGTTTTACTATATGGCTATGCCCCTCACCTTATATTTTATATCCACCTTATTATATCACTAGCTGCTATCTCCGCTAAAATGTGGTGTATGCCTGGTCTTAAGTATGCGTGAGGAGTGCACTTCATTTAGTACCAGTTTACCAGTAAAAGTACCAGTTTATGTGTTTGAAATGGCGTATGCATTGTTTTGTGCATCATTTATACTGTACATCTTTCGGCTGTGATCACTCATTGTATGTGAATTTTTTTTCACTCATGGTTGTTTCAAATGCAAATATGTATGTACAAACATATCCTTAGGGCTTCTCTTTCTGCACAAACCAAACAACAGCACATTATTAGTATTGCGGCATTTCACCTCTGCCACAGTTCACCAGTAACACTCGCATCACAGCATGGCTTCTTTACAATGCAAATACAAGGTACATTAAAGGTCAGTTGTCCGCACAAAAATGAAACCATAATGAGGTACACACACACACACACACACACACACCTACACACGACACTGGAGATGCAAGCTGCCACTAACAAAAGCAGCTTCACACTCCTGTAATTGGATTTCATTGTGGTTGCTGGAATATCTTTAGTTTATTTCTGTGATATTGTCCCCATTGTTGCCTTGTGACAAAAGATCAGCTGCTCAAAGTTCTGTTTGTCTCCATATCATTGTTACATCAAGGTTTACACACAGGAACACAGTTTTTCTCCCTGCCTGTCCTCATCCTGATGTGAACTTTAACCATGGTGATTTTTTTTATAGGTTTCGCTATTTACAGTACTTACTGGTTTATATAACTTGATATAGGAGAGTTGTAAAGACTTTTAGACTTTTAGATTGCATTACATATATAAATTTATCTTACACTTCCATAGAACCTGTCTGAATACTTTGGGGATTGATATAAAACTTGTATATATGATGTTGCCTGTGTTTTCACGGCATAATCCTAAATTGTATCAAACAATGTAGCTGCATCTTAAAGGACCAGTGTGTAAGACTTAGTGGCATCAAGTGGTGAAGTTTAAGATTGCAACCAACTGAATACTGCTCACCATATGCACACACAAAACCAGGATCATCAACAGTCTAATGAGGGGCATCAACCATTATTTGTAAGTTCTCTCTTTGCTTAACTTTAGGACCTTTTTCGTTATCTTAATGTTTGTTGGAATCTCTGTTGTTTTGAGTCTGACTAAATCCATGGCTGCACAGATCCTGCACTGCTAAGCCCCCATTTGTTCTGCTTTTGTTTACAAGCCTTATGTTCCTGTTACAGTGCTTTCCCTAGGGCTTCAGGCAGCCTCATGCTAGATTGATAGTGTGTAATGTGTAGATGGTAAAGAAAACTTTCCTCAATTAAGTTTGTTAAACAATTTAGCATTGTGCAGCAGTGAGCCCGTGTGTAGGATTTAGTGGCATCTAGCAATGTAGTTGTAGATTGCAACTTCCTCGCTTCACCCTTGCCTTCAAAGCAAGAATAAGAAACTGCAGCAGCTGTGAAACTCGCAAAAAACGCAAATGGCCCTATCTAGAGCCAGTGTTTGATTTGTCTGTTCTGGGCTACTGTAGAAACATGGTGGACTCTTTTTATGTTTATATTTGACTTTATATTTACAGTAAATTACTGGTTAATAGGTACATTACTTTCACAGCTAGTTACTGTATATACATTTACAGTAAATTACTGGTAACTAGGTACATTTCTTTCACAGTAAGTTACTAATTCATTGTGAAATGACAGCTCTATACCGTGACCTCAGTAGTTATGCCACCACATTACTGTAATTTAGCAGTAGGCTGAATTAGTTAACTGTAGAAGTAATGCAAATCAGTAGCCAGCTATTTTGTTGAAATGTATATAAAACTCTAAAGGTAAAATTACACTGACAAGCTACTAAATGGCTAATTCAGAAGAATATGTGGATGTCAGTGTACTCTTCGAGACTCTGCAAAGCAGCCTTTCAGTACCTGTATTGAATAAAAGTTCTGAGAATTCCACTTAAAGGGGAAATATAATTATAACTAAAATATAATACAAGTTGAAAAAAAATATATATTGAGTTTAATTTTCATATTTCTGACCTTATTTATCTGGAAGAGCAAACAGAAGCTACAGCAAAATTACAACCCAAGCTGTCCATTGCAATTATCCATTACTTTCTTCAAAAGATCAAGTTCAAAAGAATCTAAATTAATACATCATTTGCATGCATACATAAATGCAACATGGCTTTCCAAATGTAAACACTGTCTGTGCAATAAGAGAACAACTTCAGCTTCCATCGTATTAATACTGAAAAGAGCGCCAGCGCTAATCGCTAGCTACGCCCTAATTGGTTAATGTGTTTAATTGTATTATGTACCTGAAGGAGTGCTAATGTAAATTCTAAGCTAATTGTTAGTTTGGTTAAGGAACAGCTCAGAGCAGGGTAAAATATTTAAGGTGCATTGCACTTATTTTGTGTTAATATTAAAATCATTCAGCTTTAAATTGTTTGCTTGTTAGCCACGGTTAGCAACCAACCAGTCTAGCGTAGTTGTTGTTGTTATACGTCATCTAGGGCGCGCCGGTAAACGTCCCATGCTGCGTTCAGGCAGGCTCGGAAATGCTGAAGCCTACAGAACAAACATCAGTTATAAAAACCGGATACCGATAATTCCCTATTTTACATTTTTTAGTGAATATCGGCATCCCTACTTATAACTCAACTCATATGGGATAATGTGGCCGTTTCCCGCACCACAGCAGTGCCTCTGCTGCTCCGCTACGATGGCAAGCTAGCAGGTGAAGGGTCGGATTTCTGTGAAAATCCAAAGCTTGTTCCCGAGTGCTTTCTCTCTCTTTCCTACAGTGTCAGCTAACGTTAGCTTAGAAATGTCCATTAACGTCTACAAACAACGGGCACCCACCACAACACAGTCCAACACAAAATCCACAGTCAAAACTAATATGACTGCAAAGCTTGAGAAATGTATTGTAGTTTTAGCTGGCTAACGTTAGCTTGCTAGCTAACACAGGTAAATTGCTAGCTCGCTGGCTGTGTCCTGGATGCTTGCTGTGTCCTGCTTGTTAGTTGCTTTCTGGTGTTGGCTGACAGGGTAAATTTGTAAATGGCAAGGTAGTTAGTAGCAAATAAAATACATTGCAGATAGTAACGTTATTCTAAATATAATTGTAATTTATGTTCCAGCGTCTAGTGTGTCACCTTTGCCAATTCACAGGATGCTTGCGCCTACAGACGTGGGTAACAGGGTGCTGACTGCAGTTCACCTAATAGCCGCTGGTGTCAATTCAATTCAATTCAATTCAGTTCAATTCAATTTCATAACAGAAGTTATCTCAGGACACTTTTCAAATAGAGCAGGTCCAGACCGAACTCCTTATAACATTATTTACAGAGACCCAACAGTTCCCACCATGAGCAAGCACTTGGCGATGGCGGCAAGGAAAAACTTTCTTTTAAAGGGCAGAAACCTAGGGCAGACCCCTCAGCTCTAGGTGGCTGGTCGTCTGTCTTGACCAGTTTGGGTGAGAGAGAGAGGGGAGAGAGAGAGAGAGAGAGAGAGACAGACAGACAGACAGATGTGCACAGCAACAACAGTAGCAACAACTACACTAATAGTAGTGACTGATGATGATGAACATGAAGAAGATGATGACGATGACGACAACAACGATGGGGGACAATGAGCAGTGATTATAGTAATAATAGTAACTGTAGTAATAATAATAGTAATACTATTAATAACAATTAAAGCTGCAAGCAGCATTGAACTGGACCATTATGCCACGCCCATCCACAAGACCAAGACAATACCTTAGTGTTTGGCACGACTGAATTTTGAGCAAAATTTCATGAATGTTTGGGCATGTTTAGCCCCCCAAAAGGTGTTCAAATATTAACAGAAAAGCTGATTTCTGCCACGTCGCCATGGCAACAAGGTTTGACAAAAATTCTTAAGATTTGTGACATGTCTGTCATCGTCCTATGGGACTGCTGAAATAATTTCAGAAGGATCTAGTCAATCTGCTGGGAGATATACATAAAAGAAAAAATATATATTTCCTTTCGCCACTAGGTGGCGCTCTCAATATTACTGAATATTATCACATAGATGTGTTCAGGGCAGGACTCTTATCAGACAAGTGAAGTTTGAAGCCGATTGGACAATGTACACTCAAGTTAAAGCGAACTTGTGTGTTCTGGCGGTACATCAAAATTTCCCGCCACGCCACAGACACGCCCCCTCACCACAGTCAACACATATCATCAACAATGTGTTTTGCATTTTATAAGTAAATTTCAGGTGGATCTGATCATCCTGCTAGGAGTAGAACATGAAAGTATAAAACGTTATACTTCCTGTTACCACTAGGTGGCGCTCTGACTATTACTGAATATTATCACATAGACGTGTTCAGGGCGGGACTCTTATCAAACGTGAAGTTTCGTTGCAGTCGGATCATGTTAGCAGAAGTTATGACAAATCCCTCTTTTTATGGCGAGGGATCGAAATTGCACGCCACGGGACGCCACGCGACGTCCACGATGTTCAATGGAATAACGTAAATAGCACAGCTTTTAATGGTGAATGTGTTTAGATGGCTGTGTCCAAGTGTGGAGTCGATCCGATAAATTCCCTAGGAGGTGTTTGTTCAAATACAAACGTGTGCAAATCGCCAGAAATGATCGCTAAATCCAAAATGGCCGACTTCCTGTTTGGTTTGAGGGATGGGTCCAAGAGGTTTTTCTGTTTTTTGTTTATTACGATAGACATGCGTACCGTTTTTTGTACGTGTCGACCTTACACGTCTTCACGGCTGATTCGGGGGGGCGGGGCTTAGCCATTTGGCAGCGCCCGTGCACGGGGACAATTGCATACCGCTATTTTCGCTACGTTTGAATTCTGTGCAATTTTCCCTGACTTTTCAAGCATGTTGCGGCCGCCAAATATGAGGTCGAAGAGGCAGAAAAATAATAATAATTCCTTGCATTACAATAGGGCCTTGCACTGGTCAGTGCTCAGTCCCTAATAATATCAGTGATATTAACAATGGCAGTCAAGCAGGACCATGGCAGGAGGCTCCACCAGGATCCATAAGAACCTGCGAGACGAGAAAGCACAAGAACTCCAGGGAAGAAGTGAAGTTAGTAACCTGCATTAATGGAACATTAATGAGTCCAGAAAGAGAGAGGAAGAGAGGAGCTCGGGAAACCCCCGATAGTCTAGGCCTATAGCAGCATAACTAAGGGATGGTTCAGGACTCACCTGATCCAGCCCTAACTATAAGCTTTATCAAAGAGGAATGTCTTAAGCCTACTCTTGAATGTGGTGAGGGTGTCTGCCTCCCGAACCACAACTGGAAGCTGGTTCCACAGGAGAGGAGCTTGGTAACTGAAGGCTCTGGCTCCTGTTCTACTTTTAGAGACTATAGGAACCACAAGTAGCCCAGCATTCAGAGAACGTAGTGTTCTAGAGGGGTAATAGGGTACTATGAGCTCTTTAAGATATGAAGGGGCCTGACCATGAAGAGCTTTATAGGTGAGGAGGAGGATTTTAAATTCTATTCTACATTTTACAGGGAGCCAATGCAGAGAAGCTAGTACAGGAGAGATGTGATCTCTTTTTCTAGTTCCTGTCAGTACTCGTGCTGCAGCGTTCAGAATTAATTGGAGCGTTTTAATGGACTTATTGGGGCAACCTGATAATAAAGAGTTGCAGTAATCCAGCCTTGAAGTAACAAATCCGTCTGTGACAGTCACTGTCACTGTTAACAATGGTTTTCATTAGGCCTGTCGCGATATGCGATAAATCAATTAATCGCACGATAAATAAAATGAGCTTGATCATTTTTTCGGCCGCGATAGTTTCCATTTGCATGCTTGTTTGTTTTCCTGGTCTCTCTCTCTACCAAAGAGACTGGATGACCACTCCGGTGCAGCGGTGACCCCTCTTGGTTCCTTAGCGTAACGAGGAGTGAACCCTCGTGTCAATCACTTGTCAGGCGCATGGTCTCTGTGTGGGGAGACGGGACTCCTGGCGTAGCCTACCACAGAGTACAGCAAAAGAGCCGCGTGAGGAGTATAGCATGAGAAAACGCTAGTTGGAGGAAAACATGGATTTGGTTTCAAAGCCAAACGCTACAGCTGCAGTGTGGGTGCACTTCGAATTTAAACCTAGTGACCGAGGTGAACCACTAAACCTGAGCGAGTCGGTATGTCGCATTTGTGGTAAAACCACATGTCTTAAAAGCAGTAACACGACAAACATGCATATGCACCTAAAACATAATCATCCGATGCAGTTTTCCCAGCTGGGAAAAAAAAACTACTACAGATGGGCCGTCTCCGTGCACAATCACTGGGGCGTTTAGTCGACAAACAAAGTACAAACAGGACAGTGCAAAATGGTGTGCACTCACAGACAGTGTAGTTCGATTCATTGCTAAAGGGATGCTGCCCTTTAGTATCGTTGAAAAGCCAGCAGAGTGTGGTTTTTAATTCCCATTTTGTTTATTGTTTTCGTTTGAGTTTGGTTTTTATTCAAGTGCATTTTTTGTTAACAGAGACTGAGAGTCCATTTTATTTATTGTTTTTGATTGTTTTGTTCATTTCTTGTGGATATTTAAAATGTCTTCCAGTTCCAGTATTACATATTGTTTAGAAATAAAAGTTTATTGATCTTTGAAAAGGTGTACCTGCATTATTATGCCATTATCATTATATTAGATGAAAATGGTCCCGGAACAACAATATTATCGTTTATCGCAATAATTTCTGGGACAATTTATCGTCCAGCAAAATTTGTTATCGTGACAGGCCTAGTTTTCATATAGTTACACAACCTTCTTTGACCAGGTGTATCAGTACCTATTTAGCTGCTGCTACAGACTTTGATTAATCAGAAAAGCATTAGACAGTTGGCCTACAAGACTATCAGGTCTATCTATTGTCTCTATGAATGTATATTCCCAAGGTCAGCAACATTGTCTCTGTAATCCATGCCTGAGTAAATGTTTTCTAAATTCTAAATTCAGAATTAATTATAGATTAGACAGTGGATAACCCTATGATTAATCAATCTAGATCAGGAGTTAAAGCTTAGATTGGATAAACAATAATAAACATATTTTTTGTCAAAAACAACCAGTATTTAAATAGGAACAAACTATTATTTATCTTCAGCTTGATCTGATGTTAATAAAGCAAGTATCAGATTTTTTTTTTTTTTTGGTTATCATTATTATGGGACAAACAAACACAGTAATAAATGAAATGGGAAATATTTTGTCTGTAATTAAAATATGTGCAAAATATCTGACACAACAAATTATCAAACAATCTTTGGTTTTGTTTTAGATTATTATTGCTCAAAAGTTTGGTTCAATACTTAACTGGGGAATATCAGAAAATAGTCTCAGAATAAAGCGGCAGGTGTAGCTCTATCATGTGGGATGTTTCTAGAATGTCTCTCTCTTGAAGTGAAAAATAAATGACTGTTGGCAGGGCTCCAGACTAACTTTTTGCATTGGTTGCACTGGTGCGCCTAACTTTTTTTTTTAGGTGCACCAGCACAAAATTTAGGTGCACCCAAATGTTTCACTGCGTTGCCTTTAACGCCATAAGGTAACCATTTTATTGCTCTCCATAACTTTCATATAATGTGAATGATTTTTAAACAAGAATAAGGTGTAGAGAAATGCTTGTCTTTATTTGAAGCACAATTATATATAAAAAGAAAATAGTTTTAAAGTGCTTCCTGGGAAATTAATTAAAAAAACAAAAAAAAAAAAAAATTTCCAAATAAAAGGTTGTGTTTAAAGTGCTTCACTGAGCTGAAATTGAACATTTCAAGTAAAATAATTATTAATGATAATAATAATGATTACTCCTACCTGCCGCTGAAATGCAGCTGGGAGAGGGGCCACTTTCTCTACACACTTGTCACAGCATATCGTGTGTTTTTTAGATGTTTTTCTAAAGTTTCGATACGAAACGTTGTTGACCCGCTCACGAATGCACTATTTGATGTTACATCCTTTGTCGTACCTCAGCCAGGGAAATTGTTTCAGCCAGTCCTGTCTGAAGGAATTTTTTGTTAATATATATAATTTAATATAATATTTTGGCCTTTTTAATTGGGTCTCGGAGCCGGGCTCTATCCCAGACTCGGTTGTCTCCTCCTCTGGTTCCGAGTCTGATGCTGTCGCAGAAGGACCGGGGCTTGGCATCTCACCAGGGACCGAGGGCTCCGTGTCTTGACGGGATGGACTCTCAGTAGTAGGGATGGATGGGATTATAGTAGTAGGGCTGGTTGTAGGCTTGGTTTTCTTAACCCTTTAAGCGCCAAAGTCGCAAAATTGCGACAGGACGCGGTACTGAATCAAACAGCTGTTTTCTCCTAATAGAGTGTTATATGTCGTTCATACTCCCCTCCACTAGTTGGCAGACATCCCGTACTTAGACCTTAGCTCAGAAAAACGTCATGTTTCAATGCAAAATGTTCGAGGAAGTCCCGTCCAAACTGTTGGGTGGGAAACCGGAAATAGTGCGCCACAGCGCTATTTATGCTGAAGCAGTATTGCTGGATTTAGGAGTTATTGAGACGAAATAAACGAAAATGGCAAGCAAAGAGTTGACGCTTAGGGAGGTGATGGGTCTCCTATCCGCTGACTCTGACTCTGAAGGGGAAAATCTACCTTTGGGAGATGACGGCCGGTCGTTTAGTGAGCGTGAAAGTCACGGCGCGTCTTTGCACCGGCGCTGCATGGCAGAGCGAGGAAAACACACAAGCACAATCACACAACCCTTTGCCCAACATAGGTGGGAGTACTACACAAACTCGTAGTATCAGTAAGGGAGCTAATAGATGTGGTAGAAGTAGCGGGGGTGGTGAGAATAGCGCTGGGACCAGCGTTAGCGTTCACTCTTTCTACCGCGCCGGTCACGGTGCGTCCATGCGCGACAGTGGCGCAGCCATCCGATGTGGCAGTGGTGTGTCTGTCCATTTGTTAGGCTATGTGGTGGTGGGGGGGTCTCTATATTGTTCATATTGTCTCTGTACTGTGCCTTGCAATGAGAGGTTCCACACTCTGGCACTCTGGAGCCCTGGCTGGTTTTCATTAGGAATGTCATAACAACAAAGAGTTATTTTGCAAGGCACGCTGCTGGTGGTTGTTTTACCTCAAAACTGCATCAGTAATATACAGAGCAATGCTAGAATGGAATTCACTTATAAATCACACTACACAACAAAATAATGTATGTGGGTTTTTAAAAAATGCGAGCACTACTTTGGTCTTTGGTGGGAGAAGGGTCCATGGGCAATCAAGGTGAAATGTTGATATTTATCTATTTGTTTGTTCATTATACATTCAGTCAGAGCCAGTCCTTTGTTGTTGTTTTATTTACAGTATATGTGCATTACAGTGTATTGTGATGAGTAATATGTGTATATTTGAATAGTATTGTCACCATGTAATCTGTGTTGATCCCAGGAAGAATAGCGATGCAGAAGCTAGTGGGATCTTAAACTGAGGTTTTAGGAAGAACAGGACCAGGCGGACTCTCCATTTGGCCACTTGGATACCCAAATTACCCAAAGTGTGCCAAATGGTTTTTTACCTCTTGAAAGAGAATCTGGCTACAAAATACTACTGTTTCCCACATACTGGAGGTTATGTGCAAACAATGCAGCCTTTGGCAAAGACATTTACCCTGGGAATCATCAGATTCTACTACTGTGCACAGTATAACATGA
Source organism: Dicentrarchus labrax (assembly GCF_905237075.1). Classification (NCBI taxonomy): domain Eukaryota; kingdom Metazoa; phylum Chordata; class Actinopteri; family Moronidae; genus Dicentrarchus; species Dicentrarchus labrax. The sequence continues at coordinate 1,824,637 of NW_026136709.1, forward strand.
AGAACAACAACTAAATACTTTTATTATAACAATACAATATTAAGAAGTTTTATTTTGTTATGAGTCAAACTTGATTATCTAACATAGATGACACAAACACAAAGAATCATTGTCAACAATGCATACAATATAAAAACTGTCAATAAAAAGTTAAAAGAAAACAAAATGAGTAATGTTCAAAAACATTTGTACTCCTAGTCTAATGTTATAAATAAAACTTAAGTGAAAGTACATTCAACTACCAACTATCAGTCCAAGGTCAAAAACTGAAAAAAAGCACAAAAACAACAACTATGAAATGGATGTTCCTGAGTTAGGCACTGGTTGAGTGCTGTGGTTTCACAATTGTCTGCATCCTCATATGGTACTCTTGAAAGCCGTTCCTCGTCGAGGTGAAACACAGGGCAACGTTGCACCTGCATCAGCACGTTTATGTTGCCCCCCCCGATCCTTGCAGACAACACAGACCCTCTGCTGAGCAGTTGCAGTCCCATGTCAGTGGGGCTGAGGGTGGGGCAGCTTTGGCCTTACACCTTTCTGAAGGACCTCCCTAAATAGTTTTGCGTCTTTGATCATACGACGGCGCAGAGCTTGAGTAGGATGCTTGAAGTCACGAGCAATGTCAGCAAACTGCGTGTGGAGGCGCACTGTATGTTTTGTGTGGTAGTAAATTGTCACCTTCTTGCTGTCCTCCTTCCAGTTGACAAAGAGGAGGTTGTCCTTCCACAGCCACCTCATGTCAGCCTTATTCGTGTTATAGGTGGCAAGTTTTTGCCTTCTCCCAGTAGAGCAAAGTGATGAGTAACTCAGACCCTTCCCGATGTGGCACATCTGCCAGTAAAAGACTACACCTTCAGACATCATGGTATATTTGCTATATTTACTTACATTACTTTTTTTTTTAGTAATCTGAGGTCTTTGAGAGCGATGTTCTCTTTGCTTACATCTCACTCTCTTTCTTGCTTTCTGAAGGTTGAATGCACCTATTATAAGTCGGTTCTAACAAAAGCCTTTGCTAAATGTAAAGCAAACCATTTACATAGGTCTAAAAGTTTACAGGGCAGGAATTATACCACGGCCAAATGGTCAGTGCTGTGGATGCCCTGCACTATATTTCTTCAACTCCCAAAAATATATCTGTAACCAGAGACATTCAGAAAGCTAACGCTGTTAGCATCTTGGGTGTAACGTTAACAGTGGGTTAGTTTTGTTCCTTCATCAGGCATGTGTAGTCTGTAGCTAAGCTCAGGTTGCAGTTACTGTGTTATGTTTGCTGCCACTGAAAGTTGCTGTTTATGTAACGTTACTTCTTGGACTCTTCACAGCAACCTGTGAAAAGCTAAGGCTAGCTAGCATTACTTAGGCCAGTGGTTCCCAACCTGGGTGTTGCAAGGCCTTGATTTTAAGGGACATACGAAAACTTTAAAAATATACACAGTAGCCACAGTTAATACTAACAGTCTGCTGTATGATGGCTTCCTGGTGCGCAGGGGCTGCAGACAGGGGTCTATATCTGGAGTTAGGATAGGTGAAGAAAAACATATATTATTTCCTTATTCGCAGACAATGTCCTTTTATATCTGAATAAACCTGAGAAATCAATCTCTGCAGTTTTAAAATCTATTGCCACAGTCAGTAACTTGTCGCGTTATAAGATTAACCTAGGGAAGTCGGTCGCTACGCCCTTTAATATCCCCCAGGATAGGTCAATACAATCTCCTTTTCAAGTGTCCAGGAGGGGTTTCAAATACTTAGGTATCTTTGTCATTCCTGATTTAAATAAGCTGTTTGAAACTAATTAAACTCACCCCTAATTCAAAAGATTAAGAATGATCTGACAAAATGGGCCTCCCTACCAACTTCTCTCCTTGGGAGAATCAACACTATAAAAATTAATATTCTCCTTAGGTTGAACTATGTATTTCAAAATCTCCCGTGCTATTTGAAACCTGCCTTTTTTAAGTCACTGATTTCTCATATTTCTCGCTTTATTTGGAACAACAAACACCAATGAGTTAAGTTCTCTATACTTACTAAGCCAAAGGATCTGGGAGGCTGCCCAATCTACAACTATATTATTGGTCAGCACAACTTAAAATGATGTCAAATTGGTTTATGAACAGGAAACATTCCTTATAGTTGGGTCTTGAATCCCTATTTTGCTATCCCAGAAGGCTTAACTCCCTTCCTTTTATCAATAATATAGATCAGTTAAATCATCTCAAGAACAACATAATTGTTTACAACACACTACTGGTTTGGCGAGATGTGAAGAAATACCTGAATATTCCCCCTGTCATCTCTCTCCATTCTCCCCTGGCTCTGAATCCAGATTTACCAGCACAGATTAGGAGTATTGGTTTGATGGAGTGGACATCTAAGGGCATGTCAAACTTTACTTTCACTCGGTAATCCAGGAGGTCTCTGGTAAACAGTTTTTGTTGACTCCTTCTTTCTGTCTACTTAACCATGCACCAGACAATTTCTCGGACACGGACACCAAATCTCTGTTGATAAATCTTTTGTTTTTGGCTAAAAATTGTATCTTGCTGCGGTGGTCGACTCTCCAGATCCCTACAGTCGACATGTGGATATCACAGACTTCAGCTCCTATTCCTCTCGAGAAGTTGACTCATGACCTTAATCACAAATCGGACAAGTTTTGGAGGATCTGGGAACCATTGCATTCCTTTTGACAGAAGCCATAACTTATCATCTGTCCTTGGAAGATGAGGACTGTCTGCCCTTTCATTTGTTTCATGTATGTGCTCTGCATTTACCTGTCTCCTGTAGTCTTTTTATTTACTTATTTATTTTATGTATATGTAGAAATATATAGCGCATCGCTCACTGTTAGTTTGGGGTGGGACTTTTTGTTTTGTTTTGTTTTGTGTTTTGTTTTGTGTTTTTTTTTCTAATGTTTGTGCTTATAAAAATGAGAAACCAATAAAAAGAGTATTAAATATATATATATATACACACACACACACAGTAGGCCTATATCTCAGCATTTGGTTCACCTCTGTAGAGTAAATTGTCAATGGCCGAGCATCAGGGACCAGAAAACACTGAATTTGTCAAAAAGAAGCCTATTAAGTCTGTATGATTGTCAAAAAATACAGACAGAAAATTTCATAAGAAATTCCCTAAACGGGGAATTATAGTATAGTTTTAAAGAAATGTTACTGCTGCATTGAGGTTGAGCTGTTTTATAATTATAATTATGACTATTATATTATATTATATTATATTATATTATATTATATTATTAGTGCCCGAGCAGACTGCTGCAAAGCCCTGCTGAAATGCGTGAGATGATTCTTTTTCTGCCAAAAGAATAAACTTTTTGGCGGCTGCAACATGCTCAAAGCACAGCGAAACAAGCACAAAATCTGTACATATGAAAACTGGTACACATGTATTTTGACCGGGAAAACAATAAAACTTCAGGAAGTCAGCCATTTTGAATTTAGTGGTCATTTTTGTCCCTTTGCACACGCACTTTTAGGGAATTTGATCTTCCCAATTAAATCTGGGACTGTGAGGTCCCATTCAGTGCATGCAATTACAGTGTATTACTGTAACAGAAGAAGGGTTGTTGGCGAGAGTTGCAGAATGCATAAATACAGCAAGCAGGTTGTTTGTTTGATAAGACTGCAGGCTCAGACATACAGCCGTTTGAATTAAAAGCTTGGAGCCATACATTCTAGATTAAATATAATTAATGATACATGTTTTTGTAATTAGTGAATTTTTGATACATTGCAATTATTATGAGCTTTATAAGAAATAAAACTGAGCATTTCTTCTAATCAGTGACTAAACATAGATCATTCATCACCATGAGGGGAGCAAATACCCTCATTTTCATTTATATAAGCAGTCAACTGGTCAACCTTAAACAGCTAAGTTCCATAGCTGTTCAATGAGTTACGGTCTAATGAAGGCCTCTCAAAATGTGGTTGAATGATTGCATTTTTAAAGTAATAATTCAAGTTGTTAATGCACTGCTGGTGATTAAAAGGATTTGAGGATAAAGTGAATCAAAGTCTTCCCGGAGTAAAGTAGTAGTCAAAATATGTGAATACAAAGACGTTTTTATATTGACAGTAGCAGTGTGTCTCATCAGGACATGTCCCTGTGTGCATCAGCTGTCAACTCCAATTGAAAAGAACTCAGTTTCTTCTGCAACAGCTTGGCAGAATGTCCTGATTTTCATTTTGAGCCCATGTTAACAGATCAGCTGCGTCTGCAGTGACGCTTCACTAGAGAGTTGAGGTCTGGACCTTATACAGGGAAAAGTGCATAGGGAAACATAGTGCTGGCAGCCACAGCTCTGTAGCAGCCACAGACGTCCCATGCCAGAGACATAACGCACTGCTCAAGCGGCCTATGTAAACGGGGTGTAATTGTCAGTGGCGGAATAAGTGTGCCGATACTTTTACTATCTTGACGGTAAAACATGAGACAGGTAATCTGTGAAAGAATCAGGTTCCTCTGGCTCCTCCTAGTGCTCCGAATGACATTTGTAAGAATCCACCAGGCCTGAACGAAAACAACCAATCAGAGAAAGCTAGTTTATTGTTGAGTCTCATTCCCAGCATCTGTATTTGACACTCTGGGAATGAGACTCAACAATCAACTATCTTCAAGCCACCAACCCAAACTGTCTTTCTTTCTCGGCTATGATTAGTTGTTTTCTTCCAGTGATCTTTTGGGCGGTTTTAATCATCCGCTGCAGAGTTCTCCTCTCCTGGACCATGCACATCCCATAATGCCAGTTTGTGATATTCCCTGTCAAGATGCTTTCTTTTAGGGCCTTAACTTTTTATTCAAAATTCCAAAATTTGTTAAAACGTAGTAATGTGTAAAGTAAATTTTTAAATGTACAGTCCACGGGTGCAACAGACCATTTGAAGTAGTTTACCTTGTGATCCAGCAAAGGGCACTCCACAATCACCTTGACCTATTGTACCCTACTGACCTATCGGGAAACTAAGCTAGTAATGTTATGTTGTTTTCTATGAAAATGGAGGACAAGCAAAGCCATCCTGAGTGGACAATTACCAAAGCATCTGAGGAGCAGCGTGCTTCTGTCGACTTTGCACAATGCAGCTGTCTAACTCTACAATGACAACCAATCTGCAGACTCACTTGCTATTTGCCCTAAAGATCATTATACTTTATGTAAATTCATAATCTGCAAAGTAACAATTTGCTACTGTATAGCTGTTGAATAACTTTAGTGGGGTAAAAAGTACATTATTGGTTCTGGATTTAAGTAGCACAGAATACATCAAATTTTGCTTAAGTGCAATGTAATGTACTGCCATTCCACTACCTTCAACAGTAAATCGAACGCAACTGAGGGTCGGTTTTACACTGATCTTTAGCTAATTGCTCATGCACTTCAGTTTCCGAATGATTAACAGCATTACAATAATCTCATTCAACGCTGACGGCAATTTGAATGTAGTTGAGGGTGACTGATTTGATTGAACGTGGTTGGCTGGCCCCTGTGAATGAATATGTGCATGTTTATATTTGTGTGATTGAACTTGCCTCGCTCTGATTCCTGTTCTCTGTTTCTGACTGAGAGCCTCTCCACGGCAACGCACACCGCTAATTCCACACATGGGTTGCAGGCCACCTCGCCGGCAGGAGTGCAATCGCTCATGCGCCATGCACTTCCTCTGTGCACTTTGTGGTTAAATCAGCTGTGAGTGCCGGAGTACAAGAGCACAGTGAAACCATCAGCCAAGTGAGGTTCGACATTTTACAGCCAGCACTCCACTCCAGAGGAGGGCCCGCTTATGCCTGCGAGTGTACTGACACCACCCCTCATTCCACCATGAAAACCCATTTAATGGAATCACCCAGCAAATTTAATAATCCTCAGAAGATAATCCGCCAGCTCGCTGTTGGGCCGGCGATTTCCCCTCGCACCATCAGCTTTGATTCCGAATTAAATGGAGTGTTTGTCTAGCTCGTCTGCTTTTGTTACCGTCAGGCGCTTTGTAGTGAGTGAGTTACTGCCTCACTCTTTGATATGAATCATCACGCAGAAATGGAGCGGTCTGAGCGACTGAATCTGAGTCTGGAAGAAAAGAGAGGCTTTCTTCACTTCTGAGACAAAGAAAGAACTGAGACGGAAATGTTAAGAAAGTACAGACATCTGAATATTGGGCTTTTCAATCACACTTCAATATGCAACATGATGGTTTTAACCATCAATATATCAATCCTGATTAATTAGGAAGCCTTGTTATAGTTACTGGTAAGGTAACTTTGATGTTTTTTTTATGTTTTTGGGGACAGCTCTAAATGGACAGTAAAGGGGGAGAGAGAGGGGGGTGACACACAGCAAAGGGCCACAGGTTGAACCCTGGGCTGCTGCAGCAAGGACTCAGCCTTGGTACATGCTCGCTTCATCAGGGTGCTCAACCCTTGGCTGTTTTCACTCTATTGACAGGGTTTATGGCAAATTCATTACATGCCTTTGCTTGGGATTTCATATACTGTTGTCAGATAAAGTTACTTTGAAATGCCATCAGTTTGTAAGAAAATATTCAAGTTACACATAGCTGAAATTCTAAAATCATCTCAAATCAATCATCTAAAGTCTATTTACTTTTTAAGCAACCGTGGACGAGAAGGCTTTGGTACTCAGACAAAATATTATATTGGAACATGAACAAATCCACGACAGCTCGGCAAATCTTTCTGCCGATGGACATAATTAAATAATTACCCCCTGGGATTATTAAAGTATTTCTGATTCTGATTCTGATCATGTGATATAATAGAAAGCTTCAGCAACAACAGCTTCTAAAAGTTTGATAAAAAAATCTTAATTCATGGACCACTTGCTAAGTTTTTCTCAACTGCATATCACAGTGGGTGCTGTTTTACGCGATTATTGTTTAAAATTGTCATCTCAGAACAAACGCCTGCATATGATTGGATAGAGCCGGGGGAGGCAACCTGCGGCTCTTAAGCCCCTGTCCAGTGGCTCCCTGTGGCTTTGACAAAAATAATTATTTGAGAATGAATCACTGTTATTTTTTAACATTTAAATCTTAATGTATCATCTTAGGCCTTAAGTGATTATTAAATTATCCAATTGTAAACATGTAGCCATTACTCACCAAATAAAAAATGTTTTAACTACAATATGTGTCATATGTTACATCCTGACCTAACGCCTTTTTCTCCAGATTTTGCCAAATTAAATTGATTCCAAATCCAACAAAAGAAAAGTCTTGGAGGAAAATGATTTATTTATTTTTTTTATTAGATTTGTTTGCTTTCACCAATAACGGTGCGTTGGTGTCGGTGGTGTGGTGTGTTCGATCTGCAGAGAGAAATTACCATTATAAGGCTCTAATATGTGTTGCGGCACCAGATTTTTTTTCTTTTGAATGTAAAGGTTGCTGACCCATGGGATAGAGGGGTTAGGGCTGAGGGGGTTAGGAGTGAGCTCAGAATGTTTATTGGACATTCTGAGCCTTAGTAGGCCTGCTGTCCTAAAAGTATCATAATACATTATATGTAATGTAAAAGAATGGAAAGGGAATTTTGAAGAGATTTTGTCAATTACTTTTTATTTTTATTTTTGGTTGTATTATATATATCTGCCATCTAGGTAATAAAGTGAGACGTATTGTGTTTCCATGGAGTTAGTTATTACCTGTGTGCAACCAATGCCATTTGTTCTAACACCTCATTCACATAGGCTGCCTGAGCAGCGTGTGCTGCCTGTGTCCCCCATGCGGGCAGCGTTCACAGTGGGAATCAACTGTGTAGGTGCTGCAGAGCTGCTGCTGCCAGCCCTGTTTCCCTATACACTTTTTCCTGTGTAATGTCCATGAAAAATAAAATGTTTATATCATTTAATTTACAATGCCATATAGTTTAAACTTAAATATGAAGAGTGGTAACCAGAAAGCACTTGTTGTTTTAAGGCCAGTTGTGTAATAAGTAACACCACTACAACAAAGCCTCCCATGGTTATGAGCATCTCAAGGACTTCTCATCCATTTTGGCTGGAATGACAACTGATAAAACTGCACTTTCTGATGACGACCATGTGATACGTTCAAAAACGCCAGAATGGGTGAGTCAGTGGACCTTGAGTGGATAATGTACTTCTGGGAAGTTGCAGGGTTTTTAATAAATGTTTAATAAATGACATGGTATTGGCTTAGCGCACAGACACATGAACTCGCCAATACCTGTTACTGCATTTTAGGCAGTATCTAAGGATTTTCTGGTCCTGGTCAGAACAAATCTATCCCTCTAGCGCCATTTCTTGACACGCTTGCCGTAAGAGTCATGTGATGTAGTATAAAGGGTGAGAAAGTCCACATGTGGAGGTGGTGGGTGGATACATGGCTCAAACAAACACAGGACCTTAATCCACGAGACCTCTGTTCAACTTCTGTGTGAAACCAAAAGTCATCAATTTAGTTACGTAAGTAACATACTGTAATGTCAGTTAGTATCGCATTGTCATTATTTTGAGAAGGTTTCTCATTATCTTGAGATGCTAAGTCAAAGTATTGAGATATTAAGTTAAAATATTGGTAAATGGACCTGTACTTGTATAGCGCCTTTCTAGTCTTCCGACTACTCAAAGTGCTTTTACACTACGTGCCACATTCACCCTTTCATACACATTCACACAGTGATGGTAAAGGCCATCTAACAGAAACTAACACATTCATACACATTCACACACCGATGTATCTTGCTCAAGGATATTTCGACACGTGGCGGAAGGAGCCAGGGATCGAACCAACAACTTTCCGATTAGTGGACGACCCGCTCTGCCTCTGAGCCACAGCCGGCCAGGCCGAGTAGTCAATATTTCATAAGTTTCTCTTTATAATCACTTACAGAATCCTTTTTTTCCCCTTGTCACATTGGTGGAAATGGGCTTCCATACATAAAGCAATCCCAGTAGGACTTGCATAAAATATAATGCAGCAGTTTTGTCCCTTTCTAATAAACATACCAACAAATCAAAATTAGTCTGGTTAAAATATGTTGATGCCAAATTGCAGGAAAATAAATAAGTTAGTCTTTTGGAAATACACATACAAACACACATACACAGAGACATCAACAACATCCACATCCAGCAACAGGGCAAACAGAGAAATCCACAAAATCCATCTTGCCATCTTAACTGTCATTTCCGGGAATGAAGTGTTTCCTTTTCCGAGGAGAGGAGGCACAGAGACAAAGCTATTTTCTCTCACTGGGTGCCTGTAAATTTCCTGAGTTATGTTCCCCTCTTTGCCGAAGCTTTCTCAGCTGTAAGACAAAAAGCTAATCAAAGGCTCCTGCCTTCGGGGCAGGTAACCCCGGCATGAACTAAAAGAGAGAGCAATATCATTCCATCACTCAGTGTGCCACATGCTCACTCTCCCTCTCTTTCTCTCTCCCTAGCTCTGAGAAAACATTAGTTCTTGTTATATGGAAATTGGAGAGAAATTTCCTTTTAATGGCCTATTAACACGCAGTTTCTCTCATTTTTCCCCCCAGCTCTCTCCCTCATTCTATCCATCAGGTTTTAGGTTGAGGAACATATTTCATTCCTTCTTCAGGCACAGTACTGTAACATTTAGTCTTGTGTGAGGTTAGGGTTGTTGATTTATCCTGGGGGGTGTTCGCTGAAAATGTAAATATTTATCATTTATAAATATTAGAGGCATGTTTCTTCGTGTTTTTTTGTAGTGGTCTCAAAACCAACGCTAACCAAAAAAAAGCTTTTAAGCCACTGCAAACCCACATCCAGCCTTCTGACGATGTGATGTAAAGTCTTATGCAGTGCCTTAATCCGACCAAAACTGGTGCCAGTACCCTAGTTCAGCACAACCCTAACCACAACATACCCTAAACCCTAATTCTGCTGGTGTTTTTTTCTCAGTGTTAAGCTAGTGCAGTTCTACGCAGGCATTCCCCTAACCCTACCCAACTCACTTCCATGGCTCAACCTAACCAACCAAACCAACCACAGCAACAAACACTAGCCAGTCAGAGGCAGAGTAGGGCGGGTCTCTGCAGAATGAAAAATAAAAACAAAAAAACGTGGATTTTCAGCTGCACTGTAAAAAATAAAAACTTGGGAGAACTTCAACTTTTAATTAAAATTGAATTAATTTTAAACAAATTTCAGCAAACTTAGTTAGACAATTAAACTTAACCTTAACCTGCTTCTGTGTTCGTAAAACTTTTAATCCTTCTTCTGTTAACTCCAAATTGCAGTCACTTAGAATTTCACAAAAACTTTCTCACATTCTCATCTGTCAGAGTAGTTATATGTATGAATAATTATATGCATCGTCGACTTTAAAAATGTCTTTATTTTATTCGAATACATAACAAACTCCTTTGCAACAAAGCCAAGTACACTGGAACTGCATGTTTCTTCCAAGCTTCATGAAAATCTTCAGAATTGTTGCCATCATTTCCCATTAGCTATAGCTTCATAGTTGTAGTGTTTTGGTTTTAGTCATTTGAAATGCCAATTCAGCTACTCCTGAAGCTGTAATACTGTAATGACATGTTAGTGTACCAGTCAGAAAAAACATGCCTGCCCTGTTTGAAGGGTAGTTGTCCCGACAAGCATAGCTAGCATTAGGTAGTGTTTGCTAGTTAATTCATTTGTGTTCAACTGTCGGAGGATGGAGGATAAAACCTACCTCATCTTTTAATGTCCATATAATTCTGAATTTAAATAATGTCACCATATTAACTCAAACAAACAAAAGGTAGGTTAAGATTTAGCTGTGTGGAGTCGACTTTAGCCCCAGCCAAACAGGCCGCTAAAAAAAGGCTCTGAAAAAAACAGCATGAAGGAACAGTGCTTTTGCTCTGAACAGCCGCATATGCCTCATTGCAAACACAAAGAAGACCATGCTACAAAAACATTGTGGCACCAGGCCAGAAGTCAATCAGTGAAAAGTTAGATGAGATTTTAAGTGAAGAAACACACCATTTTGTCTTCTTTTTAAGGACAAAATTGACAAGTAAACAACATGTGGAAGACAACACACCGCTCCGCCTCTGAAACACTCTTGGTGGGATTTAAAAATGGCAAGGATAAAGCCGTGCCCAGTGGAATTTTGCCGTTACTTAGCTGCACTTTATGCAAAGTCATCAGATGAACTGTGGCTGGACACATTTACGTCTGCAGTTTTAATAAATTCCCCTCAAAATTGCAGTGACCCTGCCAGTAATTTGTAAGGAGCTTAAATATCCCCCACGGTGTTCACAACCATATTAGAAGCCATATTTTGATGCAATTATGAGTGTTTGGTACGTGGTAAGCGTACTGATGTTTTGGAAGTATTGGAATCCATTGGAAATGAAATGAATATGAGCTGCATACTGCCACCTTTCAGCATGAATGAAAAAATAAAAACTTTTAAAAGACTATTTATTTTCTTAATTTAGATTTTGGTTGTTGCTTTAAAAATTTGCGTCCTGAAATCTGCACATACCCAGCCCTGCTTCCATCAGTCCCTGTTTCTCTGTCCATCCCTCCATCCCTTCCTCCTCTCTGCTCTCTCTCTCTGCTCCCCCTCCTTTCCCCAAATTCACAAATTAAAAACCCCTCTGGCTGTTCTCCAGCCTTCCCAAATGGGTTGGAGGTGACAAGTAGTCTCCATCAAGCCAACACTCACCCCCTCCCCTGTCTTCACACACTCACTGTACATGCACAGGCACATTTACACACATACATACACACTGCAGCAGCTGAGGGTGTGACCCAGGTATTGTGTGTGCGTAGGTGTGTGTGTGTGTGTGTGTGTGTGTGTGAGATACCTGGTGTTAAACCGACAGTAAGCCCTTCTTCCTGGTATACCTCCGTCGGCAGCTTGGCCTCAGTGGACCTCACCCCACCACAACCCTGCCTGGGGCTAATCCTGGGATACACACACACACACACACACACACACACACACACACAAACACTGGCTACCTCCTTGTCTTTCTCTTTTTTTTTTTTTTTTTTTACCACACCTGCACACACTCACACTCTGTCTGTCAACTCACTTGACATGTCCATTCATTTTTACCTCTGCCTCCCTCCCTGCAGACACATATACACACAGCGTCTCCACCATCTCTGCCAGCACACAAATACTGACACACTGAAACACACACATACACACGTGTACTGAGGATCCTATGGGAAGGTATATGGCATTGATGACAGTGTTAATACTTTATGTGTGACACCAGCTCAGACTCATATTCAACATCCTCTTGCTATGTTGCATTGTTGTGTGTGCATTAACGACCAATAACCTGCAAGAGCCCATAAGGTCTAGGTTCAGCCTTGTTTGATATTTAAAGGTCCAGTGTGTAACATTTAGGAGGATCTTTTGTCAGAAATATAATATTCATAGGTATGTTTTTATTAGTGTATAATAACCTGAATATAGGAATTGTGTTTTTGTTACCTTAGAATGAGCCATTTTTATCTACAGAAATCAAGAAGGCCTTGCTCCCATGAAGCTACCATTGCACTAAAGCACAAGCATTTGAGACCAAAGCAATGGGCACCATGGCCGACAACCAATAATTTTACCTAGCAGATAACCATTAAAAAACACTTCTTTCCAACAATCCCCAATGCTGGTTTGGTTGAAATAAACCCTTAATTCACAGATGTAGATGAGAAAATAGCTGCATAACAGAGTGCTATGGATCCTATGTAACGTTAGCAAATCCTTAGGGACAAATGCCCCACTAAAAGTTGTTGTTGTGTCTGACAACATTATGGATATCCCTACAGAGATAGACCTTTAGTTTAACCACAAACAGCCAAAAAAGACAAAAATAATACACCGTCCTTGTTAGTCTTTCTACTGATGTAGATGATAAACAGCAGTTTCAGTTGTTCTACTCAGCTGCATACCAGCAGACCGGCTATGGAAACAAACCACAGAGAGGCTGCAATAGCAACACAGGCAATAGTTGCTGCTATATATTTTAATCTCATATATATATATAACTTTTAAAGAATTAAATGGCAACATATCCTTTAAGTGGATGAAACTCTGTTACCCTTGGAGACCTCTGTGAAATTGATGCAGTTGCTTTGAGCTTATTTATCTCAATGTTTTGTTTAATGAAAAGAGATTTGCATGATTCCTGTCCAACACAGAGGTATTTACTGTAGTGTCACTATTTTGTACAGAGGATATCTCAGTAATACCTCAAAGAAAGTGAAATGCAAAGAAGATAATTATTTAATTTGTTTATTATCATCTCTAATAAAACATGCTCTGAGTTCGTAAATCCTAACACGATCTTTCCAGTGTCACAAATGACTGACTTTTTTTGGGGGGGGTATTTTTATTTTTTATCTGTGTAGAAACATGTCTGATACAGGATGCAGATGGAGACTAATGCCCTCCACTGTAAACCAAATACATTTATGCATTATGCACACAGACTGTATCCACTCCCTACCACACCGGTATCAGCATTGTCCTAAACCCAAAAAGCGGTTCGCTTCCAACCTCCAAATGTCACTCAATACATTACTGGATTTTTTTTTTTCTCCTTGGTGTTTGACCTGGATAGAGCAGAGGAAATGTATTCCTCTTAGGGCCCCTCACTCAGTCTTTTTTATTTCCTTCTTCTTCCTTTTGCAAATCAATATGTCACTAATGGTTTTCAAAATCAAATGCTAACCTTCAGCTATGAAAAGGGGCTATTTCTTTTCAGAAAAGGACAGAGAGACAGAGGGGGAGAAAGACGTACATAAACACATGTGCGCACTCATTGATCACTGGAGTTGCATAGATAAAAGGACGGTATTTGGCTTTTGTTAAGATTCAGCCAGTCAGGGTCATCTACCTCTGAAATAATGGATGCCATGCATTTGCGGCTTTTGCATCCATGTACCCTTTCATATTTATGTTCCACAGCCGCACTCAATCATGCATTTCTGTGACAGACACAGTCATATTATTCCTCAGCAACACACTGAGGTAAACAAATAATGAAGATTGTGAATACAAAATATTCTCTTATTGTAGCTTGGGAGCCTCACACAGCAGTGCAAGAAGTGTAACTGTTTAATATTTATATTACCCACAAATGATTTAACATAATGTAATGTCTAGTCAGTTTCAATTGGGAAATATACATTTTGAGGGAAATACAGCGACCACCACCAGAATTACATTTGTCTCCGATGACTTTGTTCATATATCAAAATGTTGAGACGTTTTTCAGTTGTGTATTCATTCAACGCACAGAATCCAGAACAGGTTACTTGGTAATGGTGGCCAATATATTCTACATTACTCTATTCTCTATATTGCTACAACCCCAAATCTTCTCAAAGCTTCTGATTTACATTTTGAAACTCGACACAGGAGAGGTTGACATTAAAAAGCATTTGGGTTCTTTTAGGATTTAGTTGGCAGAACATAAACCCCAAGTCTATAATAAAAAAAAATTCCTCTCACACATGAGAGGTTCAAGTTATGATATCACCTACAATTCCATGTTTCTGAGAATATCCAAACTCTAGTCTTCCCTTGTCTGTATCATATGTATCTAAGGGTGACAGGGTGAACAGTGCCTCTGTATTCCTGTTCTTGCACTGTGTAACATTTGGCTCTGGGTCGGAAAACAAGTGCTTAATACTTTACGACAGTAGTCTCACACCAAAACAACCAAACAAAGCCAAGAAAAGTAGTTCATGAGACCTAGGAATGAGACTCAAGAATCATGATAAATGGTAAATGGACCTGTACTTGTATATTGCCTTTCTAGTCTTCCGACCACTCAAAGCGCTTTTACACTACATGGCACATTCACTCTTTCACACACATTCAGGCATCGAATGGATTTGCATTCATACACATTCACACACCGATGCAAGCAATTCGGGGTTCAATATCTTGCTCAAGGATTCTTCAACATGTGGTGGGAGGAGCCGGGGATCAAACCAACAACCTTCCGGTTGGTTGTTTTGTTGTCGTTCAGCCATGCTGGTTTTTTTGTAAATACAAAAATAATTTTTCACAGATGATCTGTCTCATGTACTATCAGTCAATCAATCAGGTTTTATTGTATAGCACCTTTCATACAAGCAAAATGTACACACACACACACACACACACACACACACACACACACACACACACACAAAGTAATACATGTTTTGTAAACAGTAAAACAGTCAATAAAAACACAAACTAAGGCAACACTATCTCATCAAGTTGTAGTGAAAAAACATTGGAAGCAGTACAAATGTACAAATACCTAAACAAGGTAATAAAACAGATTAAGATGTATAAATACTAAACTGTTATAACAAGGAAAAGGATTAAAATGTTTAAACAGAAAAAAGGGATAAAACAGATAATATTAATAATACCATAAATAGACAAATAAATAAGAACGTTAAAATCAATTCAAAGCCAGAATAAAGAGCTAAGTCTTGAGTTTGCTTTTAAAAGTGGACACTTTTAAACTTTAACTGTGCTGCCCTCAGGTCCTCAGGAAGGCTGTTCCAGAGAAGGACCATAGTGACGAAAAGATGCCTCACCATGGGTCTTTGTTCTGACTCTGGGGATGATATAAAGGCCACCACCTGAAGACCTGAGGGCTCAAGATGGCTCATAATGTAAAAGCAAGTCTGATAATTAAGTAGGACCAAGACCATTAAGAGCCTTATAAACCAATAAAAGGATCTTAAAATCAATTTTGAAGCACACGGGTAGCCAATGGATTGGTGTGCTGTCTTTCTGGTCTCCGTCAACACATACGCAGCTGAGTTTTTAAGTAATTGTAATTGGGCTATACTCTTCTTGGGGCGACCAGAACAACATTACAATAATCAATCCTGCAGGTAATAAAAGCATTAATTAATTCCATTTTCAATTCAGTTCAATTAAATTTTATTTGTATAGCGCCAATTAATAACAGAAGTTATCTCAGGACACTTTTCAAATAGAGCAGGTCTAGACCGAACTCCTTATAACATTATTTACAGAGACCCAACAGTTCCCACTTAATCCCAATTAATGTCTCTCTATTGGCTGTACTTTGGCAATGTTTTTATTATGTTTTTTACTTGTTGACACTGATTTAATGCCAGTGCTTGCAGTTTCACATTGAGTTTGTCTCTCTGAGCTTCAGTACCGATGACCAAGACCTCGGTTAAGTCCTAATTGAGCTGTAGAAAATTATTTGCCATCCATTTCTTGATATCTAAAATACAGTTAAAAAGTCCATCTATTGGCCCTGAGTCATCAGGAGACGCGGCTATGTAAAGCTGTGTGTCATCAGCATATCCTCCTGATGACGTTTCCAAGTGGTAGCATGTAAAGATAAAAGGTAGGACCTAAAATTGAACCTTGGGGAACACCATAGTTCAGTTAATAGCTTTTAGATCAGGAGTGATCTACTGTATCAATAGCTGCAGTTAGGTCAAGTAGTACCCAGTGGTGGGCAGGTCAAACTGGCAGGAATATCACAGGATGGGGAGAAATTGAATAAAATGTCCATCATTCAGGGGTCATCCCTATGTTCCCTGGGTCCTATGTTCCCTGCTAAGGTTAGGGTTAGGGTTAAGGTTAGCGTTCCCCGGTCCCATACAAAACGGGGGACATAGAACCCGGGGAACATAGGACCCGGGGAACATAGGTACGCTCCCGCGGGGACGGCCAATCACACAAGAAACGGCAGAGCCAATGGAGGAGCTTGTGGGCGGTCTAAACTAAGGGAAACAGGCTTCAGCTTGAGCGGCCGTTTTCCGCTTGGTCCTAGTGCTTGACGAGTCTCTGTTTACTATAGTGTAACATTATTTTTGGACGGTAAAAACTGCAGGGGACTGAAACGGCCTTTTGAAAAAGTGCATGTCCCCTGTGTCCCCCCCCCAAATTACGTCTGTGCATATTACCAGATATGTACTACTGTCAGGATATAGTGAAAGTTTCAGCAGCATGACAAAAAGTTGTTTTTAGATAAGTTACCTACTGCAGCTTTAAGAATCACAGTTTAGAATACATGGATTTTTACCTCTCTCTCATTTTTACTGTGTGCTTGCAGTTCAGATTGAACTGAAGGAAGGATTAATGTGGCCAAGAACCCTCCAAGTTACTCCACAACTGACTTCAAGTGCAGAGAAAAATCAAGACAGTAGACCGGAGTTTGATGCTGGCAGCATGATTAATTACTGAACCTCGTCTAATTCGAACAGGACTTAACAGACTCTGTGGACTATGATGAGAGCAGGTAACCTTCAAGAATTATTATACAAATAAGCCCACTCATGACATTTCTAGGCACAGGTATCCACTCAGCAGCAGTGGGAAATAGAGCTTACGCACAGACTCATAAAGTCCAATAATAAAAAAGATAAAAAGCCACTTTATGAAACAGTGGCACTTGCATTTGCTAATAGGAGCCATCAGTCAGAACAAATCAGGTACAAAAAGGAACATTAAAGGAAACTAGTGTTATTACTTGCAGCAAAAGCAGCATGTTTCAAGCTTAAGGAGTTTCTTATAAAAGTGGTATCTAGCCATGCAGATAGGTTTCATTTATTAAGGCTTTGAAATAATGGTCTATGACAGCTTTGCCATGTCATCACATACCTAATTCCATTCACCTCCACTGATGGCAAAACTCTCAGAGGAGATTTATGAAAACGTGGAGAAATAATTCCAAAACTATCTGCATTGATCCTTGAAAGCTTTTCCTCGGGCCACATCAAGCCGATGGGGGTAGACCATCCAAGAACACGTCAGATCACAGTGCTAAAAATTAACCCAACAAAATAAGTCTACAACTAACAACCTCCTTAAGTTGTAAGTTGTAGACTTCACATCCTTGAAGTGCTGAGAAACAATTTAAATTTGCACATCTGCAATTCCATAATTTTTTTTCCAAGGTCAAAAAATGGACTTCAAACCGCAAGTCTACAATAGTAACAAATAACCCAAAATACTATCAATAAGAACTAAGACCAGTTATCCTAAAACCACTGATCCCTTTTCAGTAGATCCAATACATGCTATCATCTGAGAGTTTCCAAACTCTATACAATGGATGGATTCCTGAATGGGCCTTCCAGGACACAAGCTAGGGAGCCGGGGAGTCAAGGAGCCCCCTGGGCAATTGCAAAATGTCTCTGAAAGACAGAGAAAAGACTACAAAGCGACACAAAACAACCACAAACTGCAACAACAACAACCACAAGCAATTTGTCCACAGAAAGACCCAAATAACTACAAAGAGGCAGAAAACAAACACAAAGAGAAGCAATACAACCACAAGCAGACACAAAGCAACAACAAAAGAATTGCAAAACAACCAGACTCAAAATTACCAAAACAACAGCTACTTTGAGATGCAAAACAATGAAAAAGAAACACCAAACTACCACAGAGAAACTTAAAATTACCACAAAGAAAATGTCTGCGCCACAGGCTTTTATACCCAATCCAATCCATAAGACCTTCAAACCAAATGGTCAGTGTCTTCCCTGAAGCCCAGGTTCACACTACCTGCTGCTGCAGTGGTGGAATATCTTGGTTTTTATTTTGGCGCCCATATTAACAGATTACAGCAGTCACACTGCCAGCCTGAGTCACGCGTACTGCAGATGCAGCGGTGCTTCACTTGAGAGTTGCCTTATTTTTTCCACAAGCCATTCCTACACAGCAAAAATCACAGTGTACATTGTACTCTATAGGTGTACATTTAACACCCATTTTGGTGTATATATAGGTCCAAGAGTTAAGAGTCCAAGAGTCCAAAAGAGCAAAATATATACTCCAAATTAAGAGTTACATTTGAGCACTTTGAGAGTGCAAATATACTCTATTAGTGGTACTTTTGGGCACTCTTTCAGTGCTTCCTAACACTTGCAGTGTAAACATAGAACCCCCAGAGAGTAAAAAGATGTACTCCTAGTCAGTGCTTTGTAGCACTTTGCAGAGGTGATTATTTAATACTTCTAGAGTGAGAATGTACTCTGACTGGTGTACACCCAACACCTTTGAGGTGAATTATCATCACTTCAGGAATGAACAGTCTACACATTAGATTCTTGAAAACATTATATTTTTATTGTTGCTGTTGTTACAAGCAGTTTAGCTTTGATTATTCAAGAAGAATCAAGAATCATATTTAGCTTTATATTTACACGATGTAACTAACAAAATAAATAAATAAATAATAATAATAATTAAAGGTGTCCCTTGATTTTCTTACAGCAAAAAATGCACAGGACCACATACTGGTCACTCTGTCAAAACCATAGATAATGTTAAACAAGCACAACTCATCAACTTTTAGCACTGAAACATTTACATCATTTCCCTGTCTCACATGAAAAGAATGAAAATATTCTGAAAAACAAAGTGTCTCAAAGTCCTCTGCTAGAAGAAAATAGTCTCCATTAAGTGAAACAATGTCTCTTATCAGGCTAAATACTGGCAAATCCTCTATGTTTGAGCAAACCAGAAGGCCTGAGCGATATTCTGTCCCAAAACAAGTGATCCAAGATGTCACATCAACTTCACAGTCCAAGTCAACCTGTAGTTCTTCAGCAATTATCTCACCATTTGCTAGGGCATTGAGCTTTACAGTTTTCACTGGCCCACAGTCAATACTTTTGAAAGGTGTTCTTGAAAAACCTATGCTTGGCTTCATATCTCATTGTCCAAACATGAAGAATTGGACCTATTTTTCGAATGGACCTGGGATAATGAGTCATGAAATGATGTTTAGGAATCATTTTGCGATGTGGATAAAGCTCTTTGAAAAGTTGATGATGTTCAACAATGAGATGCTTCAGACATACAGTCATGCCATCAGTAACGACTGGAGAAAATATGATGTTCATAATTTGCAACAGAAGCAGCAAGAGTCTCCAGTGTGCATTTCCTTCTTGTACAACATCTCCAAATATCAAGGGCATATTCCGGATCAAGCAAAATGTCTGACTGGCATTAAGACCAATGCCGTTTCCAGTCTGCTCCAAGTTGATTCTGGTTAGTTGTTTTTTTCGCTCAACAAAGCCATAATTGTATGAATATATCCGGTTTCAAACATCTGTCTTGGATATGATGATGTTGTCTGTGAGGTAACCGAAAAGCAACTTTAGCTCAAATTGCCCCACTCCTTCCAATATGTCGTGCATAATGTCTACAGCATAGTTGTCAGAAACATCAAAGTATTGTAGATCATTGAGTAAACACATTTGCTTCACTCCAAATGTCGATGCCAGTGTAGGATCTGCCATGAGGTCATTGCAATGCTGAGCATGGAGTGCTTTATTGCGGAATGTTATTCTTGGATCATCATCACTGAAAACTGTCTGTGAGGTCTGTTTGTCTACCAGACAAAAATGGCAAAAATAGTTTGCATTGAATGATTCAACATACCCAAGTAGTGTGTGCAATCCCAAATTGTCCCCAGTTACTTGAGCAATTGTGCCACAAACTGGTTCATCAGAGAAAGGAACTTCCACTCCTGTGCACTCAAGGACTTTCAGATCATGTACAAGAGGCTCCAAGATGGTATTAAATCCATACCTCTTTACATCCGCAGTGTGAAAAAGTGCCAGAAGATGAATATTCATAAGAGCTGAGTTTATCTTTGGAGATAGATTTCGTAAAACAAAGTACATACTTCCAATCTTATGGATACCATGCTTGGATCCAAGTGGGTTTGCCATTTCAAAATCGTCGTAGAATACCTGTATTTGGAGAGAGTTTGTTTTTTTAGAGAAAAGGGGGTGATCTTTAAAATAGTTCCCATCACAGAAATCTTTATAAACCCCTGTTTTCTCACAAGGCTGCAAAATATGATCACAAATGTCCTTGTTGTTGAATATGAACTTCAGTGTTTCCAACAGAGGAATGTACACAAATTTGTCTGTTACAGTATGTGCCAGTGGCTCGATTCCTTCTGGTGTCATACCTCACTCCTAGAGCGACCTCGGCAGGTTCTACAAGACCACATTTCTCACTGAAATATTTTTTCCATTTTGTCTCAGTGTTAAGTTTGCTAAATGGATTTTCAAGACTGTCAAAATATTCATCAAATTTTGTTCTCATGCCCTCAACATCAGGTAGTAATTTGACCACATCTTCTCTAACATTTGAATGCAATTCCTCTACAAGCTCCTCCATATTTGCAACAACAGTCTTTACAACATTAGTAGCCACACCACTGCTTTGGAGTTTTGCAATAAGGGATGCACACATTTCTTGGGTATGTTGCCTGTTCTCAATACAGCTTTGAGAATTCACTGGTTGCTCTGAAATTAAAGTTGACACTGTTCGCTGATCATGTACAGCAACTGAAGGAGTAACTTGTTCATTATCAGCTGGATCTAGACTTTCAGCATTATGCTTGCAGTGAAGATGTTTTCTGAAGCCTGAAAAAGTGCAAAATCTGTGACGGCATCCATTCTGGTCACACACCAATTGAAACTGCTTACCAGGAAAAAAGGCATGGGAAAGTTTGAGATGGCGGACCAACTGCTGAATGCTGGGAAAACGGGATTTGCACACAAAGCATCTAAACATCACAAGTTCAGTTGAGGAGCTTTGCCCTGAGGTCCTTGACTCTGGGAGTTTCGTGAGAGAGCCCGATGTCGATGTTGTAGATGGTGGTCTGCACAAATGTGAACCTGGTGTTTAAGGCCTGGTCATAGGAGACACCAAACACATAATGTGCCTTGAAAAGTTCATCAAAGGCTGAGAGGGAAGACCTGGCCTTGCAGGGAACGAGCTCATTATCCATCGCAATGTAGTATTCATGGATGCTGTTTCTTGTCGTCCCAACTGCCAGGATGTAGGGATGCCTCCGCTGGTCTGGACCAGAGTGTTCCTCAAGGCTGCGACATGACTGCAAGATGACAAAAAGTATTATTACACATAATATTTATTAATTTTATTTTCACAAGGCCTCGACATGGAGATGACACTGAAAAGAAACCGGTGCATTGCAAAAATAATTACCTCCACACCATTCATTCTGAAGAACTAAACAAGGAACTTGAACTGAACTCTATCCTATAAGAAGTTGTCGCAAACTGTTGTGTTTACATATCACATGCTATTTATTCTGGTATTTGTGGGACATCACTTGTCTAAGTGCTGGACTTTAGAGATTCAGATATTTCCAAACTGAGGATTGGATCTATCCAGTATGTATGTTGAAGAGTCATGCTACCGCATCGCTTCCCCTGCATATTGGATGGTTTAAAAAAAAAACAATCAGGATACACTTACTTTATGAAACTTCACTACACGATCCACAGCTTCCCGGATACTGATTTTGACAGCTCCCTTCTTTCCACTTGGAGGTGGTGGCAGGAGGTAGACCAGCAGGAGAAGTGAGGCCATGTCACTATCCCAACCTGAAAAGGGAGCACATGCTTTGAGCATGAAATACACCTGACGAAATCCCATGACACAACCTTAAAGGTTCAAAAAGTTCCTGTCAATAGTCAGCATCTAAAAAAGTGGCCAAATACAAACAGGATATTATTTTATATCACTTACCTGGCACTTCATCATCCTCATCAGGGTTCTCCTCTGCAGACTGAATGAGGTAGTCAAGAAGTGGTGTTTTGCTGAGGTTTTTGGCTTGCTCTATTACTTTTGCCTTCAGGAGTGTTCCCCATTTCTCAAGGAGTTTTGAAGAAGTCTCAGCTCCAAACAACAGCTCAAAGTCCTGCAAGACCTAAAGGGGAGAAATCATGTTTAGGTTTATTTGATGGTGGTAGCACTGGGCGGAAATAACAATCATCATCTTTATAATGCTGTTTTTGACAGAGAATACATTTTAAACATAATGTGAATTTACCAGGCCTTTTTTGTCAAGGAACCTTGGGAACACTGCAAGTACTGTGCTGCATCGCTCAGGATCGTGGATCAGCTTTTGTCTGTGGTTGAAGGTTGCTCTCATTTTCATGAAGATCTGTTCTTTGTCTGTGCTGTGTTTCAGTAGAGATATGGCCTTGCAACATTGGTCTCCCTCCAGCTGGTGCTCTTTAGACACTTCTCTTTCCAACTCTGGTCCGCTGCTGTCTGAGGTGTGAGAGCTCTTTCTCCTAAATCCACTGCTACTACCACTGCTGAGGTCCCGCTGTGTGTTTTTAAGCTTCCAGGCAATGTAGCCCGCATCAAAGAAATGTTCCTAAAAAACAATAAAGTTGGAAATAAAGACATTTCAGCATGATTCAATATAGATACCAGTAGAAAGAAGTGTTAAGATTTACCATCAAGAATATTAATTGAGCCCTTGCTGCTTGTACACCTAGCAATGTTGGTAATAAAGAAGCCTTCCTACATTACTCCTAAGAAACTGCTAGTCTTGATAACTATAACATGAAAATTTGGGAAACATTAACCACACTTAATATACTCACATAGCCTTTTTTGGAGTAGGGATCTTTTAGAGAAGGAAACAGTGTTACAATCCCTAATGCATACTGTGTTTTGTCCTTTGGTGGAGCGCATCTGTGTGGAAAATGATAGGTTGCATTGAGGGGGAAAACAAATAAAATAATCAGTACAATGGTGATACCAAACATGTAAACTCAAACTATATGAACGAAAATTAGAACTACAAGAGTCAAACCATACAGTTTTGTACAAGCATATTGTTTTAAACCAAAATTTTGCTGAGGCTGAGAGGGTATACACTGGTATTCTCATGACATTTTTCTTGCCAATATGGCACAAGGCTGCAGTTCATTGGCCGTGCTTGTCATTTATCAATTATCACCTGCTATTTGATAAACTGTTTTCAAAAGCAAAATGTCTACAGTCAAATACTATGAATATAGTCTTCAATAAATCATGCACCATAAAGTATTTTACTTACCCATACTTTTCCACCATATCAGCAACAATGATGTTGACAAGATCACAGCGTGTCCGGTCCTTCATCTCTCCTCTCATTGCATATTCTTTAAGTATCTTCTCCCCTCCAGGCTTTTGTTCCAGAACTCTCTTGACAAGCTTGACAACAGGAATCAGAAAAAATTAGATCAGCATACCAAAAAATTTTATGCCAAAACATACAAAATTTACAACATAAAGAGACCTAAAAAAACACCACCTCTTAGGCCTGTGAAGAACTGTCATCAATATGCTGACTTTGTGGACTTCAGAATGGCTCCTTCTCTTTTTGGAGACAGAAAGGAATCAATGTGCCGTCTTTTTGGGGACATCAGAGAAGTATCACTCTCTGATGAGCGTGAAGATAGTGACAAGGTGTCTGTGCATGAGGATGGGACAGGAGAGTCTGAAAAGAGGGAACAATATTTTTAAAAAAATTTTCACTTGTGATTTCATTAATCGATCCACATGTTCAGTTGAGAGGAGATGAGAGAGTGGGCAGACAGGGAAAAGTTTTTCTTTGCCAGTTATAGATTATAGAGTTTTGATGGTTGATATGGCCACATTTTAAGCACAACTCCTTTTTGTGAGGGAAAGTCAATTACAACAGCTACATGTTGCAAATGTAACCCTTCGATGGACAATACAATCAAATGACCATTTACCAGTGACTGAAAGAACATCAACAATCGTCCACAGGATGTCCGTTTTTTCCTCCAGGATGTCGCTGAAGACCTCTTCATCGACCTCTGTTCCAGTGTCATCCAGCACATATATGTCTGTCTCAGTGGGTATGCTGAACTTCACTTTAGTTTGAATACAAAAAAAAAGTTAAATGAAACCTGGAATGCATTTTACTGAGGTAAATAATGAGCTTTCAAGCTCTTATTATTGTAGTGTACATGAAGATGAAAACATTACATAATCCATGGAGAAGCCCCTCTCAGTTCCCTATACAATGGCCGCTCTGTGGTAGCTATCCAGAGTAGTTAAAGGCCATTTCCAGTCATAATCAATGTTTGTCTCTGTAATCAATCCATACACCCAACTACAGCGTGTGGACATTTATATTCAGTTTTGTTCAAGAAGTGATAATTTTATCAATGTTAACGTATGGGCAGCGGGCATATTTAAAAATTGTTCTGTTCTTGCGAGTTTCCTAATTTGTCCGTTCACTTTTTAAAAAAAATCGTCTTAAAAAGATAATGCGGACACTGCGGTAAGTTTGAATTTGGTTAAAATTATCTTTTTAAACAATTTTTTCTTTTCAAAAATGAACAGACAAATGATGAAACTAACTATTTTTAAATATGCCCGGTGCCCATATGTTAACATTAGAGGTGTTGAAATTAATCAAATAATCGATGCATCACGATGCAGACATGGACGATGCTGCATCGATGCAGTGGCCGACCATAATCGATTATAACGCAATGATGTCGCTCGTTAATTTTCCGGCCGCGGCATAAACATTCAAATGAAAAATAACATTCTCAGTAGCCTAACCCGTTTCATCTAGACCAGTACTTCTCAAATAGTGGGGCGCGACAGGCAGGGGGGACTGACGGGGGAGGAGAGATGGAGAAGTTTCTGACAGGAGTAAAAAGAAAAACGGAGAAGACGTCAGAGGCAAGAACAGGAAGTGACGGTAACCGGCAGAAACCTAATAAGAGCAGGAAATATGACGAAGCCTACACAGCCTTTGGGTTTACCGTGAATACAGTTTGGAAATGAGGAAAGACCTGTGTGTGTTTTATGTTTAAAAACTCTGGCAGCGGACAGCATGAAACCACACAAATTAAGACGGCGCCTGGAGACCTTACACCCCAGTAATGTCAATAAGCCACTGGACTACAACTTACACCTAGCCAAATGGCTCAACTTACCCCAGAGCTACCATTTTGACTTTATTAGTCCCCACAGCTAAAATGGGGTACTTTTATGCTAGGTTTACCTCATGTTGTAGCTCATAGATACCACAATTGATGTATAAAACAAATTCAAAATGATTTATTTTGGTCTAAACACAATTCTCATGAAACTTATGATAGATTAAATTCCCTTTCAAGAGTGAAAAATGATTTTTTGGAAATAAATATCTAACCTCTTTACCCATGTGGTTCTAACCTTCACAGACTCCATGAACTGATGCCTTCCTCCTAAATATTTGGTCACATGATCAATGTTTTTTACCATTTCCTAGCAACAAGGGGTGGCTCAACTTACCCCACTCTGCCCTACTGCCCCTCTGTCTAATGACACGATCGGGAGACGTGTGTGTGTGTGTGTGTGTGTGTGCGCTGTCTGCTGTGTTCAGACTGTTAAATAAAAAAGATTGTTTATATCTTACTACTTGTATTTTTGGATGAAAACAACCATATGAAGTAATATAGAAAACTGTATTATATTGAACTATACAGTATCTTAATGCATTCCGTCAAGTCAAATATCTTATATGGCTTTAATAGAAAAATGGATTTGAAGCATCGTGATGCATCGAGGAATCAAATCGCTGACATGATAATCGTAATCGAATCGGGAGATCAGTGACAATTCACACCTCTAGTTAACATTGACAAAATGATGGGATTCTTGAACAACACTGAACACAAACGTCCACACGCTGCAGTTGGGTAACTTTTACGCGCTGGCCATTATTTTTAAATATGACTTTCTTGATTTTGACTTTGTATTGAAACAAAGTTACATACAATAAAAAAAAAAAAACAGATGCAAATATATATTACCTGTTGGCGGTTCTAGTGTTAAATGTGGTGCACAAATTAAATTCACATTGTCACTGAAGCACAAACAATAACTTACCCTCTTTGAAAAATTCTGCATGTGAGGCTCCATTAAGTTTAATGAACTTTCCCTGGTATTGCACTTTGAACAGCATTGTTGTCATCCTTCCACTATTACAACAACAACAACAACAAAAAAGAGTAATTGATTTAGCATCACTGCACATATGCACCAAATGCAGTGCAGAGTTAAACTTGAAGTTAACCACTAAATGTGCAGTTTCGAGCGGGAGCCGGAGGCTTTGAAATAGCTTCGAGAACTACAGCTATCCTTATGCTTCACTACGGCTAGCATTACAACAACGACAACAATTATAATATATTAAATGTTTGCAATGGCTTTACCGTTGATATAGCAAGTTCGCTAAACTAAATTGAAGCCACGTGCCTCATTAGCATTAGCTAAGAAGGTTTAGCGTTAATTGAAGACACTTGCCTCGTAGCGTTAGCTATTAAGTTTGACGTTAGCTAAAAACGTTAGCATTTTTAAGTTGATTATGAGAACTGAAATACAAAAAAAGCTGAATATTCTGCATTCAGGGTTTCTGCAGGTTTGAACAATCAAGACTTTAAGACCTTTTTAAGTCCCATTATGAATTAAATTTCAGACCTGTATGAAGTAACGTTACACATGCACAACTAACTACGAAACATACTAATACATTTCTCAAAAAATATATATAAACTTTTTTTTTAAAGGCAACAGAGGAAGCGGTAAATGAACATAGATATTTAAGACTTTACTAAATGTAATTTAAGATCTAGTATGCAACATATCGACATATTTAAGACTTCTTAAAATCCTGCAGAAACCCTGTGCATTATTCACTTGGTACTTTCTTTCCTACATTCCTGTGAAGCTGATATAACAAAAACGTCTCGTTGGGGATATGGCTTCACTCCTCTCTCGTCGACCGCCACCGTCTCTGCCGTAGTGTGGAAGAGGACAAGTGGTCACATGTGTCTGGATTCAACCAATGAGAAGGCGCAGCGACCTGATGACGAATCGAAACCTAAACCTACATGCGGCCGGGAAAGTATCAATCAACAGTTGGACTCTCAGGGAGTCCATCATCCTAAAATAAACACTTCAATAACTCTACACCAGCATTACACTTAGAGACAACACCAAAGAGTGTTTCTGGTACACCCCGAAAAGTGTACTTAGTGTCTATTTGACACCAAAGTGTATAAAATTCTTCTGGTCATCAAAACTCTGGGATTTTAACTCTTTGGCATTTGCTGTGTATCAAAAATAGACTGCTTATAGTCAGTCTGACATTATACCAGCAACATATAACCTTTCACTACAGTTTCAATGTCTATATCTGTAGAATATGTCAATGACATGGAAAAACATATAAATGTGTTTTTTAACTCAACACCTCCTGTATCCGTTTGATATTAAAAGCTTTCTTGTATTCCTGTAGACAGAATCCATGTTAATGGGGCTTTAATTGAACTGCATTATCAAAGACAAACTCAGTACAGAGAGATAGTGCTGGCAGCAGATCGGCACAACATAGTTTGTTCTTTGTACTTTTTAAAATGAAAGCCCATATTATTGAATAGCCGCATCCTGATCTGCCAGCCCTAGAGTAAAGGTTTGATTAAGGATTGTAGTGCTCATGTAACATTATCACACTACTCCAACAATGCTCCTCTAGCAGTTAAAGTCTTAATTCACACAACTGCTAGAGGAGTATGTCAGGAGAAAGGGGTCATATTAGGCATTTGAAGTGAAGTCATTTTCCTTGGGAAGGACAGTCTTCTACTTTCTTTTGATGCTGTTTTTCCACGAGATTTCTGTTTGTTGGTTTGGATCTAAAACTTGAGTATGCATCAATTAGGTTGTGTGTGCAAAAGATTTCCAAACAGCATCAATTAATTTGGCCAACCATGATGAATCTGTGGTATTTCTCTTAGTAGGGTTAGGATGCTCCTCTCTGCTGATACCACACTTTGTGATTTAGGCTAATGAGCCTGCATAATGGCCCAATTTTACATACTAATCTGCTGCTTTACACACTGCACTAGCATGAGTCACTTTGGATAAAAGTTTATTTTTAATGTGTCAAAAAAAACCTACGAAATTAAAAAGGGGTCAGCGTTTTTGTGTAATTATTATCCTGGCCCAGTTGTTGCTGTTTAAAGACATGGTGCTGAAATAAAAGCAGCAGGTGACAGGGGTGACACAGCCAGTATTTCTCCCTAATGCAACCCTACAGTAGCTGATAAAGATAGGATTTAGCAAGGAAGTGCCAATTATGCTAATTATTTTTCACTGGCTTGCAAATGAGCACCAAGTTAAATATAATGTATTAAAATCACGGTGCATTTTTGTACACAAGCTGAGAATAGATGGGTGGGGGGCAGAGGGGATGGTTGGGGGTTGAAGATGAAAGGGAATACTTTGGCTACCTAATGTATCAGCTTCAGTGCATTATGCACATTTCACGAAAAAAATGCAGCTTTTTAGCCACATTTGTGATACAATTGAATCTGAGAGAAAAGAAGGGAGGACCAAAGTAAAGAGATACAAGGGGAGCAGAGTGGAAATTGATGCTTTATAAGCTGAAGAATTCCTCACAGGGAAAAAAAAGATGTTGAAGTGTTGAGTCCTCAGCTCCAGAATGCCAAGGCACTGCAGAATTGCCTTCCCTCTTTGCATTAGCTATACTTTGATCCAGAGAAACTTTTAATGAGTGTATCACTCCCTAGATTACAAGCAATCAGTAGTAAGGAGGTCAAAGCTATTAGAGCCATTGTCTCCTGACAGTGCCAAATATCCATATACACCTGGAATGATCAGGGAGAGAAGTGCTACGGAAGCTAGAGTTGTTTCATACTTAGACAAGATCAGGGGGTAAATAAGGAATGCAAACAGGATATAAATGATCGGAGCAATGAAAACATGAAGTACTTCTTGAAGAGTGACTTCTGTTCAACAGATAAGAGGCTTTGAGGCTATTCTAGCACTGTGGAATTGAGAAGAAAAAGTGTGGATTACCAAATCCCTTTCAGCCGAAGTTATTTACAAGTGCATTCAACCACCACACAACACTTTGGTACAGTTGGTCCTAAACCAACAACATATTAAAGGTTGTGTGTGCAACCTTTATGAGGATCTATTGTCAGAAATTGAATATAATATTCATAGGTATGTTGAACCGCCATGTTTCTACAGTAAACCAGAAGGGACAAACCAAACACTGGTTGTAGATAAACCTAGATGAATTTTCACTTTTTTGTTTCTCCACATTTCCTTCATTCTGGAACAGGTTGACATTTATGTCAATGCCTACATCCAGGAAAGCTGTTCTGAACAGTTTCACATTAATTTTATTTTACACATTTTACACATTTAGCCTTGTCTATGATCTAATGTTGTGATCCTTCATATAAGATAAGATAAGATAAGAAAACCTTTATTTGTCCCGCAATGGGGAAATTGCAGTTTGCAACAGCATACAGAAAAGGGCAGAATAAAAAAATAACAAGAGCACAAAGAGTAGCTTATAAAAGATAAATAATATATATATTATATTATATTATATAATTGATTCAGCTGTGTCTCACTCTAATAACTCTTTATTTCCTTTACATTCATGTTGAGACTAGCAGAGGACTTTAACATTGATGCATAAAAAGCTCTAATTGGTGTATAAAATTTAACAGAAGGCAGGAAATGACATGTATGACACTCAAAAATCGCACGAGGGAGGACCCCAAGACCCCCTGCTTCATTTGTGTACCCCATGGCATGAGGCTGCTGCCAAGGTGTCCCTGGTTTTTCCACGCTGTAGGTGGCAACCCTAGTTGGAGTGCAAAACAACTTTGTATTGCTGAGCATATACTCATTTAAATAAAACATAGGCTACTGTATGTGTATACGGGGTGCTACAACACTAGCTGCAGTGTTCACATTGCATTCTTTTCATCATCCATTCATCCATTCATCCTTTAATGGAGGCTTAGGAGGCAGATTTTTGTTAAATTATTCCTAGATAACAATTTCTTCCTTGAGCTCATTTGCATGGCAAAACATAAAGCCGTAACTATATAGTTAATGTTGAGATTACAATAGAACAAGAACAAAAGTGGATAGCTATGCTTGCAGCTCTGTGATGCTCGGTGATGCTAATGCTAATGACAATGAAAATGTCATTAGCATGTCAAAAAAATGTGAAAATGTTGATGTTTATCAGGTAACATTTGCAGTGGTTTCTGTCATGATTTAGCTCCTTAATTACCACCATGCACAACAATGCTGGATGTGTTGGAGTGCTATAATAACACATACTGGATGTACAGCTACAACACAAGCTACATAGTCACTAGTGGCCCTTCATGGAGGATAGGAGGTAGATCATGGCTAAATCATTCCTTGAGAACAATATCTTTCTTGAGAAGTTCTCCTAACAGCTTGTTCACTTCAGTTGCGTCCACGTTGCATGTGTGTGGCAGAACGTCTTGATTTTTATCTAGATTTTTTACTATGTCACTATGTGAGCAAGCCGTAACTCAGTTGGACAAGCTATTTAAGAACGAATAGGTTCTTGCACGAGGCCCATTGTGATTGGTGCATCTAAAAACAACAGGAAGTAAGTGTAGTTTGGTCGCTGATTTGGCTACTTATCTCGATTAGAGTGACAGCAGTGGCTTGAGTCTGAAGCTGAACGAGCAGCTGAGGATACCTTCATTCATTCTATTTGATGAAGGCTGTACAGCTTTGATGTCACTAACACATAGACAAGATGGTACATGTTCTAATAATAATAATCATATCCCTTATCTAGTTGGTAGTGTGCAAGTGAAATCAACTGCAGTGTTTAGAGTAAAAATAACCTGTAGACACAGCCAGCAGTGCAGAGGATCAGGTCAGGGCTACTTTGTGGGGACTGCATCATCACAAAAAGGCTTCTTGGCTGTCTGGGCAGGAGTCACTATTGTCTTATCAGTAGTGATGGAATGGTCTTTCAGGGGGCAACTCTCCAATAAAACCTAGTTCCTTCGTCCTGCTGAGGCTGAATTTTGAAGTGCTGAGGAAACATCAAGTATTAGTGCTATGATATCATATGGAAACAAACTTCTTTCAGTCTGATTTAAGGAGAAACATCAACATTTTCAGAGGGTATTATCACTACAGTGTTTTAAAAATGCTACAGAATTCCAATGTGCAAAACTGACTTACTAACACAAAATGCCAGTCTAAGTGCCAAACAATAAATCAGAGGTTCAGTCTTCAGAATATAGCCACCACAAAAAGAAATAAAGAAGCTTGGGTCTTTAAGTTTTGTAAACAAAGAAATCTGCATTCAAAAATTGGTAAAACTCCTTAAAGTGACAAATTAAACAATTCAATTGCAGTGAATTATCTCAACAAAAGATTAAAGACTGGCTGGTGAAACTGTTTTAGTTTATTTAAATACATAAACTTTTTTTTATTTGTATTTTTTTAAGGTGTACAATATAAAATCTGTAAATTAATAAATAAATTAACCAGGTAAATTAATGTCATGTATCCATTGATTTTGGCAGTTTTGATCGTCCTGGCACAGTGATTCTTCCAGACTTTGCGGACAATATTGTAAAACATTAGTCAGCCTTCCAACAAACACATGCAGATGCAATTTTAGAACTGATTTACTTGTTCTATGCTTGTTGACTTTGAGTAAATTGGCCACTGTTTACAACAGTCGTTGTGAGTTTACTTTCTCAATATCGATTTATTATTGTTTGCATCGCTCTCATTGTTGCGGTGTCCCAGGACCCAGAGCGGGGTAGGAACATCTGTTGCTGGCCCCGCGAGGCCATCAACATCCACAGCTTTGCCAAAATCACTTCTAATGTCAGCACAGAATGAATGAAGCCAAAGCAGCATACGATGGCACTGCACAGAATGCAAATACACATATCTGTCCACATAAATATGAGCCTTTTTCTCTCACTCTTCACACCCCGAGTGTATTTACATTATTAAGAGTCCATCAGTTTCTTAAATGTCTGCTGTTTTCACTCCCCTCTGAATCATGCCTACAGAAGGACAGATGCAGCCATTGGGCTGTAACAGTGCTACTTGGCAGATCCAGCAGAACTGACAAGCACCTAAACAGGCACCCTGCAGCACTTCATGGAAGCGCACAGCCTCTGGCTTGCTTTCCTCCCCTGTCCTCTTGCCCAGTCCTGGGTGCGGTCTGCTGTCCAGTTTGATGCCAGTTATATACCCCCTGCTGCTAACAGTTAAACGGTATGGCTGTGGTCCATGCCAGCCCCTCTGCCCCTTATGCTCAGTCATGTGCCAAATCATTTCCCTTAGCTAACAGCTAAATATTTTCAGGGGTGTTTTTTCCTGCCCAGATCTGTTCTCATCAGTTTTGTCGGTACACTAACAGAAGTAACTGAACTAGACTCAGGTTAGAAATTTTATGGATGAAGAGCACAAAATGTTTTGGGTTTTAGGTCAAAATGAACTCCTACTCTAATAGGAACTATATGTGTTATAGTTATCGTAATATTATTGTACATAGTTATACTAATTAAACTCATGGTCATTTTGTTCTTAGTTGTAAACATGTTTTCATGACTTCATACAGAATAATGTTTCTGAAATAATACCATACAGTTGAGAAAGATGATGAGAAACAATCCTGACAGTAGAACATGAGACCGATAATCTGTTAAAAAATCTGGTTCCTCTCGCTCCTCCTAGTGCTCCTAGTGGCATTTGAACGAGGCCTGAAGGGGCCTGAACAAAAAAAAATCAGAGCCAAGAAAGATACCTAGACTAACAATCAACCATCTTCAAGCCTCCAACCCAAAGTGTCTCTGTATCTTTTTTAGCAGCTATAGGGAGGGACTTATCACAGATATTGATTGGCTTTTACGAGAGCCAATAGCACTAGCGCTCAGAGACTGACGGTGTTTGACAGGAAATACAGTTCCAAGGTTGTTGTCTTGCTGAATTTGGCTTCTAGCATCCCGGTTCCCTGGTTCACTACTTACCAATCATGTGTTCAAGCCTGTCCGGTCAGGCTGCTGAGCCCCGTTCTGTTGCCTGCTAGCAGTAGTTAAAGCTCTCTGTCCATCAGGAAACTCTGTAAATTACAGAGTTAAAGCTGAACAGCTGGAGTGCAACAAAAGGAAAACCAGAAAAGTTTTACCAAAATCACTGAATTAAGTTATTCAGTTGTGCTTTTGTACAGTAAAGAGTGAGGCCCTTCCATAGATTAATGTAATAGAGAAGAAATACGATATCATTGCGTATTGCAATTAAAAAACACACAATTTCCATTATCATGATAATCATGAATATCCTCACATGGTTTGACTTAAAAAAGCTGTTTAGCTCTCCAGCATACAGTCCTATGTTGATTTCCTCATTTACGTTGAACAAGGGGACAAGGGGGTCCGCATTTCATCAGTTATTCCAAAATCTTAAGCCTGTCACCATGGTTGAAAGCTCAGATTGCCTGTTATGTGGAAATAGTATAGATTCCAAACTAAAGTGTAATGCAAAATATATGTGGTTGTTAACAAAATGTAAGGTAGTGACTTTGATGTATATTTTCATGATTATTATGATAATATTGTGTACCGCAGTTATTTTGGCAAAGATAACATTTTCATCCCATGCGTAGAATGTAATATATTGGGCGCCTAGTTAGCTCAGTGGGTAGAGCTGGCAACCCATGTACCAAAGCTGAGTCCTTGCTGCAGCGGCCCAGGGTTTGAATCCGACCTGCGGCCCTTTGCTGCATGTCATCCCCTCTCTCTCTCTGCCCCCCTTTCCTGTCTATCTTCAGCTGTATCTATCAAATAAAAGCAATAAAAGGCAAAAAAAAAAAAAGAAAAAAAGAATGTAATATATCAGCCCTGAGAAACAATCAAAGTGAGGAAGCACTTCATTGGATGCAAAATTTGTCCCAGAGTGCAGGATGACTCATCAACTACTTTTTATGGTTCAGAAAATGACAAACCCTAAAATTCCATCAAGAATATGACTTTTTTGTCATATTTGGGACAGATACTGGCTTATAGGTGATGTATAGTGCTAGACATATGTGATAAAAAAAACTGCAACATTTTGACTTCAATAGGTTATTAATATGGATCAATGTTCATTCCATGTGGTTGTTCTTACATCCTAGCCAAAGCTAAAATCTTGTGTCCCCAAAGTCCCGTTTGGTTCTTCCCTCTACCAAACAGTCACTGACTCTTCTCTGTTTTTTTTTTCTCTCAACAGTAATACTCCCCCACTCTCCCCACAGGTGGTGCAGATGGTGTGACGGGAACAAACACCGTGCAGGGCTGATGGGACTGCAGGCAGACGGTACACCATGGCCGGGCGTCGACCACGCCAAGCACGCCACATATGGCCGAGACACACTGGTGAGTGTTGTCTGAATTACCCGTATACCAGCTAACCGAAGCTGCACCATGCCCTCCCTGAGGGCCCATGGTGCCAGATTGGTGGTAGTGATGGCAGTGGAAGGAATGCTGCTTGTGGGTAGAAATGCATGTGAGTGTGGTGTGTGTGTGTGTGTGTGTGTGTGTGTGTGTGTGTGTGTGTGTGTGTGTGTGTGTGATGGTCTGAGGCAGTGATGCTGGTCAGTTTCTGTAATAGCACTGACAGATGGAGCAGATTTGATCTAAAAGTGGTCCTAATCTCTCCCTCTCTCTGGGGTGAAATGGGACAAAGTGGACGAGGCAACCTCCAGTCGTTGGCTGGAAAGCTGCTGGAAAGAAAGAGCTCTGAGCTTTTTGTTAGATTTTTTTTAACACTCAGACAGTTACCAAGTGGAACAAAGTCTGCAGACTATGGTTTATGTTTGTTCTGTGTGAACAAATTGACTGCTTGAGAGAGTTTAGAGGAAGTCAGGGAGGAAGAACAAGAAGTCTAGTAAAAGTCGGCTGGATTTTACTGGCAGCCGGATGGAACATGACATAGCACTGAGCCTGCACTTTGTTACTTTGTTGTGTCACACTTGTCAGCTGAAGATTTTCCATAATGTTAAATTCCTTCTTTAGCTCCAGGACTTTTGTGAGGATCCTTTTTAGTAAAAAACTCTGTGGTATATTATTGGAACTGAGAGAATACACTTGCTTGGCCAACACAAAGAATAAATCAATTAAAAGTTAATATTTATCTGTCAAATATAAATTCATAAAAAGGTTAATAAAATAACACATTTACAGTAGTAAGACTGTTGCAGTCTGCAGCTCGACTTATCATCATACAGACACTTGCAGATGATACAGGCAAGTGTCAAATCAACAAAATCACTGGCATTGTCTAAATTAGCCACGAGCAATGCAGTACTGTCCAACGTGGTGCACCATTTTGAGCTGAACTTTTGTTAGACAACTTGTTTCTATCTATTGCTCTCACTCGTGTTGGAAGTGCTGCATATGGATGAAGAACGGTTCATTCTTGGAGTTGAAATTAAGTTGGATACCTTCTCATTTAACTACAGAAACCAAAACAAGATGGCAGCTGGTTTCAGGGAGTTCCCCAGGGACCTGGAAGTTTCTGATAATCATTAAAAAACAACCTACTTTTTGTTGGCTATATTTCATGTAATTTTGTGCAAAGAAACATCTAAATATAATATACATAAAACGTGTGTTTTCTGTTTAAAAAGTACAAATCTAGCAACTAAACCAGCTTTTACTTGACTGGCACTGGTTACATTGCCAGGCTGACCTGCGGCACACAGCTGTTAGGTATATGGTTTGGTTACATTACAACAGAAGTGAATATTTACGGATTCAGTAATGTGATTTCAAACTAGATATAAAATGTATGACAGCTTCTGGCAACACTGATGAGATATATAATAAAATGACAGATTTTTTCTGGCTTTCCACATAGTTGGAAACATTTGGGATAATGTAAGTACACAACTCAACAACATATAGAACATAGCTCTAGTGTTTGTAGACATTTTAATGATATTATAGAGTTAAGTTTGGTCGTGATGAGTCTAGAGACATGAACTCGCAATGATGGCAAGTTGAATCCTCTGTAGACTGTTTTGTGTGGAGCTTCACACCTTTCCATTCACTTTGGCTGTGCTTCAAAGTAAACAACCCAATGAATGGGACACAGCTTGTGTCCATGCTTTTGATGTCCCCTGCTAAGCCTGGTATATCAGCAGTGATCGCTTCCAGAGTTTCTGAGTAGTGGCAGGAAGCATAACCCATGAACAAACCTGTGACCGCCGAGGTGCTCAGTGTTGGGACTGTTGACTCCTCTGTATGTTGAGCACATCATTGGGTAATTACAGACATTATACAGGGTGAATGCCATCTAGGGAGACAGACAGGCTCAGTGGTTCAGATCTGAAAACCTCCCAGCCAGGACCTGAAAATAGTGCAGCACTCGTGTGTTTGCGAAAGCCTTTCCCGGATTTCACTTCACTTGTCTCAGTCTTGTTGACTGACGTGGCAGCAACTGAAACAAAGTGGATGTGGTTGCCATGGGTTATTGACGTGCAGCAGTGAAAGAGAGGCACTTTATGAGTCTGGTATAAAAGGCAAAGCCATCGACTGTTCAGTCGATGACAAGAACACAGTGACCTCAAGGCTCATCTGAAAAAAATAACTCAGGTGAATTTCACATCATAGATGCTTTTCTGGGCCCTTTTGTCAGGCTTTCATCCAGTCAGTCACTTGTGAAGGATCATTACAGGATATCAAGTTAATGTTTGATAATGGAGCATTTACAACTCCAGATGCACTGAATTTTTTTTTTATATTCCGGCAGCTGGAGCGCCAAAAAAACATTGTAAAATAACAGAAAATAACTGACTTGTACAAATGCAGTCATTTTCTACAACTAAAATACAGTTTTTAGCTTTAATTTTACCTAAAATCTTGTGTTTTGTCATTTATTTAAATGTTGAATAAAGATATTTACACATGTAAAAACAATGAAATTACCTATAAATAGAGGCGAACGCTGCTCTAATACAACTAATCAGACTTAATCATCATTTTATGATTATTATTTACAGTTACAGATTTTTCCTATTATTTTACATTAGACATATAAAGGCAAAATACAAACAAAAAATTTGTAACATGAAAAAACTTTGTAAATTTGTATGTCATGTAAATAAATTAACTATTCATACAGTCTAAAACTGAAGATTTTCTACATTTCTATATGGAGAAGCAAAAGGCAAACAGTTTTGCCTGGCAGTCTCCAGCCTGGCCAGCCAGCTTTTGCTTTCACTGAACAACAAAAATATTATCCTCCTGCTGCTTTTGATACAGCACTGTCAATAATTCATAGGCGCGCTCCATTCTTTTCCTCAACATAACTCTCATCCCCAGTTCACAATAGGAGCAGGGCTACCGCAGCTCTGATGCATTCTTAATGCTATTTATGAGTTTTCTGTGACAGCAGTGTCAGTGTGAGGCCGGCAGACCGGGGTCGGCTACCACGTCCTGGAGAAACTCCTCGCTTCTTTGTCTTTCTTTTCTCTCCCTCAGCTTTCGCCACTTTTTTCCTTCTACCCTGTTGCTTTTCTTTTCTTGCCCTTTTCGCCCTTTTATGGTTTTAGCTAATTTTCTTCTCTGTTGTTAATAAGCTCATTTGTTCTTCTGAACTTCTTCTTCCCAATTTCATCCTGAATCTTGGCAGCAGGGCAGGGAAAGGAGGGAATGACAGGGAGACGGAGGACATTAAATATTGATGAAGAAGCTCTTGCAGCAGTGTTTTATGTAAGCAAGACCTGCCAGGTGTTTTCCAGCAGGGCAGCCCAGCTGACAAACAGCACAGGGTGACTGAACCTGGATACTGCAACTAGGCATAGACCAATATGTTAAGTCTCCCTGTTAGTTAACAAGTCAATTCTGCGCTGAAGGTTATTTTCTGATTATGGTTATTCAATATTTTCAAGGCTCAGCACATAAATCATTCCAGTCTGGTGACAACAGCTTAAGAGGTTCAGTCTGAGAAACATGCAGTAACTTAGCTGCTAAGTGCACAGTACACTGGTCTTATTGCAATAAACCATCACAGCTCTTACCAAGAAGAATTCCAATGTTTTTTCTAACTTCCTACTAGCTAACCGATTTAACTGATATTGTGATTAGTAACTTTCAGACATGGTGGCTGTTTGAGGTAAATGATCCCTTCTGCTTTTGATATTGTCTATTGCATTATGATTTTGTGCCAACCATGTAACCATGGCATGGTTTATTAGGGCCAGAGCAGCAACCGCTTTGAATCCATGTTGAAAAGCAATGAATTATTGTTTTTCTTTAACTGATCAATTGGCCCAAGCAATACAGTTAAAATTAAAACTGCAAGCAGTGATGATTGGGCCCTTGCACTCAAAAGAAATTTCACAGAAATCACACAAGGCTCACTTCCTGTTGCCAGTAGCTGAGGCTATGACAGCGACTGAATATTGGCACTTGGATGTGTTTAGGCCAGGGCTCTCAACAAACTTGTGAAGTTTGGGTCCAAATGGAGAATCGGTACTGCAGTTAGGGTTAGCAGTAGGGTTAGGGTTAGAATTTCCATTGTCATGTCAAGGCTGATTTATGAAGGCATGCCACAGACACGCCATTCAATTAATATTTATGAGGAGCACAACCCTAACTCCTGGAGGTGTTTAGAATGTGCACACCAAATTTGGAGTTGTTCTGATAAATTTCCTAGGAGGAGTTTGTTCAAATAGAAACCCTGAAATTGCCAGAAACCATTTGACATTCGATTCAAAATAGCCGACTTTGACGGCACAGCACGGCACAGACACGCCTTTGACCGTACAGTCACAAATAGCACAACTTTTAATCATCAATATTTTTTGACTGTACTGACCAATTTTGAAGTACATCCGATAAATACCCTAGGAGGAGTTCGTTCAAATACAACACAAAAACATCACTGAAAATGACCACAGAATTCAAAATGGCCGACTTCCTGTTGGGTTTGGAGTATGGCTCCAAGAGGCTTTTTTGCTTGTCTGAACATGATACACTCAAGTTAAAGAAAATTAATGTTCGTCCACATTTGATGCCACGCCGCGGACATGCCCGTCAACGACAACTCACCACAGTCATCACATATCATCAACAATATGTTTTGCATTTTCTGACCAAATTTCAGCTGGATCTGATCAACCTGCTAGGAGTAGAACATGAAAGTATAAAATATGATATTTCCTGTTGCCAGTAGGGGGCGCTATCACTATATCTGAATATTATCATTGTCAGGGACCGAGCTGGCAGGCGTGAGGAGTCAAGGGTAAATTTTCACAAAAAGTAAATTTTATTCACAAAAAAAAATGTGAAAATAATCAATTTACAAAATATACAAAAGGTTCTGGGCCCATAAAAGAGGTCAACTAAACAGAACTTAACTCAGGCTACATTAACTGAACAAACTGAACATACTAAGCCAACCAACCAAACCGACCTAACTAAACTGAGACATTGGGGAAACTTAAATAGTGGCTGATCAGGCCACTCTGACACACAGTGGGAATAGACATATCATTTAAACAAACCATAATACCCTAAATAATATCCAGATAATGCAGCCAAATATTAACTAAGGAAAACACTGAAATACTAGACATCAAAAAGCATAATAATCAGAAATAACGATCCGATCACTTCCCTAGGAGGAGTTTTTTAAACTACAACGCCAAAAATGAGCACTAAATCCAAATTGGCCGACTTCTTGTTGGGTTTGGGGTATAGCTCCAAGAGGCTTTTTTGCTTGTCTGGTCATGATATACAAGCGTACCAATTTTAGTACATGTTGGTCATTCGTGTCTTGGGGCTGATTGGGGGTGGGGGGGCGTGGCTCAGCCATTTGGCAGCGCCCTCGCACGGGTACAAAAGAATAGGTCAAGTTTCAGTATAGGCCTCCAATACTGCGACTGAAGAGGCAGAAAAATATTACAATTCCTACAGATACAATAGGGCTTTCGCACGGTCAGTGCTCGGGCCCTAATAAAATAATAAATAAAACTGATGTTGTAAAAACCTTCTAACACCAATGTCAATGACCCTGAGCTGAATATAGGCAGTCCGTCCAAAAACACAAATTCATCTAATTTGATGTGTGTGGTTGCACTACAATAACAGCCCTTCTAGAAACAAAACAAATATTCTTAAATATAATAAATCTTTCTTTCTTCTATTGAGCTAAAAAAATCTGCCAGTGGGAAACACCAGTTTCGTTTGGCTCGAATCCTTAAAACTAGAAAAATGCCAAAATTTAAGCAAAGATTTGTGTTTATTACAAGCAATGAAAACAAAACAAAAAAGAGCTATTTAAGATTCTCAAATTAAGTATTTTGTTCACTTTATTGAGCTTAAATTTATACCATAATCCATCTAGACAAAATTTAACTAAGCTAACAGCATAATACAAATAAGTGACTTTGTCTTAGATGAAGGCACCAGAAGCATTCTCATTCTTAGAATTATTTATTTAAATAATGTAAAACTAAACAGCTGCTTCATTTCCAACACTGGGACAAGACTACTTTTTCTTAAACTGAAACTAAATGGTCTTCTTCTTAAAATAAGGAAAATAACCTTGTTCCTCTGCTGGGATATTGGAACTTTGTTAAATCTAGCTCAATATTAGCTGTAATATCTTATAAAGACAAAGTTGGATAGATTTTCTTTAAAACCATATAACATGCTAGATTTTTGTGTTCTTTTTAGAAAAAAAACAAAACTAATTTCCTAGAAACAAGATTTTTTTACTTTACTGAGATTCCTGTTTTGCAGTGTTAATTTAAGGCTGAATTACGTATATCAGATAACATCCAATTTAATGACATCTGACAGACTTTGAATGAGACACAGACTCATACACACTCACTCACACAACCAGCTTTCCGTACATGTATTTACCAGTTCTCTACCAAAGCCAAACAGACACAAATGTCAAGCAGTGTGTTTTGAAGTGGAGCTGTGTATAAACTCTGACATTTCAGCAGGGAGAGCGCGCTTCCTTTGACATGTATATTTCATGTTTTGCCGCACAATGTTTGTTTTTTCCCTCTCTTTGCTCTACAGTTGAGTCTTTCTTATAATTTTTTTTTTAACTTAGTCACCTTAAAGCCAGTGAGTCAGACAGGCCGACAGACTGGGCTTTTGATCAGTCCAGCTGGTGATGTACCGTGCATAGAGTTTGCAAAAAATATGGATGCTGTAGCTGTCTGACATATTTTGTTGTTGTTTTTACTGCTAGTGGCAGGCCCTGAGGTTTCCAATCATGGTTGGTTGGGGGGTTGTAACATCTCTTTTTGCAACACTTACAGCATCTTGACAAGAACTGGTAAGACTACTTTGAAATTGCAAGAAAATATGGTATGTATCTTTATGGTCCCAAGAGTGTGATTCATAATATTCTCAGACCCCCAACCTGCGTTGTTGTGCCAACATCAAGACTACATTTCTGCTGGTTAATTGTGGCAAGGCAAAATTAGACAAAACACTTTCCTGTGGATATTTATAGCCCAAGATGATTTTTGTTAGCTGAAGAGACAGATCTTTGGGCAAATGTTTTCAAGAGCTGGAGACCAAAACAGAGCTAAAAGGAGAGATTATATTGGAATCTTATTCATCAGGTGGACATACACAGTACTCCAAATGAATGATAATGTTAGTTCAGTCAGGACCACTTTTGTCAAAATATCTTATATTCCAAGCAGAATTTTACATTTGGCGGTATGGCTCTGTTCTGGGACCTCCTTGTCCTTCCGCGTGCCTACGTGGAAAACCTTAAGGCAGGGAGAGCACACCTCCCTGCCCTTCCATGTGCATACATGGAAAAGTTTAAGACAAGGAGAGCGGCAGCAGAGACCCCCCAGGGTACAGAACAGAGCAGCATCAATGGCAATCAGAAAATGACATTGATTAATTAGAAACAACATAAAAAGGAGGAGCTGGGGTGGAGGTGGGTGCAAAAGGCTTGTAGAGGGAGCAGCAGAGTAGACAGGCAGGCTAAAGCAGCTTAAATAAGGCGCCATGCATGATGTTTGCCAATTGGATGCTTGAGGAAATCAGGTGAGCTGTCAGCTGACTGTGTATGGTATCCAATGGGAAGCTTAGAGGAATCAGCTGATGTATGTTTATGACTAGCTATGATCGTACTGATATAGGTACGATAGGATGCTACAGTCTAGATGACCCTAAAGTGAAAACTTGAGTTTATGGTAGTGTGTAGGATTGATGCATCTAGAGGTGTAGTTGAGATTACAACCCCCTCACCTTACCCTCTGTTCAGACCAAGATAACTATATGCCAGAACATGAACCAGGAAATGTTGAGTACC
Organism: Dicentrarchus labrax; assembly: GCF_905237075.1. Lineage (NCBI taxonomy): Eukaryota > Metazoa > Chordata > Actinopteri > Moronidae > Dicentrarchus > Dicentrarchus labrax. The sequence continues at coordinate 1,867,668 of NW_026136709.1, forward strand.
CAAAGTTTATGTTAGAAATGTTAGGTATGGGTCCCCTACTCTCCCTCTCTAATAGATGCTAGAGAAAATTACCAAGTCTATTGTAATTGGGTTCCATTGGTTCAAGTCAGTCAGTTTTTCTGGGTCATTTGCTTCGGGGTCAAAACATTTTTCAGCTCCCCTTTAGACATTTTGGGAGTTTACTACACAAGAAGGTGGCGTTCAATAACTCGGCCAGCTTTTATCCATTGGGGGCCCACCATTACTGCAGCAAACGCCCTCGGGACTAGGCACACTTGTGTGGTCCATATTACTGCTCTCAGGATTTCAGCTGGTGAGAGGGGTAACTGTTGGTAGTAACATTAACTGTTGAAGTATTGGTTACTGTGGGTTAAGTTTGTCTTTTGATTTTACTGGATTTACATTTTTAATCAATTTACTTGCATTCAGACGATAAACAACATGTAAAAAGCTGTGTTTCTTCAGTCTGTCCATTCAGCTATTATTCTGAATAATATTCAGAATAAATATTATTATAAAATGTTCACAGTTTAATGTACAATAGAGAGCTTCCACTGATTATAGTGTGCACACAACTGAACCAATGACCCAAACACCTGGCTTTCATTTTAAATCTCAGCAGGATACAGAGTTACATCGGACTCTGATTTTAGTTATTTCATATTAACATTAAGACTACTATCGATCAATTGTTGGGCACACAGATGTATGCCATCATAAACAAAAAACTTTAAAACTGCAATAGGTAACTTTTATAAAAATAAGTTTTTGTCATATTTGCTAAAAAAAATTCCCTATATCCTGACAGTAGTAAATGAGACAGATAATCTGTGAAAAAATCCGGTTCCCCCTAGTGCTCCTAATGGCATTTACAAGAATCCACTACACCTGATCAAAAACCACCAACTGCATCTTTAAGCAAATATAATTAAGCCCTGAATGGCAAATGTTAATTAGCTGGATGCGCGCACAGTCATATTGTGCTATATTTTACTTAACTACAGTAACAAGGTTTAACTTCAGTTTAAATAGATTAATAGAGCATAATTAAGCACAGGCTGTGTTTACAATACAGGTGACAGGTATGTTGCAGTAATTTCAAACAGTCATTCATCATCAAGCTTTAGAGAACATTTTATTTAATGTTTTTCCTCATGCAGCATACACAATCATATGTATCAAACAAAAAAAATCTAATGATTTAAAAAAAAATGTTGACCCTAAAAAAGAAAAATAACCACTTGCCTGTTTTTTAATACCAATTACTGAAAGGAAAACTGACTGACCAGAAGCTACACTCACCATTTTGCGACACCAGATTCTGGACCTGGAATGACTGCACTGTGAAGTCATGAAACTCCTGTATTCTTCTTTATGGTTAAATGTGACCTCTGCAAAATGTGGCCTCCTGTCAAGACTGAAATGCCATGGGGAATGCTTCACAGAGGTCAGTGTATTTTGAGGTTAGAGTTCAGTGAAGATGAACTTTTGGCGCAAAAGCTGGTGAAATACCAAGTTGTTTGTACCGCTTTGCTGTTACAGCGCAGCAGCGTCAAACACAAACTACTTACAAAGCAGTTTGTTTACATTTTAACAAGAATTATACAGTGTAGCAAAATGAAAATGTGGCCAAAGACATGATGTGCTTGTTTAAACTTTATAGCTGCAGGGGCTCCACAGTCACAAACACAGCCTCTCACACCAGCACAATCGTTCAGAATACATCAGAGCATTAAGTCTTGGACTGAAAATGGCTGCCTCCCCCATTTGCATTTTGATGTGTCTGCCTGAAGGAGGCCCTCAAAACTCTTATTACAGCCCATCTCCTGCATACAGCTGCAACACACAAATACACACACACACACACACACACACACACACACACACACACACACACACACACTTTGTGTGCAAGCAAACACATACAGCACTACACTGTGACACATGTGGCAGACATCTTGCAAATACACACATTCATGCACACACACCAGGAAAAAACCCACTTGTAAATGCATTGGAACTCGTAAAAAATATAATAAATTAATCTATGTATTACAGCATCGACACACACACACAAATAAATAAAACAAAATATATATACCATTCAGAGAAGGTAGATTTATATAAGTGCATATATAATTGATCCATGTATATATTTACTTCATTGTGTCAGCTTGTGTAAACATGCTAACATTTGCCAATGAACACAAAGTACAACTGAAGCTGATGGGAGTGTGATTACTTTTTCAGGTTGTGTGTGTCTGTGTGTTCATTGACAGGTTTAGTAATTAAGCAAAGTGAATGCAGTATAACTCCCGAGGAGCTTTGAACTTGTTTTGCCAAAGTCATCAGGATTCATCCTCTGGAGTTAGATGTCTGTATTAATAGCAATACATATGAGAATCCATCCAATGGTTGTCAAGATATTTCAGTCCGGGCCAAACCGTCCATCGTTGCCATCTGTACAGCCATGCTGCTAGCGTGGAAATTGCAAGTGTGAAAACACTCTTAAATTAGGAAAATGTTGAGAGCTTGACCACAAAGTTGAAGTTGTGGTGAGGGTCTGACTAAGGCTACCTTTTGGGAAACATTTCAGAGACACGTTTCAGACTGTCCAATTAATCTAGGACGACTTATCCATCTGAGGACCCAATTCGGAAAAGGCTGATTTTATACTCAGTGGTTAGGGTTAGGACAAAGTTGGGGTTAGTCTCCATGTCTGTCTATGTAATGTTAAAGTGACATAATTATGTGTGTGTACATTTAAGTAGAATTCATTGGCTATTGCCATAGATCTTACAGATGTTCACATTTGATATTACAGCACACTGTATTGAAAGAATCTCTTTCATTTAGTAGTCACTTTTATGTTAAGGTGGTATTTGCCTTTTAGTCATTTAACATATGTAGAGTTAATTTAAAACTAAAATGTTTCTTTTATGTCTTGGTTGTCAAGATCAGGTTTGGCTAATAAATATATTTTTATGTCATCCACAAAGAAATGTCAAGGTATAGTGATACAGAATATATCATAGGGAAAGCATCACTAAAGAACATAGCACATAAATGAGCAACAGTCGACTCATGGGGCACTTCATACATACAAAGTACCCACTAGTTCATCAGTCAGAATCTCTTTTTCCAAAGAAAAACAGGAGAATATAAGATAGTATAGAGAGAAAAGAAGAGAGAAAAAGCAAACCCATTACCTCTACCTTAGAATTACAATAAAACATTAATAATAAAACAAAGATATCAAAGTACCTTATGAGCAATTGTATCAAAAGCAGCACTCAAGTCAAGCAATATTCACCTACGTCTTACAAAGGTTTGATCCTCAAAAGTGAATTTTACTGTGAACTCTGAACTTAATGGAGGCAGGACTGAAAACCATCACTGACTTCATTTCTTGAAAGCACTTTAAGAAGTTACTCAGCGATGACTCTTTCAAGGAGTTCAGCAATAAAAGGCAGCTTTAGGATGTCTCAGAAATTTTGTGAATAGAGACCACATTTCATTACAGTATATATACTGGCCAAAGTCAGGAACATGACCAGGAACAAGGGATTCATTCACAGTGTAGGGAGGATGAAGGCCAGTTCTTCATCAGACTGCTCTGAGGGTGTTACAGAGAAGTAAAGGATACCTACCAATGGCAATGTGCAGATGAGGCTTAGCAGAAAAATTGGATAACAACATCAGTCAATAGCTGTTTCCATCCAAATGTATCACAAACTCTAAGAAGAGGCCATAACAATATGATGTAATTAAAAGAGCAGCAGTGGAAGCTCTAACAGTTAAAAACAATGCAGAAAACAGGACAGATACATGACATTCCTGTTAGTTTCATATATTAATGTGAGGAAGGTTCAATTAGATCTTTGTGCAGCAATCATGGATGTATTATATATTATTTCCATTAACCTTTTCTAATGCAAATCAAAATACATTGGAGGAAATAGAGCTATTGACAAAACGTTAAGAGCTACAGAAGCATCTCAACAACAAGAAGATACCACTGCACCACTGATTTTAAGGGAACACATATGCTGCCTGGATAATGTTCATTGGTAACATTTATTCCAGTCAAGTAACTGGTGGACATACTGTTTAAGTGAAAGACTTAAACACCTGAAGGGGGGTGATTGCCCTCCCTGATGCCCCCATGCTCACAAAAATGCAGCAAAAGAACCATCATGGGTGCCCCTATGGTAGATAAAACATGATAATGTGTCATTTAGAGTGCCCTTCCAGTGGAAAAAAACACAATAATGCGCCCTCTAGGGTGCCCTGCCATTGGAGAATATGTGATAAATGGCCCTTTAGGGTACCCTTCCAGTGGTGAAAACATGATAAAGTGCCCTCCACAGTGCCCTTCCAGTGGATAAAACACTATAAAGTGTCATCTACTGTGTCCTGCCAGTGGTGAAAACATGATTAATTGCCCTCTAGCGTGCCCCTCTAGTGAACAAGACAACTAAGCGGTTTTCACCACAAATGCAGCACATCTTTTTTTCAGGCTGGTACCCTTTTTAATTTTTTTTTTCACCCCTGCACCTCAACAGCGTTTGCCACTGCAGGTTTGACCTTAAATGCTAATGTCGGTATATACCTGGGTATTTGCACCACTGTGCTTCTGCTCAAGACATATTTGGCAAAACAAATGTATGGAATATAAATGTAATTTCTAAAAGACCAGGTCATCTCTACCCTTTTCTTTCTCACTGAACGGTCAGCAGATTCTAAAGGGTTCTATCAGCTACACTATGTCTTTCTTTACTTCTTTCTTTCTTCTGAAGCAAGAACCCCTGCACATGTACAGTATTTTATTCTACGGCTGGTTATTTGTTTCCCACAGTTGAAAGAGCTGCTTTGCAAAGGATGGCACAATTACACTCTCTGTTATACAAGTTATGATTGTAGCTGCTGTCAGAAACCACTTGCATTTTTTCATAATGTGAAAGACGCAGAGCCATCATCATCTTGTATGGTTCAAGAAGTCACACAGTCATAATTCAGATTCCTCTTGCCTGAATAATATGCAGCTGTTTGTGTGGAGACATTGTTAGAAGTTGAAAAGCATTTTGGACATGACAATATGGGGAACACAGTGTTAGGCTTATTATCATTTTACAAGCATTCACACACACATAATAGGCATTGTGCAAAGTGGAAGGGTGGCTGTGTTGTGGAGAGAGAGAGTTTACTTCAGTGTGAGAGATGAGTTAAGAGAGGACACCTCAGTACAGCAGAACTTTTATATTTTGTTTAAAGGTTTCAGGCAATTGTTGTTAATTAGTTGAAATCTGCAACTTCACTGCTAGATGCCACTAAATCCTGCACACTGGTCCTTTACAAATTAAGTGTTTCTTGTAATTTAAAATCATTACTGTCACTGTACTCCCTTAATTCTTTTGGATTATAAAACAGCAACGTAACATAAATATAATGCGATAACAGACATGACTGACATTCATACTGAGACACAGGAATATATTTAGTGTAGTGTTGTTACAATGATTCAAAGGTGCTGTGTGTAACATTTAGGAGGATCTGACCTTCACCCATGGACTACAGATTAAAATTAGTTTCTAGCTAAATCTGGTACTGTACATGCACTGTGTATATGTACCTGCTAAATAAACACTAAATAACTAAAACGTCTATGGAAGAAATGGAAAATAATATTAATTAAGTTTTCATTAGCATATAATTACGGAGGTGTCTTTTATGACAGAGTCAGCCATGCTGAACCACCATGTTTCTGAAGTAGCCTAGAATTTACAAACCAAACACTCGCTCTAGATAGGGACTTTCACGTTTTTCAGGAGTTTCGCAAACAGCTACACACTTGGCAGAGCTGTATTAAAATGGTTACAATCTGCAACTTCACCACTAGATGGCTCTAAATACTACACACTGGTCCTTTAATAGTGCTGGATATATACAAATAATGATAGAAATAAATGATGGTGAATGTATCTATATATGAAATATGGCAGTACTACTACTATGAAAATATGAATACATATAGTTGTTATTCTTCTTCTTTGAGGTTTTAAGAAGTTGTGTCTGTTTCAGTACATATGATATAGTGCAAACACACAAACACACATGCTGAACATTCTGGCATCAAGCAGGAGTTTTTGCTGAGAAATGGGGCCAGATTTTAGTGAGAATTCACATGAAATAGGAGCATCTCAATTCCAGGAATTCACAGCAGTGTACAGTACAGTACAACATTTGTGTGTGATACCGAAGCCGTCATTGGCCACACTTTATTTATTTTTGGTCCAGGTGATATGTGCCAAATTTGAAGTAATATGAAACTTGGCACATATATACAGTTTGGGGCCCTGAATATTTTCCGAAATGGAGCCATCGCAACAATGTGGTGGTAAACCACTCACATTTAACTATTCACCTGAAAAGTTGTTTCAATTCCGAGCACAGATACGAACACAAATTACCTAGTTGTTTGAAAAGATACAGAACAATGTACTTACTCATCCCTGGAGATATGATGCAAAATCCATAATTTGTTTATTTATTTATTTGACTCCATTTCAGAAAATGTTGATGCTTTAAAGCTTTTACAAAAAAGTAAACATCATTTTTACATATCACCCGAACACAAAGAAAAGGTTAGTAAAGCAGTTTTAGCAAAGTAGAACTAAAAAGCAAGATGAAAAGAGAGTTGATATTTTATATAGGTGTTAAATGTAGAACACAGCATTTAAACTGTGGCCATAACTTGAAATGAAACACATGAAAAATAAAAATAGCTCTGGTAATTAACTCAACTTCTCCATCTACCTCAGCAGATGAACAAAAGGTGAGTTTTGAAATCTATTTTTATGTGAGCACAGAGATTTTCTAATTACACACAGCGATCAAATCTAAAGTTTTGTGGTGGATCATGTTTCTTGTGGCAACTGGTGGGAAAATGTTCCCCTGGAAACAGGAAACATTTCTGGGCTCCAAAGAAGGAAATAATAAGAGGTTCAGATTGTAATTCGAATATTATGGAAAGGATCGTAACAGAGATAAACTTTTAGTTTAACCAGAAACAGCCACAATGTCACTACAACTCTCCACCGGACTCCATAGACAGAAACTTCGTAACTTCATTCAAAGTGGACAGAAACAAAATAAAACTGTCTTTGTTAGTCATTCACCTGTTGATCCAACAATCACCAACTCTGATTTGGTCAAAATAAATCCTTAAATCATGTGCACTAACATGCACACACGGCCAGACTGGATTTCTAAACAAAGCACAGAGCGGCTGCGATAGCAACACAGGCAGAGGGAGTGTGACTTCATTCTCTGACTCCACTATATCTTTACATAGCTAATAGTTTTTTTTTTCAACTGGTCCAACTGATTTCTAACAGTTTAGAAAGGCTGAAAAATGAGAAAGAAGAAAATTAATATTTGTGATATTTCCCCATTTATACACGTGTTTACAAACCTGAACTGAGTTTCTAACATAATGTATTCACATCCTGTCACCTCCTCTTCCATTGTTTTGTTATTCACAGTGCGATTCAAGCCTCGACACACAACTCTCAACTCAACTGTACTGCACACTGTGGTGAGTGTGTGTGAGAGTGTGTGTGGTAGGACAGAAGGCAGTAAGCGATAGAGGAGAATGAGTTCAGTTCAGTTCTCCACGACTGAGGGGTGAGCTCCCAGCGGCTGCAGCTCTCCGCAGCATACAGATCAGAAACAGACCGTATGGAAATGTAGACACAGTCCCATGCTCACTCAGCTGAGGTTTGCTTCAGTTAGAGGGAAGCTGCTCCTGCGTCATGAAGAAATAAACTGGAAACTTTGCTGCCTCAGCTGAACCTCTCAGCAGTCGCACAGTAAATGGTACATTTAAAATACTGCATTTTGTAATATTAAAAACAAATTTTAAATAAAGAAACTGACAGCTACTATGGTGCACAGTCACTGAAATGAGTGTCACATTGACTAACAACGTTCAACTTTTGAACAACTGTTGTCTGACGTTAACTAATCGGCAGAGGCTACATTAATAGATACAAATTTCTATAATTAGATATCTGTATATGAATGCAGAATCCACTGGCAAGAGACCAAGCTTTGGCATTGGACGCATCTGGTTTCCATTTGTTTTATAGAGACCTGTGAGGACACTGTTACAGTGGTCAAGCTTACTGCAGACGATACTATGGACACGTTTTTCTTCATTTAAGTCCTTTAGTTCTTAGTTTAAAGCTGCAGTTCTAAGTTTTATGAAAATAACTTTTTGTCATATATGCTAAAGCTTTCACTATATCCTGACAGTAGTACATGAGACAGATAATCTGTGAAAAAATCAGGTTCCTCTGGCTCCTCCTAGTGCTCCTAATGGTATTTGTAAGAATCTGCCTCAACGAAAACAACTAATTAGACCCAAGAAAGATAGTTGCTTAAAGCTAGGAGCAACTAGGAGGAGCCAGGGGAACCTAATTTTTTCACATACAGTATTATCTAGCTCATGTACTACTTTAGGGTTCAGTGAAAGTTTCAGCAAATATGACAAAAAGTAATTTTAAAAGTTACCTACTGCTGATTTTAAAAATTGTATTACTAATAAAGAAGCTGCATCAGATAAATCCTATCAAAGATGGAAAATACCAGCTAGAGGTTACCTCATTTAAAATAAAAGGCTCAATATATAAAACCCCTGAAGAGAGGGTTAAGAAAACATTTTTTCCTCTTTTCTCAATGTATTTTCTCTCCCTCCTCTCTCCCCCATGTGGCCTCCTCGCTGTCAGTGAGTACAGTTAAAATCTCTTCCTCTCCCAGAGGCTCTGCCCTCAGAGGTGTTGAAATGCACTCGAGAGTATCCTGGCCCTCTGGCCTCTCTGGGAATGTAATAGATGTTCCTGTGCAGGGCCTAATTCTCAAAGTGCCTTTCTGACAAAAGCATCTTTAAAGCCACTAAGAGTTCTATCTTTAAGAACTTACCATAAACCTGTCCTACAGCAGTCCCACCTCAAATTAGCTCCTTCTAAAGCTGACCTATTATACAGTAACTGTCACTGCGCTGAACCAAATATTAACTCCTTACTCTTACATGTACATACTTTACATTAAAGTGACCATGCTGGGACAGCCTGATGTTTTTATACAATTATCTGTCTCTATGATGAATTTTCAATAATCATACAGACTTAATAAGCTTGTTTTTACCGCTTTGTGAATATCTTCATATCTTCAGGTCTTCACTGTGCCCTTATCCTGTTTATATCTTAAATAATAATCTAAAGTTTAAAATTAACAGTGTCATTTCCATATTTAGTTTAGTTTTTCTTTTAGTGTTTTTCACAGAAATGAATGAAATTCTGAGATATAGGTCTACTGTATATATTCTTACAGTTTTCTTACACCTCTTAAAATCAAGAAGGCCACTTGACTCGCAGTGAAGCTTTGATGACCCCTAGTGGAGTCTGTGAGGTAAGACGTTCAGCTTATCATTGCAAAGGAAAAAGAAGTAGATATAATATCTAAAAAATAGTCTCCGTAATGTAAGGTTTGTGGAGTTCTGTTCTGGAATAAACATAAATCTATGCAACTAAATCTGCTTTAAAGCTGCAGTAGGTAATGTTTCTAAAAAACGTTTGTCTTATTTGCTGAAATTTTTACTATATCCTTACAGTAGTACATGAGACAGACAATCTGTGAAAAAATCTGGGCCTGAACGAAAACAACCAATCAGAGCCAAGAAAGATAGTGGATTCCTGAGTCTGATTCCTGAGTGGCTCTTTCACAAAAGTGGAATTAAGAAATCTGGGCGGCTTGATCTAGTCTTCTCAGAGCATTTTGGATTAATATGTTTCAAGAAGGCTAAGCCAGGCTGAGGAGGTGAAGCTAGGTGAAACCAGGTTTAAGTGATTTGGATAAATGGACGTCTGAAACAGACCACATGATTGATCAGACTTACTGATGCAGACCATAAAAGTCGATTACAGATTTCCTAATACTTAATGGAGAAGATGCATTAAACACACTTTGCATAATGGAAGCTTATGTAAAGCATATTTGAAGCGACAGCGACTATTTATTAATCACCAGCATCTTTTGATATCATATGCCTTTATATATATTCTTGATAAACACAATATAAACGTAACAATATCACATGAGTAATTATAAAAATAATAATGGTCAATGTGTTAAAATAATAACAGTAGACTACTTGGCTGTTAGCATGGTCTGGAGCAGACTAGAAGGTTCTTCTTCCAATGACGAATAAATACATTTCATCATAAACCTACACAACTGTGAGCATTTGACTCTAAGCTACAATCCAATTTCATATTACCTTTCTTCACACAAATTTGCATTAATTTATCCTGAGTTCACGGAGGATCACAGTCAGACATCTCATATGAATGAAAAAGGTGCGTGTGTCTATAAGCTGTGGTAGAGTTGGACAGAGGATCTCAACTCCATAACTATATCTTACTAACTCAAAGACATGATTCATAGAGAGTTTAAAATAATAAATAATAATAATTAAAAATATTTATAGCTTTTTCCACCACAATGACAAGTATCAAGCAATCAGTACACCATATGCAATATGTGAGTGTAAGCCCACATCGCTAGATACACTCTCCAAATCGAGCAGAAAATGAAAAATATATTTAAACTCTCCAGAATACAACTAACCACTGACGTTTTCAAAGCAACACAATCTGCTGGTTGTTTTTAAAAAAGTTAAAAGATAGATAAAAAAGTTATCCAATACCTGATTAGGTTTGAAAACAAATCTAATTTAATGAACTATTCCATTTATTACGTTTACATTGCAAAAAATAATGGGAAGGGTGTGCTCAAATGACTGACATGTGACAGAGAACCTTCACCACTAATCCCAGGACAGTGACAGCCTGATTAGCTTATGTTGGACACCAACGTGTGGGCGCTGAATGATATGCAACTGAGCTCAGATCAGTGTACAGACAGCACTATAGCTACTTTCAGTGATAATTATGGGGAAGCTTCCCCTAGCCTCTTAATAGCACCACCTCTGCCACCAACTCAAAACTTTGGTGTTTGATGACCTGGGAATGAGACTCAACAATCAAGTCTTTCTTGGCTCTGATTGGTTGTTTTTGTTCAGGCCCACTGGATTCTTGCAAATGCCATTAGGAGCACTAGGAGGAGCCAGAGGAACCTGTCTCTTGTACTACAGTCAGGATATAGTGAAAGTTTTAGCAAATATGACAAAAAGTTGTTTTCATCTAAGTTACCTACTGCAGATTGGCTTTTTACATGTTTCAACATGTTATGACTTCTCTGTTTCTCCTAATTAAAATTAAAAAACATAATTTGTCCATGAACCAGTTTAATTTAAATTCAATGTTCAGTGTTCAAAGGTCAGAGACAATGCAATGTGACTGAAAAGAGAAACTTCTGTCTTTGTTTCTCCTCAGCAGCTTGTGGCAACTTTTACTTTGAAGTTTCTCTCCTCACTTTTACCTCTGTGCCAGAAAGAAGAACCGAGAACTTACTCAAACTCTATAAATATTGAATTGTTTTTTCATCAGATGCATGTTATTTTCAGCCTCCCTGCGTCACTACATGTAACACAATGATTAAGAGAGAAATGTCACCAAAGACAGTTGTAGTCAAGAAGTCAAGAAAACTTTCCTTGCTGTGCTGTTTCTAAGGTAACCAGCTCCTGATGACTGTTGACGACCTTTACAGTACGCCTCCCACCTCACTTTGGCTAGGCTAGCAAAGTTTGTCTCCGACTTTCAATTAAAGGGGCACTTTGTTCAACTCAGCCTCTCCCACTCTTTTCAAGTTTAATAGTTGCAGTGTTTCTCACTCTTCCTCACAGTCGCTGTGTTTATTTGCAGTCAGAAATCTAATATCATTTTTTTGAAGATCATTTAAATGGGATAAAATTGGATCAGTTTAAAAGACTGACAGAAACCTGCAGCATGTGTATATTAAACCTCTTTACCCACCCACATAATTTTGTGGGATTTTGTATGTGCAATACAAAGACCTGGCAGAGAAAGTAGCAACATAAAAGACTACTAATTACTGCATTGTTGTATGAAATAAGCAGTGAAAAGTTGAACTGTTTAACAAGTCAACAGTAGGATGTTTGCAAGTATAAATACACACTGGACAAAAAGGACCTGTATCGGGAAAGATCCAGTGGTATACAGGTTTATCACATCATATCATATCATATTATACACTATAAATTATTGGGGTTTTTTTTTTAAAGTTGAGAAAATTCAAAATTTCAAGGCAACTGTCTTCATTAAATGTCCGAGTTTTAAGTCATATTATTAAGTTGTGAAGTAAACTAATTATAATTTACTTTTCTTCTGTACAAAAATTTTAATCTTTAAGTTTTGGAAACAAAAAAAAATCTCATTAAAGAGAAATAGTCATTTTTAAGCACCCAAATAATAAAAAAAGATTGTTTTTTTAAAAACAAAAAATCAGTTTTAAAGAAGTAAGATATTTTCTTTCTGAAGAGCAGTAAATTATCTTTAGTTTAGTTTAGCCAACTGTTTTTTTTAATAGTATATCAAATATCATATCACATCAATATAGAATCTGTCAAAGATCCAGTCTGTAATATTCTGCATACTGTCTGTGTCTTTGACTAATACAAATGTATCACCACCTTGGATAGTATCGTATTTTTGTCCATTTATTCCAGTTAAATGCTTAGACCATAAAAAAAACACTTCTTCAAAGAACTGAAAATGAAGAAAAGAGTCCATTCAGACAGAGCCCCCAGAGTTCCAGCACCATCATGGTGCTCATGATGATGTCAAATGACAGAAATTGATTCAGGATTAATTGCTTATGTCTTTTTTTTATGTGTTAGTACTTGGAGTCAGGACTGCCAAGATGACAATGGGCATAGCCGACTCCACCGAGCTTTACAGCAGCTATTCAGAAGCCTATGGGTGATGTCAAGGTCACTATGTCAATTTTTTTAATTATACAGTCTATGAGCCACACACAGACATAAAAGGCAAAAAGTAAACCTTTATAGCACAACATGAGAACAGCCTACAATCTGGTGACATCACAGAAAATTCTTTCTACAAAACGTAGTATTTGTGGTCAAAGGTAAAAACCAATCAGCTCTTGGATCAGGCAAACAGCAGGTGTTTCCCATCATGCTTTGGTACTTGCAGACAGTGGAGAGCAGCCACAGTGCCTGGGTCTGAAAATTGCGGCGCCTCTATTATCGTAATCTCAATATGGCCAAGGGCAATATACAAAGCACAGGAAGCTGCAAACGTAAAATGTGTGAAAAACAGCATTATTTTGCAATCATATCACAATATATGTCAAAATAATGATTTTTTAATAATATCCCTAACAGCCCTAACAGTGAATACAACGGTTCAGTCCTCCGGGTTCCACACACTGGTTCTGAGATTTTCAGATTTTATTCTTTCCAAAAAAAAAAAATCACTGAACAGGCCTTCATATATCACAAATAATGCCTGATAGGGTAGCGTACTCCTCCCGGTAATATCACATGCTCATGTAAACACAGTCAGTGATCCAGGAGCTGACTGTGCTGCGCTCAAACACCCGTCAGACTTTCCCAGAGCGAAGGAGGAGGAAAACTGTTTACACTGTCCCACTATATCAAACAGCAGCGACAAACACCGGAGCAGTGCGGATCAATGAGGAGAGTCGATAAAGAAAGCTGAATGTGTGCACTCAATATGCAGAGGGAGACTCAGAGGGGAGACAGCTGTGTGTATGAGTGTAAGTGTGTGTGTGTGTGTGTGTGTGTGTTTGGTATGCTGTAGTGGTAGTGTGTGTGTGGTGGGGGAGGTGTCGGGGTAAGACACCCCAGCTATATTCATATTCAAAGCAGCCCAAAATATTCATAGGCATCACTGGTTGCCCATATTTTATGTTTCATGCTCATCCTGCCGGAACATCTTTTAGCCATGCATTGACTAAAGCAGCCCACATCATTTATTGATGCACTACAGCCTCTTCAACCACTTGCTACACGCCTTAGCATATTGCCGTATTCCACTGTGTGTGTCTGCGGCACTAGCTCCAGTGCATTTGTATATGAGCACGTGTGAGTGCATAAATATGTGTGTTGTGTATTGTTGTGTGCACGGCCGCTGTGAAATGCAGTGGCAGAGACAGTAATGTCACCCATGGCTGATTCCTTGTATAATGCAAGGGCAGACGGTGCTGCACGCTTTTGGTCATACAGAGGATAGCTCGCCGCCCTAGCCAGTCACGCGCATCTGCTCTCAGCTCACTCAACTCCGCCACGTTCTGATTGGCTGCAGGATCTGGCTCTGTGTTCAGGCTGAGGACGAGTCACTGCGTTCCAGTGTCAGGGGAGGTCACCACACGATGCACTTTACTGATGATTCCTTAATCCCAGTTCAGTCCAAAGATTCGCAACGAGAGAAGCTGAAACTTGTAACTACTTGCAACATGCTCGTCTGCAACATTCCCAGTTCACAGCAATGCAACTAGACGAGACGGTGTTTCACCTCCAAAGCAACGACTATGTACTTCCATTCTAACTGTCAGATTTTCAAATTTTGTTGTTGCAAGATATAATTTGTAGCGTCATAAATTATAAAAGGAGGACGGTGATAGTGAGCTACTTGCTGCTGATGCATTTTATTAAAGAAATGATTAAAACTCTCAATAAAATTTGAGGGCTGAGAATTTGGAGCTATGCATGAATACATTTTAAGGCTTGTGTCAAACAAATTGATCATGTGATCCTCTCTGTCTGTTGGCTGTTGAAACAGGTGACATGCCTTACGTCACTGGAGATTTGACAAGCTGGGTTGCACGCAACACCATCAGCCAACTTCAGTCGAGCTGAGACAAGCAGTTTTCCCTACAGTGTTCTAAAACTGTTTTGTTTCGTGAATCTTTGGATGGGTCAGAATTTAATTTGTCACCTCCAAATACCTGGCTCGACAGTTAACTCTCCAAATTGGTTTCATGTATCAAAATACAGCATCATTTACCCACTCTGCAAAGCACACCTTGGTTAAAATGACAATTCTCCCAATTTTGGATTATGGCGACTAAATCTGCCGGTTTGCCTGTCTTCTCAATATACTGGATGTCATCGAGCATATTGCCATCTGCTTTGTCACTGGTGCCCCTTTCCACACTCAGATCTGTACAGAACAGAACAGATCCACTGATATAACTTAATTTATAAAACTATCACTGGCAAAGCCCCCGCTCTACCTCCACTCAACGAAAGTAACTGCAATTTATGTTCTTATGTTTGAACCGGATGAAGGATTTCAGTGATTGGACGTCTGGATCTTAAGTTTTCAGAGAATATCCTTTGTCTGCAGCGTGCGAGAAACAAGTAAGGGCAGAGGCTCATCTTGGTTTTGCGGTCGAGAACCATCTCCTAGGTTGTGAAGATATTTAAGTGAGCACACCAATCAACTAGTGAGGACGCGTCTGCTCTGTGAGCTGTTTAGCTTTTGAGACTTCTATTAAATGTTTTTTGCCTTTCTTCTTTGTTTTCCAGATACACTCCTTCAAGACTCTCTTTAATGTCTCTAATGGAATTGTAATAATTGACCAAAGAACAGGTTAATATTGGAAGAACATTTTCTTTCCAAGCAATAGCATAGCAAAATACATTTCTGAATTTTCTTTTTAAAATTTTGAATCATTAGAGATGTTTGTCTCCATCTTTTGTTGCTAAGCGCTCTTCGCTGTGCTGATTTTGTCTTGCCAGAGATCAGCTGTCAGTCAAACAGCGTGGCCAGTGCTGTGACGTCAGCCTTCTTGGACTGCAGACAGAGACACTCTCACTGTCACTTTGACCATCTGCTTCAGTTTATTTCCTGGCTTGTGCTCGGATTTACTGTTTGTTCCGATGATAATTCACTGCATGTTCTTTTCTTTTTTTATATTACAATGGGAAAACCTGGAGGAGAAGTAATGATGAAAACAAAAATAAGAACACTGACCCTTTAGTGTCTTTCTGCTTGTTAAATCTTAAATCTTTTCCACAGTTTTTTTTTTTCACAGTTTTTTCCGACAATAAATATCTTCTTTTCGACATGTTCCAGGCGATGGAGGCAGTTTGCCCTGCATGACTCCTCTCTGCTCTCAGGGGCCTAATGGCAGCCTATAAATGCCTATCTGCTGTAATCCAACGGCAGCTTTTTATCCCTGAGTGGCTGCTGAAAGAAGAGAACACACCAAATCCTCCTGCTCCTCTCCGTCGTCCTGTTCTCTCATTCCTGCTCTTGTTTGTGTGTGTGTGTGTGTGTGTGTGTGTGTGTGTGTGTGTGTGTGTGTGTGAGCAGAATTATTCAACAGAGGGGCTGCTGGCGTTACGTGCAGCGGCTGTTGAAGGAGGAGTAGCTGGACATACACTCTCTCTCACACACACACACACACACACACACACACACATACATCAATATCAAAACCCTGTCAAAACAACTCAACAATGATGAAACCCCAAAGATTGATTCTGTGTGTAGGTTTGTGTGTGTGTGTGTGTGTGTGTGTGTTTGTGCACATACTGGTGCATGGAAGTGTGTTTCTCAGTGTGGTTTTACATACAGTACAGTATATGTGTGTCTGTGTGGTCAGCTATTGGTAAACCAGTATCATCACCTCAGATATAAATTAAGTTACTGTCTTTTAAAGTGTGGATGAAATGAAAAATGCCTTTTACATCCAAGTTACATCCCCAGTCATATTCCCACCATTTTTAACAATTTATGCCAAACCATTGTGCAAAAAAAAAGTATTTTTTTCTTCCTGTAAAACACTTATATCGCTGATATTTTTGTATGGCAGTGGTTCCCAACCTTTTTCCTTAGGGGCCCCTTTTCTGTCATTTAGTAAACCGGCCACCCCTGAGTATGTGACACATTCCATAGATAACACAATAACTACAGTTTGTGTAAAACCAGTGATTGATCTGTGAATATTGATCAGAGATGAGTTTTCCTGATATTTTTAGTAACTCTTTATACAATTATGTATTTTTTTTTTTTATCATTTTCAGTTTTATCACATAACAGTCATACAGACTTAATGGGATTCTTGTTTGGCAAATTCATTGTTTTCTTCTTTCACTTGCCCTATCAGTCTATTAGCTCTTTGTTGTTTTAACTGTGTAATTTTCTAATGCTAGGGTGCTCTAGTGCTCTAATATTTCCAAGGTCTACCATAAGTGCTAGTACTTTGTTTTTATGTTTTGTACCTACATATTCAGTGCAATCGCAAGGATTACGTTGTAGTCTGTTTTGAGGCTTCAGTGCATTTCTTTTAACATATTTTTGTTATTAATTATGCCTGTCATTTTGTGCACATATACAGATTTTCCATTAAGCGAGGCAATATCTGAGGCAAGGCAGTTATCTAAATTGTAATTCCTTTGCTCTATTACATAAGGATATGTTATTAGCATGCTCCCATATACCTGTCCCTTTAGCTACATCTATCTACACTCCAAGGTCTTTTTGCAGGGTTTCCTCATTGACTTTACTGGACTTGTGAAGGGCCTCATAGCGCTGTCTTACTATAAGCCTATTGCTACATATTTTGTAGTATTCATATTTTTATGTAAATGGTAAATTGTAAATGGACTGTACTTATATAGCGCCTTTCGTAAAAGAGAAAGTTTTAGCAAATATGATAAGTCATTTTTATAAAAAAGTTTGATTGTGGATACAAGCTCTAATTTGTAGAAACCTTGTGAAATGTGATTAAAGGGGACATATTATGTAAAACCAACTTTTCAATCGATTGATTATGTACATTTGGGACTCTGGAGGGCCTATCAGCAGACAAAGTGTAAAAACAGATGAATTTTTTTGTGGGGTGCCTCAGTCAAAATAGCGGAGATAAAGCAGTTAATGTTGACTTCGCAGGGCGTGCCGTCACATTCCCTCATTGCGAACTTTCACCGCCAACGTTGCCTCGCAGCGCTCCGCCATTGTCTGGATAAAAAGGCGAGAGTGCAGGCGAGGGAGCAGAGGAGCGGAAGAGCGGCATTATGTCTGAGCAAAAGTATTCTAACTGTTCTGTTCCTGGCTGCACAGCCCAGCACAGAGCTCTACATAGAGTCCCAGCCTCAGAGGATGCAGGAGTCCAGTGGATACAGTTTATATATGACGGCAATGTCCCGGCTCGGGTCAACAAAAAAATATATGTGTGTTTGAACCACTTGGGTGCCAAAAAACTGTTGCTGAAAGGGGGGCAGTACCAACTGTCTGTTGCAAGATGGCAGAGGAAGAAACTAAGTATTTTTAATATGCTTTTTTTTTTATTGTTTGTGTAACGCTAGCAAATGCTAACTGCTGTTAACTGCTGGAGCCTCAGTGACGCTAACATAACAGTTATTCTGTTTGTTAACGTTAAATGTTTGTTAAATGTGTGCAAGATGCACTTCAAACTTAAAAGGTTACTTATGGTTACTTCTAACCATATTCTTCCCTGCTGATATTTATATAGAGATTCACACAACGTTTACCCCCGCTGCCAGTATATCAGCGCAGGAGGATGACTCGGTAAAAGTTAACCTTACTGTTGTGTGTTTTGTGGCCCGGGGAAATTGACTTAATCTGCGTCTCTATTTTGGCAAACATGCATGCTTTTCATGAAGTACTATGCTTGTGTGTGTCGCTGCTAGAATGAGCAGAGACGTGACCTCCGAGCTGACAAACTGTAGCGGCAAGCCTCATCAGCTGTTCCGCTTGTTGAACTACGTTACGTTACGTTACTTTGTGATGTAGCTGGTCGGTACTAAGGATACAAAGTAAAACATTATGAGACAGTATTGGCTTTTACTTCATTACAAATTACTTCGGTAGCTCCTTCTTGTTCAGGGTCTGACTCTGGTTCATGGTCATGGTCATGGTAGCGTGAAGCGTGCCGGCGTCGGAGACAGGCACTCAAAACCGACCGTTCTGAACAGGGCTGTTTTGGCAGGGTGATTGAACTGCTATGGTGCTTCATCCTTATGGTATTTTGACCAAAGCATGTCACAGACATTACATGAGGACACCAGGGAACTAGGTTAACTTGTAGATATGACTCCTTTAAGGTATTTTTTTTCCTTTAGTTGATCAAATTACTTAATTCTGTCCCCTTAAGAAAAGTATTTCAAAGATTTAATTTCCCACAGAGAAAACTGGTTATCTGTCATACCTGGAAGAAAATCAAAAAAAAAAAATGTTTTGTATTCTAGTCACTGGAGATAAAACCTCAGTTCTTTCACATTTCTCAATCATATCCCAACCCCTTAAAGCTGCAGTAGGTAACTTTTATAAAAATATAAATAAAAAATAATTTGTCCTTGTGGCTGAATTTTTCATTGTGTCCTGACAGTAGTACATGAGAAAGATACAAAAATGCTTGATTGTTAAGTCTCATTGCAAATTTAATTTGTGGTCTCCTGCAGCCCCAAATAAATGCATTTATGCAGAGGTTGGAAGTTGGTTTTCTACATATTATAGGGTGACACAGTCTTGCATTTTATCTCATTCAGAACCCCATATGTGTAATCATGAAACTGTGAAATATCTTTCAAGTGCATACATTATGATGAAAAGTGTGACTATGAGGCCCAATGGATTCTTCCAGATGCCATTCGGAGCACTAGGAGGAGCCAGAGCAACCTGATTCTTTCACAGATTATCTGTCTCGTGTACTACTGTCAGGATATAGTGAAAGTTTCAGCAAATATGAAAAAAAAGAATTTCATAAAAATTACCTTCTGCAGCTTTAAACCCTATAGTCTATCAAACCCCACATAAATGCTGTTTGATTAAAGCAGAATATCATTCCACACAGACTGTGTGAGTGTGAGTGTGTGACTGTCAGGGCGAGGGAGTGTGCTGGCTGGCTCTTTGTGATGTGAAGGACAGGCGACACGGCGTGAAACAATGAACACAGCATCCGTGTTGAGCTGTCCTGTCAGGCTGCAGCGCTGCACCATGCCTGACTGTAAATAGCAGGCACACAGAAACAGGTGTTATGACCTGGACAGGTGTTTGTTGGTGGAACCGGTGTGTGATTCTGCGCATGGATGTGTGTATGTGTGTATTTGTGTATTCAAGCATACCTAACTCAATCAAAAGCTCCAGTAGCTCTTCAGACGGGAGCCGCTGTTGTCGAAATAACTGATTTACTGGAGCGATTAAATTCTTCCACCACTGTACGTGTTGATGTGTGTGTGTATGGTGTGGTGCGGGTAAAAGTGTTAGGCACGTTTTTTTTCATGGTTCGCTCATTCATCCATCACCTGCAACATCACACCCACCACTGACTGGATTTGACAGCATTTGGGGGAAACGATACACTTTTGCACTGTACTCCTTTTGAAATGACCTCAGTTGAGGGTTGAGTAGGGGTCTGAGGAAGCAAGATTCAACTGACGAACACCAACGGCAAGTGTCTTATATGGATATATGTGAGAGCCAGTACTTGCTAAATGTGGCCTTTCCTCAAAATTATCTCCCACAGAATAATAAACAGTTTGTTTGCCATTTAAAGCCAGTTTATCAAATCTGTGTGCACATTTAAAGGAATAGTCCAAGATTTTGGCAACACTGCATTGCAGCTTCAGATGAGAACATTAATATGTGTTTTTGTGTGAGAGGTAATTGTATCTATTTGAGAGTAAGAAAAAAATCTAAATCTGAGGTTTATTAGAAGCAAACAGACACACTTTCTCCATTAATTTTATTGGGCATTAAAAATCCATTGAAACTAATGGAGAATGGCCCGTACAGCGGATGTTTTCATCTGCTGTATGGGCCATAATAATTTCGGCTAAGTATAGTATGATAAGATTTTGACCATTGATTGAAGTGTAATTTTTTTTGTTGTCTAACAAATTCAAAGTAAGACTGTTAGATACTTGCCCAAAGTATGTCTGTACCAAATTTCAAGACTTTAGACCTACCAGAACAGACGTTAAAGTATTTTTCCTTATCGTACTAAATATAGTCACTGGGTGCAAATGGATTAAACATACATTTTTACTCCATAAAGTCACTGTAAAATCATTAAACCCTATAGTCCTAATATGCATATAATGGGAATGTTTTGAAGTTAATGAAATGTATATTTTTCACAGCTTAAGCAGTTTCCCTGCTTCCAGTGTTGGAGCACATTGTGGACCTATCGCTGCACTGGAAAGATATAGGGTCAACCAGCATATATTCTAAAATGACAGACTGTTCCTTTAAATATGCATGGGAGTATTTATGTGTGAGTGAGTCAGAGTGTACTGTGCACTCCCTCCTCAGGCGAGGTTGTCTGTGATTGGCCCTGAGTGGATTAAGGAAGGCTGGAGGTGACAGAGATGTGTGCTTTGTGAATGGCTGCGGTACTCCAGACTGGGTCCCACCTGATAAAGCTGTCTCTGACAAGGAGAGAGGGGCGGATAAAAGGAAGTCAAAAGTGGGAGGTGGAGAGATAGAGAGAGTCACCATGGGGAAAACAGACAGGGAAAGGAAAGATGAGTGCGCCGGAGCTGAGAGGGGATTAAGATGGAGGAGTGAGACGAGGGAGAGAGGAGGCGATGTCAGAGAAAAAGAGGGAGAAAGCAGGAGATATGAAAGAGGGAGAGATAAACGTGTGAATAAGGCTGAGCAAGATGGAGACAGAGATGTAAAGAAGAAGGCAAATACAGATTAAAGAATGTGCAAACCACTGTGGAGGAGGTGGATTACAGCAGTACAGCTTTTCACACTGCTGGGGTTTGAGTGATAGATACTGAAGGGCTTTTCAAACCCAGTACAGATCTGTCTGTCTCTCTTTCTTTCTGTCATTCTTCTAATTTGGCTGTAGAAAGGGCTTAGCTATTTTGAATATATCCAGTTAACCTGCTTTTAGCTTCTGCCCTTCACCTTGGAGCTACCTTCAGTACAATCTGACAAAACAACTACCTATAGGGCAACCTGAAACTAAAACTTCAAATGCAGTACCCTTTAAAGGTCCAGTGTGTAACATTTAGGAGGATCTATTGTGAGAAATGGAAATATAATATTTAAAGTTATGTTTTCATTTGTATATAATCGCCTGAAAATAGGAACCATTGTGTTTTTGTTTCCTTAGAATTAGTTGTTTTTATCTACAGAGGGAGCAGGTCCTCTTCTGGTGGAGTCAGCCATGTCGAACCACCATGTTTCTACAGTAGCCCAGAACAGACAAACCAAACACTGGCTCTAGATTAGGCCTTTCATGTTTTTTGTGAGTTTCACCGCTACTATAGTTTCTCCTACACATGTGGGAGGCTATATTCAGATGGTCATCAAATCATCTCTCGATGGCACTAAATCCTACACGCTTGTCCTAACTATTATTTTATTCAGGGTGAATTGACTAATGTGAACAAGAGGCATCTCTACCAGTGTCCCTCTTTATAGTCATGCAGTATTGTGGATTTGTTTTTTTTGAACAATATCTTTATTGACTTTTTTCAGATACATTGACATTACGCAGTGTTTTTGACAGGGAAAGTACAGAGATTGTCAAAGCCCTCCCTCCCAAACCAATCCCTGCCAGTCTTGACCCTCCCCATCCCTCCACAGCTAGTATATCGCTTATCCCACAAAAAATAAATAAATAAATAAATAAAAAGGTACAATAAATGAAAAATTAAATTAAATTAAATTAAAGCAGAGGGTTACAGTACATAGGCAGTAGCAGACAAGACATCAACAGTGGAGTACAGTCTTTTCATCAAATGACCCAGCCGACCGTGCGATGTTTTCTAAGTACCCCTTAAAGCCACTCCAACATTTGTCAAAAAGATGGGGCTTTTTGAACATAGTTGAACATAATCTTTTCAGAGGCCATATATGAAGCAGTTTCTTTTAGCCACATAGAGACAGTAGGAGGGTCCTCACTCTTCTATGATATAGCTATGCATTTGTTTCCAGCAATCAGAGCTAGTTTGATAAAGCGTATTTTTTTCCTACTGTTAATAGGCAGGGCCGAAGAGTCTTCTAACAAAACCAATCTTGGTGAGTGAGGGATCTCAGCTCCTGTGATCTTGTTTAGTGCATCCAAAATATAGCCCCAATATTGTCCCAATTTCGGTCCAAAACATTTGGATGAGGCTTCCCATTTCTTACACTTAGGACACAGTTCTGAGATGGAACTGTTCATCTTGTGTAGTCTTTCTGGTGTAAAGTAAATTCTATGGATGAGATTTATCTGTAAAAGTTTGTGGCGGCTATTATAGGAGAAATGTTGAGCTCCCAGACAAATTTCTTCCCAATCACAGTCTTCAAAAGTGAAATTAAGGTCTTGCTCCCACTTAGCCCTGGAGTTGAGGGTTTTGTTTGCTGAGAGATCTAGTATTCTGCCATAGATTAAGGATACAATACCCTTCGGATGTTGAATGTTTTTAAAGATCTCGTCAGTTAAAGGAAAGTCTAAAGGATTTGGATGGTCGCCCTGTTGTGTGCTAATGTAATGCCTAACCTGCAGGTACTTAAAGAAATGTGCAGCAGGGAGGCTGAGGGCATCTCGTAACTGTTCGAAAGATCTGAGTACGTTATTTTCATAAAGGTCTCTGAACGTTTTTATTCCCTCATTATGCCACATCTTTGTGAGCCCATCCCTTAGTACAGATGGCAAAGCAGGATTATTACGGAAGGGGGTGTTTCTGTGTAGTGGGTTTACGCATTTGAGATGCGTTTGTATAACTGACCATAACTTGGATGTATGATTTATAAATGGGTTGTCCGTTTTATTCTTCAAAGTATAATATGACTGGATGAAAGGGATGCTGGCTAGCGGCACATCTGCTGCGTGGAACTGTTCTATTTGCCTCCAAGCCAGAAGGGTTATTCATCTCTGTCTGCCAAAACCAGATAGCTCTTAACTGGGGAGCCCAGTAGAAAAGTTCAAAATTGGGGAGCTTCGATCCACCATATTGAGGAGTGTTATATAGGGTTTTGATTTTTATTCTGGGTACCTTCCCCCTCCATATGAATCTAGTTATCACGCTTTCTAATTTCTTAAAAAACTTATTTGGAATCGATATGGGAAGGGTTTGGAACAAGTATAGAAATCGGGGCAGCACATTCATCTTTATACAATTCATGCGCCCTATTAGTGAAATAGGTAGCTGCATCCATCTATCAAGGTCCTTCTCCACCTTATTAAACAATGCTTCATAGTTGAGTGAGAAGATTCTATCCAACTGAGTGGGGACCTTTAAACCCAGGTATGTAATATATTGACATACCTGGGTACCTGCATTCTCCACCTCCAGTGTTGTAAGAGCCTCGTATTCAGCCCTTTTGGTGGTTAACTGATCAAGAGTTGCCTGTGTTTTAGAGTGAGAATGGTCTTTCTCAAGGGCTTTAATGTCAGTCTCCAGCGACCTCGTTTTGGATTGGTATTGTTTCTTTTTCCAAGAAGAGTAGCTAATTGTAGAGCCCCTGATATAAGCCATTAAGGATTCCAAAATTATAGACAGGCAAGCAGAACCTGCATTTGTGGTGAGAAAGAAATTAATCTGTTCATTAGTTAATTTGATGAAGTCCTCATCGCTGACCAAATGAGTGGGGAACCTCCAGCGCTTGGGTTTTTGGTTTTGGTTCTGTTTGGTCACGTGGAGCAGGAGAGGAGCATGATTTGAGCGTGTTTTGGCTAAATATTCGCATGAGGTAATGAGATGCTCCCCCTGTTATGTACGTGTAAATTGAGTATTTGTATTCACAAAGAGATGTGTGTCTCACTCTCCACACATTGATTAAATTGAGATCTTCTAGTTCTTTTTTAAGGGCCTTCACTGCTGAGGATAAAGATTTAGAAGTTGGAGAGGATCTGTCCTTGGCTGGGTCCAGAGCCAGGTTAAAATCTCCTCCGATGATGAGCTCAGTGTTATAAGTTATATTGAAGAAAAGATTCACAAAGAAATTTGGATCATCGTGATTTGGTCTGTAAACATGAAGCATAGTGACTGGCTCATCAGCCAGAAAGCCTCTAATTAAAACATATCAACCTTCCTTATCCTTTTCTACATGTTTCAAATGAAACAGTAACCCTCTTCTTAATAAAATGGCCACTCCCCGTGCCTGAGAGTTGAACGAAGAGTAGTATATTTGGCCTTGCCATTGTTTACCTAGCTTGCACTGTTCTGCGTGTGTTAAGTGAGATTCCTGCAGGAATGCAACATCAATACTATGATTTCTAAGGAAATTGAGGACTTTTCGTGTTGATTAATTCCATTGGTGTTCCAACTAAGAATCCTGTATGTTATATCTGTAGACATGGATCACAACGTGCACTAGTGTGGCAATGTGGAAAATAATTGTCAGTAGATGAGGTAAAAGACATGGTGGTGTCTTGTAACAAAGGGTAGAAAAAGAAAAGAGGAAAAGAAAAAAACAAAATAGAGATAAACACACTAAAAAGATAAACAGACCCTGCTCTGTCAGTAACCCTCCTTCCTCCCTCTAAACCCACCCATCCTGTGAAAGAAGAGACTGACCTATGTTTCTTCCTGTCGATAAGCGTATTAAGATAGACTACTCTAACAAGTGTAACCAAGCTACCCAAGTTAGGTCAGGGAGTGCAAAATTGAATGACCACAACTCCATTATGAAACACCTCCAGAATTCACTTATATAATCTAGTGAAAGGGGAACTCTGCTTCTGTAAACTCAGAAAAATAACTCTAAGCAGGTGTCCACAGTCTCTCAAATAAGGCTTGAAAAATCCTGAAAGTTCATTCAGATGACACTATTTGTCGCTGACAGCATTACAAATTACATATAGAACAGAGGATGTGAAAATTCGCAGTCAGTTAAACAGGTAGTCTTTAAGGTTGGGCGAGGTAAAATAAGAAAAAGGTGAAATGAGGATACTGCCAGGCCTTAATTTATCCATCCTGTGACTAGTTGCAGAAGAAAGAAAAAAAGAAAAGTTATCTCACACGTAAATGGACCTGTACTTGTATAGCGCCTTTCTATTCTTCCGACCACTCAAAGCGCTTTTACACTATGTGCCACATTCACCCTTTCACACACATTCACACAGTGATGGCAAAGTCCATCGAACAGAAACTAACATTCATACACATTCACACACCAATGCTGTGTATCGGGAGCAATTTGGGGTTCAGTATCTTGCTCAACGATACTTTGACACATGGCAGGAGCAGCTGGGGATCGAACCAACAACCTTCCAATTAGGGGACAACCCGCTCTGCCTCTGAGCCACAGCCCCCATGTAACAGTTTATAGTCCACTCAAACAATTAACAAAAACACTTCCAAGCCATAGTTCGACTTGTATGTGACTAACTGCAGTCAATTAAACAAGCGGTCTTTAGGCGAGGCAAAATCAAAAGAAATTGTACACTTCCAGCTCTCTGTTTAACTTACATGGAGCCTGTTGAGCGTGGTGGCTGCTTTCCTGGCCAGAAGAGACGATGACAGTCACGGATTCAAGCCAGCACGTCCGGATGATGTTTACCCAAGTAGTGTCCCGCTGACGCGGGGGATGTGAAGGTGCGCCGTCCCTCCGGGAGGTCCAGGACCAGATTGGTGGGGTGGAGAAGCCTGAAGGAGATGTTGTTGTCATGTAGCTTTTTTTTCAGCGGCATGAAGACTTTCCTTTTCTTGTAAAGAGCCATGGACATGTCCCTGAATATCATGATGTCTGAGTTACCATACTTAAGCTTTTCTTCTGTGCTGCGTAGAGGATTTTCTTCACGTCTATGAACCAGTAGGCAGATAACTAGAGCCCAGGGGAAGTTGAAGTTCAATTTCGATCGGGGTGTCTCAAGGTCAAGTATTTTTGGGAGCCACTCTTGTAGGAAGGTGATGGCGTTTTTCCCTTCCACACCTTTCCGGGAATCCCACCAGCCTTAAATTCTGCCGACTGGCGCTGTTCTCCAGATCGTCTAGCTTGTCTTTATGACCGCTTCCTCCGTCTTGTTTTTATGGTCCTCAAAGCTTTTATGGAGGAAGTCGAGGCTTTGTGTGTGGCTAACCTGCTCGTCCTCAATCTCTTTAACGCGCTGCCCCAGAGCGCGGTTTTCGCTGATAAGAGTTTCCACAGAGACGGCTAGGGAGTTCAGTTTATTGCCCAGCATGGATTGAATTTTGTCGAACCATTTTTCCATTTCTTCGTGAAACCAAGTCGGCGGCTTCTCAGTGTTTCCCTCGTATGAGGTAGCGTCAGCAGGCACTAGCCGAGGCTGACAGAGCGGGCTTTCCACTTTTGTATTCCCTCGTCGCCGTTTCAGCTCTTTTGGGGGGCATTTTTAGCGGTACCGCGTTGGTTTCTATTAGTATGCAGCTGGAGCTGTAATTAAGTAACTCGGGACAGGGGACAAGTTAGGATTTTGTATGGGAGCTGGTTACACTACCTCCGCCCTTCACGCCGCCATCTTGCAGTATAGTGGATTTGTACCACCCGTACAACACCGGTACAACCTATTTGTTTCAGGTGCAGGGGCATGTCCAGAGGGGGGGCCCTAGGGCACTGGCACTGGCCACCCCTGAAATCTGATTGGTTTAGTCATGGTTTGAAACCCTAGTTTATCTACCATAGGGACACTCTTGCATTGAGACTTTTTAGTCCACCCGTTCCCCAACCTGTACTGTACTGTACTGCATTGTAGTGCGTCTTTGCACAATCTCAGCTGCACTTACATCCACTTTGACCTCCAAAGAAAGTGATTTAGATCATCATAAATATGTCATCTGTCCAGGTTAATGTTTGTTGCCCCATCAACCTTGCTGTTGTCCTAGCAGTCTTGCCATGTTCCCAGATCTCAGCAACTACTTTATCATAACTGATAGAAACAATGAGAATGAAAACTCAAATTCTAATAAAATATTTTCCATCAACAGTCGTTCTTTACCCTTTTTTCACCTCAAGGCTTCTGCCACATAGGAGTAAAAAGTGAAGAAGGAAGAGACAGAGAGAGAGAGAGAGAGAGAGAGAGAGAGAGAGAGAGAGAGAGAGAGAGTTGTGTACAGTGTCTTCTCTACTAAGTGCTGTAAATTATTCTTATGAAGGTCTGTTAAAATAAACACTTCCTCCATGCTTTTATTTTGATAGTGTCTTTTGTTGTCATGGGTCTTTTATTTTGTCGCAGGAAGTTTGAATTGGACAGTAGGTAACTTGACATGATGGAGATTGCACGAAAAAGTCAAAGAGTTCATGTGATGAAGGAAGGAAACCAGGTTACACACGGTTGCTCTGTAAGATAAACGTAATAGTAAATAGTAATTAATAGGCTTTATTTTAGTTAAAATGTGTATAAATGTGTTGTTGCTGTACAGCCATGCAAATGTTAGCTTCAGGTAATAGTTGTATATGTGTAAGAGCTAATTTATGTTATTTATCTGTCCTGTAGCTCTTACAGTGTTTATAAAAATGGTGTGAAGGAAAGAATATTTATGCTCAAAATAAGGCTGACGGCTGAACATAAATAAAGGCTTCTGAAACATCTGTAAGCTTCACCATTGTCTGGCTGGGGTTCGCTACAAGTGCTGCAGTGAAGTATGTGGAGAAACCTCCTTGGTGACACACTATTCATCTCCCCAGTATTTGATTCACATTATTTAAGCCTGGCCAAGGAGGAAATGCTCTCTCTTTTAAACACACACACACACACACACACACACACACACACACACACACCCATCTTTCCTTCCTTCCTTCCTTCCTTCCTTCCTTCTCTCCTCCCTCCTTCTCTCTCTCTTTCTACCTGCATGTTGTTTAGCCAGTAAAGGATGTTAGTTAGATATCAGGATGCTAAATGAGTGTCGACAATGTCTGACTGTGATCAATGAAGGCAGAGCCTGGCGGCCTGGGCAGGTTACATCTAATGTGATCAGTTGCTCAAGATACACACACACACACACACACACACACACACACACACACACACACACACACACCCTACACACACACACCTATACACACACGCTCGCACACACACACTGTCACCATGGTTAAAGGTAATGTGATGAAGTAGTCTGGCTGGCTGGCTGATAGAAGAGGAGCTTTTAATTCATCTCAGACAGTTAGAGCAGGAGGCAAATAGATTGAGACATCAAGTTTAAAGTCTGAGCTCTACTACAGTCATGGAGGAGTACTGTAATACTGTATACTGGACCGAGGGCTGATTTGACTGGGCTAACACTAATGATCATCGTACTCCTGCTATTACTGCTTTAGTCAGAATACACATGTCTATGACATTTTAACATTAAAGATGGAATTTAATAAATAAAGTCAGGACAAAGTATGGTCTTTTTTTATTTGAATTAATTTGAATGAATTGCATGCCATTTCTAATTTGTTTAAACTTAATTTTTGGAAAAAGTGACAACCCTAGTCCATACTGTAGACTGTAACCTGCTGTTTTGGGGTTGAGTTTAAGCTAATTACTGTAGTGTACTATTAACTTGTGTAATAATCCTAGAATTTCCTCTTGGCCCCGAAGCAAACGTTTGTTGCTCAGTACCGTTCCATGGTCCAGGTGTTGGTAAGCATAATCTAATTGAACTGTTGGCCTGTTTCCATCCTGTCTGCTCATGTTTTCTGTCCCTTCTCTTTGTTGTAGTGATGTCGCCTCAATCTAAGATGTAGTGAATACACTGTCATAATGGAATCATATAAATGTAGCATAAAAATGATGGAAGACCCAAGGCGCAATAAGGTTGCTTTTTCAACACTAAATGGCCCTACTCAGGCCTGGTCACTGGTTTGGAGCCAACCCAGTCTCTCAGGTTATCTGGAACTCGCCTCCGTATTGTTCCAAGGATTAAATCGAAATCTGGTCAAGCTGCTTTTAGTTATTTTGCTCCCAGCCTCTGAAGTAACTCACAGATGACCTCAGCTGTGCCCACACACTTACCTCTGTTAAAAGTTCCCTCGCCGCATGGCCTCTGATCAACCTCCCATCCAGAGCAGTTTTGTGTATTTTTATATATTCAAATATTAATTCTGTAAGTGTGTGATTATCCCTATGTATGAGATGGGATGTACAAATGAACGAACACCCAAGGATATCATTCTCTTCTCAATTTCATTAATACCAACCAGCTAGAAACACCATCTGTGACTCCTACACTGATAACTGACTATTCTGAGTCTGACTGCAGATCAGACTCAGAGGTAGCAAGGCCATTTGGTAACCTAAAATGACTTGTACATGCTTTGGTGATGTATTAGACGAACACACTGAGCTTTAGAGAAATAGACATTTACCTCACATCTGGCCATATGGTTTTGACACGAATGCAACTGGTAACTGGCACGGCTCAAAGGGGGCTTGAGCAACCTGCAGTTTGGCCTCCTAGGGAAAACAAATTTCTGTCTCTTTTTGTCCTCCAGGGCGATGTCTTCTACCCTCCCTCCCTCCCTCCTGTGTTCCTGCTACAGAGGCAAGCACTGTGTGGGTACTGAGCCTTTCTATGGTGAGTTACCTTCAGGTATATGGGGTGTTTTAGATTAATTATATGTTAAATAGACTTTCAAATATTTTTTAAAAAAAGCACTTCTTTCAGTATTTTTGGAGATCTAAGACTTTCTCTATGTACACAAAAGGCCTATTTATCTCAAATATTGTTCACAAATCTGTCAAAATCTGTGTTAGTGAGCACTTCTTCTTTGCCGAGATAATCCATCCACCTCACAGGTGTGGCATATCAAGATGCTGATCAGACAGCATGGGTATTGCACAGGTGTGCCTTAGGCTGGCCACAATAGAAGGCCACTCAAAAATGTGCAGTTTCACTGTATTGGGAGGGTCCGGGGGGGTCCCGAAACCAGTCAGTATCTGGTGTGACCACCATTTGCCTCACGCAGTGCAACACATCTCCTTCGCATAGAGTTGATCAGGTTGTTGATTGTGGCCTGTGGAACGTTGTTCCACTCCTCTTCAATGGCTGTGCGAAGTTGCTGGATATTGGCAGGACCTGGAACTTGCTGTCGTATACGCCAATCCAGAGCCTCCCAAACATGCTCAATGGGTGACATGTCCAGGGAGTATGCTGGCCATGCAAGAACTGGGATGTTTTCAGCTTCCAGGAATTGTGTACAGATCCTTGCAACATGGGGCCGTGCATTATCATGCTGCAACATGAGGTGATGGTCGTGGATGAATGGCAGAACAATGGGCCTCAGGATCTCGTTGGTATCTCTGCATTCAAAATGCCATCAATAACATGCACCTGTGTTCGTTATCCACACGCCTGCCCATACCATAACCCCACCGCCGCCATGGGCCACTCAATCCACAACGTTGACATCAGCAAACCGTTCACCCACACAACGCCATACACGCTGTCTGCCATCTGCCCTGTACAGTGAAAACTGGGATTCATCAGTGAAGAGAACACCTCTCCAAAGTGCCAGACGCCAT
Organism: Dicentrarchus labrax; assembly: GCF_905237075.1. Lineage (NCBI taxonomy): Eukaryota > Metazoa > Chordata > Actinopteri > Moronidae > Dicentrarchus > Dicentrarchus labrax. The sequence goes on from NW_026136709.1 coordinate 1,899,081, forward strand.
CAAATGTGAGCATCTGCCCACTCAAGTCGGGTACGACGACGAACTGCAGTCAGGTCGAGACCCCGATGAGGACGACAAGCATGCAGATGAGCTTCCCTGAGACAGTTCCTGACAGTTTGTGCAGAAATTCTTTAGTTATGCAAACCGATTGTTGCAGCAGCTGTCTGGCTGGCTGGTCTCAGACGATCTTGGAGGTGAAGATGCTGGATGTGGAGGTCCTGGGCTGGTGTGGTTACATGTGGTCTGCGCTTGTAAGGCCGGTTGGATGTACTGCCAAATTCTCTGAAACGCCTTTGGAGACGGCTTATGGTAGAGAAATGAACATTCAATTCACGGGCAACAGCTCTGGTGGACATTCCTGCAGTCAGCATGCCAATTGCACGCTCCCTCAAAACTTGCGACATCTGTGGCATTGTGCTGTGTTAAGGAACCTGCACATTTTCGAATGGTCTTTTATTGTGGCCAGCCTAAGGCACACCTGTGCAATACCCATGCTGTCTGATCAGCATCTTGATATGCCACACCTGTGAGGTGGATGGATTATCTCTGCAAAGGAGAAGTGCTCACTAACACAGATTTTGACAGATTTGTGAACAATATTTGAGAGAAATAGGCCTTTTGTGTACATAGAGAAAGTCTTAGATTTTTGAGTTCAGCTCATGATGAATGGGGGCAAAAACAAAAGTGTTGCATTTATAATTTTGTTCAGTGTACTTTTGAGAAATGTATTAAAATGATCAAATATCCTGGAAATAATTTATTTTGTCCTTGGAAATTTTAGTTGCATTTTAGGCGATGCTCTGGCTAAATTAATGTTACAGTATAAAACTCCAATTCAGAAAGCAAAAGAATTGGCTTTGGTTGTCCCATAAAAGCTGACCACAGTATAAGAGCAACTCCTTTTCTGTATAATCAAGAAAAAGCTGCTCCTGATAAAAAAAAATGTCACTGCTGGAAATTTCAGCAATCAAAAAAATTTTACAGGGATGAGTGACAGTGGTCAAAAAAATCACAGCCTCCACTAGTGACGAACCTGGCTGGTTTGGTGACCAGCCGATACAGTCGTCATTCAGTCAGCTGACTAAACAATACAGTCTTCTGGTTTTAGATAATAAATATGAATTAATATTACATATTAGGGATTTCCACTCAGCTGCAGACATAACCCAACTGTCAAGTCACAATCCGATACATATCCAGATACATTTGTTAATGTAGATATTTATTTTCCATTCTAAATTTTAATTTTAATTCTATAAAATACCAGGGACTAGAATAGAAGACAAATGTATAATTTCAGAATTATTGCTTTTCCAACGGACACTGACAAAAAAGACTTGCTGTGATTACCTTAAACCTCTCCAAGTTGGAGCTCAGTTATGGCTGGAAAGCATTTATATACCGTATATATTTGTGTCTTGCATGTTCTCGCTTGTGCTAGCTTTATTAGCATCCACAGACTCCTTGTCGCCTGCATTAGTGTCACCATGCCGTCTCACCAGGTTGTTGTGCTACTGATGTTCTTAATTGTCCGACAGATCTTACAAATGGCTAGACTTTTGTCCAACTTTTCTTCCTTCTTATCCAAATGTCTTCAAGACTTTAGATTTTAGATCTGATGGTGCACTTTAAAGGGTTAGGGTTAGGGTCGACCGGTTCATGGTACATTTCAACCCATTCCAAACTCGAAGACTGATGCTTTGTCTCTTTCCTTTGGTGTCCCATACAGCCGCAAATGGTACCCATCAGCGGCTGTATGGGATGCACCGTGCTTTCTATTGACTCTAATGTAAACCCATCCACGGCACTTATAGACGCTTACAGAAACTTCCATCACTACAATATTAACCTGATCATCATGTTGCAACATTATTATGACAAAAAAGTATAAAGTGAAGTTAGTTAGTTATGTTAGCTGTACAATTACACATCGACACTGTCAAATTAGCAACAACACATGTAGCTCCTCCAGTGACAGGCATGAGGAAAAAGGTCTTGATTAAAGTACATGGCTTTATTGCTGATCAACCCGTGAGCACGGGTTAAAGAAAGAAAAAATAAATTAACAAAACTAATGCTGTATGCATGTCTCATACATCCTGTGCTATAACCAAGTATACTGTATATACAGCTAGACACTACAGTTTGATTGAATGAACTGAAAATGACACATGTAAACACAATTACACCTTCAAAGCAGATAAACAGCCAACAAACTTCATTGCTGCTTATCATGAAGAGTACATAAGTTAACTTATGTAATTATGACAACAACAGTGGAAACGGCATTCTCTTTCGCGGGCAAGTTTTCAAAGTTTTTTGTCCTAATAATGTTGCAACATGATTCCGCGATCAGGTTAATATTGCAGTGATGGAAGTTTCTTTAAGTGTCTATAAGTGCAGCGGATGGGTTTACATTAGAGTCAATAGAAAGCACGGTGCATCCCATACAGCCGCTGATGGGTACCATATGTGGCTGTATGGGACGCCAAAGGAAAGAGACACAGCGCCACTCTTCGACGAGTTGGGAATGAGAACGGGTTGTAACATTTAGACCAGGGGTCCGCGTACCAATGCAGTAGCATCCATAACATTAAAACTGATTTACTCGTGTCTGTAAATCTCTACACCCCTAATGAATACTACATTATTGGATGCAACAAGGCAGACAAAAGGGTGGAGTACAGAGGATTGATGGAGAGCTTCGTCTCATGTTGCAACAGCAATCACCTGAAGCTCAATATCAGCAACATCAAAAAGTCTGTGGTGGAATATAAGGTCAGGGGGTGGATTCAATTAACTGAATATGTTGGATTGACAGACAGATTCATACATTTAAAGATGTGTAGTGTATTGAATTCATATAATATCCTTCAAGTGGAACATGTACATTCAATCTCTCGCTCTGTGTTGAAGTGTCCTTGAGTGAGACATGGAATCCTTGGCGTCTCCAAGGAGGTGGGAGCTGACCTTGACCTCAGCCTACAGTGAGCACTTCAGCATTGCAGTATGTCATTATGGATGGATGGATATATGGGATGTTCAGTGTTAATAATAATCTCTGTCAGTTATTAACATCAATGAACATACATCCCTCCTATTCTGAACTTTCATAACACCTTCTAGATGATGCAACTGTATATACAACCTTTGCAAACAAAGGGGGAACCTTTGTACAATGTGCAGTTAATATAATGGACAAACAGCACTAAGATAACCCCCTTACTTGGAGAATAAAACTATATGTACATTAATATACTTAAGCACAAACAGTTTGCTATAGTGATGCTGATGGTTTGGGATTTTTGTTGTTTATTTTCTTTATTGGTCTTCAAAGACACTTTTCCTACCCTGTTAGGACATGTTTTATTGTATCCTATTCTATGGACACCAACCCTAGTCAATTCTTAACACTATTACACAGTACATACAAAAAAAGTTATTTGTAGTTTGAATGATGTGTGTCACTGCAAGTATTACATTATGTTTCCTGTTAAGACAAAACAGTAAAACATACTTTTTTGTAGACTAACTACAAAAACAGTATATAATGAGAATAAGTATATAGTACATACATATGTAGAATTGGGGCACAGTTAAAGAATATAATAACATATGTTTGAAAATGACTGCTTTTTTAAAGCTGCAGTATAGAATTTGTGGCAGTGGAGCAAAACACAGCATAATTCCCCTGGTCTTGCAGACATTGGAGAGCAACTGCAGCAACTGGCTCTAAAAACTGCGAGCTGATATTGCATAGGCCTGGCTCATCTTGAATGAGCCTACCAACTATGTCTGCCGGCTGTTTGGTGCTGAGCAGGTGGTGTACAGTTTTTAGAGCCTGCTGCTTTTGGAAACCAGGATAATAAGGGCAAAAAAACAAAATATGAGCTAAAACAGGCTAAAAAGCTCTGTAGAGCTAACCCCTTTCATATTACACATAGTCATTTGATCCATTGTTAATAAAAGATTTGATTGGTGCACTTTTAATGTATCAGCTAACTGCATACAATGGACATGATCTTTTTATCTATATGTCTGTATAGAGCAACCAATTCAATTCATTTATTGTAGTTGGTCAATCAATGCTGCCAACACAATCAATTTACAACTTCTTCCTTTCTTGCTTTCTGTCTGCCTTTCTTTTTTCTTTCTTTCTTTCTTTCTTTTTTTTGTTTCGTGTTGGTGCATCCCCGCTGTCAGCAGATACTCACTCATGCAGTTGGTGTGATTGATTTTATTGTGCTGAGTGTGTTTAGTATGTCACTGATTGGGTGATGGAAGTCAGTGAGCCATCTGTTCTCATAGACTGAACCTATCATGGCATGCCATAATGTATCAGTATGGAGGGGATGGAAAGAGCTGACTACTGTCTCCTTGTACATTTTCTTTTTCACTCTTGTTTTAAATGTTGCTTTTTTTTGTATCTTCTATTTTGGAGAATCATAATAAAAACAACTGCCTTTTATTATATATACTTCACACCCACAAGCATTTTTCAGACTTGAAATAATGTGCCATTAAGTATGGAAGAGCTCATGCTGGGGCCCAGGCTGTGGACATCATGGCTCGGAGTTGACTCCCATCTGCCATTTCTGTGTACACTGCAGCCATGGTACACCCACTGTACAGCTAAAGCAAGGAGCATGCTCGCTGTTGAGTGTGTGTGTGCGTGTAGGTGTGTGTGTGTGTGCGTGTAAGTGTATGTGCGTGTATGTGTGTGTGTGTTACATGTTGCGTGCTGCTGGGACCAGTAATTGAACTTCTTTATTGGAATGTGTCAAACTCTCTAAACTGGAAAGTATTTTTCTAAGTTCACTGCTTCTTTAGTGGTTTGTGCCAAGGGAGTAATCAGTTTTGAGATCAGCATGCAAATTGAATCACATCCTGTGAATAAATGTGTTTGCTCTTTGTTTTCTTTTTCTCCTTCAATGATTTAATATTTTGGTATTACCGCCTTCACCTGTTCGCCTCATAAAATCCCTCGACACGGGATCGTTAGCATTGGAGCCAAAGACTCCTTGATTTAATGAAATCATTTTAATTACAGGATAAAAGAGAATTTTTGCTTGATCAAATCAGAATGCCTTCAGTTTCCTGTGGGGGCTGAAAAGCCTTTGTTTGCATTTCCTCTTTCGCTTTTTTTTCCTGCCAATTTTATACCTTCATGAAAGACAATGCAACGTTTTTGCATATGATCAGATGAAGATATAAAAAAATATTGTTTTCAAATTGCTTGGACGAGCTTGTAGTTCTATATCAGTAAAGCAGAAATCACTGAAGATGTATCGAAGAAAGAACTTTAGTGGATCGAAGAAACAAATCAGGAAATCCATTATCAGTACTTAGAGTAGAGTCTTTCCAAAAAAGAGGACTATCTGCTGTTTCAAGCTTTTTGTTTTACCGGGAAACTATTTTGGTGTATTGCAGTTAAGTTAGTTTAGCTTAAAGACTGGAGACGGGGCAAAACAGCTAGCTTTGCACCGTCCGAAGGTAACAAAATCTTACTATTACCACTTCTAAAGTTTACTAATTAAAATATTGACCTTTGAGTTTTTGGGGTGCTGGTTTATTAGCTTTGGACAATCTTTATGGTAAGCTAAACTAACTAAGTGCCACCCCATTAGCCTTACCTTTTCCACTCCACACTGTCTTTCAGAGGCTGTAGTGGGTTCCATTTTAAAGCTAGAGTGAAGATTCTGGTATCATATGAAATCCTGATGACCTAACACACCCATTGGTACCAATTTCATGCTAGCATGTTAGGAAGGGGGCTAAATAAGAGTCCAAAGTTAAGCTAAAATTTGGCAATGTAAAATGTTCAAAGCGGTCCCTTGACCTATGACTTCAAGATATCTGAATGAAAATTAGTTTTATGGGTACCCACGAGTCTACCCTTTACAGACATGACCACATTATGCTAATCACATGCAGTTTGGCGTAAACACCATGCAATTTTTTGCATTTGGTATAAATGTTATTTTCGCCTTGTGTATTTGAGTATTTCAGCAGACTGGGTCCATACAGTACTAGTGGGTCAAGGGTGGAGCAGAATGTGGTCCATTCCCCACTGGGTCTGTCTGGTACCCCAAACACACACCCGCTTCAAGTGAAATCAATTTCCGGTCCATGCTCAGTCAATTTTGTCACAGTGCAATTGTGCATCACAGTACATCATAGGAGTGCAGAAACAGTACAATACCTCATATTCACCATGAGGAAATGAAAATAACAAAAAACCTACTACTGTGAGAAGCGGAGACAACGGTTATGCCAAACGGCTTTCCATGCACCGACAGGCACTAGGGAGATAGCAATCACTCTGACAAAACACTCAATACACGTTGAGTCAGAAAAAGGAGACATCCCGTGGATAGAAACTAATGAAAGATAAGGAGCAGTTATTAGATAATTTCAGTAGTTAGAATTAGAATAAGTTCTCTTTCAAATCAAACATCTTAACCCTTTAAGCGCCAAAGTCGCAAAATTGCGACAGGACGCGGTACTGAATCAAACAGCTGTTTTCTCCTAATAGAGTGTTATATGTCGTTCATACTCCCCTCCACTAGTTGGCAGACATCCCGTACTTAGACCTTAGCTCAGAAAAACATCATGTTTCAATGCAAAATGTTCGAGGAAGACCCGTCCAAACTGTTGGGTGGGAAACCGGAAATAGTGTGCCATGGCGCTATTTATGCTGAAGCAGTATTGCTGGATTTAGGAGTTATTGAGACGAAATAAACGAAAAAGACAAACAAAAAGTTGACGCTTAGGGAGGTGATGGGTCTCCTATTCACTGATCCTGATTGGGGAAAAATCTACCTTTGGGACAGTCGGTCGATTAGTGAGCGTGCTAGTCACGGTGCGTCTTTGCAATGGTAAAAGCAAAGTGAGGAGGGTGGTGAGAATAGCGCTGGGACCAGCGTTAGCGTTCACTCTTTCTACCGCGCCGGTCACAGTGCGTCCATGCGCGGCAGTGGCGCAGCCATCCGATGCGGCAGTGGTGTGCCTGTCCATTTGTTAGGCTATGTGGGGGGGTCTCAATATTGTTCATATTGTCTCTGTACTGTGCCTTGCAATGAGAGGTTCCACACTCCACAAATACTACAAACTTTTATCTGGATAGATGGGCACAGATTAGACCTCTGCAGCTAAAAGACGCCTACTGTTATTGTTATTATCATATTATAATGATAATAATGATAATAATAATATTAATGAAGAAGAGGAGAAAAAAGAAGAAAAAAAAAGAAAAGGAAAAGAAAAAGTGTCCTCCAATGGGGGGGACACAAAATAATCATAAAAAATGCCTATGGTTTACATGAGTTTTGTGGTAGTAATAGTTCTAGTTTATGACTGTTACAATTTACTTTTACCTGTTCATTTGATATGAGGACAACATAACAAATGGATGGAGGGGGTGAATCTGATGAAATAAGTTCAACTCTCTTTCAAAATATCAGGTATTTCATGGAAATTACATAATCCAATATGGCCGTCGCCATATGACGTCATAATATGCAAATTAGATGGGGAAATTTACTCGCTAGATAAGCTTTAGGTCATTCTCAATATTTGTCTCATTTACACTTTGTCTCTATCTCAAACCACTTTCAAGCCAGAGCCTTCTGAAATTTAGATGTCAAAAAAACCCCAGCGCCTAAAGGGTTAAGATATATGTGGTAAGTATTGTTCTTGCAACTGCATTTTTTAATTAATCATGTCCTATGCTACTTCAGTACACCTTAAGAACAAATATAATTGCAGATGAACTTTTAATATCCAGGAATTCACAATACTGACACTACTGCTGATCATACACTGTCCAACCATGTACTAGTTTCTACCTTTGATTAAGCATGGGAACAGTCATCTTCAGATGGGACTGACTCCAGACCCTTAAGGATGAACAGGTACAGTTAATGGATGAATATCATCATCCTATAGTTAGCTAGCTACATAAGTTCTTGTAAGTCAACTCATATAGGGAATAACTCTTGAATAGATATATTTCTTTAATTGCAGGTCAAACAATTACAATTACAGTCGCATTGTCGAGCCAGAAGTATCGTGGCTTTGTAATAGTGTTGTGTGATTTGTGTAATTTTTTGTAATGCTTATTACGTGTACTTTTTGATGTCATGGCCGGTTAAATGTACTGCTCTGTGCCAGCTTTATTTGAACAAGGCTGCAAAGGTGCTAGTAGTGCTGGAAAATCTGAATTTCACAGTGCATGCAAAGTGTAGTCATAAGGGCCATGTCAGACTAACCTTTCTGCCAGCGATAATTCATACAAAATTGAATTTAAGTTAAGGGAATTATCACAGTCGATGGATTTGCTTTTAGCAGCGGAACTTTTGCATGATGTCTTTTTTTCGACTTTGACCTCTGTATATATAGAGTATAAAATGGAAGAAACAGTCCTTTAACTTTTTTTTTGTCCTTTTTTGATTTTAATGGGTGTAAGAAAACATATATCTCAGCATTTCATTAATTTCTGTAAAGTGAATGAAACAACATATTAATAAACACAAGCAATCAAGGCATGAACAGGACTGAAACACCAAAATGGTGCTGGCATCAACAAGTAGAATGTCACGTGACCAGGCTACACTGTCTGGAGTCGCTGTGATATGATGGTTCAATGATTTTCTCACACTATTCTTAGCAACATGACCAAGGCTGACTATCTCAACTCAGAACAAAGTTAAGCAATTAAAGATACAGTAATATAAGCATAATGTGTAGCATGTAATTTTATTTTTAAATTTAGTTATTTTTAAAGTTTCGACGATTATTTAAGATCTAAACTTTGAAGACCTGAACACAAGCTATATTCACAGCACCTGACAGAATAATCCACTCAGATTTCATCCAAATCACTTGTTTTGTGCAAACTTCCTGCAGTTATTGTGTTCACTATTTACATTAATTGTACAGTTTATCAGTTTTTCTGTAGTATTATTGTTGTACATTGAATATAATATGAAATAAACATATAATTATGTGACTTTGTCAGGGGTTGTCACTTTACTCAATGATAGAAAAGAGGTCCCTTAAGGAAAAAGGTTGGGAACCACTGCTTTAAATGATTGAAATACATACAGTTATTCTGTTAAGAATTTCTTTTCATATTGCAAATGCTCTGTGGTAACGATTTACATTTTACAGGGTTGGGCAGTTTCTTTGACTTGGATTACTAAAGATGTGGTTGTGAGGAATACTGCATCCAGACTTATGTAGCAATGAATCTGAAAAGTGTTTACATTTTTATTTTAAATGTTTCATTGATGAAATGTTGACGTTTTTTGCCTTGTTCTTAGAAAATAAGCTACAGACAGCAATGAAGTAAACCACTATCTGTCCACCAGTGCTACTTGTATGCACTCTTAGGTTTAAGAACAGAGCCATAGTAAAGATAATATGAGCAAACCCACTTAAACAAGCTGACCACCTGCTCAGTGTTTAGTTTTATTGATTCGTTAGAAAGCAAAGGCCCCCGCATTCACCCCACAACTCACCAAAAACTCAGAGAAAAAGGTTATTGTCTGTCCACTTGAGTTCATCCTGTGAGTGTGCTCTGTTGACAGTAGTAATTGCTCGTATTCACTGACTCATGAAATGTATTTGCCTGGCCTCCAACCACTGTTTTTTCTAGTTGTGGAATAAGACAAAATATCACTGGGCTGTGTGGCATGGCATCCTTCTGGCATTTTGTTCCGTGAGGTAAAAGAGAAGAGACGGAGAGCTCAGAGGTCTGGAGGAGTTCACTGCAGCACCACAGCAGCTGATGAGCCATCTGATCCTCCAGTCTGAAAGGTGGATGGCTCTGGAATAAATGTCAGAGTGAATATGAGAATATGAGAGCACAAAAAGGCTTTCAAACATGCATTTGTGTAACAGGCATGAGCTAGTCAAGCTCATCCCAACAAGCCCTCCATCCACCTCAACCTCCTCATTAAGAGGTTCTGCCTTAAGTTGCGCTCAGACTCGGGATTGTTTTAAAACCCTGACCAACTTTAAAATCAGGTTGCATTTTGCACATAAAGACAAAGAGAGAAATGTTCTTCTCTCTAATCTCAAACATGTGCTACAAGATTTGAAAGTAATGGTGAATCACACACTATAGGATATTATTAAGACTATTGAGCTAGAGGGAGTGATGCAAAACCTCACGTTATCATAGAGAAGTGAAGGGAATATGGAGACAACTTGCTGCAGTAACGTTATTGCTTTGCAGTGAGAAAACACAAATGCAGAGGGCCAAACAAGTCTGGATGAGAAAATGTTTGGGGACACTAGTCAGACATCCCGTTCTCCAGCAAGAACTGGAGGTGAGATTCTAGATTCAGATTCAGATTCAGATTTGCAGTGCAAGTACTGACAGGAACTAGGAAAAGAGATCACATCTCTCCTGTACTAGCTTCTCTGCACTGGCTCCCTGTAAAATTTAGAATAGAATTTAAAATCCTCCTCCTCACCTATAAAGCTCTTCATGGTCAGGCCCCTTCATATCTTAAAGAGCTCATAGTACCCTATTACCCCACTAGAACACTACGTTCTCTGAATGCTGGGCTACTTGTGGTTCCTATAGTCTCTAAAAGTAGAACAGCAGCCAGAGCCTTCAGTTACCAAGCTCCTCTCTTGTGGAACCAGCTTCCAGTTGTGGTTCGGGAGGCAGACACTTTTAAAAAGGCAGTTTTTCCTTGCCCCCGTCGCCAAGTGCTTGCTCATGGTGGTACTGTTGGGTCTCTGTAAATAATGTTATAAGGAGCTCGGTCTAGACCTGCTCTATTTGAAAAGTGTCCTGAGATAACTTCTGTTATGAATTGGCGCTATACAAATAAAATTGAATTGAATTGAATTGAATTTAATTGAATATCTGTCAACAGTAGTATTCTAGCTTACTTTAGCCTCAAGGCCTAGAATGTTTACCGTTTCTTGGAAACACCATCGTAATCCTGCTCGGAAAGTTCTGAAGTAATCATCCAGATTTGAATTTAAAAATATCAAATTCATGTTTGATTATCTGGGTTATCGGACTCTGTGAGCAGTTTGGGTGGTTTAAAAGGTAGGTTCTGGAGGAATATAGTCGATCAGTCTCAGTCTCCGGAATTAGACTCAGCAACCAACTATCTTTGAGCCACAAACCCAAAGTGTCAGCATTTTATGACCTGGGAATGAGACTTGATCTGTACACCCCTCACATTATCCGATAATCTGGGTCGAACATCGATACCAACCGAAGTCCCAGACCAGATATTTCCTTTGATTGTCAGGAGAGGTGAATCTTAGGTAAATCAGCCCAATACTCCTGTAGTCTGAGCCCGGCTTTAATCCCACATCCTCATTAGCCGGGTAGTTTTCAAGCAGTATTACCTTGGACAGTTGTGTGTACCCTACACAAAGGCCTTTGTTTCAACCAAAAATAAATTGGTTCAGAACCTGATAAGTTGGTTCCCAGCTGGAACCAAAGTGGGCTTGTCATTTTCTGCAGGTTGTTGTGCATTGTGCAGTGCCCTCCGTTGATGATGCATCTGATTACTATGGTTCCCTTTAAAACTGGTGAACACAGGCTGTTTTGCAATAGAGCGCCAAAGTTCCAAGAATCTTGAGAGGAACTGGTTCAAGAACCAGAACTAATTTGGAAAGGGGGCCACAGTGGATGAGACTCCTAAACACAATTCACAAGTTCGCTATTTTCAGAGAGGTATTTTCAGTATTTTTATATTTATGTCAATGACAGTTGACTAAATATCAGAAACACCTTTCAGTATAACACAGCACAACTCATCAGCCTCCAAAATCACCATAAAGTTGAGTTAACACATCTCTAAAACCATTGACGAAACTGAACTTTAGAACCTTCATGAAAGTAGTTCACCTGTTAGACTATTAGACTGCATTAGTTGGATGGAGCAGAAAAACTGGCAACTGAGTGCATGTTGTTTTAGGCATTTAAACAAACAACTGATACTGTTATTTTTCATTAATTTGTATTTAATGCATCATACAATTTAATTCAGTTGATGAAGTTAATTCATCACTGTGAAATAGTAATTGACTTATCATGTTTTGTAAAGTTGCATTAAAGTGCTAATATCAGAATCCATAAAAACATTCCAGCCCCTGCCTCATAAGTATATTTGGGAACACTGAAAGCCAACAGGAGACAGAGGTGGGTGTCTTACTCACTTACGCTTCTCTGATTTCCTCATTTTGCATTTTATGTGTGATTACATTAGAACCCACCTTCTGTCTGTCACAACCCAGGCAAGCCAACACACAAACCAAAGCAGGATGCCTCTGACTGCTATCAACTGTGAAATTAAACAGAAAAAAATGTCAAGACTTTATTGTCAAGCCAGTTTATTTATAGAGCAGAATTAAAAACAACAAACGGTGAAGAGAAAATACAAATAGGTAAAATAATGCATATTATATACATATATAGCACAGCATTTTCTTTTCGAGTAAAGCTGTGTGAACACTGCTGCATATATCAGTATTCCCGTAAATGATCAGGGGCTTTATCAGTACTAGATTGGATTTAGTGATCACAGCATGACGGTTGTTCGAGAAAGACCAAATTATTCATGCTAGTTCATACAGGATGTTCTATTCTGAATCCTCAGAGGATACTGAAAAGGTACCATGGTTAAATGTGTGTCAGAAGACTAACTCACAGATAACTCTATACCAGTTCACAAAACACTTCATGGACATTTCCAAGAAAAACGGATAATTACATTCATACCCTTACAAGGATGCTAAAAGAGTCGTGGCATTTCCATCCAATCTGCATGTACTTTTTAGCTATGGTGAAGGGTTATTCAGTGTGATGATGAACAATTTTTCCTCTGTCATTGAAAAATGAGCGAACCTTTCCTGATTCTGCTGTTCACATGACTTCTGGTTCACAAGATAGGCCCCATCAGGATTTAAGGATGACACTAATGGAAAGTTAAGTGACAAGTGACTAATTCATGATGGATAGGCCTCCCATGGACCTACTTCCACATTCCAAAATTTGGCCTGGAAGTTCAAGCACACAGCACAGTGAACTCAAGAAACAAAGAACAAAGAGGTGGACTGCAATGCAAAATGGAATGTACATATGATTACATGAGTACATTGATATGTTTAATTAACTGTATGAGAAAAATAGGAAGTTTTGGTTTACCATACTGATGCAGGAACAATAGAAACTATACTACAACAAGGTGAAAGTGTGTTCCTTCTCTTCCCAGAATTCAACTGAGGCCACCCGGAACTCACTGAATCACAGAGCCACACTGAATGTGCTGAAGGCCAGTATCCAGCCATCTCTAAGAGAAAGAACTCTGACCTCAACCAACTCTGAATGCTGTAACTGTGTCCATCACATCCAGCTAAGTGGAGGTGTGCAAATATGTCATCATCCTGCTGTTTGCTGAGAAAGAGTCAGCCGACTCAGGCCACTTGCCACGTTGGACCGAGCACACCCGAGGATGCCATTCCTCCAGGGAGGTCCACACAAGTATCAACACAGACCATCCACTGCTCCCTCCCATTTCTGTATGACTTATCCATCGGCCATCTAAACCACCAGGTAAAAGCTTACTTTTCCTGTGATACTGGCGTTGATGCTGTAGCATAAGAGTAAATAAGAACCGACAGGTTAGAAGAAGGATTGCCAATCAATATAGAAAATATTTAGTTAGTGGCTTCAGGTATTTTTCCTGTGCTTCCTAACAATCTCTCAAATGCTGAACGGTGCATTACAGTGATTTCCCTGGTTAATGATAATGTTTTCATCCACTTGGTGGTATGCTGTGTTTAAACATATTAATAAATGCCATCATTCTCTGCTTTATTTGGTATAAAGTGGTAGTTATTCGGTCACTAATTTACTACAGACCAAAACAGCCGTAGTCCAGTCACAAAAAAATTCTGGTTTGTTTGTATTGATTCAACCTCATCTGACCTAACTAAATGACCCCTAAAGCCAGGTGCACTTTGCATGCTGGGATGTAGATGAGCAAAATTAAAATTTGGTAGGAACTAGCCAGAGAGTGAAGTTATGCATCTGCTCCCACACACATCTATCCGTCAAAAGAAACCATACCAACAGGAAAAAGCAACAAGTTTGACAGCTGATCTACTGATTCGGACGAGAGCAGGTCTGAACACGCGTAACAAGTATTTTGGGGTCATGTTCCAAAAAGCGTTCAGCGTTGGCAGAGAACTGGGCATTGTACGGGACTGTCAATTTAACAGTCAACCAATGCCCACCTATGGTTATGAGTTTTGGGTGACTGAAAATAATGAAATTAAGTGGCCAAAATGAATTTTCTTCACAGAGTCACTAGATTCACTCTTCACAGTGTCATTAACCCAGACATCTGGTCAGGTGGGGTGGTTCAGACATCTGATTAGAACGCTCCTTGGCCGCATTCCTGTATAGGCTTACCAGGAACATTCAATTTGGAGGGGACCCTGGGGCAGACCCCAAACATGCTAGAGGGACTACATATCCCATCTGGTTGGGGAATGCCTTGGGATCATCCAGGAAGAACTGAAGGAAGTGGCAGGGACATCTGGGCTCCCTTGTTTTCCATTTCAATTTCTTTTCAGTGTCAAAACAGGAAGTATGTGCCCTTTGTAATCGTTTTGTGCCAGGTAGTGGATTGGTGTGTAGTACATCCAAAATGATAAATGGACTGCACTTATATAGTGCCTTTGTAGTCTTCCGACAACTCAAAGCACTTTACACTACATGCCATGTTCAGCCACATTCAAAAGCTGATGGTTGAGAAAGGCCATCATAAACAGAAACTAATTCATTCACAGCATTTGGAGCAATTTGAGGTTCTGTATCTTGCACAAGGATACTTCGACATGCAGCAGGATGAGCTGGGGATTGAACTGCCAACCTTCTGATTAGGGGATGACCCACCTGACCCAAACTTTTATGTGACTAATTCTTGCTTTTCTAAAACAATAACCATTGACTGTAGTTTAGTTGAACAACCCTAACCATATTTTAAACATAGTTCATTTGCCATAATCACAGTCTTTATTTAACCGTAACGATAGCGCAGTTTCCATTTGCAAATGTTGAAAAGAAATGATTTTAGAAATATTGGCAATGTATGTTTTAAAAAGTGTATTATTTTATGAAATCCAGGGTTTTCCACAACTATCCAATATGTGATTCTGGCTGGGCTATTAGCCACAGGAAGGAGGTAACAACAACAACAGAAGATGAAGTAAGAAAAGAAAGAAGACACACATTGACAACTTGAACTTCAGTGCTGCTGTTTTAATGCAGACTGGCTCTATCGCTTTCGGCTTCTTTGACACCTGTGGTGGCCAGTTACCTCAGCCTCCGAAGAGATGCTTCTTTAAGGCAGACAGCTCCTCAAGATAAATGACAGCTGCTGGGAAGAAGACTTGACCAACTGAGAGGAGGGAAGATGAGACTAACAATACACTTTCAATACACTCTGAGAAAAGTTGAACACTGCAGCTTAATATAAGGCCAACGAGGACCTGGAATATTTGCAAACTGTCTAACTGTCTAACCATAGCAATAAGAGCTTTGTGTATGTGTGAGAGAGATGACAAATGAGACTGAGAAGCCCCTCAGAAAGCACGGGGGAATCTAAAAGCATCAGGCGAGATCTCAGGCAGTGCTGAATCAATGTGTAGTGCCAGTTTTCTGAGACAATAAAACGAGCCCGCTGTCTCAATTGCCTGGGAACTACTTAGAAATTCTCACTTCGATTTATTTAAGGGACAAATCATCAAGGCTAAATGCAGTGAGGCATCTGCTCGGTATAAGACGATAAAGGAAGGAATCCAGAGTCAGCAAAATAATAATTTACAGTCTGTATATTGTTATAGTAAGAGCTGTACAATTGTTGGCCAGGTCAGTCAATAAAAAAGGTTGTCAGTATGACGAGTAAGACTCACAAAAGTGATCATACTTCAAAGGGTAAATTATTTAAATGGGCAATCAGACTGCTGCCTCGTTGTTCACTATGGCTGAATCCAAATGTCCACAGTCTGGACTTGTAGCTGTGTCTTAAGTGTTCACCATCAACACATCAAGTTTTCAAGGGCAAAGGGCATGAGAGTATAAAGTGTACAATTTAAACAGACTTCAAATCTGAGTCATGGCATCAATAAAACCAATTCACATCTTGACACTTCACCTCAAAGGACAGGTGAACAATGTGATTGTTCACTTTACATGCAAATTTAAAAGAATGGATTGCTGCTGATGATAGCCCCATTAATTGAGCAAGCACTATCTGCCCTGTCTCATGGTCTGATTCACAAAAGATATTGCACTAATGGTAATACAGCGCAAACGCATTCTGCTATCGACATACATTTTCTTGTACTGAAGTTTTCCTTGTTTTCCATCTGTTAAATGTACAATATGTCATTTCTATGATTTCGATGATATTTTAACATCCAGATGTCAGATGACCTTCATCCTTTATCCGGTTCAAATATAGAGTTAAAAATCAGCTTCTGGAAGAAAACCACAACACTGACACATGCACAAAGGGGATATTTATATTTATATTGACAGGCGACCGGTAAAATGATCCCATGATCCCACACTACTTTGTCATCAAACCTTGTCTTTTATTATTGTTTGTATGGCAGAAATTACATATTGTATATTTCAGGCACGATAAATATGTGGAATCAGAAATTTTGATTTTGTCATGTATAACCACGTCTTAACGGTTTCCACAGCAGGTTTTTCACCTCTGACTTTAAAAAAATATGGAGCTTTTACATAACATACTACATATAGACTTTTAATAAATCGGAACTAAATAGAGTTTCCAGAAGACTTATTAATGAAATACTCCTTCCTCTGCATAATTGCATCACCTTGGTCAACACTGGATGCTTTTGAAAAGAGTAATCTAAATTTATACAAGCAATATTAAAGACATAACCTTACACAAAAATGTATTTCAGACCTTTTTATATTATTATTTTTATTCTGTGACACATATTGAAAAGGGAAATTTATTGAATACTTTTATTATTTATTGTATAACATATGACGCCTTTACACGTGTTTGTTGTCCTCTGTTTAAAAATGACTAATAGATGATTAAAGCCAGAAAGCACCACGTAGCATCACCACCCGTGTTCTGTTTCCTGCAGTCCTCTCTATTGAGAGTTTCCCAGCAGCTCTTCTCTGTGAATAATTTCCACTGAACTATTTGAACTATTGTCTGTTTCTCTCTTGCGCTGGAGATGAAAATACCCAGTATTAGCAAATCTCTGCCCTATTTGTCCATATGCTCAGGCACATTAAAATCAGCCATCATTCGTTTCTCAGGCCATTAAACTGTTTCCAACTCTAACCTATGTGTGCTATCAGTGATGTGCATAACTCCATTCTACAGCTGATTTCCATGTTGTTTGTAATGAGAGGACGTGTAGAGACAGACAGACAGCTCTGTTTCGCTAACAGGCCCAGCGGTAACAAGCACTATGCTAATCGCAGTCCTAATGAAAGCATATCTCCAGGCCCGATTCGGTTGGAGAATAAATGCCTTCATTTAACTCAGCATGGGGGCTCTGGCACTGGGAAAATGCAGTTTTTAAATACACAAGCGGTGCAGCACAGCTTGGCTTTTCTACACAGGAAAACAATTTGTTGTGACTGTCAGCGAGCAAGGTAAAACAACGCCGCTGCCCTGCCTCCTACGCGAAAAGCATGTGAAGACTCGTCGTTACTCAAAGGCTGGAGTCTCCCTGTGAATGGAGGCGCACTCTTTGGGCAGATGAACACAGGAAAGCCTTCAGACAGACACAACACAGGTGGCTTCCTGTCACATTTGAAACATGCAGTGTTTGGTTTTCACGTTAATCCTCCGGTAGCGACAGCCTCTCTCACTCACATCAATGGAGCAATGTGTCAGCTCCTGGAGATGGCTTCTCCAGATAGGTTTGTGCACCCGTGTGATTCTCGGATGATAGGCACGTCTTATCTCACATGCTCCGACACTCACCTTGGTGTACGTGTGTAGTAAGTGTGTAAAGTATAGGAGACAGACGCACAAAAAGACAAAGATTCCCTGTGTGCGATGCGCATCTGATAGTCTTTCCAGAAAGATAAGCCCAATGAATGGCTTTCACAGTGAGGAGTCTAAGTTGAATGTGTGTGTAGGTGTGTGTGTCAGCAGTAAGCTCAGAGTGACTTTCCTGCTCTCCAGATAAGCCTTATTCCATCTGAGTAACCTTTAATTAACTGAAAGGAATAGTTAATGAATGGTAGGAAGAGAGCATTGATAGTGTGTGTGTGTGTGTGTGTGTTTGTTTATAATTAGACAGTAAGTATGTTCTATTTCTTTACACTTAATTCTATTTGTTTTCCTCATATACTATATACTAGATATGCATCCATGTTGATTTATCATGATTATATGTTTGATAAGTTATTGTTTCCGCATGGATATAAATAGAAGATGCTTGTGTGTTCATGCACAAGCATTTGCATAAGAGTGTTCAGCTTGCCTATGTGAGTGGGGGATTTATGGAGTTGTGGCAAAATGACATAAATATATAATAGTGAGTAAACTAATTCAAATAAATGTATAACTTCCAAACTTGCAGTGTACTAACGGAATTTCTAAATATAGAGATTTATTCTTCCATTTACGCTTAGTGGTTTGCCTGTTTTTCTATCAAACTTCCCATTTTCCACACCCAGGACACCATTGTTCCTCCTAAGTCCAAGATTCAACCAATTGAATCGAAGCCCCCTTTCCAGCACCTTGGCATAAGCTTTCCCTTAGAGGCTGTGACACCCCTATAGTGGGAGCACAATCTCTGGTCCCTCTTTTTTTAAAAAGGGAACCACTGTCAGGGTCTATCAGTCCAAAAGCTTGATGGTTTCACACTATTCCACTGATCAACAGGCAGTGGTAACACGCCAAGATATGCTGCTCCTCCAAGAGATGCTACAAGAACTACCTAGTTAACTATTTTTAATGTACAAATGTAATATTAATTTATGATAATGTGTCCATGCTCATTTTACCAACCCATTCTATCCCATCCCATCACTTCTGGACGTGCCCACCATCAAAGTCACGTGACATAATGTAAAGAGCAAGACAGTCCACATATGGATGGGTGGCTCAAACAAACAATGTATTTTGAGTTTTATTCATGCACTTAGGTAACACCAGGCAATAATGTAACTTACAATCTTACCAAGTAAACAATCAAAGTGTGATCGTTTACCAATGTTAACATGCAAGCTTTATTTTGAAAATCAAGTTGTTACATTATTGTATAAAACAACAATAAAGCACATGTAAATAAGCAGTTAAACAGGATAAAAAGCTTAAGGGAGTAAGGCAAGCAACATACAAAGTAGGACATGTACACAAAACAATGTTATGCACAATCAGTGCAGCCAATTAACTGATTCTGGTCATCTGACACAAAGCCAATGAAAGCAAAGCAAGCATTTAATGATTAAGTATGATGCCAGGTCTGGTTGCTCTTCAACCAAGTTTTAAGATCACATGCAAAGGAACGGAATAAGTTGCTATAGCTTTAATGAAAGTATGTACCAAAACTGAGGAATTCTTACTGTAAAGTTTGTCTGGCTGAAAGATCAATCATCAATCTTTCGATTGACTTGCCAAATGATGACATATCTGAGATGGCATATTCTCAACATATGGCATGGCTAAGACGTGTAGTATATGAATGGACTAAGAAAATGAATAGCGTTTAAGGGTTAAGCAAGTCGAAATACAGGAAAATATGAGGAAAATGAAAATGAAAATTTAATGGGAAAAATGGCAATTAAATGGCCAACTGAATAATTGGAAAAGTGAGGAGGTGAAAAGTAAAAAGAGCCAGTGAAACGGTCTAAGTGTGAAGTTTTACTGACGTAATGGTGCATGTTTTCCAGAGTAATGAGGTCCTTCAAAACTTACAAAAATTCTGCCTGTTATCTCCTGCTGTCACAATGTGAAGTTACAGACTGCAGCTTAAAGCTTTTATGAGTCCCGGTGTGAGACCTGATTCCATTTAAAGCCACAGTTAAGTAGGAGATGGTGTGACATGTCAAAGGAAGGAACATTTTAAACATCTATGAAATGAGGCATACAGTGTAGGGTGGTGTTTTTCTTACTTAGCTGTGTGGTTACTTTATGCTACAGAAACCACAGGGATAAAAGAAGCAAAAAGAGCTAGTTTTCTTTTATTTCATCACCGTATAGGTCCTCTGTGCAAGCAACTTATTAGATAGATAGATCTTTATTTATCCCGAGGGAAATTCACGTATCCAGTAGCATACAAAATTACTACGACCCATATTTATGTTTATTGTTAAAGTTATGATGGGAGCAAAGGAGGAATCCGGTGAGGTAGTAAAGTTAAGTAACAGATTGGATATATATATGAGATTTAAAACATGAATATAGCAGTAGACAACTATTAGTTATGTAAATGGTGTCACTCCCTCTGCCTTTGTTGTTATCACAGTCTCTCTGCACTGTGTTTCAAATTATTAGGCAAATATGATTTCAATTAAAAAAACATTAGATTTTTTGTTTTTCAATGAAAGTTTTCAATTGTGCTGCTTCCCATGTCTGTTTAGATCACTGACATCAATCTCAGACAGGTTTGTCTTTATTAGTTTGCCAGGTGAGCCTAATTAATGGGAAACTACTTAAGGATGCAATATGGGGGAAAAAAGATCTTTCTGCAGATGAAAAGCGTGAAATAGTGCAGTATCTTTCAAAAGGTATGAAACCACTGGATATTTTACGAAATATTAAGAGAGATCATCGTCCTATGAAAAGATTTGTGTCTGATTCAGAGCGCAGACGGGTTCGTTCAGATAAAGGCGTGTTAAGGAAAGTTTCTGTAAGGCAAATTCGTCCTATTAAGTGAGCAGCTGTGAAAAAGCCACTGATGAGTAGTAAAAAAGGTATTTGAAGTTGCTGGTGGCTGAAATACAGCTTTATGCACATCAGCAAGCAATCCTCCAGAGGCTTGCTGATGTACATAAAGTTGTGTTTCGGCCACCCTTGGACAATGCCCAAAAGGAGACATGATTGCAGTGGGCTCAGAAATACATGAAGACTAACTGTCTAACAGTTTTATTCACTGATGTATGCCGTGCTACACTGGATGGTCCAGATGGATGGAGTTCTGGATGGACACCATGTCCCAACAAGGCTGTGATGTAAGCAAGGAGGTGGTGGAGGGATGTTTTGGGCTGAAATCATGGGAAGTGAGTTGGTAGGCCCCTTTAAGGTGCCTGAAAGTGTCAAAATGACCTCTGCAAAATATGTGGAGTTCCTAACTACCCATTTCCTGCCATGGTATAAAAAGAAGAACCGTGCCTTCCGGAGTAAAATAAAAAAAAACCTTTAGAAACTATTAAGTCTTTTGAAACTCTGTTTTGTATAATAATTTGGAACACTGCATTTTTAGTTATTTTGCAAAAAATGCCATTGTCATAATTGTTGAGGAATAAAAAAAATCCCATTGACTGCCAATTATATCTACTATTTAGTAAGAAAAAGAACAAAACCAGTATATGCATAATAATTTGGAACACAGTTTGTTTCCATAGCCTGTCTGCACGGTGCAGCTGAGTAGAGCGACTGAAACTGCTGTTTATCACCTTTGTCAGTGAATTAAGGATTTATTTCCACCATTTTCTACATATTTTGTTTCTGTCCACTCTGAATGAAGGTGTGACATTACAATATAAAAGGTACAATTAAGTTTTTGTCTATGGAGTCTGGTGGTGAGCGATAGCGATATTACAGCTGTTTCTGGTTAAACAAAAGGTCTATCTCAGTAGTGATCATTCTATAATTTTACCAGACAGTAGTAAATACCAGGTAATTATGGGACTTTAAAATAAAGCATTTCTGCATGAACTTCCCATAGATGAATAGGGTCAGTCCTTGGACTTGGTACTTGGAGAAACAGATTTTTTCTTTTTACTTAATGAGGCCTTTGGCATCAGGTTTCTTCAAACACAAACAGCATTTTAATTTGCGTAAAAATTAAGGAGAAAAAGTTGCTCATTAACATATATTTTTGTGAGGTATAGATATCTTCAATATGTTAAATTTGCACATTTAAATTTAGATGTTTCCATCTGTTTTCATGGTAATTCAAACACCATTAGACTTAGGAAGCCTTACTCATGGCTACAATGTAATCTTTGAAGGCTGCTGTGTTTTTGTTTCTACTCAGTGTATTCAATCCGGGAAAAAATAACTTCTAAGCAAATGCTTCAAATCAATCTGAATCAAATCAAAAGCGAAAAGTCTTTATAATAAAATGCCTGTGTGATAACTAAGTCTGAAAACATTTTTCTATTCTCAGACTGTTTGTCGCACTCATGTAAAAGGCCAAACATGCCAGTGATGAATGGCATGCTATTCAAAAGCCTTCGCTCTGTGGAAACTTGTTTGTTGTTGCTTTACTTTGAAATAGAACATCAATCATGTGAGGAGTGAAAAGGATTTATACAAGCGCAGTCTTAATCTAATGGTCTGCCGCGCAAGGCGATGAAGAAATCACAAACCAAATTTGACAAAGCCAATTGTCAAAACATTTCCTTCTCGTAGCACTGGCTTGGTCCACATCGTGAAACTCAGCCGCGTGGTCTCCAGTGGCGGAGTGAAGCCAAATGTAAATGGGAAGCATAAGAAAAGCAAAGGAATGGAGGAAAGGGAAAAAAAGTATGTAAACTCTTTCAACCATCCAAATTAGAGGTTTTTATCGGATCAAAGGCACCCCGGCTTACACAGCGGCACACACACGCAGACCCGCACACACACACACTGAGCCTCCCGTTGTGTTTACGGCAGGGCTCACAGCAGTTATATGTTAATGCCAAATGAGTAGAGGGGAAGGGAGGAGGAAATAAAGGGAAAGAATTAAGCAAGGCTGGGAGGGAGGGATATCAGAGGAGTGATAAGTAGAAATAATTCTCCCCTCTGCAGCGCTGCACAGACTGACATTGTCAAACAAATTGTCTGTGTGGCTTTAACAATGAAAGGAACTTTTATTTTCTAAGCCTCGAAGGGAAAGGAGAAGAGGAGAGAAAAGAGGAAGGAATGAAGAAAAATACAGTCAAACATATAAATTGGGCCAATATAAGTCCAGAGTCATCTACATCTGAATGCACTCCGATCGATTAATTACCACTGGTTGCCTAAGAGAATGTCCCAACCTGAATCGTTTCTAATACAATATTTTCCACACAGTTACAGCATGCATGAATGGTTTACTTTTTCATAGTTCCAAAGGAATGCCAGCTGTGGTGAGCCATAGTGAGACCACAACTTCTATGTCCAGTTCCAGATTTATTGATTGATTTCATTTAAGTTGCTTACGCCATTCTGTGGTGCCCAGCCTATATGTGCTTACAAGCAGTGCCTGAATTGGACCAAAAAAGGTTCCAGTACTCTAATTCAGCACAACCCCAACCCTGAATACAACATAACCTAATTCTTTTTGTGTTTTTATCCTTTTTTAGCAAGACCATTTTCACTGAGGTTTTCCTAGTCTTGTGCATTTAAGAGAACAAGTTGTGGGGGCCCCCCAAAAAAAAACCCCTCATAAAACAAAAAGGGGGGGGGTAAAAGGGGGAAAAAAAAAAAAAATTTTTTTTTTTGGCTTTTTTTTTTTCCCCTATACCAAGCCCCAACACAAAAATTGTTTTTTTTTTTCTTTTTTTCCCTTTTTTTTTTTTTTTTTTTTTTTAAAAAAAAAATAAAAATTTTTTTTTTATTATAATTTTTTTTTTTTTTTTTTTTTTTTTAAATTTTTACTTTTTTAAAAAAAATTTTTAAAAAAAAAAAAAAATTAAATTTTTTTTTTAAAGTGTGTTTGAAGTCATTTCAACCCAAGGTAAGGTTATGTGCAGAGAGACACTAGTAAGAAAGACAGAAGCATCAGTATTGTTGAGGCTGTCTGCAGCAGAAAAACAAATGTGGCTTTCACAAGTCTCCTACCAGCCAATCGTCTCCTTCCACCTTTTTCAATTTAATTTTGTAACAGTGGTGCATTTTGGAGGGCACAAACAGAAATGGACTGTTTCAGAAGGCAATGACAAACAATGTATTTTGTCATTTACATCAGGGCACTTGACTGCATTTTTGAGATGACATTGTTTTAATGGTTAAATGTTAAAGGTGCTTGTAATAGCACATGTGAACAAGTCCTATGTGTTGTCTCAGATGTAGAAATGGAAACAGATAGTGGGGTTCTGCTGATAGCAGAGTTTCCTAACATACTGGGAGGGAAAGGTCACTCACAGTCAGGGTCAGCACCTGGGTTTGTCTCTCCTCTCTTCCCTCTTTTTCTTTTTCTCTGGACTTCTCTCTCACCTCCCTAACCTCTCTCTCTCTCTCTCTCTCTCTCTCTCTCTCTCTCTGTCTCACACACACACACACACACACACACACACACACACACACAGAGTCAGACACAACCACCTCTCAGTCAACAAAATAAAGCCATGTATTTCCTGTTGTGGGAAACTGAGCCGGACTGTTGACCTATAGCTGTAACAGGCCTTAAGGGTAGCTGTGATCGCTTTGCTCTTTGAAGGTTGGACTCTTGCCTTCATCTTGATTATACAGTAGGAGGCATTTCAGCTCTGTGCTACCAGGAAAACATCCTGTGGTTTGTCTCTTCTGTGCATCTGAAAGCCTGTCATAAAGTCACAATTTGTTAAGTTTGAGTGACATTTCATCGTGGAAGAGTAGAGCAGTGAAGACCTGATCCAGAGTGTCTCAAAAATTGTTAATGAGGAGGGAAACTTAAAAGGACTAACAAACTGGGATTTTGCGGCAAATCTGTGGCTCTAAAACTGAAACAAAAACTTCTTTATGTACTATCAAAAGTAAAGGAGTATATACACAACTTTTTCTCACTCATATTTACATTTATTGTTAGGTGGTGACCAATAGTGGCCATAGTAATTATGACAGGAGCAAAGGAGGAAGTCAGGTGAGGTAATAAGAGCGACAAAGTCCATGTAAGTGGAGGTCTGGATGGATCTCAAACACAGGACTCACTAAGGAGTGAGTTCCTGTGAAACCAATAATCAACAGTGACTTATTGCGTAACGTACCTAACTTATGTCACTGTGGAGGTGGGTGTGGTTTACACTCAGGGGTGCAGAAGAGAGAGAGGTTTGGGGAAGGCTTGTGAGAGCCTGGCACTGTTTCAGGTCATCTCCCGAGTTGGGATCCCAAAAAAAATCCTAACAGACCAGGGCACCTTGTTCATGTCATTCACACTTCGGAACCTGTATGTATTATTGGGCATCAGGTCAATTTGGACTAGCGTATACCACCCTCAGAACGACAGCCTTGTCGAGCATCTGAACAAAACCGCCGGCAATTGGGATAGGTGGCTAGATCCTCTGTTGTTTGCAGTGCACGTGGTACCACAGGATTTTCTCCCTCTGAACTGTTGTTTGGCAGTACACCAGCGGGTTCTGGACCTGGTTAAAGAAAGCTTGGAGGAAGGTCCGAGTCCAAGTAAAAATAATGTTCAGTACGTCCTGGAGCAAAACTCCACACATTAGGACAGACTTCACAGGAGAATTTGCTTAGGGCCCAGGAGCATCAACAGCACCTGTACAACAGAGGAACTAGACTTAGACAATTTGCACCGGGAGATAAAGTGCTTGTATTACTACCTTTTCCCAGCTCCAAATTACTCGCCAAGAGGCAAGGACCCTTTGTGGTCACACGGCGAGTGGTTGATGTCGACTATGAGGTTGTGCGTTCTGACAGGGGAAGGGCAACCCCGATTTACCACCTTAATCTCCCCAAAGTGTGGAGAGAGGTGGAGTCTGTTTCTCTGGTAAACACAGTGAAAGCGAGAGATGAGTTGGGGCCTGAGGTACAAAATTCCACAAATCCTGCCTTTGCTTCCTTTTGATGACCATCTCACACCCTCCCAGAGAGCAGATGTTGCTATGTTGCAACAGCCTTATGCTGATGTGTTCTCCCCCCTGCCAGGATGCACAAATCTCATACAGCACCACACAGCCATTTTGGAGATGGGAGTAGTAGAAGAGTTCAACAGTGCCTGGTGTAGCCCCATTGTTCTTGTGCTTAAAAAGAATGGGTCTATTCGGTTCTGTGTGGACTATTGCAGGGTGACTGATGTATCGCAGTTTGATGCTTACCCGATGCCCCGGGTCGACGAGCTCTTGAATCAGTTGGGCACTGCTCGTTTTTTTACGACACTAGATTTAACCAAGGGCTACTGGCAGATTCCCTTGTCTCCAGAGTCTAAGGAAAAAACGGCCTTCTCCACTCCGCACGGGTTGTACCAATTTGTTACACTTCCGTTCGGGTTGTTTGGTGCACCTTCCAGCAGCTCATGGACTATGTCCTGCGTCCGCACTCTGCGTAGGCTACTGCCTACTTGGATGATGTTATCATCTATAGTAACAGCTGGTGGAAGCAGCGGTGCTCGAGTCGCTGAGGCAGGCTGGGCTCACTGCCAACCCGAAGAAGTGTGCAGTTGGACGGAGGAAGGTACAGTATTTGGGGTATCACTGGGGCAGTGGGCAGGTCTTGGGGCTGGCAGGTTATTACTGGCGGTTCATTTTCAACTTCACAGACTTGACCAGCCCCCTGACCAACCACACTCAGCAGGGTGCCTCAGATAATAAAGAAATACTCTCTAGTTGATATAACTGACGCTATAGCAGCACCTATGCTAAAACCTTTTTAGGAGCTACCATTGTGGTTTAAACAGTCGCTTCTCCTTGCGTCACTTTCATAGATGGATTGTAGTCTGAACCACTGTGGTTCGGACACAAGCATGTAGCTTGAAGCCTGGCAAGATTAATTATCACGTTATTTCAAAATATTGCATAGTCTCGCAAGATACATTTTGTCTAACAGTAAATAAAATGTGTTTTGTGTAACGTTTCACAGAAGTTTCATGATATAAGATTCAGATTAGATTAGATTCAATTTATTGTCATTGCACAAAGTACAATAGTTGAGACAACAAAATACAGTTTAGCAAGGGCAAAATTAAGTATATGTGAATACACTAAGATATATACAGTATGAACATGTGCAGCTTTTGAAAAGGGAATAGTTTGGAATATTGTAATAATCGCATGAAAAATATGCCGTGAAAAGGATCTTGTTAACATCTTCTTATTATATCAAGGAATTGAGCCTTTTATTTATCATGGTGACGGCAAGACTCTGCCACCGAATTCCGTGTTATTATGACAGAACTTAGAAAATAAATCAACTATTTTGTGAAAACAATACCAATTCACAATCCAATCACAACAACTTTTTCCAGGGCTTTTCAACTATATCACATGGTCTGGTGGTGATAATCATGATGACCGAATGCTTTAATCTATACTGTAAGCAAGTATGGACAAGAAGTCCTCAAAGTGCTATGGATGAAAACATGATAGCTACCAAGCTTGTCTGACAACAGATCAATCTCCGTGACAACTGAACAAACTCCTGGAGCATGTCGCATCAAACTCTATGCATAGAAATATGTGTACACACAAAACAGGAAACATGCATACGCAGTCTTTTTGTCAGATTTATAAAACCTACGTCTGTTCCCGCATGTT
Source organism: Dicentrarchus labrax (assembly GCF_905237075.1). Classification (NCBI taxonomy): domain Eukaryota; kingdom Metazoa; phylum Chordata; class Actinopteri; family Moronidae; genus Dicentrarchus; species Dicentrarchus labrax. The sequence goes on from NW_026136709.1 coordinate 1,926,736, forward strand.
CTCGCATACATCTTAATCATCCTGACATTGTGTGCACCTGCACGAGCCTTCTGACCATTCCCACAGTCACTTATATAAATGGCTTGAAACACACCCCCAATTGCCTGATTTGCATATGAAGGAGTTTTTAGGAGGAATAACAAGCATTGAAGAAGCAAATGAAGAAGGAAGTGCAGTTTTTTTGGAATGTGAACTGGAAGTAATGGTGGATCAAACTCATAAAAGAGAACGTGTGTTTTGGATCCCTTAGCTCTGTTATTAACAACAGAATGAAGCAAATGAATGGCAGGCGGTAACGGAGGCAGTGAACGCCGTTAGTTCTGAGCCTCGGACCCTGGAGGAGATTGATAAAAAGTGGTCTGATTTCAAATAATCTCTAAAAACTAGTTTTCACCTAAATTACACAATAGCAGTATCTTCCAGCAGCGCCAAAGCAGCCACTGTTGGCACACCCATTACACGCAGCTACATCCTACACAATGTAGTAGTGCTTTAACAAGCTGCCAATTGGTCACTCACACCTGAAGGTAAATAATGTGAATAATACAGTATAATAGTGGCTGCTTTTTTAAAGATAAGTTTGTATCCTAACACAGTGTTGTTAAGAATAAAGCTCTAAATAAAATGTCACCCAAATTCACACTTTTATTTTTCCATTTTTTGCCAACTTGCAACATCCCACTATAAGACTCAAGGGACTAGGTGGGGTACAGATATGTACCAGTACACACATTCTTACCACCTGGGGATATTTATACATTTGGATACCTGCGAGGAAAGTGGTGTAAGCAGTGTGTACGCATGGTTTATACATCTGGCCCCTATTGTTGTGATACTGTTGAAGGCTCCAAAACAAGCTTGTTAGTAGAACTTGAGTTTAGATGTGTTACTATTACTGCATAACTCACTCTTGTCTATTCATACCTTTCTAACACAACAACGACTCAACTGGATCAAACAAAAGCTCTTTGTGCTCTGTAATGTATCATTTCAAGAGGAGTTTTGCTAAAATTCTCAATTTGGTAAAGGTTATACAGTTAGCAAAATAATAGCAGTGTGTTTAAAAAAGTGAGTAAAGCCCCAAATCCTTATAATATATTTTATTTCCATACACGCAAATGCATTGGAAACACTGCACATTCTATTCTAAATCAAAACATGAAATATGTAACAGATTTGTATAGCAGTGTCTGCATTTTTCATTTCTTTACAAACTCAAACATTTACTGTAAAATCTGAAAAATGCTTGAAGATTTTGCTTTTCTGTGAATCTGTGAACTAATATTTAGTTGTATAACAACTGTTTCTGAGAACTGCTTCACATATGTGTTGCATAGAGTTGACTAACTTCTGGTACCTGTGAACAGGTATTCCAGCCCAGGACAATTGGACTACATTCCACAATTCCTCTGCATTTCTTGGTTTTGCCTCAGAAACAGCATTTTTGATGTCGTCCCACAAGTTTTCTACTGGATTAAGTTGCGCCATTTCTCTTTAGGCCAGTCAATGTGTTTTTTGGAATATCTTAACCTCTTCAGTACATGCCGTTTTTGTAACAATAGGACTTTGTGGGGGCTTCTTGCCGATAGCTTGGTTTCACATAGGGGTCTTCTAATTGTTACATTACTCACAGGTAACTTTAGACCTTTGACCTGAGGTCATTGGCTGAGGCTTTGCCATTTTGACAATTCTTCTGTTTTCTTCCACGTCTTTCTGGTTTTGGGTGCCATTTTAAAGCATTTGTGATCATTTTAGCTGAGAAGCCTATCATTTTCTGCACTTCTTTAAATGTTTTCCCCTCTTCAATGAACTTTTTAATCGAGGTACGCTGTTTTTCTGAACAATGTCTGGAACGACCCATTTTACTCCGATTTTCAGAGAGAAATGCACTATACCCAGCTGGTACAACATTTGCTGCCTTCGTCCTTAAATAAGGGCCACCTGTTTGACACCTGTTTTTTCACAGGATGAATGACCTCACTAATTGTAAAAACTCCACACTGCTATTATTTTGACTCCCCTTTCAATTAATGATTCAATTACACAGAATCAGCAGCATGCATGTCATGACTGTCAGGTCTGTTGGTTTTCTATTTCTTTACTACACCTACTAGTAAATTATTTGCCATGCAGGAATATAAATGTCTACCAAAAAACAGTGATTGATCCGGTTAGTGATGTTGGACTGTTATTTTATGTATATGCAAAATAAAAAATAATGGGCACTATGGCTGACCAGATTCCATTGACTAAACCAGTAATTTTACCTACAAGATCATTTTAAAACACTTTGTTTTGGACAGAAACGAAATCGCTTACCACCAAACTTCATAGGCAAAAAAAGGTATTTTTTCTTGGCATATCATTGTAAAATTATAACTTCATTCAAGGTGGACAGAAACAAAATAAAACTCACCAAAGCTGTGTTTGTTTGTCTTCAACTGTTCCAACAATCTCCAATGCTGGTTTGGTTGAAGTAAAGTCCTAATTTACTGGGTTAGATGAGGAAATAGCCACGAACAGGCTTCAATGGCTGTAACAGTAGCTAATCCTTGGGGACAAAGTTGTCATTTAGAGTATTTCCACTAAAAGTTGTTGTTTTTGCCACTGACAGGCTCAGATTGTTATTCTAAGTATCTGACATAATTATGGAAATGATCCCTACAGAGATAGATCTTTTGTTTAACCAGAAACAAAATCGCTATCTCTCGCCACCAGACTCCATAGACAAAAACGTTAATTTGACCTCATTATTGTAGCCTCGTAACATTCAAAGCAGACAAAAACAAAATGCAAAAACTCACCAACAGTCTTTGTTAGTCTCTCCACTGTTCCATCAATCACCAGCTCTGCTTTGGTCAAAATAAACCCCTAATTCAGGGACGTAGATGAGAAAAACAGCAGGTTAAGTCGCTCTAATCATTTGTATGAAGGGACTAACATGCTCCCGCGGTCAGACCAGATTTGTAAACAAAGCATAGTGTGACGACCCACTCCACCCTATCTTCCTGTTCCTGGTTGTGTGGCTTGTCCTGTTTTCTGTGCAGGTACTTTAAGTGGGCGTGGCAGAGGGTCCTTGGCAAACTGGACACACCTGAGGCCTGTGTGTCATGCGCCTTTAAAAACCCTCTGGGAGCTCAGGTTTTTGGGTTTGATGGGTTGATGGTTTGACGGTGTTGCTGCTGCATCTTGTTACAACACAGCACTCATACACTTCTCCACTCATGCACTCACTTACACCACTGATCCTACTGATTTCACATACTACTGTTAGTTTAGTTTAAGGATTGTTTCCTTAATAAATAATTTGTTAATTGGCTTTGTTGTGTGCGTCTCCCTCCTTTTGTCATGGCCGTATGGCCCGGTTTGTGACAATAGACAGACTGCGATAGCAACACAGGCAAAGACATCATCCTCTGCTCAGGACACCATGACTCCACTATATCTTAAATAGCAATGATTTAAATTTCATAAATATATATAAACTTTAAGAGCCAAAAAGGACCACATTTAGAATATGAATTTACACACTCAGGCAACGTTGATTAGAAATAAAAATTCTAAATAATGATGGTTAAGCCAACACATGGGGCAGATACTTGCATTCAAGGGATTTAACTGAGATTTGGTCTAGTCAGTGTTGTGCACTGTCCGATATTGCATCCATGTTGCACATTGGTTGTGTATTGTCCTTTACCTGAATTGGTGTAGAGTGATGTTTCTATACTACAATTCCCCTGCATTATTAAAATTTTCAGTGGAGAACCCCTGGTATGATTTTATGTTTTATATAAATAAAAGATATTAAACATTTGTACAAAATACAAACAACTTTAGCACAAAACTTCAGAGAGCCCAAACGGGTCAGGGTCTGTGTATATGTGCATTTTATTTGCACAGGCAGGTGTGAATGTTCATGCGCGTGTGTAAGTGTGCGTATCAGTTGCAGGCAGTGGAGTCGAGTCTATTCTTGGCAGGCCAGTGTGTCAGGCAGCTCAGATAGGCAGTGACAGCTCACCTGTGGTGCATAGGGCACCACTGGCCCGCAGGCAGACACAGGGGGGAGGGAGGGACGGAGCGGGAGGGGGTGGCAATGACACGAACCTCAGCATGACTCACCCGCGTAGACACACACAGCGGGGGTTAACACGATCACATTACTTACTGCACGGCGCAGGTGGGGGCTGGAGGTGGCAGGCGGTGGTGGGAGCCGTGGACTGCGACATGCATCGCCTTTGATGAAAAAGGATGGAAGGCTGGAGAGGACGACTGCAGAGAGAGGAGGGGTGAAAACAGAAGGAGAAGCACGGGTGGACACAGATGGGTAGAGACAGGTCTCCACTGCGAACGGGACATTTAGGAGATCAAGGGAAAGCGAAGTCTCATACAATACAAATGTAGATATATATAATATGACATAAGACTCTATGGGCATCTGATTGTATTTCCACTTCAATTGAACAGATCTGACAATTTCTTTTGTGTTTATTTGACCACAGAATGAAGGGCCAACTTTGAGCTAACACTAGTTGATGTTTTAAACAATTTATGAATTTAAGCTTGTAAAATCAGTTGATACAGAATCCTCATGCTCCCGGCAGTACAGAACAACTGATAAACTGTATAATGAACCCAAACAGTGAACAGTATAAAACAAGCGATTTGGATGAATTTTGAGCCGATCATTTATTGTGAACCAAATGCTGAGATATAGGCCTACTGTGTATATTTTGAAGTTGGCGACCCCTAGTGGGGGTTAAGTTTGAACTTGGCTGAAGGCTGAAGAGCAATGTTTTGCTGCCTTCTCCGATGTCCTCTGATGGAACAAACACACATCAGCTGTCCAGAAAGACTGCATAATGGCTCGCGACTCACTCAAGCTGTACGTGAATAACCAGGAATGCTGGAAGCATATGCCAGATTTTGGGGGGTGCTGCACCCCTACTTCCAGCTCCCATGTGCATAACCTGTGACTTGAAGTGTATTTTTCTTCAATTTTAAACACGCACACAACAGTGATTTTGTGTTGGGCTGGTGACCTAGGCCTGCACTCATTACTATGCCTGAACACATAGACACAGATGGAGGAGTGAAGCTCCTGCTGCTCTGATAGCGCGCTGCTTTCCCTACACAGCCTGTGTAGACACTGTGTCAGTGTTAAGATCTGTCACTGTAGAGCTCAAAGAAATACTGTAGAGCTCAAAGAAATGTTGAAACGTCACAGCTCTCAACACAGTCTGAGATTACCAAAAGAGCTAATATCTGGCAGCACACCTAAGGCTACTTGGCTTACGGCTTTTCATTGACAGCCTGGTGGTAGCAACTGGGTGATTGGCAATCAACACATGGCTCATTTGAATATTAAAATGAGCCATGTGTTGAAAGGTCACCACACGAAAATGTAACCAATGAAATTACTTAGTCTGACACACATTTTTAGCCAATAAGTATTAAACTAACGAGGTAATGTGTCAAAAGGCGACCTTTTTAGTTATTTTCTCAAAAGGAGGACAAATGAGTGTCCGGCTTAAGACTGTGCCTGCAGCTGGACAGGGCATTTAAAAGCCAGACTGTCCGGCCTAAAGCCGGACGAATGGCCACCCTAGTGCTAATGGATATGTGCATGATTTTCTGTCCCTGAAATCTATTAGTTCATCTAGCATTTCTGACATATGACATATAGGCACAGTGCAGGATAGGGCAATCAGGGGAGTGATTCAATTTAAATGTAGTTTTTTTTATATTTAATTCCTTTTTACCTTTAATTGATAGGACAGCATAAGATGGACAGGAAAGGGGGAGAGAGAGAGAGAGAGAGAAGATGATACACAGCAAAGGACCACAGGCTGGACCCCAACCCATTGCCACACTTGGGGCGCCAGTTCTACCATGTGAGCTACTCGGGCATTGACACATATCCATGTCTGATGTAATATTTACAATAAATAATATGCTCAAAATTCATCCAAACAGCTTATTTTACAAAAACATCCTCTCAGTTATTGTTTTCAGTATTTGGGTTTATTGTACAGTTTATCAGTTGTTCTCCACTGTTAATATCCATAAAATATGTCACTTAGTCAGGGTCTTCAGTTTACTCAGCGATAGAAAAGGGGTCCCTTAAGGAAAAAGGTTTGAGTACAGCTCAGTCAGTGGCTACTGTATAAGCATGGCGGACTCCGCTAGAAGAGGACCTGCTCCCTCTGTAGATAAAAACAGCTCATTGATTATACACTAATGAAAACATACCTATGAATATTATATTCCATTTCTGACAATAGATCCTCCTAAATGTTACACACCTCTATACAACAATATACAGTACAATTCTTCCATGGCAGTTATACTTGTGAGCATATGAATGCAGACAATTACAAGGCCCTCACAATGAGGACAGAAATAGTGTGTGAGAAGCAGTGGTTCTGTGTGAGCAGTGCAGTAGAGCTCCATGTCGCTCAGTGTGACGCTCACTTTTACTGAGCTGTTCGAGGGCCTCCCAGATCTCTAGTTGTGTGTCTGTCCAGGAGCCCCTGCTGCTGGGCACCGTGGCGACCAAATGGCACACACAAACCCACACACCCGACTGGTTCCACCGACCAGATCAGAACAGCACGATGTTCTGCTGAGCACAATCCCCCCCCCCGCCCCCAGATCCCCAGGTAGCCAGCTGAGGAGGATGGAAAAGGGCTGGACAGTCGGTGGTAAAAGGATCAAAACACGAGGTAGGTTGGGGGAGAAAAGGAAAAGTTTTGGGGGAGGAGGAGGGAGGTGGACGTGGGAGGAGGGATAAAGGGGGCAGGATCTTAAATAGCCGTTTGTCCCTTTCTGCGGCTTGGCAGGCCAGCAGCGCTAATGAAGACTTCAGAGCAGACAGACTGTCCAGCACTGCTGGAGACCAGAGGCCGGGAGAGAGAGAGAGAGAGAGAGAGACAGAGAGGAAAACAAAGAGGTGGGAGGGCGATGATGAAACGAACTGGCTGAAGGCTCAGTTTGAGTCGAGCTGGTTTTGGACACAATGCTTTGTGCTTTTCACTGGCAGCGTGTTCCCTACATGTGCTCTGTGGTGTGCAGTCAGGTAACAAAGATGTGAAAGTGCAGAATAAACGCGAATCATCAAACATCAGCCTTACAGTGTGGAAGGAACCTTTGATGTAGAATATGACAGACTGTGTTCAAACAAGGGAATGTTCTGAAAGATAATGGATCTCTTGACTCATGTACAAGTAAAACACTGGTTGCTTGCAAACCTATGGAGGTCCAAAGTGTCCAATGTTGAATAAATTCATTAATTCAATTAAATTTAATTAAATTTTATTTGTATAGCGCCAATTCATAACAGAAGTTATCACACTTTTCAAATAGAGCAGGTCTAGACCGAACTCTTTATAACATTATTTACAGAGACCCAACAGTACCACCATGAGCAAGACCTTGGAGACAAGGGCAAGGAAAAACTGCCTGTTAAAAGGCAGAAACCTAGGACAGATCCTCCGGCTCTAGGTGGGTGGTTGTCTGTCTCGACCAGTTGGGGTGAGAGAGAGAGAGAGAGAGACAGACAGAGAGAGACAGACAGACAGAGACAGAGAGAGAGAGACAAACAGACAGACAGGTGCACAGCATTGGCAATGGCAGTCTAGCAGGACCATGGCAGGAGGCTCCACCAGGATCGATAAGAACCTGTGAGACGAGAAAGCACAAGAACTCCGGGGAAGAAGTGTAGTTAGTAACATGCATTAATGGGACATGAATGAGTGCAGAAAGAGAGAGGAAGAGAGGAGCTCAGTGCACCATGGGAAATCCCCCGATAGTCAAGGCCTATAGCAGCATAACTAAGGGATGGTTCAGGACTCACCTGATCCAGCCCTAACTATAAGCTTTATCAAAGAGGAATGTCTTAAGCCTACTCTTGAATGTGGTGAGGGTGTCTGCCTCCCGAACCACAACTGGAAGCTGGTTCCACAGGAGAGGAGCTTGGTAACTGAAGGCTCTGGCTCCTGTTCTACTTTTAGAGACTATAGGAACCACAAGTAGCCCAGCATTCAGAGAACGTAGTGTTCTAGAGGGGTAATAGGGTACTATGAGCTCTTTAAGATATGAAGGGGCCTGACCATGAAGAGCTTTATAGGTGAGGAGGAGGATTTTAAATTCTATTCTACATTTTACAGGGAGCCAGTGCAGAGAAGCTAGTACAGGAGAGATGTGATCTCTTTTTCTAGTTCCTGTCAGTTAAGACACTGTGAAATAAATAAATAATCCAATCAGTACAAGACAAATGTAATTTGAGCATGGAATTATAGAACTACAAACCATAAAAATATAGTTTGTGATTATAGAATGAGATGATTGGATTGGATTTATATTTATTTTTTCTACTGAATGGCTTATGTTTTTTCGAGATCACAGAATAATTATGGAGGACTTCAAAGTTATAAACTGGCAATTCCTGACATTGACATGATGAAATGGCACTCCTGATCTCTGATAAACATTAGTAATAACAGGAAACAAATCTTTTGTTTTCTCCTAATACGGGTTGATTTTCTTGTTATTTCCAGAAAACTAAATTTATTTTGAGTCAATTAAATATTTGTGATCCCAAGATAACAACATTACAAATAATTATCCTGTATTTATTGTGTAGAATAATTTATAGTTATATTGCATATTGCACTTCTATTTTTTTAATTTAAGGTTTATAATAGTAAAATACACTTTTTTCATAATTTCAATTTAAATCAAGCCAGTAAACCTTTACAAAAACTCCTTTTATGATGCATTGTAACAAAAGCCTATAGATTTTACAGTGAAAAACTGTCAAACCATGACAGTAAAATACGGTAAACTCTAAAAAGGTTAAATGCTATTTCTATAACCGTAGAACACAGTCATATCTTATCTAATTTATATGGCATTTTAAAGGAATGTATACTGGTAATACTATTACAGTATTCATTGTACTTTTCCCAATAATGAGTAGTGTAACTCATTACTAATACATTTCAAAAATAATATTACAGTTACCCTTCTCCAACATATCTAGTTAGCTTTTGTGGTCACCCCCTACTGATCTGAACTCCAACAATCCATCCTTGGATTCAGTTTTGTAATCGTAAAGAAAACTTTGTAAGATGGTTATATCCAGCGGCTGGAGATATTCCATTACTTTGGTATAAACAAACAAAACTGGATTTTAAGAATTTGGTGGAGAAAGGACACAATTAGCCTACCAATTTTTGTGGGGTAAAGAGAGAAGGACAGAGACAAAGATGCACCACAACAACAAAAGCAACAACTACACTAGTAGAAATAACTAATAATCATATATATAATATAAACAATATATAATATATATATATATATATATATATATATATATAATATAAACAATATATAATATAATGTGATAAATTCACATGCATTTTCTTTTGTAAGTTGCACATTTTGGACAATGGCTTAGGCCACACTGTTAAAGTATTATTGTATAGTAATCGATAACTCTCATTTGAAATATCATACAGTTCACATATTTGACAGAAATTACTTTTTCCATCTTTAATACAATAGACTGTCAAGTAAAAACCATAGACCTATACATTCACCTATTAATGATGGGTTTGTATTTGATAAGATGAAGGTGAGGTGTGATACATTTTCCCTCTGACTGCAAATGGGAAGGCTGGCTCACTTCACAGTTACCTAGTGGGTGTGCTGACAGAGAGAGAGAGCGATAGGGAAGGGGCTGAGTGAAGTTATTTGGCCTGAGAGTCTCTGGGGCCTGATATGAGTCTATCTAATGAAACAGCCCATAGAGGAACCCCAGACAGCCCAAGCAATAACTGTTCATCTTGACCGTGGTCAGGGCTAATCGGTGGGCGGACAGGACAATGGAGAGAGGACATTGTAGGACGATCCACAGAGCAATACCTACTAATATATGTATTTTTTTCACCATGCTTAAAGCTCCCCTACACACGTTTTCAGACATATAAAGATACTCTGTGATGCTGTGATATTTAATTTAGAAGTTGCTGGAAATAGTAGTTTTGGCATCATGTTTGTTGTGTGAGATGCATACTGGATTACGATTGACTCTAGTATAGTTGTGATGACACAACATCCTGCTGGTACATCTAGGTGTTGATCTCAGATTTAAAGGGACAGTTCACCTCAAAATCAAAAATACATATATTTCCAAGACGTCTGCACTTATCTCCAATATATTCAAAGCAGATAGGGCGTCGGTTAGCTCAGTGGGTAGAGCTGGCGACCCATGTACCGAGGCTGAGTCCTTGCTGCAGTGGCCCAGGGTTCGAATCCGACCTGTGGCCCTTTGCTGCATGTCATTCGGTCTCTCTGCCCCCCTTCCTGTCTATCTTCAGCCATCACTATCATAAAGGCAATAAAAGCCCCCCAAAAAAAAAAAAAAAAAAAAACAGATAGCACTCAGCTTGTGGTGCTCAAACAGGGTTCCCGCTCTTTTTAAGGAATCATTTTCAAGGACCTTGCCAGGAGTTTTTCTTAACAATACAGTCAAGCCCTTGCTCACAAACGGTCATATAATTGACCAGTAGGCCCAGTATTGACACATTTAACTCCAGTTTTGAAGTGTCATACCATACGGTTTGTCCTCCCAACAGTCAAGTTTCAAACAAAATATCTGACCAGGTTTATGTAGGCGATCTGAGTGAGGGCCCTAAATACTAGGACAAAATAGATTACTTCCAGGATATTTGGTCATTTTATTCACTTTCCAGGTTTTTCAATGACTGGAAAAGTAGTCTCTAAAATTTCCAGGTTTTCAAAGACACACAGGAAAAAATTCAAAGTTTCATTTAGGAACTATTTTTTTTTCTACACATCACCATGCAGAAGGAAGCATGCGTCTACTCATGGACAAGAGGCTTGTGCTAGTCCCAGCGTAGGATGTAAACATTTATGGTGTCCTGCTCGGCTAAGCTGTAACAACAGATAGATAATGTAACATACAGCTGGTGGGTGTAGTTCAATAGGAAGATTTTTTTCCCCCCCAGGTCAGCTAAAGCCTCTGAATAAGCAACTTGGTCTTCAGAGATTCTGGGAATATTAATGAAGGAGACTGGAGAAAAACACTTTAAAGTACTACCTACATATTTCCTGTCAAGAGACCTTGCGAAGTTATGAGATGTAAAATGTCTTGGGGAGCAGGGACAGAAGGTTTGAGTTTGTATGTGACAAGGTATGTGAGTTTGATCCCATCCCATCCCAACATTTAATTACTTCTAAATGTTGGAATTCTGTGTTAAAGGTCCAGTGTGTAACATTTAAGAAGATCTATTGTCAGAAATGGAATATAATATTCATAGGTATAGTGTATAATCACCTTGATGTAGGAATTGTTTTTGTTACTTTGGAAGGAGCCATTCTATGGAGGCCGCCATGTTGAACTGCAATGTTTCAACAGCAGCCCAGAACGGGCTCCCTCAGTTATACTCAGACAATCTTTTATATTAATATTCCTCTTAATTATTTATTCTTTTTTATATAAAACATGAGCCACAAACAATAGCCTTTAGTTTTTCGAACACACTCATATGTTGTATCTAAAGTAGTAAGTCTAGCTAATATTAGTTGTGCTAGCTAACTAGCTAGCTGATCTAGATCAATCCTTGGTAAGCTAACATTTTGCTAATAGCTAGCTAGCTATCTTAAGCTGTGACTATACATATGTCGCTTCCCTTTAATATCTTTGGTAACACTTTAAATGTTACAAATACTCTATCTATAGGCAGACTATCTAAATAAACAGTTTCAATGCTGCCCACTATTTGTTTGGAGTAATTTGAGAGGTGGTCACTTTTTACATCTGGCCTCTTTACAGTGTCCCACTGATTTAAATAACTTCTATTTGAGGCTTATGAACACTTCTCTGTATTGCTATGGATACTTTGACTTCCTTATTTTGACTTTCTTCTGTATGTAACTTTTGTTGTTTCTAAGTCTACAACTTACAAGGATGGCAGCCAAAAATATAACATCACACATCCCTGTGCTTTGTAGTAATGAAATGCTAACAAAAGCTTTTTTTCTTACTTAATTGGCATAACAGAACCAGTCAGGTTTCTATGCTTTGTTTTTCTTTTGTTCCATGCCCAAAACCAAGACTGATTCAACTTGAGCTATGACGAATTCAAGGAGACAAAGTGCACACAGTTGCTCATTAGTGGGAAGTTTTTTAATTGCCAGTTTGGTTGAACTTCTTTTTTTTCCCTTTAAAAGTTAAAAAGTGACTACTGACAGCTTCCACCCACCCTTCACTCCGATCCAGGTTCCCGGCTGCTCTAAGAATCATTTTTCCAACTTTTAGCGATGTGGTGGGCGCTGACAGGACCTGAGCAGCCTGCCTGACAGACAACAAGCTGCAGCGCGGCTTGCTGCATAATTTATGAAGGCAGATGTACAAGGCGGGTTATTAGCTCCCCATGCTACACTGCTCCCCTGATTTACAGTTTAAGGAAGCGAGTATAACAAATAGAACACATAAACAAATCAAACTGGTGACAAGTTTGTTTGTCTGCGGGGGAAAACGTGCAAAACGGAAGGAGACAAAGAGGAGGGAAGGGAGAGGAAAGATACACAGCGGCCAATTAGTGGATGTTGGGGTGATTGTTAATGACGCAGAGGCACTCTGCATTCTGGGTGGGAGAGGTGTCACCTCTGCTACCTCTCATTATAGGAGATGGATCTCACAAGTTTGCAGTGGCTGGAGCTATTAGGCAACAAATAGGTGACTATCATGCAGGACATGGGACCAAGACAGCTTCATCTTAATGAGAGCCTTTCTTATCCTTAATGAGCCTAACTAACTCTCTCCCTCGTTCTCATGCGTTCCCTCTATCTCTCTCTCCCTCTGAGGATTTCATCCTCTCCCCTCCCCCTCCCGTCTCCCTCCGTGGGCCCTGTGGTTTATGATGATGGAGCTCGGAGGGTAATATACATTTTAATGCTCCGTAATGGGAGGGGATGGAGGGATGGCAGAGGAGAGGAAAGAGGGAGAAAAGACAACGAGAGAAACAGTGGGTGGATTAGAAAAGGCCTCCTCTCTGAATGTCTCAGCTTTAAATTAATGAGGAGGCTGAGCGCACCACGATAAATTTAGCTTTTCATGTTTAATTATGCTATGACTGCGGTAGTTCAGTCAGGATAAATCACACAATTATTATGCTCCTCACCCGTCGCCTGTGTTGTTTTCTCCCGTCTTTCTGTTTTTCTCCTCCCATCTATTTGTTGTTGTTGTTGTTTATTCATAAGCTGATGTCTTTTCTTAATAGTACCGTGCGCAAGAGAGGAAATAAGGCCTAATGTTTCTATCGTAGCGAAACTCCCTCTGTGAGAGAGGGAGAGACAAATTGAGGAGAGAAAAAGTGGAAAAAGCTGATCTAGAGGGAAGGGAAGGGTAATAGGAGAAAGAGAGAGGAAGAGAGCCAAGGAGAGGCAGAGAAAAAGAGTCATAGAGATGAGTATAGGGCATGGTAGTACCTCATTTTGTCTTATGTGTTATTGTGGTATGGATGTTTTTTTAAAAGGATTTTTTTTCTCTAATAGCAACTTTCAAGTAGAGATTTGTCACAAAGACCCCCTTTATACACTGCATCAAAATGCAGTTTGCGTATTCAATGGTGTTTGACTACATGAAAGTACAGGTGTACCTTACATTTAGTTAAGAAACACATATTTATTGCATGACAGATCGGAACCTCATCTCTTTGTTCTTTATTTAGGAATTTTTTGTCAGGGATACACCATTGGAGCCTTCAGTCATGAAGACGGGGACTTTGAAATGACTGGAAAAGATGTGGGTTCCTCCATGTCCCCTTATTCAAAATAAGTCAGGAAATCATATATGTCTCGCAGAGAGCAACATTTTTCCCACTCGGCTGCATGCCTGTGTTTGAGGTGCTGGAATAAATTGGTCGTACTGCTACCTTTGGTTGCAACAGCTTTCAAACCAACTTTGCAGTGGGTCGTGGTTTGTTCGCTGTCAGACGCCACAAAACCAAACCAGTTGATCGGATTTTTTTTGCGTGAGAAATTGGATGTGTGGCGTGAGTGCACTCAGTGATGGCAAAGTCCATCGAACAGAAACTAACATTCATACACATTCACACACGCAATGTGAAGTCTGGAGACATATTAATACCAGATGTCAATGTCATCAGGTTAAATCGTAATCTAATACAATCTGGATACAAGACACATTTTTAGTGCAATGAAGGGAGTCAAAGAGGAGGAGCAGTTAGGCTTGAATGCTCTTGAAAAAAAGAGACATTAGTCTTGAGACTGCATTTAGGTGTGGCGTGCTTTGAGCTAAATGCTAACATTAGCATGCTAACATATGCACACTGAAAATGCTAACATGCTTAGTTTTAGCATCATGTTTACCATGTTCGGCATCTTAACTTGGTGTGTTAGCATGCTAACTGTTAGTAATTATCAGACACAAGCTGAGGCTAATGGGAATGTCACTGGTTTTGCAGGTACGTGGCCATAAAAGTACTGGACATGTTCAAATTTTGAAAGGATGAGATAGATTTGAGCTAGATGAAAAGTCAGACGGTGATTAAGGTTATTACAACTCATCTTGGCAATCCACCCAATAGTTATTGAGACATTTCAGTTAAAACTGCAGATGTCAACCTCATGGTGTCACTATAGCACAAATGTTTGTACAAAATGTCCATTCACTTTATTTAATAGGGCCTTTTTGCTGCTAATTTCCTTCAAAACTCAACAAAATATTCTGTGATGTTAATCTGAGTTGTCTGCCTACAGTCTTCAGACTATCCAGAATGCAATAGTTATAAACGTTTATAATAGTATATAATAGTATCTACTGTACTTAAAATGTATAAATAGCACTACCCTACAAAGCATAACCGCAGTTACTACGCTAACAGTGAAACTGAGAAAAATGGCTTTAAAGTTTTGGTTTTAGGTTGGATTTTGTAGTTACTACAATTTTTACATCACATTTTCTCTAAGATGGAGCAAGACTGAACTTAGAAAATTTGTCACAAGATAAAACATGCATATAAAAGTTCATTTTCAGTCATAACTCAATTTTGACCAAAATTGTAGTTACTGCGGTTTTGCTTGGTAGGGCAGAGTAGCCTTTTGCAATATTGTCAATAAACTGTGTGCATTCTTTAATCTGACTGCATGCTATTAACAAGAATTCAGTATTTCAGCATCCAGCTCTGCTAAATTAAAGAACTTTCTCACTGAGAAGCAAAATATATAGCGTGCACCTGTTGGGAGTTGCTGATGTAGTGATAAAACCTACCGACCATCTGTAGCTCTGTCGCTCTCTGTCTCTCCCAGCGTGAGTGCAGTTTGCTCTAACAGATGTGAATGAGGCTGAGAATGTAACTGTGATACAGTCAGTGTGAGTCTCTGAAATGCCAAGCTACAGGTGCTATAATGATGTAAATCTCCCCAATCTGCACTAATCCCAGATTTCACTCCAAATGCCAGATGAGCTGCTTTCCTCAGCAGGTCCCATGCTAATCAAAGTTTTCCTCCTCTACTAGTCACTCACTCTGTCAGCTCTGGGCTTTGACTGATACGGCTAATACTGATCATTTTAGATTGATACTGATGGTAGCTCATGTTTAATATAAAAAAATGTGATAGTGTAAGTATGGACATATTTATAGATAGTTAGGATGTCTTGCAGTCATATAGCAGGACTTAGGAAGAGTCAATTCTGCAGTTCATGATTCATCGTCCAGAGCCAACGTTCAGCAGCACCAACGCAGAATTCAATGAGTGCTTCTTGTAGTGAGGCAGAAAGTAAAAGTGTGGTGTTCTGGGGAGAAATTTGATGGAAATCAGCAGTGGACATTTTTGAGCAACAGGTGCTGGAGAAAAGGTGAGGTGGTCACTAAAATGACTTGGCTTCAACCTGTGAAGTCAATGAACACAAAGTTCCATGAATATCCAGCCAATAGAGATATCTGTCCCGGTATTTAGTTTCTAAAATACAGTGAAATAACCAAATTAATTTGGAAAAATGTTTGTGGAGAAATTTTTCTATCTGCATTTCTTTGTAGAGTGGAATTCATGGTGTATTTTTGATAAGAGATGCTGGGTAGGATTCGGCCATAAAGGTGACAATTGGTGTCAGAACTGGGCTTTCCAACCCAACAACACAACAATATCTCATAGGCTCTTCAATGTTCCTTCTCTGTTGGTGCCTCAATTAACCATCAGAGGTGAGGCTTTGCATCGCCTGCTCACCTAGGAAGCAATTTTCCAGCCAATAATATCACCCAGTAAGACTAGATTTTTGCACAGCAGTAACAAACAGGTGTGATGAGCAGAAAACCAAGGACTCCATCTTCCCGGCTTCTGATACAGTGAGACTGAGGCAGTGATCCAGTCATCACTTATTTGGTTAGTTGTAAGATTTAATATCACTGATTTAGATGGGATGGAAGTTGCAGGCAAGTTGCATCTGGTTGGCTGCAAAACACTGTTAAACTTTTACCATATAGTTCCCTAAATATATAATATGTAACATTTTGGCATTAAAATGTCTATAAACACTAGACCTATGTTATGTATTTTGTTGAGTTGTGTATTTACATTATCCCAAATGTTTCCAACAATGTTCAAACCCAGAGAAATCTGTCATTTTATTCAGGTAACACTGTGTTTTCTCGCTAGTTGCTCTAACTTCCGGATAAACTAAACTAAAAATACGTCAGTTACATCAGAAAGTGCAGAAACAAAGTATTACATTACCAATTTCTGCCTGTGTCATGATAGATTCTCATCAGCAATAGCAGTTGTTTGACAATGAAGACAACAACTCCAATGTTCCCACACTACTTGGCATAATTTGCCATGTTTTAATCTTTCTAGTTCTAATCTTCAAGATTTCAGTCCATGTTGATTTGGTGACACTTTAGATTACCATTGGTAACTGTGTCTGTGTGTCTTAATACTAATATGAGACCCAGTATTCCATTCATAACCAGCTCTGTAGGGATTTATAGTCATATTGGCTAATTTATGTGCCAATTCAGGAAGTAATGTGCCTTACACAGTATGATTGAATCAATGCAGGAAGGTGGACTGCAGCTACAGAGTAACATTAGCATTCATTTGGAGTCATGTTTGTGTTCACCTGATGAATCCAATATTCACATCCAAAAGTTCAATATTCACTTTCTTTTTAGCTCTGGTTTGGTCTCCACCAACTCTTCAGAAATATATCTGGCTCTTTAGCTGCTAAATGCTCTGTTATGTTCACCAGCCAGTCATTAACTGTGTCTGCTGTTTTCTGCTGGGCTGAAAACAGCTGCCTGCTGCTGCTTTGTGACAGCGTTGAGACTGAACCAAAACAGTACAATATAAACAAGTTCACCATTTGGGACCCAAAGTATGGTATGTAGGCTGCTAGGCTCCATTGAGTGCATCATCTGAGGGAGACATGTTCATAGTTGTGGTGTCAGTAGTTGACGTTGCATCAAACCAGTCATTTTCATTTGACCTTGTTGCTCTCGAAGCAGCATGACGGCACTCTACCCTGTATTCTCCTAAAGCTGAGCTCCCTGATATAAATTTCAAAATATTTCCCCTTCTGTCTTCTCTCCTCACAGCTTCACTGTAATTGCTTGTCTCTCAACAGTTTTAAGGTGTGTGTGTGCGTCTTTTGGTAGAACGCTTCTCATTGTGAAAATGCTTGGGGCTGCATGTTAGCTTGTTACTGTATTTTTGATGTGGTTTTTTGTTTTTAGGTTTTTTAAGTTTTTTTGAAAGGCAAATCAATGTTGATGCTTTTGACCAGCTTGGTCTCACCCAATTTCCTTTGGCCAATTTTGAGATTTGCAGTTTCAAATGAATTCGGGGACCCCTGTTGGAGCTGACTGATTGCATTTCCACAGAGCCTCAGTGGCATGTTGTGCCTGAGATCAACTTGGCATCCTGGCATGAAGGCAATTTCCATAAAACGCACAACTACCCCCATGTCTCTCAGTGTGTACTACACAGAGTCACACACTAGTGCAGCAACCCAAATTAACACTACTGCTTCCAGTCTCCCCCCCTCTCAGTCTCACACGCACAGTCAGAACCACGTCCAAGGCATGATGGCTCTACTCAGCTCTGTGCGGTAGTCTTAGGTAGTGGCATGTACAATCCTCTCCTGACTGTCATCAATATGCTAATCCGGTGGAATTAACAAGTGAGGGGTAACTTCTCCACTTAAACACACACCGAGAGGACAAAACATGACCTTTCTTCTATATATCGTGTTTCCATCAAAATTTCAATGCAAATTTTAGACGACTTCAAATATCGAATGCTTGTTTACATCCACTGCCGTTCAGTGATTATTAGGAGTTGGTTAATTGAGATAAGCAGTAGGTGGCGCCAATTCTCCAGTTGGAGAACCAGTAGGAAGAGGATGCAACAAGATGACGTAATTAAAAGATTGCCAGTGGAAGCTCAAATTGTGAAAAACAATGCCAAAAACAGGATAGAAATCAGTGTGAACCTATCGTGATGTCTCCCATTGGTTTGTACAGTTTTGAAGCCTCATGTTTGGCATTATAGTTGTCGCCATGACAGTTTTTTGGAGCCAGCAGAGTGACTTACTATGAGTTGAGCTGCTCTCATTGGCTGCGCAGTTTCAACTCGTAGTAGGAAACAGTGGCGGATTGCCCGATCACATACAATCTTGCATTCCAGATAAACGTTGCACTAAAATATGTAAAATGAAATAGCCAACGCAGTAACAGAATCCTGCTTCATATTTGATCAGCACTGCCTAGTTTGACAGTTTGATCTGAGTTTGGTGCGTTGAGCTGGACGGACTCACTGAGAATGACCTGTCAATCACAAGGCAGCCCCACCCTAAAGCATACCCTGCTTTATCTTCTATTTGACTCTAAATTTACTAAATGAACATCATGCTGTACATATATGTAAACTAGAGATTGAGATCATAAACTAAATTAGGAAACTGTTAACTGAACTAATAAATCAAGTCAAAAGTCGGCTCATTTCTCCATAAGACTTCTTTCTTGCAGCCCTTGAAGCTGTGCCCTGCTGGCCATTACATAGAATACAGGTTTAAGACACAGTGTTTTTGTTACCTTATAATGCTTATTTCTATCTACAGATGCCACGGGTCGCCTTCTGTGGAGGTCACAATGTTGTGAACCACCGTGTTTTTACAATAGCCTAGAACAGACAAACCAAACAATGGCTCTAGGTAGGGCCTTTAACATTTTGTGGACATTTCACAGCCACTGTAGTTTCTCCTTTCTGCTTGGAAAAGGAGGGTGAAGCAAGGGAGTAGCAATCTGCAACTTCACCATTAGATGGCACTAAATACTACACAATGGTCCTTTTAATGTGTAATACGTCTTTATGTTAGATATGACCACATATACCGTGCTTTGCAAGCTCTGGTCTGTCAAGCAACAACAGTGTTCAGTGTGCTGGCCAGGACCAAGGACAATAGGAAGAGACTGGGATGTTTGCCCCCAACTCATGAACACATTTGCCATTACACTCTTGAACCTGTGTCAGTCAAATACACTCTCCAAAACTCCAGGTTACCAGAGCGTCAACTGTTTTTGGCCACAGTACAGCTCCACATTTTTAGAACACTCTAAAATAAATGTTTTGGCTTAATATCAAAGCCAACCTTAACTGCTCAAGCTATTTTCAACTTTCCACCCATCATGATAGAAAAACATAGGAAATGACCGCTTATTCTGAAAAATAAGAACATCCACCCATTTTTCCACAGAGCGGTTCTAGGGTTTGCCTGCTTGTGTCTCAAACACTGAGGTAATTAGAGTATGCAGAGTTATCATCCACCTCACATCAACGTTTCATTTGGAAATTCTCACAAAGTGATGTCCTCGGGCAGCAAACAGCAGGTTTTCAGCTGATGGGAGCTTAGCAGCACATTATGAATATGCCTCCTGCACTGCTTTTATCAGCCTGGCCTTGCCTCCACCGACTCTGTCGTGGATATGATAATGCATTCAATAACATGGTTTTCTCTCTTGGATTATATTTTCCCCAGAAACAATCAGGGATACTATTTTTTTCTCTCCCTTTTCCGAGAAATAACGAAGAGTTGTTTTCACTGTGAAACAAAATAGCCCATTTCCAGACAAGCTGTTGAGTGCTTGAGGTAATGCTCTCATATTCAGCATCACCTGCACTGCAAAAGTAAAAGCCTCAGATAAGAAAAAAAGAAAGACAGAAAGAAAAGAAGAAATGCTCAAGTGGGATATCTAGCTGGCAGAATCCATTTGGAGTGAGCAAGCAATTGCTGCTCATTGACACGGCAATGTCTTAAGCCTGGTTGGCGAATGAATATTTTTGCAAATATATTGCATGATTTTACAGTAGAGGGCCTGCAGCAGATGCAAACACAGTAAAAAGCAAGACAATAATCTGCGAGGAAAGCACGGTGTGTGACTGCGATCAGCTCTTATTTCACTTTCAGGAGCCCAAACAATTTTTCAATATCATGTAGGATGCACAACAACACGGAGAAGAGGGGGAATAAAACTCATTCAGCGCAGAGACTGTGGCTCTGGTGAAATGTTTTCATACAGCATGTGATTCTGAAAGCAGGACGCTGAAGTAGATTACCGTTTGTTTCCCCCTCCTCTGCTGCGACGTCCGCAGACAGTAAACCTACGCAGACACAGTGTGTGTAGCTCTTAAATGAAGAGATGCTATGTAACTAAAAGCTTATTAGCTCATCAAAGGCTTTTGGAGCCCCCCCTCCCCCCGCGTCTCTGCTCGCCAAGCTCAAAGTGTCAATGTTAGCAGAAAGGATCTCATTAATTTTTGGGTGGATGAAGAACAGTGGCCACTACTCCAGAGTAAACAGCAAGGTTTTAATAATAATGGGCTGACAGCTGGGGCTCTTTGTCTCTCTCGCTGTTAGCTTTCCTCTGACGGTGTAATAAGAGGTGTGTTGGGGTTGTTGATCGCTGGAGAAGAGGAGAATAGGCTCTGGAAAGGTAACGCTAGGCAGGAATGAATCCTAAGGAGCAGAGAGGTGGAATAAAAGAGATCACTTCTCAAGGCCGTCTTCAAAAACTAGACCAATTTAGGCCATTCAGTTATCTACAGTTACTGGGCGAGGAGATTCAATGTCACATATTTTCAGGTAATAATACACCTGTCTTGTTAGTCTTAATCATAGTGTGGTGCTGGAAGAGACACTGCATTTATATTTCAGATGAGTTAGCCAAAAACAGAAAGAAATACTGAGATCATGAGTACAACAGCCCTTAGATCTCCATAAAGTTCTGCTAATCTACGATAATCATCCATTAAAAAGGTAAAAATAAGACATTAAAGGTACACAATATGTACAATATGTGATTACTGGCACTAGGAGGTCTCTCACATCAAAACAATAACAAAAGATTAAGTTTGGTAACGTTTTCTTCACCACCATTGCCGTCATTGCAGTCAGCTTTCCCGGTTAGGATTCCTTCAGTGTTCATTGTTCAGGAGGTTTCTATCAGGAGCAGAATTATCCACAGAGGTCTCCTCCTCTCCACACATACTGCTGCTGCTAACGTTAGCTCAGCTTGTTTCTCTGATAACTTAAGATCCAGATGTCCGATGACTAAAATCCTTCATACGGTTCAAAAAAGCACCAAGATCTAAACAGTGGATGGTAACAATGTGGCTTCAAACTGGATAAACAGTCAATGTATGACATTCTGGCAGACAACCACAATGCTGATGCAGGCACAAAGGGGATATGACGCCATTGACAGGCGACCGGTGAAAATGCAGCGTTACCTGAATAAAATTACTGATTTCTCAGTTTGAACATTGTTGGAAACATTTGGTCACTTCACATACTTGTTCTACCATGTGATCCTTCAGAAGCTCCAGAAGAATTCCAACAGTATCACTGGACAAATATTGACATGTGCTCAGAAATTAGGAAGGAAAGAGACAGGAGCAAAACCTCCTAGAAGTGGTCCCTCATCCAGTGAGAGTCTCTCTGTGGAGATCACAGGCCAACAGATATATTGCAGGACCCGTCCGGGCTCCTCTGCAACTGAATAAATGTCCCCTATAATCTATCAGGGCCCCAGCAATGAAGTAGACGAGGCTGCATGCGTTTTATCAGCCTGGTAATTGTTCATGTTGACACGAACTGTCTTCGAGAGGATGGGATGGTGAGAGGCATTTCGCCTTATTAATGGTTTCTAATAAAGACAGGCATTTATCAGGCATTATATGGCACTGTCAGACAGGGCAGGTCTCGCGCACACACACACACACACACACACACACACAAAGGTAGTAACAAAAATGGCTAAAACCGCCGTTGACCAGCCGGAAGAGACACAATGCATTATAGGGCGGTTGAGTATGTACAGTAAGAGCACACCGTGTACTCAGATATTCTTGCTAATCTAGTATACGTTTGGGCATATCTCACAAACACAAAATTCACATACTATACAGCTGAAATGCGCTACATACTCAATTTGACATCATACTTAGTATGAATAGTATGTTATTATGTGATTTTGAAGACACTTTGGCATGAGACTGGGCTGTTGAGTGAGATTAGAATGCCACGTATGGAAATATGACCATTACATGATTACATGTCATAGTGCTCCAGTTGAATAGCAACATAGCTGTAGTGTCCTTTAGAGAATATATCCACTCAGCTGAATACTCTCCTTACTTTTAGAAATAGGTTTATTTGTTTTTTTCCACACAGAATAAATTATTTATAACTGTGATGAATAGGTTTCAAAATATAATATCACACTTCCTGTTGATTTTCATACATGTATAATGCAGGCAGTGGGGCTGCTGAATGTGGCTTATTGGATGTAGAGAATGAGTCGTTACAGTGCACTGTGTGGCTGCTTGTATAACTGGCCTTGAGTGATGTAAGTGGACTCTGTGGCCTCTGCAGCCACAGCGTCTTTTACGTCTCCGTGGACATTCTTACTATGGGCAGGGTTAATTATTTTGAAAGCTCCCTCTCTCCTCATATGCTTTTATTCTTTTTCTCTCTTTCATTCTGTCTCTCCTTTATCTCCCTCCCATTCTTTTTATTCCATGCTTGCTCTTCATTGCTCTGAATTCTCTTCTTAGCTCCTCCAAATAAGGACACAATAAAGAGAGACACAAAGAAAAAATGCAAGGATGGAGGAATTGTATTTACCAAAAGAGAAATCTACACTTATTCCAGCACAATTTTGAAAGGACAGTTTCATAGAATCTAACTGTCCTACTGGCCTAAATATTTATAAGGAGGTCATGTGATCCACCACAGATACCGTGGATTAAATGTGAAATAAAATAAAGGAATGCATGTGGAATGAAAGTTACTTACAGCATTATCTTATGACACGTCCTCCAAATAAAACAAGAAATGACATAAATGGTAAGTGTTCTTTAACACATGGTACCAAAAATAACCACATACTTAAAGGCATACTAAGCAGCATTTTCCTAAAAGAAATATGTATAGACATAATCCGTTGTGCTGTCGTACCATGTGCTAGCACATCACATGCACACCACACCGTGCAAATTTCACGTAAATCAGAATGCCATACAAGACTTACTTCCTTTTTCCTGTAGGTGGCACAATGACTATGAATGAATATTTGCATGTAGTTGTGTTCAGGTCAGGACTATCACACATGTGAAGTTTGGGGCAGAATGCACAAAGTACATGTCACGGGGCGGAAGTTGATTTTATTTAAGCATATTATTTAGTATTTGCTGTGTTTTTACCTTATTTTATAGCATGCTTTTATTTTGAAATGTGGTGTGTGTGTGTGTTTTTAAATGTTGTTTTTACTTCCGCCATCAGACATATAGCCTAAGCATGATTAAGGACTTGCACCTGGGGACCAGAAAGTTGACTGACTGTTTTAGATGAAAGGGCAGAAGGGCAACAGCATGGGGAGACCCAGAGAGCACAACGGGCACAATGGAGCGGACAGAACGGGATTCCAGTGAGAACAGCATCGTCACGGCCTGGAGGAGGTCTGAGAATACACCAAGGAAAACGCAAACACTTTTTTTTTTTGCCTTTTAACAGGCAGTTTTTCCTTGCCCTTGTCGCCAAGTGCTTGCTCATGGTGGTACTGTTGGGTCTCTGTAATTAATGTTATAAAGAGTTCGGTCTAGACCTGCTCTATTTGAAAAGTGTCCTGAGATAACTTCTGTTATGAATTGGCGCTATACAAATAAAATTGAATTGAATTGAATTGAAACCCCAACCACTAGCGGCTACAGTTGGGAGAAGGTGAAACTTCTCCCTTCTGCGTAAGTCTCTTTTAAGACCAGTGTTTGTCATAGCGTATAGTGTACGAAGCTGTGGTAGTTTAAAGGACGTTTGACTGGCCCTAAGTTTTCCTCTGCAGGCTCTGCCCGAGGAGAGGAGCCAGGCGAGAAGAAGGTGGTTGCCACCAGAGACCCTGTTATTTTTAACCTCCCACTCCTGTTGTGCTGCATTATTTTAGCTTGATTTTAGTTGGTTGTGCTTTTTGCTTTTAGTTTCTTTTAAGGAGGAACTTTTAGTTGTTTTATTTCTCTTAAAATAAATTTGGTTATTTTATAACTGGTTGTACTCACTGTTTTAAATACCACTGTTTTTAACTGCTCTCCCCCGACATAAAGAACATTTAATCCTTTATCTTAATTTTAATCTTGGTAGTTTTAAGAGGTCCTAGGCCTCAGTCAAACCTATGTTGCGTTGTTGGTTCCCGTTTTTAACTTATCCACGCCTTGCACGTCTTACATACACAAAGGTTGCAGTCATTTCGTGTTTCTTGGCCAAACACTGATTTTCAACGCAATGCCACAGACACACTGTTTGATGAAACCTCAAGATTTTAATAACTATTCATTATGAACTTTTTTAGCGTGTATTGGCCAAATCTGACCGGTTCTCTACGTGAAGTTTGTTAAAGTACAGCTCCTGGAAATGGCAAAAACTGGGCTAAAGTTGCACAATAAATTCAAAATGGCAGACTTCCTGTTATGTTTAGGATATGGCTCCAAGAGCCTTGTTTATACATCTTGACTGAATGTTGTGTGTATATGTTAAATTTGTTGCCAGGGCTGCTTTGTTGTATGTATAAATGTTGTTTACAAAAAGGCCTGTTTTATGGCAAAACGTCGATTTTTGACACCACGCAACAGACACAGTTGGAAAAATGTCCTGATTTTGATTACTTTTCATTATGCACTTCTTTAGAATGTACCCACCAATTTTTTAAGTTGTTCCAATCAAGTCCCTCTCACCCATCACTTATAACCTGCTAGGAGTGTGTGTCTCTTCCAGTATTGTCTCACTTTGCTGTGTGCGGGACGTTTCTGGGCGCCAACCTTTGGGCATGTGAGCTGTAAGTTTGGGACTCTATAAAGATATAGCGACCAGTTAAATTGCTGTGTATCTCTCTTCTCTCCTATCTGTCTGTGCTGTGGATGCATAAAGATGGATGGACAGGATAAAGCTGCGATTCAGTTGCATTCACACAAAATCCAGAAATATGGCACCTTTCTGGAGGTGTGGCAAAGTTTATTTTGCTGCTGTGAAACAATCAGACACACTGCTTTGTTCTCGCTAATGTCACATTTAGAAACAGCAATGGGCACATTTTGCATAGTATCTTTAAGGAACAATGTTGGACAGGGTTTAAAGTCTATACGAAATTGAAAGCAGGGTGTGTTAACTATGTAACGTATTTAATTAATGATAAAGTCCAAGTCATGGCAATCTGGACTTACGTCTCCCTTACAGAAGTGTGAAATGTTTTGTTGCATCACATAAACCTTCTGATCCTCAGTAAAGTGAAAGAAGTCCATATAAAATAAGAAATCCCAATACCTCCATTCCGGCCTGTTTGTCTTGGCCCAATGACCCCTCCGCCAGATGTGACTGACAGTGTTCGAGCTCCTGGTCTCTTGGATGGTTGCCAGCTTCAGCAGGGTCCTATTAGCTCGCTACAGCAGAGAGGTGG
Source organism: Dicentrarchus labrax (assembly GCF_905237075.1). NCBI lineage: Eukaryota > Metazoa > Chordata > Actinopteri > Moronidae > Dicentrarchus > Dicentrarchus labrax. The sequence continues at coordinate 1,952,781 of NW_026136709.1, forward strand.
ACAGAAACCAGAGAGAGGGGATATAACACAGAACAGAAGTGGGGAAGGAGAAGCATTCTTGAATGCCCACCAAACAGCATCAATTCATAATAAAGGCTGTTATAGTTGTGGTATAAATCTCCCAGCAACCACGGCTGGTGCCATCATGGTCTGGTGAAGCACTAGCTGTGTGCTAATAGTGACTAAATACACTGCATAACACCTGGGCCAGAATAAGAAAAATCAGTGCTGGTGATACCGGAATGATCTCATTAGTTACCTTAAGGTGTAATGTTTTGAAAAAGCGGATTAGGTTATTTATTGATATTATTGCGACACAGGAAAGTGCCTCCATTGATTCCCTGCGTTTTCAGTGTTAAATCCTTAAAGCTGTACTAATCAGAATTTTTATATTGGCCAAGAACTGAACTACTGACTGTGCAGTGTGAAAGGGGTCACTAGCTGGGATGAACTCACAGTATTAATAGTATGAGTATTACCAGCTGAACCTTTGTTAGCTAACTGTTTTGGTTTTCGGGCCGACATATTTTCACCAGCATTGTTTCTAGCAACTGCAAGCAGCAGCTATGAGCAAGCTATCAAGCTAATGTTAGCTGGTGGTCATAGTGGAGCATTTAGCAGCTAAAGATACATACGTTTTTTCTCAGGACTTGGTGAAGACCAAACCGGGGCTAAAAGGAGAGTGGACTGTAAGTACAACTGGTTTTCTGGAGACCATGAATGTTGTTGTGCCAGTCCATTGAGTGGGGAACCGTGAATGTCTGTTGAGAATTCCATGAAAATGTATCCGATTTCTTATGGTTTTGAGTTTTATTTTGTAGTTTTCCTCCTCTTGTGTCTTTCGTTCCATTACTTCCTGTCTTTGTCCAGCCATTTTTGATTGTTTCCCCCGCCTTGATTGTGTTCACCTGTGTCTTATTGGTTTCACCTACCCACGTCCCCTTGACTGCTCTGATATTAGTCAATCTGCTTTTCTTTATAAAGATATTATTGGCATCTTACTTTTTGTCAGTCTGTTCTCTCTTCGTGTGTGACTGTCACAGTACAATCCAACTCTGATGACATGTCATTGGCAGCTGTAGTATTAATATTTTCTAATTGTTTTCAGTGGTCCAAACACCAGTGGGTCTCCACTACTGATACCTAACTACACTGTAAAACCAGAAAAGTTCATTTAACTCCCAAAAAATTTGAAACTGATTACATCAAAATTTCAAGGAAAAATATTCTTGATCAAGCAGCTTTTATTAGTAATTTTAAGTAGTATTAAGTTAGTTTTGTAGGTTACAGAAACAATTCTGATTAAGTGCTTTTTCCTGTGCTTTGTTTTCACAGTACAAATAAAAATTAAAGCTGCAAGCAGCATTGGGCAGGACCTCGCACTCCACGCGACTCGGGGCTTGCTGCGGCCGTGTCACGTGCCATCGTGTCAAGTGCGGACCACAACATGAGAATTTCACGTAAATCAGCTCAAAATCGACACGCAGCACTTACTTCCTGTTGCAAGTAGGTGGCGCGATCACTATGTCTGGGAGCAGTGGGACTGTTATCAAACACGTGAAGTTTCATTGAGATTGGATCATGTACGCTGAAGTTATGAGGACATGTTCAGGGTGGGACTGTACACTGAAGGTGTTTTTTTATCCTGTAGGGGGCGCTACACACACGACAAACACGATTTTTGGTATGTGAGCTTCAGGCACTACTCTACACGTGCTCTGTGAATTTCATATTCATAACTATTACGGTCTCCGCACAGTGATTTATCATGCCAAAAGAGTGCCACCTAGTGGCATATTTTTTTGTCCTTTTTAAGTGAGCCTCAGGGAGCCATGGGGAAGCATCGTACAAAGTTTCATCTTAATCACACATACCGTTGTAGAGATATAAACTTCTTCATTTTAAAGAGCGCCACCTAGTGGAAATGGCCTGAAATTGTGCACAATGCTTAAGGAAGACATGTGGAGCTATGCACCCAAGTTTGGTGTCAATCGGACAAACCAATGTGGAGAAATGGTCCACTTCCTTTTTTGACAAAAAATCCACAGGAAGTGCTAATTTTATAGCGTGCTTATTGTTTGAAATTTCAAAAATGTTCAAATTACTTTTTTTGCCAGGGCGGTCCCCAGGTGCTAGGTGAAAAATTTTGTGCGAATCGGACAAAGCGTGTAGGAGGAACACGAAAAAGTAGTTTAAGGACATTTTGCGCTCTAACGAAAACAAATTATAGGCGGAAGTGGGCGGGGCCTATATAGGAAGATTCAGCTCCATTCACCGAACGCGTGGATATAAGTTTTTTGAACGTGCAAAAAATTATGCAGAAGTTATTATCCTAAACGCATTTTTTATGATAGTAGCGCCACCTACTGGCCAACCCGAAAGCCACGCATAGAATATAAAATTTTTCACCAGGCCCGACCACTTTGCCAAATAAAATTGACTTTTCGTATATGTTCAGGGGGGCAAAAACGCAATCAAAAGTGCTAAAAATAATAAGTAAGAAGAAACATAGCAAATACAATAGGGACCTCCAGCGGTCGCTGGCTCGGTCCCTAATTACAAAATTACTAAAGCTACTTGATTAGGAATGTTTTTAACTTACAAAATTGACTTTGATTTACTTAAAATGCTTGATGTAATCAGTGTGTGTTTTTTTGCCTACACATTTCCCAAAGATCTGTAGTGTGAAACATCACGTCATTAGCATAATCGGTACCCCCCACTTGGAATCTTTTTTGAGCAAACCTCACAGAAATAAAAGTAGAGTTTTAGTTTGAGATATGTAAATGTTCTTACATCAATCCCAAAGTATCAGGTATGTTTTTTCTGTGGTCCAGACCAAATTAACCCCAATGCAGCACTGAAAGAACCTTTACTGTTAGTGCTGGGGCACTTTGGGGATGGAGAAATTCATTACTTCTCTGAAAAGCAACTAGTAAGTCTGTTTCAACTGAGAATGCACAATATAAGTCATAAAAAAGACAGGAATTGGAACAGGATTGCATTCTCTCTTATTCAGAGAGAACTTTTAACCTATCAACAGAAATAGGACTGGATAGAATCTGTTCTGCAACAAAGCTCTGCCAGACTGTTTTGCTGGTAATAACCAAGAGACAGCGGTCGTGTTCAAAAGAACCTGGTTGAGAGAGAGAGAGAGAGCTCAGGATCCCTCCACAGAGAGAGCGTTTAGGTAGGCGTGTTACCACAAACCCCTCAATCATCCATCACTGTGTCTGACAAGTCCCAAATGTCAGACAGGGCGATCCCTCAGAGCAGCACTAACTAGATAGCGACAGAGGACAGATATGGTATCGAACGGCGGACAAAAAGTTCTGAGATAGTGCTTTTGTTCATTACAGTCCACCTGATAAATGGCTCACAGGTTCAGATAGTTTCAGCAAACAGTTTCCAGTCCCCGCTGTCACCGCCAGCGTCCAGCAGACAGGACTGCTACCTGTCTGCAAAGAAAGTTTCCATCATTTTCCACACTTGTCAAGCGGTCCTGTTGTTTTCTCACTCCCCCAGTGACAGACTTCCAAGCTGAATTTTAAAGATGACAGGCCAAACACTTCCAGCCAATGAATCTTTCAGAGGAGGAAGCACTAAAGTCAGTCAAGTTGAGATAAGATTATTTCAAATGCCACTGTCGAGAATGTAAAACGGACTGCAGTGTACTCTGATATATTAAGACAGGAGAGGGGGCAGAATACAGCGCTGTATTCACACATTGAACATGTTCATGCCCTCTAGCAGTTTTGTTTTTATGACTGGGGTTTGAAACTTATCTAAAAGGACACAACAAATGGTTGTGCATGTTTTAGCCCATTAACTACAAGTCACATAGACTCAGTCAGTGTAACTGCAGCAGCTGTATGAACACAGAAACAGTATGAGAGTAGGACTGGTAGGATTCACCAATTTGCATCAGTGCAAAAGTTCAAGATTGATTTCCCAATTAAAAAAGTGCCGTACAGATACAATTTGGGAGGAACTCAGGATGCATCATTTCTCTCTTTAAATCAGTAAAAAATATTTATTTATGTACAATTATCAGTAAAGACCTTAACTGTTCCTCAAGCTGCTTAAGAAGAACCAGAGAAATAAAATCAAATTATTTGTACCATATTGAATTCCTAAGTCCTGCCCCTTTTTGCTCCTTGGTCAGGACCTCTGTCAGCTTCCTCCTTTCCTGTACTTAGATATGCTATGTGCTAGGATAATCATTGTTGAAAAGACAACCACATTTTTAAGATGGTTAAAAGATAAAATTGACATTTATAGTCAGATATAAGTTAGCTGATGTTACAAACACTAGCTAACTAGCCAAATAATCTACATACATCAAATCACATACATTAAATTAAATCAGATACCACCTACACCTAATTGTATTTGTTTCAAGGTTAACAACTTCCCGGTAATGATTTTTCTATTATTTGAGTATTTGAGAATAAGCAGTTATTTGTTTTTTGTGTTGGATTCATAAATTAATAATGATAATTTTCCTTTTTATTATTTTGGATTCTATATTAAAGACGAAAAGAACTAATGATACACAGAGTCTAATAAAATCATGATGTATTATACTTCACATTTTTACAGTAAATCAATGTTAAACAATTATTAACAGACAGTAATAGCTGCCTGACTATCAACCAAGCTGCAACAGCGTAAGCTCTCAATCAGTCTCTTTGGTGTTCGGTGTGCGGAGGGCAGCGAAAAAGCTATCAGCAAGCAGCCAAATAAAGTTACATCAAGTTTAGCATACAGGTTTGTAGTCCTGAACGGTCTCAGCACTGAGTTTTCAGTGAAAACATCAGTCAGTCACTACCTGCACTGCTTAAAGCAAGCTAATATTGTCACACTGTAATGTCCTGAGTTTGTAACACTGTTTAAAGATGGCTGGCTGTCACTTATTAAAGCAGAGTAGGTGGGAGGGTGAAAGCTTTTGTCAGTGTCAAACTTAGAGTTTGAGTACTTCCTGGAAGCAATACGTAGCAGGTCTGCACTGGTACGTATTGCTATCGAACTTGAAAATGCATTTGTATATTAATTTTTGCCAGCACTATTGGGGAGGTGTAGCAGTCAGAACTGCACGTCATCAGATGTGGTTGAACCAAAAAATACTTTTTTCTTTTATCGCCAGTGACTAATGTTATTATTGTTGAATAATATTGGATGATACTTTCAAACCCTGGATTAGGTTCAATTACATATTTTTATTACCTTAATTTAATGGGGATTGAAGGTTGGTCCGTGTGGTCCATGTGGATCACATGCTCAGGTTTAGGTTAATTTATTTGTATCTGTCGGTCAGTTTGGTTTGTAGTGAAAGACTAGGCATTCCTCTTGACAAAAAATTCACAAACAACTCAATAGATATTGATACAATATGATAAATGATAAAGGATAAAAGTGCTACAGGCTCTAAAAATCAGGACTTACAAAGATAGTAAAAAACACTAAAATAAATAACCACTAATAAAGTAAAAATGCAAGCAACTTCAGACACGCTCGAAAAGACAGACATGTTGTGATAGTGTTGCTTTTGGTATGAAGTGCACTTGTTATCGTTCAAAATAATACATTTGCATGCAAAGAAGGCAAAACATCGGAATCGCCCCTTAGTCTGGTTCCCTTACTCATAATTCTATGCTTTATGATTTGGTAGACTAAGTCTCACTAAGTCTTAATATCCCCTCATATTTATGTAATCTCTTGATACAGACCTACAGCAGTCTTTCAGCATCATTCCAACAGGTGGCCTTTTCCACCAACAGGCAAATGGCTTCGGGCACCTAGTTTTGAACCGTTTGGAGCGTTTCGACCAAAAATTGTTATGGAACCCAAAAAGTTGGTTGACTGCTGGAACCAGAAAATAGCAGGGTATCCTGGGGAACCAAAGTAGACGTGTCATATTCTACAGGTCGTTGTGCATTGTTCAGTGCCCACTGTTGATAACGCATCCTTGATTACAAAGGTTCTGCTCAAAACGGGTGGAAATGCGGCCGGATTGCTAGATAGCACCCAGGTTCCAAGAGTCTCTAATGGAACTAGTTCTAGATCTACAGTTAATTTGAATGAATTTGAAGTTACTTTTTAGCCATTGCCGAGTCAGTGTGCAATGTCTTTCTAGCAATCTGAGCATGCTGTATGTGTGTATAAAGGGGAAAACAGACATAACTGTCAAAGTGGTAAGTTTGAGAGATGTGGCCGAGCATTTGAAATGATTTGATTGTTTTCCAGAGTCAGTCCCATCCCTTTAATACTCTACTGAAGCTGCTGATGAAATCCAGTAAAGAGAATAAAAGCCGGAGTGATCTGACATGTGTGAGTCAGAGGCGCACTGCTGTCAGCGGCCTGAGCAGGAAGACTATTTTCTCTCTGTGATGCTGCCAGTTAAAACCATTTATTTTGCCTGTTTTGGCTTTTCCTTTCTAAACTTAAATGAAATAATTGCTTTCATACAAAAATCATAACACGACGTGAGTCGGGCGAACATTTACTCCAGTCATTTGTTCACTGACTTATAAGCCACGAGGGTTAGTTGAATTGAGACACTTTCCACAATTAAAGATATGTGTTACTATAGCAACAGTGAGAAAGCGAGGGATGTTCCACAAAATGAAATTCAGTAACAGTCGGACATAACTTCAAACAGACAGCGTTTTTCTTTCTCTTAGTCCTGTCCTCTCCCTCTGTCTAAAGGTTAGCGAGGCTTTCATTGGGTCTGCCACAAATCCCTTGTCCTCGCGTCACCTCTCATATACAGCACACACAGTCTTTCTTTGCAACTGCAAGTTTACAGCGATCCAAAGTGACTCCTTCCACCAGACTGGAACAAAGGAAACCATGACAACAACATTCATTGATGTGCTCTTTTCAAACGAGGCGGCGGAGCTGGCTGTGCACAAATCTCTCCAGTAATGAGACTGAAAACCTTCGAGCTGACTATACCAACGCTAAGACCGTTGTGTACTTGTGCATGCACTGATCCCTACCTGATTTAACTGTTCCCTTAAAGATCTATAGATGTTTGGAAAGTATGTTGTGTGTTTTTTGAAAGAGTGCTTTCAGCTACTTACATACAACAACATAGAGATGTGACACTCAGTGGAGGATTAAAGGTACAATATGAAATTTATGTCACAAGGGGGTCTCTCACATCAAAACAACAACAGACGAAGTTTGATGGCGCATAAAGTAGTGTGGGATCATGGTAGTTTTTGTCTTCACCACCATTGCCATTACTGCAGTCAGCTTCTCCTGGTTAGGATTCCTTCGTTCAGGAGGTTTCTACCGCGAGCCCAATTATCCACAGAGGTCTCCTCTAAACCACTAAAAACACTGAATAAAGCTGATCCACCATCCACTGTTTCTCCCACGCTGTTGGGCAGACACAGGATGTCCCGGAGGGGCTGTGAGCCAAGCTGCTGCTAAGCTCAGCTTGTTTCTCTGATAACTTAAGATCTGGATGTCTGATGACTAAAATTCTTTATCCGGTTCGAATCTAAAGTTAAAAAGCACCAATATCTAAACAGTGGATGGTAAAAAAGGGGCTTCGAACTGGATAAAAAGTCAAACGTATGGCAGTTTCTGGCAGACAACCACAACGCTGATGCATGCACAAGGGGAAATGATAATGATAATTAATAAAATGACAGATTTCTCTGAGTTCGAACGTTGTTGGAAACATTTGGGATAATGGAAGTACACAACTCAACTACGTATAGAACATAGGTCTAGAGTTTATATACATTTTAATGCCGAAATCATGCATTAACGGGCCCCTAGGCTACATTTTGCCTGGGACCCTGAACCATTGCATATAAAGAACCAAGTTCAATGACATGGTTTGGAAGTCACTCCTGGTCCAGTATTAAACTTGTACAGTGTGATGTAGAAACTTGAAGCCACCAGTGCACGTCCACTGAGAATGGACTTCATAGTGAAGTAGGAGACCTTCTGTCCAGCAGCAAAACTTTAGAAATGAACAACCTTTACATATTCAGAGATTCCCACAGACACACATTATTGTTCCAAGCATACTTGTTTGTATATGTGTCTTAATACATGTCTGGAGGGGATCTTTAATATGTCTGCAAATGTGTCGTGAGGTAAGGACTTTTGTTTTGCGTTTTGTTGAGTAACACTGAATGTAATTTACAAGGAAACTCCACAGGGCAGCTTTAAGGCTCATCTGATCTTGATGGTCATGAGGTTTTCAGTCCATCAGCCTCCAGGCAGCTGAACAATAGAAAATAAAACTTCCAACTATTTGAAATCAGCTCACTTTTGTTAGCTTCCACATGTCTATTCGACAAATATCATTGAACTGTGCATAAGAAACAGTAACATCCACCTCATGTTAATGGTAAGGTGTGAAAACCTTTTTTTACGTTGCAAGTGTCATTGTGTGGATGTGACAGACCCCCTGGCGGCAGAAATGAAATATTGTACATTTAAGTATATGATTTGTACCCTAAATTAAAAAGTGTTATTGTGTATTTTGCACAAATCCATCCACCATATTTAAATAACTTGAAATAATCTAGTCAACTGTACTCTCTGGCCCCTAGATTGCAGCCTAGGTCGGATTGTGTGTATATCACCCTAATTTTCACACTCGTCTCTATAGTCGCCAATAGAGTGTTGAGGGATCGCCATTCTCTGCAGAGAGGATTTAGGTTCAGCTGTATATTCACCATGCTTCTCCTTTACGTGAGCATTTCCATATAGCTTGGAGACACATGTGTACGTGACCTGAGTTGTTTTTATGGTGTGTCTTGTTGTTTTTTTTTTCTCCTTCATTTCAGTGTGTTTCTGTTGTCGACCGCAGCCAGAGGGCCTAATGAGCTTTGCTCGAACTCACTGGCTTCATTCCAGAGTCAGCATCCGGGATCAATATGCCCGTCTGCATTAATGCGAAAACATACACGGCGGTCGCTTGGCCCCTTATGTTAAAGCCGTGATCTCGCCTGCATTGCCCTTATTGCACGCGTTTGACTCCCCCCACTCCACCCCCAGTGGAAAAGGGGTTAGGACTCATTTAAATAACATTGAGAGAGCACTAGATCCCTTCCTCTCCTGGGTTCCTTTGCCATTAATTCAAGTGGGGGGAGGGAAATTAAAGAAGAGAGATAGGGATCATGTAATATATATATAGGTCCTGCTCCCCTCCTGGCTAATGGCTGCCCATACATTATGAGTGCTCCAGTGTTGTCATTTATTTTATTATTAAACCCCAGATAGATGTCAACTCATTGTGTTCCTAAAGCCTTTTAGCCCAGAATGCGCTGACAGACATTTGACACTCTGTTATAACTAGCCTGCTAATGTGACCTCCTGGATTTCTCTGCATAGCTTGAGCCTGGAGATAGCGCTTGTCAGGGGTCAGTTGCATATTAGCGAAAAGCACCAGTTTCACCTCATTTGGGAGCCGAGGGAAGCCGGTGGTACTCCACCCACCCCTGGCTCTCCTGCCACTGACGCCGTCGGCTGATGAGCCGTTTGTTTGGCCCGGAGTTCATGGCCGCGGCCCCTAGATTGATGCCATGTTGATATTTAATGATGTGCTGCCGAACGAAAAAGCCGACACCAGCACTGGACAACCCAGCCAGAAACCGTTGGCTCTGCTAAATGTCATTCTAATTATCCATTCCTTTTTGCACTGAATGCAGAAGTAAGTATTTGCACAATTCTTTGCCCTCTTGATCCCTTTGTTCCTTCATTCGGTCTCCTTCTCCTCTATCACTCCTGCTAAGTGGCTAAATATCACACTTTTTATATCAGTGTTTGGCTGCATGGACCAGGGTGTCCCTGTCTGAATAAGGTAGTGTGACAGGGTTCAACGTTTGCATTTGTTAGTGGTACTTTAGCGCCAAAGTTAAAGGAAGAAAACAGGGGCAGGCAGGAATGAGATAATATAATCACAGGTAGCAAATGTGCACACATTTTTTGTTCAAGTAGAAGTACAGATACTTGTGTAGAATCCAACTTTTTTACTTAAAACATACAGGTTATCTGAATATAACATTGTAGTAGTCTAATTATTTCTGACAACCTGAAGATCATAACAGAGGATATGAAATGTCTAATAAGTATGTTTATGGAACAACAAAATAACATGTCAATTTATTTAAAGGACCACTGTGTAGGAATTAGTGGCATCTAGTGGTGAAGTTTAGATTACAGATTACAGTTACTCTAAATGCCTGCCACCAATCAGAGCATTAGTGGAAGCTCAAACGGTGAAAAACAACGCAGAAAACAGGATGGAAATATTTCTGTTAGTTTCGTACAATAATGTGAAGAAGATTTCATCATGACATCCATCTCTATATATGTCGATGCCATGAATAAAAACACATTTCGACTCAATCCCACATACACTGTCCTGCTGCAAGAAATCCTCACTGAACATTGGTTAAAAACTAGTGTGCAGCTGTCTTAGGAAAGGCCTTTTAATAAAATAAATGAAACTATATATTTGTGTGCTGTTTTTAAAGATTTACATCTCCACTAGGATCTAACTTGAAGTCTTGAGAGACGGACTAACAAATGGCTGGTTTTTGTCTCTTTTTATGGGCCTCGTTGGCAGTAAGTAAAATACAGATTAACGCCAAGCTCATCTTTTGAAGTTAATTAGTTACATCTGATATTATCTGCCAGCAGTGATGTTTGTCATTTTAACCGGAGAAATTTGGCACCAGCTACAATTGAAATGCCCTCAAACAGATAGAGGGTTTAATAGCAGATTTGTTTGTTTCAAACATGCTCTCACTGGGCGTTGTTCTTGTACATGTAAGTGAAACGTTCACACTGTACATCTCTGTAACTGTTTGGATCAGTGTTGCTTTATTTGCACTGTAAAACCTGACAACACATATGAATAAGAGAAGTTAGTTAACATAACTTAATTCTCCAAAAAGCTCAGGAATGAAGCACAACTCAAATGAATTGTTGAAGCATCTCACTCGTTTTGAGTGCACTTAAATGTGTGCAGTATATCATATAGGTGATATAATTCCAGTTTGTTCAATTGACTCGTTTTCTTGAGGTAGATTTTATATCATTATAAAAGTGTAAGTGATCTTTATTAGTCATTATAAAGTAATATGGTATAGTAATTACATTGTGGTGACAATGTAATACCTGCCAAGAGTATGTTCAGAGTTTTTTTAAATAAAAGTCCTAATAACTCTAAATGAAGTCTTTCTAACTCAGATTATGTTCATTTGTTCACTATGGGCCAAAGTCACAAGACTTTTAAACTTTTACAATTTCTTTTAAATGATCACAGGTTGAGTTCCTTAGTAATGAGAGTCACTTTTTTTGTAGTATTTTTGGGGGGGCTTTTATTGCCTTTATGATAGTGACAGCTGAAGACAGACAGGAAAGGGGGGGGGATGACACGCAGCAAAGGGCCGCAGGTCAGATTCCAACCCTGGGCCACTGCAGCAAGGACTCAGCCTCGGTACATGGGTCGCCAGCTCTACCCACTGAGCTAACCTGGCACCCAATGAGAGCTCACTTTAGAATGGGGAACATACTCGGAGTTAGAAATACCTTATTTAGCGTTAGCTGCTACCAGCTGCCACCCCAGTTTGGTGTCAGATGCTGTCAAATTTAACACATTAACTTCATTTTAAAAATAACGTGTTAAAAAACAGAAATTAACACATATAATTGAATGATCTATTATGGCCACAATTTACACTCAGTGATAACAGTTCAGTGAAAACAGACATGTGTTTGCAAAAATGTCTGAAGATTTATAAATAAAACAAAGTATTGATTTCTAATGCCTCCTTTAGATATTTCACAATAATGTTTTTAAGTTCAAATATCTTCATTTGGGGGCCTTTCCAAGCAAATATTGATGGCTGTGATTAAATTAGCATATATTTCTGCCATCCCTTAAACCTGAACAAAAACAACAGAGCTGAGAAAGATAGTTGATTGTTGAATCTCTTTCACAGGTCATCAGATACCGATGCTGGGAATGAGACTCAGCAGTCAACAATCTTCAAGCCACCAATCCAAAGAGAACCTGATTGTTTGTTTGCATTCAACCGCAGTTGATTCTTGCAAATGCTATTAGGAGTGCTAGGAGGGGCCAGAGGAACCATTTTTTTGTTCACAGATTATCTGTCTCAAGTTTTATGGTCAGGATATAGTGAAAGGTGCAGAAAATAATAAAACTTTTTTATAACTTACGTACTGCAGCTTAAATGGCCTAGTAGTTGTACTGACAAATAAAGAGTCTAATATGCATACTAGTTAAGGATGAATATGTGTACCTTGATGTAAATTGTTAGAAAAATCTAATTTATAAAAATTGCTAACACCTCATACACCAGCTGTTCCTTTATGACACCTCATTCACACAACTGCAGCCTGGTTTTCGTTTTAGTTAATGATTTATATGAAGAAGAATTACATGAATCACAGGTGCTGGACCAAATTCAGAATTGGAAATGAAATGTTTTCATTCTGGCTAATTTCTAATGACTATCAGAGAGCAGAATTGTTCTCAATAACTGCATTATAAAATCACACCATGACATCCAATGATGACATGAAAACAGAGCAGCACTGTTAATGCTGTATTTATTATCACCCCAGAGTAGCACTACTGGTGGGGCGTAGTGGATTACAGGCTGTATTGCCTGAGATTACATTCATTAGTTTCACGCTTGAAGCCATTTTATCTGCACTTAGCAAAGCTTCAGAGCTATAAGCACAGTTAATACAGCTGGAAGACAAAAAAAAACATGCAGACCTCAAAGCAGGAGCAAGTGGAGTGTATTTTTAGACCCGCTGGACCATAAGAAGTCAGCGTGTTTCAACCTGCACAGGACGAGAAATGGTAACGCAAAGGCATAGTGACGTGTGGACAACATTCAGACAGGTACCCGCTGTGCTGGCTGCAGCGCGCGGCGCTCTGGCCCCTCGGCTGCTGCCATTTTGTCTTCGCAGTGTGACATGCAACCTAAGCACGGCTGCGACCTGAGAGAGAGAGAGAGAGAGAGAGAGAGAGGGAGGGAGGGAGGGGGGAGCAGTCACGCTTGACCTTTCTGTGTTTCCCAGTAAATCAGGACTACTCTTCATATCTAATGATGCAGAAACAGTCAAACATGACCTTTGAAGTTACAATACTGTACTGTGGCACCGCAACCGCCCCCCCTCGCCCACACCCTTGATATCCACCAGCACGTCCACGGATTGCTGATTTCCACACTTACACGGCTCCCAAATCAAGACAAATGGTTAGGAGCGCTAAACATAATCAGTATGTAATTGACATTGATTTGCGAGATTAAGCGTGGAAAGTGTTGCGAGGTGCAGGGAGGAGGGAAAGGGGGGTGGGGTTTGGTGGTGGTTAGGGCATGGATACATATTGTAGGAAGGTGTTGGGATTTTCAGCTTTACGTGGGAGTTTGATCAGCTGTTTAAACAAGCTTACCGAGGCACGGCTTATTGCTGTTTACTGCTGGGGAAGGAGTCTGCGGCGGTGTTTGACAGAAACAACTCCTCCAGTTGTATTAGAGATAAAAACACAAAGAGAAATGAAGACAGACAGAGGAGCAGAAAGAGGCAGACAGGCAGGGATTTAGAAACAGAAGGAAAGAGGTTTTGCACTGCCAATCAATGGCGGAATACAACAACAGCCATCCGTCTCTCTTCATTACTGGCCCTTGTCCTTCTGATGATTTCCCAGTGACCGTAATGCCTGTCTTTACTGCTGGGGGGGCCTTGCCCGTCTGCTGTCATCTCCATGCTTGTTAGGAAGTATAGCCTTTATCACGAGGAGAATCATGGGGCCATTTCACTGCACTGCATAAACATCCATTACCCTCCCCTCCAAGTCCCCTTCAGTGTCATTACTAAGGTCCTGAGAGAGGACGAGATGGAGGGAAGAGCCCAAAGGCCGATAGGTGAAAAAATTATTACAGACAGAAGATCCGTTGCTGTTGTGAAGAAATAAGTTGTTAGCGTTTCCCCCGATTGTTCCTGGATAATTGGCCGCTGGGAGGGCAGCATGGGCTGTGGGGGTGTGCGTTATTATGAAGGCAATTATTCCACCAAACTAATTACTTATTTTTCCTCACATATATTAATAGTTGTTTTCTTTTGTTTTTGTTTGCTTTGAAGTGATGCAACTTGCCCTATGGTGGGCGTAAAGCATGGTCTTTACTCTTACATCAGTAGGAGACTGTATTGGGTTTGTTTGGGAACTACAGATAACCGCAAGGGCAAACTGTCCCAACTATCATCAACAAGAAGCCTTAAATGAGTACTTGACAGATTTGGCATTGCACTCCTATAACATTCTCTGATTCACAATGCAGAGTTTCAGAAAAGAAAGGATTAAAATCAATGCACACAACTAGACCACCACAGTTCAGGTGTAGATTCAAGTGTTTTATGCTAGTAGCGACTAATGTAGCCTAGGTCTAACTATATAACTAAAATACTATATTATGTGTTATTTTTATGTCCATCCCAATGGAGAGTTAATCTAAGAGTAACCTAATAGTAAATGGTAAATGAACTGTACTTAGCATGGGTCCGTTTTAATTGGACAACGTTCAACTTGTCAGTTCTCAGCTCAACGTCCTGATATCAAACATCTGGAAACATTAAAACGGTAAATATATTTGTTTGTGTCGCAGCGAAGTGTCACTTCTGTTTCATACGTAAAACGTTTGCCAGCGTGACGGGACGGGACGGGACAGGGGGGTTGTTCGGACGGGGCTGCCGTCGCTGCTAAAAAAAATCCTAGAGGAAACACTGCACACTCATACACCGATGCACAGCATTGGGAGCAACTTGGGGTTCAGTGTCTTCAATATACTATATATATGTGTGTGTATGTATATACAATACTACAGTTAGTCATGGAGTTCCACAAGGTTCTGTACTTGGACCAATACTATTTACTTTATATATGCTCCCTTTAGGGAACATTATTAGGAATCACTCCATTAACTTTCACTGTTATGCAGATGATACGCAGTTATATCTATCAATCAAGCCCGATGAAATGACCTGCAATTTTCTGATGTTAAACTCAGAAAAAACCCAAATTCTTGTTCTTGGCCCCAAAAACCTTAGAGACTCATTGTCTAAAGATATAGTTACTCTAGATGGCATTAACTTGGCCTCTAGCACCACTGTCAGGAATCTTGGAGTTATCTTTGATCAGGATTTGTCATTTAACTCCCACATAAAGCAGACCATTTACGTAATATTACAAAAATTAGACACATCCTATCACAGACAGATGCAGAAAAACTAATCCATGCATTTGTTACTTCAAGGCTGGATTACTGCAACTCTTTATTATCAGGTTGCCCCAATAGGTCCATTTAAACGCTCCAATTAATTCAGAACGCTGCAGCACGAGTACTGACAGGAACTAGAAAAAGAGATCACATCTCTCCTGTACTAGCTTCTCTGCATTGGCTCCCTGTAAAATGTAGAATAGAATTTAAAATCCTCCTCCTCACCTATAAAGCTCTTCATGGTCAGGCCCCTTCATATCTTAAAGAGCTCATAGTACCCTATTACCCCTCTAGAACACTACGTTCTCTGAATGCTGGGCTACTTGTGGTTCCTATAGTCTCTAAAAAGTAGAACAGGAGCCAGAGCCTTCAGTTACCAAGCTCCTCTCCTGTGGAACCAGCTTCCAGTTGTGGTTTGGGAGGCAGACACCCTCACCACATTTAAGAGTAGGCTTAAGACATTCCTCTTTGATAAAGCTTATAGTTAGGGCTGGATCAGGTGAGTCCTGAACCATCCCTTAGTTATGCTGCTATAGGCCTAGACTATCGGGGGGATTTCCCATGGTGCACTGAGCTCCTCTCTTCCTCTCTCTTTCTGCACTCATTCATGTTCCATTAATACATGTTACTAACTTCACTTCTTCCCCGGAGTTCTTGTGCTTTCTCGTCTTGCAGGTTCTTGTCGATCCTGGTGGAGCCTCCTGCCATGGTCCTGCTAGATTGCCATTGCCAATACTGTTGTTGCTGTGCACCTGTCTGTCTGTCTGTCTCTCTGTCTCTCTCTCTCTCTCTCTCTCTCTCTCTCTCTCACCCCAACTGGTCGAGACAGACGACCACCCACCTAGAGCCGAAGGATCTGTCCTAGGTTTCTGCCTTTTAACAGGCAGTTTTTCCTTGCCCTTGTCGCCAAGTGCTTGCTCATGGTGGTACTGTTGGGTCTCTGTAAATAATGTTATAAAGAGTTCGGTCTAGACCTGCTCTATTTGAAAAGTGTCCTGAGATAACTTCTGTTATGAAATGACGCTATACAAATAAAATTGAATTGAATTGAATTGTAAGGACACTTGTCTTGCTCCAGGACAACCCTTCTACGTGAGCCATGCTGCTTTGTAGAGGAGCTGGTGATTCTTTAATGAACCGCCATCCTATCCGTGAATTAGTGATGCTTTAAAACACATTACATATATATATATATATATTTCATATTATTTTTACAAAATAAAAAACTGAATATTTGGTCTACATAATCAATAGGATGCATTGTAAGTTGATTGTATCATTAGAAAATCCAATCAAAGCAGTCAGAATAAATCAAACAAACAAAATAACAATATAACAGATTAAAATGCTTCCTGGAAAAGGGGGTGTGGCTCTACTGCTATCCACTTCAGATGATGTGGAACAGTATGATTGGCTTGTAGACATCCAGTTAAATATGTTTGTGCGTTTGGGTGGAGGCAGTAATCATAGACATCCTGAAAAAGTTACATCTGTTGGAATAGAGAGGGGTTCTGAATGGACAAGCTATATTCTGTCATTTTCAAACTTGTAGTCTTAAGCCCCAACTGACTTAAGTGACATAATTTGAGGACATTTCTGAGGTTTCACTCAGCCCTCCAGCTTAATGAACAAGCTATCAAGCTAACCAATAAGGTTTTATGCCTAAACCTAACCAACCGACTGTTTCACGTCAAACACGCAAGCTTTATTTCGAGTCTAAGCAGATGGTGCATATTTATTCTTCCTAACTTGACCGCAGAGCGCTGTGCATCCAGAAATTATAAGAGAGGGGCACCTATAATGTCATATTTTGAGGCCACTGACCCTGCAGCAGTATTTGGTGAGCTGGGAGTGAGAATGGAAGATGGGACCACAAGCGATATGACCCAAATGCAAGACTTCAGACACAGGACACTTCAGACACATTTACTTGCCAGAGAAGGGGTTCGGTACACAGAAGGTCAGTCAACACCATTGACAGTATATATAATGGACAGAGCTTCCAGGTCTGAAAAGTGAAGCCAACGCAGAAGTGTCTTAAAATCTGTCTTCTATGTAAATTCCAGCAGGGGGGGCTAACACACCGATCCCATTCACTTTAATGAAGAATGAGCCGACTTGACACTTCCTTTATGAGCTCAGTAAACAGTTCCCTGATGAGTTTAGGGTCTCAGTCGCTAATTTAACATCTTCAATACAATTATGTTGTTCACTTATTACATTATGGTTCTTTTTAGAGTAAAATAGACGATAAATTCCCGTATGCTTATGGACGGGACTACCTTTTGATTGACAGGTCTCAGTTAGTCTGTCCAGTGCAGCACACCAAACTCAGATCAAACTGTCAAACTAGGCAGTGCTGATCAAATACGAAACTAGATTTTGTTACTGCGTTGCCTATTTCTCGCTTAAAATTGTTTCAAAAGCATATTTTAGTGTGCTGTTTAGCTGTTATATGAGTTTGTGTTTGAGCAGGCGAGCCACCATTGTCTCTGGCTACAGACAAGTCAAAACTGCACAGCCGATGAACGCAGATCAACTCACAGTAGGTCAAGTCTGCTGGCTCACGCTGGCGGCGGCCAAAACGTCAAACCCAAGGCTTCAAAATGGTACCCCAAAAACCAATGAATGACGTCACGATAGGTTCACACTTGGTCCACACAAACAAACAAATCCAGTGGAAAAGGCAGAGGCAGAGTCAAAAATCAGGCAGTAATCCAAAAACCAGGATAACACATGACACGGAGGAATAAGGAC
Source organism: Dicentrarchus labrax (assembly GCF_905237075.1). Taxonomy (NCBI): domain Eukaryota; kingdom Metazoa; phylum Chordata; class Actinopteri; family Moronidae; genus Dicentrarchus; species Dicentrarchus labrax. Next base: position 1,970,828 of record NW_026136709.1, read on the forward strand.
AAACCGACACAGGGTGGTGATGTTACACTGACAGGTGAAAGGATGATATTGGACAGAGACCGGCATAAAGATGCTGAAGCAGCTGTCAGATTGAGAGAATTTGTGCTAGCGACTGCTGAACTGTATACATTGTTGTGCCAAAGTCATTGAGGTGGGCTGTGGCTGTTGTTCACAAATCAGAAGGTTGGCGGTGCGATCCCCAGCTCCTCCTGCTGCATGTAGTGTCCTTGGGCAGAATACTTAACCCCAAATTGCCCCCACTGCTGTGAATCACTGTACGAATGTATTTAAATTAGACATACAGTGTAAAGCGCTTTGAGTGGTTGGAAGACTAGTAAGGCATTATACAGGTACAGTCCATTTACCATTTATATTATAATATTATTATGCTGTCAATTAATAATTTAAGTTCTGTTCCATTCAGGTCAAACAGAGTCTGCTATTGTGTATGTCAGTTCACTGGAAAGACTCTGCTACAACCTTAAATGTGATAAAAGGAAAAAATGATTATGTAGGCAGCCCTTTTTGCTACAACCAGATTGTTGATTGTTGAGTCTCATTCAGAAATTATGTTATATTTTTTAACTCCTCTGAAATTGTGTTTGCTGTTTCTGTGGATGTAATTTCTAGGAGATAGCACTTAGGTCTTTACAGTTGGAGAGCAAATGCCACACCCGGTTCTCATATCTGGAGTCACCTTGATCATGAGAGATCATCATTGCTGATGTCAGCATGATGCCACAGCAAAGCATTATGTGGTTATCATGAGTGATCGATCATCTCAAATTAGTCTACTGGTCTTAAATAAACTACAGTGTGTGTGTTCATGGTAATGAAGGATGTCAGCCAGTGTGGCTCATTGATGTGTTTTTAAGAGTTTTTGGATCAATGGAGCTCTATGGCACAGAGGAAGAAGATCAGGTTTTGATACACACAATACTTGTTGGTTACAGAGGACTAAAGCTGCCACTTTATTAATTCCTTCATTTATTTAATGAATAATTAATTTACTGATTATGACGGCAGCTTTAGTGGGTAGGATGCATTCATTGTTTGTTTAGTTCTGTACAAGAGGATAAATCACTAGAATTATTCTTTAACTTACAATTCCCAGTAATATTTAAAACGAGTAGAATCACTCAATATGTCTTTATAATGTCATAATTCATTATTTAATGTAGTATTCACAATGGGTCAGTCATAAATGCACTTTCACACACACACACAAACACACACAGAGGGCCCCATGTTAGGTGGTATAATAGCAAAGCAGGTCCGGTGAGAAGAGCTTTACCATGCATGAATGATAGGCTCCGTTCTCCCTTTTACATTCACAAAGCCAATTCCCCAACCTCCATATCTCTGAGCCACACACACAAACACACACACACACACACACTTACACAGAGCTCTCCGCTTCCCTAGCTTCCCCTCTCTGATTGCAATTAGTGAATTATGCACTTGGACTTTGGCCAGCTATGCAGGATTAAATTATTCATAAATGTTAATAGGCGCTGCCTCTCTCTCTCTATTTCTCTCTCTTTCTCTCTCTCTCTGACTCTTTCTCTCTCATCCCTCCAATCTGGGCTCGAGCTCATACAGCCCATGCCGGGGAGATAATATTGACCTTTTCATTGGGGCATGTTATTAGGAGCTGCTCTCTATTAAAACAAATGATGACATTGTCTGTAAAGCACAATACAATAAGTCATTTCAAAGGGATTACTTTAGCTTCCGCCCGCCGAGAGCAAGAGTAAACTCAATACAGCTCTGGAAAGTCAAACTAAAATGAACAATGATGAATGAAGTAAACAGAAGCTGGAGAAGAAGAAAAAACAATCCGAAGAACCGTACAGCCTCTGTTTTGCAGCCTTGTTGTGTACTATAGCAGGGTGCATTTGCATACAGCAGCTAGCAATTCATTACTGTCTGCAAAAATCCTTTTATCTCCATTTTTGTCTTAAAGGTGCTATGTGCAGCAGTTTTTACATAGCACTGTGTCTTTGTCAAATTAATTGTTATATCTTGGTACAGAGTAATTACTGTAAACAAATGGTGTTTGCTTCCATCTTTATACAGTTAACAGTCTGGTGGTATTCTTGGTGTCTCCAAAATGAAGACCCTGTTTGTTGCTTTATGGGAAAAGCCTTGTTTCTTCCCCCTCTTAGCATGTCTTTACTGTAAAAATAACAGCGTTAGTCATTTGTTTATAAGCCTAAATTAACGTATGTTGAGTGGAGGTGAAGGTGTTTGTGTGATTGATAAATCTTGTCTGTTGGAGCAAAATATGAACCTATCGTGACATCACCCATTGGTTTGTGGGGTACTGCTTTGAAGGTGGGGGGGCTGCAACACTAAACTTTATTTGCTTGCTGTTGCTAAAGATTCACTTCACTTCTCAGAGAGTTCGACTGGTCGCGTGACTGTTTTCCCAAGATGGCGCCCGCCTGTATACGCGAACGCTACTGTTGTTCTAAACTATCTTTTTAATAAACTGTCTGTACACTTACAAAGTTCTCAATGCCTCGGTTTACAGGTAGGGGCCCTCATTATGCTACCGTGTAAGTGTGGTGCTATTTTGAGTCTTGTTATTGGTATAGAAATAGCTTTCTTTTCACGTTACTCTGTGCCCCGTTGACTAGCGTTATAAGCTAATTAGCGGTTTGTGCTAAAACTGGTCACATTCGATTAGCATGAAAACATATCCCAGAGAACGGACCAACTCGGTACACGTGTTATTAACCCCTAGGTTCATTTTGCGCCGGAATTGTCCTTTAAGTTTGACATTATGGTCGTCACCATGTTTGTCAGAGCCAGTGGAGGTGACGCACTGCCAGTTGAGCTGCTCTCATTGGCTCCCAGTTTCAACCCGACCAGGAAACAGGAAACACACGACTGGTCACACACAATCTCGTATTCCAGATAAACAGTACACTAAAATTTGTTTCTGAAAAGATTTGAGGAGAGAAATAGTCGAGTTTGGTGCGTTGAGCTGGACGGACTCACTGAGAATGACCTGTCAAGCATACCCTGCCTTATCGCCTATTTGACTCTGAATGGGACCATCATTTACTAAATGATCATGCTGTATGAAAAAAGACTGAAACTAGAGATTGATACCATTAACTCATTAGGAAACTGTTTACTGAGCTCATAAATCAATGAGAATTCCACTCATTTCTCCATAAGACTGTCTTTGATTGCAGCCAATGGAGCGTCGCCGGCTGGCAAATACATAGAATACAGAGACACTTCTGCATCGGCTTCACTTCTCAGACCCGGAAGCTCTGTCCATTATATATACTGTCAATGGTCAGAGCAAAGGAGCGAGGAGTGTGACATTGTTATAAGGCCACAAAAACTCTTTTGGGAGTTTAGGGTAGACGATGCAATAATTTCATTCTGGAAATGTCTGCTCACATTTCCCTCTCCCTTATATGCTTCCGTACCAGTGACAGCTGTGGCTGGAGGCTTTATGTTTTCAGGTTGTCCATCTGTCCGTCTGCCCATGTGTACGTCCCATTATTGTGAATGCAACGTCTCAGGAACGTCTCAGGAACGTCTCAGGAACGTCTCGGGGGAATTTCTTCAAATTAACCCTTTCTAAACCACGCCCCTTTTGGAATCTATCAACTTCCTCCTTTCCTGTACTTAGATATGCTATGTGCTAGGCTAATCTATGTTGAAAAGACAACCACATTTTGAAGCGATATATACAGTATAGTTACAGTCAAATCTTAAATGAGCTAATTAGGTATTCAAAACACAAGATAACCAGGTATTCAATCTACATAGCCTATGTCATGAGCTAGCAAATTATCTACCATTTTGATGACACTAGCTATCAGATGTAACTAGCTAACAAAGAAGTTTAACTGGCTAGTTAGCTAGCGTTTGCTAACATTAGCCAACTTAAGATAAGATAACATGTTCCTTTATTGATCCCCGGTGGGAGAAATTCAGGTGTGACACAGCAGCACTGGGGAAATGTAGTCTAAAATATAAAGACTATAATGAAAAATATACACACTATCTGCAGTATGCATATGCAAAAATATTTTGTGTGTGTATAACTAAACTGTACATGTGCAGTTATTGCAAGGTGTAGTTTGTGCAAAGAAAGATGTGACTAAATATGTATATCTTTTAACTTTCTTCAAAATGTGGTTGTCTTTTCCACATAGACAGGCCTAGCACATAGCATATCTAAATACAGGAAAGGAAGCTATCAGCACTAAAAACTGGTTCGCTGGTTTTGTATGTGTGATTTGCAGCCTAACATTGCATTATGTAAGCATGTAGTAAGTTGTATATCACAATATCACTCATCATGAAAGTGATCCCAACGATATCATTCGACACTGCTGTCATCGTTATAGTTGTGGTGTGGAGATTGGAAACATATTTCACAGTTGGTTGGACACTTTTGACTCAAAGGTCAAAGGACCTGTTTCAAGATTTTACACACGTTGACTGGGACGACACATTGAGTAAACAATAAGTAGCACAGTACAGGCTTTCATCATTCCATCTAATCTACCTTTTGCAAATTACATTACTGCAAGGGACGTATTGGAGCGTGCCTGGCTAATGGAGAGAAAAAAAGTACACTTTATACCATTTATATAATAACCTGGTACCTTTAACTGTTGATGAAGACTGTGTGATATGACAGGAAGCTCCTAAACTGCAACTAAATAGACTAAGCTAAATTTTTGGTTTAATTTCGAGGACTCCACCTAAAAAAGAATAAACACTTTGGGAGTCATTTCTCAATCAGTTTTGCTCTTTCCTCGCTCTGCCTTCTCCAAAAATGGTGAAAGCCCGGTCTTTGTCTGACAAACTGCACGCTGTTCTTGCTTTGTGCCACAGTGCAGTGGAGGGGGCTGCAGAAGCTGTTAATCTTTTGAAAATAGGAAGCAAGAACATTTCAATGCTGTGTGAATAATGCTACAGAATATACAGTAGGTAGGCACAAATGTTCAACACACAATGCAATACACTAATTCAAGTAGCTATACTGTCAGTCCCTGTGTTAAAAATGTGAGGATTTCTGACTTTGGCATCTGCACCAACTGGCCCATTTCCACTGAGACTGTCTAATATTGATAAAAACTAATGTCATATGATTGGATTTTATATTAATATAAAGATCTCTGCACAGGTCTCAGGGGCTTTAATGTAATGATGTGCTGGACCATTTTGTTTAAACAGCACATGGCAAGAGGCACAGTGAACAAAATTTTAATAAAATCAAATTACAAAATGTAATAATATGTTTTGAATGTTAAAGATATCTTACCACTGCACACTGTTTTTCTTTTCTTTTAGCAGCTCGATTTTCTCAATTGGCAAAGTATATTTCATACTGCAGTTCTATAATCTTTATTTTATAATATCTATCTCTAACTGAAAATCAAATTTAACACAATCTTAAAGTCTTTGTATTATGTCATCCTTGTATCTAAACTTAAACATACTTGTGCAAGTTTTTAACTGGTTATGAAACAGTCTTAATTTAATACTGATGTGTTTATATGACCTCCATAAACAAACAAGACCATCAGCAAGAAGATTTTCTACACAGTTATTCTTACTGCCTGCCACCGCCTCGGGTTCCCCTTGAAATCAAAGAAACAAGACGGTAAAACATTACCACGTTTGTCCACAGCGCTGGACGCTAGCATCAACACAAAATTAAAATTCCTTGTAGGGGGCTTCAAAGGACCAAGGTGTCGGAATTAGTGGTATATGGCGGTGAGATTGCAACCAACTGAAACCCCTTGACTCAATCAAGCACGTACATTAATAGAATATAAGGTGACACGAAAGTTGAGTACGTCTTTTGAACTGCTTTTTTGAGTATTCATCTTTTAGAACAATTGCTGCCCAAGTCTAATATTGCATTGCCATTTAGTTGTACAGTTCTGCAAAATGTTACATTTGGCAGAACTTAACAAGTCATTGTTTTTCTCTGAAAGCAAGTTGGCCTAACATAATAATATTGATAATAATATTCACTGTGCAATCTATTGCCCATGTGCAACTGCTGCTACTATTTGTGTTATCTGTTGTTGTGGATTCTTACTGTTTTTTCTCTTATACATAGTGTTTTTATTTTCCTACTCTTACTGTTTTTTATACTGTTTTTTCTCTATCCACTTTGCTGCTGTAACATTGGAATTTCCCCATTTTGGGACAAATATCTATCTATCTATCTATCTATCTATCTATCTATAATAGTATAGTAATCCCAACAATTAAATACATGACATTTAAGACTTTTTTTTCAAAATTGTTTACAATTACAACAGCTCCTTCCATAAAACAACAATATGTAGGTTGGGATGTTTGGTTAAAGGTTGATTAAATACTTGGATTTGGATTGGATACATGACTGTTAAAATGCAATTAAACTCCATGATAGCAATAAAAACATGAAGCATTCAACATAACAGACAGTACAAAGTATTACAGGTCCAGTGTGTAGGATCTAGTGTTTAAATTACAGATTACAGCCAACCGAATACTGCTCACCCTTCCAAGCATGCAGGAGAAACTACAGTGGCCACAAAAAATACAAAGGACCCTCTCAAGAGCCAGTTGTTTGTCCGTTCTGGGCTACTGTAGAAACATGTTGATTCTACATGCTGGGCTCCACAGACGAGGACCTGCTCCCTCTGTAGATAAAAACAAAAACACAACAATTCCCAAATTCAGGTGATTATACACAAATGAAAACATTCCTATGAATATTAAAATCCAATTTTTGACAATAGATCCTCCTAAAGGTTACACACCGGATCTTTAATGCAGCAGCTTTAATCTGGTGTTACTGATATTTTCAATCTGCTTCGTATTATAACATTTCAACACATGCTTTGGTGTGAACATGAGAATCAGTCACCCCTTCTTTCCCTCGCTGCTTCCTGACACATGCAACGGACTGACTAAGCTGCTGTTGGTCATTATGCACGTTGAAAGGCCGGACAGCTTCACAGCTCAGTCCATCCGACTGCCTGTCAATCACTCTTAAGTCCAACACAAGTAAAAGAGGGCGATGTGAGCATCAGGCTGCACAGGCAGGACGAGATTGACGGCCGGTTAGAGAAAGACAAGATTAAAGCAGGAATCCCTGTGTAGTTGTCCATCTTCCTCCTTCACAGAAAGCTCAAATATTTGAAGAACAAATCCTCCATCGAGGAGCAGATTATGGTCAGGAATGGTAGGGCCTCTGAGTTGTTTTGTTGTTTCTTTTCTGAAGCAATGCCCTCCAGCACGCTGTGTTGAAGTATTGATGTTAGTTGCGCTGACAGAATGCAAGGATGCAGGTGGTGAGAGGTAATGGTGCATTCGGTTGGTCAAATAGTTGGAAATTTGACCACTGGTGTTTGACTACATCCTACAATACCTGACTCTATAAATTGTGACGTTTCACTTAAGCATAGACAACTGGCAGAACATTTTGCAGATAAAAGTGCAGGATTAGAAAACTTCTGACTTTAGTGACTCCCAGTTGTAGTTTACTAGAAAAGGACACTGGCCCTACCCTGAACCCCTTCAACAAATCTGACCAAGGTGGAGGTGGGTCATGTCAATTACTCACTCAGATGACAGCTGACAGCTGCAGAGAAAGGAACCATTTTACAGATCGACAAACACAAAATGGTTGCCTAAGAGGTTCTTGCAAAATCTGATTGGTTGAGGTGAAAAACGTGAATGTCCTAAGCAGAGTTATTATGGTTTTTCATTTTTAATTAAAGCTGCTGTAGGTAACTTTAATGAAATTAACTTTTTGTCATATTTGCTGAAACTTTCACTATATCCTGCCAGTAGTACAAGAGACAGATAATCTGTGAAAAAAAACGTGGTTCCTCTGGCTCCTCGTAGTGCTCGTAATGGCATTTGCAAGAATGAAAACAACCAATCAGAGATTATAAAGATTGTAAAGATGGTTTGGTTTTGTGGCTTGAAGATAGTTGATTGTTGAGTATCATTCCCAGCATTGGTATTTGACAACCTGCAAATGAGACTCAATAATCAATTATCTTTCTTGGCTCTAATTGATTGTTTTCGTTGGATTCTTGCATATACCAAAACTTCATCTGCATAGTGCACAGTTCTACTCTCAGTCAGTGTGTCTTTCAGTCAATTGTCAGTGGGAGCATCTCAGTTCAAGCCAAAACACTACCCCGTCAAACAATACCAATCATCCTTAAAGCATTCACTCTTATTTGCATTGAATAATTTCTATAGTATAATAGTGCAAACTATATGCTACACTTTTGACTCAGCTGCTGAAATTCCTCCTGTAGCCTTAAGTTTTGACATTTAAAAAAAGGAAAAGGCAGATAGCAAACCGCTATTGTGTGAGTATCCTTCCTGTGAAAAGGCCAAACTTTAACTTATTGCCTTTATTATAAATCAGTGATGACAGACCGCAGGCCCAGTCTGACATTTTGATGGAGACGTCCTCCGCCTGATAACATGCAAATTCAAATGATGCTGCCGAGACTACAGCACCGCTCATATATGTCTTTCTCTCTCTCTCTCTGTTCCTCCTTTCCACAGCTCTCTCTTCAGGGCAATGATGCGTGATGCTATCTATTACACTGCTCTGTGTATTTGCATTCGTGGTTGGTAGCCAGTGTTTTTAATAATGTCACAACAGATGATGTTCCGCTGCCGGGTGAAGGGTGGGAGGAAGGGGGGTTGGGTCAGCGGCATGCATGGAAATAAGCAGCCCTGTCATCAAAAGGGGACTGCGGGGGGGGTCAACTGAATTTCAGTGATGTCTTTATTCATTTTTTGAAGTGCTGAGAGGAGTGGGGCTGGATAATGTACAGTGTGAGTGCTGTGGATGATATGTGTCTGACTGTAAATGTAGCGTTTGAGAAACTTCAAAGTTGAATCTGTCTTGTCATTGATCATCATTCATACATTTATTGTCAATGTTCCTCTGCTTGAAAGTCCACCAATTTAGCATTGCACTCCTGTAGAGTGCTGCAGGTATGAGTCCTGAAAGCCAGAAATGAGTTAGCATTTTAGCACTTATTACGCAATTTAATAACAAGTTGGAAATTAAGTGCAGGCTGAATGAACATTGAAGTCATAGCCTAACAACGCATTTACGCTTCAAAAATCATAAAAATCCCATTGGCTTTTTGTCAAGGGGACCAGGGCAATGCTAACTGCTGGGTTGGCCTACAAATCTATCTATCTATCTATCTATCTATCTATCTATCTATCTATCTATCTATCTATCTATACGTCATTCCTGCAGCACTCTATAGCACTGTCAATTACAATGGACAGACACAAAAAAGACTTAAAATAGAACCAGATATATTGTTTGTTTGTTTTTAATCCACACAATCTTCTTTCTTTTCAGAACCCGTGGGGTATTGCACAAAAGTAGGATAAAGAAATCCAGGATAATTGAGCAAGCGCGGCTTGACTTAGCCTGCTCGGCGCATCCTGGCTTAATCGGTTGCACGTTTGCCGAGCCAGGATTAAAAGGTGCGGCTATGTTAAGCCAGGTGTAGATAGTCGGGATAAGTGCGTGTTCACGGCATACTGAAATAGACCTCGCGATCGCTCACAGAATCACTGATGGGAACATGGATAAGAGTCGCGCTTCATATTTCACGGCCGCTGAACAACATCTCCTGATGGAGTTCTATGAAGAGGTGGAAGATAGAAGAAAAAAGGCAATACCAATGCCATAATTAAAGAAAGAGAGAAAGCCTGGCAGACAATAGCGGACCGGCTTAATGCTTAAGTAGTCCAAAACTGTACTTATTAATTAATAAATGGTGCTCCACTGGAACTGTCATAATTAGGCTACAATTAAAGGACTAAAGGAGTAACTTTAAGTCCACTAATCAACTGTTGTACACTTTGCTTTAAATGTGGCAAGTAGAGGTGCATGTTACTCAGGAAATGTAAAGTATGATTAAGTGCAAACAATTATCCACAATGTGTGTCATTTAATCTATTTTTATCTATTTTATCTTTCTATCCTTCATAAAGAACAAACTTGTCTGGCCATAAAAGGACCTGGCAGCAAGTTAAAGTTAAATACAAGAACATTTTGCAGGCTGGTAAGTGACTTTAAAGTAGATAACAGTGAACAAATGAGGTGAATAGATTAGGTGTCTGCTGACATGTTAAATGTCTGTATGATTGTAGCAGTTAATAAAAAGCCCATAGAACTGGCACAGGGGGCCCACCAAGCCAGGATATGTGCTGCAAATGGTTCCTTTATTGAGGTTCTCTGCATCCCCAACAGAATAAAGGAAGCTCCCACTTGCAAAACATCTCACTGTAACACAGACCATCTGTGGTACATTGAGAGCATGGCTTCCTGCCGTCTGGTGCTGTATTTTTGGACCCAGCAGCCTACATAAATATCTTAGTCCATCACCTGAGAATCTGTATCTCTCAATGAGATAGTCCTCTCCTGTCCCAGAAGACTCTTGCATGACTAAATGCTCGTCTGAGGATTAGGGCTTCCTCATCCAGTACATCCTCCAAAAAAGGGCAAGCCATTATGAAGAGGGAACAGGAGTGAATAATATATATATATATATATATATATATTATGGCATGCCGTTTAGGAAATGAAGCTTTGGACATATGGAATGAAGCTTGGATATACTGATAAAAATGTGAGAATACTGAATGAAATTGAAAACCTAGTTGTATCCTTTTCATCAAAGTGATAGCCTTCTGAATTAGCTGGTTTTACAAAATGGCATCAGTTGAAATATTACAATACTTTCTTAAACTGGAAAACTTTTTTGCTTTTTCTGTCAGGATTTAGCCTGAGGCCTGTTGTAGTCGGCCTGCCACCATTAAAAAGGGAGTGAACTTCTTCAGGAGAACGGTATTGGGCACGGGTACTATGGGAAGGATTTTGGCCCCTACAAGCACTTGCCAATGAGTTAATAATGTCCTCATTGCTCAGTATTGCTGCCACAAGGTTCCTGACTGACTCATTCTCACTTCTACAAGATGGCAGCAGTGCCTTGATGACCAGTCAAGTTTCATTCTATATATTCAAAGATTAATTTTATATATTCAAAGATTAATCTCTTAAACGGTATGCCATAATATATATACTATATTGCCCTTGTCACAGATTTCATTGAAAACACCTTTGCAACTTCATCAGCTGTGTTTTGTAATCTCAATTACTGCAATAAACACATATTTTTGCAATTTGACAAGCAGTCTTCATTAGCATAGCAATATAACACTTGTCCTGAGTAATAATACTACCACTTGAATTAATATAAAAAGACTGTTGCAGTTACAAACAGCCAACAGATTTAAATGAAATAAGAAATTACAATATATATGTAATATTTTAATGCAGGATAATTAAAATGATGCAACATACTTAGAAAGACCATGGACATGCTGTAAAACACATTAATTCCTCACAGGATTGACGGTGGAAATACAGGTGAATCACTAGGATTAATCTTAGCCTGGCTGTTAGCCTGGTCTGGAGCAGGCTAACTGCAGAGAATAAATCACCATAGTAACTTGGCCGGGATAAGTTTAACCTGCTTTCATGCAACCGACTTGAGGCTAAATTAAGCCAGGATAACCAACATATCCCGGCTTAATCCCTTATCCTGGTTTTGTGCAATACCCCTCCGGTGGCCAAATTTTTCACAACACATCCACTGAAAGTTTTGGTCAGGGATTTGGTGTGTTATCAGTTAATGTGCTAATTCATGTGACATGAGTACAAATTGCTAAAAGCTGAAAGGTAAACCCACCTTAAGTGTCTCTGTCAAGGCCACCATGAACCTCAAGCATAGCTTCAGTGCTCCTTGTCATGGACTTGCACAGTTCTTGCACACCTTTGGGTGTGCTCACATTTGGTTTGACTTTCATATAAAGTGCTTTATATAATCTGGGTAAGCTGTTGGCTTGTCTTGACCCTCTGACATTTTTTAGCGATGTCACAATGGCCCAATATCCCTAGATCAGCAGTTACTTTGGTTTGAATGGTGTTACCATAACTACTGTCTGGCACTTCCGATTTTTGTCCACATGAGTAACCCTAATTATTATTGAGTACCACCACCTCTGGTAAGCATGGCCATACCCACCACTGAGGTATTTTTTCCTAGGAGTATACAATAAAAGTTGTGAAATAATTGCCTAAAAATAACTACTTTGATGATTTGATGCCCCAGACCCCCTTAGCAAGTTGTGTAACACCTTGTGTACATCAATACTGGTGAGGTACTCTAAAACGCCTGCAGACTAATTATGGATCCTTTCCCACCTAAGTTTCATTAATATGCTACATTTGAATCATCAAACCCTTCTGTTCTCTATTGCTATCTCAATTCTTAATAAGTGGACCATTGTTATTCACTTCCAATTGATCTCTCCTCACTAAAATGTAATTTGCCTTGAAACAAGTACACCTGTACAAGTGCTGTACCTGATTCACACTCAGTGCAGGAGCTTTGAAATGAATTCAAGGATTCCCATTCAAGCTTTGTAAACCTTGGGCTCTCAGCCACATAAACACACACACATACACACACATACCAAAGCCCTGGTTGCACTGTTCTATTGAGGACTAAAAGCCAAGCCACAGTAATCATGGAGGTAGATTAGCATAACGATACAAAGCAATGGGCCAGGCTTTGGCTGCTAGTCAATGCAAAACCATGACCTCCTATAATTACAACAGGCAGGACGCTTCCAAAGAGGTTTTCAGGGTGTGTGTGCGTGTGTCTAAGTGTGTGTCTGTGTGGATGCCCTTCACACAGGGGCATAAATGAAATGTGAAATAACAAAGTCTTATCATTGTCTGACAATGTGATGAGTTTGTTTGATGGTCACAGCCTGACTAAATATCATAGTGAGAAAGGAGGCCTGGCTGCTGGAGGACGGTTTGACTGCACAATTGCACAAGTAAACAGTATGAATGCATTTATACACATGAATAAGAATATATGTATGTATGTATACATGTAGACCTGTGGATGGGTTCGTTGGCATACTTGAAGTCCCAGTTGATGAGTCTCAAGGTGAAATGTTGTGTTCCCTTTGCCCTAAAGTGCAACCAACTACATTTAAAAGAACATCCCAATATTTTGTAAAACATAAGATGATGAGAAGATTGGTATCAGCTTTGGATGTGTTGTAAGGTGTATTTTTTAGGATAAATGTTTTCCTTTGTTTCAGGTCTTTCAGCTCCACCCCTGCCAAAAACACATCTAAAAGCGCTGGTGAAAAGGACATTTCTTAACTTTTAAGCAAGCATTTACAGTGGCAGTACACTTCTGTTGCCAGTGAGCATTTGCTTTGAAATGTATAACAAGAATCTTTTCCATTTCTGCTGAGAAGAGACAGGATATTGTAAAACTGTATGAGGGTCTTTGGAGCCCTAACGGAACCAGGTTGTCGATGTGGCAATTACTTTTTGCCGTTGGGCAAAATCCAGCCCTGCCTATGGGTGATGTCACTGATGCTATGTCCATATTTCTGTACACTCTATGTTGAAAATAATTTCCCTCTATTAAAAGCCATTAAAGCCAAAAATTAATCCATAAATTACTGTATGTGTGTTGCCTTTCGACTGATGTAGTTTTTATGTCATCCAACATCCTGAGTTGGCTGGGGCTGGATTAGAGGTGAGGGGTGATGCAGTACAACTCCTTCTATCAATGTAATTGCTCTGGGTATAGGATGCTAGTTTCAGCCCATGGGGGGAATCAGGTTGTTGTCTTTTGTTGGTAGTCCAAACCCACTGTGGCCCCTCCATCCAGCTGAGGACCTCTTTAAAGCCTCCTGCCTGGGAGAATTACTTTGTCACATCCTTGAGACAAGGCTTTGATCACAGGTCCATAGAGTTGAAATGTCTATGCCTATCGGTGTATAATGTATGTGCGTGTGTGTACTTTTACATGAATATGTGTTATATCCCATTTACTCTGTGAATGGCAGTGAAATGTGTTATTTCCCTCCCTCCACTTTCCTTCAGGTGTTTTCTTGAATTGAGTAGCTATAGTTTATTTGTATCGTCTTGGCCTATAGAGTATATTAGCCAATGTTAGCTAATGAAAGATAACATAAGAAGATATGTCAGAACAAAAATGTCACATATGTTTGAGCAGTGGTGCACTGTCCAAACACTGGTTAAGATTAAAACTGTTTTAAACGTGGATATAAAGTACACCTCTGTAATAAAAGCACAAAGGGAACTATTAACTATGTAACCATTAAGATGCACAAAGAGGCCAACTAATAGTATAGCATGTAGTAGGGCCTATATGGTACTGAATTTGGGGTTCCTACATTGAAAGGGCACCCTAGAGAGCACTGAACCTGGATCCCATTTAAGGGCTAATTGATTATGTGGTATTTGATCGGTGCACAGATGCATACTTGCATACACCAGATACATTTTTATTTATCGAAAGAATTTCGACAACAACAAGGTACACTCTGTAATTTACATTTTATTCAATTCAATTCAATTCAACTCAATTTTATTTGTATAGCACCAATTCATAACAGAAGTTATCTCAGGACACTTTTCAAATAGAGCAGGTCTAGACCGAACTCTTTATAACATTATTTACAGAGACCCAACAGTACCACCATGAGCAAGACCTTGGCGACAAGGGCAAGGAAAAACTGCCTGTTAAAAGGCAGAAACCTAGGACAGATCCTCCGGCTCTAGGTGGGTGGTCGTCTGCCTCGACCAGTCGGGGGCCAGCCAGAGCTCCCAGTTAGTTATAATACACTTCTTGGGGGCATATCCTAAAGAGTGCCTTTTGCTCCTCTTAACAGACACAAAATGTAATTGAAATGTCTGTGCAACATGATCAGGGCCCTTACGTGACAGCAACATGCCTTTTCAACTCATACGTTGTGCAGAAACCGTACAAAACAGTACTGTCGCCTACCTGTTTTTCCACCGCTCGCTTCACCGAAAGCCCAGAATAATCGATCACGGATATAATGCCTTCACGACGAAAAAAAGTTTATTTCCATCTCAAAAATGTCCATGTCTTCACACATTACTCTCCGATTTGCACACTTCCTGCAACAAACTCTTCTTCTGCGTTTCCCTGCAACAACTGAAATCCCACGGGACTTCAGCCCGGACGGTGTGGAAGCCATCCACGGAGACGATCTGGTCCGTAATGTCCCTGTGCAGCCATGTCTCAGTGAAACACATCAGACTGCACTCACGGTACGGTACATGGCAGCATAACTAAGGGATGGTTCAGGACTCATGTGGTTAAGTTACATCAGGTATGTGACAAAACTTGCGGTCTTTTCTTAATCCTAACCAAGGAGGTACCTAACCAAAATGCAACCATTTCACAGCGTTAACCATGCAAGCTTTATTCTAAAAGTCTAAGTGTATGTTACGTATTTATTATTGCTAACTTGACCGCAGAGCCCTGTGTGTCCAGAAATGATGCTAGAGTGATACTTACAGCGCTATATTTTGAAGCAGAGTTGGGAGTAAGAATATTGTGAGGGCCCCCTAGAGGGCACTGTATCATGTTTTATCTACCAGGTATGAATCCTAGACAGCACTTTTGAGGCATTTGTTTTTATTAGTCCAAAAATTACAAAAGACTATCCTGTAAAAAAACTCAATTAAATATAAATATATATATATTTATAGTTAATTGAGTTTTTAGAAATATAAAAAAATGTTGAAAATGCCTAACTGCATAACACGTTTACATTTAAATTGGACTTTGTTGTAGGAAAAGGGGAATCCAAGAGTGGTCCCCTGTGTCAGTCAATGCCTCTGAAGATTTTTAATATCAGGATACAGTTTTCAACATTTAGGTTTTTTTTATATGTTAGAAAACCTCAGGGCTTAACAGTGTCTGACCGTGGGTGATTGTATGAACTTCTACAATACTGGGCAAACTTATTTAGAATCCGTCAGTTTTATATTAATCATTACCACTCATATTTTATGCAATATTCCATATGTTCAGGCAGGAAATATCAGAAGAGAGAGTCGGTGGATATATAGGCCTTTTAATATGCATCTATATGAGAACAATGCAGCGTTATGAAAGAAATGTCTGCATCAAAAGATCCACTCCTCGACTTCATCTACACAGGAATATTTGTGATACAGCTGAACTTTGCTGTCTGTCAAGTCGTCACTTTCAGATATTCATATTGGCACACTGCTTGCTAGTTAAATTCCTATTCTAACCCTCCAATCACCACCTCCACCACCACCGTCATCAGCCCACCAATGTCCCTCCTCACAAATTATCCCTGTCGGCTGAGGACATGTGGCTGAGCCAGTTAGGCTAAATCCAAATCAATTCCTCTCCGATGGCCGTAGAAAAGTACCAAATCGAGTTTATGCTCGGCTAATACAATCAGCCCGTGGGTGGGGAGAGGATGACTGTGCCATCATGTCTTCCCTAATTTCATTTCGCCAGGCAGGCAGGCAGGCAGGCAGACAGGCAGGCAGACGGGCAGGCCTGCTCAGTGGGGTTGGTGCTGGAGGGATGCCCACTGCCACCAGGCACGGCTGGATGAGTTCAGTGCCAAATACCATGGCTGTCAAAGGTTTCACAGGAGAAAACACCGGGCCAAACCCCCGGACTAGGGGGACAGAGAAAGAAAGAAATAAGGTGAGACAGCGAGAGTTGGAAGACGGGGGAAACAAAGAGGCAGTTGTAGGAAATTGCTGGATTATGAAACAATACCAAAGCAAAGAACTCTTCAGTTAGGGTTCTAGTTCCAAAGTTGTCCTCTAATGGTTTACCTAAAGCCATTAAGCATTCAAATCAAAAAACCTTGAAGTAGCAATGTTTGAAGATTATTTATAAGAGGGCCTTTGTGATGGTACAAAGCACCTATTTTTAGATCAATGGATTCTGATAGGGTATTGTTTTACATTAAAAAGTCAAATGTACGGTGGCTTTAAGAGCTGAATGCACTGAGTTTCACTTTTGCACCTGGTTGAGTCAAGGGGTTTCAGTTGGTTGCAATCTGCAGTCTCACCACTAGATGTCACTAAGTCAAATATTACACACTGGTGCTTTAAAGCTATAATTATGTAACATTTCCGCATTAAAATGCCTATAAACACTAGGCCTGTAGATCTTTGATATGTCTTGGACTTCTTGAGAATTATTGGAGTGCCATGATGGTGTGCTTTGGAGTTATGGAGGTTCACCTTCGGTTAGTCTTTTGTATTCCAAATGTTTCCAACAATGTTAAAACTCAGAGAAATCTGTCATTTTACTCAGGTAACCATGAGTTTCACCGGTCGGCTGTCAATGGCGCCATATCCCCTTTGTGCATCCATCAGCGTTGTGGTTGTCTAGCAGAAGCTGTCATACATTGACTTTTTATCCAGTTTGAAGCCATATTTTTACCATCCACTGTTTAGATCTTGGTGCTAGATTTGAACCAGATGAAGGATTTTAGTCACTTCTAAAGTTATTGGAGAAACAAGCTAAACTAGCGTTATCAGGAGCTCAGCTCGGACTTTCCCTCCTTTCCCCATCACCTGAGTGTCCCACTTATTTACTCACCTGTTTCCACTTCTCTCACCAGCCCTGCAGTTACCTGACCTTCCCCATCTGCCTGTTCACCTGTTTCCACTCTCCCTTGTCAGCACTGCAGTACTTAACCAGCCCATTATCATTCACCCCTGGTCAGTTCAGCCCAGTTGCAATGTTGGTTACTTGCCTTGTGGTTTTGCTTTTGAGCTTCTGTAACCTGTACCTGAACTTTAACCTAGACCTGTACTTGCTTGCCTGCCTGCCTGCACCTGCCTTTAAGCCTTCTGTGTCAATAAATCACTTAAGTCATCCTGCTGCCTCTGTCTGCGTTTGGGTCCTATCCTTGTTGCTAAGCATAACCAGCAATGACACAAATAAAGAATAATTATGTTCAGGGTCTAACTAGACATTTCATCTTTTTTCCTGCTAACTCGACCGTGGAACACTGCATCGTTGTATTTTGAAGTGGAGGGCCACTGACCAAGCGGCAGCATTTGACGAATTGGAAGTGAGAATGTGTACTTATAATATGCTGGCAGTTTAGGGAACATTTTGCAGATATAGAAAGGAGAAATGACTTTAAATTATGCATTTATTGTTCATTCCTCCTTTCAAAAGGCACAGCTCTAATAGTAAACAACCACTGGCTGTGAGCACAGCTGTAGCTGCTCCGCCTGGCTGTGCTGGGTGAAGCTATAGCTGTGGATGTGGTTATTTTTCGGGCTATGGTTGAATCTATGATGCTGTGGGTCGGCTACAGTAGCTGTACTGTGAACACTCTTCACTGCTCATATTGACATTAGCAAAGAAACCACTGCTAAGGCACACAGGATTTGAACCTGTGATACTTATCAGATATGACAAATGAGTTATCAATACACCACAGGAGTTCAGAATACAATAGCTCAGCCAGCACAGCCAGGTCAGTGTACTGCACACACACAACCCCTGCATGTATAGTGAGTCTTAGCCTCAGCCTCAGCCAGTAGCCTGTGGTGAACCTTGTATTAGCTTTATTAGCACTGTGATAGGAAGGATCAATTAAAGGCGTGAGAAATTATTTGCAAGATGCAAGGTATTTTGAATAAAAACAGGATGTCATATTCTATAAATAGTGTTTCAGATTAGAAAGAAGTAACCATGGCTATTCCAGACTAAACCTTAATTTCTGCTAGCATTATATGAGGAGAAATTGTTGATTGTAAGGCAAGGATTCCCATCAATTTTAATTCAATTCAATTCAATATATGACACTGTAGGTATCCTACTAGCATCATTTCTGGACACACAGGGCTTTGCGGTTAAGTTAGCAATAATAAATATGCAGGTTAGCCTTTCAAAATAAATCAAGTGGTTAATGTGAAACAGTCACAGATCGGTTAGGCTTGCGCACAAAAGCTAGCTAGCCAGAAAAAGACTGTAAGTTACCTTGCATTCCCGGCATAATTGTTTTCTTTTGGTTTCACATGGGGCACCAACAGCAGTTTCCTGGGTTAAAGTAATGTGCTTGTTTGAGTCCACCCCACCACTTCAATGACTACTATGACACCTGACAGTAAACCCTACCAAAAATGTGCACAGCGTCATATTTTCAAACGAGGGCCACTGATGTGTTGAAGTCATATTTACATAACTTACACATGGGTTTCTTAGAACCTGTGTACACAATGTTTTTTATGCTCAGTGTCTATAAATCAAACGTAAGAACACCAGTGGTAAAATATGAAATCATATTCATAATTTCAAACCTAAATGACAATGACTGGCTGATATATGATATTGTTTTTATAAAAGGACACTATTATCAGCAAACAAACAGAATATCAGTATAACTAAATGCTAGTCCATGGCACCATAGGACTGCAGGAAAAGCCTTTTAACTACTAATACCCGAATGTGACCCAAAAGCCATCAATTAATACTCATGGAGCCCTGGCACTCTTTCATGGAGCCATAGAGCCAAGAGGCTCTTTCTCTGTTTCTCTCTCTACAGGAACATTTTGCCTTTTAGCGTGTGGATGCCAGCATAAAGCAGATGTCAGTAAAGTGGTCCCTCGCTAGGCGAGGCTGATGAACACTAATGGAAGTGGTTACCTCACCAGGAAAATGGACCACTCGGTGATGGTGCTGGCATGGTCCATTTGTACAGAGAGAGAGCAGGTGGATTGACTTGAATCAGGGGAGCGTTGAATATTTACTCCTTTGGCCTGGCCCTGTGGTGCACTTGGCAGATGCAGCACCCTGAAATTCAAAGTTATCACTGTTGTCTGTACCAACAGGATTTTTTAAATCATCTTCAACATTATTACTGGTTTGTTTTCTTATTTTTTTTTTACACTGTAATGTTTCCTTGAATGCCTTGGATGTTAATTTTTTTTTAATGAACCACAATTTAACATATTTGTAAAGCAGCTACATACAAGAGATTTACTCCCATTCTTTTTCAGCGCATATAACATCTCAGAACATCTAATTCCAGTTCAAAAATGTTACACGTGCTTACTTGGTGCATCTCTGAAGCTAACAGTAAATCTAAAGCAGTGGTTTCAGACTTTTGTCCATAAGGGAGCCCTTTTCTATGACTCATGCCGTAGCTGCCGGTAGTTCCCCATAAGATGCTGACTGGTATGAACAGCTGTGGTTTAAGATAAGATAAGATAAGATAAGATAAGATAAGATAAGATATTCCATTATTTATCCCCCTTAGGAGAAATTCAGGTTGACACAGCAGCAATAGGGCAAAGTAGTGAAAAACAGAGAACAAAGAATATCACAATAAAAATATTACTAATATTATTAATATTAGAAGATATAAAACTAAATTTAAGTATATACACTATGCATTGTTCAAGTAGGACATGGAGTGTAAAATATAAGCAGAAAATTAAACTTGACTAAAACTAAAAAACTAAAACCAAACTAAAACTACTAAACTACTAAAGTGGAAATTAAATATAAATAGTGCAAAAGGCTTGTGCGTTGTAGGTAGGAGTTTTAAATCAGTCTTTGTCTGCGGGGGTTGGAGGTACTGGGAGCTGTGGCGTTGTGGAGTCTGATGGCTGATGGTACAAACAAGCCTCCAAACCCCTTTGAGGCTCGGGGCTGGGTCAGTCTGGAGCTGAAAGTGCTTCTGAGCTGCCTGAGCTCAGTGTAGAGAGGATGAGAGGGGTTGTTCATGATGGCTTTCAGCTTCTCTCTCATCCTCTTTTCAGTCACAGCCTCCACACTGTCCAGCTTCATCCCCACCCTTCCTCACCAGCTTGCTAAGCTTGTTGGCACCCCCAGTGCTGATGCCTCCCCCCCAACAGACCACCGCAAAGAAGAGGACACTGGCTACTACGGAGTGGTAGAACATCTGTAGTAGCTGAGTGCACACGTTGAATGACCTGAACCTCCTCAGAAAGAACAGCCTGTTCTGTCCTTTCCTGTAGAGGGCCTTAGTGGTCTCCAACAGCAGGATCTGCAGGAAGTGTTACGGTAAGCGTACTGACTCATTTCCGGTTCACTTCCTGCTCTGTGTACACTGTTTGGTGCTGTAGCTCTGTCAGTGAACGCTAAATCTAAATTAGTTTTACTCGTTACAGCGGTTATTTTCCCGCTTAACATTTAAACGTAGACTAGTTCTACCTGAACACTCGGAGTTTCTCCTTCTTTTAGCGACTTTTCGCTATTTTCAAAGTTTTTCATATACGTTAGCTTCATTAGCATTAGCAGTTAGCTATGGCTTCTCCCTCTCCTCTGTCCTGCTCAGTGTGTCAGATGTTCAGTTATTCCTCTGCCTCCTTCAAAGATAATGGTACCTGTATTAAGTGTAGTTTATTTACTGCGCTGGAGGCGAGGCTTAGTGAGTTAGAGGGACGGCACCGCACCACAGAGATATCTTTAGCTGCTATAGTTAGCCAGCCCCCAGTAGCCAGGGCGGTCCGACCGAAGGTAGCTTCTGCTAGCCGTCCTCCGGTAGTTCCCCCGGTAGTTCCCGAGCAGCTGGGAAGACAGGGAGGCTGGGTGACTGAGCCAAGGAAGACTAAAACACCGAAGCCCACAGTTCACCACCAACCCATTCACGTTTCTAATACATTTTCCCCACTCAGCGACACACCCGCTGAGGAACCAACTCTGGTTATTGGCAGCTCCATAGTCAGAAACGTGAAGTTAGCAAAGCCAGCGGCCATAGTTAAATGTATCCCTGGGGCCAGAGCGGGCGACATTGAATCCTATTTAAAACTGCTGGCTAAAGATAATTGTAAATATGTTAAGATTGTTATCCACGTCGGCGGTAATGACACCCGTTTACGCCAATCGGAGGTCACTAAGATTAATGTGGAGTCGGTGTGTAACTATGCTAAGACAATGTCGGACTCCGTAGTTTTCTCTGGACCCCTGCCCAATGTGACCAGTGATGACATGTATAGCCGCATGTCGTCATTCCACCGCTGGCTGTCGAGGTGGTGTCCAGCAAACGATGTGGGCTTCATTGATAACTGGAAGCCTTTTTGGGGAAAACCTGGTCTGATTAGGAGAGACGGCATCCATCCCACTTTGGATGGAGCGGCTCTCTTATCTAGAAATATGGCAAAGTTTATTTCTAAAACCTGACAGTCCAGAGTTGGGACCAGGAAGCAGAGCTGCTGTCTTACACACTTCTCTGCGCTTTCTTTAGAACAGTCACCCACCCAAAACCCCATAGAGACTGTGTCTGTCCCCCGACCACCTAAATTATTTAAAGAAATAAAAACAAGAGGAGTTGAACATAAAAATCTAATAAAAATTAAAACCAACTCCTCAGTAGCACAAAATAAGAGAATGAAATGTGGGCTGTAAAATATCAGGTCTCTGTCCTCTAAAGCTGTTTTAGTGAATGAATTAATATCAGATTATGATATTGATTTACTTTGTCTTACTGAGACCTGGTTGTCCCACGAGGAGTATGTTAGCCTAAATGAATCCACCCCCCCAGTCATATTAATACTCACATTCCTCGAGGCACTGGCCGAGGAGGTGGAGTGGCAGCCATATATGATTCGAGCGTTTTAATGCACCCTAAACCTAAACTAAATTATAATTCATTTGAAAGCCTTGTTCTTAGTCTTTCTCACCCAAACTGGAAAACACTGCAGCCAGTTCTATTTGTTATAGTGTACCGCGCTCCTGGACCGTACTCTGATTTTATATCTGAATTCTCAGAGTTTCTATCAAGTTTAGTCCTTAAATCAGATAAAGTAATTATTGTAGGTGATTTTAATATTCATGTGGATGTTGACAATGACAGCCTTAGTAATGCATTTATATCATTAATAGACTCAATTGGCTTCTGTCAGAGTGTAAATAAACCAACTCATTGTTTTAATCACACTCTTGACCTTGTTCTATCATATGGCATTGATATTGAACATTTAATAGTCTTCCCACATAATCCTTTTCTATCTGACCATTATTTAATAACTTTTGAATTCATACTATTAGATTATAAGCCATTAGGCAAAACTTCCTACAGCAGATGTCTATCTGACAGTGCTGTAGCTAAATTTAAGGAGGAGATTCCTTCAGTGTTTAATTCAATGCCATGTCTGAATTTAACAGAGTCCTATAACGACTTTAGTCCCTCTGAAATTGATAATCTTGTCGATAGTGCTACAAGCTCACTACGATCAACATTAGACTCTATGGCTCCTATAAAAAGGAAATTATTAAAACATAGGAGACTAGCACCTTGGTACAACCACCAAACCCGCCAGTTAAAACAAATAGCTAGGAAATCTGAAAGGAAATGGCGCTCTTCCAAATTATCAGAATATCGCTCAATTTGGCATGATAATCTTAAAACTTATAGAAAGGCCGTCCGTAATGCCAGAGGAGCCTATTACTCAGCACTAATAGAAGAAAATAAGAATAACCCTAGGTTCCTCTTCAGCACTGTAGCCAGGCTGACAGAGAGCCACAGCTCTGTTGACCATCAACAGTTATCAGTGGCTCTCCAAGTTCAGGGACTTTTGCTAATGTAAACTTAGATATATATTTAGACTGTTTTTCTGCTATCGATCTTCATCAGTTAACTTCAATCATTTCTTCATCGAAGCCATCAACCTGTCTATTAGACCCGATCCCAACTAGGCTGCTTAAAGAAGTTGTTCCCTTAATTGGCACTTCTTTACTGGATATGATTAATCTTTCTTTATTATCAGGATATGTACCACAGTCCTTTAAAGTAGCTGTAATTAAACCCCTTCTTAAAAAGCCCACTCTTGACCCAGGGGTTTTAGCCAACTATAGACCGATTTCTAACCTCCCCTTCCTCTGATTCTGGAGAAAGTAGTCGCCAAAGAGTTGTGTGACTTTCTACATAACAATAGTTTATTTGAGGATTTTCAATCAGGATTTAGAGTTCATCACAGCGCAGAGACAGCTCTGGTTAAAGTTAATAATGACCTTCTGATTGCTTCTGACAATGGACTTGTCTCTGTACTTGTATTATTAGATCTTAGTGCTGCATTTGACACCATTGACCATAATATTCTTTTACAGAGACTTGAGCATCAAATTGGCATTAAAGGAACCGCACTAAGCTGGTTTAAGTCATATTTATCAGATCGCTCGCAGTTTGTACATGTTAATGATGAATCTTCAATAAATACTACAGTTAGTCATGGAGTTCCACAAGGTTCTGTACTTGGACCAATACTATTTACTTTATATATGCTCCCTTTAGGCAACATTATTAGGAATCACTCCATTAACTTTCACTGTTATGCAGATGATACGCAGTTATATCTATCAATCAAGTCTGATGAAATTAATCAATTATCTAAATTACAAACATGTCTTAAGGACATAAAATCCTGGATGACCTGCAATTTTCTGATGTTAAACTCAGAAAAAACCCAAATTCTTGTTCTTGGCCCCAAAAACCTTAGAGACTCACTGTCTAAAGATATAGTTACTCTAGATGGCATTAACTTGGCCTCTAGCACCACTGTCAGGAATCTTGGAGTTATCTTTGATCAGGATTTGTCATTTAACTCCCACATAAAGCAGACCTCTAGGACTGCCTTCTTTCATTTACGTAATATTACAAAAATTAGACACATACTATCACAGACAGATGCAGAAAAATTCTTTTTTCCTACAAGAAATTACACCCTCTTAAAACCCAGTCCCCCAAAAAACCCAAAAAAACCCCCCAAAAAAAAAAAAAACCCCACAACACGAAAAAAAAAAAAAAAAAAAAAAAAAAAACCCCCCCCCCCCCACCCCCCCCCCCCCCCCCCCCCCCTATAAAAAAAAAAAAAAAAAAAAAACCCCCCCCCCCCCACAAAAACCCTCCCCCTCCCCCCCCCCCCCCATCTTAAAAAAAACCAAAAAACCCCCAACCCCCCCAAAAAACCCCCTCCCAAATTTTTTTTTTTTAAATAAAAAAAAAAAAAAAAAACCCCAACCCCACCCCAACCCCCCCCCCCCCCTTTAAAACCCCCTTCCTTTTGGAAAGCAAACCACCCCCCCACCCAAAAAAAAAAAAAAAAAAAAAAAAAATAAAAATAATAAATTTAAATTTTTATTTTTCAAAAAACCCCCAATCCCCTCCCCTATACCCCTACTTTTATACCTTAACCCTATTTTGCTTTTCCCCCCCCCCCCCCCCCCCCCCCCCCCCTCCCCCCCCCCTCTTTCCCTTTTAACTAATCCCCTTCCCCCCCCCCCCCCCCCCCCCCCTCCCCTCTCCTCTCTTCTCTCCCCTCTCCCTTCTTCCCTCCTCTTCCCCCCCCCCCCCTTCCCCTTTTAATTCCTTTCCCCCCCCTTCTTTTTCTTCCCCCCCCCCTCCCCCCCCCCCCCCCCCCCCCCCCCCCCCCCCCCCCCCCCCCCCCCCCCCCCCCCCCCCCCCCCCCCCCCCCCCCCCCCCCCCCCCCCCCCCCCCCCCCCCCCTTTCCCTCTTTTTTTTTTTTTTTTTTCCCTTTTTTCCCCCCCCTTTTCCCCTCCCCCCCTCCCCCTTTTTTTTTTTTTTTTTTTTTTTAAATTTTTTTAATAATTTTTTATAAATTAAAAACTTAAAAAAAAAAAATTAAAAAAAAAATTTAAAAAATAAAAAAAAAAAAAAAAAAAAAAAAAAAAAAAAAAAAAAAAAAAATAAAATAATTTAAATTTTTTATTTAAAACAAATTAATTTTTTCACAAACACCCCCCCCCCCCCCCCCCCCCCCCCCCCCCCCCCCCCCCCCCCCCTCTTTTTCCTTACCCCACCCCCCCCCCCACCCCCCCCTTTCCCCCTTTTTTTTTTATTTTCCAATTTTAACCACAACCCCCCCCCCCCCCCCCCCACCCCCCCTTTAAAAAAAAAAAAAAAAAAAAAAAAAAAAAAAATAAAAAAAAAAAATGTTATAATTTAAAAAGAAAGGAAAAGGAAAAAGGGGGGAGGGGAAAAGAAAAGGGGGGGGGGTGGGGGTTTTTTTGGTTTAATTTTTTTCTTTAAAAAAATTTTTAAAAAAATTTATTATTTTATATTTTTTTTTTTTTAAAAATAAGGAAAGGTCCTGATCCACCTGCATCACAGAGAGCTTTTCTGCTAGCTGGAGAGGCTGGATGGTGTTGAAGGCACTGGAAAAGTCGAAGAACATGATCCTCACGGTGGTCTGTGACTTCTCCAGGTGGGTGTAAGCTCTGTGAAGCAGGTAGATGATGGCGTCATCCACGGTGATGTCGGCCTGGTACGCAAACTGCAGAGGGTCCAGGCAGTCGAGTACCAGGGGTCTGAGGTGCTGCAGAACCAGTCTCTCAAAGGTGTTCATAACATGTGATGTTAAGGCTACAGGCCTGAAGTCTTTGAGATCGCTGGGTTTTCCTTTTTTGGGAACAGGAACTAAGCAGGAAGTCTTCCAGATCTTTGGCACCTTCTTCAACCTCAGGGAGAGGTCAAACAGATGCTCGAACACTCCTGCCAGTTGCTCTGCACACACCTTAAGGACTCTCGGGTTCACGTCGTCAGGACCTCTGGTCCTGGTGAGCTGCCATCTCACCTGGCATCTTGTGATGACCGGGTTGGTTGTGGCAGTGATTGGGGGATGACAGTCCCCAGCTGTGAGGTGATTGTTAGAGGGAGGAAGAGGGGAGCGGTGCAAGGGGGTGGGAGAGTGGATATAGTGCAGAGGGGTAGGTGGGGGGAGGAGGTGGAGGTTTGTGGGGTGGAAAAATGGACAGGATAGGGGGAGTGGGAAAGGGGAGGGAGTGGAGGGGGGTTTAGGGCAGATTTGCCGAGAGGGGGAGGGCAGTGGCGCTGTATGCCTCCTTCATTGGCATACAGCAGATCCAAGGTCTTTTCCCCTCTAGTGTTACAGGTGACGTACTGGGTAAAGTTTGTCAGGGTCAGGAGATTTTGGCATGGTTAAAATCTTGTTTATTATGATGAATGCGCTGGGATGACGTGTCTGCAGGTCTGCAACGGTGGAGTGGATGACATCACAAGCATGCGCCGCTACTGCCGATGGAGGAATGTAAATAATGACAACAATAGTGGCCGAAAACTCTCGGGGCAGATAGTATGGCCTTAACCCTATGACCAGCAGTTCAATGTCAGGCATGCAGAATTCTGCCTTCTTGACAACATGTCCAGGGTTACACCATTTAGAGTTCATGACATGACATGACAACCGAGGGAAGACATGGCTTGTATCTCCACCACCTCTCTGTCTTCTTGGTCCTCACCAACGTGCCTGCTCTGGTTCCTCTCCTTCGTCTCCTTAACTCCACCGGGATCTCCCTCGGGCATGCAACACGTAAATCGTGATACCGTAGGAAGTCCTCACGTGAATAACCGCCGGCGTTTTGTTGTGTGGTG
The DNA here is from genome assembly GCF_905237075.1 of Dicentrarchus labrax. Classification (NCBI taxonomy): domain Eukaryota; kingdom Metazoa; phylum Chordata; class Actinopteri; family Moronidae; genus Dicentrarchus; species Dicentrarchus labrax. The sequence goes on from NW_026136709.1 coordinate 1,998,194, forward strand.
GTTGTTGTGTCCACATTCCTACACATTGTTTATATTTAAGTTCAACTACGGCTAAAAAAGTAAAAAAATAACTACCAACACTGGCGGTCTATTTACAACAATAAACACAGTGCTATTTAACAAGGAATAAAGAAGTAGTAAGATTTAAGGCGAAAAAATAAGCAGAGACGGAGCGGGAGCTGTTGCGTCGAGCTGCCACTCTCTGCGGTACTCTAGAATGTAAATGAGAAGACAGAAGGCCATAGGTTGAAGCCTAGCCGGATGGATTCTGCCATGATCTTGCAAGACCAGCTGCCTGGAAAGGTTAGGGGTGCTGTTGTCTAAAAAAGATTTGGCAACCAGTGACACAGGGGTTCATACGTAACATAGCATTAGGGTTGGAAACCTCTTGAAATGTTTATGGTCAGCCCAGACATCCTGACATATCTCCCAGATTATTTCATCGTTACATTCTTTGCCCTCCAACTGGACACTCTTGTCAACCACTACTGTATGATGGCTATGAGAGCTGATGGCTCTGTTGGACAGTTTGTCTCTGCCTCTCTTATCCACAGTGATTGTCTTAGTGGACCCCACATTGTACGTGCCTTGAGGCGGATGGTTCTGTGAATGGCATAGGCATAACACTAATTTGTCTAGACTCATCTTGCCATTCAGCACAGACAGCAGTGGGAATTCAGGCTCCCGTTCTACATGCCTTGACTGACAGGCCGTGAGGACCAGAGAGCCTCATCTCCTAGTTGTGGGAGTAACTAACTCTAATTGTCTGACCTTTTCATTTATGTACCTTCAGTAAAGATAGCATCCATCCACGAAACTGGCTGAATTCCTACTCACAGGTCATCTCTCTGCAGGACTCAAGTACAAGACTGTCTCTCTACAGACACTTATGGCTAATGTCCTTTAGGATAACAAAATAAGCATTCTTGTGTTAAAGCATGAGTCCGGTGTGAAACAGATTCATGGTGCAGACCTGTCAGATCCTTATTATCATCTCTTTGAAGGACATTGCTCTGTTTTACCTTTCAGTGAACAGCAGGGTAAACCCCCGTCCATTTATCTTTTTTATCTTTTCTACCTCAGTATTTTATTCTATTGTTGTATTTTATTGTATTTAAATGTACCTGGCTGCTATGACGACCCAATTTCCCTTCAGGGATTAATAATGTCTATCTATCTATCTATCTATCTATCTATCCATCTATCTATCTATGGTATCTATCTATCTATGTACCTTTTCCAGTTGTAAGGACTCAGTGTCGAAGCTGCCATATGGAATATGGTACAATAATATGCTCCTTTTTGTGTCTGGACAACCTTGTTTTGATGACCTGGTCAATGTAACGTGTTTCTCCAGGTTACATTAAATTCAGTTTTGTTTGTATAGAGCCAAATCATAACATTAGTTATCTTAGGACACTTTTCAAATAGAACATGTCTAGACCGTGCTCCTTATTTAGAGACCCAGCAATTCCCATCATAAGCAAGAACTTGGTGACAGTGGCAAGGAAAAACGTCCTTTTGAGAGGCAGAAACCTTGAGCAGACACCGGCTCTAGGTGGTCATCCATCTGCCTCGACCAGTTGGGGTTAGAGAGAGAGAGAGAGAGAGAGGGAGAGACGGTGGAGTGAGGAGAGCATGAATGTAGGTGAATGTGCACTCTTGGAGTATGATGTTTCTTTCCCATTTTGAAGTTGCACCCAGCATAAGTTGAATCAATCAATCAGCTTTCTTGACCCTTAGTGCAACATGATGTCTGCATCATCACAACTAGAAACAAGGAAGTGAGTTTTGCGACGGAATAGGTTCTGTGAGGTTACCAGTTTTACAGATACATTGAATACAAACCTATGTTTTCTTTGGGCAGCTGTGGCTCAGAGGCAGAGCGGGTCGTTCCTTAATCAGAAGGTTGTGGGTTTGTTCCCGGGTCCTGGTGCCACATGTCCAAGTATCCTTAAGCAAGATACTGAACCCAAAATTGCTCCCGATGCCATGCATTGGTGTGTGAGTGTGTATGAATGTAAGTTTCTGTTCGATGGACTTTGCCATCACTGAGTAAATGTGTGTGAAAGGGTGAATGTGGCATGTAGTGTAAAAGCGCTTTGAGTGGTCGGAAGACTAGAAGGGTGCTATACGTTTACCATTTTTATGTCTATAGAGAACATAATGTATTCAGTGCTGCATATTAGCAGAATATAGATGTATGTATTTATAGATTTATAGGATTTATTTATGCTTTTTTTTCAGATGTGTCGAAACACTGAAGCTGTTATGTTGAATAAGGGGACAGGATTCTTCTTGTATCTGACTCACACATGTTTGGACTTTTGGATTTCACAATTATGTTGTACCAAGTCAGTGACAAATACCAAGGATAAAGCTTGAAGTTGTAGTAAAAGTATGGATATAGGAAATGGTCCAAACAGGTGTTGTAACACAAACATTATACATATACGTGTGTGTGTGTGTGTGTGTGTGTGTGTGTGTTTAAGCGCAATATTTGTGTGTTCTTGCCTTGTATTTGTGCCTCAGCCTCTTGCTGTTTTTATCCTTTCAGTTGTGTGCATTTGTCTGTGTTCCCTTCTGCCTTTATGTCTACTGCTTTGTTTTTCCAAATACTCTGCGTGTGTGTGTGCTGCACAGAGGAGAGCGGAGCTAGTGGAGTGGAGCTGGCCAATGTAGTGTGGAAAGAGCTGCAGTCAATGCTGTGGAGTCAATGACCCCTGAGCCGGTGGGAAACCCTGCAGGAGAGAACTCCAAAAGTACCCCCGCATCCACTGAGCACTGCTGGAGGCTGCTGCCGCTGCACACTCCACTCAACCTGCTCAGCTCCTAGCCCGGCTGCTGGGACTAAAGGAAGACATCAGTCACCTCAGGTGAAGCATGCTGTAGGTATTCAACAACTTAATTACATGATTTCATCAGTTTCATACCCAAATTGTAATATTTACATTGAATATTCCTTTAATATTTTTTAAGTTCTTTATTTTAATAATTTCACTTTAGTATTTTTTAATAGGATGATATTAAAAAAAAGTGTGCCTTTGTAGCTTTAACTTGAATATAGTGAAGCTTAATACATGCAGTGGTGGTATTTTAATCTTTTATTTGAGCAGTGGTTTTCAAACTGTGGGGTGGACCCCCCTGGTGGGACATAGAGCTACTGCAGGAGGGGTGTGGATGACCAGAGGAAAAATGTAGAGTTGAAAGAATGTGATTTATTTAGTGAAAATAAACAGGAGTTTTCTGATGCTATTATGTTAACTTTTATTTTACAAAAATTCAACTTGGATCCTTTTTTATTTGTATTTTTGCATACCCTATCCTTGGTAATGACATGGTGGGGCATGATTTGGCTTCTGAAGGGGGCCATGCAGTAAAAAGTTTGAGAACAGCTGACTTAAAGGGTCAATTTGCCCAAATTTTCACACTGATTAAAGCTGTTGAGTTTTTCAGTCGTCATTCTTCAGTGATATAAGCAACACAAACACAATTTCATTCACCTTCATTGTAGTTTTGGCAAACACTAAACCACTAGAAAAGTTAAAGATCCCCTCCAAACATTAAGACTTGTACATAAATACACTGAACAAAATTATAAACGCAACACTTTTGTTTTTGCCCCCATTCATCATGAGCTGAACTCAAAGATCTAAGACTTTCTCTATGTACACAAAAGGCCTATTTCTCTCAAATATTGTTCACAAATCTGTCAAAATCTGTGTTAGTGAGCACTTCACCTTTGCCGAGATAATCCATCCACCTCACAGGTGTGGCATATCAAGATGCTGATCAGACAGCATGAGTATTGCACAGGTGTGTCAAAAATGTGCAGTTTCACCCGATTGGGAGTGTCCGGGGGGTCTGGAAACCAGTCAGTATCTGGTGTGATCACCATTTGCCTCACGCAGTGCAACATAGTGCAGGAATGTCCACCAGAGCTGTTGCCCGTGAATTGAATGTTCATTTCTCTACCATAAGCCGTTTCCAAAGGCTTTTCAGAGAATTTGGCAGTACATCCAACCGGCCTCACAACCGCAGACCACGTGTAACCACACCAGCCCAGGACCTCCACATCCAGCATCTTCACCTCCAAGATCGTCTGAGACCAGCCACCCAGACAGCTGCTGCAACAATCGGTTTGCATAACCAAAGAATTTTTGCACAAACTGTCAGGAACTGTCTCAGGGAAGCTCATCTGCATGCTTGTCGTCCTCATCGGGGTCTCGACCTGACTGCAATTTGTCGTCGTAACCGACTTGAGTGGGCAAATGCTCACATTCGGTGGCATCTGGCACTTTGGAGAGGTGTTCTCTTCACTGATGAATCCCGGTTGTCACTGTACAGGGCAGATGGCAGACAGCTTGTATCGCGTCATGTGGGTGAACGGTTTGCTGATGTCAACATTGTGGATCGAGTGCCCCATGGTGGCGGTGGGGTTATGGTATGGGCAGGCGTGTGTTATTAACAATGAACACAGGTCCATTTTATTGATGGCATTTTGAATGCAGAGATACTGTGACGAGATCCTGAGGCCCATTGTTCTGCCATTCATCCACGACCATCACCTCATGTTGCACCATGATAATGCACGGCCCCATGTTGCAAGGATCTGTACACAATTCCTGGAAGCTGAAAACATGCCAGCTCTTGCATGGCCAGCATACTCCCCGGACATGTCACCCATTGAGCACCCATTCCAAACCCATTGTTTGGTATGCTCTGGATCGATGTATACGACAGCAAGTTCCAGGTCCTGCCAATATCCAGCAACTTCACACAGCCATTGAAGAGGAGTGGACAACCTGATCAACTCTATGCAATGTGTTGCACTGTGTGAGGCAAATGGTGGTCACACCAGATACTGACTGGTTTCCGGACCCCCCTGGACCCCCCCAATCGGGTGAAACTGCACATTTTCAAGTGGCCTTTTATTGTGGCCAGTCTAAGGCACACCTGTGCAATACCCATGCTGTCTGATCAGCATCTTGATATGCCACACCTGTGAGGTGGATGGATTATCTCGGCAAAGGAGAAGTGCTCACTAACACAGAGTTTTGTGAACAATAGGCCTTTTGTGTACATAGAGAAAGTATCAGACCTTTGAGCTCAGCTCATGATGAATGGGGGGCAAAAACAAAAGTGTTGCGTTTATAATTTTGTTCAGTGTAGAACAATAATGTGTCTTTGATATGTTTTTTTCCACAAAAAGTATAATTTCCACATTAAAATCATTAAAAAGCACCTACTCCTTCTACCTCATTAAGAATTCCAGAATCTCTAAATATACAAATTTTGCTAATTTCTAAAGTGTTCCTGTTGGACACAAGATGTCTCCTACTTCACTGTAAAGTCCATTCTTAGTGGATGTGCACTGGTGGCTTCAAGTTTTTACATCACACTGTACAGGCTGCATACTGGACCAGGACTGACTTCCTAACTATTTGTGATGTCACAAATCATGCTGGTAGGCCCTACCTCTTAAAATCTGATTTTCAATGAGCACAAAGAAACTTTCCACTTTCAGCAGATGAATGTGAAAACATCCTTCTAGTGTCAAACTCTGCACATACATCATTCAAACATCGAACTGTAGAAACAAGAGGAAACACTGATTTCTGACTGGAGGGGGGGTTTAATAGTTGTACATCCAATGCCAAATTACTTGTTTCGATAGTATGTGCAAATTTTGCAAAGATTGTGGTTGCAAAAAAAAAAAAACCCAAACACAAATTTTAAGGACAGCCCGACCTCCATAACTTTACTTTGTGTTTGCTCCATTAACAGCACACTAAAGACTGGCACTGCATCAGTATTGCAGATCAACCGACATTAACATAATTCCTAGAGATACTGGGCTGTGGTGGCAGATGTCTCACAGCTGGAGATCTTGAAACATCTGCAAGTAAAACTGAACATGTTTTGAAAGGGCAGTAAAGGTGGCAGGTTGGTGCAGTGGTTAGCACTGTGGTCCACAACAAAGAGGTCCTGGTTGGGGCGCTCTGGTAGCTCACCTGGAGAGCTGGTGCCCCTTGTACCAAAGCTAAGTCGTTGCTGCAGTGGCCGTGGGTTCGAGTCGGACCTGTGGCCCTTTACTGCGTGTCATCCCCTTCTCTCTCTTCCCCTTTCTGTCAATCTTTAGAGAGGTCCTGGGTTAAAAAACCAATAGCCCTAGTTTCCTAGCACAGTCTAAAGACATGCAGTTCAGATGAATTAAGACCCTAAAATGCCAGTATGAATGTGAACGTCATGATTTACTGTCAACCTTTTTACACCTCTTGTCCAGTGCATGCTGGGATAGGACCCAATCACGTGCAACTGTCTTAAGTAGTTTAGAGAATAAATGGATGATCCTTTATTTTACAGTGAAAATGTTGAATTCAGTTTTTACCTAAGTAAACAGTAAAATGTCCGTAGCTATCTAAAGTAAATGACAACAGCAATGTCTCTTTCCAGAAATAATGATCCAGTTACTCAAGATAATCCACAGAACTATTTTCTTCCTATGTATCACTGCACAGAAGTGTGCATCTATACTCATGGACTAGAGCAGAGATACTCATTGCCTGGCTCGCGAGCCACATGCGGCTCGTCAAGCTTTGATTGGTGGCTTGCATGGTAGCTTATAACAATATGGTAACACAGCCAATACATTTTTTCAAATGTGCTACATAAATATACAGTGAACACTGCACTACAAAAACGCAAACATCTGTATTATACTTCTCCTTTCACCTTAATTAATGGTGTTTCCTAAAGGGGGCACTGTCAAACCTGGCAACGCAGCCCGCTTATGGCATTGTTTACACTTGACTGCAGTGCACGCTTGTAGCCAGGTTACGTTACCCCCCCAACCCAAGGAGAAATGGTGAAAAAAAAAAAAAAAATATAAAAAAAAAAAAAAAAAAAGCACAAACAGACAGCACACAGGTTGTAAAAAATAAAATAAATCTGAGGTAGCCAGGCATACGGAAATCCACTAAGCCAGCGAGAGTAAAAGGAGATGCTGGCAGGAAATTTCAAGAGAAGTGGATGAATTTGTCATCGCATGGACCCTTTTCTTAATTGCAAAAAAACAGCGCCTGTTTACAAAAAAACTTGGAGCACATAAAACAGCACAGCATTTCACTTTGTGAGCAGCAAAATCTTATCCACAGGACAACCTCCACTGCAGAGCTTTTAACAGAGGCATCTTTTGAGATAGCGTGGATTTTGGCGTGGGCCAAAAAAACGTTCTCAGACTCAGAAATAGTAAAAGACTACTTTTTGGCTTCAGCAGAAATACTGTTCACAGACTTTGACAACAAGGACGCGATCCTTAAACAAATAAAAGGATTACAGTTGTCTGATTCAACAATAATGAGGCGGATGGAAGTCATCGGAAAGGATGTACATGACCAGCACCTTGTTTCAGCATCGCAGTGGACAGCTTGCTTTCATGCCCATCAGGGCATGACGATGCCAACAAGCTCTAACCCGGGCCAATTTACATATTGTTATATATTTTTTTTTTTTGTAGTTCAGCTACGGTTGGCGGGTGTAGTGTGGTATAAAGAAACTAGTTCTGATACCACAAAATTGTTCTTATACAACAATCTAGATACATACCTGCCAACTTTTCAAAAAACCTTGGAGTGAGATTTTGTCGGGGGTGACCAAAATTATGCCGCGCACGCAGCCACACAAGTTGGTGGCTCAGATATCAGAGAATTGGAATTCATTTGATGTTGTACCCATGTTGTACCCTGCATTCTGGTGGTTTGTGGGGAGACCCAAAGCCGCTGATAGGGGCAGCCTACTGGAGATGGACAATATTGGTTACATTCTGAGAAGCAGACATAGCTGAAGGCAGGAAATTTTGGATTAAGTAGATGTGATTTCCTACATTCTAGTGGATTTTTGGGTGGTCTGTTAAAGATGTGCAATACCTGAACTTATTCTGATTCATGTTCGGCATCATGACTTGTAGGGCTTTCTAGACTTGAGCTGAACATTCAAACAGAAAACTATTGTTGTGCCTAAATGACTGCCTGTATCACAATAAAGCCTTATTCATAGACCAGTGTTTAAGATTGGACCTAGGTTACCTGTAGGTTGATTGATATTTTGATTAGAATGGTGTTAAACTGTGAGTAAATAAACAATGCAATGAGCTGATATTTTGAGCATGCAGTATACCACGAGGTTAACAAGGTGCTCTCCTGCTGCTTGTTATGACAGCTTTCACCACACTAAATCATGTTCACACACACAAACAAATAATTTATTTCAAGATTTAAAGTTTAAGAGAGTGGATTACTCAATTGGACCACATTTCATTGTTACATACCTAGTCTCAGCTCAGATCAAGGACGACTTCTTGATTTTAGAGGTTTTTTTAATTTTTTTGGCCTCTTGATGGCTTTATTTATAGAGACAGCTGTAGGGACACAGTGATGGTGGGTGGAGAGAGAGAGGATGACACACAGCAAAGGGAAGCAGGTCGGATTCGAACCTGCACCGCTGCAGCAACTCCGTATATGGGTCGCCAGCTCTACCGACTGAACTAACCGGCAGGCGCCCCCAAGTCACACTTCCAGCTTTCTATTGCTACTTTTACGTTTACTGTTCCCTTTTTTGGTTTGACTGGTTGTAAAGAATGTAAATGTAAATATAGAAAAAATATTCTGGACACACACGCACACACGCACGCATGCACGCGGACACCGATTCAAACGTGAATGTAAATTAAACCTCTGATATTACCTGGGCAACTCCGGCAGACCAGTGTGCAAGCAAGATGGAGTGACAGCGGGGACGGCCAATCACACAAGAAACGGCAGAGCCAATCGAGGAGCTTGTAGGCGGTCTAAACTAAGGGTAACAGGCTTCAGCTGGAGCGGCCATTTTCCGCTTGGTCCTAGTGCTTGACGAGTCTCTGTTTACTATAGCGTAACATTGTTTTTGGACGGTAAAAACTGCAGGGGACCGAAACGGCCCAAGATGGGATTTATTTTGCGTGAGAAATTGGATGTGTGGCGTGAGTGCGTGTGAAATCAGGCAAAACCGTGTGTCACACGGCGAAAGCGTGAGAGTTGGCAGCTCTGTAGATAGATAATTATCATGCCAACATTAAAATACACTCAGTATTTTGGGTTGAACAGTCCTTTTAAGACATAACATCACTGAGAAAATGGAGGAAAAAAGTTTGAGCTCTGTAAGGGGCATAAAAATGGTGATAAAATTACCCCAAACAGCTTGTGTATTATCCTATAATCGTTGTGGAGCCAATTAAAAAATTTCAAGATTAGTCAAAAGATAAATTTATACCACAATTCAGTCTGTGATAAAACCACTGCTTTCAACAGTGTTGGTGCTTATGAACGCCTACACATGACACAGTCTGGATCTGCTCCACATTTCCAGACATTTAGGGTGTCGTGGAGAAGGGCTGTGTGCACCTCCACTGGCAAACTAGTGAGTGTCGTTAGCCATGCGAACTTGAGTGGTGATTCATCTTACTTGAGACTATGCATAATGCCAAAAGTTTCATTTCAGTCAACTATTTCTAAATAGCAGTAACTGACGTTAAAATTCTTAGAACATAAAGGAACAACAAAAAACATTCTAAATGGGATTTTTTAATATAAAAAAAGTTAAGTGTGAAATCTTTTTCAGTAAATATGGTTTTATTAAAGTGTGCTTAACATATTGTACAGTATATCATTTGGAAAAACAATTTCGACTCAAGGTCTGTCCTGGAGCCTATACCATCCTCATCAGCAGGTGGACTTAGCTCGGTTGTTGTTGAAACAGAAGTTCAAATCTTCATTCTTCCAGGCCCTTTAAGGACTAGTAGGATTTGGATCTCCATTACCAGTTTAAACGTGGCAAATTGTGCAACCCATCAGTCCTTCCAGAAAAGTTTTTTTGTGATTGTTGCGGGCAAAAATCCTTCATTATGCGGCACGTTTTCTTAAAAAATGCAATGGAATATGCGGGATATTTATAAAATTTTATGCGATGAAATTGCGGGAAACTTGCGGTTTGATGAAAAAGAGAGAAAAAAGTGATTCCCCCAACACCCTGTTCTCACTGGGCTACTACCCTAATGTAAAGAGTCATTTCTTATTACTTCCTATGATAAGCAAGCATACTACATCACAGAAAGTGCTGGGAATATTTAAGTTCTCATCTTGTTTTATTTCAGACCTTAATAAACACATGGCTCAAACTTACAAAACACTGTTGAGTCAAACAAGTTCTGTAGCTTTACAAAAGGAATATGCTACAACTTCTGTAAAAATTAATAAATAAAATATAAAAATTAAAATGTGTGCTTCCTGTTTACAGAAAACAGACATCTTCTGTTAAAATAAGTGCTTCCAATGCACAAAGTGCAATCTATTACTGTGACGTAAATTTACATACTACTAATATACTTACAACTGTAAGGTTTTCATCGCGGGGTTTGCAGCTTTTCGATGATGTTCACGTCGCGTAATTACCTCACTTCATAACGTTCCCATGGGGAACAGGGGAAAATGGCTGCTCTTGAGTGAAGTAAACGCAACATTTTTCAACTTTCTGCTCAGATATATGTGACTTTTTTGCAACGAAAATGTGGGGATTATGAAATCATGCAAGCCCTGCATATTTTGCGTGGAAATCGGCAATTTATGCGGCAAAAGTGCAGCGTATTTGAAAAAATGCGGCCCCTGCATAAATATGCAGACTTTGGCTGATTATGCATTGAATTATGCAATCGCATAATCAAGTTTTTCTAGAGGGACTGACCCATGATGACCCTCTGTGTACAATATGGCTCAGCCAACGACTTTTCACCTTTTGATCCCTGATCTTCCCTTTAATTTCAAGTGAGGTACTGACTTATGCACTCATTAGAAGTGAGTGGCTCAGCTTGTACATGAATAAAAATACAGAAAAAAAAACTGCATGGTTTTGCCCTAAACTGCATAGGATTAGTATAAAGTGGGCATGTCTGTAAAGGGGTTACCCATAGAACCAATTTTCATTCAGAAGTCTTGAAGTCAAGGGATCCCATTGAAGAAGTCAAGTTTTTCTATCGCCAAAATTTAGACTAAATTTGGAACATTAATAAGCTCCCTTCCCGACATGCTATCATGTCATGGTTGGTACCAATGGATGTGTTAGGTCTTCTATGATACCAATCCCCTACAGCCTCTGAAAGACGGTGTGATAGAGGTAAGAATAATGGGATGGCGATTCTTATTTTCAGGTGATTATACACTAATGAAAACAAACCTATGAATATTATATTCCATTTCTGCCAGTAGATGCTCCTAAATGTTACACACTGGTCCTTTAAGCCAATTTGAACCTCTACAGTTTCATGAAAAGAGCAAACTCCATCTGCCGATGAAGATCTTGTGATATGACTGAAAAGACTAAATAACCTTGAGAAGAGATTTTTCTACGGTCAAGAATGAACTTAAAACTTGATATATCATAAAATGTAGGAAGGTAATGTGTAAAATAGTAACTGATTTTTATATTTTATAAGAACACGAAAGGACAAGTGAACCACAGTAATGACAGACACAGTTATTTGTTCCTGTCACCCTTGGAGAGAGGGAGACATGGTGGCTGATGGGAAACAGAAAGGGAGAGCTGGAGATGATATGTGTCATGCTGGTTGATCCATCCCTCCCTGCAGGCATATGGAGTACCACAGGGATTATCCTCCCCCCCCCCCTTCATAAGCACAGAACCACACATTCACCATCTCAAAGCGCTCTCCTACATCTGCAGCCACGTTGATGCAGGGAGTGCTGACAAAATACCAAAACAGCACAGCTCCGTCCTGTGAGTAATGAAGAGCAACAGGAAGGAAAAGCAACACGATATTTACCACATCGAGGGTCACAGATACTAATGTGTACAATATGGCTCAGCAAATGACTTTTCATCTTTAAACCCTGATTTTCCTCTTAATTTAAAATTAAAGGCATAATGAGGATTTTCCTAGAAACAATGTATAGACTCACACACTATGTATGTGTTCAGTTCCACCACAGGAATGCAGAGAGCATAACACATAAATCTGCTGGTACATTAATCTATAGGTTTCCTGTAGGTAGTTTTTCACCAGAGTACTGGTCTTTTGACCCAACTGGGTCACATCTCTGTCCACTAGTGTCAATGGGTACGTTTGTCTTTACAAGCACATGACTTGCGTATGTTACCCATCTTATCACCCTAAAGACTTTGGATTGGTTCTGCAATGCAGGTTTTTTTTTTTTAAACTAAAGTTTCACATTGGCCTTGCTGATGTATTGATGGGGCTGATTTCTTTAAGCATCGTGTAAGTAAGTAATGAAACTGACAGATGCAGAATGCGAATGTGAATTTATTCTCATCAAACTTACATATAGGTATGTTCCCTAGCGTTCTTCAGCAGCACAAAAATGACTAGATGTTCTAGAACTCATTTGTGAAGTGTGTTGAAAAAATTTACAGTGCGCTAGGAGGACATCTGGGAGTGAAATTATGCTACCGTGTAAGTGTGGTGCTATTTTGAGCCTTGTTAGTGGTATAGAAATAGCTTTTTTTTTAATGGATTTCTTTTCACTTTACTCTGTGCCCCATTGACTAGCGTTATAAGGTAATTAGCGGTTTGTGCTAAAACTGGTCATGTTCGATTAGCTTGAAAACATATCCCAGAGAACGGACCAACTCGGTACACATGTGTTATTAACCCCATGTTCATTTTGCGCCGGAATTGTCCTTTAAGATGACATTTTGTAGAGCTGCACATTTTCGGTAACACTTTATAATGAGTACACACTATAAAGCATTAGTTAAGCATGAATAAATAATGAAATCATCATTTATAACGCATGAATACACATTAGTATGTAGTTTATAAACACAGTTAAAAATGTTTTATTCATCATTGATAAGCACATTAGTTATGGATTAGTAAATACTGAATTCATCATTTATAAAGCATGATTCTGCTGTAAATAGTCATTACTATGTGGTTTATAATCACAGTTATAAATGTTTTACTCTTCATTGTACTGTACATTTCTGCATGCACTTGCACATCCACTATTCAGACATGTATTAATGATTAGTGACTGTGTTAGCAGATGTTCTATAAAACTCACAACAAATTCATTTTCTAATGATGGCCTATAAACAGTTATTAATGCAGGAATTCACAGTTACAAAGCACTTACTACTCGTTAATTAAGTATTTTGTGTGAGCTCATCTAAAGTGAGCACTATCTATGGCTTATTAAGCATTTACAAATGAGATATAAAGGCTGACAATGCCTCGAGACTCACAAAATGTTCAGTTATCTTAACAGACGAAGGAGAGACACAACACAAAGGGATATAGAACATATTGTATTGATATTTACTGCAACTTCCCAACATATTGTATGAAGACGAACAAGGGTGGTTTATGAAGACATGCTATTGTTGTGATCTTATCTGTTTGGGACGTGTACGTTGAGCTCCCGCTCTCAGCACGTCATCAACGTGATGACGGTGGGAGGCGGGATGTTACGTCATATTTACGTTAACTCTCAGAAGTTTCTGACAGTGCAGCCAAGGGGAGCATGGAGAAGCACATTGGAGTCGGCGGCCATCAGCGGCACTAGTGGTGAGTATGTGTCTTTGTTTGGTAACACACATTGAAAGCTAACGTTAGCTTGTCAGCAGCTGCAGGTGTTTGCCCTCGCTCCCCGACAAACGTTACTAACGTTACCGACCTGCCCGCGGTGGCTAAGCCAACCTAGTCTAGTCTCGTCTAGCCGGGCGAGGTGAGGGGGGTTACCTTGGCAGCTCTCGAAATAAGGGGCGGGTTGAGAGGGGTACAAAAAAAATATTTTTATATATATTATGGGGAAAAAAAAAATAAAAAAAAAATTTTTTAATTTTTTTTTTTTTAAAAAATTTTTGCTTCTGCCATAGATAGTGCTCCCCTTGGCTGGTCACTCCATTACTTTATTCATGCTTAACTAATGCTTAATAATGTGTACTCATTATAAAGTGTTACCACATTTTCATTCAGTGGAAATAATTTTGATTGATTTTATGCCCCGAAATTCATACTGGAAAAATTTTAACGGGTTTAAACCCATACTAGACAATTCAAAAGTAGTTAAAAATTTGTATTAATGGTTTAATGATGAATTCATTATTTATTCATGAACGGACCCTTGATGTTGTGGTACATTTAAGTGTTACACATTTTATTCGTGGAAATAATTTTGATTGATTTCCCAAATTATTTTGTAACCCACTGACATCAAAAGTAGTTAAAAATTGTTTAATGGATGTGTAATGACGGACCCGATGTTGTGGTAAAAAGGTTAAAATCTATTTCTGATAGCAAAATATAATAATAATGCCATATTATATCATATAGTATATTTTATATATTAGTATATTTTAGCAGTATTCACTATCTTTAATGAAATTCCACATTTCCACAGGAATACCCACAGGAATTGACAAGGTGTAAACTGCATCCAAAGCATTCCAACTTCCTGTTGGTGTACATTTGAACAAAGGCTTGTGCTGTGGGACTCTATGCATACCTGCTGCTGTGTGCTATACAGAATGTGTAAGAGCATTCGTATCACAGAAATTCCCATCCCTCAATAACCTTCTCACATCTTTATTGTCCTCTGTTCACGGATGGAAAAATATATTTTTCTCTAACAGCTGTGGGACTTTGCATTGAGTTTCCTCTTTTCTCCCTCTCGGCAGATCAATCCATCTGCCCTTCTTCTGTAGAACAAAGATGCCACGTATGAAAGAGAGATAAAACAAACAGAACAAATGCGCTACCTCCAGAGCATGGAGTCACATATATTGCTAAATCTATGATAAAGTCACAAAAGGAATCCCTCTGCCTTGAAGACTCAGAGATACCCTTCCTCCCCACCCCTCCCCTCCCTGTATCTGTCGGGCTGAGCGCACAAAGAGAATAAATCGTCCCTGTTCATGTGGGAGTCGAGCTTTGAAAATTCACATTTCCCTCCTGCTAACAAATGCTACTCAGATAGAAGCTGTTTGGGGAGGAGTGTTGTACATAGTTCTACTAAATACAAATGCTTCTGTACTCAAAACAGACACAGTTTCATGTGCAGGAAGTCCAGGGAACCTTAAGATGCTCTTGAGGCCTGGTCACAATTAATCTATATGTCTTTGCAAAATACTTGCTTCTGGAAGCTTGGAGGTGTAGTGACTTCTCACAGCGTGAGTTGGTGAACTGCTGTAGCTGTTGAGCTACCGCTAGTCACAAAAGCTCCCATATATTTCTATTTAAGGTTCTATGTACCCTCAAAGGTCAGTACTTTGTAATGTTATTTGGTCAATGGGGTGAATTTGTGGGTTCACCACAGTTGAACAACACAAAAAAGTCCAGCAGACTGGATTCATCGCTGTGAGCAAATCCACTTCCAATGGAATCCCCTTGATTAGCAGAAATTCCAATTTCCAGAAGTCCTGTGACTTTCTGAAACCGACGATCTGACATTAAAACCCACTTCCCTCAGTGATTGGTCTGCTGTGTGGAGGTGAGAAAAGAGCCAGAGTTTGAACTAAAAGCATTCTTTTTCATTCTTTCTTTTACAGCTATTTCAGTCAATTTCTCTGAACCCCAAATTGCTCCTGATGCTGTGCCATCAGTGTGGGAATGTGTGTAAATGTGTTAGTTTCTGTTCTAATGAGCCTCTGCCATCACTGTATGAATGTGTTTGAATGGGTGAATGTGACATGTAATGTAAAGCGCTTTAAGTGGTTGGAAGACTGGAAAGGTGCTAAATAAGTGCAGTCCATTTACAATATATACCAGTTGTATATAGAAAGAGTTTCCTAACAATCCGGTAGCAAGCTTGTTTTTATTGAAGAAAATGGTGCACATTTGTGAACCATGGCGGAACAATAGAGAGAAGTGCTCGGCAGAGTGATACAATACAGAATACAGTTTTGCATTGTGTATGTTCAAACTAACTACCCCAGCTTTAATGAACTGAAAGAGAAACCTCTCATGTACAATAACACCCTGATTCCAGCGGGCACAGCCCTGTGACTTTTTGTCTGTCACATGGTTTTGTCTACAACACCGGTTCATACCCAAACAGGAGCATTTCAGAAGCGGAGCATTTTGCTCACCTAATTTAGCTAATTTAGTGATTATTCCTTGATCTTTATGCTTATACCATGGGTAGGCTACTTAAATTGTTTCATTTTTTGTCTGTTTCCGGATCAGGAGTCTACACAGTGCTACTACTAGCTTCTGTCAAAAATAGACGTCTGTGGACGCATCTGAAACGACACTTCTGGTGGAATCACAAGCATCATCTAGATCTGCATTGATCAGGTGGTTGCATGGCAGCCATGCCCTGTGGAATCAAGTAGTAAAGCAGCTGTGTACAACAGACAGTGTAAGAATCACTCATATGCATTTGTGACAAGTTGTATAAAACAATTTATTCATACATACAATTTATTTTGAGTTAAACATAATTCATTTGAAAAGCTAATTTCAGTTTGATGTTATCACAGTTATTATAGTATCTATTTTCAAAATATGTAATTTAATTCATAGTAGTTGTGAATGTATATGAAGACTATCCAACTAGTGAGTAATACCAAGAAGAGGCATGCAGATAGGTAATACAGATCCTTGTCTGTTTGTTTTCCCTATCCTTCTCCCGTTACTATTCCCCTTTTTAAGGTAATTACCGTTTGCAAAGCACTGTAAACTTATGAACACATGTTGATAGTACTTTTCCTTATGTTACTCTGGTTTTTAATGGAAAATACTTCAGACGTGTAAGCTAGCAGCAGGGTACCTCGTGGCCACGCTGTAAAGTCTGAGTGTTGACATTGGTGTTTAAGTTTGTTACTGTTTCAAATATATTAATATATTTGTGTCTAGTTCATGTCAACAAGTTACAAATTCATTTCATCATTCCATGATAACTTAGCTGAAAAAGATCATTTAAATGTCATGAGATAGCTGGTTAAAAGTATAATTTACATGTCATGTGGTTATTTAGTTAAAACAATAATTTAGATAATTTAGAATATGTTAAAAAGACACTCACGATATCTGTGGTCCTGAAACTGAGTGTGCGTATGTATACATGTGTCTGGTGTTTGTATGCATTGTTTAAAGTAATATTCAATACAGACGAGTGAAGGAAAGAGCTGCATGTGTGTTTTCCTCATCCTTCTCCCGTTACTGTTCCCCTTTTTAAGGGCACAACACATTTATAGATCAATGTGTGATGTGCTGCAACTGTCTTGCATGCTCTGTCCTTGGCATCAAAATAGGTCACAGAGAAAGATAATTTCAAGGAAAAACCAAACTTTTAGAGGGTTGCTAGCGCTGGTTAATCAAAATAAGACAGATTTCTGTATTAAAAGACCAGTGTGAAGGATTTAGTGGCATCTAGCAGTAAAGTTGCATATTACAACTTACTAAACACTGCTCGCATCTGTACTTGACAACCTAGGGAACAGGCTATGAAGGAGAAACTACTGTGGCTGCAAAACTCGCAAAAAAAACCGCCCTGTTCACAGTGTTTTGATTGTCCGCTCTGGGCTACTGTAGAAACAACCTCTAGATAAAAATGGTTCATTAAAAAGCCTAACGATTCCTATATACAGCTGATTATACATAAATTCTCCTAAATGTTACACACTGGACCTTTAAAGTTGATTGAACCATCAGTTGTATCTATCACGGCGTCTAGGCCATGACAAAAGGAAATTACAGAAATAGCAACAGAAAATATGAACTAAACGAATAGTCAGGCGGCTGTGGCTCAGAGGCAGAGCGGGTCATTCCTTAATCGGAAGGTTGTGGGTTCGATCCCCGGCTCCTGGTGCCACACGCTGAAGTATCCTTGAGCAAGATACTGAACCCCAAATTGCTCCCGATGCCGTGCATTGGTGTGTGAATGTGTGTGAAATGTGGCACGTAGTGTAAAAGTGCTTTGAGTGGTCGGAAGACTAGAAAGGTGCTATACAAGTACAGGTCTATTTACCATTCAGTCAATAGATTAGTAGTGTGATGAGCGGATGTGTGAAAGTGTTGTATTGTATGATCTAATATAAGACTATATATATAACGACTAAACAAAACAAAAGAAATGCAAGGGGGAGAGCCAGCGGTGTAGTAAGAGAGCGGAAGAATGGCGACGGCAGATGATAAATGCATTCTGGATGGATTGGCTAGATGCACCACTGAATTGGTTCAGTCTGAGCCCCACTGTAGCTGCCTGGAGGTCTGTCTTTGGGTTCTTTATTTCAGTGGTTTTCAGTAAATTGTAAGTACAACTTATCAAAAAGACACATTTGATTGCAATTTCAGTGGCATCTGTGTTATTGCATGATAAGAAATTGGTTTGCCATAAATTCAGAGATGGATTCTAAACATTTGAAATGTAGCATTTAAGTGTTTTTCAGTTACAAGGTTGCGCTGTATTGTACCTCTGTACCTCCTACAGGAATTTGTTTATCAACCAAATGTTTTGCGCTGGTCAGGGTGTACTTGGCTGACAAAATATTTCAAAAGGAATACCTTATTTCAAAAGTTTGAGCACCACTGCCTTATGTATTTTTGAAAACTAGTTTTGGATATTCACATAATAAAAACACTGGTCCTCTCTGTTTTAAAAACGTACTCCTCCGTTATCCAACAGAGCTCAGATTGAACAGGAACTCACAAACTCACAGATCAGCGGCTGTAAAATGAAATCCCCCTTCGTAGTTGCTATTCTTCATGTTTATGAGCTGGACTGAACCATCAGATGTCCAATCAAAAAAAAAGTGAGAAAACTGTTTTTGTTCTTATTTCTAATGAGAAGAAGAACTCCTGGTGCCTTGATTTAGCAGCGGGTCAGAGTTGACGTGCTTCATGTGGGATGATTAAGGCGGCTGAGAGAGTTAATTGAGTTTTTCTGCCTGTTGACTTTCAACGCCTCCTAAAAAAAAAAAGTGATGCAAATCCTGCAGTAGTTGGAATGAAGAGGATGCTAGTTAATTGTAAAGCTGTCTCATTTGCAGATGCCCTGCTGGTGAAGACTCCCAGACTTACCTTCTCTCCTGTCAAACACCCCAACTGGTAATTATGGACTAATTACAAACACACAAACACACACACACACACACACACACACACACGCAGGCATGTGGTGAGTCTTAGAGCAGCAGATACACACTTCTCTAGAAAACCTCTTTGTTCCTTGGATACATCCAGGAGAGGCTAAAGAGGTGGTTTAGCTTTGTGTATTTTGTATTTAATTAGATTTGTTAAAAATATATGTAGAAAACAAATTCTGTAAATAATCCAATTTAAAGGTGTGGATGTTCGAAGATTATAGTTTAATTAAGATTTTATTGTCTAGTAGCTTTTCCCCTACAGAGGCCACATTGTTCATGTTCACAAGCAGTGCTTGAAGTTATCAAATATTGGTACTTCCCTTGCTGACATGTTGTCTCTTCTCTACTCTAAAATGAAGCACCTCTGCATTACCATGCTGATGATAGAAAAAAGCACACTCACATAATATGGCATGCCCTGCCAAATTATTGAAATAATATATGGAATGAAACTTAAATATATGGAACCAAATCTGAAGTCATCAGGGCACTGGTGCCCTCTCATGTTTAAGATGTGTAAAATTATTCTGTACATAAGTTGCTTCAGTCAGTCGAATCATGCCCATTCAAGGTAGAAGCTTTTCATACGATATAAAGCAGTTGTTGACAGTTGACATTCATAGATCAATGACTGATTTAATGACTTTCCTGATTTAATCACATTGAGTCTTTTGCTGCTTCCTATGCATTGTGAATTGCCAATATAGGCCCGCAATCGCTAGGATGTTAATTATCTCTTCATTACTTCATTACTGCTTCTTACAGATTCAGTGCCGACTCACTCATAGTCCCACACTTATTGCAGTAACATCCTTAAGGAATAATATTAGGATGTCGATGTCGAAAAACACAAGATGGCGCAGCGCCTTGGTCACATGAGATTTCATTCCATATATTCAACCTTCCATTCCATTTAGTGGAGCAGTTAAAAGCTTTTTTAAATCAATGTACAAGATAGCGACTTTTGTGCACGGTAACATCTTGAACTTACCCATTAGAATGATTGCTGACACCTGGGAGCTGTTTCTTGACACAGTGTTAACGGTAAATAGGCTTTCTGTAATGACACATTCAGTCATATCCACAGTAACAGGAAAACAGTTCTGATAAAAACAGATCAGTTTAAACAAATGAGAAAAAGACCTAATTGTACAAAGCCTTTCTGTTCCTGACATTTCCTCCTCTCACTGAGAGAAATAAGACTTTTCTTTTCCCCGACAGTATTTTGAACCTTGACTAATTAAAGTGAGTGCAGCTGTCAGCTTTAAGCATGTCAACTTTTCTTATTTTTCAGCAAGCTGTTTCCTCGTCATCTGA
The DNA here is from genome assembly GCF_905237075.1 of Dicentrarchus labrax. Taxonomy (NCBI): domain Eukaryota; kingdom Metazoa; phylum Chordata; class Actinopteri; family Moronidae; genus Dicentrarchus; species Dicentrarchus labrax. The sequence continues at coordinate 2,018,669 of NW_026136709.1, forward strand.
CATGACGCTTTTCTCGCCGACTCAACCTCAGTTCAACCGTCATAGTTCAGCTGTCACTCAGAGGGACGCAGCGATTGGGCTGTAGCTCCATTTCATGTACAGTACATGAGTGAGCTTGTGTCAAGACAGAACAACATCCTTTAAGGCATGCATGAGTGGCAAAGCCCGCTCACACCTTTTAAGAGTGTTTTCAGACAGCAAGCAGAGCAATATCGATGTTATGTATCTCGCTGTGCCAGCAGTTAATCAGCTCCTCTATCGTTTATAGTACAGTCTGTAATTGCCATGGTCTCACGGCAAGGTGCAATGGTAGCTGAACCGTCATGACCTACAGATGCAATGGCAAAAGTGTTGTGCACCTTAATGAGAGCAGCAGCCCTCCCTCTACTTCCCCCTTTGCTGTCGACGTCTGCAGCACGGCTTCTGTCGTGCTCACATTTGTATTTACAAGTCAACAGTAGTGTTGTCACAATACCAAAATTATTGTTACGATACCGATACCAAGTCAAGAATTGGGATTTCGATACTTTTCTGTAGCAGAAGAAAATGGAAATATTTAAAATATGATGGGGATAAATTTGTCATAACAGAGGACCTAAATAGTTTATGTGTAATAACTTGTGACTAACTTTGCATCTCTATATGCAGTGGTTATAGTGATAACTGCTAACATTTACTTAACCATAACATTACCATAATTAATAATAGGAAATAATGAGTTAACCTGATGTTATTTAAGCTGTGATATATGGATTAATATATGCTAATGTTTCCTGTACTTCAATGTCTGATTTCTTTGATGGTTAACTTTATATTTGAGTCCATCATTTCTTACAAGACGTTTCACAAATACACCTCCTTTGCGTAGATCTGTGCTCTTTCAATGCTGTAATAACCTAATATAAATAAATCACTGACAAACATGCACATACTCTGATTATAATCATATAGCCTATAGATCACTTTAGCTGATGTTTGTATGCTTTATTTTAGCAGCTTGCAAATGATTAACGTTATCTGTGACAGCTGCGTTTTCAGAGATGTTGAATTAGCCGTAGGCAGGCTATTGGTTAGCCATGAGGATAATGCCCATAGTCAGCCTACTATTTCTCTAGATAGCCTCGTCAAACTACGGTGGTGCAAAATAGTGACTTCTCACAAAATAAACCATAGCCTACTCATTTGACTTATTTAAGGGCATGAACGTGATCGTGTTATCTTTCACATACTAACCTGTCGGTCTTTAAACTCCTTGTACAACTCGGCGTGCTTGTCGGCCAAGTGTTTCTCCAGGTTGGAGGTGTTGGCTCCCTTTGTTTGCATTTGTTTGTAGCACTGACGACAAACAGGTCTCGACTTATCGGTAGCTTTGCCCTCACTGTCAGCAAGGTAGGCAAAGTACTTCCATATTTCACTCCTCGCGTCATCTTTTTCTACCAGTCGTGGACCGGCGGCCACAGTATCACTTGTGCTCGCACATTGAGCCATCTCGTTACAGTGTTTGTCACATGACAGCTGCAGCTTCTTTGCTGCGTGCGTGAGGAGAAAAAACACAGACGTCCATAGGGAGGCACTGGAAGCATGCGTTGCACACACCAACATGAAATACGTCTCTTACAAATCTGGAACGCGGCCATTCTTAAAAGTATCGATACTAATACATTTAGGAATCGTGACGTTTTTAATTTCTGAGAATTGCGATACTTTTGAAGTATCGTGCACCGTGCAACACTAGTCAACAGAGGCGGCAACAGACATTTCTCGCTGTCTGAAGGCACCATATACAGAATGCTGCAGCGACTGCTAACTGCAACAAAAAAGAGAGTAGCCTCTTTGCATTGACTTCCTATTCATTTTAAGGTTCAACGATTGCTTGTAAAGCGGTCCATGGCACTGCTGCCAAAATAGGTTGGACAATGACTCTTGTCCCCCCATTTTCAGGTGTTATGGTAACCAACATCAACATTCTACTCAAAATACAAGTCATTTCTTTTGTGTAAGGAGAGTAAATCTGATCCCTACAAAAACAAGATATATCTCTGCTTTTACCCCAACCCAACCCTGCATAGGCCTGTTCCTTTCTGGGCAGTGTACCCCACACTGCGACGTCTCCACTGGACAGTGTTCCCCACACTGCAGACCAGTCCTTTGGACCCTCTGGACTAGTATATACCTGGTGTTTCACAGGATTCAACTATCCGGTCTTTTCCTTTAATGGCCATTGTATGTTTCCTGTATCTGTTATCTGAAAAGTCTTGACCTATAGAAGAGCAAGTCGGATTATATGGCTAGGAAGAGGCAAGCACCATATTGTCGAAGAAAGTCCAGTTCAGGTTTGCTGTGGTGGTGTGAGTTTATTAAAGCATGGCAGCATCCTGGTGAATTTACATACACAGAGCAGATCTTAGTAGACCGGCAGAATTGGCTCTCTGATATAATTTGGTCAGTAAGTCTGCTAAATGTGGATTTTCTTCATCAAAACCATGCTAGCTTGTCAGGAAGTAAAAGAAAAAGAAATAATGCTCCAAAGTCCATTTTCAAAGGGAACCCTTGACCTATGACCTCAATATCTTTACTAGATATATTGATTCCACTGATTTATCACCATACAAAAATGGTAAGCTAGGCTGAGATTGAGAGGAAGTTAACATAAAAAAATTAACTAGCGTATTACATCATCCAAAACTGAATGCCACTCTTACTTTAAAACTCATTCTGGCACCACTGCTCCATAGTCTGGCTCCAGCATTTATTTGTGTATTTTGTGCCCATGCAGCTCCACTCAATTTCTTCTGAATTCCCCCTCTCTAGACTGAATGTGATTGTGCATTTCTCTGGGTCTCCAAACAGTGGAACAGTCTTCCTGTTGAAAAGTGTCTTCTTGTGGAAGCCTCATGTTAAAGAAAGAAAGGAAAGAAAAAGACGAGGTAACAAGGTGAAAATATTCTATAGCATAAACTTCCAGCTGTCCCCACCCACAGCAGTGCATAGCTCTGGTCCTGGTCCAGTATGCAACTTGTACAGTGTGATGTAGAAACCTGAAGCCACCAGTGCACATCCACTGAGAATGGACTTTACAGTGAAGTAGGAGACATCTTGTGTCCAGCAGCAAAACTTAACATTTGCATATTCAGAGATTCTGGAATTCTTAATGATGTAGAAGGAGTAGATGTTTTAAGGATTTTAATGTGGAAATTCCAATTTTTTTGCAGATCATATCAGACACACATTATTGTTCCATGCTATAACTATTTGTATATATGTCTTGATAGATGTCTGCAAGGAGGGAATCTTTATTTTTTAATTTTACCCCTTTGCTTTCTGTTCTCAAACTTCTCCCTCCTGCTTCCCTCTTGTCTTTGTAAACAGTATTATCATCATGTTTGGCAGCCCACCACGGAGCTCAGTATCCACCTCCAGTCTGTCTGTGAGCCGCCTTGTTATCCCACATGCTATCACCATCAGAGCCCGGCTCCCCATTCAGCCCAATTCATCTGAGCCTCCAGCTGCTCCTTCCACGGCCGCACATAATATTTACTCGGCCTGGCCCCAGTCCAGCCACTGAATGCAAATGATAGATGTTGCACTCTGTTGAGGGAAATATCATCCACGTTTTGCTCAACACGAGGAAGTGGCGTGCCAAGCTCGCTTTCAAGGTCAGAGCTCGGTGCCGTGGAGAGCCTCCCGCCCATCTGGAGAGAGGAAAGCGTAGTGTCCTTCACACGGAGCTGGCTGCCTTCTCTGCACTGCAGCTCCTGCTTCACACAGCCGCAGATACGCCCATCTGATCAACAGGTGGCAACTAAGTACTTAAGTACTGAACTGGTTTGAGGTTCTGGTAGAATTTTTTTTTAATATTATACTTTTTGTTTTTCAGCCGCATCGCAAACCAAGGAAAAAAATCAAATGAAATCAATATGACAAAATCCTACATCCTACATCCTGAAATCCATACTCATACCCACCCATGTAGAAACTCATAATGTAGTAAGTACGCTGTAGCCGGTTGGACACTTGTGTTGCCTGTCAGTTACGTCAGACAAATAATGTCAGACCCTACCCTTAACCCCAACACCAACCCAGTCCAATCCAGTTTCTTAAACACACATTAAAAAAACATACTCAAAAGTCAGTTCCAGGTTTTGCAGCACATTCACACAAAACTTACATTTGTGGAAGCTGACTAGGGAACAAAAATAGGACCCAAATGCAGACTGGCAGAGCAGGAGAAGTTTAGTAACAAAAAACATGTGGTCAAACATTAAACTAAAAAAAAAATCCCAAAACTGAGGAATTAGTCCATAGAAACACGAAGGAAAAACAAACAAACCAGGAAATCAAGGTGGAAATAACACAATCTATTTTTCGCAGTTCACAACAGCATTCAACAGGCTATTCATAGGCAGCGCTATGAAGAACCAGCTGCCTCTCATAGCATAATGTAAGAATCACACTATACTGATCTGAGTTCAGTAGCAGATCTGACATTCAGTACCCACACATTGCTATTTAATGTTGGCTTAATAGGCTGTCACTGTCCAGAGATCAGTGGTAAAGCTGTCACATGTCACTCACATGATGATGTTACCAGCGTTGGCGAAGTTGCTCAAAAAATACTTACTCTTTTCAAAGGTAATAATTACTTTTGAAAATGTCTATTTTTACGAGATTTAAGATTCAATTTATATGTTCTACCTCTGATCTCACCAGTCAATTTTCATAGAAACAGAGACACACCAGAATTGCATAATACTATTTATACTAGCTTTATCTCTGTTTGTGGAATCAGGGGTCAACTTCCTCCATCAAAAAAGAAAATAAGCATTTTTAGTTTTTATCCAGCAATTTGTCTTTTGAGCTGAGCAGAAAGTATTCTGTGTGCCAGGGTCAAGTGTCCACACTGAGTGATACAGAGAAGATGTAGGCAGGTGTGTCTGATATGACCAACCACAGCTGCATGGATCTCTTGGTGTGGATGTAAGCGTATTGGAGGAAAGAAACATTTTGTAAAATATATAGCAAATGTTTTGCATAGAATTAAAAAATTTGGCAAACTGCAAATTGAAATACAAACTGACACTGGATATGAGGGGAAAAGTTTTTGTCTCTGAATGCCACCATCTGGCTGAGTGGGTTAATTGTTTTTATTCTGTAGTGCTGTGGATTAGAGAGTTATTTATCAAACATTATTTCAGTGACGTATTTAGGAGTTATGCCTCCCTCCGGCTGGGCCATGAAGAGAAAGATGAAGGAAGGAGAATATTAAAATATGCTTCCAGCCCTGTGGGCTTGAACCCCTACCTGTAAAAGAAATGAAATCCTTTTAAGTCATGTCTATATTTCACACTGCACTAAATTCTGATATCATTGACATTGAGGAAGTGTAGAAAATCCAAACAAAAAGACTGTTAAAGTCTGGTTGGGATGGTTTAGTAGGCAGTAAAGTAATGTGAGTCCTTTGAAAGGAATGTTAGCTTTGACCACAAGCTGGGATTATAAAAAGGCTTTTCCAATACAGTGTGCATCCAAATAATGAGCAATATGTGAGGGCTGCTTATGGATGCAGATAAATTAGGAACAGTCACACAGCAGCAGAAAAAGGTATTTGTATTCAGACCATTGTATATGGTCTGAAAGGTTGGATAACCCATGTAGGCAGGAAAACAAAAACATCTAATAATTTTTATAGTTTTTTTCAATACTTTAAAGAAAGTGCAGGGAATATCAATTTAGACTATTAGTCATTTATTTTTATTATTGTGGCCTTTAAATACAGAATTTGCATATATTTTTGTTGCTCTGCTAGAAATTGCAGTAAGCTACTGGATTGTAGGCCATGCAGATACTGTAACGCCTATACGCGACCAGGCACGGCTTTATGACGTCTCGTCTGGAGCTCAGTTTGGCTCCATCTTCAGAGCTTTTTGCCTGCCCGTAGTTGTTACTTTTCTCTGACCTAGCTCTTACTGATTAACTTTTGGCCTAGTGCCACATGTTGTGATGTAATGATGTAGTGTGAGTCTCCACAATTGACAGTATATATAATGGACAGAGCTTCTGGGCCTGTGAAGTGAAGCCAACATGGGGGGGGAGCTCCATTGGCTGCAATAAAAAAAACCTATACCATGAAGTCTTATGGAGAAATGAGCTGACTTCTCATTTGATTTATTAGCTCAGTAAACAGTTTACACAGTCTCCACAGGGTATTTTACTTTGAAAACTGATCGGATTCTCTATGCCGTGTCTGTGTGTGACTTCTTATTTACGAGCATTGTCTATAACAGCCCGATGGATTTTGGCTGTAACCACCATAGCAATTGACATTCATTACATGTTCCTCTGAATTCAACTAAACTCTGCTAGTCCTTACTTCCAGGTGTGAATACACAGTATTTGAACTGAATTTGGCTTTCCTGTTTGATATTCATCCAACCCTAGATCAGGTTCACAGGCTCTTAGTGAGCTTTTTGAATAATATCATTTGCCACTATCATGTGATTGCTTGAGGAATTTACAATAAATCATTATAGTTTATGGCTTACCTAATTAGTTCTAGTACTGGTTCTAAATTTGTAATTTCTTCAGCATGTCTCACCTCAACTTCAATGTCCTACATTTCCCAGAATGCCTGCTGCTGACAGCCCACAGAGAAAAAGGGATATTTACATACATACATAGATATATTTTTAACATGGCCAGCTAGGCAAATAATTACTGAAAATTGGAGTGTGTCAACTATGGCCACTGTCTGTGCTGTCTATTGAAACTGTTGTTGAAGTCCAGTTTATTATAGAGGGTGGGTATTAATGTCTTACACTGAGCTCAGTCGCTGTGTGGTATGTTAATTTCACTTATAAAAACATAATATGAATGTCCCATTATCAAATCCTTGGGGAACACCCTGATTCTTTGTTATTTTTCTTCTAATTTCCCAGCATGGATATGATTGAACTGAATTATTCAGTGCAACGTATCAACATTAAACACTGGCTATCTTTGAACCCAAATTATTAGAAGACTGAGAGCTATAAAAAACTTTTACCTCATGTCATATTCTGATGTGGACACGGATTGATAAAAGAACATGTAAGAGACGTGCACTCATCTCAAGCAACACTTCCATAACCCTGTGATGGCCACATGTTATTTTTAGAGCGCTGACGGATGATAATGAGCATGTAAATGTTTGGTTTCCTTCCAGCACAGCAGAGAGAGAGAGCCAGACGCTTTCCCCCCATACAGATTTCTCTGGTTAAATCATCCCAATTAGCCAACAAACCCAGACGGTGTCTCTTGGGAACATGCTCCCTGCAGGAGGGCCAGATTAAATGAATCAGACTGTGCAGCAATGCTTGTGTTCCTCACAAAAAAACAACACTTTTCTTCTTTTCAAGTCTTTGATTTCAGACTGAATGGATTTCCAACAGATACATATTTAATGATTGTGTTTTCCACACCTTTGTGACTCCATATAGGGATTTGAATTCTAATCTTTGCCGGAACATTTGGAACATTTTCACATCCTATAGTCCCTGTGTACTCTGCTCTGAAGTCTGATGTATAATGAGGATCTCCTCAGCTGCCTAACAATCGCACACTATTAAAGTCACAGTGCAGAGCCTGAAATCCTTTTGTTCACTACAAAGAACTGTTTTAATATCTTATTTTAATATGAGTTTCCATAATTTAAGCTTTTGTTCCACTTGACTGTGAGAGGGTATCATCAGAGGAAGCACAGGCTCAACCTTTAGAGAGTGATACATCAAATGCTCGTGTAGAATTTCTCCTCTTTTGATTTCTAAGAACATTTAATATCTCATATTTAACAACTTTGATCACAGTGCTTCTTCTATCAAAGTGTGTCAGATGGAGTTTAGTCAAAGTTCGATTCTTTCTTTCCTTCTTCATTCACCAACAGACAAAGCCTGGTTCCTATCCTTGTAGAGATTTGATTTTCTCACTCCCTTCTACAGGATTTCAAACTAAAAAGTTAACTCTATAAGAGTCCAATAAGAAAACATGCATGTTTCATGCAATTACTGATACAGCATCTTCTGACATCTGACACATCTGGTTTCACTGTCACATCTCGTCAAAACTCTTAGTATCCTTAGCCAGTCATGTTTCCTGTTTAATGTTGTTTTCACCTGTGTCTTGTTATCCCGCCCTCACTGAGTATTTAATGTTCAAAACTAGGTGTTCGAACTGTAACTGAGCTGGTTCCCTGTGGGTGGAAAAGGCCTATTTGTGCCGGTTCGTCTTAGTACCTTTAGGTCTAGCGTTCAAGCATTTTTGATCTCCTTGTGAGTAGGTCTTTAATCCCCTGATTCCTGACTCTGCCTTTTGCCTCACCCTTGTTGGATCACATGTGTACCAAACCTCCTTGTATTTTTGAACCTAGGACTGTTTCTTTCTTCTTTGTGGTCAGTAGTCACAACACTCATTCCCAACTCATCAAGTACTGCGGCTTGATCAGTGGCCCTCTGCTTCAAAATATGACTCTGCAGGCTAAGTTAGTTGACCTTGTACAAAGAGCAAGAAAGTCTGCATATAGAGGTGATGGAGTGGATGGATAGCTCAAAAATCAGAGGGCTTCAGCCTAGGAGACTGCTAGTAGTAGAGGTATCTAGTTGAATACTTGCAGACTGTGTCTCTGTCACTTCACCCTCCCCTTCCAAGTGGAAAGGAGAAACTTTGGTGGCCTCGATCAATCTAAAAATCTATCTAGAGCCAAACATGGTGATCATCATGGAAGGCAACCAGTGTCATCTGTAGATCAAAACAGCTCATTCTAAGGTAACAAAAACACAACTTTTCTTACATACCTGCATTGCATTTCTGACAAAAGATCGTCCTAAATGTTACACACCTTGTTATTGTTACACAACCTACGTAAGCAAACTTACGTAATGTCTTCATGTAACGCCAGGTTGGTGCATTGAGTGTTGAGCTGGATGGACTCACTGAGAATTACTTGTCAATTACAAGGTAGCCACGCCCTAAAGCATACCCGGCTTAATGAAGACTGCAACTAGAGATTGAGACCATAAACTCATTAGAAAATGTTGTGGAAATTTCTCTGCTGCTGGTGAAGAATGAAATAGAGAACTTCTGCCGGCCGACAAGGTTTTAGTTTCTTTGCAGAGAAAAGGTCAATCAACACGCGAGGGGTCAAAGATGAAGAAAGACCCCGAGCATGGGGAGACCTAAACATTTATACCTGAGGAACACCTCTTTCACATCCCTTTGTCTGCTGCAGGGGTCTGCCCCTCCAGGAAGTGTTTTCACACCCTTTTGTCTATTGCAGGTATAGGCGCCGACCCCTCGTTGGTGTGTTTTACATCTGAGGTATCCTGCAGGATCTTCTAGTTAGGTGCAAAGTTGAGTCTAGACATCGCAATTTAAAAAACACAAAAGGACCTGGTATCTTGTGTTAGGAAGGGGGAGGTTGGGCATCTGTAGTGGCTGAAACAAAGAAATTGAATTTTCCATAACAGAAACTGTTTACTGAGCTAATAAATCAAGTGAGAAATTGGCTCATTTCTCCATTAGACTGCATGGTATTAGTTTTTATTGCAGCCAATGAAGCTGCCGCCTGGTGACCATTACATAGAATCCAGGTTTAAGACATATTTCATAGACCCAGAAGCTCTGTCCATTATATATATGTCAATGGACATATACGTCGTAACATAATTTACTTTTTTTTCCTAAGCCTAACCAAGTACAGGTTCTTTGTTTAAATCTAACCAAACTGTTATCGTTTCACAACATTAAAAACACATTATTTTGAAAGTCTTACCAGACGGATATTGCATATTTCCTGCCAGAGGTGGGAAGTAGCAAAGTATAAATACTTTGTGACGGTACTTAAGTCATAAGAAAGAAGGGGTACTGAGTGAGCTGCAGCACCTGTGAATATCAGTCTTTATAAAAAAACATCCGATAATAAAATCCTAGATTTATTTTATGTATTTAGTTGTATTTGTGGTGGGAAAAGAGACTTTGTTTTCTATTTGTTTATTATCATATGTATTAGTCCATATTTCTTATGATGTGGACTTGATGCGGATGCTTCACGCTCCCACTAAATCAAAATAACCACAGACGTCTGGGCCCTGATCACCCTGTCAGACAGACCCCTGGAGAGAATGCAATCCAGCAAGCTATAGCTGGAGTACATAAGGTTTGTTTGCACATGGACAGGAGTATAGACACAAAACGAAAACTGTCTTTGATCATAATGTAACTCTGTAGAATTCTCTGGTTTATCCGTGAATAGAGACTGGACTCCAGTCTCTGCTAACAGTGAAAAACTGTGACAACTGTCTTACATGGACAGGTATGGCTGTATCCTCACTGTGCTGCATTGTCAGAAGATAACCTGGCCACGGGCCACATGTCACTTGCCCTGCGTCCAGGCGCCGTCTCACTCCTTCTTCCTCTCCATGCAGTTCTCACACATTAGTTCAGTGTTGTTGTCTGTGAAGAAAAAAGTATATTGGTGTTCAAGCTTGCTGTTTGTAAAATGTTCAAAATATGGGTAATTGCTGATAATAATCGTTAGATATGAATTGTCCTGGCCATTTAGTAATACAAAAACCACAAATGTAACCCTGCATTTATAATAATAATAATTAAAGCTGCAAGCAGCGATGAACGGGCCCTCGCACTCCACGCAACTCAGGGTGTGCTGAGGCCGCGTCACGTGCTGGCCTAACACGTGGAGACCACAGCATGAAAATTTCACGTAAATCACATCTAAATTGCCACGCAGCTCTTACTTCCTGTTGCCAGTAGGTGGCGCTATCACTATATCTGAATATTGTCATGTAGACGTGTTCAGGAATGGTCGTAATGGCACGCGGTTTGACGTACAGTCACAAATAGCACAACTTTTTATCTACAGTTCGCTTTGATTGTACTGACCAATTTTGAAATTGACCAGATAAAGGAGTTCGTTTAAATACAGTGAGAAAAATGGCCAAAAATGACAGCAAAATTCAAAATGGCCGACTTCAACACCACGCCACGAACACAGCATACTTGCACAAATAGCACAACATTTGATCAGCAATATTTCTTAACTATACTGATCAATTTGGAGTTGATCTGATAAATTCCCTAGGAGGAGTTTGTTCAAATACCATGCGAAAAATCGCTGAAAATGGCCAACTTCGACGCTACGCCACGAACACACCCTTCAACGTACATGCACAAATAGCACAACTTTTAATCATAATCATAAACATTTTTTAACTGTACTGACCAGTTTTGATGTTGGTCCGATAAATTCCCTGGGAGGAGTTCGTTCAAATACAATGCGCTCTCACTATTAGTGAATATTATCACATAGATTCAATTCAATTTGATTTGTATAGCGCCAATTCATAACAGAAGTTATCTCAGGACACTTTTCAAATAGAGCAGGTCTAGACCGAACTCTTTATAACATTATTTACAGAGACCCAACAGTACCACCATGAGCAAGCACTTGGCGACAAGGGCAAGGAAAAACTGCCTGTTAAAAGGCAGAAACCTAGGACAGATCCTCCGGCTCTAGGTGGGTGGTCGTCTGTCTCGACCAGTTGGGGTGAGAGAGAGAGAGAGAGAGAGAGAGGAGAGAGAGAGGCAGAGAGAGAGAGAGCAAGAGACAAACAGACAGGTGCACAGCAACAACAGTATTGGCAATGGCAATGTAGCAGGACCATGGCAGGAGGCTCCACCAGGATCGACAAGAACCTGCGAGACGAGAAAGCACAAGAACTCCGGGGAAGAAGTGAAGTTAGTAACCTGCATTAATGGAACATGAATGAGTGCAGAAAGAGAGAGGAAGGGAGGAGGTCAGTGCACCATGGGAAATCCCCCGATAGTCTAGGCCTATAGCAGCATAACTAAGGGATGGTTCAGGACTCACCTGATCCAGCCCTAACTATAAGCTTTATCAAAGAGGAATGTCTTAAGCCTACTCTTGAATGTGGTGAGGGTGTCTGCCTCCCGAACCACAACTGGAAGCTGGTTCCACAGGAGAGGAGCTTGGTAACTGAAGGCTCTGGCTCCTGTTCTACTTTTAGAGACTATAGGAACCACAAGTAGCCCAGCATTCAGAGAACGTAGTGTTCTAGAGGGGTAATAGGGTACTATGAGCTCTTTAAGATATGAAGGGGCCTGTGTTCAGATGTGTTCAGGGCGGAACTATTATCAGGCAAGTGAAGTTTGGAGACGATTGGACAATGTACACTCAAATTATAGCAACTATGTGTGTTCTGGCGGTACATCAAAATTTGATGCCATGCCACGGACATGCCCTTTGACAAAAGCTCACCACACTCATGAAATATCATCAACAACATGTTTTGCATTTCTTGACAAAATTTCAGGTAGATCTGATCATCCTGCTAGGAGTAGAACATGGAAGTATAAAAAAATTACATTTCCTTTCACCACTAGGTGGCGCTCTCACTATTACTGAATATTATCACATAGACGTGTTCAGAGCGGGACTCTTATCAAACGTGAAGTTTCGTTGAGATCGGATCATGTATGCAGAAGTTATGACAAATCCCTCTTTCATGGCGAATCGTTGAAATTCCACACCACGCCACGGGCACGCCGTTCGACGAAATGTCGTAAATAGCACAACTTTTAATCGTGAATGTCTTTAGATGGCTGTGTCCAAATCTGAAGTTGTTCCGATCAATTCCCTAGGAGGAGTTTGTTCAAATACAACGTGTGCAAATCGCCAAAAATGGCCTCTAAATCCAAAATGGCTGACTTCCTGTTGGGTTTGGGATATTTTCTAAATACTCAAAGCATAAAAGCAGCAAAACAACATCAAATAATAAAACACTAAAAACACATCAGACTAAGCTAAACATTAAAAACAATTTTTAAAAGGTGAGTTTTTGTCAGAGATTTCAATGTTGGAAGGTCGGTTAGGTCATTGTGATTGGGGAGAGAGTTCCAAATTCACAGAACAGCACCCTGTGGAACACCTCATAGTCCACCCTGCAGATTATGCTTAACTGAACACCCTTTGCGTCTGTATTTGACGTCTTTGATGTCCATGAAAAATGCGAAACGCCCCATCAAGAGCCAGTGTTCAGTTTTTCTCTTCTGGGCTACTGTAGAAACATGATGGTTCAACATGGCGGACTCCACTGAAGGTGACCCACAGCTTCTGTAGATAAAAATGACTCATTCTAAGGTAACAAAAACACAATGATTCCTATTTGCAGGTGATTATACACTAATGAAAACATACCTATGAATATTGTATTCCATTTCGGACAATAGATCCTCCTAAATGTTACACACTGGACCTTTAAAGAAATTAAATATCAAAACTAGTGCCTAACAAGCATGTCTATGGATTCCGTTTGTAAAAGAAACCTATTTTCAGTGTGTGTTTTACACGATTTCCCTCTTTCTCATTCTGGAAGCATTCATATCAATTTCTGCACCTCATCCCTCTGTAAAGGAAGCATCTGTTTTCTGTCTTGGACAAGCAGCCAGTAACACCAAATCCACCCGGTTTACGCAAAGAATGTAATTGTTTTTCTATAGATTTTTACACATTTCTGACTATACAAACCAACAAGCAATTTCATATTACAATATTTTAAAGTCTTCCAGAGCACATTAAGTCTTCACATCCATATGACCATATTCCAGCTTTTCACACATTCTTTGCTCACACAGGACTGCAGAATACTAAATGAGACTACAGCATTCATTAGAGAACAAAATATGGTGATTCTTTAGAAGGATTTAGAGGCCAAATCCTGGGCAACAGGAAATTGAAAATCAAGTCACACCATGCTAAGTAACCTTTAAAACGACAGACTCTCCCTTTGATCAATCTCTTTCTCTAATATTCCCTTTGCAGCTTCATTAGCACAATGTATTCTTCATTTAATTTCTCACAAAAGCCCTGGGAGAATACGAGACCCCTCTGAGCTATAATAAAGGCACCCGAGCATGTGCCTGAAATAAACTTATTAACCAGCGCCAATTAGGCCAACATTTTGTTTTGGATTCTATTGCCGAGGAGACCTTGTTAAAACATCGCCAAACGAGCGCAGAAACAGAAGGCCTTCAGTGTGTGGTGGACAGCAAAAACAGCTCCAAGAGTTGAAGTGTGAACTAGACTTAGACCAAAATATTTATTGGCCCTTTATTACATATTTACTGTTGCTATGGTAAAGGGAGCCCTTACCAACACTGACTATAATAAGAATTGGATCAAATTCCACATCATTATACATTAAAGCATTTAGTAACACCTAGTGGGATCCGTGGGAAACTACAGCCTGATCAAATGCATGTTATCAACCTGACCTGTTTTTTAGAGGGACATTTCATAACAAAATCAAAAATACATATTTTTCCTCTTACCTGTAGTGCTGTTTATCAATCTAGATAGTTTTGGTGTGAGTTGCTGAGTTTTGGAGATATCGGCTATAGAGATGTCTGCCTTCTCTTCAATATAATGGAACCAGATGGCACTCGGCTTGTGGTGCCCAAAATACTAAATTATTTATTTATTTTTTACCCATTTACTCAAGATAATCCACAGACCTTGCTCTGAGCAGTTCCCAAAGCTTTCCACACAAACTTAGCCACAACTTGATTTGTCATGTTGTTCTAGTCAAAAGTAAAGTTGCAAGCTCAAACCAGCTTCTCTCGTTTGGTACTTCTAATCAAGGCATTCACACGCGCTAAATTGACAGCAACCTCACATGTGTAAACAAACCGGTATGTGCAGATGAATGGGAAACTGTTTGATCAGCTGGAAGTAGATCTCTGTGTTAGTGGCGGTAGCTAATCCAGAGATCCTTTAGGTGCTTACTTTTTATCATGTAATGACAAATGATTTACCTAAATTTGAAGTTTAGGGTCTAAAAAATGGCTTTTTGGTTTTATCTGTATTGGCAAGGAAAACAGTTCTGAAACAGTTCTTGTCATCTAGACATAACTCTAACACATTTTCAGCTGTTAGAGTCAAACTGTCATTGATTCTCCTTTGGAAAAACAAAAGTGCATGTTTGCAGCCTTGCCATGTGAAGCTTGTCCGGTGTGAATTGTGTTGTCATTTACAACTGGAAAGTTGTCCTATTTTTTTTCTTCCATGTTACCCAATTGCTTGCAGTTGCAGTTCGTGGCTCATTTGATCATTTGAATTGTTTATGATATAGAGCTGAGTGCCATCTATGTAGGATTAGAACATTTATGGAAATGCAATGAATTAATTTGGCAAGGGAGAGCAAAAAATACCTGTCCGAGGTCAGAGCCTTGAAGGACACCATTAGCTAACAACATAGACAACATTATAACTGCACATTTAAGAGAAGTTAGTGAAATATAACATTATAGAAGTGAACTAGCCAATGGTGCAGCCCTCTTGTAGCCATTTCGATATGCTTTCAAACATTCAAACATAATAGAAGATGTGAATAACTGAAAATAAAAATAAAATTTTCCCTAAGTACTGTTAAGTGCATAGTCCAAAACTAATGCAGACACAAACATGCATGCCGTTTGGTTTGTAAAACAATGGGTGTCTGCACACATGGATATGTTCACACAGGTTTGTCACTGTATAAGGTCTTCATGTAAGGTCAGCAAAGTTGCCCATTTTGGGCTGAATGTGGAAGCTCTGACGGACCCATCTTAGGCAGATAATTAAATTTATATTACAGAGATTTGTCATATCTGTGCAAAAATTGGTGCAAAATCCACACAGCAAAATCCCATATTGGCAGGGCTCTAGTTAAGATGGACAAAGCAGTGTCATCGATTCTCTGCAGATTTTTTTTTGTTCTACAATCCACCATTACTTGATATTCTTGGGAAAAAGTCAAAGAACTAGCATTTCAATCGACACTATAGACTGAGGCTAGACTACACTTTAGATAAAGATAAAATAAAATCTTTCAATGAGACTGTTGTTAAGCAGATTTGACACAAGAACCCCTGACTATCTGCCACGGTGTGCCAGATCCCGTGGAAAACAAATGCTATTGGTCTTCCAAAAGTCCAAACGCTGGTGTTAAATAACCCTGTCAGCTGACCTGTTTTAAACAGAATATAAAGCCAACCACACAGCATTAATGAGGACAGAGCTGGCGAAGTTTCACACTTAACTAATGGTCAGATGTATGTGGGTAACTGCTACTTTCAAGCCTGCTAGCGTTGCAAAATCACATCTTTGTTTGTCCCATGTTCACAGAGTAACAGATATGAGCCTGAAGCGCACAGCACTGTGCATCTGATCCTCCACAGATAGATAATAAAGCACCAGGTATGCTCCACATCGTAGCTATGGATCCAATTAGAGCAGCAGTGCAGTTAGATGGAGAGAAATATTAAAATGTGATAATATCAGCGATGTCTGCCTGTGTGGCTGCTGTTTCCTTTTTTTCCTGTTAGCCCCAGTGACACCTCTCTACAGCAAGGTACATATCCTGATCCTAAGACACAGGAAATTAAACTTGTTTTCGTTCCCCTGATAGTTCCTGCCAGGAGATTAGATCACCATGGTGAACTCACTTCACACGCTGATGTAAACCCCTCCGGTGTCAGACTGTCCCTCAGAGGCCACTGTAGGGGCCACATGTCTTTCCTGCCAATAATCACCCCATTAAAATGAATGATTTTGCCCAGACCGTGTACTGTACATAATCGTCAATTAGCCACTGGCGTCGAGATGGCACCTCTGCTAACCTCTAAGAGTCTGCTGGAGCCTCATTATGGGGAGTGTGACTCACTCATGATCACAGCCAGTCTCTGGGCAATAATGGGAATTGAAACATCAGCTTCATGTTCATGAGATTCACACAGAGCAAAGAAATAAACTGCGTGCAGCATCTTGTCACTACTTGATCATCTAAATGAGAGGAGTCTTTGTTAGATTTGGTTTGTTTTATAATGATACAATTACGAAATTATGACAAGGGGGAGAGGGGGCGGGAGGTCATGGTTAGACAGACTGCTTTAAAGCTTTTCTAATTTCTCACTACCCTGTCTGCACTGAATGTGCTTCTCGTTTTTTTTCCGTGTCTGATGCTTAACTTTTAATCATTCTAGCTGTCTATAATGGCTTCCCACATGTAACTGTTAGCCGCAGTGTATTTAGACAGTTCAGGTCTATTTTCTTTGGACTTTGGCCAAAGAAAATGTATAAGGGTTGGGACTCAAGTCTGGCCAGCCCACTTAGCACACATTTTCTTTCTGATGCAGAACCATTCCACCACTGCCACAAACCCACTGGGGAAGCGGTTATCACTGCTATTAGTGTACCCATTGCCACTCCTGTTGATGCAACTTTGGGGTGTTGTGATATACTGGTATTGACAATAACCATGAGATTTAAAGGTATAATATGTCATTTCTGCCACTAGGGAGTCTCTCACATCAAAAAAGATGGCATTCTGAAGTAGCGTGGAATCATGGAGTCTTATACCAGAAGCCCAATTATCCACAGAGGTCTCCTCCGCTCCAAAACTGTAAAATTCAGTAAAAACACTGAATAAAGCAGTTCCACCTTAAAAATCACTGTTTCTCCCACACTGTTGGACAGACAAAGGACGTCCCGGAGGGGCTGCGAGCCGAACTACTGCTAACGTTAGCTCAGCTTGTTTCTCTGATAACTTAAGATCAATGTATGACAGCTTCTGGCAGACAACCACAACACTGACGCAGGCACAAAGGGGATATGACACCATTGACAGGCGACCGGTGAAAACGCAGCGTTACCTGAATAAAATGACAGATTTCTCTGAGGTTGAACATTGTTGGACAGATTTGTACAGGTCTAGTGTTTATAGGCATTTTAATGCGGAATGTTAAATATTATAGCCTTAAAGCACCAGTGTGTAATGACTTTGCTAATTGCAACTGAAACCCCTTGACACAACCAAGCATGAAGGAGAAACTAGGGTGGCCATGACACTTGCAAAAAATGGGACATGCCCAGTCTAGAGCCAGTGTTTGTCCATTCTGGGCTACTGTAGAAACACGGCAGTTGAACATGGCAGACTCTGTCTCATTCTAAGGTAACAAAAACACAAAGATTCCTAAAATTGGATTAAAAAAATTCTCAATATATCGCCTTGCTTGCAGTAACGCAATTTATTACAATAATCGTGATTTGTATCATATCTGAATACCCACTTGTGTTTATAGACATTTTAATGCAGAAATGTTAGATTTTATAGCTTTAAAAATATGAAATATTGACATCATATCAATAACACACACACACACACACACACACACACACACACACACACACACAGTTTAAACAATCCAGCTCTTAAATCATGTCTGTTTCTGTTTCCATTCGCGCTTTGTGGTTCCCACTCAATATAATTCTTTTTTTTGTACAGTTGTGGTTACAGACTCATTTGCCAAAAGAGAGACAAAACACCCAATGAAAGTTAAAGAGGAATTGTACTTAAATATTTCAGACTTCCGAACTTTTTATTTTTTTGGCAAAATCAAATATTTCAGATATGTCTTCCTAATGAAAAAACTGCTTTCAGTTACAAGCCAATGTAAGCTAAAACCAACTCTCCTTTTTGGGGGGAACTGAAAGCCTACAGCAGAGGTGAAGAGAGCTACAAATCCAACCTTCAGCCCTTACGGCCATAAGCAGACATCAAGTGAGGTGATTTATCAGATACACATAGTTAATTCTTTGTTATAAAAGCCTCCTAATGTTTTACCAGTGGAATGCTTTTAATGTGAAGAAGCAGAATAGTTTGGTTTGAACTAGAACAGTTTTAGGACAGTGACCACCGTGCAACAGTGATGCTGATTTGATAGTTTTAATTAAAAACCAAAAAAAAAAAAAAAAAAAAAAAAAAAAAAAACAAATTTTAAAAAAAAAAAAAAAAAAAAAAAGGAACACCATGCCACACAATATGATTTATCTGCCATCCCAAAGTAAGCACTGGTCTCTATCAAAATTGTCTGGCTCTGCCACTGGTGAGCTCTGTCTAAACACTGCTGAGCACACAGCAGTCCTGTGGTATTCAGTGCAGACCGTGACAGAGGACTGCAGCTGCTGCTACTGTGCTGCTGATGAGCTACTTTCACTACACTCCCACTGTAGAAAGGGCCCAGATTTACTGAGGAGAGTGTGCAAGTATGGTTTGTCCTCTATATTGGAGAACCAAGCACCAGGATTAGAGTTGGGATTAGGGCAAGCTTTTCCTTTCTGTTATTTTTATTTATTTAGTTATTTGTGTCTACCGTAACCTTAATGTTATGCCCTCTGTAAAAGCTTTAAAAACCATACTTAAAACTGCCGTACGACATTCTCATGAAAATAACTTTTTGTCATATTTGTTGAAATATTCTATATATCCTGACAGTAGTACACAAGCCAGATAATCTGTGAAAAAATCAGGTTCATCTGGCTCCTCCCAGTGCTCCTATCCTATCTTTCTTGGCTCTGATTGGTTGTTTTCATTCAGGCCGGTGGATTCTTGCAAATGCCATGTAATACTGTCAGGATATAGTGAAAGTTTCAGCAAATCTGACAAAAAGTTATTTTTATAAATGCTACCTAGTGCAGCTTTAAAGATCCCCTCCAGACATGTATTAAGACATGTATACAAATAATCTGCTTGTGTGGTGGCGAGGATAAGGGGAAAATAAACCTACTAATTTGACCAACAACCAAATTAGGGAAAGGAAACAACAACGCGACCCTGGGAATTTCACCCAGAGAATTAATTTGGAAAGGACACAGGTAAGTTTACTCAGTAAGGCATGAGACGTGGTTCAGGTAATTATAGAAAAATATACAATTTTATTATTGAATAAGTAGTTAAAAAGAGTTCTATTTCATTCATACAAACGAAAATCAAAACAGGGGAATCAAACCAAAGGGGGGGGGGGGGGGGGTGAGTGGGGGGGGGGGGTGGGGGGGGGGGGGGGGAAAACCAAAAAAAAAAAAAAAAAAAAAAAAAACACCCTCACACACTCAGTGAAGTGAAACCCGCTTCCCCGGACACAGCACCACCAGTCTCCAGCAACTAAAAGGAGAAATAAACAAATTAATGGGCCAATCACAGAACAAAAGGGCAAATAACCTTAACCAATACCAATAAATGCCCACTTTAAGAAATGAAAAATGAATGAAATGAACTAAAGAAAACAAAAAAAAATTTAAAAAGTAATCAATCCAAAATAACAGAATTACTCAAATAACCTAACACTCAACCACACACACACACAGGCCCCAGTTAAAACACACAAGCGTGAGTCTGCTGCTCTGGGGCACGTGGGCCGCAGCGACCGCCAGATGAAGCCAAACAGAGCGGAGCAAGAGCAGCCGCGCAGTGAAGCAGCGTGGAGACAGTCTCCGTCAAGCAGCGTGGAGACTAGGCAAAGCAAAGCAGCATTTGAAACAGGACAAAGCAGCAGTGACCCCAATCAGCTGATCGCACGTTACACCTAATGATAGAAAACATACCATTAGCGTCACTACGTTTAACCGTAAATACTGCGGTTGATGATTACTATACTGACACACATACCTGTTTAGGGACACACCCATTCGCACCGGAGGAGGGAGGGAGAGAGAAGACCGGCTACTGCTGGCATTTACCTGTGACCACACTAACGTTAGCCCTCAGACAGCATCAGCTACAATGGCAAGAAAGGGAGGACACTTACCACGCACAAACTACGCCACACATATGGGAAACACGGAGCAGCTGCCCTACAAACAAACACAAATGCCGTGAGCATGCAGAAAGGACCGAGCAACCAGCTAAATACCCAACAGCAGCACTGAATGACAGGTAGCACATGTATACTGCTACATTCTACCCCGCCTCCTTGGATCGTCGTCCCGACAATCAGCAAAGTAAGGCTAGCACAACAAACTAACTCCAAGGTCTAAACAAGGCAGAGACTGAGTTGGACACAGAAGCAGGAGGATTAGCAGCATGAGCATCTCCAGCGGACCGTGGGAAATGATGCACATTTGAATGCTGACCAGCCGCACTGACCATTTCCTTCCGGATGGTATGGGGTAGTGCGTGATTTTACGATCCCATACAGGTCACATAACTGCTGGATGAGGGTGCTTTCAAAGTTACGGCCCTGGTCAGAATGCAAACGAGCAGGGACGCCAAACTTATAAAACCACTCCGACACCAAAACCCTGGCCACAGTAGCAGCACGCTGATCCCGAGTAGGGATAGCCACAGTGTACTTACTAAAAACATCTGTAAGCACCAAAACATTCTCTAAACCATTCTGGGCTGGCTCTAGAGTCGTGTAATCGATGGCAAGGATTTCATTAGGGCGGGAAGCCAAAAGATGTCCCATAACACTATGTGCTTTTGGGTGAACATCTTTGGCCACTTGACAACGCTCACATCTCTGACACCATTGAGCCACCTCAGAAGACATACCAGGCCAGTAGCATCGGGACCGAAGGAGCGCCAATGTTCGCTCCACACCCTGGTGACCATGCTCCTGATGCACCTGGGTCAGAACCTCATCGATCCATGCTTTTGGCAACAACAGCTGAAACATGGCTTCGGCGCCATCAGGACGACACACCTCTCGATACAGGACACCGTCCCTCTCAAGTAGGCGATCCCACTGCCGGAGCAAAACCAGCGTGGGCTTGGAGAGCTGTGCCCGCTCCTCACGACTGGGACGCTGGTTCTCCCTCCAAAAAGGCAACAGTTCCTGTATCACAGGGTCAGACTGCTGAGCAAAACGGAGTTCGGAAGAAGTGTGCTGGGGCAAGGCCACAACGGCAGTCTGGGTGGCCTCTGCCTTTCCCAACCCCAGAGCTTGCTGCAAAGACTCGGGCATCGCAGTGCCTGGAAGCATTGCGGCGATGTCCTGGGGACCAGATGGATGCTGACAGGAGAGAGCATCTGCATTGGTGTTGCTCTTCCCTGATCGGTACTTTAACTCAAAGTCAAAAGAAGCTAACTGGGCTGCCCACCTCTGCTCGGTAGCAGCCAGCTTAGCAGAAGACAAATGACTGAGGGGGTTGTTATCAGTGTACACAACACATTTATTACCCAACAAGTACTCTCGAAATTTCTCTGTCATGGCCCACTTAAGGGCCAAAAACTCAAGTTTCATGGAGCTGTAGTTTACCATGTTCCTCTCGGTGGGTCGCAGGCCCCTGCTAGCATAGGCTATAGGCCTCACCTTGCCTGCCTGAGCCTGAGAAAGGACTGCACCCGAGCCACCATGGCTTGCATCAACTTCCAGAATGAAGGGAAGAGAGAAGTCTGCATAAGCCAACACTGGTGCTGTGGTGAGCTTAGCTTTCAGTGTTTCAAAGCTCTGGTTGCACTCATCAGTCCAACACCTAGAAAGCCGCTGCTCAGCCTTCTTGCTGGTCTTAGTGCCACCACATTCAGCCACAGCCCTATGCAGAGGAGCTGCCAGTTTAGCAAATCCTTCCACGAAGTGCCGATAGTAACTGGCAAAACCAAGAAAAGAACGAAGCTCCAAGGCAGTAGTGGGAACCGGCCAATTGGCAACCACTTCAATCTTGCCTGGATCTGTGGAGACACCGTCGGCTGAGATCACATGGCCCAAGTAGTTCACTTCTTTACGACACTGAAGTCGCTCCAGCACCACCTGGAGCCTCTCCACATGCTGTTCCACAGTAGAGGAAAATACAACAATATCATCAAGATATAACAGCAAGGACTGACACTGCTGGTCACCAAAGATGCGTTGCATTAACCTCTGGAAGGTGCTGGGCGCGTTACAGAGCCCAAAAGGCATTCTGTTCCACTCAAACAAACCAAAAGGGGTGCAAAAAGCAGTCTTCGGCCGATCGGCCTCAGTGACTAGCACCTGGTTATAACCACTGGTCAAGTCCAGGGTTGAGAACCAGCAAGCACCAGACAATGCATCCAGTGACTCCTCTATACGTGGCAGAGGAAAGGCATCTCTTCGGGTCTTACTATTGAGCTGCCTATAGTCAACACACATGCGCATGCTGCCATCTTTCTTCCGTACCAACACGATAGGGGACGCGTAGGGGCTGCTACTCTCACGAATGACTTGGGATGAAAGTAGCTGGTTGATGTGCTCCTTCACAACCTCATATTCTGAGGGTGGGATGTGCCTATAGCGCTGCTTCACTGGAGTATCATCTACCAAAGGGATATCATGGGCGATGAGATTAGTACAGCCCAGATCAGTGTCATTGATGGAAAAGACCAAGGAGTAATGTTTAAGCAGGGACTTCACTGGACCCTGTTCCTCCACAGACAACCATGACAAATCCACGCTCTCCACCTGCTGCACACTGGAGGAAGCGGTCTGAGTAGACACTGTGGCCACACCTGATGGCACCTCCGTGACCCCTGAAGGAAGGCTGACCACATTCACAAAATCCAGTGTGCCGTCAACAGTGTGGGGGTACAAAACCATATCATTACAGCCAACATTAACGGGTATGTAGGCGGTGCCCCTGATGACACGAACCAAAGAAGGGGAAGCAAGCAATCCAGCAGGCAAACCAACCTCTGAAGGCTCGAACAGCACTGTAGACCAGGAGTACTGCTCAGAACATGTGGCAGCCACGATTTTCATTACACCACCAGGAATCTGCCAACCCTTCTTACCCCTGACTTTCACTTTCCCTGGAACATCCTGGGAAGCGACATCGCTAGCATGATGGCACTGTTGCAGTGCCTGCATGACTGGCTTAGGGGCCTTTGAGATACAGACCTGAGAAAACAACGTTTCACCATACTGGCCAAAAAGTTCCTGATAGCACTTGCGGATCACGTTCATCCCCAAAACGCCAGGCACTTTAGAGGGCACCCCACCAGGCAGGTCCCTCACCACCAACACACCACAGTGGGGCATCAGTTTACCACAAAGTTGCATGTCAAGCTCCAAGTACCCGAGGTAAGGAATAGTCAGACCATTGGCAGCTCTAAGCTCCAACCAGTGACAAGAATGGAGACGCTCCTAGACCCATGGCAGGTAGCACATGTATACTGCTACACTTGGAACAATAATTCCTCCATTCTCAGTGTATGTGCACTGGTGGCTTCTAGGTTCTACATCACACTTGTAGAAGTTGCATGTTTTGGCTCTCAGAGATACTATAGCTGTAACACACGATTAAAGAAAATGCGTTTTCATGTGTTCCATATCTGTGTTTGACAGCACTACTTAACAAGACTGCACCCCTGGGGTTTAATTGACATTAGTAGCATCACTGTAAAGGACAACATATGGCATACTGTCTGTGATTGACTTTCTGGCAAACAAAATAATATATTATATGTGTTCATATACAATACATTTAGCCCATGCACAGTTTACTATTTGTTATCCACACAGCTTCAAGTCTGCCAATGCACTTTTAAGGGCCCATTCAAATCACTTTCCTGTGTGTTTGCCAGAGACAAGCTTGATTTGTATAGAAATGAAATCTGATGGAGGGAGCTTGTACTTGTCATCACATTAAGCCACGGCTGCTTTTAAGTCCGCACATTCTGCTATGGAGGGAAGGAGGGGTGGGGGGTGTTTCTGTTTCTGCATTCAGACTCTTTTTTTCTAAAGCTCTTTCTTTGCAAATTAAATCTAAGCTGCCCTCATTTGTTCTGCTCATTGTGAGCTCCTGGATTTTCTAAATGGTGAAGAATTTTGCATTTAACAGTCCTGTGTGTGTGTGATTGCTCAAACATTAACGATCAATAAATGTGAATGATGTACAATACTACATTATGACTTTGCTGTTGCTTCGGGCAGGGAGTCCACATCCTCCAAACATTCCCTCTCTTCTGTGCAGAGGACTTTCATTTATGGCAAAACCCGAGGTTGACCTATCCAAGGCTTTAACCTTCAATTGAAAGACCACAGATATTCAGATATGCACTCATTCATGTCCCATTAATGCATGTTACTAACTTCACTTTTTCCCCGGAATTCTTGTGCTTTCTCATCTCGCAGGTTCTCATGGATCCTGGTGGAGCCTCCTGCCATGGTCCTGCTTGACTGCCATTGCCAATATCACTGATATTAGTGTTATTATTTGTATAAGTATTATTATAGCTACGGTTACTGTTGTTGCTGTTGTCACTGCTCATTGTCCCCCATCGTTGCTGTTATGTTCATCATCATCAGTCACTACTATTAGTGTAGTTGTTGCTACTCTTGTTGCTGTGCACCTGTCTGTCTGTCTGTCTGTCTGTCTGTCTGTCTCTCTCTCTCTCTCTCTCTCTCTCTCTCTCTCTCTCTCACCCCAACTGGTTGAGACAGATGACCACCCACCTAGAGCCGGGCAAGGTCTTGCTCATGGTGGTACTGTTGGGTCTCTATAAATAATGTTATAAAGAGTTCGGTCTAGACCTGCTCTATTTGAAAAGTGTCCTGAGATAACTTCTGTTATGAATTGGCACTATACAAATAAAATTGAATTGAATTGAATATATAGATCATGTAAAATGAATGAAGGTGTGGTACTACCACTTACCAAGCAGTTTAAGCTGTCAAACGTTTAAATTAAGCTGCATAATTAGTCAGTGAGATATAAAACACAAACACAGACCAAACAACATGTAGATGTATGAAGTTGTTCAGTCTACATGGTCCACATGGTACTCAACGGCTCTCAACGGCGTGACTTAACTTTGGGCAATGAATTTAATGAGTTTACTGCAGGTCACAAATGAGAGAAGAATTAGGTGGGAGGTATTGCTTCTGGGGAGCAGGTCTCCTGATTACTGGACAAAAGCGCACACATTTTATAACTTTACTGAGCATTTTGGGTTGCCAAATACCCAGTTGCGACCCCCCTGACACCCAGTGTCATCCTGCATAAAGCCCACGTAAGCAATTGATATGGGACCATTATTGAACTAGTGGACAATCCCATATTGGCCCATTTCTCAGCCCATCTATACCCACATTGGCCCCATATACAGATGTTGGCTGGGAATTATGATGGGCCCTAGCTACCATATGTCATGTTGTCTTGTCACATGATAAATTAGAGATCTGACAATGCACCACATCAACATACACATTACCTAGCAATCCTCATTGCATATCAAAAATACCAAAGAAAAGAAGAAATGAATCATTTAATTGAATCCTTTTTTTAGAGTTTATGTAGAATAAGCGTATAATATAGGGAGATCTACTGATTATTCTGCAAAAAAACCCCTAAATAATATTAAATATATATATATATATATATAAAATTGTGTAGTGCTTTAAACACAGCAATCTGAATCACTCAAGGGCAAGGACCCACTCTCTTTATGGGCCGCTAAATCCATGGACCCAGGGCACTGCCTCCACTGCTACGCTCCTGAGTTCCATGTTTTTAGATGGAAGATATTTTTTGGTGGTGTTTATTCCTTTATTTTGATAGGGCAGGTGAAGATAGAACACCAGGGAGAGAGAGAGGGGGCACGCGGTTTGAAACTGAATCCGGGCTGCTGCGGTAAGGACTCAGCCTACATGGTACCAAGTTTATACAGAATTTGTTTCTGACTGGCTGACCGGGGTCCTACAAAATGTACACTGGGACACCTGTAAACTGCGTGAACAGTGTTCTAATTTTGCACACTGATGTTACACTAAGTATGGCCAGTTGTCTCCAGGTTTTCCAGGGCGGCTTGCACCTTTTAGTAGCAGCTGTGTTAGCAGGGAGGACAGAGACGTGATAAGGCAAGATGATAATCACCAGACACCAGCACTTCTCTCATTCAGATCAGCCAACAGTCTGACAGCTCAGGTATTGAAGACACAAGTCATAGCTGATAAGAAGCAAGAAAAGACAACAAACTGGCTGTGTATGAGATGAAATTACCAACAGCAGCCTGGTTTCTCAGTGTATGACATTCAACGGGACAGAGCCTGGAGGAACCCACTGCACCTAATCGTCACTACGCTTGACGGCAAAAAGGAAAGAAAGGAGGACAGAAACACCCATGGGGTGAAAAAAAAAACTGGAACCAGAGCAATAAGCTGTGAATGGTAGCTCCCCTCACTGCACTACCTGAAGGGAAAGCTATTGGTGTAATTGAAAGAAATAAACTCTGGAAAGAAAAAAAAGCTGAAATGGAAGATGAAGGGAAAAGGAGGAGGAAGTTAATAGTCTCCTTTATAGCATAACTGAGATATTTCAGATGGAGGCAATAGACACTCACTTCACTCCCTCCAAAAAACCTTCACATAAATTATTCAGATAGGTTGTGGGAGGGGGAGTCATTTGCATATAGATAAAAGTCAGTTTAATATTGTAAATTACCTTTTTATATGGCAATCTGGAAGATTTGGTTTTAATCTCCCAATAAATGTCTTGCTGTGTGTTTTCTCTTCCTACCTGCAGTGTGCAAGCCGGCGAGGACGAGTAGCAGTGGGGGAGGGGGCTGAGGTGGGTGGCGGTGGCGATATCACACAGGAAAAGGTTCCCCATTCGTTTTGCTGCCTCGCCTTTAATTAATAGATTATGTACACATGCACACTCCTGTCAGTCTCTCTCAGAGCTTCCCATTACCACTGTGACCTCTCTTTCCGCTGCCCGGCAACCTCTCACACACACACACACACAAACACACACACACACACACACACACACACACACACACACACACACACACACACACACACGCACACACACATATGCACCTATCAGGTGCCAGTATGTGGGGATTGATGAATAGGTGGGAGAACGGGGGATTGAAAAGCAAAAGTTCGGCCAACGAGACTTAATGAGAAAGCAGAAGTGCTGAGTCTGAAACAGTTCTGAAATCCAGAATTGTCATGGTTTTAGTTGAGTTATTTCCTGTTTTATTTTCTAATACTCACCTCTCCTGTTGTGTCAGTAACTTCACTTCCAATTTTTTTTTTATCCTCCTCTTACTAGTGTATTTAGTTCCTTTCTTAGTTGCCAGTTCGTCCTTGTCTGCATGTCCACAGCCTTTTCCTCGCTTCTTCGTAGTGTTGTATGGACCTGTGCTTTGGATTACTGTCTGCCCGTTTACGAATTTGTTTGCTTGTTTGGACTGCTCTACCTTGTTTTGACCTGAGCCTGCATGACTATCTATAAGTAGTTTTCATTGGCTTTTATATTATTAACTCATCGGACTGCACCAGCTGTACCTCTTAATCTGTCTGCATTTGGGTATATTTCCTTGTGTTCTTGCACAAATTGTGAATAAAATAAAAGCTGGTATTCAAATAAAGGCCAGTCTCAAACCAGCACTAACTAACGAAATGAACAAGAAATCAAAACTTTCTTAAAATAAGTATTTTGGTTGGTATTTTAGATAAGTGAGTTTGTCTTAAATGAAGGCACCAGAAGCATTCTTATTTTTAGACACGGGAACAAGACTACTTTCTCTTAAACTGAAAGCAAGTGGTATTCCTCTTAAAATAAGGAAAACAACCTTGTTCCTCTGCTGGGATATTATGGAAACCACTGTTGGAACTTGGTTAAATCTAGCTCAAAATGAGCTGTAATATCTTATTAAGACAGGCAGATTTCCTTAAAACCAGATTACATTTCTCATGAAAAACATGCTTGGTATGATTCTTTTTCTTTTTCAACAGAAATAAAGACTAATTTTCAGGAACAAGGCTTTTTTACTTTCTTGAGATTCTTTTTTAAAGTATTAATTTTTTATTTATTTGATAGAGAGACAGCTGGAGATGGACAGGAAGGGGGGGCAGAGGGAGAGGGGATGACATGCAGCAAAGGGCAGCAGGTCAGATTCGAGCCCGGGCCGCTGCGTATATGGGTCGCCAGCTCTACCGACTGAGCTAACCGGGCGCCCTTGAGATTCCTTTGGTGCAGTGTGAATAGTCAGATGATGTTTTATGTTGGTTTTCTGATGTTTTTTTTGTGAAGCAAATGATTGTAGCACTGTGCCCACGACAAATTTCCCTAGGGGGACAATAAAGTTTACTCTAGTCTACTAATTATGGACAGGTAAAAAGAATTTGTACATGGGTAGAATTGGCCGTCATGGGGGGAGACACAATATCATTTAAATATGGGGATTTAGAGAGGAGTTTAAAACATAGCTCCTGGGTTTGATGGGTGGGTGGGTGGCTGTGATGTCAGATTGTTGGTTTTTGGAAAGTTACAGAAGTGGTCCCTGTAATCCATCCCTATTCCACCATCCGACAGGGGGTTCTGTATATAGAGTATACCGGTAGCTTTAGGGTCTCATCACACCAAGCTGACTGTTGGCCGTTGAGCAGTGTTGGGCCATGAACTAAACCACATAAATTGTATTCGTTTTTCCAAATCCAATGGGTTTGTACTGTTTCTGCAGGCCACACCAATAGTGAGTCAGCGTGCCTACTAGCCAAACTATTTGCATTTCACACATGAATGAAATCCTGTGGCGCCCTGCTGGTACCAAGGGTAAAATGTGTACGCACAAATGATTTTACTATTGAACGACGGCTGCATGTGAATTAGTGAATACTTTTTTCTGAATTAATCGCCTGTGCCCTGGATATACTGATTTCATTCCCTCAAATGAATAACATTGAGTTTCCACATTCATGCTGATTTGTCCTTGTCTCCTGAACACTTAGTACAGTTTTGATGCATGTTGGACTCTTTGGTTACTCTTTGCAAATTTTTATTTTTATTAATAATTATATGAAATATATTTTTACATTTAGCTTTCTTTGAAACCTGCAAACCTGGGACCCTACACAACACATAAGTAAACCTCACATTACACACATTTTTTTCAGAATTTCTGTTATCAGAATTTTAATCCATCTATCCTGTACAACAGGGGTGTCCAAACCACGGCCCACGGGCACAATACATTGAACTTGCACTTGAATGTATTGTACTTCTTAGTTTTAACGCTAGGTGGAGCTACTGTCTTTAACACGGTAGCTTCTCTACAAAACAGGATTAATCAAAGAAGTTGAAGTTTTGCCACAGGTGACCAAAATGACAGAACCAAAGAAATGCAAAATAGCGAGTGAGTGTAGAAAATTTCAGACACGGTGGGAAAATGAGTGTGTTTGGTTTGCAATGAAACTGTTGCAGTGATGAAAGAGTACAATGTACAAAGACACTATGAAACCAAACATCAGACCTATACGTCCTGTACTGGTGCTGAGCGAGAACAAAGTTAAACAAACGGCAGCTAGCCTGCTAGCTCAACAACAGTATTTTTTCTGTGATAAAAAACCACAGGAAAATGCCACAATAGCTAGCTACAAAGTAGCTTAGCTCATTGTCCGACACGGGAAGCCTTTCTCAGATGGTGACTTCATAAAACAGTGCCTCACTAAAGTAGCAGGAATAAAGTGCCCGGAAAAAATGCGGGAATTCAACAACGTTAGCTTGTCCAGAAACACAGTTGTGCGGCGAATCGAAGACTTGTCAGCTGACATAAAACATCAACTGTCAGACTGAGAACCAAAAGGACCGACAGCCATCGCCCAGTCCTTCGTATATTTTTCCATATGTGGCCCTCAGTGAAAAAGGTTTGGACACTCCTGCTGTACAATAAAACCCCCAAAATTCAAATATCAATGATCAGCTCTAAACAGATTAACATAAAATTGAAAATTACTGTAATTATAAAAACCTATTTATTATATAACCAATGTCTCTATTTCAACTCTAACCACCCAAAGATCAGTGGTGAGGAGCACAACATCTTATCCGCACGGAGGAGGAGGAGGAGGATATTGAGGGCAAGGTGCAGAAGGTCACGGGGGCACTCAACGAAAGACCAGAACGGACACCACCAGGAGCATCCCAGTGGGACTCTTGGTGCATTCCATTTTACCTGGGAAGTCAGAATTTCCTAGTTCCCAGTGAACTGGAACACCCCCTGAATATCTCAGATAGGGCTAGGAAGTGGACTTTATCTTTTTTTTTAATTCCACTTCATTCCATTTCTTAGAGTGCAGTCCTGAAGCACAGCATGAGCCAAATTTGTCACTCATCTACTCTAATTAGAAAATTGCTGTTGATGATTAGTAAATCAAGAAATCAGTCACTCAACTGGGATCAGCTGCACTCCACTTAAAATTTTAGTTGATATTCAGTGTGGGATTTCTTGATCCTGTCTTGGACCATTGTCTCAAATCTGGCCCGCGATAAGGTTCTGGGTGGCCCCCTGACCATTGTATAATTCATAATGAAAATAAACAGATTCACGCTGGGAATTTTGTGTTTGTTTACACAAATTAGTAAATGTTCACTGATGTCCCTTGGCTCTTGGTTAGGAAGTTGCATATTAACGATAGTCATTCAGACATGTGCTGTCTGACCTGCATGGGGCTGCTGCAACTGGATTGTCCTCTTGGCAAAGAGGAGTCTTACACCATTGTGTTTAATTTGCCAAATGACAATTGCTTTATGCAAGGTTGCTAATATCAGGCACCATCACCAAGCCTCCAGGAAGAGTGCCGGGCTTTGAAACCAATTTGACACATTTAATTTCTAGCAAAGAAATCAAATAGGGAGTGAATACATTCAATCATTTTTAAAGAATTAAAATAAGGATTAGTGGTCATCAAACACAATTTAAATGAGCATGCATTGTGCATCAAATGGTTAATAGAACCATGGCCATCGCGAGTCAAAAGACACTAGCTTTAGTGCAGTGTAGCATTGCAAGAAGAGAGAAGATTACAGCTTTAAAGTGGTTTTATTCTGCCACATCATTGATCCTATGTTTAGTCATTTTATCTGATAAATATTATAAGGGCCTGAGCAGTGACTGATGTGAAGCCCTATTGGAATGGAAGGAATTTATTGTTATTTTTTTGCCTTAAGGATTGCATTTTTGGCGTCAGCAACATGCTCGAAAACTAATGAAAGATGGCACAAAAGTCAGCAGGGGCATTTCACCCATGTATCATGACCAGACAAGCAAAAAAGTAAGTAGGCCATTTTTAATTTAGTGGTTATTTTTGCCGATTTGCACACATTTAACAAACCCATCTTATGGAATTGAAAGGACCAATTTCAGATTTGGTCAGTGCAATCAAAAGACCATGCGTGATGATTAAAAGTTGTGCTATTTGTAACTGTGCGTCAAATGGCGTGTCTATGGCTTGGCGTCTTCATGGGCAAAGCAAGTTCTCAAGTGATGTCACTTAAGTTGGTCAGTCAGTATCAGTTCCAGCAGACTAGAAGAATAAAATCTGTTGGTGTGGAGTTAAGTTAAATAAGTGGTAGACCTCTGTAGCCTACTTCTCGTCTCTGCTTCAGGCTACATTAGCTAAAACTCCAATCTCCAACTGAGATGCATTGTGGGTAATGTAGATAATGTCTCTGCCAATGTTATAGGAGTGCAATGTTAACTCGGTGGAAAAGCTTTTTAAGAAAATACACAAGTTCTGGAAGAGTTTTTCTCTCCACATGACTCCTGCCTGCTGTCGTTTATCAGATTTTTCTCAGTGTGGATTTGCCTGATGCAGACAGAGAAGGAGATGTGAATCAGCTGTCTCTCTATCTATGTCCTGTGGCGGTAGGGGAGTGTTGAGGGGGGTGAAAAATGTCTTGACGATAATGTACTCGGTGCGATAATGGTTGTACACCTTGATGATCAATGTAAGTCATAAAAGGAACAGTGACATCAAGACGTCATAAATCTCCCGGGTCCTCAGTGAAGCAAGACACATAAAAGCAGGCAGCAGTGGGTTTTCATGGCTATTGCCAGATTCCTCTCCTCACCTCGGGGGCGAAAAATGCAAATAAAATACAGATTATAAAAAAGGATAATGTGTGGGCTTTGGAAGATGAGGAATGAAAATATCGGTGGGCCTCTTTTTGATTTGTATGTCCAGCGGCGACACTTGAGATGAACGAACCATGTCTTAAATTACCATGTAATAAAATTTTTACCTCAGAAGGTGGGGTGTCTCACACAAAAAAGAGCATTGGCAGCTTAATGGTGCCAGACTGTGGGAAAAAAGACCATTATATTTTCCCATCTGTGACAAATCCAATTAGTAATGTGGCATGTAAAGATGGAAATGCGCTGATGTTACGTCTAGTGGACATCTTATTCTGTTGATTTGATAATGTAGATCGATGGGAACATAAAAGAGAGCAATCTGCATTAAGTTTGGCTCATTCCTTTGCTGTGAGTATGGCAGGCTGACTTAATCACTGAGCTGGCCTCTGTGCTGGCAGATAGAAACATCTCTAATAAATGAAAATTCTCTTTCATTTTATGCTCATTGTTCTGTTGATGTGATAAAATCATGTGATTATTCTGCTGTTTCAGGTGATCTAAAACTTTAAAGCGATATTTTTTATCTGCATACCCATAAAAATTATGTTTTTGGACATTGAGTAGTTCCCAATCAACCAAGCTCAGAGCAGAAAATCCCCCCCTGCTTGGTGGCATTTGAAGTGTGAGGTAGCAGCAAAAATGTCAGTGGCAGGAGCAGGATTAATATCATAAAAGCTGGTTCTGTGAATGGCATGGCCTCATTTTGGAGAAAGAAGCCAGACGGAGGGTTCACATCATTCAGGATGATGAGCACCTGTTGTATAAGGGTGTGCTTCGTGGTCTTAAAAGTCCATTGATTGGTTGTGGGGAAAATGTCTTGATCCACAGAACAGCCCACACAGAATGAGTTAAAGTGCTTATTTTGGTCCATTCAGGAATGTGTGATTTTACAGTCTCAAACTGAGGAGATTCAACCAATATTCAGGATTTAGCGGGCAATCATGGCAAGATGCATCGCTAGAAACACGTAAGCAGCAAAACCATTATTTTCCTATCATACGACGCGCCTGGCTCTGTTGTGCCACACATTAGTGGAGACCAAAAAAAAAAAAACTGCCCCTCATTCAGCCTCTGGTGTCGCACGTTGCGTTAATCTAGCGTTTTTTTTAGATGCACATAAAAGTTCAAATATCCTCAACCTTTAAGGAGCAGAGTCGCACCACTAGTAAATATCACACTTGACCCAGGTAGCCAAATTAAGCTTTACCACTTGACCACTTCCTTCCAGTTTTGATGCAGATAGGTGTGAGAGGGAAAGGGGGGAATTCGTAGCTCATGTTGTGATAGTTTCATGTAGGGTACTTGTCTTTGAGAGAGAGAGCCATCCTTAATAATGTTTGATTGCCCAGATGCAGCCCTGCTTGGTCAGTGCACCTTTGCTAATTTTCTTTTCTTTTCAGAAAAGGGTATTAAAAAACAAAGTAACCAAAGTGGTATTAAAATGCAAGGCGTTTTTCCTTTTTAGGGTCAAAAAGAAATGGGTGAAATTTTTAATTTGTATAACAAAAAATAAAATCCCTAAAAAACTAAAAACATAAAAAAATGGCCTGTTTTTTTATTTTCTGTGACCAGATGTGGTCATTACGTCATCTAAAATAGAAAAAAAAAAAAAACCTTTAAAGGTCCAGTGTGTAACATCAAGAAGGACGATGCGATGTGATACGATGTGACACGATACAATACGATGCAAAATGATTTGATATGATACAATATACAGATCTGGATTTAGATCCATTAACTTGTATACCACTGGGTCTTTCTGGATACAGGTCTTTTTTGTCCTGCTCCAGGGACGTGTTGATGATTTTATTTTTTGTCATACAAAACAGAAAATAAAGTGTAACATTTAGGAGGATCTATTGTCAGAAATTGAATATAATATTTGAATTATGAATATAATCAATATAGGAATCATTGTGTTTTGTTACCGTAGAATGAGCTGTCTTTATCTAGAGACAGGTCGCCTTCCATGGAGTCCATCATGTTGAATGTTTCTACAGTAGTAATAACAAACTAACCAAACACTAGCACCAGTCCACTGTAGTTCCTACTACACACTTCAAAGCCCGTTCTTAATCTTAGCTCGTCAGCAGTGTTCAGTTAGATGCAATCTGAAATCTTCCTCGCTAACTGCCACTAAATCCAACGCTCTCCTTTAAATTCAGTCCCTATTTGATCATTAAAAAGGAAAAAAAGCTTTGTATTTCAATTTAAATGTTTGTATTTTCAGATAAAAACCAATTTTATTTGTTTTGTAATGTCTGTTTTTGAAAAGAAAATCGAATGAACAAAAGATATGCTGACCCATTTTTCGCATCACCTTTTTCCAAGGCGTTTTTGAACGTCCACACCTTCTGCAATGCTTCTATCTGATCAGTCCCTTTGGAAACTTCAGGTTGCACCTGGTGCTGGTCAGTGCAGCAGACTTTATCTTGTCAGTTTGATTGGTCAGGGTGTTTTCTCTGTATAATGACTGCAGGCTTTCAAGTTATATTGTTTTTTGCATCTGAGTAAATTCTGTGTGGATTTGACGTCAGATATATCTGTGATCTGCAGCGACCGGGTTGTGAAGTGGTACTTATCTGTGTGTGTTGCCTACCACTTCGCAAACACGTTATCAGACAAGAACGGACATCTCCTACCCATTCTTTTTCAGCTGCTACCTCCTGCCTGTGTGAGCAATAAGTGATGTTACTGATCTTCCAAACCACACACCAAAATTTTGGAATAGACAAGAAACACCCCTCAGTTATTACTCAGTATGACAGAGGGTTCCTGAAGAAACAGGCAATGCAGTATACATTTTAGTAATAGTTTTTCCTCTGGTGCTGGGACTTTTACTCCAGAGTCTCCTCATTATACTGTGGCTGTATATGAGTTAAAGGAGGGGAAGAATACACTCCTTCCTAAGATGTACTTTTGGATAACGTTACATTAAACATTTGGTTTTGTTGGTCATCGTCAGCCTACAGTCAGACAGCGTTGCTGTCAGTCTCCATCATAACTTACTGCGCTGTGTGTGCTCAAACACAGAGACAGAGAGACAGAAAAGAGAGAGGAGAACCAAAACCAAATCAATACTGTTATTATGAGCACTGTGTAAGACTGAATTAGATATCATCCAGCCTCAAGGTTAAAGAAGGCATCTGACATATCTGAACATTAAGAGTACTGTGTGATGGATACAGCTGTGTGTGTTTCTGTGTGCACCGACAATGTATGTGTTTGCACATCATTTTCTCTCTCCAACCAGTTCTAAGTAGGCTGATTGTTGTTTGCATGCAAGCATGGATTAATCGCCGGGCCGATTGGGCCAGACCCCTCAGCCTGTCTTTGGTTTTTTTTTCTTCTTTTATTTAAATCAAGCTGAATAGTCTAGCCAAAAATAATTGTGTTTTTGTGTGGAATACGAAGAAATTAATGCAGAGGTACTTAAATATTATGATTGGTTTGCTGGCTGTGTCTGTATCGTGATGATGGTGATGAGTGACTGTGAGTGATGTTGCTAACTAACAAGAAACATGGATAAAAATGATGAAGCAGCAAAGTTAAAGGTTAAAAATCAAAAGGATAGCAGGATAGGTGAATTTTGTAGAGCAATGTGATACAATACGACATGATACAGTACGATACAACACAATGTGATACGATGTGATACAATATACAGATCTGGATACAGATCCATTAACTTGTACACCATTGGGTCTTTCTGGATTCAGGTCTTTTTTGTCCAGTGAGCCTCCAAGAGGAGCTGATGATCAGCATGACACTGAAGCAAAGAACCACAGCCCTGCTACAGGGACGTGTTCAGCTGCCCCTCACCCTCACCCTCTCCACAACCCAGCCTAATAGCAAAGCGGATGGCAGACACAGTGGCAGGTAGGCAACGTTACTATACTAGTTAGCAGCCCCATAGTTTATCTGTGTATCTTTTACCTATCTATTTCAACCTTTCAGGCCAGGCAACAGGGCTAAGTGACTGAGAGGGTGTTAAAATTTGGAGGGGGCCATTTATTTATCCTTTTTTTTTTTTTAAATATAAAATTCATTGATTTATCCATTTCTGGAGAACATTAGGCTTTTGTATCGTTGTGTCTCTATGTCAGGATGTGTGATATGCTGTAAATCCTGAATGCAAGGGAATATAGGTTATATATACTATCATTATATACTATATAGCAGTATGAATCACTGTGTGAGTGATTGATGGAAGAATCTGAATTATAGAGCTGTACTGGTGGAGGCAGGGCAGTATGGCATTGACCTACACACTGTAGACTAATGCACTGATATTGTTGCCACTGGCCCAGGAAAACATTGTTGCAATCATGTGGTATAAATCCTGTATGACAGAAAATATCTACAGGTGTTGATATAGTCCTCCAGGTTGTGATCATGCTCTGTAGAAGCTACAGGTGTTTCCACCTGGAGGGTAGGGCTTCCAAGATTTTGCCTCTGCATTTTTCCCATTTGCATGTACACATATGCAGAGACACAGCGCCCCCACATGAACTGATCAGTCAGTGGTTGATTCTATAAGCCATTGGAGCCTTAAAGAAACACAAATCTAATTCATACCAGATGCTATCCCACGTTCACCTTTCTTAACACAAAGTTCACCTTCTTGGGGGTTCAATTTGGACAAAAGAGTTTTTGCTGGAAACAGCAGCTTAGGCAGGCTGAAGTAAATATAATTCAACACACCTTTTGTGTGACAACTCAAAGATCCATTAGGCTACTGACCATTTACTTTTTAACTGGGTCGACCTTTGAGATTAGGGTAATGGATGTTAACACACTACCTTGGTTCACTTTTGTATATATATAACTTTACCTTCAGTCAAACCTATTTGGCAGCAAAAAGATTGATTTCAACTGAGTTTATCTTCAAGATGGAATCATCATTAGTGCCATAAGTAAAGCAAAAGGCTGATAAAACAGATGATAAGAGGATGTAAGATTTATTTTGATGAATCAACCCCATACTCAAAATTTTAAAATAAAAATAAAAAATAATAATAAATTTGGTGAAACCGGTGGGTTAAGGTATACACTGTAAAATTCATTAAATAATTTTATATTTTGAATTGTAACTTAAATTTTCACACTCTTGCTTCCATGATTTTGTGAGTCTTTCTCTGGCCAAGCTGGATGAGAGCAAGCCCCTCGAAACAGCACCGGGCTATGAAGCCAGTTTGACACAGTGTCCATCACGTGATGTACATGGGCCCCAAAATACTTTTTCCTATAAGATTACATTGTGAAAAAAATGTCTGTAAAATGGTAGAATACTTTCTTGAGCATCACAACCCCCGCAAAATGAATAGAAACTTGTAAAATGGAATGTCCCCTTATGGCTTTGTAAGAAAACACACTTGTTCAATGAAAAAAAAACACCTGCACACTGACTCCAAACCCAATTATGTTCATATTCTACTAATTTGCACCAGCAAATTATGTTTTTTTTTATCAACATAATGAGGAATTGTTATTAATGAATGTATCTGCAAAGTCACAGAATGTTTATACTGAATGAAACATCAAAATGTTGTATGCCAATATATTGTATTTGTTTTCCTGCAGTATCTGCTCAAAGCAAATACAGCAAAATTAATATATTTATGGCTATGTTCAGGCAGCCACAGCACTTAAGGTTAGGGATGGCAGGCTTGGGTATATAATAAAATACACTCTGACTTGAAGCACAGGCAGTGCTGCATTTTGTATCCTCACCATCTACACCGACCGTCTCCTTCCAACTTTAGCGAGGTACAGAATACTGCCTTTCCTGGACTGAACAAATGTTATCAGTGAACATTTTCACGCAAAAATATGTTCACATGAAAATGTGTTCAGGAAAAACAAATTACGCTAATTTTCCTGGTAACAGGGTTGTCAAACCACAATTTTCTGTTCCATAGAATTCTTTTTATTTTTTATTTGAACTGGATGTCTGTTTGAAAACATTTGTGGTCAGTTTGCGGGCATTACTTATTCATTTATTCTGTTCCTTTTCTAATAGGCAGTCACCTCCATTTCAAAGATTGACTAAATTGTTTTTACAGTTTTGACGTATAGTGTGATCTACTAGAGTTAGCATGCTAACCAGCTAGCCCCGTCCTGTCTCATAATACCACTTTGTACCTCAAGAAGCGATAGTGAGTCACTGTAGTGTCCAGTCTGCTCTCACTCAAACATCTGCGGCAAAGAAAGAGCGCCAGACTTTTAAGCCAGTTTGACATAGTGGCCAAACTGTGTAATTACAGCAGTTCATCACATGATGCACACTGGCCCAAAAAGACTTCTTCCCATAAGCTTACATTCTGAAAGAAGCCACTGTAAAACTAAGGGACTCTTTTCACTTTCAGAATTTGATCTATTCAGTCCAAAAACATTTGGAAAGCCTAGTCAGATGATTAAATCATTTTATCTTCATTCAAGTTGGAGGAGGGCTAAACCAGATGTTCATTGACTGTGCCTCATTCGTTCCCTGTTAAGATACAGTTACTCTTTGATTTTATTTTGAAAGAACAGACTCATCCTCATTTTCCAGTTAAGATACATTTACTTTCTGGGGGATTTTGTATTGAAAAAATAGGTGCTTGCCTTGTGTCCAAGCTGTTGGGGGGTGTTGTTTGATAAACAAGGGTCATCCTCAGTTTCCTGTTAGGATACAGTTCCTCTATGGGGCTTTTATTTTGAAAACCAAGGTTCATCATTAGCTTCCTGTTAAGATACAGTAACTCTCCTGGGCTTTTATTTTGGAAAAAATAGCGTTGTTGGGTTCCCTGTTGAGATACAGTTTATCTGGGGCTTTAAAAAATAAAGATCCATCCATAGTTTCCTGTTATTATACAGTGACTACAGGGGCTTTTATGTTGAAAAGGCTGGCTCATCCTGGCTTTCTTGTTATGATAAGGTTACCATCTTGGGCTGTTTTTTTGAAAAACAGAAACGTGTGTGTGTGCGTGTGTGTGTGTGTGTGTGTGTGTGTGTGTGTGTGTTTGTGTGTCATTGACATATATAAAGATGGGAGACATAATGGCTCCCCATTAGTGAAGCCAAAACATATTGATCACCCCCTGGTGGCTGGTTTAAGTATAGGTTTTAATAGAATACGATATATATTACTTTCAGTACGTTATTAGCTAATTGTATAACGTGCCTTAGACAGGGGGCCAAGTCTTACATATACATTACCGCCACTGACCTTCTTTTATCTCTTATTTTCATCATATTTCCAAATGAATTAAACTCTTATGGTATTTGATCAAAGTTGAAGAACTGTTTTATTATTAACGGAGAGTTTAGGTTTCTAACATGCTGAATATCAGAAAAAAGAAGCTTCTTATCTGCACTATGATTGTGGAACAGAGAGAAAGATATGCAAATCCTGAAAATGTAATCTCTACATGTTAACACAGAATGTCTTCCGAAGAGGGAAACGTTTCCTGCATTTCCAGTGTAGCTTTTAATATTTCAGGATGTCAGACACTGACAGAAAACCATTGGCTGGTTTGATTCCTTCTCTGAGGGAAGCTGCAGACATTTCACTGTTATGAGAGTGGAAATGAAGAGATGGTGGAAGGAGATGAACATTCCCTCAAAATACTGTAGCATGAAGCCCATGAGGCCAAATGTACCGCCTGCATTCAGACGTGTTAACATTCGGTGGGATGTGAGAGAATTCTGCATCTACTTTGAGAAAATGCCTTGAGGGAGCGCAGACACACGGTACAGTCTAAGGAGCACAGAGGAGGAGACACAGTGTTTATTATCCACTCTCATTACTTTTACTCCTCTCTGCTTTTACTATTTACTTTACTGTTTCCAACGCACCAGCCTTTGTTGTGTCCTACACCTGTGCAGGATGCAGATTCATTTGCAGGAATGCATCCTATAATTTCACACCTGTCTGCCTTGTTGTGATGCTGACATACTCATCATTTGCTTTTGGGAATTATGATTTTACATTGCAGTTGAACTCCACTTGTTGTCATCTGCTGCAGTAAACTCCAGAAATGTCATATTCTTGTGCACTAGTGTGGTGACTGACCTGGGTGTGTGAATTATGTGTGAACAGTGCTGTGTTGGTTGCCGCATAAAAGAGATGTAAGAGATGTTGTTTTTTGTTAAAAAATGTAATTCATTAAAAAAGGCAGGCAGACATTAAAAAAATAAGAGGGATAAAATACTTGCTTATTATTAATATATTAACAATGACATTTAAAAAAGAAAATAGATATTTAAACTTACTACAAGGGGTTTTAACTGGTTATGAAACAATTTAAAAGAGTGATAGAGAGTCACTATAGCATCCAGTCTGCCCTCAGTCAAACATCAGCGGCAAAGGAAGAGCCAGTTTGACATAGTGGATAAGTAGTTACTCCTGGGGCTTTTATTTTGAAAGAACAGACTTGTCCTCACTTTCCAGTTAAGATACATTTATTTTCTGGGGGATTTTATTTTGAAAAAATAGTGCCTGCCTTGTGTACTGTTAAGCTGTTGGCACGGCTTTCATTTTGAAAAATAAGGGGTCATCCTGAGCTTCCTGTTAAGATACGGTTACTCTATGGGTCTTTTAATTTGAAAGAACAGCCTCTTGAGTTTCCAGTTGCTACAGTTGTTATCTTGGGCTTTTATTTTGAAAACCAAGGCTTATCATGTGCTTCCTGTTAAGATACAGTTACTCTCTGGGGCTTTTATTTTGGAAAAAATAGATTCACCCTGAGTTCCATGTTGAGATACACTTTATCTGGTGATGCCTCTATATGACCGACATAAACAAACAAGACCACCAGCAGGAAGACTGGGTTTTTCTATATAGATAATCTTAATGCCTGCTACCGGATTGAATTCCCCTTGAAATCCGACCGAACGAGACAGTAGAAACATTACTGCTTTTGTCCACAGGGGCCTGTCCATGTAGTCCAATGTACATGTAGAATGTATATTCTGCAGTAAAATGCCCTCTGTGACTGATGATGGCAATTATCTGACATTATTAGATGAATACTGATACAACAATGTGTTTAGCATTTTATCTCCAATGTTTCTAGATATAAAATCCTCATGCTGAGATCATTATGCACTAATGAAAACACATCTTAATCTAAATCTTACACACTTTACCTTTAACCTTTACCTTTACCTTTTAACCTTTAAGTAGATTCATACCAAAAAGATCACTGCTAGTGTTGGAAATTAAATAAAAAGGCATTCTGAATGTTCTCTTATGTTTCTGAATCAATTTTATGTAGTACTGTTAGAGAATAGAAGCTTGAGTTGTGTGGGAAAATTAGGCAATTGTAGGAGCTTAACAAGATGAACTATTCCTGAAAAAGTAACCTGGCTTTGTTAATTCAATACAATACTGAGTTGAGCCAACTTCTATTATTATGTTTGTACAACTGAAGATATCGATGCAAGGTTGTTGGTTTTACTAGACACTTTATGTTGTCTCAAATAGGATTTATGGTTTTATAACTTGAAATGTCCCGTTGGTATCACTAAAAAACTAACTTAAAAGATAAAGTTGAAGGAAGCTATCTCGTTAAGTAAATTGACTGAAATATAGAAATTGAGTAAATGTACTTAGTTACTTTCCACCACTGGATGCCAGTAACCAGTATTGAGATGGACGAGCCTTGGACTTAACCAATGAGTGCGAGGATAGGACTGTTGACTCACAGCGCTATAAAAAGTATCACTCCAGCCCCGGTCAGGACATCATGTGGCAGAACAGCTTGGACATGTTTGGGATTCTCTACATAGAACTATACATAGATACATAGTTTACATTGGTAGGCCACTCTCATGAATTCCACATTCATGTGTCACAGGACTGAACATAATCAGAGAAATTGTTTGTATTGTCGTGCAGAAAATTAGCATGGTACTTGTAGAGGAACTGCACTCTATTTAGGTCCAAATGCAAACACAAACAATTCATCACCTCAAAAGCCAGCGGCAGCCAAACGTTTTAATAGCAAGGAAGCTGTGAAAAACCACAAGGGAGTTAAACACATGAGAGTAAAGCCTTACAGTCCCATCGTCTATGAGCAGAGTGATGGAGAGTGGGATCACAGTGTCCTGCCCCGGTGATGCATCGGCCAGACTAGCTATTGATTGGCTCTGCCCCTCTGCCTTGATACATCATGTCGTCTTTGTTTAGAGAGTGGGATCTGGGATGCGAGCACTTCCATCGAAAGCTTGCAAAATAAAAGCCCCCCTTCCCTTGGTTGTAAGCGGCAGCGTGTCTGCTTGATGATGGATCAGGTCATCTGCCCGGTCCCAGGGCCTGACTGTGGAGCGTCATCTTCATCAGACAACGCCTGACAGGGAGTCCATCATCACAAAGTCACACCAATGGGCCCGGTTCCTGATGGAGCAACACCTGCTTACACCAACGCGTCAGCAGCAACTTTATCATTTTCAGTCATTTAGAGCTGGACACAAATTGAAGTTCTGTGGTTGACCGCGATCATCAGGGGCTCGGCTCTACAGAGTCCAAACTGTTGTTTATATATGGGTTTATTACTGCAGAGGCTGTTTAATGATAGCAGAAGATCCTTTTCACACTCCCTCCACCCGCTGTGTTTTATGGTCACTATTAGGTGTGTGCATCTCTCCCATCTTTGACAATCCAATACGTATCCAGATACATAGGCAACCATATGTTTCAGGGACGATGCATTTTAATATGGAACAATTCAATATGACGCAGTGTAATAAAGCTGTTAAGATTTATTCAATGTAGACATTTATTTTTCAGTCAAGTCAAGTCTATAAAAGTGACATTGCTTAACTTCAAATATATATATTTGATAAAACGCCAGGAAATGTCTAAGACATGTCTCATTTCAGAATAACATTGTGTTTATTGCTTTTCCAACAGACACAGACAAAAATACTTTCTGCTGTGATTACCTTCGACCATGCCCAGTTGGAGCACAGTTGGAGCTGGAAAGTGTTTAATATCTTACATGTTCTTGCTTGTGCTAGCTGTATTAGCATCCACAGACTTCTCGTTGCCTGCATAGGTGTCACCATGCCGTCTCACCAGGTTAGTGTTAAGATCTGTCGTGCCCCCACTGGACTTAATTGTCCGACAGATCTTACAAATGGCTTGACTTTTGTTCAACTTTCTTCCATCTTATAGAATCCAAATTTCTTACTTTTTATTTTCTATATGATGGTGCACCATAAATCCTGTTGGCTTTTGTTTATGTACCTAATTCTCGTCACTCTTTAGGCTTCAGTCAACTGATTCATAACTTTACAATCGGACCATCGACTGGTCAGTGTTATAAACTGTATGTCCATATTTCAAGTCAATGTAATTGCTATATTAATTGTATAATTCCTGAATGTGCGTTGGTTTTTCACTGTCATTTGATGACAATCAGTGGTACTGCTCTATAGTTGATCCTACTTAATTCATCAATACATAAAAAAGGCATTTGAGCATTTTTCAGCCACGTATTTGTGCGAGTGACAAGAGTTGGGTGTTCCAGTGAGCTCTGACAAAATTAACACATGCCTGCAGTCTTACCGGCACTTGGTTGCCATGTCAATTACCTGAAATGCATCACACAAATAGGGACTTCACTGCTCACAAATAACTGAAGTGTAGGTATTGGGATGGACCCTTTATCTGCTGTGCTATAAAACTGTTCTGATTTAGACATAAACAACTTTTGGCGCCGGGCAACGAGCGGAGTTGCTTGGCATGCTT
Organism: Dicentrarchus labrax; assembly: GCF_905237075.1. Lineage (NCBI taxonomy): Eukaryota > Metazoa > Chordata > Actinopteri > Moronidae > Dicentrarchus > Dicentrarchus labrax. The sequence goes on from NW_026136709.1 coordinate 2,063,171, forward strand.
TATGACAATCGATTGATCCAAGTTCAAATATCTTTGGCCTAGTGGTGGTTTTAGGGCAAGGAGTCATCTAAAAAGCACTAGGATTCCTCTACTGGGGACTATAGTGTCTGCACTCGGTCAACAAAGACACTGACCGTAGATTGCAGACTCTTTTTTGCCATTTTTGAATTTTATGTGCAAATCTAAAGCCCCATTATGTAACTTCTCCAAACGTTTCTACTTTTTCTGCTAAACTTTTCTAACTGAAAATAACAACTTACTGCAAAAAAAGGAATCTCAAGAAAGTAAAAAAAAAAGCTTTGTTTCATGGGAAATGTATTTCATTGGAAAACAGGTTTTAAGAACATCTATCTAACTTTGTCTTAATAAGATATTACAGCTAATATTGAGCTCAGTTTAAGCAGTAACAAGTTGAAAATGAAAATGAGAGCGAAGCCATCGGACAAGAGTCAATGTGGGACTGGCTTTTAGTGGTTGGCTATAGAGAGCTTGGTGAATAAAAAGGCTGCAGACGGACGGCGAGCTGGCCGTCTTGCTGCAGGACTAGTCATTAACATTAGCTGCATTGCTAAGTCTTGTGTTGTTGCACTTGCTTGATGTTTGGCTGTGTTAGCAAAGTTAATGACTCACTAGCTTTTGATCATAAATAATGTAATCAAAACAAATTTACAGCTGTCCATATTTATCACAGTGGGATTGCAACTGGGGGCACCAAATCACAACAAATACCAAATCAGACTCAGAAATACTTTATTGATCCCTGGGAGGAAATTTGTTTCGTTATAGTTGCTCAAGGTGCCCACAAGAGATTAAAGAAATAGAAAAAATAATAGAAATAGAAATAATAATAATAAGAATGTTAAAATAGGTATTATTTTACAATATCTAACAACAATATACATGGAAAATATAGAAATATAAAAAAAATAAATAGAAAGATATAATAGGAGTCTGAAGTATGTACATTGTTATACAGTATGTGACAATATTTGAAAGATTAAATGTACGCTAGAGTATACTGTACGACAGAAGTGTAATAAATAATGAATACATAGTGATAATAGCTGAATCCTTAAAAAGTATTTGCAGTATTGGTGACAGAATATTTCAAATTAATCAGAGTATTGCACATTTCAAGGGCCAGTTTAATGACAATGACTGAGTGAGAATGAGTGTCTGAGGCTCTGAGGGAGGAGTTGAAAAGTTTGAATCTTACATAGTGTTGCTTTAAATGTTTTGACCAACTTTGTGAAAGAGCTGTATAACATTATACTGTAGCCGATAAGGTGAAAATGTCCCTTTCACAGCACTTTGATTACATTTATATTCATTATTTATTCATTCATTTATTCCAGTGCTGCACGGTGTGCCACATACAATGTATAAAAGTGTCACTGTATTTCAAAGAGACTCTCTCATTGGCTGCAGTCTAGTGCAATTAAGGATTTACATTGTTTTCCCCCATCGGAAGAGTTCATATTTGAGTTAATGCCTGTAGAAATGTATTTAAAATATAACCCCCATGAATGAAATCAAGTAATTTTCTCTTCCAAAACTCTTGACCAAATTGTTTGTCTTAATGATTAAATGTAATTTCTTCTAATATCTTATCAATGAAAGTTGTGATGACAGCTAGCGTAGCAGAAGCTGCTTTTATGTGAAAAACACTGCTTGGTATCTGACTCATCATCTTCCAATAGAGCCACCAAATAAATTTACTCGTCCACTCTCCCTCAGGTGAGTGTAGACAAAGGTGAAAATTGTGCAGCCTTAACACTCACCTTTGACAGCAAATCAACACCTTTGTGCATTCCCACATCTCCCAGTAGCCGGATAATGGGATTTCACTCCATAACCACATCATTTAGAAGAGCTCTATTCCTCTGCTGCAGTGTGGATCACATAGCAGTGCTCTGAGTGTGACCAAAGTATAGACACTCTAAAGAGTCAACATCTCCTGGTAAACCTCTCTGGCTCCATCATGGAGGACCAATGCTCATATAATGTAAGGCCTGAATATACCACAAACAAAAGGTTTGAAAAAAAGAGAGCTAGCCAAAACAGAATTGTGGGTAGGGTTGAATAAAAGTTCCTCTACGTACAGCATGTATGCACAAGCACCTGTTTCAGTAGAGTGCTGAAAATGTGTAAATGACCAGAATTCGCCAGAATTAGTCTGGAACCTCTCAGCTCATTTCCCAATTCCAAAGAGTTATCAACAGACGCGGACCCAAATGCCCCCCTACGCAATTGGAGAGACCCACAATTAATCAGAGCAACCAAACATGTAATGCAATGTAGTTCGCAGACACATTTTTTTTTTTATCCAGAAAAGCTTTAAACGACCAGTTTGTAGGATTTAGTGGCAAATAGAGGTGAAGTTGCAGATTGCAACCTACTGAAACCCCTCAACTCAACCAAGTGTAGGAGAAACTGCGGAAGGCGACCTGCAGTGACAGTAGATAGAATCGGTTTATTCTAATTCTGTCAATAGATCCTTCTTAATGTCACACACAGTTGTCAAGTTTTAAGCACCACACGCAATATTACATTCACCTCCGTTGTGTCGGGCTGGAGCAGAGATGGACCAACCAAAACTGTCTACATGACTAGATGATGAGAAATTTGTTTTTGTAATTTGGATGAACTGACCCTTTAAAAAAAATGTCATCTGTGCTCATCACCAGTGCTTGTGTACTCATTAATCATAGTTCACAAACTCTAATGAGAATTGCAGCAATAACGTGTGCTGCTTTTCTGACCTCATATCATTTCATTCCTCCGTTCTTCCATTCCGATCTGCATGTTCCTCTGTGTTTCTTTAACATACGCATCACTCTGATTCTCCTCCTGTAGCTGCTGCAGTGAAGAATTGCAGAATAAAGCAAAGACGAGTTTACTGTTGCCAAAGGCGCTGTGTGTCTTTGTGTGTGTGTGTGTGTGTGTGTGTGTGTGTGTGTGTGTGTGTGTGTGTGTGTGTTTAGATAGGGCTGAATGAATGTGCATGAGGGAATGCTAGCGTGCATATGTATGTGCGAGAGAGTGAGCGTTCATCTCCGAGAGATAACAGCTGTGTTGCCGAGAGAGAGAGAGAGAGAGAGAGAGAGATTTAGAGGGAGACAGCGAGAGGAGGAGAGTCAAAGAGAGAAGAGGAGGGAGAGAGAGAAAGAGAGGGATGACTCCCAGAGGTGCCTCTGGGTGCCTAATAGTCTAAGAGATTCTGTCACAAAATATTGCCTCTGCTGTTCTGCAGGGGAGCTTTAGGGAGATTGCGCGGGTGGAGAAAGATGAGGTGGGGCGAGAACGAGGAGACAGAGGTTTGATTCTCGCTCTCCCTTTGTGTCTTCCAGTCTCTTCTTGGACAAATGAGGAGCCGAGGCTGTGGAGAGCTTAACATCCCATGTAAGGCTCTGTGTAATGAGACCGACTCCCTGCTGGCTCACCGTGCCTTGCTTAGGGACACTTTGGGGCCTGGTACACAAACCCTTCCACCGCCGATGGCTTGCTGCTGCTATTAGGCCAACAAATATACCCAGCATTTATCTTCGCTTAGTGTGAATGTTAAAACATGCTTCCCCTTTTCAATTATGGAAGACGCAGTACTCAGGTGCCAAATTCACAGCAAATTTCTTTTTTGTGTGGAAAAACTTTTATTCCAAAACACAGTCTCTTGCAATCACAATAAAAACACTAGAAAATGATGATGAGTTTTTAAAGTGCTGATCCCCAAGCTTCCTTTTATTGATTTTGCTTTCATTGTTCATCTGTCATTGCAGCAGTGTTTCTATAGTGGGCTGTTTCAGCTTGCTATAATCCAATGTGGACAGTGGAGATTCTTCTTCTTCAGCCATGGCACTGCTCACGCTAACTACCCAATACTACAGCTGTGCCCATTGACAGTATATATAATGGACAGAGCTTCCACATCTGTAATTTGAAGCCAGTTTGGAAGTGTCTTAAACCTGCATTCTATGTAATGGCCAGCAGGGGGCAGCGACATTGGCTGCAATAAAACAAAGATACTATGCAGTCTTATGGAGAAATGCCCAACTGCTCACATGATTTATGAGCTCAGTAAACAGTTTCCTAATGAGTTTATGGTCTCAATCTCTAGTTGCAGTCTTCTTCCATACAGCATGATGTTCATTTAGTAAATTATTGTCCCATTTAGAGTAAAATAGATGATAAAGCAGGGTATGCTTTAGGGCATGGCTACCTTGTGATTCACAAGTTATTTTCAGTTGGCTCACACTTGGCTGTACCTCCATTTCATACTGATAGGCCTATATGCTAATTGCTTATATAGCTACTGATTTTTAGCCATGCATGCTAGCAGCATTGCTCTAGCGATGACAATGTCAGTCAGTCAATCATCCAAACTTTTCATTTAGCACAATCAGCTCATTAATCTGTATACTTTGGTGTATGACCTAATAGAATGCTACCGAGATTATATGTCAAAAGGTAACATCACCCTGGTTCCTTTGACAAAAATCTAACTTTGGATTATTGCAGAAAATAAGCTCTGTAGTAAAGAAAGGCTTATAGATGATCTTCACAAAAGAACACCAATTTTTGAATGACACTGCCAGAAGTAAATTGCTAACATTAGGCTATAAACAAACAACACCACAGTCCCATAACTTCAACGCCATCACGACTAAACTTCCAATTTATACGTAATTAAATCGTGTGATTAAAATCTAAAAGTTTGAGTTAGAATAGTTTGCAGCGTGAGTATAAATGCAATAAGGTTGTAAGGCGGAAAAGTGTTCAGCCTGCAGACGTTTGAGTCATCAACAACCTCTGTAGTCTCATTAGCCACTTGTTAGCATCCGCCTTTCTTAAGACATGTAAAAGCTTCAATACATATACACACACACACACACACACACACAACACACACACACACACACACACACACACACACACATATATCCTGACAGTAGTATACAAGACATAATCTGTAAAAAAAAAAGTTCCTCTGGGTCCTACTAGTGCTCTTAATGGGATTTGCAAGAATCCACCGGGCCTGAACGAAAACAACCAATCAGAGCCAAGAAAACTAGCAGATTGTTGCATCTTATTCCCAAGAAACTCAGCAGTCAACTGTCTTCAAGCCACCAACCCAAAGTGTCTTTCTATCTTGATAAAGCGAAAGTTCCAAAAAATATGACCAAAAGTTATTTTCATAGAAGTTACCTACTGCAGCTTTAATATTAAATTATCATCCATCTCAAGGCTGCAGCCCTACTTACTTTGTTTTTTACTGTGTTTGAGTAAATTGCTGCCAAACCCCTGTGTTGCACCACCTATAGAGTAGACCCTCCTCATTGTGCTGAGCTGGAGCTGGCTGTGTGTAATGAAAAGCTCTGGACTGCTGCTGACTTCCACCTGCATCCAGCATGGCAACATCAACCATTCCTCTCTCTTTCTCAGTGTCTCCCTCCCTCCCTGCAGCCTCAGATGGGATCAATGAGTGCAAATGAGATGGACAACAGCAATTTCCCTCTATCTAGCCGGGATAACGTGTATCAATCACCCAGCAGGCAGCGCACTTCATAGCTTGTCACGTTGCATCCACAGCGCGGCCTGCTGATGCCCCAATAAGCCACGCCGATCAGAGCTTGTTTCCACCCGCTAATGGAGACGGTTAGAGAATATGCAGCAGATCTATGTTCACCACCCTAAAATATTCATCAGCTGGATTTTCCTCTAAAGCCTTAAATCAGCCTGGGATGTCTCAAGGCTCTTTGGTTAGAAAAGTGGTTCCATTTAGAGCCACAATGGCTCAAAACCTCTCTCATTTGTTGAAACAGGAAACTTGTACATCATTTAAAAAAAATGTTTTTAGTTTTTATAGTTACTGCAGTTTCCAAAGATAAACTTATAATAATGATAGATAAAGATAAAGTCTTTTTATTTTCATTTTCACAGCATTTGCAGCATTTTACATACATGAAATGAAACTTGACCTCTGCATTTGACCCATCCGGCCTAGCACCCGGAGAGCAGTTAGGGGTTAGGTGCCTTGCTCAAGGGTACCTCGGCAGAGCACAGGAGGTGAAAACTGGCACCTCTCCAGCTACCAGTCCACACTCCATACTATGGTCTGTGGACCCTCCGGTTCCCAAGCCAAGTCCCTACACACTGAGCTACTGCCGCCCTAGGTAGGCAAACTACACACAAACTCCTATACTTATATATGTTTAATTTTAGCAGGATTTCTAATAGAAATAGATAATTAGGTGAGTTTTTTCATATTTCTATCATAAACATTCATTTTCTGTAGAATTAAAGGTACCCCTTTCTAAAGGGGCAGTCAACCGATTAGTTCACTCATCATGGGGAGTGGTGCCTGAGAAAACAACTGCTTATCCTTAAATTTTTAACAGAAAGCCTATGATATATGAATTGAATTGAATTGAATTGAAATGTCTTTAATGTCCCCAAGGGGCAATTTGGTTCACAACAGGTAGCCAACACATACACATTCGCACAAAAACACATAAAAACATGAAATGATGAATAAATAAAAGCATAAATACACATGTACACTATATATATATATATATATATATATATATAAAAATAAAAAGTGAAAAAAAAATATATATAAACCGGAGGTGTGGAGTTTCAAAGCTGCGGGTGTTGATCAAACCAGAAGGGAGAGTCTGATGAAGGACTCTATTAAAGATCTATTAAGTTGCATCATGAGAAATGTTGGATTATGTGTTTTGGGGTTTGAGTCAAAGGGAAAAAAAGCCTCAGTGTTGACTATTATTTTTAAGGTTTGTCTCACATGTCCCTCAACTTTATGGAAGTGCAATACTAAATGTATATAAGCAACACAGTCTCACTCCCAAATACTGCTGCCTGGTCAGTGGCCTTCCAATACAAAATATGATGCTGTACGTATTCTTCTATCGGCATTTATGGCTGTCAAGTTGGCAAGAATAAATATGCAATGTCTGGTTAAACTTTCAGAATAAAGCTTGCATGGTAAAATGGTCGCGGTTTGGTTAGGTTTAGGCAGAAAAATGACTTGGTTTAGGATAAGGAAAGGAAATTATGTATCTGACGTAAATTAAGTACATAGATAGCTAAGTATGTTAAATTGCTACATTTTGTCAAGTCTTAGGTTTGTTTGAGCCATCCATCCACACCCCTTGTATCCTTTTTAAGGACAAAATACACAAGTAAACAATGTCGGGCAGGCAAGATGCTCTGAAGACGCTCCACTTCTAAAACGCTTTGGGTGGGATTTGAAGACGCCGCAGAGCCAAACAGCTTTGCAGATGTGACGTCATAAATCCGTGCCCAGTGGAATTTCAGGGTAACATCGACTGGTGAGAAACAAGTCTCTGGTGTCAAAGAGACATGTTTGTACGCGTTTTGTGATTTTGCAGCACTATAGTAACCATAGCAACATACTTTAAGCCTACATAGAATCTTATCATCTAGTCCTAGAAAACATTTTAGCAGTGATCATACGAGACAAGACAAGAAGAGGCTGTAATGACTTCCAGCAATACTTTCCCCCAGACACAGTCCTCCAGCTTTGTTAAAGTCACATCTGAACCTTCCTCTCAGTGCCTGCAGGGGATGTTAGCAGTTGCCAGGATGAATGCATAGTAAGCAGCAGGGAAGGAGAGACACTGGAGCTGTGTGCGCAATAGAAAACACATTCTTATTCATCTCTGGTAAATGTGAGACTCACTCCCTGATATTGTTTATGATTTTATGATGCCCCTCAATCCCCAAATGTCCCCTCAGCTCAGCGCTGATGTTTAAAAGTGTCAGTTTCAAGCGTGCAAGCCAAAGGTGCGTTCAGATAGGAGCACAATGTGAAGTTCTATTTTAATTCTTGGAGGACTTTTTTTTAGTCAGTGCAGCCAAAAGATGAGTTTACACACTGACTATGTGTGAGGCAGTTCAGACAAACAGGAACTCCAGCATTTTCTTTTTGCTCTCCAGACCCTCTCAACTTATTCAGACTGAAACATTAGCATCTTTATTGATAGTCAACAGTAAAGAGATGGCAGGAAGGGAAGGAGAGATGGGAAATGTGAAGTAACAGAGGTTCCCTGGCCAGACTCACAGATGTGATGTTTTCGCCTGCCGCAATTTTTTGTCTCTTCAGTCTGTTTCCACCTCATTTTTTCACATAAAAACATTTTACTGATATTTTAACCTTTTTATTATTTCGGCCATTTCCATTAAGCCATAATAACCATTGTGCTAGCTTAAAGGTTATATGTAGGAAAATCACTTGCCACTAGATGTCACACTAGAGCACTAACATCTCAAACCAAAAAAAAGGACAGACTTTCAAAAGCAGTTTAGTTACAATTAGGAACAAAAACTACCTGGTACTACGTACTTGACCTAAGTTAAGTAAATAAATAAAACATAGCTTATGTAATGTTCCTAACTTTAAGGTCCAGTGTGTAACATTTAGGAGGATCTATTGGCATTTTTTACTTTTGGTTTCACATGGGACATGAACAGTGGTCTCCTGGGTGCATTGTGTTTGAGTCGTCCATCCACCCACCACCTCCAAATGTAGACTTTTTCACTCTTTATACTACATTGTCTGACTTCAACCAGGGGTGCGACTAGGAATAACAGCCTACAGCGTCATATTTTGTAGCAGAGAGCCACTGCCAAGTGTCAGTATTTAGCGACTTTAGTGTGAGAGCAGGTTCTTGTGTTGAGAAGAAGATGAATTTGAGGATTTTTTAACCTCTCCTTTAACCCCACACACAGGGGTATCATTGCAGGTTGACACACTTCCATATATAATATATTTCCCAGCTCTGACACCTCACTCTCCACAGAAGCAACAGTGTCATCACATTTGTGCAGCTGATCCCATCCCAGCTATTGGTCCTGGACTGTACAATGCATTGTGTTTCAGAACATCCACAGTGAGATGGAAGGACATTTTTGGGACTTGGTTGTCCCCCCATGACTGACTTTGAGTGGAAATAACTGTCCTGTGATGAGTTTTGGCTTAATAGTGGTGTTTCTGTACAGAAGCTGCTGACAGACTAGCGTGCTAGCATTCAACATTGTTACATTTGCCAAAAAAGCATTCCATATTTTATTCAGAGAGGGGAAGCCTCTAAACTTTCTTGCAAACACAACATAGAGGATATTGCTAGGAAAAACAGTTCATGATGGCAGACATCCCAGATCTGGCTCCTGACCAAATGAGAATAAAGTGATCTTTGCACTGAGAGGTCTGTCCACCACATATCAGCCAAATCTGTTTCTAACTTTTTGAGATATCGCGCTAATAAACACACAGACAGACAGACGGACAGACAGACACAAAACAGAGCCTCCTTCCAACTTTGGTGGTGGATTGAATAAAACTGCGTAATATTCGTTGTTTCAGAGGAAGAGCAATCCAGCTGGACTGGATCTGAGTTTTAATAAAGGCCAATATCGACCATGTATATCTGCAAGTGTAACACTAGACACTAGATGAGGCTGGCTGCTCCCCCCCTCCCATCAGAAACAGCTTTCAGTGGCAGAGTGGGTAGAGAGCAGTCTGCATATATGTATATATGACAGATCACAGGCATTGGCTAAATAGGAAACAGAAGGCTCTATTTGGGGTTCACCCAAAGGTCTGCCGCATCCCGCTGCCACAGCCATGCATTTATTCTAAAATGGCTGCCGGTTATTTGTGCATTACAGGCCTACTTTGAGCGATACCATTCTCAGTTTAATGTGGAAGAGGCAGGAGGCGACGAACCATCCGTCACAAGCTCCTAAAAGTCACAGAGTGAGAAATGACAGGGTGCTACCAGAACATTGTTCAAAACCCCCAAAAAGGCCAACCTCTCTATAACTGCTCTATAAAAAACCAGTGCGGCTGGTAACCCGTCTGTCCTTCTCCCTGTGACAGGAATTAGATGGTAAGATAAACAGCGTGCAGAGGAGAGCTGACATTTCAGAAAACTGAGAAAATTGTAAAAAGAAGGGCAGTGAGCCCCCTGTAAAAGGCCATGCAGTTAAACTAAGCATTTGTTTATTCGACTGTATGAAACCTTATTTGTATTCCCTTCAGGAGCTACAGAGAAAGCAAACGGAGGTCACTGTGTGCAACGTAGATGCGGTACTGTTTAAAACACTGGCAGGGAATTAATAACATCTCCGAGGCACAAACGGCTCTGGTATACTTCAGTAAAGAGAAGCTCTCCATATAAAGCTGCTCCAAACTCTGCAACCACTCTACTGTATGTAAGGTATTTTTGGAATGCTAAGAGCATAGGCAACATTCAAATATTAAACTTAAACAAGGATGCTACAGAGCTGCAGGTTATAGCAGGTTCCTACTGATGAAACACTGGTATAATCTGCCAACTCTTAATATGTTTGATTATTCTGTGCCTCCAGGCACTCCAGACTGATTTCATGGAATTTATAAGAAACTGCAATGCATGTTGTGATGTTTTCAGGCATTTTTTTGCAAAGAAATTGTGGGAGAATGTGAAAATTGCTAAAATAGTTGTGATTTTTTTATTTTTTATTTATTTAATATAATTCATTAAAAATTGAAGGCAACTTGTTCCAGTGAGAATAAAAGTAGTAGTTTTGTGACCTGTGGCTCATCACTGGCTCTGCAAAAAGAGAGAAAACTAGATAACTTGAAAAAACATCAAAAATCTGGTTGTGATTTTTTGCTTTCCTTGAGCCATGGTTGTAACAGGCGGACAGTAGGTGACCTGTGGTGTCTGTAGATAAAAAGGGTTTATTCTAAAGTAAAAAAAATTCAATGATTCTTAAATTCAGGTGAGTATACACCAATGAAAACATACCTATAAATATTAGATTCCATTCTGCAAATATAGTGTCCTAAATGTCATGCCCTGGACCTTTAAAGCTGCACCAATCAATATTTTTATATAAACAATGGGTCAAATGATTTCATGTTATATTGGTATATTAAACCAGAGAATCATCACCAACTTTGCAATTTTAGTAATTAATTAAAGTATTTTTTATCAGCAGCAATAGGAGACCAACACAGAGTTAAAAGATGGTGAGTGTCATCCCCTTTCTCTATGTCCCCCTTTCCTGTCACTCTTCAGCCGCCCTATCTAATAAAAAGCCCCCAAAATATAAAATAAAATGAAATGAATAAATATGGATGGACATTTATCAGATGGACACAAACCAACTTCAAATAAATCTAGATGTTGCTGTGGTTCTGCTGGATGTGTAAATAGGAAACAGGTTTGCCATAACAACTTTATGAGGTGATAATATGTCAGTGTCGAGTTTACAGCCTGTTGTGCTGCCCCTTTGAATGACCAGTATTGGTCCTATTACCAGGATTGTTCCACAGCACAAGTGGCCAAATAAATTAAATAATGCAGCTTTGCTCTAAATACATAAGGAGGATATCATGGAGGGATGCAATTTTCCTTCAGTGTCACATTTTGGATTCTGTATACTGACAGCTTCTGAAATAAGGTATGAGTAGCCTTATTTCCTTTCCTAAAGAACTGTTTGCTGGGGTTCCCAGATAGCTCACCTGGTAGAGCTGGCGCACCATGTGACAAGGCTGAGTCCTTGCTGCAGTGGCCCATGATAAAAATCCGACCTGCAGCCCTTTGCTGTGTGTCATTCCCCTCTCCCCCTTACCTGTTACCCTTCAGCTGTCACTATCAATTAAAGGCAATAAAAGCTAGAAACAAGCCATTTAACTTTTTTGATATTGAGCAAAAACATCTGCCAATGGGGTAAGCCCAGTTTTCTCTATATATTAAAGTACTGCACACTTGCTCCTTCCGATCCAATCAGACATTAGATAAGTAAGAGGTGAAGAACACCTTCAGGTGGTGAACAGATTCATCTGCAGGAGCTGAACATTTTGCTTTTGCTGTTTTTTAATGATGCACTCCAGTAGTATTTGTTGGGAGACAGCGATGCCAAATTAAGACTCTCAAGTGATGTTATATTATCAAATGCATTACCATTACTGTCAGTAGTCCCTACTTGTAGAATATTAAACTCAAGATAATATTCCCACACACAACTTTGACTGCAGAAAATAAAGATCATCAAAACTGAATGTGTTGTTTTGCTTGTGTCTACGTACTCTATAATTATATTCAACCCTTGTTTTGACTGATTTATTTTTCCTGTCACTGTCATTCCATTTCAAACAGTTCCAGGCTGTAGATAAAAATCCTCAAGGGGCAAAAACTATCACTATTTTCCCATCAGCCACAGTGTGACAGGCACTGTCAGTATCTGGAACCAGTTAAAACCATCTTGGTTTAGTCGAGTAACGAAAAGTCAGGTGAGACAGGAAGGAGAGCCAATCAGGCTCCTCTGTCTGCCAGCTGATTAGGTGTTGCTGGCTCATTAATCACAAACAACAGCTTTGGCACACGGTAATTAATTAATCTATTTTAATCAAATCAAAACAAGATGGTCCTATTGTTTGGAGAGGAGTGTGGCTGCTGGTGATGGGAGAAATTACAGAGCTTCGGTGTGAGACCTGTCTCAGAAAGCTCTAATTGAGATATTGGCGGCGTCTGACTGAACCAGATGGGTTGAAAGAAAGTAAGAGATGACTGGCATCAAACGCAGCGGACTGGCTGACTTTTTCATTAACACACTTCCACTAACATGGGGAAGTTAGGCCTGAGTGGCATGTGCTTACCAGAGGCTACTAATGTGCGCTAATCCAACTTGCATGGTTCTGCTGGCAACATGGGAGGTTTTTAATCCCAGCATGTTTCATATTTTAGGTTCTTCCAGTGAAAATGACTTGGCAGCTCCCAGAATACATCATGTCTGTCTAGAGTCCAACACAGGACAACATCACTCCTGACAAACTGCAGATAGGCCACATCAGGCACTGTGTGTGTGTGTTTGGGGGGGGGGTTCACTGCTTTTGGGGACACATTTAAGACTAATAAATAGTTAACTGGGGACGACTTGCCCAATTGGGGACAAATTTTGGTGCATGGGATCCAGGGAGTGAAGATTGAAGTTGTACTGGTAGAAGAGGTTGAGTATACATAAATCCAGCGATCAGTTTATGTGTTTGCTATCATTACTGCAGTGGCAGGTCATATAAAAGTAAAAGTATATGAGTAAAAAATTTATACAAATTCATGTTTTTTCACACCCAGGGAATCTATGTAAAGTGTTTTGTCTCCAAACCAACTCCAAAGTTAAAGTTCGCCGATACTATTGGACCAGCTGATAATTGCACAGGTTAGGTTCAGGAATAAAACAAAACCACCTGATAGAGTCTAGGTTGGGTTGGGTTGTACATCCAGCTTAGTGGCTGTAACGTATAGCTGTACTCTTACACATGGGGGACCAGAGTTTGAGTCTCAGCCCCAACATTTTACGAGTGAAACATACAACTTCTATACATATCTATTGACACTTAAGGATTGGTATAAAGTGGACACATGCAAAAAAGGTGGGGAAAAAGCACATTTGTTAGTCAGTGGTTAGGGTTAGGGCAAGTCTCCAAGAAATGAATGTATGTCTATGTAATGTACCCAATAGTAACATAAGTGTGTGTGTGTGTTTTATGTGTGTATTAGGATGCCTTCAGGGACACATTTCAGACTAAAGACCAGTAAGAGGGGATGGCTTCTCCAAGGCTGTGTTGGTCAATGGTCAGGTTTATGGGTAGGGTTAGGAGGGACAAGGTTAGGGTTAGGGAAGACGTGGTTAGGGGTAGAGTTAGGGAACTAGTGTTTAAGGGTAGGGTTAGGAAAGTAGTGGTCAGGGCTAGGGTTATGGTACGTCTCCAGGAAATTAATGTAATTCAATGTAATTTCCTGTGTGAGTGTCTGTGTGTGTGGAGGTGGGAGGGGGTGGTGTCGGTGTCATATAGTGTGTTTTATGAAAAAAATAGATCTTCTCTCAGATTCCAGCTTTTAGTTTCCACCAGTGGGTGAGTGATATGTTTCCCTCCCTTCCAATACAACCTTTATCTTCCTCTTAAAATTGCACATAAACAGCGCTCTCTGAGAAGCAGCAGAAATGTCTCTCAATATGCAAAACTGCGTTCACAGGCCCCTTTATGGCTGTCCTGTGATGTATTTTTGAGATATGCAAATATGACATTTCTCTTCTGTGATTGCTCTTCAATCCTGGCTCTCCCTCTGCCTCTCTCTTTCTCTTTCTCTCTGTCAGTGAGAGGTGAGACGTCACCTGTTCAGCTGTTCAAAACATTACAGCCAGATTGCAGCATCTGTTTTGGTACAACTAAAAAGAAATTTACTGTCACTGTCCCTATTTCATTTGCTGATGCCTCTGGTTTCCATTTTCATAGAGAAAAAAAATCAACTTTTCACTAAAGTACCTGCTTTTTTTTTTTTAAAGGATTGGATTGGTTTAAACTGGTTTTCACCCAGATTTGATGTTCCCACACATCACATTAAATTAGTGATACTGTCAGAGGAAACTATTCAACTAATTTTAGTAGAAACAGGGTGGTGAGGAACACTCAACATATGCCTATGTAATAAAAACTTTTAATACTTCTACTGACTTCATAACTTTCGCCTAATATAACAATGATATTAAGTTTTTTGTAATAAAGTTGTTACATTATGAGCTTGGTGGCAACTGTTTTACTATATAAAATGTAATAACTGAGGCATATTGTAATAACAAATGCTAACTAATAACTAATGCTTTAAGGTCCTGGGTGGGGGCAGCACCAACAAGCATTTTAGCCACCTAAACAAAGGCCTGCCAGAGAAAGAAATCTATATAATAAGTGTAAGATTGCTCGAGCGGCGAAGGCAGGAATGAACGAATGGTTTCATTGTGCCAGATTTTAGGGGGTGCTGCAGTCTACTCAGCACCCCTACTTTCAGCGCCTATGCACACAGTAGGAATACGTCAGGTTGAATTCATTTATGTCAATAAAAATATATGTAATTGTTATTTTTAAAGTTGAGATTATTTTTTAAGATCTACACTCTGATAAACAGACTCTAGTGCATTAGAAAAGTTCAAATAACCATAGAGTTAAAAGAACAATGAGAGGAAAACACTCAGTTTGTCAAAAAAGAAGCATATTAAGTCTGTATGGTTATTAACAAAAAAGATACACACAATATACAGACACAGAATTGTATAAAAGTTTCTAAAAATATCAGGAAAACTCCTCGTTTTACACAAACTTCCTGCAGTTATTGGGTTTGTCATTGGACAATTTATCAGTTGAATATAATATGAAATATCTATAAAATAGTCCCTTAGCTCAGTGGTTCCCAACCTTTTTCCTTAAGGGGCCAATTTTCTATCATTTAGTCAGCTGACTCAGTGACATATTTTATGAATATTTCATATTATATTCAAAACTGTACCCAAAAATGAACCCAAACAGTGAACTCAGTAACTTCAAGAAGTTTTGTAAACCCAGTGATTTGAACAAATTTTGATCAAATTATTTCTGTTTCTAGTTTAGGGAACTTTTATGTATTATTTATTTGGTATAAGTTTTAAACAATCCGACATACATAATAGGCTTCTGTTTCTGAAAAAAAAGTGAACCAAAAGCTGAGATATAGGGATATATATTCCCTAAACCCCACCAGGGGTTTCTTAATGATAGGAAAGGGTGCCCTCATAGTATTGCATATTGTAGGATAGTAGTATGATCTAAACACTGTGTTTTATAGTACAATGGAGTATAATATAGTGTAAAATAGGACTTTACTGTAGTATAAGTACACATATAACACATACAGTAAATATAGTACAATATCATATTGTATGTTATAATTAGTGATGTGTATTTGTAGGGAAGATCCCTCTGGTGTTTCACAATGTGTTGTGGATGTAGCTGCAACACATTTACTGACTACAGCAGCACTGTATGTATTAAACAGAAGTGTTCAGTTTGTAGAGGTATGGAAGTCATAATAAAGCACAACACCAATCTTGCAACAGTGTATTTACCTGAGCAGTGGAAGTTGGTAAAATGGTGACTGGTTGATGGGCATTGTCTGGCACCTCTGTTTATTTGAAGAGATTTAAAAAGGTGGATTCATACACAGCCTGAGAGGAAGCTGTGTCTGAGGAGACTGCTGCAGGGAAAAGAAAAATACATGTATACATGTAAAGACTGCAGTTTTCCAGAGTGACTGATGAATGTCATTGTCCTGAACAGTGCAGAATACTATAGCATACTGACCACAAATCTGACTTGTTCAGAATCTGTCTTCTCCAGCTCTCCTCCAGCATTAATAAAGAGCAACATATGGATGCCTGCTTTGGTGGAGACAGAGGGGAAAACAGAATGAGGAAATGAACAGATATAACAGAGACACAGGGATGAAAGATCGGAGGAAGTGGAAAAATAAGCCACAACAGCAGCAACGGTGCGGCCGTGTTCCGGCTCGCCTTCCTCCTCCGCTCTCTCTCGCACTCGCACACATAAATCACAGGCAGAACTGTCCTTGCATGATAGAGCCAAATTATTATGGCTAAACACAGAATACGGCATGATTAAAGTGTCTGGAGCCTTCTAAGGGGAGATGGGAGACATGATTTATTACCCTCCTCACAGCAGCAGACTGAAATGTAAAAAGGACTGAATACTAGAGTAGAGTGTTGCCTGGTGGCTTCCTGTGTGTTTCAGTTGAAACGACGTACAGTAGGTGGACAGTTGTAAGGACGGGCGCTGACTGTTTGTGAACACTGTTGGGATTTTAATACCATTCATGTCATCCTTCTACACTACACTCTGTCATCACAGTTGTCTGTCTTATCCAAAGGTGGGTAGAGAAGCTGAGTACCTGACCTCAAAGCAAAAATACAGTTACTTTGTAGTAACAAGTGTTTAAAAAGTGCACAGTAAAAAAATGTCTGTATTTGTCTGACAGTAAAAGACTCAAACTCAAAATAGGTTAAAGTTTCTGTAACAGTAAAACACTGTGATGTCAAAACATTTATTTATACAGCATTTTAAAGGAATTTATACAGACTGTAAATTGCTTACAGAACCACTGTCATTGTATTCATATGGTATTTTCATATGGCAAAACTGTTTCTTTTGATTGTAAAAACTTGTATTTATACCTTAAAATATGATGTAATGATGTGAGGTTTAGCATGTATTGTCTAGTAGATACAGCTGTGTTCACTTCATTACCTTCACCTGAGGAGGATTTGTAGGTGTCAGTTGTGTCCATGTAATTAAACTAGCTTGTCAGTAATCCATTATAGGTAAACAAAAACAAAAAAGGAGGTCATGTTTCATCTCATCCGAATCTCCCAGTGGAGTTCCCTTCATAGTTCTACTGGGACATATGGCATGGCTGTGTAATTCCTCTAGAAAGGATAGGCCATTGACAGATTTTCTCCACTTCACTCAAGAGACCCTCAGTTGGCAGATATTTCTGCCTAGACACCTCTTCTCCAGCTGTTCCTAGGGCCATGACTTGCAGGGAAGTGGTTTTAGCTTGTTTTGTATGTGTTTCATCTGCAAAAGAGTTCTAAAATGTGTGTAAACTGTTGTTAATAATTATTAAATATATAATATAATATAAATGATCCAAATCTAAATGATTCAAATGAATGCAAAAATGTCATGCATTTAGCATTTAGTGTGACATCATCATGTGGACTAACTTTCTCTCAGCACTCCTGTCACTGACTGACGTCCAGCATCCCTGCTTGCTGGTTCCATTTCATACATGCATTTTCATGCCTTATCAGGTGGTGTTTGTGGCAGGTTGTCTGACAGTGTGTCCAATCCAATTGCACTTTCTCCTTCAAATTTGTTAGTCAATGGGATACTGGAATGCAACCTTGATGTGGTGGAGAGGCTTGTGCACTCCAGTGACCCTGAGAGCTGTGACGGATGGGGATTTATGAATCCTGGCAGGTTCAGCCAAACTGGACAGATCAAGGGTAAGGACGCATTGAGTTAAATTCCCTATTCTAACCAAATCACGTGCATAAAATAACAAATGATTTTAAGAAGCATGAACTGGTACAGACTTAGTATTGTTTTCTTTTTCTGTAAACATTTACCTGAGAAAGAGTAATAAGTATGCTACAATAAAACTGTTCCAACAAAAACAATTTACTCAAAAAGGTCTACAGTGAATTACAATCTGAAAGCAGCACAAACACTAACTGGCCCCTAGTTGATTTTAAATCGGTGCTTCCTCTGATAGAGTCCCACTGTTTGTGATCTTGTGGCTGCTGGCCATTTTTCTTTATCCTGTACTGCGAGTGGCCTTATGGCCTGCCCTTTTAAGGCCATAAATTGTGATTACTATTCACACTGCTAATCTGAACACAATGCCTTTACCACATAAATTATCAATAAGTGAAATGTCACAGGACAATGAGAAAAATGGTGTCTGGTTAACCCGTCTCTGTGGCCTATTGGATAAACACTCTCTGAGTTGTAAATAATCCATGCATCACTGCAGCCTGTGAAGATTTATTCAACATTAAAACTACATCAGTTACAACACAAAGCAGGCTTTTTTACACTGGTCTGAAACAATAATATCAGATACTGTACCTACGTTTAACTGCAATTTTTGTTGCACTTTGTAAAATTTAGTTACTTATTTTCTTCTTTTCTACTTATGTTTCCTGTAAGTGCTTGCTTTTTGTTGCATTTAGTTAATTGTCTGATTTATTTTTATGTCCTTTATTTTAATTTTATTTAATTAAATTTTATTTTATTTTATGTTAGCTTATTTTAACTCTAACCCTGTAGTACTTTATTTACCACCTTTGTATTGAAACTGTTGCACAGTATCTTCAAGTAATCTTGAATCTTGAATCTTGAATAGAAGAGGTCAATTTATAATACTTGGTATGTCTGTCCAAAAATTTCAGCAACGCAATAACGTCACAACCTTGCATGATTCACTCACAAAACTTCACAGGTGTGTAGTTGAAATCAAAATGAAGGGTAGGAAGAAGGCAAGGGGGCCGTTGGCACACATGTTATTCCCGGCTGCAATATCATCAACCAGCGAGTTTGGAATCAATGTTTGCACTTGGCAAGTTTAAACTCCCAAAAGGTTGGAGGAGTGTGTTATTTCTTCTAATGCCTACTATATGGGTTTTTATGTGATTTTAATGCACGCTGCTTGTTTCACCTGCAGGTCTCTCTAGCTGAAGAGGTCTTGATCTCAATGAGTTTATCTGGTTAAAGAAAGGTTTCACAGGAGATATATGATACAGAAAGGTAACACACACCAAGGGTTGTAGTGAGGTGCTGATCACTATTGGATACACGGTCTGAGAACCCTCACTCACTTTATGGATTGAATACAGACTATGATTTGAGCTGTGTAAGATGAACTTGTTTATGATGTTCATAGAGCTGATTTCTGTGTAAATCTTATTCAGAATAAAAAAAAAAAGAAAACTTGTGTGAGTAAATTAAATCTTTGTATGTGATATGTTGTGTTTAAAGTTATTTGATTGGCTGCAGCTCCTGTCACTTTATGGAGTTCTGATTGGCTGAAGACCTCTGGATTGTTCTTTACTCACCATAATGGTGGAACAGGATTGTTTTTAGGGTGTGGCCAAATAAGATACCAGTCCGTGTCTTACTATGTTTGTTGATCTTGAAGAACGAACCATCATCAGTTAAATAAAGGATATATTAAGTAATGACAAAGGAGATATAGAGCCAGGGCGTGCAACACTTTTTTTACTCTCTTTATAAGAAGTATAAGAACTATTGACACCTTACACTGCGTACTAAAGACACATGTTCATGGACCAAAGACGCAGCTTTTATTGTCAAACTAACTAGTTTGAAGGCTGTGTTTAGTGTAGAATTTACACCCTGACTGGTGTAATGGTGTGCAGGTGTTGAGTGTTAGCCTTGGGAGGCTGTAAATTGAAGTTTAGAGTGTTCGCAGTACAAGGAAAGATTTGTTTTGCAAAGAGCGCTTAATGGCACCAGCTAGAGGAACACAAACAGTGCTTGTGGCACCTTGCCACGAGGGTGCTTCATATCGCTGTGCTGGGATTTAGATGCGCTTCCTTCAAATTCAGATGAAACAGCCCAAACAGCACCAGGCAGAATAACAAAAAAAGCAGCATCACCCTTGGGTAGAGATGCAAATTGCAATTTTAGAAAGCTTAAATTGTGCAGGCTCACTTGCTTCTTAACAGATTGCCCTTATATCCTTAATTTTCTTTATGGAAAAACAAAGCAGAACACAAATATCACTTCAGCTGCGTGTGGAACCCTCGTCCTTACAGTGTGTTCTCTATTAGAATATATTACGGCTAAAGAGGAGTCAATTGTACTGAGGGTGCTCAGGATGATTTCCAGCACTGACAGAAATGTTTATGCATGACCCGTTTCCCCTCCTCCCTCCGCTCTCCCTCAGTCTGATACCACAGGAATTCTTTTTGGCATTATTCAATTTTACCCTTCACCTCTCATTAACGTATGGCACTCTGTACATCGAGGAATTCAAACCTCCAATTTGCAGTCGCACTGATGATTTCTCAATTGACATTTGGATGCACCTGCATAGAAAACACATGGAAATAAGCCTAATGATTATTAATGTGGTGTGTGTGGCTGTGTGACAGAAATACCCAGACTGATACGGTTAAGTGTTGGACTGATGGGTTAGAAGAAGAGATGCTAAGACTCTCAGAGGATCCGGTGGAGGGGAGTTTAGTGTGATCAAATTGGATTATGGGAATATATTGGCTACCTCACTATACAGCCAAGTCTGCCTTTTATCACTGTTACAAGTAATCAAATAATAAAGAAAGTGTGAAGGTAAAAGTGGGCAGGCTCAAGTTGAAAACCCACTCAAAGTAGATCATAAGCTAAAACACACAGAAAATGTCATTATCAGGCCTTTCCTGAAACAGTGTTTCAACCAGCAACTCAAACACAAGACTTACTTTCTGAAAGTAAGTCGGTGAGAGTTAGATTAAATATTGGATTGTCAATAAACGGGGCTGATAATAAAAATCAGATATGAGAGAGTTAGCGACATTCACCTCTAATATGATGGATATGGTGACCTTTGCTTAATATTGTATATTTATTATAGAATATATCAATACTACAATACCAGTATCTGTTGGAAGTGATACAGTAATGAAGAAAATGTGTTATATGTCCAATCATAGAAACTTTGTCTGATATGAATTATATGGAAGTCGAGCTGTTTTGAAATATTTGAGATTCAAAATTCATTGCTGGAAGCAGCACTTGGTACATTTAGTAGCTGCTCTTTAGCTTTTGATCATATGATATGAGCTTCATTAGCAGTTGGAGAATCTGATAAAAGATGTTTTGTAGTCAAGACCACCTTTGTCAACTCTAAGACAAGTCAAAGATCAAGGCTAGCGGAGTCAGAGTCAGAGATAAAGGTTCAATTGGAAGTCAAATCCTAGTCCGAAGGGGTTTGAGTCCAAGTCAAATCTGAGTCCAAATGAGAGAGACAGAGTCAAGACTGAGACAGAATGCATTTGCCTTTGCCAATGAGATGAGTTTTGGGAGCCAGGCATCAGTGACACTGATTGGCCAATGTCAATGCCTGTTCTAAATGGATTTTTAATTAAAGCAATACCCATCTTCTGAACTAGCGTGCTCCATCAATGGTTTTTCTTTAGAAGGAGGAAGTTACTTCAGAAAAAAAATCAACAAGAATTTTTGGCAAGAACAATAGAGAGTCCGAGACAATAGAAAAAACATCTTGAGTCTGCACTCATACAGCACTGGTGTGATCTGCTGAAAGCAACAGAATGGTCAACCTGGTTGGTTCACAACAACACGGTTCAGTGACAAATCAACAACAGACCCAGTTTTCAAAGGATGCACCCAGACTGTTACACTGACAAACATCTGTCCAAATATCTTCACCTTATATTTAACATGTGCATCAGTGATGGTGTGACTTTTTGTACCAGCCTTTTAATGAGGGGACCAAAAAGGTTGGAAATCACTGGTCTAACCTGATTATGCAAAGGTAAAGGCAAACTAGTCAGCCATATCCCAGCTATAACACCATTGCAACAAAAGCACTGAAACAAAGGGTAGGTGAAGAAAACCCCTCAGATATATAACTACCTGCAGCTGATATTGGTTTGGTCCTGAGGGTAATCAGCTTTTTAAAATGTCATTTGGGTTGATTGTGTTAGAGGGCTGCGTCAATGTTTTTGGCAGGCGTGAATTCATCTGAATTACATTACTGTTGGACACATGGAGGTGCCATTGCTGCAAATGTCCTCACCATCCATGATAATTTATTCAAACAGCTTATTTGCTAAAATATGGGTTGCGCATGAAGTTGCACCCGGGGATTTATGTTGTATTACACTTGCTCTCAGACATGAATACTGATCATTTCCATGTAAAAGAGACACTTTTGGTAGTGCGGAATAAGCCTCGGGTCACACGCAGGATTGGTTATTTTAGTGTAGGACTTGCTGTGATTGCAGCGTCAAGTGAAGCTTATGAAGGTCAGTGGCCCCATCTAGCCTCCGTCACTGCCTAATGGCTCCTCTGTAAGGCCCTGCTGCTCTGCCTCTGGCTCATACACCGGCTTCATACTGCTGCACTTTGCTTTCAATAAGCAGAACAAGCAGGGTTACTGGCTGTGCAAGCCAGAGGGTCAGAGGTTGTAACACTGAGGAAAATTCTGTAAACCGGACTAACACAATCAATACTGCCGCAGCTAGGGAAACATGATACAGGAAGACTCTTATGATGTATGTAAATTGAAAAATATATTATATTTATCAATTTTTTCCCAATGTTTTTCTGCTCTGCATTTGAGTTAGAACATGTGTGTTCATAGAAATTAAATAACTTTAAAAGATTGATTTGGTCCAATGTTCTGATCATGCTTGGCATCAATAGTTGTGATGCTGCATGGAATTTCACTTTAAAGGACAATTATATTGCCAAAATGTTCTTTATAAGGATATTGTTCTTTATACAATTTATAAGGGTGCACACTCTAAGCGAGCTACCAGGGTGTCCTGTTGGTCTGATTCTTCATCAATTCACTTCCTGATCAGCTTTCTGTGTGCCTGCTAGCTAGGGATGGGATGATGAGGGGATGCTAAGACTCTCGGAGGATCCAGTGGAGGGGAGTTTAGCGTGATCAAATTGGATTATGGGAGTATTGGCTACCTCACTGTACAGCCAAGTCTGCCTTTTATCACTGTTAAAAGTAATCAAATAATAAAGAAAGTGTCAAGGTTTTTAAATTTACACTTTCTTCAGGCTTGAGATGAAAACCCACAAGATTTAGTTTCTGAAAGTAAGTCAGTGAGCTACCAGGCTGCCCCATTGGTCTGATTCTTTATCAGTTTACTTATTGATTCCTGATCAGTTTTACTGTGTGGCTGCTAGCTGGGGATGGGATGACATATGATATTATCAGGTATCGTGATAAAAACTGTAAAATGTAAGGTAAAGTGATTCCAGTTTAGTGCCATTTTCAATATGAAGTATATTTTCATGATTATCATGACAATATGGAGTTAGCATGAATGCGATTCATTGTGGAATTAAATAAGAAGAATAATTCCTTCAGTTTCAGTAGGGCCTTGCAACGCTTTACTAATCAACCCTAATAAATTGCTGGATTTATCCCTTACAAAGGGAACAGGAGTGCAGTGAAAGAAATGCCAAACCACTACAAACCACAAGCTAAAACATGCAATATGGAAAAAGTGAAAAGATGTTTGGCGCAAGTTAAAACAACCAAAAAGCTAATGGATCTATGGCCAAACGTCAGGGAGAGGAAAACATTGAATTTGTCAAAAAAAATAAGCCTATTAAGAGAATTGTATAAAAAGGTTAATATTAGAAAACCTCATCTCTGATTCAATATTCACGAGAAATAATCTGCTCCAAAATTCATCCAAATCTCTAGTTATGCACATACTATTATTGTTATAAACTAGAGCCCGACCGATTTATTAGCGGCACGATATTATCGGCCGATATTAGGCATTTTCCAAACTATCGCTATCGGCATTTAAAATGGCAGATAAATTAATATTTAAAAAAATAAAATAGAAACGGACGAAACACCCTTCAACCATGTTATGAGTGTTGGCGTTGCATAGTTTGTCCACCAGAGGGCACTCTACAACGTCCCTGTTGGCAACACTCGTGTTTAGAACGCCACAAACCCTCCAACCAGCTGATCCAGCCAGAGTCGGGCGAACGAGTTATCCACGACTGAGATCATCGGTGAAGTGTGTTCATGGTATTTGTCAACTGTCACGAGACATACATTGCTTGAATAACAATTAAAAGACCATCCCCATCTGTTCTCTAAACTCAGTAAGCATGACCCAATGAATGACTACCATGTCCAGTGTTGCTGCTGTTACGTGTAAGCCGAGAGTGAAACAGATTTAGCTAGTACGTTAGTTGTTACAGTATAGCTGACTGACTGTCGGTTTAACTCTTGACAATGTGACTGAAGATGTATTTCTTTAATAGCGTGACAGTTATAGCAATGAGACGTATCATCTCTCCCCGGCCCGTTATTTGGAAAAACTATGTTTTACAATCATTTGCAGCAGCACATGACGTTATCCATTGCTAAATTATGGCTTATAGACTTTAGCTAACCGCAAAGCTAGCTAATGCCATGGCTATCAGTGGAAGACCGCTAACACTAATGAGCTTGGAAACCACAATGAACTTATTCTGCCTAAATAAAGTAATGATTACTGTATTTATATCTAGCATATCTGTAGTTACCAGTGAGGTGTGGTGAGGTTCATGGCTGTTGAGGCACTGACTTCTTCAGAATCAGATTTACAAATATATGAACCCAACAGAGTAGATTATTCACCGTTTGATCGGCAGCGGTTAACGGGTTATGTTTCATATCTCATATCAGCATTACACATACAACCTGTAGCCCACGTGACGCACTTTTCATTTAAAAAAACATTATTATGGTTTTACCCTTACTTATAAATGAAGTCTATGCACCTATCCTTCTGGAGAAAAATGTCCGTTACTTTTTTCTCTGGGCTCACAAGTGCCCCCTACCATGAGGCAAGTGAACTGCCTGCCTCACCTAGTGCCTCTTCACTGCTGTTGTGAGATCGCTGAGCACACGAAACAGGTTACACACACATATATTATATACATCAGCTAAACTATGGAAAGTCAGGGGGGCATATATTAATAGTGTTTGAAACATTTGATTGGCGACATACAGACAGACAGTAACACGCTCTCATTGCATGGCAGAGCACAGTTTGTGAGGGATTGCGCAATCCAACGTGAGGCACAGCCTGCTGCTGCCTCACATTGCGTCTCTTCTCCGTATCTGAACCGGAAATGCAAAAGTTCCGCATTTTTAATAAAAAACAATGAAAATTGTTTGAGGTAAATGGAACATTTGTTTATAGTTCAAACCATTTGATAAATATAACCATTTAATTTGTTTGTTTATTATATATTTTATTTTTTCCATGATGACAGGTGAGGCACTGCCTCCCCTGCCTCTCCTGATCGCACGTCACTAGTAGTTACAGTCCGTGCATTGTAAAACGTAAGTTAGGCATGCGAGGAGTGAACATTTAGACATAGAGAAAAAGTATCAAACAGCTTGTGCATAAAAGTTAGCTTTTCTTTTACTCGTGTGTGAAATCCAATGACGCAAGTGTGCGTTGCTGACTGTCATTCAGCCGCAGCATTAATGAGTCACAGAATGGATTTAGTGCATCACTAAGTAGTAGATTTTAGAAAGCAGGCAGCAAATGATGATTGAAAATTGTTTGTTGTAGCTTGATGGATAGAATTAAAAGAGTGCAGGTAAAGGGATAAGCAAGTTGACATTGTAATTATAAGGTAGCTCAATAGGGACTAACTATTACACACACACAAAAAACATTAGGAGTGACCTTTGTCTTGTTTAATAATAATACAAATGATGATGATGATGATGATGATAATAACAATAATAATAATAATAATATCATCATCATTGATTTTTTTTAAATTATTACTGTCAATAATAAAAATAAGAGTAGTAATAGTTGTGGCTGTAGCAGCAATCATTTTGTTTTTATTTTCTTTTTTAAATATATATATCGGCCGATATATCGGAATATCAGATTTTTAAATCACCAAATATTTGTATCAGTATCGGCCTTAAAAATCCTTTATCGGTCGGACTCTATTATAAACAGAATATAATATGAAATCTACATAAAATATAACTTAGTCAGGGGTCGTCAGTGTACTCAATGAAGGGCTCCCTTAAGGAAAAAGGTTGGGAACCTTTCACAAATGCCATGGATTGATTGTCACAAGTCTTCCCTTGCTTCCCTCACTCATTCTGTGCAGTTTCTTCACCCGATGTGTCCACTCAGACTGAAAATGTTATTTGACTTTAAGTGAGCCAGGGGTACAGGCGGTACGGGTCGGCCCTTGAGTCCGTACGCTGCGGGGCGATGAAAACAACAAGAGATGAACTAAAAATACACCAACTGGTAGAAAACACATTCATCGTGCACCAGGTGAAAGTTTATATTCACCTGCATGACAGAGAGAGAGAGAGAGTGAGGGAGAGAGTGAGAGAGAGAGAGAGACAGAGAGAGAGTGAGAGAGAGAGAGAGGTGATGATGGGCCCCAGGAGACAACAGACAGCTTGCAGCTCTTTGTTTCCCCTCATCTTCATAATCATAAGGTACCCTGGGTGCTGCAGCTGTGCCAATATTGTACGAATGGGCCCCACATCAGTGCGTGAGGGTAGCAGTCAGGCGGGGTGGGCGGTAGGTAGGTGGGCGGGCGGGTGATTATATTACTCTATAAGCCTCGGTGCTCTGGGTCCTCTGCCTGTCGCAGACTGGAAAGGAGAGTGGAGGGACCTTTGAAAACAGGAGGCTTGAGAATTACGGAAATTGGATCAAATTTTGAAAAATGGCTCTAAATTCGAGCGCCCCGAACCCCCTCCAGCTCACCCTCCCTCGCTTTTCATTCGCTACCCCCCGACTGCTCGGTATTCAGCTCCACTGGTAAACAACATAATAAAAAAAAGAGACAGGAATATGAAATGCGGCGAGCCCCTCTGCACATACACTTGCGAGCACATGTTCACACACTGACGCATATACATCACCAAATACTGTAAGTGAGGGCTTAGTACAGAGCCCCTTAAGGGACACGGGGAGAAAAAAATACATAGAAACTGCTGAAACAGTTAATGCTGGTTCTGATAGAAAGGTGTCAGAACACACAGTGCAACACAGTTTGTTGGTATGGGGCTGCAGAACATTATGACCACCAGGGTTCCCGAGTTATAATGTTATGGCTGGTCGGTTAAGTTTTCTAGCATCCCTTAAAATGAAGACGGCCTCGCAATCTCCCATGAAGTTTTGGCAACCCCCTGGTTGGGAACCACTAGCGTGTGTTGAGCTGAGCCTGCAGTGCCCTGTCAATCTCAATTATTCTATTCAGATAAGAGGAGGGGCAGATTTATTGGAATACAACCCAACTTTTTTGTGGTTGGAAAATCACCAGAAAATATTATTACCAATTATTACACCTTACCCAAAAAAAGTTTTACCAGCCCAGTTAAATAAAAAGTAGCAAGGCAACACTGGCTGGATAGTCAACAAAGCAAAAATGTACAGTAGTGAGTTCCTATAGTGGAAGTAGAAGTGTTTCTAATGATTTAATTTAACAGAACAGAATGGTTGTGACAGACACATTAGATCCACTAACTGTTAGATTTGCTTTGCTCACAGGAGATGCTGTTGATGTGATGCATACTAACTGACTGTCAGGTAAACACTTTTATTTTACTTATGATTCCACCCACTTATGATTCCACCCACTGTCTTAACAGCAGCAGCCAGTTATGATATACGAGGCTGTGGGACAACGAGGGTTTCCTCTGAGAGTCTTTTTTTTTATATAAAGTGGTATTAGAAGCTGCAGCAACATTTTATTTGGAGTGCACTGTGATGTCTTACCAGCAGATTATAAAAGCATTAGAAGCAGAGATCAACTTTCATCACACATCAGGGAGAACATCATCAGAAACATCAGAGGATCGCATTCAGTTTAATATTGTGCCATTAACTAAACAGCTTCCCCATCAACCATTCAGCCTCTTACAGTTTTTGCACATTGTGTCAATTGTATCTTATTGTACTAATTATCATTATGTGCTTATTATCCCACGTAATGCCTTATGAGCACCACTTTAAATACAGTATTACCAACATTTCTGTTTGATGGCTGGTCTCTAGCCCAGAGGTTATCAATTAAGTTCCACAACCAGCTGCAGTCACAGAATATAGCCAAGGTCTCAATAATAGAATCCAATCCAATTTTTTCTGGAACTATGGGAGTAGCATTTAAGTAGCACATAGCAATTATTAAATCGCGAGAGCCGGCAGAGTCAGGACTGTCAAGATTCACTACGTTATATGGTTCATTGATTTGACTGTTTGAAGTTGACATGAAAGATTGCTCATCCAATTACCTGCCCTTTTCCAAACAGTTTCAGTCAGTTTAAGAGAACCTCACAATTAGGTGATGATTCTCTTTGGGTTCAAATAGTCACCAGTAGTAGTCATTCCTGCTCCACACCATCTCGTATAGGCCTTTTCCAGCAACAGTTAACCAGCTCAATTCTACTTCAAGCACCTTGTTTCGTACTGTTCGGAGCATTTCAACCAAAAATAAATCGGTCGAACCTGAAAATATGGTCCAACTCGGGCTGCTTCGCTGGCATCTTGAACAGAACTGTTTCAAAATCCAGAGCTAATTTGGTTGAAAAAGGGCCTTGGTGAATAAGGACCAAAAAAACCTGTATGTTCTAATATATGTAATTTTATACAGGTGTGCATTTTAACGACTCCCGAAAAGGTAGAAATCAGTTGTCATATGATGGCAGGGCATACAGCGGAAACAGTGAGGACAACAACGCAAAAGCAT
This sequence comes from Dicentrarchus labrax, assembly GCF_905237075.1. Classification (NCBI taxonomy): domain Eukaryota; kingdom Metazoa; phylum Chordata; class Actinopteri; family Moronidae; genus Dicentrarchus; species Dicentrarchus labrax. The sequence continues at coordinate 2,092,125 of NW_026136709.1, forward strand.
GTAACCCTCTTGAGGCCCTGCATGCACTCACAGTACAAACACAGCGCTGCCTCCACAGTCTCCACCAGCCAGTGGATAGACTACCATCCCCACTGACAGCCACTCCCTGTGAAGACAACTGAAGAATGATGTCTCCAATCGAGCACCAAATTGGAAACAGAGCGGGGGAGAATATTGAAGCTATTGCCTGGATCGCAACACATTGATTCAGTACAGTGTGGAGGCAAAAGAGACAGCTCTCTCCGGGTCTCTGTCCCCATAGAGACACACAGGAACTTCTCTGCAGTTACATTGGAAATCAATATGTGTTTATAATCACATGTGGAATGTGAGGTTGTTTTAATATTGGAGTCTTGAGGGGGGCTGGAGAGAACAGCTGTGTATTAGTATTTTAGTGTGTATTCTGTCTATATGATGTTGTTGGTGTTGTACATGGTACATCACGTGGTACTTCATTGTCATGATCTCTTTCTGAAAGAGATTGATAGATTTTTGTTATGAAATTCTCTTTACATCCCAAATACAAACAAATTAAATCAATTTTCTAAAAACGCAGGCCTGTATTGCAGCAAATCCTTTTCAGAAACAAATAATCAAAACTGGCCTACCTGCCTGTCTACCTACCCGCCTAACCACCCACATAGCAAAAGTGGTCTGGAACATACACATCCAGTGCGGCACCAACACTTTGCTGTAGAACCAAGAACCACTTAAAATAGGGGCTGGTGATCCCTTGTAGGCGCTAGCACCAGCGCAGAACCATACTGTTGTTCTTGAGGTATTTTTCATCTGGGCCCAATATGGATGAATATGTTTTTTGTATTAATGAAGTGGCTTGGTTAAGGTTTAGTTGAAGCTGACATCTGGATATGGGTCTGGTCCAACACAGGGCCAGAATACAGCCAGCTATGATCATACAGCGGACTGAAATATGGCTATAGTGGCTACTAGATCTGGCCCACATATGGACCGTAATTCATTGCTGTATCTGAGTAGAGTGTAAGTGTTGTGAGCCGTCACTGGGCCAGACCAATTTTGCTATGTTGGTACCTGCCTACCTGCCGTGTCTTCCTGTGCACTCATTGCATATGACCAGGAGTCTTCCACAAGGTTAGGCATGTATTGCTAAAGCTATTGCATAACAGTCAAAATTTCCAGTTATCAAGAAAAGAAAGTAGAAAAGGCTCAGAACAAAAAGGTTGGATAAAGCAAGAGGTCAAGACAGAGTCAACATCAGTGTACAATGGCGGGAGTTGAAGGGCCTCAAAAGTGTCAAATTGGGGTTCCGTGGGGGTCCTTGACATGAAACAGCCTTGGAACCCCTGAGCTAGTGGTCATACCAGATCAGGACAGGCCATAGCAGCAAAAACCCCTGAGTGTACCCAGTTAAGTATAGGTGCATTTTATTCCTTATTAATTCAACTTTTCTATCGTAAGAAGAAGGTTGTGTTGCCTCTTTCAAAAGTTGTGTTGCTTTACATATTTTCTAATCTAAAAAGTCTAATTAATAACCTATTTTTTAGACAGTGGTGTCAACACAACTTACAAAGCATCAGCAACTTCAGCTCTTAAAAAATAGGTGTCTGTGTCAGCCCTACACAAAGCCCATAAAAGTCAGACCTGGTCTGAAAGCCTCCTCGCCCTCCCTGTCATAATGAATGAGTTTGCTTTGACAGTAACTTACAGATTTGATCAAATAAAGTGGTGAAGTCTGCTGCTGCTCACTCCTCTCATTCTGCAGCTCGGAGTGCAGTTTTCTGTGGCAGCCATTCAAGCAAACGGGTCAGTCCCACGTCATTAGTTATTCAGCACAGTGTCACAGCACATAAAATTCACATTCTGCAACGCACCGCAATTCACGACTGTTTGTGATATTCTACTGAATACATTTGCATAATATCACAACAGCATTCTTCCTACAGCTGTTGTCAGCAAATGATGGATCGCTCAAATGCCCGTCGACACGGAGAAACACGCTTTGAAAAGAGCATTTTGGAGTCAATATTTTCCCCCCAAGTCTCAAAATCTTAGCGAGAAAACAGATCATGAGAGTGAAGTGGGGGCGCCTGGCGTATCTGCCATTTCCCCATGTCACCGCTGGCCGTGCTGGCGTCCTGACATTCACTGTGTTGCCTTTTAGTGTATGGCACACTTAAGCACACATACGCTCACACACAGGCATGCCACTCTGAGAGAAAACTGGAAAGGACAAAGTGAAGGAAATCAAAATGTCAAGCTGGAGGGTCACTGTGAAACATGACAGGGAATACTGTCTCTTTAGCACAGAGGGGCAAGCGGCGCCGTGATTTTAATAAATGGGTTCTCCGACCCTGCAGAAATATTCATTCTCAGACAAGATGACATTTTATCTCCCTGCCGGTTGCCATGACACAAATGACATTTGATGACATTACTTTTCTCTGTTTAAATGTTTCAATTTCAAACGTGCGGGGCTAAATTGCCAACCTGAATACCGGCTGTGCATCAGCAATGACGGCTTACTCGAGAAGCTCCACTGTAGCCTATTATTTTCTGTGTGTGTCCCCTGTCCTGCGGAGGCATCAGCGTGCATATCAACTCACACTCACAACTAATGTGGCTGATTAAAGGTGAGGGAGATATTGGTGGTGACACCCACTGACACGCACCTCACACCTCCAGCAACACATCCAGTCCCCCTGCACCACCAAGGACAGCGCAGGCCCGGATTGGAGTGCCCTCATCCTCGTGGGTCGCGCCATGATGACATCACCTCTGACTGAGCCTGTCGCAAGAGATGAAAGCTGCATGTATACATGGATTTCAAATAACAGCCTATTGGAGTTTAGAATATAATAATTCAGGCCCAAATATTGCCTCTGGTTCTTAGCCTGTATTTATCAAGCATCTCAAGAGTAGGAAATGAGATCTAACTGGCCAAAAATGATCAGAATGATGCACTCTGAGTCATGTTTTTTTTTCTTCACTTTTTTAAGCAAATTTTATCAAACAAAAACCTATTGATTCAAAAGAAAGAGAAATGTAGAAACATGAACAAAATGTTTTTGGACACTCCACACTGTAAAAAATAAAAAATCTGCAAGTTTCAGGGGTTTTCCCTTTCAGTGTATAAGCGTAGGTAAAGTTTCAAAGTGTTCTCACTGAAAACAGCAATAATTAATGTAATTCCACATATTGTGACTTTGATTACAGCCAAAAAAAGAAAAATCAAATAATAACAGCACTCTTCTGTAAATGTAAGCCAGATTTCTTGTATTATAGCAGTGTTCACCTAGGTCATTTCTTTGTGTTTAAAATGTTTAACTATCTGACTTGTATCTTACTTTGATTAAACATTAAAAATTATGATTTTATGTAGAAATTAAAGCTAAAAACTATATTTTAATTATAGAAACATACTGTATTTTTACAAGTCATTTTCCAGTATTGTTTTGGCACCCCAGTGCATTTTTTCGTTTTTGCGATATGCTCAGTCTTATTTTAATTTTTTTGCTGCTCCTCTCCTGCACTCTTCTCTTCTCAGCTTCAGTCAGCTGGCAACAGTGTGCATTGCAGGTAATGTAACTAACTAAACTAGTGACATCACCCAGAGCGTACAACATGATGATGTTATAGATGTACAGTGGGTACGGAAAGTATTCAGACCCCTTTAAAATTTTCACTCTTTGTTTCATTGCAGCCATATGCTAAAATCAAAAAAGTTCATTTTATTTCTCATTAATGTACACTCAGCACCCCATCTTGACAGAAAAAAACAGAAATGTAGAAATTTTTTGCAAATTTATTAAAAAAGAAAAACTGAAATATCACATGGTCATAAGTATTCAGACCCTTTGCTGTGACACTCATATTTAACTCACATGCTGTCCATTTCTTCTGATCCTCCTTGAGATGGTCCTGCTCCTTCATTGGAGTCTAGCTGTGTTTAATTAAACTGATTGGACTTGATTAGGAAAGGCACACACCTGTCTATATAAGACCTTACAGCTCACAGTGCATGTCAGAGCAAATGAGAATCATGAGGTCGAAGGAACTGCCCAAGGAGCTCAGAGACAGAATTGTTGCAAGGCACAGATCTGGCCAAGGTTACAAAAGAATTTCTGCAGCACTCAAGGTTCCTAAGAGCACAGTGGCCTCCATAATCCTTAAATGGAAGAAGTTTGGGACGACCAGAACTCTTCCTAGACCTGGCTTCAGACAACTGGCAATCGTGGGAGAAGAGCCTTGGTGAGAGAGGTAAAGAAGAACCCAAAGATCACTGTGGCTGAGCTCCAGAGATGCAGTAGGGAGATGGGAGAAAGTTCCACAAAGTCAACTATCACTGCAGCCCTGCACCAGTCGGGGCTTTATGGCAGAGTGGCCCGACGGAAGCCTCTCCTCAGTGCAAGACATATGAAAGCCCGCATAGAGTTTGCCAAAAACACATGAAGGACTCCCAGACTATGAGAAATAAGATTCTCTGGTCTGATGAGACCAAGATTGAACTTTTGGCGTTAATTCTAAGCAGTATGTGTGGAGAAAACCAGGCACTGCTCATCACCTGCCCAACACAATCCCAACAGTGAAACATGGTGGTGGCAGCATCAGGTTATGGGGATGTTTTTCAGCTGCAGGGACAGGACGACTGGTTGCAATTGAAGGAAAGATGAATGCGGCCAAGTACAGAGATATCCTGGAAGAAAACCTCTTCCAGAGTGCTCAGGACCTCAGACTGGGCCGAAGGTTCACCTTCCAACAAGACAATAACCCTAAGCACACAGCTAAAATAACAAAGGAGTGGCTTCAGTACAACTCTGTGACCATTCTTGACTGGCCCAGCCAGAGCCCTGACCTAAACCCAATTAAGCATCTCTGGAGAGATCTGAAAATGGCTGTCCACCAACGTTCACCATCCAACCTGACAGAACTGGAGAGGATCTGCAAGGAAGAATGGCAGAGGATCCCCAAATCCAGGTGTGAAAAACTTGTTGCATCATTCCCAAGAAGACTCATGGCTGTAGTAGCTCAAAAGGGTGCTTCTACTCAATACTGAGCAAAGGGTCTGAATACTTATGACCATGTGATATTTCAGTTTTTCTTTTTTAATAAATTTGCAAAAATTTCAACATTTCTGTTTTTTTCTGTCAAGATGGGGTGCTGAGTGTACATTAATGAGAAATAAAATGAACTTTTTTGATTTTAGCAAATGGCTGCAATGAAACAGGTAAGAAATTTAAAGGGGTCTGAATACTTTCCGTACCCACTGTACATCTTAGCTTTCCACTGCAAAAAGAATGAACACTCTAGCTGTTATAGTTTTATATTTTAGATTGATTTAAACAGCATTATGCTTTTCAAGGATTAAAGGGGAAATTTGCCAAGTTTAATGTGGATGTCCAATCAGTGTTAATGGTAAATGTAGTCAGTGGAAGCAAGACTGAGAAATAGCTGCATTACCAGTGCTGTCATTTGACACGTATAGTGACGTCATTGGTGTCAAGGAAGAACTACAAGCTCGTAGCTTGAAGGTAACGATATAGCTTCATGTGCATGAGACGCAGTCAAACTGCAGGATTTTAATCATCCACAACATTTGTCTGTAATATTCAAATAATTACCCATTTTGCATTACCAAAATGTCATTACAGTAGTTTGTTTGTATGGTTGTCAACAGTGCTGTTAAAGAGAGTTACTATGGTAAGGGTACGGGGTTAATAGAGCTCCCCTTTCAATACATGCTACACAGCTTGCCCCAACCATAGCTCTACTTACTGCAAAAACAATATGGCTGCCTAGTGAAGAGCAATTGTTTCAGCTAAGCAGTATGCGGTACATCGGTATATTGCCCAGCACAGCTGCTAACTTTAAGTGTGATCTCTAGGACTGATTCTGAGACGCTAGATAAATATGGGCCTTGGATGCAGGCTCCCATGTGTATTCAGTCCAGTAACATTTCACTCTTCTTCCGTATTTTGTTTCATTCTGTTGAGGACTGACTATTTGAGTAGCACAAATTTCAAATCACAAAGTATGCCTTTGTCAGTGGCAAAACATGCCTGTGGTGAGCTCATTTCAGCAACCTATTCCCCTACTCAGCCCAACCACATTGTTTGTCTCCATATCACATTTGACAGGCTTGTTTTTTTTGCGCCCCCCCACTCCTCCTTGTTAATAACACTATGGCTTGTATATGCGGTGCAGCGGGCGCCATGCAGGATGTCAGTCCACTGTTATTTCCTGCAAGCAGGACTGATAAACGGCAGTGGTTTGCTGAGCGTTTGACAGTTTGCTTATTTCCCTTTTGCTCAGAGGGCCCCTCATCAGCTAATTTCAACATGGCAGCCTCAGAAGCACAAGTCTTTGGGGAAATGTCATTTTTAATTAAATCCCAGGTCCTTTAAGATAAGCAGTTAGGCGTTAATTTCACCTAGGGCGTGACGTTGTCAGGAGCCCAGGAGCATGACGTATGTCTGTCAAGATTAATCATTATGCAAAACTGCCCTGTTTCTTTTTCTCTCCTCTCCTTTCCCCTTGCATTCAGAAGGAGTCCCTAACTGCCCAGCCAACAAAACAGTGTTGTATGAATGGAGCAAATTAACAGTCCCTAGGTGTTATTGTGTATGGTTCCCTTGACATCCTGGAAATGTTTTTCATAATGTCAATCAGACATTTCCAGGAGGTTCTAAATGCCTGTGTCTCCAATGGGGGTACTAGCGGTGCCTCAAATGGGGCAGTGCTCACCAGTATTGAGTAGCAGCTCTTCTGATATTTGTCCACATGAGTACCCTTAGCTCTTATTGCACACTGCCACCTGTGATATTTTTGTTCTCCCACTGGTATTCCTCATACACCCATCCTACTCTGCCACTAATTGGCTAGTGTGTTGGTTTGATTGGTTAGATTTGTCAGGGTCAGAGCCAATCTGAGTGGGAAAAAAATATTACCCACAAACTGCTAACACAGCTAGCTTCAGGCCTAGAAAACAGCACTGAATGTGTCCTTGTTCAATGGATAGAAAATGCTAAACTAATTTGGGTTAGAGTTGTACTAAATTAGATAGATAGATAGATAGATAGATAGATAGATAGATAGATAGATATAAATTAACGTACTGGCACTTGAGTGCCCCTAGGGGTAATTTGGAGTACTACAGGTGGTACATGAGTTTTATTTTATTTATTTATGTTAATTTAGAAAATACCCAGCAGGTATAATTCCATAATAAATTATACCATAAGAAGTTCACTAAAACTGTAAATGTAAGTATAATAAAGCACATTTTATATTCAGCATTCCTTTTTTCAATGCAATCATTAACTTGCTTAAAACCTAACAGAACAAGAAGCAGAAGAAAACAACAAATGCAATCAAGAAACAGACTGTGCCTGAAATCTGATCACTACAGTTGCCTCCCTGCCACTTCAAGTACAAGGCCATGTTTCTCAATATAAGTGCAACTGCAATTCAAGCTTAGTGTTATTGCATCATGATTAAAAAAAAAATTGATTTGCCATGAATTTAATGATGGATTCTAAACATTTGGAATGAAGCCTTGTGTTTCACTTTTCCAAGGTTGTTGTTTAATAAATCAGACTCTGATGGTGCCATATGTAGGCTTTTACCAAAAATATTGTGTGCTGGTGTGAAAAAATAGGGTACATTATTAACATTTGATATTAACATGTGACTTGCTTGATCACAATGTTATTAGGAAATTAAAAATAAATATACTGGGGGTGCCCTGTAGCTCACCTGGTAGAGCTGGTGCCCCGTGTACCAAGGCTGAGTCCCTCCTGCAGCGAGTCCAACCTGCGGCCCTTTGCTGCGTGTCATCCCCCCCCCCGTCCCTCTTCAGCTGTCACTATCGATTAAAGACAGTAAAAGCCCAGAAAAGAGAGGTCAGTCAGTAGGCTATGCAACTTGTACAGTGTGATGTAGAAACTCGAAGCTACCATTGCACATCCACTGAGAATGGACTTTACAGTGAAATAGGAGACATCTCATCATTTTTTAACAGTCATGCAAACTTACAAGGCTTCTTTTTTTTTTTTTTTTTTTTTTTTTACAAATTCAGTGGTTTCTTATCATTGTTCTATTAGCTCTCTGGTTGTTTTAAGTTTTCTAATGCAGGATGAGGCTGTTTATCAGAGAGTGAAGACTGAATATAGCTTGTGTTCAGGTCTTCAAAGTTTACATATTAAATAAAAATCTAAACTTTAAAAATAATTTCATTCAGTTTTCATTTATTTAATTCCTATGGGAGCCTGAGGGGGACAATTTATTGAATGTTCTGCCCACTGACACTGGTTCTGCCATATCTTCGGCCCCTGACTGTCAAAATAAAAGGAGAGCAACCCCAAAGAGGTCCCAGTGTCACAACATCTTCCTCACTAACCAACACTAACACACAACAACACTAACTACCCCCTCAATAAAACACTACAACAGATATGTGTCTGTGGTCACTGTAGCTAGGCAGCGCGCTCAGTAGCTTCGGTACTTTCCGCCCATTTCCGCCATTGCATCGTCTCGGAACTTCACATTTATTGCCTCCATTTTGCTCTCGTGTGTACGTGTGCGTGCGCAGTGTCGGTGTAAACTGGAGAGACAACAGGACCGAAAGCGGAGGCACTGAGAAATCTCTACAGAAATGGACGGGTAATGTTTTATCAGCGATGCTAACCGCCTCTAATGAGACTGATATCGAGCTAGCACAGAGCGCGGAGCGTGTGAATGCGTCGTTTTGTGGAGGAGCTGAGGAGGAGCTGAGGAGGAGTCGTACGCTTGTGTCAATGGGTTTCCATAGCCACGCGCTCCTCTTCCATTAAGGAAGTGCCTGATGTTAGCATGCTAGCTCAAGTTAGCTAACGCCCGCTGTTTATTCCGTTAGCTGCATTGTTGCTCGCCTTGATAAACATGATTTGCGCCCTAGAGACGTGTTAATAGTGCTCCTTGCTCCATTTCCCTCTGTTACAGTATTTCCCAACAGGGTCCCTAACGTAGCGGCTAGTGAAGTTTAGCAAACCGTTGTGCTAACAGATAACTACTGTACAGTAACGTTCATCCTTTGTGTTGTAGCTAACTAACGTTAGCTAGGTTGTTTAGTAAATCGACTGTGTGTTCTGATAAGCGTGAGCTGGGTCCTGCTTTTAAATCAGTCTGTGCCAGCACCACTTCAACAGGCGCTCCTGTTGTCCAGCAAAGTTGTACGGCGTTAAATGGCAGCTGCCGTTGATATTACTCTAGTGTTACACCGAGTTGGCTGGAAAGCGTATAACATTAAGTGTACATGGGTTTGCATGCATTGAATGAAACATGACCTCAGCGTTGCTTGTAAATGCGATGAATCATAAATGAGCCCCCTGGGAAATGGGTAGCTGGAAGAGCATGCAGTCAGATAATGTGTATGAGGTTATACAAGCATAGCTAAAGTTGTATACATGCATAACACAGCTGTACCCTTAAGCATTTATAAGAGGGAGTGTGAATTAATACTGGTATCACAAAGCATTGGAAGTCTGGATATTAGTGCTGTGTGATCTGGTAAAAGCATCCTATTGGGGTTATTCTGACAGATATTGTGATATGATCCACCCTTAGACATGTTTTCTTAAATCTGAAGAACACAATTTGTAGGTCAGGGAATCTCTACAGCACTACAGTACTTCATTATAATGCTGTTTGTCACACATCTTATTAGGGCTGCACGATATGCTAATACAAAAAAGCATATTGCAATTAGGTTTAGCAGATAATGTGATTGTGATATGATTCATGATTAGTGGAATTTTGCAATCACAATTTTAATTTTCACTAAACAAAACTAAAATTGTGATGGTGTGACATTTGTTGGCTGCTATACCAAACAAACAGGCCAGGGAATCTCTGCAGCACAACAGTACTACATCATAAAGCTGTTTGTCTCACATTTGACCTTTTGATTTGGATATTGCACTTGCGTTTTCATAATATTTTGATTAATTAACTAGAAACTAACTAGAAATATATATTAGTAGGTATTCAATGTATAACCAGAGAATGTCTAATAAGGGGAGAAGTTCCACTCTCGGTAAACTTCTGGCTTCTGAACTGTTGCAGTTCCACTCTGGTTCCATATGAGGGCGCTCACAGGATGAGTGCAGAATGAATGGCGGTCTATGGAGCTATACCCCTCAAAATCCACTTTTGTCAGGATATAATTTTTTGTCTAGTAATTTGAATGTTGCATTCAAAAGGGGATGCAAAGAAATTACACATTGCTGGGTGTTAGATTTTTTTAGAGTCACTTATTTGCTTTAAAAAGTCTTTTAAAATGTCAATGACGTCATACACATCGGACGTCAGCACGGATATGCTGAACGGCCAGAGACACCGCTTTACGGCAAGCCTCGAGTCACTTTGTGCTTCCGCGCTCGGCACTTCCTTTTCTCTCGAGGCATCGACAACACAGCTGACACAGGTTAGGCTCTCCCTGTCAATGCACGGGCTAGAAAGAGTTTTTGTTTTGCTGTTTTAAACACCACGCCGAAATATTCATATTCCCGCTTCGGATGCCACGATGCCATCAAGCGGGATCTCTGGTTGTAATCAGTCCTCCTCTGACCAATCAGCATTCATTAGCAGAATGCTAGCGTGTTATGGGCAACAACATCTCAACCTGTAAGAAATGGAAAGGACATAAGAACTCGTTCATTCAACTTTCGACCTATAACCCATGTTGAACTTGCAAAAACTACAATCAAATCTGAGATTTCTCAACGACAAGCAGGTGAAAGAGACAAATTTAGCCGTCTAGCTCAATAGACTCCCATTCATTTTGCACTCATGGGTGATCGCCCCCAGTGGAACTCTGGTGGAACTGCAACTAAAATTTGGTACAATGGGACTTAATAGAGAGTGGCCAGGCTCTCTGTAGACGGGCTCTGGTATATCTCTTTGGTAATCAGTTGCACTAATATTGTTGTCGTTGAGCTAGTATGTAAACCTAACTGGCATTAGTTTGTGTAAGCTGTCCTACAGGGTTCCCACGCATCCTTGATGCTCCTCCGTATCCTGGAAAAACCTGGAAATTTAGAGACTTATTTTCCTGTCATGGAAAGTACCTGCAAATGACTAAATAACCTGAGTGAATTTCTAAAATGGAACGGAATGCTCAGGGAAGCTCAGTGGAAATTGTGTAGGCTGTATCTACATGCATGCATGTTAATGATCCAATTTGTTGTTGTGTTTGATAAATACATGCACAGCGATGATAACTGTACGTGCAACAAACACTTTACTTTTTCTGGTAGATACATTTTCTGTAATATAACGTCAATTTTACTTGATTTGAATTAGAGGAATTAGAGCAAAACTGTAGTCAGTTCACTGGAGACCCCTCCGTTGAGGCCACAGCAGAGAAATTAGTTAGAGCAGCCACATGCGCCGCAAAAGCGAGCTAACTCAGAATGTCCAGTAAATGACGACCACCTACCTGTCCTGTATTGTCAATAAAAACTCCTAGAAATTTCTTATAAATAGTGTGAACCCTGGCCATAGTATGTTGCAGTTGTTGTTAAATAAAATACAATTTTCACACAACTTTGACAAAAAAAATGCATTATTGATCATTAGTGTGTAGAGATCATTTTCTTGATTAATCGATTAGTTGTTTGCTCCAGAAAATGGTGAAAAGTGTCTTTTGTCCTCAACCCAAAGATATTCAGTTTACTGTCCTAAAACATTTAAGAAATAAGAAAATATACCACTTGAGAAGCTGACCATTCAAAAGGATTAATCGCTTTTTCAAAATAGTTGCTGGTTTATTTAATAGTTGACAGCTAATCAATTAATCATATGATGATAAAACGGTTGTATTTTTTACAGTACTGATGTTTGTGTTTATTTTATTTATAATTTATTTTCTCAGTGGTCATTTCTAGAATTGGTTAATAATGTATATGTTAAGTTATTTAACATGTTAAATAATATTTAAACTTAATTATTTTTTAATAAAGTTATTTGTTTAAGACATCAGCCTTTTGAGTAGTCATACTGGTGCAAAATCTCAATCAAAGGTTGATCCATATCTGGTGTTTCTGTATCTGACTGTATCTTCTATTTTGTACTTTTATTTTGCTTTCCATTTTAAATCCCCTCATACTGACCAAATGCAAACTGTTCTCTTTCAGCATCAGTGATGTTGCAGTTGGAGTGAAGGTGAGTTTTCTGCTTTGCTTTTTGCTTAGTCAGTCACATGAGCCTGCCTTGTCCACTGTAGGTGTGTTCTGTTTTGCATTATGAAACAGCATTCACATTGTTATTGCCTGTGTACTGCTGCGGATGAACCACACAAACAGATTAGACTGAGATTAGACAAATGTTGCATTAACCCTTAAAGACATGGGTGATTTTTCAAACATTCCCACCTTGAGACTAGGGACTATGTTGCAGGTTTAAGATTCTTCACTGTCTTTTTCTCATTTTCTAGGGGGTAGCATAAATGTCATTTAGGGCAGTAAATAGAAATTGTTTTCATTATCTGCAGAATGTATGTTTTTATTTTAGCTAATCAGTCATTTATGGCCATTTCAACCAATGTGATCTAAAAGAAAAAGGATCCTGCACGTCATTATACTGAAACTTTCAGCATCTATTTTGAGATGCTTATTCAATATTTGACTTGCACAATCCTTTTTTTTGTCACATTGTCGGAATGGGCTTCCATAATAATGAGTGAAAAATGTCTGACAGATTATTTGGGCCCCACGTGGTTTCTTCAAATTGGATGTTGTTCCGTAACAGTTAGCAGTCCACACGCAAAGAAAACACAAAGAAAATCTGCAGATATTCACATTTAAAACAGTGGATTTTTTTGGCTTGTTAATTTGTTGGACTGATGGTTACAATTGGATTTACATTAGCTCATACTAAACAACAATAAGCTTTTGTAACACAACAAACATCCATGAAATTAATGTAAAGGGACACGCCATTAAGATTAGACCACATTTCATCTTAAAATCCTGTTCTTGACAGTGCATCCTCGTGTTACCACTAGAACAATCACATTATATTTAGAATATTAGTTTTTTGAGCTTTCATAGCATGAGAATGGCTTTAATGAAACATGGTAGGGCTTGTGTAAGCGCATTGTTGTAACCTGATTTGTTGAGTACCAGCTGCTTTTCTGTCTGCACAAAACAAAGTTAAAGTCCTCTCGAAGGGAAACGGAACAGTCATAAAATACTGATTCCTCTTATATGGCGGGTCTTTGCCATCCTGTTTATTTCATCAATATTTCAGTGTCATAGACAGAACCGAGAGGGCTGCCAGCTGTCACGAGAGAAACCTTTTCTCGGATTCTTGCTGCTTGTGCACTGTGTGCTCACATTTTGGCTCAAGTCAGACAACTTTATTACCCTTTCAATTTATTTGTGTCATGTCGCTGTAGCAGGGCCTGCAACATCTAGTTTATCGTAACCATAAAGAATGTTAGTGACAAAAGAACAATTGGTTCAAATTCAGTCAGACAGAAACAAGGAGGGGTGTATGAAGCTATTATAAAGTTGTGTGTGTAATGGCTCCCTAGCCAGGTTCCTCTTCATCCCATCAGTCAGGTTTAAGAGCACAGGGCGCCCGTCAGCTCTGGTGAGCCTTCTGGGACCTAGTATAGCTCAGCATGAAATGACACATCTTGACATCTTAAATTCAGCCAGATTAAACCCACACCAGAAAAGGAGGAGCCAGACCACTCTTTGCTGTTTTGTCTCCTTCCACCTACTCCTCTACCATCCTTTTGTCACTTTAAACTCTCTTTAGAGACCTCTGTTTTATTGAGGGCCTGTCTGGAAAATGGAAATAGTTTTCCTCATTATTTCACAACTGTGCCTGACTGTCTTGTCTGTCCTTTTCTTTTGTCCGCAGAGAGGATCAGATGAGCTGAGTATGTACAACAGTCCCAACTCTGGCATGAGCAGTATCAGCGGTGAGTTCGTTCCGACCACCCCTGAATAGGGAGGGGCTTGACGGATATTTGCATGAAGCCATTTGATCGCTAGTGACAGACGACATTAAAAGGAAGGATTAATAGGTGTTTGAAAAGTGAAACGGGTCCCTCGAGTTGAACCGTTCTCTCACGGGAGCTATTTAGTGTCTGTATAAAATCACACTCCTCAGTAGGTGGGCACCCACACACCACAGCATGTGACTGCAACAGACATAGTGGATACCACTGCATTTTAATGCCTCCTCACGGTGCAGATGATATCAGAGGCACCTCAAAGATTATGACTGAAAGAGCTGCTCATGCTGCCACAAAGAGAAGACGGACAAACACTAAATAAGAACAATGCTAAAGACGTACACAAGGGTTTTGTGGGATCTTTAATCAAAGTCCCAGTCTACTATTGCTACACAATGCCCCCATCTAAGCTAATGTCACCCCAGGGACCTGTCTAATAAAGTGGCTTCACAATATCAACCATATATAAAAGATTAAGTAGATAGATAGATAGATAGATAGATAGATAGATAGATAGATATAAAGAGTTCTGTCTAGACCTGCTCTATTTGAAGTGTCCTGAGATAACTTCTGTTATGAATTGGCGCTATACAAATAAAACTGAATTGAATTGAAATATATAGCCAGTCTTGCACAGGTGGATGGACGGTTCTTTAAATGTAGGATTTACCAGACCTGCTGTGAGCTTTCAATAAACATAGATTTGTAATGGAATTCTAACATTTAACATGAATAGGTTGGCTGCTGTGCTATGGCAGCTGCAGCTAACTGGTAAAAACTGTTGATCACTGTAACCCAAAGCCCAAGGTGACGTCCTCCTTGCTTTGTCCACAACCCACAGATAATTCTGTTCACGAACAAGAAAATATTCACATTGGAGAAGCTGAAATCAGAGAATTTTTTTTTTTCTTTCAGAAAGACTCAAAATGACTAATCGATTATCATAGCTAGCCAAATAAGCTCCAAACAGAATTATTAATCACACTGGGCTAGCTTCACTAACAAAGATGACTGCGAGGATACTGTGAATCTGTCAAGATTAGAAATGTACTTTCATTAATTTTGTTCTCAAGAAAACCAGCTTTAGATGAATATATTTGAACAACATTAATAAATAAATTGGGACAGTGGCCATGCAATCCCTTTTTATATTAACCAAAGGTTCACTCTTCTGGGCTGTAGGCATACAATATGAAGGCAATACTTAACAGTCAGCCAGTTTGTAGATAGACTTATCAGTCAGCTCTGTTAAGCGTCTGCAATGTTATTTTTAAAAAGTAATCCATTACTAATTATTTGTTACGTTCCTGTAGATTTAAGAGATGGACATTTCTAATTTCTTTCACGTTATTTTCTCAAACCATAACTGTCAGTGGTATTTTACATTATGGAAAGATGTTGATTCTTTAGCACAGGTGTGACAAAATGACACTATATTGGTATGGGACTTCACACTGACCAGTGCAGTGAAAGGCTGTCTGTTTGTTAGAATGATTGAATTGAGACCTGTTAGTGTCGATAGATGGTATATAAGTGATCTCACCGTGCACAGAAGCTGCCATGGTCTGTGTGGCGTGATCAGTCAGCATTTACCATTATGCATTATTGTGGGGAAAAAAACATCCAAACAAGCTAAACTGATATAGGGTTGTTCTACCACTGAGTGCTAAAATAGATTAAGAAGAATTCAGCCTCAGAGCTTCCGCTGATCCATTAGCAGTCTTATGCTGAAGGCTGAAGAGAGCATAAGAAACATGAAGCAACTGTAAGGGGATGAGCAAAATTACAACTATGTTTTTACCTTATCAAAGAATACAATATTTTTCCTAAACCTACTCCCAGGTAGGTTTGGGTCTGTGTGATTTGCCGGCAGGCTCTTGCTTTTAAAATAGGACTAGGTCAAGCTTTCAATGCCTTCGTGCTTTGTGCCTTTGTGTTGAAGAAGAAAATAAAAGCTTTATCTTTATAAATTTGGTCCAGTACAATCACCAGCCTTAAAGAGTAATCAAAAATAAATTAGGTTTTTGCAGGTTGTGGACGCTAGGAAGAATATCTGCAGCTGATGGGGATCCGAATAAATGAATAAACTCAGATAGCTGTATTCCTTTAACAGCCCTTAACATGCAAACATGTAAATCCTGTGTGTTTAAAAAAATAAAAATACACGTACATTCCCTGATATTGTTATCTGATATTGCACCTTACACAGTTGAACACATTGAGACCTGGGAGGAGGTTTGGGGAGCTATTTGGTGAAGGACAAGTGTGGTGATATTATATACACTCCCCTACAAAAGTATTGGAACAGTGAGGCCAATTCTTTTATTTTTGCTGTAGACTGAAAACATTTGGGTTTGATAAACATGAGACAAGAGATCAACATTTCAGATTTTATTTCCAGGTATTTATATCTGGACCTGATACACAACTTAGAAGATAGCAGCAATGAGCAAAAGTATTGGAACAGATGGACTTAAAATAGATTAAAGTGAATAAGACTTAATATTTAGTTGCAAATCCTTTGCTTGCAATAACTGCATCAAGCCTGTGACCCATTGACATCACCAAACTTTTGCATTCTTTTGTGATGCTTTTCCAGGCTTTCGTTGCAGCCTCTTTCAGTTGTTGTTTGTTTTGGGGGGTTACTCCCTACAGTCTCCTCTTTAGCAAGTAAAATGCATGCTCTCTAGGGTTTAGGTCTCGAGATTGACTTGTCCAGTCTAAAACCTTCCACTTCTTGTACCTGATGAACTCCTTTGTTGCTTTAGCAGTGTGTTTTAGGTCATCATCTTGCTGCATGATGAAGGATATCCCAATCAGTCTGGTTGCATCTTTCTTTAAATTGGCAGACAAAATGTTTCTGTAGACTTCGGAGTTCATTTTGCTGCTGCCATCATGTGTTACATCATTAATGAAGATTAATGAGCCCGTCCCAGAAAAAGCCATGCAAGCCCAAGCCATGACATACAAGCTCATCTGTGAAACACAATGGTACCTCCATTGTGTTTCACAGATGAGCTTGTATAGCAGATCCTTTCTTTCTCCAAACTTTAGCCTTTCCATCACTTTGGTAAAGGTTCATCTTTGTCTCATCAGTCCGTAAAACGTTGTCCCAGAATCTTTGAGGCTCGTCTCATCTCTTACTTTTTGGCAAATTCCAGCCTGGCCTTCCTATTCTTGCTAATGAGTGGTTTGCATCTTCTGGTGTAGCCTCTGTACTTTTGCTAATGAAGTCTTCTGCGAACAGTAGATTGTGATACCTTCACTCCTGCCCTCTAGAGGTTCTTGCTGATGGCACGAACAGTTGTTTTAGGGTCTTTTTTTTACAGCTCTCACAATGTTTCTGTTGTCAGCTGCTACTGTTTTCCTTGGTCTACCCGTTCAACGTCTGGTTTCTTTCTTCTTCAGGACATTCCAAATGGTTGTACTGGCTATGGCCAATGTTTGTGCAATGGCTCTGGTTGATTTTCCATCTTCTCTCAGCTTCACAATTTCTTGTTTTTCACCCATAGATGGCGCTCTGGTTTTCATGTTGGTTACACCTCTAACTATAAATGCACAGGCAAAACACAAATCTGAAACTGAGTATAGACATTTAGCGCTATTTATTGTTTGAATAATCAATGTAATAGGACACATTTGGGAAACAAAACACACCTGTCAATCACATGTTCCAATACTTTTGCTCACATGAAAAATGGATGGGTTCAAACATAAGGTGCTATCTTCTAAGTTGTGTATCAGGTCCAGATATAAATACCTGGAAATAAAAGCTGAAATGTTGATCTCTTGTCTCATGTTCATCTTTTGATGTCAAACCCAAATGTTTTCAGTCTACAGCAAAAATGAAAGAATTGGCCGCACTGTTCCAATACTTTTGGAGGGGAGTGTATTTTGAATTTTGTCAACAAATCTCATGCGCAGAGCCAAACCAAGAATGAATGTATCTGCTAGCAAATGTTGTGTGTATATCAAAAGCTGATATTTCTTCTTCCTCTGTGCCATCAGTGAGCCACACTTTTGCACTTAACGACATGTTCCTTCATTACCATGAACACACACACTGTAGTTTATTTGGCTCAGTCCCACATACATCTTCCTGCACCAAATACTCGCTAGATGAACGAATGTGAATTACTCTTTCTTCGTTTTTGTTTGGGCCTGAAAATAGTCCCCCAACAAATACAGTTTCCCCCTGTTTGAATAAGTTGCTGCTGTTAGGAAATGACTGTGCTTGGGCTGGGCTTGGTGCTGAGAGCCACAGAAATGGCAGAAATGTCAGCAAGCATTGGGAGACAGACAAACACATTACTGGTTTTGGTCTCTTCAGTCGGAATATAGAATAACTCAAGCCTTATCCTTAAAGTCCGAGATTTAGAGATGGGCTGAAAACACAGTTTGTTTTGGCCTTTTCATGTGATGTGTTGACAATAGGTAAAACACACAATATCGCCAACCTTATCCTTCAAATTAAGGGGACTATTATTGCATTGATTAGCACAGTTCATTAGTGTTTATGCTAATATTTTAGATGGGGCTTCCAATGGAAGTGACAGTAAAAAGCTGAGGGTGGAGGAGGCTCCACCATCTCGCGTGCTCCACATCAGGAAACTACCCAATGAGGCATCAGAGACCGAAGTCATCGCTCTTGGCTTGCCTTTTGGCAAAGTCACCAATATCCTCACGCTGAAGGGAAAGAATCAGGTGAGTGGACAAAGGTGTATTTGTAAGAACCATAAAACAGTTATTAGGCTTCAGTTTCACACCACAGGTAAATTCACACAGAGGTGTGGGTGGGATGGTGTCAACAGGATTGGTCAAATCTTGTTTCACTATCACACAAGTGCTTTGGACTCTTTTGGTCTTGCTATCTTGAACTGCATCTGAAACATGCCCACAACTCCATACAAAAGCCTATTGTCTGCCTGCTGCCGAGGGGCCATTGGAGGTGCTCGGCATTTGTCCCCTAGATTCCTGTCAAGTACAGCTGCTTTGTTCTCCCCATGTGTCGGCTAGTCTTGATCGATCGGCAGCTGCCTCATCTCCGTGTTGAGACAACTTCATCTGTGTTGGTCTGATACAGATTCTGTTGTTTGTCACCACAATGATGAATTACAGTTCACACAAATGTGTAGATGGTTTGTCCAAATTTAAGAAGATAACTAAGTAGAAATGATGCACCACAGACTAGCAAAGCAATGTTAAGTTTACAACCCTGTCTGACTGCTACTATTCGGCACAATCGGCTTCAGTAGACTGCTTACCAGAAGCTCATAAAAATGCCACCACCGATAAGATAGCAGGATTTATAGACCAGGATATGTGGCCCATCGGTGTGGATGTCAATGTCTTATCCATTGGTTTAATCAGTACCATGTGTTTTCTTGTGTGGTGTCATACAGCTGTACTGAGTTTTGAGATAATTAGTTTGAAGTCATTCAGATTTGCTTGAACTTGAATTGTGGAAAAATTGACAGCTATATTCGTTGAATGATAACAGTGGTGGGGGATTTACCAGAGCTTTGTTTTCTCCTCTCTCCAGGCGTTCTTGGAGATGGGGACAGAGGAGGCGGCCATCACTATGGTTAACTACTACACCACTGTAACTCCTCATGTCCGCAATGTCCCTGTCTTTATTCAGTACTCCAATCATAAAGAACTCAAAACTGATGCTGGCAATCAGGTTAGTAGAGCCTGACTAACAGACCACCGGGACATTCTGCTAAAAGTCTGCATGATTTAGCAAAAACAATTGACCTTTTGGTCAGCTGTGTTAATACTTTGATATTCCAATATAACTTGGGCTCTTAAACTTGAAATTAATAGTGAGTAAAATGGCTCACCATCTTGTCTGAGCTCCATCGTTAAAGGCAGTGACTAATCGTTTGTGTTTGGCCGTAGCGGACCCAGGCGGTGCTTCAGGCAGTGTCAGCGGTCCAGTCTGGCGGGTCGCCAAGCTCAGACGTACAGGAAGCGCTCGCTGCAGCCTCAAGTCCGGTGCTGCGCATCATCATCGACAACATGTTCTACCCTGTGACGCTGGACGTACTGCAACAGGCAGGGAACAGTTGTTATGACCCCCCTCAAGTTGTTCAGTTGTCGTGCGACACAATGTCCACCAAGTTTGAATATTAACGTTAAAATTTTCTTTGTTTTGTTGACAGATTTTCTCCAAGTTCGGCACAGTCATGAAGATAATCACATTCACCAAGAACAATCAGTTCCAGGCCCTGCTGCAGTTCAGTGACCCCGTCAATGCACAGCAGGCCAAACTGGTAAGAGTTCCGCTGTTAACTCCTCACTGTCTAGTTAAGTGTCTGTCAGTAGTTTGCAATACCAAATGTAATAGCTGAACACAAATTGGTGATTTTTCTTCCCCCTCCCAGGCGCTGGACGGCCAGAACATCTACAATTCATGTTGCACACTGCGTATCGACTTCTCCAAGCTGGTCAACCTAAATGTCAAGTACAACAACGATAAGAGTCGTGACTACACGCGACCCGAGCTGCCTGCTGGGGACGGCCAGCCCAGCATCGACCCCTCAGTGGCCGCTGCCTTCAGCAAAGACTCCAACTCCCTCCTCGGTAAGATCCCAGGTAGATCACGCTTTTATTTATCTTCCTTTTTACACTTTTTGTATTTTTAAATTATAAGATGCATCCTTGCTCAGTGTTGTAATGCCGCGGTGTAGTGGAAGTGCTGCTCTCCATTCCATGATTGTCTCGTCTGCTTCCCGTCAGGAGCCCTGAACCCCCTTAGCGCGGCAGCGGCAGCTGCTGCTGCTGCAGGGAGGGTGGCTCTGGCTGGACAGGCGGGGTCCAGTGGGGTCCTGCTGGTCAGCAACCTCAACGAGGAGGTTAGTAACACATCTACACACACACGCACAGACACACACACCAGTCAGATGGACCGTCTTAAGGCCACAACTCCTACCCACCACCTTCATCCCTCTGTTCTCTTTTAATTTGCTGGTTATGGCCAGTTGTCTTCCTTGTGCTGCCATTTCCATTTTCATTGTCTTGTGTCTGTCAGAGAGGATACATTCAGACTGTCCATGGTGAGATTTTTCTGTACATATTTGACCTAGGACGTTAACTTGAATGACTGTGTCAGGGTCTTATAAATCCAATAATCTGTATCTCAGGACTTTAAATGTCTTAAATATGATTTTAACAGGCATTAAAAATGCATCACATTGATAAAGTTAAGCTCACTTGTTAAGTTTTTCATACTTGCGTAAATATGTTTTTGAGAAGAAATTTGTATTATCAGGCTGAAACTTAAAGACGAAACAGATTTTCCTTCACATGCTTTGTAGCTTTTTTTTTTTTTTACCAGTTTGGTCTTAAATGGGTCCTTAATTGCATTCATATTAGTCTGAAAAGGTCTTTTAAAAAATTGAACCTGCAGAAACCCTGTAAACTAAACCACTTAATTTGGCGTATTTACCTGCCACACTTCTGTGATCTTGGACAGTCTTTTTTATATATGCAATGTATTTAAACTCTTTTAGAAATGTAGAAAGCAGAGAGCAGCTTCTGTAAGAACCAGAAGGTGGCTTTGTCTTTTTATTTTCTGTTTGTAGTCAGGGTGATAATATCTGAGCCAGAAAACTATTCTGTATCCCTAGAAAATCCTCCCGTCATTTCCGAGGCATTTACAGAACATTTTGAACCTCAGAGGAGCTGTCAGGCTGTTCTGATAGTCACTCATCAGCTGTCCCAGGAAACAACTGAATATTTTTTTTAAAGATGGACTCATTCCGGCTAGTTTGGATATGAAACAAAAAAAAATGTCTAACCTTTTCCTTTGCTGTATTTTCTAGTGGGCCTTGCTGTTGTTTTTATTTTTCCCCTTTTGGTCAAGACTCATTATGTCCCCTGTAAGAGCGAGGGGATTTGCTGTTTTCTGTCACCGCTCCCCTCTTTCCTTCTCCAATGTTCTGCCCTCCCCTCCTCTTGTCAAACTGTACCTAACTCGGCTAACTGTCTCTCTTCTGTTTTTCTCTCTAAGCTCTCCTCACCTTCCTCAGCTCATATGAAAGCTCATATGAAATCATTCTGTGGTCCTCTAACCCCGTGTCTCAGTTCTGGGAACAAACACCTGCCTCTGAAAAACGCTTGCTCGCTGTCTTTTCTCCCTTTTCCTCTTCTGTGTGTTTTTTTCCCCCTTACGGTGACTTAAATAGCATCTAATTTGTCTCACCTTAATGTCTCTTTGCTCATCAGTCTGTTCTCTCTGGCTGTGAATGAATGTGTCATCCCGGAGCCTCTGACAGTATCTCAACCATTCAAACTGAACCCCTGATGTTAAGATACTGTGCTTAAGCCTTCTTTTAGCCTCTTGGACTTGTGTGAACACCACGTTGTTGTTGTTTTTTTCACTCCAGTGGCCTTCACATCAACTCTTGCATGCCAAACTGTACTGCTAAACAAAAAATCTTCAACTGCATGGTCTCTTAACTAATCTTTCCCCCCTCAGCTCTCGCTCTCACGCTCTCGTAGCACCATTGTCCTCACTGAAAGATTGTAGATCTTCAGACTTCCAACCTGCTGCATGTTGTTTTTTATCCCATGGTTATGACTTTATATTGCTGATTTTATTATGATTTTGACATGAATGTACCTTTACCTCATGCTTGTCCAGGGTGAAAGACATTTGGCGCAAGTTATTTGCTGTATTTTGACTAAAGAAAACATTGATCCAAGCCATTATCTCTGACCAAACTACCTGCATTATTCCAGTGTACTGACCTATATTTTATTTTTTGTCCCTCCCCCTCCTCACTTTATTTTTTTTATTTTCCCCCAATTTGCATTTGCCTCCCTGTTCATCCCCCCCCCCATCTCTCTCTCTCTACTCCCATCTCTTCTCCCCTCCATTCATCCTGCCTCCCCCTGTCCTCATGTCCTGCTGGGGGACTTTTAAACTCTTCA
The DNA here is from genome assembly GCF_905237075.1 of Dicentrarchus labrax. Taxonomy (NCBI): domain Eukaryota; kingdom Metazoa; phylum Chordata; class Actinopteri; family Moronidae; genus Dicentrarchus; species Dicentrarchus labrax. The sequence goes on from NW_026136709.1 coordinate 2,115,043, forward strand.
AACGACCTCTTCTTCCTCCACCTCCTGCTCCCACATTAACCGACCAAACCCCTCCCTCCCTCCCTCCCTCCATGACTCCTCTTCCACCGCCTGCTCCCCTCCATGACCCACCACCTCCATCACTCTCCGGGGGGAAAACAAAAACCACCATTCCTCCTACCTACCTCCGTTCTGGATCGATCTGTCCATCTCTACCTCCGCTCCGCTCCGACTCTTCTACCTCTCTACCTGTCTCACGCTGCTTGTTGCTCTTCTCTCCCTCTAAAGATGGTTACGCCCCAAAGTCTGTTTACCCTCTTCGGTATGTTATCGTTAGCTCTCTCTCTCTCTCTCTCTCTCTCTCTCTCTCTCTCTCTCTCTCTCTCTCTCTCTCTCTCTCTCTCTCTCTCTCTCTCTTTCTTTCTTCTACTTTCTCTTTTTGTTCTATTTCCATTCTATCTTTGAGACATTTGTCATTATTGTTATTATTTTTATTATTATTATTATTACTGTCATTATTACAAGCTTATATATATTTGTTTGCGCACAGTAGCTTTTGGTAATTTGTAACACATTTTGGCCCCCTGTTTATTGGTTTGGGTTAATGTTGATTATTTTGCCCTAAACTCCAATACATAGTAATCTGTTAATGCACGGTTAAGTCATTATTTTTGCATGCTGTTTTTATTTATAGCCATCTGACACAGCTTGATAACTTATCTGTTTAGAGGGTGTCTCTTCTCTCTTTACCTGTTCTTTCTACACACCTCTCACTCTGAAGTCTACTCAAAAATTCTCGTGTGTACTCTTCTATTCTCTCTTTTCTCTTTTGTTTCTTGTCCTTTAAAATATCCTTTTTGTCTCCGATGTTAACTTTTTGTTTTCCTAACTGTCTGCTTTCTCTCCACCTCACCTTATTTTCTCCTCCTTGCGCCCACCTGTGGCTCTAATGCAGGAGTGTACGGCGATGTCCAGAGGGTGAAAATTCTTTACAATAAGAAAGACAGCGCTCTCATTCAGATGTCAGACACCAACCAGGCCCAGCTAGGTGAGCGGACGTCGAAACCGCCAAAGTCCACTCATTCACATCTTAATTGTCTCAGGATGCTAGTGGTAGTCATTGTCAGGCATGGCTGTCTTTTAATTTTACTCTAAATGGGACCATAATTTACTAAATGGACATCATGCTGTATGGAAGAAACCTTGAAACTAGAGACCATAAACTTATTAGGAAACTGTTAACTGTTTACTGAGCTCATGAATCAAGTCAAAAGTCTAATTTCTCCGCTGTACATACAATGTGTGATGACTGTATGGTCTGTCTTTTATTGCAGCCAATGGAGCTGCCCCCTGCTGGTCATTAGAAAGAATGCAGGTTTAAGACACTTTCACGTTGGCTTCACTTAACAGATTCAGAACCACTATATATACTGTTAATACTCACGTCCCATCTGCTGCTCAACTCGCTCCTTCAGGCTGCTGCCAACAAGAAGCTCATTTGTCTTGAGAATCTTGATGTTGATTCCAGGACAATAACTAGCTCGTCTTGTTGTTAAACATACTTTACCGTTCGTCAGCCATACGCAGTGTTATTGACTTTGAGTCTTGCTAGCATAACGTTAGCTTTCTGGCTTGTAGCTTAGCCAACGCGCTCTATGAGCGATGGGAACTACAAATATTTGACAATTGATCATGTTATAGGTGGGATAATTCATTCCTAATAATGGTCACCTCGTTGGGCATTATCCTTTACTTAACTAACTAAATGGATGTGTACAAGAATTGTCTCTTTAGCAGCACCAAGTTTCTGTAAACAGATCATTATTCCCAAGACTGATGACAAGAACATAATAATGGATCTAGTTTTAGTTGTGTAGTGTGTCCATATTTTTCTTATTATTGGCTTACAGCCAGTGATTACCACATCCTCACCACTGACCTTCCTTTCCTTTGACACGTCCAAAGCAATGAGTCACTTGAATGGCCAAAAGATGTACGGGAAGATCATCCGGGTGACCCTGTCCAAGCACCAGACGGTGGCGCTGCCTCGTGATGGCCTAGATGACCAGGGCCTGACAAAGGACTACGCCAACTCCCCACTCCATCGCTTCAAGAAACCCGGCTCCAAAAATTTCCAGAACATATTCCCACCATCTGCCACCCTCCACCTCTCCAATATCCCGTAAGTTGATGAGAGTGTAGCATGTTAATGTAAATGGAGTGTACTTGTATAGCTCCTTTCTAGTCAGCGCTTTTCATTTACCCATAAACACGCATTCATACAACACAAACTAATACTCATCCATACAGCACAGCATCTGGAGCAATTTGGGCTTCAGTATCTTGCTCAAGGACACTTCAACATACTGTGGGAGGAGCCAGATCGAACTGCCAACCTTCTGATTAGTGTTCAGTTGACGCTTTTTAAGTCTCACCCGTTCTCCCTGTGGTCCAATAACAGTGAAGCAAGCCTCCTTACTTAGATGCTATGCTCAAGGTTTGTCTATGTTGAAGAGTGAACCAAAGACGGTGAAGACCCTTATAGGATAAACACATCTTAAGTTAGCTAATGTTAGCAAAACGTTGGCTAACTAACTAGATAATTTCAGTAGTAACAAACAAAAACAAAAGATCTGTTGTTTGCTAGCTAGTTACATCTGAAAGATAATGTTAGCAAAACGCTAGCTAAGTTCTATCAAAAGTTAGTTGGCAAATGTTTTGCTGACATAAGCTAACCTAAGATGTGACTATCTGTTAAACATCTTCAATGGTTGTCATTTCAAAATAGATTAGCCTCCCACATAGCATATCTAAGTACAGGAAGGGAGGAAGTTGACCATTGGACCAGGTTCATCATTATATCCCCCAACCCTAAAGCAGGTGTATTACCGGCACCGCTGTGGAAATATTTAAATGACACCCGTAACAACTTGGCTTAGAGGGCCGGTTCATCCATATTTCAAGACTTATTGTCACACTTCTGTTTTCATTGAAAAATGACAAAAATTAAAGTGCAACATTTCTTATCAGAAACATTGGCTAATCCACAGAACCCACTGTGAAAACTGTAGACTGGGTCCCGACTGTAATCTGTCACCTTTTATTTTCACAGACAAGATGTGACCGAGGATGACCTACGGCTGCTCTTCTCAAACGCTGGAGGCACTGTGAAAGCATTCAAGTTTTTCCAGTACGTAGACCTATCCCATAAACTAGCTGGAGGTGGCCTGATAAGAGTTCCGTCTTGGAACGCTTGGTGCCTCTTGCTGTAGTTCATCATTCTGTTCGTGTTGCACCCCAGCAGAGATCGTTCCCTGCGCCGCTCACTGCTGTGTCATGTTTTCCAGGGATCGTAAAATGGCTCTGATCCAGATGTCAACAGTGGAGGAGGCCATCCAGGCCTTGATTGACCTCCACAACTACAACATGGGAGGCAACCAGCACCTGAGAGTCTCCTTCTCCAAGTCCACCATCTAAACTCCTGACAGTGCCAGGGTCTACTGTCAGAAACCTTTCGAGACTGTCTGGACACTGGGGAGCAGGGGGGACCACATTGATTGAATCAGTTTTATTGTTCGGGTTTTGTTGATCCTGTCATTCCTTGAGAGAGACTGAAACCTTTGACTTGCATCCTTTTTTAAAGAGAACAATTGAGTATGTTGCAGATACTGGATCCTCCCAGCTATTCTTACCTGTACCTCTGTATTTTCTATGTCAAACAAAACATTGACATGAATGATTGTCCCCCTGTATGATAGGTTGATGTAGATTGGTGTTTAATTCTTGATTTAGTTGAAAAGATACAGTAATTATGTGCCTTACTTGACAATATCAACTGTTTCTACAGCTGGACATGTTCATTAATTACCCTCGTATGCTTTTGAGGCACATGGATATTTTTGGAGGTCGGTGAGAGTCATTATTACAGTTTTTGAAGTCAACCAAGCGTAGCTTTTTTTGTTGTGTTTTAAGAGTTTTAGATTTATGACACTTCTTTTGAGTTCAGGAGAGGATTTCCTGAGGCAACATGTAAGTTTCTACAGCAGCCTGCGACAGGCAGTTTAACTTGAATTCCATTATTCCACAAGTTACGTTTCAGTGCTAGGTTGTTCTGCCCCAGCTTGATTTCACACACCGTCACATATCCCAACGTGGCTCGTGGCTTAAGTATTTCTTTATCTGTGTTTTTTGAAGCCTTTTTCCCCCCATAGCAGTGAGGTGTAATTGTCAGTGACAATGTTTTTTTTTTTTTCTAAGCATGTATAGCTGTGATAGGACTTCACATCAGAAAGTGTTGCATGCTGTGGAAGCAGTTTGAAGATTGAGTCCACTGTGATTTTATTTTCATGTGACCGTTTACTCGAGAGGGCTACTCAGTTGGACCAAAGTTTCTGTGCCTTTAGTGTTCCTTTAATTCATTTTAACAAAAAAAAAACAAGCATTTGAAAATACTGAAATGATGCATTTCAGGGAAGAATGCACAGAATTTTAAGTGTCAAGTTTATTCCCGTTTCTTTTTTAATACCCGACCTCTTGACCCAGAGGTGCTCAGAAATAATAGTTCTGTATATTTTTTTCTTCCAAGTCCAATTTTATACAGCTCAAAATGTAAGGATTTGGTATAGGTCTGAAGAGGCGCAATTAAAGGCTGAATTATTTTCTAACAAAAGGGGAGGTGCGACTTGGTTTCCTGCTTTTTTTGAGTTTTCCCTCTCATGGTCTCTCTCGTGTATTCTGCATTACTTCTGTAGCATGCCTAATAAAACTGTTCTGTAGCTCTGCGTTCACCTCCTCCTGTCTCTCTTCTTTCTCTGTTCTGTCTGCTCCCGCTCACTTCTGAAACCATCTTCAGTCCCAGGGTGGGAAGGAAGCCAAAATTCATTTTGGAGCCACTTGAAAACAAGCTCCATAATACGCCAGATTGAGCCCTCTGATGGTACTAATTCACAAGACAAGAAGTACATTTTGTTGATGCGTTTCCCACCCTGCCAACTGACACAATCTATTCCTTTGATGTCTTGCTCTCCTCTTCTCTGGTAGTTGCCTATTTTCTAATCAGTCTCTGAGGGCCTCTGCACTCCTAACAATCTATCTGATCTATCTACTTGCACTCACACCTTTTATCAATTACATAAATGGCCTCAGTTGTTATCTTCCGAGCGCTCTGCGTTTTCCTGCCAGTTTTGGAGCGTCTTTGAGTAAAACTGCTACGTACACAAGCATGATCATTAAGACCCACATTGTATGGCTTCAGAGTGCCAGCTACGGCGCATTTAGCAGCTAAAGAGCTAATAAACTAAACCAGAGCTAAAACAGGGTGTCTTAAAATCCAATATTCTAAATTTTAAGCCTTAAAATATCTTGTATATGATTTTGATGGCTTGTAAAACCGATAGGATCAATGAAGTTATTTGTATTTCATTTTTCAGTCTCTCTTGAATGTGTTTTTGGGAAAATGTTGTATTGAGCACAGAAACGACCAATTTTCCTTCAGTTCCTTTGGACTCTTTCATCAGCGTGGATGTGAAGTAGGTCTTAAATTGCATTCATGGTCTCAATGAGTCTTAAAGTTAACCTGTACAAACTGTTTGCTAACATGTTAGCCATGTCAGCTTTATAAGGTGTATGTCAATGCTGCGAGGGGACCGCCACTGATTTTAGTTAATCAGGTTGTATGAAGCCTTTAGTGTCTCCAGAGGGAGCTGTGTGATGTCCAATAGATGTCCTCAAGTGATGTCACTTGAGTCTGTCATTCGGTCCGAAGACAACGAGAACAAATAATAGTTGGTGTGGAGTTAGAAGTGAGTTTATCACGTTCTTGTCTCCGTTGTTAGACACTGCTTGGGCTGGAACAGTAAGTGTGTTCTCTCTCATTATTAATGAGTCTTCCTAAGAACTAGCTATGTGTTTACACAGGAAAACAGTACGTTGTTACCTCAATCCTCTGTCACTGCTGCACATAGGATTTTAGAAATACAGAGGTTTCGGGGTGCCCAGAGTAGTTCACCTGGTGGAGCTGGCCCCCGGGTGCCGCCGCTGGGTCCTCGCTGCCTCGGCCCAGGGTTTGGGTCCGACCTGCTACCCTCTGCTGCGTGTCATCTCCTCTCTCTCTTTTTCCCCTTTCCTCTGAATCTTCAGCTGTCGTTGTCCATTATAGTGTCTTCACCCATATTGTTTCTAACAAGATTTGCTTTAAAAGTAGCCCCATTATGCAGGAATCAAATATTAATAAAATCCTTGCATGTGTCCATCTAGATTTTGGCTTTCTCTACGATTTCATTTGTGCACATCCCACTCTTTTCAGCCAGTACTTTGCCAACTTCAGTATCTTTCAAGGTTTGAAAGCGTGGACTGAGCAGGCCTCTAACTACGATCCGCCTCTTCTTCAGGATGGTCTTTTTGTGTTGGCAGATAGCTGCTGCTGAATGCAGAAGATCTGCCTTTAACTGTGGCCCAAAGGGAACAAAACACTTGCAGCTAATAGTGAGGACTGTAACACTCATTTCTATGGAAGCCAATTTCTGCCAATGTGACAGGAAAAAAAGGATTCTGTAAGTAATTTTAATGAGAAACTTTCTTAAAATATTGCCATAGTATTTCGGAATAATGCTGTTGTGCTAAGAACATGTTTTGATGCCAGCAAAAAAGCCAAATATTTTTTCACTTAGAGAAGAAATGGTAAAATATAAAAATCCTTTTCTTTTATGACCTGAAATTGTTTTTAGTTTCAGTAGTTCACAAAAAATGGCCAGGAAGTAGAATCCCTTTGCACTACTAACCCTCCACGTCTGACAGAGTCCTGTTAGCTCTGCTGGCCAAACAGGTGACACTGTGAGCTAGCAGCAACCGTGATGATGATGATGAAGATGATGGGGGTGGAATATGTGGAGTCTGTTGTGTGTAATATAGTGCAAAATCTAAACAGCTAGTTTAACTACATGTAGTTCACTCCTCCCCAACACTGATAATAAAGCAAACGTACAATACATAAAAGAGGGGACACTGCATGCATTTAATACGTTTAAGGATAAATCTGGTGCTATTCTGTACATTTCTTATTGTCAATAAAAGATCTAAACCAACAACGTGGCTCTCAGCTCCAGGTTCCTTAGTTCCTACTGAAGACCTAAATATTTAAAAATAAAAAGTAATTCCCTTAAACAGCTGGACACCAGTTTTTATCGAACATTACTCAAACAGGAGGAAATAGCGCGTTTGTTGGGGACTATTTTCAGCAGTGAATTAATCCACATTTGGTGCTCTAGTGAGTGCAGCAGGATGTTGTATGGGGAATTATGTTAAAACAGTGTGGCTCACTGATGTGTTTTTCATCGTTTTTGGACAACAATGGAGCTAATGGCACAGAGGAATACTGTATCAGGCTGTGGTAATTAAGACCCGAGCAGTGAAATGTAAGGAGTTATGATTCTCCAGAATGGATCGCCTTTCTGGCAGCTGCAACATTCCTGAAAACTCATGAAACTCGCTACAAAATTCAACTGTACAAGAAATGTACAAATTCTATGGGTGCCGATCAGACACATACGACCAACATGTATGAAAATTGGTATGCACGTGTATCATGACCAGACAAGCAAAAAAACCTCTTGGACCCATACCCCAAACCCAACAGGTAGTTGGCCATTTTGAGTTTAGTGGTCATTTTCCGAGTTGTGATTTTTATATTTCCTAGGGAATTGATTAGATCGACTTCAAAATTGGTAAGAATGTTCTAAAGAAGTTCATGATGAAGAGTTATGATAATCTTTACGTCAAAGGGCGTGTCTGTGGCCTGGCGTCGAAAATCAACATTTCGCCATGGAACAGGACGTTGGTGTAACTTCAGTTTACATTATCCAATCTGCACCAAACTTCTATTGTTTGATAAGAGTCCCGCCCTGAACACATCTACATGCAAAAATTGCAACAAGAAAAAACCCTATTGGAAACTGGAAATAAGCCTTATATGACAATATCGTGATTTCCAACGCTACAGTGTGACGTGGCTGCAGAACACCCCGATGTGCGTGGACTAAATAAAGCTTTTCAAGGGTTTGTATGGAGGTCCTGTGGTAATGCAAATACTGTTTTGGATAAATACTTTCTACAGTAATCTACATTAATCTATTAACCCCCGGGGCCATTTCTGGCCCTCCATCCCCCTCTCTCTGGCCCTCGTGACTGTTATTTTTTATAGTTTTTTCTAGAGGTTTCATATAAATGTTAACTACTCATTCATATACAATTAAAAAAAAACACAATTGAAGGGTGCGGCTGCCCCAGGCCCACAGTTCCCTAGGGGCCCCAATCTGCTTGACTGAACATGTATTTTTATTGCATTTTTCATATATAATTAGAACCAAAACAGCTCAGACATAAGTAAAATGTGCATGTAAGAAAAAGAAATATAAGTAAGGTTAATGGGCATTGACTCCATCCCCAACCCTCAACCCCCCACCACAGAGAAAGGCAAATTCCAGGCAAAAAATAGGTAAGTATATAGCGAACAAGGTTACAGGAAGACTTATTTTGCAATAAAAAATCAAATGAATAATAAATTCCAGAGACAGGGAAACCATTGCAATAAGGAAGATGACAATATGTTCTAAGTAAGGGTCCCAAACTTTATAGTAACTTTATAAAAGCGTCCACCGAGGAGTGGAGCACGAGATAAATTCATTGGGTCCATTATAAGATTGTGCCATGGCTTTTTTGTTGGAGTAACATCCTTAATCCAAGAGCAAAATGTTCTTCCTGGCAGCAAAAGTCAGTAGATAGAATAACCTCTTATGTTTGATATTTTTAATACGAATATCTGGCAGACCAAGAAGGAGGCACGTAGGGTCTAACTCTGTTGGAACACCAAAAATAACAGAGTTCTTCCACAATACCAGACGGATATCTTTGTACACGTGACCAGAAACAATGAATATAAATACGAATGTCAGAGTTACATTTACAGCAGAGCAGAGACGTGTGAGCGTCCTTTTTGTTTTTAAGAGCTGCTGTGATTTATGTGTGACATAGAATTCTAAATTGAGTAGATTTAGTCCGATTACAGATAGACAATTGCATAGCCTGGAGGCACACTTCCTGCCAGTCTAGGTCAATGGTTCTCAACCTGGGGTCGCCAAAGCTTCACAGGGGTCGCAAGGCCTTCTTTAAGGGGTTTAAGAAAACCTAGAAAATACACACAGTAGGCCTATATCTCTTAGATAGAATGTATGACATGTAATACAGACAGAGAATTGTATAAAAATCATCTCTGATCAATATTCACAGGAAATAATCTGCTCAAATTCATCCAAACCTCTGGTTTTACACCACCGTTTCATTGAACAGTTTAATATAATATGAAATATTCATAAAACATGTCACTGAGTCAGGGGTTGTCAGTTTACTAAATGATAGAAAAGGGCTCCCTTCAGGAAAAAGGCTGGGAACCCACTGGTCTAGGTCATTGATACAGATGCCCAGATCTCTGTCCCAGGCTATAGTGGGAGGTTAGACATAAGTTGGAATTTAGGGCTCTATAGAATACAATATAAAATGTGTTTCTTGGAATCCTGTTGAGACAAGGTGTTAAGGGGTTATTTACTGCAGCGCACAGTCCTCTACTGCGTATGGAGGATAAGTAGAACATACTCGAATTATCTTTAGCCTCTTGGCATATTTATTTAACAGTAAAGTGCGGACCGATGTGCCGCCGTCTCATCAGCATGGCTCAAACAGAACAACAACTGGTGCTCACTGTGAGCGTGGTGACGTCTCGTCTTGCGTACCGTAAACCTTTCACAATACAGCAGTACAGCATATCAGTTTACCGTAATACAGGGAGTAAGGGCACCATCAAATTACAACACTTAACACCCCCACTCGCTCTTAGCTCGCTGGGTTATCTGAAAATAAAATACAAAATACGAAAACATGGTTTCCCTTTAGCCAGGTAAACAAAAACACTCTGCAAGTCTAAGTGCCAAATAAATCCTGAGCAAATTTCTTTAGTTTTAGCTTGGTGGCTGGCTTTGTCATCACATCAGCGATCATTTGCTCAGTAGGACAATATTCCAAAATGACCCTTCCACTGTACACCTTTGTTTGTGCATATTGGTATTTGTCTATACTCCTGAGTAGTTGCTCTAAGTACATACATTCCTGTATAGCTGATGCTAAGGATATGTATTCTGCCTCGCAAGTAGACAGTGCTACTGTCGCTTGTTTTCTTGCCTTCCATGAGATCAGAGAACTTACCTCACTCAGACTGGCACAATATCCTGATGTACTACGCCTGTCTGTTACATCTGATGCCCAGTCAGCATCACTGTACACTCTGAGACCTAGTTTCTCTGTCCCACTCCTTTTGAAGCGTAACTCCTGTTCTGCTGTACATGTTTTACTGTGTTCCAGTGTTCTTCAGTTGGTTCAGCAAAGTGCTGAGATAATTTACTGACCACAAAAGTGGTATCAGGTCTAGTGCATGTGGATAAGTAAATTAAACTTCCCACTGCCTCTCTCTACTTTCTTGGCTCTTTCATCTTTTCAGCATCTTCTGTGTACTCTAGTTTTGACTCACATGGGGTCTCTCCGGACCTGCAATCCTGCATTTTAAATCCCTCCAGTATTTTGGTCACATATCTCTTCAGTGACATTTTAACTTGACCATCTGTTTGGTTAAAATCTATCCCCAGAAAATGCTTCAATTTTCCCAGATCTTTCATTTTAAACCTTTCAGTGAGCAACATCTTTACACTGTTGAGCATCCCCTTGTTGTTAGCTGCAATGATAAGATCCTCAACCCATACAAGTAAGATCACCTTTTCGTTTGGTTTTTCCCTTGTATACACACAGTGATCTGCAGGATTCCGTACAAAACTATTCTCAGTCACACATCTATGTAACATAGCATTCCAGTTTCTCCCTGACTGCTTTAGACCACAGAGGGACTTTTTCAACTTGCATACTAGCTTTTCACGTTTCTGACTTTTTCTGATAACCTTCTGGTTGCTCTATATAGAGTTCACAGTCAGTTGGTGCATGCAAATAGGCCGTTTTAACGTCCATCTGGTGTAGGATTAAATCTTTCTGTGCTTCCTTTTGCATGGTCAATCTCACACTTGTCATGTCAGCTGTGGGTGAGAATGTCTCCTCGTAGTCAGTTCCTGGTTTTTGACTGTAGCCTTTTGCTACAAATCTCGCTTTGTATTTATCTGATCCATCTATGTCACTCTTTAGTGCGTAGACCCATCTGCCCCCCACTGCTTGCTTGCCTGGTGGCCATTTGGTGAGGCTGAAGGTTTCGTTCTCTTCCAGTGATTGCATCTCCTCGTTCATGGCATTTTTCCACTGCCTTGACTTGGTTGATGCTATGGTGTCCTGGTAAGTTTGAGGAATGTCACATACTGCTCTATAACAAGAGTCCACACATGTTTGCAGTTTGTCCACTGTATCCTCAGTCTCAACCACCTGTAGGTAAGCTGGTTTCTTTCTGATTCTCTGTGGGTTCTTTCTGGTTACAGTCTCAGTGACTCTACCTGGCTGTGTGCTCTCAGTCTGTTCAGGTAAAGTCCCAGAAACACCACTCTGCATTTCTTGACCTGGTACATTTTGCATTTTGACATCAACAACATTTTCTTCACCGTTATTGGCCTTTTGATGTACAGCCCTATCACCATATCCTATGTGTGACTCAGATGTTTGTGTTCCTTTTTCATTGGCTGTTTTGGTTTTGAACTTCACCAACCTGTGTTTTTGACTCTCTCTGTGCCTAGATAGTACACTAGGTAAGCTGGGCTGTTTTTATCATAGCCAACAAAAAGACCTTGCTCACACCTAGAGTCTAACTTCCATTTCTCTTGCTTGTAAGCAAAACACATTGATCCAGATTTTTGCAGTTTGGATATATTTGGTACTCTGCCTGTGAACAGCTCGTATGGCGTTTTCTTTGTTTCTTTGTAGCGCCTGTTTCTCAAGTAGGCTGCTGTCTGCACAGCATAGTTCCATAGCTTATTTGGTAACTTACTGTCTAACAGTAAAAATCTGCCCATGTTATACAGGGTTTGCCAACCTCTCTCTGCTGTGCCATTTTGGTGGGGTGAATAGGGTGCAGATGTCTCATGTCTAATCCTATTCTTCGTTAACAGTGCCTGGAAGTCTTGGCCTGTAAACTCAGTGCTGTTATCTGCGCGAATACACTTGACTTCTCCGTAAGGTGCTACGTGTCATGGCTCTGCTCCTCTCCTGCTCCCTTTGCTCCTCCTCCTTCCCTGTGTGTGTGTGTGTGTGTGTGTGTGTGTGTGTGCGTGTGTGTGTGCAGCCATAACACTATCCCTGACAGAACAATCTGGCCCTGAATGAAGGGGAGACCGGGGTTTTTGAGGGCTGAGACTAATGAATGAATGAGAGCAGGTGAGACAGGGCATGGGTGAGGTGAATGGAGGCCGCACCTTAATTACACACACACACACAGCGAAGGAGGAGCAAAGGGGAGGAGCATGACAGAGCCATGACACTACGTCTGCTAAGAACTTTTCAGTAGCCTGCACAGCATCACTTTTTGACCAACATGGTATCTGAGTAGTCGTCTGTAAAAGACTGTGCATATTTGTGTCCTTCTATGCTCGTTGTTGACATGGGACCGGCTAAATCAGTGTGAACCAATCCTAAGGGTTTCTTGGCTTTTGTGTCTGGCTCTCTGTTTCTCGTCTGGGTCAATTTGCCCTGTGTACACACTTCACAAAACTGATTTGGCCTGACTGCATTTTCTTTTATCTCCACGCCTTTCACTACACCTTGTAGCTTTTGCACATCTTCATGATTACAATGACCCAACATTTCATGCCAAGTTTGCATGTCATGAAATTGTTTACATTGATCGACATTCAACTGAACAGTTGGCAAGTAATACAAATTTCCACTCTCATGGATGTCAAACCTGCTACCATCCTTGGTAACCATGCGACCATGCGACTGTCTCCTTTCTTGAAGATGATTGACGCTCCTCCGTTTGTTGCTCTTGCCACTGAAAAGATGTCATGTGGGTATGAAGGCATGTACAGTGCATCCCGTAGCTGTGCTCTGTGCTGTTGTCCAGCGCTGTCTAATTCAAATCAATTCAATTTTATTTGTATAGCGCCAATTCATAACAGAAGTTATCTCAGGACACTTTTCAAATAGAGCAGGTCTAGACCGAACTCTTTATAACATTATTTACAGAGACCCAACAGTACCACCATGAGCAAGCCCTTGGCGACAAGGGCAAGGAAAAACTGCCTGTTAAAAGGCAGAAACCTAGGACAGATCCTCCGGCTCTAGGTGGGTGGTCGTCTGCCTCGACCAGTTGGGGTGAGAGAGAGAGAGAGACAGAGAGAGAGAGAGAGACAGACAGACAGACAGACAGACAGGTGCACAGCAACAACAGTATTGGCAATGGCAATCTAGCAGGACCATGGCAGGAGGCTCCACCAGGATCGATAAGAACCTGCGAGACGAGAAAGCACAAGAACTCCGGGGAAGAAGTGAAGTTAGTAACATGCATTAATGGAACATGAATGAGTGCAGAAAGAGAGAGGAAGAGAGGAGCTCAGTGCACCATGGGAAATCCCCCGATAGTCTAGGCCTATACCAGCATAACTAAGGGATGGTTCAGGACTCACCTGATCCAGCCCTAACTATAAGCTTTATCAAAGAGGAATGTCTGAAGCCTACTCTTGAATGTGGTGAGGGTGTCTGCCTCCCAAACCACAACTGGAAGCTGGTTCCACAGGAGAGGAGCTTGGTAACTGAAGGCTCTGGCTCCTGTTCTACTTTTAGAGACTATAGGAACCACAAGTAGCCCAGCATTCAGAGAACGTAATGTTCTAGTGGGGTAATAGGGTACTATGAGCTCTTTAAGATATGAAGGGGCCTGACCATGAAGAGCTTTATAGGTGAGGAGGAGGATTTTAAATTCAATTCTACATTTTACAGGGAGCCAATGCAGAGAAGCTAGTACAGGAGAGATGTGATCTCTTTTTCTAGTTCCTGTCAGTACTCGTGCTGCAGCGTTCTGAATTAATTGGAGCGTTTTAATGGACTTATTGGGGCAACCTGATAATAAAAAGTTGCAGTAATCCAGCCTTGAAGTAACAAATGCATGGATTAGTTTTTCTGCATCTGTCTGTGATAGTATGTGTCTAATTTTTCTAATATTACGTAAATGAAAGAAGGCGGTCCTAGAGGTCTGCTTTATGTGGGAGTTAAATGACAAATCCTGATCAAAGATAACTCCAAGATTCCTGACAGTGGTGCTAGAGGCCAAGTTAATGCAATCTAGAGTGACTATATCTTTAGACAATGAGTCTCTAAGGTTTTTGGGGCCAAGAACAAGAATTTCGTTTTTTTCTGAGTTTAACATCAGAAAATTGCAGGTCATCCAGGATTTTATGTCCGTAAGACATGTTTGTAATTTAGATAATTGATTAATTTCATTGGGTTTGATTGATAGATATAACTGCGTATCATCTGCATAACAGTGAAAGTTAATGGAGTGATTCCTAATAATGTTGCCTAAAGGGAGCATATATAAAGTAAATAGTATTGGTCCAAGTACAGAACCTTGTGGAACTCCATGACTAACTTTAGTATTTATGGAGGATTCATCGTTAACATGTACAAACTGAGAACGATCTGATAAGTATGACTTAAACCAGCTTAGTGCAGTTCCTTTAATGCCAATTTGATGCTCAAGTCTCTGTAAAAGAATATCATGGTCAATGGTGTCAAATGCAGCACTAAGATCTAATAATACAAGTACAGAGACAAGTCCATTGTCAGAAGCAGTCAGAAGGTCATTATTAACTTTAACCAGAGCTGTCTCTGTGCTATGATGAACTCTAAATCCTGACTGAAAATTCTCAAATAAACTATTGTTATGTAGAAAGTCACACAACTCTTTGGCGACTACTTTCTCCAGAATCTTAGAGAGGAAGGGGAGGTTAGAAATCGGTCTATAGTTGGCTAAAACCCCTGGGTCAAGAGTGGACTTTTTAAGAAGGGGTTTAATTACAGCTACTTTAAAGGACTGTGGTACATATCCTGATAATAAAGAAAGATTAATCATATCCAGTAAAGAAGTGCCAATTAAGGGAACAACTTCTTTAAGCAGCCTAGTTGGGATCGGGTCTAATAGACAGGTTGATGGCTTCGATGAAGAAATGATTGAAGTTAACTGATGAAGATCGATAGCAGAAAAACAGTCTAAATATATATCTAAGTTTACATTGACAGAAGTCCCTGAACTTGGAGAGCCACTGATAACTGTTGATGGCAGTTGGTGATTAATTTTTTCTCTAATAGTAATAATTTTATTATAGAAGAAGCTCCTGAAGTCATTGCTACTTAAGTTTATGGGGATATGTGGCTCAATAGAGCTGTGACTCTCTGTCAGCCTGGCTACAGTGCTGAAGAGGAACCTAGGGTTATTCTTATTTTCTTCTATTAGTGCTGAGTAATAGGCTCCTCTGGCATTACGGAGGGCCTTTCTATAAGTTTTAAGATTATCTTGCCAAATTGAGTGATATTCTGATAATATGGAAGAGCGCCATTTCCTTTCAGATTTCCTAGCTATTTGCTTTAACTGGCGGGTTTGGTGGTTATACCAAGGTACTAGTCTCCTATGTTTTAATAATTTCCTTTTCCATAGAGTCTAATGTTGATCGTAGTGAGCCTGTAGCACTATCGACAAGATTATCAATTTGGGAGGGACTAAAGTCGTTATAGGACTCTGTTATATTCAGACATGGCATTGAATTAAACACTGAAGGAATCTCCTCCTTAAATTTAGCTACAGCACTGTCAGATAGACATCTGCTGTAGGAAGTTTTGCCTAATGGCTTATAATCTAACAACATGAATTCAAAAGTTATTAAATAATGGTCAGATAGGAAAGGATTATGTGGGAAGACTATTAAATGTTCAATATCAATGCCATATGATAGAACAAGGTCAAGAGTGTGATTAAAACAATGAGTGGGTTTATTTACACTCTGACAGAAGCCAATTGAGTCTATTAATGATATAAATGCGTTACTAAGGCTGTCATTGTCAACATCCACATGAATATTAAAATCACCCACAATAATTACTTTATCTGATTTAAGGACTAAACTTGATAGAAACTCTGAGAATTCAGATATAAAATCAGAGTACGGTCCAGGAGCGCGGTACACTATAACAAATAGAACTGGCTGCAGTGTTTTCCAGTTTGGGTGAGAAAGACTAAGAACAAGGCTTTCAAATGAATTATAATTTAGTTTAGGTTTAGGGTCCATTAAAACGCTCGAATCATATATGGCTGCCACTCCACCTCCTCGGCCAGTGCCTCGAGGAATGTGAGTATTAATATGACTGGGGGGTGGATTAATTTAGGCTAACATACTCCTCGTGGGACAACCCAGGTCTCAGTAAGACAAAGTAAATCAATATCATAATCTGATATTAATTCATTCACTAAAACAGCTTTAGAGGACAGAGACCTGATATTTAACAGTCCACATTTCATTCTCTTATTTTGTGCTACTGAGGAGTTAGTTTTAATTTTTATTAGATTTTTATGTTGAACTCCTCTTGTTTTTATTTCTTTAAATAATTTAGGTGGTCGGGGGACAGACACAGTCTCTATTGGGTTTTGGGTGGGTGACTGTTCTAAAGAAAGCGCAGAGAAGTGTGTAAGACAGCAGCTCTGCTTCCTGGTCCCAACTCTGGACTGTCAGGTTTTAGAAATAAACTTTACCATATTCCTAGATAAGAGAGCTGCTCCGTCCAAAGTGGGATGGATGCCGTCTCTCCTAATCAGACCAGGTTTTCCCCAAAAAGGCTGTCAGTTATCAATGAAGCCCACATCGTTTTCTGGACACCACCTCGACAGCCAGCGGTGGAATGACGACATGCGGCTATACATGTCATCACTGGTCACATTGGGCAGGGGTCCAGAGAAAACTACGGAGTCCAACATTGTCTTAGCATAGTTACACACCGACTCCACATTAATCTTAGTGACCTCCGATTGGCGTAAACGGGTGTCATTACCGCCGACGTGGATAACAATCTTACCATATTTACGTTTACCTTTAGCCAGCAGTTTTAAATAGGATTCAATGTCGCCCGCTCTGGCCCCAGGGATACATTTAACTATGGCCGCTGGCTTCCCTAACTTCACGTTTCTGACTATGGAGCTGCCAATAACCAGAGTTGGTTCCTCAGCGGGTGTGTCGCTGAGTGGGGAAAATGTATTAGAAAGGGACGGCTAACAGAAGCTACCTTCGGTCGGACGGCACTGGGGGCTGGCTAACTATAGCAGCTGAAGATATCTCTGTGGTACGGTACCGTTCCTCTAACTCACTAAGCCTCGCCTCCAGCGCAGTAAATAAACTACACTTAATACAGGTACCATTATCATTAAAGGAGGCAGAGGAATAACTGAACATCTGACACACTGAGCAGGACAGAGGAGAGGGAGAGGGAGAAGCCATAGCTAACTGCTAATGTTAATGAAACTAGCGTATATGAAAAACTTTGAAAGTAGTGAAAAGTCGCTAAAAGAAGGAGAAACTCCGAGTGTTTAGGTAGAACTAGTCTACGTTTAAATGTTAAGCGGGAAAATAACCGCTGTAACGAGTAAAACTAATTTAGATTTAGCGTTCACTGACAGAGCTACAGCACCAAACAGTGTACACAGAGCAGGAAGTGAACCGGAAATGAGTCAGTACGCTTACCGTAGCACATCACACACCTCTCTAGTGGATCTATCATCGCCGTTCCCCTTTGCTGTGCTATTCCACTGCATTTGGTGCCATCAGCTAACTCCACTGAATGGGTCTCCGGCTGGAAGGTGTCATCAAAGCTTTTAAACTTTCCTAAGTCGTTCACAATGTGGGATGTCGCTCCTCCATCCACCATGATGCCTTTCACTTTTACGTTGTCTGGTGGTCTCTTATTCTTTGTGTGCTTGGCCTTGAAGAGATGATCTTGGTTACCATTTTCTTCCTCTACGACCTTTCTGGCACCGTCTTGTCCCCCCCTTTTTCTTACACAGGGATTCTTGGTGTGTATTATTTTTGCAGTAACTGCACCACACTTTTCTGTAACACTTTCTTGCCTTGTGACCTTTTATTCCACACTTGTAGCATGTCACATTGGCATCTTCATCTTTTCTGTAGCCAGCATGCGTTTTAGTGGGACCTTTGCCTTGTCTCACGTGTTTTCATCACATTAGCCTCTCTATAGACTCGCAGTCTTCTTTTAAAGTCTGCCAACGTAACATTGTCTTCGTTTTGCGTTACATGAACAGCTAGAGGCTTGAAGGACTCTGGGAGCCCGCCTAGTATCATGGCAACAGTCCATCACTCATGGCCTCGCCTACTTCTCTCAGAGCCATAATGATATTCTCTGCCCGTATGTGGTAGTCAGTAACACTCTCATTGTCTGCAGCCTGGTCAGTGACTTGTACAAGTTTATTATCCTTGGTTTACTTTTTCCAGAATAATGTTCTTTCAGCATTTTCAGGGCCTTTCTGCCATCATCAGCTGCTTCATGCCTTATCAGCGACAGACTTTTATCATCTATCAGTCTGATTAGCTCGGCATAGCAGCCGGCATTTTTTTTCTAGCTTCAGTTTGCTGTTGTTCATTACCGCCACTTGGCTCATTTAGGATAGTGTCTTTTAGCTTCAGAATATGTAAGTGACCTAGGAATCTTGTTTCCCAAAGGTCATACTTATCTTCAGATCCGTCGAAGAGAAGCTGTGGTGCTAGGGCTCCTGCTGCTCTGCTTGCCATTCTGTCGACGCGCCAGTTTTACTGTAGCCTAGCTCCTTAGCTTCATTGACTCTCGCGTTATACATCGGGTAAAACTTCTTTCGAGTTTATATTGTTCACTTATCTCCAAGCTGGTTCACTCAAATAGTCCATCGAAGCTCCGTGTAATACTTCACGTTATACTTCTTCATGTTAACCTGTGTCCAACTCTGCCTGGGCCCATAACCTGTTAAGGGGTTATTTACTGCAGCGCACAGTCCTCTACTGCGTATGGAGGATAAGTAGAACATACTCGAATTATCTTTAGCCTCTTGGCATATTTATTTAACAGTAAAGTGCGGACCGATGTGCCGCCGTCTCATCAGCATGGCTCAAACAGAACAACAACTGGCGCTCACTGTGAGCGTGGTGACGTCTCGTCTTGCGTACCGTAAACCTTTCACAATACAGCAGTACAGCATATCAGTTTACCGTAATACAGGGAGTAAGGGCACCATCAAATTACAACACAATAAAAGTCAGACTCCAGTGTCTGCTGCAGCAGAGAGGAGCCCTGACCGCTGCCTGGGAGTTTTCTACGGGACCCAGCAGCCAGCACCAGCCACACTGTATGAGTAATCTTCTTCTCAGTCAACCGCTCAACCCTCCATGTCTGACAGAGTGCTGCTGCTCAGCTAGAAGATGATGAAGATGATGACGATGATGGAGGTGGATTATGTGGAGTCTGTGGTTGGACTGTTTGGACATTACACACAGGCTACAGTGGACACTGGCAGCTGCTGGATGAAAACAGCACTGGTAGGTTGTTTCATATTAATAAGCCGGAGTTCTTGTGCTTTCTCGTCTCGCAGGTTCTCATGGATCCTGGTGGAGCCTCCTGCCATGGTCCTGCTAGACTCCCACTGCTAATATCACTGATATTAGTGTTATTATTATTATTATTACTACAGTTACTATTATTACTATTGTCACTGCTCATCGTCCCCCATCGTTGTTGTCATCATCGCCATCATCTTCTTCATGTTCATCATCATCAGTCACTACTATTAGTGTAGTTGTTGCTATGCATCTGTCTCTCTCTCACCCCAACTGGTCGACCACCCACCTAGAGCCGGAGGATCTGTCCTAGGTTTCTGCCTTTTAACAGGCAGTTTTTCCTTGCCCTTGTCTCCAAGTGCTTGCTCATAGTGGTACTGTTGGGTCTCTGTAATTAATGTTATAGAGTTCGGTCTAGACCTGCTCTATTTGAAAAGTGTCCTGAGATAACTTCTGTTATAAATTGGCGCTATACAAATAAAATTGAATTGAATTGAATATCATAAAATGATGAAATAGAAATGTATAGAAACTGAAAGCCTTTCTTCCAGTGACTTGATGCAGCTACATACTCGTTGTGAGCAACATAACGAAGCACACTGCAGTGAACATAGCTCACAGTAATGAAAACCACTCTCAGACACACACACACACACACACACACACACACACACACACACACAAATCAGTGTCAGTGACCTCCAATCATGTCTTCACACCTTCAGGGAGAGGAACTTCATAAACTAATGGATGAATTGCCTTGCTTATTTCCCCCCTCCTCATCTCCCTTTTTGGCTCGCCTCTTCAGAATGAAGTTGCCCAGAGCTGGGCACAGCTTGCATTTATCAGACGGCTTTTTCTCTTCGTTACGGCTCTGTGTGTAAGGCCGTTGATTTATTCGGGTGAATACGTGCTGTATGTCGCAGGCAGAAAATTACTCTACGGCTTATTAATCTTTGGTCGTTAATAGGAGATGATGGCTGGTTAGTTTGTCATTTCCAAAGCAGGAAGCTAAAGCATTGTCTGTCGATCACTATTATCATAATTACCAGCCATTTTTATTACATCTTTTTGTATGATTGAGTCATAAAAATATTATTTTCTCAAAGATTTTTAGGACTGGCTCACAGACAAAATGTTAAGCTGGAGATTTGCCGTGCAGTACTCTCAGAGAGCATGGTTAAAGTAAACCAAGCTCCGTTCAGAGGGGATTACTGAAGATTAATTATTTGTAATTACTATTTCCTCATTTGAATCCAGTCGGCTGATCATGTCAGTGATTCTCCTCCTCAGCCACGGTTTTAATTTCAGCCCCAAATGCCGCCTGTTATTCAGCTGACTCGGAGGTGGTCTGATAACTCGCTCCGCAGAAGCTCCTCTGGGTTTCAGCTCATTTTCACATGCTTTACTCACCAATTGTGCCGCTTCCCCAGTGGCAGTCTGTTCGCTTTTTCATTTCTGTCTCCCACAGTAAAGACAGTTGACATGGAAGCATTTAAAGAATAATTATGGGTATTTTCAACCTTTCTTTGCTTTTGTCACTGTGACAATTGATTGTGTTGAACAATATTGTTGCTTCATTGTGTGGCTTTTTGTTTCTGCTCCTGGAGTGCTGCTCTCTATTACCCACTCAAGGGCCAAAACACGCTGCAACAGTCTTTTGTCAAGTCTTACATTGTAGTTAAACATGTCGAGTCAACTGTGATCAATGATCTGGGTTTAGACTTTCGCCAGTGTCAGATATCTAATCTGATGCTGGCAAAAAGCTGTGGCTCAGGAGGTAGAGTGAGTCGTCAACTAATCAGATGGTTGGTCCCCAGCGAAGTGTCCTTGAGCAAGATACCGAGACCTAAATTGCTCCTGATTCTGTGCCATTGGTGTGTGAATGTGTTTGAACGGGCAAATGTGGCTTGTCATGTGAAAGCGCTTTGATAGCGCCTTTCTAGTCTTTGAGTCACATAGTTTAGTCTATTGCTGGCGCTGTCATGTGGTCATGTGGAACATTAAGGTCGGTTCCTGGCACGTCCTGTCTGAGTTAAAAGGATGTCAAACTATGATCATGCCTCGGTGTAACGGATTACATGTAACTGAGTTGCGTAATCAGGATACAAATGGTAAATGGATGGTAAATGGACCTGTACTTGTATAGCGCTTTCTTGTCTTCCAATCACTCAAAGCGTTTTTACACTACGCCACATTCACCCTTTCACACACATTCACACAGTGATTGCAAAGTCGAACAGAAACTAACTCATTCATACACATTCATACACCAATGCACAGCATCGGGAGCAATTTGGGGTTCAGTATCTTGCTCAAAGATACTTCGACAAGGTAAATGTAATCCATTACAGTTACAGAACAAAATACAATCAGATTACAGTCACATTTAGTAAAAATTGGGATTATTTATCAGGTTTTTGTTAAAAATACACTGAGCAGAGGACACAGTTTTGATGCTAAAGATCTTTCAATTTTTTTCTGTTTCCATCTTTTTAAGGTCACATTGTTCTGTTGTCTTATAGAATACACCTGTATCAGTACTTATTGAAATTTCTTTTGTCTTTATTTGCATATTTGGCGTTGAGGTAATCCAAAAGTAACAAAGTAATCAAGTTATGTTACTTTAATACTGTAATACTTGGATAGCTTCAGCTCAGCTCTCTTCACCACATCTGTCTGGTACACATTAACCTACGACTGGCACCACACAAACCCGCCTGTTGAACTCACAAACGTCCTCGTCCTGAATCCTTTCTATTGTAACACTGACTGTTTGAATACACCGTCACCAATCTGTGAATGGAACATTTCTGAGACATGTATGAGTAGGAACTGGGAAATGGGCTCATTGCTGCTTCCTGCTGATGTCTTTGAACCGCTCTGCTTTGCGTAGAATCTGCGTCTCTTTTTGATGGGAGGCGAGACAGACTCGCATGGCAAACGCAAGGATCGTGTAGCCAAACAGCTTCACAGACACAATGTCCAAAAGCTGTTCCCGGTAGAATTTGGGGGCAAGGCTTGCTCAACTATTATCGGAGCACAGAGCAAAAAGGGCCGGTCCTTAGGAAGGGTTAGTTAAGAGCAGCACACAGCTATCTCATATAGCACTAGGAATCAACAAACAGGATTGTTCCTTTTTAAATCTCAATCAAACCAAACAAAACATGTGAAGCTCCTTCTGGGATAGCTGCAAAACCGAAACTTTAACACAATATGCTGCCAGCACACCAACAGCATCTGGAGCGGAGAGTAAATCCACAGGCTTTAGAATCGTCACTGTCTGTTCTTTCACCTCGTGTCTTACTGACAGTCGTCGCTTCACAACAGAGCCGGCAACAACAGGTTGTGGATGATGACTTTAATGAAGCATTAATATGTTTCCACCACCTCCGGCTTCTGCTGCTGTTTGCCCAGAGAGAGCATGGAAGGCATGAGGGATGGAGAGGGATGGAGAGGGAGGGAAAGGACAAGAAAAGCAGAGTAACATATGAAGAGAGGGGAGGAAAAGAGAGACACTTGCACCTCCTCCAGTCGAGCAGGCTCTGGAGGTTTAAATGATTGTCATGGGGCCGACGTCTGCTGCAGTCATATTAAACAACAGCTTGTCTGCAGAAATAAGCTGCAGGGCTATTGGTTTACTCTCCATCTCCTTCCCTCGTCGCTTCTTCTACCCCTATTTGGTGTGTGCGTGTGTGTGTGTGTGTGTGTGTGTACAGAAATAATGTGCCATACTTGCGTGGATGTGTGTTTTTAATTCTGCATTGGTGAGGTTTTTTGGTGTTTTGTGTGTCGTTTTTGTGAACAATGTGTTTCCAATTACTTGGAAATGCCTCTTTGTGTGTGTTAGTGTGCGTGTGCGTGCACTACAGTGTAAGTGTTATGGGCTTTTTCCAAATACACACAGTGACTCCCATGTGCCCAGGCTATTGATTTAGAAATGACCGGCCTGCTCACTCACACCATCTGCTCTGCTAACGAAGAACGACAGAGAGAGGGAGAGAACCAGTGAACGAGACACTCTCCCAGTCTCTTTCTGTCTCATCCATACAGCGCTTTTAAAAAACTATCCGAGAAAAGAAAAGGAACAAAAGGAGCACAGGCTGATGGTGTGTGTGTGAGCTGTTTGTAATGCGGTGCTGCTGTGTTCTGATGGAGAGGTTGCAGGCTGACCAGCAGGGTCACTCTCGGAGAAGCAGTGGACAAATAGCTGTGGTGCTTTACTTTGGAAAGACAAGATGTTTAAAATAGAACATGGCTGATACAGGGAGTTTGATACTAGATACTGGTGTTTACTTTATTTTTGTCATAATGAAACTACAGCTGTGTGCCATGTTTCCACTTGGTATTAACCTGATATGGCCTTTTGTATTTACTATGAAATAGTAATAGTGTTCCTGTTCTCTTGACTCTTCCAGCATTGTGAGCATTTTGGGTCATTTTAGTGAGCATATCATTTGGCTCAGCTCAGCATTAAGAGTCGGTTCTTATGGCTCCTGGTTGGTCTGTTCTAGGATATCTTAGAAACATGGCGGTTCTGCCCTGACTCCGCCGGCTCCTGGCTAATCCAAAAACTGGAAACGAGTGTGGCGCCTGGATGGAGTTTAGGCGGGCTGAATGAAGCCGGGTTACTGAAAACAGCCGCCTGTGACCGCACCTACCTGTCACTCAAAGTGCCCTTAATTATGCATAACTTTAAGCTTTAATATAATTTAAACAAGTGAGTTGTATAAAAATTCACCCCACACAGTTGTCATGAACTGAGAAATTAGCTATAGAGACTAAACATGTTTATTTATGCTGTAAAGTTGGACTAATACGGTAATATGATAATAATATGTCTCACTAATGAATGGATTTGGATCGACAATCAGGCAGGTTAGAAAGAAACCAGCGCTTCAGTCAAACTTATACGGAAGACAAAACAAAAGTGAACAGTAAAATTATAACTCAAACTGCCTGTTGTAAACATTCGTCCCAGACTACAAAACCCACTCCCTGCTTCACCTTGACCCAAACGTAGTGTGGGGGCCACCTCAGCTGCTGCCCACCGCGGTTTCTTCATGTTTGGTCACATTTGACACCACACGCAGTCTTTTGTCTGCACAAAATACACTTATTATTCCATTTTCGACTGTTGGTTTTCTAATATGGGTGCGCAACATTCTGTCGCATGGTTCTTTAATTTGCAAGTAACACTTGCCATTGTTTTATCTTACAGAGCTCCTCTGGCAAAAGGCCTGAAGCTGAAAGATAAGAAAAAGAAAGATTGTGAAAAGTGTGAAAGTGTATAACATTTAGGAGGATCTATTGGCAGAAATGGAATATAATATTCATAGGTATGTTTTCATTCAATCACTTGAATATAAGAATCATTATCTTTTAAAGGGTTCGCCATGTTGAACTGCCATGTTTCTACAGTAGCCCAGAATGAACAAACAGCAGTAGATAGGGCCTGTACTCATTCCCAGGTCATTAAATACAAATGCAACGGTGTTCAGTTGGCCAATTCTTTCTCATTAATTTTCTTTTTAATAAGTTGTTATTATATACTCCTACAAGTGCTCCTATTGGAGCAGGACCCAGTGCATTGTTATTCGACAACTTGGGAATGAAACTCAACTACATTTCTTGGCTCTGATTGGTTGTTTTCGTTCAGGCCCGGTGGATTCTTGCAAATACCATTAGGAGCACTAGGAGGAGCCAGAGGAACCGGATTTTTTCACAGATTATCTGTCTCATGTACTACTGTCAGGATATAGTGAAAGTTCAGCAAATATGACAAAAATATATTTTTATAAAAGTGACCTACTGCAGCTTTAATGTATCTTTTAAAGTTTATCTTTGTCCTGTTGCCTTTTTCTTCTTGGACACACAGTTACTGTAGTTTTCTTGTGATAATTGTTTCAACTCTAAATAAAGTTAAAGTTAAAGATGACTAAAATAAAACCCAAGCTACATCAAACATTGTTCTCTAATCTGAAACAGGAAATATTAATTTTGCTTTAAGAGCAAACAGGAAATGAACATTACAAATAGAGGCAGAGCAACAAAAAGGCTCTTTTTACTAAAACACAATAAAACAGCATTATAAAACAGAGGGAACTAGAATTACAGGCCTGTCTCAAATAAAGCCTCTTGCTGCTTTAAGAGTTCCCCGCAGACAGCCACTGTAGTATCTTAAACTTTGTAGCCCAATACATCAGTGTAATCCTGGCTGTAAACTGTGCTGTAGTCGTATTCATGTCAGGTGCTGCTGTGGCCCCTCTGGTCCAAATTAGAGACAGCTTCACATCTGGAAACACAATTATTTAGCTGATAAAGGGGCCTGTGGTGGATGTGCTGTACGGTTAGAGTGCAGCACGTCTGCATCTGTTATCAAGTATCAATAGAGATGCTACATACAGTACAGGTTGGCAAAATGCGTTTTATCCCCTTTGACAGGCTGTGTTGAATATTGCATGCATCCCATGGCATTAGCTGTTAAAAAGTGAAGGTGTGTTCCATGTAATATTCATTCAGCCGAGCCTGTATCAGCAGCGCAGGCCGTAATAAGCTTCATACTCACTTCCATTCACGCTCAAAACGAGCAAATACACAAGCGCGATGAAAGATGCATTAAAGGTACAAGGCATGATGTTGCATGCTAATGTTTGGGCACATACACATTTGCAGAAGGCAACACAAAGAACGCTGCCTGCAACACACACGGGGAGCAGAAAGCCATGTTGTTTGTTTCTTCTCCCTCTCTTGCTTCCCCCCAGTCTCCTCTTTAGCTGCCTCCCTCCTCCTCCCCCTCCTCCCCTGGTGGACGTCTGTCTGCAGCTTGTTATCCGTTGGCGTGAGGCGGAGTGTGACAGTGTGATAATCCGTGCCGATGTGTGCCGCTGACCCTGTGATGTGCTGCAAGACCCACCCGCCTCTGTGCGTGTGTGTCTGTGTGTGTGCCTGCTGCTGCTTTTAACATTTGCTTGGATGTTTGCTCATTGTGTGTGTGTGTGTGTGTGTGTACATGTGTACATGAGTATGCATTCTGATGTACGGCCATAACTGGACGCTTCTTTTTTTTTGCTGCTTATCAGGCGTGCGGGGCGATGCATATGTTGCTTCAATCATCCTGGATGTGAGGGAGCTCGCCGTTTGATATCCGGTATAAGCAGTGTGGGGCTTTGCAGAGGCCGCTTCCACATTTAGCATGGTTCACACACGCTGAGATCTCGCTGTTATCTTTAACACGTGGCTCTGTCCACCACAGGAAGAGGAGGATGCCACTCCAGTCAGTCAAATATATCAGTTTGCTGACACAGCAGTCTTATCTCGCCCGTTTTTTTTATTAGGGCCTGAGCTGCGATTGCCGTCCATTTTGAATTTAGTGGTCATTGTTTCTTGTTTTATCTTTTTCTGACCTGCCCTCTTGTGTCAGTAACTTCTTCTTCTGTTTTTTTGTCTTTTTCCCGCCAGTTTTGGTTGTCTGCCCCGCCCAGATTAGGTTCACCTGTGTCTAGTTATCCTCCCCTCACTAGTGTATTTAGCCTGTGTTCTTTACCATTGCCAGTTCGTCCTTGTCTGCATGTCCACAGCCTTTTCCTCGCTTCTTCCCAGTGGATCTCTGCTTTGGTTTTTTGGACTTTGGATTATTGTCTTTACAAATTTGTTTGCTTGTTTGAACTGCTGTACCTGGTTTTGACCTGAGCCTGCATGACTATCCATAAGCTTTTATTCTTTGTCTTTTGTTATTATTGAATCATCTGGACTGCGCCAGGTTTCTTTTTTAATCTGTCTGCATTTGGGTTCAATCCCTCATGTTCTGTTACTCAGCTTGCACAAATTGTGACAGTCAGTGCCTGAAATGGGCCAGGCCTGAGTACTGGCACTTATGATTTTTGTCCACATTTGTACCCTTCCTTTTAGTACGTACCGCCACTTCCTGGTGAGTCTAGGTATTAGTGTTGCACGTTGCACCGATACTTCAAAAGTATCACAATTCTCAGAAATTAAAAACGTCACGATTCCTAAATGTATTAGTATCGATACTTTTAAGAATGACCGCGTTCCAGATTTGTAAGAGACGTATTTCATGTTGGGGTGTGCAACGCATGCTTCCAGTGCCTCCCTATGGACGTCTGTGTTTTTTCTCCTCACGGACGCAGCAAAGAAGCTGTAGCTGTCATGTGACAAACAATATAACGAGATGGCTCAATGTGCGAGCACAAGTGATACTGTGGCCGCCGGTCCTCGACTGGTAGAAAAAGATGACGCGAGGAGTGAAATATGGAAGTACTTTGCCTACCTTGCTGACAGTGAGGGCAAAGCTACCGATAAGTCAAGACCTGTTTGTCGTCAGTGCTACAAACGAATGCAAACAAAGGGAGCCAACACCTCCAACCTGGAGAAACACTTGGCCGACAAGCACGCCGAGTTGTACAAGGAGTTTAAAGACCGACAGGTTAGTATGTGAAAGATAACACGATCACGTTCATGCCCTTAAATAAGTCAAATGAGTAGGCTATGGTTTATTTTGTGAGAAGTCACTATTTTGCACCACCGTAGTTTGACGAGGCTATCTAGAGAAATAGTAGGCTAACTATGGGCATTATCCTCATGACTAACCAATAGCCTGCCTACGGCTAATTCAACATCTCTGAAAACGCAACTTTCACAGATAACGTTAATAATTTGCAAGCTGCTAAAATAAAGCATACAAACATCAGCTAAAATGATCTATAGGCTATATGATTATAATCAGAGCATGTGCATGTTTGTCAGTGATTTATTTATATTAGGTTATTACAGCATTGAAAGAGCACAGACCTACGCAAAGGAGGTGTATTTGTGAAACGCCTTGTAAGAAATGATGGACTCAAATATAAAGTTAACCATCAAAGAAATCAGACGTTGACGTACGGAACATTAGCCTATATTAATCCTATATCAAGCTTAAATAACATTAGGTTAACTCATTATTTCCTATTATTAATTATGGTAATGTTATGGTTAAGTAAATGTTAGCAGTTATCACTATAACCACTGCATATAGACCTAATAAACTATTTGGTCCTCTGTTATGACAAATTTATGCCATCATATTTTAAATATTTCCTTTTTCTGCTACGAGTCTGGGCCCGGGCTCTGGGTTTTTCCCTGAAAGGAAGGTTGCACTGACGATGTTCATTCTGAGTTTGGCTGATTTTCTTGTTTTCCTTGATGCTTGCTCTATTTTTTTATATATTTTGATATTTCATATTTTGTTCAAATGTTTACATTCGCTGTTCTATGTTCATTCATTGTGTGCTATATGATTAAAATCTTGTCCCGGTTTTAAAATAAAGCACAGCAATGATATTTGAGAGTGTTTCTCCCTTTTCAGGAAAAGTATCGAAATTGGTTTAGGCATGAGGAGTGATATGGTTTGGATGCAGGATCCATTTTTTCCATCACTTTTCTGTTCTTGCTTTTGCTAATATAGCATTAGCACAGCTACCTGTTCTCTCCGTCTTGTAACAAATTTGTCTGATAACAAAGTGATATGTCTTTAGCAAACACCTCAGAGGAAGATTTAGATGGTTGATATTATCAATATTATTCATTCCTTCTGATAGCAACATGAACGTTAATTAGCTAATTTTTTTTAACTGCTTGTCTTTCATATTATTGTTGAGTTTTTATACGTAGGTGAAAAATATAAAACCGTTTAAGAAGTTACTTTTATTTAGTTTTAGTCCTGTCTTTGTCACGGAAAAAAAAGGTAATCAACAAATATATTTCATCATATTTTTTATTGGCGAAGTGAGCACTTGAGGACATTGTCTGATTGATTGCCTGAACGATCAGCGACCCAAATCTCAGATGAGCGCTGGATTTCTGGAAGTTCAGAAATTGTATCAGCTGTGCGCAGTTCGAACAGTTCCTCACCTTGTTTTAATATTACTTTGAGGATGCAGACATCTTGTTTGAATAAACTAACAGAAGTTAGGTGATCCGCAAAGTGGGAGCGTGCTCAGTATTAGTTAGAAAAGACAAATGATGATGCTCAGGAATATCTGCATCACCGTCCAATCAAAAGCAATCAGCAATATCAGTATGAAGTCACTGCAGTAAGGTAAGATGTAGTATAACTTCAAGCAGTATATTCAACTGTACTGACAATCCCATCTGAATGTAGGTATGGCTTTGTTTCAGATGTCTCAGAATAAATACTTTTCATGGACAAATGATTTCCCAGCAGATGTATGTCACAGTTTCTGTTGATACCATTAAAAATAAAAAATGATACAATGATAGAGGATTTTATAATATTTAGGTCAAATATTAGCTGCAATGTAAACCTTTAACACTCCCCATAGACAGATTATGACACAACTGGCACCTGAACAACATTTGACTCCTTTGTAAAGGCAAAATGAACTTAATGGTGGGTTATTAAAGACATTCAGGTAAAACTTTATTTTCCGCTTCCAGTATTTCCTAATATTTCCGAGGAAGTTTCCCAGAAATACCTGCGTCATGTAGAGAGATGGAATTTTATTGAAGAAAAAGCTTCTTCATTTGTGATGAATTTGTTATTGGAAACATTATTCTGCATATGTTGAATTGTGGACACACCTGCTGACCTGTCGTGTTAACAGGAATTAATTAATCAGAAGTGTAATTGAACACAGCCTACATCTTTATATAATTACTACCCAATTACATAGTTAATTTCAGGAAAAACACTGGAAATTATTCTAACTTACAAACCCATGTGATGTGAACTTTTTGTATTTTATTGTAACATTTAGATGTTGATTCAGCAATATCAGATTTTTTCATTTCATTTAATTCTGTTTTGAAAAGGAAATCTTGCTTGAATTATACAGCATTGAGTTTGTCACTGTCACTGCTCATCTTCTGTGTGTTATGTGCAGTCAGGTTGTCTTTAAGAGTTCTCCACATCTTTTCCCGGAGGTCAAGGGAAAGGACGTACTTTTTGACATCTTTTCTTTCTTAAGGTTTGAGAAGAGGTCTTCTTATAATATAACGTTTGGCATCATACGGTCATATGTATGTCACACATTTAACATCATTGTCATCTGTTTAAAGATTTTCCGTGCAAGGTGTCATTTGTGGCTGAAATCCCTGAAATGTACAGATTGTGTGTTTGTATGAGTCATAGTTTACATGCATACGTGTGATTGTCACTACATATCCTGCATTTAAAGAAACCAATCGTTTTTATTATTTGAATTTGTGCCATCATGAGCTCTGTAGTAATTCCCTCTCATCTTGACTTTACCTTTTTAACCAAATCTCACCACTGATGGAGCTTTTTAAAGATTTTAGTTTCACTCATTACAAATTAATTTCCAAGCTTACACACTTCAGTCTGAATTAGATTAGAATGTCCGGCTTTACATTTGAGCTAATTAAGATAACCCGACACACACACACACACACACACACACACACACACACACACACACACACACACACACTGACTTACACAGAACACACACAGTGCAAGAAATCTGGTTATGGTTATTATCGTCATGGAAACCAGCTGACTGCAAGCATAAAGTAACCTCTCTCTCTCTCTCTCTCTCTCTCTCTCTCTCTGTTTGTGTGTGTGTGTGTGTGTGTGTGTGTGTGTGTGTGTGTGTGTGTGTGTGTGTGTGTGCGCGGACTGCTGGGAGAATCAGCCAAAAAGTAAAGGTATTACTGTGTTGGACTGGTTCCAAGCATTCACTTCTCCCTCACACACACACTGCACAGCATGTTGAAATTTCCATACAGTCATGCACACACGTGCTTGCTTGCACACACACACACTCACACACTCTTGTAGCCATGGTTCAGACACACAAATACACAACTGCACACAATTCTCATCTACTCCTTCAGTGAATATATAACCAGAGCTCCCTCTGCTGGTGACCAGTGTAACTTCAGCCTCCAAACCTGACCACACCGCCACTTCCACTATCGTCACCATCATCATCATCATCATCATCGTCAGAACACAGGATCTTTGGGTCTTGGCAGAAAGCATGTTGTAAGATGTTGTGTGATGTTACTTTCTGATGCAAAATAGGTTGGGTACTGTAAGAAGGGTCAGCACAATAAGCCTCAACTTTATTATGTAGAAAATCTTTTTGTGTTGTGCTACTTGGTTGTACTGTTCTCCAGTAGGGCTGCACAATGAATTTCAATATTATCCAAATCGCAATATAGCCAAGTGCAATATCAAATCGCAGGAGCTGCAGTTTCTTTGATAAATGTAAAACATGTAACAAACAGCATTATCATAAAGGACTGTAGTGCACTGCAATTTGTGTTGCAAAAATTATCTTCCCCACCAATCATGAAATATATTGCAATACCTGTGAAAGGTAATTGCAATTTGACATTTTTACCATGTCATGCAGCCCTAATTTCCAGGGCCGGATTATCAGAAATATTCATGGGGTGTTCAGAGGATGGTGACTTTGAGTGTAAAAAGTGGCCTTAACAGATCATTCAATTAATTATATTTTTTCAACTGAAAACCTAAATGAATGTGTTAAATTTGACAGCAAACTGGGGTGGCAGCTGGTGTGGCTACCCCTCTACACCCGCTCCTGCTGTTTTCTATCATACAGTTTTGTAGGAACCATTGCCCAATAATAATAATAATAATAATTTATCCATAGATTCATACTGCAAAAAATGCATTATTTTAGATCCAGCATGATTTTGTCAGATTGTCACTTTTCTCTGCTTCAGTCTTCACTCAGTTTGACCTTTTTTTTTATTTTATGTTGTCTTGCAGTCATGTTTAATCAGTTTAATTAGTCTACTTGTTGCCATAGCAACTTTTGGGAATGTATGCTTTATTAAGGACCGATGACTTTTATTTATTTTATTTTAGCCTTGGAACAAAACTGAGATTCTTACTGACACATATATGCATTCTCTATTTCCAAAATTCTGGGAAAATGTACCCTTATGTGAAAGCTGAAGTGGGGAAATAACACAGAAATGCTAAAGTGGATTTGATTTGCACTATAATCTGAACTCTTGATATAAGGGAGATGGAGAGGGAGACCAAAAATAAAAGAAATCCAGCCACATTTTGTCAAAAATCAGGAGAGAATCATGCACACACAGAAACCTGCTCACGCTAACGTAAAGACAATTATCACACACACGGATATTCTCTTGCAAATATATAACTATGGTTAGTGTCTGGTCAGTAATCGGGCCCAGATGAGGGAACTGTTAATTAAATGTAATTACATTGGCTCCTTATGGCCTAATGCCATTCATACGCGGCTGCCTCTTATCCCGCACAGTTGTCGAACAACACGAGACACATGCTTAAACCCTGAGCGACATCACGCCGGCTGCAGACCAACTTCAGTCTGAGCCCTGAGTTTTACATTTCAGACGTTCAGCAGATGCTCGGTTATCCAGGCAGGCTTACGTTAAAGACACTGGAAATTTTATTGCAAATGCCTGCTGAGGAAAAAAAATCACAGATGAGGATTTGGAGTTGGGCTGAGACAACAATCGCTGAAGTGATTTAGAGAAAACAGCTGAAATGTATCAATGAGCACCACCAGGATATAGAGAATTTTGCCAACTGAGGCCTTAAGTTACCTACTGTCTTTGAAAAAGTTTAAACATTTGGTTTCATTTCTCGCTGTCAGTCACACGAGACATACTGAGATATTTGATTATTAAATGTCATTAAGAGGAGAACGAGCAGGACAGTGGCTTCTTGCTTGCTTGGTGAAACAGATATGAATAATTGTATTTATTTTTTGCATTAAAGGGTCAGAAGTCTGTGGTGCCTACAGTATTAAAAAGCACGTATTTCATTTGGACTACTTCCTTCTGAATTACGTTTTTGTGGTCATTTTTACACCAATTCAGCTGATTTACTCTGGACCAAAGACAAACAAAGATCGGTTGTTACCTTTTAGCTCTGGTTTGTTTTGTGTTTACACTAGCAACTGAAGGGTGACCTCATTCATTGGGCGGTTTTCGTGATGTCATCTTGTATCTTTATTGCCACATGGACCAACCAGGTCTCACTCCCAAGTCGTCAAAAAGAGGCTCCTTGGTCATTGCCTCTGTGTAGGACGCTGTAGGCATCCCTCTAGCGTCACTTCGGATGCGTCTGCAGAGCAAGAAAGTCTGCATATGGAGGTGGTGGGGTGGATGGATGGCTTAAACAAGCAAACTGATCAAACTATCAAACTAGGCAGCTCTGATCAGATATGAATCAAGATTTGATTACTGCATTGTCTATTTCTCGTCTAAAATCTTTTTTGAAACGTATGCCATTGTTTCCTGCTACAGACAAGTTGAAATGGCGTAGCCAATGAGAGCAGCAAAATATGACCCCAGAGGGATACCTAACAGCATAGTTTGAAGCCACTGACCAAGCAGCAGTAGGGATCCTCTTGAAATTCTGATTTCTCCCAAGAAGATCCCTCTAAGTGTCTGTTTATGAAGCTTCCTGCTGCACAGTCCATCCCTTAAAACTGCAGACTGTCAATCACAAATGTAGCTATATGTACAGTCAATAGTCCCACCAGCTGGCTTGCCCACAGGAAACTGGTTTAATGTGAAATGCTGTCTGTTGTGGCTACCATCAGTTTGTGTCATTCATGGATGTATTAAGGGAGAACTGGATAAGGTGTTGGAGGCGTATGTACCGTAATGTAACGTAACAAGCATAAAATAAGGTAGCGTAACTTACCTGAGGGTTTGTTTGAGCCATCCATCCACCCACCACCTCCACATGCAGATTTTCTCGCTCTTTATATTGTGTCACCTGACTTTGACAGTGGGGGGTGTGTCAAGCAATGACACTAGACCTACTTCATCCTAGTTTAAAGCAGAGGGCAACTGAGCAAGTGGCAATGTATGACGACTTGGTAGTGAAAACAGTCCGGCACATAGAAAACCTACTGTCATAGTGCTGAAATGAAAAAGACAGCACTCAGATAAAGGCTCATTCAGTTCATTAGTATGGACGTTTTGGTTCCCAGCATGTATTTCATATTCTCA
This sequence comes from Dicentrarchus labrax, assembly GCF_905237075.1. Classification (NCBI taxonomy): domain Eukaryota; kingdom Metazoa; phylum Chordata; class Actinopteri; family Moronidae; genus Dicentrarchus; species Dicentrarchus labrax. The sequence goes on from NW_026136709.1 coordinate 2,149,662, forward strand.
ATTAAACAATTTAATGCCATAAACCTCCAAAACCAACCGAGCTGCCTTACCTAACTGTGGAACTATGGTCATGTGATAACAGCTGAGCAAACTCAATCCACTGAGGAAGACTGCAAGATGTGGTTGAAAGCTCCCAAATTAAGCTAATAGGAGGGAAAGAATGTACTGACATGTACAACACAAAACCAAGAGTGTAGTTGACTTCTACTGGAATTGAAGTTCAAAATGAGCTGGTATCTGTAGTATTATGTGTATATACATATACACATATGTATTAGGGCTGTGTATCTGAAAGAATACACAATACAGGGATTGTGATTCAATATATTGTGATACGTCATAATACTGTAAACAGTGAGATCTGCATTTGTATTTATCCCTGTGACAGAGCTCAGAGCATCACACAGACAGCCATCAGCATTCATCAGACAGAGGGAGGGCTGCTGTGTCTTCCAGTGTGGCGCTGCGTCATGCCAGGCTTCACGCCGTCTCTTGGCGTCTCCGCTGCCACACCGTGTTGATTACAAACAGCCCGCGGGGTCAGAGCCCAGCCTCGCCGTCATATTCCAGGAAGAGGATTTATTTTCCAGGGTGGGAGAGCATGAGAGGGGAAGACTTTCACACTCCCAGAGGCTGTAGTCATGCATAACCAAAACCCTGTGAAAGCATGTTTGCTGGAGGAAAACAGGCGTGCGTGCAGCCCGAGTGGGGAGTGCCAGACAACATAATTAGAGTTGTAATAAGAGGGAAAAGTATCCCTGACTAAAAGGATGTTTAAAAACTGTGCAGCTTCCAAAGCTGGAAATGAGATGACCATGACTGCCATCACTGATGTAATCAAAGCACACCAACGGCTTTGTGTTTGTGGATCAGCGGAGCACAAAGTAGAGTCACAAGCCTTAGCCCTATGGGCTGAGCTAACTGAGCTTTTGTAATTTAATAAACATGAGTGAAAGAATTAGGAGAAGTGCACATCAGTAGATGTGTTGAGGGACTGTATGAGTTGTGAGTCCTGACCAATCAAACTACATCTTCTGGTAAATGCAGTTCGCTCCCTGTCCCAGCGCTGACTGTTTGGTGATGGAAGTTAATGATTGTATCATCAGTCTGGTCATTCATTCTGGTGGTAGAGGATAATTGCTAATAATTATAAATTGAATAAATTATAATAAATTAATGACATTTTTTTATATTATTATTATTATTATTTTCAATTTTCTCGGTCATCTTCTTAAAACTAAATTTCCCCTGGAAGGATAAATAAAAGATGCTTGGCGGGGGCCCACTTGAGCATACTGTTCTACCAGGGTTCAAACTGTTACGGTTACTCCCAGGTCAATAAATTCAGTTTTGTAACCAGGGTTGGGAACAAAGACCACGCCTCAAACTCATCTCATTTTATACCCATACCCCTTCATCCTCGACCCCCAACCATTGCATGATTAACGTTGTGGAACAGTCGCGGTTAAGTCAAGTTTAGGCACAAAAACTACTTGGTTGGGTTCAGGAAAAGATCATAAGTTACATTACGCACCTGGTCTAGCTTCAGTACATGAATATGTGCATAAGCTAACTTACGTATGTAACGTGACAGCGGTCTGTGTCCTGTGTTTGTTTGAGCCATCCATTCACCCCACCACCTCCATATGTGGACTTTCTCACTCTTTATACCGTGTCACTTAACTTCAGTGGTGGGCGTGTCCAGAAATGATGTTAGAGATAAACCTACAGCATCATATTTCAAAGTGGAGGGCCACTGACAAGCTGCAGTTAACTCTTGTTTTGTTATGGAGATGTCTCATGATCTAAAGCCACATTTTCAGAGCTTTAAACAGAACCGAATAAATAAAATAATAATAATAATAATAAAAAAGGGTCCAACAAACAATCAGAGAGATGTTCAGGAAGACAGATTTAAAGAAAGCAGCTGCTGCACTGAAAAAGTAAACCACTGAATGCATACAGTGCTTGCTGATCCCTTCAGAGAAGGTGGCCATCAACATGCAGTCACAACAGTACTGTTCATGGACGAGTGCCTGATGAAATACAAAATGACCAAAGCCCTGCCATCCATCATGCCCTTGTCAACACAAGGTTTTAATTCAAGTTTGTTGTATTTTTCAAAACTAAATTGTACAAGTCAGATATCCAGCCTTGGCGTTTTGTCTGTTTGACGAGACCATTTGATGCACTCTGCATGTTATGGACACGCTGAATGGTAAATATGCCCATGTGCATTATTTATCTCCCATATTAGCGCCCGTCTCTTCACTCACTTTGACAATTTAATTATAGAATCATCAAGACTGGTAAATCATACACAAATTAAGCTAAATAGAACTGTCAAAGGATGGCTTCACTATCAGAAATGAACAGACGCACTGCTGTAGCAACCAAATAAAACAGCACCCTTGCACATCTTTCACATGAAACCAGTGTTTTATTGATGATGCTGCTGTACGTGCAGACAATTGTAAGCAGGTAAAGGTAGATTAAAGTTAACATAAGTTGTGGGATCCAATTTTAATTACTTTCTGTAATGGATGAATCAAACTGAAACAACCACACATTGTCAGTAGCATTGCTGCGCTTAGAAATGCACTCACAACATCATCTCCATGGGTTGAAACTTATCGCTGCAAGTAATCATAGTAAAAACAACAACAGGTAAAAACACCACAACTGTCACTACACATAGAAATCTCGTCATCATCACTACAGGTGAAAATCAGTCAGGTCATGAGACATCAACGTTAGGCAGGAAGGTCATTGATATTATTGTCATTATTATCATGCTGTGTCTAGAGTTATTTATGACAGGGCCAATCTGGTTGTATGTATTATATTTTGTACGTTGGAGATTTTATTTCTATTGCCAGTGTTGTTGTTGTGACACAGTTTCACCACTAATACGGATTAAGGTCACCTAACTTCCTTACAAGTATCTGTAGAACAGTAAGTCACTGTCGCATCATCACCAAAGTAGCAGCATTATTTTAACATTTCAAACTTCATGGGGTTGTTATGGAGCCCTGGGGTGGCCACGTACACAAAAAATGCATAAAAAGAGGCCATGTTTTACTCAACAAGTGCTCAAATGCTATTGTGTGTGCAATTTGTTTTGATTCATTTGTGGCCACAATCTACAATTTGTTCTCACATTTTGGTTCAATTCTGCACACGATGTATATACCATGGATGGCACAACAGACCAGACATTCTCCCTGAAGCATGAAGTGCAGTGCACCTGCTTCAAATATTATACAAATACACAAAACAAATTATGTCTTCTGGCCATGAATGAATCAAAAAGTGGGAGCAAACTGTATCTCGTGCTCAAGCAATAGCATTTCCATCAGTTGGTGTAGTAAAATGTGGCTTCAGTTTCTCTGTGGGGCTTTGTAGATCGTCTAGTTAAAGGCTGCAGATATAATATAAAGAATGATTTATTCCAATTTATTCATTTGAATTTGACACTGTTTCTACAGCCATAAGAGCAAGTCAGTGACTTACAGTGCAGGCGTTTGCTGTAACAGTCTGTATATAGTATGTGTGTGTAAAAGCTCAATATAGACCAACTTAAACTCTTCAATCCATCTGTGAATTAACTTTCATGGATAGGTTTGGATTTCTTTTGAGTCCACATACTGTAACTGTCAAACTAAGGTCTCTTCCTAACACGAATAAGAAACAGGTGATTTAATCTACAGTCCTGTTTCCATGCAGAAATGTTTTCAGGCTTAGCTCATATGAGCCTTCTGCAGATAGACAATTTTGTCTTTGTTTTAATATATTAATAATTACACTAAATAAACTATGTTTACTTAACAGGGTAGGTTTTTTTTCTATTTCACTCATAACAACAAAACCCTATCTGATTAAAGCTGTTTCAGTATCAGAGTGACAAATGTGGAAAATACAGGCCTAGTTGAGAAAACTCGGCTGTCTGAAAAGAATCAATCTTTGTATTCCTCCTCACATCATAAAGTGCTGTATCCATTCAACCATATGCCCTGGATGCCTATAAATCTGACTGGCCATTTCCTCCCTTCCCTCCCCGTCCAGGGACTGCTCTATTTGGCTCATTTTACTGCCGTCTGCGTGCTTCAGTGTAGGTGAGCTGTAACCTCTGTTGTTTGAGACAGCAGTCAGTTTGCACACAGCCACATTATAGCTTGATTCTGCTTTTATTAAATGAATATCAAGCAAATCCATAAAGTACAGAAGATATATATATTTTTTAATTTTTAACAAATATGCTATGCTCATTTTTTTAGAAGATTATTTTACTCTTTATCATTACTGTGAAGCATTTTGTCACTTTGTTTTCAAAGGTACTATATGAATAAAGTTAAACCAATATTAATTAGATAATCAAACTAAAAGGGAGTACAGAGGGCAGTCGGTGGTTATCAACCTGCCACTTTTCTTCATCTATCTATCATCTCTAGCTTTGATAAAAACACCTTAACACTGTGATTCAAATGTGATCAATGCAAACACTCTCTCAAATGCAAAACAAAAATTGGGAAGGAAAGCCCTTGACTTGTCCTCTTCGTTTGTCAAGCTGTGCCTAAAAGCTCCAGTGTGTAACATTTAAGGGGATCTATTGTAAGAAATGGAATATTCATAATATTCCTAGGTATGTTTTCATTACTGTATAATCACCTGCATATAATAGTTGTTGTGTTTTTGTTACCTTAGAATGAGCTATTCTTATGTACAGAGGTCCTCTTCTATGAAGTCTACAGCAACCCAGAAGGGGAGTGAGAAAATTGGAATCTGCAACTACACCGGTAGATGCCACTAAATTACACGCAGGTCCTTTAATTTACAGTGGTCTAGAGATTATGGGAAATGCTGTTTGTTGAAGGTGTGACAGTCGTACTCACTACCATTACAAACGTTACCTGAAGGTAGTGGAGTGAAACACAACATCTTGTTGAGAAATGTTCTCAGCAGTATGTCTCAAAAATTCCAGAGCTGGATTTTTAGTTAACATGGTTGTGATCTCTGTAAACCGATATCTGCATGCAGAATCTGTAGGCAGAGGACCAAAATTTTGGCATTGGCGTTCTTGTTTCCATTTGGTATTGACCAATCACGTTTGAGCGGGCTTTGGATGTGTGGAGGTAAACCGTACGTGTGGAGAGCTAAACAGACGTAATGCATTGACTGAAATCCAATTTTGGAATCCAAGACAGTAATTAAGCTTTTTATGAGCTTTTTTAGCCGAAATGTGTTTTTCTCGTGATTCTTATCCTGTTGCTATTGCAGAGGAATTTTTGCCCCGGATATCAGTTATCTGTTTTTTGGGTATCTGCTGGCTACGCCGGAGGCCCCCAAACATTGACTGTTGCCCCAAGAGGCTAAATCATCATCAGACGATAGCCGGTATTGTTACGAATGTCAATGTGATTTTGAATGAGGTTTTCTTACTTCTGGAGTAGAACCTGGAAGTTCCAGTTTTAATTGTATTCTCTATATCGCAGGTTAATGTTTACAAGAGACACAATCTGACTGCTTGTGGAGTTTTTTTTTTTGGGGGGGTTATGCCTTTCTTAACAGAAGTCAAGTGAATTAAAAAATAAGGTAGAGAAAGATACAACAAAGCAACTCTGGCCTTCTGGATCTCAACTGGGGACGTTGTGGCTTCTAGTTGGTGCCTCAATCCCTGAGTCACTGGAAACCAAACTGCACGTGTTTCTTACCTTTCTGTCTTCTTAGCTGTCTTCTTTCTGTGTTCACAGATCTCAGCAATGAACTTGGTTAGAACAATGTTATGATTGCAGACGAGAATGAAGAACTAAACTATGAAAATTAGGTTTTAATAAAGCATTATTATCCTTTAATTGTCAGAAAAACTGCTTTTCAGAGCTGCACAATGAGATTGACTTGAAAAAAGGATCAAAATCACCAGAGCTGCCCTGCCTTCATGAAATTCCTCAATAAGTATAAAGCATATGTGTTGTCACTACCTTAAGACACTGGTGTCAATAGACGCTTCCTGCTAAACTCTCCACTTTAAAGTTGGAACACAGCAGGGCCACAGCAAGACAAAGAGACCTGTATAAAGAAAGAAAAAGAGACAGTGACGGGGAGAGGGGCAGAGTGACAGAGAAGGTAAGGGAGGGCAGCAGGAGGAGCAGTCAGATTTATGGCAGTGTGAAGGTGAGATAGATGGCTGTTTGACCAGTGGGCTGCTGAAAATGGCCGAGCAGCCCTTTATGGTCCAGGAGAGAAAATGAGGCAGCTCTCCCACACCTATCCATCAGAGCCATTTAGTGGCTCGTTGGGGCCCATAAATGGTTGTGTGTGTGTGTGTGTGTGTGTGGGGCTCATGTGGTGGACATTAGACTATTACCCCCCCCGCGTCTTAATGGGTGCTCTATCATGGAGGATGTAAGGCTGCGAGGTGAAAGGTGGAGCTTCAGTACACAAGTGGAGTGGGCAGTCAGAGCGGCGCTGGGGCATTGTAGATATGTAGATAGGATTTGCGGTCAGACAGCCAGTAATCCGCTGCTGAGAAACACTGAAAACATGACAGGCAGATGTTTGCAATCACTGGAGATCCAGGTAAACACAGAGCAGGTGAGGCTGACAGATTCACACTGTTCTCTGCTGCTGATGACTGCTTGACTTACTGTGTCTTTACCTTCTCTTCCCTTTTCTCTTCTCTGCAGTCTATTGACCCTGAATTTATCCAAAGAGAACCAATGGACCTCTAACTCAATCTTTCACGATACATAAGGAAGATTATGTGCCCACCTCACACATACTTCAGCTTCACTTCCAGCTGTACACAATTTTAGCTGAGATAGCAGCCGGTTAATGGGACATAAATATAAGCAGTTATTTTTTTGAGTCAAAAACGAGATTTGTGGTCCTACAGGATCTCAATCCCGATGCAGTCCACTACTGGGGACTATAATATCTGTGACAAGTTCATAACAATCCATCCAATAGTTGTTGAGATTTTTCGGTTTGGACCACAGTGACCAACTGACCGACCGAGAAAAAATATAATGTGACCTTTGGACGAAAGCATCTACCAAATAAACTTTACTAATATAATCAGTAAAGCTACATGACATTTTCCTTCACTTCCATTATCAACACACCTTTAGAGCTTTGGACATTCACACTAAGAGCTACTTAGTAAAACCCCAGTATTCGAACTGGGATCAGTGAAATAAGGAAGTACAGGGCAGGGATAAAACAGCTAACCAGTTAGCGGAACACATACATACATTCCAGCGCCGACTGACATTTGTGTGCGCCAATTCTTATAAAGACTGATGGCAGGCTTTCTGGAGTCAGCAAACACTAACTTTGCCTTCTATGTTGACAGGTTCGGTATCCCCTCTGAGGTGATGAGATTTGTGAAGGACCATTTTCTGCTGATGTTTGCGGGGAGCCGTGACAGAGAAGCACCTGCTTTCAGATTCAGGTTCAGAAGAGTTAAACGAGTCACTGCAGCTGTCAGTCTGAAACCCCGCCGGATCAATGAAATCAGCAGTGTTGGTGGATAACAAGCTGAGGGATGTTACTGTAATACTGAAAGTGAAACAATCAAAAAGACTGCCCTTTTCCCTTCTGTAGCTGAGTTTTTGACTTTGTGCTGTATGTTCACCAGACCTGGAATCCAGGATGGGATGGATAGGAGGGAAATTACAGTAATTGAAAATTAATTTATCTTTGCCTTTATAAATGATATGTCAGTGCCATGGATGTGAACAATAAACTGTTGTCCCTTCTGCAAAAGAAAACCCATAGATACAACCCAAAGTGGTCAAATATTAAACAAGATGCTGTAGAACAGCCAGGGGAATATGAAGGAAAATTATGCGTTTTTCTGAAATCTCAATTATTTTTAAATCAACCTAGCTGAAGGATAAATGAAGGGCTATATCAACTGTGCCAAATGTTATTATACACTATATTACTGAACTTGTTCGGCATGTAGTCCACAAACAAAATTGAGTTTGAAATTTTGTTTCTGACAATGGAAGTGTTTTTAACATCTTTTTCTGGAGTTTTCAACCATAGCCCACAGTCCTCCTCAGTGAAGGTTAATCTAACCAAATCAACTAGTCCATTTTACCAGTTAAAAAGCCTGTAAGTGGACCTCAGATTAAGATTTTGTTTGTCAAACGAATAAGAATAACGCTAAAGTCTGTGAGAGCTACAGATGAGTCACCATCATTGGAAAAAACTAATTTTCGGAAAAGCATGAGCAGACATAGTACATATTGGTCTCTAGTTTGACAGCAACAGAGTTGCACAGAGTTTTCTTTGACTCACAGCACGTTATCATAAAATGCCCTCATGACAGACTGGTAAATGGACCTGTACTTGTATAGCGCCTTTCTAGTCTTCCGACCACTCAAAGCACTTTTACACTACGTGCCACATTCACCCTTTCACACAGTGATGGTAAAGGCCATTTAACAGAAACTAACACATTCATACACCGATGCACAGCAATTCAGGATTAAGTATCTTGCTCAAGGATACTTCGACATGTGGCACCAGGAGCCGGGGATCGAACCAACAACCTTCCGATTAGAGGATGACCTGCTCTGCCTCTGCACCACAGCCGCCCCAGAGACTGAGATGCAGCTACTTTTAACTTAAAAGTCCAGTGTGTAGGATTTAGTGTCATCTGGAGGTGTAATTGCAGATCATGCCCTCCCGCCTCGCCTCACTGTCCCATTCCAAGTGTGTAGGAAAAAAGACCTATTTATAAGTATGTTTTTATTATCATTGTAAAATCACTTAAAAATGACAATCATGTTTTTGAATGAGCCATTTTAATCTACAGAGGGAGCAGGTCATCTTCCACAAGTTTTGCAGTCACCTTAATTTCTTGGACACACTTGGATGTAGAGTGGTATTCAGTTGGTTGCAATCTGCCACTTCACCCGTCGACGCCACTAAATCTGACACAATAGCATGTGTTTACATATATATATTATAGTGTACCGCAACATTCGGCAGTAAACCTCAATGATGATAGATTTGTGATGCAACTGCAAAGCCTGCTTAAAAAATCCTCAATATTGAGTGCAACCCCCAGTCATCTGAATCCCCATTACAGCTGCATACAAGGACAAGGCTGTTTCCTTGTGACATGGGAATAAAGCATGGACATGAACGGAGGTTTGGGTTGACTAGTGGAGTGTCAGGTTGATTGACTGGATGAATTGATTTGTAGCCGGTTATTTTGCTGTGTCGGAGACCCTTGTTCCACTAATAGTGCCATTTGTTCATGCTGTCCCCTGATCAATAGATAGAGAGATATTAGCAAACCCCCTCCTCCGATCACGAGGGACAACCTCATACACTGCACTACTGGATTTCACTGGAGCTTCACAGGAGGGCTATTTAATTGTTTTACAAAGGGGATAAAAGTGAGAGGGGGAGGGGAAAAAGGAAGCAAACAAGGGAATGAATGTGCGTCTGTGTGAACAACACATACTCGGTCCAAACTCATCAAATACTGCCACTTGGTCAAAATATGACACTTGTATATTAGGTCATTTCTGGATGCGCAGTCAAGTTGCCAATAATAACTATGCATGTCCAGTTGTACTTTCAAAATAAAGCTTGTGTGGTTAAGTTGCAGTTTGATTAGGTTTACGCACAAAAAATACTTGGTTAGGATTAGAAAAATATTGTCAGTTAAGTTATGTTATCATTATTAGTCATTGCTAGGATAGTGGTTGCTATTGTTGTTGCTGTGTTCTCTCTTTACCTGGTAGGACTGTATGACACTTCAGAGCGGGTTTAACAGGTGGGACTGACTTGCAGTGACCTTTAAGGCATCGATTCTATTTTTTCCAGAGCTGTGAGCTGTGATTTACATGCATGCGGCATCAAATTTCTTGTTGCTGTGGTTGAAAAATACATGCACAGTGATATTTATTGTGTGTAATGAACACTTTCACTTTTAAGAAATATTTTCTGTCAAATAAAGTAAATTCTACTTGATTTAAACTGTTAATGTTGTCAATTTGCCCCAAACCGCAGCTGATAGGATCGTTTTTAAGCAAGTGCTGTGTGGTAAAGCAAAACGACACAGCACTTACTTGTCCTAAAAAGGACAAATGTCTTGGAAAGGTCATGGAAAGTGATTTGATAAAAAGAGGGGGAACCCTGGACTGTTGAAATTAGTTTCCGATCATTAACTTGCTAGCTAATGTTCGCTAGTTAGCACCATCTGATAGCGACTCTTAGCCAAATGGAAGACAGTTAGTTAGCACATAGACTGTAACTACATATGTCGCTTTTATCTTTTAACCATCTTCAAAATGTGGTTGTCTTTTCAACATAGATTAGCCTAGCACGTAGCATATCTAAGTACAGGAAAGGAGGAAGTTGGCCAAGGTGGTTCCAATATGGGCGCGACCCAACTGTTTGACCCAAGTGTAATCATGTGCGTCCCTTAAATTAAAGATTGTAGATGTAACGCGCACATAATTCCTGCTGTTGTACAACAACGGCTGTATTTAATCAACCAAACAGCTGTGCATGAGAGTATAAGTAAGAGTCACCCATTATATATTCTGCCTTAATTGCATTAAAATTGTATTTTCATATGCAAAACCCAGTGCAAGCTATACAATGAATATATATACACACACACACATATATATATATGGACAAAAGTATTCGGCCACCTGACCGTTATACCAACAGGGACTGAAATGACATTGTATTCAAACACATATATTTTAATATGGACCTTTTGCAGCTATAACAGCTTCCACTCTTCTTGGAAGGCTTTCCACAAGATTTTGGAGTGTTTCTGTGGGAATTTGGGCCCATTTATTCTGTAGAGCATTTATGAGTTCAGGCACTGATGTTGCATGAGAAGGCCTGGCTCGCAATCTCCGTTCCAGTTCATCCCAAACGTGCTTGATGGGCCAGTCAAGTTCTTTCACACCAAACTCATCAAACCATGTCTTTATGGACCTTGCTTTGTGCTCTGGGGCACTGTCATGTTGGAACAGAAAAGAAAACTGTTGCCTCAAAGTTGGAAGCATAGTATTGTCCAAAATGTCTTGGTATGCTGAAGCATTAACGTAGCCCTTCACTGGAGATAAGGGGCCAAGCCCAAACCCTGAAAAGCAGCCCAATACCATTATCCCTTCGCCACCAAACTTACAGTTGGCACAGTGCAGTCAGGCATGTAAAGTCCTCCCGGCATCAGCCAAACCCAGACTCGACCAAACAGAGAAGCGTGATTCATCACTCCCTAGAACACGTTTCCACTGCTCCACAGACCTGTGATGATGTGCTTTTCACGTCTCCATCCGATGCTTGGCATTGGACCTGGTGATGTTAGGCTTGCATGCAGCTGCTCGGCCATGGAAACCCATTCCATGAACAGTTTTTATGCTCACATTAATGCCAGTGGAAGTTCTGAACTCTTCAGCTATGGAATCAGCAGAGCGTTGGCGACTTTTACGCACCATTTGCCTTAGCGGTCGTTGACCACAATTTACGTGGTCTTCCGCTTCGGGGCTGAGTTGCTGTTGTTCCTAAACGCTTCCACTTTCTAATAATATCACTTACAGTTGAGGGGATCCAGCAGGGATGAAATTATAAGAACCGTCTTATTGCAAAGGTGGCATCCTATCACAGTACCACATTTGAAGTCACTGAGCTCTTCAGAGTGACCCATTTTGCATCACAAATGTTTGCAAATGGAGACTGCATGGCTAGGTGCTTGACTTTATACACGTGAGAAAGGGTCTGACTTAAACACCTGAATTCAAGAACTAACAGGTGTGGCCAAATACTTTTGTCCATATAGTGTATATATACATACGTGTGTGTATGTATATGTGTGTGTGTGTGTGTGTGTGTGTTTTTTTATGTATATACAACATACACCTATATATGTATGTGTGTGTGTGTGTGTGTGTGTGTATATATATGTATATATATATCGGGGTTTCAATTTTGAGTCGCTGGTACTGTAGAGGAAAAATCAGATGATCACCAAAGTCAGTAGGATTCATCCTTTGGGACCTTAAAGGTCTAACAATTACTAGAGGAAATGCAATCTGGACCCAAGTCATTATCATCACTTGAGATAAACCCTTTGTATGACTTTTTGTTATACTTGGCAACAAGTTCCAGCATACAGTATCAGTCCAACCCACATACCAACGATTTAATTTTTCTTGTGTTGTTGAGAAACTGTTCATCCACATCTTTTCTGTTTTGCCTTCTCAGACCTGGAAAATGTCTTTGTTTCTTTAATTTAAGTAGCTCTTGGTAGAGCCATTTTGCATAACTGAGCCACTTTAATCAGGGTGCCAGATGGATTTTAAGATATTTTAATTCTATTCTGATGAAGAATTGAATTTGGCCAAGTTATTTTAAAAAATCTGTGTTTGCAATCATTTCTCCTTAGAATCATGTTCCAATGTATGTAATCGCAACTCAGTTACTTCACCCTCCCCTTCTGACATCGGCTGCAAACACCCCTTTCTCGAGCCAGTGTTTGGTTTTGTCTGGGTTACTTTAAAAAAATGGTGGTTCAACATGGCAGAGTCCGAGGAAGGTGACCAATTGCGTACAGCTCATCCTAAGGTAATAAAAACATAATGATTCTGATAAAACACTTATGTAAACATACCAATAGATCCTCCTCAATGTTACACACATTGGTCCTTTAAAATGAGTCAACTAAAACCATTAGATTTAGGTTAGGAAAAGCTTTTGGTCATGGTTACATATTGCAAATGTTGTCACTGACTGTGGTATGAGAGGAAACTCCTGGAGTTGAGGTTAAAGGAAATAAATGTGTGAATGTAAATCACTATTGCAAATTAGTTACATATGTATATATGTAATTTTTATGTATTTATCTTTCCACTGCTATTTGATTGTCACAAATAAAAAAACAATCTGACTGCTGCCTCCTTTCCTCTGCTTTCAACAGATCAGGCGAGCTAGCGCAGCACCGCCCCACCAGTTGTCTGGTGCTCAGTCGTCCTGCCCTTCTAAAGCTAATAACGCAATAAACCTAATCTATCCTTAATGCAATCACATCTATTCAAATCTAATCCTATCCCATCCTCCTAATTGGATCTGCTGGATCATGTTACACCCTCTGGCTGCCTAGTTGTCATGGTGATGGGTGGTAGATACTTCCAGGGCCAGTGGGGCTGTGGGGGTAAGACACATTGCATTCATTGGCTTTAAAGACAACATGTCCAACAAGAGCCGCTTAATCTGCCTGCAGACGTGTCTGCTGCTAAATGAAGGACACAGCGGGGTCTGATGATTGTAACAGTGGGACAAATGTGCAAAAGAGTGTACGGTCACAAAAACTGCTTCAGTTAAAAAACAAAAAGATTTTGCTGCATCAGTAACCCTGACACCTTATATAATAAATATCAGTGTGTCTAAAAGGCCAGTACACTACATTGATACCAACCAGTTATACAGTTAGATATGGCGGAAAGGCTTGGCTCTTAATAAAGACATACATGAAAAGAGGTTTGGATGGTGGGGGGAGTTTTGGTGTTGGTATGAGTGGAAAAAGAAAAGTGAGGCTATAATGACCATGATATACCTGCATGAAATTATGACAGTACTAGTCAGCTGATGAATAAGCCAGTGATTGTGGAACATGAAAGAAACAGCTCGGTGCCCTGGCTGAACCAAGCAGCAACGTTCATGGCTGTAAATGAAGCCAACAGGGAAGTAACTAAAACTGCAGTACCTCTAATGGCCACTAGAGGCTGGCTCCAGCAGTGAGTCTTTTGGTCTCTCTAGCTAATTTCCCCATTCATGACAACTGTACGCAGGGTGAATTTTTTTATAAGTGAGTGACAGTCGGGTGCCATCACAAGCGGCTGTTTTAAGTAACCAGGCTCCACCTCTGTTGTTTTTGGATTAGACAGGAGTCGGGTGCCAAGATAGCGACGGCCAGAGCCGACCACACTGAGCTTCACAGCAGCTCTTTACAAACATAATGGATAATGTCCCCAAGCCTAAAAACAGCAAGATATTTCTATTAACCTGTGTAAGTCCACCTTAAAACACAGCAAGTATCCATTAACAATGTATGAAAAGTGGAGTCTATTTGGTGCCAGTTTACCACAGTATTTACCACAGTTTACTACAGTGGTTGATCTTTGCTGTGCAGAATGATGTATCTGCAAAGTTTGACACTAGAAAGTTGCTGAAAGTGGAAAGTAACTCTGTGCTCAATGAACATATGATTTTAAGGGGCGGAGCCTACCAGCATGATTTGTGCCATCACAAATAGTTTTGAAAACAATCCTGGAGACATCTCAAGTTATTTTCTGCTGGATATCTAGGTGGAAGTGAATTGCCAGAATTGCATCTTTTGGACTGACTTACATACATTACTTCTCAAAAATTGTGTCCCCCAGGACAGAACGATAGTGTGATTGACAGCTGAATTGGGCTTTGAGAGACCAGTGCTAAGTAGATGGAAATGGCCTAACACAGCCCATCATGACCCAATCAGTGTGAACACAGTTGTATAAATTAACAACATGGACTGAGTCACACATTCACATTTTGTGTGAAATTCAATTTTCCATAGATTTGGAATATTCACAGAATTCTCATTACAATTATTCATGTCTGAATTTCTCTGCATGGCTGTCCAAAGGTTCTGATCGCTGGTAATTCCACGCTATTCCAGATTGATTTTCAAGCTGGCCTGAAACAATTTTAGGTGAGATTTAAATCTGCCAAGGGTCACTGCAGGCTGAACCAGCCCTCCTCCTCCCCTCTCTCTTGCTCTTTCTCTCTTTATGCATCTCTTTTTCTTCCTGGCTCTCACTCTCTGCGTGTGAAACTACATCTCTGGCCTTGTAAATAATTTAAGTTTCAATATGATGTATTTAATTCTACTCAGAAAAGGATATGAAAATGTAATAACATTTGCATAATTGTGCATTAATTATACATTCAGTATTTTTTAATGAGTTAAGCAGACTTTTGGAGGGAGCAGATCCCGTCTGCAGCGTGAGGCGAGGTCAATCGCTAATAAATCAGGCAGAGGCAGAGCTGAAATTTGAGAATGGGAGCGTGTGAGTGAATCCAGAGATGTGGTGGAGGAATATGATCCCATGTGAATGAAGGAAACTATACAACCAGTGCTCACTGAATATATGTGCAAGAAAGAGAAAGACCAGGAGGTTTAAGTTTTACCAATGAACAGAAAATTTATAAAAATAAACAGTAAAAGATGTCCTTTCTGCCTCATTAATCACCATACCCCCAAAGCTTATTTTAAGATCTTTACCCCCAGCCTGGGACCCTATACCAGACAGCTTTACCAGTCAAAGCTGACCGACATTAGATTGGTGGCTGGTGTTTTGTTGTTGTTTCAATGCCTGATAGCACACGCCTGGTTACAGACACACGCATTGCAGCTGAATGTGCCTCAAGGGGCAGTTTCTTCTTTGTTAGGGGTTTATATTGATATTGCCCATAGATAATTAGGTTTACATTTTGCATTACAATTTACCTAAATTGTGTGTAATTTATGTACTGTTTTTTACCAGGCTTATTTGTTATATGAGATAACTGTCAAAGATTGCTTGACAAAACTGCTTCAAGTGCTACATTTAGATGTAACAGATAAAGATTTTTCTTGTTTTTTTTCCCACCGTGAGTCTGCTGCCCTGACTCCAACGGGCAGCTCATTCCACCATTGTGGAGCCAGGACAGCAGTAGCGGTTTTGGGCATGGGCGAAGCTCGCAGCCATTTATTTTTTTCATGACACATGGGGGCGGCACGAGCACTTAAAAAAAAAATCCTCTGCGAAGCGGTTTTCTATTGTCTTTCTGTTCGATCATATCACTGTGTGGAAAATTGGCAAATTGACGCCCCCTACAGCTGCAAGCGCCCCTGCTTACTGAGAAGTTGCGATGCAGAGAAGCTGTGTTAGAAGGGGAAGGGGGAGGGGGGCGGGGGAGAGTTCACCTCTGGGTCTCCCTAGTGCAACGGACAAGGGGAGGAACGGGGGATCCACTGTAAGTCAGTCACACCTCGACTTTCTTCCGAATAACGCACATTTCATTCATAATATAATAAATACAGGCCTATAGTTCATGCACATTTTCAAAGCTAAAATTGATCAAATAGTACCTGAGGTCAACCATGTCCCAGGAAAGGCTCACTGGCCTTGGCGTCATAAGTATCAATCACTCAGTAGGGAAGCAGATTTAATAAGACGACATCATTGATGATTTTGCATCAAGAAAGGCCGGAAAGGTCAGGATTTAGTTTTAGTTTGTGTTTGCTGTTCTTAGTGCAATAGTGTAATAATAAGCTTCTCTTTAGTGTGTTTTCCTATTTGTGTGATGAAGATTTTGTGCTATTTAGAATATTTATTCTATATATTATTTGTACATTATTTGTAATATTATATATTATTGTTGCTCTCTGCTCTTGTTACTTTTTTATATATCTGATTGTATATATTTTGGCACATTTATATGTATAGCGTATATTTATGGGTGTCCTTGTGGTTCTCTAAGTTCTGATAACTTATACTGTCATATTTTGTGCAGAACTATGTTCATTGTCTTTTGGCAATGTTGTTGGGGGAGATTGTGAACGTTAAAAAGTGAAATCCAATTGTTCTGATGAAGGATTTGTGCAATCGAGAAATATAATTCTCTGCTTCACTTATGTTGTTATAATAAAACATAACAGTGCAGAATTTTGTGGGCTTTTTTGTGTTTTTTTTGCGGGGGGGCTCGAAGGGGGTCTCGTCCAGGGTGTCATTCAAGATAGAACCGCCACTGCAGGACAGCAAACCGTCTGGATTTTGTTGAACAGTAGGTGGGGCCTCTTTTTAGTGAAGGAGTAGTAAGCTGTTTGCCAGTACCAGGGCATAGTCGACATGCTAGGGTGGATGGTTTGACCATTTCCTGGATGTAGTTCCAGAGACATTCACAGCATGGTAGGCAAGTACCTGGGACGCAGTGTGGTGTGGTGTCTGAACACATCCAATTGTGATGTTATGTCAAATTACATTTATTCAGCTAACTTTTTTATCTAATGCGAGTCGGTTTCTGTACAAAATGTTATGGCAATCCCTCCAATAGTTGTTGCAATAGAGAAATCAGGAAACCACCAAAGTCTGTACCAAATTTTATTCCGGTCCATGCAACGTTGAGACATTTGACCACATAAAACTCTGACCAGCTGGTGGCATTAGATGATAAGTCATCAAATCAAATCATCATCATGAGTCAGTCATCAAGGTCATGCCGATCCTTTGTAATAGTTGTCGAGATATTCCATTTTGGACCAAAAGATGTCACTAGCACAGCAAAAGCAATTCAGTTAGCCCCAAATGAAAAATACTATACCATATGAATATATTTTATGGGTGATATTTCATTTGGTAACTATAAACAGGAGCTTCTAATGTTTCTTCCACTAAGTCCCATATTGTCATAGACTTAGATTCTCAGGGTGTGTGAAACTGTTAGGTACCAACTACCAACATCATTACTGATGTTGTGAGTTTCAGGCGAGTTTCTATTTTCCTCTCAAGTTTGAAGTCATTACTTTCTGACTGAGAAAGAGTTCCTACCAGCAAACATATCGACACCACAGACTGCAGTGTCTTAATTAATGAGCAGGAGACACTCTACATGTTTAAGCCTCCCGCTCTGATTTAGTTGATTAGACCATCACATTTCCCATAAAATATGGGATCGATGCAGCTTTGTTCACAATCAAGAAGAATAGGCTATGTCTAATTTGTGAAAATAAAACAAATAAAACAAATTACCCATCGTATTTCGGTGAGGTCCTGTAGTAAGAATGATCTTGTGTGAGTCAATGTCTCGATAATTGCAGGTTTAATTTGTTTTCGACACAATTCCCTTTTTCCTGACTTCTCTCTTGCACCTTGTCATGAATGCTGTCATTAATATGGAGCCAGGTTAGGAGTCTAGAGAACTTAAACTTTGCTTAAACTTGTTTTTTATGAATGAATTGTACGTTATTAACCACCGTAATATATCTACATTTGCCTACAGTCAATAAAGGTGGTAACACTTTAAAAACTCAAATTCATAGAACTTGAGTAAATCATATCACATACCTCAAGCCCTCTTTTATATTTTGTATTTTAAAGAATAGTTGAGCATTTTGGGAAATAGCGTTGTACGCTTTCTTAGAGTTATGACGTGGTTTTGCTCCGTGATCCGCACGTCTTCAAATCCCACGAGGGCGTTTCAGAAGCAGAGCATCTTAGAACACCTTACCTGCCCAATGTTGTTTACTTGTGTATTTTTTCCTTAAAAAGGATGCAAAATGTTGTGTTTCTCCACTTTGTCTCTCCCCTAAAATCCCCTCAGACAAAGTGGGTTTGTCTGAAGTTAAGGGGGACTACTTCTGCTAATCAATCAACCCTGGATTGTCGGGGGTAGAAAGTTGCAACCTACCAACTCCAACACATGTCGGGGTGGTGATGTAGGGATTAAATACCTGTAGTTTGATGCTGTCATTTAAGTCAGTAAAGAGTAGACAAGTAAATGCAGTGTAATTCAGTATTTCATATCTATATTTTAATTTAACTTTATCTTTAATTACATTTTCCTTTTTTATCTAATTATTTATGTAATTGTGTTTACTCCTGGGTTGTTTTCTGTCAGTTACAACAAGAAACAAAAAAACGTTGTCATAAAAAAAAACTTGGCAAAACATTTTTTTTTAAGTACTAAATTGACAGTGATGCTTTGGCAATTTTTTAAATATATAATCCATACACCCTGTGCTACAGACAGAGTGAAACAACAACCATAACATAA
The DNA here is from genome assembly GCF_905237075.1 of Dicentrarchus labrax. Lineage (NCBI taxonomy): Eukaryota > Metazoa > Chordata > Actinopteri > Moronidae > Dicentrarchus > Dicentrarchus labrax. The sequence continues at coordinate 2,168,499 of NW_026136709.1, forward strand.
ACAAGGAAATTACGTAATTTTATCTCACTTGTAAGACATAAATACATTTAATTGAATTTAATAAAAATATATATACATATATACACATCCATATATCTCCTAAAACTCTCATGTAAGTCTATGGTTGTTTTCCTATAGGATCTTCCTCTGTCTGTTGTGTTAATAGTAGTTAGTATGAAAATAATTTTTTCCAAACCAAAAAATACCCATGGTGCCAAAATATGATATGAGAAAATGACATGAACCTTGGGACCCTTGAAGTCTGCCTGAAAGTGATCGTTCACCAGCACCTCACACTGTACAGCCAGGACCAGCAGGGACGTTGGTAAAGCATCAGTGAGGCACAAGCGATATGGACGGGCGCATGTTGCATGTGAAGGGAAAAAATTTCCAAACAACACAAAATATGAGCAGATAACGGTTCATAACAGTTATGTGTTGCTTCTGTCTATGTAAGCTTTGTGCGAGAAATATTCCAAGGATTTGTCATTTAGTCCTTTTATGTGGTGCGAGATAACCAAGCCTGCTGGGGAACCTTAAACACATGCACTTTGCTGTTGTGTGCCTCCTATAGATCACAGCAACATAAATAGCAACCGTTTGTTCCTGCCGTTCACCTTTTTACCCATGCAACACAGGAAGAGACTGGAAATGGGCCTCAGAGCTTCAGTAAGAGCATCAGCCCGGAGCGTAGACTGTTCTGTGACATATGAACCAATATGTCTTCCAGTACAATTGCTCTTAAATTATTCAGCAGCCACAAACAAGTATCACAAGTCCACATTTGCTCACATTTCACCCGCACAGCTTTAAAACTGCTAACAGAGCTAGCAGCTATTAAAAGTTACAGTTACAACCATACATTTTTCTCCTCTCACTGCCTTTTCACACTGTCTCTCTCCATCTTTTTTTCATCCACCTCCTCCCCTTCCATTTTGATAGCATTGTAATTAACCACAGTATTGGAACTTCCATCTTTTAAGCCAGGACACATTGGGGTAAGAGCAGTGATTGTCTGCTGGAGAATCCAACAGTTCCCTAAAACCTTCATTCTGCTCTCAGAACATCACAAAGTGTATAATGATGTGTATCATTAACTGCCAGCATTGCTGCAAGCAAAGAATGAACAATTCTTGACCTTGGAAATAGTAGTTGGACGAAACAATCACAACCACGTCACACAGTCGTCATCAGTGGATGGAATTTGTTCAGTTGTCATGGAGATTCGCCCATAGCACTTTCAGGACTTGTGGTGCGTTTCAGAATGAACTTTGATGCTTAATTTTGACATGTGACAGCCAGAAGAGCACAGGTGTAAATAATTAAATGAATGATGCTTCAGGTTCATTCCAGCTATTGTGCCCTACACAAAGGCAGAAGATCTTAACTTGGAGTGTAGAACTGAGAAAAATGACTTTAAAGTTCCATCTAAATGAACTGCATGCAGATTATTGGAAATGTCGCAATTCTTTATTTTAAGTTCTTCGTCTACAAAAAAATCTTGACCTTTGGAAGCTAAGATAGTCTGCCTTTGTGTTGTTTGTATAATAATAATAATGACAACAATAGTAACAAGGGGTCCTGCCAAAGCGAAAGGCATTAACACCCATTTGATCACTCAGTTGGTTAACTGATCACTAAATAAAATCAGTATCTGATAATAATGACAACATCTGCATTTAACTAGTGATCATAGCACAGTTAGGCTAGCAGTTTGATTTTGTTTGTCAACTAGTTAAGCCTAAGCCTAAGCTTGCTAACCAGTGATTTTAGTAGATTGCCTATTTATCGTATCTCTGTCTTTCTTGTAGCCTTACTCAAAGGGACGTAGTGTCCAGGAGTGCAGTGAAACAAAGACAAAGAACCTTAACTGATGTGAGTGGGTTCTGTTGGTTTTTCTGGGGGTTTGAAAGTTAAGGCAAAGACAAGCCACTATTTTTCCAAAAACAACAGAATTGACTTGTTTATCCCTGTTTCAGCACTGTGCACATGAGAATATATAAGATTCATGATTTTGACTAGAGCAGAGTGTAAAAGCATAAATAGCATAAACTCATATCAACAGTTGTTTTTAGTGTAAAAGTTAGCACTGCACTCTGTAGGCACTCTTAAAAGTGCTTTCTTTACCTGGGGAATAAATAACTAAATTAAATTAAAAGAAATAATAAAGAGAGTGTGAAGTCTGCGTTCCACTGCTACAGATAACTGTGTAAGGTGAAACATAACAGAAAGCTTTAATTAGAAGCTGCAGTCGGGAGAATACGGCTTCCTGTGATGACGCTTGTCCGGCCATTTTCCTCGTACAGAGCGAGACGCCTCTAATGATACTGGACTCAATGACAGCTCATTTACGCCATCTTTATAAGACTGAAGGGGGCTGTTCTGCTGCGCGTAAATGTGACCTTATTTCCAATCCAAGATATATAACGTGAGAGAGAGAAAGTGAGTGTGTGTTAGAGAGAGAGAAAGATAGCTCTCGAATGGTTGTCATCTTCATCAACCCCCACTGTGTCGATCATAACTACCCACAATCCCCTGGTAAAAGTGGAGTCAAGCTGACTAAAGCTAGCTAGCTAAAGTTGGCTACATTTGACCATGTTCCTGACCAAGGATTTGTCCTGTCTGGCCTCAAACACAGAATGAATGTTTGAATGATTCAGACAGCTCTGATAAACAGTGTTTACTGGTTTCTCACCGGGTAGAGCGCCCTGGGTTCGATTCCGACCTGTCGCCCTTTGCTGCATGTCATCTCCCTCTCTTTCTCCCCCCTTCCATGTCTCTCTACAGCTACTACTATCAAATAAATGCAAAAAAGGCCCAAAAGATTATCGTAAAAATAAAAAAGCATGTCTACAGTTAAACTAACTATATAAACCTAAACCAAACTGTCCATAAAACACCTTTTTGGTCCCATCTGATTGTCTAATCATGTTCCTTGGCCTGTTGGGCTAAAATCTCGAGAAGCAAATTATGTTTCTAGGGTGTTAAAACTGATGGCTAAAATGACCAAATCACCCTAGGCTTGTAAAAGGACAGCATATTCCTTTAAAGCTAGGTGATTTCGAACTTTGTCCACTCTGTGAGGAGCTGCTGATACCCTGGACATTCAACGCCTATCAGCCAGACAGGAAAGTTAATGTGCTTGTGACACTAGAGGGGCTTAAAACCATCCTTCCACTTGTTTATCTGGCCTATCTCTATTTGGTGTATTACACTACTGTTCACTGATATTTACCTTGCCCTGGGCTCCGGCCAGCAGGCCAATAACACCTGGACCGTTCTTCAAACCCAGCCCAGATAGATCCCCTGAATGGGGAAATGTCAATGAATCAATGTCAGCCCTGAAGCACATGGTGATGCTCTGATTGTTTGAGCAGGGGGCTGCTCTGTGAGAGAGAGAGAGAGAGAGAGAGAGAGAGAGAGAGAGAGAGAGAATAGGCTTGTGGTCTGGATGGGGACCAAGATTGTTGATTGCAGGTCATCTTTCTTATCAGCTGTTGAGTGCATGGATGTGAGTGTTAGAGTAAGAGCAAATGAGGAGGTATATGTCAACGTGTGTGCATTTTCCCAACAATTGAGTAGAGTATAAAAAGCTGTATCTCAACAACTTCAATCAATTGCCATTGAATATTCTTGCAGCACAACATGAGGTATTTGAATCATAAATTAATTCAACATGAGTAAATTCTATGAATTTTCATTCACTGTTTTAATGAGATCATGTTCATGTTATAGCAAGATGTTTTTCATGTTACATGTTTTCTTGTTGTTGCTACATACCAAATGATTGTGTTTTAACAACATGTCCTGTCTCATACTGCCTTCTTCCTTCTCTACCCTAACCATAACCAAGTACTCTGAGTGCCTAAAATTAACCATAAAAATATTAGTGGTGTGTATTGGCAAGAATCTGGTGATACAATAAGTATCACGATACCGAGGTTATATATTGTGATACTGTAAGGGCATAGATTGCAATTTTTTCAAATCTATTTAAAGAAAAATTTAAAAAACATTCTTTTGTCACAGTCCCTGTAACATCCAGTATCCTAGCACTAAATGTTGTGCAGTTTATAATTTCTCAAGTAGTTAATAAAAGATATACTGCCTCAAATCTGTGCATGTAAACTATTAATTAAAAAACTACAGTGTTTTTGACCGTCAGTATAGTATATATGTATTGATATTCTCGTTCACCCATAAAAATATGAATCATGCTTTACTTGGCATGGATAGATGTTAAAGGGAAAACACATTAAGTATATTGTCAACTATAGTTTCGCAGATATCTTCAGTGCCAACATTTTGTAACAACTAAAACCTTTTTTGCCCTTCTGCAATACTTTAAAAACATGTACTGTTTATACAAAAATATAAATATATATTTGATACGTCATATTGCTCAGTTAATCAGGCTTTGGTTTGACTCAGGGTCTTATAATACATTTGGTCTAGAATTTTCGCTTTATAGGAGCATGAACCACAAACCACAAACGGGCTTTTTCTAATTGTTGATACTTTGGTATTGATTAAGAACCCTGTCAGCCCTGACAGTTACATATATTATGGTCATTACTATGAGGCAATATTATTCCTTGCCACTTTAAATAAGTTTCTTTTACATCTTGCAGCTTGCATGGCCTGTCAATACACAAAAGCGTACTGTGTGAAAAGCTCCAGCTACTTACACCACATCTGTCATTTGACAGTCTTAAGAGGACAGTAAAATGACAGCGCTTAAAGAAACTGTTTTCAGTGTGAGGATAAAAATGTACAGTCACCAGCGCCGTCTGACAATATAATCATTTCTAAACCCCCTGTCACCTGCTGCTGCAAATCTCACCCTGCCCATATCTCAACCTTTTCCTACACCATATGAATATGGCGGCTATTCCAGTTTGATAGATGGAATAAAAAGGCAGTATGATTGTGTCAGTATATTATTTCTTTCAAGATGACCCCTTTTTGCGCTTTATCGGGGGATATAACTTTCAGAGGTTCAGGCGGCGTTTACAGCAGTGCCAATTTATGGCGGGGAGAAGAGGTGGAAATGGGTCCTTTTATGACGGTGCCACACCAGTCAAATCTGTCTGCTGTGAGTTAAAGATCCTCAAGTAGGCCCAAATTATACAGTCCAGCAAACTGTAATCATAGCCACAGAAGCATGCATTATGAGCAGGTCTGAGTGGTATATGTGGTAATTATTGTACTTGTAAACAAGTAACAGTTTACAGCTGCTCTGACTCAGTGATATATAGAGGAGACAGAATATTAATTAGCAAATGCATATTGGTGCTACATCTGCAGGGGGTTTCTGATTATTTCTTTAATGGCAAAACTCATAACAAAAGCATGTGTGACTTCAGTGTATGCTAACTATAATGGTGGATATACTTATAAACATATAGGATAAAATAGGCAGGTGAGGCTTGAACCCCATCAATCTCAGTGGCATAGTGAGGCCAACTGAGCTCATTTCCATGTTCATATGGAATAGCAAGATTTAAGCCTTGTTCAGACCCACAGTAGCCCTGAGTGGACAAAAAAGCAGCCATCTTCATTTGAATGAAGCCAGTCCAGCAAACACAGCTGGGGTGCAAACACAGAGGGTGTGCTCCTGCATGCTGATGTTTAGCAAGTGTAATGTTCACCAACTGAAGCTGGGCACTGAACTGAACGATTTGAGCCTGCTTTCTCATTTTAGAGTCGGACCGAACTTCAGCTTTGTCGGCCGTTGTTTGCCGTGCACTGGACAAAAAGGACCTGTATCTGGAAAGATCCAATGGTATACAAGTTTATGGATATCATATCATTATAACAATAGAATTGTCAAAGATCAAGGCTGTAATATTGTGCATACTGCATACATCTGCATAATACAAATATCACCAATGTGGATAGTACCATATGTTTGTGCATTTATTCTAGTGCTGCAGTGATGGAGTAAGGACAGATCGACTGCTCCCGAACAGGCAAACAGAGTGTCTGAAAGTGCCATGGTGACAAGATGTGTCATGTTGCCGGAAAATATATACGGTTGTCAAGCCGTGGCAACAGCATTGATGCCTGTTTGATGTTTTTTCCTCCTCCTATCACAACCAAAAAAAAGAGAGAGAAAGCCCATACAAGCTGGTGCCTCTTTTTGTAGGTTTGGACAATCGGCACACAGGATGGCACTTCTGCTAGCAAACAAACTTTCTGTTTTATTTTCTATCTTACACACACAGTGTAAGCACTCATGCTGTGGTTTGACAATCGGAACGTAGAGTGTGAGCACATAAATCGTAAGTTTTGACTTTACATTGCATACCATTTACTCATACATTAGGTGTTGGAATTAAACTGTTAAAATCCACTTACCCACAGACGCCAAGTATAGGGTTATGGGTGTACACGTGTGGTTGGGTTATGGGTAAGGGAGTTTATTAAACGACATTTTGAAAATGCCCAGCTTTGGTTTAGTGGGTTATCATGCTAACATTAGCTAATAAGCAGAAAACAAGCATAGCAAAGGCTGATGTGAATGTCATTAGTTTTCTTTTGGACAAAATGACCTGACGATGGCACTACATTAAAAGACAGATAATCACCAAAGTTATTAGAGTTCATCATGAGAGGAACATGAATGTGTGTATGAAATTTCATGGCAATCTAGCTGACAGCCTTTGAGACATTTCACAGAGGAAGAGGAAAGGTTGGAGGAATCTTTGTTAAGGGTATATCATGGGAAACATGCACATCTGTACAATCTTTAGTTACAATCCATCCAACAGGTTTTGAGATACCTCCGTTTGGATCAAAGTGGTGGATTGAGTGTTGAACCTCTAGGGACGGATATTGCCATCCCTAGAGCCCCAGGTATTTATAGATACAGGAGAAAATATAGGCAGTTTATACAATGGGAACCATCTCAATGAATACAAATTCACCAATTTATATGAGGCAAAGTTGGGAAAAAGAATGGAAATATCTGAGCAAAAATATAAATTAACTAGGAGCCAGAACTTTTACTGGGGGAGTGTGGATCAGCACTTGTAGACTAAGCCCACATACTTTTTGGGAAAAAGTGGGGGATTTAATGCCAAGGGTACTGGGACTGAGTATTGATGGTTTGTTGCCTAAAGGCTGGTGTAAAAGAGATACCGTCAACCTGATAGCTTTATAGCTGCAGGCAAAAAAACCTGTGACCAAATGGTAGCATCAGAGAACACCTTTACATAGGCACTGTCTACTGTCTACACTCTGTGGAAAAGATGACTCATAACCTACCGCAAGACAAGGATGAAAAATACTGGATGAAATTGGACAGTTATTCTCAGAAACTGTTTAATGTTCTTTAAACCATATTTCTCATTGCTCCTTTTTGTTTCAATACTCAGGAATGACTGTGTCTAAATCCCTGTGTAATGAACTGTACCCGTGTATTTGTCTGTTCAATTGATGGCCTCATTCTACATCTGTTCTTGTTCTGCAGTTCTTGTTATCCACTAAATGTAAAATGTTCTAAAAGTGTTAAAAAGCAGGAGCAACAAAAATGTATTTTGTTCAGGTAATTGTGATCTCATTGAAAGCTTTGTCGAAGATGTAGTGGAACGATGTGTAAGAGTTAAAGCAACTATGCAGGACGTGTACACTCTTCGCCATAAACCCTGCCATATTTTACATTCAGTATAAGCAGCCTTCTCGGCAGCGAGCTGTAAGAACAATAGCTTTATGTCTTCGGCTGCCATCAGAAATTATAGCAGGTGGGTGGGGAGGTGTAATCAAAGGCAGACAGTCTCATAAAGTCAACAAGCAGCTTTATCTGAGGTCTGGCCCATATTGTTCTGGGATCAGACACCCCTCTACGCTACACTGCGGTCTGCTCTCATCGTCAATCATCCAGGATTCAGTAGTCGCAGAGGATTAACCAGCTCTGTGGAGACATACACATCTCTAACATACGACTGAATGAGTAAAGAACCATGAATCCTCTACTAATGAATACTTGCAAAACCGTCTGCAAGCACCAGGGTTAAGCAGCAGATACATTTTACACTGAAGCTGCACACAAAGCGAATGTCAGAGAATGTCTTGGTACAGCATGTATACAAGGACACAGTCAAATACCAAAAGCTTAAACATCACACTCGGTCAATGCCGTTTCTCATTCAGTATTGTCAGGGGAGTCTGGAACATCTCCAAGGTCTGTCTTTTCTTTAACCCGGGGACCGGAGGCTCCCAACATATAGCAATACCAGGTGTGAAGGACGCTGAGGCCTTACAGGTCATAACTACCATGTCTATGCATAAATTAAACATTCATTCATAGCCACTCATTTCTGCCACTACTCTAGAGGTATTTGTCCATGCAGAGTTTTGGTTTTATTCATCCAGGTTTGGAGATATTTTTCTCTGACATCTACCACCTGAATGCAATAGAGGTGAATGGAATTTAGTTTGTGGTGCTCACAGCATTTAAAAACTCTACAGCAATATCCCTTTCCAAAAAATGTGTTTATCAATTACATTTTTTAATTCTTTAAGCCAGTGGTTTTCAACCTGGGGGCCGGGACCCCACAAAGGGGTCACAGGTTGAATCTAAGTGGTCAATTAATGGTAGGGTGGGTGGTTTGATACTACTGATACCATGTATTGTGTTGCAGAGATATCTACAAAGTTAGCATGCTAACAAGCTAGCCCTGGCCCGTTCAGTCTCATAATGCTACTTTGTACATCAAGAGGCGACAGTGAGTCACTGTAGCGTCCAGTATGCCTTCGATTTGACAACACAGAGGTGGTTTTCTTGCTCTGTTTGGCTCTTGCTTCACACCTCTCCTAGCATTGTCTGAACCCACTGTGTCTTCTTCATCCCCAGAGTCTAAGTCCTGGTTGGAGCCACTGTAAATCACTTTGGTACTGTATTCCCTGTCAGTTTCAGAGGGCCATGTTCACTGTTTGGGTTCTGTTGCCCACTCGCCTGGCGCCACTTCATGCCAGCATTTACCAATGCCACTAGGTAAGTGTGTTGTTATTTCTCTCAAAGGGTCGGGCCACCTAAATCAGTGGTTCCCAACCTTTTTTCCTTGAAGCCCCCCTTGCCTGTGTCCAAGACAAGTCAGGCCCCCCGAACCCCAACCCCTACCCGCATACACGCACTAAATAGGTAATAAATAGCTTAATGAATTTTAATGTGGACCAAAAATATGTTTCAATTTGGATTATACAGAGTTTTGCTTATCCAATTGGGTGTGTTATTGGGATTTTATAAATGTAATTTTTGTAAATAATAATTTTGGTAACCTCACAACCTCAGCAGACAAAGTTGTGCGCACCCCCTGCGATCTCTGGAAAGTATCAAGTGTTGTCAGTAAATGTATTTCCCTATGAGTGTGGACAAGAATCAAAGATTGCATTAAGGCCTTATGAAGAATATTCATGCATACTTGTGTTCTCATAATGTAGTATAGAATCAGTTTAAGTTAAGAGGTTCCAATAGCAGCCTGTGTAGTCCTGATCAATTCTCTAATTTTACAATATATTGTAGTCATGATCACAATTTATATCAGACATCAAGCTGCATCATATCCATCCAATCAGAAATGGACCAAAATAAAGGCCAATATCAGCCTCATATATTGTTCTAACCCTACTAATAACCTGTGCTGACACACACACACACACACACACACACACACACACACACACACACACACACACACACACACACACACACACACACACACACACTGTATAAAGCCCTCCCTGGGCCAGCCTCAGGCCATCGATCATCTGGCTGTGGCCTGGGATGAGATTCCGAGATAAAGCAGCATCTGAAGAGGCAACAGATTGACGCTGACCTCTCCCTCCTCAACAACAACAACAACTGTTGCCACTTCCAAGCACAATAAAACATGTTAGCCCTATATGGCTGGATTTGTGGTTTTAGCTGCTGAAATTTTAAGCCATGGCACGACATGTGACATGATGATTTGTAACATTCACAACACTGATGCAATGTGACAGAACAATCATGAGAAATAAATATCATTGCTCAAGTGGTGTAACCAGTTCTCGGTATCTATTGGGCCAGACACTGCAGAACATGCTATATTCTCTAAACAAAAAACATTTGTACTTATTTTGTGTTTTTTACATTTACACTTGCATTTCCTTTATAGTGTCCATGTTTCCATATTATCATGTTCTCATGTTCATAAACGGCCAATCTAAAACTGACTTGTGTGTATTAGCTTCCAGTGTCATATAACAATTATATCAGTTTTTATAAAACAAAATATAACACAAATTATGTTTTGCCTCGCCTAGATGTAAAGAGTGCACGCATGTAACCTGTAAACCTAACCAAGTAGTGAATTGCTTATAAAACTTGTGTTGTAAATGCCATAATAACCTTGAATCCTTGAATTTATTATTGCTAACGTGACCACAGTATGAGTATGTGTTGAAAGTGTGACACTTCCACGCCAAGGAGAGGCAAGCATGACACTGCCTTGTTGGACTGGCATGTGTATTACACACTTACTGGGTTGATGTATATGCTAATTACTAAAAAGAAATGGTCCAAGTATGGAGCTCTGTGAGACACATCATGGACATTTTTTTTGATTATACACAGTGGTCTTTGTAGGAGATAGTTGTGTGACCACTATGACTAAATCCTTTAGATTCTGGTTTGTTTAAAAGCATGGAATGATTTATTGTCCTCCATATAGGAATTTAGTTTTCACAGCCTGTACAAACAGAGAATATCAATCAACAGAAGAGAAACATAGCCACAGAGAACAGAGTACATGCAAATCAAAAACATGAATCAGTTTAGTGTTACAGCTACTGTTTGTTGAGGGCAGTGAAGAGGGCACAAAGCTCTTACTGCAGCGGGCTTTTTTACAGATCAGAGTTCTGTATATGCAGCCGGATGGGAGTAGAGTGAAGAATGAGTTCAAAAGGTTGCTGTGGCTGTGTGCTATGGCGAGTGCTTGGCGTGTGATGGCAGTGTCAACAAAAGCTGGGAGTAGGGAGACCAACGATTTAAAGGCGATGTTTGTGATTTTGAGGAGTTTGTTACTGTTGGTGATATGTGTCATGCAATTTGTAATCATGGGGGTAGAAACCTTGAGAAAAAATAGATCTAGAAGTATCTTTTCTCAGTAGTTTTCTTGGAGTTTGTGGCTGAAAGTGCTTCGCCTTACACTAAATGTAGATGCTTCATTTAAAGTAACAGCTGATCATTTTTATGGTTTCATATATTTGCTTACAATTCCTGATCATCAAATGTGAATATTGATGAACTCTCTCTCGATTCTTTAATAAAAATTGTTATTGATGTTCATTAACTATTTGAAGGATCTCAGAACCAATTGCTCCTCTGCTCTGGTTCTGCTTTTGCTATGCTGTGGTGTGGTAGGTCTCTAACCGCCAATTAAACTGTTAGACTAAGAGTGGAAAATGAGGAATCGTCCGCATCAGCTGTAATGATTCCTAATTGCTGGCTAGCATTAGGAATTTGTCTCCTGATCAGCTCTGCGAAGCCAAAACTCTCTTGGTTTCTCTTTCCCTCCACCTCTCCACCTCTCCCTCGCTCCGTCTCCATCCAACCTCACAGAATCTAATTTGGGAGCTTCAGACTTTCTCATGACTTTATTAAAGGACTTTTCAGATCTCCACTTTTCTCTTACTCTGAGTGGTTTAGCTGCACAGGCACAGGGGCAGGGGCCGCCGCAAATTAGATGACTTGATATCACATCAAAACCAATGAATGTGGGCCCTGAATAGCAGCGGTCTCCTCCTCCCTGCTCATCTCATCTGTTGTCGTTCATCAAGCCTATAAAATCAGCAGTGGGAAGAAATAATAGGACCTCAATGTCACTTGCTGGTCGAGCCTTTTAAAGGATGTGCTGTCCTTCAAACCCCCTGGTTAGGTAAACATTTAGATGAAAGGTAAGTGAGTGATGGCCAATGGGGAGCTGTCTTTCATTTTACTGCATGCCAAGCTTTATTCTGCGTGGAGTGAGGACGTAATAAGATTTGGGTACAGTTTGATTCTAATATTTGGATAAGTGTATGGTGTGCCCCTAAGGCTTTCAGTCAGGTTCACAGTGAATGACTTTAGACATGGTGAATCATCTTATCTGGGGGACAGATGAATGTTGTGTTGTGCAGAAATAGTTAATGGAGGTTACATTTAAGGAAAACCTTGAACAAGAAGTGTATTTTTCCTGAATCAATTGAACCTAGATTATAGGTTTTTCTATTCTGTAAACTTGAATTGTGTTGTGCAAGGGACTGCACAGACATTATTGAGAAGAGGACAGAGGTTGAATATTGTATTTCACTATAAAAAAACAAGAGCCTCCTCAGTGTAACCATTTCTTTGGATCTTCCACTTATAAAAAAAATGCAATACCCTGATCCCAATAGCACAAAGTAATGACAGTAGTGACAGTATTGGGAAAATTATTTTCATTATTAATAACTAAAAGAAGCAAAGCATGAAGAATTTAAGATGGTGTACTGTCACGACTTGGCTCTAAGGACATGGTTATAGGAGGGAAATGCACACGGGTGTACTGAGAAGAACAAAACATTTTTTTTTTTATTTACAGAAATGACAACTAAATACATTAATTTAATGTATGAAATGGTCATGAGGGCCGTCACAGTACCCTTATTTTAACCTTAAAGGTACCCTGTGGACATTTTGGCCACTAATAGGGCTATGGAACAGTGTTTTCTATGAGTGGGAACATGGCAACTTGATAAACAGTAACCCTAACCCTAACCCTGCCAAAGGTTTCACGGTTTTATGCTAATCAACAGTCGGCAGCAGTAACACACCTAAAAACATAGCAATGTGGCAGCAAAGGTAAAAATCCAGATGTAAACCATATATGATTTAAAATGTTTATAAAATGTTATGTTTTCACAATAATAATAATAATAATGTGTGCATTAGAAATCGAATTACAAATTTCCCAAAATCCCAATTTTATGGCAACTGTAACAAAATAATGATTCCAGCCTATCTCTACTTGTGTATAAAAAGACACAGGAGTAAAAGTTTAATACAGGCAGTGGATGTGTGAACCAGCCTCACAGAAGCTCTGTGGCTGCTGATGGGCCCAATAATAAAAAATAAATATGATCCTGCCATTGCCTGATATGTATGGAATGAGATGTCAGATTTTAATCAGAACCATAACAATTACATTATGCCTGTAACCTCAGACAGTTGGAGATGAACCATTAAATATCAACTCAAGTGCTTGCTGACATGATAAAGAGGACGCTTGGTGCATACGCACCTGATTTGGTTTTCATGCACAAAGTGATTAACAAAGGCATTAAGTGTCTTGGTTACAGTTAAGCTAACTCAGTATCTAGAAGTGAATTTGCAGATTGCAACCAACGTAATACAACTCAGCCTTCCAAGCACTTAGGAGAAACAACCTTAGGTGCAAAACTCATGAAAAATGCAAAAGACCCAATCTAGAGCCTCTAAAGGAGCCACTCCCTCTGTAGATAAAAACAGCTAATTCTAAGGCAACAAAAACAAGGATTCTTATATGCAGGTAATTATACACTAATGAAAACATACCTATGAATACTATATTCCATTTCTGACAATAATGTTCCTAAATCCTAAATGTTACACAGTTAGGACCTTTTAAACTGAAATATTGGTGCTCTCCGCTACCAGTCACAAGTGGTAGTGGTAGTGAAAAATAAGCTTTGAAACAGAGACATGTCATCTAAACATGGAATAAGGCACCTGTAGGTCCCACCGTGTTAATTAAAGCCATTACTTGTAACTATATGGTCCTTTTTCATTCATTAATATGGAAAGGGAAGAATGAAATTAAATTTAATAAAAGAAATTAAAGAAGCTACATTGCTCTACGAAAAAGTCGCTCTACCAAACAATTTCACATACCCTTCTGTCAGCAAGAAGAAAAAACATAATATTCTGACCCCCCATCCTCACCCCTAATGGTTTTTGTAGTCCCTAAGCTTGTTCTGTTGTTGAAAAGTGTTATTGCATGTTTAAGGAAGTTGCAGTGGTGCAGAAGCTAAAGCTCTGTGCTGCCGTGATGAGATAAAAACAATACTATTCCCATTACATGTCAGTAAATTATTTTATTTGTAGTAACCACAAAATGAAAAATAAGTAAGGGCTTTAACTTAATTTGTTCAGTATGGGTGTAACACGGAGCTACTTTCTTTACATGAAGTAAAAGAGTGTACTAGAAGTGGGTGTGGCCCACCGGAAGTACTTAGAATTGTCTAATCTGCTTCAGTTTATACATTCAATTGTTTTTATACTGCCCTTTATGATCCTCATACATATGTGTTTAGCTGTCACCAAAATAATATCATATTTTAACCCTATACCTGAAGTTTTCTAATAACATTTGAATCCTTTAACATATAAAAGATGGACGCCGTGTCTCCACTGCCTCCCACTGTACAAAAATGAAGCCAAAATATCCGGGATACTGTAGCTGCCATTTTGGTGCCAGAGTCTGCGGAGTAGTGATTGGGGTTGGCACGGGCACATTTCTAGCAGGGTCAGCTGTCAATCATGGCGTGAAACCCCCTTTTTTTAGTTTCAAATAACTAATTAAAACCTAACTTGTCAGAAGAATAAACATCCCACCTGCTAACATGGTGGAGGCAGGATTTATGACCTATACTGCAGTCAGCCATCAGGGCATGATTGAGATGTTCTTGCTTCACTTTTGGGAAGCTGTCATGTCATCCATCCTTATATATGAAACCCACCTTCAGAAAAGATCAAGCTGAGTCTAAATACAACCTGGTGGAAATAGAAAGTGGTAATAGAACATGATGTTAGTGGGAAATACCTTCAAAATTCCAGCAGGCTATATTGCAGAATTAAAGAAGAAACTGTGAAAAGAAGCCCAGATAACTGTAAAGTGGGTGTTAAGTGTTTATGATGAAAAATGAGAAAGCTGTTGTTGTCAATAATAACACCTCACCAGGTCCATAAATGATATTGTACTTCAGCTGCTCAGTTTCCATCTAGTGGCGAACAGTGTCATGCTTCAATATCAGATAAACACATTATTATTATTGTTATTATTATTATTATTAAATGTTATGAAGACATGGTGTGTCTATTCATTTTTATGCTGATGATACACAGTTGTACTTTAAATCCACTGACCCTGTAATACTGAATTCACTTTTTACCTGCCTGACGACTGTAGACTGTACTGAACTCTTTAGCTAGAACCAAGAAATATGATCACATCGCTAAATCCAAATTGATTTATTGACACCTATGTGTGTGGTCATAATTTTGGAAAAAATTTTAAAAAAAAAGAGACATTTGGGCTACACAAATGCACACTATATGTTCAATTGTCTATGGATACCTGAACATTGCATCCATTTGTGATGGGTGAATATGTCATTCCAAAACCATGGCCATTAATATGATGTTGTCTGAGGTTCAAGATAGCTCTCTGGCCTATGCCCCTGGCTCAGTGCCCCACAGACAGCTTGCTCTTCAGACAAAGGGAAATCACACTTAGAAATTAACTCAGTGTGAGGGTGTGCGGTACTAATAGTAAGAAGCAGGCAAGGTGAGAGGGAGACATCCACAGGGAGAAGTGAAATTGAAATAGCTATAGTGAAATTACTCATTTTGGTACATTATCACTTTTCTATGCTGACTCAGTTAGGTGAGAATCTCTCATATCATTTATCTGTTATCCGCAGTTGTGCTTTCCAACTTTTTAAATTAATATAGGGATTGTGTTGAACGGTTGGGAAGTAAGTGTATCTTGATATTGTTTTTTGTGTGTCTGTTTTTTAAGAACTGCTATAACTCAGTAATAGTTCTACACACAAACTGGATTTTTCACTGAGGCAAAAGCAGAAAGGAATAAGGTACTTACATGCAGCATATTATACAGTTGTGTGTCATATGTGTGAATTTGTCATGACTAATTCATTAATATGTCAAATTGCCATAACTAACTTTTAGTTTAGTTTAGTACCTTTTACAACAGAGTACTATATCCTTAAGTAATGTGTAGGCTTAATTTTGGATGATGTGCTGTTCCTTGTTTTTTTTGTTTTTATGCAAATATTAGTTATTTTATTTTAGTTTTTTGTCTTTAAAAATGCTTTGTCTTTGCATTATATGTAAAATATTTTATTTCTCAAATTTCAAACATCGTTCTTTTCTATAAAAAGAGATGTGTACGTCTTTTATTTCTCTGTAGTGGAGAAACGCTTATAATTAGAAAACCAAAAAATGTGTGGTCACAAAAATGACAAAACCTTTGCTTTAACAGCTTTTTTAATATCTATACTTCTTGACTTTCCAAAAAACATTAATGTTTCGAACTGTAATTTCAAAACTAACATTGTTTTGAAAGTTTTTTTTAGAAAGAATGGCAAACGGCCTGAAAGAAGTGTGTTCATTCAGTGTGTTTTCAACAGTGTGAAGACAAGGCCAGAGTGAACAGGGAGGGCAAAAAGAAGAGATGTCTTCCATTCTGTGAGCATAAAAGACGGCACGGGCAGTTGGTATTTCAAACGTGCACAGCAAGGCGTCTGGCACAGTGCAGCCAAATGAATGTTGTGGGCAAAACATGAAAGGCTGGATCACAGCTGCTTTTAGTGCTGACATGCCACGACGAAACCAAAATCCTTTCAAATGATCTCAGAATGTCAGAAGCATTCTTTTTGGAGAATTACATTTTTCACATCAAACTTCAATATTTTACACACCCTGATGGACAAAAATGGTTTTTATTAGACCTTATTTATTACAACTATTGCCTCATATTTGTAAAAAACACATTTTTAGATTGCATGACTTTATAATTGTCCTTCTTACATTACGTCTGTTTTTGCCTCTAAATCGCAGTAATGGAATTCACTTCTTTGTTTCTAATGTTTCCAAATGGCTTTGACTTCTTGTAATTACAGCTAGTGTCATTATAATGAATCTATATAACGGTGCTGATGTAACTGTGATTGACTACAGGGCCAGTTAAAGGCCATGGACTAAACAGGTAAGACGTGACCTTTGTGGAGATTTACACATCCAATCAGCAGTTAGTCAGAGTCATTAATTAGAGTGACCTGCCTTTATTTATCAAACTCAACTGTGCACCACAGCCGCATCTCTGTGTTGTTTAAAGAGTAGTTTCTCTACATGTCATTATTAATTACATTAGGCTTTACATTTGTGCTGATCTTTTGGGTGTAGCGCGGGTAGATAAGTACAATTATTTCTTATGATTTTTTTTTTTTTTGCTTTCAGTCTAAAGCCTCAGTTAATTCTCACAGTTCTCTCACTCTCCTCCCTTAAAGCTGCAATATTTGCTGAAACTTTTGCTATATCCTGATAGTGCTACATGAGACAGATTGTCTGTCTCATTGCCAGAGCATTAAAATGCAGACACGTCTTTCAATCTTTCTCAGCTCTGATTTTTTAACCCTCAGGTGGCGTAGTGTAAGGGTAGATGGATGGGTCAAACAAACACAGGACTGTCACCCAGGAGGCTAGGGTTTACGTTTTGTGTAAAACCAAAACCAGACTGATTTAATCTTAAAGTTACATATGTGAGTTGTTGGCGCCGTAATACCTATTACATACTTAATTTAACCCCAAGTCATGTTTTTCTCAACCTAACCAAGTAATTTTGTTGCCTAAACCTAACCAACAGTTTCATGGTGTTAACTACATGTTAAAAAGGCGTCTCATACAGACCCTAAAAGGGAACCTTGTGCTTCTGTATGGGCGGCGGTATTTGGCAACCTGGGATGAGAACATGTTGCGCTGTCTCGAGTGATATCACTTGAGGACATTTATCAGACTTCACGCAGCTCCCTCTAGGGGCACTAAAGCACTGGCGCTGGAATACAGGTGTTATGGTAACCTCTTCAACTCTGTGCCGGCGAATACATCCATATCCCATGAGTCTCGCTTTAAAAGACATGCCCATTTTATGCTAATTGCTTGCAGTTTTTTGTATGCAGTATAAATGTGTTATTTTCTCCTAGTGTATTTCAATATTTTTGCATACTGGGGTCCATAAACAGTGTTGGAATTGCACAAACTGGCTATGACTGGAAAGCGGAGGCTCTTGTCAGTATGCTCTATTGTATTCATGTGTGATGATGTCAGTCTCCATAGTAGGAGTGTTTTTAACTTGAGCTCATTGTATAAAATACTAGAGGCCAAGGGCATCTGGAGGATGGATGGCTTTACTAGATACTTTGGTTGTATAAAAATGGTAAGCTAGGCTGAGATTGAGAAGTTCACTTGCTTATTTCGCCATCCCAAGCTGGATGCCCGCCCAATTCGAAATTCACCTAGAAACATGTTGAGTAAGCCTTTAATACGCCAAGCTCATTGGAAATTTACCAGTGGCACGAATGTCTCCGTTTTACTATTAAAAATATAATTATGTTTTGGTAAGCTTTGGTCTCTCTTGAGAGAGGCCTTAAAAGTATGCTGACAAACAGCTTCAACGTGGGCTGAAAATGATCGCTAGCAATTGTTCATGGAAAACCCTCGTCCTATCCCTGAAAAAAAAAATACACACAGAAAATGACTAACAAGAAGTCAATGCCAGACTGAATAATGGAGAGGAGACAGAATGGCCATTCAGTCTGAATATTAAGCAAAGTTGTCAAAGAAAACGAGTGCTGAAAGGGAGAGTCGGGGTGGCTAATGTGCCATGTAACTACCCAGTCCACTTCTTCCCCACTGTCTCTCTTTACTGTGAGGCTTTGCCTCCATACCCCCACTGCTCTCCCATTCTTCTTCCTTCCCTCAACACCTCCTTCCATGCACCCTGCCAATAGTAAGTACTCCCCTCTTCCTGGCAGGTTGCCTGATGCTACAAGACTTTGATCTACTGCCACCTTTTAACAAATTCTCCATTTCCTGGTGGAGCTAAAGGGATCGAAGGAGTCTGAGGAGGAGGGGGAGGGGGAAGCACCCATAGAGGGAGACAGAGAGGGGGCGAGACAAATAGGCAACGAAGGAAAGATTGAAAGAGAGGAGGTGGAGGGCAAAAAAAAAAGAAATAAAAACAGGTCGCCATCAAAGCAGCCTCCATTTTTTCCCTCCTCCTCTTCTTCTTCTTCCCCCTCAGTTTCTCAGGGATCATGAAGCCACTGTGTGGCAACATTTCAGGGTTGGCTGCTTATTGGAAAGCTGTCTGCCCACGTTGATACAGCACTTCCTTAACTTCTACCACACACTGGATGGGAAAGTAGCTGACTGCAGCTTCCCCCATACGTTAACAATCTGAGACCTGAACAACAAGTTTGTACTGGCAACAAACAAAGCCTAAAGCTGAATGCTTTACTTTGTAGTTGCTCAGTGAAGTCCATTACTCACAAAGTAGTGACACATGTGGGTGTTGAAAATGCACTGGTAAGGGTGTTAGTGTGTATTCATGTCAGCTGCTAATAAGTGTACTAACAGGAAGAAGTTTTTTGAACTCCACTACTCTGTAATTTTTTAAGAGAACAATTAATACTCCTCCACCTTGGAGAATGTAAGCAAAGATGAGGATTTTGTTTTTGTTTTAGAAACAGTACATAGAGGCATTTGAGACGAATCTAAGGGATTTTTCATTCAGCTTTGGATATGACTTACTGACAGACAGTAGTCCTTTTAGGGTCAGAAAAGTAGCTTAGTAACCTGTGATGACATACAGTTCTCGTTTATCAGTTCTTTTAAAAACACTTTCGACAGAGCTTGAGGATATTATTTTGGACTATTGTTGAATAAGTTTTTAGCATCATTCTATTAGCATAGCATGTGTTATTAGCATATTAGCATGCACTCCCTTAATCTTGGCCTTTGCTTTTTCCCATGGTGTGGAATCGAGTCACGTGACTTGGACTCGAGTCACAAATTTGATGTGGACTTCAATGACAGTTGACTTTTTTTACAGCAGCCATTTTGACATGAAATTATAGGGTAAATAGAGGCGTTACGAATGATACTAATTATGGTTTGGTTCCATTTAGTGTAGCAGAGCCTTTCCTGTGAGCCAACCTACACAATAGCAACACCCTGACTCTGTCTGACCCAAATTCTATTCTACCAATTTGTAGCCATGATAACTATCCAGAGTTGTAAAATCTTACCTGTGAGTATTATGCAGTGTATTGGCTTCTGATAAGCCTTCAGATTTCATGGATCATATTAATAATAAAAGTAATATTTTATTTAAACCTTAATAATAATAATAATAATAATAATAAAAATAATAATAATAATACATTTCATTTATAAGCGCTTTTCTAAATACTCAGACACTTTACATAAAAACATAAAAGCAGCAAAACAACATCAAAAAGTAAAACACTAAAAACACATCAGACTAAGCTTTTAAAAGCAATTTTAAAAAGGTGAGTTTTTGTTGGAAGGTTGGTACCAGAAGGAGAGAGAAGGAGAGTGATGGGTGGGGTCGGGCTATGTTTTTAAAGTGAAAAAGGGCAGTTCTGGTGATTTGGTTTATGTGTTGTTCAAAGGAGAGGTTATTGTCAAAGATGAATCCGAGGTTGCAACTGTGAGGGGATGGAGACAGGGTGGAGGTGTCGACGGTGAGGCAGAAACTGTGAATGGTTTTAGTGATGGATTTCGGGCCGATGATGATCATGTCTGTTTTGTCATAGTTAAGTTTGAGGAAGTTGGTGTGCATCCAGGATTTAATGTCAGTGAGGCACTTGGAGAGAGTGGAGTCAGTGGTGGAGGTGATGGATCTGGTGGAGATGTAAAGCTGGACGTCGTCGGCATAACAGTGAAAGTTGAGACCATGGTGGTGAATGACGTTGCCAAGGGGAAGTAGGTAGAGAATGAAGAGGAGAGGAGCAAGCACCGAGCCCTGGGGGACGCCTTGGGACAGCGGAGCGGTGGAGGAGGTGCAGTTGTTGATGTGGATGAACTGTTGTCTGTCAGTGAGATAAGATTGGAACCCGGTGATGCTGAGGGAAGATTTAAACATTTAAATGTTTAAACCTTAAACAACCCCCTGCATTTGGCTAATATAGATATCTGAATACATAATTATGGGCCAATCACAGCAGTTTTTAGACGAGTGGAAAGGTTAAAATACTGTCAACTATCAGCGCAAGCCCAGGCCACATATTAAATCTAACAGGAGGCGGGCTTACTACTTTACCTATTCCTTCCTATTTTGATGCTGTTTACTCATGCCCCTAGGAGAAGCGCCAGGCTTTGAAGACAATTTAACACTGGTCTAACTGTGTAATGACAGCAATGCGGTCCATAACGTGATGCGCATTGGTCCAAAAATACTTTATTCTGCACCAGTGAGCAGCTTTCATAGGAATGAATGGAGCGCCACTTCCAGCACTGTATCCAGTTCTCTTTAGCCAGTTAGCTGTTGGACTGTGAGAGAGCTATGGTACAGGGATGTAGTGGTCATACAACCAAAGTAAACTCTTTTAAATGAAGCTATAGTTTGCTCATCTAGAGCTTGTTACCTGCTTGATTCCATTTTTCACGTTAATCAGATTTGATCGACCAGTTGTGCATGCAGCCCTGCTCCACTTCTGTATTATGTTTGTAACAATGGCAGATCCCATTTCACCCTCATTCATTTGGCACTTGAGTCAAATCCATTTGGTGCATCCTTTGTCTTGATACCATCTAAAGGTGAAACCTTCCCCAAATAGAAATGATAGATGGTGTGACCCTAGCTTCCTTCTTCTATTTGGTCTGAGGTGACAGGAGAACTGCCATAGCTTCCTGCCTGTAATGTATTTGGCTGAAAAGGGAGAGGAGTGGGGGATTGTATGTCTCTCACAAGGCAGATATACCCTGATGGGCTATACTCTTCATATTTTATTGAAGCGATCATCTGAGTTGAGTAAACATATTAGAGTCTACATTATTAATTCCAATTTCTCTTGGATTCTGTTTGTTCACTCCCAACCCTGTATAACGGAGGTCAAATCAAAGAGAGAGAGAGAGAGAGAGAGAGAGTGACAGTGAGAGAGAGAGAGGAGGGCATGGGGTTCAAAAGAGGTTAAATACAAACTGTTTCTAGGAGAGGAGATACAAAGTGTGTGTGGAAGTGCTTGTACAGTATGTGTGAGAAGTTGTGTTTTTTTTAAGCTTTTAGAACCCCCAGGTATATGCAGTGCAGCTATCAATATAACAGTTTAATTGTGTGTTCCATGAAGTGTGCTTTTGCATTGCTTTATTTGTATGAATGTGTTTATTTTCCACAAAAAGCCAGTGTACTCATGTTAGCAGCGTGGCTCTAGGGATAGCAATGTCAGTCAGTTGGTGCACCATTTGGTTCCAGACTGAAAAAGTCTCAAGAACTATGTGATGGATTGCCTTGAGATTTGTAATTTTTCATTACATAATCATGATCCCCAGAGGGTGAATCCCACAGACTTTGTTGATCCCTTAGCATTTCCTCTATAGCAAAGCTTTGGCTTTCAGTAAAATGTATTTACATTGTATTTGACGTGGTGGTAAGATTTTGGCCTATTTACATCTGTATTAATTGGAACCAAATCCGGATTCCTTAATCTTTCATTAAAGGTTATATGAGATTTAAAACTGATAACTATTATCTATGTAAAGTAGAGCGACTAAAACTGCTGTTTTTATCATCTGTGTTGGTGAATTTAGGATTTATTTGGGACAGTGGATAGACTAACAATAATGGTTTTGATGAGTTTTATTTTGTTTCTGTCCACAATGAATGAAGTGATGATGTTACAACTATGTAAAATGCAAGGTAAAATTATCGTTTTTGTCTTTGGAGTCTGGTGGTGAGCAATAGTGATATTATGGCCCTTTCTGATAAAACACAATCTCTGTAGGGGACCATAATATATATATATATATATAGAATTATAATCGGAGCTTGTCAGTGGCAACAACAACAACTTTTATTTGACATACTTTGTTCCCAAGCATTAGTTTTCGTTGTGGCCATTACAAATACAAATATTGTCATGAAATTTGGTTCAGATATTCATGTTGCTCACAGGATGATTCACTACCACCATCATCAGACACTGAGACTTGGTCTTCAGGGATGTAATAATGTCATTATAGTCCCATGTCTCTGGGATCTCTCATTGGAATGAAAGTAGCTACTACCTGTCAACATGGATGCATCTCTGTTAAATCCTGGAGAGCAGGCATTCTACTGGCTTTACCATTTGGTGAGGAACTCATCACATGTGCTTATCAGACACTGTGAGTTGTAGTACTTAGTTTTTTTTAAGGCGTCACTTTGTCGCCTAAAAGACACCCTTCATCAATAATTTGTAGAAATGAACACCAATAATTAATCAACCAGAATTTTAATTACTTGCAAACACATCCTCGGTATTAAGTAAGGAGCAGGAGGATTTCATGTTATTGTTGCCTAAAGTTGCAGACTAAAGCACTAAAGGTTGCCTGTTCTGGGTACCATTACCACACTCACTATAACATTTAATTCTTACGTTTCCACTATAATTCTCATATTATCAATGTGGCATCTGATCAAGAGGTTGCATTATACTTCATTGGGGGAGCTGATTAAATTTACAAAACATATACATTTAGTGTTAATAATCAGCATTCGATCCATATAATGAGTGGAAAATACAATGAAGGGTCCACATTCATTACTTATAAAGCAATATTAAGAAAAAGTAGTGTTAGCGTGTGTGTGCGTGCTGATTCATCCACTGTGATATATCCTGTGTGATTGTGTCCCTGCATGACGGTGTAGATAATCCCTCCCCACCTCCTCAGCTCGTTTAAAAAGGTCTCTGCTCCAGCTCTCTGTTGCGAGCCCCAAATGAATCACTCACAATTAATTACTCTGCGAGTGCCAAGAGAGTCTGCAGCCCCCCGCTCACCGCCTGCAGGGCCCTTGTCTAACTGCAGTGGGTCCAATGTCTCACTGCGAGGCCGGATCTACCATGTCCTGCTTGGAGGGGGTTGCTGTTTGTCCCGGTCAGCTGAGCCCCAACCCGCTTCAATCCCTCCCCCTGCTGCTCCTGCTGCCAGATCTGTCTGTTAAGATGAGATAACAGATGATAGCGTGGTTGATGTACCAGCCAACGCCTGCTGGGAACGGCTGCTGTTTGGTAGACGGGTACGAATGGCCTTCTCAAGCCTCCTCCCATTCTCATTGTCGGCATGGTTTCTTATTCTTGTTAAAACAGAGGTGTCCACCCAATAAAGTCCAAAAAAAACCAAACAAACAAGATACACTTGTGCAGAGCTGGGTGGTTCATGTACTGTAGTTATCCTTACTGTGGGTGTGGCCTGAGCATGGCTCAGTCCTTCCATCTACCCATCCACAAGTATCATCCATGTCCTCAATTTAGAGACACAGGAGTCTCCTGGATAATCTAACAACACTATAGGCTTTTGTTGACTTATTTTTCTAACTTTGTTTTTGAAAAATCTTGTTTTTTACAGACATCTTACCATCCGCCTGTGACATGATGTCAAAAATATAATATAATCTGGCATGCAAGATTTTTATTTTTTTCCCACTTGTACAATTAAAATAAAAACACAGTTCTATTTCTTTAAATATATTTAGTTTGTCACAAAATATTGACACAAATGCACTCAAGTGGTTGATAAGAAGAAGTATGATGTTCAGAATGCAAATGTTTTAATATTTCTTGTTGTAATTGAATGTGAAGTAGCCCTCCTGTGAGACGAGAATACCAGCAGTGGCCCCAAGACAATTTGAGTTTGAGATCCCTGCTCAAAATAGTACAATACTCATGAACTCACTCCGACTCTGATTTTTAGCTTCCATTCAATTATGGCAGCAAGTGCAACAGATACCAATAACAAAAGGCACCTGTTCCTCTGACTGAAATATCTCATCAATAATTGGATAAATTCCAATCCAGACTTTCAAGATCTACGCAGGATAAAACCAAGTTTGAACTTATCATGACGTCACCCATTGTAGTACCGTTCTGACTTACTGCGAGTTGAGCTGCTCTCATTGGCTGTGCAGTTTCGATTCATCTTTAGCAGGAAAAAAGAAAACAATGGTTTCTGAAACGATTTTAGGTGAGAAATAGTTAACGCAGTAACAGAATCTGGATCTATATTTGATCACCTAGTTTGACAGTGTGATCTGAGTTTGGTGCGTTGAGCTGGACGGACTCACTGAGAATGACCTGTCAATCACAAGGTAGTCCCACCCTAAAGCATACCCTGCTTTATCTTCTATTTGACTCTAAATTTACTAAATGAACATCATGCTGTATGGAAGAAGACTGAAACTAGCATTAGCATTGTCACTATGAATTCAATTCAATTCAATTCAATTTTATTTGTACAGCGCCAATTCATAACAGAAGTTATCTCAGGACACTTTTCAAATAGAGCAGGTCTAGACCGAACTCCTTATAACATTATTTACAGAGACCCAACAGTACCACCATGAGCAAGACCTTGGCGACAAGGGCAAGGAAAAACTGCCTGTTAAAAGGCAGAAACCTAGGACAGATCCTCCGGCTCTAGGTGGGTGGTCGTCTGTCTCAAACAGTTGGGGTGGGAGAGAGAGAGAGAGAGAGAGAGAGAGAGAGAGAGAGAGAGAGAGAGAGACAGAGAGAAAGGTGCACAGCAACAACAGTAGCAACAACTACACTAATAGTAGTGACTGATGATGATGAACATGAAGAAGATGATGACGACGACAACAACAACAACGATGGGGGACAATGAGCAGTGACAATAGTAATAATAGTAACTGTAGTAATAATAATAATAATAATAACACTAATATCAGTGATATTAGCAATGGCAATCTAGCAGGACCATGGCAGGAGGCTCCACCAGGATCCATGAGAACCTGCGAGACAAGAAAGCACAAGAACTCCGGGGAAGAAGTGAAGTTAGTAACATGCATTAGTGGGACATGAATGAGTGCAGAAAGAGAGGGAGAGGAAGAGAGGAGCTCAGTGCACCATGGGAAATCCCCCGATAGTCTAGGCCTATAGCAGCATAACTAAGGGATGGTTCAGGACTCACCTGATCCAGCCCTAACTATAAGCTTTATCAAAGAGGAATGTCTGAAGCCTACTCTTGAATGTGGTGAGGGTGTCTGCCTCCCAAACCACAACTGGAAGCTGGTTCCACAGGAGAGGAGCTTGGTAACTGAAGGCTCTGGCTCCTGTTCTACTTTTAGAGACTATAGGAACCACAAGTAGCCCAGCATTCAGAGAACGTAGTGTTCTAGAGGGGTAATAAGGTACTATGAGCTCTTTAAGATATGAAGGGGCCTGACCATGAAGAGCTTTATAGGTGAGGAGGAGGATTTTAAATTCTGTTCTACATTTTACAGGGAGCCAATGCAGAGAAGCTAGTACAGGAGAGATGTGATCTCTTTTTCTAGTTCAGTACTCGTGCTGCAGCGTTCTGAATTAATTGGAGCGTTTTAATGGACTTATTGGGGCAACCTGATAATAAAGAGTTGCAGTAATCCAGCCTAGAAGTAACAAATGCATGGATTAGTTTTTCTGCATCTGTCTGTGATAGGATGTGTCTAATTTTTGTAATATTACGTAAATGAAAGAAGGCTGTCCTGGAGGTCTGCTTTATGTGGGAAAAGATAACTCCAAGATTCCTGACAGTGGTGCTAGAGGCCAAGGTAATGCCATCTAGAGTAACTTTATCTTTAGACAGTGCGTCTCTGAGGTTTTTGGGGCCAAGTACAAGAATTTCATTTTTTTCTGAGTATAGCAGCAGAAAATTGATTTTATGTCCTTAAGACATGTTTGTAATTTAGATAAATGATTAACATGTTAACATGCTGGCATTAGCGTTTCGCTCAAAGCACCACTGTGCAGTCTCACAGAGCTGCTAGCATAGCTAGCAAGGCCTGTTGAATAGCTGGATTTTAGCATCTGCTGCTGTTGAGCAAGGCACTTAAGCCCCAAACTACTATAGTATAGTTGCTCAGCAGCTATCAGTTGCAATGTCTAGCTGCAGCGCTGCTTGAGCTTGCACTTGTGTGTGTTTGTGTGTATGGATGAGATGAATTTTTAATGATCCTCATGGGAAAACTGAGTCACAGGGTCAATAATAATAGGATACAGCAAAGGAAAAAAAGAATATAATGAATGATAAGTATGAATGAATCACAGCATTGAAAGGGTTTGCAGAATAAGAGCAGCACAACATAATGAGACTGGAATTAAATAAAAAAATGTGTGATATGGGATTCATACAGTAAGGCTGTGATATTTGATGTATGAGTGATATGAGATTTATACAGTAAGTGTAAAATTATTATCATATCAAGATGTTTTTAAATCTATGCATATGTGCATTTTGTCCCAAGCTGTTCTCATATTGCACAAGCCAGCGTGGGCAGTGCTGATGTTTAAAACACTAGCCAAGAGGGAGAGAGAGGAAAAAAACAAAACACTGATTTATTCTGTTGTGTGACTCCTCCAACAAAAACAAATAGAAAGGAAAAATAAGGATAGAACAGGGAAAGAAGAAAACTTGTGTTGGACTACCAGCACCTCAGGGCAAGAGAGATCTGTGGTTTGTGCATCTGCTTTGAATACAGAACACAGGCTGCAGTAATGGCAGTCAGAGCATAGGGAGGCACACACACATGCACGTAAGCAGTGATACGTACGAACAGCTGCACACACACACCTTGGAGAGACACATGTTTATTACCTAGACAGCAAGACCTGAAAATCTGAGTTCAGTATCCCATCATTTATCAGGCAAGTGAAATAATCAATGTTTGCCTAATTAGACCTTCCTGTCTGTTTTCTGTGGGCTGTTTCTTTATAACATCAGTTTTAAAAAACAAACGAATGAGTAAAATTAGGTATAAACTTTAACATTTCAATGTGTAACAACTGACTATTACTGTATTGATGAGGAAAATAAGTACCAATAGGAGGACAATACAGGGAAAGTTTAAAACATATACGTATTTTCCCCCTTACCTGTAGTTCTATTTATCCATCTAGTTTTGGTGTGAGTTGCCGAGGTTTGGAGATATTGGGCGTAGAGATGTCTATCCTCCAACAATATGGCACTCCGCTTGTGGTGCTCGAGCCTCTCCTCCATGAGTAGATGCACGCTTCCTTCTGCACGGTGATACATAAAATCCACATAATTTATCATACACAAGTTAGTATCATGGATCACATTAAAACCATATTTACTCAAATAGTATTTAGCTAGTGATAACGTTGCTGCACGGCAATGCCTGACAAAGTAACCTGCAAGCCATTCAATTTACTAGCTAGATCCTGGGAGTTTGGGTGAGTTAGCTGATTCAATTCAATTCAATTCAATTTTATTTGTATAGCGCCAATTCATAACAGAAGTTATCTCAGGACACTTTTCAAATAGAGCAGGTCTAGACCGAACTCTTTAACATTAATTACAGAGACCCAACAGTACCACCATGAGCAAGCACTTGGCGACAAGGGCAAGGAAAAACTGCCTGTTAAAAGGCAGAAACCTAGGACAGATCCTCCGGCTCTAGGTGGGTGGTCGTCTGTCTCGACCAGTTGGGGTGAGAGAGAGAGAGAGAGAGAGAGAGAGAGAGAGAGAGAGCGACAGACAGACAGGTGCACAGCAACAACAGTATTGGCAATGGCAGTCAAGCAGGACCATGGCAGGAGGCTCCACCAGGATCCATGAGAACCTGCGAGACGAGAAAGCACAAGAACTCCGGGGAAGAAGTGGAGTTAGTAACATGCATTAAAGGGACATGAATGAGTGCAGAAAGAGAGAGGAAGAGAGTAGCTCAGTGCACCATGGGAAATCCCCCGATAGTCTAGGCCTATAGCAGCATAACTAAGGGATGGTTCAGGACTCACCTGATCCAGCCCTAACTATAAGCTTTATCAAAGAGGAATGTCTTAAGCCTACTCTTGAATGTGGTGAGGGTGTCTGCCTCCCGAACCACAACTGGAAGCTGGTTCCACAGGAGAGGAGCTTGGTAACTGAAGGCTCTGGCTCCTGTTCTACTTTTTAGAGACTATAGGAACCACAAGTAGCCCAGCATTCAGAGAACGTAGTGTTCTAGTGGGGTAATAGGGTACTATGAGCTCTTTAAGATATGAAGGGGCCTGACCATGAAGAGCTTTATAGGTGAGGAGGAGGATTTTAAATTCAATTCTACATTTTATAGGGAGCCAATGCAGAGAAGCTAGTACAGGAGAGATGTGATCTCTTTTTCTAGTTCCTGTCAGTACTCGTGCTGCAGCGTTCTGAATTAATTGGAGCGTTTTAATGGACTTATTGGGGCAACCTGATAATAAAGAGTTGCAGTAATCCAGCCTTGAAGTAACAAATGCATGGATTAGTTTTTCTGCATCTGTCTGTGATAGTATGTGTCTAATTTTTGTAATATTACGTAAATGAAAGAAGGCAGTCCTAGAGGTCTGCTTTATGTGGGAGTTAAATGACAAATCCTGATCAAAGATAACTCCAAGATTCCTGACAGTGGTGCTAGAGGCCAAGTTAATGCCATCTAGAGTGACTATATCTTTAGACAATGATGTTGTCCACTCAAGGCAGTATTGTGCTACATTAGCTTGCTAGCAATTTATCTATGTTAGCAAGCAAGCAAATGATAGCATTTGCAAGAATCCACCTGAACGAAAACAACCAGTCAGAGCCGAGAAAGATATAAAGACACTTTGTGTTGGAAGCTTGAAGATAATTGATTGTTGAGTTTCATTCCCAGGGTTCCAAAGTCTGTATTCGACGCCCTGGGAATGAGACTCAACAATCAACTATCTTTCTTGGCTTTGAATGGTTGTTTTCTTTCAGGCCCAGTGGATTCACTAGGAGGAGCCTGAGGAACCAGATTTTTTCACAGATTATCTGTCTCATGTTCTACTGTCAGGATATAGTGAAAGTCAAATATGACGAAAAGTTATTTTTATAAAAGTTACCTACTGCAGCTTTAATCAGTCCACAGGCAACCAAGAAAGTCAGGACATGTCTCGTTTTTTAATTTACTTTACCACAATAAAAAGTGATAATACAAATACTATAAACAATACAATAAAGTAATACATCAAAATAATATGTAAAACCCCATCCAGTCTCATGTCCATACACACAGTAGAAGAAACAGAGCGGTGTTTTGTGTTAGAGTTTGCACTAACCTACATTATGCAACATAATAAAGCACCACAAATCATTACACAAATGATCAATCATCAACTGAAACAATTAGCCTATCACACCGCTATTCAGAGGCCTGTGCTCCCCAGTTGTAGCTGAGCACACAATGACACAACACAGCATGGGGACGACCACATCTGGAGAGCTGTGTGCAATAAACCCATTCAGCGTGAAAGCAGTCATTATCCTCATTTTATCGACATGTAAGAACAATTAAGCCAGAGGCAAAACAGCTCGACAGCGTTTAAGAGCAAGGAAACAGTTGACATAAAAAGGCCAAATCATTTTGTCTCACATTTCTCTCCATAGCATCAAATGGGGGGAGACAATCGGGATGAGATCAGGTGTTGTTTTCCAACTGACAGTATCTATCATCTACCTTCAGCTTCTTTTTCACTAAACATCTGAGTGCTCATTGGCTTAGTGTGGTTCTGTCAGCACAATAAGTGATAGACTGTGTATCACACATGGGGGCCGTTAAGCATGCTGTGACCAATGTATATCCAAATGCATTTCTCACCTTCCATCCATAGGGAAGTTCATTCATTGCATTCCCTGATTCATTAAAACTTAGTTGGAAACAAATTTCTGGTGTGTTTGTGAGACTTGAATGTTGGTTGTCAAACAATCAAACCTCAAACAAGCATAGGCCTGTGTTCTGACTTGGATTAAACAGCATGCTATCTTATGGTTTTAAATGCACCTCGCGAAAAGAGAGAGACACGGTTTCAGCACCACAGACAGAGACAGAGATTTAACTGGATTTAAATACACCATGACCCCGCGAGCTCTAGTAAATGTAGCGTGAAATATTGTCCTACGAGTGATGTTCGCCGCGAAAACCTGTAGTCAGCCCTGTTTCTATATAGTTGGAGGCCTGTTAACTTTCTTGCAACTCCCAACAGCTCCCTGATTTCCTTGCAAACCTTGTTCTATTCTTATAAAAAGGGGGCTATGGATCATATGAGACAGTGGTTCTCAACCTAGGGGTCGGGACTCCCACAAGGGGTCGCAAGGCCTTCTTGATTTTAAGGGGTGTAAAAACTTAAATACACAGTAGGCCTATATATCAGCATTTAATTCATTTCTGTAAAGAAATTATTTCTAAAGTTAAGTTTATTTTCTAATATATAACCTACAATTCCTGAACCTGAAGTTATATTCACAAAGCCTTCTCTCATAAACAGCCTCATCCTGCATTAGAAAACTCTTAAAAGTAACAACCAAAGAGTGAAAAGAACAATTAGAATAAACACTGAATTTTCAAAAAAGAAGCATTAAGTATGTATGATTGTTAAGATTTAAAAAAAAAAAAAAACATAATACAGACAGGGAATTGTATAAAATGTTCATAAAAATATCACCTCTGATCAGTATTCACAGTAAATAATCTGCTCAGCATTCATCCAAATCACTAATTTTATACAAACTTCGTGCAGTTATTGTGTTCACTGTTTGGGTTCAGTGTATAGTTTATCAGTTGTTCTTGAATATGAAATTAAATATCCATAAAATATGTCACTTAGTTTACTCAATTAAAGAGTCACTGGTACAGTATTAGATGTGCCACCTCTCCATCATGGTTTCTGGTAGAAAGTCCCAGTTTCTAAAGCAGTGGTTTTCAAAGAGGAGTTTGGGGTCCCTAAGGTCCTTGAGTGGGTTGTAGGGAATCTTCAGCAAAAGGAGAAATAGAATATTTTAACTTTTTTGGTTGTTGGAGCAACAAAGGAATACTGGCAATTGGCCATTTTGATTGACTGTAATTTATAGTGATCTTAGTTTGGTGGGTCGGTAGTCGGCATGTGTGGTCAAAAAAAGAAATTTCATTTAAATGCTTATCTAATGTCTGACTTGTATTTTGACAGAAAAGCTTCCACAAATCGCCTGTTCTGTAGGTCTCACTTATTTTGTGTGCAGTTATGATATTAATTTTATTTATATTCACAAGAATCAACCGCTCGTAGTTGTGAAGTTCATAAAAAGTTTATTATTAGAGTAATGTGCTCTGTTTTTAAGGAGGAAAATATATGTATATATTATGTCAAAAAAGCTTATGATGACATTTTATGAGCTTACTAGCCTATTTGAAAAAGTACATTTTATAAAAGTGGGTAAAGACTTAGTGACCATGGGAAAATGTGGGTCTCAAGGTGAGACCAATTAAGAACCACTGCTCTAAAGCCCTAAAGGCAAACTTCTCCCACATGCTCATGTTGACTGCTGACTATCTCACATGACCAGACCTCCACACTTTGTTTTAACAAGTTTGAGGTGGAGCGTGTGTGAAAGTAGGCACAAAGCAGGTTAGGATATCTTCAGTGGGAAAAACTGAAACAATCGCTTCCAGGTAGAAGGATTAAGTTTAAACATATCAGGTCAACAGAGAAAAATAGGGAGTCTGGTTGAGCATCTTTCAGAACCATGGATAGAGACAGTTAGACTGGGTCTGAATCTGTTAGGGCTCCATGGGGAGTGAAACAGTCACACTGGACTGAAATGCATCAGCACCATGAAAGGGACATAAGAATAGGTTTGAACATTTCATTACCATGGAGAGAGACAGAGACTAGGCCTGACACAGTTCAGCTATGTGAAAAACCATTACATATATATAAATCTGTCTATCAGTCTCCTGAAAGTGTCTTCCTTTTTTGTGCCCATTTGTAGATGGGATTTTTGTATTGCGTTAATTTTCCCCTCAAGCTCCAGTAGTGCAGAGAAGAGGCTGCCACTTGGGATACCGATGTTCTTTAATGGCCTGATGATGTGTGAAGCCCACACCTGTGCCGTCTGGTCCAAGTCATCCTTGGCTTTTATAAATATAATTTTAAAGATGGCGATTCCAGATTTCCAAGCCCAACCCTCTGACAATCCAAATACAGTAATCATCCTTTTTGAAACCAAGGACAATATCTAAGTAGATTTTAATCAGTTTCTAACAGTTACTTATATAGGTAAAGGATTCCAAAGGTTTGCTGCTCTCACATAAAACACTGTTTTAGATTTAAAAGATTTTAAAACGTGGACAGGGGACAGGGAAGAAGAGCATCAGGGTTTTATTCTTCTCAACCGAAACTCTTAAATGTTAAAATAGAAGCGTTATAAAAGCTGGAAGCTATCACAAGTTTACATTTTGAATGTGGTTTAATTATAACTAATATTATTTTTCTATCAGGTGAAATTAAGTGTACTCCACTACAATAAAATATTAAATGTCAGTTAATATGAAAGGGTCTCTCACAGAGTTAATTAAAAACTGTTGGGTCTCTGTAAATAATGTTATAAGGAGTTCGGTCTAGACCTGCTCTATTTGAAAAGTGTCCTGAGATAACTTCTGTTATGAATTGGCGCTTGAATTGAATTGAATTGTTTTTATAATGCATTTGAATTGGACAATAGAGTTCTATATGTCTCTATAACTAGTTTTTACTTTTCTCTATTCATCTATACTTATTACTGTCCTCGTGCTGCTGCAACACCTGAATTTGCCTTCTTGGGATCAATATAAGCTTATTTTATCTTTAAGTGTCTGTTTATATATTAAGTCTACTGGCTTTGATATGAAAATAAACAGTTTGGGACCAACTTGTAAAGCAATAGCTAATGTGTAAGAATCATTGCATGCATGTGCAGTTTTGCAGTTTGTAGATAAGGCCTGGTTATCCAAAGCTGAATGAGGAAAACCTAAAGGTCCAGTGTGTAACATTGAGGAGGATCTATTGTCAGTAATGGAATATAATATTCCAGCTATGTGTTCATTAGGGTATAATCATCTGGAAATACGTTACCTTAGAATGAGCTGTTTTTATCTACAGAGGGAACGGGTCCTCTTCTACGAAGTCTGCCATGTTTAACCGCCATTGTTCTACAGTAGCCCAGAATGGACAAACCAAACACTGGTTCTAGTTGGACAATGACTTCCCTCTTTGAAGAGTTTTTTTGAGGATGTTGAATATGTACGCTTGATGTTCACCATAGAGCCCAACCAATCCCTTTACTGATTTTAGAGGGGAAAAATTAACAGATTACTAATATGGCCGCCGATATAGGGAACTTTTGAGCTAGATGAGAATAGACCATTTCTAAGTTCATTGTGCACCAATTTGACTTTACAAAGGTTCTTAGAAGACAGCTTTCTTAAACAAATAACATGTTAAATAATTTAACGTTGTCAAACAATTCTAGTTGAAATTGCTGAGAGCTGCTTCTTCTCTCGTCTGTGCTGCTTGCTATAGTATTGTAAATCACAGCGCACTCTGCTGGACAAACTTTGCAGTGACACAAATATATTACCACAAGCATTTCTTTTTGCCGCATATTGGATAAAATAGACACTCAAACCAATATTAAATGTCTGCAATAGGCGGAATAGGCCCTAATGTTACAGACAAACGGATATATCAGTGGGGTTCTGGCAATACATTGATATGGCCTTAGTGTGAAACTATTTATATAAGTTTAAAAAAAAATCCCACAGCAGGTCTTTAAGGACTCAATAAATCGAACAAATGAATTATGCAGCTATATTATATACATCTGTCTTTCATGTCCTTCATCAACTTCACTTCTGTGTGTTTGCATGTGTGAATTATCAGCACAATAGAGATGCACTGTATATCCTCCCAAACAAACAAGCTGCCTCTGAAGAATTACTGCAGCGTCTCGCCCAAAGCCTTGCCTTCCTCCCTGTCTCATCGGTGCCTACTTCCACCCCCGCCTCTTATATTTCTGCCTGAGACTCAAAGACACAGCAGTTATTTATTTCTTGTTGGAGATTCATTACTTGTTGCTGGCGTACTTTGAATGGTTGGTGTGGGCTTAATAAATTCAGGCTCTCTTCTCCCGCCTACTTCTACACAGCTCCCCACCTCAGCTAGTCCAGGAAGATTGTCTGTGTGTGTGGTTGCCGCTGGGGTCTCCAGCTAGTGGAGCGCCACAGAAGTCTCTGTTTCAGGACTTACCCGGTCTATGCTCTCTATATTAAGATCATTTAATCAGGAAGCTGGACCGTTTGAGCCATGCACAAACACACACACATACACACATACAACACAACGGCCGTCCTGACAGACTCCAGCTTTTTAGAGTTTTTTTCTATTTCTCTTTTTCTTTTTTTTCTCTCTTTTCACTCTCTTCCTTCTTCTCTTCATCCTCCTCAGGAACATTTTCGTCAAATGAAAAAGGCCAGCAGCATACAAGACACCAACCTGAAAATAACTCATCTGAAAAATACTGGCTAGCTAGAAAATATTATTCACCTCGGATAAATATGACCAGAAATATGATTCACCTTAACAGTCAGATGATAAATATGGTGAGACAGACTGTTATGAGGTGGTAAAAACCACCAAAATACTGCACACCTCAGCATTCCTAGACTTAAAACTCTGACAATGGTGCATGTATTCTGTTCAACCAACTAAACTGTATGGATTTGTACTCGGAATGGGTGGGGCTTGAATTGGTATGGGTGTGACAACAACAAGGGTTTGGAATAGAAATTGATTGCGGTCTTGCCTTCCAAGCATTTGACCTGGGTTTGATTCTTAAGCACCTACCCACCCACTGCTTATCTTGATGAACCAACTACTAATCAGAGTCAGAATGAGAAATACTTTAATAATCCCAGGGGAAAATGACTTAGTAATCCCTACATGTGACTTCTTAGTAATCAGGAGAGGCCTGTTTAGTGGATGTGTAGTGAAAACAGCAGGTCCAATTGCCTTTGACTAACTAATTTTAGATACATCTACTCTGTGTAGTCGTTCAGAAGGTTGTATAGTCAGTCGTACTCTTACTACTACTAAGCTCAAGGCAAGTTCATCTACATCCCTTTGTCTACCCTGGTGCTGTGGCTCAGGAGGTAGAGCGGGTCACCCACTAATCAGAAGGTTGCCAGTTTGATCCCCTGTCCCTCCCGCTGCATGTCAAAGTGTCCTTGAGCAAGATACTGAACCCCAAATTGCTCCTGATGCGGTGTATGAATGAGTAGTAGTTTCTCTTTCTGTGTGTGTTCTGTTCGAATGTGACATATAGCGTAAAGTGCTTGAGTGGTCGGAAGACTAGAAGGACACTATACAAGTACATACATTTACATATTCTGTCCTTTTGCGTGCTCTGTGCATCTCTGCCGTTCTTCCAGTTTTTGTACATGGGATGTAGCTCAGTGGTAGAGCACATGAAGTTGCTATATTAATTACAAAAAACTATTAACAGAACAGCCTTAGAACTGAGCTTCAGTCCAATGTTGTTGATCACAAGAGTAAAGGCCTTTGCACACCAACCCTCTGATCAAAATTGTTACACACACAAAAACATTACTACTCTGTTTGTTGCAAAATTCACAATACGAGACAGAGTCAGTTTTAAACAATTTGTGATGAAAAATACAGACTAGGTGTGCTAAGGCCTCAAGAGAACATGTTTCTTTTTTTTTTTTTTAAAGTTGAGGATATTAACACATTTACTCTGATGATACTTGAACTTGAGACCTGCTGATATTAAGTTATGTGTATCGGATACTCATTTCAGCCTAGTACTCACTCAACCCTACCGGCCACATAGGGTCAGTATACAGCAACCACAATAAATCGATGGTATATTAAAGTGGCCGTACATACAATTTACTTAACTCAAAAAAGTGGATTGAGTTATTAATAGGAGAACAGTACTGTAAAGTCACTAAAGATGGGCATACACTGTACCATTTGAGCCCAGTTCTGGCACAATATTTGAGCCGCAAGACTCATTTAGGAGCTGGACAGAAAATACAGAAGCTGGGCGAGCTGTGGCAACAGCATGCGTGCCTGTTTGATTTTTCTTCCTCTTAACTTGACCGATACGAGTCCATATATGCGCTGGTTGGAAGCTCATTTCTGCCTTGTTAGCAATTGCTAGCAAACAAACTTCTGCCTCTGAGCTTTCAATTAAAACTTTATTGAACAATAATGTCCTGGCTTGACAATCAGACCGTACAGTGTGAGCACATAAATCTTTGCATCGCAGACAATTTACTCATACAGTAGGAGTTCTAAAGCCCAGCTTAAGGTCCTTTGCACGCCTTGGTTATTATAATGCTATTGATCCAAGAATTCAGGCCCTTTCTGTACAGTCCTTGGCTGCTCCTGAATGTAAAATGTAAATAAGAATTAGACAGTGAAGACCAGGACATGACAAGTACATGACATCCTTTCATAATATGACTGAAACAAGCCGGCGCACATCAAAAGTCTTATATTGCACAGTCAAAAGACAGCAGAGGCAAGGTTTGACTATTTGCATTCATAGGAAATATGCCTTAAGCATGTTCACAAATTCACTCTGACAGTCTGTTCATGCATCTGTAGAGAATGGAACCATTCACCTAATCAGTCTGCCAATTATTTTATACGGGCTGCATTATTCAGAACCTGGGGTCTTTTCTGTCTGAGTTTCAATGTTCTCCCCATGTCTGCATGGGTTTCCTCCAGATGTTCCAGCTTCCACCCACAGTCCAAAAACATGCAGTTTAGGTTGGTGACTCTAAATAGCTCGTAGGTGTAGTGTTGTCTGTCTTCATTTGCCCTGTGATTGACTGGTGACCTGTCCAGGGTACACCCTGCCTCTCACCCAGTGTCAGCTGGGATCAACTCCAGCCCCTTGCAACACTCAAGAATAAGCACAAGTATAATTAATAGATGGATGCATTATTCAGGAATGCAGGAAAATCCTATGTTAACTTGAGCTAAAAGCCAATAACAGGGGTGTGTTAGTATGTAAGTAGTTAAAGGTCCAACATTTAGCAAGATCTGTCGGCAGAAATGGAATATAATATTAATTGGTATGTTTTCATTAGTGTATAATGAACTGGAAATAAGAATCATTGTGTTTTCGTTACCTTTGAATGAGCTGTTTTTGTCTACAGAAGGAGAATGTCATATTTTATGTTGGAGTCTGCCATGTGGAACCACAATGTTTCTACAGTAGAATGGACAAACCAAATACTGGCTCTAGATTGCAGGTTTTTGTGAGTTTCAAGGCCACCATAGTTTCTCCTTCATACTTAGGTGAGCTGTATTAAAATGGTTGCAATCTGCAACTTCACCACAAGATGCCACTATATCCTTCACACTGGTCCTTTAAGTTGCATAAGAGGATTAATGCAGCAGCCCAGGGTTCGAATCCGACTTGTGGCCCTTTGCTGCGTGTCATCCCCTCTCTCTACCCACCTTTCCTGTCTATCTTCAGCTGTCACTATCTATTAAAAAGGCAATAAAAAAGATTTTACACCAATATGGGCAATGTATCTGGAAAATAAATGTCATATTTTGGAGGAAAAAAATCATGAAATTGTGTTTATTTTAGACTAGATACATTAGAACATATCACTTAATTAATTTCCCAAAACATCTATATGTACTTGCCCATTTGAGGGTACATATTTTCTATATTATTGGTTCAGTGACCACTATTTGTATAAGATATAGTGATAATTCTATAACTGTAATAGACAGATGTTAGAGAATGTTACCCTTAGCAATGACTGTGCCTTGTCCAAACATAACCATAAATTAGAAATCATGCTTTAGCTGCCAGTACCAGACATTGTTGGAAAACAAATTAAATATGTGTATATATATATACAGAGAATGAACATTTTGTGATTTCATTAATTAAAAACCTTTAATATTATGTTGGTGGAAGTAATGCAATCAGGGTTGCATCCCACTGGTTTTCTAAATGTTTAAATAGAAGTGTATAAATGGGTGTTAAAATTAAACATGCACATGAAGTCTAACTTCAGTGTGTTTGACAAAGTCCTCTGAGTGTATAGGCCCTGGTGGGAACTGGCATCATATCAGAGGTGGATGACACTGACTGGGTGATATGTGAATCTTTATTGAGAACTCCACTCAAGATATAAGCAAACAAATATATTGGTCCAACCCCAGAGTGTATGTTTATTCTGAATTGATGATATTCCTTAACACGGCTCACAGATCAGTACTGGTGCAGCTTCTCGCACAGTGTTCCTCAAGAACCCAAAGTCATCAACAGTGAAAGGAGGAGCCAGCAGACACCATCCCCACACATCCCCCACCCCCACACATCCCCCCTCTTGCTCGGTGTCGTGCTGGCTTCTGATGCCATTTTAACTGTCACACTTGGAAAGGTCAGCTTTACCTTGCTCCGGCTGCACACGCTCTCTGGCTGAGCTGCAATTACTGACAGCCACACATGCACATATTGAGAAATATTAGCATGCTCACTCCTGTTCTCTCTTTCTCTCTCTCTCTCTCTTTCTCATACACACATACACACACTGAGCAGCCATGGCTCCTGTCTTCACCATCTATAACACCATTGATTGATGCTAACTCATTAAAACAAATTGAGCTTCTTTGCAAAGGAGAACTTGTTGAGCTGCCTTCATCTCATCCTTCTGCCCCTTATAGTCAGCACTATATGCTCACTGACATATCCAGCCTGAGGTCACACTCAGTGAGGAACCAACAACTGGAACCATACAGTTGGTAATGAAACTGAAAATTATATTTAATATTTTATTCAGGTAACGCTGCGTTGCACCGGTCGCCTGTCAATGGCATCATATCCCCTTTGTGCCTGTGTCAGCGTTGTGGTTGTCTGCCAGAAGCTGTCATACATTGACTGTTTATCCAGTTTGAAGCCACATTGTTACCATCCACTGTTTAGATCTTGGTGCTTTTCAACTCTAGATTTGAACCGGATGAAGGATTTTAGTCATTGGACGTCTGGATCTTAAGTTATCAGAGAAACAAGCTGAGCTAACGTTAGCGGCTCGCAGCCCCTCCGGGACGTCCTTTGTCTGTCCAACAGCGTGGGAGAAACAGTGATTTTTAAGGTGGAACTGCTTTATTCAGTGTTTTTACTGAATTTAATCTTTCTCTGATTGGTTGTTTTTGTTCAGGCCCGGTGGATTCTTGCAAATTCTATTAGGAGCACTTTTTCCCAGATTATCTGTCTCGTGTACTACTGTAAGGATATAGTGAAAGTTTCAGCATTTTCCATAAAACACAACACAGTATTTTCAATTTGAAGCTTTGTGACTCCTCTTCCATTTTTCTACAGAGGCAGTTGTAATTCCCAGGGTGCCAACTACTGCATGTTAATATTAAAGTGCCAGATTTTGAAAAGGAGTTTGGTCTGTAGAGGTGCAGAGATTTAAAGAATAACTAAAGATTAAAGATTAAAGATTTTTAGAATAACAGTGATGTAGCTGATGTAAAGTTAGGCTATTACTGATGCATGATCCATGCATGAGGGTAATTCATCAGTAATTAACTAAAGATACTGGCATGCATTTATTCTACATGCTATAGCTACCACTGAAGCATTGTCTCATCATAAACCCCTCTCACTAACTCAGATATCAGAAAAATGCCATTATTCATATCCCTGTTTTGTAGTCAGCATATGTGACCCCCCCAACTCTTGAGAAAAAGTGAGCTCCCCCAAAGTAGTGGTATAGTTCACACACTGGTAACTCCTGATCATCTCTGACACCAAAACTGCACTGCACCACTTGATCCTAGCTGACGCACCTCCCACTGCGCCTCTCCAACCACATCAGCACAGTCAGGTTGACAGCGAGCCACCAAAATACCAACCAGGCCAGCCATCTTTACATTTCTCCACTTTGAGATGACTGACAGAGAGATCAAGGTAATTAGTTTTTTCCTGCGCAGAACTCTTTAGTGTAGAGTCATCAGTTGCAAATGTGATAATACTATAATGTGGAATAAATCAGGAATAGGGTTTCTGTGAAGAAGCTATTCACTTTGCTTTCAGTGAGAACTGCTTTCATGAATATGTATAATGAAGTTGTCGCATTTCATTTACGCTCTCATTCCTAAAAGAAAGCTTAAAAAAATGACAAACTCATTACTGGAGCCCACATTTCCATCAAAATGTGATTTCTTTGTGGCATAAAAGTGGCTTTTCAAACACTATCAAATGAACGCAGGCTCTAACAAGGCTAACCTTGTACTCATCCTCCGAAATCCTTATTTTTTTCTTGAGGTATTCAGAAGACTCGGCCTCCATCTCTCTGGGGCTTCATTATCAAGAGTGACTTTTGTGCCTGTTGAAGAGGTTTCACCGTTATGTGTAGCGTTATTCAAATTGTAATAAGGCCTTTCAGAATCTGACCCCCCCCGCACTTCTGTCTCTCTTCATCTTCTGTCAGTGTGTGTCTCGTTTCCAGCCATCCCTCCATCCTCCCTCTCTCTCTCTCTCTCCAGGGCTCAGGTGTACTTTACCATCGGCAGCACCTGGTCATCTTTAATTACGACCTCAGCTCTGATCAGCCGCTGATGGGCCTGGAAGAGGAAGATAGAGGAAGATCTCTGGAGAGGAGTGCTGTGTTTCTACTCCTCCTGCCTCTTACACGGCCACTCTTTTCTTTATTTTCTGTTCTTCGGGCAGTCCCTCGTGAGCGTTCTGGGTGAATCTGCCATGAAAAACACCGTCAAGCTGTCAACGTATACTAATGGGTCCAAATGACACCTCGGAATTAAAAATATTGGAAATATTCCTCTTCAGTTTGAGGGTGTATCCAAAGGGTTGTTATTATTTATTGTTTTTAAAGTTTGCTATTATTATTATTATTATTATTATAGTTATTTCACTATTACAAAGCTGTGGTTAGTTTTGTTCGAAGGCTTAAATAATGAAAATCTCTGAAACAGAAAATATTGAATTGTCAGATTTTTCTAGACAATGCATGGATAATGTGAACAACGATATCTAAATTTAGTGCAAATTTGAACATAATTTCCAGAAAAGTAGCTAAATAAAATGTGACTGAATGCAGATTTTTTCCCCACTGTTTCCAACTATGACTGTTATGTGACCTTTAAGAGTTGTGTATGAGGGGCCGTACAAGACATTATTCATTCTGGCCCTCTCACATACATACATTCTCCTTTCACATACATATATTTTCACTCACACATTGATATATTTTCACTCACACATTCATATATTTTTGTTCTCATGCATATGCAATCAATTTATACATCTATTATAAATAATGTATGTATGTAAGAGAAGAATATATGTGTGTGTGTGTGAGAAGAATATATGTGTGTATATGTGTGTGTGTGAGACAAAGTATACATGAAACAGAAGGACAATAGTGGAAACGGAAGGCAGGCCATTTTATCGCGCTGTGATTGGCTGATAAATTGGCGCGAGGTCATGTACAGGTCACGATTAACATGGAAGGGAGAGAGGAGACCCGTGCACTGCAGCAAGCCGTTGGGGTATTAACAATCATCATCTGAAACGGTCACATCGTTGTCCTCGTCCCTTGAGCAGCGGAGGACAAGCTCATCAGAACCTAACATTACTCACAGCACGGCGGAAAGTGAGACGAGAGAACTTTTCAGACCTCGAAACTCCCAAGTCGCTCCCGCAGCCAGAGCAGC
Source organism: Dicentrarchus labrax (assembly GCF_905237075.1). Lineage (NCBI taxonomy): Eukaryota > Metazoa > Chordata > Actinopteri > Moronidae > Dicentrarchus > Dicentrarchus labrax. Next base: position 2,211,144 of record NW_026136709.1, read on the forward strand.
TAACGTTAACGATTCACAAGGACAAACTGGAGGATTGCGGCAGTCTTTACGATATGAGACACAGCTACACTTTGGCAACTGGGGCTCCCGGAAAAGGAAAAGGTAAGAAAAACGTAGCCTTACATGGTAACTTAACTGGAAGTTACTAAATCCCAAATGCTCGTTTGCTTATTTGGCTACAGTCAATGTGTATGTTACATGTTCGTAAAACCCGTAAATGTTCATAGAAAAAACAATAAAGGCAATTAAACAATCTTCAAATGACAGAAAACATCGAAGGCTGTTTTGTACTTTTGAGTAGTTTTTATAAAATGGGTGTAAATGATTCTCTGTGTCACTCTTAGGTTAAGTTGGTAATCTTATAATAATGTGTCTAACGTTAGCGGTAGCTATATTACCTAACGACAGCTGTGGTTAAGGTATTGTCATTTTCAGTTAATAGTTCAACTTCACGTTAAGTTGACCTAAGGGCAAATCAAGGTATGTGTAAGGTTCTAGAGCATTATAGAGCAGGTGAGGAGAGACATGGCTGACACTCTCCCAGCTCCATCATATTTTATCTTTCAGTAGATTATATAATATATCTTTTAACATCATAATTGATCGAGTCCGTCGTCAGACGACTGTGTGGATATCAAAAGGTTAGGATGTTGACGATAACCAAAACTGCTAACTGCAACTTTTAGTATTTTGAGCGTCCTGGAATTCTAGCTTCTAATTCTAGCTTGCGTAGCTAAAGTGAAGAGTTGTCAGCAGTAGCAGGTTCAGTCAGTCCATATCAAAATATTGTTAGAACATGCAGTATGTTTAATGGAATGTAGAGCAGAAATACAGAACATTTTCACATTTCTTTCATTCCTAAATGACAGTAGAGGGTTACTAATGTAACTAATGTAACCCTCTAAAAATATAAATGCCCATCTAAAGTACAAGGAGTTTTATTGCAGTCTGCTGTTTGGGCAGCCTTCTTTGTCTTGTTGTTGTTTATCCATCAGCTTGTTAATTTAAATGAATCAAATAATTGTATGTACTAGTATGCACCAGTATTAGTGCAACATTAAAGGGCATGCAATTAAGGACACGTCTGCTTTGTTTTGTAGGGCCAAAACACATTATCACGATACTTTCAACAAAGATGTCATCCTTCTTCCAAAACCATCGAGCAGTGCTGTCGTTGGGCATTGCACAAAGCAACAGTTACATGAACAGGGACATATATTGAATGGATTGGAATTCCCAAAATCCTGGGACCAGAGCACTGTCACTGAACAAATATGGGATGCCTTTGGAGAAAAACTCTCTACTGATGTAAACTGTGCTTCTAAATGACTAACTGAAATTAGCAGTGGCATGAATTATTCTGGCAGGAATTATTCTTTTATTTATTATAAATTATGTTGTGTCCATCTCAAAAGAGGAAATGGAACACAGACTGGTCAGTTTCACTGTGTCTTGTGCAAAAAAGTTAGTTTGGGCCTGTTTTTTTCTTAAAACTTTTGCAATTTTACCTGCTGTTTTTCAGCCTGGAGTTTCTGATGGCATGTGGCAACAGACTGATTTCACCCAAACTGCGTGCCGGACAGATATAAACCCACTGTTATAATAACCCATAAGTGGTGCATAAACATGCATGCATTAAGGTCAAATCTTGTCAGTTAGCTCTGACCTTTGGTAGCTGATTCTCTTTTATGAAGTCCTTCAAGTTGAACCGCCATGTTTCTACAGCATCCCAGAATAGACGAACACTGGTTCTATGGCCTTTTTAAGAGTGCCACCATAGTTTCTCCTAAACATTTGGAAGGCGAGTTATTCAGTTGGTTGAAATCTAGAACCTAACTGCTAGATGCCACTAAATCCTATATACTGGTCCTTGAATGTCAAACCATATAAAGTAATTCTTAGAAATATAATAAATATAGATCTGGTGTTTCCAGGTAATATTCAGTTTAGAGTAGACATTTAGTATATCTGAAATATATGCTGATATGTTTCTTATGTCTTTCCAAGGATGATAGCAGTGGCTATAGCAGTGGCGACAACAATTGTGAGGAAATCACTGGTTCAGCAAGGCAGCTACGCTCCTCATCTCTAACACGAGATAGACCCTCATATGCATCTTCAGAGAACTTCACCAGTCCAATGACTGTCTCCCCACCAAACTGTGCTTCTGCAGTTCAACATTTTACCTCATCACTTGGGTGTGGAGAGATATTTACTCAAACTTATTCTTTCACCTCCCAAAGCAGTATATCTCCCAACTGCAGCAGCATTTCAGCATGAATTATTCTAAATACACATTTGTTGCATCTTTGTTAAAACAATAAGGTGCTAATATCTTAAGTACAGTTCAGATTTTAATAAAGTTCTATGAAGGCAATAAAAACACTTTAAATATAGAAAGGTATTGTGTAGTAAGCTTAAAATGGTTTAGAACTTTGTTCTATATTTTAGCCACGATGTTTGCTAGTAATCTTGAAACCAAACTGAATTTAAAGAGCTTGTTTTCACTGATAAGTAAGTTCATTTGTAAATTGTTTTAATTTACATAGTGTTGTTCACCACTCCCTGCCTGGTCCAAGATAGGAGGACAACACCTCTTATATAAGTGGAGGAGGTCACCTTTAGCATACTTGTACTGAAACAAAGGCAAGTTCAATTGTTAAATATTATATACGTGTAGTAGAGTGAATGATTTGTAATGATTTTCTTCTCCCACCACATCAAGGCCCTGATTTAAAGCAAGTAATATATATGTTTCCAAATTGTCATGAAATGATTGATGATTTTATATCTCTTGAGGAAACAGTTTTATTTTAGAGCATCCCAATGCTTTGCTCTTATGTCAAGCTGAAATGTCACTGAGCTGATTTCCATTGAATTGTCTGAGCATAGTATTGCTCTACACTAATCCTATGGAAAGGGTCTAAAACTAATAAACAGGTGGTTTAGATTTGTCTGAATAGTCTTTGTTTTTTAATCAATATGTAAAATTGTTACTGTTTTAACATTACAAAGTCTTCAGTTTATGTGCAATGTGAAACTATTTCCTGTTTTTGTTGTCGTTCAACTGCTTCTGTGTTGCTTCTTGTGCCTCTCCTAAATCCTATTCTCAGAGACTACAGATGCTGCATTAATGTTGATGTTGTTAACTTTTTGTCATCTTATTTAAAAAAAGACATGTTAAAAAAAAGTAACAGTTCAATCAATTTATTGAGTTCTTCACTCAAACCTTCAATAAATTTGGTTTCACACATTTCACTATTTGTTTGGTTACAATTTCGTTGAACATTTTAAAGTAAGGAAACAGAGCTTAACAATATAAATGTGGTGCTTTAAGCACACAGAATCACATTGAAAATAGTCTGAACATTGCCTACACTATAAATACCCTAGAACTGGAAGAAAACTGCAACCATGAACTTAAAACACGGAAAATATAAGTTTAATGCTGTATTTTCAATTCAATTCAATTTTATTTGTATAGCGCCAATTCATAACAGAAGTTATCTCAGGACACTTTTCAAATAGAGCAGGTCTAGACCGAACTCTTTATAACATTATACTATCCCTGTGTTTGGCAGTGGGTTCTTTATTTTTCTTTGTGTTACACATGACCCCTCAAAGTAGGGCCACTTCAACATTCAAGTCAACAGAAAAGCACAATATTTTGAAAATATTAACATTACTAACATTAACAACACAAAATAATAACATCAGTTTACATTTATTTTATACAGGTACAGTATTTGTAAGCAGAAATAACTTCATTGTTGGGTTGGTTCTGCATAAAACATTTGCATCATGTACTAACTTTTCACTCTCCAGGCTTGCTATTATCGCCAGGTTCAATTCTGCATTGTCAGAAGACGTTTCAGAGAGTGCAGCCATTATTGAAAGGTAGTTCTCATAGTTTGCTGTTTGATGGTGTGTTGAGGTATAGGCAGAACTATGACTTGCTGGAATGCTGCTCTGGTAGGGTGAAGTTGAGATATCTTTGCAAGTCATGACCAGAGTTGGATCAACTGTAGTTATTCCTCTTAATGATGAGGTAGAATGGCAGCTCTCCAGTGGCCCTACAAAACAAAGCAGACGTGTTATTTTTGGATCCTTATTTGCATGCCCTTTATCGTTGCACTAATACACTCTAAAAAGTGTGACTGGACTAAATTAAGTGTGGTGAGTGGTGGTGGTAGTAGCGGCGGTAGCAGTGGTGGTGGTTGTAGCGGTGGTGGCGGTTGGGGGGTAGCGGTGGTGGGTGGTAGCGGGGGTGATGGTTGTGTCGGTTGTGCTTAAAATATTAATTCATCCAAATGAAACACTTCAAGATCACAGGTATGTACTGCACTTACTGCACAATACACGCTGTTATACCACATTTCACATACAGTATATTGTGTAAAGGTTTGTTCACTGTTTTGCAATACCATGTTGTTGACGTTTGCTGGTTAAGCAAATTTGATACAGTTCAACCTGAAGTTCCAACCTGAATTTGAAATGAAAGCAGCATAAAATATAGAAAATGTTTTTCATAGATATGCAGTTAATTATAATGACACTTGGTTTGTACGTATTTGTTGTGAACATCAATTTTTACATGTCACAGTACATTATGTAATTATTAGCACTATTATTGAAGTAGGTTAAGATTTATATAGTTAAACTGTATTTACAAAGTTAATTTTTTTTCTCATTACTTTAGGTTTTTGCCTATGGGATGGCAGTGTAAGATCTGTAAGCATTACAGACTACAGCATGCAACATTTGGTCGTGGGCAATCTTAGCCATGTCTCTATGGTAGTTGCCCTTGCATATTCAAAACGCAGAGTGCGCATCGCACACATTTGTCCAGGTACCATGCAGCTAAGGAAAGTCTACAGCCAAATATCATCTCCACTTTTAAGTGTTTAGTTTGTGATGCTAGTTGTTCTACTGAGAAGGACTTCTTTCAGCATATTGGAAATCATCTGAAGGGCCATGAAACTGTCTTTTGTGTATTTGAAGGATTTGCAATTTCCGGACAAATATTTAAAATACATTTCTGAAACACAAAAGCAGAAGACACCAACCTTATTCATTGAGTGATTTTAAGCAAGCTGTGTATGAGAGACACTATAATCAGACAGTTGACCTCTCTGATATACCAGAGGCCAGTGCTGATGAGGGAACAAGTTTAGATTGTGATCCCGAATGTGCATCATACCTAGTTCTGAAAAGAATTGGCTTGCTTCTGCTACAGACCGTGAAACAGATACAGTAATGCATCTGTGAGGTGCATTGATGCTTTGGTTGAAGACCTTCACTTCATTTCATCTTCAGCATCTGTAGCTGTTGTTAAAAATGTGTGAAATACACTTGATTCAACATTGAGATTAAATAAATGCACTGTAGACCAGGCCATCATAACTGACTTGGCAGAACAACTGTGCAACTTCCATCCCATTAGTACAGCACTAGGAGCAGGTGGTCCTCTTAGTTCAGCTTTTAAGAGAAGAAGGTATTTTAAGGAGCATTTCCAGTGTGTTGACCCTGTTGAATATATTCTTGATTTTCAAAAGAACAAGACCTTTCAGTAGGTGCCCATTCTCAAAACTTTGCAGGAAATCGTGAAGAATAAAGACATTGCAGAGGGAATCTTATCCAGGTGTTCAAACAGCACTGGATATATTAAGTCAATTTTTGATGGCAAATTTTACAAGCAAAATTATTTTTATGCTGGAAACACGACTCTCAATAATCCTTTATGTAGATGATTTTGAGGTGTGTAACCCACTAGGGACTTCATGGAAAAAACAAAATTACGGCCATTTATTGGGTTTTGGCAAATTTGCGATCTGAGTTGCAATCACTGAATTAACATAAATAAACCTAGCTTTACTTTGCAAAGCTGTTGATGTCAAACAGTTTGAATACAAAGTAGTTTTGGAACCACTATTGAAAGATCTTTGCACTCTAGAACAGGAAGGGGTTTTCATTCCCAGTGCTGGAAAAAGTATTAATGGAACAGTACACTGTGTTGCAGCTGATAATCTCGGTGCACATTCGATCAGTGGACTAGTTGAAAGTTTCACAGGGCCTGGTTGCTTGGCAGGTTCTTCTGACTTTAAAAGACATAGTTGAATTGGTGGTTGCCCCTGTTCATACACTTGAGACAATTGCATACCTGGACTTTAAAATATCTGAACATCGTGACAGATTTTTGGCAGTTTTTCCAGAAGAGAGACTGACACCCAAGCACCATTTTTTGGAACATTACCCTACATTGATCGAAGAATATGGGCCTCTGGTTGGTGTATGGACAATGCGCTTTGAAGCGAAACACAGCTTTTTTAAGCAAGTTGTGAGGCACACTAACAATTTCAGGAATGTATTGTTGACCCTTTCGACACGACACCAGATGATGATGGCATACCACCTGCAAACAGATGGTGGAAATCAGGCACTGCTAAAATATCTGAGGTGCCTTTAAATGTGCTGCATCCAGACATAAGGAAACCTTTAGAGATACATCACCACTTATGTCTACTGTGCTGTTAGCCAAGACTCTCACCTGTTATGGAACAAGGTACAATGTTTGGATGATCCTTTCCTATGGCTCTACAGGTGGACTTCCTGATTTTGCTGAGATTATTCAGATTGCTATTTTGGACAACTGTGTACACTTCATTGTAAAGTTACTTGCTGCCTGGTATGAAGAGCATCTAAGATCTTTTCAGTTGGAGGACACTGGTAAAATGGCACTTTGGGAGCAGCAGAAACTTGGTGATGTCTACCCCTTGGCTGCATACAGTGTGGGAGGAAAACGCTTGGTTACACTCAAACGTCACATCTGTTGTTCGGTTTAGGTAAATTACATTGTATCGAACTTTACATCTGTACATGCATCATGTTATCTGTATTCTGGTCCGTGTAACTGGGTTTTTAATTTCTTTTGAGCAATTTCATGACAGTTATAATTATGGCCTACATATATATATATATATTGTTAGGATTCCGTAATTCAAGTGTCCCACTAATAATTATGAACTTGTTTGGTGATTCCTACAAATATATCTTAAAAAGCCTATATAAATTGATGAATTAAAAAGTTAAATGATTTGGGAATATTAAATAAATAATTTCATTTCCAAATATGAATGGTTGATAATTTTATGTCAAAATGAAATGCAAAAATACTTTTAAAAAGACTCACGATTTTTTTCAGCTTTTAATTCATAAAACTGAAGGTGGTCCAACACATATGATAGCAGCATTAATTTACATTAGACATATAACTAATGACATACATGGCAATACACAAAAAATTTAGTTTATTTAGTGATTTTTAATTTTATCAGTGATTTATCTGTGATGACAGAATTAGGAAATATAAAAATTATTGAAAATTCAAGTGTATTTCAGTTGTCATTAATATTCTCTGAGTTTGTTGTGTTGTTTCTTTTTTTCTGGTGGCACACTCTAGGCTCTTCATTGTATTATTCACTGTATGTGTGGTCTAAGCTTCTTCTTCTGTCTGTTGATATTCTCATCATCAGACTGGCAGAGATGGAGGAAAAACTGCGAGTAATCATTGACGACCGAATTGAGAAGTTGGTCCTTCCATCAGGAATCCCATCGACTGTGGAGGAGCAGCAAACTACTGTGAAAGAGAACTTTGGAATTTCTGAGGAGTTCAGTTTTCAGTATTTGGACTCAGAATTTGAAGACTACTTCACTCTGCATAATACTGACCAAATTAAACACAAAGACACGATAAAGGTTGTCTATGCTGCCCCGATTATTCTTAACTTGCAGCAAGTTGATGAAAGTTTGGACATTTCTTTTGGTCGGCAGTCAATAGACTGTGACTCAGCATCTTATGCAGAGTCATCTGCATCAAATGCTGAATCATCAGCATCAAATGTAGAGTCCTCTGCTGGAACATCATCTTCACTGGGCACCATTATCCTGCCGAGACGGAAAAGCACCACTGAACGATGTCAGCCATGGCCAAAGCAGTTCCCCATTCCACAGTTTGCATATGAGACTGAGATGTACCTTGAAAGCCGATGAAGACTACAGAAAGAATGGAACACTTCTGACTGCCTCCAAGGTCAAGGCAGACATATTGGAGAAGCTGGCTGAAACTATATATATGTATACAGCTTATCCATCAAGTGCACAGATATGTGATGTTGCTGAGGCACTTGTCAATAAATATCCTAGTCTGAAGGAACCTGGCTCCTTCTCAGGTTATTATGGCTGGCAACAAAGCCTTAAATACAAGATGGCAAATTATCACACCAAACTCAGAGGCTACGGTGTTCCTGATGTGCAATGCCTTGAAGCGCAAGAGCCCTGCAGACGAGAAATCTGCAAAGAATGTGAAAAAGCCTCGGAAGGCAGAAGTAAACTACCTCCCACCCTACCCAGCAGGAGAGGATGAGGAAAGTCAAGAACAGGAAAGGATTCAGTTGCTAACTGAAGTAAGGAAAAGAGACAACAACAAATTGGTCAAAAGATGGCCAAAACCTTTGCACACCGAAGAAATAAAATCGTTAACCAATCACCCACCATAGAGGACATAAAAGCCAGATGGCCAGGCCTATTTGAGGCATCTAATGTGAGTTATAAATGTATGGTAATCAGAAACATTCCTTTGCAATTGTGCGGGGTCAACTATTTGATACAAAATATGCTAAGTTACTGTCATCTCATAAACCACGTTTTCAGGTATTTTCAAGATCAAATATGGTTCACTGGTTACATCATTGTTTTTTAGATCCAGGATGAGTTTCACAGAATCACAACAGTGCACCTGGAATCAAAGTTTATGTCCAAACTGGATGAATACTCTCCCAGGTTTCTGAACCTCTTCCACTCAAAGGGTGGGGCCATGGGTTTGAGGTTGCAGACTATCCTACTGAATGTATCCTAAATTTGGCCATATTGTGTTTTTTATTTATATTATATTAAATCTGCAGGAGGAAATGTTAGCCTATGACTGTCTATAAAAATGTGTATTAAATAAGTGCATATCTTTTTAATTACAGCAGTTTGTATACACTTGGCCACTGAATTAGACATTGTTCACACATTCTCAAAAATGTGACCATTCAATTAGCTCATGGAAAATGTTTTCATTTTTATACACTGATTAGAAATAATGTGCTCTTTATGTGTTTTACATTTCTCTGCTCGTAAGCACCTGCTGCCACTCACCTCTTACTGTCAACATTTTGGGAAATAGCCTACTTTGGCAGTCTCTCTATGAGTTAAAATAGAGTTAGAATGATATCGCTTCTCTTCCTCTAATGTAAATTTGAAGGTACAACCAGCAGCATATCTTATCATAAAACATAGAAACAGGGAAGCAGCTAGTTTGTTCAAAGGTGACAAAACTCACCTACCAGCTCACCATAAGTTCAGTGATAAACATAACATTTAAAATGTTTATTTTCTTTTCCAGGACCAGTGACTTTCTGGAGTCATAGCTGGTCCTTTGAAAACCTCAGTTAATAAGTGTTTCATAAGACTGGTCTCTCAGACAGCACATAAAGGATCATTGACAGTGGTTTCTTTAAAAATAACACAAGTCTAAGCCTCCTAGTGTTAAAAACTGCACCATGACCTTGAGTAATATTCATTTATGTTATTTCAGGCTTCTAGCAATCCTACCATCAACATAACCAGAGACATTGTCATGCGGTGTCTGATGTTGTACCTTGGGGAATCTTTTGATCAGCTCTTTAAGGAGTATGATGTAAGTTGAAATGCATATCTCTCTCTCTCTTTCTCAATCTCTATTTATTTAGGACCATCTCCTATAGCTGTACAGTCTAAAATACAAAATGTTCTTAGGATGCAGATGAAGACAGTGTGGCACAGGATCTTGCTGTATAAGAGATGAAAATCTACAGCATCCAGACTAATCTGTCAGAGGGTACAGAGGACATCGGAATCGTGATAGACGGAACAAAGGTCCTGACTGCTCTGGGTAACTTTCCAAGGGCTTGTGCCATGCTCATTGGTTTGACGTATGCAGTGTATCTTGCCTATCCCAAGGAGCTCAGGTACACTTTTGAAGCCTTTCAGAAACTCTTTCTCAAACTGGATTGTTCAACAAGAAGACACTCCTCTTGTTTTTCATTAGTCTTCTGGTTATTCTTGCAACACCACCCCACAGCTCCATTATGAAGATTGACAATATTCTGCTGGGTCTTTACCTCTGTTTTGTGCCACTGTTAGTTGTGAGCACAAGCTGTACTGATCTGACACTGAGGAAGCTACCTGTGCAATTGACCTGCCTCAAATAGCAAGTGCCTTTGTTTTTCTCCAGAAATATTTTATGACTCTGCTTGCAGGCCTCAAAGCTCCTGCCATTCTGGAAAGAACATTTGGAAGTATACATATACATCTGTTTTATCTGATGTAGTTGTTGATGTTTCACAGATTGTGGGTGTTCTGTAGGAATTGTTAAGTCACTGTCACATGGTGTACTTCGAGGCTTTGTCTGAGTTTCAGTGCTGCAGTTAATTACTCTTCAGGTGTGTTCAGAAAAAATTGTCATACTCATTTGAGGGACTTTCTGCTGTGATTCTGTTGTGTACAGCAGGGATACATATGTTGCATGTTTTGATAGAAGAATTTGAATTTGCACAAATTAATGATTTGAGTGCCACTTTAGTTTAGTAGTTACCTTTATCCCAGACTTAAGTCAGTCAGCACAGGGATGTTTTGATTTCTTTTAATTCTTTCAAAACACATTGGCCTTAACAATTTCAGTTTTCATATAAAAATTTTACATGTTTTTTTTTATGGGCAGAGGTCATAGGTCATTCTGCACTTAGGAGGAATTTTTAGATCGCTCATCTTTCCTTGTGAACGTGACATCACTTCATAAGTGATAATAAGCCTTGATCAAAATACATAATAAACAGATTGCCAGCATACATATCCCTATTGTACACATTGTTTATGTCTGATTTCTTATAGCCTTCCTCTATATTTCTTTGTATTTTGGCATTTTACACAAAAAAAATCCTTTTGAAAAATTTTGAAAATGCATGTGTAAACAAAGTTGCACAAATAAATGTTTACCTGCTGTTCTCCTATATGGTAATTTATTAACTGACCTTCAGTAAATTCTTGCAACATGAAGGCATGATATTAAGTAGCTTCAACATAAAAAAATTATGGCAACAAAGTGACAATCAATAAAATTAAATAGATTTTAAGTAACGTGATGCCAATTCTAAGTTGATTTGAACAATTAATTTATGAAAAGATAAATAACAATTGCAGTTTAAATGTGTTGAATCAAGTAACTTTGTTCCAAGTTATGAGATGATGTAACTTATTTTATTTATGAATCCAAATCCTTCTTATCCTGATATTTAGAAAGATAGCATCAATTTCACACATAAAATTAGTAAATATAAATCAGTATCATCCAGATAATTAGTAAATGTAAATTAATTCCACCTAATTAATTAGTAAATCTAAATCGCTTTTTCGCAGATATTTACTATATCTAAATTACTTTTTTTCAGATACCTAGTAAATATTAATCACTTTTACCTGCAAAATTGATTTGGATTTACTCAACATTCGCCATATTATTAGTAAATCCAAAATATTTCAACCAATGATATCATTTTTTTGTATTTAATAGTTTTGTTTAATTTTACTTAATCAAATCAGTAGTTTTTAATCAAATTTGAAGTTCTTAAAATCTATTCAATTATATTAAGTGTCACTTTGTTGCTATAATTTTTTTAAGTAGACAATGGTCAAACTTTTCTGAGTGTACTGGTGCATACTAGTACATACAATTATTTGATTCCTTTAAATTAACAAGCTGATGGATAAACAACAACAAGACAAAGAAGGCTGCCCAAACAGCAAACTGCAATAAAACTCCTTGTACTTTAAATCGGGCATTGTCAATATCTTTAGAGGGTTACATTAGTTACATTAGTAACCCTCTACTGTCATTTAGGAATGAAAGAAATGTGAAAATGTTCTGTATTTCTGCTCTACATTCCATTAAACATACTGCATGTTCTAACAATATTTTGATATGGACTGACTGAACCTGCTACTGCTGACAACTCTTCACTTTAGCTACGCAAGCTAGAATCAGAAGCTAGAATTCCAGGACGCTCAAAATACTAAAAGTTGCAGTTAGCAGTTTTGGTTATCGTCAACATCCTAACCTTTTGATATCCACACAGTCGTCTGACGACGGACTCGATCAATTATGATGTTAAAAGATATATTATATAATCTACTGAAAGATAAAATATGATGGAGCTGGGAGAGTGTCAGCCATGTCTCTCCTCACCTGCTCTATAATGCTCTAGAACCTTACACATACCTTGATTTGCCCTTAGGTCAACTTAACGTGAAGTTGAACTATTAACTGAAAAGATCATTCGGGATTTAGTAACTTCCAGTTAAGTTACCATGTAACGCTACGTTTTTCTTACCTTTTCCTTTTCCGGGAGCCCCAGTTGCCAAAGTGTAGCTGTGTCTCATATCGTAAAGACTGCCGCAATCCTCCAGTTTGTCCTTGTGAATCGTTAACGTTAGCTGCTCTGGCTGCGGGAGCGACTTGGGAGTTTCGAGGTCTGAAAAGTTCTCTCGTCTCACTTTCCGCCGTGCTGTGAGTAACGTTAGGTTCTGATGAGCTTGTCCTCCGCTGCTCAAGGGACGAGGACAACGATGTGACCGTTTCAGATGATGATTGTTAATACCCCAACGGCTTGCTGCAGTGCACGGGTCTCCTCTCTCCCTTCCATGTTAATCGTGACCTGTACATGACCTCGCGTCAACTTATCAGCCAATCACAGCGCGATAAAATGGCCTGCCTTCCGTTTCCACTATTGTCCTTCTGTTTCATGTATACTTTGTCTCACACACACACATATATACACATATATTCTTCTCACACACACATATATTCTTCTCTTACATACATTATTTATAATAGATGTATACATTGATTGCATATGCATGAGAACAAAAATATATGAATGTGTGAGTAAAAATATATCAATGTGTGAGTGAAAATATATGTATGTGAAAGGAGAATGTATGTATGTGAGAGGGCCAGAAAGAATAATGTCTCATAGTTGTGGGCATCAGGATAAGTGGTCGGTGGAGCTAATTCTCATGTTAATGCTATTGCCCTCATTCTACCAACCTGGGTACCCGTAGACCCAGTATGTATACTTTGTGTCATATCTCACAGATCTATCTATAAGTATCTATAACAGCTTATTAATATGAAACAATTTACCAATGCTGTTTCCATCCAGCAGCAGTCAGAGTCCAATCCAGACAAAATGAGCCATCCATTGTAACCGACATTAAATGTCCAAAAACATGCTAACATTTCCACCGCTTGGCTAGCAGTGGGGCCAATATTCCAACATGGAGGGTTGAGCTGTTGACAGTGAGGAGAGGGAATAAATGAAGAGTATTCCTCTCCTCTTACTCTTTAGTTCTCCCGACTTGAACTTACTTTTCTTTCTCTTCAGAACACAGTTAGCTAGCATACACGCCGCACTAATTAGAGACTTAAATGACGCACACACACACACACACACACACACACACACACACACACACAGATTGATAGTAATAAAGATGATCACCTTTTGATTTTAAACTGATTTTAGAATCTGAACTTTTTACACTTTTATTGTTAGTAAAAACAGCGAGGCAGACAGACAGACAGACAGACAGACAGACTCCCGCTCTTTCTGTTCAGCGGTCAAACACTGTGTGTGAGTGGCTGAGCCCTGTTAAGTGGGTACTAATGGGTGGAATCAGTGACAGTAACACACCACAGTGCCCCGCTGGTGCTGTTTGCTGCGTCCCGTCGAGAGGCGGAGAAGTGGGGACTCGAAAATAATTGAAAATATTGACTTAACATCTCGAGATATTGAGAAAGTGTCTCATTATTTTAAAATACTACGTGTGTTACTTTTTGCGTTACTTTTTGGTTTGATTTTTGCCTGTTTTGACTCTACAATCTTATATCCTCAAATGAGCCAACAATTACCATGTGTCACCTGCCTGCATTACAGACAAACTGATCTAATATCCTTGTACTTGATGAGTTTAACATGCATTTCCCCCTGTTCTTCATTGGAATTCTTTACTCTTGTTTCTTCCCAGTGTGTTTTGCTTCATCTGCCTCACTTCTCTGCTTTCTTTCCTTGTCCCGCATCATCCCCGCTTCCTTTCCCTTGTTTTTATTCCATCTTTTCCCTCCTATCTTTTCACCCTCCCTTCCTTTACTGTCTTCTTCTCTGATCATCTGGCACCACAACACTTGGCTTCTCTCCATCTTTTTCTTCTAAATGCACACATCCACTGACACACACTATTTTTCCATGGTGTTGTTATCTACACACCGCAAAAGAAAACCAAAATAAACAATTTTTTCATCACACAGTTTCTGTATCCACACACACACATCCTGGGCCCTCTGATCAGTTGTATGAAGGAGGCCCAAACCTTTGATGTGTCATCATTGTGTGATCAATCAGATAGGCACATGAGCATACTGTGAACACAGACAAGGGGTTGGGAGGTACATGTGCGTATGATCCTGTGTGTGAAGCTCTGTATTTCTTCTCAAACTAGCGAGTGTCACCTGTATACACATCACGGGCAGAAAATTACATCTTCACTCCCACTCGCCAAAGTAAAGCAATTAGTAACTCATCACCTGAAATGAAGTAAAGTATTGTGCGTGTGGGAAGATGTGAATAAAAATAGACTGATCACAACAAACGCAGCAGCAGGACGCAAGATAATTTCTTGTTAAATATGATTATGACAAGTACTGTAACTGAAAAAGTTAGACACTTAAAACAGAGCAGGGAAACATCTTTTTAGTATAAGTAAAACAGCAGGGTTGAGCATTTCCAATGCGCACTGGTATTTTCAAAGTTTAAAGTCATGATGCTTTAACTTTTTTTAGTATTTCCTACCATATTTTTCATGCTATTCATAAGTCAGAATGTTTTCTGCAATAGACATTGAATGTATTAACATTATGTGACTACCTCTCTGTATAGTAGTTTGCAAATTGCCTACACATGCACATAAAGTTTAAAGTAATAATATGTGCACTTCAACATCATAGTTTGTCATTTTATTGTATTATTCTATGCCTGAGTTTAAGTTTCTCATTATAGTCTGGCAAGCCCAAGGCCGTTGCAGATGTAAGAGAAACTGTGAAGTCTGTCATGTTTTCAGTCCATTGAACAGGGTCAGGTGCAGAGTCCAGTGTGGCAGCACGAAGGACAGAATCTGTTGCAGTGGAGTGTGAATCCTATGCTGGAAATTATTGGTCATGCCTAAGAAAGAACCCATCTCCCATCACCTTTGTGTGTGGAGGAAGCATTGCAGATAGCAGATGTCCATTCTCTAAAATGTATCCCGGGGAGGCTGAAAGAATTGCAACCTGGCAAGCAATGCTCTATGACCTTTTTCAAGTACGTTCAAGGATCAGAATGGAGCATGTTTTGCAGGCTTCCTCAGAAGGCAAGGCCACAAGGAGCTCATCGGCATATCGAAGTAATGTACTTCCAACCATAGAGCAAAAGGTCATCAAGGTCTTTAATTGAAGCTGAGGCATATACGTAGGCGATTTGACCCTGAACTATACATACAACTGACCTTGAAAGGTGAAAGCAAAGAGATACTGGTTATCAGGATGTCCCTAGATACTTCTCTGCTCTAAAAGGAAACACCTCTGCACCACCACTGATAGAGAAAAGCAGACACACTCACATAAGAATGTCAGAATCCTAAATATTTTTTGACTCATTGACCGTATACACCGATCAGCCATAACAGTATGGCCACCTGGGCACCCTGGCCAGCCTTCACTCACAAAGTGCATCAATGAGCCTTGGCCGCCAAGAGCTGCCGTTTTGGAGATGGCTGAATGGTTATGAATCTGGTTATCATGGCTCCTGTCCGTGGGTGGGATATAGGCAGCAAGAGAACATTTTGTCCTCAATGTTGATGTGTTAGAAGCAGGAAAAATGGGCAGCGTAAGGATCTGAGCAACTTTGACAAGGGCCACGTTGTCATGGCTAGACGACTGGGTCAGAGCATCTCCAAACCTACAGCTCTTGTGGGGTGTTCATGGTCTACAGTGGTCAGTACCTATCAAAAGTTCTCCAAGAAAGGAAAAGCGGTGAACCGGAGACAGGGTCATGGGCAGCCAAGGCTCCTTGATGCACGTGGGGAGTGAAGGCTGGCCCGTGTGGTCCGATCCAACAGACGAGCTACTGTAGCTCAAACTGCTGAAACAGTTAATGCTGGTTCTGATAGAAAGGTGTCAGTACACACAGTTTGTTGCGTATGCAAGTGAGTGTTTGGATGAATATTGAGTTCATTATTTCCTGTTTAAGGAACTTTTCATAAAATTCTTTCTGTCTGTATCACATATTTTTTGTATTTTTGTAACTATCATACACACTTCATAGGCTTCTTTTTTGACAAATTCAGTGTTTTCTTACCTCCCTTAAAATCAAGAAGGCCTTGCGACCCCTCGTGGAGCTTTGGTAACCCTAGTGGGGGTCCTGACCATTGGGCTATATCATAGGCCTGTTACTAGCACATATAAATTACCAAAATCAGCTGCAAATATTCTGTCATGAGAAACAATTTTTCAAACTCAGCATCAACCAAAACAGAGTATGTGTCTTTTATCAAAATATTATATATCAAATTCTATTCTATATCCAATTTTCATTGTATATAGTGCCTATATTTTTTTTTTATTCTTTTGTATTTTATTTAATTATATTTCATTATATTTCATTCTCTTTATATACTCTTCATTCCTCTGTGCTGCTGTGCCAATTTGAATTTCCCCTATGGAGGTCAATAAAGGAACATCTTAACTTAGCTTAAACAATATGATTAAAGAATACTACTGATAATCTACAACACTGACTTTCTATTGTTACTTTTTGTTTCATGCATGTGCTCATAATGTGATCCGGAAGTCTGACAGGACTGTAAGAGCAAGTTAAATATAAGAGTAATATGAGTTTGTGTCCATACTGTATATCTGTGCTGGGTGTAACTTGTACACATGAGTAAGTGTGTGTGTTGCCATGTGTGTCTGAGTGTTGACTGTGTTAGTATGTCGCTCTGGCGGCATGCCGCGGATGAACTGCCACCTGTGCGAGTTTGCCAGCCATATGGGTTTTGGTGTAGCTCGATGATTGGGCCAGTGAGTGCAGGTTAAGAAGAGTTGCAGTGAAAGCCAGAGATTAATTGGAACCGGGGAATGTGTGAGCCATCTGCTCAATCTGTCTGTCTGTCTGTAAGCACCACCCCCACCCCCTCTGTCCAGCTGCTGAAGAAAAGAGAAGCAGACAGTGCAGATGGTCCTACGAAATAGATTTGCATTGTTCCATAATAGACTTGAAGCTTTGACCTTTTTTCACTGTGACAGAAGTCAGAACGGACTGGGAGGAGGCACAGTGGCTCTGTGGTTAGCACTGTCACTGTCTCTAAGGTATAATTTACTACTACTAAAAACAATGGAGAACAAAAACATGGGCCTAAAGAATTGTGTACCATTTGATATACTGAGACTATGAAAAGTCTTATTTGTCTAAATTCTGCTCAGTGAAGTGAGAAATGTTGCTACAGAAAGTGACTTCTTCAAATCAAAGTCAGTTAAAGGGTCAGTTCTGCCAAAACAAGACATCCTGTGTTTTCTTACTTAACTATAGTGGTATCTAGTTACATGGATAGTTTTGGTCACACAGTGGTGGACAAAATGCAAGTGCAGCATTCTAAATTAGTTTGGGGATACTCTATGTTTTCCTTCCTGGTGACAAATTCCTTCTTTCTCTGTGATGTATAGCTCCACTGTCCAAAAACTATTCAAGGCACATCAGTGAGCCACACTGTTGCATTGGATGACTAGAGTAAAGAGTAAGAAAGTCCGTGTATAGAGGTGGGTAGGGGTTGCGTCACACAAACACTGGACTGAAAGCGGCCATTCAGATACATCAACTGAAAACGCGGGGATCACAACTATAACTCACTCACCATCGACCACTCCTCTGTCTCCCCTTCCCCCCAGGTTAAGAGTCTGGGTGTCATCCTCGACAGCACATTATCTTTCCAATCGCATATCAATAACATCACCCGGTCTGCATATTTCCACCTACGCAATATTAATCGACTCCGCCCCTCCCTTTCTCCCCACTCCACTGCCATCCTTGTACACAGCCTTGTCACCTCCCGCATCGACTACTGCAACTCCCTTCTCTTCGGTCTACCTCACAAATACCTCCATAAACTTCAACTGGTTCAGAACTCTGCAGCTCGAATAATCACCAGAACCCCCTCCATCCACCACATCACCCCTGTTCTACAGCAACTCCACTGGCTCCCAGTAAAACTCCGCATTGACTTCAAAATCCTCCTGTTTACGTTCAAGGCCATCCACAACCTCTCCCCTCCTTATCTGTCCGAACTCCTCCACATCGCCAACCCTTCCCGTTCCCTCAGATCTGCCTCCTCTGTCCACCTCTCTGTCCCTCCCGCCCGCCTCGTCACCATGGGGAGCAGGGCTTTCAGCCGCTCTGCCCCCCAACTCTGGAACTCACTCCCACCGGACCTGAGGAACCTGGACTCTCTCACACTCTTCAAATCAAGATTAAAAACTCACCTATTCAGAACTGCCTACCCCACTTAACCATCTACATTGTCTTTTCTTATCTGTTTCTTATTTCTTGCTGTTTTTTTTTTTTGTTTTTTTTTTTTTTTTTTTTTGTGTTGTACGGTGTCCTCGAGTGCCCAGAGAGGCGCCTCTAATAATTTAATGTATTATTATTATTATTATTATTATTACTAGGCAACCAAAACCTGCCTCAAAACAAAGATACATAGATTATCAGCTTTGTAAATCCCTTGATCAATACCACTTTAACCAATCAGCACCACAGGCAGGACAAACATTTAGCAAATCAGTGTCACTTGAGCAACTTGCGCCCTTGTCAAGGGTTGTCGAGCTTTGCACCAGGACAAAGGAGAGGTAGTAACAACAATGGCAATCGCATAGAGAAGACACACACTGTTATCAAAGCTGTGTTCAGTCGATTAAAGGTACCAAGCTGACCATCAGTCCGATGTATCAGGGCCTTAAGGAGAGAAAGTAGGGAGGAAAATAGGGAGGGGAAGTGCATAACATTTAACAATGGATCATATTCTCAAAGCTGACAGAATATTTTGTATGTAAAATCTGCAAAGTACACTGTAAAACCTGACAACACGTATTAATAAATAAGAAAAACTGATTCACACGAATGAAACCCAACTCAAAAATGAATTGCTGAAGCACCTCACTCATTTTGAGTGAACTTAAAGGGTACATTACTTTATTAAAATAAATTCTGGTAACACATTTTAAATAAGTTTGGAGAAATGTTGCATATGAGTGTAGTGATAAAAAATGGAAATACTCTTAAATGTAAATGTACTTTCCACCACTGTTCATCTCTACCTCCAACCCAACTATGGAGATGGAGGTGAAAGGAATTCCTTTTGATTTGGATGAACTGGCCTTTTAAAATCAGTAAGATAAAGCTGTGAACTGACTTACATTAGCTCTCTCCTTTTTTCTTTGGTTTGAGGCATCACAGTCTGTGTGTAGTTTATAGCTATCACCTTTCAGGACCCCTGGGCTCTGATGTTCACAGTTATTGTTGCTGTTTTTCCCATTTGAATTATTAACATGAAAAATATCTGTTCCCTTTCTCTGTATTTGTCTGCTCTACCATTGGCCTCCAACCTGTCCTGTTTCTTCCCTCTGCTGTGTCCTTTTACCTGTTCCACAAAGTTCACTGCAGGTGTCTTTTATAGCAGTGGTTCCCAACCTAAGGGTCAGAACCCCCACTTGGGGTTGCCAAAACTTTATGGGGGGACGTAAGGCCTTCTTGATTTTATTGCGTACCAGAAAACTTTATATAATTAACTGGTTATCATGGCACCTGTCAGTAGGTGGGATATATTAGACAGCAAGTAAACATTTTGTCCTCAAAGTTGATGTGTTAGAAGCAGGAAAAATGGGCAACGTGAGGATTTGGGCCATTTTGTCAAATTGTGATGGCTTTTAATATAATATGAAATATCCATAAAATATGTCACTTAGTCAAGACTCGTCAGTTTACTAAATGACAGAAAAGGGCTGCTTTAAAGAAAAAGTTCTGGGACCACTGCTTTATAGCAGGAACTTCCTTGAGAAAAAGTACAAATTTCTTCATGAAAACTAATTATTGTGCAACAGATGGAAGCCATGGTGTGGGTGTTACATAATAAACAGATTTATTGGTAAAGCAAAAATAGCTAAATTCATATTTCAGGTAGCAGTCGAGTTACCAGTCCAACAGCGTCATATCATGCCACGTCTTTTTAATTTATCTTAAGCATACCGTATAAAGGGGGGAGAGACTATTTTGAATTTAAAGAGGGATGTTTATTTACACTTACAGTCCGGGAGGAATCAATGGAAGGATATTATATTTAAAACTGTTCAATGAACCCAGACAGTGAACTCAGTAAATGCAGGAAGTTTGTGTAAAACAAGTGATTTGGACGAATTTTGAGCAGATGATTTTAAAACTTTAAAATGATAAACATGGGAATGTTAAAAATGATGAAATATAAATAATGCAGACAATCATACAGACTTAATAGGCTTCCTTTTTGACAAATTCAGTGTCCTTGATGCTTGACCATTGTTCTATTAGACAATTTACTTTTCTTCCCAGAATGATGAGTTACTGTGTACGTTTGTTAAGTTTCCTGGCACGCCTTAAGAAGGCCTTGCGACCCCCCAGTTGGGAACTACTGCCATAGATGGATGGATGGATGAGTGGATGGATACATGGATGGGCAGATGGAGTAAAGGGTGGGAGTAGAAAATTGGTATACTCTGAAAGGAAAGATGACAAATGAAGGGCTTCACTTATCAATGCCATGTCCGTAACATATCAATCAAACTGTGTGGCCATTACTGGGATGTTTTTTTTTTCTATTGTTCTGTTTTTTCTGTATAATTGATATTTATTATTTATGTTTTTTTTTCTTAATCTGGACTTTGTGAGTCACATAACCCTTTGTAGAGTGGGACTAGTATCTGAAAGCGTTCTGCAAGTTCTGGTACAGACCCACACCTCCACTATTATGTATTTGCAGCTGGAGCAAGGACCCAGCACATGCCCCTTATTAAGCTTTACTGTTGGCTTATTAGACAGTAAGCTACTTAAGACCCTTTGTCATTGACTTTATTAATGACTCACCAGCCAGAGAGATTATTTGCACCCTGACAACCCCACAGTTCTAATTAGTGTCTTATAACTGATCTGTAAAGCATTAGTAAAGTATGTATTAACCATTAGTCAGTCCCTCCAGGATTTCACAGGCTTTTTTTGGAATTGTTGTGGTCTAAAATGCCAGATTTTACAGGTTTTCTCAAACAGTGCAATGCATGTTACAGTTGCAGGAGAAAGTAATAGCAATTTTGTTTTGTATAATTCATTGTGATTGTGTAAAACCAGATAAGTTAATTTTACCAAAAACTGTTAAAACTGATTACATCAAAAGTCAAACTTAATTTTGTAAGTAAAAAAGATGTAGTAAAGCTTTAGTAATTACTGACTTAATTTTATCATATTTATTTATACTGTGAAAACAAAATACCCAGTAAAAAGTACTGTTTCTTTAACTTACATAATTGAGTTTCTGCTACTTAAAATGTTCAGTGTAATCTGTTTTCACAATTTTTGGGGGTTAAATAGTTTAAATATTGTATTAAATAAATTAAAGTAAATATAATACATTTAACAGGGGCAAAAAAGTGGAAAACCCACAGAGGATTCCTCTCCCTGGACAGCCAGAGAGAATCAGCTATGAAGGGTCGATATATCCTAGTTATGGCAAACAGTTAAAATGTATTTACAAGTATGAACTAGGCCTTTATTTGAAACACTGACAGACACTGGCTTTGTTCTAAGTGTATCAGAAACCTCACATATATTTTTTTCCACTTTAGGCTACCATTAATTAAACTACACTTTCTGTACAGATGTTTTATATATATTTAGCCTATATTTAACCAGGTGAAAAAACAGCTGATATTTTTACCACTCTTTTACCAATGATGACCTGGTCAATAAGGGAGCAACAAAATATTACAAAACATTACATTATAAATAATACAGGATAATAGCTAATTTCCACACATCCACTACAGGGGTTAAATGAGCACAGAAATGAATTAACAACATTAAACATGCATTATATTAAGAACATTTTGTTATAAAAACAGTTACCTTTTGTTTAAAACTGTTTAGAGAGATGAGGGAGGCTAGCTTGAGTCTAGACTAAAGGTAATTCCAAGACCATAGATTCAGTCTACACAGGAGGCATCTTTAAGCCTAGCCTAATGTTGGATCTAAGATTGTAGAATACAATCCTAAAGCATACTGCATATACACAGTGGCCAAGAGGCATCAGCCAATTCCAAAATCCACAACACAACAGAAAAAGCCACAACACACTCCCTATGTTTTACCATGTTAACAGACTCTGTGCATCTGCTTCATTCATTAACATTACATATTAATTGCAATTAATTCAGTTTGCATCAGAGCGCGTATTGAAGTGCATTCATTAGTGGAAGTTTATTGTATGTCAAAATCAAAATCTGGTTAGATATGAATTTCTTACTCAGGACTGTCTTGGGTTACTTTTATGCTCTGTCAGTCATTTCTTTGAGCAGCGCTTTTCCCATCACATTCAAATATTGCACAGCATCAATTCACCATCAGCTCACAATATGTTTTTTTTTCTTATAACACTGTCTCTGTGAAGTAGCTGAAATAAAGCCGCTGGATGATGTTGAGCCTACATGCAGATGTCTAAAATGTAATATCTGCTGCATTTTAAAATCACAAACACATAATTGCTGGAGTTGCAGCGTCTGTTACAATGATAATATGATATGATAAAAATTTTAAACTGACTACATCAAATAATTGTCTTGTACATGTAGCTTTAGTAATTTTAAGTGGCATTGACTTAATTTTGTACTGTGAAAACAAAATACTTTTTTATATTTTAAGTGGATTGCATTGTGAATAAACACACCAAATTGCCCGTCACCTCTTAACCTGTAAAACTGTCCACTGCAGCCCTGCTTTCATGAAATCTTTTTAGAAGTAAGGCTCCGAACTGCAATAATGCGGTGCAACAGTTTCATCACTCATACAAAAAAATCTTTATCACGTAACCTGAAAATTCAGGGTCATTCATAACCCACTGAAACCCTTTAGACTGGTTCTGTGGCCACTTCATCTTTCCTTATTTCTGTATGAGAATTTGTTCCCCTCCTCTCAGCTCCCCCACCATCTCCCTCAGACTCTCATCTCTCTTTTAATTGTCCTCCCCTTGAAGCAATCCTCATGTTGTACACAGGCAAAAATGACACATTCTTCTTTCTATGGCATAAATTAAAAAAAAAAAACTAACTTGCCTACTTTTGTGAGGAGGCAAAAAAAAATTTATTTTTTTTCCTCAAGGAACATGATTTGAATGGAATTATTCATAACGGTTGATCTTTCACTCGGAAGTCAGAGGCTGAATAGAAAAAAGCATCCGTTTTTGTCTGTGCTGCACAATCATACATCTTAGTTCCTCCTGAAAAGCATTTCAGAGGGATTCCAGGGGCTGTAATCCACATTAATGCCACTGTTGTGATAAATCACTCACATACTTGGAATACTTAAAGTTTAGCTTGTAGAATTTCACTCTCAGATGAAAAGGTAAGGACAGAAGGGAGGGAACATCTGACGCACCACCCATGTTCATCTTTCTCTCAACTTATCTCTGTCTCTCAGGCCTGATGCACTGCTTCTGGCAAATCTGTCATACTTTGTGTTAATTGCTATCTTGTGAAGTGATACACGGTACAGATACAGACAGCATTGACTTAGACCAGTGGTTGCTAACCTGAGGGTCAGGGGGTTGCCAAAAATTCATGGGGGGTTGCAAGGTCTTCTTGATTTTAGAGCGTGTTAGAAAGAAAACATAAAAAATATACACAGTAGGCCTATATCATTTGGTGAAGAAATGTAAATGTAATGTAAAATAACTTGTTTAATAGAACAATGGCCAAATGTCAGGGATCTAGTCAGGGAACTGATCTAGTTAGTGCCGTTAAATAGTGCTTGATGTTTGTCAGACGGCTGTAGAAGAAAGTCACAGCCCCTCATGCTCATGCTGTGTCAGATATGCTCTACAATTGGAGGTGGTCAGGAGCAGCAGATGTCAGTCTGCCACAGGAAGTAAAAAAGAAAATAACAGAGTGGGAGAGTGGGAGCACTTTGTTGTTGCACAACAGGTCAACAGAAGCCAGTAAAGACTGTTTCTGTGATACATACAGTAATAATGCCAGTCTCAAACTCATTTTGTAATGTTTTACTGATATAATCATGTTTTATACCAATACCTTTAGAAAAGCAGTCTCTCCAGGAAGTTGCGATATTGCGGTCGCACCAATTCAACACAAATTTAACCAAACCCCATGAATTTTGCATGACCTTGTCATTCCAAGTTTAAGCAATTTTCTTGTTCTCCCACAATTTTGTTGCAAAAATGAAATGACAAAAAAATTGCATGCATTATAAATCTTGCTAAAAGTTCCTGTGAAATCAGGCATTTTAAGCTGCAACAATCCCAGAAAAAGCCTACAAAATCCTAGAGGGACTGTAAAGGACACACTTTAGTCATGTGGAAGTATTTGATAAGGGCAACACTAGCACTACAGATCCACATTGTTCAACGGCATATATAAACAGCGACGACTAAACAGGAAGATAAAACATCTTGATCGCCCCCTGGTGACTGGTTGCAGTATAGGTTATAAACCCCGCCCCCTCCATGTTAACTTATCACGCTGATGTATGGTCAAGTGTTAAAAAGAGGTTTCATGTCATGATTGACAGCTAAGCCCTGGTTGCAATTGAGTTGGCTAGGTGTATGGTTGGGATCTCAATACCGCACCTCCAACCAGTACTGTGCAGACTCTGGCTCCAAATGACATCATCAGTGCAAGATGGCAGCAGCCGTATCCGGGATATGTTGGCTTCATTTTTGTACAGTGGAAGCAAGTGGAGACACAACGTCCTTTCTTTATATGTGAATGCAGATCAGGTCCATGGAAGCAGCCCAGTTATGTCTTGATAGTGTCAGACTGGAGCCCAGTGTTTCCAGTGTTCCCATTCCCAGAGCTGTGTGTTTTGGCGTGAACAGAATATTGCATATTTATCGCACTGGAGTTGAACGTGTGTGTTTGTGATTTTGGGTCTGTGTCAGAGTGTGTGAGTGTATGTGTGTGCATGCAGTGTGTAATGAGAGGCTGAATAACAAAGTATCAACATGAGCTGCGCATTCCACAGAGCCAAAAGTAGCCCTTTCCAAGCAAACACACACACACACACACACACACACACACACACACACACACACACATCAGGGTGGGTGATGTTGATTGCTATTCACACTGGCGATGCACTGGACTCCCTAAAGTCAGCTTTACACCTGCTACCCATGTGGGTGTTCAGGAGTTTGTGATGCCTCACCCAGGAAATTGAAAAACAGTTCTAATCCGACCTCGCAGGAGCAAGCACACACACACACACACACACACACACACACACACACACACACACACTCTCACTCTCTTTCTCCCCCCCCTTTCTATCTTTCCCACTCTCTCTCTCTCCCTCACACATGCACACACACAACATTAGCTTTAACTCAAGCCACACACTGGGTTGATACTGTAAACTTACACAACCAAAACAGAAATTAAAGGACCTGAGAGTGATGACTCGTCACATACACAGACACACACACACACACACACACACACACACACACACACACACACAATCACACAATCACACACCTTAATACACCCCCTGCTCCATCTGTTACACTGGCTCCAAACAGAATGAATGAATTCTGACTCATAATCTCTCACTGCCCACCAGCTACTATAACACCAGCTGACTGCCTCTACCGTCTGTCTGTCTGTCGGTCTGTCTCTCTCTAACACACCATTCAACATCACAAAGCACATACTCTAAAACCACTCTCGCTGTGCAGTTAGGAGAGGCTAACACACCAGGCCAGACACCACTTACCCCTGCCTGTCATCTTCAAAGGCTGATGAATGGGCCCAGCTCCCTGCTGACAAGCACGCAAACACACACACACTTTCGGCACTCAAGCAAAAGCATACATGCAAACGAACATTGGCAAACATGGACACAAAAAATACAGGAAATTCAGAGGTAGAATCTGGCCAATACATGGCATATATATTTATGTCTGCATAAGTTGGCACATAAGTAACAAGGATTTAAAGTACAAAAAGACCAATACCAATAGAAAAAGATGTGTTTGTGGTAATTTACAATCGTGTACTGTCCATTCATTGGCTTCCAGTAAATCAGAATCAGTATCAGAATCAGAATTGTTTATTGCCATGTAGGTTTTTACACCTACGAGGAATGTGTCTTGGTGCATTGATGCATAAAATATACAAATATACAAATCACACAAAAATCACACACATAAATACTTTTAAAAATATAAATAAATAAAGCTAAGAAAGAAAGAAAACTGTGCAGAAGATGGGGGTGCATTAATGTAATGCATATACACAGGGTGGGTTAGGGTTAGGGTTAGAAAAAACACACAATTGATTCCAAAATTTTGTTAATCACATACAACTACTCGCATGGCCTGCACCTTGCATAATTAGCAGAGTTGTTGATCCTCTATTCCAGCTCCTGGCTACTCTGATCATCTGATCAAGGGCCTTTATCTGTTGCCTGTTCATATTTTAAATCCTCAAGCGACTGGGCTGTTTTGGCTGTAGAACCTGAAGTTTGAAATAGACTTCATCAAATCTTGTTTTAAGCGATGGCTCTAAATCAGTGGTTCTCAACCGGTGGGGCCCGCCCACGGACACTCTCCCGGGGGGGCGCGAGTAGGCTACAGGATGGGAGGAAACATTTTTTAGATGTTATTGGAGACGTTTGTGGTGTTTGGAGACTGACGTGAAAAGCACATATCACTCTGCAGTTAATGTGCTCAACGAGCAGCGGGTGCTGCCGTGAGCCCATCCTCCGTCCAAAGCATTGACAGGCGGTCAGTCTCACAGTAGCTTGTGCCAGCTCTCGCTAGTCTATCTGTTATCGATCTTGATATCGATTTACCTATACTTCAAAACCCAGTCTTTTTAAAGACTAATCCTACAAACAGTCTTTTTAAAGATTAGCCCCATCTCAGTTATTTTTATGTTTTTATGTTTATTTTTTAACTGCTAGGCAGTGCACTTAGCTAACTACCCCTCTGCCTTTTTCACCGTGCTGCAACACACACACACACACACACACACACACACACACACACACACACACACTCACCCTCTCACTCACTCACTGACAAAGGACTACAATCGTTAAGTCTTAAAATAAAATCTGCATTGCCTGTAAAATCTTTATTTTGTTCGTTGTATTAAAGATCGTGCCTAAGTCCCGACTGATTAGCCCCCGATACTAGTCTCTCAACATAGCCACACACAGGCACACATCTTTACATCATAGCCTAAACTTTATTGAAAACACAACTAATCCAAATCCAAATTATTTCAAAACCAAACAATAATGGAGAGATTTCTAGTGAGGACCAACAAGGCAACCGACGCACCACCAGCTGCAAAAAAGCTTCGAAGGTACGATGAAGCATACCTGCAGTTTGGGTTTACAGTCACGGCTGATCTGAGACCTCAGTGTGTGTGCCGAGGTGCTGGCAAACGACAGCATGAAGCCCTGCAAACTGAAAAGGCACCTCGAAACAAAGCATGCTGGCATTAAGGATAAACCTGCTGAATATTTTAAAAGAAAGCTTGATGGCCTCCATCAGCAACAGGCAACCGTTTCAGTGCACAGCCCACAGTGTTTGGAGGCATCGTATGTAATGGCCAAAAGAATAGCTAAACTGGGTAAACCCGCATACAATTGCCGAGACTCTCATTTTGCCGGCCGCGCAAGACGTGCAGAATAATGATAGGAGATAGTGCAGCAGCCAAACTTGGTGCAGTACCACTGTCCAATGACACAGTCGCTAGGAGAATTTCTGACATGTCTAATGATATCAGAGAGCAACTGATAGAGTTCATAAAAAAGAGTCCTTACTACGCGCTGCAGCTGGACGAATCCACTGATATTGCTGGGCAGGCACAGCTCCTCACCTATGTCAGGTATCTGCGGGACAAGGCGATTGAGGAGGATGTCCTGTTTTGCCGGCCTTTTCAGTCGCACACTACAGGAGAAGCCATATTCAATGTCCTTGATGTTTTTATCCATGATAATGGTTTGGCTTGGGACCGATGCGTTGGCCTATGCAAGGATGGTGCCCGGGCAATGACGGGCCATGACCACGGCCTAGCTGCTCGCGTTCAGCAAGTAGCTCCACTTGTGAAATGGACACATTGCATGGTCCATCGCGAAGCACTAGCTGCTAAAAAAATGCTGGTTCTCTTGGACTCTGTGCTGAACTAATCCGTGAAGATGATAAATCTCAACAAATCACGGCCGCTAAACTCTCGCTTGTTTGGGGTCCTCTGCCAGGAGATGGGGTCAGGGCACGAACAGCTGCTTCTGCACACTGAAGTTCGCTGGCTCTCCAGGGGGCGGGTGTTACAGCGGTTGTATGAGCTGCGAGAGGAGGTGAAGTGGTTTTTGACAGAAATCAAATCTGATCTGGTGAAGCATCTGGATGACACTATGTGGCTTGCGTCTCTGTCCTATTTGGTCGATATATTTGACCGCTTGAATGGCCTCAACCTGTCTTTGCAAGGCTGCGAAACTCATATTTTGCTCCTTGCAGACAGAGTGGACGCCTTCACACAAAGACTTGATCTCTGGCATGGCCGCATCAGTCGAGGGAACTGCGACATGTTCCCCAGCCTTGCAGACTTTATCACGGATGCATGCACGTCACACGATTTCTCCTCTCTATTTCAATCAGCATCTGAGCACCTGTCAGAAATGAGAAAACAATTTGCAGGCTCTTTTTTGCGTGGGTTCGAGATCCATTTGTGTGCACAGCAAACGAGCTGTCAATCGATATGCAGGAACAGCTTATTGAGCTGAAGAGTGACAGTAGGCTGAAGGAACTCTTTACCTCCTGCCCTCTTTCGTCATTCTGGGCAGCATTGATGCAGGAATACCTCAACTCTGTGACGTCGCCTTGAAGATTCTCCTCCCTTTCGCGTCGACATATTTGTGTGAGGCAGGATTCTCAAAAATGACTGCACTCAAAACAAAATACTGCAATCGTGCACAAATCGAGGATGATTTGAGGCTATGTTTATCAGACATTGCGCCAAGAATTGAGGATCTTTGCAAGGCTCAGGTCTCACATTAACATTGCCTACCTGCAAGCTTCTGTCAAAAATGCAGATGATATGCCTACTATAAGGCCTAGTAAGAATAACAATAATAAAGCATAAATTCATATCAGAGGTCTGGTGCCAATTCCCAATTATAGCAATAGCCTAGTAATGATAATAGGCCTACTGATGATGATAATAATAATAATAATAATAATAATAATAATAATAACAACAATAAAGTATGTGAACTCATATAATTATATAGCAATAGCCTAGTAATGATAATAGGCCTACTACTACTCATTATAATAATAATAATAATAATAATAATAATAATAATAATAATAATAATAATACTGTGGGCCTGCAATCTTGAAATTGAGTATATTAAATTGGTGAGTAATCAAATACTGAAATACTAATCAATCCTAAAATCCAGTAGTTTTACTTCACTGCGAACAATATGATGCTGTGATGATACAATGCTATGTGATACAATCTGAAAGTGACTTTTTGAATGGTGAATATGTTTGATTGCACATATAAAATTATAAAGCAGTAAGTATTAAGTATTCTAACCCACTGATCTCCTCCTCTGCGATGCTCAAAATAAAAGCGGGAAACTTCAAGATAATGTAAAGATTCTGTAGCTTTGTGGTGTGATGGACAGCTTCAACTTTGCTTCAGTAAAATCCCTTTTTTTCCCGTTAGTTTGACCCTCAGCTGCCAGAAGCTCAGAAACACTGACCGTGGCTGAATCATTTTTCTGAAATGTTTATTTTATTTACTGGTGATTCAGCCAGAAGAGTTATGTGTCCATCCAGGCAGTTGAAGCGTTCCAGCAGTCAGTCACCTAAAGTTTAAGATGAAGAAATTGGTTGGATTTTAACTTCAGGAACCTCTTAATAGCCCCTCCCACTTTGCAACTGTGTTTCATATTTTGTTTTTCAGAAATTTTACATATTCTGTGTTTGTTCCCAAGCTGCACTCTTATGGTCACAAATAGCATCAATCACCATGAGACTCTCCACTGACAGACATTTTAATATATTTTTTAGGCAGCATTTGGAGATATTAAAAATCCTCCCACACCATGTTGGAGTAGTTTCTCTAGTTCTTTAGCTTTCAGAAAGTAGCAGAGTGATAGGTAGAAGAAATAAACCCTAAGAGGATGACCACACACTGGTCTGTCAGATAGAGATTTTTGTCCGCATTCTGGTTCTGGAACAAAAACACAGTAGGAGAGACAAGTACAAGAAAAAGTGCCACAAAAGAAGAAGATAAAGTGTAAATTTAACAATCTAATGTAATGCCAGAAAATACTACTCTGACTTCTTGGTGTTTCTTCTAGTTTTACCTTGAACAAATGTAGGATTACATCAACCTAATCAATTTAAGGAGTTTTAAACAAATAAGTTGCAGCCAGAAGAAGCAGACTCTGTACTCCAGCACTGGTTTGAACACAGATGGGAGTATGTTTGCTGCTCAGGCCACCCTGGACTCCCACACAGATTCCTATTCCTTGTCCCTTCTGAACTATATCCAAACTAACATCAACAGTGTCAACACCCTCAAACAGAATGATTTAAGTGCAGCTTTTATTTTTAAAAAAATGCGATGCATGTTGCAATGCTTTTAGGCATTTTTTTGCAATAAAAGTGTGAGAGAAAGTGAAAACTGCAAGAATATTTGCGTTTTTTTTTTTTTTCCCTTGTATAATACATTCTAAAATTGAAGGCATTTTCCAGTGAGAATAAAATTGCTAGTAGTTTGGTGAAATATGGGTTAACCTTTCTGTGCGGGGGACTTGTGAATTGTTTCAATTGCAGTATCTCAACTTCCTGGAGGGACTGGCTAAGGGTTGAGGGGCAATTCAACAACAACACATGTGGCAAGGTATTCAGGCCATCGTGGACTAGAAACCTACATGTTTTACTCCACGATGACAAAACATTGGTAAATCCCAGAAATCAGTGGGTACTAACAAAAAAAGAACAAATTATGTCTATGAACAAAGATAAGAGAAAATGTGTTTATATATTGCTTATTGCATGGGGCCCGGTGTCTATGGGAACAATTCACTATGACAAGATTATTAAAGATTGGATTTATTATATTGCGTTGGATTGGATTAGAATATACAGATGCATTTGTTATAACTGCAAGTA
The DNA here is from genome assembly GCF_905237075.1 of Dicentrarchus labrax. NCBI lineage: Eukaryota > Metazoa > Chordata > Actinopteri > Moronidae > Dicentrarchus > Dicentrarchus labrax. Next base: position 2,242,818 of record NW_026136709.1, read on the forward strand.
ATCACTGATGAAATAATTTTCAGGTCAAAAGACATCTAGGTTAAAACTGGGCTACATCAGATAAAAAAATGATGTATTTTCTCAGTTATACACCTTGATCATAAAAACACATAAGAACAACCACTGTCTCTACATTGTAACATCAAGCTCATCTCCTTCTGCTGATGATATGAGCACAGCATTACATCACTGAAGCTGCTGAGCAAAATCTACATCACAGTTGGATAATACTTTGGTCAGACACTAGATATTTGAAAATAAATAATATTATGCTGTATTGACTGGTGCAGCTGTAGTCAGGGAGGAACAACCACATAACCAAAAGTAGCCGAGAATGAGTCTGAAGCATCAGTCTGTCCAACTCCCCCTCACTGTCTCACCAAGCCTCATGAATATTCAGATCAACCCAGCTGCATATTTATTCCTGAGTGTGTGTGTGTTCGTTCTTAGAGAGGATGCAATGGTGTGTGAATAATGTAACCAGTCAGCCACACTGTATATATGCTCCTGTCAGGACAGAAAGGGAGGGGGTCAAGAACCCATTTGTCAAACAGGAGATTGGTCCCTAGTTGTCCAACCAGACCCCCAGGCCCTCACATAACAGGAAAACTCTGTGAATGTGAATATATGCAATCGGTCATAAACACATGAACACACACACGTTACAGTGTGGCGTATCAGGACAAGGTTCAGCTCAGCTCCCAGTCTGTGAGAATCACCATCAAAATCCATCATCTCCACATGCAGGGCAGTGGAGCAGAGAGGGACTAGCTGACGGCCAATCTGTGTGTGTATATCTCTGTGTGTGAATCTAGGAAGGTCTTTTCTGGTATTTCCTGAGGTGAAAGTGCCAAGCTGCTCCACTGCGGCTGCAGATCTATCATTTGGTTTGTGTTATTGAGGTTGTGTGTGTGCATTCAGTATATATGTGTGGGAGAGAAGACTAAACATCTACAAATGCAGCTTGAAGCAATGTTCTTGTGCACTGGTGTGTTTTTGTATAAGAACAGTACGTGTCTCAGGGTTGTGCATCTGTGGGTTGGGATTTGAATTTAACTGGCTGCACTGCTCAGTAGGCAGAATTTGAATCAGGGAATACAATTTTAATTTAGTAAAGTCTTGCCCAGAGTGCCATGGGTCAGTCTCCTCAGATTTTTGAATGTACAGGAAACATGATTGAGATGTGTAGTGTGTCTATGTGTACGCACTGTGTCGACTGGAGTGGTATTTCTGTTACATGCAGAACAGATCAAAAGACCATGTCGATAATGCAAATTACTTCAAGACAACATACAAAACAAATGTACATGCCTGAGGTTGCTTGGCAACAGTGCCTCATTAACCATAAACTTAAGCCATGTGTTTCATCTGCAGTGCAGCACAGTAGCTTGTGTGTAATTCCTCTTATCTGTTAAAGCCAATATGAGTAGAAATAGAGAAATTCATTCTTTGAATCTTATATTCAATCTCATACCTCTTATTACCAATGCAAAAGTGAGGGATACTGATCCCTGTGCTTTGTTCCATGGCATGCTGTGGCCATGAATGGATGCACAAGCTCAAGTCAACCCGGCTCAAGTCAACCCTATCCCACCAGTGTCATTTATGTCCTGCCATCAAAGTCAGGTGACCTACTTTTTTCAATTCAATTCAATTTTATTTGTATAGCGCTGATTCATAACTGTAGTATGTAAGGAGCGAGAAAGTCTGCATATAGGTGGTGGGGTGGATGGATGGCTCAAAGAAATACAGGACTTTGAACCAAGAGGCCACTGTTCCCATGTGAAAACAAAAGATGTACAAAAAAATAAAAAAATAAAAAATAAATAACTAACTTATGTAATGTACTTAAAGGACCATCTAGCAGTAAAGTTGCAGATTGCAACTAACTAATCACTGCTATTTGACGACCTGGGAATGACAAATGGCTGTCAAGTGTGTAAGAGAAACTACAATGTCCACAAAACTTGTTAAAAATATAAAAGGCCTATCTAGAGCCAGTGTTTTGTTTGTCCGACCCCGGCGTCTGTAGATAAAAAAGTCTCTCTTCGAAGGTGATGAAATCTAATGATTCCTATATTCATGTCATTATACACTAGAGAAACCATACCTATGAATACTATATTCCATTTCTCCCAAAAGATCCTCCTAAATGTTACACACTGGACCTTGAAGTTATGCCAGGTAAGTGACTTTTCCTAAACCTAAACTTTGTGCCTTAACCAAACCAAACCAAACCAAACTGCAACCTTATTGCAACATAACCAAACAAGCTTTATTTTGAAAGTCTAACTGGATGTTGCATATTTTTTCTTCACTGCCCCAGCTGCGGTATTTGTTGCTCAAGAAGGCTGTTGCAACATTACTCAATTGTTATTGAGGGGCCTAAGTGTGCCATAAAATATTCCCCACACCACCGCCAACCTGAAGTTTTGACATAAGTTAGGACAGGTCTGAGGATTCATGTTGTTCACGTCAAGTTCTGACCACATCGATGCCATTCTTCAGATGAAAAACAATGCGTTTCTAATCTTCAACTGTCTTGAGGCTACTAGCCTGTGCCCACTGTAGCCTCAGTTTCCTGTTCTTAGCTGACAGGAGTGGAACCGGCTGTCAAAGTGTTAATGTGTAGTCAGCTTAGAGATGCTCTTTGGCGAAGCACTGTTGTAATTTGTGAGTTACTGTCACTTTCCAGTCGGGCCATTATCAAAACATTTTTTGTCATATTTGCTGAAACTTTCACAATATCCTGGCAGTAGTAGGGGAGACCGGGGCTTGTTGTCACACGGGTAAGTTGTCACATTGCAATTATCTTCTCCACCAAGGGGCGCAACTAAAAAGTGGAATACTAGTTTTCTTCCTTTACATGGTCAGGTGTCATGTCCTGTCTGAGAAGAGGATAGCACATAGTGAGCTGAGATGAGCACCAAGTAAGCATTTTGCACAACCCAAAGTAAAAAATATCAACTTTATATATTTCACAATAAGCTTTGTTCAGATAAAAATCCTAACAGTGATACATGTGGACTTGTTAGAGGAGAGATTAAGGCATCCTGTCATACCTCAGTCATTGTTCTGCTTTAAGCGAACTTTAAGCTAGAGCTAGTGTTAGCAAACATGGTAGTTTGGGGCAACATGTCTCATGGGGTTAGTTGTCACACGCATATTTTGATGAAAATGCATTGCACATATTGACTTGCAATTTTTACTTTTTTTTTTATATTATGTTTACACTATTATATATATAGTACATATTATCAAAGGGTAATATGCCCTCATGCAAATCAGTCTAGGTATACCAGAACTGCGATGTTGATGATGAGTCTGACTAGTGAGGACATTTGTTTGTGAGGTTTTGTTTGAGTTTTTATGAATGGATTTTCCAGTTGTTGTTGGAACTATGTCCACATTTCAGGACTGGTTTAAGTTTGATAATGAACCAATGCTTTCTTTTTCTGTAATTCAATTCAATCTGGAATTTTGAGCTTAAGATAGGTAAAACGCATTTGAGTCTGAGAGCCGTGCTGAGAGCGGGATTGCAAGCTCAACGTACACGTCCCAAACAGATAAGATCACAACAATAGCATGTCTTCATAAACCACCCTTGTTCGTCTTCATACAATATGTTGGGAAGTTGCAGTAAATATCAATACAATATGTTCTATATCCCTTTGTGTTGTGTCTCTCCTTCGTCTGTTAAGATAACTGAACATTTTGTGAGTCTCGAGGCATTGTCAGCCTTTATATCTCATTTGTAAATGCTTTATAAGCCATAGATAGTGCTCACTTTAGATGAGTTCACACAAAATACTTAATTAACGAGTAGTAAGTGCTTCGTAACTGCCTCAATTCATGAATTCCTGCATGAATAACTGTTTATAGGACATCCATTGGAAATTAATTTGTGAGTTTTTTATAGAACATCTGCTAACACAGTCACTAATCATTAATACATGTCTGAATAGTGGATGTGCAAGCAGAAATGATCTAAATAGTTTGTTGATCATTTACATACACTTTCTAAATGATATCACAAACTACTGACAAATCCTAAATAACTGGTTAGTAAGTGATGTAATACTTGATTTAGAAATGCTGAATCCATCATATATAAAATATGAAAATGCAATCATTAGCACGTTATAGATGAGCTTATTAATGAAGAGTAAAACATTTATAACTGTGATTATAAACCACATAGTAATGACTATTTACAGCAGAAACATGCTTTATAAATGATGAATTCAGTATTTGCTAATCCATAACTATGGACTGTGCTTATCAATGATGAATAAAACATTTTTAACTGTGTTTATAAACTACATGCTAATGTGTATTCATGTCAGAAAAATGCGTTATAAATGATGAATTCAGTATTTAGTAATCCTTAACTAATGCTTAACAGTGTGTACTCATTATAAAGTGTTACCAGAAACGGTTTACTGAGCAAATATGAAAGGTCTGGTAATTTCTCATAAGACTGCATGGTATCATTTTTCATTGCAGTCAATGAAGTTTTCCCTGCTGGCCATTGCATAGAATGCAGGTTTAAGACACTTCAGAAGTACCACATAAAGTAGTCCTTGTGACAAGAACTGCTACGCACAGGATATTGAAAATTAAAAACTGGGCGAGAATGAAAGGACAAAAATTTTACTCTTATCGGAAAATCTATTTCTTAAATGTATGTACTGTTACATATGTATTGTTTTTTTCTGACATCGATTAGGTTCCCAAACACAAGAAACTGTATGAGTGAATTCCCTCGACTTTTAACTTAATTCAGTTTTTCTTCCTACAAACCAAATTTGAATTGCAATTCTGTTTCTTCTTCAATACTAATTTAATTCAAAGCCACGACTTGAACTGAAAGCATGAATGAGGTATCTAAAAGCAATTTGGAGCTGGACATTTCCCCTGAATGTGTGTGCATGTACAGTTATCAGGATTTTCATACAGCTGCTGGAGGTGGAGAGAGACCTTTTTCTGAATACATGCCATCTGACCTGAACATCACACACCCCTGACTGCTACCAAACATTCACACAGAAAGTCACATCTCCCCAAGAAGACCCAGACAAGCAAGACATGACTTAATCTTCGTATCTCTGGTGAAAATGTAGCTCTATCTGCCGGGAACTAAGCAAACCCATCTTCAACAAATAGACTGCAGCTGGCTGTGGGCTTATCAGGAGAGGCTAGACACTTCGCCCGGGGCTCAGGGATAGCTCTCTCTTTTGACCTGTGACCCTTCACAATATGAATTGTACACACACACACACCCACACACCTACACACACACACACACACACACACACACACACACACACACACACACACACACACACACACACACACACACACACACACACACACACACACACACACACACACACACACACACACACACACAGATGGACACCAATGGAACACAGCCAAAATGTCAATAGGCAACATGGGCGGCCTGCGGATACTTCTTCCACAGCCTCTTTCTCTATCTCATTGTCTGTAAATAAATACATATATTAATAAAGTACAGAGATGAAAATGGGGTTACTAGAATACCGTGATTATTTTTATCCACTGTGTTGCTCTGAGTTATACTGAGCACATCTGTAGCCTTCAGATGAACCATACAAATCCATTTTCTTTTTGAATTTCTATTCTTATTCTAGTAAACTCTGAATCAACCCTGTCATGAATAGGTTGCAACAGTAAATAACCTCAGCCTTAAAAAGTCCCATACTGTAGAGAGAAAGTTTTCCATGTCTTTTTTTTAATCATAAATCAGGTCTAGGTGCTATATGAATACTGTGAAAGTATATGTGAAACTGTGCCTTTAAACGAGCCATCAGGACTTCCATGAGGTTGTGAAGATCATTCTTAACAAAGGATAGTAATATTACAGATTAGTGGCTAACATTTATTTTTCTGAAGAACCAGAGCATTTTAGTCCAAATTTTAGTTTGCCCCATTTCAGCACTGACTGCTTCCTCAGTCTGACACAATACAATGCAGGTTTCTCAAAGAAGCTAATAATGAGTTGGCTCAGTTGTGCAGCTAGCTGTCCTTTTAGCTGACTCTAACCAGACTGGGACCTAGTTAACTGAGCTAACTACCTAATGGCAGATACAGCTAGCAGTATGCATTCTTCTAGCCTCAGAGTGATGGCAGCAGATTAAGAAAAGGCATCTCCTTTAATCTCCATATTTTGAATAATTGGAAATGTAAGGAGGTTTGAAGAAGTAATACGAGATGAATGTCAGCAGGGAATGAATCTCCAGTCAGGTGAAAGAGTTTGTTAAAGCAGAGTGTAAGAAACATGGAGAGTTTACCAAACAACTGACACAAGCAGTGTTCGACATGGCAGAGGTATTAAAGACTTTAAATCAGTTTAAAGTCTATCGGACAGAGATGGAAAAGAGACATCAAGAAAATAATAGAACAAACTGGAGAGAACAGACAATAGTAGTATAGAGTTCATGAAATTGAATACAGAGGTGGAGAAATTCAGGACAAACTAATTTTCCAACAGAAAACAAATGAATGCTTGATGACAGTGTACTGTGTAGTTCCTGCATGCAAGTATGCTTCAGTGAAGTCACAGAGTATTTATTCACATTTTACTAATGCTAGCAGTTTCCCCCTGCTTCCAGTCTTTGTGCTAAGCTAGGCTGAACACATCCAGATCTTTTTTACTGGACACACAGATGAAACTAATATCTGATCCGACGCTGGCTAAGACAGTGAATGTATTTCCCCAAAATGTCTGTTGCTTTCGGCCATGTTGGACTTCTGGCCACAACCCGTTCAGTGATATTAAAGCAGCTGTTTGCCATCAGCTGTCAAAGTTAAGGCACCAAAGGCAAAGGCTTGAAACCAGGTGATCATGAGTGGTGTCTTTCCGGGATGCTGGATGTCACAATGGCAAAGTTAGGGAGCCGGTTTAAACAGAGTGCCAGCTGCTGGTGTTACTCCTCTCAGCTAATGATCAAACACCAGCAGGTAGTGTGGCACAAGCTGTGGGAATTTACTAAGCTTTTGTTAAGGCTAAACTAGAAAATCATCCTTGGACAAATTGTAAATAGATTCAGTTTCAATCGCTCTCTTGTTACTTATAGCCTATCAAGGTTTTCCTTTTGTGCCGGTATGTTTGTCAGGTACTGTTCTTAGCAGGATATCTAAAAAAACTATTAAGATTTAAGTGACATTTGATAAAAAAAACTGACCATGTGCTATTAATGGACTTATTTTGACTTTACCGAAAATTTATATTGGAAAGTTATTCCAAGATATTGCAAAACTTTATACCTATTATTTTTTTGCTTCCAATTCTAACCTTTTAAAACGCTTACATACAGTTCACAGGATCTGCACATGGCAACTACATCATGGTTAACATATGTGATGCGATCTGGGAAAACCCGTCGGATGTCGCGCTGGCACGTTTCCAGGAAATAGTAAAAATAGGTCGATTGTCATTTATTTGGCAAAATTGGGTTTTCATTAAATTATTATTATATAACATCTTGTCTATAATTCCTGAAAATATCTAAGTGAAATTCGCTTGTTTTATACATTAAAAATTAATTTATATTGGCCTGAAAGATCATCCTACATTTGAAACCGCGAACGGCGGAGGTGCATAAAAATCTCCCATAACGTGCTTTGCCTAGGCTATAAACACTACAAAGACGGTTCACCAATCAAAGCCCTAAACCACATGAATGAAGTCATATCATATCAATGCACATTTTCCCGCCAGATATACGTTGTAACAATGTGATATGTTTGATGACGTTAACGTTACGTGAGGATGTGAGAGTCTACGGAGATGGCGGAGCTCAAGAGAAGAGAGTCTGAGGTAGCTGCTCACTTGAATGATGCTGCGCATCTCAATTTGGTAAATCCTGGCGATGCCAATGCCCTGAACGACGTGATCATGGATTATTTCACATCCAGAGATCCAAGAGATGATGAAGGATCGGATTATAATGAATTTACCGAAGAAGAGGAGTCTGATGAAGGTAAGCTAGCTATGCTATTCTTAATGTAAGATACAAGGTGCACTTGCTGTTTTAAATGACCAATGTGTAAGACTTGTTATCAAAAACCTACAAGGACAACGTTACGATTAAAACATCCAGAGACCGCACCAGTAATAAAACAACAATAAAACAACAACAATTTACTAAATTTTAAAATGCCATCCCCCTCAGGTAACTTATCTCCTTGTGTAATGATAACCGTGATGTAGGTTAGCCTAGTGCTGTTCCTGACAGGCTAGAAAGTTCCCTGGAAAATTTCGTTCGTTCTGAGTAACTTTATCCATTACCATTTTCCCGTTATACATTTCTTTTGAACGGCGACACGAAGGCTTAAAACTTCAAATTGAAGCCACAAACTATGGCTGTTTATGCATCTAAGTTCAGCTGACATGTGAGTTTAAAACGGAGACTTAACGTTAATGTTAATGTTCGAGATGCAGACTGTAGCATTAACGTCAGGTTAATAGACTCAGTGAAGTTCATGATCAGTGACCCTCATTAGGGTATCTGTCTCGCTGAAGCTCACACAGACTGAGCAGTAATGTTGGGCACAAACATGCTCCCTCCTCTCTGTCACAGCACTGCAAACAGTCACCTGTAGTTCTACATGCTTGAAAAATGGAGCGAGATCGACAGCCCAAGAGGAAAGGTGGAGCAGAGAGTGAGAGGCTTAAAAAGCTAAAAGCACTGGCCACAGATCAGCAAAGTGCTGTAAAATAACTGACATGTTTGTCACAACTATGGTCTTTCCAGCACCACTATCTTAATGAGGAGGTTAGTTCCACTTTGTGGAAGCTGATGGGCTAAAACTGACTTAATAAAACAAATGTAAGTGCAAATTTTAGAATAGGGTTAACTAACATAGGCACGACATAATCGATTATATTAATATTGAAATCCTTGTATTACATTATTTCATTTAACCTTTATTTAACCAGGTAAAATCCCACTGAGATTAAGAACATATTTGTTGTTATATGAACATAGCCAATGCATATAAAAATTGTCAATTAGTGAACAGAAACATTTATTTTGTAGGGGAAAGAAACAGAAAAAGCTGTGTGTGGGCACATGTGGAGCCTTTGCTCTATTATTTTACACTCTTACATCAGTAGGCGCCAAACCTAACTCACTCTTGGTGTTTTGCGTTAATCCGGTGGTGGTGGCCTGAATTATTGTCCCAGTCCGCCCCTGTTCATGATTGCTCCATGCTAGTGACAGTCAAGGCTGTAGTAGCCTTGCATTACAGATGGTGAAGACGGTTTCTTCACTCTGTGACATATTTTGCAATTTAAACGTAAGACATATAAATCTTACTTTGAGAGAGAGATGTTGGATTGAGCCAGATCCGATTGCTTCTTGTCAGTGTGCTGTGCAAGCCTGCACGTAACATGTAAAATTTTTAATAGTAGGCTACACCTTAACATATTGTTAAGGTTTTGGTCGCACCTTGTCAAACAACATAATCTAATCTGATGATGATGATGATGATGATGATTTTGAGTAATAATAGTAGTACTACTATAGTAGTAGCCTATGTCTTATGGGCATAGACATATTGCAATGGTGAAATACTTGTGTGATGGATTGTCAATGTTGATTATTAGTAATAATGTAGTTCAGCCTTTTTTATATAATACATATGTCTTACAGTTATTCATTCTTCCTCATTTCAGATGATGACCATCCCATATCCATCATTGAAGACGTAGCAGAGATACTACCACCAGTTCCACTTCAAGAGGATAATGGTGATGATGTGCAAGAGTTTGTATGTGCATGCAAATACAACAATGGTCATCCATGTTCAACACGTTTCTTACAAGAGGAGCTGCAGATGATTCGCTACTGTTTCCTGGAAATGACAAGGGAAGAGCTAGATATCGCCATTCTAGCTAAACTCTCGTGTGGAATGCATCTTTCTCAGCTAACATCCTGCACCCATAAAAAAGAACAGACAGTTCGGAAGTCCCAAAGAACTGATTTCTTTCACCATGGGGAGAAAATATGCAGGGATACGTTTAAATATCTCCATGCCATTGGCCAGGTCAAGCTAGATGCTCTTATTAAGCATTATAAGGAGCATGGTGTTACTCCTCGAATGCATGGCAACAAAAAGCGTCAGCCTCCTAATGCACTGAAGAAAGAGGACAATATGTATGTTGCACATTTCATTGTAAACTATGCTGAAACTCATGGCATGCATCTTCCAGGGAGGGTACCAGGCTTTTGGAGGAGTGATTTGAAACTTCTTCCAACTAACTGTACGAAGGTGAAGGTGTACTCTGATTACTGTGTGGCAGTTGCTGCAGCAAATCAGCGTGTGGTTTCTGTAGTTACGTTTCGTCGTATCTGGCGGGAAGTGGTGCCATTTGTTGTCACAATGCGGCCAGCAACTGACCTGTGTTGGACATGTCAAAAATATCAAAAACGCATTAGTGAGGCTGCCAATAAGGCTGATTCAGAGGAAGGAAGAGCTGCATCGTCTGGCCACTGAACATCTGGAGAAAGCTAGAGTAGAGCGTACACACTATCAGCAACTTTGTAAGGATTCAAAAGCAAACTTGCCTGCTGGGTTAGAGTTAGGTCCACACAGTCCTTGTAGTTATGAGGGAATGGTACATTATAGCATGGACTTTGCACAACAGATTCACTACCCCAATGATCCCCTCCAACCAGGGCCGATGTATTTCAAAACTCCACGTAAGTGTGGAGTTTTTGGTGTAGCATGTGAGGCCTTGCCAAAGCAGGTTACTTTCTTGTTGGATGAATCCATACAGACTGGTAAAGGTAGCAACTGTGTTATTAGCCTTTTACACTCATATCTTGAGAATTATGGACTGGGTGAAATGCACATGCACCTTCATGCAGATAACTGTGCGGGACAAAACAAGAACTCCTTTGTGATGTGGTATCTATTGTGGCGTGTCTTGACAGGTCGTCATGTGTCAATCAAAATGAGTTTCCTTCTTGCTGGGCACACAAAGTTTTCCTGTGACTGGTGCTTTGGGCTCTTTAAAAGAAATTTTAGGAGGAATAAGGTTGACTGCTTGGATGACATTGCCCAAGTGGTTCAAAACTCAAGTCCATCTGGAGTCAATGTACCATGTCTTTGTGGTAGAGAGGATGGCACTGTTCTTGTACCTATGTATGACTGGAGCACATTCTTGGGTACATACTTCAGAAAATTACCCACCATTAAAGGCTTTTATCATTTCTTGTTCTGTCAGGGCTCCACAATAGTAAGAATGAAAAAATTCCTTAATAGTGAGGAAGTTTCCCAAGACTTAGGGAGAAATGGTGTCGACTTTGATGCACTTGACCCAAGTGCTTTGCCTGATCAACTCCTTCCAAAGGGGCTTGATGCTAAAAGGCAACAGTATCTTTACAATGAGATAAGGGAATTTGTGACAAAAGACAAGCAGGACTTGGTTTGCCCCCTCCCTCAGGCTGTAATGATGAATGAGGATTAATTCAGTGATTCTGGGGACAGTCATTGTATAATAGTCTTGAATACAAGGGTTGTAGCTATAGTTAGTGTTGTTACTCAACTTTTCCATTTGAATTTACAGTAAGTCATGATATACTGCATATTTCTATATTTTCTGTATATATATATATACTGCATATTTCAGAAGTTTTCTGCATACTTATACTGCATATTTTTTATAGTTTTCTGGATATTTATACTGCATGATTTGATGATATTCTGAATAATAGCAGAACAATAATTACATTGAATATTGTTACTCAACTTTTCCATTTGAATTTACAATAAGTCATGATATACTGCATATTTTTATATTTTCTGTATATATATATATATATATACTGCATATTTCTGATATTTTCTGTATTTATACTGCATATTCGTTATATTTTCTGCATATTTATACTGCATGATTTGATAATATACTGCATAATAACAGAATAATACTGACATTGTCTAATACATGTATAATGTGCAGTAACTTAAAAGAAAGAAGAGAAAAAGTTACGTGAAACAAATTCAATTCATTGAATGTTGAATGAATAAATACATTCTTGATTTTCATCTAATTCATGAGTGTTGTGTGTTTGCTTGGTGCCAAAGTAACAAGTTTGTATCTTTTCCAACATATACAGTGACTAAAATAAGTCTGTGCCATAATAGAGTAATGAAAATTTAACATGTGATATTTGATTGTTAAAATGTTCTATTTAGAATGTCTATCTTTAAACCTGTTTTTCTCAAAATTCCGTTTCATAAAACCATGTTAATAAGCTGACTTCAGATAATAATAACATTTGTTACAGACATGCTATGAAAAAAGGAAAACAGATTTGAAAAGAGCTTGAAAGCAGCTTTAAGGTGGTATCAGAATCTTAAGTTGGTAAAATTTCACCATGTGATGGGTTTTCCCAGATCGCATCACATATGGTTACAGGGTTAGGCAAGTTAAACACTTGGTTAGGATAAGGGAAAGATTGTAACAGTTACAGTTACAGTTAATAAAAAGGTTAATTCAGATCTCCTTGTTTCACCTTACAGGGTTGCTGGACTTGCCACGCCACGAGATCAAGTGAGAATCCATCTTGCCAGGCTTCAAGCTATGTTCTTGACCACAGTGGTCCACACCAATCAGTGTCCTGTAACGTGGTGTGTGCAACAACGACTGTTTGAAAACAACAATGGTGGCCGCCAAAGAGGTTAGTGTAGATGCTGCTAGCATCAGTTCTATCAGAACTGGAGAGTATTTCTTCATTGAAAGAAGAGCAAAGAACAACACTGAAGGCTTTTCTGAAAGGAAAATATGTTTTCTCTCTCCTCCCGACTGGCTTTAGTAAGAGTTTAGCTACGTTTTACTGATTGGTTGAAGAAAGCCCATGTTAGACAGATGATGCATCCAATCACCTAGTAGTATTTTTTGACACCCTTTTCTCAGATGGGTCTGTGTAACAAACCATTCAGGTTCATAATGTTGGCATTGTACGTGAATCATCGATCTAAAATGTGTGTGTTTGTTTTCAGGAGGCCATACTGTTTCATATATCTGGTTGTCAAATTCTTCTTGGTGTGGTCTGCCATAACTCTTAACGTAACTAACATTAACATATTGTGACACTGGAACCAATTTCAGTGCATACATCAACTTCAAGCGATCCAGCTTCAGAACATGTACACCAAACTTGATGATGGTCAGTGAAACTGGCCCCCAACTGCAATCCAACCAGCACATCCATTCACTTTATAAATCCCCTAGCTGATTCAGATTTAGGCATACCAAAGATGACTGCTTACCCAGCTCGATGATTCACCTCCTACTGCTGCTCATCCACATTACCCTTCTGTTCCCAAGGACCGATGCGAGCTTAGAGTGTCCATTATGGTGTCTTTGGGGACACAGCTCTGTCGAAGCCATGAACATTTGATGGGGACATTAGCGAAAGGCAACACGTCATTACATGACCATTTACACATAATCACCCACTTAAGAAGACCCCATAGGACAGAACTGCATAGCATGGGCCATTTACACACCCAATGTGTGTCTGTGAGGATGCTGATGTGTGTGTGTGTGTGTGTGTGTGTGTGTGTGTGTGTGTGTGTGTGTGTGTGTGTGTTTGGGTGCATGTTTGCACATATGCTGTGGCCTAATAGTCCATCTGACACATGCCTTATGGTGATGCTCAGAAATAACCATCAAAATGACCCATGTGCCTTCTCTTTCATGGCATCACACTCCAGCTCTGTTCTATCTTTCTGTCGCCCGCCTGGCTGGCTCTCACACACACACACACTCTCTCTCTCTCTCTCTCTCATAGGGAATTACTGTCCCAGGTGGAGAGATTGAGAAGCTCTCTCTTCCATTTATGATTCCTCATCTCTTCCTCTCTCAGGTCCTTTTGCTATCACGCCTCTCCATATGCACGCTTACCATGTTTACCAGTGAGGGGAATCAGTGCTGGTATTGTATATGCTGCCCTGAGAGCAGGGACGGCTGGTATATATGGGCTAACAGGGCTAAGCCCCCCCTATCTTTTACAGTAAAGATGAAAAACTATTATTAAAAACCTTAGAACATATTGTTTTGAATTTTGGTAGAACCTAGAGCAGCAACAGCACCAAAAAAGTGACAGAAAAAACCCAGGATATATGATATATCTTGGGTTTTTTCCTGTGAATGGGCTAAATGTATTCAGCCCAAGCACAGTTGCATAAGCTTCCATTGACTTGTGATTGACAGGTGTCCTGACACGCCCCCTTCATATGCTGCCCATTTGGGCTAAATTCATTCAGCCCAAAGGCTGACCTTGGACCAATCACAGCGCAGTAGCTACAGTACAGTGACCTTCGACCAATCACAGCGCAGTAGCTACAGTACAGTGACCTTCGACCAATCACAGCACAGTAGCTACAGTACAGTGAGCCTAGTTGGTAGTATGGCGGGCGTTAGCATGAACATGAAGGTGGATTATTCACTTTATAATCAATTTTCTTTAAAGTCTTTGGAGGAAAAAATGGAAGTTCAGAGATTGGGAACACATCATCCAAACAATGTACAAATAACACAATTATAATATATTATATATATTATAATAAACACATTTCCCATGTTTGCTGTTTGGAGGAGACACGGCTTGGACCCAACAAGGAATTGTAGATTTAAAACATTTATCTGACAAAATTAGGAAACATGAATGCAGCACGAGCCACATTGGAAATAGCGCAAAGTTTCTGGGTAAAGTGAACATTGCCTGTCAGCTTAATGAGGGCCACCGCATCGCTGAACAGAGACACAACGAGCTGGTAAAGAAAAAAACAGGCATTCACTATAATGGATATAACAAATCACTCCAGCGGGGACCAGTTCTCTGTTTTACAGTCAATCAGCTGATCATCTGTCAAACACACAGGTTGCAAAGTACACGTCTACGACCACAGATTCTCTCAGAACGAGACAGGGCCTGGAGAATGTTTCGTGCTTCATATCTGAACTGCTGACCACAGATGACAATCAGCCACATCCAGATGCGGACACTGCAGCCGCTGCAGCCGCTGTAAAGGCTTGTGTATACTCGCCGCTCCCGACCCGTCGCACAACAACGTGACGTCAAAATGATGTAGATCTTGCTGGCGCGCCAGGATTTTGGCCAGGCACCACTCTTTTTGTTTCAAAGCAGAAACAGAAAATGGACGATCTGTACGATCCTTCAATGAAGGAACACAGAGATGCCCAGAGGTGCCTCGCCATGAATGTTGGAAAAGAGGAGGCCATATGCCGGAAAAATTTAGAAGAACCTCCGAGACCAATTTGGAAAATTTAAAAAAAACTAAACTTTTTCTTCTTCTTCTAGTGCCTAGAAATAGCAAAGTCGGTAGCCTTTCCTCAGTAGCGACACCTCTGTTCAGGAGAAGACTGCAACTAGTGTCGTCACCACCACGCGCAAGTATAAATAGTTACGGCACTCCTGTGACGTCACATTGTCGCGCGACAGGTCGGCAACGGTGAGCATAAACATATATACATAGACGCCTCACCGACTGTGGAGCGGCGTGCCTACAGGGCGGCCATCTTGGAACAGGGCTAGCAGAGGCAGCGGTGCATCAACCTACGAAGGAAAGAGGAACTCCTCAATCTCAAAGTAGAATTATTTGCTGAATTTTGGACCAATTTCCAAACGTATTGATTTGTTAAAAACGTCACACATGTAGCTATGATACAGGGTGCTTGGATATTTTAAAAATGCTGGTTTTACTACCCAAATACAAATTCTACTTAATGTTATCAGCAGACGAGCTTCTGACAGAAGATGTGTGAATGAAAAGATGCCGGACTTCTGTGCCGCGTATGGATGCTTTAATGAGCGGAGCAAACCAGATCTCGTGGGAGACAGCAGATTGTATGTCTACAATAATAATAATAAAAATGATGATGATAGTGATATAATTATGATAATAACAATAATAATATAATATTAATATAATATAATGATAAGAATAGTAATAACAGTAACAATATAATACTATTATATTATAATTATAATAATTATTATATATTATATATATATTATTATTATACTCAAATGCAATGTATACCCTTCAAGCAATACTTTAAATAAAGACCTGAACACACCTGATTGTTTTCTGGGTTCTTTTCGTTCTATCTCTGTCTGTCTGTCTGTCTGTCTGTCTGTCTGTCTGTCTGACATGTTTGACGTTTGACAAACAAACCTCCTGAAAATAGCTTGACAACTGAGCAATTTATTATCACTTTTATTGTGTAGAAAGACCATTCCTCCATAGATGTAATCCTAGATGGATGCACTGTAGGAGCGAGCGGCCCTGTTCCAAGATTATTATTATTATTATTGCTATTATTATCATTATATTATTATTATTGCTATATTATTATTATTATTGCTATTATTATCATTATATTATTATTATTATTATTGCTATATTGTTATTATTATTGCTATTATTATCAGCCAAAATAAAATAAGTACATTAACTGGCCTAAACTGATTTACCTTTGTACAACTTAAACTAATATAGCTGGTCTAAAATAATATTATTCAGAGACACATAACACAAAATCTGGTTAATTTGTTTTTATTTAAAATGAATAAAACCTCATACAAATATCTATATCTATATATCTATAGAGAGAGAGAGAGAGAGATATAGATATAACACATCAACATGGAACTAATCAACATATGGATGACAGTCACTGTCTTGTGTCAAAACACACAGAAAAACTGCCTCAGAGCCTAGCTATATGTTTCAGGCAGAAAAGCTAAGGCATGTTTTGACCAGTTCAGACTGACCCTGAACATTTTTTTACCATTAACTGCACTATGTAGTGCCTAAATACTGGAATGAAATATACATATACCACATTTAACACACATCTACAGTACAAAACATGGAAATTCTTCCACCAATCTCAAACTAAACTGTTCAAAATGCACTTTGACCTTGACTGAGAGCTTAGCTTTTTAAGCTTCTCTTAAGTTTTTTATCGATGATGAACACAGTGTATGACCTATCATATTTAGAAAAGAAAAGAAATGAATCCGCTGACTTCAAAACTGCTTCAACCAAAGTAACTAGTATTAGTGCTAGTACAATAATAATACAAGTACAATATCTGCAAAGGCTAAGGCATGGTATAACCAGCTCACATTAAACATATAAACTTTGGTTTTACTATACTATACACATGGTAGAAGTACAAAACAGAACCGGAAACGTGAGAGAAAAAAAAGGAATTTCTTTGAGTCCAGTCACAGCCTATCCATAGGAACACACTTCAAGATGTGCTACACAAGTAGTTAACAAGAAAAACATCCATGCTGACTGTCACTGAATGTGTGGACACAGTGTTTGCCCCTTATGAAAACAGCTTGATTTTCAGCTGCTGTATCTTTGCATTCAGCTTGTGTCCATCCAAGTTCATAATGATCTTCTGGAAAAACTCGAAGGTGTACTTGAGGTTTTGGGGAAAGGCTAGATCAAGGGCATAAATGAGCCCAAACAGCATGATGAACCCCATGATGACGCTGCCAACATTGTTGAGGACTTTAATGCCCTCAATCACAACTCCCACGTCCTCTGGCTCTTCATGTCCATCTCTTCGGATTGTGTAAATCCCCATGACTGTAGTGGTGATGTCCCTCTCTGCATCCTCAGCTGCAGAGGACTGAACAACAGCACAGAAAACAAATATAAGTAAAACGCTAAACAACAAACAGAAAATCATATACAACATATAAATGCACAGTTACTACATACAGCAGTTTAAAGCAACAGTTCATCAGTTGCCTCTGTCAAAAAACAGGTGCTAATTCGGGCTGTAGCCTTCAATGTTTGTAAGATATAGGCCAGGGTTAGGGATGGTGGTGTGTCAGGCTTTTACAGAATCTTCTGATGCACACATCAGTGTTGTTTCCTGAAGTCACTGGCTGTTTCATAGTATTTCTCATAAATGACGCATGGAATTAGATTAGTCTCAGTATTATAGAGTAACTAACCCCTGCGGTCAACTTCACCTGCTGCATCATTTTGAAAAATGCTTAAAAAGTGGGCAGACACTGACAGAACAAGGAGAGAGGAGGAGGTGAGACAGGGTGGAGCGTATTTCACAGACTGCTCCTCAGATTCTAGAGAACATGGATGACAGTGGACTGAGCCCGATCAGCTTCAGCTCCATCACTGCCTGAAACTGGAGCTGTCAGAGCCAAGGCTATAGCAGTGCAAGAGAGCTGTAGCAACATAATGTCAGAGGCTTTATGGCCAACATTTTTCAGTTTTAAAACGATGCAATTTCAATTATCCTTTTAGAATCTACCACAGAAAATATTCAGCAAAACTCAGGAGTGAGAAACCAAATCCATCCCCACTTATAAAGGTATGTGTGTCTGCGTGTACTGTGTGTATCTTTGTATGATCATTTCCAGTGTGTACAGTGACTACTACGTGTCACTAGGTTGCAGTAATGTCCTGATGAGTAAAATGGAGGTGCCAGAAGACAGGAAATTCAGGAAAAGTGGAAAAAAGATGAATTAGAGTATTTTTTATGTTGCAGGTTTACAATTATACTACATGAGAGAATTTTAATAAACTTACCAAATATTCCTTGAAAAACACATCTGGGTCTTCACTGACATAGACAACAAGGCTTCTCAGGATGAACTCCCTCCTTATGTTGATGTCATCGCACTAAAACATGGGTGAGAAATAAAGACATCTGGTTATGATGGTGGTGCAGGGATTAGAGCAGTCTGAAGATCAGTAGGTTTTTGGGCTATCTGTTGTATATGTGAAAAAAATTATTATATAATCAAACTGTAAAAGAAAGCAATAAAATATATTAATAACAGACATTTACACACCTCGTCTTCCTGACAGCATTAGAGGATGTTTGTGCCACAGCTTCTCTTTTTGTATTGGTAAAAAAACCAAACTAGCTTGTATATGTAACAGAGTCAAATATACAGCAGTAATATGTAGTATTATAATTACACAAAATCTGTTTTAATAGTTATAACCTGACATGTCCGGCCTCCTGAGTCAATATGTGGAACGTTTGAGACTCAGTTTCTGTCCCCCGACGTTCACTTTCGTGGCCCCCTTAAATGTGTCTCACGCTTTGCCTCTCCCCTTTGCTGTTGTACTTGGGAGGGTGAGCGACACTGCGGTCACAGAACCTTCCGTGTTTTAGCCTCTGTTAAACTACAATTATAAGTTTACCTGCTAGCTTAAACTTATTGTGTAGTACGCTAACATATTTCTGTCATTTAAATTTGTGTCGGAGCTCACGTTGATAACGACTGACCGGAGGATATTGTTGTTATTTACACCTTTGTCAGAATAAACGGAGATCGCCTCCAAAGATATCCTGGTCTGGGCCTCTTCATCAAAACACAACGCAGACAACACCAGACACTAACCGGTTACACTTATTCATGACTGACTGACTGTTAGCTAGCCTTTGGTGTTGTAACCATAGACTGTATATATCACTTATCACTATTTGCGACAAGTTTGCAGCGAGTAATTGGTCTTATACAAGCCACAAACAGCCTCTAACATCTAGACAGGTTTAACATGTGTGAGAGAGACCCTGACTGAGGAGGGGAAGAGAGGGGAGAGGTGAGGGGGGGTCTGCTTAAACAGACTCATAATTCATGTTCATTTACACTTTTTAAGTAAAAGTTGTGTGGTTATAACCCGAGTCAGAGTAACCACAGACACTTAGTCAAACTTAATTCTCCCTCATGTATCTTAGCTAGCTAGCCCGCTAGCCCATGTCCGACTTCACTGACGGTAAAACTCGTCGGTCTTTTCACAGCATGCTTTTTAAAATATAACAAAATGGAGTACTCACCAAGGAGTGGAATTACAGCAGCTTTCCGTGGCTCTGTAAAGTAAAACCCCGCAGCAGCGTTGGCAGAAGTTGTCAGTGAAAAAGGAGCGGGAGGAACGGAGGCTGAGAGCGCGCTGCTTCGCACATGCACAATGGCCGGTCCCAATTCAAATGAAACTCATTTGTTTTGAGTTCATGAATGTCAAGGTGAAACTATTACGTTACCACAATTCAATTTACATCGGTTTAGTGTTTAATAGATTTGTTTCAGCAAATCAAACAACAGTTTAATGTGTCACATCAAAGAAGGGCTTGGATCAGTTTTTTGAGTGCAGAAGTCCGGCATCTTTTATTCACAAATCTTCTGTCAGAAGCTCGTCTGCTGATAACATTAAGTAGAATTTGTATTTGGGTAGTAAAACCAGCATTTTTAAAATATCCAAGCACCCTGTATCATAGCTACATGTGTGACATTTTTAACACAATACGTTTGGAAATTGGTCCAAAATTCAGCAAATAATTCTATTTTGAGATTGAGGAGTTCCTCTTCCCTTCGTAGGTTGATGCACCGCTGCCTCTGCTAGCCCTGTTCCAAGATGGCCGCCCTGTAGGCACGCCGCTCTAGTGGGCGGCAGCAGTCCATGCGGCGTCTATGTATATATGTCTATGACGGCGAGTATACCGAGCGCTTAGCGCCGCGCAGGATGCAGCGCTCTGATAATGTGTCAGTAGCAGCACAGTGCTGTGACTTAATGGTCGAGAAGTCAGAGGCTTGCTTTGAGAAAGCCAGGCACTTGTTGTCTTTGCATGTGCACATTACCCAATGATCTGCAGGGAGAAACTGAAAGGTGAGCTGATGGTGAGGTACAGCACTGTGGAGTCTGACATGGTGATTAACCTGTTTGCGTCACAGAAAGGCCGTCGATGTGAGCACCGTTTTAAATAAGGTATGCCCAAGCCCTAAAGCAACTCTCTCTTCTACAAATAATTATTTTTGCTTTGGTTTTATAGATTTATTTCTGGTACATCTTGCTGGTACTTTTCTATAATGTAGTCGTAGCACAATTGACATGTGAGAGAGAGAGAGAGAGAGAGAGAGATTTTTTTTGCATCAGGTCATTCTTTTGGGTTTGTCTCCCCAGTGTTGCCGTAGAGCCCTTGCTATAACAAAGTATACAATGTTGTTGCTGTAACTTGATGTGATGCTGCTGTTGCTGCTGTGTGACGTAATGATGAGTGTAATGCATTTGTTAGTATACACCCTGCTCTTTACAATACATAGCAATTTGGGTAAAAAAAAAAAAGCTTTCCTTTATGCATTTTATTCAAAAGATGTTTTGTTAGAGGTATTATGGCAGTAATATGTGTCATAGCAGTAGCTAAATAAACTATGTATATCCAATATTTTAGCTAATATAGATAATCTTAGCATATTTACATGGTAGTGGGAAATTGGAAATCCTGTCTCTCATCATCTGTATCAGTCATCACTTATGACCCACTAGGAGCATGTGGTAATGTCTGTATCTGCAGAGACCCTCTGCCTGTATTTTCTTATTTTGTTGTATTCAGGACGTTTCTGGGCATCAACCTTTAGGCAGTGCACATGGTATGTTACACTCACATTCACACCATGTTACACTAGGTGTAGATCGTCAAATACTAAAACTGGGAATGAGAAATTATCTTCAAGCCACCAACCCAAAGTGTCTTTCTATTTGCAAATGCCATTAGGAGGAGCCAGAGGAACCTGATTCTTTCAGATTATCTGTCTCATGTACTACTGTCAGGATATAGTTAAGGTGGCCTTAAATCTTGAAAAAAGCCAAGTCCCATCTTGTGCATAAACTCTTTCAATATTTAACTGAGACCACCACCCTTTCCTAACCCTAAAGCTGTAGTAGGTAACTTTATTAAAATTAACTTTTTGTCATATTTGCTGAAACCTTAACTATATCCTGACCGTAGGACATGAGACAGTTTATCTGTGAAAAAAATCATGTTCATCTGGCTCTTCCTAGTGCTCCTAATGGCATTTTCAAGAATCCACCATACCAGTAAGGAAAACAACTAATCAGAGCTGAGAAAGATAGAACGACACTTTGGGTTGGTGGCTTGAAGATAATTTTTCATTCCCAGTGACAGTATTTGACGATCTGGGAATGTGACTCAACAATAAACGTTAGATGAAAAGATTAATTCCACTCTCGACAGTAAGAAACAGCTAGCCTGGCTCTGTCCAAAGTTAATAAAATACATCTGAAAGCACCTCCAAAATCATATTTTGTTCTGTACACAAATAGAAAACAGAAATTTGTGGTTTTAGGTCTTTAGAATTACATGATGGAGCTATTTTTTCAAGACTCCAGGATGTCAGTGCACCCAGCTGTTTGCCAAGAAATAGTTACAGCACATACCTCACTAATAAGCAACCACAGAAACCTGTTGCCATGGTCACACAGTGACTTGTAGCGGCATGTGGAATAAAGTTCAGCTACCAACAACTCAGACGGCAGTGGCAAATAGCAGTGTGCCTTCAAGGGAGTTCAGCCGCCAAATCTGACCCTCCAGATTTGGCCACCACTGGCTTTAAGGGTCATAATTTATATCTAAACATTTTCATTATTCTTCACAATTCAGTTTACAAAGGCTTATGTAAATCCTAATAAATGTTATGTTTCATCTCTTCCAAATTATTAGAATATCGCTCAATTTGGCAAGATAGTCTTAAAACCTATAGAAAGGCCCTCTGTATTGCCAGAGAAGACTATTATTCAGCACTAATAGAAGAAAATAAGAACAACCCCAGGTTCCTCTTCAGCACTTTAGCCAGGCTGACAGAGAGTCACAGCTCTATTGAGCCACGTATCCCCATAACCCTCAGTAGCAACGACTTTATGAGCTTCTTTTTTGATAAAATGATTGCTATTAGAGACAATATTAATAACCAAATGCCCTCAACAGGTATTGCTGTCTCTCCAAGTTCAGGAAAGGGTTTTTAAAGGATTTCAAACCTCCCTTTCCTCTCTAAAATTCAGGAGAAAGTAGTCGCCAAGAAGTTGTGTGACTTTCTACATAGCAAGCCTATTTGAGGATTATCAGTCAGGATTTAGAGTTCATCACAGCACAGAGACAGCTCTGGTTAAAGTTAATAATGACCTTTTAATTGCTTCTGACAATGGACTTGTCTCTGTACTTGTATTATTAGATCTTAGTGCCGCATTTGACACCATTGACCATGATATTCTTTTACAGAGACTTAAGCATCAAATTGGCATTAAAGGAACCGCTCTAAGCTGAAGTCCTATTTATCAGATCGTTCTCAGTTTGTACAAGTTAACGATGAATCCTCCATAAACACTAAAGTTAGTCATGGAGTTCCACAAGATTCTGTGCTTTGACCAATTCTATTCACTTAATATATGCTCCCTTTAGGCAATATTATTAGAAATCACTCCATTAACTTTCACTGTTATGCAGATGATACCCAGTTATATCTGTCGGATCAAGCCTGATGAAATTAATCAGTCATCTAAGTTACAAACATGTCTTAAGGACATAAAAACCTGTATGAGCTGCAATTTTCTGATGCTAAACTAAGGGGGGTTCGGACGGGCCTGCCGCCACTGCTAAAAAAAATCCTAGAGGAAACACTGACTAGAACACTGCATTCTCTGAATGCAGGGCTACTTGTGGTTCCTATAGTCTCTAAAAGTAGAACAGGAGCCAGAGCCTTCAGCTACCAAGCTCGGGAGGCAGACACCCTCTCCACATTTAAGAGTAGGCTTAAGACGTTCCTCTTTGATAAAGCTTATAGTTAGGGCTGGATCAGGTGAGTCCTGAACCATCCCTTAGTTATGCTGCTATAGGCCTAGACTATCGGGGGATTTCCCATGATGCAATGAGCTCCTCTCTTCCTCTCCCTCTCTTTCTGCACACATTCATGTTCCATTAATGCATGTTACTAACTTCACGTCTTCCCCGGAGTTCTTGTGCTTTCTCGTCTCGCAGGTTCTCATGGATCCTGGTGGAGCCTCCTGCCATGGTCCTGCTTGACTCCCACTGCTAATATTACTGATATTATTATTACTATTATTATTACTACAGTTACTATTATTAATATATTCACTGCATCATTGTCCCCCATCGTTGTTGTCGTCATCATCATCATCTTCTTGATGTTCATCATCATTCATCATCACCTTCAGTCACTACTATTAGTGTAGTTGTTGCTACTGTTGTTGCTGTGCACCTTAACTGCCCCCGCCACATTTCCGCAAACGCCATTCAAAAGTTTGTTTGTGTCTCTCACCTGGCTTTTTACATTTGTACTGGAATTACTAACTTTTTGGTGCCATCTGTGGATGACATCGTTGTCCTACTGTAAAAATACCTGGCGCTGACATAAGAACTTCCCGAAACCCAGATTGTGGGCTTTCTTTGGAACCGCTCCGTTGCCAAGCTAACCTAGTTAGGTTTGTTTTTAGCCGGGTGGCTAGTGCTAGCTGACCCCTAAAGCACCTATCCCTCACCATGTCAGTGTGTGGACATTGTTTGCCGGCGTACCCACTGTTGCAGAATGACATCAGGCAGCTAAGGCAGGATCTTAAAAACAAGGATGATCTAAACACTCCAGCTGACGACTGACAGCTGACACTCTCCTGCTGTCCAACAAATTCCAAACTTTGGAAAATAGGGATGAACTACGGCTGAGTGAGTGGCCAGGCCCCCGCTCCTGATGTGGCAGCTGATGGCTCCCCAACCACCACAGATCCAGCCTTGGCCCTGCCACGCTCTGCCACCAACACCGCTTAGAGTCTCCCCGCCTCCCAAGGCCGGAGTGGTACTAGTCCGGATCGCCTACCCTCTCCTGTTTGCCAGGACTGACCAAATCCCACTGGCTTGGCTCATCCATCTGCCACTCATCCGGTGGACCTCAACTCCCCTTGTCTACTGGCTGCTACGGCCCCTCGGGTCTCCAATGTGCCTCAATGGCGAATGTCTCTAGCGCAACCGGCCCCGCATCACCTGCGCTTGGGTCCGTCCTCGGCGGTCGACCTCCACGCCCGGCTTGCGTCCTCCGTTGGTGCTTTTTTGACCTCGATTTTGACACTGGCAGTATTGGCGCCGGATTTCTGTATCCTGGTGCCCGCATTGGACATTACACCCAGCGCCACAGCAGATTAACAACCACAACTCAGGTGTTATCCGGCCACAAATTACATCAAATACCAGCAGTCAGAGACTCTCAAAGAGCATGTCTCAGGCCCTACACATAACTGTGGGCACACCCTGGACTTAGTTTTTACTCTGGATCTGTCTCTTAGTTCCCTGAATACGCATGATTTTGTCTCTGACCACAAATGTATTACTTTTGATTCACATTTTATAACTGCTTCACCATCCCAGAAACATATAATCCACTCTTGCATCTTTAATAATCAGTCAGCAACCACATTCTATAGCCATTTTTCTGGTCTGGCTAATTCTCCTCCTCACTTTCTCAACATTAATGATCAAATTAGCTGGTTTAATAATTTGTGTACTTCAGCCCTTGATTTTTCTGCACCATATACATCTAGGGCTGTCCCAGTTATTAATAAAACTCCCTGGATCAACAACAATATTAGACAACAAAGAAGGGAATATAGGAAGGCAGAGCGAAATTGGGAAAAGCACAAACTTGAAGTCCACCGCCTCTACATGATGGAACTACTATTTAAATTGAACCAGACTATTAAAGATGCGCGAGCTACCTACTTTTCTGATCTGATTGTTAGCAATAAACATAACCCAAGCTTTTTGTTTACTACTCTCAACCAGCTTGTAACTCTATCTCCTCCTGCTATTCAGGCCTCCTCTCCTGCTGACTGTGAAAAAGTCTTTTTTCATTGGCAAGATCGATGGTATAAGGTCTCATTTTCCCCTCATTGTTCTTCCCCCTGCAACATTCAGTCGTCCTATTTTACTGTCTGATTTTGCTCCGATCTCTCTACAGATCCTTTCAAAAACTGTCAATAAGATGCGTCCCTCCTCCAGGCCCTGTGACATAGTTCCTACAACATTTTCAAAAACCATACTCCCTGTCTTAGGTCCTAGCCTGCTTGCTATCATCAATTCCTCTCTCACATCAGGGTCCGTACCTGACCTCTTTAAAAGTGCCAGTGTTCAGCCACTTCTTAAAAAACCCTCTCTCAATCCAGACCAGTTAGAAAACTATAGACCTATCTCCAAACTTCCCTTTTTATCTAAAATCCTTGAAAAGATTGTCGTGGACCAGCTCCTGAAGCTGGTAGAAGGTCATAGAATCTTTGACAAATCCAATCTGGTTTTCGCCAAAAACATAGCACTGAGACAGCATCCTTATTCTTTTTGATCTGACTGCAGCCTAATACCATTGATCATGCCATTTTACTGGGTAGATTACAGAACTGGGTTAGCATTTCTGGTACAGCCTTACATTGGTTTAATTCCTACTTGATTAATATAGTCTTTAATGTCTGCATTAATAATCATGTTTCCTCTTCCACTCCCCTGCTGTGTGGTGACCCTAAGGGGTCGGTTCTTGGTCCAGTTCTGTTCTCCCCGTACATGCTTCCTCTGTCATACCACCGTTATGCAGATGATACACAGATCTACTTTTCTGCGAAACCCAATAATCTGAATCAACCGTCCTCTCTCCATGAGTGTTTAGCTGCCACCAAAGACTGGATGTCTCTTAATTTTCTCCACTTAAATCCGGATAAAACTGAAATCATTTTATTTGGCCCCGATCAATTTGTCACTGCAGTTGATCAGTTTGTTGGACCAATACCCACTAATATCAAACACAACTGCTAAGAATCTGGTTATCATCTTAGACCAGCATATGACATTTGACCTTCATGTCACAAAACTTGTCCAGTCCTGTTTCCTGCAGCTACGAAATATAGCAAAAATCAAAAGATTCCTGTCCTCCAGTGATCTGGAACAATTAATTCACACCTTAATTTTCTCCCGTCTAAATTAAAATAAATCTCTATAAAAATCGTCTTCCTTAAATCATTTACAGTTAGTACAAATGCCCCGACTTTTAACCGACCCATCGGTCCCACATTACTCCTGTTCTCGCATCCCTTCATTGGTTTCCTGTAAAATTCAGAATCAACTAGAAGATCTTACTGATTACATATAAGGCACTTCATGACCTTGCTCCCAGTTAAATTTCAGATCTGCTTGTTCCTCATTCCACTCCTCGGCCACTCCACTCCTCAAATCTCGGGTTTTTATCCGTTCCATGCTCTAACTGTAAATCTAAAAGGTGACCGTGCCTTCGCTGTTCTAGCCCCAACATTGTGGAATAGTCTTCCCCAATCACTTAGATTCACTGAATCTGTGGACTGTTTTAAGCGGCTGCTCAAAACCCACCTCTACAGGCAAGCCTCTTTATAGATCTCCCTGTTTGTTTTCTCTTCTGTCGTGTCTCTTTTAATTTATCCCTCCCTTTTATTTTATCTTCCTTTGTTTGTTTTTACATGCTCTCTATGTTTGTGTTTGTGTGTGTAATGTTTTATTTATTTGTTGTTTGGAAGCACTTTGGATCTCTGTGTCAAAAAGGTGCTATATAAATAAAGTTTTACTTACTTACTTACTTACCTTTGTCTGTCTCTCTATCTCCCTCTCTCTCTCTCTCTCTCTCTCTCTCTCTCTCTCTCTCTCTCACCCCAACTGGTCGAGGCAGACGGTCACCCACCTAGAGCCGGGGTCTGTCCTAGGTTTCTGCCCCGTTTTTCCTTGTCGCCGTCGACAAGTTCTTGCTCGTGGTGGGAGCTGTTGGGTCTCTGTAAATCATTTTCGGTCTAGACCTGCTCTATTTGAAAAGTGTCTTGAGATAACTTCTGTTATGATTTGGCACTATACAAATAAAATTTTATTGAATTTAATTGAATTGAATTGAATCTAATAATCAGTGGTGCCCATCAATAGAGAATGTATGTGCAGTTCCCCACCAGCTACATACAGTATGATATGAACTGTAAGATAGAACCTTCATTGTATTCTCAGTCTCAGTTTGATACTGATGCCCCATAAGCAAATAAGACCATAAGTGAGAAGATTGGGTATTTCTTAAGTTATTCTTAATGCCTTCCACGGTGGTATTTTCCCTTTGAAATCAATTAAATTAGGTGGTGAATACACTACTGTTTTCATCCACAGGGGCCGCCAAAATTAACAAAACATGAAAGTTCCTTGTTGCTACTTTAATCTTATTCTTAATATTAAATGGATCATGACAAATAAAAAAATACAATATTCAGTGAAAATTGCTGAAAATGTTTTTGTGTAAATGATGTAAAACCTGAACCGTTACACAGTGTGTCAGTGTAGACAAAAGGATTGATTGAAATAGGCCGTATCTGTTCTGTTGCATGTGAGAATATATGAATAGAATAACTAGCTTTCTGTATCAACACGCCATTAGAATCATTTCAACCACAGCTTATTTCGCCCATACATGGGGGTGGGCAAAATATTACAGTCGTCTTTTAATGTAGTGCAGTTTAATGAAAAAACACTGCAACATGGATTGGCTGTTCCACTAGAGCGCATCACACTGGTTTCTATTTTGCTGGTCACTGAGTGTAGACCTGTCTTCTTTCTCCAAATGGTCTATTTTATATTCAGTGCAATACATATTCATACTTAATGGTCAATAACTAGACCTGAATTTAAATATCCAGATTAAACAAGTACAGTATCAGCGTTTTCAGATGGTGCATCTTTGAAGTTGGATGTCTGGAAAATCTTTACGGAAATGTAATTAATAACAGAATAAAATCAAATAATAGACAGTATTGTAGAAAATGTCTTGTACTGTTACAGTGGGCAGGTCGATCAGGGACTGAGTCTGAGGGTGTCAGTCGACACTTCACCTGGCTCAACAGCAGCTTGTTGTTGTTGTTTTTCTAAGTAATGTTTTTCATTCTCCTATGGGATGAGATGAGCAGCAGAGACTGTCCTGAGGTCCTGGGGCTAAGGGAGTTCTAAATCTGTGGGACTCATTTAAAATAATAATAATAGGAGCAGGTCGGGTCATGTGGGAGTGTGGGAAGAATTAGTTCTAATTAATTTGGTCCCTCAAATCAATAATTAATACAATCAAATGACCTAAGTTGTGTGCATAATATAAAAAAAGCAAGAAAAAAAATAATTATAACTTGCTGTCAGATTGCTTGGGAAACCTGGTTTTATTTGAATTCAGCATTTCTCACCAAAATCCAAACATGTTGACTTGTATTATCAAATTCAAACCCTTTTGTTTTAAACCTACATTTAATTGCAGTTTTTCTTCCTTCTTCTTCTCCTCTTTCATTGGTGCATTTCTACCCTTTTTAGCACAGCAGCTCCACTCAGTGTTTCTTCGAAATAGTGACACAATGCTCGTAATCAAACAGCATTTCATACACTCAGTTTGTAGGGAACTGTGGTGCCACCTGGATCATATGTGATATATGACTATGTTTAAGAAGTAAAAATACCCTGTGGAGCTTTTGACAACTATTAGCACTCTAGAACAATGTTTTTACAAGACGTTAAAGGTCCAATGTGAAACACTTGGAATGGAATAGAATATTTATGTTTTCATTAGTGTATAATCACCTGAAAATAAAAATGGTTGTGTTTTTCCTTACCTTAGTTGCTGTTTTTATCTACAGAGGCAGCGGGTCTGCTTGCATGTTGAACCGCCAGTAGCCCAGGACAAACATAGGCCACCATAGTTTCTCGTACATTCTTGGTTGAGTCAAGGGGTCTCAGTTGGTTACAATCTGCAAACTCACCACTAGATCCCACTCTAGAGCTCTCAATTGCCTCAAGTGATGTCAATTAAGTGGGTTGTCCCTAAAGACTACAAGTTCTGGAGGTGTGGAGTGATCTTGTAGCTCTGTAGCTGCTCCACATCTCCTCTGCAGGCTAGAGGCTCCAAGGCTCCAGGCTACATTAGCCGCTACAAGCATAACCCACCCAAATCTGTGAATGGACTGCCTGGGCTCAAGTTGCTTTGTGGGTAATGTAGACTCCAGGTTTTGACAAGGAAGAAGAATACATGGAGTAAAAAAGATTGGTTCTGTTCTGTGGTTCTGTTGCATTCATGTGTCGTCTTTTGTGATGTTCTACAGTATGTGCGATGCTTAAATCAGCAGAGCGCTCTTTTAATTCTAAGAGGTGAACCTGTAACTTGAGCTTTTAAGTAATGAAACTGGGAGAGGAGATCAAAATTGGAATAAGACTGTTTTTATCTCATTTGTTAGAATTTTTTGTTCTCTAGTTTAATTTCTGCTGTTTGAGATGAAACATTTGAGAACGGCGCTCCTTAATAACCCTCCCACCTACACATCGCCACGTTTGGATCTAACTCGCTAATTTCCGGTTTTGAGACATAATTCTACACATACAGTTTATTCTTGCTTTTTTTGCAAAAAAACTTATTTCTCCCTTCCTCCTCAACCACAGAACATCTTCAACCTCAATGTCCCTCACACAAAACAGCTCAAAATACTGCTATACACTGTAGCATGGATGAAGAAAAGATAGAACGAATGCAGTAAAACTACCATCTTTATGCAGCAAGTCCATTAAAAACATGTCAATCAAATCTGACGGATGACCTCTTCACACGGGGGGATGCTTGGCCGTGTGTGTGTGTTTTAGTGTCTGTGTATGCATTGCTTGGAAATAAAGTTGTCAGTCAACAAGATTACAAAGACCTCTCTAATATTGTGGCAGAGGGCCATAGGGTTCTGTGTGCGTTATGAGATAGCAGGAGATATTCAGAGTGACGGTGGGTGATGCCCCCTGTAATGTTAACGTGGATATTCTCCGCTGTTATTGGTGTTGGCTGCGGAGTGACCCCGCTTTATTGCTGCCAGACTCCTAGGCTGCAAAACTCCTTTTTCTTCTCCCACTATTATCATCTGTTTCACTGTCTCTCCCTGTCTCAATCTTTTCCTTCGCCTGCTTCCCCCTTGTGCATTTCTGTCCCGTTCCCATGGTGGCTCCAGTTAAAACGACCGTGAGATTGGCCCGAGTGGCTCCCGAGGAGTGACGGTGAGAATGTTTGAGAAATGAGGCGATGGACAAAGGGGAGCTGCGGGGGTCCATTTCAACACGCACGGCCAGCTCTGCTATTTGGACCAGGAGCTTTGCAGGAGGACAAGGGGCAATACGGGGGAGAATAGGCCAGGAGACGGCAATAAACACTTTGTGAAATTGATGTGGAAGTAGGAAATTTAGGAAGTGCTGCAAGGGCAAACGGCATTGTATAATACATTTGCTGACTTCCCCATGTATTGCAGGGCTTGCTGGGGATGATAAAATGAAATGCTTTGTGTTCCTTTCTGCTATTGATTTTTTTTTTCCATTTGGCCATAAGCCATTAGCTGCCCAGTTTGGTATGTAACAGCTGTTTTTTTGCTTTACCTGTTTGTTGGAGATAAGTTCTTCTGTTTGATGAGGCACATGAGTGTTTTGCAGGAAAATGAGATGTAGTCCATTGAAGGGTGCTGGTAAATATGGTCCCTGCTCCCTGTCTCTCTAATTACAGATCAGGTACAGAGGGGTGTCTGTCAGATAGGCAGATGGTTCAGGGGTTGTACCTCTCACTGACGAGCTCTTTTCAAGCACTCATTCCTCTTCTATCTCTCTCTGAAGCCTGGTGCCGCAATATTTCATAAAACCACTATAATGTCAAAACGCGATGATTGATTACGGATACAATGTCAAATTAGTAGATTTTCTTTTTCTTATAAAGCTGCAGTACGCAACTTTTATAAAAATAACTTTTTGTCATAAATGCGGCCATTTTCACTATATCCTGCAGTATATATAAATATATGCAGTATATGGACAGAGCTTATGGGTCTGGAAAATGAAGCCAACGTGGAAGGGTCTTAAAACCTGCATTCTATGTAAATTCCAGCAGGGGCTCTCCATTGGTTGTAATTGGCAATAACACAGTGGTCACATCCACTTTAATGAAGAGTGGGCCAACTTGACACTTTCTTTATGAGCTCAGTAAATGGACCTGTACTTGTATAGCACCTTTCTAGTCTTCCGACCACTCAAAGCGCTTTTACTCTACGTGCCACGTTCACCCTTTCACACAGCGATGGCAAAGTCCATCGAACAGAAACAAACTCATTCATACACATTTACACACTGATGCACGTCATCGGGAGCAATTTGGGGTTCAGTATCTTGCTCAAGGATACTTCGACATGTGGCAGCAGGAGCCGGGGATCAAACCCACAATCCATTAAGGAACAACCCGCTCTGACTCTGAGCCACAGCCGCCCCAGTTCCCTGATGAGTTTAAGGTCTCAGTCGTTAGTTTAACATCTTCTTCCATACAGCATGACGTTCATTTAGTAAATTATTTGTTCCATTTAGAGTAAAATAGACCATAAATGCTATATGCGATAGTATGCTTTTGGACGGGGCTACCTTTTGATTGACAGGTCTCAGTCTATCCAGCGCAGCACACCAAACTCAGATCAAACTGTCAAACTAGGCAGTGCTGAACAAATACGAAGCTAGATTCTGTTACTGCGTTGGCTATTTCTCGCTTAAAATCGTTTCAGAAACATATTTTAGTGTACTGTAGCTGTAAAACGACATTTTGTGCGACCAGGAGAGCCGGCATTGTTTCCGACTACGGATGAGTCAAAACTGTGCAGGCCAATGAGCGCATTTCAACTGGCAGTACGTCATGTCCGCTGGCTCGCGCTGACTCATCTAAGAACTATTTGTTGTTGTTAAGATGTCAGTTAGATTTGGTTGGAATAGAGTTATGGAATATCATATATAATATTCATCTTTGCTCACTACATCTCAGCCTTTTTGACCCTCAGGTATGTAAAACCTACAGGTTATGAACTTATTTTTTAAATACAAAAATGTGAAATTATTGTTTATCTTATTGGTATCAACCATGACAAGCAAGCAATTATTGGTTATCGTATCAACAACAAAAAAAACGTGCATCCCCACTGCACCCATTAACCAAATCAGATCAACAGATCATCATTTGTTTTGGTAATCTAAAAACGATTGGTTTTATTAACTTATTTATAAATGTTTTCAAATTATGAATTATAGTATTCACATTTTAAAAAAAGATATATGAATGAAATATATTTCTTGGGGGTGCTTCACCTGTGCAGACTAGGCAGTGCTGATCAAATATGAATCAAGATTATGTTACTGCATTGTGATGTCAGCAGGATCACACTACTCCCCTCAAATCTTTTCACAAATATATGTTAGTGTACTTTTTATCTGGAATATGAGAACCCACTCCAGCTCTGCATTCTCGTCCCAATATTTTCACTTTTGGCTCCATAAAAACTAATGCCAAACTTGAGGCTTCAAAATGTTGCTCCACAAACCAATGGGTGAAGGTGGATTTATACCGTTTTCGAAATCCAAAAACCTGCATCTTGTGTCTCGCTGCTGAATTAATGAAATGATTATCTGGAAAAAAAAATGTCTGTAGATTCTTTAGAGCCTTTTACTGCAATAGTTTATTACAATAAAGTTCTGGCAACCACAGCTGCCAGTATTTCTTTTTTTTTTTTTACAGTGTATGAAACAAAACATCTGAGGAAGATATGATCAACAGATTGATTGCAGTAATGTTATGGTGTAACACTGATTGATCCTGTTGACATCACCATGCAGTAACTTTTGTGCAAGAAAAATTACTTTAGATCTATTCACAGATTTTATTCTCAGTATGTTCCTTTCAGAAAATGGCCTCAGTTATAGAGAACATAGTGTCTAGTGGTGTGCATTATTTTGCATTGCCTCACACACAATATCTCCATCAGATTTAGCAGCAGAACAAGGTGTCGTATCAGAAAAACATGCATGATTTACATAATGCAATGTCTCTCAAAAAGACAACACATGGAGCTGGTGAAAGGTTTTCTAGCATTAGTCATTTTGATAAACTTACATTAACAAAGGACAGGAAGCCGAGGGAGCTCAGCTTGTTTTGAAGTATGAACTGCTGCAAGTTAAGAGAAGTTTGTGTACTGTATGTGCGGCAGTTAATTATAAATACCTTTCAGTTGTCATGGCATCATACGCATTGAGTCTGAAGTCAACCGGAGTGTAATTTCTTTCATTACTGCCTCATCTGAGCTTGGTATCTGGCCTCACTTAACCTCACGATAGGGTCACAACGATTAGATTGCGTGCAGTCTCAATAAATGCACTACAGTCAGGAGGCAAAATACTGCTGGGCTTGAACAGATTTTTATCAGTGCTCTGCTAATTGCTTTGTAGGAGCAAAAGTACTGTTAGATATTCATTTTTTTCACTTACAATGTCAGAATGAAAGGGCAGAAGAGGCCACTTTTGGGAAAAAAATAAAGTAATTATTGCGATTTGTCTTCTTAATGCAGGATCTTTAGGGGAAACAGTTTTATTGTCAGCGCTGCAGCACTTTTTCCTTGACGGTAATTAAAGTGACTGTAAAACAAGGGCTTGGAGAGCTGCATGACTTCTAATCTGTGGAGGTTTGGTGTCCTCAGAGATTGTTCATACAAACATGAAATGCTAATTAGCTCAAACATGGAAAGTCTGTGTCGATAATTAGGGCAATGGGAGGAATGGCAATTAGTGGACCAGGGAAGTGACAAAGAGCTGTGGTGACACGGGCTGGTTTGTTGCTTTCACGCCACGACGTGGACCTGCATAGAAAGTACCTTTGAAGCAAGTTTTAACTTGAATTGAATGAATTGAAGCCATTATTGTACTAAGACAAATGAGGCAGTTCCATATGTTTTATTTAACATGCAGCACCATACAATGTAAAAGTGGAGCCTTGATAGGACTGGGATTTGTTTGCATCTATTTTATGCTAGATGAACAGTAAATGTGAGCATCCACATGGGAAAATATGTCACTATAAGTCTGTATAATAATGATAATAATAATATTTCTTTTTGTAGCCTAGTATTACAAGTAATATATTTAAAGGGAAAGTTCATCCCCAGAGTCCTCCTCATTCTAGATACATTTGGCATAAGTTGCTGAGTTTTTGAGATAGAGATGTCTTCTTTTCTCCAATATAATGGAAGCAGATGGCAACCTATAGTTTGTTTGTGTTAGAAGGTTACTAGAATCAGGTTTATTGCTAAATGGGTTTTTACATATGAGGGATTTGCCTTGGTGTTTTGATGCATAACAATAAACATAGTAAGTAAAAAAATATAAGAGATTAAAATAAGAGAGTTGAATAGTTGTACAGTTTTTCTCCGGACCTAGCCACTATCCAGGCCCTGACCAATAACAAATAAATTATTGGGAATTATTCAGTTTTGATAGAGCGCCTCTGTTCTAACAAGCTTTTATTTAATAATAAAATAATGGTCTTTTTCTCTTTTCAAGTAAAATAAGAGCTGCTTTTAAAAAATGTGTATCTTGTTCATCCTGAGCATGGCTCTGAAATAGCATTAGCCTAACTGTGCTGTGTATTGATAAATCCATGTTGCTGTCCGTGGTGCTGAAGTAGCAGATGTATTTGTAATTGAGCCTTTTTCTCTTAGTCCCGCATTTCTGTCAGTTTCGTCTTGGATCGGTAATATTCTCTAACTATATAGCTCATATAGTTACCTGAAAGAACTGGTCTTCTCATCACCAGTGTGCTTCCATTGGGCCATTCCCTCCAGTCAAAATCTGTGTTTCTTCTTGTTTCTACAGTTTAATGTTTGAATGATGTATGTGCAGAGTTTGACACTAAAATGATGTTTTCACATTCATCTGCTGAAAGTAGAAAGTTTCTCCGGCTGATTGAAATTCAGATTTTAAGGGGCGACCATTGACAGTATATATAATGGACAGAGCTTCCGGGTCTGTGAAGTGAAGCCAACGCAGAAGGGTCTTAAACCTGCACTCTATGTAAATTCCATTGGCTACAATAACACACCGATCCTCATTCTCAGTGAGTGATTGTTTCCGGCAACGAAAACTGCGCAACCAATGGGTGACGTCACGATAGGGTCACACTCGTTTGTGACAACACAAATAGTTTGGAAGTTGATCCTGGTCCAGTATGCAGTCCAGTAGATGACTTTAAGGAATTTAATGTTGAAATTATTCTTCTTTTGTGGAAAAAACATATCAGACAAACATTATTGTTCCAAGCAGAATATCACTATGTATGTCTTAATACATGACTGGAGGGGAGCTTTAATTAAAATGATATTATCTGCTGCAGTATTCCTTTGGTTGATATACATTTCCTAATTTAAAATGACTCCTATGCAGGTGAGTGATTCCAAGTAATAGCATTTATTCCCAGATCATCAGTCAATCAACTTGTTATCCCTCTTTTCTGCTTGTCTCACACCATTGAAGCTGTTATAAATTTTGTGCATTTAAAAACAGAAGTGTGCACACACACATACACACGCACACACACACACACACACACACACACACACACACACACACACACACACACACACACACACACACACACACAATCCATCTCCTCATCTGCTTGAATACAAATAGCACTCATGGTCACAGAAGTGTCCCCGCGCCCTTTACTCATCAATACCTCACCTTGTCTCGGTCTGTGTGAATGCCTTTAACAAGCCGGCCGCACCGCCTCTGCTCAGGCGGAATAACAGGATGCAGAACAAACAGCTTTCCAGCAATTACAACATCTGATATATAATTTCACCCTCCTCTTGGTTTACAAGCCGTAGAAAAACAGTCATAATTCTGCATTTGGATGGGGGTTATTAACCGCTGGCCACAGGTGCTTTGAGGCTGACACTCCCCAAGCACAGGAGGTAATGAGAGGTAACACCTGCCATATATAATAGGTGCGTGGATGTGTGTGTGGGCTTGCATTCACATGTGTGTTAGAGGTTGACAGCTCAATGTATTTTGGACAATATAATTAGCAAGGCTGGACAGCTGCTGAATAACCTGACTATTTATGCTTTTAATAGGGGCTTTGGGGTATTGCACAGTCCTGGTTTGATTTTAAAATCAAGGATCCAGTGAAAACTGATGTGTTAAAGCCCTTCCTCCCATACTTCACGAGGAACAAGTTCTCTACCCATTTCAGACCCCGGTCGGACCACCATTTAAAACGGCAAAATTCTACAGTAAAATCAGTTCTTTCCAGTCAGTGGATTTGCATTGAATGTACCACATCAAATTCAACTTTCACCATTAATAGCAAGCAAGGTTGGCAGTGCTCAGCTTTGAGGGAATGAAGAGCTCAAATGAATCACAAATTTGAACCAAATTTCGAGTAATTCAGCAAAATAAAATGCGAATGAATGCTTGTTTTTGCCCACTTCCGTTATGTGAATATTAGTTGTTGGTTAATGGAGATAAGCAGTAGGTGGCATCGATTCTCCAGGGCGCAACAATTTGACCAATTAAAATTTTCTGATACGACATTTGTGTTGGTTTCATGTGTTAATGTGAGGAAGGTTCCATCTGATCTTTGTGTAGAGATCATGGATGTTTTATAGAGCCGTTGGAGCGATAACAAGACTCTCAGAGCAAACAGAATCAGTCATGCTAGCTAGATGCCACTAAATTCTACACACTGGACGTTTTAAATGTTCAGACTGTATTCATTCAAAAGTGTTTCCATCTGCCAGTAACTCTTAAGCCCAAAACCACCTCAAGCAAGCGTAAAAACTTTTTCGGGAATTTGAGTTGAGTATTTTTTATTTGTCGTTGGTGCAAACATGGCTGTTGTAGTTCATTAGCTGTGTTGTACCATTCACTTGTGAGCTAGCTAAAGAAAAACACTGTGATTCAGAACTCAGCTTGGAAAGAATAACTTATTTGATAAAAGTGCACACATACACAAGAAGCCATTTAGAGATTTATTTATTAACTTAACAGTTTGCAATGCTTGCATTGTGCATTACAGTTAAAAAAAAAAACATGTTTGTGTGGGCCAGTAATTATTCAGGCACTGTTTTGCTCATACCTAAACTATGGATTGCAGTTTGGTTAGGTTTTTAAGCACCAAAACTACTTGGTTATGGTTAGAAAAAGTACATGGTTTGGGTTCCAATAAGTAAGTATGTTAGTTACTTAAGTTAAGTTTTGTGCGTAAGTTAAGTCAACAAGGACAGAGACCCCTCTAACATATCCCCTCCACTACACATTACATTAATGTAAGGTCTACATCTGACTCAGTGCTTTACATTAATGTGCATATTTTTTAGATCACATCTTTTTTTGGATATTATCTGGTATATTTCAAATATTCTTATGATGCATACTTTTGACTCCCCTGGTGCTTCCCTATTTCATTTGACATATTTTTATAACTATATGCTTGCTGACTTGCAGTATACTTTCTTTCAATTGTTTATATTTTTTCTACTTACTATGTTTATTGTGATGCACCAAAACACCAAGGCAAATCCCTCATATGTAAAAACCTTCTTGGCAATAAACCTGATTCTAATAACCTTCTAACACAAACAACCTATACGGCCGTATTTCTGGCGAGACCATCTCCAACTCCATTTTTAGCTGCAACATGTAGATACAACACCACAAGGGGGCGGCTGTGGCTCAGAGGCAGAGCGGGTCATTCCTTAATCGGAAGGTTGTGGGTTCGATCCCCGGCTCCTGGTGCCACATGTCGAAGTATCCTTGAGCAAGATACTGGACCCCAAATTGCTCCCAATGCCATGCATCAGTGTGTGAATGTGTATGAATGTTAGTTTCTGTTCGATGGACTTTGCCATCACTGTGTGAATGTGTGTGAAAGGGTGAAATGTGACACATAGTGTAAAAGCGCTTTGAGTGGTCGGAAGACTAGAAAGGTGCTATACAAGTACAGGTCCATTTACCATTTACCAACTTCCCAGGTTGATATCTATTGCCTGCATGTTCTAAATAGCCTGATATTGCTCTATGCAACTCATCAGTGCATATGTTTGGGAAATGGGGCAAGTACAGACAAAAAGTGCCAGGCCCAAATTCTGTTCCCAGTCAGACCCTGAGGGAGACATTTGGAATACAAAGTGTTGTACACCCCACCGCCCAATGAACGATCCCCCTTCACTGAAAGGCAGCTGCTTTTGAACCGCAGCTTTTGGCAGACTTCAGGGGGCAGCCCTGTCAATAGTGTGAGTTCAAGATGTGTTGTGCATGTACACACACAAGCCACGGTTGCCACCGCACCAGCAGTCGTGTCACTTGCATCTTAACTCCCCTCTCTTTTGATGAACATATAAAGAGCCAGAGAGTGGCGTCAAAGGCAGCTGGCCACATTGATTTGTGCCCACGCCAGGATATCCTCAGTGGAATAAACTGACAGAGGAGGCTGTCATTTAAAGCAATATGAAGCTTGCCACTCATCCACATAGTCATGCCTTTCTGTTTCCCCATAGGATGCAGGATTTTATCTGTGTTGGAGCATACAAAGACAAATGGTGATTATTTTTTTGATTATTAAGGGCACCCTAGTGATTTAGTATTGCACTTCCATAAAGTTGGGTGTCATGCAAGAGCCAGTTTAAAAACAAGAATGGTTCAAATTTAAGCAACAGAGGCTGACATAGCCTGACTTTAAGTCCCTATAAGTCAAGCTCCATAAACTAGTTTCCTACATTTCCCACAATTCAACTCAACCGCATCTTTCATTAGACCCTCCCATCCCTTGAGCTCAGATCATGTTTCATAAGAAAGTCCAAACCAGGGTTCCCACACATCCTGGGAAATTTGAAGATTTAGAAACTAGTTTCCAGTCATGAAAACACCTGGAAATTGGTTAAAATGACAGAATATCCTGGAAATAATCTATGTGGTCCTGGAAATGTTTTATTGTATTTTAGCTCCTCAGTCAGTACGCCTACGTAAACCTAGGTTAGTGGAAAACTGTAACACACTGTAGTAAAATTCCTGCAGCGTCAAACAGTGAATGTGTCATAAATGCTGACCGCCTACCTGTAATGAACCTGCGTCACTTCATCATGAAGATGATGCAGAAGATGATGCAGGCATCATTAAAAAAATTGTGAAAACTGTTGCCAAGTGCTTGCTCATGGTGGGAACTGTTGGGTCTCTGCAAATGATTTAATAAAGGAGCACGTCTAGACCTGCTGGAAAGTGTACAAAGATAACTTCTGTTATGATACAAATAAAATAAAACTGAATTGAATTAGTGTTAGTGGTTTTAAAATGCATATATTTCAACAAAGCCAGGCTAGCTGTTTTCCCATACTGTCTGTCTTTATGCTAAGCTATGGTACTAAGGATCCATCCTGTACATACAAAAATCTTATCAAAACAAATCTGTCTGTCTTCTCATATACTCAAAAGACAGCAAATAAACACATTATGATTCTCTTGTAATGCAAGGCCAGGGGACACAAAAACTGAAACTGCTGCAGCTCCTGCTATTAACACAACCTGCAGTCAAATTTTAAATTAGGAATTTTATATCAACCTCAGGTATACT
Organism: Dicentrarchus labrax; assembly: GCF_905237075.1. Taxonomy (NCBI): domain Eukaryota; kingdom Metazoa; phylum Chordata; class Actinopteri; family Moronidae; genus Dicentrarchus; species Dicentrarchus labrax. The sequence continues at coordinate 2,283,221 of NW_026136709.1, forward strand.
GCAGCAGATAATATAGATGCAATTAAAGATCCCCTCCAGGGAGTAACGGTACAGTACCAAGGTAATTTACAGAGTTTCCTGATGGAAAGATTGCTGAGTAGCAAACTGCTAACTGCCGTTACCTTGGTCAGCTTTGCAGCTCAGTCCCGGGATGCCAGGAGCCAAGCCTGGAAAGGAAACCACGTCCCCGGGTCCCTACAGCTATGCACTATGAGTAACACACACTCAGTGCTATTAGCTACTGTAAACACTCATTATCAAAAATATGAGGAGGCAAATAGTACAGCACAGGTTCTGTATAGAAGTCCTTAAAGTCCCCATGAATCAGAAAGCAGAGTGCTAACCCAAACCCTAAACCCCTAACAATAACCCTCTACAGTAATAATCAATCTAACTGCATAATCTTAATTTAAGAGGCTCACTGGACCAGAGGAGACTTGAAGTAAAAATTGCACATATATCCATATATATTGTCTTTTGACTATGGTGAGATTATAGCAGATTGTTAAGGACTTCTACACAGAACATATTGTAGCCTGATTCATATTAAATGTCATACGTGAGCTATAGCATACAATGTGATGACGTTGTGTCTAGAATCAGAGCTCAGTGAAGAACAAGCTTTGAGCCCAACTTCAGCCATACACTATCACTGGCATAATTGACGACGCGCTCAACCATTGACAAGAGACAAAGCACACATTTAGCTGGCCCATTTAGCCGGCCCACTGAGGCTTTCAGCCGCTCCCACACTGCTGATCAGTCGCTGTCACTGCATGCATCAGAGATGAGCCTCCATAGCAGCGGGGCTATTTGAAATCAATGGGGTCATAACTGTGGCGTAAATAGATAGAAAATTGGGCTGCTCACTAGAGGCCAGAGGAGCATGTGGCCTACATCAATAGCTACTACCCCAAGTGGAAGAAGCGGCGCTCTCCAAGCTCGGGCTCCAAATTGAATTCCATGGATAGATAGATGGGAAAATGAAAACATTGATAAACCTCAATGAGCTGCATGAAAGCTCTGAATATATGATTTTTTTCTACAATCAGCCGCATGCATGGGGCATATTTTGATGCTAGGACATTGGATTCTGTGTACTGTACACTGTGTTCCATTTGATAATATGAGAGGCGCCAAATTGGCAGATGGAAGATGATGGATCGTTGTTGTTATGAATTGCAACGGTAATGCTCTGTGCCTGGGGAGCAGTTGGACAATGTGGAAACTCTAAACACTACAAAGGCTACTAGAACAGCAGGAATGATCACAATTGGTTATATACAACCACCTCTTTACATGCAATTTGAAAATGGAAGAATGGTTGTTGAATTATTTAAATTTGGAAGAGGCTTTACAGTTTATTCATCACTTTTATTCCACAGCTACAGTCATGGCTGCTCTGATAAAGTAAGTCAAGCTATGCACGTTGTTTGAAATGAAGGTGAAGAGGTTGTCGTACTTACTGAATGTGCATCTGTTTGGTCTAAGCTAGATGTGTCTGTTTGGAAAAATGACCCACCGCTTTCACTTGAAGCCAGAGCCATGGATTTGTTAACATGCATGAAAACCACATAATTTATGTTGTGTTGGACAGTTTACTTTGCGAACACGATAAATCAGAAGCTGCTTCAGACATGTTGAAAGGGGTTGTTAATTTTATAAAATTAAGTGCCCAATTCTAGTGATTTAGTGTTAGTGTTAGTGCTACCATACAGCTGATGGACTCACAGGAGACAGATTGAAAAAAAGACTTTAAAGCTGCAGTAGGTAACTTTGAGAAGAATATTTTATATCCTCACAGTAGAACATGAGACAGATAATATGGTTCCTCTGGCTCCTCCTAGTGCTCCTAATAGCATTTGCAAGAATCCACCGGGCCTGAACGAAAACAACCAAACATAGCCAAGAAAGATAGAAAGACACTTTTGGTTTGTGGATTGAAGATTGTTGAGTCTCGCAGTGTCAATATTTGATGACCTGGGAATGAGACAACAATCAACCATCTTTCTGAGCTCTGATTGGTTGTTTGTGTTCAGCCCCGGTGTATCTCATTTACTACTCTCAGGATATAGTGAAAGTTTCAGCAAATATGACAAAACATTTTTTCATAAAAGTTACCTACTGCAGCTTTAAGGCCATGAGATGTGGACTTTGAGTTAAGTATGGAGCTGGTGTCAGGGCAGGCACAAAGATTCAGGGGAACAGTTTAGCTCTGTCTGTTTTTGATGAATGGGTAGATAGATACACTGTTGATCAAGAAATCATTAAAGTACATAACTCTCCCTAAAACCACAAATTGCTATTGCTATTTCTTTACGAGATAAACAAAGAAGACACAATGTTTTAAGACTCCCTCCAGTCAGAAATCAGTGTTTGATTGTTCCTACAGCGTGCTGTTTGAATGATGTCTGTGTAGAGTTTGACACTAGAAGGATGTTTTCACATTCATCTGCTTAAAGTGGAAAGTTTCTCTCTGCTCATTGAAAATCTGATTTTAAGGGGCAGGGCCTAAGAGCATGATTTATGACATCACAAATAGTTTGGAAATCAAGCCTGGTCAGTATGCAACTTCTACAGTGTGATGTAGAAACTCGAACCCTCTTGTGGATCAGACTTCTATTTTTAGATTCAGGATTTTTAATGAAGGAGAAGAATTTACCAGGTTTTTTTGTGTGTGAATAGAAAATATGTAAAGCAGTTAATATTGTAAAATGTGTCTGCAGGGATCTTTAATTAGTGAGCTTTAGAGGTGTTGACAGATGTATATTTGATCTCTGGAAAGAGCCAAAATAGCCATTTCCCCTTGCCTCCCAGTTTTTACGCTAAGCTAGGCTAACTAGCTCATGGCTGCAGCTTCACATTTACCAAACAGACATGAAAGTGGTATTTAGAGCATGAGGGTTATTCCTAAAATTGGTGAATTATTCTTTTAAAACTGTTATAGAGGCTCTTCTGACAAAAGTGATGAAACAGTGGTAGATTCCTGCACACTGCTAGCACAGTTTTTTCATAAAACGGCACCTACATTTTATGAAACTAACGCATTTTCATTGGCTTTTACTCTCCTATGCACCTGTGTTAGTTGTGCATAGGTTATATGTGTTTAAGAATCACATTTTTATTTACATGGCAAAATGTGTCATTTGAGAGATCAACAATACAAGATATCAGTTTAAAAATCTAAAGCTAGTTAATATCTCAGTTTATTAGTCTTTATCTGCTGCACTATCTGTATCCTGTACACAAAATAGCCAGTTCTGAAAGGTTTTAAGTTAAACTAAATGTATTGTTACATGCTGTTAGAGTCAGAGTTATGTTTTATTGGATAGAGTCGTCAGAGTTTTAAGACTTCCCTGTAGTTCTCTGTTGGATCTCTGTTGAAGTTCTAGCCTGTCTGAACTGCACTGAGTCTCTCTCTGCCTTTCTCCATCTCTGTGTCCTCCACATCCCTAACTGTCTGGAAGCTAATTGCAGTAATTAATTTGTGTGACCTACAGTTGCTTCCAGTTCCTGTTATAGCCCGGTCTGGGCATTACTGGAGTGTGAAATCAATTTACTGCTAATCACTGGAGGTGGGTGTCTGTGGGCCGGGGCTGGTGAGTCAGTGGACACATGAGATGAAAGCAGCTCTTAATTCTCTTAATTCACTGCTTCTGTTCAAACAGCAGAAAGAGGAGAGAAGAAGAATGGAGGGAAAGGATGGGAAGAACTGTGATCAATGGCTTCAATCTGTAGCTTTGTTGAGAAGACTGCTCTACTGTTAAATGTCTTATAGACTTACTGTATGTCGTATAACTAGCAGTAATACGGAATACAGTGGGGGCATAATAGTTACTGAGACATTTGCAACATTAGAGGTATTTTAGATTAAAGATCCTAAAAATATCAACAAATGCATGTCTACTCAGGGTTCGTACGCAGTATGGAAGGCTAATCGGTACCAAATTCAGACATCTGTGCTTAACATTTACAAGATGTGCAGTAATGTAGTAAAACAATTTTATTGAACTGTATGAACTACAGTAATTGGCTTTAATCTTCTTGCAATTATTTGGCAACATTAATAGCATACATTTATAGAACGTAATGTTAACAGTTGGATTTTAAGGTGGAAGTCTTCTTATTTTTTTGTTTGTAGAAGTCAAATATGGTCTGAAATATCTTCCAAGAAGTCTGTGGAGGAACCCTGTCTAATCTAATGATCTCGAAGTTTACTGCTCGGAATTCAACACCAGACGATCAAACAGGATTGGAAACAAAGCATCAGCTTACTCAGATGATTTAAAGCACTTATGGAGGTGAGGACACCTGAAATGTTAAGAATCCTTCACTGAGTGTGAGCTCAACTATGGTAAGTATAGAAGTTCAAAGTTGGAGCAGGTAGTGGGTCGGTAAATTGTATTGTGTGTTTACAAAGATCAGTTTGAGTAATAATTATGTCTTTCACCTGCACTCTCTCTTCTTTGTGATTACAACCTGTCTGACTGTCTGACTGCTGCATTATCTTTGACCTACTTGCTGTAGTGGAGCTCACACTCAGTTTTCCTGTGCAATGAGGGGTTATTAGCGATATTTCACCTGTGCTCCCTTTTCAGTTTGGTTTAGATCAGTGGATCCCTGGTGAAGCCCAGACAACATGTCACTGTCCACATAGACCAAATCAACACCCATTGAGGTTATTTTCATCCACCCATTCAGCCTGTAAGTGGATTAAACCAAAACAAAAGCTAACCACTGTACTGATACTCAAAATCACTAAATCAAAACTGAAATAACAGCATTTAGGGTTTTAAACCAACATTTAAAAACAACAAAGTTACAAATAAGTCAGACCTTCTTGGGATACTAACACAGTCGTTACAGCACAACATGTTCCCTTCACTTTATACTTTCAGATTGATTTTCTTGAACATTGTTCTCTTACTGTCCATCCACCACATTCAAAATGAGTTGATTTACTCCTCTGATTACTTACTAGCTTAATGCTGCATTCACATTCACATGCCCATGTTTGTCCTTGTGTGAGGGAGCTATGTAACATCCGGTTTTAAATACCGTCATGGACAATGGCAAAAAGTTAAAATATTTTAACTTTGGGATGGCAATGTTGTATACTGTTACCACTGACAGTATTTTCTGCCAACCTTACCTAATTTTAACGTCCTGCTCTCATCCACTAACATGACATCCGGTTGCCTGAATCCATGTGAATGCAGTATAACATGCTGCAGCCAGTGGTGCCACAAGTGCTTTGCAGACAAGGCCCTACCCTAGAGCTAGAAGTTGCAGACACACCTGCAGACACGACAACAGGTATACTATTGCCCACTACATTTTCAGATTCAAAAATAATTTAAACTAGATTTTAGTTGTGTTGTTTTAAATATGCCAGAATTGAACATCTGTCAAAAATATAAATACATTTCTTTATGAATAGAACTACATATCACAGACTCCACAAGAAGTGGACCCACTCCCTCTGTAAATAAAAACAGCTCATTCTAAGGTAACAAAAACACAATTCAGTCTACACAATTGAAAACATACCTATGGATATTATATTCAATTTTCAGATCCTCTTAAATATCACACACTGGACCTTTACTTTTTTTTTTCTTTACTTCATTCTGTTTTACTTCAGTTTAAAAAGTGATGGTGAATTCAAATTGACACAATGCAGAGAAGCTACTTTGTATAGCAGAACATTTCTCTTTGTGACTGAAGTTATCCGCAGAAGACATTTTGATCAAATTTCCAGCAAGTATGAAATCAGTCTGCGGCGTAAAATCAGCCTTCTGGCGCGCTGTGACTTGGAGGCTTTTCCACCAATCTAAAACCTGGAGAGGTTCAAACCGGGAAGGTCAGCGATAATGACTGTGAAACACTCCAAATCATGCTCTTGCAGAATTTCAAAAATATGGACAGTGCCCTTGGCAGAGCAGTTATTTAGCTTTAAAGCACCAGAGAGCTCCTCTCAATCAGCAGCAGGCCGCATGGATTGGGTATATTAAGACCTCAAACAAAAATATTACCACAATACTCTATTCAAAAAACACTATAGTCACATTCTAATGTTTGAGAAAAGTGTTCAAGGTAACACAACTTACAAGTCTTTTCAGATGGTGAAGAAAGAAAATGTTTGCTAAAAGTATTGTAGTTGAAATATGTTGGCCATAGAGGAACCTTCAATAGTGAATTCATTCTCAGTATCACACAACTCTGTGCAGGGTATTGCAGCAGAAATATATTTCTCCCTCCTTGCCCCTGTTCTTTCACCAAAAAGATAAGCAAACAGAGGTGTGTTTGGTCTTAGAAGAGAGTGGGAGAGGATGGGGAGGACAGAGAGTGATACTAAAGAAGAAAAGGAGGAACTGAGAGCGATGAAGGCTCACCGCTCAGTGCTGCTACCAACTGTTAGAGGAAATGACCAGGTGACACTGACATGACTGACCTTTTTCTGTGTGTGTGTTTCACTGCCTCCTGTTGCTCGAAGAAAGGTCAGAAAAAAAGGAAAGAAAATGTTAAATCTTCACATTATCTTCCTGTTCCTTGCTGTCTAACAGGGATGTAAATAAAAAAGAAATACATTGTGAACACATAATATGCTCTGAACAGATGCACAGATATAAAATGAATTTTTGCATTCATGTTTTGTTCCTAATGAATTTAGATGGTAGACTGACAACTGTAGTTAGGGACCGTCTCAAAAGTGCAAGCAGAATGGCCACGACATTGTAAAAAATAATTGTAATCTGGGCCTCCTCCAAGTTTTGCCTCAAGTTTTGTTTTTTTAATTCCCATTGTTAAAACTTCTGCGTTCTATTTCCATTATTTTTTACATCTATGATTAACAGGTTTTATTTAGACTCAGTTTAGACTTACTTTTTCTTTTTTTTTTTTTGGTATGGTTAAAATACAAATCATGGTTTATTCATTGACTAACTTGACTGTTGGTGGTTAAGATATGATATTATGTATTATTTTGTGGGCAGCTAAACTTACTTCTACATCTGAGGAGTATTAATGATTAATGATGACTAACCAACTAATAAATTAATCAGCAACTATTTAATCAATTAATTGTCTTGAGTCATTTTTGACGTAAATATGTCTAAATTCTTTGATTTCAGCTGCTCAAATGAGAAAATGTCTGGTTTCTTTTGTGACAGTAAACTCTATATCTATGGCTTGTGGCCCAAACAAAACATTTGAGGATGTCACCATTTTCTAACCATTTATGGACCAAACAACTAATCGATTGATCCAGAGAATGATCGACAGATTAATCAATAATGAAAATAATCGTTAGTTGCAGCCCTAGTTCAGTCACTGACATAAAATGACTTTAAAATCATTAATTCAATATTGAAAAATTATTGGCCACAGCAAGAATTTTAATTAGTCCAAAATATCACAAGCACAACCCAGACATTTTTTGACCCCCTCGTATATTTTTCATATCAGCTAAAAATGTCTTGTGGAGTCATAACCCGAATTAGCCTTAAAATCACAATGTGTAATTAATATAAATCAATTTACTTATAAAACAGCATATAGTCAGAAGGGCCTAGGTCTTATTACTAACAGAAAAACATTATCCAGATTGCATTACATTCTTAACAAATCGTATTTTGTTAACATTAATTGTTATAAGTGATACAGGCTTAGACGACTGAGTACAGGTGGTACTGAGAAGCACTGTACAGTTGTGTGTGTGTGTGTGTGTGTGTGTGTGTGTGTGTATGTGTGTGTGTGTGTGTTAATTGTGCAAGATAAGAAGTGTAATTTCTCCAGATTGAGATTCTGCCTACCAAGGCCCAGAATATAATGAAAACTGTGCACAAATTCAACAAGCTTTTTTTGGACGCTTGCCATCGAGGTGTCTCTAAACCAACAGGTGTTTTTTGTTCTCTAGCTCAGCACTTCTGCATACATTGACTAGGTCTATCTACAGGTCCACAGTACTACAGGACACGCCTAAAACATGACACACTCACTAAATGGTCACACTTTGGTTAGGTTTAGGAAAAGATCATGGTTTGGATCAAAATAGCAATATGAATCCAGAGAGTTATTTTAGGGGGTGTGGGAACTGTTGGGTCCTGAAATAATTTTTGTTAGGATTTAGTGCTACAAATACAATTGAATTAAATTGAAAAAACATAATTGTTGTGTAGTGACGGGGGTGTGTTAGGCAGTACAGTGATTCCCGACAAGGAGCACGTGTGACCCAGAGGGTACTTCTGTAGTTGCCAGGGGGTACATGAAAGGATTGTGGAGTAACAATAATAATAAAAAAAAAGTAAATTACAATTTGGTCAAAAATGTTTCATTTCAAACATATTTAATCACTGACACCTGAACAGCAAGTGTTGAGTGTGTGAATACTAGCTAGTTAGTGAGCAGAAACAGTCAAAATAGTTAGCTAGAACTACTGGATAAATGGTTGAAATAGAAAAAAAATTAATAGATAAATTGTTGAAAATGTTTGCCAATAATGTATAAATGATTGAAAAAAATCATCTAGAAATCGATCAATGGTCAAAGTAGCAAAAAGTAACTATAAATTGTTAAAACACTTAGCCAAAAAATGTATAAATGATTAGAAAAATCAGATAAACATTGATAACTTATAAATAGCATGATATAAATTATATAATAAATAATTGTATAAAGGGTGTATGGTCTAGACCGGCTCTATATTAAAAGTGTCCTAAGATTTGGTGCTGCATAAATAACATTGAATTGAAAGTAGTACAACGCAAAGTTACACACAACAAAACACTGACAGTTCAACTGTATGAAGCAATATTCTCATAATATCCACTATTACAGTATTATAGAGGTGGTGTTGAGGAAAGGTTGGAAATCACTGAACCACACCCCTTTGTTTAGCCCAGCCAATGAATGTGAGCTTTGGGTACGTCAAGCGTGGCTTAAGAAAAGGGCAGATTTTTGAAGCTTTGGGAAACATCCTAGGAGTTAAAAACAGGAAGTGTCTTTAATTAACTGGCCGCCATTGGAATCAATCCTTTGATATACCAGCAAAATGGACATATAGCTGAAACAGTCAGTTGCTGATTATGACTTTACATTACAGCCCAAAGTCTGTATTTGTGTTGTGTTATTACAAAAAGCATCGTGCAGAAAAAGCCCAAAGAAATACTTTTCTTACTTGAGGTCAAGCTATATTGCTGTCATTGGCCTTGGCATGTGTCCTCAACACCACAACCTCCAGCACCCCCACCCCACCCACCATGACCCATCTCTGACACCCTCAGGGGGCCCCAGAGGGACACTGGATGTCACTTTAACCACAGGTATCTACTGACTTCTTCTAAATCACAGCATCAATAGTTTTCTCTGCTCTTTGGGCAGTCTCTTACACTATAAAGTAAGAACACACACACACACACACACACACACACACACACACACACACACACACACACACACACACACACACAGTGAGCCCTGAGGCCATTCTATTGGTATGCAGACAGTGGATCTCATTTTAAGCTGGGGTTTCACTCACTATCCTTGAGACCTGAGCCAGCAGCACTGTGGTCCAGCTGTGTGTGTGTGTGTGTGTGTGTGTGTGTGTGTGTGTGTGTGTGTGTGTGTGTGTGTAGGTGTGTGTAGGTGTGTGTGTAGGTGTGTGTGTGAGTGTGAGCAGCAGGTCAGCAGCACCCACACTGTTCTCTAGGTGAGTGCTGGGTCACAGCGACACACACAAACACATGTAGCAGCATGCAAACTTGATGTTTTATTGGCCACTGATCTGATAGAACACATTAATGTTTAACACTTCAGCATTAACATTGCAGTCTTAGATGTTCGTCAGACGTCTCACATACAAACTGAAACATATTTATACCGAGCCGTGTATTCTACGTGGAGCAGAGCTGAGCTTTGGAGAGATCAGCCGTAGTGATCTCTATGTTCTCTACAACATAATGGATCAGTTAAAACCTACACATGACAAAGAAACCCAAACAATGACCTACACTGCAGCGTGATATCACTGCTGACTATGTTGCCATCTTCCTATAAGTACTTTACATCGCACACAAGCACCAATCACGACAACAACAAAGGCGTACACTTTAACAACAGCATCAGTCAGCAGTACGGTCCGAGCGCTGCCCTTTGTGAGAGTGCAGGCGGGGTTGATTCAGTGCTGCATAATACCTCGCTACACATCCATTACACAAGCATTTGGAGCTCTCCTCCCGTGTGTTGGCTTTTGTTATGTATATGAGGGCTATTATGTACGGCAAGTTAATGTATTGGATGGAGAGGATAGAGGGCGGGGTGGGGGGGGGTTTAATAATATTCTTGTGTGTTTGACACAAGGGAGGGCTATTTCCCTGGAGGACAGTCTTCAGGGCCACGCTGCCTCCTCCTCCTCCTCCCCTGTTGCTCCATTATCTCGCCCTCTCTCCACTTGATATTAAGACAACAGGGAGGATTACGCCAAGCGACGACAGGGAAAAAGCAAAGAGCAATTTGGCCTGAAAGAAGGGATGAAGAAGGGGGGGATGAAATGCAAAGCTGAAGTACTTGACTCCAGTCCCCACTTTTCTGTTTTCCTTTCTCTTTAATTATAATTTTTTTTCCTGCAAGGCTTCAGATATTACCATTTCTGGATATTTTATTTATTTTCTCTCCTCTACTACAAATTCAAGGATTTCTCGTGTTGTATATGTGATGGTAATCGAGTCTCGCTGCAGTAATGTGGGCATTCACAGGTATTCTGCCTTGCAAAAGTGATTTGAACCTAAATTTGGTTTGTTTTAACAGTCAAAATCCATGATTGAGGTTTAGATTTCAATAATCATCAATAGCACTCTTCTTGATTCTGATTGGCTAGCAGCTATCCAGGTGTGAATGGATGTATAACCATTGTTTTCAGTTCTAAGTTAAAGCAAGGCCGTGTAGCTTTAGTTGAAGAGCAGCTATTGTGAGAATGTAGCATTTGATCCTCCTAAGTCCCGCCCCTTTTTGCTCTGTGCTCCAAAAACAGTTGAGCAAGTCTCTGTCAGAACCTTGGTCAACTTCCTCGCAATATTTTTTTCCTCCACGATGGCTATGTCAAGATCCGTCCTGCTTCTGATTGACTTACCTTGTCATTCTTACCCTAACCAATCTCACTCCTCTAGCCTAAACCTAAGCAACTAAACCAATGAAAGCAATAAGTACTAACCAATCAGAGCCAGAGTAGGGCGGGTCATGACTTTACCACCCTGGGAAAAAACAAAATTGTCTTACTGTACTTAGGTATGCTATGTGCTAGGATCATCTATGTTGAACAAAATGTTAAACATTTTGAAGATGGTTAAAATATAGCGACATATATTTAGGGCCCAAGCACTGACCGTGCGAAGGCCCTGGCCTATTGTATCTGAACAGATTATTATTTTAGTAACAAATTAACTGCATTTTTGGAGGCTTTCACATGCTCGAAAACTCATGAAACGCGGCGCACATGTCAGTCGTGGCAAAAAAATTCATATTTTCTAGGAGTCCACTATGAGCATGGCAAAATGGCATAAACTGAACCCTTTCACCGATATGCATAAAAATTGGCACATGCCTAGATCTTATCCTAACATACAAAAAATCCAGTGGGAGCCATATCCCAAACCCAACAGTAAGTCTGCCATTTTGGATTTAGCGGTCATTTCTGGCGATTTGCACACATTGTATTTGAACAAACTTCTCCTAGGGAATTTATTAGATCAACTTCCAATTTAATCAGCGCAATCTAAAGACATTCTGAGACTTGCTCAACTGTTATTGGAGCACAGAGCAAAAAGAGGTGGGGCTTAGGAAGGGTTAATTATGGGGTAGTTGTAAATAGAATAAGTGATGTCATACTGTAAGTATATGCAGTATATCTGGGCTATTTCAAATGTACTACCATTTTTCTGATTTACTTCTGATAGATGGTATTTAATTCGGACTATTGACTATATGGGACTTTAGTTTGCAACAGAGTATTTTTATTTCTTCCACCATTGTCTTTGGGTGTACAGTATAACACTTACTGGAACACAAGCCGCAATCCAGGGGACATTTGGGGTTAAAGTGGGTATGACCATATTCCTTATAAAAAGTGTAAATTAGAAAGGAATGGGTAAGAGGGACCAACAGAAAAGCTAATGTCAGGTAGGATCTACAAAGAGAGGCTCTACCCAAAAAAAACTAGAGGTGCTGTGCTCTATCTTGGTCTCACTTGCATAAAATGTGTGATTAAAGGTAATCCCTAGCTTCTTAACTCTCACTGGAAGGAATTTATTGGAGTGCTCAAACAGATTCACAAAAAGGAGAAATGCGAGTCCGTTTACCTGCCGTCAACATTTCCTGTCTGATATTAAACTTCTCCGGTTTCTGATTTCTGCTTGAATCTATCAGACTGATGTGTGACTTTTGCTAATTCTTATTTACCACATTAACGCTGAGTGGCGTGACGGCTCTGATAAAATGGAGAATCTGATATGGGCAAAATCATTAAGGATTAGCCCTGCAGTGAAATTAGGTTTTCCCTTTCAGCACAGTGTTTTTAGGACTTCAAATAAAAGTGCCACCAAGCTGATCTGCTTGTATCAAAATCCCATCTAGACCAAAATGTTTGCTAAAGTCACATGGGAACAGATATACCTTCAAATGGAAAGAAGATAAAGTCTTTCTTTCTTGCTGATAACGTGTTCTCAACACCTTCCCTGAGGTTGATGAGTGACTTTATTTTCAGCGCCTTTTTTCTCACAAGTTCCCTCAATCAAAACAAGCTGGACGGGTCAAGAAAGCAGACAAACAGCCTGACTAATAAACTGACAGGAAGGACAGAAGACCGGCTGGCAGAGAACCATCAAGTTTGATTATCAGACTCTTAGCCCTGATGCCCTTTACCTCTTCCCTGCCATTCGTCTGTGGTGTTTTCTTAATGAAAAGCCGGCGGCTGGGCCCATTCCGGATCTATCTGTAGGAGAGGAGAACACTGACGCTGATCAATAGCCTGCAGAGAAGACAAGCAGAGCCCTGGACTCTCAGGGCTTAATGGGAGGGAATGGGACTAGAAGTAGAAAGAGCAGAGGTGTGCTTTTAACAGCCGGCCCAGTAATCTTGGTGGAGAGAAAAACCTCGCCGAGACAAGAGGACTGTGGGTGAAGGCGGAGAGTGGGGGATTGAAGAGAAAATTATGTTTAAATGTGACTAAATGGCCACTAAAGGTTGCTGGCTGTAGCTCAGAGGGTTTGACCTGGTGGAGACGGCTGTTTTTGCTTGAAATACATGGACTATTGACTTCTGACTTTCTGAGTGTAAGCCCTGGCTTCTGTGGAAAAGCTAGATGTATGTTTAATGGTTGTACTTCAGAAAAAGCAGCTTTGAAACCTTGTAACATCTTAGAATTTCAATTAGAACGCACACTGCTACAGAATGTACAGCTGTAACAGACTCAACGTGCCGAGCATGAAGAAAGAAAGACCGTCTGTAGGCTCCTCCATCTGTAGATTTATATCTCTCTACATATATATCTATGTGTTTATAGTAAATACCAGCCACCTTTAAAGATTAGGATGGAACTATTCTATATTTCTCTTATCGTCAAAAAATCCTATGAAAAAAACAAAACTAACAATGTGTTAGTTCATCTCTCAATACTTTTCCCTACAATGTCTGTGGCTCTCAGGTCCAAGAATGTTGAATCATACTGAAGACATAAAAGGGCCATTCCACCAAATCGGTGCCTTTTGCGTCCCTAGAAACCTGACTAAAAACTACCTAGAACGCACCCAAAAAAAACCCCACTACCTTAGAGCAGTCGTGGTTCCCAAACTTTTTCCTTAGAGAGCCCTTTTCTATCATTGAGTAAACTGACTAAGTGACATATTTTATGGATATTTCATATTATGTTCAATAATAACAATAACAGCAGAGAACAACTGATAAACTGTACAATGAACCCAAACAGTGAACACAATAACTGTCTGTGTAGAACCAGAGATTTTGATTCATTTTGAGCAGTTTATTTTCCTAGCATATTGCGTCAGAGATGATTGTTTTTTTTGTGTGTTTTTTTTTTTTTAATACCATATTTGGATTTTTAACAATCATATATACGTTTTTGATACATTCAGTGTTTTCTTCTCATTGTACTACTAGCTCTTTGGTTGTTTCAACTTTTCTAATGTAATACGAGGCTGTTTATCAGAGAGTGAAGGCTCTTTGAATTTGCCTTGTGTTCAGGTCTTCAAAGTTTACATCCTAAATAACAATCTAATCTCTACACTAAAGTTTTGAGAAGTTACAACACTTAATGGCACGGATTTGGTGGAATGGCCCTAAATCTTTTTTAAATAGAACTAAAGAATATATTATTTCATTTTTAAAGAGGGCTCGGTCATTTGCTAAATCAGCTAGTGGCCGAGTTTTTTAGCAAAACTGCCTCAGGCATGCTGGGACAGAAGTCTATAAAGCCTTCATAGTCTATTTGTTGTGTGGCAAAGACACAAAGTAGGCACAAAGTAGGCACAAATAGGCACAAAATATGTTTTTATTATGGGTGCCTGCATGTACCGAGGCTGAGTCCTTGCTGCAGTGGTCCAGGGTTCGAATCTGACCTGCGGCCCTTTGCTGCGTGTCATCCCCTCTCTCTCTGCGCCCTTTCCTGTCAGCTGTCACTATCATAAAGGCAATAAAATCCCCCCAAAATATATATATTTTATTATTATTATTTTATTTTACCATCTATCCAATCAAAAGAAGTCAGATGAGATGAAGAATATTTAAAAACAACTGTAGCCCTTAAATCACCAAATACCACAACATAAAACAGACTTCCTGGTTCCTTCCAGACCTCTGAATCGCCCACATCTTTGATTTGTTCAGGGTTTCAAACTGATCTGGTGCTGTGCTCATTAATGGCTGTTTTGATTGATAAAAGGGGAAAAAAGACCTCCCTTATAGAATCAAATATAGTGGAACCCATATTGATCACTGGAACACCCTTTACCTCACAACCAGTTTAAGAAACCACGTTTTAAGGCACGTCATATTCTGAATACTAAACTCACTCAACTGTTCTTTTGTGTTGTATGATGACCTAGACAAAGGCCAGGAGCGGAAAACGTTGCCAAAAAGCTAAAAAGTTTTATCTTTATACTTTATAGAGTTTCTGTAGTTTCAACCTCTATTTCCTTCTCTGTGCACTTTGGAAGTAGGTGAAGTTGTGCCAGAAATAGCAAAAAAGATAGCAGGAGACTGAGGAAAAGGTCAATCAGGCACAGTCTGCCCACGCCTACACAGTCCTGGGAAGAGTTCTAATCAGGCACAGTAATTAAAATCACCTGTGTGGGTGTACATGGGTGTGCAAAGGCTGTGAAAATACGAATTCCGTGTCCTGAATCAGTTTGAGCTGTACCTGATGTGGAGGGTTACACTGCAGTTAAATGACAGACCGCTGCATCTCAAACTGTTTCAGACCAAATTAGGTGCTGTATCGAAATGTGTCGTTGTGTGTTTGGCTGCAGCAATAGGGGCCGCAGGGTTAGCCAGAAAAAAACGCAGCGACCAGCAACAGAGAAGTTGAAATTGAATACATTTTTAAAGAAACACAAACCGACGTCATGCTTTAGTGGCCAATCTGGTGATCAGACCAGTCAAACTGCTCTGGAACAGATCCTTAAATATCACTGAAACGGTCACTATCAGATGAAGTTCGAAGCTTCGACATGTGTTTGGCTTGCAGTCTGTGCTCCAAATTAGTGATACGATGAAGCTCCCTGTTGGTATTTGACACACTGGGAATGACAACAGGCTGTACATGTGCATGAGAAGCTTGTTGAGCAAAGCAGAGACAAACAACATGCATCCCTGTTGCCCGGTTTCTTTCAGCACTATATGACACCTGACAGTAAACCTGCAGGTGTAAAGCATCACAAGTCTCTGATCCTGCCCCATCTCCAAGCCAGCAGGCTGAAGGTCGATCACCTCGATCACACAATAACTATGCTAGAGCAGACTGGATTACTTAGCAGGAGTGATGTGTATATCCAACAGAGCCGTAAGACCAAAGTCAAACCTTTTGTGCCCTGTGGTGTTTGTGGAGATGTTAAACACACTAGTCATAACCACAGCAGAGCCAGTCACCTGTGCTTTGTCTGCTTTGCGCTGGATCATACACTCGATCAGAGAGTGTCCCAAGGCTGTGGACACCAAGCCTTGGGACACTAAACCCACAGCTCAGCAAGAGGGTAACTGGTTGGCCTGCCTGTGGTAAGGGCTAGAGTTAGGCCTGAGTGTGATCCCCTAGAGACGAAGACAATGTGATGAAAGAGAGTTAAGATGCAGGCTCATCCTCCAAAGCCACCATAGGGTGAAACCACATAATGAACTGCTCTATTAAAATGCAACCCTTGGTGAGAAAGTGTCAGGGCTATAAAGGTAAAAAGTGGGGGAGATGTGATATTGTGTAAATATAGGTGCACATGTAATGGCCCCGAGACATTCATAGTGCCTTAAACATAAGGAACAATTTGAAAAGTTTCATATTAAAGATTTTAACCCACTAATCCGGGGATGACCACACAAAATGTCCCTATTAGAAGTCCTTTATAGTAACCTCCTGTGCTTCCAGGTTTACCAGGTTGAACCCTGAATGAGAGACATAAAGTAAAAAGGGTCCAGGGAAAAGCCCTGGGTTGTTCTTGCCTTCCATTAACAGGGTGTTAGGCACCTGACACCAATAGAACGCCCCTTTGACCGGACAGAGCTCCTCTCTAGCCGTCAGGGAAATAGCTGCAGTTGAGATTCAATCCTTTTCTCCTGCAACTGTGGCTCGCTAAGGCTTGAAGCCTTAGGATTAAGAGAAGTCTATCTGTCCTTTCCCAGCAGCTGCTAGGTGAGGAATGGAAAAGAGGCTCTTATACATTGGTGGACAGAGGAGAGATATGTCACACTTCATTCCACTGCACTGGCAGTGCTTGATTATCTCAGCTCACATGTAGTGTAATGAGTGATGGTTTGTACATATTTGAGATATCAGTCATCTGTTAATGTTCCTGTGATCTCTGAGAGCCTGATCGATACATGTGATGCATGCAAACTGTTCCCCAAAGCTAATTCAGTTTCAGAAAAGACAGAACCTACAGTGGCTCTAATGATTGTGAAGAGACTTGACTGAGGTACTGCTCTTAAAATAGCTTCATTTAATAGCAGCACTAATAGTCCTACACTCGAGAACGGGGCCATTTCTCCTGGAAAGGATTTTAGCAACGTTAGAAATTTGACAGTGACATTACAGATTATTGTCTGGCTGTTTCTTAGTCTCCAGTATTTCATTTATCTCACTTAATGGAGGAATTCAAATACATAAAAGTAAGATGAATCAATATCATTGGGTTTAAAGACACCAGTAAATCTAACCTCACACTGTGAGCAGCTGGTTGATGTTTCACTCACTTGTAGCTGATTGTGAGCAATGCCAGAGGATTTAATTGATGCTTTTAACAGCAGACACTTTAGCTTGTCATAACAGGAAATGTAATTAATAGCATTAATGTTCCAGTCTTCTGGTTTTGTGTATGCTAGCTAACTATCATGGCTCTCGCCTTAATGAAATTAGTTTTTCCCGTGCTCTTCCTCGTGTGAGAAATCAAATTGTTTGCCACGAAGACACGCTGTCACTCCCAACTCGTCAAAAACTGGTAACGGTAAATGGACCTGTACTTGTATAGCGCCTTTCTAGTCTTCCAACTGCTCAAAGCGCTTTTACACCAGATGCCACATTCACCCTTTCACACACATTCACTCAGCGATGGCAAAGCCCATCAAACAGAAACTAGCTAATTTCGGTCAATTTGGCAATAATAAATATGTAACATCCAATTGGACTTTAAAAATAAAGCTTTAAAGTTTTTAAGAATCAAAGAATTCTGCACATTTATTTCATGAAGCAATGAATACCTGCACGCTGTCTAATTTGCAATATTACTTTTATTTGCGATGTTTCGGCACTAGACCTTCATCACACGAAAAATATTTAGTTAAGTTTATTAAAAGATCATAAGTTACGTACCTGACATAACATAAGTTGTGGCCTCCTGGGATTTAGTGGCGTCTAGCGGTGTAATTAAAGATCGCAACTTCCTCACTTCACCCTCTCCTTCCAAGCATGACGGAGAAACTAATATTGCCACAAAACATACGAGAAGTACAAACACACCTATCTAGAGCCAGTGTTTGGTCTGTCCCTTCTTGGCTACTGTAGAAAAATGATGGTGGACTCCGTGGAAGGCAACTTGTGGCCTCTGTAGATAAAGACAGCTCATTCTAAGGTAAAAAAAACCAAAAACATAAGAATTCCTATACTCAGGTGATTATATACTAATGAAAACATACCTATGAATATTATATTCCATTTCTGCTAAATGTTACACAGTGGACCTTTAAAGTCCTGGTGGTTTGTAGTACTTGCCGCTGCTTTGGTAGTATGGTGCCATATGCAAAATAATTACTTTAACAACTTGGGGCTCTATTTTCCTGCAAAGCCAGTGCGAGGGTAAACAGTTTTATGCATTTTTACTCCGGCACAAGTATATACTTTTTGCATTTGCCCACTGCCTTGGTAATTTCCTGGTAAGGTGCAACTGGGCCTGTTTTTATGCTAATTAGGCAGCATAGTGCAAATTGGGTGCTAATTTTGGGACTTAATTGTGTTAAGACATCAGACAACTTCTTAATGCAGGTGTAGAGCAATTTTAGTTGGCGAACACTCTCCAACATCACTAAACATCTTTATTAATGTTCAGTTTGACCTAATTCTTTTGCTACTACTACTACTGCAGGTTGATATATGTGCATCAAATTTTAATTTTTAATGTCATTGAGAAAGATTCTGAGTGCAGAAACTTCAGCATTGATGTTCTGTTTGATGAAGGAGATGCCTACAACAACGTGTAACTTGTGTCAGATTTTCTGTGTAGTCAAGTCAGGTCAAACACCTGTAGTGATCACACAGCAGCAGAACTGATATGTGTGTTTCATCTCTCTGACTTGAGAGAGGAGCTGGGAGTAATTTTACACAGGGATGGCACAGCAGCAGGAATAATTAAATCTCTCAACACAGCGACAGCATCGGTAAAAGGTAAATAGCACTGTGTGTTTAAACATCAGACTGGAAAACTTTTACAAGACAAGACGAGAAGTTTAAAATCATCTGGAGTAACGAGGCTGTCCCGAATAGATGAGTCCTGAAATCCATCTAATCTGTCAGGACATTTTCATTAAAAGCATATATATATAGTGTACATATATATATAAAATATTTTTTCTGTCATGCCCTATCTAGAGCCAGTGTTTGGTTTGTCCGTTCTGGGCTACTGTAGAAACATGTCAGTTCGATAAGGTGGACTCCACAGAAGAGGACCCGCTCCCACTGTAGATAAAAACGCCTCATTCTAAAGTAACAAAAACAAAATGATTCCTATATTCAGCTGATTATACACCAACAAAAACATACCTATGGATATCATATTCCATTTCTGCCAATAGATCCTCTTTAATGTTACACACTGGACCTTTAACACACAACGAGGAGTTTTTGACTGGTTATGAAACAGTCTCACTTTTATACTGATGCCTCTATAGGATAAGCGAACTAGACCATCACTGACTGGCTATTTCTAAGTCATTATTCTTACCTGCCACTGGGTTGGGTTTCTGTTTCATCCATCACTGTGTGAATGTGTGTGAATGGGTGATTTTGGCATGTTGTGTAAAAGTGCTTTGAGTGGACTAGAAAGGCGTTATACAAGTACAGTCCAGTTACCATTTACTCGTGTAGTTGGCTTCAAATGAGGTTTAACATTCACACAGTTTCTATTTATTGTCCCTTAGTATTACAATATTAGTCCAACATCGTCCCAGTATCTGTCCATATCTAAACGTATCACCACCTTGAACACAACTGTATAATTGTGCATTTATTCCAGTGCTCTATGTAATAGATAAACGGTCTCCCACAGCAGTCTTATCTAAAGCACCGGGAAGTCCCAAAAAAACAAATGGCTTCTTTAACAGGACTCCACAGCCAATACTTGTATTTACAGACTATCTGATATCACCTGAATGCAGCCTCAGTGCACTTGAACAGAACAGTAGGCAGGTTGGCTGTAGAATTGTTAGTGTGTTAAAGGCTGTATTTTAATTGCTTTTTGGCTTCAGATGTAGAAGACTGTGTTTGCCCTGTGGGTGTATATTGGAGATTAAAGCTCTACAGAGCTGCAAATACATAAAGCTCTGTAGTGAGGGGGGAATTATGACATTTCAAATGCAGTTTTCATGATGGCTAAAAAAAAAAAGTAGAAAAATATGACTGGAATTAACCTTTACAGCATTTTATTCTTCTTAGGGACCTGCATATACCCTGGAGAGGGCGAGGAGGTAAAACAGAAAGAGATGGAATGAGATGAATGGTAAAAGAACAAAACACAGGGAGACCCTGACGGGCAGCGACATTAAAGGTTCAGTCAGCCTCATTGCTGTAGTAATTAAAGCTAAGACTTTTGTCTGTTTAGAGGAAAAGGAAGAGACAGAATTGATCGGCAAGCCCACAAGCCACAAGGCAGAGCTTCTCAAATGCCAAAAACAAACACAATATTCTTACACACACACACACACACACGCACACACGCACACACGCACACCCACACACACACTACATATATAGCCATGAAAAGACACCTCTTTCAAACAGAGCAGGCACACAATGACCTCTCTTTGGTGTGGACCATGGAGGGTTTAATAAGAGAGACAGTGTGAAACAATAGCCTCAATGCAGCATTGATATTCTGGCTGATGACTGAACATAATAAAGTACAAAAGGAGTCCATAATCTTTGCTGCATTTCCAATATATCCAAACCAAATATCACTTTAAGGCCAGTTCCAACTTGTTTGGTCTATTCAGGGTTAAATATTTAAACCCAAGTTGAATTTCATGTAATGCAGTAGTTACCGACATTTATGGCTTTGGCCTTTTAAAGCAGCACATTGTGTACTCGCAACGTACCTGATGTAGCTTGATGTAAGTACATTAAATAAGTTAACTTGCGTACGTTACAGCAGTGGTTAAAGACATGTATCAAGAGATACATATACAAATAGTCTGCTTGGACCAATAAAGTGTATATGTTTTTTCCACAAACACAATACACACACACATACAAATGTTGTTCATTTCTAAAGTTTTCCTGTTGGACTCAAGATGTCTCCTACTTCATTGTAAAGTCCATTCTCAGTGGATGTGCACTGGTGGCTTCAAGTTTTAACTGGACAAGTTGCAGGACTGACTTCCAAGCTATTTGCGATGTCACAAATCCTGCTGGTAGGCCCTGCCCCTTAAAATCAGATTTTCAATGAGCACAGAGAAACTTTCCACTTAAAGAACTTCTAGCAAACACCTTCTGCTGATGAAAATAATTGTATATGACCAAAAGCTTCACAACTAAGGCAGAACTTACAGTTTTAAAAGCCAGAGTGGAATCAACTTCTCAATTGAAAAGCAAGATTAGAGAAAAACGGGAACAAAAAGATCTGTTATATATATTTTTATATATTCATCACTTATGTTATATAACTGATTTTTTGTTGTGAATGCTTTATCCATCTAGCTCATATCAAGGTCTATTTTTTCATGGAATTGTAGTTCAGATTTTTAATGATCACTTTAAGGCACTGTTTCTCAATCTTTTTAAAGTATATATATTTTTGGGGCTTTTATTGGCTTTATTATAGTTACAGCTGAAAATAGACAGGAAAGGGGGGCAGAGAGAGGGGATGACACGTAGCAAAGGGCTGCAGGTCAGATTCGAACCCTGGGCCGCTGCAGCAGGGACTCAGCCTCGGTACATGGGGCGCCAGCTCTACCCACTGAGCTAACCGGGCACCCATCAATCTTTTTATACCACCACAAATACCAGGGTCTCCAAGTACCACCATTATGACCAATGTTAAAATACAGCTGCGTAGGGTGACCCTGCTCAGCTAAAGACAGTTCACACAGGAGGCAGGTTTATTCCTTATATGAAGATTATTTGTTGTTCACTGTTGAATCCTGAACAAAACTTTTTCAAACACCTGGGCTAATTTGGTGGAAAGGGGGGTCCTCCTGATCGACACTTCTCTTCCCAATAGTTCCCATTTGGAGCCTCGATTGAAGTATTTTTAAATCATTCATTTACGATCTTACCATCACCTTTTAGCTCATAATTAATCATGGATGTATGTATGCACTACCTGCATGAATGTGACTATGTAGCAGGCAGATATTGAAACTAATTATCACAGGAAATTAAATTACATTTCAGAGGTGTTATATTTTAAGTAGAATTTTAAATTGTGTAGTATTTTTTCACAGTATTATATGTTTTTAAGAGATTCCTCACATACCTGAAAGGACTTTTGATTGATTTCGATTGAAAGTTCCAGAACAGCATTAATGGACCTTGGAGGTGAGATTTATTAATATTATAAAGTATTCCTATTTGTATTGGTCCATATTGTGTCAACTGTGGTACCTAGAGTATGTAAAGCTCAGTTACACCCCCCTGAGGTGCAAATGTGTTTGAGTGATCATTTTGACAACATGTGATACAATAGGTTGTGTAAAATGTAAGGACGAACATGTTACTAAGTGTATTTAGATGAATCTGTTGGTCGTTCTTTTTCTGTGAACTGACAGTGTGACCATCTTTGTACTCCAATTGGAGTCAAATTACAAACATCTGACACAGTCAATAATGAATAAAATACAAACAATGAAATAATACATACATAATATGAGACAGGCGAAGCATTTCGAGTGGTAAAATATAAAAAAAAGATTGAGAGCACATAAAAGCAACAGATCAGTCAGTCTGAGCTCACATTGTGTTTAAAGAGATTGCTACATGCTCTTATAACAGCACTATTATTCAAGTTTATGCTCTCACCTTTCTTTACTTTTGTTCTGCTGTAACAACACAACGTCCCCACAGGGAAATGAAGTTGCACAGAACAAACCAATATGCACACACACACACACACACACACACACACAAGGATCTTACATGCATATGTGTGTATGTGTGTGTGTGTGTGTGTGTGTGAGAGAGAGAGAGATGATAAACAACACAGGTTATCACACACTGATGCACAAAAACGTGCACTGAGCACACTGTCCGTTCAGCTGACAAACACACACACACTGTCAGTGGAATGCACGTGTTCCAGTGTTATTTAAAGAAGTCCAATTAAACGTAATGCTCAACATAATCTCTCTCTCCACTTTCATTAACTTGCGATTCTATAGAAAGGCAGGAGAGATGAGCGCTGACAGGGACCTCCCACGCTTCTGACGGGGCTCCAGAGCAATGGCTGCTCTTGCACAGTGCAACAGCAGCCTCTAGTGGCGGCCTCTGGTAGAGCTCCTGGGCTGCAGAGCCTTTAATTGGGCTGGATTCATCTTTAGAATCAGGGGTCAAAAATGTGTGTCAGAGGGTAATTTCACTCGGGTCAAACTGGATTTTTTAGGCTTTCCAGGTGCGAGGGAGGAGGAATCTGCTGCACAAAGAACTCAGGGTTCATTGCCAACAGCTACATGCTAACAGAGCTAGGTGGGGATTACTGTTCCTCAAAGCAAGCCATTACAGAGTCAGTGCTGAGGGTCCACTGCCGCACATCATGGATTTATAGAAATCTAATAGCATCCACTGAAACTGTGCTGTTCCTGATTTGTATCTGAAAGGGATGCATGATGATTAGCATTAGCAGAGTTTTGTATTCATTTAATAAAAGAGAACTTAGTACTTTTTAAAGGCATTTTCAAAATTTACTTTACACCGCTGATTTCTAACTTTTTTTCCATGTGACCCTTTATACCCACTCATCATGTGTCTATAAGCTGAGTAGTTTCACCACAGAGAGATGTTCCCTTTTATTTTAACTTATTGATTTGCTGAATTTATCTGAGGATATAAAAAGACATGACACTAACTAAACACATTAATACAAATCATTGAGGTCCAGTGTCTAACATTTGGGAGGATCTATTGTCAGAAATGGAATACAATATTCATAGGTACTTTTTCATAAGTGTATAATCACCTGAAAAAAGGAATCATTGTGTTTTTGTTACATTAGAATGAGCTGTTTACAGAGGGAGCGGGTCCTCAACTGGCAGGGTCAGTTCATGTTAAACCGCAATGTTTCTACTGTAGCTCAGAACGGACAAACCAAACACTGGCTCTAGATAGGGGTGTTTGCGTTGTTCACATGTTTCGCAGCCACTGTTGTTTTGCCCTCACTCTTGGAAGGGGAGGGTGAAGCAAGAGAGTTGCAACTACACCGCTAGATGGCACTTAATCCAACACACTGGGTCTTTAACACACCCACAAGGTAGAACAACAATAATAACTGGACAGCAAAGACAATACAATCAACATATAACTAGCAGGCAGCAGGGTAGCTATTTCAAAATGCTCTAATTCTTCTGTTCAAAAAAGGGAAATATGACCATTTGATACATGTTACTATATAACCATTGCTTTAAGGCCACTTTAAACCACTTTTTGTGAAATACTGGATTTAGGCTTTGTGGGCAGGTTATTCTACTGAACTGGCTTACTCTTAAAGTAGCTATGATCTTTCCTAACTTGTTTATCATCTTGTGGCCCCACAGAATTATCTTGCAGATCCTTGAAGGGTAGTGACCCCTTTGATGGGAGCCACTGACTGTAATTTGCGATCATTTCTGGTAGTAGTAACTGTTGGTGTAACATGTTGTTGCATATTTTATGTTGGAATGTTGGAGGTGCAGCATCCTTTAGAACAGAGGTCTCAAACCTCTGGTCCGGGTCCCAGGGCACCCACATCTGGTCCATAAGACACTAGTTTGAAATCATTGTTTCATGTATTCAGCATTCAAGGAAGGTTATTTTATCGTAATTTTCAATGCAGGGTTGTATAATCACATTCAGATTATAGTTTCCTTTATGCTACTTGTAAAGAAATAAAAAGAATAATAATTTAAGGAGAAACCAAAATATATATATATTTGGCATGATGAAGTGCTGAGGATGAATTTAGCAGTCTCACTAAATATTATATTATATTATATTATATTATATTACATTATAAAGTATTCAATATATTCTTTATATATTGTCATTGCTGTGATTTTAACCTAGTCTTTTATTTTAGAGCAGCCATTTTCTTGCCAGGCTGTGAATCAGAGCATAAATATTGGATTTTTATTTCATATTTAACGTTTAACCAGCTGCACCCAACAGCACAACGTGTTACTTTAAACACTCTGTGGGATTGCACATTAAGGAAGGCGTTAGCAGAAACATTTTTTTTTATTATTATTCAGCATTAATAATAAAATAATAAAAATAGCTCCAGCTGGATACTTTGACCACAATGATGGCCAACAGCACTCTTATTTACCACAGGGCAACTGACACATGAATGTTTCCTTTTCTGAAAAGGAAGGTTGGCCTGGAGCACAGACAATTTCAAGAGAGGCGGACAACTCGGTATTATTCTGTGGAGTTTAATGTGACTGCTACCTGTCGCATTTGCAAGGAGAAAGTGTGTTTCCAGATACGAGAGAACAACCTGGCCACTGGAGGCCACTTATTTGAATTTTTGTTATGGATTGTCTTTTATTATTTCTCCATTACACTATTTTCTTCCTCCTAATTGTTACACACTGGACCTTTAATAAATTTTGTTATTGTGAGTAGAAGCAGGATGACATAATGTTAATAATAAATGACCTGAATTTATTTTGAATAATTCTATTATTTAATAATTCTGTGGTTATGTACAGATGACGGAAAAAGAAAATACTTGAATGAATGAGTGGAGAAACATGACAAATGCAGATGCTTTTATGCAGAACATGAGGGGTAGTTGAATGGGCTGATGACAATGAAAATGATGTGAATTAATTAAACACCTATGGGAGAATAGAGAGGGTTCCAGAGACTGGGAGGTTAGGAGAGAAGGGGAAATCTGTCATTTTATTCAGGTTACCATTCGTTTCACCGGTCTCCTGTCAATGCCGTCATATCGCCTATGTGCCTGCGTCAGCGTTGTGGTTGTCTGCCAGAAGCTGTCATACATTGACTGTTTATCCAGTTTGAAGCCATTTTGACCATCCACTGTTTAGATCTTGGTGAGGTTACTTTATTATTATTATTATTATTATTATTATTATTATTATTATTATTATATAACACTTTATTTATAGATTTCAAGTTTACAGAACAATATCAACACTCCCAGTGTGAGGTGAAGTGTATACTTTGGATAAATTTTATAAATGGGGCCCAGGTTTTAATGAACCTTTAAGAGGCCCCTCATTACTCAGCCGTCCAGCAATACGGCCGGAAGCCACAGCGGGAGACAAGTGGGGTTCGCCTCCCCACACACATAAGTAAAAACATCAACAACAACAAAAAAAAAAGGTTTCCGTTTTGGTTTTAAAGGAGACCACGCATTGCGCTGTGCCCAGACCCGGGGGAGGACACCTGCCCAATGCAGTTCTTGTGCTTCTTCCTCTACTGGACCACTCTGACTGCTGGGGAGAGAGTCTGTCCGTAGAGGTGTAGCAGTCTACCTTTGTTTTGATTATTAAGTTTAAGATGTGTACATGTGCGCCCATCCAGGGATGAAGAGGGTAGGCCCAGCTAGCCCTGCCCCCACCTGAGCCCCACCACACTGCCACAGGGCCAAGCAGGGAGCCACTGCCCACAACCTCCCCCGCCTTATAAATAGCCTATATATATATCTCTCCATATATATACACATATATGAAGAGAAAAATTATAATAATAACAATTATAACAATAACAATAATAACAATAATAACAACAATATTAACAATAAACAATGGTGGTTTCACTGACTTCCAGTGCAGAAGAATTAGCCTCCGGGCCAGCAGCGTTACCCCAAAAACAGTATTCATGAGGCTAGGATCTACTGTCCTACTACAAATGTACGAGACTGCTTCAAAAATCTTCACCCAAAAGCTACCTAAAGAATTACACAACCAGAACATGTGACCCAGCGTAGCAGGACTGTGGCAACATCTCGTGCCGATATAAATTAATAGATGTAGAACTTTATATTGAATGAGACTGTGTCTAATACAGAAAGAGGTGGCATGTATACTATTTAAACTATGTTATCACACCTCATCAGAGATTATAACCTCCAAGTCCTCATCCCATGCCAGTTTAGTATTATCCCCGGATCGGGGGCTGACATCCTGTATTGTTTTATAGATTTTAGATACCCTCCTTTTCCTATACAGGTCTAACTCTAATATAGTATCTAATGCATTTGTATGCAGTGTGCAGGGAAATGAGAAGTGCTTTTTAGTGAAACTGTGCACCTGTATGTATCTGAAAAAATGGTTCTTTGAAATATTGTGATCTTCCTGCAGCAGATCTTGGTGCTTTTTAACTCTAGATTTGAACCGGATGAAGGATTTTAGTCATCGAGGTCTGGATCTTAAGTTATCAGAGAAACAAGCTGAGCTAACGTTAGCAGCAGCTCGGCTTGCAGCCCCTCCAGGACGTCCTTTGTCTGTCCAACAGAAACAGTGATTTTTAAGGTGGAACTGCTTTATTCAGTGTTTTTACCTTATTTAATCAGCGGGTCTGTTTGTTTTGGAGAGGAGGAGACCTCTGTGGATAATTGGGCTCCCAGTAGAAACCTCCTGAACCATGAACACTGAAGGAATCCTAACCGGGAGAAGCTGACTGCAATGGAAGCAATGGTGGTGAAGACAAAAACTCCCTTGATCCTACGCTGCTTCACAACACGTCATCAAATATCTTTTCATATTATATGGTGTGAGAGACCCCCTAGCGGCAGAAATGAAATATTGCTATTGTTTGTTGCTATTGTTTAAAGTCTTTATTTATTTAGCCGTTCCTCAGACTTAATACATATACAACTAAACAAATTCACAAACATTTAATTAAATTAGCTTAGCTTATTTTATGTGAACACTACTGCTAAAGTGATAACAGTCATGCTTCATCCTTCCAATCCTGCAGGCATGCAGACCTAACACAAGACTTGTGATGGTTCCGTAACAGCCCAGCTTCATTTTCCATCCAAGCTTTCATGTGCATATCAAAGCTCTTCATCAAAAATGAATGATTCCCTCTCAAAAAGATACACCTGAAAAAATACAACAAGGTAGCCCCTCATTGAAATGTGGAGCATGGAGGAGAGCAATAAGCCAACGACACGGCTCGGCAAGAAAATAATATTAATGAAGGCCTGAGAGAGCGGTGTGTGAGCGCGGTGCTGACCCCATGTCAGTCCATTCTGATTGACCCCACTGGAAGTTGGCAGAGGACCAGAAGGGCTTCAGTCCTATCAGCTCTCAGCATCCTAAATAACACAGGACAAAGGAGGAGGAGGGGCGGCTGTGCAGCCTGCCATTCAAATGAACCGTGCTGTTCTGCATGTTCACTCAACTCTGCCTGGCACTGATTTATTATAATATCGATCTTATATATGTAGCGCTGGCCATTATTTTTATTGGTTGTAAGTCAGATTATTTGCACAATAATGAAGATAGAAATACATTTGATAGAAAAGACTAATAATAGTGCAGGAGAGGATGGAAGCCTGAGGCTCATTCAGAGTTTAAACAAATAAAAAAAGGACATTATTGCTGATCAAAATCGACAAATAACACATAGCACAAAATAATAACACAGTACTCCCCAAAGTAATTAGTGAGATCTCGGAGCATGGCAACAAAGTCTGACAGGCAATAAACAAGCAGTCAGATGATCAGACAGGTTGTAAATGATCAAGCAATAGAATCACACACACACACACTGATAACAGTGATCCCACAGATTCACTGCATGTCAAACTGGGATGAGTCTACTAGGAATCACATCTGGTTACCCCTTGTCCACACAGCTTGTGTGAGCACCAAGAGACAGCTGCCTCGCTGAACTGCTGCGACCCACATGCCTGTGGTGTCCACACATACTGAGTTTGTGTGCCTTTGACAAATGCAGCACAATAAAAGCCTTATTATTATACTATATTATACTGTATTATTATATATTTGACAGTGCTGTCTGCCTATCCATCTTACTTAAAGAATGAATCTGCTAAAGTAGCTGTAGCCTGACACTCCATTCAGACACCAGAGCCGCTAGCTTAGCTAAGGTTGCAACAGGTACCACACAGAAACTTTTATAAACAGCCATGAATGTGCTTCTAGTGACTGTAAAAGCTACAGCAGACTGTCTGTGTTTCTACACTGAGCGGTGGTCACTGCCTGGTGTTACCTCCACATCACACATCATAGCCACAAGGCCGACTCCCTGTATGCCTCTGCTGCATTTGGTCCTGCCTTTTGCTTTCAGCGCCTCATATCGGTGAAACACTCATCTCTGAGAAATACAGCCAATCTCTTTGGTTTAATTGCAAGGCTGTGCATTTTTGTCACGAAACAACCATTCTGGCTTAATCACAGTGCCGTTGTGTGTTTCTCTGCCTTTATTCTTGAGCGCGTGGTGCAGCATGCTAATAAGCTAATGCAGTCCCACTGTTACTGCAATTAGGAGTGTGTACAGCAGCTAATGTGGGGAAGTGGTGGCTAGCATTAAGGGCTAATAGAAACAAGTGCCTGCCAATGTCGCTCTCTGTACGAGGCGAGGAGGGATGGTAGTCTGATGCTTATCCCACAATGCTTTGCACAAAAGACAGGAAACATTCTTGCCAGCCTCTCGGCGTGAAGAAATGCAAGAAACAAGAGGAATGCATGCGTTACACTCATTTTGTCTTTTGTTCTGTTGTCCTCTCCTCCCTTCCCTTCTCCATCTTCTTTTATTAACAGATCCCCCCCCCCCACCCATCACCCTTCCCCTTTTCCCCTTACCCCCTCCCCCCACATTCTTGTATTTGCTGCTGTAGCATGCAAGTCTATCACAGCAAATGGATGTTTTTATTTCAATTCCACAAAATTGGATTTTAATGAATTCCGCAATGAATAACCAAGCAAGAAATTATTTTCCAATATCCTCCCATGATATTCCGCCATCCCTCTGTATTAGTGGAATTAATACTTGGAGCGTGCTGGAGATGCTGCATCAGGTGATGCAGGATTTGATTAGGAGTTTAACGTTTTCAGCAAATCAGGTGTGGGGGGCACAATCATGTTTTATTTTTATTTTTTAATCTAGGAAAAAATCCCTCAAGCAGCAGCGGGGAATACTAAATCGCTAGAATTTGATTAGCATACTAGGCAAGTGCCTTTGCCGTTTCCCCTCATGTCTAGAAGCACTTTGGACACATGCACGTGTGGGGAGCATCTAACGTTTTCAGTGTGTAAAGTTGAACTGAATAGCTTCTATTGTTGCCGGTCCTTTCACGACCCTTTTCCAAAGGTATTGCTCCCTGATTGTGCAGTAGTCTGGTGTGACAAGATAAAAGCCAAGTGGTCTGCATACAAATAGCAAACAAAGTGCATAATGCACAGAGCTATGTTCCCTTGTGTCCCCTGCTAGATTTTTGCGAAGAGTCCTCTGTGTAAAAACACAAATGAAAGTATGTAATAACATACATACAGTACACAGTATACATGTATCAATATTTGAGTGGTATGTATGATTTTTTTCCTAATTTACAATTGTACATATTGTCAATGTGCATCATAGATTACTTAAGCAAAACAATATCTTAATCTGAAATATGTTACAGTGCTTTTGATGGAATTGATCAGTTCAGTATTTGATTTGAGAACACTCCAGTTTATTAGATACACCTAGCTAAAACTAATGCAGTGTAATCCAACAGGTAGTAAGGTTATAATGTCCAGTTTGTGATGAAACTGTTTAATCGAATTGAGTAATTGAGTTATACAGGTATTTCTTCCTCATTTATAACAACAATAACATAACAATAATTGAATTCAGTTCAGTGCAATTGTATCTGTATAGTGCCAATTCAAAAGTTATCTCAGGACACTTTTCAAATAGAGCAGGTCTAGACCGAACTCCTCATACATTTATTTACAGAGACCCAACAGTTCCCAACAAACACAAAACAACAGCGGCAAGGAAAAACTTCCATTTGAGAGGCAGAAACTTCAAGCAGCCTGCCTCAACCAGTTGGGGTTAGAGAGAGAGAGGGGATAGAGGGGATGGAACAATCGATAAACTCTACAATGAACCCAAATAGTGAACACAATAACTGCAGGAAGTTTGTATAAATTGTATGATGTAATGGTTAAATAGGTCCACCGGTCAGTTTTAGATTGGCTTCTTTAAGTTATGTAATTTTAGAGGGGACATAAAAAGTATTTAAGTAATCGATGTGGAAATACATATATGCTGATGTACATGCCCGTGTGCAATCATCCTTTGGGCCTCATACTGATTCTAAATATATCCATTTATGGTGCGCTACTCAGCATCCCTTTCAAAAAACATTGCACATGTTCTAGCAACTATGTTTCGTCAAACTCAGAAGGTATCGTGAAATACAAACTCCGAAGTCAGTCAAAAAGAAGTCAAAAGGGTGCACACAACGGGCTGTTGTCATTCTTCTATATCTTGAAGCAACGCCAGTGTTAACTCTTGTTTTGATTTTATTACTGTCACTTTCCTTCTTTGCTGCTGAACATGGCTTCTTGCTGTCGGGGCAGCGCTACTTCTTCATCCTCTCATGGTGGACTGAGGCCAGACTGGACACTACAGTTACTCACTATCTCCTCTTGAAGTATAAAGTGGCATTACAAGACAGGACAGCCAGGTCAGGCTGGTTAGCAGGCTAAATTTCGTAGATGTCTCTGCAACACAATATATAAACGTCTTTGACATAACTTTGACTTTTATTTCTTTACATTCTTTTAATAACTTTAGTTATTTTTTGATATGTTAGACTAAAAACCATACATATTGCACCTTTAAATCCAATTACGTTTGGTAGACCAGTTTAAACTAACTAAATATACCATTTCTGAAGGATTGCTCTCCAACCTCAGGTATTTAATTGATCACCTCAGGATTTCCAAAAAGTCATCTGATGAGATTTCTCCAGGACATTCATAGGAAAGAAATTTGGCTGTTTAGTTCATTCTACTGAAACAATCAGCATCACAGGATCAAATTATCAGATGAATGATTCCTAATTTCTATGTTATTTGTTAATTTTTAATACGTAATACTCATACTGGATTAAATAAACAATTTGAAAGTATTTTCCATCTTTGCTGAGCAAGAGTTTTGTGTAAAAGGAATTAGAGGCCTGTCCTATATACGTAGAGGCCTGTTCCAAATACACCGATCAGCAAGGCGATATATTGCAATTTAAAAAATATATAATTTTAGGAAAACTGTAACAGAGTAAAGAACACACCACCATATTCATACAATCTGAAATGCAAGGTGATGCAAAGTTAATGCAACCAGAACAGTGGGATCTGCATTTGTATTTATATCCCTATAACACCCAACATTATAGCCTTCAGTTTAACACTGCTATCTAGCGGTTGGGGGTTTAACACAAAAATCGATTCAGTGTTTTTAAGGATCGATACAATATCATAAAACAAAATATCACAACTTTTAAAAAATTTCTTCCACCAACACAATTGAGAATCATCAGTGCCACAGAATGCCAAATGCCGCCCATAAAGTATTTAACAACAGCTGGTTTAGGATCAGAATGGCAGACAGCACTTTTCATTCGTTTTCATTAACTACTACTATCTACATTGTCTCCTTGTTTTTCCTACATATTGAATGCCACATTTGGTACATGCAAGAAGGTAGACAACACTACTAGAGCTGCATGTTATCGGTTTTACTAATGTTGTACTTTTTTTCTGCATCTCAGCTGTTCGATGTGTTTTGATATGATTGGCTGACAGTGTGTTTATTAATCACAACACCCTCCGATTAATATTCAACTTTACTCAGCTCTTTTACACTTGCTGCTGCACAAAGAACAACATATACCCACCGACATACACTGATACTGGCATTGGTATGATAAAATGGAATAGTACTGCATATGTTCATAGATAGGCAGACAAACATGCCTGCTTTCTGTGTCACACACTCACACACACACCTAAGTCACCAGCGAGTGTCTTCGTCCCTCCAGACAAAGAGGCGGGGGGTTGGGGTTACCTCTCCTTTCTCTTACTGAGCGCTCCGTTTCTTTCATTGCTTCTCCTCCTAATCAAGGATGTAATTAGTGCTCGCCAGACAAGCGGTTTCTGCTTGAGCAAAAACAATGGCTAACAGTGATGTGAATGGACGCTGGGTGAATGCACCGCTCATCATGCATGCATGGGCAGAGAATAGGGGTCAGAGTGACAACAAATTGGAATATGAAGGAAAATACAGTACATGAATGAATAGTCATGTGTGTATGGGGTATACAGTATGTTAGGCCTTGTCTAACACTGTATTGTTCACTGGAACATTGTTGTCTAATTACTGTACGTAGGACCACTGCTGGAGTGGAGCCTCTCTCCCATGAGGTGAAGTGTACTTGTTTGGAGTTTCACTGTTTTATTATTTAAGCCCTTTCTGTATAATATGCGGTGTATATGGAGATGATTGTGCAGGGGGAAAATCTACTTTCAGTACTGGAGGCTAGTCTCCAGACCACCTTTTAATATTAAGGATGTTTAATGTGGAGTTGTTTTTGCCCTGACATCTTTTTGATGGTGATTTGACTTGTTTCAGCAAGGTAAATGAAATGTATCCAGCCAATGTTAGATTAACCAGTTTGGCTGCATGAAGCAATCTGAATTTTGGACTGGAATACTAAAGGACTGGAATGCACATGTAACCTGACTGCACCAGTTCAATTAGTACACCTCCAATAAGTTAATCAATTAATTTCTATCTTAACTAACCCCCACATTCAGAAATGGTATAAAGAATCCGGTCAATTCTCAAAATAAAACACCCCATACAGACCCCGGATTGAATAGATAGATAGATAGATATTCCTTTATTTGTCCCACAATGGGGAAATTCTGTAACCCTACATCAACATTGTGGAACTAGGTCAGAAGTCAGTCAGTCAGAGGCAGGTCAGAAGAGATTTGACACCATGGATGACAAGAGGTTCATATTGGAAGTGGAGAAACACACTGTTTTGTATCCGTTTTAAGGACAAAATAGACAAGCCAACAACGTCGGGCAGGCAACACGCTCTGAAGACACTTTGCTACACTGTCAACCCTAACAAGCATGACTTAATCTTCCAAACAATGTGGAGTCACTTGTTCCCATTAATTAAATTTAACTCAAAAATGAACTGTTGAAGTAATAATACTTCCACAAATGAACCGTTGAAATTCTGCAGTATTTTATGTATAGGTGATTTATTTCCAGTTTGTTCCATTGACTCATTTTCTTTAAATTGACTTTATATCATTACAAAAATGTAAGCCCCAAAATGAATTGGTTACCATTTTGATAATGGATTAATTGTAAAAAAAAAAAAAAAAAAAAAAAAGAAAAATTTATCATACATACATACATACATCAGCTGTTCTGAGAGGTAATGTAATAATTTGCTATAGTGGAGGAAAACTGAGTAAATTAAGTTTAGGTGGTTACATTTGTCTAAAGATGATACATTTAAGTTACTTTATTCAGATATATAATTGAAATATGTATATTTCAGTTTAAAGAAATGCTGCATATGAATGTTATACACTAACTAGTTTAAGTACAATTAAGTTAATTACCCTACCGTAACAATAAAAGTGTTGCTTGTACTCAAATCAAATATTTTTTCATGCTTAAGTTGTTGGAGTTAATACATTTAAACTGTTTAAGGCATTCGGTTTCCTCAAACAGTTTGAGTTGAACTTTACTGTGTTTTTACAGTGTACTGAAACTTTTATGGTATTTGAAGATCATGGAGCCAAACTGCATCGCAGTGTGACCTCATGAAACCATGCCCGGTGGAATTTGGTCAGCTGAACAGGAAAAGATGTGAAATTTGTCTTCAGGCAAATATGTATCAATGTGTGTATATGAATAGGGTTTTTTTTTAAAAGTAAATGAATACATTGATTAGCTTTCCCCCATAATAACAAACAAATTCCCTTTTTTTCCAAACTTTTATTATCATTTAGAAAATACAGACTTAATGATATAACGTTTTGGTATAATTAATTGGCAGCATACTAACTGTCTCTATTTTCCCCATAATAAGTATGAACAGTCTCTACAATTATTTTACTTTCCAGAAAACTGGAAAATGATGGACTAAAAGGTTTAGTAGAAAAGTGAGACAGTTCAGTTAGAAATTGCTGAAGTTCGCATTCTGTCATTCTCAGTGCAATCATGTCATTTTATGATACCACTAGAAGTGTCACAAAAGTGGGAAATGGTCACATCCTAGGCATATGGGGTTTAAAACGTTTTAAAATATTTATTCAATGATTTATTTATTTTTTCATTCAAACGTATTTTCTTTAACCTTTTTTACGCACTAAACCTGTGACAAATAACTTGGCTGACTTACTGGATGAGTCTGCACTTTATTCAGTCCATGTATTTGAGGACACAAAGAATGCTGCACCTCCAAACAGATAAACCTTCAAAATAAGAGCGCACAACAATGTGTAAACGGCAAAAATAGCCATTAAATTTGCTGTTATTATGATCAGCTGTCTAGTATAAATTGGTGATCCAGAGCATTCACTAAAAGATAGGATTGTATAGACTGTAAGGGGAGATATAAAACACCTAGTATCTTTATGAGTTTAGGTTTTTATAGTCATAAGTAGAGTTTTATTTTTTGCACTAGTTTTTAATATTCACTCCCTGAGATGAATCAAAGCTTTTGTTCCTTGTATTCTTCATTTCCCCCCCACTTCAGCCAATCCTCCCTGTATAAAGACCTCCCATCCTTCCTCAGTGAAGGCAGTATCAAGTGAGATTAAGTGACATTGTAAGTCATCAAGGCCATGTCTTGTAATATTGATCTGGTATACAGGGTGAAATAGGGTGATCATTGGAGAAGTAATTATAAAGGGCCTCAGCTCTGGTCCTCCTCCTCGCTGTTTATCGGCGCGCTCATTAAAAGACATTGGCAGGCAGACGGGGCTATCTCTCCATTTGCCAGTCGACCACACCGTAAAAGTCGGTGGGTCATGGCTCCCGGTAGTGCGATAAGCGGCGTGCGCCAAATTGGAGGAGGACTGATTACGTCCCTGAGGAGATGTGTGATGAAGCTCTCGGCTCCGTCCGAGCTGTCTTCTTCTATTTCATCTAGCACTCCATCTCTTTTAGCCTTCCTCTATCACTGCTCTGTTAACTGTGCCTTCACTCTGTCTGCCACCCTCTTTGGACAACACTCTTCCTACACTGCTCCTGCTGTTCTTTAATTGAAGCTGCAGTCGGTCAATTTTATATGTTACATTATAGTTACATTGTCAAAGATTACTTTTTTTACGTTAAAATATTGCAATTTTAAAAATACGATTTTTTCCCCCCTCACCAATGCTCTATTAACTAATAATGAAAAGCGTGATCTGACTAATTGGGGTTTCTTAGAGGAG
Source organism: Dicentrarchus labrax (assembly GCF_905237075.1). Classification (NCBI taxonomy): domain Eukaryota; kingdom Metazoa; phylum Chordata; class Actinopteri; family Moronidae; genus Dicentrarchus; species Dicentrarchus labrax. The sequence goes on from NW_026136709.1 coordinate 2,319,854, forward strand.
TGCTCCACTTTGTGGCCGACCTTGCGGACATGTTTGAAAAGAAAAAGGAATAATTGTGGAACCTTTTCTAGGTCTTTGTTTTTTCTTTTTTTTAGTATAAGGTGCAATATTTTCAGCATTTGATTTTAAAGTTATCCAAAAATGTTCTGACTTGTCATTTGTATTCTGTAACTGACTACATTTCAAAGCAATCTCAGCCTACACTGGTTGCAACTTTTTTGCCTAACTACAAATGATGATTGGGAACATCAGTGTTAATCTTCACTGTGTTACATCAGCAACATATCTGACAATTTTATTTTTGCTTCATCCCCAAAAAACAAGCCCTCAGAGGTTTGCAGGACTGTGGTCGCACTGCAGTCCTGGAAGAAGGAACAGAGAGGATGCAGACTTAGCTGACAGAGCCTCCTCCCCAGCAGCTCTGCCGTCAAACCCAGCGGCTCCTTAACAATGTACCTGCACGTCCTACAGCAGGTACAGTGCTGAGTGGGGTCTCCCACTCCTTAGCTGGCCAACAAAAACCCCATACATAACGCCTCAGGGCACTTCAGGAGAAAGCATCAATTAAACAAGCACAAATTCTCATTGGTTTTGTGGCAAAGCTTTAATGCAGAAGAGTTTACTTTCATAGTAAAATATGGCCCCGAGGCATGAAGCTACATGCAGTTATGTTAGGTGAGGAGGTGGCGAGGTGGAGAAGGTTTGTACAGGACGACGCCATCTTAACAAATCCCAAAGAATGTACAACATGACAGAATATGAATAAATTAATAGGAACACATGTACTGTGTTGATAAGAATGCTATGATTTTGTTGTATTTGTTTGTTTGTTAAAGAAAACTTACTCCAACTTAACTTTCCTCCCCCCAATTAACAAAAAACGACGAGCCCTGTCTTTTTGCGGAGGGCCAATTAGCCCACCAAATTCAACTGTCATCCACTGAGTTCACTGTATTCTTGGGAGAATTGGCCTCCCACAGAGCGTTATGCTGCTGTTTTTCCCTTCCTAAGTGCTTCATTTCAGCTAATGAGCAAAGTGCCAGACAATAATCTGGTACACTCGTTTTCCTCTTATAATATTTATGGATGTCCTCCCCGTAGTTTGTGAGCAGAATGTAAGTACAGACTGGGATATCTATCTATCTATCTATCTATCTATCTATCTATCTATCTATCTATCTATCTATCTATCTATCTATCTATCTATCTATCTATCTATCTATTCCAACATGACGACGGCCATTATGCCAAACTCAAGGCTTCAAAACAGTATGTCAGATTGGGTTTCCAAACACTATTAAATTCTCTATTTTATACCGAGATCTTTCTTTTTTTAGATTTGGAATCTATAGCTACACTGTAAATTTACAGTAATTAAGGTTGCAAGATAAAAGTTCTAATTTATTGATTTAGATAACCGTTTCAAGTTGCAAACATTATTATGATGATTTGTGTTGACATAAATAATGTGGAAAAACTAGTTGGAACACGTTCATCTTCATGAGTATCCTGATCAATGTAAAACTGTGTGTTCATGTTACCAATTATTACTTAAGTGGTAATTATAACTACCTTTGATTGCAGAGCAAAAGCTGATTCCCTTTAACTCAGTGTAATGGATTTATTGAATATAATTTCAATAGAAGTTGTCATGACTAAAAAATAAAAATTATGCAAACTGCAAATTTTTTGTTGAGCCAAAACATTTGTTTTTAAAGTGCAGAGGTGAAAACACAAAATCTGATGTGAAAACTGTTAAGACATGTGTCTACAAATGACAAAATCAAATGTTTGATTCCACATATTTATCATGCCTTAATTGCTGGACAAAGTTGAATATCTTCTATCTAATTCTATCTAAAAATAATAATTTTAATTTATCCTCTGGCTCCTCGTAGTGCTCCTAATGGCACAATCAGAGCCAAGAAAGATAATAAAAGACGCTCTGGGTTGGGAGCTTGAAGATGGTTGGACATCAAATACCGACACTTTGGGATGCTCAAGAAATCGACCATCTTTCTTGACTCTGATTGTTTGTTTTCCGGTGGATTCTTGCAAAAACCATTAGGAACACTAGGATGAGCCAGAGGAACCAGATTTTCACAGATTATCTGTCTCATGTTCTAGTGTCAGGATATAGTGAAAGTTTCAGAAAATATGACAAAAAGTTAATTCTATAAAAAAAAAATACCTACTGCAGCTTTAAACTGTAAAGGAAATTACAGAATTCCACTAACAGCAGTTAGTGACAATTTAGGTGACTTTTTTCAGATCATGGGGAGCAATGAGTTTGCTGATTTGGCCCTTTGCACTACATGCATGTCGTATACACAAACATAAGGCCAAAGGCTTCAGAAAACTCAAAGGCAAGGAATGTTAAATAGAGTATAGTTAACTCTGAACAGATTGCGGAGGTTCACTCTTTATGCCAACGGTTGATCCAAATAGTTTTGTAAGTCAATTAAAAATAAATAAAAAAGTGAATGAAAAATAGATCAACTGTATTCATGAATTCAAACACACTGTTCAATTGACACTGTTCAGTGCAGAAGCCCACTAACATAACTGCAGGGATATTTAGCTGCATGTATTGTTGCATGATGATTGTTGTTTATCCTTTTCTTTTAAATTTACAGACTTGCAATATTTATGTATTAATTCATGAAGCTTAAATTTAAGATGCCCTCATTTAAATTGTATTACTCAGATAAATATGTTTTAAAGAGTTCGGTCTAGACCTGCTCTATTTGAAAAGTGTCCTGAGATAACTTCTGTTATGAATTGGCGCTATACAAATAAAATTGAATTGAATTGAAAATAAAGCCAAACATGATCTCATTTTTAGAGCTTATATTTGAAAAGGAAGCCGGGAATCTAAAAGAAAATTTAAATCTTGTGATAAAGCCTCTGCTTTAACTCATCTTCATAATCAACTCTTATTTCACATTCCACAGATTCAAGAATAATCCTGCTCCCTACGCATCTGTATTCTCTTTATCTATCCATATTATCCATCAAACTGTAGGTGGCATCACAACTCTGTTGCACTCTGTTTAACATTACATTCTATTACATTATATATAGATACAGCAGTGTAGATCATGTGAAAAACTGTAAATCCTAACTGCATATCTTAATAAAATAAATAATAATAAAACATAACTTAATCCTCCAAAATATCCAGTCACTAATTCCCATGAATTAAATCAACTAAAAAATGAATTGTGTTGTTTTGAGTGCACTGCAATTTGTGCAGTATTGATAATTTAATTCCAGTTTGTTTCATTGACTCAGAGCTTTTTCACTCAAAACAGCTGCCAAAACAGTAAAGTTGCCAAAACAATGGAGCTAAAAAGCTCATAAAATATGGATTAGTGCAGCCTGTGTGGCCTGTCCTCTTCCAGGTCTCCATCTGAAGTTGTTCAACTTCTTTCTGGATCTATTCATACATTTTTTACACGTCTTCTTTTATAGCCTTCATGTATCTGAACTTGTGTCATCAAAGTCTGATTACAATGTGATTTTGTTGGTTTGTTCTGTACACTCAATATCTAATCTATGTCTGTCTGGAGAGGGATCCCTCCTCTGTGGCTCTTCCTGATTTTTCTTCCATTTTTCAGAATCAGAATCAGAAATACTTTAATAATCCCAGGGGGAAATTATTTTTGTTACAAACTCCAGATATACAAACAACATATATTAAGAACACAATATAAATATATATATATATAACTATATATATATAAAAGATCAAATGTACAGTTTAATAATGAAATAAAAATGATTGTCCATGTTTGAGGTCAGATTACAGAGGGGGTGTCTGACTCTGTGAGGGAAGCGTTGTAGAGATTGATGACCACAGGCAGGAATGATTTCCTGTGGTGCTCTGTGGTGCATCTGGGTGAGAGGAGTCTTCTGCTGAAGGTGCTCCTCTGCTGGGCCAGTGTGTCGTAGAGAGGGTGAGAGACATTGTCCAAGATGGACTGAAGCCTGGACAGCATCCTCCTCTCTGCCACGGTCGTCAGGGTGTCCAACTCCTCCCCCACGACATCACCGGCCCTCCTGATCAGTTTGTTTAGTCTGTTGTTGTCTGCGACCCTCAGCCCACTGCTCCAGCATGTGACAGTGAAGAAGATCGCACTGGCCACAACAGACTCATAGAACATCCTCAGCATCGTCCGGCAGATGTTAAAGGACCTCAGCCTCCTCAGGAAAAAGAGTCGGCTTTGGCCCTTCTTGTAGACCGCCTCAGTGTTTCTGGTCCAGTCCAGCTTATTATTAAAGTACACCCCCAGGTACTTATACTCCTCCACAGTGTCCACAGGGACCCCCTGGATGGAAACAGGGGTCACTGGTGTCTTCGCCCTCCTTAGATCCACTGTGAGCTCCTTCGTCTTTGTCACATTGAGCTGCAGATGATTCAGCTGTCCAAGTGACAAAGTTGCCCACCATAGTCCTATATTCAGTCTCATCACCCTTTTCAATGCAGCCAACTATTGCTGAGTCATCAGAAAACTTCTGAAGGTGGCAGGACTCGGTGCAATAGTTGAAGCCTGAGGTGAAGAGGGTGAAGAGGAAGGGAGAGAGGACAGTCCCCTGTGGGGCCCCAGTGTTGCTGACCACCCTGTCAGACACACAGTTCTGTAGGCGTACGTACTGTGGTCTGCCCATCAGGTAATCAACAATCCAGGACATGATGGGGGCCTCCACCTGCATCGCAGCCATCCTCTCACCCAGTAGAGCCGGACAGATGGTCTAAACTGAGTCGAGGGTCGAAGCACAGAGGGTGTTAAATGTTGTACAGATTGTAAAGCCCCCTGAGGCAAATTCTGATTTGGGGCTATATAAATAAAATTTGACTTAACTTGACTTTAATAATAATTATCTGTTGATTGATGCCAAATGTGACAGCTGCTGTCAGCCACTGATAATAGCCTAGATGACTTGCTTACAGTGCAGTGATAATAAGATGTATCTCTTCTCTGGCTGTTTTGGCACAAGCCTGAAGTTGCTTGTTACATCTTCGAAATGAAGGAAATTTAGTTCAGTTCAACATATGTGGAGGGATTGTTACAGTCCATCATCTTCTATCTATTGCTAATAATATTAGCTATTAGGTTACTGTGGTGAGCTTTGCTCTGGGTTTTCCGTCACTACATTTATCTTCCTTTACTTGCAATCAATCAGTGACTATGTTTACATGCAGCTCATTCTAAGGTAACAAAAACCAGCGATTCTTATTTCCAGGTGATTATACACTAATGAAAACATACCTATGAATATTATATTCCATTTCTGAAAATAGATCCTCCTAAATGTTACACACTGGACCTTTAAGACACATAGGAAATGTCAATATTATTCAGGTTTTAGGAGCATTCTTTTGACACTGTCTACAACACATTATGAATAAGCGTCTTGTGGGGTTTTAGGACTACGGGCCACAGTTTGCAAGGCTGGAGTAGAGATGCACGCACACAAGAAAAGCCCACATTTCTGGTCGGAAAAGGGACACACAGCTACTGTTAAACCTTCTAAAACACATTGATATCAACAGGTTTTTGGATATGTGGAAAGGTTGCAATGCCAGACTTTTGAGAAGGTGGTTTAACAGATGAAAGAGGGAGGCTGTACTGTATAAAACTTTGAATAAAATCCTCTTTTGATGCAAAGAGACAAAATGGCTCCAGTTGTTCCACTTTTAACATGACCACAGATTGAAAAAGGGAAGCTGCTCTATAGGATGTACAGTATGTCATTAACAATTATATTAATCGGAGTATGCACAGCTGCATGTAAACAGGAATATTAGTGGAACATAGATTTTTATTAGCTGTGTAAATAATTTAGTAGGTATGTTGTTTTTTCACAATAAGGGCAAAAAGACAGAATATTATGTGCATGCAAACAGTCAGTTTGGGCTCTGAGATCTTACCAGCTTCACAATTTACTTTAACGGCTTTCTCTAAATGAGCATGTCCAAACCATAATAGCTGACATTAACCTGAAAGCAAATGTAGGCCTCTCCACTTCAAGCCGTTTCAAATCAATACGGAGCCGAAATAATAGCTGGAGCAGAAACATTTGAGAATTGACACCCACACACATACACACTTACACACAAAGACATCTGAATGGTTGCATGATCACACTGATGAGCAGATAAGCTGGCGAACACGGCCCGTCGATGTAAAACAGCAAACGACAAGATGACTCCTGACGCTGATAGTGAGTGGACATGTGGACGGAGAGGGGTAATGGTGGGGTAGTGGGTGGCCGGTGGCACGCACCGCTTGAAAGGCCCTCCTTTGGTATGGAAATGGACTGCAGAGAGCAGATATGATAAAATATCTGACTTTCACACAGAATGCCAGGGGCTGTTTGGACATCTGCTGTGTGCTGTGCAGCTATCTGGCCTCTCTGAAACACATGGGAAATCAACATGCACACATTATTTCAGGCAACATACGAATGGCTCTGTGGTCAACCCACACAGTCATGTATTTAAAGGAGAAATCCACCCAAAAGAGCAACGGGCGATGTATGATGCATCCCGGATTCCATGTTGTTTTTGTTCCCACGGACGACCGGCAAATTATAGCCAATGAGACGTCATGTTGAGGCGTCGTGTTGTCTTCAACGTGGACGGTAAATGTCAGCTGTCGGCCCCCCTTTAGATTTAAAGATGTTTTTCCTCCTGCACTGATGTTCGGCAATCATACAGGCAGGCATCCATCAGTCAAGAGGCAGAGAGACCGACAGGAGCCTTAATAGACCAGAATGCAATGCAGCGGCAGCCAGCCACAAGACATGTTGTGTTTGCCGCCCTCACTGTGCTTGCAGCTCTTGCTCTATCCACCTACATGAATAACCCACAGCTGATCAGAAATTCAACAGAGCCATATGTGCACTTTGGACTCGGAGCATGGAGTCTGTGCTGATTTTCTGAGGTTGTCTAAAGGCATCTAAGGTCTGCTTGACTGCCATTGCCAATATCACTGATATTAATGTTATTATTAATATCAGTATTATTATAGCTACGGTTAATGTTGTTGCTGTTGTCACTGCTCATTGTCCCCCATCGTTGCTGTTATGTTCATCATCATCAGTCACTACTATTAGTGTAGTTGTTGCTGTGCACCTGTCTGTCTGTCTCTCTGTCTCTGTCTCTGTCTCTGTCTCTCTCTCTCTCTCTCTCTCTCTCACCCCAACTGGTCGAGACAGACGACCACCCACCTAGAGCCGGAGGATCTGTCCTAGGTTTCTGCCTTTTAACAGACAGTTTTTCCTTGCCCTTGTCGCCAAGTGCTTGCTCATGGTGGTACTGTTGGGTCTCTGTAATTAATGTTAAAGAGTTCGGTCTAGACCTGCTCTATTTGAAAAGTGTCCTGAGATAACTTCTGTTATGAATTGGCGCTATACAAATAAAATTTAATTGAATTGAAATTGAATTAAGGACAGAGAGAAAATAACGACCTCAAGTAGAAATACAGGAAGGAGGTTCAGGCAAAGTAAAGATGGTAAATTGAAAGAGAATTTCCCATTATCCATATAGAGAGAGGCATAAAAGAATCCAGGCAACTTAAAGTTGCCTTTCATTTTTTGTGAATTGAAAAAACATTAATTTTTTTTTTGCAATTTTAACCTTCCCTCATACTTTCATTGCAAAAAAATGTGTCACAGTTTTTTTAAAAAAGCTCCTGTGAAATCAGACATTTTAGGCCGCCAGAGCAAAATCCTGAAGGGACTGAAGGATTTAGTGGACTAATGGTGTCCTGAGCCGTTGTTATTGTCGTTGTGCTTTGATTACAAATGCGGTTTGGACTTGTGCATGTTAGTGCATGTGACTCCCTCCGTTTCCAACTGAATTTATATTGACTGAAACTGCTGTTTTTCTCATCTACGTTGGAGAATTAAGGATATGTTTCAACCAATCCAGAGTTGGTGCTTGTTGTAAAGACTGTGGAAAGACCTGACCAAAGATGGTTTCGATGGGTTTTCTGATTATCTGCCAGGTAAAATAAATGGTTAGGTCTATGGAGCCTGGTCAGGCCTACCAGCAGGATTTGTGCCATCATAAGTAGTTAGGAAGTCAGTCCTGGTCCAGTATCAACTTGTACAGTGTGATGTAGAGACTTGAAGCCACCAGTGCACATCCACTGAGAATGGACTTTACAGTGAAGGAGGAGACATCTTGTGTCCAGCAGCAAAACTTTAGAAATGAACAACATTTGAATATTTAGAGATTATGGAAGTTGTAATAGGGGCCGAAAGAGGAGATAATTTTTTAGGAGTTTTAATGTGGTAATACCAGACGCACATAATTGTTAAAAGCAGACTATTGTATATATGTCTTAATAAATACAACTTGAATAGACAATAAGACATTTTTGTCTCGCACATTTTCAACAGGTATCAACAGCAACTACAACAGTAAAAGCCTGTTGAAATCCACAGTGAACAATGCTGAAAACCGGCCCATGGTACATCCTAACTGCTGACACCTGTCATAAAGAAAGGAACCAGAATAAAGTAGAAGAACTTAATTATCCGGGAGGTAGTGAACACTGACATGAGCCGTCAGACAGAATGACAGAATCAAATGGAGACTTGTGACAGAAAATGCACTATGCTGTTCTCCTACAAATCTAAGATGCCAATCCTAGTGAAACACCTCCCTCTTGTGTTCAGCTTCAAAACTGCAGCAACAGAAAGGCAGGAAAAATACACTCAGGCCTGTCCAAATAACCAAAAAGTAATAGTAGTTACAACTAACAGAGAATTTTAGTGTTTAGAAGTGATCTTATTTTTCTCAGGGGTATGTAGTACTCTTGTGGATGTATGTTAAAATTTCAAGACTTAAAGGTCGAGTGTGTAACATTTAGGAGGATCAATTGTCAGAAATGGAATATAATGTTTTCCGCCATGTTGAACCGCATTTTTTCTACAGTAGCCCAGAATGGACAAACCAATCAATGGCTTTAGATTGGGCCTCTCACAAGTCCCGCGGCCACCAGAGTTTCTCCTTTATGTTTAGATGGCTGAGCTGTATTCAGTTGGTTGCAATCTACTTCCCCAATGCCACTAAATTCTACACCCTGTCCTGTAAGCCTGTTGTTTCCATCCTTTTTCCTCAAGGGACCCCTCTTCTATCATTGAGTAAACTGATGACCCCTGACTAAGTGACATATTTTATAGAGTTTATGTAGAACAAGCAGTTTGGATGAATTTTGAGCAGATTATTTCCTGTGAATATTGCATGAGAGATGAGTTTTCCTGATATTTTTTGGAACTTTTTTGTCCAATCCTCTTACATTATTCTTACATACATACACGTTTTTTGTTTTTGTTTTTTTACTTTTTCTAATGCAGAACAAGGCTGTTTATCAGCGAGTGAAGGCTCTGTGAACACAACTTGTGTTCAGGTTTTAAAATCCTAAATCATAATCTAAATTTATAAAATATAAGCATTGTGGCTGTTAACATCACACTTCTGTCTTCACATCACTTTTCTGTCATGGGAATTAATGTGATCAGTGCTTGATGTCTCAGGTGTGTGTTTTAAAATTATGAAATCTATTTCTTTATCTTTTTGTCCTAATTAGACAGGACAGCTGAAGATGGACAGGAAAGGGGAGAGGGGATAACAGCCAGCAAATGTCCACAGATCAGAGTCAAACCCATGGCCACTGCAGCAAGGACTCAGCCCTGGCACATGGGATATCAGGGAACACCAAAGATTTATGAAATAATGGAGTTTCTTTATCAGACTGTTCTTTAAATGTCACCAATGTTGTAATGTTTCATCACCTCCAGCAGATGGTGCTTAAACTACACTACATGAACAGGGTGGCTTGTTGCAGTTTTTCCTGGTTTGGTCTAGTCACTATACAACCGTTTGTCCCCTGTGCACAAAGGCATATAGAACAGTCCCAACTATGGGATGAACTGCAACACAGACTCTGAGCCAGACCTACCTGATATACGTGTAAAGCCAATCCCTGCAGCCAGGTTTTTTTTGGCCTTGTAGTGTAAATAAAGAGTTTCCAAGAAAAAGGCAAATATTGTTAAGAGGACCAGCTTTATTGATAGTTTAGTTGACCACCAGAGCTAGTAAAATCATTTTTAGATACAAGAACACTTTCTGGAAACAAAAGCATGAAGATTCTGCACACACAAGTCTACACTCATTCATCAAACAATAAATAAAAAAGTCTGAATATCAGCACAACAAAAATTACATACTGAAGCTGAAAGAATTCTGCAGATGAACAATGCAACAGCAAACCCAAGCACATGTCATATACCTGATGGATAGGAATTCAGATTAACTGGGTAACTGAGCTTTTAGCAATTTGTATCATGAAACAGGAAAGCAGTACAATATATGAAGGATGCTGCAAGAACATGATGATACAGTATGTGAACTCCTTCCAAACAAGCTATTATCTGCATCTGACGTCCAACTGAAGGGCTAACTAAATACAACAAGAAGGGAAAGGGCAAATGTGGACAGTTACGGGGATTAATAGCAAGGCTCATATCCATCCTTGTCCTTTTTTAAAAAATAGAACTATATATCCTGAAGGTCTACCCAAACTAGACTAACATTCCCATAACCCATTGCACAGTCATCACGGTAATCGGTCGAACCCATCTCATCTGTAAAAACTCACTCACTGTTCACCAGATAATTAACATTATGGGAGGGGGTTCTCACTGCTTCCTTACAATCAAAGCACATACACACTGTACAGAGACACAGACTAGTGACAGTCAGCAGGTCATGTTTCCATGCATATGTATCGGAAATGTGAATGCCTGTTTCCATCCACTACTGTAATCATTAGGAGTTGGTTCATAGAGATAAGCTGTAGGTGGCGCCAATTCTACATAATTGTGGATTTGAAGTGAGCAGTGAACAGATCCCCAGAGGCAGTATGAGCCACATGTGACCAGTCTGACAAACACCGCAATGCAAAGCCAAAATTATACTTTCCACTGAAATCAAAAGGATTAGCAGATGAAGCTTCACACAGCCTAACTGAACAAGGTCCTGCTTAAGCTAACATAATCTAATTTCTTTTTCTTCATGAGTCTTGTTTACACAGCACTGCACCTCCTGTAAAGAGCTGAAAAGAGTTTCACAGTCCCTGTGTGTGTGTGTGTGTGTGTGTGTGTGTGTGTGTGTGTGTGTGTGTGTGTGTGTGTGTGTGTGTGTGTGTGTGTGTGTGTGTGTGTGTGTGTGTGTGTGTCTGTGTGTGTGTTTGAATCCACGTGGTGACCTATATGCGCGTGCATGTGTCTATGTCCTTTAGGAGGTCCAGCGCCACCAGGCCACCTTCATGCGGTCCCAGACAGCATTGAAAGAGTCGAAGGCGGGCCGTACATCCAGGATGGAGAACTGGTAGGTGTCCTTGTTGATTTCACCGTCATAGTAGTCGATGACGTAGCGTACCTCCTTCCCGCACCGGTCAATGATCCAGTCATGGCGGTCGAAAGGCAGCTCGTAGCTAATGAGGAGAAGCATCAGATAATTTAACTGACTGCAATAAGATATAGGAGGCTGGTATGTGGCGCTTTAAAAGCACCATTGGGCAGTTCTGTGGACTTAATGTGAAAATAACATTGTGTGTCCTCGAGCAACTTGTGCTGCATCGTACAATACTACTAATTTAATTAAGCAGCATCGGTATCGGCAGATATCTAAATTCAGGTATCAAAATTGGATTGGAACTGAAACAGTGGATTGGTGCATCTTCTTAGCACAAAAACATGACTCACACTGTCTCAGTTAAGGACTAAAACACAGGCAGATAAAGTGGGACGGAGCTCACCCCATCCAGTAGCGGAAGCGAGCCCTGGGAGAGAACTCTTTGGCTTTACCACCAAACCTCTTCAAGGTGGGCCCACATGGACATTCTCTACAAGAAAACACAAGATGGAGTTCTCGTCAAATCACCGTCAATACAGGCAGATCATGTCAGTGAACAAAGTGTCAGAGGGCCCATGGAAAGCTGTAGTTCTACGCTGAGTAAACTCACGTTGCATGCATGGCCTCCCATTTCAGGATCTCCTGCCAGGCCTGCTCGTTGTTCTTATTGTGGATTTTAATGATGTTGGTCATATCTTGAGCAGCGAGGTCATCCTCACTCCAGCGCCACCTGCAGCACAAACAAGGCCAACCAGATATAGACTCCCAAAGAACCAGTTTATTAACTGCTATCTCTCATCTACACAAGTGGGACACTGCAATCATTAAAGTTCCTGTTATGTGCAGACTAAGCATTGGCAATAAAGCCAATTTAAGATTCTGATTTTACTTTATTTTTTTATCTCATGTGTTTCTGTTGTTTTCCCACCTGTACTGAAAACATATCAAACCATATTTTATAACACTATATGTGGTGACCATAAACTTAATGTTAAATAATACACAATACAACTACAGGTACAGTGGGTACGGAAAGTATTCAGACCCCTTTAAAATTTTCACTCTTTGTTTCATTGCAGCCATTTGCTAAAATCAAAAAAGTTCATTTTATTTCTCATTAATGTACACTCAGCACCCCATCTTGACAGAAAAAAACAGAAATGTAGAAATTTTTGCAAATTTATTAAAAAAGAAAAACTGAAATATCACACGGTCATAAGTATTCAGACCCTTTGCTGTGACACTCATATTTAACTCACATGCTGTCCATTTCTTCTGATCCTCCTTGAGATGGTCCTGCTCCTTCATTGGAGTCTAGCTGTGTTTAAATAAACTGATTGGACTTGATTAGGAAAGGCACACACCTGTCTATATAAGACCTTACAGCTCACAGTGCATGTCAGAGCAAATGAGAATCATGAGGTCGAAGGAACTGCCCAAGGAGCTCAGAGACAGAATTGTTGCAAGGCACAGATCTGGCCAAGGTTACAAAAGAATTTCTGCAGCACTCAAGGTTCCTAAGAGCACAGTGGCCTCCATAATCCTTAAATGGAAGAAGTTTGGGACGACCAGAACTCTTCCTAGACCTGGCCGTCCAGCCAAACTGAGCAATCGTGGGAGAAGAGCCTTGGTGAGAGAGGTAAAGAAGAACCCAAAGATCACTGTGGCTGAGCTCCAGAGATGCAGTAGGGAGATGGGAGAAAGTTCCTCAAAGTCAACTATCACTGCAGCCCTGCACCAGTCGGAGCTTTATAGCAGAGTGGCCCGACGGAAGCCTCTCCCCAGTGCAAGACATATGAAAGCCCGCATAGAGTTTGCCAAAAAACACATGAAGGACTCCCAGACTATGAGAAAGAAGATTCTCTGGTCTGATGAGACCAAGATTGAACTTTTTGGCGTTAATTCTAAGCGGTATGTGTGGAGAAAACCAGGCACTGCTCATCACCTGCCCAATACAATCCCAACAGTGAAACATGGTGGTGGCAGCATCAGGCTATGGGGATGTTTTTCAGCTGCAGGGACAGGACGACTGGTTGCAATTGAAGGAAAGATGAATGTGGCCAAGTACAGAGATATCCTGGAAGAAAACCTCTTCCAGAGTGCTCAGGACCTCAGACTGGGCCGAAGGTTCACCTTCCAACAAGACAATAACCCTAAGCACACAGCTAAAATAACAAAGGAGTGGCTTCGGAACAACTCTGTGACCATTCTTGACTGGCCCAGCCAGAGCCCTGACCTAAACCCAATTGAGCATCTCTGGAGAGATCTGAAAATGGCTGTCCACCAACGTTCACCATCCAACCTGACAGAACTGGAGAGGATCTGCAAGGAAGAATGGCAGAGGATCCCCAAATCCAGGTGTGAAAAACTTGTTGCATCATTCCCAAGAAGACTCATGGCTGTAGTAGCTCAAAAGGGTGCTTCTACTCAATACTGAGCAAAGGGTCTGAATACTTATGACCATGTGATATTTCAGTTTTTCTTTTTGAATAAATTTGCAAAAATTTCTACATTTGTTTTTTTCTGTCAAGATGGGGTGCTGAGTGTACATTAATGAGAAATAAAATGAACTTTTTTGATTTTAGCAAATGGCTGCAATGAAACAAAGAGTGAAAAATTGAAAGGGGTCTGAATACTTTCCGTACCCACTGTATATATGTAGGCTGGCAGGCTAACACTACTGCTCTCCCCCACTACAGTTGAAGTTACTGGCAGGAATTAAAGATCATTAGGGCATGTTGCAAACTCGAAAACCCAAATATCAGTGCAACATTTCTGCACAACAGTTGGGACTGACCCTTTCCGCAGCATGGCGTTCCAGAACATCTGCTCAGATGGGTAAACCCAGTTCTTTTCTGCGCTGTGACGGGGAATGGTGGACTCCTCTCTGGAGATGGACAGTTCGAAAGGCTGGTCTGGAGCTGGAAGTTGGTTAGGAGGAGGCATCTGTACACCGGCACACAGGGAGTAAAGACGCTTCAACAACACAACCCATACATAAGAATAAAATTTGACAGACATGCTTATTCATTTAACGATAGTAATATTTCAGAATAAGAAAGCAATCCAACGCTAAATGAGTTTTGAAAAATATCAAATTATCAACAAAACTAAAAAACGTAAAATGATTTTTCTAGTAAGATGTCCAGCATTTTGTGCATTTCAAGAGCCGAGCAGATGATGTAGCCATTTAAACCAACTTTAAAGCTTTTATCGGCTTGAGATTGGATCTTTTATCAACAACTAAAGGGATGACTGACGATTATTTTTCCTACGCCAATATTAAGGTGATTTTATTAAGGCAGTTTTAATTGATGTACTATCAGAACTAAGATACTATAATCTGTAGAATCTGCAGATGTTTCTGTAGGTGTTTCCAGTGGGGTGGTATGTCCGACAACTGAGCCTCATTAATCAGCACAAGTGAATTTTAAATCCTTAATTACAAACTATTTTTCATGGATCTGATACATCATAGTTCTCCATATGCCAGCTCTCAAAAACTTTGCTCTGCACTCCATAAGAGTAACTAACGTTATGAATATGATCTGGATTGTGATATTAAAGACAAGATAATAATGTTCAACAGAACATGATGCTGTGATATTTTCACACCAAGCACAGACTCTCCTCTCAGCTGTATCTCCCAGGCATAACCACGACCTCAAGTGTCTTTTGTCGACAATATGTGTGTTAACGCGAGGTTGATGCCCAATAAAATGGCACTTATTCATATATTTATCCATTTTCCTAAGAGGAGCAGAATCTACTGCTCTCTGCACTGGGCCAGCTCTGGTTTGTAATCTCAGTCTCTCGTCTAGCAAAGGCCCACTTCTTCCATCATGTCATGGCCTGTTTATACATTACTACTTATGCTAATGTTAATTTTTGTAGGTGTATATAATATGTTTATTCAGAACATTGTGGTGTATACTGGTAACTGTCATTTTTGTGCTGGTTTTCAGTTTTAAGGGGCGGTTATTTTTCTGACCCAGCCGCCCATGCTGGCATTTTGCTGACTTACTGACTGTGATGTAATTCTCCCACTCAGGGCAATCGGATTGCATATCGGGCAACCTGAGTAGCCACAATTGGACTATAGGACAACAGAGGTTTGGCAACTGCTGTGCAATTAAGTCCCTTTCACATCTAAAAACATCTGTTCATTACGCTATGACTGCACATTTATCTATTTATGCTTTACATTCATTCTCTCACTCCCATCCCCATCCATGCAGCACCAACTCTGTGTTTTCCTACACTAAAGGGATGTGGGTTACCATGTTTGAAGGGTCGATGTCACTATTCGCCGCTGCAGCTGCGGCTTTCATGGGACACTCCACAAACTCGTAGGCCCGGTCCTGGTGAGCCGGACCCTTTTCTGCTTTATGCATTGGACACTCTGGCGGGGGAGACGCTGCAGAACAAGAGCATCTTATTGAGGCACAACAGGTATAAAATACTGCACAGTAAGCCTATGACTTTCAATAATTAATAGTAATAAAAAATACAACATGAATAAACCTTGAAAGATGCAAAACAGTGCAGTCCAGAGGAGAAAATGTATGATGTTGTATAATGTTTAAGAGGTAGGACAGCAGGGAGCAGTAGCACAAGCCATTCAAACAAATAAAATCCAGCATAGGAAAGCTTTATGGTAATTGCACAAACAACAAATTACAGAAAGTGTTTACGAGAAATGTATTTGTTAAAGTGGCAAAAGCATTTCACAGATAATTGAATAGGCCTGCATGGCATTCTAAGTGATACCTTTGACAGGCTGAGCTTGATGCATGGGACACTCCGAAGGTGGAGACACTAAGAAAGGAAGATACAGGCATATTACAATATGTACAATTTTAGCAAGTGGTATGATATAAGGTAAAATGACATTATGATGTAATAGCAGTTAACGGCCTCATCTCGCCCCCCCGCGCCAGCACCTTTCACAGGCTGTGCTTCCTGGTGCATGGGACAGCCCTGAGGAGGGACGGCCATCGTGGCCTCTGCCCTCACTGTAGGAGCAGCAGGTGTGGACAAGGAGGCTCCCATTCTGTCCTGTCCAATGAGGAACGATGCACACACACACACACACACACACACACACACACACACACACACACACACACCATTTGGTTAGTCAGTACAGTTTATATCAGATGTACCGGTACAGATAACTAGGTGTAATCACTGGAGCTAGGCACTGAAGCCACTCCGTATCTAAAACGGTGCAATAGTGAATGCTGGCCTCAATGCTTGATCACACTCAGTTTGGGCCAAAATCACTGGATCGGATATTGGACTAAAAATAAGCATAATCTGATACAATCCATTAGGCTAAACTATTACATATAGGCTTAACTAAACGTGGGCTGTGTATTTCTTCCTTCTCGGTTGTAAAATATTTATTTCACAGATTGAGGAGGATGTTTTGTGGCTCGCTAAATCAAGGAGGAGATTAGGAGAGGGAAAAGACAGCATCGGACTGTATCAGCAGATACTCAGGGTGCTATCGAGCTGAAAACCCAGCTCCCTGTAGGGAAGTGCTTTGTGTAAATAATGACTTGCCTTAGAATATTTTCGAACCTAATGTATCAGTGTAGTTATTTAAACAAGGTCAGCTGTCAAAAGGCGAGGACAGTGTGTGTTTCAGCATAAGACATGGTTTAAAGAGCTTTGCACAAGGCAGACATAATAATAACAAATAAAAACAGAAACAAACGATGAGTTTTGCTAACGTTATGATAAATGAGTAATTCGAAATATTATTCAAGTGAGTTCCTATTTCTATAATAATAGAAATAACAATGCTAACAGCCAGCTGAACAGGCTGCCTTCCTGCCAGCAGGTATCCTTGATTAACCTCACGGTTAGCATTAGCATCGAAGCTTCTGTACAACTAACTGACGCTAGGTAGCAACGAAAGCTAATAATTCAATACCAGAGTCCCCCCCCCAACGTCTCTACTGTATTCTGCCATTCACATAGAATGAAAAGGACAAAGTGAAACGAGAGGGCAATTCATTCTGATAACCAGGCTCAGTCGCTACTAGCACTAGCTGCTTTCATTTACCGTTACCCGGACTAGCTAGCAGATATGCTAACGTTAGCTGTTGTTGGATGTTGGCTGTCCTCTCTTTTAGACCCCAAATCCTCCCTGACGATACAGGACGCCTCTTTATTTCTGTTAACGTTATTATGTAACGGCCTAATAACACCGTAGGGCTGACACTATCAAGAGAGACAATAACTAACCTGTTAGAGAAGTCAGCTGAGAAGTGTTCTTCCGTCAGGTTACTGTCCCAATGTCAGTGCAGGACACAGGAGGTTGCACAACTCTAACTTATGTATGTCTATGGTTACATGTGCCGTACGTAACCACATACGTCATCACGCAGCCTGTTAAAGCTGTAGCGCCCAGTTTGTCTACAGCTGCTGTTATCCGGAGCAAACTGTCATAACGTGAAAGTATGCATGAGTTTACATAGCAAAGGGATGGTTTGTCAAACTGTAACGGTTTTTGTAACTGAACAATTCCAAGCGTTTGCACTTTATAGTAATCAGACATGACCTTCAGTGAGAGGCAATAGATAGATAGATAGATAGATAGATAGATAGATACTTTATTCATCCCCAAGGGGAAATTCACAGTTTCCAGCAGTATCCACAAACTGATAATAATAATAATAAGAGGAGGAGGTCAATTTAGAAGAACTAATAGAATAAAGTAGAATAAATAGGTAAATAACGAGCATGGGGCTAGTGTCCTAATGTGCATGGTCAAATCCAGTGCTTGAAAGGCCTAAGGTACATAAGTAGTGTCAGTCAGTCAGTGGTCACATAATGCAGGGTGCACTGCGTCAGGTGGTATAGTTAACTAAAGGGCAGACATATTGGAGTTTAGAGTTTTTCTCCCCTGGGTGGAGTTGAAGAGCCTGATGGCGTGGGGGAGGAACGATCTCCTCAGTCTTTCAGTGGGACAGGACAGTGACAGCAGCCTGTCGCTGAAGCTGCTCCTCTGCCCGTAGATGAATGGCGCTGTGCAGTGGATGCAGTGGATTGTCTATGATTGACAGGAGCCTGTTCAGCAGCCCTTTGCTCTGCCACAGATGTCAGTCTGTCCAGCTCTGTGCCCAACACAGAGCCCGCCTTCCTCACCAGTTTGTCCAGATGGGAGGCGTCCTTCTTCTTAATGCTGCCTCCCGAGCACACTGCTGTATAGAAGAGGGCGCTCCCCACAACAGTCTGATAGAACATCTGCAGCAGTTTTTTGCAGATGTTGAAGGACGCCAGCCTTCTGAGGAAGTATAATCGGCTCTGACCTCCTCTGCACAGGGCGTCTGTGTTGGCAGTCCAGTCCAGCCTATCATCCAGGTGTTCTCCCAGGTATTTGTATGTCTGTACCAACTCCACATGGTCACTGTTGATGGTCACAGGTTCCGGGTGAGCCCTGGGCCTTCTGAGGTCCACCACCATCTCCTTGGTCTTGGTGGTGTTGAGGCGCAGGTGGTTGGAGTCACACCATGTGACAAAGTCCTTAATGAGTTTCCTGTACTCCTCCTCCTGGTCATTCCTGATACAGCCCACGATAGCCGTGTCGTCGGCGAACTTTTGCACGTGACAGGACTCCGAGTTATATTTGAAGTCTGACGTGTACAGGGTGAACAGGACCAGAAGTCATGTGATTAAAGTCCCCAGAGATTAACACCAGAGCCTCGGGGTGCTGTGTTTGTAGTCCTGCTACAGCGGAGTGGATGACGTCACACACGACTACCGCGTCAGCACGTGGTGGGATGTAAACAATAACAACAATGGCGTGTCCAAACTCTCTGGGCAAGTAGAAGGGTCGCAACCCTACGGCAAGCAGCTCAACGTCCCTGTTGCAGATGGAAATATTGATGTTCACGTGTCCAGGGTTACACCACCTTGTGTTCACGTATACAGCTAGTCCGCCTCCTTTCTGCTTCCCACAGACATTAGTGTCTCTGTCCGACCTCACTGTGCTGAAGCCGGGCAGCTCAACGTTAACGCCCGGGACGATAGCCGTTAGCCACGTTTCAGTGAAGCACAGCAAACTGCTCTCCCTGTAGATTTTAACGTTTTTCACCAGCGCAGCCAGTTCGTCGATCTTGTTCTGTAGTGAGTTCACATTTCCCATGATCACCGATGGTACAGAGGGTTTATATCCCACTTCTTCGCCAGTCACTTGGCCTTTAGCTTTGCGCCGGCTCTGCAGCCATGATAGGGTCTCCTCACCGCGTCAGGTAACGTTTACCGGGGAACCACACCGGCCCAGGACTTTGTGTTCAGCGTGAGAAGTTGTTTTCTCGAATAAACGAGTTTGGGTAAATAAATATCCATATCTATCGGATAGAAGTTGATCAGATGTGACAAGGCACAATGTGAATATAAAAAAGCAAAAACAAACATCAATAAAAATGATAAAAAGTCAAAAAAGATCACTGCTGAAAGGGCTGCCACTCGCGGCGGCGCCATGGCAACCGATCTATGTATCTAGTTAGGTATGCTATTCATACTTGGCACGTGACTGCAAAGTATGAATTGTTTCCTGTGTGTGTCTCATATCCTGGTTTAGACATATTGGGAAACTAGGCTGTTATTAACATGATTTATGGATGGGTTATATACTAAATAAATAAATGATCTTTCTGCGATTATCCTTGATATTACCCTGAATTATTTGCATTATTGAACTGAATTGAAATTGAATTATTCCCCCTGCTATACTTCAGATTATAACCAATCCAGTCCTTTGTACCAGTTGAAACACCTTTAAAGGGCCAGTATAACCCATGGAATGCAGTTTTCCACCTGCCGATAAGAAATTACAGCTCCTACCAAGTAAAGTTTTTTCTGCCTTAAAGTGACATTATTTCACTATATATCTTTATATTTTAAAGATTATACCTCAGTCAGTTTTTGGTACTAAGTGAAATACTTTTTAAAGTGACAATACGATCCCATGTAATGCAGTTATGTACTTGCCTCAAACAGGCTTTTTCTAGTTAAAAAAATGACCTGAGTTCACTCATGACAATTGTATTTTAAAGTTTATAGCTCAGCCAGTCTTTTGAACCAGCTGAAATAACTTTAAAAGTACAATACAACCCATAAAATCCACTTTTGCACAAGTGATTACAGCTCCTACCTTGTGACTTTTATTTCTATTTATCATTTATGGTTTAAATGGCAAAATATGTTTTACAGAATTTAACTTTACAATTGCCACTTGAAGCTGCTCTTAAGTCTTTGGTCTTTTGCAGAAAGGCTCAGAGGCATATATAAAAACAAGCTTTACATAGTGAACATCAATCCAATGTGCAAAGATCTTGTATTTACCTAAAAGGTGACGGTATCTTATTTGCTTTTTGTTCAAGATTTTCAAAGCCAGATTGTAAAGACACTATGGATTTAACTACAGACTTGTTCCTGTGCTGATTTGACTGTATGCTTAGAGAGCTACAGTCCACTACTCCAATCTGTGTCTAACCCTCCCGAACTGTAGGCCTCATTGCATCCAGGCTATTTTAATGCTTCACCAGTCATTGGATTGGATTTTACACTTATTTCTCTGGTTTCTTTAGTTTAAAGACTGAGGAATATGATTTTCTGGATGTTCAGGACTAAATTTACAAAACCTGGACTTTTATATCAGCTGCTTATTGAAAATGTCTCTGTTGACGTGCAGTGATATTGAAACATGCTAACCTGTGGTTAAATGGGATGAGGTGCAAACTCAGCCTCATATATACACATACTATAAATGATATGTATAAAATGTTCTTGTTAGCCTTGATGGATTTGTCCAAACATTTGTGTTGATAGAAAAGTGAGTGGTTTGACAGACATCTGTTGGAGTGTACAAAGCCCTCACTACGATCCATTCTGTCGTGCTTCCAGTCTTCACATTGAGATCTTCTTGAGAGAGATAGACATGTTAGATATGTAGGAGCTGCTCAAATCTGGAACATGGACTGATGTCAAAAGATCTGTTCTGGGTTTAACAAACCTATCCAGATAACTCAGGCTCCTGGTGGAGAAGGTTTTAGAACATCTCATAGAACACTGGATCATGTTACACAGTCAATTGATTGGATTCAACACCAAACCAAGTTGTAAAAAAGGACACAAATACTGAATGAAGGAAGGTGCTGCACAACCTCAAGGTACATGGAAACAATTATTGGCAAAATAATATAAAATACTGTCCATAAACAATAATAAGCACTCATATATGCAGTGCATAGACAATGTTATCGACAAATGTCATCATCATTTAGTTTCTCATTCAGTCTGAACTTTGTCTCTCTCTCTCTCTCTCTCTCTCTCTCTCTCTCTCGTCTTCATTTGTGCATGTGGAAGCGAGCAGATGCTGAGAGATTTGTCAATGTGTGTGAGGAGCTCCACACATCTGCCTCCACAGAGGAAGCACACAGTGGCAGCTTCACCTGCACAGGTGAGTTTAGGAAGCCCTTCATCCTCCTGGCTGGGGCTGTGGTCTGGGGTCTGGAGGTAGCTTTATTGCAGAAGAGTGTTCAGTGGACTGCTGTGGTGCTGGTTGACATCCAGGATCAGATACAGGAGTCCTCCCTGACCTCAACAACAAGGCATGAATTTATAAGATATAACGTATCATATTATCAATATCATCTACATAGTAATGTTATTAGTCACTAGAGCTGTGTTTGTAGTCTCAATTAAAAGCTTTACTTTCTTTGTTGACTCAAACACTGTGCTCTCCATCTCCCGTCCAGTCGTCTGATCTGATCGGGAGGGAACATTTCTTCTTCGTCATAATGGAAACTCTGGGAGAATGTCGACTCTCGGTCTTCCACCATCTGTTACCATGTGTGCACCAAAGGGAGGCGATGCAGGGGTTGGAGCGGCTGTTAACTAGCAGGAAGATACACAGCTCCCCCTTTCACTTCTGGGCGGTGTTTAAGGTGAGCCAGTGGCAGCAGCTGAGGGAACATAAAAATACAACACAGTGACTTATTCATTAAAAGTAATAATAATGTTGTCATTAACTATTAAAATTATCTACTTATTAAGATTTGCAGGAGAGTTTTGTTCATGTTGTTACTAATCATGAGCATACCTCTGCCAGTTACAGCCATATCTGTCTGAGTCTCTTGATAATGTTCTGAATGATTTCAATACCTGTTCTCCTAAAGTCACCTTCACCTCAGTCAATAAAAAGAAGAAATCAAAGAACAGAAGAGCAAGTCATCTTGCACTTACAAACTTGAACTAACAATGATATCAGTGAATAAACAGGTGTATCATATGGAAGCTAGTATACCTGACTTCCTGTATCTTTACACAATGGACTACTTTAGCTCATTTTCTTTTCAAGTCACAATCTTGTACGTACTTTTTCCCCACATTATGTGAATGCCAGCATATCATACACCGATCAGCCTAACATTACAGCCACCTGCCTAATATTGTGTAGGTCCCCCTTGAATTGAAGTCACTGTCCTCATACCACCTTGGCCTCTTAGCAACCACCTTCCAGAATCCTTAAACACATCTGCATGTTAATGATCTATTCTAGCACTGACCATTTATGGATGATTGTGGGGAAAGACTGGAAGGAGTAAAGGCCACACAGTTCACCGCAGGTTTTATAGATCTGAATATTTTCCAGTAAATTGATTCTGAGGTTTTTGAGTACGCATGGAATGACTTTTATGAATGAGGCCCCTGTACGTGTAGTTGGGATGAGCATGGGAGAAATAAAGTCATTTTGCGGCAGATAAACCCTTTCAGTGTCAAGATAGGGGCTCTATACTTCAGTGATTTATTGAAACGCGTGCAGGTAGGTTTGCAGACCACGTTCGGATGTAGAAATAAACTTTATTATTATCAACCACACTATATGTGAACAGATTACACAACCTAAATCAAATATTAAAATCACACAACGGAAATAAGGAAAACGTGGTGTTTGTTATCAGCCAATCAGCTCTTTGATCAGGCGACAGCCAGGCGTTTCCCGTCGTGCCCTGGGTCCTGCAGTCGGTGGAGAGCAAATGCGGCCGCCTCGATCTGGTGACGTCAGAGCAAGTCGGACACAAGTCTAACCGGCATGCATGGTGCAGCGATTGCCGGGGATCGATTCTGCGTATGTCTGGCTCATCTCGAACGAGCCCATATTCAAAATAAATCCAATAAAGCAACACAAAGAGAGAACAACCAAGAACAGAACCAGGAGCAAAGTATCCAGGGATAGGCCAAGATGCACTGACACAGAAACAAGAATACACAGGTGGGAGGTGGGGGGATGACAAGAGACAGGCGAAGACTCAAGAACTCAGGAAATCACTCAAGAAAAACCCCCAACCATGACAGACACTGCGTGCTATGGGTTGTATTGGTCCTTTAGAGGTGTTTCAACTGGTACAAAAAACTGGATGAGCTATAATATTTAAAATCTGACTACAATGAGTGAAATGAAGTCATTTTGGGGCAGAAAAGTGCTTTCAGTTGTCACAACCTGGCTCTGAGGCCAGAGACGAGAATGAGGGAGATGCAGACTGAAGGCAAATGGATGGATGAAAACAACTCAAGAATGCACAGGAGATGAGAGAGAGGGCCTTTGTCATTTCTATAACTTGTGCCTTGCTCCTCTGTCCTCCTGCCTGTGTCCCAGAAATGGATCTCAATGGGTCATCTTGAAGGACATCTCGATACCTAAAATGCACCGAGACAAACTGTACGTGCCTTGATATTTTTTATTGTTGAAGGTAAGCGACACCCATTTCAGCTGCTGTAATCCTGGCATGATGTTTACGAAGAGTTGCTAATGTCAAATTATTGTATCAAAAACATTTCATGTTGTCATCCAAAGGTGTAGTCCTGTGATGACAGTTGTAATTGGGTCTGCAGGTTACATCTGAGAGAAATGTTTCTGTTATAAGGACAGATGATGCAACATTAACCCTCAGGGCTTTAAATGACAACCTGGGAGTGAGTTAGTGCATTTTTATGTAGAGCAAGATACTGTACCTATTGTTGCTTTCAGTGATGCTGTTAATGTCAATTGCAACTTTGAGATGTTTCTATATGTGATAATGTGGACATTTTTGTGGATTGTGTGTGTATTTGTGCTGACCAGGGTGGGACATTTACTTAGTTAAAATGTAACATCTACCAGCAACTGACAGATAAATGTTCAAATTCACTAGCCACTTTCAAACTTTACCAGCATTTAGCTGGTACTAATTTCCCATCCTGCTGACAGGTATTTTATTTATATCTCCTAAAACTCTATAACAATTGTCTGTGTTGAAGCAACAACGCCACCCTTTGACTAAAACGTGCCATAGCCACCTAGTTGATGATAATACTCCTGCAATTTAATACAATAACCATGTCATAGATTCTATCTTTGTGAAGGTTTTTTGTTTTGAGTCTACAGTTTGTGGTACTGTTGAATAGCTAGTTATACAATAACAATAATCTTCTTCTTTATTGAAAATCTGCCTACAGTGGTTATTCAGTACTGTTTTTTGAGACTGGTGTGTCTGACATGTGGGAACATAATGAAGAAACTCCTTTCACATCTAATATAGACCTAACTGTAACCCAAACTTATCAGTTTAGCAATGGCTTTATTAGAGTCTAAATAACCTGTTGTTACTCGTGAAGTCTTAGTTCTATAACGTTAATGCAGTGAGCTTTTAAACTGTTAACTGTAACTGTTAAGTGCCAACACCATACATTCATTTACTTTACATCTCACCATGCACTCCTCATGTTACAAGACTATTTTTTGTTTAATAGTAACTGGCCACTAGATGGAGCCAAACACCACCTTACTTTTAGATTTTGGCACGTAACTATTGGATATCATAGAACATTTTAGTTCTCTTGGTTACAGTTAAAAAAATACAATGACACACTCATATCATTTAGAATGGTCACCATCTTTATTCTCACACTCCTTTTCTCCTGCCTCTTATAGTTTACAAAAACACACCAAGAAGGGGTGTAACATTAAAAACAAACAAAAAAAAAAAAAAAGAAAAAGACAATTTTAATTAAAAACTAATGCACTACATATTATCATTTCCCCAAAGTATCTGTGTAGCCGACTCTAATGTTCTGGTCTACTAGGGTTCACAAACTCAAATTGTCTTGGGGCACTGCTGGTATTATCCTTTCAAACAAAACTAATCAACTGTTAGCACAGACTAAAGCAGAATTTTTATTTTTAATTGTGTTTAAAGGCACAGTTTAAATTAATATTAAAGCTGCAGTAGGTAATTTCTTTTATAAAAATACAGTAAAATAAAGTAATTTTAAATGAATATATTTTTACAAAAACAACCAATCAGAGCCCAGAAAGATCATTGATGAGTCTCATTCCCAGCATTTGTATTTGCCGACCTAGAAATAAAATAAATAATAAATAACAATAATTTTGCAGACCGGGTTTGTTATATTTTTGAATCTGTCGGGCCGGGGGTGTGGGGGCCACATGGCCCACGGTGAGCAGTTTGGATATACCTTTACTATTTAATTATTGTGTTTCAACGTTGCTACTCGGTTGAATTCTTGTATATATTTTGTATTCATTTAATATGGGTATGTTTATTACAACAAGAGGGTAATATATATATATATATATATATATATATATTATTATTTGTGGCATGTGGCTTTTTTTTATTTGATAGGACAGCTCTAGATGGACAGAAAAGCACCGCTGCAGCAGGGACTCAGCCTTGGTACATGGGGTACCAGATCTACCTTGTGAGCTACCACGGCGCTACGATCCTATTTTTAGGACCTGAGCACTAATCATGAGAAGGCCCTATTGTATTTGAAGGAATTATTATTATTCCTAATTATTGAATCCCAAGTCACCTCCCCACCTGCATCACTGCCATTCCTCTCTAAACCACTCCACCAAGATTATATAGCTCCACCCTTCAGATCTGATTTTGCTCTTTTCCCTCCAAACCATACCAAGAAGAACAAAGAGAACCTGCTAAAGGTTTCGATGTTAAGAAGAAAAGAGAGAAAATGAAGTCATATTGTGGATGCATTAATGATAAAAAAAATCATCCACATCCATCAAACACCTGTGCAAACCTTAACCTACACACCAAGATAAACTGTTGAAATGGAAATGGATCCCCTCAATGTGCACACCACATAGGATGTTCAGTAAGCCAACGCCACCATTGCAATAGCTTTTTCACTAATGATAAATCACATTCTTTGCGGCTGCAACATGCTTAAAAACCCATGAAAGGCAGCACAAAATTCAGCTGTAACGAAAATGTATGTATTCTATGGGTTTTGCACATGGCCATGAGGGGCGCACATATATGAAGGTCAGACGATTGAAAGAGCCTCAAGGACCCATCCTCCAAACCGAACAGGAAGTCTGCCATTTTGGATGACTAGTATCCATTTGGTGGCCTTTTGCACACTTGTGCTTTAAACTCCGCATCGGGAATTGAATTTTATACTTTTATGTATTTCTCATAGCTGATTGACCAGATCCAGCTGAAATTTGATCAGCAAACTCAAATTTCAATTTCTGTTGAAACAGTTCATGAAACTGGCACACATGTCCCGAATGGCAGGATTTTACATTTCATATGGGACTTGGATGTTGATATATCAAAACGGCTTGATTGCGCCCGCTACAATATTCCAAAAAAACAGGCCCCAGCATCACATATTCGCTGAAATGTATGGAAATTGGTAGACATATGTATCATGCCAAGACGAACAAAAAAAGCCATCCTAAACCCAATAGGAAATCCGCCATTTTGCATTTAATGTCATATTTTGTCGCCATTTCTCCCATTTCCAGGGCTTCTATTTTAACAAACTCCTCTTAGGGAATTGATCATAATTGATCATTGATCTCAAAATTGGTGAGTTCAAGATAAAAAGTTTAAAATCTGGTGTGCCGGCATTTGGCCAAGAAAAAGGAACCCCTAACTCTAACCCTTAACTCTTAGTTCCATTCTGCAATCAGCCTCAAACTTTACATATTTGTATGTATTTGTTGCCAGTGCCAATATTCATTCACTGTTATAGCACCACCTACTGGCAATACGAAGTAAGCCTTGTATAGCGATTGTGATATGATTTACATGAAATTATCATGGCTTGGTGTGATGATGTACTGTAACCTGACTGCAGCACACCCCAACGTATGCAGAAGTGAGGGCCATTCATCGCTGCTTGCAGCTTTAATTTTAATACTGAACCTTATCTGACCATCTATTAATCCTTCTACATGTTTCCAACCTGGATTAACATGTCATGGGGCCCCAAGATATTAATGAGCTATGGGTCCTCCCACCCTCTGTCCATCAGTAGGCTATATGTATCTTGTAACCTTCAGGACCCACCAAGTACATGCCATCCCCCCCCCCCCCTAAAGCTTCAGAAACCAAGCCGCCTCATGCTGGAACACTTCTCTGTCACAGGTTTGCTTTGTCTAGCCTTTTTATAATTTAATTACACACAAATGTATTTGCAATTAAGTACCATCAGTAAGAAAACTGAAATAATCAGAACATGAAAACTAGATTTTGACACAAGGCCTATACCCCTGTTCCTTTGATGGTTATGTACTGTAAAGAGTTTGGAGGAGCACATTTTGAGCCGTGATATCTAGTTCAGTCAGGACCACTTTTGTCAAAAGACACTTTTATTTCCAAAAGCACAATGTTATATTTGGTGGTATGGCTCAGTTCTGGGACCTCTTTGCCATTCCATGTGCATACATGGAAAAGCTTAAGACAAGGAGAGCAGAAGCAAAGACCCCACAGGGTACAGAACAGAGCAAGCATCAATGGCAACAGAAATGACATTGGCAAAGGTAGGCAGGCTAAAGCAGCTTAAATAAGGCGCCCTGAACGACATTTGACAATTGGATGCTTGGAAAGAATCAGCTGATTAAATGAAATTTTCCAATTGGAAGCTTAGGAGGGAATCAGTGGAGCCATCAGTTGATGTGTGTTTATGATCAGCTTGCGATGGACAAATTGAGAACTGAGCCTGACTTCATGGTCTCCCTGAACTAATGCTGTGGTTAATTTTTCAATAAATATCTGTATTTAGCTGACCGAGCTACACAGCACTCGGTTGATGTTAGGACCCAAAATATTCTGTTTTCAAATTCAATTTCCGGTGTCTTCCTACCAGGAAACTAACAGCCTTTGGTATGTGTCAACATTTATGGTTGCGTTTTCAAAGGTAATCCGAATTTGCAGAATCACAGTTGATTGCAAACTTAAAGTTCATTTTCCACAATTTTCTTATTTAGGAAAATTTGTGCATTTAGAACATAGTTTAGAGCACTATATTGACTTTTGAATTCACATTGGAAAGGAATAGTCTGGTTCCTCTGAGATAGTGGCTGCCCCTCCACTGCACTATTGTTTTGGTAGGTTTAATGACTTTTAACACAACTACCAATTAGAATTATACCATTTTTCCAGTAGTAGCAATGACAAACTATACAGTCACTAGGGACTTTTTTAGAAATAAAGTCACAAAGAGAGTCACTAAGCTGGCAACACTGAGGGTACTGCATGCAACCAAGTCAAGGGAGTTGAGAAAGAGGACATACTCAACATATTTGGTACTGTATATTTCTGGTAAGAAGTAAGACATGAGCAAAGAAGTAAAGGTGTTTTTATTTAAATTAACAATAATAGTTTTCTATTTCTTTTTACCGGTTGAGGAAGGGTTAAAGGCCCTTTTTAATTGGATGTTGGTTTTTTAGTGATGCATATTCCTTCAAAAAATCTAAGAAAATGCAAATGTTGTTCATTCCTAAAGTGTTCCTGCTGGACACAAGATGTCTCCTAGCTCACTGTAAAGTCCATTCTCAGTGGATGTGCACTGGTGTCTTCAAGTTCACATCACATTTGCAGACCGGGATTTACTTCCAAACTATTTGTGATTAGAGGTCTGCAAGCCTGCAAGTTTACTTCTCACCTTTTATTGTGCATAAATATGCGCAGGAGTGAGGACATAGTCAAGCGGAATGAGTTGTCAAAGTGTGTGAATTATTTATCTCTATACACGTTTTAAGAGAGGAGGGCATTTCTGAAGCCTTTAGGGGTGAATGCGATTATATACCTTTACAATATTCATCAATAAGCAGTGAATGATGACCACTGTACACAATCAAATGGATTTGATTAGACAGATGGCAAAGAGTTTAATTTTCAGTTTCTGTTATTTAATATCACAAAATGGTAGGTCGTAAATCTTTATTCATTTATTTCCTGCTGGATCATGTTGCTTGGCAATATTCCCTACTGCATGCTTATGTTCCTCTACAGTAAGTATTAATATTTATGGACATGATTGTTGGTGGAACTGGTAGCTTATGTTTAATGTTTATCATAGAAAGTCACACATCGATTGGTTTGGGCTTGTGAGGATGAATTGCACACTTTGTCAGGCTGGGTCCAGGTTGGGGCTTGAACACTGGGGCAAGGGCTATATTTGTGATGTCACAACTCATTCTTGTAGGCCCCTCCCCTTAAAAATCAGATGTTCAATGAGCAGAAAGAAACTTTCCACTTTCTGCAGATGAATGTGAAAACATCCTTCTAGAGTCAAATTCATTCAAACAAGCAACAAGAAGAAACACAGATTTTCAAATGGAGAGGGGTTTTAATTATGACGTTATGGATCTTTTCTTTTGTACTTGAGAGTTTTAGTAATAGCCTAATACTGTTTGCAATGTATTTTGTGCTCTTGTGGTTGTAAACACCCACTTTGACAACAGACTTAACATTGTGGCATTACTTAGACGCCAATGGATATTGCTTTGGGTTTGGCTCTATAAGCTGTTTGTATGTGTAATTAATCTGACTTCTTGCTGTGCCTGGAATGAGAACACAAACTCCAATCACAGTAACAGTCTCCTCCAAGTGCTCTGGTAGAAAGTGGTAATCCTGTATGTTGTGAGAGGATTCATTGATCTCGTAAAATGTTGTAGGGTTTTATTTGTAAAGATAAATATGTGTATCTGCTATCGTATAATTTGAATACCCTATCCTTCTAGCCAGCAACAGTTGATGTTTTGAAGATACCTAAAACCTTTTCCTCTCCTTAGGGACTAACTGAACATTTCAATCACAGACCAAATCCCTGAGACCCTCCAGACTACAATTAATGAAAAGTATGTGAAACTTAATGCCAGTCTCTCTGATTAAAACCTGGCTTTTCACACAGGTCGTTTCATTCATGTTGAACCTTTTGTGGTGGAACAGTTTCCTAATTTTTTCCAGAACTCCAGCACATATACGAGAGACACACACAGCGAATCAGGGCTAGGGGTTGTAGAGGTATGGTCCATTAAATATATTTGTTAATGTGTATTCTCACAGTTCCATGCGTGATTGTGCTTTAAACACAGCTGTGATACATATTACTATGATGCTATTGTAGTAAAAGTTTTATAATTACGCTCAGCACACACACACTCAGCGTTCATTCACACATACATCTGCTGTCTGCTTATGTGTTGTTAGATTGCTTTCAGAGTGTTTTGAAGCATTCTCTGAGGCACAAAACCAGCTTTTTAGACCAAACCAAAAGAACCAAATGCACTTGTTATAGGACAAATAAAGAACAAGTTGAAACCATATTCACACTAACATGGATAACATTTAAAATGATAAGCTGTCAAACAGCAGAGGTGGGACTTGACATATGGTGTAAAAAATGTTTTTTTCTCATGAATTGTACGCATTTGCCTGAGTTGAAAGTATTTAACTTGAGCAAAAACTGTGTGTAGCCTTTTATCAGCAGGAGGAGACCTACATTTTTAAAATTTTATGATTAAAATTTGGGTTTATCTTCACTCTCGCTCCTCAACCTGTCAGCAGCAGCAAGCCACAGAGGTGCCAAACTCCACTGTCAAGTACACTCAAATTAGTCTCTCTTCATGTATGTTGACTGCTGAATGGAGGGGGAATGAACTTACTTACTTCATGAACTTACAGAGAGGAGCCAGCAAAAAGAAGAGACACTGGAGGGGAATACCAGAAATAACTGGATTAAGTCAGAACCAAGTTAGCATAGCTGATTGATTTGAACTCCATTCAGAAAACAAGCATTCTAAAAGTTGTTTGCTTGTCACAGACCTGACAAAGCATGAACTTAGACTTTTTACGAATTGGCATCATGTTGCAGTTAATTTTACATTCTTTTGATCAATTTATTCTGCTTAAATCAAAAATCAGTTCAAGCTAAAAAAAAATTATTTTAGGTTCACACCACTGAAGTTAACCATATTACAGGAAAATAATTTTTGTTTACTAATTTTTCTCCTGCAAATAAACACAAATGATCCGATGGGAAAACTTGCTTCGTATTGGTGTGAACAGAGCATTAGACTGACCGGTTTTAATTTGCACTTAATTGCACCTTTCTTAAACTTGAACTCATTGGTCTTGACTTGGGATTTGCACTTGACACACTTGCTGGTCTTGATATGGATGGATATGGGACTTGTTGGTCTCAACTTGGGACCTGTTGGTCTTGACTTTAGATATGACTCTGGACTCAGCTAAGACCTAATACTTGCAAATTATGACAATGACTTTGCTTCACCTCAGAAAACAGTTCAGTATAGACCCACTGTCCATGTTACTATTACAAACACAAACATTCAAAAAGTGCCAATATACTTACATTTAACTGCATTTGCACATGAGCTGAAAGAGGCTAAAAAGCTGTGCAGAGCTGAGGGGAACTGCAAAGTTGGTGATTGGTTGGTTATTTGTTCCAAATTTCCATATAAAATAGGGATTAATGCAGCTTAGAAAATATGTCTTTCCACCATGTTTTTCAGAGTATAAACTACTGTAGGTTGCATAATGTCACCAGATCAGGTGTATTTGGGAAATGTCACAGTATTTGAAATCAGTCTGTAAACACAGTGGGATTTAGTTAAACAGACCTCTGTTGGCC
This sequence comes from Dicentrarchus labrax, assembly GCF_905237075.1. Taxonomy (NCBI): domain Eukaryota; kingdom Metazoa; phylum Chordata; class Actinopteri; family Moronidae; genus Dicentrarchus; species Dicentrarchus labrax. The sequence goes on from NW_026136709.1 coordinate 2,352,282, forward strand.
TGCTTCACAGACTTTGTTTCTGCATGGCTTTGTACTCCTAATTAATTCCAGTGCATCCACAGCTGGGACTGAAATAATGATGAATGTGTTATTTTCGGCTTGCTGTTTTTGAGATGTTTCCTTCATTCAGTTTGTCTTTTTATCTGTTTTTGTTTCCCCTCACTCTGGCTTTGATCAGACACAGGAGGGGACAGCACGTCTGTTTCTCCTAGAGAAACTGAACTGGAGACTGTATTTATACAGACTGGCCCTTAAGAGGGGGCTCTGAAATACTGTAGGGGCAGAATAACCTGTGTTACATGTACATTTCTAAGAAGGGTAATGAATGCCAGAAAGGCCAACATCAGTAGGCAACATTTTTAAGTCTTAGCATAGAAATTAAGCATCAAAGAAGTCAACACATTTCTCTGCAACCTTTCCTTGATTTATGCATTTTATGTAGAATTAAATGGTTTTGCAGAATAGCAAGAGTAGGTAATTGTGCACATTTAACCCATTCTGTTGCCACTTTAGGTTATCATCAAATTTTAATACTGTAGTTACCTCAGTTCTAGGCTCAGTTCTAGGCCCATTAATGTTCAAACTCTATATGCTGCCACTTGGATCCCTCATACAGAAGCACAATGTATCTTAGCAATTATATGCTGATGATATACAACTGTATATTTTACTATTAATAATATTGTCAATTGTGTCAGTGATATGATATGATCTTCAATTAAATTAAATTAAAGACTATACAGAGATCCCAGTGGAGGTCAGAAACAGAGATCCACTCCAGACTGATCTTGCTGTCTCTTAAGCCCAGTGAGCAGGTTAGAGATTAGGTTTTATTTTGAAGCCACAATACAAGTATATCTAGGACAGCATTATACCACCTAAAAAATATTTCCAAAGTTAAATCCATGTTGTCTCAGTCGGACCCTGAAAAACTGGTTCACGCATTCTCTATAGGCTAGACTACTATAATGCCCTTCTTGACTTCCCAAAAAGACTGTAGGGTGTCTCCCACTGGGCCCACTCTCCGGAACAAACTGCCTGATGATATCAGATCTTCCAGAACAGTGCTGTCTTTAAAGAGCAAGCTTAAGACCTACCTGTTCAGGCCTACAATCAAAAGTTGTCAAAAGGATCTAAAGTTGAATTTTGTAGGTCAGCATGATAGAATCAGCAAACTCCTTTCTTGTTTATGTTCCCTACTTAAATCACATTTATTTAAACCTTATTCCACTCTATATTTTTCCCCTGGTCAGCCACACTCCCCCCATAACTCCATGGCACTAGTGGGGGCCTACCTGACAGTTTGAGAACCACTGCTGCTAATGACATTTTCACAATTGGAAATTCCCTTCATAATCATTCTGAGGGTTTGCATCATACTCTGCCTGGATATTGTGTGACTCTAATTTCCTTTGATCAAATAGGTATTTCTGTTTCCGCTTAGAGCCATATGAAATTATCATTCAGCAGTGTCCCATATCAAGCTGGGTGATGCCTCAAGAAATGAAGGTACCTTTTTGTCTTTAAATTCTGGGTGGTGAGTGAGATAGGAATTAAAATACCAGGATCTAGGTGTGTGCATCATTTTACCTGAGATATTAATATGTTGCGTCGTTGCGTCGTTAGGTGCGCTGGCCAGGAGTCGCAGGAAAAAGCATGCTCTTTGTGCCGTGCTATAATCCTTTGTCGTGCGTCGTCGGCGGGTCGGGCCGCACCGAGGTCCAAAACTTATCTCACCCGGTGTGGGCGAGCGAGGTGAGCGAGAGAGCAAAGGGAGAAGAGAAGAGAGAGAAGAGGAGAGTCTCTCAGGCTTAAATAGCCAGGATGACAGGTCTGGGGTCCGAGGGAATCTGACCAATGAAGGACCGGTGTTTGGGCGTTTATTGCTTTCATATCACACCTTGACCGCATTGCAATATGTGGCCATATTCCAACATTTCCCTTTTGGTCCAGTTAAACACTTCAAATGAACAAGTTCATATTAAAAGGTCTCCTTGGATCCCAACACTCTTCTCATTATGTAACTTGACCAAAGGTGCTCTCTCGGACTCACCTGATCCGAGGAGGAGGGACCAACTTCGAAAGGTGTGTTTACAAGCAACAGACAAATCCTGCATCGTATAGTTTTTTTTATTTTGTTGACTATAGTTATTATTAAAAAAAAACAACTGATTTGTTGCACAGCCCTCATGGGCTTACACGATACAAAACAAAATAAAAAAAAATACTGTTGCAGCGATCAAACATTTAATTGCATTACAAAATTACAACTTAGGCCTATATATTAGTATAGGGCTCTGTATATTCTGACTTCTCTCCCAAGTTTGGCACAAAAAGTCCACTCTAAGATAGAAAGAAACTCTTCCATTACTTTGATTTTACTAACAAAACTGGATTTGGAGGAGATGGGGCAAAACTAATTTTGTGGGAAGAAGCAGAAAAGTAATATAACTACTAATAGTATACCTTAACTACTAAGTAATATTACTTTTGAAATGAGTAATGTGTAATTAATTGTATTTTAAGGGAAAATTTAAGATGTCATTTAGCATTCAGTACAATTCTGAGGTTCAGCAGGGATGTCTAAATAACATTAAAAACAGATTGTAATCTAGTCATGGCTTGACCACAGAAGAGCGATGTGCATACAGAATTGTATTATCTGTGTGTGTTTTTACAATAATACTGTTGATGTAGATTGTAAATAATAATGAACCAAGAACAGAACCTTGTGGTATTCCCTTGGTTATTAAAAGGGTGGTTGATGTGAAACCATCCGTACAGATCGCCTATGTTCTGTCCGCCAAATATTTTACTTTACTTTATTTGTTTGGTAAAATGCAATTTGTTTATGTCACAAACCGGGCCATACGGCCATGACAAAAAGGAGGGAGACACACACTACAAAGTCAATTAACAAATTATTTATTAAGGAAAATAAACTAAACAAACAGTAGTATGTGAAATCAGTAGGATCAGTGGTGTAAGTGAGTGCATGAGTGGAGAAGTGTATGAGTGCTGTGTTGTAATAAGATGCAGCAGCAACACCGTCAAACCATCAACCCATCAAACCCAAAAACCTGAGCTCCCAGAGGGTTTTTAAAGGCGCATGACACACAGGCCTCAGGTGTGTCCAATTTGCCAAGGACCCTCTGCCACGCCCACTTAAAGTACCTGCACAGAAAACAGGACAAGCCACACAACCAGGAACAGGAAGACAGGGTGGAGTGGGTCGTCACAGTTTATTAAAATGCAATAACAACAAAGATCAGCATTATACATTATACATAATGTAAACTTCATGTAGCGTGTTCCAAATGCTATTCCAATTTTGTAAGCTGATAATTAATTTATCAATTTATACCATTCCAATGCAGCTTGGTCCTGTTTCACCAAACTGATTCTAGTATATCCTTTTATAATGTCTGTTGTGCTGAGAAGACTACAGTTCCTCCAATTGTTTTGTCAAATGTCATCTTATTTTCAAGTATGTCAAAAAGTCTACGTCAAAATGTGGCAATCTGATGTGACTGAGAAGACATTCACCTTCATGTTGAGAACATACACTTTAAACCACAGTTTGCAATTGAAATACAAACTGAATATATTTCATAGGCAAATTACAAGTTATAGGTTTCTGATCTGAGCTCTCTGCTCATCCAAACTTTGCATACCTTTGACTGACCTCCGCGGAGTATAAACAAAGGAAAAATGCAGGCTGAAAAAAACAATTTGTCTAAATCAAGTCTTTAGGTTATTTCTGGGTTAAAGTGGTCTGGCAATGGCTTCACACCACAAACTGAGTGTTGGTTCTGTAATATGGGATTTTTTTCCTGTGGTTTGGATCATCCCACTTATAGCTGGAAATTACAGCTTGTGTGCTGTCAGTGGAGGCCAGCCCTGAGGACCAGGGTTTGGCTGAGAAAGGAATGGTGCAACATAACAGCAACTGTAGCGCTTGCTTGCGTAAGTATGACAATATGGGCACAACTGTTTACCAAAAGTATTGTTGATTTTTGGAAAAACAAAAATAAAATGATGCCCACAAACCAACTGTAGAAGACTGCCAATGTTAGGATGCAGATAGTGCCGACAGGAGAAACATAAAGATGCACTAATATTAATATCATATCATACATTATTGTGTTTATTTTTTAACTAAAATTACATTTTAAATTAAAAATGTGTTTGGAATTATGTCAGTGATATGATCTCTATAACTGAAATAGTGTTTTTATAGCTCAAACCAAGGTGGAACATAAGACATGTGTCCTTGCTTGTATAGAAGGAGCCATTAAAGGACCAGTGTGTGGGGTTTAGGGTGTTTTCCTTTCAGCCCTCCAAATGAACTCAAGCAATTAGTGCACATATGAACACTCCAAACTAACTCAGACCCCTCTCACACGAACCATACTGAGACCTCCTTGGGAGGCTCCAGTCTCGCTTACCCCTTTGTCGGTGTTGCTAGCGGCCTAATGATCATTAATCATAGTTGTATTCAGGCCACAGCGCCTAAGTGTTAGCATGTTTTGCTGTCATTTTATTGTCATGCTTCCATCTCTATCCTCTAGGTTGTAGTTTAGGACATCAGCAAGAAAATGTTTTAAACTAGATTAGAATTTATTCAAATGTGAAATGTACCTATATTGTTTCTGGAGCAGCAACAGTAAAGTTTATACAGTAAAGTCACTATATAAACTCAATAATATCTCACCAGAAACTAAACTAAAATGTCAGTAAAATCAATAATATTCCTGACATTATGGTTGCACTTGCTTTTCTGTCCTCTCCTCCACAGGACAGAGGGCCAGGCTCAGCTCCACACACACACACATAGAGGACAGGGAGAGAGCGCAGAGAGGCCGCAGTGCAGTTCACAGTTTTCATTCCAAGTTTCAGCACGTTTGATAATCAATAATGAATAAAGCTGTCTGTAGTCTCAGTGTTTCTGTTAGTTTGCAACAAATCTGAGAGGACAGGAGGAAGGACTGGTACTGACTGATGTCAAGAATATGATTTATGTTACTGACATATTGGATTTGTTTCCATTTAAATATTATTGACTTTATATAGTGACTTACTGTATAAACTTTACTGTTGCTATAGAAACAATATAGTATATATTCAATATTGAAATAAATTCTAATCCAATCCAATCCAACTTTATTTGTTAAGCACTTTAAAAACAACCAAAGTGCTGTACAGGAGAATAAATAGGACATCATAAATGTAAACAGTAACACAGTCGTGCCCGGCGTTACACCACCTGTTGTTTATGAGCACGGACAGTCCCCCTCCTTTCTTCATGCCGGTCCCGGTGGTGTCCCTGTCGGCTCGAACCGTCTGGAAGCCGGGAATGGTGACGTTGGAGTCCGGTATCTGCTCGATGATTGCAGGGATGAAGAGTTTAAAGCTCCTCTTCTTCATCCTCCGTTTAACCCCCGCTCTGCAGCCTCACCGTCTCCTCCTCAGCTCCTCCGGTATGGAGGCTCTCTCTCCGGTCAGGATGCTCGGGTACCTCAGGGCGATCATCTGGTCGCGGGTGTAAACAATGCGACTCACCGTCGCCATGGAGACCAGCGTAAACAAAAAACAAAAAGTGCTCAAAAACGCCAAAAAAGTATTTAGGCGACCTGAACAAAGTAAGAAAGTAAGAAAAGAGTTCAAAATAGCAAAAACACACTGAAACTACAACAATGGTAGGAGCTGCAATGACAGGCTGCCGTTGTCGCCGGCGCCATTCCATGGATAATGTCTTATAATGTCCAATGTCTTCATGCAAATGAAAGCGGAATGTGAAAATCTACAACCCCTGTGGGGCTTTTAAATAATTGCTGTAGTGATAAAACTGTAAAATTATATGAAAATGCCCAATTTTTAATCAGATAACATCAACATTTCTTGTAGCATTTGAAAGAGTCCTGTTTAAACAGAACTGAGTCCCTTTTCTGTTGGTCCACTGGGCTGGGTTTCATTCATTTATAAAGAACTATATTAACACCTTAAATGTCATCTAGCGGTGAAGTTTCAGATTGTAACACCGCTCGCGTCTATATTTGATGACCTGGGAATGAGAACAGCATGTGAAGTGTGTAGGAGAAACTATATAATATTATTATATTCGCTTTCTGCCAATAGATCCTCCCAAATGTTACACACTGGACTTTTAACTAGAAAGCTAATAAGGGTTGTTCAAAGTCTTCAAAGAGTTGTTCAGTCTAACAATAGTTTAAAGCCAACAGTTCAGAAATATAGACAACAGACATTCAAATTGCACCATCCACAATCTACAGTACATTAAATTAGAAAGTTTTCCACAAAGACATGTAGCCAGCTGTATCCACCCTATTTATACAGTAGTGGGTTAAATATAGCCACATACAGAGCAGAGAACTGGTAATTGTGGCCTTATAACTGTCTTTTTATAGATGTTTTTCAAACAGAGGGTAAAGACTCTGTGGCGAGATGTATTATTTGCTACGCTGAATACTTATAACAGACAGGCCGCTGATGTCATCTGTTATGATAAAGCTGAAACTGATCTGTAAGGGTGGAAGGCGAAGGCACCAGCTGCCTTGGCCCTTGAACCCATGCACAATGAACACATCTACATATGTTACTGTAGTTGTGGTAGATATAGAAGTGAAAATACAATATAAAAGTAACTGTTATCCAGCTGCACTAACACTATATTCACCTCATCAAATTTACATGGCAAACTTAGCCAATAGCTCTATGTCTGCAACACATCCAGCCAACATGGCTCAACATTAGCATTGAGTTACAGGGTAACTTCAGTATTTATCACCCTGGAACATATTTCCCATGTTTTCTATTGTATCTGTATACTCTGGCTTAAATAAATAGGGTGGCCATCAAATTTAAAGGCCTCATCCACATTACTTTTCCTAGCAACTAGTAGTGTAACTAATTACTAATTACTTTTAGGAATATGATTTCATTAATAATTAGTTACAACCTTACTTTTGTTATTTTTTAAATTAAAAACTGGTCCAGGTAGAAAAATACCAAAGTTAGCCTTTAAGTTTCTGACCATAGTCCAATATTCACTCTCCACCAACGTATGGAGGCTCTTTAGCTGCTAAATGCACTACTGTGTTCACCAGTAGTCTCTAACTGACTGTCTGCTGCTTGGTGCTGAGCAGGGAGTGTACAGTGGCTTTACCAGAACTTCTTCAGTGAAAACAGCTGCTTGGTACACCTGGAAATGTGGTCGATTAGACTGAATCGAAAGAGTAAAGTATGCTGTAATCAGAACAAATACGTGTTAATGACCTGCCAGGATTGTTCAATGGCTGTATTGTATTGTCTGTATTGTCTATTTACAAATACATACCACTTAATTTTTGCGTACCAAATCTGAAAAGCATATTCTAGTTTGTCATGTTAGTCTGTTTTTGTCTTTCTGACTAGAGCTGTGGTCAGTGGTGCACAGAGCATGGTTTCTGAATTTTGGAGAAATCACAACCAAAGACCAGCTGCAGAGAGTGACATAAGATGGTATTAGGAGTCATGGTTATTTACTGTTTTATTTTGTTCCACTTGTTTTACTTCACTTCCTGTCTTTATTTGTTTTCCTTCCAGTTTTGTTTGATTGCCCCGCCTACATTATTTTCACCTGTGTCTTGTTATCCTACCCTTTATCTGTGTATTTAGTCTTTCAGTTTCATTTGTTAGTTCATCCTGGTTCGCATGTGTAGCTTTCTGCCTGCTTCCTTGTGTTTTCTCATTGTTGTATAGACTACTTCCTCAGTTTTTGGACTTTATTCTTGCTTTGGTGGATTTGGGATTTTGCCGGCTTATTTAGATTTGACTGATTTGGACTACTCCCTCATGGATTTGTAAGTTTAGGTTCCACCGCCTTTTGCTTAGCAAACCATCGGAACAGCACCTGCTCTGATTTCAAGTCTCAGTTTCCACACCTGGGACATTAGGATGAATACACTATCAGTAGATGTGCTAGAGGCAGTATGAGTCATAATAACCAATAAAACCAAACCTTTCGCTTTCAAAGCAGTACACCATGGAGGGAACTGTCCAAACTGAACCTGGCGCATGAGTTTCAGCAGAAAGTAATGACACATCACTGTGTCATTGTTACTTTGATCCTATGGTTTTAAAGGACGAGTGTGTAGGATTTAGTGGCATCTAGTGGAGAAGTTTCAGATTGCAACTAACTGAACACCACTGGCGTCTGTATTTGACGACCTGGGAGTGAGAAGAGTCTGTAGGAAAAACTACAGTGGTTGCAAAACTCACAAAAAAGGCCCTATCTACAGCCAGTGTTTGGTTTGTCCATTCTGGGCTACTGTACAAACATGGTGGAACACATTCTCATTCTAAGGTAACAAAAACACAACGATTCCGATATTCAGGAAATGAAACATATGAATAATATGAATTGAATATCTGCCAATAAATCCTCCTAAGTGTTACACACTGGCATTCAAATAGATACATTGCTTGATGTAAAAAATGCAAATGATGAAGATGATAGTAAACCAAAAATATATTGTGACTACACAAGGTCCATCCATTATACTGTATGTATATAAAGGATCTAGCTGCCCCCAAGGTCTCTACCCTGTCTGTCAAAGTGCTAACTGCAGCTCTATGATGGACGACCATTGTTCACACCACAGACACATGCAAACAGTACACACCATATGCCAGCTATTGGATGGATAAATTAAATGTTTGGTTCGAAGATTCATGGTCCCCTCAGGATGAATTGACGAGCCTCTTTTTTTTTTATCCTTTAGACTGTCTGCACCACTGCAGATTTTAGATCAGATTGCTCATTTCTGGTAATTATGCTGTCTGGAATTCTCCCTGGTGTTTTCTTTTGCAAAACAAAACAACATGTCCGCAAAGACGTCATTGGCTGTTGTAGAATGCTGCAGAAAGTGCTTGAAAAACAATCAGAAGACATCCCCAGGTAGGGACTTCTTTGTGTGGTCTTCAAAAGGTTCTTGGTCACCTGGAAAGATTCCAGCAGTGGATGAAGAGCAAATTAGACACTTGATAATAGATCCTTTTCCAGTACCATATCCTTTTACATCTACAGATCCAATCGATATATCAGTAAAATCTCTGATTCTTGTCATGTTTTAAAGTCCCTGAATGTCTATTGAACATAAGGCTAATTACAATGAGAATTGTTTAATGCACTGTGTTTTTATGTGTTTGATCACTTGGACAGTCCTTCTGTTGCACAGCAGCAATGACAGGTTCAGTTACTGCTTTTTCACAAGCCATGGCGGATGACACCAGATACAGTTGGTTGAATGTAAAGCACTTTTTAAATTGCATACATACTACAACCTGTATGCTGCATGGGAAGAGCTGCACTATGTCGATAGCAGGTAGCTCCATGTTAGCAGCTAATGAAACCTGCTCTGTGCTAGATGCAGGCACCAAGAAAGCCACAATTTTACTCCAGAAATACTGTCAGGAGTTATTTTTAACCAGAGGTTTGTGTCATCAGTCAAGGACAAGATCAGCATGTACTGTTTGTATAAAAGCATCAAGATAGTGAATGACTACCACTGGCTCCAGCTCTTGTATTCATTACTGGTCTATTGCATAACAGTTGAGAATTACGTGCAGTTCGCCCTCTGTAAATAGAAAAAAGCAGTGGACGGCCTCTGATCCCAACAGTCGCCTCAGTATGAATTAAGGCCATGTGTACGTGCATGTGTGCTCCCACATTGCTGTTTTGGAGTGTTGCACGCACATCTAAGGAGGTATTTATTAAGCGTACATACCACACACACACTCACACACACATTAGCAGATGTGGGCTTCAGAACATTCAATCCTTCTACATGATGTTCAGTATGCGAGGAGGTTTCCTGAGAGTAGTGATGCCTGCTGGTAACAGAGTCAGACAGAATAGGAAGGTGGCGCACTGTTTCGTTCGCTTCTTATTTGTTTGTCTTCGGTTTTGGAAAGCATCCATTACCAGTCACTCACTAAATGATGTCTTTGTTTAGTTGCATCATGGAAGCTAAAGGTCAGCACTGCAGTATCACTGTTATAAAACATTTATTTTTCAGTGTTTCATTTTCAGTAAAACTTTGGAAAAATTTTGATTTACATCACATGACACAATTAGGCAATACATTTTTGGATAGCAGAATTTCTTGCTTTCTCATAGTCTGTGTGATATATGTGGCTACCATAGACTTTATACTTAAAAGCAGCTACCGAACATTTTTTTTTATATAATCAAAGGACATGTACTATACTTGAGGAAAGCGAGGCAACAGAAGATAAGGGATTTACAATTAGGCCGAACACTGGGATTACAGGGGTGAGCAACGTAGGAAAGAGGGCCAAAAAAGTGCAGCCAAATCAGAAGTGTGCTCTGTTTCACACATAACCACGCCCAACAATGACGTCATTGTGTACTGACACACCCTATAGTAGTATAGGAGTATACCTGTACATCACTGCAGCAAGGCGAGAAGTTAAACCACTAGAGGTCAGCAAAAACAAGACTTTCCACTTTTGTGTGAAAGGTACTGTTTTCTTTCTACGTATCACAGAGCAAAAGGAAGCGTGCATCAACTCATGGACGAGAGGCTCGTGTGACAGGTAAGTATCTCACCTAGCACCAGTGAGATCTGGCAGAAAGAAAATACAAAGTTACAACAAAGTAACAAGAGAAACAATGGTGGTTCAGGTTAAATCACATCACACTATAGTCGTATCAAGCAGCTTTGTATAGTAAATATAGCATCCTCAAACACTTATTTGACATTTATTTTTATTGCAATGTAATATCAATGTCAATTTCTTTTTTACTTTATATTTAATTATTATTATTATTTTGTTATTATATATTTATTAATATTATTGAGTGTTTATTACCAGGTTAAAATATCACTCATGAATGACTGTGAAAGTAGAGAGACAGCCTGTCTTTACGCTGTTCTTTTATATGAAACTCCAAGGTACTGTCATTAAAAGCTGCAAAAGTGAAGATGGAGGTGTTTTTGCCCATTAAATTCAGGCTGTGACAGAGAGTAACAACCTCATTAGAATCTCTGTAGTATCATGTTGACATCCAGGTTTCTCATGCAGCTATTACTCACCGTATGTAGACTTGAAAATTAGCTATAAAAGGTTCATAGTCTACTTTTCACTGCCAATCTCAATGTTGATTATGCTCCAAACATATTTACTTTCTATAATATATAAAAAATTAATTTACATCATAGGATTTCTCTAAACACTATTTTGTAAATAAAAAGCTTGGAGAAATTGGTTTGCAAGGGTTTGATCTCTAACCGCATGAGGAATACAACCCTTTTGGAAGAGGATTTTTTGGAAGATGGTTGTCAGATTAATTTATTGTGCAATATCATCAGATGGCTTTACACAGACAAAAAATAAAGACACAAACAAGCGAGTTGGAACATTGCAAATGGAGCCAGGTCTTACTGGGTTTTTGTTTTTCTCCAGGATCAGCTAAATGTCAACTGACAAGGCACAGAAAGAGGCTGGGCCGGTTGTGTTTCTGTTCTCAGTTAATATAAAATGTGGTTTGAATTTTTTTCATGACTTTCATGAGTCTGTTGTGTTTTCAAGCCAAAAAACAAGAAATGGAGACAAAGGAGAACATTTATGACAGGCTTAACATTATATTTGGTCCTCACCAGTATGTCTTTTTAAAGCCCGATAATGCCCAAAATCATGAAACAGTATTATTTTTATTAAGGTGTGAGCTCCCCTCCAGTGATGTCTCAGCCAACAAAGTCGTCAAAAACTACCCTCCACTTCAAAATACGATACTGTAGGTATCCCTCTAGTGTCATTTCTGGATGAGCCCGCCATCAAAGTAAGGTGACAACGTAGTGAGTCCACATATGGAGGTGGTTGAGAGGATGGATGGCTCAAAAAAACACTTCTTTTCTTTTAAAGGTCCAGTTTGTCGGATTTAGTTACAGATTGCAACTCCCTCGGTTCACCCCTTCCAAGCGCATCAATGCTGACGTGATTTACAGTGTGCCATCAAACCTAAAATCCAAAGTTTGGAACACATCTGGATTCTATAAGAAGGAAGGAAAGTTTGACAAAAGTCCAGTCAAATACTACTGGTTGGTCAGTGGCCCTCTGCTTCAACATATAACACTGTAGGTAACCCTCTAGTGGCATTTCTTGACGAGCCAGCCATCAAACTCAGGTGACGTAGGCACACAGGAGAACACTGTTTGTGTCTGGTGGGAAACCAAAAGTAAACAATTTCCAGTAGGACCAGTTTGAAGGATTTAGTGGCCTAGTGGTGCAGTTGCTGATTGTATCTCCCTCGTTTCACCCTTCCCTGCAAAATGCACAACAAACACTACAGGCCCTATCTAGAGTCAGTGTTTGGTTTGCCCGTTCTGGGCTACTAACATGGCGGACAACCTATAAGGTAACAAAAACACAGCCATTTTTTATTTTCAGGTAATTTTATACATAAACATAACTATGAATATTATATTACAATTGGTTGCTTTTAAGACTTTAAGTGTCTTAAGTTGCAGTTCCTCTAATGGCCACTAGACGCTGACTCTAATGGTGCGCTCCTACCAAAGGCGAAGCAAATATTTGCCATACGTTACTCGCAATTACTTGTGTAAATATTCGCCCTTTAATCTGGTTTACAACAGTGGTATGAGCCGAAAATAAACAGATTTAATGTCAATAAACAGCTCAAAATGATGCTGAAATAAGTACATCAGGATGGCGATTTGTAAAAATCATGCCTTGTCAGGCCAGTCCGCAGGACGATAAGCAACAATTTTTAAAATGCTTGTTTTCTGAATGGAGTTATGATCGATCAGGGCCTTGCTAATTAGTTCATTGTAAAGTAAGAAGGCCTTACTGTGGGGCAGCAGCATCACTTTATTTTGCATTTATTTATATTTAGTGGGAACACAGCATAGTTAGGGAACACATAAGTTTTTATTATTATTCATCAAAATCTCTCACTGATTATTTAAATGGTATTAAGACTGAAGTTGAAGTACGTGCTGGGGAGTATTTACCTGTATTTATAGATGTCTCAGCCATTACACACTGTAGCGATTGCAGATTGTAAAGCTTCAAAGAATCAGAAATCTCCTGAGCCAGCCAAAAAAAAAGAAAAAATTATTCTCAGATGATTTTGCCCAGACCTCCCAGACATCAGGACTTTACATCAGGAAATGTAAACACCTTCATCAACAGCCCACAGCAGAGCATGTTAACAATGGGTTTGGAAAGCCATTTTGTGATACTTCAAATGCAGGAGGGCCAGTGGGAAGTTTGCAAGACCATAAGTTGACACTGATGTAACAACTTGACAACCTGGGTTCATGACAATTTGGACAATTTTTTCCAATGGTAATTTGAGAATTGGTGGGCTTTAGCAATGAAAACCTTAGTAGTTAAGTCATTTATTCAATTCAATATGCAAATCCTTTTGCAATATAGTATAATCAACCTTACAGGAAAAACACTAATTATCTACAGTAGTATCGTACCAATTAATCCTTTGAGGTACTGTGACTATGGGGGTGGGCGTTAGGTGTGACGCAGTGAGATGACACTGTTCGATAAACAATAACGGCGGCTGCAAAAGAGTTTAGCGTAGATGCTGCTATCATCGGTTACTGTAGGTGAAAATTACACATTTATACCCCATGCGAACTGCATGTTCTTTGCCTTGAATTATATGGGATTAGCCTAAAGTGGGCAAGTCTGCAAGAGGGAGACTTGTGGGTACCCATACAACAATTTTCATTCAGATATCTTGAGGTCAGGGGTCCAGGGATCCCTCTGAAAAAGAATTTAGCCTAAATGTGGAGTGTTATTTAGCTCCCTTCCTGTCCATGCCATCGTTGGTACCAATGGATGCAGTTTAGTTTTCTAGTTTCGTATAATACCTGCACTCTACCTTTAAAAACGGAGCCCACTACGGCCTCTGAATGACAGTGCCAAGTGGAAGAGGGACGGCTAATGGGATGGCACTTGGGGTGACCAATTAGATTTTAGGGGTGGTCAGGGCCCCTGCATGTAAACATATATTTATCTTAAAATGTTTTAGTTTGATTATCCAAAGATTACACAAAATTGTAACACAAACACTGACGGGATTAGTGTGTGCAGGGAGGGAAAGGAAATCCCCAACAGCTTATCATGTCTCTTACAGATGTCGGCCTATAATTATGACAGTACCAGATAGCAATAAAAGCCTCAGACGGAAATGTTTGTCATATCATTGCAACCTTCAGTAGGATATCACCGTTTTGGTTTCTTTTTTAACTTTACTTTAATCTTTAACCTTAGAAACAGAATCACATACTCATAAAGCAGATGGAAATCAGTCAGGTGTCATTCAAATCAGAACAGCAGTGGCATGTGACCTGGAAAGTACAGAAGAAGAAAACAAATTAATCCACAATCCCAAATAAGAGCAGGAAGAGGAAGTTGGAGCACATGTGAGCAGACCTCAGCTCATTCTGGTGTCAGATTAAATGAGACTCAATCACTGAGTTCTGGCTCATTTATTGGCATCCTGTAACCACAAAGTACAGAGGCCACATTATGGTCTGTGGGCGGCCTTTACCTATGTTTGTGTGTACATGTGTTTTTGTTTTTTGTCTTTCACTTCTGTACGTGGCGTTTCAGAGCACATTTGGTTCACATATGGCCTCAAGGTGAGCCCCCCCCCCGCCCGCCCTCCTAAAATACACACATGCATACTGTACCCACACACATGTCCCTGTGATTACTCTGAGGAGCTTGAAGTAAAAATAAACTCTCTTCAGCTTTGTACATACTAACCTGATTTATAGTATTAAAGCTGCTCTAATTAATATTTATATACGTATTGTGAAAGGTGTCACTCAAAGTCACACACTGCAAGCTTTCATTAAACCCATTTCTAGCAAAACAAACCTCATGAACCCATGCTACTTAAAGTTAGCAATTAGCTGAAGGAAAAAATGACTGGGAGAAAACAGTGGACTGAATATTGGGTTTTTATTCTGCAGCAGTGTTGGGCTAGTCTTTCAAAAAAATAAAATTAGTCATTACTCTTTTCAAAAGTAATATTATTACTTTACTTATTACTCCCTGCCAACAGTATTGCAATCACAAAATTGCTAATTGTGTCCTTTCTCCCCAAAATTCAGACTAACAACAATTAAAATCCAGTTTTGTTTGTTAAAATCAAAGTAATTGAGTATTTTCAGCTGCTGAATGTAAGCATTTCCATTTTTTCAAACTAGTTTCCTCCACGATTACAAAACTAAATCAAAGGATGTGATTGGATTGTTGGATTTCAAATCAGTAGGGGGTTTCTCCATATATGCTGAATGTGTAAATAGCTCCAACAATTGCTAACACAATAGCCACTTTAGCTGTAACAACTTTGTATGGTAACATTTAAGAAGATCTATTGTCAGAAATGGAATATAATATTCATTGGTATGTTTTCATTAGTGTAAAATCACCTGAAAATAGGAATCATTGTTTTTTATGGTTAGGGGTTACACATCAAACACTGGCTGTAGATTTTCTCATGTTTCATGGCAACCGTAGTTTCTTCCTCACACTTGGACGGGTAGGGTGAAGCGAGGGAGTTGCAATTTTCAACTATACTGCTGGATTCCACTAATTCTACACACTGGACCTTTAAATAAGATCTAGTTTTTTGGTGGTATGTTGTATATTTATGGGAAAGCTGGAAACTTGACTGACATATTATCACCTTATAGAGTTATGGTTATTGAAGGCTATTTAATCACAGTTCCTGCAGTGGCAGCTTTACATACATTAGTCAGCTATAACTGACCATACGATCTAAAAGGCCAGACTATGAAAACATTTCCTGCAGGCATTGTGGATGCAGCACAAGCTGGCCAAGATAAACATGCTGTGTAATGTTTCATCACTAATAAAGAAATCATCAGAAAAGTGAATCATGAATGAAAGACGTGTTTTACCTCTTCATGTTTACTAGTTAAGGTTAGCTAGCTATAGACTGGTTGTTACTCAGTGGATGAGTTGACATCATGAATCATTCAACATCCACATTTGAAGCTGCAGTAGGTAGCTTTTAAAAATTTAAAAAAATTCTTGAAGCTCATTCCCAGGTCTTCAAATAATGACATTTTGGGAAATAATAATAACAGTACATAATAACAGTGTAGCCATATATGCAAAACCAAAACAAACTAATAACCAACCAACCAACCAAAACAACGAGCTGAAAGATGCTAAAGTTAAGGGCTTGTCACTATGGCTACGTTCATACTGCAAGCCATAGTGGTTAAATTCTGATTTATTGCTCAGATCTTTTTTAAGGTGGATTCCAGTGTGGTTACGGTCCTGAAATGACCCACATGACAAATTTAGATCTAAGGTAACAAAAAAGCCACATGAATCCTGTATGACTACTAAAAGTCTTACCCATATCTGATTTGAACCACATATGAAAGTGTCCCGAATCAGAATTGAAAAGATCAGATTTCATGTGGTTTGTGCTGTTCACACTGTCGCGAAAAAATCAGATCGGAGTCAATTGTGCCTGCAGTGTGAACGTAGCCTATGAGTTACACCTCTCACATTACCCATTGTCATGGAATCTGTTGTTAAAATTAAAATAGTAATTTAAAAACACTGATTTTCTCCCATTATGTAGTTCTCATTCTATTTCTGTAGAAATACAACACACTCACACACACATACACAGTGCTCTCAGCTGACAGGCTCTATAGTGGGCCACAGGTGGCTCATGTTATTTTCCTTCACTCTACTTTCAATGGCATTGTGAGTCATGGCCTATCTCAGCCATGTCAAACCCAGTGCCTGGAAACCAAGCAAACAGCTCAATAGTAAAGGGGGATTTACTGGGTAACAATAGCAAACCATATGTTCCTGTTTCCCATCAATCATGGCTGACACCAAAACACTGACAGAGCCTCCTCTTTTCTCTCCCTCTGCCTTTTCTCACTCTCTGACAAACACGCTTTCCAACACAAGGCACCCTAGAGGTTTGACTGTGTGTGTGTGTGTGTGTGTGTGTGTGTGTGTGTGTGTGTGTGTGTGTGTGTGTGTTTGTGCCACTTTAACCATGGAGCTAGTATGAACACATACTGTACATGAGAAGCTTGTGTGAACTTGACAGATGTTGTTTGCTTTGGGTTTCCATTCACACCTTCATTGGAACCTAGGCCTGAGTCTACATGAGTGTGTTTCCACACACTGACAGGTGGTGAAAAGCCATGCAACGCTGCCTGGGGGACAACACAAAAACACAGAGGCTGTCTGGACACACACACACACACACACACACACACACACACACACACACACACACACACAGCTGTACTTTTAATCACCTTGGTTACTGCATAGGTGCAAATGGAAACCCCACACGGCAACACGTCACACGGAGTACCTCTGTTGAAAAGGCAGAGAACGAGGCTTCCTTCACTATAACTCAAACAAGCCTTCACTAGTCAACATATGGGATAGCACTGAAGTGTTTTTAGCCTGTTTCAAGAAGCACTAATGGGTCTGTTTATACTCTGCAGGCCTGACATGCGTCTTGGGTGATCCGATCACAAGTGGACAGCTCTAAGCACGTCAGTTCACACCTGGCATTAGAATGCATCTTCACATGCGTCTCAAACATCGACATATACAATATGGACGACGTGAAAGATCCCCAAAAGTGAGGCCAAAACATCCTAACCTGGTGGCTGGTTGCAGTTTAGGTAAATCTATAAATAAATAAATAAATCAGCAGATGGGACATCAGGATCAGAATCACTTTTATTGGCCAGGTATGTGCACACATACAAGGAATGTGACTCCGGTTTTACATTGCTCTCAATATACACAGACTTATATGTTCATCTAAACATATATATATAAACAAATAAACATGGGCCAAACTAAAAAAATCAAAGTACATGTCAAATACAAATATGGTTTCTGTCATTTTAGGTCGGTTGATTCCTGCCTGGGGGTTAGGACCCCCACTTGGGGTCGCCAAAGCTTTGTGAGGGGTCACAAGGCCTTCTTGATTCTAAGGGATGTAAGATAACTTTAAAAATATACACAGTAGGCCTATATCTCAGCATTTGGTTCACTTCTGTAAAGAAAAGTAAACATAAAGTGAATTGCCTAACAGAACAATGGTCAAGCTCACAGACAAGAAAACACTGAATTTGTCAAGAAAAAGATCCCTATTATGTCTGTGTGATTGTTAAAAATGATTACAAAATACATAATATAATGTATAACAAGTACTGAGTTCACTGTTTGGGTTCATTGTACAGTTTTATACAATATGAAATATCCATAAAATATGTCACTGAGTCAGGGGTTGTCAGTTTAGGTTCCTACGGACTGCAGTAACCTGACATTGAGAAGGGGTGGACTGATTGGATTTTCAGACCGTGGACAATCTAAATGAGCCACCTGGATTTTAATGTACTCTGGTTCATGTATCTAACTGAAGCTGCAGGTAGTTGCAGTGTGGTTATGTGGTTAAGTCATTATTTTGCTTCCATTTTACAAGCGCTGTATTACTCAGAATTTTCCTTGCGTACACTGTAAATAATAGTTCAGCTACAGATAGTTCAACAATAAACTGGTGTCAACCATTCAACATGACTGAATGGGGGTCAGATTGGTGTGTGTGCATGTGTGTCAGATCCTTTTAGAGCTGACTGTTCCATCATTCTGCTGTCAGTGGGGCTTATAGATGTGAACAGAGCAGACATGAGATCCTGAAACTGTGAGTGGAATTTATTGTTTGTTGTTATATCAGTGAGCTTTGTGTGTAAGTGGGCTAAGGCGCACACTGCTTTTGCTCGAGCTTGAACGTGTGTTTCCTTTATCATTTACCTTTGCTTTACAGGACCAGTGTGTAGGATTGAGTGGCATCTAGCAGTGAAGGTGTAGATTGCAGTAAGCTGAATTCCGCGTACTTTCCAAGCGTGTAGGAGAAACTGTGGTGGCCGCGAAACTGCACTATTTGGAGCCAATGTTTGGCTTGTCCAAAATAAGTTTTTTTTTTCCTTTTAGAAAAATAAATCTATTAATTATTTTAAAAACACTCATATATTTATTGTTTCACTAACATTTTTACACTTTCATGGTGGAAAGACAACACTAGATATTTGTCGAGGCCACCCACCTAGAGCCGGGGTCTGTCCGAGGTTTCTGCCTCTTAAAAGGACGTTTTTCCTTGCAGCTGTGCTTGCTCATGGTGGGAACTGTTGGGTCTCTGTAAGTAATTTTATTGTGAATACGGTCTAAACCTGCTCCAGTTGAAAAGTGTCTGAGACTGAGATAACTTTTGTTATGAATTGGCGTTATACAAATAAAATTTAAATTAATTGAATTGTATTAATTCTTATAGTCTCTTTTTAAGCTGCCACGTTGTCAGTGTTAAAATGTATAGTGTCTTCCATGTTTTGAGATGTTTTAATGTTGATTTTGTAATTGTTTTTTGATGTGTGTCTGTTGTTGAGGTATGCTTGTTTCTGTGAAGCAACAAACTGTAGCACTGTGCCCAAGACAAATTTCCCCTTGGGGACAATACAGTTTTTTATTCTATTCTATTCTATAGATAGCACTGGATAAAAAACTTTACTGTACTGTACTTTTTTTAACATAAATGCATAACATAAATTACATTTCTGATAAGGATCCCTTAAATTTATTCATCAGTTTTATGATCGAGAAACATACGAAGTGGGCCATTGTACAGCTGAAAATAAACTAATCAGTGCCCTCTGATGGACGAACTATGTAACTGAGTTACGCCTTTTTACCTCAAACATATCTATGGCATTTGTACACTGCTGTTTATTGGTAAGGAAGTTTTTCCTTGCCACTGTCGCTCAGTGTTTGCTCATGTTGGGAACTGTTGAGTCTCTATAAATAATCTTGTAATCCTGGTTAAATAAAGGTTAAAAATCTTATAGTGAATACGGTCTAAACCTGCTCTATTTGAAAAGTGTCCTGAGATAACTTCTGTTATGAATTAGTGCTGTATAAATAAAATTGAACTGAATTAAAATTAACTTCTTGGCTAAGATACTGCATATAGAAAACAAATTGATCAATGATTGGTAAAATCGTCTGATAGCATTGGCCATGCAGACATTTTCTTCATTTCAAATGCGGACATCACTGACTGGATCCTACATTATAATAAAAGGCTGATACCGTCTTCATATATGGGTGTAGTTTAGTCCAACACACAGTCCACACACACACACACACACACACACACTCCCAGGCGAACATCTGTGAAGCTGTGTAATAACTGAAATTAAACATCTGGTTAGCGGATATAGAGACAGACCTAATGGAAAACAACAACACTGAATTTATCATGGTGTCTGGCTACATCTGCCATGACAATGGAGCTTTATGCTGAAGCTGGGAGCCAGTTGGCCAGTCAGTGACGGATGGAGCCTCTGGCCTCAGGGTTTGTACGGTAGGTCTCACAGCAAACAAGAGACTCTCTCTTCTACAGACACTTTATTCTTTCAGATTGCTGCTCAGTAAGCTGCTGCTGTGGGAAGATGTGTGCGTATGGTTGCATGTTGTTGCTAGCCATTTTTAATCAGTGAGAAATGCAAAACATTGACACATAAATATATTGCCCCACCTTACATATAATGCACCGACCCAGTGCAAAGGAATTGAATTTAAATCTACAAAGCAAATAACCAGAGCTGGTGAGGACTTAGTGGCGGTAGTGGTGGTACGGCATCAACAGAGGGGAATTCCTGCTCAAAATCATTTCAAAACTCTTGCCAAACCTTAAAAATGTTGTGGTAGAACAATGAGATGGGTGCTGCTGGCTTAGATGAGCCATGTCCTCCTCCACCCAACTTTAAAGCAATGGTGGACTGGTAGTTTTCCATTTGAAAACGATTCATCTGGCTGGGCGTCAGGAGAAGGTCATGGACTCTGCCAGGGTTGCACAGATTGCCCTCCAGGATGCCACCAAGATAGCACTATCAAGATCAAGACACTCCAGGCAGGACCAGGACATGGAACCACAAGTTTTCACATTTTCTAGATAAATGTAATGACAAATGCAAAACAAACTATTTTGTACGAAATGTATGAGAATGTCTAAAGGAAAAAACTTGATCCAACTGGCGGCACTTTAACCTCCTCCTCTTTAAATTCCACCGGGCACAGCTCTATGACGTTGCGTTTGCGACACAGCTCTGTGATCCACATGTCTTCAAATCCCACTGAAGCAGAAGCAGATCATCTTTAAAGCATCTTACCTGCCCAACGTTGCTGACTTGTGTCGTTTGTCCTTAAAAGGGATACAAAACGGTGTGTTTCTCCACTTCAAATTTTCGCTGACCTGCCTCTGACTGACTGACTTTTGGACTAGTGCAACAATGGTGATGTAGCTTGAAATTCGATCTGGAGTTACCACAGGGTATTTTATATTTGGTTGTGGCGTCCATCAAAAATAGACCAGCTGCATATTCTATGCTGAGCAGAACGGAGACACTTCTGGGACGCATTGCAACACTTCTGGTGGAAATTTTGAACATTATCTAGAATGGGCGCGATCAGCTGCATAGCTGGAATGCGTTGCGGTTAAAATTGGGGATAAGGTGGAGTGAATGGGACAAATGAGGATAAATCTGGCTGGGGAAAGTGCAGAAGCAGGGCTTGCCCCTCTGTCATTACCACTGCTGAGGTGCCCTTGAGTACGGTCCTTAAACCTGACTGCTCAGGACGTTCCTCCAGGATGTTCCCTAACCCCAGAACTGGGAAACATAGGACTCTGGGAACATAGGAATGATGCCCCTGAGTGACAAAAATAGTAAATAACAAAAAAGAGAACTTGAGATTAAACCCTGCTTCTTAAACACCTGCCTAACTGTTGCAGGACGTCCGCCTGATTGTCAGATTGTTGGTTTCAGAAAGTTACATAAGGTGTTGGTGTTAACATAGTGGAGAATTTAGTTGTCAGCTCCTTAATTGCAGGTACTGAACGTGTCCCGTTTTTCTCGAGCACAGATTTTCTACAGCTTGTGTAAATGTAGGTGATTAAATGTTATTTTGTTATCACCAATCATTCTGCACTTCTGACCTTATCAGATGCAGACCTTTTGAGTAATACGTTTGAGGCTCTAAAAACACTTTTACACTGAAAAACACTGATTAAATTCAAATGCTGGGCAGTTTTGTTACGTGCACTCAAATAATTGAGTAATTATCAGTGATGTATTGAGGAATCTTAATTTCATTTAGTGTAATGACCCAAATTAAGTTCATATTAATGGCAGTACATGTAAAAGTCAATTGAGGAAATCAAGTACAACAAGCTATGCATTTAAATTAAATAGTCTAAACAATTATACTATTGCTTAAAGACATTTTCATTTATATATTTATTTTTAATTAACATCAAATACACTCACACTTTTTGAATTGTAGCTATTCATTCATATAAAATTGGCTTGTATAGTAATCTCATAGGGATGTTGCTCAGAGGTAGGTCATCCAATAATTGGTTCCCCGGCTCCTCCTGCTGCATGCATCCTTGAGAAGGATACTGAGCCCCGAATTGCTCCTGATGCTGCATCATCGGTGTGTCAATGTAAATTAATGAGTTAGTTTCTGTTTGATGGACTTTGCCATCACTGTGTGAATGTGTGTGAAAGGGCGAATGTGGCATGTAGTGTTAAAGTTCTTTGAGAGTAGAAAGGCAAAATAAAAACAAAATGTTATTACAAATGGTTTTAGAAAAACTTAAAGATAAAAGCATATATAAATTCATACTTGACGAATGATCAGTGTTAATGGCTTTAAGATAATGGAGAGAGGATACATTACAACAGGATTATTGTTGGGTAAAACAACATAAGTGAATGAGGATTGTTAGACAATCTAATACTACTTTATATTACAATGTAATATGGCATTATGCCACATTAAATAAAATGTATATTTCAGAGGCAATTGGAATAATAAAAGACATCACATATATATAAATATAACGTGTAATGCAACAGTATATTACTCACTGTAAAACTAGATAAGTTAATTTAACTCAAGAAAACTGATTACATTAAAAAATGTTCAACAAATCCAATTAAGTTTTTACTAGGTATTTTGATTTCACAGTACAAATAAAAAATACATTATTAAGTCACTTAAGTCACAAAATTACAAAAGCAACTTAATCAACAATATTTTTTTAAATAAAGTTAGTTTTATTTAGAATGTTCCGTTTCAACAATACTTTTTCAGTTAAAATAACTTTTTGCATTACAGAGTTGAAAGTAATAGATTCATACAGTATACTGCAAAATCTAATATGTTTTATATAATGTAATACACTGTATTTAAGTGGGTAATAGAAAAATACATTGAAGTACACAGAGTACCGTGTCATATGTTTTTAACTCAAAGGACTATCTATCTGTCCCAGATGACCTCAGTACATCTGTATGAATAAATGATTCATTCTCCTCCCCTCCGCTTCCAGTGGACCCTCTCTCCCTGGCCCCTCACTATTCATGCCTGTCGACAGCATGATGTAGCCACATGGGGCCAAAGTGCTGACTCTAGCCCCTGACATCCTTCTCACTCACAACCTTTGACCCATTACAAAAGAGGATGTCTCCCTGGACAGAGATTTCCCTGCTGTTTGGCGGCTGTGCGGCACAAAAAGCCGCCTTGCCCTGTTGACACGGGCATTAAGGGGGACAAAGAGAGGACAGACTGGGAGGCCCCCCTGGAAAACAACACTTCCTGTCACTGGATGGGTGTACTGGCAAATCACCATATCTGGCTTACCTGAATGGTTATTGTATCATGCTAAAACTTGGACAAAGATTATAAGTAGATGGTAAAGAATTTGAGCTGTTGTTTATATTTCATTTGGTGTATTTAGAGTTTACATGAATTTAGGGCCCCTTGAGCAATATATGGACTATCTTGGAAAAAATAATAGTGGATTCTGTGTTGGCCTACAAAAATATGTCATCCCTACAGCATTCTGTGAGCTGCAGGGTAAATCTGAGGGATCATGAGGTCATTAACAGGACAAAAAGAGAAAGAAAAAAAACATAATAGTGCATATTACTAAAACTATTCAGAAACTATTAAAATGTAAATTCATTGAGAATTTTACATCTTCAGGCCTCTACAAAGTATTCAGGTAAAACAAAGAATAATCAGTCCTCAGATGAAGTGGTCGCAAGCCTGTGACCCAAATAGACATATCATTGGGTTAAGCTTATAAGGTTAAAAAGTGTGGGAACCACTGCTCTAAAAGAAGCGTCAATCAAAAACTACCCATTTTACCATTTTCATCTCTTTTTCACCTCAGTTACTTTACTTGGCAGTACTTAATTACACCCCACCATCTATCATTATGACCACTCGTACCAGTATACATAATTACACACTGATGCATTATATCATAAACCACTATAGATCTAATGTGCAAAGATACATTTATTTTAACTCTAAATATGTATTTCATATTGGATGTCAGAGAAACACCAATCTTACAGACAGTTGATATGCAGGGAAGGTTTATACAGTAACACACTGATCATGTGCTGTGTTTAAAATGGCAAAATATTCATGTAATGTCTCATAGGTCCATTATTTACACTAGCTCTCTGTGTGTGGTGACTCCCAATAGTTTCTGGCATCTAGAGCTGATTCAGGAAATCTTCAGGGCAACTACAGTGGAGCAATGACTCCTTCTGATAAACCCGTGCAACATGAACAAATACTATTTTGTATGTATGTATGTACTTTGTCTCTGTATTTTGCATGGGCTGCTCCGGTTTCCAGACATGCAGGTTATATCAACTGGAAACTTAACATTGCATTGTAGTAGGTGCACATGTTTTGTGTGACTGGGTGTTAACTCAGTCGACTAGCGACCTGTGCTTCCAAACATTTCTTCCAGTGCATACTGGGATAGATTCCAGCTCCCCTACATATGGGATTAAGCTGGTATGGAAATAAATGAATCACTGGTAAAGAAGTGAAGTAATTTTTACAACATTTTTAAGACTCTCCTGTGATGAAGGGGGGAGATAAATATCAATCAGAATTCAGTTTAGATTTAAATGGAGTCCACCATGTTGAACTGCCATGTTTCTACAGTAGCCCAGAATGGACCAAATAAACACTTGTTTCTAGGTGGGGCCTCTAATTCCAAATCTGAAACCTAACCGCTAGATGGCACTAAATCCTACACACTGGTCCTTTAAAGGCAATTTCTTCTAAAATATATTTCTAATCTTCTACTTTTTGCAGTCTGCTTAAAAACTGTTCCCTTTGCTTTTTGTTATTCATTTAATCTGAGGGAATTGTTTAAGCTGTTCGTATGTCAGTTGGTACACATAGTGCTATTCAAAGCAGAATGGTACTTGCCGATAAGGTAAAGAAAGGCCCCACATTAGCTCTTGAAACGAGCCCCCAGATGCTTAAGGCTGCTGCTGCCCTTCGTAATTACAGGATGGTCTCAATATTTTGCCTATATGGCCACAATTTTATTTATGTATAAATTACTGGTTTACTGTTGGTCTCTGTAAATAATGTTATATAGAGTTCGGTCTAGACCTGCTCTATTTGAAAAGTGTCCTGAGATAACTTCTGTTATGAATTTGTGCTATACAAATAAAATAAAATTGAATTGGATTGAAAATGCCTAACCAGGAAAATTACAGTTCTTTTTTTACATTGTATATTTCATTTTTCACTTTTATAACAAACCAAATTTCATGGGGGAAAAATCTGAATTAAGCGACTTACAGCAGATCTTGTAGTGCAGTCTGCATCTCTCGGCATCGTTAACTAGCGGATCTTGACCTCCTTATTATAGTGATATTTACTCAGTGAAGGACTCCCTTAAGGAGAAAGGTTGGGAATTAACTGGTAGACAAAGCTAATTTTCTTTTAAAATAAAAAAATCACAAAAATAAGTTTAACATTTATTTGATATGTTAAATATCAGATTTACACTGGATCAAAGCACATATTAACAAAATGGAAGTTTTTCTGATTCCCATGGTGCCAATATTGATATGTTTGAACTCCGTGTAGTGTTTGAGATATACAGCCATTTCTGTATCATACTATATTTAGTCATTAGTCACTGAGGGCTACTCATTTCATCCCATAGGAATACATAATAAAATGTCTGCAAAAATGGAAATAATGGACCAATAACAAGCAGCAGATTACCATTTTCCATAATATATATATTGTAGATTGTATAATTCAGAATGTGAGTATCAAAAATTATGAAGATCTGAAATTCTTAACCTATTGTTCTCGAGGCGTTTTCCTGGAATATCCAGAAAGACAGTTGACAGCTGATTGTTGTCAAATATCCATGCTGGGTATGAGACTCATTAATTAACCACCATCTTCAATCCACTGACACAAAGCCTTATCTTTCCAGCTCTGATTGGTATTTTCACAGATTATCTGTCTCATGTGCTACTGTCAGGAGTTTCAGTAAATATGACAAAATGTTATTTTCAGAAAAATTACCAACTGCAGCTTTAAGTGCTGTAAAGGCAATTATAAAATCACACCGTGTAGCTACAGGCATGGGTTAAGAATATTGAAAAGCTGGTGGAAAGTAAACTTTATTACTCCATACATAATTGTTACTCCTAATAGTCAAATTGTATTTCAACATCTGCTTCTGTCACCGTTAACCGGTGTCGTTCTGCGCATGTCCTCTGTGGTCCATACACAAAACCTGGGGGCCGTGGAGAGAGGGGAGAGAGAGAGAGAGAGAGAGAGAGAGAGTTAACAGGAGATCCATGGAGCATGTCACAGCACCAGTGTTTTCTATGTCTTCTTGTCCACAATGCACTTTAGAATTTCAATAAGATGCGTGTGTGTTTCCAGATAATCACTTTCTTCCTCGCCGTAAACTTTTACTGTCAGCCGCTCCGAGCTCAGGGTGAGTGTGTCTATGATTTCCACTTGAAAACTGTAAGTCTCTGTGTCCATATTGTCCGTCTGTGTCTGCTTTCATGCATTGTTAACGTTGCTGAAAAACACATTACTGTGTATAACTCAAACTTAAAGCCATGTGTTCTTTTGCGACTTGACTTGTTGATTGAGTTACAGTTGGCATCCCGTTGGCTTTCGTAGATTTCGCTTATGCAGTTAGAACATCATGCCAAACTCCATTCGCAAATCATACAAGTCTGAGATTGCTTCACTTATTTGTGAACTTGAACACCTTGCAGACTGGTCATTTAGATGTCTCCTGAATCATAAAAGTCATCTGGTAAATTCGGGCGACCAAATGTGCAGCAACCAGCAACTTTTTCCAATGAAACCTGTACGTTTAACTAGTTCACAGCGCTAGCTACCGCCCACCACGGACTGTCAAGGTGTGAAATAACTGTGAGAATAACGGGACAAAAACAATTTGAAAAGTTGCAATTTGATCACTTTTGATGTGTTTGTGGCGAGACGAATTCAAGATGGCACTCTTGAAATTCACAAAATCATTTTAGTTGTGATTTGTAGGCTTGTACTTGTCCGAAAAGCACAGCGACGATATCTGGAATAAATGCATTATTGGGATGGATGTTAGCATGACGCTCTCAGAGTAGGCGACGTATGCGGTTAGCATCCTGTGTAGCGCTTTCTCACCACAAAATATGTTTTGAATGAGCCTTTGAAGTTTAACGGACAGCTATGGCGTAGTTAATATAACCCCCCCACTTTGGGTCCCTTCTGGTAATGTGTGACTGCTGGTAAGCTTATAATAGTTCTGAAAGTAGATTCGCTCGGTCCCTTGCGCGACAAATAGCCGGGGATAGGAAGGAAACAGAGCGGACATAGCGGTTCGGGAAAAAAGTAAAAAATGGACCGTTCCCGCGACGGCAAACATCGTGAACAATTTAGAACTTTGACCCTTTATCGTTGTTAGCAAAGGCACACAGCTTGTATTCATATTTCTTCAGATATTTTACGAATCAGTAGGTCCTATTCTATAATTCAACATCCATCCTATACTCTCAAAAGACATTTACTTCCGTAAAATAACGCGTGTTTTAACTGTCTGGCGCCGTTCTCCAACATTATTCTGTCTCTGAAATACATGAATGTCTTTTTGATTTCCGCCAGGCGTTCATACAGTCTAGGTTCTGGGCCCCATGTGTGTACCTGACAATTGAGATGTTTCACGAGCTTGCGCAGGTGAGAAAGACAGGGAGCTAGGAAAGGAAACTGTCTGTCGTTCTGAATGGAGTCTGGCCCGCTTACAGAAAGTGTGTGTGAAATGTGTGTGAGTGAGTAGTGTATGAGCTTTTCAGGGCGCTAATGAATTCACTGGGACTTGTTAAACAAACACAGAGGTGTGTGTTGGTGCTGTAGCACAACGGGCCTTGAAATTGCTTTCACTTGTTAATTGGCTGAGTCAACATGGAGCTGCGGCTTTGTACTTTGTTGCTACATTTTTGAGCCATTTGGAGACCTTCAGCTGTTGCCACTCTTTAATGTCACTTTGGCCAGTGCCTATCCTAGCCTCCTTTTTTAGTGAGAGTTCCAAGGGGGCTCCATGGGCAGGGTTATAAATTGGTGTAACATGCTGGTGGGTGGGTAAGTCTTTGATGTCGGGTCCACATGGGTGCAGGATGTGGATTTGCTCTGGCTAAATATCACTTTGTACAGTTTTTTTTTTTTTCTGACACATCTGCCAGGAACATGAAAGAAACACAGCTCTTAGATCCTCATTTGGGGTGCACATTGTCTCCCGAAGGCTCGTGAGAGTGATAAAGGTTTCAGAAAATCCAGAAAGGTGCGATAAATAGTGCCATGTGGGAAAGTGATCAGCTGCTTTTGCCTATAGGAAGATAATTCTCCAGCTTCTTCTCCTCCACTTACTTTGTGTAGGAATTCCATACATTTTTTTCCCTCTGCCGAGTTTTGCTAAACTTCTCTCCTACATTTCTTTCATGTTGTGATTCGGTTATGGAGGCTAGCCGTGAGAGAATGCATCTGGAACCAATTTGACTCCTCAAAGCAGAAGGGGAAGAGGAGGGGAAGGGGGGAAGTGAACGGCAGCCCTTTTCTTTCCATGTCCACTGTGAGCAGGCATGGGCCTGAGTCCCGCAAACCTAATTATAGTTTTGCGAACACAAGATTAAAGTGCAGCATACACAGTTGAATTTCTCGGCTATCCCATGGTATAGTGATTGTTGAATTGACTATGAAATATTGTGTTTTCCTAAGTGTGCCAGTGTTTTGTCAAGGCTATATATATGAAGAAAGGGGAATACACCCAGAGAAATTCTAAAAAGAGCTAGGGTCAGTTCTTTGGTTGACAGGTTCTCATTTTGGGCAAATGAATCTATATAAAACTGTGAGGTTTTAGAATAGTCTATAGTGAATCTTGCTTTGACTGAGACTGCTGACCCGACCGTGTTCCCTGGAGACTGAGTTCAAAGCGCTGTGCTATCTAAGGCAGCATCAGCAGTCTGGTCAGAGTTGAGGTTTACATGCTAGTAAACAGCTTAGGCATTTGCAGAGCAACAGGACCACTCAGAGTGTAGATGTAGCTGCAGATACATTGCACAGTACAGGCTACTCAACCTTATTGATGTAAAGGACCCCCAAATTGATACACATCAGGCCACAGACCCGTATTTAATCAGAAGTAGTCTCAGGGTTACCCGCTTTTCTAAAAAAAAAAACTGTGATGCCTGTTACATTGTTTTTCAGCTGTTTTTTGCAATAAAATGTCGGGGGAAAAGTGAAAACTGCAAAAAATAGTAGTGCTGTCAAACGATTAAAATATTTAATCACGATTAATCGCATTAATGTCATAGTTAAGTTAATTAATCGCAATTAATTGCACATTTTGATCTATTCTAAATGTGCCTTGATTTCTTTTTGTCCCATTATTTTTTCTCATTTTAATGCTCTTATCAACATGGAAAAGTGGATCGGCTTGCTTTGTGCAAATGTTGTTTTCATTGAAAACAACATTGGCATATACTGTAGTGTTCAATTTCACACTAACATTCTCACTTGGAGCAAATAATCTCTCACACAATGTAACACTGTCCATCAATAAAAGGGTGAAAAAAATACTTTGGCACACAAACAGCCCCTTCAACAGCCCTTTCTAAGGGATCAAAACAGGGCGATACAAAATAAAATTACAAAGTGCACATGTAAGGTAAACTAGGACTCAGCCTATAGTGCAGTTAAACCATGGCTTAATACTTTTCTCAAGTTTTCTTTGAACATAGCAGTCAGGCTACTGCTCTTTATTCACCAGAGGCTCAACCCAGCCTCTTATTTCAGAAAGAATGAACAGTAACGGTTACCAATAAAAGGTAAGCCTACTACTTCTTTGCTTTGAGCCAGTTACTCAAACAGTTAGTGCTGCAAGTTTAGTTCGGTAAACTACAGTGATCAGTCAAAAATGTAAGGTGGTGCTGAACTCATGGGGGTGTTTGTTGAATTTGTGTTCATTGTTGCCTTCGCAGCTTCATGGAGGCACTGATTAAGAACAAGTCAACTGTTGCATATATGAATATATCTGGTAGGGGTGTAATGATGCATTGATCAGGATAAATTAATCTATCAATATTCAGTAGTCCAATATATCGATACAAAGTGAAAACATCATCATCTTTTGCGTGGAAATATATGTCATAATAATAATGATGATGACGATGATGATGATAAAACAAATAAGAGATTGTTCAAAAATACATGTGTGATGTGTAAATTCACATAAAAGCCTGATTATAAAAGTACATTTTTAGAATGGTTTTGAAAAATGAAACAGATTCAGCTAGCCTAATTTTCCCAGGCAATATGCAAACAATTCCATTACGAGATAAAATAAATGTACAGTAATATTTCTTTAAATCACATTTTGTGAGTTGATAAATGTGACTGATTGTGTTAATGGGCATATATTATATCATCTCATATTGATTGCAGGATTCTGAATTGAATCGAAATTGTATTGTGGCAGATATCGTATCATTGTCCAAAGAATCAATATATTGTATCGTCTTGATGAAACTGGTGATTTACACCCCATTACTTGTAGTTGCTGATAACATGTTGATGGCAACAGACAGCAAATGCCACACACAATACCTCTGATGTTTTAGAATATGTCTACATAAGATCCCTCACATAGTATGAGCTTATGAACCACTGAAATGTGTCTGAAATAAAGAGCATCAGAAAAAGTTGTTACCCATCACACAGCCAGACTGGGCATTTTCTGAGCTGTTGAAACCATCATCTAGCAATTACCACTTCAGCTAACCGATTTCCTTGGGAAACCCTGCATTGGGCAGACATGGTTGAGAAAGTGTAAGGAAAATATCGGGTTCTTTGCAAAATGCTCTGTGTTCACAACCAGTCTCTAACTGTGTCTGTCTGCTGTTTGATGCTGAGCAGGAGGTGTACAGTTGGCTGATCAGAGCTTTGTCACTGAGTTCATGTTCAGCTTTAAAACCAATGCAGCTGAAAAACTCCACAGAATTCTGGTCACAGAATTATCACTCCAAATGCAAAACATTTACAAATGTTGTTGCCCATTTCAAGAGGTATTAAAATGAAATAATGTCACAGGGCAGTTATTATTTTTAAGATAGAAATACATTTTATGAGAAAAGGGAAGAGAGAGAAACTAACATCAGATCTGATATTCAGCAGTTATTAAGGAGTGATTCCCACAAACATACTCCGTTTGTTTGACGTGCAGTAAAAAGCGATCCACTTTAAAGGACCAGTGTGTAAGATTTAGTGGCATCTAGCGGTGAAGTTGCAGATTGCAACTAACTGAACACTGTTTGCCTTTGTATTTGACTGAGAACGGGCTGTGAAGTGTGGAGACGAAACTATGGTGACTGTGAAACTCTCAAAAAACGCAAAAGGCCCCATCTAGAGCCAGCGTTTGGTTTGTCCGTTCTGGGCTACTGTAGAAGCATGGCGGTTCAACATGGCGGAATCTGCCAGAAAGGGACTTTCTCCCTCTCTAGATGAAAACAGCTCATTTTAATGTAGCGAAAACATTACTGTTATTATATTCAGGTGATTATACAATAATTAAAACATACCTATGAATATTCTATTTCTGACAATAGATCCTCCGAAATGTTACACACTGGACCTTTTAAACAAAGACGTAATGACTAGGGATGTGCGAAAACACCATTATCTATCTGTTACCAACTAAATTATCTGTTTTCATACTCGTTATTTGTTGTTACTCGTTAATTTAAGCTTGAAATCGAGCTGAGCTTCAGAGCAATGTTCTTGTTCACAAGACTAAGAGAACTATTTACAGAACAAGTTTTGCTTTATAAACCCTGATATATTAACAATTATGGATATGAGCACATTTTGTACAAGGTTGGTGTCGAGCAACATACACATAGACAATGATTTTATGAATCAAGGCAAATTGAAGGAGCTGCTTTAAAACAAGACTCTAAAGCTCCTTGTGCCTGATTTGGAAATACAATGTTGACACAAAAAAGGGACCGCAAGAGCCGTATTTCCACACAAAATGTGTAATTTATGTTTTTGGTGCGACTGTGTGTCTCTACCAAAACCTTTGGATGCAGTGAAACTTAGAGAGTTCAATGGTAAAAAAACATTGAACAAACGAAACACTTGTAATGGTGTTGTCAATAAATTACCCATTCTCCATATCAAATGACACAGAGTTCTAATAATCCCATTGAAGGCAATATCTAGGCCATCATGATTTATTTGTTGCTGCTCCAAAAGTGTTGCACAAGCACCGTCTACTTGTTTGCAGACAGCTTTTATCATGGCCTCAGTTGACTTGCCCCTGCCATTTGGTTCAATAAAAAGTTATTGAAGAGGGGAAATAAAGCCCTCTGAGCTCAGCCCCGTTGCTAATGCAACAATGAGTTTACACAGTTTATTCAAAAGACGTATTTGTACCATCGACACCTCTCATAACCTTTTGAAAAGGATTCCTCTTGTGTGGAGGTTTTTCCTCCAACAGAGGAAGTTAAATCAAGTGAATAGCATACATGAAACTTACTCACCCTTCGGTGAAATTCGCCGTTTTGAAACCAAAATAGGTGACCTACGTGAATCGTGTAGATTCGATGAGAAAATGTTTGGGGGGGATGTAGGTACCAGGGATTCAGTGAACTGCGAACAGGTGCGCGTGCCAAACGGGAGCGCGAATGCATGGAAATATTCACTCAGCTTTGCACTGCAGTGAACGGAGTCCAGATGCAAAGCAAATTTTAACCACCTAAAAACATCAGTTCAAGTGTATGTTGTATAGAGAAAATTCACACCGCTTTACATCTCTGTCAGACGGCCCTTCCTTTGGCACTATATTTCTCAACCGTATAACTCACGTATTCCTACGCATACGGCGTAATACAGTGCGGCTGCAGTGGGCAAAAGTTGCGCTTATGCGTAGGAATACGTGAGTTATACAGTATAAGGGCCGTCTGACAGTGATGTAAAGCGGTGTGAATTTTCTCTATGTAACATACACTTGAACTGATACAGATTTTTTTAGGTGGGCCTTGTTTTAGGTGGTTGAAATTCGCTTTGCATCTGGACTCCGTTCACTGCAGTGCAAAGCTGATCGTCTGTGCTGGAGCGGCTCTCTGCTTCTCCAAACTGAGGGATCGCTGGGCAGCAGCTAATGCAGCTAACACACCGACTATAGATAAGTACTTTATTCAAAAAACCCGAACTAGTTTTTTTCACGAGTTTCGCGGCTACTATAGTTCCTCCTACATACCTAACAGCCTATTTTCATTCCCAGGTTAGTTGCAATCTGCAATTTCCTCACTAGATGCTACTAAATCCGACACACTGGTCTTTTTAAAGATTTTTGTAAGCTATTTTTTTGCATTTACTAGCCTATCCTCCATTCAACATGTTGGATACAATAGCAAACAATAGATCAGTGAACTTGACAAGTCACCTGGCTGTCTTGCTTGCCTGCAATTACTAACTAATGTTAGTGTTAAGGGTTTTTTAAGAATAATAATTTGAGTGTTCTCTTATATTGGTTAGTTATACATTAGTGGTAATGGTAAGATGAACACTTTTTATATTTTAAAATTAAAAATTTTTCATACATTGTTTTTTGTTTTTGCTCAATCTTATAATTACCTTTACTTTAATGCAAAAAGTGAATTTAATATAATTGTTGAAAGGGATTATATAAAACATTTTAAGCAACACAAACTGATTATTTTTTTAAGTAAAACATTCTTAAGTACTTTTTTACTAGCTATTTTGTTTTCACAGTACAAATAAGTCTCTGTCACTTAAAATTTCTTAAGTTACCTGATGAAGATTTATTTGACTCACAAATTTGAGTTAGTTTTACTTTAAATTTGCAATATAATCAGTTTCAACAATTTTTTGCGTTAAATTAACATATCTGGTTTTCCAGTGTTGTGACCAGTCCAGAATGTCATCAGAAATGAGCACTTAGTATCTCCTGGGGAGAATGTCCCCGGACCCCCCAGCAGGTCTGTGTTTTGTATCTTTCTCACGTTGTTCTACCCTAACCAGTCTGCATCCTGCTAAAGGGGTTGAATGTTCTCTGAGCTGTAGGTTCTGTTGCTGTCTGTTGTATTAAAATGTAATATTCCAGTATAATTACATTTTCTGCTAATTTCCTGAACATCTAATTCTAGTGCCCTTACCTTATGCATACTGTACTATTATATTTATCTCTGGTTCTCCCACACAAATAAATTGTTCTGAAACAAATTCTATCCCAGAGGCTGTCCTATCGGAGTAGAAATGCAATTAAGCTGTAAGATGTTTTTGTTGGCTTGACTGGGTTGTGACTGACAGAAAGCAGATCCTAACACACCCACAGAGCATGGAGCCTCTCAGCTCATTGTTTGCTTTTGGACACATTGAAATTAAAGATAACAGGAAACGAAAACAATGTGTTCTTTCCTTTTTTAAGAATGAAACAGTCCTAAATAAATTGGCTTTGTTGTACTGCATTCATTCCAAAATGCAATAGTGTTTCTGTACATGATTGAATGCTAAGAGTTAGGAGCAAGTGTTTTATGTTTAGATGTTATTGTGTGAGCCGTAGTAGTCAGAACCAGTCCACACTGAGGCCTGGTTGCCATTCAGGCACATACAGATCTAAATGCGAGTGCTGGCTACATTAGACGGCTGCAGGTCTTCAAATGAAGCACTGTATTAAGTCTTTGACACATTACAAGACGTTCAGTGGTGTGAGATCTCTGTACAGTTCATGCCAGCAACTTTCAGTCCTGTAATCGGGAGGCTATTCTTGAAGTTGTTGTGGTTCTCATACTACATGACTGTTCAGCAACAGGGGGTCACCCAGTCGGACATCATCAAAAGTCAGTAAAAACACCATTCATTACAAGCACATCATGTTCAATTAGGAAAGTAGTTAGTACTTGTTCCAGTAGTAAAAACTGGAACAAAGGGCATACCGTAGTATTGCACACTGCCATTAGAAACTGAGTACAATAAGCTGATAATTAACCTGGTCAGCCAGTCAGTAATCAATACACACATTATTAAAGCATTAATCAAACTAATAACTTATCATACTTTATTAGTTACCTAGTGTTTCTGTAGTGGTGACAAAAGGTTTAAAATTATGCCTACCTGTTTTAATTAAACCAAGAGCTTAATCAAAACATATCACATTTAAACACTTCCTAACATGGCCGTTATTTGAAACAAGGGCATTATTTGATGACAGTCTTTTTGCCAATTGGGCATCAGTATAATCCATAAAGTAACTGTATTGTGTACAGACTTTACATTTTGTTGCCTCAGCACATTCAGCCTCTGTTGTAGATGCGCTCTTTCAGTGGGAGAATGAGGGGAGGACCGTTTCAATAATTGAGATTTCTCACTAAAATAAGTGCTGGTTGGTGGATCAGATACACGCCCATTTGAACACCGACTCACAACACTATTGTTTGTGTTGGTATCTGAGTTTTTTTCGCTGTTACCAAAGTAACTACCGGTTCACTGGTTCCTGTCTGGTGCTGGAGAGAGAGGCTACCAGTGTCTGCTCTCACTGGCTGTAGCTCCCTGCTTGGCTCTCCCAGTCATCTCTGACACAAACAGATATTTAGCCTGCTGGATATTGTTCTGGCCTCGGCGAGCTCTTGTTGAGCCTACGAGTTGTGTTGTTTAACAGTTCTCACAACACGATACTCTTCACGGGAATGTGCGCTGGTTTGCCTCCGATCATTTATGATCATATAAGTTATGCAATGTTATTCTCTTGGCTTGGTCAGACTTGGCTCAAAGTTCTGTAAAAGATGTGTTTTGGTTTTTGACTTGTTTGATAGGGCTAGAGGTCAGTGCTCCAATTTCCTCAACAAAAAAGGTGACTTTGGTCAGGAGAAACTATAACATAAACTGTAATGTAAAAATGTATTTGTGGTTTTTACTCCATGGGATTCTGACATCTTGGCCAGCCTGCAGATCAGGTCTTTGAACAGTTCACACATTGCAGTCCTCCTCAGATCCTGCTCACGGGACTGAGCTCCTATTTGCCACCGATCTAGAGTCATTTGACGGCGACCTCCAAAAATGGTTGCAGAGTGGAAAATCTGGCTAAAATCATGTAGTGTGAACTCGGTATAAGTTTAAATAAACAGCTGACTGAATGTAGGGGAATGGTTGAATGGTTTTCCTACTGCTGTTCCCTCACTCACTGCTCTCACTCTCTGTGGCCATATGAAGCTCATTATGTCATTTCCCATTACACACGCAGGGTACAGCAGGCCAGGTCTGCATCCTCCTTTGATTCTGCTAATTGAATATGAAATGACAGGGCAGGGCATACTCCACCATCTGGAGGTGTGTGTGTGTTTGACATCTGCTCTTCCTCTGATAGGATTCAGGTGTTGTGGAGGTTTTGTAGATGTGTGGCTGGTGTGTGTGACTGTGTGTTATCTGGTACACACCTGGTCAGCATGTGGCAGGACTGGTCACTCTAGATGAAATCAGAGGAAATTTTACACAATTTTATTACTCGTGTTCATTGCCCAAGTAGAGACTTAAATATAAATGAATGTTGTTTTTACAGGTTTTGTCGCATCTAATGAAAATATAAACGACAACAAATAAAAGCAATATGAATGAGCAGGACCAGGATGCAGGGTATTACCACTGACAGTATATAATTGGTGGACAAAGCCACCAGGTCTGTGAAGTGAATCCAGCGCAGAAATAACTTAAACCTGCATTCTTTCTAATGGCCAGCAGGGGTTAGCTCTATGGGCTGCAAAAAAGGTGTCTGATAGTATTGGTTCTTAAGGAAAAATTACCTGACTTCTCACTTGATTTATGAGGTCAGTAAACAGTTCCCTGATGAGTTTATGGTCTCAATCTCTAGTTGCAGTCTTCTTCCATACAGCATGATGTTCATTTAGTAAATGATGGTCCCATTTACAGTAAAATAGGCAATAAAGCATGCTTAAGGGCGGGGCTACCTTGTGATTGACCGGTTATTCTCAGTGAGTCCGTCCAGCTCAACGCACCAAACTCAGATCACACTGTCAAACTACGAATCAAAATTCTGTTGCTGCCTTGACTATTTCATACTGAACGCATGCATTACTGATGAGCATACTGGTACTGAAGCGCTGATGTTTCAGTGCCTTTAATATTATCTTTGAGGACAACAACACACGTGCACACAGGCAGTAGCAGATCGTCCGCCAAAGCCTCTGGGTCCTGTAAAGTCCGTCACAGGAGAGTATTTAAACAGAGCAGGACGTGGGCCTGTCCCTCTCACAGATGTTAGCCCATCTGAGGCATCTGGCAGACGATATTAGTTCTGTATCAGGAACAGGTAAATGTTCCATCCCTCAGAGTCCCCAACTGAACGCTGTCAGTGTGAGAGGCTGTTTAAAGCGCCTTCAGTGAGGGAAACTGGTCTCAAATCCCCAGATGTTATCAAATACCGAATGATGATTTGATCTGATTTCTGACTTTTGTGAGACGGGGATCACTATCAGATCTTACAAATATCATGCAACCCCCCTATTTTATGCCTTTCAGTGGGAAAAGCCCCAGACATCTTTAGACCATTATGGGCCGCATAACTCTAAGCTGATACCCCGAGTGAAGAAGAAATGTACAGAGTTTACCTGCTAATCTCTCAACATGATAAATGACAACGTATAGGGAAAAAACAGAATCTTCTCTCTTGTTCTCTACCAGACATGCTCTGTTGATGCTTTAATGCTCAGCTTTTTACGGCACATCTCAATTAATCAATGCACAGGAAGTGACCTTTGACCTTCATGCATTAAACTCTCCCCCACGGAGTCTACAGAGGCTCTGAGGAATGCAGGAAGGAGAGAGGCTACAAGGGGCTTCTCTGCTCGGTGTGGGGCTGTGTGTATTCCTACACACACATTTACCTCCACCAAAAGTTTAAAGCTGGAATCTGAATAATTAGAAGGAAATGAAGAAGCTGCTGATGTTATTAGACGAAGAGAGAGAGCTCACTCTCATGGCTTCTGGATCATTGTGGGATAACCTGATGCGTGATGCCTGCTGGGGCTGCGTCCCCGGCTGTAGTGGCGAGTGTGAGTGTAAAGACACAGTTAACCAGTGTTGTACATTAATAAAATATAATAATTAGAGTAGTATTTCTGGTGTTGAACAACGTTCAACTGAGTAGTGGACTAATCGTGCACACTTCTACTACCTGCTCTTTCTGGATGAAAATGACAATAGCCGTTTTTCCACCAACGTATTTTGATCCACATTGCATCACAAAAGGTTAATGGAGACATCAAAATGTGTCACTTTATATCATGTTCTAGTGATGTATCTAAATTTGCAATCAGTTAAATTACAGCAAACCAAAGGACAAACAGAGGCCCCTGAGCCTGGTTGGTAACACAGCCTTGACAAAAACGTCTGTAGAAGCAGCCCAATCCTTCACAGCGAATAATGTCTGCTTTTGGCATTTCAATGTCAATGATCATTGTGTGATAATGCAGTACTTTGCAGCAATGATGCAGTTTAAACAACAGTAAAAGCAGATGTGATGCCTAGAAAGTGTCATCCCGCTGTGGAATGAAGTGAAACCAATAGCTGCCTGGAAGGAAGGAAAGCACTTGCAAACAAAAACATGAAACACTGCACCGTGCTGTGGAAAATGGCTGGCAGCGGTCGAAAGCAAAGGCAGTGTGTAGTAAGTGGTCAAAACCACAGTGGTGCTCAATGACCAACTCAAAGTCATGAGATGAAATCAGATATTAGAAGCAGATAATAAAACTGAATATTCACGTTCTTTAAAGCTGGTCTGTTATTGTATATCTGTGTGGTTGATCAATCAAAAAAAGGTCAATTCATTAATTGAATAAAAGCTCATTTTTATATTTAAAAGGCTTTATTTAGTGCTTTCTGAAACCTGCAAATGCCCCCCAAAAAGAGTGCCAAGCCGCACCGTTATGTCCACTCTTTCCCTCCAATCATACATACACACACACAGGAAACTGGCTGGCAGGAAACCCAGAGTAATGTTACATTTAAATAGAAGGGGGTGCACTGAAATTCCTCTCCTTATCGTCCCAGCAGCTGGCTCACAGTCCCAAGTATGGCCGCTATTTCAAGATTTGTTTGTCATAGTTGAAACAGTACTCTTTATACAGGCCATTTGAAGTGGGGTGACCCTGTGGCTCTGATGGGTGGCACTCCAGTGGATGGAAAACAAAAATGAAGAACATAACTTTCTGTAAGAGTCTATAGGCCATGGTGGTAGAAAAACAGGCTCTTTCCAGGTTGAAGTGAAAATCTACTCTATTCTCAGTTCTGTTTAATATTGGCTCCGTTTTGTTGTGTTTGCCCTGCTCTGGTTTCTGAGGGGAAAAAAGATTCTTTGTGTCATTATAGTGAGAAACTCTTGTGACGAAAGCCACTTCCAGATCAGCCTATAGCGAAATTCAACTGCAGTTGCCGGGTTTGAACCAGTAGAGGGCAGTTGCACTAGAAAGTGTTTTGGGAGTTAAGGTACTTTTTAACTAGAGAATGCTCTCAGACCTCCTCCAAGGAGGAGTGGTGGTTTTGACGCTGTTATGCAGTTACACCATTATTGTGCATGGGACACTACTTTAAATGTGGTTTAATACTACAGGTCACAAAATACTGGGTAGCTAAACTAACCATTATGGTTTTAGTAGTCAGGCAATAATTGGCCTTTTTCCATCATTCTGAGCAAGCGTGATCTTATTTTGATTTGATTCTGATTTTTATGCTACACACGACACAAGTCTGCGAACAGTAAATTGGTTACCTGGTTGAGAGGTTGAAGTTGAAGGTGCAGCCTGTCACCTGTAGCTCCTCATCTGACAGCTCACTGCGGCTGTTCCTTCTTGTTGAAATTACCATTTCAACACAAGGACCAGGGTGACTGTGCTCAGAGGCAGAGCGGGTCGTTCCTTAATCGGAAGGTTGTGGGTTCGATCCCCAGCTCCTGGTGCCACGTGTCAAAGTATCTTTGAGCAAGATACTGAACCCTGAATTGCTCCCAATGCCGTGCATCGGTGTGTGAGTGTGTATGAATGTTCGATGGACTTTGCCATCACTGAGTGAATGTGTGTGAAAGGGTGAATGTGGCACGTAGTGTAAAAGCGCTTTGAGTGGTCGGAAGACTAGAAAGGCGCTATACAAGTACAGGTCCATTTACCATTGACTTGTGTTATTAATGCGTTTAACGATAGCAGTCAGCGAGTGTCAACCTCACTGACAAACATTTTCCTGTTAGTGTTACTTCATAATAAAAGCCAGTTTGTGTGGTGCCAGTTATTTTAGAAAAAAAGTTTGCGATTTAGCTACATCGGTTTAACTTAATATATAATAGTGAATACTTTGAAATTGTGATATTATAAAGTTTTTGGTGGTTTTGAAAATGTTATCTGGCCATGAATGCTGGCACCTCTGGGCATCTCTCGCGTGGTGACGCTGTTGGTCTTCTCCTGAACAGAGGTGTGCTATGGAAGGTTCGCTTTGATTTCTAGGCACTAGAAGAAGAAGAATTATTATTTTTTTTTTTAAAAGTGATGTTTCCAAATCTTCCAATGCCTCTTCTCAACGATTTCTCGCCTTGAATGCTGGCACCTCTGGGCATCTCTGTGTTCCTTCATTGAAGGATCGTACAATTCCGCTTTGGCATGCTCAGCTTAAAAAAAAGAGTGGTGCGTGACCGAGCCAAAATCCTGGCGCGCCAGCGAGATCTACGTCATTTTGACGCCACGTTGTCGTGCGACAGGTCGGGAACGGCGAGTATACACGAGCCTTTAGAGTGGTGTTTGTGTCCACCTAGCTCTGGTTTGAGCTCCACAAACTCCTAAGGAAAACATCTGTCTCTGTAGCGGCTAAATACTCCTCTATGTTCACTAACTAGTCTCTAACTGCCACTCAACCTTCTGTAAGGGTAATACTGTAAGTGCCCCATGGGGCCACAGAGGAACACACAATGCTAACCAGCTAGCAGTGCTGTGGCAGAACTGAGCAACAGATGCCTGAGGATGCTGTGGTTTCACTGCCTGTACCACGAGTAGATCACTGATCAATAAGCAGTAATTGATACTTAGTAAGATATTGTGTGGTGAAAATGGCATGCGACTCATCCAGCTGTGGTGGAGGAGGAGGAAACCAGATGATTCTGCCTCTGGATGAACTCAGTCTGTTGCAGTGGGAATCAACAGGCGGGGAACGCCAAACACCACTGTGGATGTTATTTGGAATGTTAATGAAGAGCCTTTCAGTACTCAGTTTACTGAGTGAATTAGACTGTGGTCGACTGTAAATCAGGGCTGTTGTCAAGTAGTCAAGTAGTCTTTTTGTAATTGCTGATAGTGTGACTGTTGTGTCACAGCTCCTCCTGGGTTTAACCGTCTTATCAATAAGCTAACTGGGTATGGGGGTTACAGTGGACCTGCACATAAGAGTAACAAAATATATATGGAAATGGATTTATGTCCAAAAAACGCTGAAACAAGCCAGTTCAGATCACATCCCGGCTGGTTTTCCTGTGTGATAAGGAACAATGTCTGTAGTCAGGGCTGAGCAAAGAGAAAAGGTTGGACAGTCATTTTTATACAGAAATTTCAATTTTAATTAGTGGAATTTGAAATTACAAGAACCATGGTTCAAATCAGTGGTCCCCAACCCTTTTCCAGAAAGGACCTCTTTTTTTATCAGTGAGTAAACTGGCCGAGTGACATATTTTATAGATATTTCCTAATATATTCAATGTATAACAATATCAGTAGAGAACAGCTGATTAACTGTACAATGAACCCAGACAGTGAACACAATAACTGTAGGAAGTTTGATATAAAGACACTTCTGTATCTGACGTCCTGGGAATGAGAATCAACAATTAACTATCTTTCTTGGCTCTGATTGGTTGCTTTTGTTCTGGCCCAGTGGATTCTTGCAAATACCATTAGGAGCACTGTCTCATGTAATACTGTCAAATATGACCTACTGCAGCTTTAATGCTAATTTAGAGTGAGACAAAATCTAACCCAACACTGATATCATCTATTGATGAGATATAAAATTTGAAAAATTTGAATTAACATTATTGTCTGTAGAAGTTACACAACACTGTGTGAAATCTGTTGCATTCCCAGCTTCTGTGATTTTTCCACTCCCCAGGAACCACAGTAGTGTTTTCCATCACAGAGCAGATATTTCTCTCAGCCGACACTGGGATGACACTCACTGCATCACAGTCTGGCTCATACATGGCCACCAGCTGAAAACATTCTCCATTTTCAACCACATTTACACCACATCCATGTCACCATCGGCTCCACGGAGAATTCAGATTTGGTGTTAATGTGGAATTCTCATGCACGGCTGTTATTGCCAGTCAGAGGAGGGCTCTCTCTCTGCTACTTGTTTTCTGACTTTCCGATGGTAAATGGCTTGAATGTGATGTTGTTTTGGGATGCCTTCACACACATGGCACAGATGCAGGAATGTGTGTATGCAGATAGCAGTGGGACTGATGCTGATGCTTGTGCTTTGAAGCTGCAGACTCAATTTGACTATCAGGTGCTGATAGAATAATACCGCTAATGTGATTTGCAGGTGGGACTTTGAATACAGACAAAAGACACAATTTACCCCCTAGTGGTTTGAGTAACCCCCCACAGCTGGGCCACATGTTCCCCCTGAAGAGATCTCAGACCTCATGCTGTCACTTCCTTTATCTCTGGGGAGGTGTGTGTGTGTGTGTGTTGTCAACTATAATTCTCTCTCAGAAGCCCACTTCAGACATGAAATATGGTATAGCCTGCTTTTTATTCACAGCTATGTCAACAGTGCAACAAGAAAAGTTTTTATTGACTGACCTAACATGAGCAGAATCTTCTCAACAATGTAGAATTAGTTCATTCACAGTATCATGTGGATTATTAAACAAAGTAACCCCTCTTTGTGGACGAGAGGTTGTGACTGACCCTTCCTAAGCCCCGCCCCTTTGTGCTCTGTGCTCCAATAACAGTTGAGCAAGCTTGGTCAACTTCCTCCTTTCCTGTACTTAGATATGCTATGTGCTAGGCTAATCTATGTTGAAAAGACAACCACATTTTGAAGATCCCATCCCTTTACAATAGCAGACATAAAACATGCTACAAGACAACAATGTTAAACTGTGTGATACAGTTTGTTTTCATCCAGTACACATACATATTCATATTCATACACATTAATACCTGTAACACATTTTGTTTTCCACTACAGATAGTACAACCTCAAACACAGAGGTCATGTGATAATATTAGTCCCGTGCGAATCGGCAACATTGTGATGGTATTTTAATGTAACAGAGCAGAACTTAGACGCATACAGGTCATGAATGTGGCTTTATTGAATACCTGCTGCATCCCACTGCAGCAGAAACCATACGCGCTGCTTTAAAATGAGAAAGATATGCACTTTCACGTCTGTTGCTCAGCAGCAGGAGCTTCATTACCATGCCGACCAGGGGATAATGTCTGTCAATTTGAGTAAAATACACACTGCGCTTATCCCATGTGAACGTGCCGCAGGAAACACAGACATGGAGGGGGTATTTATAAAATCACACGAGGTCCCCTGATAATGGTGTGAATATGGCTTTAAATGGTCATTTCAGTTTATTACAATGTGGGCACTGTTTCTGATGCAGTTATGATGGCATTCTAGTCACAAAATGCTGTCCCACAGGAGGAGAAACAGGAGTATTGTATAGAACCAACAGTTTACCCAGATCAGATGAAACCATTCGCCTTCACTTCCTCTCCCAAACAAGTTGGAACAGGGTTTGTCATATGTATGATCAACATGAGAGTGGACACAATTATGCCATGTATTCCAATGTGTTTGTCAATGACTTTTCAATCTTGACTCTTGACTTTTATTTGACGTTATGCTGGTCTGGCAGAGGTCAGTTGGAACAAGCACTGATGTGGGCTATCACAGTGAAAGCCTCCAGGGAAATATCTGGTTCTTTACAATGCCAAATGCTCCACTGTGATCCCTGGCTGTCTCTAACTGTGTCTGCCTGCGGTTTGGTGCTGAGCAGGTAGTGGATGAACACTGGATTTTAGAGCTTTTCTTTTTTGTTTTAAGTTATTTTTTTGGCGTTTTATTGCCCTTATTGGATAGTGACAGCTGAAGACAGACAGGGCAGAGAGAGGGGGGATGACACGCAGCAAAGGGCTGCAGGTTGGATTCGAACCCTGCAGTAACTCTGTACATGGGTCGCCAGCTCTACCGACTGAGCTAACTGGGCGCCCAGAGCTTTTCAAACCGCTGCCTGCTGAACTTGAAAA
This sequence comes from Dicentrarchus labrax, assembly GCF_905237075.1. Lineage (NCBI taxonomy): Eukaryota > Metazoa > Chordata > Actinopteri > Moronidae > Dicentrarchus > Dicentrarchus labrax. The sequence continues at coordinate 2,397,197 of NW_026136709.1, forward strand.
TGAGGCTGATGAGAGCTGTGAGAGTGAACCAAAACAGTAAAGTTGGGGCTATAAAATCAACAATCAAAAAACTCTAATGAGAATAACAGTCACAGCCAGGATAGGAAAAAGGGGGGGGTGAAGCAAGTGAGTTGCAATCTGCCACTACACTGCTAGATGCCACTAAATTATGTACTGACAGTGGCACACAGTACAGACATTACACAGTCAACAGTGTGGTACAAGTCTTTGAAGAGAATCTCACATTCATTGCAAGACACATCAAATGTACCCTGTGGTATCAAGCTGACTTGTCATTGTCTAGTTTCTCACAGTACTCGATGATGTTTCAATGCTGAAGATGTTTCTGTTAAAGCAATGAAATAAGTGTTAAAAGCATGAGCTTTATCAGTGTGTGGTTGATGAGTTAAAGTGGGGAAAAGAGAAGTGGTGGAAGATGCCATGTACAAAGCACTGAGAAAATGCTCCTTTCAGTGTCAGTAAAGGCATGGATTAAAGTATTACTGTTTTATGTATCCTAAAAATCCAAATTTCAAAATAGATGACTTCGACATGTAATGTTTCTACTCACCTTGTTTTTTGGTTTAATTACCACTAAAACAGCGTACCATAGCTGTCTATTTTTCTTTTGATGCTTCTGTGTTGCTGCAGGATCAATATAGTGACGTTACTCTTTGATGTGGGACCCCTTCCACACGAGTTCTTTACTGCAAAAGGTTCACAACTCGCACCTCAAATATTATCTCTGATGGACACGTGCAAAATGAGCCTCATCAGCTCTGTCTTAGCATCCATCCATGTTGTGCTCTGGGTTGCAGTGACAGCAGGTGTATAGCTGGGTAGTCCAAACACCCCTCTTCTGAAAACAAGTCCTCGCCCAGACAGTACAGTACATTAAGTTCATATTTTTATATTTCTTAATGTGTAACTATTGTGGTTAATGTAATATGTACTAAAAGAAAATAAAGCCTACAGGCTCGCAGTGAGTCCTGTGATAAAAACAATATTTAAGCATAATGAGTCATTTGCACGCTGATGAGGTTAAGATGACTTACTCTCTCACGGGGTGCAAACAGGACAGGTGAAGACGTGTATTTGCCTTTCTACAGTATTTGAGTCGTGTGATATCTAGTTTGAAACAAGAAGTCTGTTTGCTTTTATGTTACAGCGGCTTATCGGGGAAGTCTGTTACTAAGTTAGGTCTGTTGTACTTTTGCTGCACAAATTGTCTACAACAAATTGTTGTTCTCCATTCTAGCTGCAGGCTCATTTGGTAAGGTCAAATGTCACGGCTTTTTATGTTTGAACTTTTCAAACCTTTGTTCCAAACACACCCTCCTGTAAACAATAACATAACAGTGACATTACATTTTGGCATTGAAAATAAAATCTGACATTCAAAACAAAACCTGAACTGAAATCAGGTAAACATTGCTATTGAAACACTTGTATTAGAAAACACTTGAATACAAAGTGAAGAGTAAAGCTCTGCACTGTCAGTATCCACACAGGTTTCTGCATACAAGAAACAGTAAACTGTCATTTGGATGGCTGAATGAAGTTTAACAATGCTGCCGAGGGGCTGGCTACAGTGCGCTTCATTCCAGCCCCTGAATGTAACAACGCCGCCGAGGGGAGGTCCTTGTTCCTGTTGTGTGTATGCTGAGGCAGAATGGGGCCAGCGCTCATTAGCAGTTACCCAGAGGCCTCATATTGTACTGTACTGCGACTGAATGGCCTCCACCCCCCCAAATTATTATGTCACCTGCCATTGTTTGGAAAAGCTGTTCCTGTGTGTGTGTGTGTGTGTGTGTGTGAGAGAGAGAGAGAGAGAGAGGAGAGAGAGAGAGAGAGAGAGATTTTGAGACTGGCGGAAAACTTGGAATTACCAAATACTGCTATTCCAAACTGCACTAATCAGTATATTTTATTTGATTGTTTTTATTAATCAGTGTGTAATGGTAAAGCTGTTGTTTCTAGCTACAAACCCACAGAGGGTGATCACCAGCACTGCACTTCCCCTCAGCTCAACTGAGCATTTTGGTTTCCTTTAGCTCATTGTTTTGGTTTTAAATGGTAAATGCACTGTACTTGTATAGCGCCTTTCTATTCTTCCGAACACTCAAAGCTCTGTACACTACATGGCACAGTCACACATTTCAAATAGTGGACAGCACACTCTACCTCCTGAGCAACAGCCGGCAAACGCTCTCATCTACCTGACACAGTTAGAGACTCGCTGGTGAATATAGTGGAGAATGTGGCAGCTGAAGAACCAGAACCATACTGGACGGACATGTAACAGGTTTTAAATCAATGCTAATGTTGTTCGTCTGCTAAATAGCTAAATAGCAGAGCTCCCACGGGTCCTTGAAATCCTTGAAAGTTTGTGAGTTTTAGGGGGGGAAAGCAAGGCCTTGACAAGTTCCTGACAAGTAATCTGAAAAAATCAGGTTTGTCTGTCTCGTTCTAGCACACCTAATGGCATGTGCCAGAATGTCGTAACAAAAACAACCAATCAGAGGCAAGATAGATATAAAGAAACTTTGGGTTGGAAACTTGAAGATAATTTAGTGTTTAGTCTTATTCCCAGGGTCCTAAAGTGTGTGACGCTCAGTCAATGAGACTCAGCAATCAACTATATGTCTTGGCTCTGATTGGTTGTTTTCATTCAGGCCCGGTGGATTCTTTCAAATACCATAAGGAGCACTAGGAGGAGCCAGAGGAACCTGGTTTTTCACAGATTATCTATCTCATCTAATACTTTAATGCTGCTGTAAGAATATTGAGAAGAAATATATGATAAAATACTGATTTAGAAATTTAATTTAAGATAAAGTAAGTGGACCTATATATGGACTTATGTATGCATGGTTGCAAGATAAAAGTTCTAATTTATTGATTTATATAAACTTTTTAAGTTGCAAACATTATGACATAAATAATGTGGAAAAACTAGTTGGAACAAGTACATTTTTATGAGTAGTTTAATCAACTTATGCTACCAAGTGGTAATTAAAAATACCCTTTGATTGTAGAGGAAAAGCTCATTCTCCTAACTCAGTTAATTTGTTGAACATAATTTAATCAGAAATTGCCATAACTCAAAAAGATTTTTGTTGTTGAGCCAAAACATTTGTTTTTAGAGTGAAGGAGGACAGAATGAATGTGAGTGATAAACCCAATGATCTGCAGATAGATGTTATGACCACATGAAGTACTCTTTTTCTCTTTTCCCTAGCTCAATTTAGGGTATAACAGGTTCAGTTTTACCCTCATTCACTCCTTTCATTCTGCACTCTTTAGAGCATCAAAGAGGAGTGTAACAGACCCAGTGATGGAGTCCAGAAACTCCAGTGTCAGGCAGCTAAAGACACAGCACCGGAGGGGTTGCTCACACACACACACACAAACACAAATGCACAAGCGTGTGCACTTCCCCACACACATGAACATGCTGATAAGCGGGGTGTTATGGTTTTCATCGTCCTGTGTCAGGCCTGTCGAGTACAGTCTCATAATGGCTGCCGGCAGTGGTCAGTATGGGAGAGTGTAACAAAGAACTGAAAGAGAGAGCTCCAAATAAGGACTGGCACACAGTAGAATTTAAGGCGCTACTCATTATTCTCTCAACTAACATACATTTTGGACACTTGTTTGAAATAATTACACACACACACATATATATATATATTTTATAACTTTTACACTTCAGTTTTACATTAATAGATGTAAAAAAACATCTTAGACCCCACTTCACATATGGACTCACATCCTGTCTGTCTCAATTTGGAAGTTTACTTCCACAAAAATGATCAGCCTCTCAGAAGTGTTGTGGATGTGATTAGCCTAGCTTAGCATATAGACTGGAAGCAAGGGAGGAAGAAAATGCTGATTAAACAAATTCATTAGTGAGCTTTAGAAGTGTTGATAGACGTGTTTATTCACTTTGGACAGAGCCCCACTAGCAGCTAGAATCTCATTCCCAGTGTAGGTATTTGATGCCCTGGGAATAAGACTCAACAATCAACTATCTTTCTCCGATGGGATTGGTGGTTTTCATTCAGCTCTGGTTGATTCTTGCAAATCCTATCAGGAGCTCTAGGAGGAGCCGGAGGAACCAGATTTTTTTTCACACATTACCTGTCTCATGTTCTAATGTCAGGATATAGTGGAAGTTTAGGCAAATATGACAAAAGCTTATTTTTATTAAAGTTACCTTCTGCAGCTTTAAATGGTGATGCTATTATATATCATTTAGCTTGAACAAACTTGATAGTCAGTGTCCATCTTTGAACTGCACCAAACGAAATGACAGGAAGTGATTTGTGATCCGTATGTCAATGACAACACATTTTCCTGTGTGTGTGGCTTAAACAATATACAGGTGATCAGAGAGAGTCAGAGGTGCTTTTACCTGCTGAGATCAAGAGCGTGTCATCAGTTACGTCCTTTAAAACAGTCTGGAGGAGTATAATGCTAAATGATCAGAGTACCTTCCACCTGTCTAGGAGAAGGGTGGAGGCTTTGCAATGAATAAAAGACTAGAGAAAGATAACTGTCCCACTGCCTGCATGTCAGACTGTATCTTTCCAGTCCTGACTGGAAAGGTCCAGCTCAGCATCGCTGTGCTAAAGTGTCGTGTTGTGAAACATGAGGAGGTGGAAGCAGCCTTTTGACAGCTCACTGAGCCAAGTCACTTACTGGAAGCCAGGGCTGGGCTGTGGTTTGGAGCTCTGCCGCAAGCCAACATCCCCTGTCTGTGTGTGTTTATTATTCTGTTTAGCTATGAGACACATAGATATTATTTACAGTGTATGCGTGATAGAGATGATGATAAAATTGCACCTCTTTGTGTACAGAGGAGGATTATATCTTTGCTACAGTACCAAACTTCATGCTGCAGTTGGACACAGTCAGTGTCTGTTTTCCCAATTTTCAGAGAATCTTTCCCTCTGGTGCTATCTCTGAGGAGACAGTGTGGTAGATACAGTTTCAGGACGGACAGACTTTGGGGGAGTTGAATGTGCAAACATGACCATACTGCTTCTTCTACATGACTTTGTGATTTTCCTGTAGTCTCAGAATTGAATTGAGTATGAATGTAAATCAGTGTCTGAAAACTGTGGCCAATATACTCAGTTGGACTAGTTTTTCCTGTCCCATTATATTCATTTCTAGGAAAAAATCATCTAATATATTGGCTAGCTAGCTTTCCAGATAGGATAACTCATCAGCTAGCCATGCGAGTAGTTGCTAGCCGTGTTTCCATCTAAATGTATCGCAAACCCTAACTGAATTTGAAGTAAATTCACAAAAATAGGGAATGAATGCTTGTTTCTATCCACTACCGTTATGCAAATATTCAGTGTTGTTTCGGTGAGAGAAGTATTGGCTGGCTAGCATGTTAGCGGCTAGCTTTCCAGATACAGTAACTTGTCAGCTAGCTACGCAAGTAGTCATTAGCCATATTTCCATCCAAATGTATCGCAAACTTTAACATAATTTTGAGTAAATCAATGAAAAAAGCGAATGAATGCTTATTTCCATCCGCTACTGTTGTAAAAAAAAAAAAACTACAGGTAATGAACTTATTTTTAAAATACAAAAGTGTGAAATTATCAGTTATCTTACTGGTATCAGCCATGAAAGGCAGGTACTTATTGGTTATCATATCAGCTACAAAACAATCTGTGTGTGCATTCCCTTATTATAAACTTTTGTTCGCTTATTTTCTGCAATATTCCAAAATCCATTGGAAAAATCCTATTGACTTTTTGTTGAAGGAACCAGTTGTTAACTTGCAGTTGGCCTACAATATTTCACCCCTGCAGCACTCAAAAAAATAGCCTGGTTCCAGATCTCTGAATCACCACTCATATCTGATTAATGCACCCACTGACGGTTGCAGAGACTGTCCACTAATCTCCTCACCTCCACTGATGATAATACTCTAAACAAACTGTAATGCTGCAACTAACTTTGTGCATCTGTCTGCAGATCCCTCCTGTTGCCACCATGCTGCAGAGTTCTCGCCTTGCAAAGAAGCTTGTGACCAGGTATAAACACGCACAAACACACGCACACACACACACACACACACACAAACACACACACACACACACACACACACCCATACACACACACACACACACACACACTCACTCATACACACACGCAAGCCCGCTCCTCAGCCCATTATGGTCAGCCTATGAATAGAGGTTTTTGAAGGGGAGTGGTGTAAAGTTTTTTGTCTCTTGGCTCTTTGAAGTGCAGAATAAAAGTTCTGTCTCACCCTGTTTCAATTGGGAGCAGGTGATGCTCTCTCTCTCTCTCCCTCTCTTGGTCTGTCTGTCTCTCTCTCTCTCTCTCTCTCTCTCTCTCTCTCTCTGAAGCCTCCATGTCTTTCTTTATGGCAAAGAGACACAAAGGAGACGTAACAAAAAAAAAGCTTTTCCCTGCATGCAACAAACAGGCAGAGAGTTCAAACCTTCCTCCTGCGTTTGAAGTGGGGGGAACGCTGAAGAGGGAGGCTGGAAAAAACTTATTGTGCTCTTATTGGTTGACATCACCATTTTGGAAGCCAAAGAAAGAAAGAAAACACATAGAAAAAGACATGAAAAAATAGAAAAAAGATGAAAATTGACAAAAAAAAGTAGCTGAGAAATGGTAGGGACATCTCAAAAGTGGGAAAAAAAAGGATGAAAGAAAGTGATAAAGATGAAAAAGATGGAGGAGGAAAAACAATGGCTTTAAAACAGCCTTCAGAGTTTGTGGTTAAGGTCTTGAGTGTAAATGTGGGGGTGTGTTTCGGTGTATGGGTGTAGGGAATGGGTGTCAGGCACACGCTGTAATCACCAGGACCATTTTAGCTTTAATGGAAGCTGCCTTGTGCCTGGTTACACCCAGAAAATGAGCGGTTCTTCAAAGGCTGCGGTGGTTATATATAGAACCATAATGGCTCAAAAAATCTATTTTTTAATTTTCAACAGATTAATGAATCAGAAAAAAAATCCTAATGTAGTTCCAAGTTCGTTTGATTCTTCTGGTCTGGTGCATTCATAAGAGAAATAAAATAAGTAAATGTCAGCACCTGGCCAATAAAGTTTGGGTACTGTTTAGGGTTTGACAGTACAGATCACTCAGGGTCTAGGGTTTATCCATCTAGATATTTTTGGTGTGAGTTGCTGAGTTTTGGAGATGTCTGCCTTCTCTCAAATATAATGGAAATAGAAGGCACTGAGCTCAACTAGGCATGGGGCCGATCCGATCCAGTATCGGTATTGGGACCGATACCAGCGTAATTCACAGATCGGAATTTCCGGAGATATCCGATATCCATGAGCCATGTCTGCGTTAACGTTGTCTGCTGAAATGACTCCACAAGTGATTCCTGCCGGCCAGTCTGCTAGCTAGTATTGACATGACAATCAATTTGGAACCCTTACATATTTGTTTTCAGGATGGGATTTTTCCTGTTAACAGGATTTCCTGTTTTTCTGACTTCCTTTTCTGACCTTATGCTTACCTCAAGTTGCCTGAGAGGAGTTTATTTCAGCCTCATATAAAATCAACAATAATGATAATAATAATATTAAAGCAAACAGAGCTCTGGTATCGGAATAATTTTCTTTCTACAGAACTATGCCCATCAACCGTAGCTGAACGTAAGCTATCTCAGTGGTGCTAGGTGGGCTAGCTAACCCTACTGCCATTAATGTTTACATCCTGTACTGTGATGAGCATGAGCCTCTCGTCCCTGAGTAGATGCGCTTTCCTCTTTCCTCCCTGTAATACGTAGCAAGCACTGGTGCCAGAATACTTTCAGGTATTATGGTAACCTCTTCAACTCTACGCTGACAAATACATGCCGACATTACTGTCTTTCAGAGGCTGTAGCAGGCTCAGCTTTCAAGCTATAGTGAAGATACTGAAGACCTCCATTGGTAACAATCATGTCATGCTAGCTTGTCAAGAAAAGGGCTAAATAACACCCCAGTATTTTTGGCGATTGAAAAAAAAAGATTGAAAAAGTGGCATAGTCATTTTCAAAGGGATTCCTTGACCTCTGACCTCAAGATATGTGAATGAAAATGGGTTCTATGGGTACCTGTGAGTCTCCCCTTAAAAGACATTCTATGGGTACCTGTGAGTCTCCCCTTAAAAGACATGCCCATTTTATGCTAATCCCATGCAGTTTTTTGTATGCAGTATAAATGCGTTATTAAATATTTCAACATACTGGGGTCCAATGGACTGGTCCAGTATGTCAAAATGGTGTGGGAATTGCATAAATTGGGTATGACTGGAGAGCTGAGAAGTGGATTCCATGAGCCCAACATGGACAGAATATAAAAAAGGCATGTCACGATACCAGACATTTAGTAGTTGTTTCCAATACAGGTGAAATTTCACAATTGAACCTAGGTCCAATTTAGAGTAAAATAGACAGTAAAGCAGGGTATGCTTTAGGGCATGGCTATTTCATGATTGACAAGTCATTTCATTTTCAGTAAGTCTGTCCATCTTAACGCACTGAACTCAGATCAAACTGTCAAAATTTTGTCACTGCGCTTCTTGCCTAAAATCTTTTCAGAAACATGTTAAGCTGTAATACTCGAAGGCTGAGACTGAAAGGAAGATGAAGTTGTATTAGACCATCCTAAGTTGAATGCCCCCCACTTTAAAACTCATTCCGGCATCAGTTCCTACTTGAAACCGCTCACAGCAAGATCTGTGGCTTATCTTGATTTTGTACATCTTCATTCCAAATAACTGATTTTCTAGCTGCTCATGTGGGTTTTATTTTACAGATTGTTCTATTTATATGATTCCTAAATTTCCGCAGTTAACTTGGTGAGTAAAATATTCTAACTGAATGATGGTCGAAACTTTGGAGTCACAGGTTGTAAAAGTGGGCTTTATTAGCAATGTATAAGTCCTGTGAAGATCTGTTTGCACTAGTGCTGTCAAACGATTAAAATATTTAATCGCGATGAATCGCATTAATGTCATAGTTAACTCGCAATTAATGGCAATTAATCACACATTTTTATCTATTCTAAATGTCCCTTTAATATTTTTTGTCCCATTATTTTTTCTCGTTTTAATGCTCTTATCAACATGGAAAAGTGGATCAGCTTGCTTTGTGAAGATGTTTTTATTGAAAAATTATCCATTGTCGCCTGGCTTTGACAAGGGGGCGGAGAATTCACATCAGCAGTGTGCTTGGCCATCAAGTGGTATTTCAGACTGGACGTGCTGCAATGATAGTTTAGTTCACAACGACAAAACACACAGATCACTTTGGTCTTGTCAATGGAACCATTTGGCAACTTTTTAAAAGAAAACTTTCCATTCAGAATATTATTGGCATCCATTTCAGCGTCTCGTGCTCGCCATCCACTCAAAACGCAACGTCTACTACTCTTAAACAAGTGTGTGCGGCGTGCCTGTTGTTTTGTTTCCGGTCTAGCTAGATCCGGTGTGGTGTTGTAGTTTTTCTAACGTTACTAGTTGTTGCAACAGCATGTGAAAAAAACTACAAAGTGTGCTAGGCCAAAAAGAATGTTAATCTTGCGATAAAAAAATTGACGCCGTTAAAATGGGTTTGCGTTAACGCCGTTAATAATACGTTTAACTGACAGCACTAGTTTGCGCATGTGCTTTTCTTTAAAGTTTCTTTCTTTCTTTAGAGCCAACAAATCTATAAGTCTGAAGGATCTAATTGCAGCTGAACTCCACAGGAGTTCACTCTACAGTTTGACATACCTTCATACCTAGAGAAGGAACCTATGATCAGAATCAGCTGTTTTTGACTTTTGCTGTAATAAAAAACACAGACTCTTAGGCCTTCATGGCAAATGATTTGAAACTACTGCTGCGCCCAACTGTTTTTTCTTGGGCCCGGCCCTGGAGAAAGTCCATCAGTCTGCCAACCAGCACTTATTCACCTTTCATACAGACTAAGAGGGTCTTACAAATGGCCTCGGTTTTCAGAGTTGGTCTTTTGTTGCATCAGAGAGATTTCTTCTTTGATTATCTGCCAACAAAACACTGTCACTCCGTTTGGTGTTGTGTTTTTCCATCACTTCAGCTGGGATGTATGGGCATTTGTATAAGGAGTTGATCAAGGTCCAAAATTGACAGTGGTTTAAAAACAGAACAGAATTCTACAGTTGCAGTTTTCCTTTTTTAAGTGAAAGATAAGTGATAGAATAATGTAATGTTTTTGAGTTCAAATATCTTCATTTGGGGGCTTTTACAAGTAAATACTGATATGTGATTGTTTGTGATTAAAGGTCCAGTGTGTAACATTGAGGAGGATCTATTGTCAGAAATGGAATATAATATCCATAGGTATGTTTTCATTCGTGTATAATCACCTGAAAATAAGAATCGTTGTGTTTTTGTTAAGTTACCTTACAATTAGCCGTTTTGTCAGCACGGCAGTGCCCCGCTCTCACTGTGAGACCTGAATGCCCCGCAGTGAATGCTGCATTCAAGTGATGTTGGCATAATCAGAAAAACTCTTTCTGACTGGCAAAATTCAAGAACATCCCCTCATGTCGGAAAAGAACTTGTTAACTCTGTCATAATTTTGGTAGTTGCTGACTTGAATTGATATCCACAGTATTTTTCCACATGTTACACATAAACAATAGAAACATGAACTTAAAATGGCCGAAATAATGACTAGCAAACGTGGGAACAGGGAATTTCCGTCACACCGTGAATGCAGCACAGCGTGCTTACATTTTGAAACAGACAACATGGCGTCAATTGTGTGGGACTTTTTCAAAGTCTCTAAAGAAGACAGGTCGCTTGTTATTTGTAACAAATGTTCCAAGCAAGTTCCACGAGGAGGTAAAAGTAGCACAAGCTTCAATACGTCAAACCTGATAAGTCACCTGAAACATAGCCATTGCTTTAAATCTCTCTCTCTCTCTCTCCCTCTCTCTCTCAATTCAAGCCATCGCTTCGACAGAGTCTCTCTCTCTCCCTCTCTCTCTCCCCCTCTCTCTCTCTCAATTGAATTCAAATCAGCTTTATTGGCATGAATGTAAAACAGCAATATTGCCAAAGCTACAAATAAATTACATAAGAAAAATTTCATACATTTCATTAAATAAGTAAATAAAACTGTCTCTCTCTCTCTCTGTCTCGATAAAACAACTGAACCTCGTTTAAGGTATTCATTTGAATGGAACCATAAGCCAAAATCATTTCAACCTTAATTTTCTTGTTACTATGGAATGCACTTTTTCAGTCTAACTTGTGTCAGTGCATTATGCACATTTTATTTATTGTTATTGAGGAATGCACTTTTTCAGATTGTGTTTACATAGAAATGTTTGAATTTATCTTGTGTCAGTGCATCAATTTTCCATATAGGAATGTGTTGGAAGATACAAGTGAAAAGTCTTTTATCACATTCCTTAGAGGGGATAAAAAGTCACGCACTGTGACTGCAGACCATCAAGCATCTTTGGTATTGTTAATTTTCACAGGCAGTGTTTGGAATCACTGTAATGTCTAATAGCTGTGGAAGAAAAGAGATGATCCACAAGAAACATCCAGTCCTCCCAGCAGCCTGAGTGTGTGAAGCTGTAAATCTCACTCACTTGGTTTCATGACTTCACACTTCAGCCAGAGGCTGTTGGCAGTGGCTGCATTCTCCCAGGCTCTCGCCTTGTATGTTCACACAACACTTGGATAGATACACACCACAAACTTGGATGCCTTACTGATGTTTAAGTGAGCATATCTCAGAAGTGTTGGGACTGACTACATTATCCCACACATTCCCATGGCCTGAACACATTCCTCTATGTAGGAAAACATCATGGATAAAAGTGAACATAATATACTGTATACAGTGATCTTTGTCAGTACAATGACTCAATAATAGAGCCATTTTATTAGGGGGTATTGGGGGGGGGCGGGGGGGGGGGGGGGGAGGGGGGGGAGACCCCCCCCCCCCCCCCCCCCCCCCCCCCGTGAGCCGGGGGGCGGGCTGAGACGCTCGACGTGAACACGGATGACAGTATGAGGGGGTTAACTGGAAAATTTACTGTCCACTTCAAAGGTAAAAAAAGGGGGTTTTATAAAACTCCCAAGAGGGGGAAACAGCACCATTTCTATCAGGCGTAATCGGGGGGGGGGGGGGGGGGGGGGCCCCCCGGCGTTGGTTTTTCCCCCCGGCCCTGGGGGGGGCGGGCGCCCGCCCCAAACCCAACCCGGGGAGCGGGGGGGGGGCGGCGGGCCCCGGAGGAAAAAAGGGGGAAAAAAAAAAAGGGGAAAAAAAAAAAAAAAAAAGGGGGGGGGGGGGGGGAAGCTTTTGGGGTTGGAAGGAAAGGTGGACCACGGTCGAACAATGTCCTGAGGGATTCCATGTAGGGGGAAAAAGGGGGGGAACAAGAGTTTTGGAGTTTTTAAAAGAGAGGGGGAGTTGGGGGAGAGGAAAAAAAAGGAATTTAAAAGATCAACAATGGTGAGAATAGTGTATTCTTGGGTAGGGTCCAAAGTCCGATGTGGGACGGGCGGTGGAAGGGGTGGTCGTGGGGCTGTGGGGGATTTGGGGCACAGACGGGGCCAGCTCTGTGTCTGCTGGGCCCCAAACCGGGGTTCCGCTGGCGGATGGCAAGATCTTGGCGGCCCCGGAGGCGGGCGGGTCGGAAAAAAAAACCGGTTGGGGGGCCCTTCCCCGGGCGGGGTTTGGGGGGTTTTTTTTTTTCCCCCCCCCCCCCCCTCCCCCCCCCTCCCCCCCCCCCCCCAAAAAAAAGGGGGGGGGGGTTTTTTTTTTCCCCCCCCCCCCCCCGGGGGCGGCGGGGGGAAAGAGGATCCCTTTTTGCGGTTCCCCGCCCCCCGGGGGGGGGGGGGGGAAAAAAAAAAAAAAAAAAAAAAAAAAACCCCCCCCCCCCCCGGGGGAGGTTTCTCTTTCGGGGGAGGGGGGGGGCCCCCCCTTTTTTTTCCCCCCCCCCCAAGAAAGAAAAGCCAACCCCCCCCCACCAAACCCCCCCCCCCCCAAAAACCCCCCCCCCCCCCCCCCCCCCCCCCTCCCCACCACAACATTCCCCCCCCCCCCGGGGGAGGCGCGGGGGGAAAAGAAAAAACACCGGTTTTTCCTTTCTTTTGGGGGGGGAGGGAAAGTACACAACAAACCCCAAATACAAACCCCACCCACCACCCCAAAAAAAAAAAGGGGGGGGGGCACGGGGGAAGTACAGCCTTGGGCTAGAAGGCTGTTTCTGCTCGGGGACCGGCAAACGGTACTTTCACTGGGTGGTTTGGTCGGGGGCAGCTACTTGCTATAATTTTAATAAAGGACGGTAAAGTTGCGAACCCCAGGCGCTGCAGTGCTTGCAGTGGTTGGACGGCCAATCAGCCACGGCCTGAATCTTGGCTGGGTCGCTTTAACCTGCCCGCTCATTATAAACCCCAGGAAGAACGGATGCACGTGAACTCACACCTGGCTTCAAGGCTTGTTCTCAGGGTTTTGAGGACCTGCCGAACATGTGACGTGTTCCTCCTGAGACTGGGAAAGATGAGTTGTCATCTAAATAAACGAATAGGAACCTGTGCATGTCCCTGCGTATTGACTAAAGCCTGGAACACAGTGGCGCGTGGTGGCCAAACGGCATCCCGATATTAGTGGCCTGGGGGTGTTAAGGCGTTTGCCCCTCTGATCCTGACAGATGGTATGGTTGGGTTAATTTCAGAACACTTGGGCCTTATGAAGGGGTTATGCGGATCATGGGGGGGGGTCTTATTCTTAATGGTGATGTGTTAGCCCTCGATAGTATGAGGCGGGGGTCTGGTCTTTCTTGGTCACAAGAAGAAACCAGCCCCACGGGGAGAGGGTATTGCCCGCGTGGTCTATATTTTCCATGGCCTGCGTCGGTCTGGGAGGTTATAGGCGACTAGTTGGCAGAGGGACCAGGAAGCAGCTCAATAGCACAATCATATGGCCTTGGGAGGTGTGCGGCTCGATGTTTGCTGAAACCTCCAGGTGTGGATTCTACGGGACAGCGGATAGATCGGGGCTCAGGAGGCTTGGAAACAGTGGGAGATGACAAAACATGGCAGACTGGAGACAATGTGAATGACAGTGGGCGCTCCAACTAGGTGAACTGTAGACAGTCAATTGGGGGTTGTGGAGCTTAGCCAGGAAAACCTAATACTACGGGGCGTTGGGTGAGAATGACTGAACTGACTCCTCGGTGATTGCGAAGGATAGAGTGGGGAACGGTTTGTGGTATGTTGGCTGTTTTTCGTTGGATTAGGGTTGGTTGTCTGGGGTTTGACAGTGGGGATTCTTGCCTGAGACGAATGCTGAGTCATGAACTCTCCTCGGCACCGTCGAGGTGTGGGAATGGGTTTAATGCCAGCAGGGACGCATTTAATTGAGCGAAAGGGGGCTGAGGTGGGTGGCTTGGCTCACAAGTTACCATTTGGTGGCCTAATTTTGGGTGGGGGGCAGCAGAAGTGACCGTGCTGGCCACAATAGATGCATAAACCGGACCTAATCCGGCGTTGGGTTCGTGGGTGGGCGGGGGCCATGAGGCTCTCCGGGTCGGGATCTGGCTCGGGGTGTTTGGATGGGGCTGCTACTGGGGACCTACCGAGATGGTGGCTCTGGGTAGGCGGGAAGGAGGCTGTGGTGCCCCCTCCTCTCGCTGTCCTCACAGAGTTGTCGGCCAGTAGTGGATTAGTCATGGGCTGCGCGCTATCCTAGCCGCTACTCGTTTTTAACCTCTGACAGCCCATGCACGAACAGTTGTACGCCCTCTCCACCACTCGGCGCAAATCCTAACTCGACGGAGAACTGCTACGAACCTGATCCCTGCGAAGATTCTAACGCTTGCTGCCTCCTTGCCTTGCACAGGATGATCAAAACCCTTGTTCCTCAAACCGCTAAGGAGTCACAAACAGGAGTGCTTCTCCCACAGGCGGGCACTGAGCTGCTTTCCTGACAGTAGGCTATCAAAGCCACTTGGGCGCTATTGGCTGGGTAGCGGCTGTTGTTGGAAACTAGCGAGCACTGAAGCAGAAACCGCCCCACCCCCAACCCCAGCATACCGTTCGGTGTAGGAACGTGTGGTTCCGGGGGGGAGGTGCTGCGGCTGGTGGGAGGCGGGGGTGCTGCTTGTGGCGGTGGTGGGCTGTGGGGGGTGGAGACCTGATCGGTTGGATCCGGGCGGCCACACTACGGGGTCCTGGATGGTGCCACAATCTGTCGAGGACCTTTCGTGTTGGCCCTGTTGCCCTGGTAGGCCGTGCGCCGGACGGAGTCTGGGTCCGCTGGGTCCATGCTGGCCGATTGTTCTGACAGGGCTGGTGTTGGGACTGGACCCGGAGCAGACACCCAGACAGTATGGAAGGTTTAAAGGGGGTTTTATTCCGCACACGCACACACACAGGGGGATGAGGGGCGGCCAGAGAGGAACGGGTGGGTGGATGGCGGAGAGACCGGAGACACAGAGGCACAGGAGGCGGACACAGGAAGCCAAACAGCACAAGGGACCCTGGGGCACGGGGAGAAACGGTTAGACAGGGGACACGCACGGGAAACACAGAGAGCTTGATCGCTAACTAAATACTGAGGGAGCCACAGTTACCCCATAGGAACAATTGGGAAGAGAGGAAGTAAAAAAAACGGCGGGTGGGAGAATGGGCCGCACCCTGGCCCGGGAGGGGGGGAAGAGCAGGAGGGGAGCAGAGCCATGACAATTTGCCTGATTCTTTCGACCTAGAATCTGAAAGTGAATTGATTTAACCCTTCTAAACTTAGACCCCTTTTCCCTTCCTTTATTTACAGGCTTACAGCAGTCACTACATTTCGTGTGGACTCCAGTCAAAGACTTCGACTCGAGTCACAAACTTTAGACTCAGCAAAATAAAAAAAGATTTGCAACTCAACTTGGACTCCAACACCAAAGACTTGTGACATCACTTTGACTTGAGCCTTTTGACTTAAAAAAAATACTTGATTCCTTTGCCCTAGTCAAAAGATGTTATTTAAAAAGTGTGCCACCAGTCATTTAATTTCCCTTCATTTCCTTAAACAACTGACGTCAACGCCATTCACTCCCAGCAAGTCAACTTTTAATTCCACAGATCCAATTAGATTGAACTAATCAAGTTGCAGTAGAGAACCACAAAGAACTAACTTAGCATCAGTTTGAAATAATTATACCACAGGAGAAAAACTATTTCGTTTAAGTTCAAGAATTCAGCTTCAAACTTTGTTAAACTGAAAAATAGCATAATATGGCCATAATATTACTCTTTTGTTAAAATGGCACTACATTTGGTGAAGAGCACATTATGACTTCTTTAGGAAAACAAAGTTCAGGACTTTGGACTAGGACTTGACTAATTCCTTGAGTGCAAAGACCTGAACCCATCTCTGCCTTGTAGTCATGAGGGCTACACAATTATTCGAAAAAGGATCAAAATCGCAATAAGTGCAATACCAAATCACAGAAGCAACTTGTTTGATAAAGGCAAAATTTGTTAAGTTTAGTTTTTCAACACAAATATCTTGAAATCAGTGGATAGAGGAGAGTGCCAGTGTTCCAGCGACAAAGGAAATATGTTGATGGGACCGGATATTTATTTTATGAAGCCTTTTTATTTGTCATTTGGAACAAATTAATTGAGATTATTTCATAACTGTCATGCCTTACCTGTGGACTTAGCCTTGACTCCAACTGAGAAGACAGGTAGGGCTTTTTTCCACCAACATCTAGCTTTGAACAGTAACCAGCTGGAACCAAAAAATAGCAGGTTTTCCTATGGAACCAAAGTGGGCATGTCATATTGTACAGGTTACATCATTAATAGGTTACCTATTAATGATGGATCCGGTTACAATGGTTCCACCCAAAAGTGGTGGAAACGAGGGCTGGTTTACTAGATAGCTCAAAGGTTCCAAGAATCTTGAATGGAACCGGTTTGAGAATCAGAGCTTGTCTCCAGCGTGTTCTTTTTGATGCAAATTGTGTTCTTTGGGTTAAATTTTTGTATTTGGTTCCTTCAAAGCATAGTCTTAGAAGTTCATCATAGCTAGAAGATGACATTGTCGGCTGTTTCTTATCAAAATGTATTTAGGAAGTGTGAGTTAAGTTGTGCTTAGTTTCTCTCCTTATGTATCTTTTGGCTTTTTATGAAATAACTAGATACACCGATCAGCCATAACATTGTGAGCACTGACAGGTGAAGTGAATTACACTGATTATCTGGTTATCGTGGCTCCTGTCAGTGGGCGGGATATAGGCAGCAAGTGAACATTTTGTCCTCAAAATTGATGTGTTAGAACCAGGAAAAATGGGCAGCGTGAGGATTTGAGCGACTTTGACAAGGGCCACATTGTGATGGCTCGACGACTGGATCAGAGCATCTCCAAACCTGCAGCTCCTGTGGGGTGTTTCTGGTCTACAGTGGTCAGTACCTATCAGAAGTGCTTCAGGGAAGGAAAAGCGCTGAACCTGCTCATTGATGCACATGGGGAGTGTAGGCTGGCCCGTGTGGTACGATCCAACAGACGAGCTACTGTAGCTCAAATTGCTGAAAAAGTGAATGCTGGTTCTGATAGAATCATCTCATCTTTTGTACTACTGATGCAGCCAGGAGAGTTTCATATATATTCAAGCCTTGAAGTGCTCCAGCTTACATTGGGCATTGTGCTAGATCATCTTTGTATTGTTATCCTAAACTGCATTTGCTTTTTTTCCTAAGGTTTGCTTGTATGCGTGCTGCCTGTTCTGCTTCATTTGTTTGAATGTTTCATTCACTAAATTGTCACACAGGACTAAAAAGAAGACCTTCACAGTGCAGAGCTTGCAGTCCTGATATCTGAAATCCACAGACAAAAACAGATATAGAAGAGTCGGGGCTGTATTGGGAGACAGAAGCTACCTCCCACAACTGATAATGCTGTGTCCTTGCACAGTTGTACCTTGACAGAAACATTTTCTTAATCTGTGTAAATTGTTAAATGTGACTCTTTATTGCTTCTGTCTTGCAGCTCGCTACTATAAAGAGTGAGTCTCGTCTAAAGCATCTCCTCCAGAGGTTACCCGGTTACTGTCCAGAGTCGATGGTGAGTCCACTTCCTCTATTACAGCAAAACTATATTTACATGCACAAATAATGAATTGAAATTAATGCAGTGAGATTAAACATCCTGAACTGGGGCTCAACAGCTGTGTTGTATTGCACCAAGAAAGCTCTAAATGGAATCATATTGAACCTTTGGATTGCTGCTTTTTACTTTCTCTTTAAAATTGAATATAGTTTGGTTTAAGACCAATGGTTAAACAATTTCAAAGGTCAGCTACTACTGTTGATCTGAGCTAATGTCAACTACGTGTGCACTAACATTAATAATTAGCTAACAGTAAAGCAGCAAGTGCAGTTTACTGTAAAACAAACAGAGATTTGTGCCAGTGCCTGAATTTGATAAAAAATGTGACAATGCCCTAATTCTTCTAATACTCAGCAAAGCATCAAAGTAGTTATTCTTAGACAGTTATTTCCCAACTTTGGTTGTATATACCCCTCGGAAAAGTCCCATATCTTGATGACATCAGTTGTGGGTGTGCCTGTGCTCAACAGAGGTGGCAGTGCTGAATGAGAAGATTAAGAGTACTCATTTGGACTAAACTCAGACATTGGCTTGTGCAAAGTTAGTGTATTTTTTGAAGTAATGAGAGGAACGAAAAAAAAAAAGTGGCCAGTCATTAGTTGTGCATGGGAGGAGAGGGTTGGAGTTTGCCAGTTGCCAGTTCTAATTTGCTCGATAAAAGTATGTTATCAAGGGCTGCAAAAATTAAAACTGAAACTGCAAAAATCAGTATTAGTTTTAAACATGAATATGTTTTTCAAACGATAAATGGACCTGTACTTGTATAGCGCCTTTCTAGTCTTCCTACCACTCAGTGCTTTTACACTACATGCCACATTCACCCTTTCACACACATTCACTCAGCGATGGCAAAGTCCATCAAACAGAAACTAACACATTCATACACATTCACACAATTCGGGGTTCAGTATCTTGCTCAAGGAGACTTCGACACATGGCGGGAGAAGCCGGCGATTGAACCAACAACCTTCCGATTAGGGGACAAAGCGCTCTGCCTCTTCACCACAGCTGCATGGTGTTAATGTAATGTTCTGGTGTCTTTTTGTACTGATAACTTGGCCAGTGTTGAGATAACATTTGTACCAACTCTCTAATTAGACTTATACAGGAAGTGGGTGGTTGGTTGTGGTTAACAGAATGCTGGAGCACCTGGTTCAACCACACAATCTCCATCTCTCTCGCTCACACTCATCCACACACACACACACACACACACACACACACACACAGGGCTCAGTCCTTCCTCCCATCATGGCTAATTACAAAGCAGAGGGGCTGGTTTGGTGCTCGTCTCGTCTCTCTCCAAGCAGCCTATTAGAACCACACCAGTAATTAGACTTAGGCAGTCTTAAATGTGTCCTGATCTTATTCAGCTGAACAGATGCAAAAACACTCTCAGCTATTGACATTTACAGTACAAATACTATGCACATGTATGCTGTCACAAATGCACATTATTATTATCCACTAAACTTATTTGATGCCCAAAGTTCATCAAAATAGTGGTTCTTAAAATGAGGGATATATTCATCTGTAAAGTCTGTCTCATTCTCTCTCCGGCACTTGAGCTGAGTTATTCTAATTTCATTGGGCTCAAAGTCTTCTTTTTAAGTTTTTAATTACTTAAGTAAGTCTTTAATTTTGGACCCTGCCACCAAAGCTGATAAGGGACTTTAAGTGGGTCCTACCTTATTTAGAAGTCCCATCTTGGAAAGGACTGGAATCCAGTTTTAAGATCCACCGTGTTTAATATGTTACGTGTTGCATATTTCTTAATAAATTTGTGTTTAATTATGCCATACTGCGTTTAATTCACTCAAACATCTCTGAATATAATCCAGGCAGGTATTATGTTGTCAACACGAAGTAATGATGAAAGCAATTTAAATAATAACCACACATAACTGCGATTAGAAAGGCGTTAAACAAAATTGACAAAAAACTGCTACTGAAGGCAGGAGAGATATGCTGTGTTCATGGTGCCATCTGAAACCGGTGATAAAGCTTCACTATGGTAGATGGTAGAATTGGAATACCACATCTTTTGTCTGGTAAAAGGTTTATGTAATCTGAGTTAGTGGCTAAAATACAATTCAAAATTTCCACGACAGCATAGTTAATTTCCAGGATATTTTCTCATTTTAGTTCATTTCAAGGTGCTTCCATGACTGGAAAACTAGTGTCTAAATTTCCAGGTTTTCCAGATTTTGCAGGATGTGTGAGAACCCTGCCACTAGCTAATTTTCACCCCGGGTCCGCAAACAGGCTAATCTAGCCATGATAGTACAACATCCAGATTTCGTTCGTCCATATACCTATGCACACATTCTGTATGTTTCCACTTTATTCATCAGTATTTGAATCCAGGCCTTTTCTGGCCTGACAAAAACCAAACTGTGAGAGACTGGCTGTTGGTCTAATGTAAAGAGAGAAGATTGAATTCTTAATCATATAAAAAATTAAAAAATAACTGCTTTTATCAGACACTGACACACAAAGGCCCTCGCTCTCTGGGTAGACTGGAGGGCTTTCTGCTTTGGCTCATCTAAATTGCAGCATTATTCTTCCTGTCATGTTCTTGCCTTATTGGCCCCTGCTTCGTCACAAATTATGTTTATGCTTCATGTAAAGACGCTGTTACTCCTCGGCCTGCCTTGTAAATGATGCTGACGCCTGCTGACGGGAACCTTTGTTCCCCAGCCAAGAGAAACGGAGGGGTGTTAGCAGTGACGTGTATTTGCACAAATGACTGTCCTATAAAGCCTAAGAGCATGAAAGGGATTGTTTTCTGTTTCTACCACACTTCTATTTCCTTGTCTTTCTGTGCTGCTGTCCCTATTGGTGTCCCTTTGTCCCTTAGGCAGAGGAGACCGACAAGGTTGTTTGTGATGATTAATCCCACAACGTTTCACCACAAACCCAAGTGGAGTTTCATAGCATTCATATGTTTTCCTGTTTTTCAACACTGTTTTGATCCAAGGAATGTCATGTTTGTTCTGTGTAACTACTAACAGCTTCTTCACTGACTTTTCACATCTCTTCAACGTCTCAGTCGGTTGTTCAGTATATTTTTTTTTTGCTGACCAATTTTTTTCAAAGCCAAGGAATTACAAGATAATGAGCTTGTCCCCAACCCTAACCCCAAGAGTTTCTCATCATATGCCAGAAAATGATATGCTCGTATGTACATTAGACATTTTTAATGACATAAGGACTTCATATTATGAAGGACTAATGCGATACTTGCACTATCCACAGCTGTGGACGTGTACATACTCTTGTCCATGTGGAAGTTTCCATTGCACTCTGGCAGTGTGTTATTTGTGCTATGGACGAATCTACACCAAGCAGACTGGAAATCCACCTCGGTGGATCGAAATAAAATGGCCCTTGTTTATTATACAGCTTTGTTGAGTACTTAATTCTACCAAAGCGGAAGCAATACGTCATTTTTAAATCACTTAAATCATTTTAAAAATCAACATTTTGTGTCAAACTATTAATTTCTTTGGTAGCTGTGCAATAAGCTGGATAATGTACAGCAAGCAGGTCATTATTTTGTGTGACATTTTATTAAACATCAAGTGACATCTGGCGTTTCATCTCCTTTGTCTTCTAGAATGAACTCTGGTTGTGCATCAACTCTACACTTCCAGGTAAGAGAAGACACTATTATTAAACCCAGAATGCGTATTAATTCTGACTCTGATTCTATCCTAGAAGACCTCCATCGATGCGTTTACAGGAACAATGCTTCAAATGTTCAATGCTTCAAATGTTGAATGCTTGTATTGATGAACCCACTGAGAATTAACACCAGCTAGTCCATTTTGGTTTTCTAAATCTTATTTTGTTGTGTGAAAAATGATATAGATAGGCACACAGCTGTTTTTATTCTCATATTTATTCCAATATTAAAACTTGATGATATTATTTTAGAGGTTACATAAAATAGCTGTGCAGACAAACTAATGCTGCATTTCCAAGAGATGCTAGATGATGGTAAATTTTGAATTTGAAAAGGTCATTACACTTTGAAAATGAACCAAAGCGTACGGTGGTCATCACTGATGATTTATTGGCGAGTGTTGTGAAGAAAAACAATCCCATCCACTGTTGAAGTCTTCAGAGATGTCCTCCTCTCTGAAAAGATGCATATGACTGACCTCCCTTTTTTGACAACTCTGACAACTTTAATAACTCATTCCCCATGACTCGGGGAATATAAGGGCACAATGAAAATAGAGAAGTTAAATGAGCCCGAGGTCCAAGGTCCTGATGGGCTTGCAGACCTCTAGAGTCAAGTAGAGCCTTACAATGTAGTGGAGACGGCTTCAGACTGGAAGGTTTTTCTGCAGCGTTCCTAACAGGGTGACTAAACAGAATGCACAATAAATCCAAATGAGACAAATTGACTCTAGAACTAACATGGAACATGACATTCAACCCAAGCTGTATCTACTGTGTGTATCTGGTTGCATGAGTAGAGATGGTAGCAAGTGAAGCTGTTAAAGCTGTGAGTAGAGCAGACAGCAGGCAGTGGATCAAAGGCCTAAATCCTACTGCCTGTGCTTGGAACAAATCTACCTGTCAGTAGCCTAATAGCCTCCAGATTTGGAGGTATTGTTATTCTTACCTTTCTGTACCCTTTAAACACTTGCGTCTAGACAGCCTCAGGAGTCTGTAAAGATGGAACCAGTTAAGGAACAAGCGGCCATCAGATCCTCTCAGATGCTGAGATATCATCGATTCTCTGATGTTCACTGCATTCTAGCAGCTTTTTGGGATTCACTCTGTTGGTGTAACCAATTCAATTCAATTCAATTTCAATTCAATTCAATTCAGTTTTATTTGTATAGTGCCAATTCATAACAGAAGTTATCTCAGGTAACTTCAAATAGAGCAGGTTAGACCGTACTCCTCATAAAATTATTTACAGAGACCCAACAGCTCCCACCATGAGCAAGCATTTGGCGACGGCAGCAAGGAAAAACATAATTTTAAGAGTCAGAAACCTAGGACAGACCCCTCGGCTTTAGGTGGCTGGTCGTCTGCCTTGACCAATTGGGGTGTGAGAGAGAGATAGAGAAAGACAGAGAGAGAGAGACGACAACAACAACGATGGGGGACAATGAGCAGTGATTATAGTTATTATAGTATCTGTAGTAATAATAATAATAATAATAAGAAGAACAATAATATCAGTAATATTAGCAATGGCAGTCAAGCAGGACCATGGCAGGAGGCTCCACCAGGATCCATGAGTACCTGCGAGACGAGAAAGCACAAGAACTCCGGGGAAGAAGTGAAGTTAGAAACATGCGTTAATGGGACACGAATGTGTGCAGAAAGAAAGGGAGAGGATGAGAGGAGCTCAGTGCATCATGGGAAATCCCCTGGCAGTCTAGGCCTATAGCAGCATAACTAAGGGATGGTTCACGACTCACCTGATCCAGCCCTAACTATAAGCTTTATCAAAGAGGAATGTCTTAAGCCTACTCTTAAATGTGGAAAGGGTGTCTGCCTCCCGAACCAAAACTGGAAGCTGGTTCCACAGGAGAGGAGCTTGGTAGCTGAAGGCTCTGGCTCCTGTTTTTTCTGAGTTTAGCAGCAGAAAATTGCAGCTCATCCAGGTTTTTATGTCCTTAAGACATGCTTGTAATTTAGATAACTGATTAATTTCATTGGGCTTGATTGATAGACATAACTGGGTATCGTTTGCATAACAGGGAAATTTAATGGAGTGATTCCTAATAATGTTGCCTAAGGGAAGCATATATAAAGTGAATAGAATTGGTCCAAGCACAGAACCTTGTGGAATATGACTAACTTTAGTGTTTATGGAGGATTCATCGTTACGACCCGGCTCGTTTTGGAGAGCAGTAACATACAATTGAGATTGGAAATGAGATGGAATGCGACAATTGTCAGGTTCAGGTTAAAATCAGATGTTTAATTAACTAAGGAGAGTGCACTTGCACAAGGAAATATAACAAAAAGAGGCTATACAGGTGCTGACAAATAACTAGTAGACAAAATGAAGGTGACTGAATAACACTAAAGAAAAAAAAGAGATCAGCACCCATAAGCTTACAAAATAGTGAACAAAAAACAAACTAGCAGTTATTCTGCAACTTAAAAGGTCTCAAACAAAAGAGTGTCCAACTGTTGGTACACTATACAAACTAAACAAGTCACAAAGATTACAAAAGCACTGGCTGAAACCACCCAGACAACAGCCAGACAATACTAAGAAATACAAACACTCTAAACTAACACAATGGTGTGCAACCAACAGCGAGGCAAACTGATCACTGGTTCACAGCCACCCTGAACTGTGGACACACAAGCTATTTAACTGCAGCTGGGGTTGATTGGAGACTCCCGATTGGTAGCTTCGGTGGAATCACAGCCACACCAATCACAGATGCAAGGGAACAGCAACCAGGAAGTAGGCGTTCTTAGCTCCAGAAGGACCAATCGTCGGCAGGGAATCACACAGCCGGATTTGCATACCAGCAGAATCACTCAAGAAACACCACAATTAACACACACTTAACGGCAGCCAGCGGCGGCCCTAACAATGTGCACAAACTGAGTACGATCTGATAAATATGACTTAATCCAACTTGGTGCCGTTCCTTTAATACCAATTAGATGCTAAAGTCTCTGTAAAAGAATATCATGGTCAATGGTGTCAAATGCAGCACTAAGATCTAATAATACAAGTACAGAGACAAGTCCATTGTCAGAAGCAATCAGAAGGTCATTATTAACTTTAACCAGAGCTGTCTCTGTGCTATGATGAACTCTAAATCCTGACTGAAAATCCTCAAATAAACTATTGTTATGTAGAAAGTCACACAACTCTTTGGCGACTACTTTCTCCAGAATCTTAGAGAGGAAGGGGAGGTTAGATATCGGTCTATAGTTGGCTAAAACCCCTGGGTCAAGAGTGGACTTTTTAAGAAGGGGTTTAATTACAGCTACTTTAAAGGACTGTGGTACATATCCTGATAATAAAGAAAGATTAATCATATCCAGTAAAGAAGTGCCAATTAAGGGTACAACTTCTTTAAGCAGCCTAGTTGGGATCGGGTCTAATAGACAGGTTAATGGCTTTGATGTAGAAATTACTCAAGTTAATTGATGCAGCTCGATAGCAGAAAAACAGTCTAAATATATATCTGATAACCATGTCTCCTCAACATTCTAACTTCAATGAATGAGTACCTTCACTTCTCAGAATGCCTTAAAAAATCCAGTGGAACTTGCTAGCTCAACATGTAACACATTTGCTAGTGGAGGTGCAACGGTGCACAAAACCTATGGCTCGGTGTGGTTTGGGTACCACAGATAACATTTATTTTGAATGTAAATATTGGATGGCAGCTCTTCGTTCTTCTCACTGTAGCACATTGAAATGCTGGCATAAAGTAAGAGTCACAAAATGGCAGTTCTAGAACCAAGCTGTTGCTTATTTAATTATATTTTGACTAGACACCGAAACTTCTTCGAAATACTCTCACACTATGTGACGCTGTCTGTTTAGTCAGTTATCTGCAGGAATAAGACAAACACACTACCAAGCAATCAAATAGCTGTTGATGTTAGCCAGTCTTTATGAGGGATAAAGATGGAAGTGTGTAACATTTAGGAGGATCTATTATCAGAAATGGAATATAATATCCATAGGTATGTTTTCATTAGTGCTGTCAAACGATTAAAATATTTAATCGCGATTAATCGCATTAATGTCATAGTTAACTCGCAATTAATCACACATTTTTATCTATTCTAAATGTCCCTTGATTTCTTTTTGTCCCATTATTTTTTCTCATTTTAATGCTCTTATCAACATGGAAAAGTGGATCAGCTTGCTTTGTGAAGATGTTTTTATTGAAAAGTCATCCATTGTTGCCTGGCTTTGACAAGGGGGCGGAGAATTCACATCAATGCTTGGCCATCAAGTGGTATTTCAGACTGGACGTCCTGCGATGATAGCTCAGTTCACAACGACAAAACACACAGATCACTTTGGTCTTGTCAATGGAACCATTTGGCAACTTTTTAAAAGTAAACTTTTCATTCAGAATATTATTGGCATCCTTTTCGGCGTCTCGCGCTCGCCATCCACTCAAAACGTAACGTCTACTACTCTTAAACAAGTGTGTGCGGCGTGCCTGTTTTGTAGTTTTTCTAACGTTACTAGTTGTTGCAACAGCATGTGAAAAAAACTACAAAGTGTACTAGGACAAAAAGAATGTTTATCTCACGATAAAAAAATTGACAGCCTTAAAATGGGTTTGCGTTAATAACGCGTTTAACTGACAGCACTAGTTTTCATTAGTGTATAATCACCTGAAAATAAGAATTGTTGTGTTTTTGTTTCCTTAAAAAGAGCTGTTTTTTTTGTGAGGGAGCGGGTGGAGATTAAACC
Source organism: Dicentrarchus labrax (assembly GCF_905237075.1). NCBI lineage: Eukaryota > Metazoa > Chordata > Actinopteri > Moronidae > Dicentrarchus > Dicentrarchus labrax. The sequence continues at coordinate 2,423,788 of NW_026136709.1, forward strand.
AACTGTATTTATTGGAAAAGTATTTGTAGAACAGCCTCAGAATTGAGCTTCAGAGCAATGTTTCAGTAAGAGAAATATTTTAGATAAAAGTTGCTATATTTATTGTTTATAAGATAATGGATACTGACAAATTTAAAAAAAGGAAAGTTTCCATACAGGATACTTGTTTCAGCCAACTTTTGGGGAAATACTTTTTAGGATTAGAATATGTTTTAGGATTCGGAAATGGACTGAAAACAAAATAGTTAATAATGATAATTAAATCATGAACTGTCAAGCTAACCTCCATAAACACATCATATGGTTGATTCTGTGGTGTTTGATATGTCTCCAGGAGTATCCAGGAAGTCAGACGGCTGGGTGGGACTGGGCTGCTGTGAGCTGGCTATCTCAACTGAGTGCCGCAGGGAATGCAGACAGGTGAGGTCTATTCCAGCTTTATTTTTTAAGAATGACTGACCTAATGTTACCGTTATTCATGTTTAGGTTAGGTTCCCCTACGCTGTGTTTTTTGTTCTGTGTTCATGACAGACTTAACCTGCTTTCATTTGATTTCCCTTTCCCATATAGGCATCATCTAAAAATGACATAACAAAAGTATGCAAAAAGGTCACAGAGGTAAGTCTAAGAGTTTTAGAAAACTATGATTAATTCATTAGTTGCATGTTAACTGGTTTTGTCAATCCAAATGATATTACTATATTATTATTATATATTACTACCACTATTCGTCATACTTGTACTTCCTCTAGCATACATTTCTCCAGCAGTGGTGCTACTACCACTATAGCTACCACTTTCAAACATACAATACTAGTAGATATTTTAGATCTGTGATATTCATGTACCATTTTCTTTGTGTTTATTCAGGTGGTACAGCTCATTACTGGTTACTTAGTGCTCTCTGATAGGATTATACAGCTACTTACACAGGGTTACAAACCCAACAATATGAATTGTAATTTTGAGAGAGGCTCTTTAACATAGTTTAAGTTTTTCTTCTTATTCATATTAAAGCTGCAGTAGGTAACTTCTGTGAAAATATATGAGATTTTTCTGGCTCATTCTAGTGCTATTAATGGTTTTTGCTAGAATCCACTTTGTGCCATTTGGAGCATTAGAAAAAATCAGAAGAACATGCTTTTTTCACAGATTATCTGTCTCATGTACTACTGTCAGGACAGAGTGAAAAATAGTTTCAGCAAATATGACAAAAAATAAAGTTTTATAGAAATTACATACTGCAGCTTTAATGAAAAGAGAGAGAGGTGGGAAAGATTAATCTGAAGGGTCGCAATATGGTTAAAGGAATCAGAAAGATTCAAATGAACATATTTCTGCTGCACATATGTATGTTTTATGAATGAATTTTTAATGACTTTTTATCACAGATTTGCATTTTTCCTGTTACTGCTGGATACTTTCTTACTAAGTATTTTCAAACCTATACTAATCCCTCAGATAAAACAATCTAAGAAGGAAAAGTCACATTTTGGTTGAACTGCTCATGATTCAAAAATGTCAGGAGCTGCTGAGATAGACTTATGCTTTTTGTTAGTATGCTTTTTGTATTATAAAGTGTTAAAATAGTGAGTTCAGTATCACCACAGCTTTTCTCCTTTCCTTCTAGAACTCCCTCTACAGCTGCATCACCAAAAATGAAAGTAAGTTGTTAGTCACACAGACATACACAAGATGAACAGCGAAGAAGCCAACAATTGCAAACACTGATCTCATCTCTCCATCCAGCCAATAAATAAATAAACCCTCAAGCACACCACTATCTTCTAGGACCAATAGACGGGCCTGTTTGTGTTCTTTCTCTGTTCTCATTCTTGCACCGTGTCACACATACTGTAAATACACAACATGCACACACACACATAGCAGAGTGGTGTTGTTTGCCTGGCAGGATGTGAGGTCAGTATGAGAGGACTGAATTCCGCCTACAGCACACAGGTCCAGTCACAGTTAATGAGTCAATATGTAGGACCAAAAATCAAGTAAGCACTTTTTAAAGCTGCAGAAAGTACCTTTGATGAAAATAACTTTTTGTCATATTTGCTAAAACGTTCACTATATCCTGACAGTAGTAGAAGAGACAGATAATCTGTGCTCCTGATGGGAGCTGAGAAAGATGATTGTTAAGTCTCATTCCAAGGTCGTAAAATACTGCTTAGGTTGGTGGCTTGAAAGCATCAGTATCTGACAACCTGGGAATGAAACTCAAGAATCTAACTATGTTTCAAAGCTCTGATTGGTTGTTTTTGTTCAAGCCCCGTGGATTATTTTTTTTTTTTTCAAGAATGCACTAGGAGGAGCCAGAGGAACCTGTTTTTTCACAGATTATCTGTCTCATGTTCTACTGTCAGGATAAAGTGAAAGTTTCAGCAAGTTACCTACTGCACCTTTAACACATATCAGAATATATATCAATAAACAGGTAAGTGAAATTATGAAATGCTGAAATTACTGAGAATAAAAGTGTTAATTTTGTTTTTGTTTTTTGTCGTCTATTTTAGATTAGGTCTTAGTCGTAGTCTTTAGAAGAAAATGCTTATTTGTTTTGGTCACTATTTTTGTGCTTAACAGTTTTAGTCTAGTTTCAATCAACATTACATTTTAGTGTAAAATAATGTAAATAATGTAATATATTTATTTTATCCCTTGGGGGAATTTCAACACACAGGGGAATGTAGTACAAAGAATAAAGAAAACAAAATACAATACATTACAATGAAAAATACAGGAACAATATATACAATGTATACAGTAAAGTGATTAAGTTATGCTAACAGGAATTAAATAAAGGTGACAATAGGCTATTAGATTGGACCAATGATGAAGATTTTTTTTTTTTTTCACTCACACACAACTTAAGCCGATTACTCACAAAAGCTCTGGTGTCTATTTAAGTATTTAACCTGTGTGTGTTCCTCCAGTGGGCTCCACATGCTGCAGCTACGCAGGGCGTCACACCACCTGCAGGGAGTACTGCCAGGCCATCTTCAGGACTGACTCCACCCCCACTGTGTCGCAGATCAACGCTGTCAGAGAGTACTGTCAGAGTCACAGCGCTCAGCTGCTCAGCTGCGTCAGCAACTTCACCAAGTCTTACCCCATACGCAGCCCGATAGACAGTGAGTCCATCCACAGCCCACTCTCCTGCTGCTTCCTGCTGTCAAATACACAGCCATTTTTATTATGCTATTAGTCTAGGTTTACCAGCTCCGAAAACAATGTTTGTTCTTGTTGTATTTCTTTATTTATGTTATAGGGGACAACACACATTAATTAACATGAGCACTTGAGTTATCATGTAAATGTGCCAGATTATAAAGTATTGGCATATAAGAAAATATTTTTAAAAAACATACAAAAGCATAATCACAGACAAATATTAAAACAATGACATAACCATATGACATGTATAAGATTTTAAAGGAAACACACAGAAGAACATAAGCACAGACAATTAGTAAAACAATGACAGAAACACTACGCCAGATTATGACATTATATTTGATTCTCCAGTAACTACTATTAACCTTACCCTAACTACAGTGGCTGCAAACACACGCGAGAAATTCAAACAACTTAATCTAGAGCCAGTATTTGGTTCATCTGTTCTGGGCTACTGCATCAACATGACGGACTCCATGGAAGCTGACCCACACTCATTGTAAAACCAGAGAAGTTAATTTAACTAAAAAAAATTGTTGAAACTGATTACATCGAAAAGTTTAAGTAAAACTAACTTAATTTTGTAGGCTAAAACATTCTTGATCAAACTATAGTAATCGTGAGTGACACTGACTTCATTTTGATATTTTTATTTGTACTACGAAAACAACATACCTAGTAAAAATAATTAAATAACATAATCAACAACTAACTTAATCAAAAATTAAGTTTGTGTCACCTAAAATTACTAGTAAAAGCTGCTTCATGAAGAATCCTTTTTAACTTCCAAAATGTAGTTGTGTTTGATGTAATCCGTTTCAACAATTTGTTTTTGTTGAAATAATGTATTGCATTACAGTGCTCTCTGTAGATAGACTATTATTACAATCGGGTGATTTTACAATAATTAAAACATACCTATGAATATTATATTCCATTTCTGCCAATGGATCCTACTGAATATTACACACTGGACCTTTAACTCCGACTGCTATTGCCCATACAGTTGTTTGACTGTGGTTTATAATTATTATATTTTGTCATTACTCTATACAAGTATAGTCCAACCCGTCATCCTCTACTGTTCAACCTGCTTTTACAACATGTTAACTGCCTCAAATAGGAACACACTGACACGCATTACACACCACGCTTCCAAAATCAATGGTCTCCCCATTCCCAACCTCTCAGACCTCAACGATACAGCCATTACACGCAGAGCGCTCAGTATAGCACACGACCCCAGCCACCACAACTCATCATTCGTACTGCTACCATCTCGACGCAGATACAGGACCCTGGCCTGTAAACGTGCTCGCTATGGCAGGAGTTTTGTACCTTCTGCCATAGCATCTCTAAACAAGGCACCCCGGTAACCACCTTGGGTGGGTGCTACGCACAGGACAGGGAGGGTTACATGGGAGGGTTAAGTGTGGTTAAATGTGCTAAATGTGCTGCATTGAGTGTTGTTATGTCGTGGTGTCCCTATGTATTTTTGTATCTGTGTATGTATGTCTAAAAGCTATGTACAGACTGCGGTGACAAATTTCCTGTGAAGGACAATAAAGTATCTATCTATGTATCTATTGCTCCTTTGGACAGATCCATTCAGACATCTTACAAGTGTTCTGCATTGTCCATCTTTCCTTTTTGATGTAATGTTCCCTCAATCCATCCCTACTCATTCAGTCTGTCTGTCATGATTGATTCACTTCACTTGGGAAAGACAGTTGATGGGAGCCTCCTGCTGGAAAGCACTGTTCACCTTGTCAGCCACAGAATTACAGACACTCTTAATAGATTGTTACTTTCCACATGGAAGCAGGAGAGTGCTACATGGATCAAATCTTCCATTGCAGTGTATATCATTTTCAATGTTGGGGGCCATCATGATATAGTACATTTTCCAGCACTTATCAGTCCATCCTCCCCTTCCAGGTCTGTACTGCTGTGACCGGGCGGAGGCGACCCACTGCCAGGTGGCTTGCCGGCGGATCCTTCGCACCATGAGCACGGAGCACGAGATCATGGAGGGTTTGATCGAGGAGTGCGGCTCCCAGCCTCTCCCTCAGGAACCTATGTGGCAGTGCTTTCTGGGCAGCGCCCACCCTCCTTCCCCGCCTGAAGAAGACCTCCCCCATCCCGCCAAGATGGACTGTGCCAAGCTGCACTGCTGCTCCAAGGCTAACACCTCACTCTGCAGGTACATGGCACCCACCCCCCCTATGGCTTAGTGGGAGTCACATTTATGTCATATATTCTGAGTGCAGGTTGAGGTGAAATGTGTTTTCTTGTTATAACCTGGCTGTGCTGGGCTCTGACAGGGACATGTGCCAGGAGATCAGCACTAACTGGGGCAGCCAGACATGGCAGGACTTTGACCAGCTCTGTGAGTACAACCCGGTGGAGACGGAGCTCATCAACTGCCTGTCAGATGTCAGAGAGCCCTGCCAGCTGGGCTGCAAGGATCTGGCCTACTGCACCAACTTCAACAACAGGTTAGACTCCTTCATTGAGGCATGCTTCCCTTCTCAGTATTTTATTCACTGATGATATTTTGACATTATTTTGTCATTCTGGTGTTCACGATCACAGAGCCAATCTGCGATGCAGACGTAACATCATAAAGCGGTGTTTAGACAGATGTCAGTGTCTCCTCAACCTATTGACTGACTTTTCAGCTGCTTTCATCTTTTAAATTTCAACTGTTAGTTTATTTACTTCCAGTGCTTAAAGATCAATTAATTTACTGCATACAGGACTTGAACTTGAAACCAAAATGACTAATGCTGTCAGCCATTTCACTTTATTTTAACTGCTTTTAACAGCTTTCACTTGTAACACAAGCAGACACTTCAGGTCCTTTCAGTGGTTTCATTTCAACTTCAAACAATTTTAGTACTTCATCTGAACTGCAACTCCCATTCTACATTTCACATGCAAAGAATTAACATTTTACAGTATTTATACATGCAATCAGCACAAGATAGACGCTTACAGTTTTTTGTAGCCTTTTCTACTTTTATCAACTTATTTGTATCATCAAACTCATTGCTTAACCCTCTAACTGTGCTTGTGAACATCTGTGTGAAAATGCATCGTTTGGAGCCTGAGGGAAAGAAAGAGGCAGAGAGGGAAAACAAGAGACAGATTTATATTGAACCCGGTGTGACCCTGGAGTTATCAGAACCACAGCATGTTTTACACACTGTCTACAGATGGGGCCAAAGGCCAAATGGAACAGCTTCAAAGGCTGCACTGGGAAGTCACACTAACACACACACATCAAAACAAACTCAAATATACTTCACACATACTGCAGGTCACCTGGTGAGTGAGGCAACCACAAAAGCTCACAGCCGCTTCATACTGACAATTTTATCACACAGTTCAATTAGACTGGAGTATCAAACATTTTAAGTAGAACATTTAAAATGTTAGTTTGTTGGAACATTGTGTTAATTACAATTAAAGCAGCTACAAGGAGCTTGCATTTTATGTTGATTCTGGATCAAAATGGATGGATAACAGATATTCGTTGCAAGACTTCCTCTGCAGTCTGTTTGGCAACTTGATATGCAAGAATGACGACAAAGACTCTTTGTCTCTATCTCTATAATAATCTCTATAAACGTATGTATTAATTTTCTAGGAAATAAATCATTGTCAGATGACAGCCAATAGGTTCCGAGATTGCATTTCGGCCAATGTGTCCCACCTCTTGTCCACACAGACTGTTTACCTGCTTGCAACCAAAGCCCGCACCAATGTGATTTGGTCAGTACAATCGGACTACAAACGGAAACTAGAACAAAGCTCAAACAAAGCTCTCAAAGTGAACGGCATTATGAGTGCATAAGAGTCTCCCTCTGATGTATTTGAACGTGTTGTTGGATTTAATCCTAAACTGCCTGTTATAGGTCACAAAGAAAGTCATTTGACAAATTGTAGTTTCAGATCATGATGGCATGGAGCTCATGCTGTGGCATTGTGGGATTTGATGTTCAGGCAAACAAACTGTGTGTAAGTTTCCATTGATGGTCTCCAGGAGAGCCTTGTATGGGTTTCTCCTCCCCCGAGGGGTTCAAACGCTGGGCTGTGTAGCCGGGAGCAGCGTGGAAGACAAACATTGGTCTGGAGGTGGCAGAGCATGGGGCTAATAACTGTGTGTCTGTCTTTCTGTCTCTCTGTGGGTGTAAGGCAAACAAAAGTTCTTAAACCTTAAATTAGAAACAAATTCCTAAACCCATTGTGCCAACCCTGATCAAGAGGACTGTGTCCAAAACTCACTCACATAGTCATCAATTCATTCTTTCAATCATTCAATCATTAATGCTTTATTTCACTAATGGTTCGCCTGTCTACCCTCTAGAGTTTGTTATCAGCTATTGTAGTATTCTTTGACAGAACACTGAGTGAATAGTCACTCTCTACCTCTGAATGATGGGAGATCTAACCTCACAGAGACTGAAGTAATGGTGCATTTGGACAGTTGCCCTCAAACAGTCTTATAATTGGGGATACTAGGAGGCTTCTTATGCTTGAAATGAATGTTTGTACAGGGTATTGTGTCACCATGTGTAAGGCAAAAGTGGTTTAGAGTGTACAGGGCCTCAGATCATAGCCTCCCTCTGTCTGTTTTAATCACACAACAACAAGCACAAAGCAGTAGGTCTGAGCACACAGACTGTGAGCAGCAGCGCAAAGTGCGAAAAGGGCTGTGTAAAGCCAATCTCTGTGACACATGACAACAGTCACTTAACAAATGGAAGAACCATTCTTCAGGAAGTCTTCAGTGTCTTTTGTTTGTCTTTGAAGTCTTGATGCAATGAATCATACAAATTGGGATAAAAGCATACACTTTCAGGGCCTGTTCTCACAAATAAGTTTTTCTCGAATCCGGATAAATACTTTATCGTATCGGCCTCGCGTCCAGACGGATACGGCGTTTTCGGGGTGTGAAAACTGTATTTTTTGGAAACCATTCCCAGAGTGGGAAAATCCGAAAACGCCGGATTGCCCGGAGTCGTCTGGACGGCGATAATGGATTAGCCCTGCCTCTCTAGAAGCGTCATAACAACAACAACAATGGCGGACTACTACTACTTGTTTGTAAACAGCGCATGCTCCATGGCTTCTCTTCCGGTTTTAGTGTAGTGTGTGGCGGCGTCACAGCACCACATACAGGCCTGGCATATGTACTACAGCGTTTTGGGTTGTTTCAGTGAATCCGTGTGGACGCAGATATTTCTGGAAACGACTTTTACTGTTACGGATTTTTTTCAAAACAACATCGTATTGGGTGAGGCCGCGTATTCGTGAAGACAGGCCCTCAGAAAGTCTCTCTTTGGAGACATTCATAGTATTGCAAGATTGAAACAGAGAGAAAAAGTACCTTCACACCTCCACCCACCTGGCCAGTCACTGCTTGAAGTGGGTGCCTTTGTGGGATTCAGACGCTGTTCAACAAACTGACAAGCACTCCACATCTGGAGCACACTGAACTCATAATGGAAAACTGGGAAAACATTTACATTTGGCTTCATCACATGATGTACACTTGACACAAATTGTGCCAGGTTAATGGAGAATCTATTTATATTTATCAAATATATTAGAACATGTAATATGCTGCAAACAATAGCATACAGTTTATGTGTGGCCTATCTACACGCTGTAGCCTGCAAAGAATGGGTACGTTTGTTGTCTTGGTGGTAGTGCTAGCATCCAGGACCAGTACTGGGCTGTGAGGCAATTTTTACGTAGTGTCCACAGTCAGTATTGCAGCTCACATGACACCCTTGGGCCCGAAATGAGTCTGAGCATCACAAACACTTAGATATGATACATGTCACACACTTGTTATCACAAGTATAATCACAATTACCATCTGCTCCAACAAAAATGAAACATATCAAACTATCGTTGGTACAAATTTGGTTACATTTTGGTATCCGGTTCTCTCATTTAAGAGGATCAATTGGCAGAAATGGACTGTCTTGTTTCTACAGTAGCCCAGAACAGACAAACCAAACACTGGCTGTAGAGAGGACTTGTACTCGTATACACTTCACAGCCTGTTCTGATTCCTAGCTTGTCAAATACTGATGCCAGTGATGTTCAGTTACTTGCAATCTGCAACTTCACTGCTAGATGCCACTTAATCCTACACAATGGACCTTTAATACATACACTGTATATACAGTATAGCATGACTGTCTAATGCTGCCCATAGAGACGGATATGTTGGAAATTCTCTAATTGTACACTTTTAGACTAATCACAGTACAAATGGTGCTTCTTTTATTGTTGTCTTACATGCTTTAAGTTATGCATGTAAGTGTGTGTACTCGAATAGATGTGGGCATGATGCATACATTTGACCAGTAGCGGTTTTGGGCATGGCGCTCGAAGGGGGTCTCGCCCAGGGTGTCATTCAAGATAGAACTGCATTGCATTTGGCCATATGTCTACCATATTTGTTTTGTTGTGAGACATAAACATGCAGATAGTGAAAACAAATTTCCCTCCTGGACAATAAAGGCTATCTGTTTATCTAGATAGTAATGCAGTGCAATGCAACATTGTCAACAGTACAAGCAGATGTAATGTGTTAACAATTTGATTTTCATACCTCATTGGAAATCAATAAAAATAAATTGCTGCCTTGAAGGAAGGCAAAACAAAATAGAACAGTAAAGTTGTGATAGATGGGTTTTGTTCTTCTAAGCCTGAAAAAAAGGAACTGTTCCTTTGGAATTTTATTTGAAACAAAGATGAAGAACCCTGATTGTATGCGCTGCAGCAGGCCTGACTGAACTGCCATCCTCCATTACTGAAGTAGGGAAAGAGCTCTAGTGAGTTGCCATTAGTAAGAATTAGCTGATTGCCACATTTAACTTTGGTTCTGGAGGAAAACCACCATTTTGGGCTTAAATGAAGTTAAGCATCCAGGGTTTTACACAGGGTTTTACACACACACACACGCACGCACGCACGCACGCACGCACACACACACACACACACACACACACACACACACGGACACACAGTTGCTTCAAGATAAAAAAAGCATCCACTCATCAGCAGCAAATGATGGAACCACACCCAGGACTTTTGCCTGGAACCTTCTCCCTTTAAACCACCAATTAGCTGACTCACTTGAGACCAAACCCACCAATCAGACATCAAAGACACTTCCTGGTGCAGTCGAAGGGGAAACATAGTCCTCACATTACCCAGAGGGACTTGAGCTCCCTCTGTAAGGCCTGCAGAGCAGACGGCTACAAGGCTACAGTTTCCAGCAGACCTCGTCCTGCAAACAGCCGGAATGCTGCTTTTGTTCTGAGCACATATTTGTAAATCATTTCATATCATTTTTCATTTTTTAAATAGAAACCAACTTTTATTTCACATGTCCACAGACCGACGGAGCTCTTCCGTAGCTGTAACGTACAGTCAGACCAGGGCGCCATGAACGACATCAAGCTGTGGTCCAATGGGACAATCAAGATGCCCTTCATGAACATCCCCGTGCTGGACATCAGGAAGTGTCTGCCGGACATGTGGAAGGCCGTGGCCTGTTCCCTGCAGATCAAACCCTGCCACAGCAAGTCCAGAGGGAGTGTCATATGCAAGTATGTGTACTACTACCATTGTACAAGTGACAAGTTACTACCCAGTAGTAACTGACCTATGACCAATGTTGACAGATATTTTGACTTGTCAAACACAGGGATCATTAGTTGTTGCATTACATTCCAAAAGTTGCTGGAGTGAAGGCGTCATTAATGCTCTTACACCTGCTGTGACAAGTCAAAATGTCTGTTGTTCATTCACCCATAAAGAAACAAAAGTACTCTGATGCTGGCTGTCAAGGTTATTGCTAGATTCAAGCTAGCCAGATTTACTCAGCTAACCAAAATGAAAAGATAAACCCCATTCTGATTGGATTTAGTTTAGTAGGGTGTTTTTAACATCACCTCTGCTGGTCAGTAAAATTGTATGGCTAATGTTGTCACCCTCCTCCCAAAAAATACAGCCAAAATTACATGTACCTACTATTCTTCTGCAAACTTGCTGGTCCTTGTATTGTATTTTAAAGTGGATCTCTGAGATTTCTCCGCAGGAAAAACCACTTGTCCTTTTTTTTGTGCAAATGTAGAAGGTCCAAAGTTGTTTTCGCTAATCTGGAAACATGCTAAAACCAGCATATAGGCCAGTTTGGGAACCAATATCATGACAGAAAAAAATTAAAGCCATCATGAGAGATAGACCCTGTAGAAGCTCCTCAACTGGGCTGTTATAATCTGCTACAGGCAGGTAGGTTGAGGTTCCCCTGTGATAGACAGATGGTTGATCTAATCCCCTGCCTTCCCTGACCTGACCTGCACAGTTACTTTTCTTTCAAGCCTATATTTGTTTAAATTTTTTTATTAGTAGTTCCTGTTTTCAATGTACTTCATTAATGTCCAGGCAACTTTCACTGGATAAAATGTAGTTCATGTTCTTGATTATGTCATTTGAATAAAATTCTACATGACCTTTTTGTTATTAGCCTCCACAATAAAAAAATACCAAATGGTAGCATAATAGAAAAAGTTTGGCAAACCCCTGCAATAACCAATAACTATTACCTTTAACCATTATCTATAGTTACAATAGGCATTTACCACAAGATTCAACTGCAAATCTGCAGCATGTCAGGTCTGGTAGCAGAGAAAACCTTTCATTCCACATAGATGGCTCCTTTGAGTTTTTAAGCAGACTGTGTTTGTGAGCAGACAATGTTTTTGTATATTTGTCAAATGCTTCTGAGTGCAAAGACGTATCCCTACTTCCTTTTGTAATGCGTCTGTGTACAAGCAAAAGCAGACTAGAAAGCAACAAAGCAGCTTTCTCCAGGAGGAATCTAGCAGAGGAAAACTTCTCTAATCCCGGTCCCGACCTGGTTTCTTTAATCTGGGTAAATCTGGGTTAAATTGCATGCAGTGCATACCCCAACATCAAAATTTGTGTGCAGGTGATACGCTAGTCCTTCCCATTAACTTCTGTAGCTTTTGGACGTGCAGGAACATTTAAGGAAGAACCCTTTGTCATCATGGTAACATGTAAAGCGTCGCAGTTTGGCTTGCTTAGGTTTAGGGAAAGATCATAACCTAAATTAAATATGTATCGTAAATTAACTTACTCTTTGCTCCTTACTGGCATCTTGATTTCCCGGTTAATGTCCTGTTAAGGTTCTCACCCATCCTGGAAAATCTGGAAAACCTGGAAACAATAAAAAATATTCAAATGACCAAATATCCTGAAAATAATAATGTTGTCCTGGAAAATTTTATTTTAGCCCCTCACTTAGATTATGTAAGCCTAGCTTTGTATTTTGTTTGAAACTCTAGTGTTGGTAGGATAAACTGCGCAGTATGACACTTCAAAGTGGGTTTACCAGATGCAAAGCAGACAGAAAAATTCCCCTTTTTAATTTCTGCTCCTAGTGAAGAGCTGTTCACTCCCCTTGCAGCAGCCTATGGGCATCAAATCTATGTTGGAAATGCTGCAGATAGTCACAGCTACATACATACAGCTTAAATTCAAATTTACATTTGTTGTTGTGGTTGATAATTGTTAATCGTCCTATGCATCAAACACTTTGTTCCTCTTCTTTTAATTGGCTAAGTGAGAACTGATTTGAACTGTCATTTGTGCTCATGTATTGTAAAGAAAAACTCCTGAAAAAGGATTTCTTAAAAAGAGTGTGAACCCTGCCTGTGCTTGTCTGACCCATCAATTCCAGCCCAATCACCTCCTCCATACGCAGACTTTGTCGCTCGCACAGTATGGTTTGGTGTATCACCAGCATGCAAAATGGGACTTTGGCATATGCGCTGCACACAAGTGAGGCTGGGCTGCTAATCCCCTACCAGATTAAAACAGGTTTCTCATTCACGTGAGGTTGGAAAAAATCAGATTTATGCAAAAAGCCAACAGTAAAGTGGTTGCTTTAAAGTACAAACAGAGTTTTCCAAATTCTAGATTAAATCCAGCATCACGACAAGATGCAACATGATTATTTTTTGCTCACTACTGAAGACTTATTTTATGGATTTGGTTTGGTGTAATGTCTCTTAATTATTTGTCTTCAGCATAAATTTTGTGGTAATTTTTTTGGCATGTGTCTCTGTTTACCATTAATTACATGGTTTTCCCCAAAGGCACGAATTCAGTTTTCCCTCTGTCATTCCTCTCCTCCTCTCCATTCCCTCTCCTCGGCCCGTGCAGAATTAAAGCTGTGCAGTCAGTAATGAGTGATGAGAACATAAATCCATGTGCCTTGAATTTGATGGGCAGGTGGAGGCCCCGCCCTTCTCCCAGGATCTGCTGTGTCATGTCTGGAGTTTGTGTACCATTGTGTGTGTGCATACTGCATAACAGCATTCCGCCCCTTGGGCTGTAATGTCTTGTTCAGTCATTTGTCAGGTACAACCTTCCTCTCAGGTTTTAATCTCCCACTTGTCTTGAATGACATTACACCATCACACTGTACACATCCAGCTTCAGGCTGTTTGTGTTAGCAGAGCCTGTCTCTGCACTCCGGCCTTCAAAATTCTACATTTTAAACATAGAAGTAAGACATGACTGATTCTTATAGATGTGGTTCAAGCAGGCTTTTTTCTTCTGTTATCTGTCCTCAGGTCAGATTGTGTGGACATCCTGACCCAGTGTGGGGACAGGAAACGTTTCCATGAAGGACAAACTCCAGAGAGGATCTGTGAGCTGCTGTCGCCCATTGATGACCCTGAACGCTGCATCCCCCTCCACAGATACCTCAGTGAGTCACAACCATATACATACATACATATTCCTCAGTGGGGAGGCTTTCAATGCCTTTGAAGTTGTATTCTGTCCTGTAAGTGAGATGTAAAGGAGCTCAGTTATAGGTTGAAATGCCAACAAGATACAGTGTTGTATACTGCTTTCAGTCCTCCAAGAGCTCATGTAGCCAAATCTGCTGGTAATGGATTTGTGGCCACCAGGGGGCAGAGGAAGACAGAAGCTGACGGTCACTGTTAGCACTGACATTATAGCATACCATAAAGCTATTATGGCTTTCAGTTGGTTATTTTAGCAGACACAGAGCACCATTAGTGTCCCATTGGAGTTGTGTTTCAGGCCACCTGACAGGTTAAAGACCAATAGTCACCAACCTTTTAGCTAACTCTGTAACTTTGGTGCTGTGCAAGTAGTGGACAGTGAGTTTATTTGGTGAAAACAAGGTTAATGAGAGTGTTGAGACAAAGCTATTCAGTAAATGTGCCTGAAAACCAAAACAATGAGAAATGTCACTGTTTTGTTAGTCACAAGTAAGTACAGAGTTAGATCTTATAGTCCTAAACAAGTTATAATGTGCCTATCAACACATTTGCATTTTTGTACGCAGTGTTAAGTTAAAATAGTACATTTAGAGAGAAAAATGAATATTAGGAGCACTAGGAGGAGCCAGAGGAACATCTCTGTCTCTTCTACTGTCAGGATATAGTGAAAGTTTCAGCAAAAATGAAAAAAAAAGTTATTTTTATAAAAGTTACCTAGTGCAGCTTTGATTTTGTTTTTTACATTTCCATATATCCACCCCTCACATACACCCCTACCCCTTCACACGCCTTCCAGCCCCCAGTTCCCTAGGCAACAATATCGTTGAGGAGGTCATCCATCCATGCAATCCCAACCCCTGCCCCAGCAACCACTTATGCCAGGTCAACAGGAAGGGCTGCCTTGATGAACTCAACTGTCAGCCATACCTCTGTGTGCCAGGTATGACCAGCTACTGCATGGCTTAACTGTGTTCAAGAGTCTAAAAACTATAGCCTGGCAGTAATTTGTGTGTGTGTGTGTGTGTGTGTGTGTGTGTCTTCAGGCTGTAAACTGGGCGAGGCCTCTGAGTTTCTGGTGCAGCAAGATGCTCGTATCCAGGTGCCGACTCGCGCCGGTCCTGCCGGGTGCTTTGAGGTCTGCAGCTGTGGTCCCAGTGGGCGTCTGGAGAACTGCTTGGAGATGCCCTGTGTGGACACCAACAAGCCCTGCATCATAGGAGGACAGAGGAAGAGTAAGACCTCCCTCATGTCTGTCGGAATGTCAAAATAGTTTCCAAAGGCCCCATAAAAGACTGACAAGAAATATTTAAAAGTCTTAGATACAGCAGTACACATCTCAGGAACTTAACTCTTTAACAAAAAATGCTGGTTATGTGTAATGAGATATCTCATGAAATAAGTAATTGGATTCATCACTTCCTGTAGAGAGGAGACTAAAATTTGGACAAGTATGATTTATCTACAGCTTTTTAGTGAGAGCAGTGGGGCACTGCTCTCTTCATGCCATGTAGTTTCATTAAAAGTTAGGAGGTTTGGGGGGACAGTTGTGCAAAAACATGCAACTTCAATACCAGAGATCACTCTGTTGCACCCTGGCCCCTACCAACAGCCAGTGTCACTTGATATTTGGGTCACATTAAGTTCAACCTATGTATGTATTTGTGTGTGTTGATATAAGGAATATTATTGACAGCATGTATCCTGTTAAGTTCCTGCAGTTAGTTGCACCGGTATGTTTTTATTAGTGTATAATCACCTGAATATAGGAATCATTGTGCTTTTGTTACCGTAGAATGAGCTGTTTATCTACAGACGCCATGGGTTGCCTTCAGTGGCGTCATGTTGAACTGCAATGTTTCTACAGTAGCCCAGGATGGACAAACCAAACACTGGCTCTAGATAGAGCCTGTTCTTTTTTTTTGCGAGTTTCACTGCCATTGTAGTTTCTCCAACACACACAGGAGGTAGAGCAGGTCGCCTACTAATCAGAAGGTTGGCGGTTCAATCCCCGGCTCCTCCCACAGCATGTGGAAATGTTCTTGAGCAAGATACTGAACCCCAAATTGCTCTAGATGCGATATACCATCAGTGTGAATGAGTAAAATGTTTCTGTTTTTAAGATAAGCCTTTGCCATCACTGTATAAATGTGCATGAATGGGTGAATGTGGCATGTAGTGTAAAGCTCTCTGAGTGATGGGAAGACTAGAAGTTGCTATGTAGGTACAGTCCATTCACCATATACAAGCTGTTCTCATTCCCAGGTCGTCAAACACAGACGCCAGCGGTGTTCAGTTAGTTTCAATATGCAACTTCACTGCTAGATGACACTAATTTTAAGGCCTAAAATTGAGATTATCAGATTGAAGTCTGCAATTGTCGGAGTGATCCAGTCGCAGTCTAATAGAAAAACAATACTGTGTATTTAAGAAACAAAAAATGTAATCAATCATCAAACTCCTCTTCCCAACCAGTTACACAGCACTGCATCAATTCGTTTGCAGATGAAGTAGTAATATTCCAGTGAAGATGAATGAGTTGTGGTTCTTTTCAAATGAGGCACTGAGGCTCAGAATGTCCTCTAAGGTGGTGACTGAGGCAGAATGGATTCATCTGTCCCACAGGCCGTGTCAGTGACTGCTGTTACACCTGGATCAGAGCAGGAACCTCAGGGAGTCATTATTATCAGACTGTAGTCAACAGAGAAACTAGAGAGAAAATATAGGCACTGTAGGAGTTCATATACCACCCATATGATATGAAGACAAGCGTGTTGACTGATATTTGTGAATTAATGCACAAGTAAAAGAATCAGTTGCCCACCTGGTATCACGCCTAAACATGTAATACGCAGTCAACTTAGCAAAATAAATATGCAACGTCCAGTTACACTTTCAAAATAGTCGCAGTTTGGTTTTGTCTCCAAAACTACCTGGTTAGGTCTAGCAAGAGATTGTAAGTTACATTTCATATTTGATGTAAGTTAAGTACGTTATACCCATCCATCCAGCCTGTCGTCCTCCCTATGCAGACCCTCTTTATACTGCACTTTCATACATGTGTGTACTTTTCACATCTAGGTGAGGCAAAACGTGACACTGACACGGTTTCCAGTTCTCCTTATACCTCCATAATGAACATTTATCGTACAATCACATTAAAACACAACCTGAGAACGATACAGTCATACAAGTCTGTTTTTACGTTCCCAGTATCTTACTAAAGTTTCGGTCATACCAGCATTTAACCAGCCAACTTCAAAAAACATGCCACTGTCATTTTTTAAATTGCCACCATTTAATGAACATTTAAAGATCCTCACATTGTGGCTTTAATTTTTTTTAATGAGCACACATTCACTCCATTTAATTATTAATCTTGAGTTGTTTCGCCCCAGGTTTATTGCTCTTCGAGCTGTGTTGTTTTATGTTTGTTTTCACCTGCATGTCTGAGGAGGAGTGATCTGCTCTTCTCTTATTGAAGACAGATGTTTGGTTTAAATTGGACACACGCTGTTCTGTTTTGTGTAGAGCCAGGCTCCATTCAAAATTCTGCCAATTTAATGTTCTGTTGCCTAACAACACACATCACTTCACAGAATTTGAAGAGCCTCTCAGTTCAGCAGGTTTATGTTTCACCAGTTCACATTTCAACCAAATCACTGAAACGGTTAACTCATTCTAAGCAGATGGGAAGAGAGGTTACTTGAAAGGTAGCCAAGGATGATAAATGCTTTGTCATTATCCACTCCTCTTAATTCAGTCTTTTGAATTTGTTTGCACTGCAGTCATCTTGTTGACTGTTGACAGCAAGGTAAAACATGTTGCGAGGAGCACATTTTTGCTTTGAGTGCTGGGAAGCTTTCTGTAGCTTGTTACTACATCATTTTCCACAAAGATGCACCATGGTAGGTGGTAGCATATTTCTTTCCTTTTTTGAAAGACCAATTGGACATTGCATATTTATTCATGCTAATTTGAGCGCCAGCCACCACAATGTCTCTGTGTTCTCTCCCCTCATTTCCTCATTTATATTGAGCAAGACTTATTAGATCACTTTCACCAACCTTTCAGCATGGTTCATTGGTTTCTGTTATAAACATCATTTTAGAGGGGGGTGTTGTGGTTAGTGGAGAGCTTCAGGGCACCCTGTAAAGCTAAAGCTGATGTAAATAAAGGCTTTGAAAAGTGGCTGTAATGTCATGTCATTCTGTCTGAATGGGGCTTTGGTTTGCCGTGAAGTTCCCCTAACTGTTAGCATGACAGCTTCTCTTCAATGTGCATCAGCAGACGTTCTGACTAATACAGAATATATATAACATATAACATCCACAAATAAGAAAACAACATGTATAAGCAACATGTAGCATTTTCATTTATTTTAAATATTTAAACCCCTTTATTGTTGAACATGCATTTTAAAAAAGCTAAATTTTCTGGTGGAACATGAGAAATGGTAGTGAGGTTGGCTTTCTGTGGGTGCAAATATTCCCCAGGCTTATCCAGAATTTTAAACGGATGAATATTTAATGTAACAGAAAAGAAGTACAGCAGCAGGGCAGTAATAGCAGTAATAAATCACTGCTCTCGTGTAGGAATGAGTAAATTAATAATTGTTCTTGATATGAATAATAAGTAATAAGTCAAATACCTGTAGCACTAGATGTATCATATTGATACTGGGGGGGTTGGGGGCGGATACCAACTTTATGGGTCTTTGGTATATTAATTTCTCACATGCTTAAGGTTCATTGGTTTGTGCTTTTTCCATACCTACAAATATAAGACATATATTATTCACTCCCCTGCCCAGCTAGTGTTCAGCACAGAGTCGCTGACCCACATTAAACTCCTGTATTATTCCCATATTTTAGTGTGTCTTTAGTGTCACAGCTTGAGCGTGAGGCAGCAGGGGAAGGAGGACCCAAATGCAGCTAAAACAGGCAGATTCAATTCAATTCAATTTTATTTGTATTGTGCCAATTCATGACAGAAGTTATCTCAGGACACTTTTCAAATAGAGCAGGTCTAGACCGAACTCTTTATAACATTATTTACAGAGACCCAACAGTACCACCATGAGCAAGCACTTGGCGCCGGCAGCAAGGAAAAATGTTCTTTTAAGAGACAGAAACCTCGGACAGACCCCGGCTCTAGGTGGGTGGTCGTCTGCCTCGACCAGATCATATTGGGTCAGTGATTTATTGCCAAAGTGAAGGCAGGTACATCTACAAGTAGGGGTCAGGTTCTGTTCAGGTGACACAAAGAACCATGAAAACTGTGACAAGTCTGCTCACACCACAAATACACAAATAACCGAATCAGTATCCAGTATTCACCATCTTCTCTGTCATCCGACAATAGCCAAGTCATCAGAAAAAAAAGGATTTAACACTCCCTAACTTCAGTAGTTTCACTGATTAATTAGCTGTACATGTTTTAGCAGAAATGTCTCTGAAGGCCCTATTTTGGAATGTAAGTCATTAAATCCTAAACATACAGCAACACCTTGTTCATATGTTCTGCTGTTCTCTTGCTGTGTGCGTTTCCACCAGGCCACGGGACGTCTTTCAGGGTCGACTGCCACCACTGTTCCTGCTTCGCTGGTGACACCATCTGCTCCACAAGAGAATGTCTCAGCTTCGACAGCTCCGATGAGGACCGCCGACAATTTACCGGTCCGTCTGTGTATTTGCTTGTCACGTTCCATGTGTCTGCCAGTCTTTGACCAATGTAATGGTTTGAACCTGATTTCGGTCATTTCAGATGAGGTTGGTCAAACACTAAAAGGGTCTAGAAACTTGAAGGTTGCTTAATAGAGTCCCTGACACTCAATCCGATTTTTATGGCCAGGTTTTTTTCATATGTAGCATTCTACGTCAGCATTCTGTGTCTGCCCTCAACCCAGCTTGATCAGGCATACAGATTTGTGCAAAAAAACTCAAGTTGTGATACTTTTGAATACTTTTCTCCCTCACAGTAGTTGTCATCTGTCCCTCTGTCCTCCTCCCGTCCTCCTCCAGGTCTTCCCTGTAACTGTCCGGACCGCTTCGTCCCAGTGTGTGCCTCCAATGGGCGGACCTATCCCAGCGCCTGTGTGGCTCGCTGTATGGGATTCAAGGACTTTGAATTTGCCTTTGGCTTGTGCCGGCTCAGTAACCCCTGTGCCAACAAACCCTGTGAGAGAAACCAGAGGTAGGTTCACAGTTTTGCAGTCATAGGCCTGTTTTCCACCAACAGAGAACCTGTTCCAGTTCAAGCACCTTGTTGAACCGCATTCCAACCAAAACTAAATTGGTTCAGAACTAGAAAAGGTGGTTCCCCAAAAGAAATTGCAGGTTTTCTTTGGGAACCAATATTCTACAGGTCTCTGTATATTGTGCAGCACCCTCTGTTGATGATGCATCCAATTACTATGGTTCCACTCAAAACCATTGGGCTGATGGGTAGATAGCACCAAGTTTCCGAGAATCTTGAACCGGTTCAAAAACCAGAGCTTATTTGGTGGAAAAACACTTTCAGTGTGCTTGCTGGTGACAACAGGCACCAACCAATCAACACTAAGGAAAAACCTTCCACCTGAAAACGCCTGTTGTTTCCTGTTGAACTACAGTGAGGCCTTTCTTTAAACCAAGCTTATATTAAAGACGGGTCCGCAGGGCGGCTGTAGCTGAGAGGCACAGCGGGTCGTTCCTTAATCGTAAGGTTGTGGGTTTGATCCCCGGCTCCTGGTGCCACATGTCGAAGTATCCTTGAGCAAGATACTGAACCCCAAATTGCTCCCAATACCGTGCATCAGTGTGTGAATGTGTATGAATGTTAGTTTCTGTTCGATGGACTTTGCCATCACTGAGTGAATGTGTGTGAAAGGGTGAATGTGGCACGTAGTGTAAAAGCACTTTGAGTGGTCAGAAGACTAGAAAGGCGCTGTACAAGTACAGGTCCATTTACCATTTACCATTCCCAACTTTGACTGTTTCGAGGGATTTAAGGATTCAAGAATGTGTTCATCCCATGTACAAGTAATATGTGTAGTGTGTGCTGTGCTGAAGGACTAGTGTGAAAAATAAGTATAAGACAAGCGAAATATAAAAGATACAATAAAAATAAAAATGTATAAAAATAAATTCAAGGTAAAAAGTAAAACGATGTGAAAATCTAAATTGTAAGACCTCACCCTGTTTTCTGATCCGTTCATTTTACAGTCATCCCACCCACAAACTAACACACATAAACACAAACACATAGGCAGATTTACCACGTTCACTAACACCCCATGATGACGTCTGTTATCTTGCAGCATAAACTTTCATAAACTCTTTTTCCTGGCTCTGTGTTCAAAGACTGAACGCACACACACACACGAGTGGAGGTATGTGTGGAGACTTGGTGGTTGCTATGGTGATAGAGCTGCGTTTCTTTGTTTGTTTAGAGGGAAGGGTGCTTTGCCTTTTTATTGCAGCTTTTTTACCAAAATATAGTCCTGAGTGAATGTTGTGTATTGGTAGTCTGAAGCTCCTCACCTGGTCTCACAAAATTCAATTCAATTTCAATTTTATTTGTAAAATATATAAAATAAAATGGCTCCTGTTCTACTTTTAGAGACTATAGGAACCACAAGTAGCCCAGCATTCAGAGAACGTAGTGTTCTAGAGGGGTAATAGGGTACTATGAGCTCTTTAAGATATGAAGGGGTCTGACCATGAAGAGCTTTATAGGTGTGGAGGAGGATTTTAAATTCTATTCTACATTTTACAGGGAGCCAGTGCAGAGAAGCTAGTACAGGAGAGATGTGATCTCTTTTTCTAGTTCCTGTCAGTACTCGTGCTGCAGCGTTCTGAATTAATTGGAGCGTTTTAATGGACTTATTGGGGCAACCTGATAATAAAGAGTTGCAGTAATCCAGCCTTGAAGTAACAAATGCATGGATTAGTTTTTCTGCATCTGTCTGTGATAGTATGTGTCTAATTTTTCTAATATTACGTAAATGAAAGAAGGCACTCCTGGAGGTCTGCTTTATGTGGGAAAAGATAACTCCAAGATTCCTGACAGTGGTGCTAGAGGCCAAGGTAATGCCATCTAGAGTAACTATATCATTAGACAGTGAGTCTCTGATTAATTTCATCGGGCTTGATCGATAGATATAGCTGGGTATTCAATTCAGTTCAATTCAATTTTATTTGTATAGCGCCAATTTATAACAGAAGTTATCTCAGGACACTTTCAAATAGAGCAGGTCTAGACCGAACTCCTGGGTGGTCATCTGTCTCGACCAGTTGGGGTGAGAGGGAGAGAGAGAGAGAGAGAGAGAGAGAGAGAGAGACACAGACAGACAGACAGACGATGCAGCACTAAGATCTAATAATACAAGTACAGAGACAAGTCCATTGTCAGAAGCAGTCAGAAGGTCATTATTAACTTTAACCAGAGCTGTCTCTGTGCTGTGATGAACTCTAAATCCTGACTGAAAATCCTCAAATAAGCTATTGTTATGTAGAAAGTCACACAACTCTTTGGTGACTACTTTCTCCAGAATCTTAGAGAGGAAGGGGAGGTTAGAGATTGGTCTATAATGAAATAAGGAAAAAGAGCAGTGTAGATGGAAATAAATAGATAGATAGAAAGGAATATATATCTTGACTTAATGACTTAATAATAGATTTTGCAGCATATAAAGTTTGAATATACATCTTTGGTTTTTACAAGTAGCATAAATCCTTGTATATCGTGTGTGTGTGTGTGTGTGTGTGTGTGTGTGTGTGTCTCCAGGTGTATCCCGAAGTATCGCGTGTGTCTGAGTGACTCATCCGACTGCGTGCAGCACGAGTGTGTTGGCCGGCCGACGCCCTGCGATAAGAGCAGTGTGGAGCCAGCCTGTGATACTGATGGCCTGGTCCACCCCAGTGTGTGCCAGCTTCAGCAGGCTGGGAAAACCCTGGCCTACATGGGCCACTGCCAGGTAGGTTACACAGGAGTGCACACACACGGGAGGCAGCGGGGCTCAATGGCCGCTGTCTTCATGTTTAGAAACAGAAATGAGTCCTAAAACCCTGAAAAGAGTTAGCATTTTAGCACCAGTTCCCTCTCCTCGAAGTCAATCGCTTTTTTGCTTAGATGCCTGAAATAAGGTCCATGGTTAACACACCTTTTTGTTGTATGACATAAAATACGTCAGTAAATACCCTACTACTGAATTCTGAAGCTTTTACACGTCTTAAAAAAGGCGGTTGCTACCAAGTGGCTAAATGAGAAATTTTGTGGGGAGTAGCAGAAAAGTAATATAACTAATAGTGTCACTAATTACCGGCAGGGAGTAATGAGTAAAGTGAAATGAGTAATATATTACATTTTTGGAGTAATTAGCCCAGCACTGGAAATCAGCGTGATGTCCAATGTGGTGTCTATGTACAGTATACAGTAGAGTGTAAGAAAAAAACAAAAAATATATCGTAATATTTTGTTAGGTGATATATAACCCCCAGCTGCTAGATATCAGTGTTGAAACAGGTTTTTTTTATTGGAACATATTGCCTTGCTTACAGTAGCCTATTGACACATAACCCCTGTATCGTGATACGTATCAAATCAACAGATTTTTGCCAACACACAGCACCTTGCTCTTTGTCATGTTGGCCGTTTGCCTGATGAAGTCCCGGTAGTGGTGAAACACTGCCGTTTTCAATCAAAAACATTTTTTGGGGAGCTAAATCCAATGTGAGCACGCTGTACTTTTTTCCTTCCATTGTTGTCATTGAACCTGTCCTGCACCTGGTCTAAATATAGGATGGGACGAGCACACAATTACCACTCTCATCTTGACAAGTATAACCATA
The DNA here is from genome assembly GCF_905237075.1 of Dicentrarchus labrax. Classification (NCBI taxonomy): domain Eukaryota; kingdom Metazoa; phylum Chordata; class Actinopteri; family Moronidae; genus Dicentrarchus; species Dicentrarchus labrax. Next base: position 2,447,672 of record NW_026136709.1, read on the forward strand.
CTGCCATGATATTTAAACTAGTTATCCAGCAATCTTAACGTTACACCCTCATGAAGGGGGAAGGTATGAGGTTAGGGGTTAGAACCTATTTTTAGAAATTGTCAAAATTGCATCAGAGGTAGAGATATTGTGACTTTTAGTCCCTCATATGGATCAAGTTCCAAAAATGCCGGATCTTACATTTCCACTAATGCACCTCAGTAGTGTCCTCCATTAAACCCTGCCTGCCTGGTAGATGCCCATGTCTTTCAAAATGACATATTTGTAATTCAGACTTTTTGTTATAAATTCATAGTGGCCAAGTCCAAGCTGAGGTAACCCTGATGACATCACTATGATGTCATCAAGGTTGTTCTCTCAGACTTTACGGAGCTCCACTAGAGTCACAGAAGAAGAACAAATGATAATTTGTGACCTCTGAATCAGTATGTGTCAAATAACTGTCTTACCTCACCTTTTTCAGTCACATCTCATGGTCTTCATCAGTGAATGGTATCTTCGAACTGAGATGGGGATCACAACTAACTATGAATTATTATGAATGCAAACATTTTGAACCCCTGATTTTACTCTAGCACCACTTAAGACCAACAAATTCATCATTTGAGACCTGAGCTAAATGATCTGGTCTTAGTTTGTGCAATGCTTTTGTACAGTGGAGATGAATGGACTTGTAGCCAGGAGAAGTTGTCAGTAAGGCTTTCCATTTTTATGTCGATGTATTAACGCGTTTGGCCTAATGGTAACACCAGAGGAACAAATAATCAAATACCAGAACACCAAGTTTGTTTAATTTATATAAGTACAATCATTAAGATATGTAATGTGAAGGAAGAAAAACATATATGAAATATATTTGCTCTGTTGTCAGGATGCCTGTAGGAAGCCTCAGCAGGTTTGTGGCCACAACGGAGAGACCTACAGCACAGTGTGTGACGCCTACTCTGACCGCGTGGCCGTGGACTACGAGGGCCCCTGCCACGCCGTTGGAGCAGTGTCAGATGTGGCCCCCGATTCTGCGTGCAGCTTGATTCGCTGTCCGCCTCTGTCCACTCCTGGCTGCAGGCCTGTCACCCCACCTGGTTGGTGCACTACAAGTATTTTTGCAGTGAACGTCAGACTTTGTTCACCTCACTTGATGGCTCTTCCTTATATGACATGCACATAGAGTTAGTTTCTGAAGGTTGCACTGAAATAATCCATGACGTCTGACCTGTTTGCAGGAGCCTGTTGTCCAATATGTGCCAGCATGCTGCAAATCCTCTGGAACAAAGAGCAGATGAACACTTTCTCTAAGGTACGAACAGCTCACATTCACTGTCCAGCAGTTCCAGTACTGTAATGCTCAGCAGTGAATAACAGTGTTGAGAGTTATAGTCTTATTATATAGTTATTATTGTTCCACAATATATTTTTTGAAAACTGAGTATAAGGATAGCTGTTTTGAGAACAAGATTTTAGTTCAACAATGTTCTCTGTGTGGATGCTGCTGGTGGTGTTAGATGTAATTACAGATGTTGACCACTTGGGGGAGCTATAAATCTAAAGAGTCCCCGACCGCAACTGCATGCAGACTGAACATTTTCACATTGATGTATCTGCACATCCACCAATGTCTTTGTTAGAAACAAAAATTGTTTTTGTTGATTTCATTTGACCCTTCCCAAGTCCTTTTTTGCTCTGTGCTCCAATAACAGATGAGCAAGCCTCAATCAGAACATCTGTCAACTTTCTCCTTTCCTGTACTTAGATAGGCTATGTGCTAGGCTAATGTTGAAAATACAGCTTTGTTTTGGTTAATAGATAATACGATAAAGAAGATAATCTTAAATGAAAAAAATATCTGGAAGGCTTGCTCAACAAAAAGGGGCGGGACTTAAGAAGGGTAACTTATCATTTGAATTCTTTTTTCTTTACTTTTACAAGAATAAACACATATTTTCTAAAGAAGGGAAAGCCGTGCACATGGGAGTCCAGTTGGCTGTTGCCTACAGTAGTTTGCCCAACACAAGTGCTGCTAATCTAAAATGATCACAAGACCAAATAATAAGTAGGAAAAATGATGGAGGTGACCAGATAAGTAAAAATGCTAAACAGTACATTCAAGTCCCCTTACTCTACAATCCATGTAATTCAATTCAATTCAATTCAATTTTATTTGTATAGCGCCAATTCATAACAGAAGTTATCTCAGGACACTTTTCAAATAGAGCAGGTCTAGACCGAACTCTTTAACATTATTTACAGAGACCCAACAGTACCACCATGAGCAAGACCTTGGAGACAAGGGCAAGGAAACACTGCCTGTTAAAAGGCAGAAACCTAGGACATATATGTAATATGTACATTAAACTACAGTATATATAATATGTACATTAAACTATAGTATAAATAATGTGTACATTAAACTATAGTATAAATAATATGTACATTAAACTATAGTATATAGACTATAAGATATCATATATAGATAGATATGTATAACAGCAGTGTAATGAGTAAATACTGGATCCTAATAATAAATGACAAACTCTACAGTTTATATTATCACTGCAGTATTAATAAGAAAGAGTATTATAGTTTATTATACTTATGTATTAATACAGACGTATTTTATATTAACCCGACCGATACATTGGTCTGTAAGCCAACATACTGTTAACTACAAGTGTACTGTTCCATAGGCATATCCCAAGAGAAACACTACTGACTTAATATTCATAACACACTAATCAGAGGTGGTTACTTCCTTCCACCTTTGGCCACAGGTCCTCTCACATGCCTCCCCCGAGCCTCCCTGGATGTGTGCCCAACATGTCGAACAGCAGTAAAGCCCAAGGCCCACCGACGCCTAAACACTGACACGTTAGCAGCTAATAAGTCCCACTGGCATCTCATTCCGATCGGCTTAATTATACAACAAAGCCCCCTTGGCTGTTAGCCAACTTGGCTGCAGTCCCCACCACGAGCACATCATAGTAAGACTCAACATTAAGCCTGTTAATACCAAACACAAGCCGAGCTGATTTGATCTGCAGCTGCTAAGATACATGAGAATATGAGTTTAACTGTGTTACTCCACTAAAACTACAGCTAAGCCTGGTGCGGCTACACGTTTTGACAAATAAATGCAGGTCTCCAATAGAGGCCGGATCCAGACTTGACCCGGCCTCTATTGTTAAATAATGTTAAATAATGTCTCATTTATTCTGAATGCACATGCTATTAGCATGTCATATGTGTATTGGACCTCTTAAAGCCCCCTGGGTCGCCCGCTTGAGCGAGTTCTGAGCTGCTTAGATCTCCTACACAAATATAAACGTTTAAACCTTTGTCAGTATGGATGCTGCACATCGTAGGATCAGTTAGATTCAGATCATTTTATGGAAACTATGAACACCAAAGTATAATTCATTCGGACTTACGCACTGTAAACAAGAGAGATGGAAAAAAACCTCTGAAGTGGTCATAATCGTACGTTGTGTCCATTCCTCCATTATTTAAATTCCTGTAGTCCGTCAGAGTCCACCAATCAAAACCATCGAAGGGTTTCATAAAAATGAATCTGAGTTGTGAATATTGTCATCTGAAGTCTGTTGCCTACTTTCTGCATGCTGACTGCTGTTAAGCAAAAGTACGACCTGAAATTTACCGCTGTCAAATCTGCGGAACAAAACTCAAGAGAAGCGGCACAGTTAGAGTATTTCCATCTGTGCTGAGCAACAGTTTGTGCTGAAGGAATGAAACGCTGGTCCCCAGTAAAGGCAGGGGGAGTACCCGGGCTATTAGTAGACTTTTTATGGTATATCTGTGGTACTAGCATAACACACCCAAACCCCAACTAAACTGTCTGTGTTTGTGTTGCATTGTGGGAAACTTAAGCTCCAGGTTGTGTATGGAATGTGTGGAACAAACCTTCATCATCTCTCAGGTTGAGGTCATCATGAATCGGACAATATAACATGCAGGCCTAACTCAGCGGAGGACTCGTTTAACAAACAGGTTATGTGTGTACACAGCAGGTTGTGTATTGTGGGTATTATTGCAGTTCTTTAACTCAGGATCCTTTTTTTCCACATGCCCACCGCCAGCTGTAAATAATAAATTAGGTACTCTTGCAGCTCTACTTTCTACAACATTGTGTTGTAGCTGAGATGTGGTCAGTGGAATATATTTAACACTATAAAATAATTACTATGAAATTCCCACTAATTAACTGGGAGCCATTTACAAGAAATTTACTGTAAAAAATCACAGTTTGTTTTAAATTTAACTGTAAAATCTCAGTATTTACTATTAACAGTAATTTTGATTAATTCAATTCAATTCAATTCAATTCAATTCAGTTTTATTTGTATAGTGCCAATTCATAACAAAAGTTATCTCAGAACACTTTTCAAATAGAGCAGGTCTAAAACAAACTCTTTAAAAATAAATAAAAAAAACCAACAAAACCACCAAGAAGACAATAGCAGTGAACTATATTTAAAGTATAACTTATGTTCAAGTTATATATAATTACATTTATATAATATTTAGTCATTTTAGTGTACATTTCTAACACACTGACTCCCTCAGGCACCATATTCAAATAAAGTAGAGCTAATACAGCACCACAGCAATGAGAGGAGATTGAAAAGGTAGTCTGTACTGTTGTTTCACATGATCATTCTGCATCTGTGCTGTATTAGTTCATTCAGCCCAACATGTTTCACTACAGCCCCTTCTTTATTTTAATTAACATCCCACTTAAGCTAGTACTAATAAGATAAGCCTTAGTACCACTGGAAACTAGTCAGAGATGTGGGCAGGGATTCATGTTTGGAGCCAGGCTAGTTAGCATCTAATCACCGCAGAGATTTTGGTTCACGCTCGCTGCTCATTGGAATTCCAGCCTCAGTTTTGTGAGTTGAAATGTTTTTTTTATCAACTTGCTTTAGTAATTTAAATACTACTACTACTTAACTATCTAAGTTAGTCAGTAAAAAGTACTTAATCAGGAATGTTTCTGTTACTTGACTAGTAGAAGCAGCTTAATCAAGAATCTTTTTTAACTTAGTGTTAAATAATTAATGTTCAATGTACATTAATTCAATTGTTTCAACAATAATTTTTCAATAGAATTTAAAAGACATAGAACAATGGTTTGAAGCCAAAAATGGCTTATGAAGATGCCTCCCCTTTATAAATATAATCATACATAATCAAAACATCCTCAAAATGTGGATGAAGCCTGAGTACTGCACCATATTCCTGTGGCATTGCACAAGATTGTTTGAAATTTATAAAAAGTAAAGTTGCTATTTACAACTTTCCCAATTGATTTCCTTGTTTTTAAATGAAATCAAGAAATGTTGCAATCAATAGCTAAGAACAATAATGAAGGGAGCCTTTAAAGGCTGTGTCCTGATGAATATTTATTCTGAAGCTCTGTTCTACATTCAGAAAACAAGTTTATTGCTTTTATCCCTCATTGAAATGCACCCAACATAGTTGTCCACTGACATTTGAAAACTTGCATCACAGCAGCATTAATTAAACACTGTCTGGTTCCCCCCACCCCCCCCTTCTGTTTGACCTTTAACCCCTGTGTGCAGCTAAACAAGAACCGGCCGGTGACAGTCTACGACGTCCTGCAGACCCTGCGACTCCACGTCTCGGTGCCGCAGTGCGACGTCTTCGGCTACCTGAGCATCGACCATGTGCTGGTGGTCCTCATCGCTCCGGTGGACCAGCAGCCAACACCGCTGCAGGTAACACACACACACACACAGTAGACTCATTTAGCCATGTCTTTGCATATTCAGTAATTTTTTTGTTCTTTTTGTGAAACCAACTTGAGTGTGTCAGTATCATTTAAGGTCATGGTCATTTATGTATTGAGCAGGGATCATAATACTTGAAACTAATAGAATAATTAACTAATAAAATACTAACTACTAACAGTGATAAACTAAACTAAATGTTTCTAAAACAGCATTTAGAGCATTCATTCCCAGAGACTGGGTCTGGACCCACATGTTCAATTGATTATACAGTACTGAAAACATACCCATAAATATTATATTCTGTTTCTGACAATAGATCCTCCTAAATGTTACACACTGGTCCTTTAAGTGTAGGATCTAAAACTATTACATATATTTTCCCAACCTAGTATGATGGATCAGTGAAAAAATATTCTTACAAGCTTTGGAAACATATCTTAGACTAATTTTAAAGAGATATTTATGTCAGATTTTATAAGACAAGATGCTGTATTAACACTCTGACACCTCCTGACAGTTTTGCAAATTCCACTGATCTGATAATCAGTATCATTCACATTTGTTAATTAAAAATATTTTCCATAACCACAGTGGAAGCACATTTTCCAGGTTGCAGTTTTGGGCTGACAGCAGGAGCTCTTTCATCTTTCCATTCTTTACACATACACAGAAACATAAACACACAGCGTGTTCAGCTCTGCTAATTACCCTGCTCGCTCCTTTTGAACATACATATTCATTCTCAAGGTGGTTACAGTGGTGAACTGAAAGGGAATGGTAAATGGACTGTACTTATATAGCGCCTTTCTAGTCTTTCGACCACTCATGCCACATTCACCCCATTCACACACATTCATACACCGATGCACAGCATTGAGAGCAATTTGGGATAGCTTTTGAGATGAAGAAAACCTTTTTATAGACACTGACATCTCATTAATAACTTCAAATTGGCTCATTAAGTGCGTTCTTACGTGGTCAAATACAGACACTTTGTGTTATGGTTAGGGGTATAAAGGTTTACCGATACGAGTCGGAAATACATTTTAACATTATAGTACTACATCGATACATCATAAATCACCCGTACCAGGAATGATGGTCGATGGCCCCATTCTGAACTTATGAATCGGCTGACTGAAGATTTGCTGCTAACCGCGTCTACCTCACATAAAAGGAAAAGGGTCAACGGCAGGGTCTCACAACAAGAGCAAGAAGAGTAACGTTAGCACAGCGTGGCTCACCAGGTCGGGACATCTGTCTGACAACGCCAACACAATTTACAGCACCATCAAATCAAACATCTAAAGTTTGGCAGACATTTGGATTCTATAAGATGGAAGGAAAGTCAGACAAAATCCTAGCCAGTTGATCTGAACCTGATCCAGAAGAACTGCATGAGATTGCATTGTATCGCCCCAAAATGTTTTTATATTAAAATGAATTGTCCCTGAATTGTATCCAGATACTTATCAGGGGAGAGATTCACACCACTAGTTCTGGTACACAGGAAACAAACAAAGTGGCTCAGAGTGAGCCACACAACACAACAGCTGGCGTTCATGTTTCCAGGACGTGGAAAGAGACTTAACAATCAACAATCTTTCTCCAGAATGACTGAAGGTAGAACAAGACATGCCTTTATTTCTCTCTCTGTTTGTATAACTTCGTGTTACTGCAGCCTGAATGTTATTATGACAGCATTCAATTCAGACAAAGTAACAGAAATGTTACAGGTCCAACCTACTCACCTAAGACTGTCATATGTAAAAATGACTGGGGCACCTATTCAGACATAGGCCAACTTTATTGTATGCTTTATCTATGAAATTGATCTCATATCTGATATTAATTGTGAATGACCCCCCTTTAAGTCATAAAGGGGGGTCATGTTAGGTTATTGTAATAGGAAGAGGTTTATGTGTGTCACACAGTAAGTGGGTTAAAAACAGTAAAGTACAGCTGCACTTTATCTGGAGCTGAGAAGTCTTCAGGCTGGTGTTTAACTGCTGCTGCTGCTGGAAGTCTAATCTAATCTTAGACCAGAATCAGTTCATGCCTACAAGCATTTAACATGCTTAAGTTTATGATAGACTGATACTGTGTGGTGGAAGAATTAAAGGATGGATAAAAGGGGAGTTACAAAAGAAAAAGACTTGAAGGGAGAGAACAAAAAAACAAAGACATTGAGAGGGAATCATACAAAATCACTATCAGAAGAAGAAATCTCAGGGAAAAAATCTATAAATTCAGACATCAAAGCAATTTTGTACTTGGAAAGATCCTTGAAGTTTTTGTTAAGGAAGACAATAGTTATAATAGTGAAATAGTTCAAGTCTGGTCATTACACTGACTTAGTTCTTGCTTTTATACCATTTTAAAGTAAACACACTTGATCACAGTTCTCAACTAAGTGCATGAGAGCAGTCTGATTTTGCCATCTCTTAGAATTTATTCCTGATTTAGATTTAGATGAAGAGCATCACTTACAGCAGAATACATAATTCCAACTACATTCTTGCAGAGGGAATGTATTACCAAGAAAGGTTGTATCAGTCGTTCCGTTTCTGGGGAAATTGTTAAATGAGCTCAGTGTAGCAGTTGCTACACATCAGGGCCTGTGGGAGGAATGGGCCAGTATGACGCCACAGATATTTCTGTTTTTGTTAGCTCAAGGTCTTCTTTTCTTTATTTTACTGCATTTGAAACAGTTGACCTCAGTCATTAAGAAATGAATGGTCGTGAGGTTCTTCATGTCCGAGGTGTTTCCTGGTTTTATCTCTCGGATCCAATCCAAAGTGTCTCACTGCAATCATACAAACATACTTCCTGACAAAACAATGGTCACAAATACAGTATAACCTGATTTATTTAGCATCCATGACAATGTGACAATAAAACAAACTGCTTTGTGGTTTGTCTTGACCATGATCTCAGTTGGGTCGAATACTGTACAGACATTAGTGTACTGTATTTTACAGTAGTAACATTTTCTTATGATTTGGAAAATCTCGAAAGTACTTTGTGATTGATGATTGGATGAACCATCTGTCTATCAAAGGTGAACTTAAATCAATCAGATCACAGTGTGATCACAAGCTAGACCATGTCAAGATGTGGTCTCACTGATCTGATTGCATTTCAGTCGCAATGTGTTGTGCAGTGAAGAGTTTTTCCTTAACCAGGTAGGATATCCAGATACAGATTACACAATAATAACAAGAAGGGTCTTAAAAAACATAACATGAATCACTGTTTAGTACTGGCAGCAGGCTGATAGAAATAGAAAGGTTGATAGATGGGGTCCATGTTTTGTGAAAACAATGCTCCTACCATATGCATAGTTCATTCCCCCAGATGTTTTCAGCTACATTTCTTTCATCAGTGCGGTAATGTAGCTGAAAACATTTTGGGAATAAACATAACATATGGGAGCAGATTTGTGCAACTGGTATTGTTTGCTCCTCAATGTCTCCATGCTGCCTGAATATGAAAGTTATTTGAATAGGCTCATACAGTCTGTTTTCCAGGGCTGTATCTACTTTATCAATTAGGATGAAAAGAAAACCGCTACAATATCAACCAGAAATCTTGTCTAGTCATCAGGGCTGATTCAAGTCCACTTTGACTTTTAACCTGCAGTTATTCTTCAGCTTCACTGTTTCAAGGTCATGGCAATAATGAACCAAAACTGTAGGACTGACAGTTTACAATTTATCATTTACACATTTATACTTTAACATTCAAGTCAAACAGGCTTCCAAAAGCTTGTAGCTGCAGTTGAGCAAGACAATGATCAGACTGGCACTCAATGAAGAAAGCCCTGTGAAGTTTAATTTATTATGATCCAAGATTGGGAGTACATGTAACTGATATGAATTTTTGAAGAATAATATTCACAAACTAATTAACAGACACTCAAGAGAAGCAGACAGTGGAACTATGGAGAGGCAGAATGAATCTCTCTTAAATGCTAAAGTGACATTGGATTTAGAGCAACTAAAGAAAAAAAAAGGATAAACATGAAAAACACAAAGCAAGTCTCAGTGGTTAAGGGAAGCTTCTTCTGATTTTAGTTTTAGTTTTAGCTGTTACTAGGCAACAGCTTCTTCCAGGTTGATGAAGGCAATGCCCAAACAAAGTTTCTAGATTCACATCTAAGCGCTGTACAATGTGCACTTGTAGTTTGAGAATGCACAACCAACAAAACTGAATCACGACACACAGAATAGCTTTGTATCAGTCGTGTCTTCTGTATGGCACTGCTGATGAATCCTTACACGTACTGCGACACATAGCCACCTGACACGATAATCAAGAGTTCATTCTATTCAACCTAACCTTGGGCTGGAATGTGTCAGCTGCATAAATGAAGAACTGTAGATAATGAATCCGAAGAAAATGAAAGAAATACGTTCTTCTGATATGGTATTGTGTCCACAGGATCAGTCATTTCCAAGTCTAAGTCAGCATTAGTCAGTTAAGAGACAGGGCGTTCCATTGGCCACTACTCATTTGCAACAAGTATTTGTCGAGGCTACTTTAAGCAAATCGGCAGCGCAACCCACCGCCTCTGAAACTCCAGAAAAACTTTGAGGCTATGTTCACACTGCAGGCACAAGCGGCCCACATCTGATTTCTTTACTCGTGTCTTTCAGATCAGATTGACAGTGTGAACAGAACAAATCACATGGAATCTGATCTTTTCCATTCTTATTTGGGCCGTAGCTTCACAGGGAGGTTGTGAGGCCTTCTTGATTATAAGGGGTGAAAGAAAACATAAAAATATACAGGCCTTTGTAGGCCTATGTCTCAGCATTTTATCTAATTCTGTGAAGAAAACTAAATGAAATTGTTTGCTGGTTGTTTGCTTAAATGTATGATAGTTTAAGATGAAAAATATATACATACATCAATACAGACATAGAATTGTATAAGAAGTCCCTAAAACTGTCCCTCACTCACCTCTGGTGTAATATTCACAGTAAATAGTCTGCTCAGAATTCATCTAAACTGCTTGTTTTACAAACTTGTCAGTTGTTCTGTACTGTTACTATCCTTAAAATATGTCACTTAGTCAGTTTACTCAATGATGTTGGGAACCCCTGATCTAGATCTACATTTGTGATGCAACTTCAGGGCTGTGACCTGTTCACACTAGAATCTGATATGGGCTAGATTAAAAAAATGTGAACAGCCAAACAAAAAAAATGTAAGCAATTTTAATGATGTAACAGAAAGTTTCCAAACAAGCCACGGCATTGACTCAGTTTGAAATCCCATTCCCAGTTCGGAGTGTTGAGCTTGCTCTTGTGTTTTCCAGATCGAAGCCTGCAGTAAGGAGGCGGAGAAGATCGATTCCCTCATCAACTATGCCAGCCCCACACTGGTCTCCCACGTCCCCCTCTCTGCCTTCCTCGCCTCCGAGATCAAGACCTCCTCCATCCACTCGTCCGGGGGCACTCCACCCTCACCTCTGCCCCCCGGCCTGTGCCTTTTCCTGGGCCTCCTCATCGCCGTGGCCCCTGTCTTCCACCAGCTCTAAGCATTAATATCTCCACCTAGCCTCCCTCCCTCTAACTCTCAAGTGTTCCAAAGTCCCCCCCCCGTTGCTGGGATGGGGGTGTTATAAGGTGAGTGTGTTTGGGTGGTGGCGGAGCACGAAGAATCAGCGGCGCCGTCTTTCGACAATCATTCTCATTGACTCACCTGCGTGTCAAACAATCAAGGCGGTAGAAAAGCTATTACTAGGGAAAGCTTTTGTATGAACAGTGTTATTCAGTGGACGAGTTACTCACTGGGTTTCCCTCCAGTGAAGTGTGCTTAAGTGTGTGACTGTGTGTGTGAGTGTGAGCGTGTGTGACCTTTAAGAAGCATTTGACTTCATACCAGCAGTGTTTATCCATTAGTCCCAACAGCAAGCTCTCCTCTGAAAGCTGTTAAGTGGGAATGTAAATTTCATGACTCACTCTGTCTTGTTCTGGAGCTTGGAGTGTGTGTGTGTGTGTGTGTGTGTTTTTGCATGTGTGTGTGCCCGATTGGATTTCGGAGACAGACAAGAACAAAACATCCCTGTCTGGCAGCACATCTGTTTGACAAATTACCTGAAATTCCCTCAGTCACACACACACTTTTGCACGCACCAACACACAAAGGTTGGTGTCACTAAATCCAGACCACTCTGTTCACTGTAAACCATGTGTTAGATGGAGTCCGTGACACCGTTCAAGCCTCCAGTAAACGAGACTGCACAGTCTGTACCACGGTGCACAATGTATGTACATGTGAGGTGTATATGGACCTAGTGTTTGAACCTCTAACCTCAGCAGTGTTAGTGCCATGCTCATGGACTGAGCCAGCTCAGATGAAACTAATCCAGCCTCCAAAGTCGGTTCTAACTACTGACCAAAACAAAGACCCCCCTTTTCCACCAACGCAAACCTAGTACTAGTTCTGGGCTGGTGCCACTGCAGGTTCGGAGCTGTTGCTCAGCTAACATCCCCCAAGCAAGCATAGCTAATTTCTAACATCAGTGTTTCATTCACAACATCAATGTTGTGTTTGTAACATTAATGTTACATTAATTAGGAACTATGCTTGTTTAGGTAATGTTAGCTGACCAACAGCTAGCTAGTTAGCCAGCTAATTCTATGTTACATTCACAACATCGACATTGTGTGTCTGGCTACAAGGCAACCCCAGCCCCTGAAATAAGTGGATCCTGGTTCTAGACCAGCAAAGTGCCACACTAGAACTAGCTTTCTTGTCAGAGAACTGGATCTGTTAAAACTTAAAAAACTTGTTCAAGATTAGGCACTGGCTCTGAACCAGCCCTCAAACTGCCTTGTTGGAAAAGGGGCAAAAGTGTCCAAAAGTCAAACAAAAAGTTCAAATATTAAGGGAGGCCAGGTTCTGTTGTGTTTCACTCAGCAGTGTAGAGCAGCAGATCAGAGCTGAAATGGTGATCCAGGACCTAAAACGATCTTGGATATCAGTTGGATGTCTCAAACCAAACCTAGCAACACTTTATCGGATGTGGTGTTCATTAAATATCAAAAGAGTAGTTTAAGGAGCATACCAGTGTTATTCTGCACCATTGCCTGACAACTACAAACACAACATCACTATATAGATGGATGTTCCTACTTTTCAGCTCATTCCAGAAACATGTTAGGGCAACAATTATTCTCAATTTTAATTTATCTGATTATTCAACTAATGTGGTTAAAATGTCAGAAAATGGTGATTTGAGACCATCGGTTCCCAGAGAAAACAGGACACAATATCTTGGCTACACCAGTTATGTTCACTAGTTTTACCTCTCCAGATATAGAAAAACTGGACTATACTCTTTGATGAAAGTGCTCACCAATCATAGACATGTGTAACCCATGACGAGGGTTCTTAAGTGGTTTGCTACTACTGAGTTTGCTTTAAAAGGTCAAAAGCCAAAACAGTTTGGAACCACTATTCCAGACTTGTGATGAGGTCTTTAAATGTTTAGTTTTGTGCGACCAACAGTCCAAAATCCGAAGGTATTGAATTTACAACAATTGAAAAAAGCAGTAAATGTCTGACTGTCATTGCTGAACCTTGACACGTCTATGAATGCAACACGAGATTTAGTCCCTGCTTGCAGCTACATAACGCGTGAAGACTCAAATTAAAGTGTTCGTTTTGATAGACGCCCATCTCAAGGTTTACAGATCTACAAGTATAGTGTACTGAAATGAGTTGAAAACAATAGCTGTGTGGAACATTTCAGATCTGATTGTAAAAGTATGTATTTGGTTTGTATATAAAGGGGTTCACCACCAGTTAAGTGTTAAGACAGGTTTTGAAAAGTAACGGTGGTCAACTTTTAGTCCCTGGTAGTAAATTCCCAAAATGCAGCTTAAAAGACTTTTTAGATTCTAGTGGCCTGATAAACTCCAGCATTGTTCTGAATGTATAGCTTTCAGTTTCTCCATACTTGTTAGAATACTTTCACCTAATGTGTTGTGAGCGTTAGGAAAACACTGTACAGGAGTATCTGATGGGCACCACTTCTGATAAAGTGTTACCAGGATCTTCCATGCTGGTATAGCGCAGCAGAACAGCCTGGATCACCTCTCCCTTTGTGTGAGGCCAATACCTCTGAAAAGCATTAAAAGGGATGCTTCCTGTCTGTACATATGAACTAGAAGCCATTTAATAACAAAAAGGACAATCAGCTAGTCACTACCCACAATCCACTTTGGGTAGAGAAGATTTCCATAGTATGCCTTGCGTATAGTGTCTTATATGAAGTAATAATGAAAATGCAATAACTTTATATTTGTTAAGAAATGTCTCTATATTTGATATGTATCTGATTGAGGTAATGATCACCTATGTGCCATGTTTTTTTAAACATTCTTTATTGCATGATGACAATTATGAAGTGTTTTTACTCCAGAATGTATTATAGTATATAGTGTGTGTTGTCTGTATGTGTTTGTCTATCTGCCTGTATAGCACAATGTGTCCCAGTCTCTAACAGTATTACTGTGCTAGGCAGCTCTGTAGCAGGGACCTCTCACCACAGCTCCTCCATCTATTATTATTATTATTATTATTATTATTATTAGTGTTATGTTTATGTCCTCTGGAGCCAACATGAATTCTGTTACTTTTCAATATTTTGTATGTGTTCAGTGAGTTCATTTGTTTTCATGTCACGTTTGAATCAACTAAAGTTCAATCTAAAGACTGATGTTTTCTGCTCCTGATGAATCCTTTCTGTTGCTAAAAGAATAGTTCAGCATTTTGGGGGGGTGGGATGAAAAGATCTATAAAACTGACTAATGACCACCTTGCATCTTGTTTATTTCATTCAGCCATACTAAAACCACAGAAAAATGTGGTTTTAGGTAGCGATATATATCCTGATGCACAATGGTTTATTCATCCGCTAGTCATGTCATGTAAGCCGCTATGAGAAACTCTCAAATATTGACTCAAAATAATGACTTTGAGATAATATTGACAGAATATTTTGAGATGCTAAGTCAGTATTTAACGTTTCTCTCTTATGACTTGCAGAATCCCTTTTTATTTTGTCACATTGGCGGAAATGGGCTTCCATAGAAAAGGGTTTGAGGATGAGGACAAACCCCAAATACAATATGGCAACATGTTCTCCCTCATCAAATACTGCCACATGGTTAGTGGCCCAAAATAGGCCACTGTAGGTGTCTCTGACACCTAGTTGACGTAACATTACATAAGTTTACATCGTACAAAGCGGACGACCAAGCCGCAGTATTTGATGACTTGGTAGTGTGGCTGGGTTGAATATAGAGCTGGACCAAGTCACTTATCTTATAACTTTGATATAGCAGTTAGCATAAGGTCCTATTATGTCACACTGGCTGCGATGTAATTCTATAAATGTGTACAAGTGTTGCGTCAGCTGTGATTGGACGATGGCTGTTTTGGGGAGGGGTTTAGCTAGCAGAAAGTCAGTTAGTGAGCTTTAGAGGTGGGTGTATGTTAGAACATTGGACGAATCCAGGATAGCTGTTTCCTCCTACTTCCTCTTTATGCTAAGCTAAGCTAAATCCAGCTCAGTCCAATGAGAATTGCGCACATTTTGGCTAATAGCCAAAAACTTTTTCTAGCCTCAAGGTTTACTTCCTGCTTATGCAGCCCATTGACTGTTATAAATGAATAATATTTCATCCTACAAAGAGTCATAATTGACTTTGTTTGCAGTTTGAGGTGTCCCGTCATCGGGTCTGTGGGGAAAATGCTTTTTAGGACACAGATGAATTTTTCCCTGCAATATCGTGAAAGGCCACTGGGAGAAATTGGAAGTAAAGCCAACTTTTTATATATCTATGCTCCAGCTCCATATTTAACACACAGATCCATCTTCTCATCTCCCCCTCAGAAAGGAAGCTAGTCAGTAAAATATTCATACATTGTACAGATTTTTTTGTCTGTGTGTTACAGCTTACTCGGCAGCCCTGTGGAAGCCGACAGGAACAGTATTTTTAACAGGAAGCTTCTTTCTCCTGTCTTTCTCCTGTCATGATGTAAAATCAGTGTTATGGAGTGTAATCAAACCAGTCAGCTGTTCTGAGCTTATAAACCCTCAGGCAGGCTGGAGGAGTCAGTCCAATGTGCTGAGATGGTTTTCTGTAATAATAATAATAACCCCATGTTGTCACCTGTACTGTGTTGGTTTGGTGTGACTCCTCTAACCGAATGTTGGTTTGTAAGGGTCATTGATGGTTGATTTTTTTCTTTGGATCATCGCTGTGTTTGACTGTAAAAGTGACATGAATTAAAATAATTGGAAGAAAGTCAACAGGATTCATATTTCATGAAATAAAAAAAACAATACCACAACCAAAAACTGTTACTGCTACGTGTTACAAACTGCTGTGAGCCCAGCATTCACACCTGGAAGTCAGATAGAGCAAATATGTAGCCTCACTCCTGAAAACCCACAGATGAGATTTGACTTTTTAATCAGACTCATCGCTGAAGCTTCTCATCCAACAACAAACAATACTGAGCATCAGGTACTAATGTATTGCAGACTGGCCTGAAGGCTGCAGAGGAACACAGAGACCTGCTCTGATTTATCATTTGTTAAAAAAGTTACAGAAACCACTCAAAACTTTGCAAAATGTAAGGTGTGTGAAGTCAAAGAGTGCTCGAGGGCTGAGGCATTAATGTTTAAACCACTGACATACAAACACAACTTGTAATGTTCTCTCCGTCTCACACACACACACCCACACACTTTCTCAGATGAGCACATGAAGTGAGTGATCGCTGGTGGAAGCAATCAGGTGTAAAACCAGTCTCTGCTGTGCATTGTTTCAAGCTCTGTGTCAGACTGAGATAATAAGGATGTTACAAGGGTTGCAGACACAGACATAATGTGGAAAAAATGCATAATTTTGCCAAAGTATCTTTTTCTAAATGAACCTAGTTTTTCACTATTGTATTTTAAGTTTTGACTGTGCTTGGTGGGCAGTAAATGTGTGCACATGTACAGTATACGTATGTGCAATCTTGAATTGTGCCATTATGGCCCAAACCAAACAATGCAACAGTCCGTTCGTTATTTTATCTTTTAAGGAGTAGTCCGAATGGTTCCTTTATTCCCTAAAGTGAGACGAGACGATTGACATCACTCTCCTATCTGTGCATTAAGTATGGAGCTAGAGCTGAGAGATTATTAGCACTAGATGTCACACTAGAATTGCAGTTATTATGTTCACTGTTTGTGTTCATTGCATTAAATAAGAAAGAAGAAGGATCCATAAAATATGTCACTTAGTCAGTTTACTCAACGATAGAAAAGAGGTCCCTTGAGGAAAAAAGTTGGGAACCATTGCTTTAAAGGTCCAGGTTGTTGGATGGGAACTTTTAACTAGGGAACTAGTGGTGTAGTTGCAGATTGCCTCCCCTTCCAAGCGCAAAGGAGAAACTACAGTGGAACGAAAAACGCTACTATCTACAGCCAGTGTTTGGTTTGTCCATTCTGGACTATAGCGGACTCCATGGAAGGTGACCTGTGGCGTATGAAGATAAAAACAGCTCACTTTAAGGCAACAAAAACACAATGACTCTTACATTCAGGTGATCATACCTATGAATATTATATTCCATTTCTGCCAATAGATCCTCCTAAATGTTACACTGTGGCATTTAAATGAGAACATTTCTGTAAAAAAGGCTACAATGGCTGCCATATAATGGTAGCTAATCTTTGGGGACAAATGTGCCTGTCAGTACGTCCACTAAACGTTGTTGTTTATGCCACTGATAGGCTCAGATTGTTATTCTAAGTGTCTGACAACATTATAGAAAGCCCTTTTGACCTGATAGAACTTTTGTTCAACCAGAAACAGCCGTAATATTGCTATCGCTCACCACCACAAAATCTAATTTTACCTTTTTCAAATGTTCATTTGACAATGACAGGAAGTCTTTAATTAGTCTTTTATTCAAGGAATTCTTTCCCCAGTGGGATGTTTGATGGATTTTTTAAATTCTGTTGCGCTCTCACAAATTTCTCTAGTTTGTCTGTCAAGATGAGTGGTATGTTTTTGTTTCCTTTAATATTCCATTCAGGTGGTGAGTAATTGCAGATTCGGTGCTGTAGACACAGTTTATTCTGGACCCAAACCTCTAATCTCAGTCATTCTAATCACAAAGCTAAAAACTAAAATAGAAGTTAGTTAGTTACACAGTGTTCAGCAGACAGTGGGTGATGCTCACTAATTATATTGTTCTGGTGAAAACCCAGAAGCCTCCACTGAAAATGATTAAAGTGGAGCTTTTGACATTTAATGTGTAAAAAAAATTATTATTTGTCCTCATATTTCCAATGTTTTGTCATCCAAAAGTTAACCTTGGAGCACATAAGAATCTAATGAAGAATCTATTTATGTTTAAGAAGGTGCAGCAGCAAAAGTGAAATGAAATGGATAGCAGTAGTAAATAGCATTGGTTGGTCATACACTAAAGAGGTTAAGGGATCGCCAACGTTAATACAGTTCATGCTGAGGGGATCATGAATGTGTGTACTACATGTACATTTCATGGCAATCCATCATGGTGGCGCTAGAGGAAGAGTTAGGGAATCACCACAGTCATTAGGATTCTTTATCTAGGGAACATGAAAGTCAGTTCAACATTTCATCTTAATCAAGCTAAAGGAGTAACAGGATACAAAAAATAGGTATCTGTCATCCATTATAGTTAGAGACAGACTTATTAGACTACAGTTACATTCAGTAAAAATTAGGATCATAGCAAACAGTAACCAATTCCTTATCTCTCCTCTATAAAAAAAAATGCTTTCACTGGGTGGAAATCTCACCATCAGGACAACAACATCACAGTACAGTGCAAGTTACGTGTCAAAGTTGAGACCACAGATCATCTTCCAAAAAAGGAGATCATGTACTTAAAGACATCAGTACCTGCAGTAAATGACCAAAGGGCTTAGCAATCATAAGACTCACTACACACACTTTCTCTCTCCCAACTCATCAAATACAGCAGCTTGGTCAGTGGCCCTTTAGCACCAGTTTTGCATGTGCAGAGCTCCGCAGTCAAGTGAGCAACAATTAATGTGCAACATCAGGTTAGACTTTCAAAATAAAGCTTGCGAGACAGAGTTTAAACGGTCGCAGTTTGGTTAGGTTTAGGAAAAGACTGAGGATTGGTAACATAAGTAATGAAGTCATTTTTGACTTTTGGCTTTGGCTTTGGCTTTTACCATGGTCTCCTGGATTCAAGCTCTGTGTTTGTTTGACCCATCCATCCTTCCACACAACCTCCTCCATATGCAGACATTCTTGCTCTTTACACTAAGTCATGTGACCTCTACGGTACATCAAAACATTATGCCAGACATGCACGTGAAATGACACAAAAGGGGTCCCCTAAAACATCCTAGTTTAAAGCACAGGGCCAGAGACTATAAAACCAGGATGACTGTCGTTGTGTATGGTTATTTCAGTAGCTAGCCTGATATCCTCTGTCCTCACATTTTATTTTATTTTTTTATTCAAATTTCATTAAAATTGTGAACAACGATGGCCCACTCAACCCGTCCCACAATATAAAAATAATAATAATTAATAAATAAATAATTCAACCTATTACAAAACTGTCAGTCATATAGTGAAATGCGGACCCACAGCTAATTATGAAAGTGACATAGATAAGTAGGGAGGCACAAACCTATTGGGATGGTACAAGGTAAATAGGCTGGGAAGCCATTATAAAAAGGCAAATTAATGACTGAATAAAATAGAATTTGCTAATTGCTTGGACCGTGCATTGAAAGCATAGTCGTGACTCAGTGCCTGTGTACACTACAAGTTAGTTGGAGTTGGAGTTGGAAATTATTTTTGATAAATTGACCACAAATTCAAAATATAAACTCTTTGTTTCTCGTTGAAAAAAGTCTCAAAACTTAATTTAGTTTTGCCTTCTGCCTGCAGTAGACAGGATGGCCACTTCCTGCAGAAGCTTGCAGTCAGGCAGGTTAAGGTAATGTTGTGGCAGCTGTGCAGGCCTCCACTAAGGCTATAAAGGCAAAGCTCTTGTCATTGTAGGGTCCACACCTCCAGGTTTTGCTGCTGGTTGATATGAAATGAATGCTGGGATGATATTTGTCCACACAAGTCAGTTTGGACTTTGGATCCTTGCTAAATCTAGGTTTTGAGTTGGGACAGTTCTAAGATGTTTTCACAAGTCAATGAGAACACAAATACAGAAGCCAGACAATTACATTTTTAATATCCTGACACATATTAAATGTTTTCAGTTCATTTTCTGGTCCTATAAAGTAAGTAAGTAAAGTAATCAAAACCTGGTCAGCAAATGACCAAAGGGTTTTCTGACTGTGGACAGGAGTGTAA
Organism: Dicentrarchus labrax; assembly: GCF_905237075.1. Lineage (NCBI taxonomy): Eukaryota > Metazoa > Chordata > Actinopteri > Moronidae > Dicentrarchus > Dicentrarchus labrax. The sequence goes on from NW_026136709.1 coordinate 2,467,857, forward strand.
AATATTATATATATATAATATATATATTCACAGGAGTGTTTGGTGTTACACAGCCTTTTAGAAAGCAAGCATCACTTTACATTGCCTCTCTGAGCCCTCAGCAGTCTGCATAGCTGTGGTGATAGAAAGGGTTATTGTAGTATACCCAATTTAAGGGCCCCAATAGAGTGCCAGGTCACTCACCTGCCATTGTCTAATTCACAAAGAAAATAATCCCCTGGCTCCTGGCCCTGCTGCAGTTACACACCTCACCTCTCACTCAGCTCATCATCCCTCCTATCCGCTCACCTGGCTTTCACCATGCCATCAACCGGTTGTCTATGGCTTCATTCACACTGCCAGCCTCAGAGTTGGCAGAGCCTCACAATTCTTTTCTGGCTTTTTTTTTTCTAAGGTCAGATTCTGTTGTTTGGCTGTTCACATTATTTTTTAAATGAATGTTTTAGATGGAGTAATAAATGTACTGAGTTTGGGTTAGGGGGTTAGTGATTTTTATGGTAGGGGGAACTCTGATAAGAATCTGTTGATTGTCACACTGAAGGCCTAAAGCATTCACATGTGATTTACAGCGGTACTGTTAGGAGGTCACCAGGTGTTTTGTGTATACTTGGTGGTATAAAAGGTAGATCATTCTGAAAGTTTGGGAGAGAACATCCATGCTGAGGTCTTCTCTTCATGCTCCATAAAGTAAAAACACTTTTTTCATCACACCAGGTCTGTAATTCTTTAGAGAACTAGCAACTCTCAATATTTGGAAGAATGTCTCCTACAACACCATCTCCTCTGTCCACAGTCCCTCCAATGTGCCCTGACCACCAACCTCCATCGGTCAATCAGCTGACCTTAGTTGCAATAAAAATGTATTTTTACCACCACAGTCCAACATTTGAGTTCTGTTTAAAATTGTAACAGGCGAGTGGATTTGTCTCTTGCAGACGAGTGAGGACACATTTTGCCACCTCATACCAATCCTAAACCAATGTTTTAATTTTCTAGTGCAAGGTTGCTAATATCAGGTGTGTGACACACTATCACGAGTTAAAACATGCTAGGTGCAGTTTTCCTGTTTAGTAGCACCACAGGAAAGAAAGGAGAAGATAAAGACATTCATAAGGCACACAGTAGCACATCTGGTAGAGCATGAGAGTCCCATAGAGTCCTTCTTGACCTGTGGTCTTTTGCTGCATTTTGTTCCCCCCTGTTCCCCCATATTGCCAGGCTTCAAGCTATGCGCTCGTGTCCAACCACAGTGGCTGGGACCAATCGTCCTTTGAGGATTGTTGCCAGCTACAGAAAGCAGTTGGATTGATTCCAGGTGTGTGTGAATCTGTGAGACTGTGACTGTTTGCTCAAAAACATCAGTGACAGCTGCTAAAGAGGTTAGCATAGATCAGAACTGGAGAGTATTTCTTCATTGAATGGTATAGATGTTTTCGATGACTTTTGATGATAATGACTTCTGGTGCATTCTATCACATTTAAGTTTGATGGGTTAGTGTTTAGATGAGAGACCTGTCTGCAACCTAAAAACCTTGGATAAAAGAATACTTTTGAAAACTTGATTCATTCACTCTAAATCTCACCTCAAAAACCTCCTTTTTTAAATCTCAAACACTGCAAATAATGTCTATTGACTCTTGAAAACAAAAAACATATGTGAAAAGACTCTAGACCTGTTTCCCTTTATTGCAAATAAACTCATTATAAGAGGTTGGGTTTTTCTAAATACTGCCTTTGCTCTTAATCTGACTGGGTTCAAGATAAAGTGTATAGTGGACAGAAAATCCTTGAACCGAATGATACTGTATAGAAATGTTTTTCTCTCAATGCGTAACTCATAACATAAAGTGTGCATTGAGTATTTAGACATTCACTGTGGATTCATTTCAAACATGTTGCATAGGTTAGTGTAAGGTAAGAATCACAACAGTTTACATTTTGGAAACCTCACACATTTCTCACTGGCAATTTCTATCTGAATGGAATTTTACCCTGGGGTTTCTGGGTATTTAAGTCTCCAAGTTGTGTTTTTGTGGTTGTGCTCATCACCAAGTTAGAAGCTGAGATTTAAAGGCCAGTATTCATTGGCATTTTTATCAATATCACCATATTATTACTTGGAAGGCGAGCAGTATTCAGTTGGTTGCGATCTGCAACCTCACCGCTAGATGCCAATAAATCCTACACACTGGTCCTCAAAGACATTGGCAGCTATGCTACAATTGCAGTGTTACAGAAGGTAACATTCCAGTCCAAACTGTGGTTTCAAACCTTGTGACAACTTAAGTCACATGTCCCAAACAAAAGCCATGAAGCGTTTGGCTTAACTGAGACAGGACTTCAACAGTGTAAACAGACCATAGTCCATGTTTGCACAGATAGTCCACACTCAAAGTCAAGCTCTCACAGTAACTCTGACATTCTTGTTCAAAGTCCAAATTCAAATCCAGTTTGATCTTTCTACATTCTATTTTGAGACAGTTGGAAAGAAGATAGTTTGGTTAAACATACTCAAAAAAGTTTTGAAGCAGTAGTTATGAAGCAGTCTTAATACTGATGCCTCTATATGACCTATATAAACAAACAAGATCATCAGCAAGAAAAGAGTCTATTTCTATGTACATTAATGCCTGCCACCAGGTTGGATTCCCCTTGAAATCAATGACACAATGTGGTGGAAATAACAACACAAAATAAAGGTTCCTTGTTGCTGTTTTAAACAGTGCAACTAAGATGGGAATTGGGCTAGAGATTGTGGTAGATAGCTGAACTTCAAGGCTTCAGCTTGGGCTTTGGGAATCTCTGATTGACATTCTTTCACCATTTTATGGACCAAACAGCTGGTTGATTGGTCGAGAGAATGATTCTATTTATATTTTCTTGTCTGTAACCTCTGTGTTGTTGTTTGAATCATATTACATCTAGCCATGTTAAAGTTCACCCTTTGAATCCCCACAGATCAGTACTAGATCTAGTGTGGAGGTAGTGTTGCTGTACCTAATAAAGAAGTGAAATGGATGAAAGATTACCTTAAATTCAAATTCATTAAATTAAAACAACAAATAACCAGCAGAAGCTATTCAGTAAATGGAGGCATTCTGCATTATTATAAACAGAGTAAAGAATAGGGACGCTGGCTGACAGACATTCTCCCATCCTTTCCCCTGTTAGTAACAGCTCATATGACGAATGTTTGTCATTTTAACCAAATTAATGAGGAGCTGCTACCTGCTCTTTGCTTAGAAAGAGAGAGGAGAGAAAAGACTCAACAACATAATCCTTAACACCGAAGTTTAGTAAATCCAGGTGTTCTGTCAACATCTGTTTCATTTTTGCTGATACTGATCCATTAAAATATCTCTAATCATTAATCCCATCAGGGGGAACAGCTGTGGTTTTGCAGTTGGAACTCACAACCTTGTCTTCGCCAAACAGGACTGATGCAGGCAGCTCACTGCAAGCAATCTGAGTAAGTGCAACTGAGGAGGGTAGTTGAGCTTGTTATGATATAATAGTAATAATAATATGTTATAATAGGTTAGCAAAGTTCCTGTTCAGCACTAGGTAAACAAAGACATGTAGTGGTAAGAAAGTGAATGAACGAGCGATTCCTAATGTGATTTCTTTTATTTTTAACAATCATACAGACTTAATATGCTTCTTTTTTCAGCTCTTTGGTTGTTTAACTTTTCTAATGCAGGACGAAGTTGTTTCTAAGAGAGTGAAGGCTCTGTGAATCTTCACTTCAAAGTTTATATCTCAAATAACAATCTAAACTTTAAAAAATAACAATCTCATTTAGTCTTCTTCACAGAAACAAATGAAATACTGAGATATAGGCATACTGAGTTTACTTTTTAAGTTTTCTTACACCTCTTTAAAATCAAGAAGGCCTCGTGATCCCCTGTTAAGCTCTGGTGACCTCTAGTGCTATGGCACCACTGACAAAGTCCTCAACAGAATGAAGCATGTTCAGAACTCTGCTGTGTGCTTGCTCGGCTACACCTAGACCAGAGACTACATCTGTCCAGATCTTCATGGCCCTTAGTTATTTATTTTACCTTTATTTACCCAGTTAAGTCAATTGAGAACCAATTCCCTACACCTGCCTGTAAGTTCCATATACATTAAATCACTGAAGTCATCCTGCCACGCTGCTGTCTCACATTTGAGTCCAATCCGGAGTTTCATGCGATATGAAGAACATAGTGAGAGTTTCAGCAAATATGACACTGTTGGTTTTTTTTGCCTACTGCAGCTTTATTAACGTGCAAATGTTTATTCATTTGTTTGTAGAAATTCTAATGAAGGTACAAATGAGCTACAAGGGATTGATGTGTTGGAATCCAGGGACATACATGATCCTTTTCATATGTCCTCAATGTAATAAATCATGCTTCTCAGCATAGATATCTTATTTCACAGCACCAGACTCAATGCGACACATCAAGGACACCATGAGCTGATAGTTACACAAGTTCTTAAAGGACAGGATATAAACAACTCTCTCTGAATAACAGGATTTAGGAAATGGTTGTAACCAAGAGTCTAATCAGTAGCCGGAGGACAAACTGCTCAGTGCTGGCCTTGGCTCTGGCCTTGGCTTTCACTCAGCTACAGAATTCACAAGTAATCCGCTGCATTTTCTCTCACTGTATGTAGGCAGACATGGACTGTCTGCGTCACGTCTATCTTGTTTGTCATGTCAGAAAGCAAAAAGCATGAAAAGCAGCTGAGCCATGTATTAACTGCAAGCTGAAGAACTCCTTTTAGTCATCAATGGCAATCAATTCAATTCAGTTCAATTTTATTTGTATAGCGCCAATTCATAACAGAAGTTATCTCAGGACACTTTTCAAATAGAGCAGGTCTAGACCGAACTCCTTATAACATTATTTATAGAGACCCAACAGTACCACCATGAGCAAGCATTTGGCAAAGGGGGCAAGGAAAATCTGCCTGTTAAAAGGCAGAAACCTAGGACAGACCCTTCGGCTCTAGGTGGGTGGTCGTCTGTCTCGACCAGTTGGGGTGAGAGAGAGAGAGAGAGAGAGAGAGAGAGAGAGAGAGAGAGAGAGAGAGAGAGAGAGAGAGAGAGAGAGGTAAAGACAGAAGGACAGAGACAGAGACAAAGGTGCAAAGCAACAGCAGTAGCAACAACTACACTAATAGTAGTGATTCAAGCCTCTCTGTTTGGGATATGTGAGTGCAAGTCCTCCTCCAGTCAGAAATCAGTGTTTCTTCTTGTTCCTACAGCGTGCTGTTTGAATGATGTATGTGCAGAGTTTGACACTAGAAAGATGTTTTCACATTAATCTGCTGAAAGTGGAAAGTTTCCCTGTGCTGTGCAGGATTTATGACATCACAAATAGTTTGGAAGTCAGTCCTAGTCCAGAATGCAACTTTAGAAATGAACAACATTTGCATATGCAGAGATTCTGGATGTTTTAATGAGGAAGAAGGAGGAGATGACTTTTTACAGATTTGAATGTGGAAATTATACTTGTTCCAAGCTGACTGACTCACATTTCAGTGCAAAGGCGTTGGTTGAATTGGCTTTATATACAGTGGCTGTTTCAGAGGCTTTTCCATCCTGACAAGAACACAATTTAGAGGTAACAATGACTCTTAATGTAACATCTTCCCTCTCAGTTTATGCAGCTGCTCACTCACTGTTGCGAAGCCCATTTTTGCTAATTGATGGTGGCAGCAGCATCTGCACATCACCTCACCAAACACTTTTATTTAAACTCACAAGATTCTAAAATCACTATACAATCTTTTCAGTGCAACAAGTATTTATGATGACTTATATTGTGCAGTGTTGGAAGAAGTGTTCATTTTCTTTAACTTTACTAAATCCTACTCAAGTAAATGTATAGCAGAAGTATCAGTAAAATGATCAGTATATGTACATGTGTGTGTGATTAGTGGGAGAGGAAAAAAAGGAAAATACATTCTGGTACCCAACCTGACCTCATCGTGAAAGTTCTAGCTTTTCTAGGTCTTGGTGATTCCACCAGAAGTACCCCGATGTGTCCCAGAAGCAGCACAGAGTAGATCGCATGGGCAGGAAGACAGCCACAGAAACAGCCTAGAAAATCAGTTTTCAAATTTCATGCTACAACAATGTTCCTACTCTTTTTCAGAAGTTATTTTCCAGGACCTGTCCAGGAGTTTTTCTTGACAATAAGGACAGCACTGAGCAGGACGCTCACAAACAGTGATCATTGTTTAAGGTACTGTTAGCTCACTTTTGTGGAACGCTTGTCTGTTCTCACCACAGCAGATATTTAAGCTTTCTGAATTGACTACAGCTTTCCTTTAACCGTAACATTAATTTTGCCACAGTAGAGGCTAAAGTACAATTAACATTTTCCACCAACTGTCAAGTAAAAGTATTTCTCTCTGGAATTTTTAAAAGTATTAGCATAAGGTAACATAACGTACAAATGCTGAAGCACAAGTACCTAAAAATTGTAATAAAGTTTTGAGTAAATGTACTTTATGGTTACTGATATTTTACCAAAATATTTCCGTTACAGACAGGTATATATTTATATGTCCATAAAGTTCTAAAAGAGTAAGTTATAGAAGTTATTTTATGGAGTTCGGTCTAGACCTGCTCTATTTGAAAAGTGTCCTGAGATAACTTCTGTAATGATTTGGCGCTATACAAATAAAAATGAATTGAATTATATTGAATTGAAATATCATTTTATGTGTTTGTATCATTGACAGTATATATAATGGATAGAGCTTCCGGGTCTGAAAAGTGAAGCCAACGCGGAAGTGTCTTAAAACCCGCATTCTATAGAAATTCCAAACTATGCACTCACATTGACTTTAAGATAATAAGATGTTTTCAAGTCCTCTGCGACCCAACTCCCACACACAAGTCAATGGCTGTCATTTTAGTTCCTGTAAGACTGAGCCTGCTGGCTGAGCCAACCATGTGAAATGAAAGTGACAGTATTATGTCTAGACATTTCTTCTTCTTTTTTTTATCATTCTCCCTGATACAGATGGGGACATTTCATATAGAATCACAATTTCTGACATGATTGCACCATATGTACTCTACCCACCAGTTAGCATAGAGGTTGGATATGATTTAACTACTGTAAGCTGTGCCAGAGGCCTCCATGTTCTCATTTACTTTGCTTTCCAATAGAGGACAATAAAAGTTGATGAGTCACTATACCTTGAGTGGGGCCTTCCCTCCCCCTTTCAGCAACCTCATTACTGCTGCTGCCACGACTCAGCTTCCCGCTGGGGTCATTACAGCTCTATCGTATGACCACTCTACTCTACCTCCATCATCTGTGATCCCTGTCTTTCCTCTCTCCTCTTCCCACCTGTGTGCAGACTATCCATGCAGGTGACTGGGCACGGCGGCGATCTGCCCTTCCCCAAGTGTTAATGGGACCAGCATCCCCATCTGGTCCAGCAGGAGCAGCTTGTGGCCATCTGTTGCCAACACATCCCTCACCATCGCAGAGAGGATGGAGGGGAGGAGAGAGACAGAGAAAGAAATGTGACTCGGGAAATGAAGGGAGGGAAGGTGACATGGGTAAATGGAATAAGGGAAAAGAAGGACAAAAAGTGCTGAGAACTGTAGACACTGTGGAGGATCAGTAGATCAATATATTAAAGTTAAAACATTTTGGTATAAGTCAGTTCACAACCACTACATCCACTACATATAATACCAGAGGTGTGTCTCTCGAGTCAAATATTTGATGACATTAGACTCTAGACTAGACAAAATTGAAACAGACGACTTGGACTAGAACAGTATACTTTTTATACGTTTTGAACAAATGATTTTTGCCTCTGCCACTGTTACGGCTCCAGATACACATCAGTAATGGTGTTTCTATTCCATTTCGGGTTTTCTGAGCACTATTAGACCAACAGCATGTGCTCAGACCATAGACAGTACAGTTCACACGCTGGGTCTACTCCTGGTTTAATCTAAGACCTGTCTGTGAAACCGGCCCATGTTTTTATAACATAGGGGAATTTGTCAGATGCAAGATTTAATAAGTTCAGTATAGGAATTACAATACAAACACATTAACTCACAGTCATGTAGACATCCTAGTCTCAATTAATGTATGCACCAATGCCTCTTCATGCTCGTTGTGTTGACAAATTTGACCCTAACCCTAACCCACAAATGTAACACTTTATTCACTCAGAAAAATGTTGCCTGTGAACATAATCAAGCCACCGATTATGTTTGCCACCACAACCCTAATTCTGAAAACAAACTAGTGCTATATAGACGAAATTAATAGGAGACATGGTTCAACACACTCTCTTGTTCATAGTTAAGGCCAGACCAAAGCTGGAAATACAACTATGGATCATCCTGGGACAAAAACAAAATCCTGCATTCAGCTGCGAAAGAGCAATATCACGTGGTCTGGTGAAAACACCAATGGGCAGACTGTACAATTACACACCAACACAATGGCCATCATGCAACCTTCACTTAAGTGATATACTGAAGATGATTAGCGTTACAAGTCTTTGGCGATTAGACCCTATCCTGACGTCTTGACGTATTTGAAGGGGTCGGTGAAGCCGTGATTAGTATAGGAAACCTCCTGATGGAGTCCAGACACTGGTGGTGGTGGTGGTGAGAAGAGAATGCTGAACATCTGGATGGGATAAGGACTTCTGATTAACTCAACCTGGGCACTGGATATGATGAACAGGGGGTGTATGGGGTGGAGGAGAGTTGCAATTATTTCTCACTGAAATGACAGCTGAAAGCAGCAGAGAGGAGAACAGATTTAAAGTTTGACAGCAACAACATGATTGGCTAGAGGAGATTAATCTGATTGGATTAACTGAAAGAGTAAAACGGCCATAGCTGATTAGAAAGGAGAATGAGATAATTGTGAATGAATGATGTCAGGAATGGTGACCAGGACTCAGATGCAGACTAGAGTGAAGTTTCATTTGAAAGGCACAAACAAAGTGGTTTAAGTGGCTGAGATTCAGATGTGACAGAGAGTGGGGATGGGTTCCGGACTCCAGTGCTCTGGGTGTTGCGGTGCTGGCAGGTGGAACTGGGTTCAGGATCAGGGTGAGATGGTCTGAGACGCGACAGGGAAAAACAAGTTAGTAAGAGATATTTCAGAGTCGAGTAAGTTCAGGTTGGCTGGCGTGTTCTCATACAAAATAATTCAACGATCCGGCAGGGAATGGAAGGTCGGCCTGGTTTATAAAGGTTGGGTTGTTTGTAGATGACGACCCGGTGTGCTGATTGGTGTGATGAACCACAGGTGTGTCAGCAGGAGCTCCAGCGACCACGCCCACCAGCGGCTTTCAGAACATGTGGGGAAAGCAAAACACAGAGACGGACACCAAACCAAAAAACACCGGGCACACAGCAGGCACACCAAAGGGGAGAAAACAATACAAAAACTACATTCACACACATACAATGAAGGAAACCAGGGTCACAGCCGGAGGGCCGTGACAAATGAGGCTTAATGAGAAGGTCTTCCTGCTCGAACTTAGATAGTTGATTATGCAGTCTCATTCACAGGTCATTAAATACCGAAGCTGGGAATGAGACTGTACAATCAACTGTCTTTCTTGGCTCTGATTGGTTGTTTTCGTTAACGTCCTGTGAATTCTTGCATTCACAGGAGCACTAGGAGGAGCCATGTACTACTGTCAGGATAAAGTGAACATTTTTGAAAAAATGACAAGAAGATATTTTTAAAAAAGTTACCTACTGCAGCATTCAGGGGAAGCTCAGAAAAGAAGCGAAACAGCATTGTGTTACTGAATATAAGCCTCATTAACCCAATCAGCAGTTGGATCCTGGTTTAGCAATTGGTTCCTTCGATGTCTGAAACCATGGATGTGTGCAGTATGTTTGTATATGGAGCCAGGTGTATTAAATTAGCCCCACAAATTGGTAAAAACCTGATAGCTTCTCTTTTTGGTCATTTAATTAGTTTTATAAGTTGAAGGATTGCATGCATTTTAATGAATTGAAGACATTTACCAGCCCCTAAGGGGTCATACAAATCTCTTGAACACAGGTCAGAAATGCACAAGTGAGGCATCTTTCTTAGAGGCAAATGAAAATATTACCTTCAACTCCTTACTTATTACCTTTTGTAATGCTATCTGACGTTCTTGGAAGAAACAGATTTATGGATTAAATTAATGTACATTCCACAGAGAGTTGGACAAGAAGCAGTGACGATACAGCTGGGACAAACAAAACAGACAGGCAGGCAACACGCTGAAGTCTATAAAGAGGTTAACCTTTCTTTCAGTCGGCTATATTCAGTATAACTACTAGTAAAACTACGCTTCTTCACATTTTCACACATACATTGCAAGCAAATTTTGGGCAGAGAGCTGGATTGATAAAAAAAGTAGCACATCTGCACTGTAAAAAACAAATTGGGAAAATTCATCATTTAAAGGCAACTAGAAACTAATAATATTTTACTTGTCTTCTTTAGAAAAACTTGAATCATTAAGTTTTGTAAACAAGAAAAATCTGTATTTCAAAAACTGTTAAAACTCAAAGTGAAATTTCATATATTTGTTAACAATTTTTGAAATGCAAATGACTTCAAAAACTCAAAGCTTTAAGTTTTTCTAAAGAAAAAAATCTCAACAATAGTTGTAGGTCAGCAAAACTTGTTATTTCAAAACTTGACTTAACACACGTTTTCTGAGACTACTGAAAACTGCACCTGAAAATGCTTTCTGTGTTGATGTGCCATGAGCGGTTCTGTTAAAACACTTTTGAAACGGCATTGGGATGGCATATAAATGGCATGCATGTTTTTCATGTGTCATTTAACATTGTTACAGATGCCATATTTTAGTTAGTTTAAGTTTTGTTCAGGAAAGGACAGGTGAGGTGACCATCGTCATGGTATCAAAAATAAACAGGTTTAGGCAACAAAACTACTTAGTTTTAAGAAAAGATCACGTTATATACATGATGATGTAAGTTAAAGTCACAGGAAACTGAAATCTGAGCACTACTTCCACATATTAATGTATTAAAGGCAAAGACAGGCAGGTAGGGGTGGGATTTGTTACAGTAGCCAATAGCAATGTGTGTTACACTCCCCAGTCAGTCAGCTGTAACAGACCCATTAGCTGATTCTGCCGGACTGAGAGTTCCCAGCACATCCAGAACAGGACTGAATGCAGTGTCTGATGCCGACAGAGAACAGTTTGACCACAAGGAATAAAGTTTGAGGGGTTTTTTGCTGTACAAGCTACAGCGACAAGTCCATCTGGAAACTCCATAAGTCCCTTAAGTTGAAACAATTCATCGTTAACTTTTTGTCTCACACAGGACACCAACAGCAGTCTCCTGTGTTTGTTTGACCCGAGCACCTCCAGACACTTTCTTTATACTACATCACATTTCCCAAATGATGTACAGAATTTTAGGCATTCTATATCTCAACTGACTGAAAAAATAGTGCATATAGCTGCTGTAAATGGGGAAAAATCTCCCTGGGGGAGAATGTACCAGACTCACCTAGGTTTGGGCATCAAAAAAATAAAAAAATAAAAATGCAACCAAATAGGCTTATAATACTCTATTTTATTTATCTTATTGTATTTCATTTCTTTATTCTTTGTTCCTGCTGTGCTGCTGTGCCAATTTGACTTTTCAATCAATGAAGTAAAAACAATAAATGGTATCGTATCATCATGGCCCAAAGCTGCAGATTTTCCTACCTATCAAGCATTGCAACAGTTGATTTGATGAGGAGGAATTTGCCTCTGCGATCAGCTGCTGTAGGGTTTTTTTGGCAGCGAACTTGCTGACTCACGGCTCTGTGGAGCACATAGCTGCTATGTACATTGTTCTGCATTCCACGTTCTTTAATCAACTGCCAACAAAAGCTCAGATGAGAGAAAATGAAACCCCCAAAAAGAGAGTAACACATGATGTGAGTGTAGTAGCTGGCTGCAGGGACGTGGGTGGAGGGCCTTCCTCTTATCAGCCTCCCACAAGGTTTGTCTTTGTGGGAAGCAAAACAAAACCTTGCTGCTGGATACTGTCATTACCAAGGGCGATACTATCGACTGTTGTTTATTTGCTTTCGGATTCAAAAGGAACACACTGTACCTGCACTTTCCGGCCCAAATAAACTTTTTCACTTTTAGATAAGTTAATGGCTGCTGAGCTCCAAGGAGCTCTTTCACTGTACCAATTAGCTGATGCTTGAAATAAATGGAAAAATTGCTGGTGAACAAAAACTTAACAAACTCCCTGTTACCTTAAACTCTGACAGAGGCATTGTTGTAGCTGAATTAAAATGAAAATTATTTGGAATCGAAATTTAAGTGTCTGCCGTCATGGCAACAGCTGCGCCATCCTCCTGTCTTCCTCTGAATAATGTGTGTGTTGTGCATACTAACCCCTCTTGTCCTTCCAAACATTCACGCACGTCCTCCAGCCGTCACTATTTCATTTCCCACCTTATCTCATCAGCTGACCCAGTCACCTGCCCACCCAGCTGCTCCTCATTCTCACGCAGCATCAATATCACTCTCTGACATTTTTGTCTCAGGGTTTTATTGCTTATGATAACCTCTTCACTGCTGCCTTCTCGGGACTGTTTGCCAGTGTTTTTTCTCCCTAAATCTCCAGCTTTTTCTTAGAAATACTCTAATATTCATGCTCCAGATTTAAAATTCCTCCATTTTCCAAACCCATCTATCCTGCTTAGGGGGCCTGGAGGGTTGAGAGACAGGGTACACCCCGGACAGGTCACCAGTGTTAAAGGCCTGACACAAATAGACTGACATTCACACCTACAGGCAACTCACTCTCCAATTCTCATAACCTGAATGTCTTTGGACTGTTGGGGAGACAGGCCCCTGCCAGCGAGTGGATTTAAACTCTGGACCTTATCCTTAACCTTCTTGACAGTAACCAAGATTTAAAAATGCTCATTAAATAACTTCTTCCATGTGAAACATAATCAGAATCAAGTGACAGATGTCAATGTGCAGTCTGGGGCAGCAGTAGTTCAGTTCATAGAGACTTTGTTTGGGAACCAGATTCAAGTCCAGTTTGGGAACCAAAGTGGGCGTGTCATATTCTGCAGGTTGTTGTGCACTGTGCAGCACCCTCTGTTGGTGACGCATCACATTATAGTGGTTCCACTCAAAACTGGTGGAAACGCAGCCTGTTCGCTAGATAGCACCAAGGTGTAGAGAGGTGCACTGCTAAGGTGCCCTTGAGTAAGGCACAGAACCCCAAACTGCCCCCGGGGGAACTGCTATGTCGGAGGCCATCACTCCACCATCTCTCCACATTTGCACGTCTATAAGCCCTGTGTTTGTGTGTGTGTGTGTGTGTGTGTGTGTGTGTGTGTAAGTTCTGATGAGCAGAAGACCCTGATTGGAGTGGCACCCAGTCTTGCTCTCCAATTCAGTGAACATGACCTGGAACAGAGACTATTCAGCCTGATCAACCAGTCAGTGCAGCTGGTGCTTCATTGTTGCTGCGATTAGACTGTTGATTGTCAAGTTACGTTGTTCGCTACCTGGGACTGGGCCAGGTTAGACCTAAAAATTATGTCTAGAAACACTAGATAAGGGGTGCCTTTTTGGCTGTTTTCGGTAAGTGAAAGTAGATAGTGAGGCTTTTCTTTAAATTTTCTTTTATTTCATATAGTTTTAAGCTCTTGGAGTCCTCTTTTGGTTACATTTATGTCTTTGATTTACACAGCACCCACCATCTCTCTCCCTTTGTAGTTTTTGCCTTACCCTTTTCTGCTTGTGAAAGATATCTGAGCTCCTTACAATACATAACTGATTCAACCACTAAGCACCTGATTTTATGTTTCTTCTTTTTCCTTTACAAGCACGTAACCAGTTTAAAAACTGCAGTAGATTTAACTTAGCGTATAATGTGAATTTTCACATCTTAAATGTGACCTACACAGTCATGTACACTTCCATTGCCACTTAATCAGATTCAAACACATATTGATGCAGTATGACAGCAAAGCTGATTTTTGATGACAAAACAGAACAGGATGTGCTGAATAATTTCAAATGAACTGAGAACATATTAAACTTTTATTGATGTACACTGCTGCAGCAGCATGTGGATATATCTTGACTCATTCCTCATGAGGCCCGAGGCCTCAAAAACAAACTTCATACATCAATTGCAAATATTAAATATTTTAGTTTCATGTTGTTGTTGGGAAGTTTTGAGGTCTCTTTTGCACATAAAAAACGTGTTTGGTCGGATCCAGAGCCCAGTGATGCAAAATGGATGACAAGCTCTCGAAAAGGACATAAACTATACAATAACTAATCATTTCTGTTATTCCTCTTAATTCAGTTTTATTTGTATAGCGCCAATTCATAACAGAAGTTATTTCAAACAGAGCAGGTCTTGACCATACTCCTTATAACATTATTTACAGAGATCCAACAGTACCACCATGAGCAAGCACTTGGCGCCGGCAGCAAGGAAAAACTGCCTGTTAAAAGGCAGAAACCTAGGACAGATCCTTCGGCTCTAGGTGGGTGGTCGTCTGCCTCGACCAGTTGGGGTGAGAGAGAGAGAGACAGAGAGAGAGAGAGAGAGAGAGAGAGAGAGAGAGAGAAAGAGAGAGAGAACAGAGGTAACGACAAAAGGACAGAGACTGACAGATGCACAGCAACAACAGTAGCAACAACTACACTAATAGTAGTGACTGATGATGATGAACATGAAGAAGATGATGACGATGACGACAACAACGATGGGGGACAATGAGCAGTGATTATAGTAATAATAGTAACTGTAGTAATAATAATAATAACAATTAAAGCTGCAAGCAGCGATGAACGGGCCCTCACACTCGGCGCGTCCGGGTGTGCTGCGTCCGCGTCACGTACGACTTCGATGTCACGCCACAAACACGACCTTGAATGTACATGAACAAATAGCACAACTTTTAATCAGCATTATTATTATTTTTTATATAATATATATATATATATAGTATATTCTTTTAGGCTTTTATTGCCTTTATTATAGTAACAGCTGAAGACAGACAGGAAAGGGGGGCAGAGAGAGAGGGGATGACACGCAGCAAGGGCCGCAGGTCAGATTCGAACCCTGGGCCACTGCAGCAGGGTCTCAGCCTCAGTGCATAGGTCGCAAGCTCTACCCACCAGAGCATGTGAGCAGAGCGGACAGGGTGAAAATTTCCACTCCTCCCTCGCAGACCTGTCATCCGCTCCGCCTGGTTCTGCGCATTTTCCGCTCCACTCCATCATACATTTTATCCCGCTCCACTCGCTCACCACTCTGCTCAAAAAAAAAAAAACCTGCATCGAACAACTCTTTACCGACTGCAACAATGTCGCCACATTCTTTTTCTTGTTCCACATTATCCCCATCTGTTACTTTTATAGGAATAGTACACTTGTACGACTTCTCAGTTTCTTTTCTGAAGTACACATAGTTTTGAAAGAAAATAGTGTGGGTGTGCGCGCAGGTGCAAAGATGCATTCTGGGTGGGGCATGAGCGACCGGAGCAAAATTGGAGTGAGAGATAAGGCTCCGCTCCAACTTGAAAAAAAATTGCCGCTCCTCGCTCAACACAAAATCCTTCCGCTTCCCTAAAATAAAAAAAAAACAAAATACAATTATGAACCTGAAAAGGGGAATAATATGTCTCCTTTAATCATGTTTTTCGCTAGCCAATGTCTACAGGTCCAGGAAATAAAAAAACAAACATGCTGCTGGTCAAAAAGGAGCTCTGTGCATCTGCACTCGATTGCTCTTACTGAACGACCTTGACCCGTCTGTGATCTTAACAGTGAATTTTGTGGATTGAAATTGAAGTGCAAGTGAATTCAGATTCATAATATTATATTCAGTTTGAAGTTTATTGGAATTCAGTTTCAAACTAATAAATTCAAATTCAAATTATGCTATTCAGATTCAGTTTTTCAATACAGTTATTCAAGTTAAACAATACAAATTCAAATTCCGCAATTCAAATTCAGTTTTTTAATGCAATTATTCAAGTTGAGCAATTCAGATTCAGTTCTAAATGATTCAAATTCAGTTTCTACTGACACAAAAATCAGCCCATAGTAACAGATTATTACACTATATGTATTTCCATTTTAAAAGAACATTTTAAGCAATTGAAGCTGCAGTAGGTATTTTTTATAAAAATAACTTTTTGTCTTAATTTACTATATCCTGACAGTAGTACATGAGACAGATAATATGTGAAAACATTTGGTTCCTCTGGCTCCTCCTTGTGCTCCTAATTTACAAGAATCCAACGGGCCTGAATAAAAACAACCAGTCAGAGCCGAAAAAGATGGAAAGACACCTTTGTGTCTTTGTGGTTGGTGGGACTAACATTAAACTAGATGAAAAATATGAGGACCCATCACATAGAAGCTTAAAATTGAACTTCAGAGAGAAGTTCAAACCAACCAGCTCTCACTAGAAATAAAACCACAAACTATCCTACAGCAGACAATCCCAAAAAAAGTTTACAATTCAAAGCCTAACTAACAACAGAAAAAAGAGGAGAAAGAATTAAACGAAAATTGAAGCTAGAAATTATACAATAAATGATAACTTAAGATAATTCATTGATTAACTGAATTCTAACATCAAAACCATTACCTTTCTGACATTAACCTGAAATTGACCAACATACAGAAGAGCTGTGGACCTGACAAAATATCTCACAATAGACAAATACGTAGTAATAAGCAGGCACCAGAAGGTTCCTAAGAAGCCTGGAGGAGCTCCTCAGCCCTTACATACCCCCAGATTGTCTATAAGGGAGTAGGACCATCAGCCTTATATAGCCCGCACACATACCAACACATTTGACAGTTACACACTCACCTATAGGGGGATGTGACACTTTCATCGATGGTAAATGGTAAATGGACCTGTACTTGTATAGCGCCTTTCTAGTCTTCCGACTCAAAGCGCTTTTACACTACGTGCCACATTCACCCTTTCACACAGTGATGGCAAAGTCCATCGAACAGAAACTAACATTCATACACATTCACCTTCCGATTTAGGAACGACCCGCTCTGCCTCTGAGCCACAGCCGGGTGATCATGTTTTATGATTATGATTGTACAGTGCTTACTAACAGTATGTTTTACATTAAGTAAAAATAACCAGCAAAATCACAGATTTCCTTCCACAGATCCTTGATATTTTGTATGCTAGGGGATATGTGTAGATGTACATGTAAACGAAAGAAAAATGAAATATGAGGTAATCACTGCAAGGCCCTGGAAATATTATTATGGACTAGACTAAGAGAAAATAAAGTTATCAGTCAGAATTAGCCGTGCTAACTTAACTCACTTACAACAGTTTAATCCCTGCTTCTTTTTTTTTTTATGTTTACAAATACATATCTGACAGCGTAGTTGTTTTTTTTACTGTCACTATGCTCTGTTTGGTTTTCTCTTGTCTTTTCTTGTACACATATTACATCACTGTATATCGCACACAGTATTGTTTAATTTGTCCAAATTCCAATTAATGGTTTGAAAAACAAAAAGATTAAGTAACCCAAAGTTTATAAGGTAGCTTTAATATAAAGAATAAATTAATATTCAATGTAGTTTACTTTTATGTATATATTTCAAGCCGAAATTTGGGTTCAAACTGCTTCTATGGATTGTGCTCAGTTGGGGCTCTCACAGAACTTTTTCAGGTTCAGGTCGGGTCGGGCCAGATCTTTCACCACTACTGACCACAGGACAAGCTGGTGATATACTGTTCCATTGCCTCATTATAGTGTAAAAAAATTAAGCATACAAATGTCTGGACTCAAATACACCAAACAATGAGCATTCATAAGACTATGTTTTATAAAGCTATAATAGGGCACAGTGTGAATATGATTGCTTATGCCCTACTGTGTAATTCACAAAACAGACTGAAATCAAAGTAACTTAACATATTTCCCTCTGCCCTACTCACTGTTAAATACCTTTAACATTACAGCACCTGAGAGCCATGCATAATGTAAATGGATATATCCTCCAGGCAGCAGACTGATTACCCCCACTGCAGTCTCATCTGCTAAAAGAGGTGTTAGGCATGATATTCCACTTTTAGCTGTAGAGGAAAATGACATCTGGAGAATAGCAGGGTGCTTTTAGTCTGCCCTCCTTCATCTTCACAATCAGAGCAGACATTCCTCAGTGTGCCATTTAGCAGGTTTTACAATCTCCCATCTCACAGCAAGGTTATTAGTCATGAGGAGAAATATGGAAGATGATTCCATATATCAGTTGCTCTTCAAAGCTATAACTGCAAGGCAGCATACAAGGAACATGATCTGATAGGCAAGAGCCTTGCCAGGGAATTAATGCTGTGCCATAAAAAGACGTTAAATGCTCTGCCTGAAGGCTACTTTGGTACAGGAGCCCTTTACTGCCCGGTAGAATATTACACTACACTGTTAGTTTAATACTGTTGGAGCTACTGTATCAGATCAGAGCTGTGGGTAAAGAAACAAGACCACAAATAAAGTCTTAAGTACTTATAACAATCATTATTCTGAGGGCAGTGAAAAAAGCAGTTAATATATAGCATATAATAGCATGTAATGTATATGCCTACATTGTATACATCTATATATATATACATGGATAGATATATACATATATTGATAATATATAATATATATTATATTCTGTAAAGTTAACCCTGTTGGGACCATGAATCAGCAAATTTCATGGAAATTCAAACATTAGTCTTATAATCATGGACCAAAGTATCAACCCTGTCTTCCAGCAAATACATTCTGGACCATTGGTCGACAGCCTTATTTTAATTACACATAGTTATTTTAATTTTAATGTAGGTCTAATGTGTGTTTGTATGCTGCTACTGGATGCTTGAATTTCCCTCGGGATAAATAAAGTATCTATCTATCTATCTATCTATCTATCTATCTATCTATCTAGTTATTTAGCATTTTGCTAACATTAGCTAACACAAAATGTGACTATATTTTTCTTTTTTCTTTTAACCATCTTCAAAGCTAGTTAGCTAGTGTTTTGCTCTGTAGCAAAATGCAAGCTAAATATAACTAGCTAATGATTGATGTGCTAGCTGGTTAGCTAGGGTTTGATAACATTAGCTATATATGTGTTGCTTTTATCTTTTAACTCTTAAAATCAATGAATCTATCAAAATATGGTTGTCTTTTCAACAAAGACGAGGAGAACGTTGACAGAGGTTGTGAAAGGGCCTGGGGCCATTAGGCTGTTGGTGTAGATGTGTAGTTGATGAAAGTTGATGGAATGTCCAAACACAGATTTATGATGTGACAGGTTTTTTTTCCAGCAGCTGGAATGAAGTTTGATGGGATAACATTTCAAGTATCCTAAACTCCAGTTGTAAATGTCAGATTTTTGGTGTCAGTGCTGGAGAACTGACAGGTCCATCATTCTACAGACTAAATATTTCCTCTGACATGCATTCTCTCAGCACTGTTGTGTGTTTTTCAGTAAAGAGCACGGCTGTAATTACAGAGGTTCCCCACAGTGCACAGACTAGTTGGTTAGTGAGTATATTGTAAATTTATACACCCAACTAAGACTTAAGGAAAGCATCAATTAAAGCAGCAGGCAAGTCAGGCTGAGACAAAGTGGAAACACAGAAAGCGACAAACGATCCTGTCTTAGAGATGCCTAAACAATATGTATAAAAATAAAACAGAGAATCTAAGAAAAAGACATAGTGATGAAATATTGCAGAAGTTAAAATACTGAAGTACGGGCCTTCGCGACTGTTGGCATGTGTATGTGTTCAGGACAGGACTTTTATTAGATATGTTAACTTCAGTGTGCTTTGTCCAATTTGCACCAAACCTATGACAACTTCCTGTTTCATGGCCATACTTTGAAATTCGATGCCACCCCATGGCCACACCATTTAACACAGAGTCACAAATAGCACAACTATGTCTCTTTTATAATACTGGTCTTTGGGGAAAATGTTTTTTGGGTCGCAGGGGCTTTTTTTGGAAGTTTTTCCTTATCTGAATGAGTCTAAGCATAGAGAATGTTGTAAACTGCACAGATTGTAAAGCCCGTTGAGGCAAATGTGTGATCCATGATGGTGGGCCGCATAAATGACTTGATTTTAATCATTTTTATTAAGGCAATGAATGAACTCAGTCATACAGTCGCATACAGATTGTGATTGTGTGGTGACTCCATAGGCAGTCTCTTGTACAGAGCCATATGTATGATACTGTATAATGAGAAGAGAAAAATAATGAGAGAACAGAAAGGCTTTTTCAAAAGGAGGATCCATATATTTCATTATCTCCAACAATTAAAAAGCTAGAGAAACTAAATAATTTCAATAAAAATGGGGAGAAGGCTAGATTAAATTTAGCATCTGAGTTAAAGTCACATTACTCATTACTAATATTCTGTAACTGTTACATATCTTGCTTGGTAGAAGAGCGCTCTATTCTAGCAGTAAGGATGATATTTCATTTGTTTCCTACGGTGAAAGAGCTGCTGAGTCTTTTGTAGGGTCGGCTCTGACTCTAAAATAAAAGCAGGGGAGTGGTATGACTGGCAAAGCTCCATCCACACCACCAGATATCAGGGTGGAGTCCGAGAATGATCCCTGGATCGGGCACTGTCTGTTCCCTTTAGTTAAACACTGCATGAAAGCCACACTGTGTGTGTGTGTGTGTGTGTGTGTGTGTGTGTGTGTGTGTGTGTGTGTGTGTGTGTGTGTGTGTCTGTGTGTGTGTGTGTGTGTGTGTGTGTGTGTGTGTGTGTGTGTGTGTGTGTGTGTGTGTGTGCGCGTGTGTGAAGAAAAAAACTACAAGTGGCATTTTAGTCTGTACCAAGCAATACTCCTCCAGCCACAAAAACCTTTACATGTTGGAAACAGTATATAATATTCAAAATGATGGCAACTAAAGCTACACTGCAAAAACAGCCCTTCTAGAAACAAGCCAAATATTCTTAAATATAATCAAATGTTCATGTATTGAGAAAAATAAATCTGCCAGTAAGTTAGGGGGTGGGGTGTAAGCCAGTTTTGACTGGCTAGAATTCTTAAAACAAGCCTAAAAATCTAACCACTAACACACTGTAATGGGCCTTAAAACTAGAAGTTGTGCTAATTACAAGAAAAATGTTATTATATTATTATTATTTAAGATAGACTTTGTAGTTTGGTCACTTTATTGAGCTGAATTTAATAACCTGAACCTTAATAATGTTTAGCAAAAGAAATGACACAATTTTTTCAAAAACCATAATAAAAATAAGTGACTTTGTCTTAAATGAAGGCACCAGATGCATATTTTGCATTTTTTATTCAAACAGCTGCTTCATCTCCAACACTGGAAGAGGACTACTTTCTCTTAAACTGAAAGCAAGTGGTCTTATAATAAGGAAAATAATCTCTGCTGGGATATTCAGTATTAACTGTATTATCTTATTAACACAAAGTTAGATCTTTCTACTTTTCTAATGTAAAACATGCTTGACAAGATTATTTTTCTTTTTAGACAAAAAATAAAACAAAATGTTGTTTTTTTACAGTGTATAATATGTAGGCCTAGACCTATGTTCTATACATAGTTGAGTTGTGTACTTCCATGTTCAAACTGAGAAACAAGAGAAATCTGTCATTTTATTCAGGTAACGCTGCGTTTCACCGGTCGTCATCTCCCCTTTGTGCCTGCGTCAGCATTGAAGCTGTCATACATTGACTTTTTATCAGTTTGAAGCCACATTTTTACCATCCACTGTTGAGATCTTGGTGCTTTGAACCGGATGAAAGGTTTTAGTCATCAACGTCTGGATCTCAATTTATCAGAGAAACAAGCTGAGCTAACGTTAGCAGCAGCTCGGCTTGCAGCCCCTCCGGGACGTCCTTTGTCTGCCCAACAGCGTGGGAGAAACAGTGATGATTTTAAAGGTGGAACTTTATTCAGTGTTTTTACCTTATTTAATCTGCAGGTCCATTTGTTTTGGAGAGGAGGAGACCTCTGTGGATAATTGGGCTCCCAGTAGAAACCTCCTGAACCATGAACACTGAAGGAATCCTAACTGGGAGAAGCCGACTGCAATGAAGGCAAAGTATTCTAAATTTACTGTGGGAGGACAGAGGAGACAAAATATTTATTTTTCAGAATAATTTGAACTGTTTGACATTGAGTGGTCTATTCATCTGTGACATCATCATTTATTCCTTAAATGCATTTTCATTACTGTTTATTTATTAACATGGACTGAGAGGCATTCCTAACATGATCTACAGTCACTGAGATCTGTATTCCACAAAGCTGACATTTATTTTTCCTTTCAAACAATTTCTTTTTTAAAAAGACAAAATAGCATTTTCTGTATTTGATGATTACAACTGAACCCCTAACCCTAAGCCACTCAATTAACAGAATGCAATCCAGTTTTATTAATGTGTATGATCAAAAATCTATCAGAAATACACGGCAGTTAATTTTGATTCCAGTGTGGTTTGATGCTTGCAATGAAACAAATGAAAGCAATAAAACAACATGGAGCACTGATGCTCTGGATTTCTTGCCAACATTGGTTAAAGGTATGATGGAGTACATGCTGAACATCAAATCGTCTGCCTTTTATTTGGAATTTCTCCAGCTCTCATCATCCCTCTGTCATTTCAGTGTACATAACACATTAAATTTACATTTAACATGTCTCCAGCCTGAGAATGCAGTGCATCAAATATGCTCTCCATGTGAAAGATGGATAGTGTCAGCTCTAGGCCCGGTCCTGGTGCAGCAACAGATCTATGGAGTTTAAAATACACAAGGCAAAGAAGAAGTACTTGATTGAATGAGCAGTGACATCTCATCAAAGTTGACCTCTAAAGGAGTCTGTTTTCTCTGACAGACAAAGGTCTGCTGCACATTAAAGTAAGTAAAGGACTTAACATAGACATGTAGGAAACAATGTCAACATGTTCACAATGACAACAAGTTGATGTTTGAGAATGCATGTAATGTAGATGCATGTAAGATGCATCAGAGTGTGGATTTTCTGCATCAATGCAGTGACAGAACATAATCGAGAGCTAGCTTACACAAAATTACAGCCTACTAATCTTGATTGTTGATTTTCTGGCCTCGGCTGGACAATTAAGTAGTAAAATTACATTGTTTTGAAAGCAAACCCTGGGATATTTTGGATTTTATGAACTTACTGGGAAGCACAAACTGGACATGCACACTGTGTGTAAAATCTCTGTCACAAAAATGGAATACTTTGGTACTACCACACATTTGAGGAACCAGTAAACCCTCTATAAAACTGTTTCATCACTGCATTTTTTTTTCATACTTGCCAGGGTGAATGTATGTGTGGCAATGAAATTGTTGGAAAGACAGTGGAAAGACTGACCAAGGTTTTGGTGAGCTTTAGTTTGTTTCTGTCCAGTTTGAATGAATGTGAAAGGTACAATCCCTGTTTTTATCATTAGAGTCTGATGGTTTTGATCACAGTGATAATTGCTGTTTCTGATTAAACAAAAGAGATCCTGCACATAAAGGTTTATCTCTGTAGGGATCCCTTCAATAATGTTGTCAGGCACTTATAATAACAATCTGAGCCTGTCAGTGGCACTTTTAGTGCAACCACTGGACCAATTTAAAAAATAATCCATGTCCAAAATACTGACATCACCCTAATATAGATAGATATTTATATAGTATATAAACTTAATATAGACTCCACTAAAATAATCCAGGGCCATAGCTACCATTGAGTACACCAAAGTTGTATGGATTTTTGTTTGTGGGTTTTTGTAACATCAGCAGTACTTTTTAAATGTGACTACTGAAATAAAGGTTTCAGCATTACTGGAGAAACGTGGAGAAAGTATTGACACAGCAAGTTGACCTTCATGTTGGGAACTAAAAGTTAAATTAAGTACAATAGAAGTATTTCACCTAATTAACAAAACCTAAAAAAAAAAAAAAAATAATACAACTTTTGACGACAACTTTGACTTGAGGATTCAGCTGTAGTGGAGGCAACATTTCTGCATGTCTGTTATGTTCCTCTTCATCCCCTGTGACACACCAGCACCAGGTTTCACAAGAAGCCAGGAACCAGGTTTACAACTTGCAATGGAATACACTTGCCCCAACACAGGTGACTGTAGATAATAGATAACAGAATACTGCAGATGTGTTTTAATACATTTTCTGTAGGATTGTTAGGGGTGTAGAAAAATATTGTATATGATATTTTGTTTTGTTGCATTGATTGTGATCAATAGAAATGCAGATCCCACTGTTCTGACTGCACAATAAACACATTTATTTACTCATATTTTATGCATATGTTCTTTGACTGTTTTTCTAGAATTTGAATCACAATATATCACCTTAGTTACAGTTAGGGCTATTTATTGGCAAAATCTGGCAATACGATATGTATCATGATACAGGTTATGAGTCAATATATTGTGATATGTTTCAATACTGTAAGCTAGGCGGTGTATTGCGATTTAATGAATAAAATTAAATTATAAGAAAAATGTCATAGTACAAGGAACACCACTATATGAACTGGAAATAGTGAAGAAATAGTGTGTGAAGGTCACACTGTTGACTAACAGCCTTGGCCAGTTGAAGGTTGGGTCTCAGTAAGCTGAGCTGAGGTTTTAGACTAATGGAACAGCACTTAAGATTCTCCTGAATGAGTGTGCCAAAGGGAAGTGAATGAGGACGTATCAAAATGTCTAATGAAATGGAGCTTTAGTCGTCTGTGCTCTCCGCTCTCCTTTCCAATGATGAAGACACCCTTTGACCTTCCACGGGGGGGGTGGGGTGAAAGTGTATTTATTGAAGGTATATTTGTTCTGAAAAGGAACATTGTCTATCTCTGTCCTTCACTGTTTCTCCTTGCACCAGTCTTTTTTTGTTTTTTGTTTTTTTTGCAAAATCATTCTGTGTTCATAGCAATATCGTCACTGACCTTTGTACTACTTACTGTTGGTTGCTTGTAATTTTTTTAATTAAAAATGGGAGCTTTTTGTACTGCTCCGCACATTGCAAGTCACTCAAGATGAACGTGTTGGCTAAATGCCAAAATTGTGAATGCAAATGAGACAGGTACAAGCACCAAAATATAAACAGCATTTGATTACTGCTAAAAGCAGGTGGTGCCTTTGTCCGTGTGTGTGTGTGTGTGTGTGTGTGTGTGTGTGTGTGTGTGTTTTAGGGGGTTGGGGTGTCAAAGGTGGCTCTGCATTTATCAACATCTGTTTAAGTGAATATAATATTTAGGCTTTTGAATCACATCCTAAATATTTGTATCTTTTTGCATCACAGGATTCATGTATTTGTATGTCACCATGCTCATTTAACTAGCAGTACCATTCCTATTCTCCATCTTTTAGGCATAACTATAATAAATATGCATGAGAGTGTACCAGACTGTGTGTGTGTGTGCGTGTGTGTGTGTGTGTGTGTGTGTGTGTGTGTGTGCGCGGGCTGTGCAGGACTCAGTTGGACATCAAATAATAGGCCATCATCAATCTCTGTCACAATCTCCAGGGACTAGTGAGGGGTGTGTGTGTGTGTGTGTGTGTGTGTGTGTGTGTGTGTGTGTGTGTGTGTGCATCAGAAGGAGGGGGATCAGGGGCTAGTTCAAGTGTGTACATTTGTGTGGGTGTGTGTGTGTGGGTGTGTCTACTCAAGTGATGGAGTAAATGTGGTACAAGACAAAGGAAGCGTTACAGGCTTTAGAACAATGTATGAAGGATATATTTGTGTGCGTAAGGTGCCGTGATTGTGTAAGGCATCTGTCTTTGTGTGTGTGTGTGTGTGTGTGTGTGTGTGTGTGTGTGTGTGTGTGTGTGTGTGTGTGTGTGTGTGTGAGTGCGAGAGTGTGTGAAAGACTGACATATGGACGATGCACAAGGGTCCAGCCACAGCATGTCATTGAGGATATGTTATCGGTGAAGAGTGGCAGCAGTAAGAATGTTATTTCTGTTTGCTGATGTTATTATTATGATATGTTCCCTCAGTCAGAGCCACAGTGACACGTTCTTTCTGTCTGACAAAATCACATGTGTGTCACACCTTCCTCTCTGTCTTCCTCTGGCACAAAGGAGTTTTACCCTCACAAAAATGTACTTTTCCTGCCAAGGAGTCTATTTAAATCTAAGCTGTATGAGAGAGGTATATAGAAACCCTACATATCCAATATGTTAACCATTTACACTGAGAGAGTGTTCTACTACTACATGTTCAAGTTGAAAAGCATTAAATCTCTGACTGGAATAGTTAAAAGTATGAAAGTATATGCAATGATTTGTTTGATGTTGATGTTTTAGGAGTTGATGAGGTGGTTATTAAAAGATTACACTAAAACTTGTTATTCATAATTTAGTACTGATAATTACTAAGTACTAATATGAGTGTAACCTGATGAATGTATATTTTGTCATTATAGTGAATAGCAACAGTGTTTGTTTACAGCAGTGGTAGAGTTGTTCCAGTGGGGCGGGGTGTGGCAAGACTCTCCGCCAATCAGCATCGCCCTTACGCCGAGCAAACGCTGGAGAGGCGGGACTTGCGGGTCTATTAACCAACCAGCGTCTACCTTCCTCAGCGCTGCAAGAAGTTAGCACTCGCCTGCCAGTCTGGTCCGTAGCCACGATGGATGCAATACCATGCCTTCTGCTCGTCCTCCTGTTCTGGACAAGGATACAAGTAAATACCGGTAAGTGCCCTTAAATTGACAACATGGAGTTGTGTTCAGTGTTTCTCGCGTGTTTCTCGAAAGTTACACTCTCGTGTCCTGCCAGTTTCGCCAGAAAAGCTCTTTGTTCAAGAAGCCTGAAGAAGCAGAGTGTGTCTAACTAAGATGGCGCAGGGTCGGTGGCCAGCCTTCTGCTGCCTGTCTGAGGAATGTTTATTGTCTGGGAAAAAAAGGAGCAGGGAGCTAAAAGTCACATTGGGCTTACAGCCCACGGCTATAGCTCAGGATCAAAGCTGGCCTCTCTTCAGCTAGGGGTTTTGGCCGCAGCTTTTGGATTCTGCTTTGCCAACAAAGAGCAGAGGAGTCCGTCCGGAGGAACAGTCCTCAGTTTCGCAAATACAAAGTTGGCAGCATCACTGAGTGGATGTTTGCTTTTTGTCAAGCATTGGTTGTTCATTTACCTTGTGGTTGGAGCATGTCCCCTCGCCTGTTTTTGGAGGCACATAGCGTTAGTTGAACTGGATAAGTTTATGTTGCCTGAGTGCAGAATGTCTCTGAATGTTCCAGGTGACCGTTACTTCTGGGTGCAACACTGGTTCACCTCATGTTAGTTACTCCTTTCTCCTCACAGATGCTGTGACAATGGCGTCCTCAGAAATGTTTTGAGTGGCTGTTCAGCCTCTTTAAGTAACGCGAGCGACTCAAATTCATGACTTTTCGCTCTCTTCTCGAGATAATATTTGTTGAGTCCGGTGAAGGGTCTTCCCGTCCCGTCTGCTCTCTTGTCTGACGTTAGATAAGCTGCTGTAAGTGTTAACTGGTGGTTTAACTTGCCATTTCACGCTAATAGCTGTCTGACAGATACATATCCACGGCAAGCTAGCTTGCTAGCTTTTAGCCGCTGACCGCAGCGGTGTTGATCTAACGTTATAACAGAGTTAAGACATTTTCCCGTTTTTAGCGCATTGAAAAATGCCATTTTTGCTCTTGGTAAGTTGTGCCATTGGGCTAATTAGTTAAGACATTCGGCATAGAAGGGTTGTGTGCCGTAGACTTCAACAGCTCGCCGTCAAAAGATAAGAAACAATTTCCTCAGTACATCTTAGTTTAACTGTATACAGCGCACCCGGTTATACCAAACTCCATTCAAAATATACCAGATTAAAGCTGCTCTCAGCTATTTAAGTCTTTAACGATTAGTTTCTAGCGCACTTGGCTTACACATTTGCAAACGGCACACAATTTCAGTCAAACGCGACTTTAAAATAGCTTTGCAGCGATACTTTTGGTTGACAGTGGAGGAAGACTGCAGTTGAAATGTTCCAGTAAGACCTAGCTGGCGTCTTTTAATAATGCTGAATAGACGGGAGTGTCCTTAAGACGCTGGGAAGAGTCATGTGCAAATGCTTAATGGGGTGTTTATGGTCGCCGATAAGCAGTATTGAATTGCCTCGCAAGATTTGTGAATTGGATTCGGCATTTATAGCTCCTCATTAGAGACAGAGACTGGCACTGACCCACCAGTCACCGCCGCTGCCTGCCATTCATGCCTGCTAGCCTTACTGAGATTTCTTACTTTCATTTAGCATCGAACCGTGCTTATCTTTTTGTTCCAGTGGTCAGCATACTGCAAAAGGAGAATGATTTTCTCATAGGTACAAACAGCCCACAGTGTTGTTTTTTTCCTGTTGACTCGCAGACTCACGCGTTTCCTTTGTGTGACATTCCTTTGTGAGAGAGAGAGAGAGAGAGAGAGAGAGAGAGAGAGAGAGGCTCTTCATGAGTGGAGGGGCATGCTTTTCAAACGGCATACATAAAGATCTCACCAGAACATGCCAAAAGCTCCACCATGTCCTCATATACCCCATCGCCACCTCAGATGCAGGCTGGTTATCAAATTGATATGTCGGCTTGGGGACACACAAGGAGAGAGGGAATTCCGCTTTCTTTGTCCAGCAATGGGATTGTCATGGCGTGGGTCCATGGCCGGAGCTGCATCATTTGCATCAGAAAGGAATCCAACATTTTAGATTCAGATAATCTAAGGCACAGACTAGAGAGAAGAATCTGTGCGCCAGCACACATTTTAGCAGTCATGTGATTCCCATGAATATTAAGATTATATTTTACATACAGTCACAGAAGGATAGATGTGATTTAACCAGACTACCTTCACTGACACCTTGTACATCTCACGTTGCTGTTCAGGACCACACCCCTGCAGCTCACACACACTTGCTTTAGCAGCGTTCGCATACAGCTACACACACACAGAAGCGTCCGCACACATTGGAGTGCTGGCAGCGGGCTAAATTAGGTGGTGTCACTACTACTCTCCTCATCCTAGCAGCCACAGTCATCCTCCTGCCTAATAGGCTGCATCCTCATGCTCTGTCACTCGGTTCTCACCCCCCCCCCCGGCCAGCCCTCCCACCCTTCAGTTTCATTTGTCGTCTCTGAGTCTTGTGCTTCTCCCGCTGCCCCCTTCCAGGCGTAGTAAGTAAACGGGCCACATTATGCTGGAGTGGCTGGCGTAAAGGACGAGTGTTGTGTCAGCACTCTCAGTCAAATGCAAGCTGACTGTCGAGGGAGACTCTTAATCAGTCCTGACTGTTCCTAACAGCAGAGGATGTGGGGGATCGGTTTAGGATGTTATCTCAGCTTTTGTTGCTCCAGTGTTGCTACTGGTCATGAAATTCCTGGAATAGCTATGAATTTAGAGAGCTCCCACTTAAACACTGTACTTAACTATACTCTGAAGGGAAGTTACAATGTTTTAGCACTTTGAATGCAAGAAATATAAGATGTGAACGTGTAACATAAAGGAAATACAGTGTATTTTGAGAGATTTATTGACCTTTTTGCTTGGTTTGAGAGCTGTCACAGGAGCTGTCTCACATCTCACAACTCTTTTTCAGCACTGAGCAGCTCATTGAAGAGCAACAGTATCTGACTTGTGTGTTGGTCGGAGTAAGGCTGGACGTTATGGTGGAAAAATGTATCTTGATAAAATGTTTTATTTAAGATAGGTAAAATGACAACTTGTGTCAGAGTCTGGTTGGCAGTAGTGCCCGATAGTTTTGGTCTGTGATTCTTTTCTCTATAGCGACATCTAGTAGTTGCTCCTAAAGAAAGCAGGATAATGCTGCAGGTAAAACATATCATTTAAGTTTCTGATCATTCTGTCATATTCTGTCATGGTTGGAGGAGCATCGTGAAATATATATCGGTTAACTAGAGACTGATGACCAACAGGCTGAAAGAAAGGCCATGCATACATTTGACAATATTAGGGCTGTAACTAACAATTCTTTTCATTATCGATTAACCACTTTCTAAATATATTGATTAATTGCTCGGTCCATAAAATGTTGATCAGTGTTTCCCAAAGCCCAAGGTGATGTCCTCAGATGTCTTGTTTCATCCACAACCCAAAGATATCCAGTTTACTGTCACTGATGGCTAAAGAAACCAGAAAATATTCACATCTGAAAAGATGAAGTCAGAGAAATCTCAACACGATTAATCCATTGTCAGTATAGCAGCACTAGACAGCAGTGATGCGCGGGCCGACCCCGCGGGTAACCTGCGGGTAACCCGCGAGACCCGCGGTCACGGTCAAGAAATGTTAACTTTATTGGCGGGGCGGGTCATTAAGGATTAAATATGTCCAATACAGCCTACTTCTTAACAACACTGTTGGGTAAATCCACCTGCGACCTGACGTCACAAAAGCGCCTATATATATATTCATTTTTATTAAGATTTGAATTTGTTGTTGCCAGTTTCCAGTGCCACTTGAAAGGCTGTTTTCAAGCGCATTTGTGAGACCGAATAAAAGCCTTATTTAATGACATATTTAACGTGTATTTAATAGCGGCGGGGCGGGGTGGGGCAGGTTGTGAAAATAGATGCGATTGTGCGGGGCAGGATGGAGCGGGTCAAATTATTAAATAAATGCATGCATCACTACTAGACAGTATAGTGCTTAATATGTCTTGTCACACTTTGTTTGGTGTTACTGGTGTGATCAGATGTGTTTGTTTTCACTGAATTCATTGAATGCCTCGGTGACGTTCAGGGACGACATCCAGTGAAATTGCCAAAAGTATTTTTCAAATTGAACTATTCATATATTGGACTAAAAGTGCTCAATAGTCCAAGTGTAGCTGAAGCCAGAGTCTTCAGAAAAACAAATCAGGAAGCAATATTTTTCATTAAGGCAACAGTCATGGGATTTTATATCAAGGCCACTGTGGGAGCTCTGCTTCCTCTTTCCTTTAGGGTTTAGATATGTTGTGGTGGTTTTACAGTCTTGATACTGAGTGTAAAAATTCCACAGAGACTGCAAAGAGTCGATATTTTGCGCTTACTTTCATCTGTCTCAATATCCCCCTCCCCAGCTGCTGGGGGCCCTTTTTGTGTGGGTTTCCATGAAATGCTTGCTTGTGTTGTTTTTCTGGGTGCTGTGTGCTGCCGCTGTCAGTACTAGCAGCAGAGAAATGCCAGGCATGCGGGTGACCCTGGACGCCCGTTGTCCTGGCCCAAGGAACCACGACTAATTTGAGAGGTTGCAGCCATGCCAGTGACCATCGGATTCAAAGGCACCAACGCATTAATGAATGCCCCCCCCTCACTCTGCTCTCCTCCATGGGGAGGCCAGAAAGGAACAAGCTCTACTGTTTGTAGAGTTTGAGAGGCCAAAGTTATGCTTGTTCATGTCAGATGGGAATCAGATGGACTGCTAAAGTTTGGGTTTATAAGTCATTTATATGCAGCGACTAGGGATGGGGCCGATCCGATCCCGTATCGGTATCGGGACCGATACCAGCGTAATTCACGTATCGGAATTTCCCGATCCAACCTGCGCAGATTTCCGATATCCATGAGCCATTAGGGGTGGGCGATATGGGCAAAAAATAATATCTCAATATTTTTGGGGATTTTGGCGATAACGATAATCAGTCGATATCCTTTAAAATGTGATTAGAATTGTCTGAGCTGGACTTGTGTCCAGCAAACGCGTTTGCAGCGCTGAGAGAGCTCAAGAACTCATTTTCCGAGCGCCCAGCAGTGTTAAAAGTTGAACAGATTTCAACTTGAAGCGCTCTGAGCGCTGCGCTAAAAAAAACTGTCTCCGCTGACATCTTTTTACCACTGAAGGCGCTTAGCGCTCTGAACGCTGAAGCCCATAGGACCCACGTCTCGGCACTAAATCATCTGAAGTACCGGTAGCTTCAGGGACTGGAGGTGTTTGCATTTTCTCTCTACCTCCAGCGCTGCTAAACTGTTGCAAGGAGGATGCTAGCGGAGGTCACGTGATCACGTCATGTGATCACATAGGCACTGGTTGTGTGACTGAATCCTGCCATGCTGTAGAGAGCGCTGCTGCACCGTGTATTAATGGATGTGAGGAGTTTCCGCCGGCGTTTCATTGTTTTTGTCGAAGTAATTTAAATACTCGATAATGGAAATTTGCACATCCTCAAAACAACAATGACGATATTATCGCAAACGATATATATCGCCCACCTCTATGAGCCATGTCTGCGCTTTAACGTTGTCTGCTGAAATGACTCCACAGGTGATTCCTGCTGGCCAGTCTGCTAGCTGGCTGCAAACTGTGGAATGGATTTCCTGAACGGAGGCGTGGCTCAATGAGACACAGAGTTATGAGACACGCCCCCGCTCAGGAAATCCATTCTGCAGTTTGCAGCCAGCTAGCAGGATAGCATTGAGCAGCATTGTGGCTAGCCAACATGTCCGCTGTGTGGAAATACTTTACACTGGAAACACCGCAGAGCAAGACAGCAAAATGCAATGTTTGCAAAGCCGTAATTCATTGACGCGGAAGCGCCTTCGCGTTGTACAACACTACGAACGCAATCAAACATTTAAAAAAAGCACCACACGAAACAGCACAAGGATTTTTTAGGCGAGCTGTCAGAAATCACTTCTAGAGTCATTCCAAAAACAAGGTAAACTCCAGGCAGACAACGGGAAAGCTAAAGGGATTACCGAGTGTGTGTGTGTGCGCGCGAGCATGTGTTAGATGTTTACAGTTATTGCACTTTTCTTATATTTCAGATAATTGACATTTTAAAACCTTGATTTATTGATACTACAAGAGCCAGTGTACTTGATTTGTGCTGTTCAGATACACACTGTTTTATTGATAGTGTGTGTGTGTGTAAGATGTTTACACTTATTGCACTTTTCTTATATTTCAAGACTCAAATATTTGACATTTTGGGAATTTAATAAATATTGACATGACAATCAATTTGAAACCCTTACAGTTGCATATTTGTTTTCAGGATGGGATTTTTCCCGTAACAGGATTTCCTGTTTTTCTGACTTCCTTTTCTGACCTTATGCTTACCTCAAGTTGCCTTCTGGGACATACATGCATACATACGTACATATCATAATTGCCTGTTGAGGAGTTTATTCATATTATCTCATATAAAATCAACAATAATGATAATAATATTAAAGAAAACAGAGCTCTGGTATCGGAATAGTATCGGTATCGGCCGGTTGTACGTAATTTGTTTCTGCAACAATTTCAGTAAAGTGGCTGTATTCTAAAAGAGCTCCCTAATGAGGAGAGCACTTTGAAGGTAAAAAGGAAGTCTATGTCTGTATTTCTGCAAAGGCCATGATGTACCACGGTTTTGTTCTTCTCTGGCACTGTTGCATTAGGTGTCTTGGGACAGTGTTGCTAAGTGAGAGGTATGGTTGCAATGGTATAAGATTTTTGTGGTACGATAACCGTCTTGGAAAATATCACAGTATACAATATTACATAGTTATTATTATCACTTACAATGACCCCCAAAGGAATGAAAACAGTAGGGTTTCTGGGTTGAACCAACGCTTTATTATAATTTCACAATATGTTATATCCTGACAGACATGAAACTTGATATAAACTTGGACTAAAAAAAGAAAATAGAACTAATACTGTATAGTTAAATATCGAACACTAATACAGTAGAATTCACTACTGTAGATACTGTAGCAAATATACACTGCATTATATTCAACAACTATCATACCCTGGTATACCAATGCAACCCTAGTGAGGGGCCAACAACAACATTTTACAGGGCTCCAGAGTGCGACCAAAGTTTTTAAGAGTGCGACTAATAATTTTTCTAGGTCGCACTGGTAGGGATGGGGATCGAAACCCGGTTCTATCAAGGACCCGGTTCCACTTTTTTCAAAACCCGAAAATCAATAACGTTTGGGCTTATCGATACCGCTATCGAGTCTTGTCGTTTTTTTTTCTCCTGTAGGTCCTGTAACGTAATTGTGTGTCCCTCGAGTCGCGTCACGGCATTTAAATCTAATCAATCCAATCACTGCAGCGTGTCCACCAATGTTTTTGAATGAAATTGTAAGCCAACAGGTATTTAAAGTAAAACAAGTGAAGTCTGGCAGTTAACTTCGCTCGCGAGGATTGCTGAACGGGCGAAAAGGTCTACAGTTTGGCTTCATTTTACCAAGCTCAAAGATAAAGAGGAAGCGAAATACAACTTATGTTGCAAAATCACTTCTTGTCAAATGGGGAACACAACCTCAATGGCCAAGCACATTAGCATTGTGCATCAAATAAAGGCCAAATGCAGTACCTTCGACTGTGTCCGGGTTGAAAAGACTCTGTCTTCTCCTCCTCCTGCTGCTGCTGCTGCCGCCGCACCACAGACGGACCCGTCTTCATCATCCACTCAAAGTACCAGCGCTAAGCGCACACAGACTTTGTAGCTTGTCCCGTCAGTTAAAAATAGTAATCAATTTGTGAAATCCGTGTTGTAATCTGCAGCCTACAAGCTAGTTAGCCTGAAAAGTAAATAAAGTTTCAGACGTGCTGCGTGATGATGTGTTCAGGTTGGCTCAGTAAAACGACTGTTTGGTTATCATGATTAAAATACCTGTTAATTTATGAGCTGATATTTTCCTTTTGTGTGACACAGCATATTATTTATTTAATTTATATACATTATGACATTTTATTTTTCATTTGGTGCTGCTGATATATTCTTTCTCTTGTTAGTTTTATGTCATTTCGAAGTGGCCTATTACATTAGCCATGTTTATTGAAGGCTAGAAAAGTTTTTGTTATGCTCACTTGTTAAGCAATAAAAGCAATACCAGTTCTGTTAAAAACATATTTTTGCGTCGTCTTTCCACCAAATAATAGAAAAGTATTGATAGTGGTATCGATAAGGAGTAGCGATAAAGGTATCGATATCAATAAATATTAACGATCCCCATCCCTACTCCTCATTAAGCTGGTCGTGCTGGATAGGCTATGGTTGTGCGTCTGTTGTCACCACTAGTGTTTAATGTCTGACCTGCTCCCTTACTGACAAACATGTCAGTTATTTTTCCTCTTGGGCTGTCCATCTCGCTCCATTTTTCAAGCATGTAGAACTACAGGTGAGGGAGGAAGGGGACGGGGCGCAACTTGGTGTGTGTGTGTGTGTGTGTGCCTGCCGTGCTGTGACAGAGAGCCTCAGAAAAAGAGAGGAGGGGGTGTGTTTGTGCCCAACGTTGCTGCTCAGTCTGTGTGAGCTTCAGTGAGACAGATACCGTAATGAGCCGCACGACGGATTGTTTATTTAAAAATCAAGCGCGAACCGAGCCTTTGGTCCCGACCATCGGCAATCGCCGAGCGGGCCAGTGCATCGGACTGGCCGCCGGGAAATGTCCTGGTGCTCCCGATAACCAGTCCGCCACTGCTGTGATATGATTATCGCGTCTTCAAATGTTTGATTAAGTTGCTGGTGTTGAAATTTGCAACACTCGTGCCACCCCTCGAAATTGCTTCTTTGCATATGTTGCATGTCGCCGTCTTACTGGTGGGAACATCCACTGTACAGTACTGCCAAACCGCCGACATGATGTGCTAACGTTAGCTCCTTTTAACAGGTGTCAGGCGTCAGGTGATCAATTCTTCTTCGCCCCTCTAAAACAGCAAGAAGAAGAACTGTGTCAGAGCTAACGGAGCTAACCAGTAAATAGATTCCTATTTCTAATAAATTACGTGGTATCGGATCGGTGCCTGGACTCCAGTACTCGCCGATACCGATGCAAGTGTTTTCGGCAGTATCGGAAGCATTCCCGATACTGGTATCGGAATCGGAACAACTCTAGATAATAATAATCTAAACTTTAAAAATAACAATTTCATCTTGTTTTCTTCACAGAAACAAACGGTCTAGGCACCCAATCGTGTTCAGTTCTTTAAGAGTTTGTATCAAAAACAAACTCTCTGCAGAGGTCCAGTTAATCCTGGAAGCCACCATTTTTTGGGAACAAAAGCCCTACACAGCCATAAAGTAATCAGGTTACGTTGTTTTACATGGTGCAGTTTTTCTTTTGATCAGTTTATGGAAAAGACCCCTTTGCAACTAATTGGGCCTGTTTATTCTGACTGGGGAGTTTATATGGATTTTTACTCTGTTTGGGCTTTTAAACGCATTATAATCAGAATATTCAGCTCCATGTAAACATGGCTAATGTCAAATGTGTTTTTCATTTTGGTAGATATGACTTTCAAGTCATTACACCACACAAAATCTTCTATCAGCAATAAGTGTTGAGAGATCTTGCTCTTGATAAAATTGGTAGACAGACAGGCTGACTGTCCTTCATACACCCACAGTCATGCATTTGTACACTTCACAGTCCTCACATAATCGTCTCATTTCATACTGCTTTTACTTCATCCCGCGGCATTTCTGTGTCACAGTATGTAGATGGAACGTATAAAACGGTGTGTATGAAAGTAGAATCGAACAACAAATGCATTACGAAACTGGTGTCACAGCAGTTATTTGGATGTGAAGCTGGCAGGGCAGCAGACAGAGCAGCCTGTAATATCCAGGAGTGTTGTGGACGTAGGCTGGGGTGGCAGGCAGCGGGCAGCCAACCAGACAGTCAGCCGGTTGAGTCTGAGCTGTGAGTCAGCTGCTTCAAACAGCACTCCCCTCTCTGGCCTCCATTAATTTCCACCCCCGCCTCTTCCACAATCCCTGCCTCGCTCAGGAGGGTTACTCTCTCTCTCTCTCTCTCTCTGTCTCTGTCTCTCTGTGCGTGCGTGCGTGTGTGCGCCTGTCTAGGAAGTGACGTAGTAATTTATCTGACACTGCCCTGCTGATGGGACTGTCCAGCTCAGACAATGCTGAAAGGCGCTCTTGGTTGTTAATTTGAGGTGAAATGGGATATGTTAGGACAGTGATGTCCATATTTATTATCTTAATCAACCCAAATTCTTTGTACGCTCATGAAATAGAATGTGATCACACTGTATCGGAACCAACTTGTGCTTTAGAAACTAAAGTAGAGACTGTGTCAGTTAGTGTAGATTGAAAAGGGGATCCACATGTTTAACACCAGATGACAGTTTGAGAAACAAATAAATCAAAGGCAGGAAAAGGAAGCGATTAGTGGGATTGATCATGTTTGCGTCACAAATTAAATTTTCACTGAAAAAATTCATGATGATGTGACAGTCTCTACCAAACCAACATGTTTTCTTCTGGAGACCACGATTTCTAGGCCTGGATATCTTTACAGCACTAGAGTACTTCATTCATTTGATCTAAATGAACTTAAATGAATACTTAAAACTACCTAAATTGTAGCTTCTGTGATTTGCATATTGCACTTGGTCATACTGTGATTTCAGTAATTTTCCGATTAATTGTGCAGTCCAGTGTTTCCTCTATGTTGATTTTGGAGTGGCGGCCCGCTGCTGTTACATTTCTGCCGCCACGGTATCAGAAATGGGGCAGACGCACAATGTAGTCACGGTTGCCTTTTAAATGATCCTGCTGACCCGTCCGGGTGTTCGGACGGGCCTTGCCCCCACTGCTAAAGAAAATCCTAGAGGAGACACTTCAGTCCTACTGATGAGTTGCAGTATGCTTTCTGCTGGAGTGGAACAACCAAGCTGGCAGGCTTAGAAGATGAGAGATGCTGTTTAGTGAATCCATCTGTGTTAGGAGACGGTGAGGAAGAGGACATTTGGAAGATGACGGTGGTTATTTTGTCAGACTGTTTGATCAAGGGCTCTACCTCGAACCCTGTGGTAAATGAGTGTGCGTGCGCTGTGTCTGGAGCAGCTGCCAGGGTGCAGGCTGTCTAACCTTTAGATCAAGCTGCTGCATATTTATAAGAGCGGTGGTTCAGACAGATGTACTGCCTTCTCCTCCCCTCCCATTCTCAAATCTGTATGGCCGCCCATACCTTCCTCTTTGTTTTGTGGGAACACAAAGCTGCCTCAGCTTTATTTAATCTTTTGTGAGAAAACAGGCCGGCTGCACGGCGCACACGTTGTTTTCATATGGACGAGCTGCAGCCGATGCAGCTGTCCAAAGACACGGCGTATGTCTAGTTTCTCCTCTTTCAGCCGTACTCTTGCATCATCGGTTGCCTTTATTTTTTTGAGAATCAATGCAGACACAAGGAAAGAAATACCAACACCTCTACATGTAGCTCTGCCTTCCTGTCAGGCTTTTTTTTTTGGCCATAGATCTCCAGTCAGCTGAGGCCAGTGTGTTGTATCTGTTTATTGTGTGAGCCACAGTTTTGCTTTACAGCACGTTGCCAGGCTGTAGCTCCAGCTTCCACCTGCAAGGACAAATATTTCAGCCAGGCGAGATAGCAGCTTTTCTGCTCCACCCTGTGTTTTTGTACGAGGGGGAGGTTCATCCGGGTCCGGGTCAGTGGGCCCCTTCACTCAACACACACACACACACACACACACACACACACATATACAGAGAGCACATCTGGTATGGACAATGGGCTGGCCATAATGGAGCTGGTTGGGTGGATGGGGGTAGGGTAGATGGGGGCGGTTGGGGCCATGACCTATGGAAATGACTCTGTGAGCTGAAAGGTCCCACTGAATAAGGGGGAATCAACTCACACAGAAAAAGATCTGAGGAACGGATTGGGGGATGTGGACAGTAACTTGTATGTGTGTTGGTATATTTGCTTAACTTTAACGCAATTTAGGTATCGCTAAAGTAAAACATAAATGTGGTGTGATATTTATGTAGGCTGTTGCTCTTAAGGATGGAGAAATTAAAGGACCGGTGAATAGGACTGGTATCTAGTGGTGAAGTTGCAGATTGCAACCAACTGAACACCCTTTGTCTTATCCTTCCCTTCCAAGTGTGTAGGAGCGACTATGGTAGCAGCGAAAAAACCCAAATCCCATCTAGAGCCAGTATTTAGTTTGTCTGTTCTGGACTAGTGTAGAAACATGGCGCTTCAACATGATGTACTCCATAGAAGAGTACCTTCTCCCTCTGTCTTATTTTCAGGTGGTTATACCTGAATGAAGACATACCTACCAGTATGAATATATAATATTGACAAATCGCTGTGTTCAGAACAAACGGCAACCTCCTGAGCTGAAAAACTGCGGTTCCTCCTACAATCACTTGAGGCTGAATTCAAAAGTGTCCCCCATATTAAAATGCCCATGTTAACAACAGAAATATGTTTATGACCTATTCTGGTCTCTATAGCTAATTCGAATTCAATGAAATTCAGCTCACCCATTGAAATTATATCAAGGCTTAATATAATTAAGGAGCGTGCTCACTTTGAGTGACAGGTGGGTTCTGTCACAGGCAGCTGTTTTCAGTAACCAGGCTTCATTCGGCCCGCCTCCACCCACGCTTCACCTTTTTGTCGTTTTTGAATTAAACAGGAGCAAAGCAGATCACAGCAGCTCTTTACAAACTTATGGCCATACTTATCCATTTTTAATTATATAGTCTGTAGTTCAGAATCACCATAACACTGCATCGGAAGCAGTTTTCTCATTCATTTCAAAGACACAGCTGCATTGATACAGCAGGGTCGCAGCCACAAAGAACTTTAAAAAAAATTAAGGATATTCTGGCAAAAAGTTAAAATGGTAAAATGTGCAATTAATAACGTTTAGCGCTGCAATGGCCAGTCAGATATAAATGTACCAGGTAGAATGCCTCGTAGTCTTCACAGTGTAGCTCTGTGCTAATCTTGTTGTTTACTTCACAGTCGTTGACAGACAAGAAAATTATTGCTGCCACATGATGTGACTGACTGCAGCGTCAGTAGTACTGCTGTTTTAGATAAGATAAACAGGTGAGCCTGTGTGTTGAGTAGCCCCAGGTGAATCAGAAACCCCCCACACATCCTCCCAGACTGTTCAAGGATGAATTTGCTTTATTTTTTAAAATACAGTAAAAGTCTCAATATACATGATTTAGATACTACATTTCTACCTTTGTTGGCCACTTTTTCATCTGATCAAAGGAAGAATGAAACGGTGGAGACTGATGTGAAAAAACGGTGAGCCCATCAGTCACTATTAAAGCGGGCCTCCACAGTCATAATTGAAATTAAAATGAACAAAACAACAATAGCATAATGCCATACAGGAGAGCCAATCTCTTTACTGAGATTATGGTTGCCATGGTTATAAAAGTCCTTAATTCAGCTCACAGCTGTGATGAGCAGAGATGTGTGATGTGCTCGTGTGACTGCACATTCACCAAGGTGTTGCTTGTAACGCAGATAATGGTGTGCCTTAGGTGGGTTAGAGTGTTGGTAGGGGGCACAGTATTGATGAGAGAGGAGGCTCTGCATTCTTCCCCTCACTTTTATTAAATTCATTATGTTTTTGTCATTAGGGTCTTCATCTATGGCACATGACTGACTGAGGATATAATCCATCAGTGAAACTACCAGCGTCCCACAGCAGTTATTTGTCACTATCTTTCAACGTGTTGCACTTAAACGCACAGCTGGGTTTTTATTTACATACTGTACGTTTACCTATTATCATTGGTGACACCCGTAGTTACCCTATTATTTCAGGTCAAAATGGCTGCTGTGAAAAGATGTGAAACCTGCATTGTCTTTTACATTCATGTTTTCTGACTTGCAGCCTTTGCGGGTAAATTGCTACATGTCCTGGCACATTACCACCATCTGTAGATCAGCGGAATTGTGTGAAACCATTAGAGAACGTGTTGTGTCACCAGTGTGCCTGCGCTCATGGGTTGCTTTTAAGTACTCAAAGTTGACATTACATTCTTGGTGAGATTATTGTTTGGCCTTTTATTCTTGGGCATAATGGTTTTGTTCTTTTCTCTTCTGTGTTTTATTAACCACGTTGTGGTATAACATTAGTATTAAGACATTATACAGTTACGCATTTAAATGGAAAAATGATTTTTGTTGAACAAACTGTACTGGAATAGGAAATACTGGGACAGCTCTGGTATTGAAAAACCTACCACTGTGGTATTGTTCAACAATGGCTGCTGCTGCCAGCAGAAAAACTATTATTACAGACGCAACTCAAGATTCTACCAATGAAAATGATTTCTTCATGTTCATTAGAGGAAATTTGCCTTCTGTGTTTGGAGAGAAGTTTCTGCAAATTTCCGTCTTTTATCTGCCTGTGTTGTATGATTTTAAAAAAAATACTGTCAGTTTGTTTCATTTGTCCTCCTTGGCAAAGACCTGACAGCAGCTTCATCTGCAGTGGAGATGCGTTCCTCAAAAGGTTTGTCAAGTTCTGAGGCATCCTGGTTGCAGATGAAGAGAGGCTGTGATGTGAGCTGGGTGACAGTTCAGTTGGGACTGTTGTTTAATTCAGGATGGCGCCACTCTTACAGGTCCAAGGGAGAGCAAAGCATTGAACATTTTGATTCTCATTCAAAGTGCCTCATGTTGTTTTTTTGTTGTTTTTTTTGTTGTGGAGCCTGGAAACTAGACTTTGTTTCAAACTGATGGAGAGAAACATTCTTCTTGACTGACTCCTGAGCTGAGGCATCTAAATACTTAAAAATGTACAGTGTTTGCCTTGATTTAAGTAGTGCTATGAAGTGGACCCATAGTGAAATAATGCAAACCTTTCAAGTCCTCGTGTTTTCTCTCTCTGACTCTTGACTATAAAACATAAATCAATCCATGCCCTGTGAACGAGATGGTGTGTGCTTTTGGGGGCATGGTTTGTTTTGACTGCTACCATGCGGACCAAATGGGTGAATCAAGAATGCATGAGATCACACGAGGAAATGGGTGTTGGCCTATTTGTCAAACTTGTGAATAACAGAGTCGAAAACCTTCCTATATAACTGCTCTCCATGCCATAACAGGGAAATGGAGTACACAGCATGGACTTATGACATTAACAGAGAATGCCAGTAATTGGTCAAAGGCTGAGGTATCTTGGCTTTTAGCACATCGTATTGCTAAATGTAATATCAGTAACAATTCAATAACAAGGACACTAACAATGAAAAAGTTGTACTACAACTACAAAAAAACCTCACTAAAAACAATAAAAATGTACTTTACTTTCTTTTATTTTGAAAGGGCTGTTCCAAACTTTATGAACAGTTCCTCTAATCATTCCAGCTCTTCACTGTAGGAAATAACTTGCTGCCCGTGTTGACACACTTTGACACCAATGGAGAGATATCGGAGCCTAGTTACCCTAGCAGGCTGACATTAATAGTTTTCCCAGTAGACGGCTCATGTGTACAGTAAATCGGACAAGTCATAAACATTACATACCTTTTTATAATTATGTGTCACACAAGATGCCAGTAATTGGGCATCAGTCTGCTGCCCACGGCATGCTCAAGTTAACCACCAAGGTGATCAGTAATGCTTTGCTGTGTTTTTATCCTACACCTGGTCTCAGATATACAGGTCAGGTAGCCCAGGTAGCAAGTTATTGATTACAGTTTAAATATGAGTACATCGTACTAATCGTAGCAAGAGGTATAATATGACAAGGATGGTCTGACACTGCATGGAAAGGATCCCACACCTTCTAGCATTCAGTCTGCTGAGACTTTACTTCAGACATGCATATACTGTATGCCTGGCAGCACTATAATAGGTTGGCAGAGTACAGTCCCAGCTTCCTGTAGACTGCTAGTAGAGCCCACACACTAACTGCAGGCTCCGTTCTGTTTCATTGACAGCACATTTCCCAAGATTATTCACCACAAACAATCTTCCTCCACACAGAGGAAGGAAGAGTCTACCATCTTAGTAGTAAATTGCTTAATCCTGCACAGAGACAATAGTAGTACTTGTATAAAATGTATTGCTTTCACTTGAGGAAAAAATATTCACCCTATTTTTCTGAATGAATGAGTCATTATCTCATAATTCTGAGATACGTTTTAATAATAATAATAATAATAATAATAATTCTAATACATTTAATTTATAGAGCGCTTTTCAAGAAACTCAAATGAGTTAAAAAGGATAAGAAAAAGCTAAAAACAACACACTAAGAAATTATAGCTTTATCTACAACAGTCAACTAGAATTAATTGTTAAAATACATTTTTTCTGAATTACAAAATACTTCCAGCAGAGTCTCCACACCCAGAGCTGGCTTAGCCCTGTTTAGTGTTTCTCCCGTGTTTGCCTCTGCAGCACTTCACCCTCTCCTCTCCTCTCCTCCCCTTTCTCTGTGCTGCACAGAGCCTGAGCGGCTAATGTCAGATCATTCAATTACTGCCTTGGACATTTCAAGGCTGCCCAGGTGTGTGTAACTTTACGGCCTTTGCGTAGAGGTTGTGGAATTGAATTGCTATCGATTTGCGCATATGAAGCCATTGTCCTTTGCCATTCCTATTTTCCCCCTGCCCTCCGCTCTAAGTCGATGTATTAGATTAAACTCGATCCTCTCTTTTCATTTGAGCGTCTCCCGGGGGCTTCCTCCTCACTGTGCTGTAGCCACATAAAGCCCGGCCACAGCAATCTGTCTTTCTTTCCTTCACTTTTATTAACAGTGATAGGATATAATGGCTTATTTAGCACTAATCAGATTGTCCAGAATGGCAACAGGTTCATTTAGAGGAATTATAGATGTTCAGTGACTGCACACTACATATCTCCCAAAACGTGCACAGACCTTTTTGTATCTGGATGCATGCAGACTGTGTTTTAAATGAACTGAGACATACAGGTTGCAGTGCACACCTGACCTTACACGGTGTCTGAGCTGCACTGGCCCCGCTGTCTGGGTAGACGTTACACATTACTGAAGAGTTCATTATGTTCAGTGTGTTTTATTTTT
The DNA here is from genome assembly GCF_905237075.1 of Dicentrarchus labrax. Classification (NCBI taxonomy): domain Eukaryota; kingdom Metazoa; phylum Chordata; class Actinopteri; family Moronidae; genus Dicentrarchus; species Dicentrarchus labrax. Next base: position 2,511,751 of record NW_026136709.1, read on the forward strand.
CTGCTGGATTGTGGTGCAATAATGACCCCTCTTCCTGAACAAAGTAAGATGTTGTTGTTTGGTGGCACATTGTCCCCATTCCACTGTGTATATCTGGCCAACAGCAGATTCCATTTAACTACTGAATTAGTTCCAGCTCCCTCTAAGTAAATTTTATTATGTGTTGTGGTTTTGCTCACAATATGCCAGTGCTATCTTTACTTCTCTCTCCACCTACGTGTGTGATAACCCACAACTGAGCGAAGCCACTTGAAGTGCTTAATTAAGTATTTTGAATTTGAAACCACAGATGCTTTGCTTTTGCTTTAGCAGTTAGACTGTTAGCGGTTGTTTGCTTAATCTTTGGCTTTAAGACACTTTCATGCTAGATTGCTGCTAGTCTTTTGCTGCTTCTCTGTCTTACGTAGGGTTGCAAAGGGGTGGACATTTTCTGGTAAATTTCTGGGAACTTTCCATGGAAAGATAAGCTGGGGAATTTTGGAAACACTGAAATAGGTGAAAATGGCAAAATATTATTGAAATGTAAGACTTGCAATAACAGAATTACTTGAAATGTTAGTGTTTCTGTAGAAAAACATGTTATTTCACATTGAGCTTGTTTAGATGAGCCACAAGCAATAACAACACAGCTGCTGCACTGGTGGCGTCCATGTTCTTTCCGACTCGTAATGCCCAAAGACAACCGGAACGCTATAAGTGGTACAAGCCAGGTAATCACGTCACGTTCTCGCGTCAGAGCAACTCGGGCGGGGGATTTACGAGACAAATGGATAGCACCATAAGTAGTAGCCCAAACCATTGACCTTTAGCTTAACATATGATGGTAGCTAGCATGTTGCCTTTGATTTACTATGGCTATGGTTATGTTTATATGCGTACAATACAATTAACCCAAATAGGTTAATAGCAATGGGTTATATATTAACCCCCCCCCCCAAAAAAAAGAAAAAAACTCCCATATTTTAAAAAATAAATGTTGGCAAGTATGTAGTAGCCTATGCTGATTACTGCGTGTGTGCATGTCATTGACGAATATAAGGAGGACATTCAACTGAAGCTGCATTAAATCAGGTTGTTTTAAGCAAGATTATCCTGCAAGATGTTTCTTTTCAACTACATGTAAGTTCCCTGTTATAGACTAACAGTATTATAACAAGCAATATTAAAAATATCCAATTTATTCCTGTTGATTCCCGTTGATTCCCATATATTCCCGTTAATTCCCATGAAAAGTTTCCAACTTTGAAAATTCCCGGAATTTTGCAACCTAGTCTTATGTGATTGTAAACTGAATAACTTTTGGGTTTAGACTGTTGATCAGACAAAACAACGCATTTAGAGAAGTCACCGTGTGCTGTGGGAATTGTAATTAATAATTTTTTTCCTCCATTTTGATATTTTAGTAGAAAGGATTGTTTGGTTGGTCGTTCAGTTGGCATAATTGCTGCATAATTACAGCAGTTTACCTTAAGGATCAAACTGCATTCAAAAAGTACAACATTATGAGGTGTACTGAGCATTCTGTTCTGTTTACTAATTAAAGCCATCATGCGTAGAATTTCTGACTTTTGATACTAACATGGTGCCCAGTGGTATTATCAGACAGCAAGGCAAAGTGCTTTTTTTAAAAACTCGTTTTTTTCCTTTTATCCAGAAACCTAATTGCAGCAACATGTTTACTGCTCTTACCTAAGAGCATTTTAGACCCAGTTTCCCACAGATAGATCGGCCAAAAATTTACTTTTGGGGATTGTTTGTACAGTGGAAAATATATTTATCCAAAGAAATATGAAATACTGAATGTGATTAATATCAGTATAAAAAATTAGAACTTATTCGACTGCTTCTTTCATTAACAAGAGTTCTGTTGTAACAGTTATTTTCATTGTCAATCACTCAATTACATTCAGCCTATGAAATATGATTGAATAACATTTAAAATCATTTAATCTTGGGAGAACAGCTCTCTGATTCACACCAATTGAGACGTGAAATAAATGGGTTTCCTCATAAAGGCTTATGGCTGTCATCTCAGGTGTCTTTGCCTTCTGTCCTTTAAACACACATTGAACAATGTAAATGACAACATTCTGTCAGCACTCAAGGTGAACTGCCAAAAAAAAAGATTGTTCTAGCAGAGAAATATCTGCTCAGAACTGATGTGATTATAGTGTCTTTCAAAATATTCTGAAGGCACAAGTTTGTGTTTATGTGAGACGGCTTGCACAGGTTTATCTTTTGTTGTCACCTTTAGCAAAGTCCAGTCTGCAGTGTAGTTGTACACGTTACTGCTAATCAGGGCAGGGTATAGTTAAAAATATTCAGTTCCAAATCCTTGACTTTGATACCGGCTTCTGAATGGTAGTTTATACATTATGGTATAATTACTCACTCACAAAGGAAGAAGCTGTTCAGAGACCAGGGAACCGCTGGAGTTTTTATGCACTTTAACGATATTCCAATGACAAGACCTTTTTCAGTACTCTATAGTAACACAATTTGGTCGGTGCCATAAAAGTAGCAAAAAGGCATTTTTAAGAATTTAAAACACAAAGTGCGCGAGGAAGAGCAGCTGGGAGGAGGTCTAGATAATAATGCCCCCCCTTTGTATTTATTTTTTTAATTTCAGAAGAGTTTAGTCTCACTTCATTGTCTCCAGGCCAGGAACTAGTTCCCATGATGTGTCATGTATTCTGAAAATGAAGCCACCTCAGCAGTTAATGGGGAAACTGCAGATGTTGGTTGTTGGTGTAGCTGTGTGGACGTGGAGCTGGCTGATAATTCAAATGAATCTGAGTATTCAAATGTGAGATATCCAAACCATTTCCATATAATTGATGTCTTGTTAATTTTTTTTGCCAACAATTTGCACAGCTGTGGAGGATAAGAGTTCACTTTCACCATTGCTTTAAAAAATTAAAAATTTTAAACCATCTTTATCGACCCCGTTTTGATCACAATCCCATATTGAGATTGTTTTGTTGCCCAGTCCAAGTGTCTATACCTTTTCCTGCTATGACATGCCAGTGTGTCTGTGGTGAAAAAAGGCCTGTAAGGTCAGTATCATCCCTAACACAACCTCTAGAGACTGTAATAACAAATGAAAAGCAAAATAATTCATTTCAATTCATTAATTATATACAGTCACAGGTGAACTGAATGCTTCAGAGACAGACGTTACTGGTAAAGATAGCAGAACAGTGAAAGAGCTGCAGTGAGGTGCTCGGCTCACATATTGGGCAGTAGACATTAGCTGTCTGTCCCATCGGTCCCGATAGTGGACTGCTGTGGCTCAAGATGGAGAGAAGGCCATCTAGTAGCATTAAGTAGTCCCTTGGTAGAAGTAGACATTTTTTGTAGGGTGTCTGCAGGGTCTTAAAATAAAAATTAAATAATCTGAATTGTAGGACTTAAATATGATTTTGACTGTTCTTTAAAGTTGATTGGATTGACAAAGTTTAAGGTTACTTGTATAAAGTTGAAAATATATAAGTTGAATGGGTTTTATTGATTGATTGATTGATTGATTGATTGATCGTGTTGTAACAAAACCAAACCGTTTTCCTTCATGTCCTTTGTACTTTTTTGCCAGTATGGACCTAAAATATGTTTTAAATTGCATTCATAATGGCTATAAAAGGGTCTTTAAAAAGTCTTAAATTTAACTGGCAGAAACGCTGTTTTGTTACCAGTATCTTCTTCTTAGTTGATCATGCCAACTTTTTAATCTACAGAAAAATTACAAATGCTTGCTTAGAGAAATATTTACAAATGCATATAATTTCATACAAATGCCCTTTAGTCACACACACTCAAATCAAACTCCTTAGACATTACTTGTATCCACAACACCAACGTATCCTTCACAAATCCTTCCTGCCAGCGGTCCACTGGAAATACAACATCCCATCTCCCCTGCTCACCCAGAGCCTCATTCGCTGCACAACGTGATTTGCATGAACTTTCGGAGATGCAACAGCCCAGTCGCTGTAAGCACGCACTGTTTCAGTCAAACATAACCACAGCCACGCAGATTATGCTGAATTCATTTCATGCTTGCATCTTTAAATATTGACTCGTACTGTCTGCAGCTTGTACATTCCTTTATTTTATTTGTTCCTGACACTTGCCTCAGCGTTTTCCCTTCTATTTATTGTAAGAATGAGACGGAGGGAGGGGAGGAGATGAGGTAAAAAAGAAAAAAGGGGGATGAGGGAGGGAGGATGTGACAGGAGGGGGATGTTAATAAGAAGGGAGCACTAGGCGAGGAAGAGAGAGGAGGGGTGGATAAACGTGGTCCGGCCCCTAACTGCTGACGGGCAGCTTTGTAATGTATTGTTCCTCTGTTGCCTGGCTACTACACAGCCAACAATGCACAATGCGCACCGTGGCCATGAAATGCTGTTTCATGGGTCAATGCAGTGGCAGGACGCAGTGCTGGTTATATGGGTCCAGCATAGACCCAACCTCCAGATGGCGCTGCAGCTGGTTTGCTTCCACGTTGACTCAAAAATGAAGAGATGCCAAAGAAACTGGGCCACATAAGAGGTAACGTGTCAGAAACACAATCCTATACAATGGTTTTATCCAAAAACACAGAATTAGTCCTGAAACAGCAGTGAATGAATTGATTAGTCGATTAACAAAACATTCATCTGCAACAATTTTGAAAAGAAATGACTCATTCAACTTTAACCAAACACTCCTCTCCTGCAAGCAGATTTCTGACCCACTTCCTGGACCAGGCAGCTGAAAAAGATACATTAACGGTGAACCCAGCTCAAAGGCCAGTTACTAGATTTCTCATGGCCATCATCAGTACATAGAGTTTGCTCAATTGTCCAATTGCTCGGTGTCATCTGTTGATGAAGGCCACAAGAAAGCTGAAAGCTCCGAAAGAGATACCTACTAAGTGGAACTTAATCGACTGACAACGGGACGGGTTTCATGAGCTTTGTTTGTTTGTTTAGTTTAGTTTAGTTTAGTTTAGGTTAACAAAATGTCAAAAATGGTGAAAAAACGTGTTTTTTGTTTTTGTTTTGTTGTTTTGTTTTGTCCACTGCTTATTGGTCAATCAACTAATTGATTAACCAGCTATACAATGCATGAGCTGTACTGACCTACCACCATCTGTAATATTTGAAATACAGCTTACACTACACAAACCAAGCTGAACTAAAAGTCTGCTATCACTGACACCGAGTCCAACACTGATCATATTTCTAATACAGAAAGAGAGTAATGGACTGTAAACACATTGAATGCTGGCACTAAAGTTTTGGTAGTAAAAACATCAGTAAAATGCTTTGTTTTCTGAGACCCAGTGTACCCAGAGTGGAAGCTGCAAGGTGTACTCAGTAAAACGATGTTACATGTTTAGCCTGTAGTCATATTTGGTCTAACTATAAAAATGCCTTAAGCTTTGGGATTCAGGCATTCTCTGGCTTTTAGAATGAACAACTGGCCTTCTTTCCCTCTCTTCCCACTCCCAGTTATTTTTTTTCTTCACTAGTCTATTTCACAGCCTAGTGAACTTTAAGTGTGAACACAGAGAGAGAGAGAGAGTAGTTGGCAAAAAGGTTCAGCCTGGCGTGTTGTAAGCTTTAGGGCTTCAGAATACTCAGCTCAAAATGAAATTCAGCTCGATTCCAACAGCTCCAAATCGCTGTGGGCGGAGGTCTGACCCTGCCATGCCATAAGGTGGAAATGGCACGTTACAGTGAAGACAGTGAAGCAAGAAATCCAAACTCAGGCGAATGCTGCTTGATTTCATTCTGGTTTAGGAGCTGTAAAGGACAAGGATAAATTTATCCGTGCCAAAAACTGAGCAAGCCTCTCTTGTTTTTTTCCTTTTGACATTTGCAGCCTCTCTTGCACATTTCAAAGTGTACAGCGGCAAAGGTCCCGAGCTGCACCTGCACTCACACCCAGACCAATGAGCCTCCAGCATGCCCGAGGTCTGAATAGTTAGCAGGCCCCTCTCGCTCTTCTTGTTTTGCAATACCAGCCCTTTGCTGTTTCTTCAGATGTTGTTTAATTTGGCCAAATGAATGAACACCGCACTGGATGACCCCTGTAACTCTGTGTTGATCAAACACAACAGAATGCAGCGTGCAGCATTAGCAGTGATATTTCTGATGATCAAGTTGGGGCAGCGCAATATTGGCCTGATCTGTCAGAAAGTACATTTAAACCTCAGTATTCTGTTCATGATGGAAATGAACAGACTTTGTCCAGATACTGTATAGTTCTCCTGTTTTCCCAATGGGAAGTTTTAGTGATTTACAGTAAGTTAGTGCTGCACTTCCATAAAGTTTAGCTACATAGTTGCATAGCTTTTATCCAAAGCCACTTATGATAAGTGCATTCAGCCATGTGAATTTAACCTGAAAATGACAAGAATCATACATCAATTTCACCAAATATGCTGAACTGCTACATTCAGGTTTTTTTTTAGTTTCGAGTTTGGAGCGAGGACAGACTACACTCTGGATTTTGTTAAGTGGTAGACACAGACTGAAAATGCATCTTTTTTTCAGTGTTGTTTTGCAGCCATTTTTGGTCTTTTACAAGAATACCAAACACACTTTTGCCGCTCATTTATCATTGATGTGTCGACAGATACTTCGTGGCTCTATCTGTGCTGCTCAAGGAAAAAGCCATCAGTGTGTAAAGTCCGTATTGTGTTGTATAGTCTGTGTGTCTGCCTGGCTTCACTGTAAGCAGCGTCTAAGATTAGTCGACCAGTGTGTGTGTGTGTGTGTGTGTGTGTGTGTGTGTGTGTGTGTGTGTGTGTGTGTGTGTGTGTGTGTGTGTGTGTGTGTGTGTGTGTGTGTGTGTGTGTGTGTGTGTGTGTGTGTGTGTGTGTGTGTGTGTGTGTGTGAGTGTGTGTGTGTGTGAGTGTGTCCCAGTGCTCATTTAAACACTGTCCTTATTGCAGCAGAGCCACACTTTTCAATTTTTTTTTTCAACAAGTGTCTTTTTAGGATAGGTCTTAATTAGACACTCGCTGTCCTCAATACTGATGTTGCGCCACATAGTACCAGTCTCAGATGATCCTCATTTCATTGTGAGTTATACTACCACATGTATAATGTTAGACACTAATCATTTCTATCTGATGGTTTGAGTGGTGTCCTGTAGTGACCTGAGAGCCACAGAGAGCTGTTTATGTAATGTTCTGACTGCTTTTAAACAGTCAGTTCACCCACAATAGTATTAACAGCAACATGTCTGTCTAGACACAATGCCCCTGTTACTCTGGATAACCAACAGATCTCAACAAGAACTACTTTCTTCAGAAGAAATAGTCCCCATGATTGTTTTCCTTTCTGCACAGACTGAATTCCAATCAGAGGCCAGCGTCTCAGAGAGCTGTATCTGAGAGCTGTATCTGAAAGCATCCTCACATCCAGGAACATGTTGCTGCATGTCAAAGTTAAAGCTCTGTCTCTAAAGCCTAAACATATTCATTAGGAACACTATTAGTGCATTCATCTTCAACACATTGTGTGTAATTGGTGTCTGTTATCCTGAGCATTGATTTTCAGTAAAAAGGCCATTTGTTTCTCCTTAATGTTCTCTCTGCTCTAGCTGTGCCACTGAGAGGTAAAGAATTAGAAAGCTGCCCCCTCCAGGGACAGGGTTGGGGGCACGTTATTATTTTTAATATTGTTCTGTTGTTTCATAAAAGCCTGCAGTTGGACTCGGGCTGGGCATTGAAATGTGAAATCTCCGTCTGTGACAGTTTTTTAATAACATTTTCCCCAAACTCAGCTGATCAGATCAAGCTAGCTGCACTTGTGCCAACTTTATGATGGAAGAGAAACAAAGAAGAAAGGAGAGATTGGTTCAGGCATTGTTGTGCTGTTTAATAATACAAGTAATGGCTGTTTTGCTCTGTTTGTTGCTGACTCATCTGTGTTGCTGACTCAAAAAGCCAACAGTCTGTCTGCATCTAGAGACCTGTCAGTCAGGTTAGCTCTTTCTCCTCCTCATACACTGATTCATGATCTGCTGGAAGAGCTCTAATCAGGTCCAATCTGCATGTCAGAACCCGTGTGTATTATTCACAGCGTCCTGTCGCACTGCTCAAGAGGAAAAGACAGTGAGCTCATACGTCACGGCTTCATCACGCAGTTAAAGTCACGACTTGTTATCATAAGTATTGACATTCCATTGTGAGCATGTTAGCATGCCGATGTTAGCACACAGCTCGAAGGCCAAAACAAACGTGGTACGAGTGCATGTTCCTGGTAGATGACTTTGTCTCATAGTAATGTACACCGCATGGCTCTGTTACTCAGACTGGGCTTTCTGTCTGGATCATATTGCATCCTCTCACTAGTACCTGGAACTACACACACCCTTGAGTTTTTTTTTAAAACAAACTAAAACTACATTCATAAAACCATAAACTACAGCAATGTGGCCCTCCAAAACAACGTCAACATAGTCTGTGTGTGTCACTGCTGCTATACTGGCGTAACCTTTATGGTACTTCTACATAAATAACAGGATGTGAACCACCACTTCCTGTTTGCAGGTTCTTTTTATACAACATCTGGAACATTTCAGTTGTTTTGTAGTCTAGACATCGGAGACATACTTTGCTGACACACTGCTCCGTGTGTGTGTGTGTCTGGGTCTGTGTTGGTGGGGCAGACTTATCTGAATCTTATCTGACTAATCTGTTCTGAGTTTGACTCAAAGGAGACCAGTGTCACCTGGCTTTTATTTGGTTGTCTCCTGTCATTCTCTGCTCGAGTGGTTTTTCCTTTCTTCTTGAAACTCCACTGCCTGCACTACAAACACACAGACACAGCACACACACACACACACACACACAGAGTTGCTGTTGTTTTGCTGTTGTAATTGTATGCACTTCCCCAACTTTGTCTGTCTGGAATTCACCTCCAGACAATTCCATGAATTCCACGAGTGAGAAAGCCTGCTGTTAGATTAAGACTTGGATAAAGTTATGACATTCTCAGACTGGTACTGTATTTCTTCCTTGTAATGTAATGGACACTTTTACTGGCATTTACTGAATACTTTATAGTGTTAGAATCTTTACATCAGTGGTTTTCAAACTGGGCAACAGGGGCAAAAGGAGGAATAGAATATTTGAACTCCTATCAACTTTTTTGGAAGTTGGAACCATAGATATGGAAACATAGAGGCCTCTTGGCCACCTCTGTGTGCCGCCGCTATACATTTGTACAGTCGCCATAGCAGAGGTCAAGATCCGCTAGTTATCAGTACTGCGAGATGACTTGACTACAAGATTGACTGTAACTCACTTAATTCTGAGCCCATTTTCATGACATTTGGTTAGAATGTAAGAAAGAAACTGAGGGCTGTAACGGTTCTGAAACCGAGACCGTAATCGCGACACAAAAGTCCACGGACTGTTGAGCTCTCGTTAAGACAGTGTAACTGCGGCGGTGGCGGCGGCCCGTGGGGTGGTAGCGGTGTACGCCTATATTGTATTTTTATTGACAGTAAGTTATTCTATTTTAGTGTTTACTTACTACTTTAATCTGCTCCCTTTCTCTTCTCCCCACACTCACGCACAGCTCACACAGCTGGACCTAGCCTGGACCTCTGGTCACTCACGGCAAACACCCCCGCTTGCTCTGCCTCTTTCTGTCTCTCTCTCCCTGTGTGTGTGTCTGCTGACTTTCTCCATCCGCAGTATGTGGAGGGGGGTCCATTTGGCTGTGTACAATGCGAGAGAAAATCACGTGCAATCATCAAACGTATAGCTATAAGACAACCACGTGTAAACGCAACGCGGTTTCGAATAAAAGGGAGAAAACAGGATAGAGTAACACGGTGGATATCGCTCATATTGCTCATATCACTCTGCCTACTTTTTTTTTTGAGGACGTAGTCAAGGCGGCAGGCATGTGTTGCTGAGGAGGCCGCCTTAGCTGCAAAGTGCTGCGGGAAACCCTGGCCTGGCTTTGTCAATTTTCGAAATTTGTCTAGAGGGAAAACATATGATTCATAATAAATATAATTCCCGATCCCCGGCTCCTCTCGCTGCACGTGTCCTTGAGCAAGATACTGAACCCCAAATTGCTGTGCATCGGTGTTTAAATGTGTATGAATGGCAGCCACTGCCATCAGTGTATGAATGTGTGTGAAAGGGGTGAATGTGGCATGTAGTGTACAGCACATTGAGTAGTCGAATGACTATGAAGGTGCTATATAAGTACAGTTCATTTACCATTTACCTTATTTTACCACCGCTCACACACACACACTATACATGTATTCATTGTTTTCTGTCTGTATTTTGGCCAAAGTGCTGGTCTGACTAGCAGTGGCTGTTTTTTGTTATCAGTGTCTGTTTTTAATATTTCGTCTGTTTGTACATCCAGACGATGTTTTTTGGCATAGAGCTGATTAGATTCCACTTCCAGTGACTGAGGGCGTTTTCACAACTAAAAGTCCGGACCAACGTTCGTGTTTAATTACATTGTATACATTTGATCCCGTTATTTTCGGTTTCACATAGTAATTTTGCTAGCGCACTAAAGAACTTTCCATGACATACCTACGGCGTGTTGTCACCAAGTACGTGTGTTGCGTCTCCCTTTGATTGGTGAGTATTGGTAGACGGGCGTGCATCTGACGTTGGCGGGCTGTCATTTTGGCGGGTAGTCTTTTCCGTATGAATGAAAATGAATGAGCAAATCCCGATTGCGTTATTATGGTATTACTACCAACATAAACATCTAATCTCCTCCTCTCCCCACGTACTTCCACGACTCATTTTTGCTTGGTCTGGCAGGGTTTTTCTTCCGTTTTTTTTTTCTCCTTCTTCTATGGTACATATGCCTAACTTCCTGTAATTGGTCCGAAAGTCCGAACCATCCAAAAAGTGTTTTCATACTGTAAACGAACCGAACCATGGTTCAGTTTGATCCGGACCGAGACCACCTCTTTAGCTCGGACCAAATTTTGGTCTTTTGATCCGGACCGTGGTCCGTGGCACCTTTCTCACCTACAATTTTGGTCCGAAGGTCCGGACCAAATGAGGTATGTGTGAAAACGCCCTGAATTAATTCCTACAAGTAACTAGTATCAGGTTCAGTTCTAAATGTATCTAAACCTCCAACCTCTAGTTAGCTGTGAGGACTATGAGGATTCTATGCATATGGTTGTCTTTAAACTATAAAAGCTTTCCTGAAATGTAATTTTAATTAAAAAATATGGCAATATATCGCCTTGCTTAGAGTATCACAATATATTGAATCGTAACCCCTGTGTCGTCATACATATCGTATTGCCAGATTCTTGCCAATATACAGCTCTGATATGTATGCTTGTGTTTTTATTGATTTGATTGAATTTATTTTTGATCCTAGTTTTATCATTGATTGATTGATATGCAGAGTTTATCATCTTGAAATCTAAAAATAAAAGAGTGGCTATCTGTTGCTGTGGTCTGGGAACCCTGCTTTTACATTCCCACTGTGACGACCACTGGGCAGATATCCACCGATGTACCTTTCATACTGTATCTGCCTGTTTGTCGATGTCAGACACTCTCAACGCCTGAACCCCAGACCGCGCCTGCCCTGTTAATTATTCAGAGGTCTGGTCTTAGAAGGTGTGTGTTGCTTTAACCCGGCCAGCCGTGCATGATGTGTTTCTGAGCTGCATAATGATACCAGGCTCTCAGCTCTCTGTCTGCCCTGTGTCAGGGGCAAGGACACACAGAGAGATAGAGAGCGAGTGGCCTGGTTTATTCATAGCGCTCCACAACACCATTCCTAATGGTTTGAAGGCCTAAGGGATTGCTAAGCAGACTTCCTCACATTAAGCACATTCCTGACTCTGTTTCTCAGTGTCGGAAGGTTAATTAAAGATGCCCTGACCTGTGGCTCCAACAGCTTTTTAGATAAACAGCCAGGATGACAACACACGCTTCTCACAGAGTCTCTGTGTATTTAAGCTCCATAAGACTCACACCAAAAAAAATAAATATTCGAAATGATCATGTCCCCTGAAGACGCATCAAAACATCCTGCCTCTGTGTTTGTAGCAGCATCACTCGGACTGTGGGATGCTACAGTTTGCGGTTAGCTTTGATTAGCGATGCAGAAGATAAATGGGTGTCCTAATTGGATAGCCTGAGGCCTGATGCACAGTGCAACATTTATCTGATTTAATTATGAACTGTAGTTTCCTCTTTCAGCCAACTTTTCCACATCCATTTGTTATGAAACAAGAGAACTGCATGTCCTCATCATGTGATGGCCATAAGTAAAGGCTTTGACCAGCTGAACACAACTCAAGGATTCATGTGGAAATTCAAGAACGATGGAGGAAATTGGATTGGATTTGGACTGATATCTGCTTGAAAGGAAAAATGTTACTGCGAATGAAATAAAGATAGGACTATGTCTTTGGACAGGAGCATCATTCCCATGATATGCTTCCTTTTTCCATTTGATTAAAAAAATGTACTGATGGGTTGAAGTTATTCTATTAGTGGCACATGTAAGCAGGCTTTGATGTGGCTCTCAGCTTTCCATTTCTACTAGAATACATGAATTAAATGTCCCTGTGTATGTTTGTTACCTGCAAAGATGAGAATACTGTGGTTAACTTGGTAATGGTAGGCAGATATGCATGCGCACTGTGTGTAACCTGTAAGTTCAGTAGGAAGTTTAAATGATCAGACTGGCATTTTTCGTTTTTTCTTACAACCACCAACAAAAGCCATGTTAAAAGTCCATGTAAGTGCCTTATTTGAGCAGGTTTTTTGTCCCTTCCTTGCGTATTTGTATTCCCTGGTGGTTGTGTTTTATTTCTATTTAAACTGTAACCACTTGGTGAGGTCTCTCTTGGAAAAGAGATTCCAATCTCAGGGGACTTTCTGGTTAGATAAAGGTTAAATATAATAAACGTGTTTCACTGATGGCACATAGTGTAGCACTTGACTAAATGTAGCTATTTTAATAACCCTGAAAATATACATGTAGATTTAAAAGTATAGCCTGAACATTGTGCAGTTCTTGTGTCTGAGTAAATTCATATTAATAAGGAATAATAAATATTACAATCTGACATCAGTGAGACAGGGCCTGACTTTCATTTCCAGTTAAAACATCAGATTCTTGGCCTTTCCTGATGTCAGCCGTATGTTCTCCAGCATTACTACAGCTGTGTGTGTGTGTGTCTGTCTCTCCTGCCAATGACATAGTAAACGTTTGGGGGTGTGTGTGTGTGTGTGTGTGTGTGTGTGTGTGTGTGTGTGTGTGTGTGTGTGTGTGTGTGTGTGTGTGTGTGTGTGTGTGTGTGTGTGTGTGTGTGTGTGTGTGTGTGTGTGTGTGTGTGTGTGTGTGTGAGATGACTGTGATGACTGGAGTGATGTAACGTCTCACATTCCCTCAGGCAGAGTTTCCTTTCCACACACAGACACAAACACACACACTGATTTTTACTGATATGTGTCTATAATTAGGACAAAAGTGCAGGACTATGTCAGGCCTCTATTCTAATTTTTCCTTGCCCCTTTCCTCCTTCAGCCCTCCAATGTTACTGTGACCGCTGCAGTGCCAACTCCAGCTGCACAACCGATGGCGTCTGCTTCGTCGCCATCCGCAAGTCAGGCAGTCGGCTGACCACAGAGCAGCGCCAGTGCGTGCATGAAAACGAACTGATCCCGCGAGACCGGCCCTTCATCTGTGCCCCATCTGTCAAGCATGACACAGGCATTTACCCCATGTGCTGTACCACAGACTACTGCAACAAAGAGCCCGACCTGGAAATCTTCCCCGGTAAGACACTTACATTGTCTGACATCCACCACATGTTTTCTGATGCAGTTGCTGCCTGGTTTCACGTAGAGACATTGCTTACAGTGCAGTGTTTTTTTCTCAGCCACATGCTCACAGCAGGTATGTGTTGCTACGTTGGATAGCATAGCTAGTAGAAAAGGAGTAGGTCGCACACACCACACACAGATTTAAAATTTCAGTGTTGAGTAAAGGCAAAAACAAATAGACCAATAGAAACTTCTCAGATCACCCTTTCACCATAATCTAATCCTCTGCTGTTGATCTGTGTGGGCAGTACGTTCCAGGAGGTGATGGTGCAACACAAACAAGCTCTATTGACCAATAATATCACGTAAGAATACTGATACTACCTACCACTGACACTTTGCAGTGTAATGCACTCCAATAGAACAAATGACAGGCACCAACATGAATAGTCAGGACTTTTCTGTCACAACCAAAATTGAGCATTTGGTATTTTGAAATTTTTTAAGGTATTTTTTTACAGGGAGGTCATATTAGAGCACCTCTTAAACTGCTGCCTTTTCATCCCACGTATAGTAGACAAGGACACCAAGAAAACTTAACAAATAAGAAGAATTTGAGAAACTTGGACATAACTCAGTGTCTGGTGATGAAAAAAATGCGTCTCTTACAGCAATAATTATAATATGTAACACAGACATTTCTCACAATTAAAAACATACAGACAGTCAGGGTTCCCACACATTCTGGAAAATCTGGAAATTTAGTTTTTCAGTCATTGAAACACATGGAAATTTGTTAAAAGGACCAAATATCCTGGAAATAATCTACATTGTCCTGGAGATTTTATTTGTATTTCAAATTTATTTTCCAGTAAGAGGAAAGCAGCAGTCAGTAGACCTTTTTCACAGCAGCTGTTTTGACCTGAAATATTAAAACTCATGTGTTGCCAATGATACTAATTAAGGTTCCGTTCCATTCAGGTCAAACAGAGTATGTTGGCTCTAATTGGCTAAATAGAACAGGGCCTTAATTTGTATCCTTGGTAACAAAAAAGCGTCCCATAAACCCTGGCCACCGTTTGTGAGCAAGTGTTGTCCAGAAAATTGTCAAGAAAAATGTCCTGGAACAGGATTTCTTAAAAAGAGTGGGAACCCTGGACAGTGTGTAGAAAGCGCCAAACTGAAGTAAGCATCTTTGATTTGATTTTCTGACCTCGCGCGCAGCACGGTGATCACTCTCAGCCGGTACACATAAAAATACAGCCATGTAAACCTGGCCCTATGCTGCGATTCAGTATTACTGAGGTGGCCAGTGACCCCAATTTATTTTTTTGCCAAACCCAAAAGTTACCTGATTTGGTGCTTGTCAGAGGCTGATTTTGGACCCTGGTTGTCAGTCAATGGCCATTTTCACCCTCCCTCTCCTGTACTGTAAACTGTTGACCCAGCCACAGCCAAAGAAAGTAATGACGTTAATCTCCATTTAAGGATGGCTGCAGTGTTGGCTGATATAATGTGGTCAAAAATCTCGTTCATTAGAGAGTGTGAAGTTCAGTTCAGTCCAAGTATAGAAATCAGAGGTCAGTGTTTTGATGGAGATGGGGCATGCTCAAGAGAAACTCTCAGGGCTCCAGACCTAAAGGTTTGAATTCTACTTGTGGAGGGACACATTCAGCTGGAGTAAAAGTGACAAAAGCATGCAGGAATATATTGTCTGTTTTTTTGTAAAGTATGAAGGGTTACCAGAGTGCACAAATGCGTCTCCTGGCTGATTTGTCTGTCTGGACTGGACTGCACCCACTCTGTCTCTTCTTAGCAAAATAAGGCTGCATTCCAACAACAGCTGCAAGTGTACCAATCCATTTCCATCAACTCGCAGAAAGTAGTCTTTTTTATGTCTACTGAGATCTGAACAAAGTTGATGTCTGAAAAAACGCTCGCTCAAAGTTGGTTTGTCACATAACTTTAGAGGACAACAAGGCAGCAACACTTGATGGAGAGAAAGTCGACGGATGCCATTTGGGTCAGTGCCTCAGTTCAGTCAAAAGTGGAAGGCCAAACAGAAATCTGCTGGAAACAGATGAGAGGTCTTTGTTTTTACACTGTAGACGCATTTTAAACTGGGACTTTACTGTCAGTTCATATTGAGAAGCACATACACCTTACAATAAAGTCATGCTAAAAAATACAGACACAGTGGAATTGAGCATGAAGGCATTCACTGTGAACACAGCCATGTTTCAAGTCTGCTGAGCTCTGCTAGGGGTGTAAAGATTTACTGATATGAGTCAGAAATCAGTTTTACGTTATAGATGCCCTGGATGGATCTAAATGTACCATGAACCGGCCAATTGCCCGCTGTATGATAGTTACAGCTGAAGACAGACAGGAAAGGGGGGCAGAGAGAGGGGATGACATGTAGCAAAGGGCCGAAGTGGATGAGTGGATAGAAGAACTGGAATGTTTATTAAATAATGTTTTCATGGTGGTTAGAAGAAAGAAGGAAGAGGAATGAGGACAAACTCTCAAATGTTAAACAAGACAGATCCTGGTTTATAGTAAAGTCAAGTTGCAAAGAAGCAATGAACACTCACACTTGTGTGGTTCTGCAGCAAGTCCTCGGGACATGGGTCGCCAGCTCTACCCACTGAGCTTTAAAGTGATGAATCTGTTGACTGAAGCTTGGTCAACGTAAAGAGAGACGACCGTAACGTTGCGAGGTCGGTACATAAACACATGATTTACAGTGCACCATCAAGTCTGAAGTTTGGAAGACATTTGGATTTTATAAGAAGGAAGGAAAGTCAGACAAAAGTGCAACCATGCACTGTTTTTTACCACTGGATTATCTGATACACCACAGTATGTTATTTTTACAGCTACATTTACTTGTTTTCTCCAGCCCAAGATAAGTTAATTACACTAGCAGATTTTCCTCAGCTGCTCAGTTGCACACAGGAATAACAATAACAATAGATAACAAACAACAGTTGTCAGTTACTGTGCCCTTTGCTTAGCACTACGAGCTGAGAAATAAGTGTGTTCAGACGGGCCTGCCCCCACTGCTAAAAAAAATTGAACTCATCGTTCTGGATGGTGTTTTAACCATGGGAGAAATGCAGGACATGACCTTACATGACCTGTAATGTACGTGGACATTCAGCAGCCAAAAGAGAAAGCACGAAGCCTCCTCAAGAGAGACGTGAGGCTACTGCATGAGGTGAATTTGAGTCAAAAATCACAATCTTAATACACAGATATGAAACACATATTGGTATATTTCACTGTGACTTACACTTCTTGGGGATATCATTATCTCTGATGTAAATCGTGAATAAACCATAAATTCACATAGAAATCACAGAAAGACTCTTCAGAACTTGCCGGAGAATCATCATGTTTTTAAGTTTTCTTTAGTATCAGAGTAATCCAGTGACATTTGCCAGGACATCCATGGGTCCAGTGCAACCAGGAGTTGCTAATGGCTGATTCAGAATACTTTCAATGGTGCCATGTTCACATGTAAGCAAATCTATAGGAATACACAGATACTGTGCTCATGTACTTGTAATCATAAAGCCACTCTGATACCACATCCAATAGCGCTTTACAGCAGTGTGACGTTGCCTAACCTATTGAGCAGGTAGGGGGAGGAGAAGAAATGTCAGCAGTCTGGTGATATTTTAAGCAAATCTTACAACAATATTTAATTTGTTACAGAAAATGGGGAACTTCTGATGAAAATAAAACATGTTTTATAGTCATTGTTAGAACTGTAATTGTATTATTGGTACTATATGGTATTATCAGTAGTTGTGCTTGTATTTAGTCTGTAAAAGAAAAAGTGGTATCAGGGCAGCCCTACAAATACAGAATAATAGCAGTACCTTCCTCTATCAGACACCACAACAGCCCATTTTGATGAGCTTCCATGGGGTCTTCCTCTCCTAATTCAATTTTATTTGTATAGCGCCAATTCATAACAGAAGTTATCTCAGGACACACTTAAATAGAGCAGGTCTAGACCGAACTCTTTATAACATTATTTAGAGACCCAACAGTACCACCATGAGCAAGACCTTGGCGACAAGGGCAAGGAAAAACTGCCTGTTAAAAGGGAGAGAGAGAGGGAGAGAGAGGGAGAGAGAGAGAGAGAGAGGGGGAGAGAGGGGGGGAGAGAGAGAGGAGGGAGGGAGGGAGAGAGAGAGAGAGGGAGAGAGAGGGAGGTGATCGCTTTTCCTAGTTCCTGTCAGTACTCGTGCTGCAGCGTTCTGAATTAATTGGAGTGTTTTAATGGACTTATTGGGGCAACCTGATAATAAAGAGTTGCAGTAATCCAGCCTTGAAGTAACAAATGCATGGATTAGTTTTTCTGCATCTGTCTGTGATAGGATGTGTCTAATTTTTGTAATATTACGTAAATGAAAGAAGGGAGTCCTAGAGGTTTGCTTTATGTGGTAATTAAATGACAAGTCCTGATCAAAGATAACTCCAAGATTCCTGACAGTGGTGCTAGAGCCCAAGGTAATGCCATCTAGAGTAACTTTATCTTTAGACAGTGAGTCTCTAAGATTTTTGGGGCCAAGTACAAGAACTTCTTTTTTTCTGAGTTTAACATCAGAAAAGTGCAGCTCATCCAGGATTTTATGTCCTTAAGACATGTTTGTAATTTAGATAATTGATTAATTTCATCGGGCTTGATTGATAGATATAACTGCGTATCACCTGCATAACAGTGAAAGTTAATGGAGTGATTCCTAATAATTTTGCCTAAAGGGAGCATATATAAAGTAAATAGTATTGGTCCAAGTACAGAACCTTGTGGAACTCCATGACTAACTGTAGTATTTATTGAAGATTCATCGTTAACATGTACAAACTGCGAGCGATCTGATAAATATGACTTAAACCAGCTTAGTGTGGTTCCTTTAATGCCAATTTGAAGCTCAAGTCTCTGTAAAAAATGGCTTCTGTCATTCTGTTGGTTCTCAATAGGCCTATATGTTGGTGACAGTATATTTCAATCTGTCAGATTAGCAGAAACATTTTTGACTTGTTCCATTTCCACAAGAGTCCAAATTCACACTGAGTGATCAAAAAAAAGTTAACTGACAAGCAGCTCTTCTTACAGAAAAACTCTGATATCCACTTTAAAATAAAAAATTGCTGCACAGTCATAGTCATAGAAATGGTCCATTTTTATTCCAGCTCAAAAATTCACTTAATCTGTGAATTTGACCTTTTTTAAAATCTGTGTAGTTCTCAGAAATCTCACGGTCCAGCTCTAGATTAGAGTAAATCTGATTTATATCTCTGCTCAGGTAGAAGCAGGGCAGTGCTGGGAGTTACCTTACAACATTGACCAACAAGACTGATGAAGGTAGAGCTAACAGAGGTCTGATCAACAAGAACCATTAAAATTCAGTGCATGTCCTTTGAACACGGCTAGCACTGTAGTTAAATAGCAAACACATACATACAAGCTGAATATGGATAACTCTCCATTACTGTCCACGTCCAATATGAACCCTGAAACCAGATTTTAACTTTGAGTCATCAGGTTGACACAACATTTTAATACTGAATTTCCATAATATTTTTAGCTTTTTTTATTTTATTGTTTTATTTCTGCTGTAAAAACCTTACATGCCTACAGTTCATCCATTCTTCTCCACAGCACACACCACCCCAGCCCCATCAGTCCCTCCAGGATTTTTTTTGGGAATGTGCCTGATATAACGCCAGCTTGTGAGGCATATTTTGCAATGTGTTTAGGGATTTGTTGCAAGGAAATGAATGAAATAATATTTCCTTTTGTATAATTCATAAAAAAGATGAGTTTTAATGAAATGGGCTATAGCAAAAGATATGCAGCTCTATGCAGTCGTGGAGGATGCATGATATCAGCATCTGATTAGTAAGGGGGACATTTTTGTCAGCACTGTTTGTTTTGTTTGCCCTAATTAGAAAACCTATTCTTTTAATAAAGACAATGAATAAGTGTCCTTATGTTATTAATCAGAATAAATTTTTCAGAAAAAGAAGGAAACCAAACTGTGAATAAGATAAGATGTTCCTTTATTGATCTCCTGTGGGGGAAATTCTAATTAGCACAGCAGCACAGGGGAATGTAGTGCAAAATAAAAGAATAAATAAAATAAAATATAAAATGTGTGTGTATACATACACTATATTCAAGAAAGAATATAGTAAGCTTTCTAAACATTTTAAAATGTAAAATGTTTTAAAGGTTCAGTAGATAACATTTCCAGTCTAAAAACCTATCAACACTGACTTTCAATTACCAGTAGTGGTGCAATGTCCTGTCCTTCCCATTCTCAGTCATGCTCTCACTTTGATTAGGACTCTGTCTGTTAGTTTCCAATTTTGATATTTGGCATTTTCACACCATCATTATTAGCAGTGGTTCATCACAGAGGCTCTGCTGGCAGCAGCAGCAGCTCTGTGGCAAGGGACTTGAAAGCGTTCCTCCGGTTATTCCCGTGCTCTACTGCACTTCAGCTTTCGGAAGACTGAATCACTCAGAAAAGTCAACAAGAGTCTGTGAAGAGGCTCCTGACGTCTGAATGTTGTATGATGAAGCATCATCAAGACTGCTAATGCAAGCATTAATACAGTGGTTTTTTTTAGAAAAGCGCAGAGATGAGCACTTCACCATCCTTGACATGTCTTCTTCTGGGTGCTGGTTTTTTGGTTGGATATCACTTTTGCATTCACAGATCTCTGAATTTAAAGGTTTTGGTTTTGATAGTAGTTAAATAATGATTTGGACTGGGTGTTTAGGTTGCATTAAAGTCACACAAGTAACAGTTAAATGGTGTCACAGGAAGGTAAAAAGCTTCTTAAAATAATTTATTTTATAATGTGTACAAAGAAAGTACAATGAGAAATGACAAATTGGAATCAGAGAAAAGATTCTTTGTGTCAGAACAGTTCTTAAAATGTGTTTTCATTTTTCTTTTTCACCTTGTGGTGCTGGGCTAAAGAGAAGAAAAGGGCAGGCAATTGGCAGATCTCTAAAAAGTATTGAATTCTGTGTCCTCAAAAAAGCTCTTAAAAAGAATTTCATTCAAGGTGTTAAATATTATTATTATTTTTGGTTTTGAATTATTAGTTATAGTATCATACATAGAGACTACTTTTATTTATTATATCAGCAACTAGTAATACTATCAGTGAGGCCAAACGGGGCCATTACTGAGTACTAAGGCTGTGGCTCAGGAGGTATAGCAGTCTAGTAATCAGAATGATGGTGGTTCGATCCTTGGCTCCTTTCGCGACAGAATGTCCTTGAGCAAGATACTGAACCTCCACATTGACACACCATGTCAATGTGTGTGAATGGGTGAATGTGGCATGTAGTGTGCAGGGCTTTGAGTCTTCAGAAGACTAAAAAGGCGCTATGTTTCAGTGTAATGATTTGATGGGCTGTTGAAATATTACTTTTTTTACAATATGGATAACTTATTGACCTTTATTTAGGTTGAAAGATTTTGCTGCTTATGTTTTGGACCTCTGACCTTTATGTAAAATCCATATATAGACTTTTAAATATAACATTTTAATATATAAGGTCCAGTGTGTAACATTTAGCAGTATCTATTGGCAGAAACAGAATACAATATTTATAGGTATGTTTTCATTAGTGTATAATCACCTGGATATATTTGCTAACATCGGTGGGTCAGATGTGCATATGGTTTTGGCGTATAAGTACTTGGGTGTCACACTGGACAACAAACTGGACTGGTCAGCCAACTCAGAGGCCATCTACAAGAAGGGCATGAGCCGGCTTTACTTCCTGAGGAGGCTCATGTCCTTCAATGTCTGCAACAGGATGCTACAGATGTTCAGTATCAGTCTTTTGTGGCGAGCACCATCTTCTTTGCTGCGGTGTCCTGGGGTGCGGGCATCAAGGCAAAGGACGCCAACAGACTGAATAAACTCATTAAGAAGGCCGAGTCTGTTGTTGGTTTGAAGCTTGCCACCCTGGAGGAGGTGGTGGAGGAGAGGATGCTGGCAAAACTGCTGGCAACCATGGACAATCCCTCCCACCCCCTCCACACAACACTGGACAAGCTAAAGAGCAGCTTCAGCAACAGACTCATTCAACCAGGCTGCTCTAAGGAACGATACAGGAGATCGTTCCTTCCCACTGCAATAAGACTTTATAATAATAATTGACTCTTAGTTAGCTGCTATAACATTATAATTCCTCTTCGGGGATAAATAAAGTATTTCAATCTATAAGAATCATTGTGTTTTGTTACCTTAGAATGAGCTGTTTATCTAAAGGGAGGCAGTCCTCTTCCATGTCTTTTTTTAAATTTTTCAGGGGTTTCACAGCCATCGTAGTTTCTCCTACCGGCTTAAAAGGCTGAGCAGCATTCGGTTAGTTGCAATCTGCAACTTAACCACTACATGCCACCAAATCCTACACACGGGCCCTTTAAATTTGTTTTAAGTAGTTGTATGTGCTATTAGTGCAATCAGCATTGCGGCTTTCAGTTGCAGTTAGCAGTCCCCTCCCTCCTCCCCACTTCATCACACTGAAATTCTGCTGCTGCCCTTGAGGACTGCCTCTTTATGAAGTACTCTCTCCTGACTGGATAAAGTGAGAACAGGCTACAGGAAGTGTATTCTCTGTTTACTGCAGAAAGGAGGGACTGGGAGACCCATGTTACGGACTCACACTCTATGTAGAATAAATGTGTACATATATATTCAATTATATACAACAGAGAATTATAGGCAAAATGTAATATTTAGTAAATTAGTGTACTTAGTAATTAGACTATAACAAATGGTTACAGTAAAGTACAGTGAACAAAGCTGAATTCTATATTCTATCTATAAATGATGACACTGATGATAATTTATTTTTAATTCCATCACTTCTTCAGCAGTGCCACCGCTACTTCTTGCACAGCAGATGCCAAATATGACACAGGCACATGTTTAATCAGAGCCATGACACAGCATTTATGTAATGTAGACCTTTATTTGAAAGCCAGAGAGCCATTACTTAAACGGATACTGTCGATGGAGTCAGCAATGTTACAGACTTCATGTTGGAAAAGGACCTTCAATGGATAAAACTGAGCCTACTGACTGTAGGTGTGTTCCAATAACATATTCTGATGCACATTTTGAAACGAAATTAACAAAGGAAAACTTGATGGGAGATGGAAACCCTTTTTTGACCTATAAGCCCCCCTGCTGGAAACACTTCTCCATCTCATTCAATCCTTCAGGTCATTTTACGGAAACCATGTGCACTGAAGTATCAAATGATCAAATTAATGATTTGTAGATTTGTTTACATAAACAATCTGATAGTAATTTCCATCTTACAAGAGTTTTGTGCAAAAGGAATGAAAGACCTGCCCTTATAGAGGCCTGTTCCAAACAAAGGCAGGTTGAGTTCAATGACTGAAGCAAATAAAAGCCCAGGCTTTAATTGAAGATTTTATGGTAATCACATAATGATAGTGGATGGTATCAAGCATTGATTGGCATTTACTGTTGCTAGTGTATTGAAAATTTGGTTAAAATTTGCGATACATTTGATGGGAACATGGCTACTGTGACCTAGAGTCAAATTGCTTGCATGTGTGGAAGCATACTTGCGCTTTCGACAGGTAAGTGACCAGTTAGAGGCCATTTAAGAGACCTGTAACTTAATATCTGATAGGTAGGTGGAAAAAGTCAGTCAGTCCGCCCTTTAGAAGCTGTGCTACAATCTCCTGCACTTCAATTTACATAATATGGAAACACTTGATCTTCCTTCACTACCCTGCCATCATCCATCACACAGACAGTCATAAACTATTCAGTGGAGCTCAGCTTCCCAACTGTTTTAAAGAAAAGTGACTTATAACCCCCCTGCTGTGTATAGAAATACAGAGGGAGATTTTTCTATACGCACATTAATACTGTTTGAGATTAAAGGTTTAAATGGAGGGCATAGATTACACATTTATTTAAACGTATATATTTTATTTTACAAATGTTCATTCTTCCATTCCTAGATATTCTTAAAGTTATAGGGGACAAGAATCCACCCCAGCATGCAATGGTTCAAAGGCAAGGACACAGACAGACAGAGACACTTACACCTATGGCTGACCTCTCTCTTCTGTCTTTAGGTGTCTTTCATTTACATTCACTCCAGTAGATGGATGAAGACATTGAAGTTGCCTTTTGGGGGGGGGGGGGGGGGGGGGGGGGGGGGGGGGGTGTGTGTGTGTGTGTGTGTGTGTGTGTGTGTCTGTGTGTGTCTGTGTCTGTGTCTGTGTCTGTGTGTGTGTCTGTCTGTGTGTCTCTCTGTCTGTGTGTCTCTCTGTCTGTGTGTCTCTCTGTCTGTGTTTGCTGCAGGCCAAATCTCCCATCTGCAGAGCAGATGGAATGTGCCCCCGCACCACTTGGCCAGTTAGCTTCCTGGCTCGTGGCTAGCACTTTAGCCCTGCCACTTGCCAGCCACCAGTATGCTCAAAGCTAACTTCTGCAACAGTCTGCGGCCTAACTTGATCTCTTGAACGTCGAGAACTTTTTTTACTCACATGTTGATTTTAGAGCCTTACTTAAAAACACTAATCTCTGTGCGTCTGTCTCCCTTCTGTCCCGCAGTCCCCACGGTAAAGACCCCTCCTCTGGGCCCCGTGGCCCTCGCGGCGGTGATTGCTGGCCCGGTGTGTGTGCTCTGCCTGCTGCTGGTCTTGGCGTTCTACGTTTGTCACAGCCACAGGGCCCTGGGGGCCGGGGGTGCTGGTGCCCATCATCACCACCACCACCGGGTGCCCAACGAAGAGGACCCCTCCATGGACCACCCCTTCATCACTGTCGGAACAACGCTGAAGGACCTCATCTACGACATGACCACCTCAGGCTCTGGATCCGGTATGGTGGGCGGTAGCCTGGGCAGATTCTCTCTGTGTCTGTGTCTGTGTCTGTGTGTTGTGTTCATATGATGATTTGATGATTGTGAAGCCGCTGCTTAGCTTAGTATAAAGACTGGAAACAGGGGAAATAGCTAGCCCAGCTCTGTCCACAGGGAGCATACTCCACCTACCAGCAGCTCTAAAAAAAATCTATGGGTTGTAAGCAGTGACGGCTGGTGGAGAATTTGGGTGGGTGGGCTAACAAATGCATTACACTCACCAATACGCCACACAGCAGCAACAGTAGCATCACATCAAGTTTTATATATATATATATATGAAAAGTCTACACACCCCTGTTAAAATGCCAGGTTTTTGTGATGTAAAAAGATGAGACAAAGATAAATCATGTCCAAACTTTTTCCACCTTTTAATGTGACCTATAATGTGAACAATTCAATTGAAAAACAAACTGACATCTTTTAGGTGGAAATATAAAAAATAAAAAACGTATAATAACCTGGTTGCATAAGTGTGCACACCCTCTTATAACTGGGGATGTGGCCAGGTTCAGAAATGACCAATCACATTCAAACTCATGTTAATTAGTAGTCAGTACACACCTGTCATCATTTAAAGTGACTCTGATTAATCCCAAATAAAGTTCAGCTGTTCTAGTAGGACTTTCCTGACATTTTCTCAGTTGCATATCAGAGCAAAAGCCATGGTCCGCAGAGAGCTTTCAAAGCATCAGAGGAATCTCATTGTTAAAAATTATCAGTCCGGACAAGGATACAAAAAAAATTCCAAGGCATTAGATATACCATGGAACACAGTCAGACAGTCATCATCAAGTGGAGAAAACACCACACCCACAGTGAAGCATGGTTGTGGCAGCATCATGCTTTGGGGCTGTTTTTCTTCAGCTGGAACCGGGGTCTTAATCAAGGTGGAAGGAATTATGAACTGTTCCAAAATATCAGTCAATTTTGGCACAAAACCTTCAGGCTTCCGTTAGAAAGCTGAAGATGAAGAGGAAATTCACCTTTCAGCACGACAACGACCCAGAGCATTCATCCAAATCAACAAAAGCATGGCTTCACCAGAAGATCAATGTTTTGGAATGACCCAGCCAGAGCCCAGACCTGAATCCCATTGAGCATCTGTGGGGTGATCAGAAGAGGGCTGTACACAGGCGATGCCCTCGCAATCTGCCAGGTTTTGGAGTGCTTTTGTAACGAAGAGTGGGCAAATATTGCCAAGTAGAGATGTGCCATGCTAATTGACTCCTACCCAAAAGACTGAGAGCTGTAATAAAATCAAAAGGTGCTTCAACAAAGTTCAAAATTAGTTTAAGGGTGTGCACACTTATGCAACCAGGTTATTATAAGTTTTTTATTTTTCCCCCTACAAGATTTCAGTTTGTTTTTCAATTGAATTGTTCACATTATAGGTCTCATTAAAGGTGGGAAAAGTTTACATCACAAAAAACCGTGTGTTCCCAATCTCTGAACTTCCAATTTTTCCTCCAAAGACTTTTGACTTTTTGAAAATTGATTATAAAGTGAATAATCCACCTTCATGTTCATGCTAACGCCCGTCATACTACGAACTAGGCTCACTGTACTGTAGCTACTGTGCTGTGATTGGTCGAAGGTCACTGTACTGTAGCTACTGCGCTGTGATTGGTCGAAGGTCAGCCTTTGGGCTGAATGAATTTAGCCCAAATGGCTTCAATGGCATATGAAGGGGGCGTGTCAGGACACCTGTCAATCACAAGTCAATGGAAGCTTACGCTACTGTGCTTGGGCTGAATACATTTAGCCCATTTACAGGAAAAAACCCAGGGTATATCATATATCCTGGGTTTTTTCTGTCACTTTTTTGGTGCTGTTGTTGCTCTAGGTTCTACCAAAATTCAAAACAATATGTTCTAAGGTTTTTAATAATAGTTTTTCATCTTTACTGTAAAAGATAGGGGGGCTGATCAGGGGGGTCACGTGATGGCGGTGAGCTGAGCAGACGCTTTTGGTAGAGCTCCGTGCCACTCGGTGCTAATTTTCTCATTATCCTGACAACATCCGGGCCCTACAAGACATTTTTGTTATGAACATAACAGGCTATGTCCTTGGAAAACTTTTGGCCACAGTCCTTCGCCAAGGTGGGAAGAACCAGAGGAAATAAAGACAAAAAAGACGCCTCGTCCGAGCCCGGCGACGACACACAAGATGGCGACCAGGCCGAATTTGATACCGCAGACGGGCTTGACCCTGCCCTTGCTAAAGCTCTGAGCGTAATGACCTCCAACATTATTAAAGTTATTGATGAAAAACTTTGTCCTCTGGCCGAGACTATCCACAAGCATGCTACGGAGCTCCAGGCCGCTAGCAAGCGGCTAGATGAAGCAGAGGCTAGGCTACTAGCAGTTGAAAACTCCGCCGAAGCACAAGAGCCGAGGATTGTGGAGCTGGAGAAGCAGGTCCGCACCCCCACAGAGAGTTTGGACATGGCCGAGAACTACAGCAGACGCCTAAACATTCGTGTTGTCGGCTTGGCGGAGGATACGGAGACTGGGCAGCCGTTGGACTTTTTGAGTCATGGCTACCCACGAGAAATCGCCATGAATGTTGGAAAAGACGAGGCCATATGCCGGAAAATTTGGAAGAACCTCCGCAACTGATTTGGAAAATAAAAAAATAAAAAAACCTTTTCTTCTTCTAGTGCCTAGAAATAGCAAAGCAAAGCTCGGTATACTCGCCGTTCTCGACCAGTCGCGCGACAATGTGACGTCACGGGAGCGCCGTAACTATTTATACTTGCGCTGGTGGTGGCGACACTAGTTGCAGTCTTCTCCTGAACAGAGGTGTCGCTACTGAGGAAAGGCTACCGACTTTGCTATTTAAGTCCAACTCCCCCCCCCTCTTGGATGCTATAAGGGCAGACTTATGGTGCGTTCGTTTTGTCCACCTGACTCGATCTCCGAGTCGGTTTCCTGAGTTACGAACTGGAAGTTGCAAATAGAAAGCTCCCGAGGACGTATAAAACGACTCGTTAAGTCGTCTGAACTCAGAGGACCCCGAGTTCAGTTACCAAGATGGCTACTCCGAGCATCACACGTAGTAAACATTGTGGTTTTCTACAATTTTAAACACTCTTGTCTTTGTTGTAACCAAATGAAGAAGTCGTACACACAGCACTGTATACTGTTACCTATAGGCATGTCGCTACAGTCTTATTATGTGTTAAATACGCCTAATTAGTTATTTTGTAGCTTGTGCAGCTGAAATTGGCTAGACGCTCCATGTTGCCATGACAACAGTGCCGAGTCTTAAGCAGAAAGCAGAGCAGTAGCGTAACGTTAACGTTAATCAAAATTCAGATCTCAAACTGTGAAATATGATTGTGTAATATGTAATGAACATGTGAAATCCGTGGTGGGTGCACCGTAAACCAGATAATCACTATAAACGTTACGAAACGTCCAAACTGCCTATTGCAACCAAGCTCGTCGTGTTGTGTGCCAAACAGAACGCAAAAACCCGCGGTTACTCTTTTTCAAACACGGATGTGACGTCGCTCTCGAGCTGCAAGTCGCAATTACAAGACAAAACGAACGCACCATTAGACCGCTGGGCCCCTCTACCTCTTTCCTGGCTAGGTAGGCTTGCTCTCATAAAAATGAACGTCCTGCCTAGACTGCTATACCCACTGCAAATGATCCCTATCTTATTATCCAGCAAGGTTATTAAGGTGCTTGAAGGCTGGCTAGGCTCCCTTATTTGGAGTAAAAAGAAGCCCCATCTCAAGATGACAAAACTTCAAATGGCAGGTTGTGATTGAGGGTTACATTTACCAACTCTCAAATTTTACCAACTGGCATCACACCTGCGGGTGATTGCAAGCTGGCGCAACTGTGATCCAGCCTCGATTTGGCATGATATTGAATCCTCTCAGTCAAAGTGTCCCTTGCTGAATTTATTGTTTATAAATAATCCTGATTCTGTTAAAAAAACATGCTCTAACCCTATTACTCTCAGTACCATCAGAGCCTGGAGATCCATTCGCTCTATAGAAGGCCGGGCTCAGTTATCATCTCCTCTCACTCCCATTCTTGATAACCCGGACTTCCTGCCAGGCTGTAAGGACCAGGGCTTTAAAGTGTGGAGCACCCAAGGGCTGAAGAAAATAGGTGATCTATTCAATGGCCAGATTTTACTACCCTTTCAGCAGTTGCAACAGCAATTTGGTTTATTTAATCAAGGTGACTTCTACAGATATTTACAAATTAGAGATTTCATAGTTAAAGACACCACCTTAATGTCTAATAACACCACTTCATGTGTGGAGAAGGCCCTGTCTCTACAGATTAGTAAGAAATGCATTACTGTTTTTTACAGAGCTCTGAACTCTTACTCTTACCTCACGAACTACCAAGCAAGCTTGGGAAAAAGATCTAGGCGTTGTTATAGATGATGCTGACTGGCAGGAAGTCTGGTCTCAGGCCATGAACATTTTTGTGTGTAACCGCGCCAAATCCATACAGTTCAGGATTGTGCATCGCACGCATATAACACCTTTTGTCAAGAACAAAATGGACGCTAATATCTCCCCGCTTTTCTGGAAATGCAATTCTGAGACTGGTAATTATATTCAATATGGATGGACCCTATGTGCCTGATACTTGGTCTCCCGGATAGTCGGATCACTGACAGTAAACACAGAGGACTTTTCAATATACTGAACTTTGCTGCTAGAAAGAACATCTTATTCTTCTGGATCAAGAATGTTGCTGGGACAAAAAAATCATGGCACAACATTGTTATGGACTGCGTTCCTAGTGAATACATCACGTGCATGCTTCGCTTAGCCCTGTTAGCCCTGTTAGCCCATATATACCAGCCGTCCCTGGATGTAAGTAAATATAGAAAAATAACATTGTGATATTCTGTTTTGTGATATTGTATTGATTCTCAAAAACATGATTGATTTTTCTGTTTAAACTTACAACCTTTTTACTCAGATTTGATGTATTCTGTATATAGACATGTGTTCTTTATACTATGAACGTTCTAAAAAGTTGCAATATATATCTTCTTCACATATCACAATATATCTCAATATATTGACAGGGTTCCCACACATCCTGGAAAACCTAGAAATTTTGAGCCTAATTTCCCAGTCATGGAAACACCTAGAAATTCATTATATGACTAAATGTCTTCCAAATGATTTCTTTACAAAGAGGGGTAACCCTGACCTACATTTTAGGGTTGTTTTAGTTTGTGCGACCCTGTTTGTGTGAGAATGTAACTAGATTGTAAAGGACTTGGGAGATCACACACTGTTCTCATCCGCTGTGTGTGCGCGCATGTACAGCAGTAAGACCCTGCAGCTGCACACATCTTAAAGTAAAAGTCTATTACAAAGACTGGCTGGCCCAGATTCAGGCTGCAAAAACACACACACACACACACTCTACCCTGGCAAAAGCTGTTCTTTATGCTTGCCATAAATTAGCACCTCTCTGTGGAGACTGGCACTTCAAGCACTGTGCCAAGGAAAGACTTGGATTCTAGCTGTCGCCACCATATTGCACAATATGCAATTGTGTGTGTGAGTGATACAGTGTGTTTGTGTGTGTGTTGGCAGAACTGTGTGGGCTGTTTTAATCAGAGTCGGAGTATGTGTGCGGTGCCTGTTGAAATCTGAGCAGGGTTTTCATTCCACTGTAATCTTCTGTTTTCTCATCAGCAGTGTGCCAAACGAGTGAGCTGACAGAGTTACAGTTCTTACACAGTTTTTGCTCATTGGGAATGTAACTGACCAAATGGGTTTGCAAGAGGAGCCAACTCTACTGCACTTCACCAAACAAACTTCTAAAAAGGCTTTGATACTAATGATAGCTAACTGCAGGGTTTTTGTCCTGAAGGTACACTTTTATCAGAATATGTGATTTTCTGGAGTAATTGAGAAGATAAAAACCACATGTTTATCTCCACTAAACTAGTACCAACTGTTCGCTGGTGCTTCCCCTGAGAAAAATACACCACTCAGAGAAGTGTGACATAAAGCACACCCATACTGTTAATGACAAACAGTGTGACTTCATTGTACAGTGACTTCACATTAAATAAACTGTTTAGTGTGCACGGTAGCTTTACAGTTCCTGTATTTGCCTGGTTGTCCTCTGTCCTCCTCTGATGGGATTCACTGCCTGGTAGAAACAGAATGGGCTGGATTGTCTCAGCCAGTTTACATGAATTTGACAAACCAAGCTAAAGACATACAGCAGGTAAAATAAGTATTGAACACGTAACCATTATTCTCAGTAAATATATTTCTAAAGGTGCTATTGACATGAAATTATCACCAGATGTCGGTAACAACCCATGCAAACCACACATGTAAAGAAATCAAACCATAGATGTCCATAAATTAAGTTATGTGTAATAATGTGAAATGACAGGGAAAACGTATTGGACATATGATGAAAGGGAGGTGCAAAAAGGCATGGAAAGCCAAGACACCAGCTGAAACCTATCAGTAATTAGAAAGCAATCCTGCCACTTGTCAGTGCAAATTAATATCAGCTGGTTCAGTCCCAACTGATGGCCTATAAAAAGGTGTCTCATCACCAAGGTGTCACACAAGAAACATCTCATGAGGGGTAAAACCAAAGAGCTCTTGCAAGACCTTTGCAACCTTATTGTTGCAAAACATGCTGATGGCATTGGTTACAGAAGGATTTCTAAACTTCTGAATGTTCCAGTGAGCACTGTTGGGGCCATAATCCGGAAGTGGAAAGAACATCATTTCACCATAAACCGGCCACAACCAGGTGCTCCTCGCAAGATTTCTGACAGAGGAGTGAAAAGAATTATCAGAAGAGTTGTCCAAGAGCCAAGGACCATTTGTGGAGAGCTTCAGAAAGACCTGGAATTAGCAGGTACAATTGTTTCAAAGAAAACAATAAGTAATGCACTCAACCGCCATGGCCTGTATGCACTCCATTGCTGAAGAAAAAGCACGTTGAAGCGCATTTAAAGTTTGCTGCACAACATTTAGACAAGCCTGTGAAATACTGGGAGAATATAGTCTGGTCAGAGGAGACCAAAATTCAACTCTTTGGATGCCATAACACACAGCATGTTTGGAGGTCAAATGGCACTGCACATCACCCCAAAAACACCATACCAACAGTGAAGTTTGGAGGTGGGAACATCATGGCTGTTTTTCAGCATACTTCTTATAACAATCTTCATATAACTGAAGGAAGGATGAATGGAAAAATGTACCGAGACATTCTTGATAAAGTTCTGCTGCTATCTACCAGGATGATGAAGATGAAACGAGGTTGGACATTTCAGCAAGACAATGATCCCAAACACACAGCCAAGGAAACTCTCAATTGGTTTCAGAGACAGGAAATAAAGCTGCTCCCCATACAGGAGGCGTCTTGAAGCTGTCATTACCAACAAAGGCTTTTGTACGAAGTATTAAATTTCAGTAAGCGTGTTCAATACATTTTCCATGTGTCATTCCATTTTATTACACATAACTTTAATTTCTGAAATGATTTATTTTGGTTTCTTTGCATGGGTTGTTACCGACATCTGGTGAAAATTTCATGACAATAGCACCTTTTAGAAATATATATTTAGTGATTTAAAAATGGTGACGTGTTCAATACTTATTTTACCCGCTGTATATATGGAGGAGCTGCAGCCCCAACAAACTTGATATTTACAAGGGTTTTTATCCCAGGGGCCCGTTTAGTACCTGGTTTTGGTACCCATCCCTATATAAATAAGTTGTTGTGTTTCAGGCAGATTCTCGCTATGTGTTTATGCACATGTTCATATCATGACAATGAAAATCCAATTTATCGGTCAGTCCCACATATAATAAGGGAAAGTAATAAAGCCCATAACATGATATTAAACAGCAATGCAACACACAGCTGGACAAATTCTGTCTGTGTTCATCGTCACAGTAGTTATTTATCTTTTTCCTGAGAAAACAAAGCTGTAGACAGATTTGAGATGCTGTACAAGCAGTACAAGGCAACATGGTATCCAACCAGATAATAAAAGATATTCAAATGAGAGCTGATAACTACACTTGTATAAATTCTGGATTATTGGCAAATATATTAAAGGGGACCTATGATGCTTATTCATGTTACAGGCCCAGAAGTAGCGGCAGATATTCAGATATTTTCCTTTTATTTCTCAATCTTTCTACCGTCCTCCTTTTAGATTTTTCTAAACAAGCTTTTTTTAAATGTTTTTTTTCCTCCAGGCCTGCCACTGCTGGTCCAGAGGACCATCGCCAGGACCATTATCCTCCAGGAGAGCATCGGGAAGGGCCGTTTCGGGGAGGTGTGGCGGGGTAAGTGGCGTGGCGAGGAGGTGGCCGTAAAGATCTTCTCCTCCCGCGAAGAACGCTCCTGGTTCCGCGAGGCTGAGATCTACCAGACTGTGATGCTGAGACACGAGAACATTCTGGGCTTCATCGCTGCTGACAACAAAGGTGAGAGACCTCGGGGAGAGCTCTGACAGGCCAGATTCATGTAAGACTGCGCATATAGCTGGAAGAACAGAAGATAAATCAGACTGGAGCCGGCAGGATGACATTAGAAACACCTAACATAAAGAAATGAATGAAAGTATGAAGCAAACAGATTACGCTATTGTGAGGCTAATTAAATTGCTATCAGAGTTTAGATTCAAGCGTATCAAGTCCTTCTCCATCAGGCTTATCTATAGAGGACAGTGTGGGCTGCTGTAATTACAAGTGAACCTTGAGCAGTTGGAGCAGAAAAGCAGCTCTGCTAAAGGTGAAGTTGGTGCAGGCGAGTGTTCGCGGTGAGACAGGCTGGTAGACAGTGTGGGGGAGTAACGGTTCGCAGCGAAGGCCGAGCACACATTACCACACAGTCTAACAGCTCAAGCAGCACCAAAGATATAAATTTTAACATCACAGGATTTTTTGTGGACTCAAAATGATTCCATTATATATATATATATATATATATATATCATCCAAAAGATGATTTTCTTTCTTATTCACTTCACTCAAAGCTTGATGCGAACCCTCAGAAAGCTCAAACTATATTTTGTTTATAAGAAAAAGAGGAACAAGAAGAATAAAAATATTTTTTGAAATAGTTTGGTTTTTTAGTTCATTCATAGTTCAAGCTCATTTTAGGACCATACTAAAGTTGTCTCTTCATATTCAGGTATTTGTTGAAAGCCTGAGGACATACAAGCAATAATTTCAAATTGTGCTTATAAAACTGTAGTAGTACCACTCACATGGCATATATGAACAGCTTCAATGTTTCTGAAAATAACAATATACAATACTAGGACATGTAGGGACAGTGCCTTAAGATTAAATAAGTCAGGGTCTAACGATTTATTTCTGGAAGAGCAGAACCAGGACAAAACCACCTTCATCCTTAACTGCATTTCTCCTTGCTCATCTTCCTGTCTCTGTGTAGATAACGGGACCTGGACTCAGCTGTGGCTGGTGTCTGACTACCACGAACACGGATCCCTGTTTGACTACCTGAACCGTTACACCGTCACCGTGGAGGGCATGATCAAACTGTCCCTGTCCACAGCCAGCGGCCTCGCCCACCTCCACATGGAGATAGTGGGCACGCAAGGTAAAACACACACACACACACACACACACACACACACACACACACACAGACACAGACACAGTATGGCTGCGGAAGCATTATTGACAAAGACAAGCTGAACTTTTGTCTTGCTCGTAGTCCATCCATGCATTTGAGTTGGTGGATGGATAGTAGTAGCTAGCTAAACAGCTACTGTAGCCGAGAACACCAAGGCAGTTGTAATATTAACCATTTTCCACCAAAGTGTTTTCACAGTCCTGGCCCGGAAGACTGGGTCTAGCGCAGCACCACCTCTTTGCTGGTTAGAACCAGGAATTGTTTACATGCGGTGGTAGCTTAACCATGGTAACAATAACTAATGTTGGAGAAGTATACAGTGAAGCAAATTGGTTCTTCGAAGGTTCTCAGGTCTGAACTGGCATCAGCACTAGGTTCACATTGGTGGAATATATATCTGTGCTAAGTGAAAATAAAGGCGTAGGGGTCAAAGGAGGATACTTCACTTCGCTTTATCTAAATGTGTCTTGGTGCTCCTTTTCCACTTGAACTCCCACTCCCATTGTTACGGACTGACATTCAAAAGATGTGGTGATTGAAATGTTACTTCAAACCCAGCCCTGGAGTCCTCAAAGGAGCTGCACATGATATCCAAGAACCAAGTGTCAAAGCAAAATCATCCCCTTTTCTGTCTTATATTCAACATTCACATATACATAAGTATAGAGTGTTCAGTTATTCTTATCTAGTGTCAGTCAGTGCAAGTTGTTGAGTCGATGATGCTCTTTCTCCAGGGAAGCCAGCGATTGCCCACAGAGACCTGAAGTCAAAGAACATTCTGGTGAAGAAGAACGGGACCTGCTGCATCGCCGACCTGGGTCTAGCTGTCCGCCACGACTCGGCCACTGATACCATCGACATCGCTCCAAATCACAGAGTGGGAACCAAACGGTAACTGCCTGCTCCATAGACCCCTTTTTTTTATGTCACTTTTCTTTAAAACTAAGGATTGGACCTCCTCTCCTCTGTCTTGTTCTGTATCCACTCTGGTTCTGTCAGGAGGAAACTGGAATCCTCTGGCTCGGCTATTTTGACTATCTTTCATTATGACACAAGTATTCTTTAGGGATAAACTCCCCTCTGCTTCCCCATTCAGGCAGGTGCAATGTTGTCACTGTGAGTGAGTGTTGTGGTGTTTCACCACCACAGTGAATTGAGGGTGTAAATAAAGAAGTCGGGTCATTAGAGTGATGGGCTATCTGCCTCAACTGTTCAGATGCTAAGAGGTGACTGTTTCAGCTCTCAGGTTTATCAGGACTGCTTCAAATCAATCATCTTGTCACTTTTGGCCAGCCGGGTCGTTCCAGAGGGTGGAAAGTCTCAGCTGGTGCTCAAAGTAGCAGGGATAGGGTTAGGCATTGTGTTTACACTGACAGGCCGGGCCACTGAGAACCCGAGGACAGCATAAACCTCGAAATGAATCTACTGTCTTGCACATGGGATTTATTACAATAATAAATATAGAATTTCACTAGATTAATCCCACCAGCAGAAATCAGAACATGTGTGTGTGAAAACACATGGATGTGCAGGGCTCAACAATAAGGATTGCCAATTACCTTTCCAAAAGTTGAAAATCAAACAAAAACATGTTTGATTAAAGCCAAACAACAATACACTATGTTACAGTAGCCACACAGAGAGCTAATAAGTGTCCAGAATACAGGTGGCTTCTCACTTTCCCTTTCCCTTTGTGTTTCTCTGTCCACACGTCTCTTGTTCTATAATGCAGACTGGTGTCGCCGCAGGCTTGGAAAGTGAGTGGTACATCGAAGCCGCAGGCTGCACTCCAACACTCTTTCCCTTTCTTGTTCCCACAGTGATGGTAGCATAGCTTTTGTCCCGCTCTGTTTTTATCGCTCCCTCTGTTTTTTTTTTTGTTTTTTTTGTTTACAACTTCCTCTTGCCCCTTTCTCTGTGCGGCGGCTTGATGCTGCAGGCGTATTACAGCGCCACTAAATGATTCAGTAAGCCGTGGTTCAGTGGAGACAGAAGCTCTGGCCTTGGCTAAAGCTCATGTTACATACTGATGATCTGATCCTCGCAGA
Source organism: Dicentrarchus labrax (assembly GCF_905237075.1). NCBI lineage: Eukaryota > Metazoa > Chordata > Actinopteri > Moronidae > Dicentrarchus > Dicentrarchus labrax. Next base: position 2,548,195 of record NW_026136709.1, read on the forward strand.
GTTTATTTTTTTTACTTTCTATCAGAATGTCAAACTTCTGGAAAAGAAGTGTCCAACAAGAAAGTTACACTTTCAGACGTCACTATTAGACAATGTGATTTGGTGTGAAATGTGAATCTAGGTCTTTCAATAAAATTGTGTAATTTAACTGAGGCATGTTTTAGCACCATTAAATTCTAGTCTGTCATCATTGAAGTTTTCATATCATCCTATGCCAAGTAATGTCAGGCTTTTTGCCTTTTGTTAGTTAGATAGCTCAAGAGAGATAGGAAAGACAAGGTTCCCACGTTTCCAGGAAAACCTGGAAATTTCGGAAAGCGGAAATATTGGCTGTAGTGAGAAGAGCCAAGCACACTGCGAAAGCAAGCTGTCACTTAAACAAATGACCAACGTTTGTGAACAAGTGCTGTCCTGTACCTGAACTGTGAAAGAGAAAGACGGAGGGGAATGCTGTGGTTTTTTTAGCTACAGAGAAGTTACAATGTGTTGTAGATTGCTGTCTTATCTACTGCATTACTATCAACCAAGCCATATGTACGAGGTTTGTGGTCAAAGTTGAATTCATAAGCAATAAAACACTCTTGCATGGTCCAACACACTCAGGGGTTTTACTGCTGCTGCCTTACTTGGTCTGGTGTGACCAGTAGCTTATGCTAGCTAATGTTAGCAAACCTGGGATGGAGGGCTGCTGCAGCAAGGACTTAGCCTTGTACAAGGTGAGCTATCCAGGCGCCCCACCTTTGGCAGATATTGTTATGTAACATTACCGAGTCAGTTTGCTGACTTGATGACTCTATTATTCTCTAGTTGAGCTAAAAGCACAATTGAAGTTAAAATTAAAATTTCGCTAGAGCGTTGCAGTACATTTTTGACTTTTGTTCAAAAAAAGAAAAATGGCACCTCACTGCTTATATAAACATTGATCAAATATAATGTGGTTATTGGAGAGATTTAGAGATGCTGGTAAGTGAATTCTGCCAAATTCCATTTGCTCAAAGTAAGGTTAACAGTTTCCAGTATTTATGGTATGGTAAGCTAAGCTAACCATCTACTGACTGTAGCCTTATATTTACTAAACAGACATGCAAGTGGGATCGATTTTCTCATTCAGCTCCTGGCAAGAAAGCAAATTTGTGCAATTCCCAAAAAAAAGTCAGGGTCTACCTTCTTGCTTTTTTGGGGAGAGATTTCATCCAAATCTCTGTCTTAATTAGTGAATTGAGTTTGGATGGTTGTCATGTAATGATGACAGTTGGTCTTATATGGGTGAGGCAATTGTAACCATGCCAGCTCATATGACTGGATATATCTGTATATATATATATATATTATATATATATATGTTAATGGTGTTTTATTTTTGATTTGGAGCACATATTCACAGTATGCAGTATTATTATTATAGTTATAGAGGCCAGAGGTTCAGATTGTGGTACAAGTAACCTCATGTTCTTGGCCGTGACTGTGATAAAGTGTTTAACAGAAGCAATGATTATACATGTAAAAGGATGTCAGTGTTAAAATATTTTTGTTGAAAGACTTTAACAGCATTGAATAGCATGCACATATCAAGCAGGATTTGAATTATCTGAAGCCAGAGATGACAGAGCTGCGGTTCAGAGCAGTTTCCTGCAGTGTCTGAGGAAATGGCACAGCAAGGCAGATACAGTAAAGTTGTTGAGGGTCTCATCAGAAGGTTCCTTTAGAAGCTGTTCAATCATATTGGAGCAGCAATGATTAGTCGATTAATCAATTATTTGTCAACTATTATATTAATCGCTAATCAAAACTATTTTAAGTCATTTTTAAAGAGAAAAGGTCTCTGATTTCAACTTTTCGAATGTGAATATTTTCTGGTTTCTTTAGTCTTCTATGATAGTAAACTGAAGATATTTTGGTTGTGGACAAATCAAGACATTTGAGGACGTCACCTTTGGCTTTTTCTACCATTTTCTGACGTTCTGTGGACCAAACAACTAATCGATTCATTGAGAAAATAATTGACAAAATAAATAATGATGAAAATATTTTTTTTGTTGTAGCCCTCATATCACATGACCTCCATCTGAAGTTGCCAAACTGTCATGAAATTGTAGATTTTCAAATTGGAGCTTTCAATCATCATGTATAAATGGACCTTGTGGTGAGGTGTTCTCAGCAGCTGTTTCCAACAAGATGAACGCTGCCATCCAAAGTAATGGGCGAGTATATTGTGACAATTAGTCCTCATAGCTGGTATTAGGGTGTTTCTTTTTGCCAATTTGGTTTGGTTCATTTGGGCTGGTTTGAAAGCTGTCATTAAAGCTCCGTTGAGAACCAAACAACTGGATGGAGACCACTTGAAATGGTGGGTCTCACAACACTACCGGATGGTGGTTTGTGGACCAACAATAGGATTTTGTGATAATAGATGTGTGATTGTAATATGAATTCAAAAGCTAAGCTATATTTGAATCCATCCTGCTGAAGGTGGGAACTATCAAGGAGACATCTGTTGATATTGTGATAATGATTATTTAATGTCATCTGGTGACCATGTCCAACACAGTGGGTGAAACATAGCAACCACTCAGGTTCAGTAATCAGAATCAGAAATACTTTATTAATCCCAGGGAGGAAATTTGTTGTGTGGCATGACTTGCTGTCAGTCTGAATTTGATTTCCTTCTGTGACCCTATCGTGACGTCATCCAGTGGTTTGTGGAGTACGGTTTTAAAGCCCCAAGTTCAGCATTATGGCCGTCCCCATGTTGGTTATCGGCAGCCAGTGGCAGTGACATACTGTGAGTTGAGCAGCGCACATTGGTTGAGATAACTTTCAATTCATTCGTAGCAGGAAGCAATGGTGGCTCAAACGATCACACATTTTATCGTATTCCATAAACGGTACACTGAAATATGTTTCTAAAACGATTTTAGGGTAGAAATGGGCAATGCAGTAACATAATCTGGATCCATATTAGATCAGCACTGCCTAGTTTGACAGTTTGATCTGAGTTTGGTGCGTTGAGCTGGACGGACTCACTGAGAACGACCTGTCAATCACAAGGTATCCCAGCCCTAAAGCATACCCTGCTTTATCACCTATTTTACTCTAAATGGGACTATCATTTACTAAGTGAACATCATGCTGTATGGAAGAAGACTAAAACTAGAGATTGAAACCATAAAGTCTTTAGAAAACTAAGCTAATAAATCAAGTCAGTAGTCGGCTCATTTCTCCATTAGACTCAATACTATCAGACTTTTTTATTGCAGCCCATCGAGCTGCTCTCTGCCGGCCATTAGAAAGAATGCAGGTTTAAGACACTACCATGATGGCTGCACTTCACAGACCCAGAGCTGTGTCCGCTAATTACATACTGTCAGTGGTGGGTCCATGTAGCACTGACAATGCAGGATGACATCACCAAAACAGTCCAATGAATGAGTTACCTGTCAGCCCATGTGACTTTGTTTACTGTACTTGGTATCTATGCCATTTTTAGTAGAATAGTGTTTTTTTCTTTGGTCCAGATCACATGAACTGAACTGCAGTCCATCTTGTACATTCAGAGATACAGCAGTTTTTCAAGGAACATTATTGGGCGTTGATAAAGAAACATGGCAGCAGCAGTGCAGTTGTGAGCAGTCAGTGAATCTTTCACTACTATCTACAGGATCCCAGTAACCCCAAAGACTTTTTGAGATGCTCTCCATTAGTAAAGAATGATAGATTGAAGCTTATAATCTATTCTTGATAATGTTCGGGCACTGGTTTTATTTAAACACAATCTTCCTCTCCTACAGACTATTTTAAACTGTAATATAGGTGTATATAAAGACGGCTTGCTTATTAAATTTGATTTACTTGCTCCCTTGCTGTTGCCACATAATTACACTTTCTTTGACGGAGTTTCTCAGCAAATATTGATGGGTCTTTTGTTCCGAGCGTGATGGTTTCTCTTTCTAATTTATCTGAGGCAGCAGCAGCAATTCGCTAATAGGGGTCCTCCAGTCATTATTTGTACACCACTCAGTTTAAAAATTCAATTAGAAGTTGCTCTCTTATGCCCAGAGTGGGAGATGTTTGATTACACTGTTGAATTTGTCTCATTATGGATCATCAGAGACTGTGTGCACTCCAGATTTACTTTTGTTAGGGATTTATCTGATTTCTGTGAGGGCAGAGATTGAAACTCATTAGCCAATTTGATGTGGTCAGCTATTTGAGGTTTTTGTGGTTATTTTGCAGCACCCAGCCGTTATTTTCACATGATTTAATCAGTGTAGCAACAGTGGATCACTGTGTCTAATGGCTTCTAATGGCCATGTGGCACTTTAGTAATTGGAGGCTGTAGAGCCATCACATCTCACATCTGTCCTGCTGCCATCAGATGGCTGCAGGGAATTAATGAACTGAACGGTAACCCCAGCTGGTCGAGGCAGACAGCCACCCACCTAGAGCCGGGGTCTGTTCGAGGTTTCGGCCTCTTAAAAGGACGTTTTTTTCTTGCCACTGTCGCCAAGTGATACATGTTACTAAAAGCTAACTTTGGTCTGATCAGCCGCTGCTCAATGCAGATGTTGCTCTTCATCACAAATGAATAATCAAATCAAGCAGTTAGTCTCATTCAAATGCTGCTCTGTCCTTATTTTTGCATTAAGCTGGATTCATACTTCTGCATTAAGCCAGACGTACAGCAGCACAATACAGCCTGATCATTTACAACACTTGCGTCTTGCATTGCAGTGGGGGAAATGTGACTATAAATCAAAACCTGCACTGTTAACCGACTGTGAATCCTATAAAAATAGACCTTTCAAAACAAATTGAAATTACGTGTGGAAGAAAAAAAAAAAAAAGATATGGAAGCTAAACATAGGAAAGCTGCTTCAGACAGAGGAGATTAATGAATTAGGCTATAATAGAAATAGATCTTTTACTTGACAGAAGAAAAAAAGGAGAGAGATTCTGTACTCTCCACCTTCCTCCATCAGAGTGCTGAAGTCCTTACTGTGATTAGTGCTGTCTGGATGATGGCAGATTCATGACAAGAAGAGTTAGGGGAGGATGATGTCGACAAACTGGCAGATCTAAATTGGTCTGTGGTTACCTAACACATGGACAGTCTGGCACAGATCAATAATTGTTTAATTCATGTTCGTGTTTTCAGATTTAAATATTATCACTCGTTTTGCTTCAAGCGCCACTTCAAAGAGTGTCACTGGTCATGACTTAAAGGTCCAGTGTGTAACATTTAGGAGGATCTATTGGCAGAAATGGAATATGATATTCATAGGTATGTTTTCATTAGTGTATAATCACCTGAAAATAGGACTCATTGTGTTTTTGTTACCTTACAATGAGATGTTTTTATCTACAGAGGGAGTGTGTTGAACCTCTTTACGGTAGCCCATAATGGACAAACCAAACACTGGCTCTACATAGGGAGTTTGGCGATGTGCAGCCACTTTTCACTTGGAAAGCTGAGTATTTACATGGTTAAGACTCTCCAGATTGCTGATTATCATTTCTAAGTTTATTAAGTTGTTTTTGTTTATGAAGCATGAAAAGGTTTGTAAAATGGATTTATGATCAATGTAGCCTTAAGAAACTTGGGAAACAGGACCAAATTTATTACTGTCCACCAATATTTTGCTTTCCCACTTTTGCACCATTCATTCTTCTCTGGACATGAAAATACCAGAAAGGCAGGCAGAGTTCTATTCAAGGTCCTGAAAATACGTAAGAGTGGTACTCTTACGTATCTCTCATAAGATTTTTCCTTTTACAACAAAGCGTGTGCTTTTATTTGAGCCACATACACCATGACATAACATAATATACATAACTGAGAAATGGTATGATAACACCCCATTATCTTTCTGCTCAGGTATATGGCACCAGAGGTCCTGGACGACTCCATAAATATGAAACACTTTGAGTCTTTCAAGCGAGCTGACATCTACGCCATGGGCCTGGTCTTCTGGGAGATCGCCAGCCGCTGCTCGATGGGAGGTGAGGATTAAATGAGGGGTGGGGTTGACAGATTAATGGAGGGGGTGATGGATGGATGGAGCTCAAGAGGAAGAGAGTTAATTATGGAAGTATTGACACACCAGTATCTGCATAGATGGAGGGGGATGTTGCATGCATACCACGTTAATGTGAAGTATTTTAACATCAATTTTTCCTGTCAGGCATCCATGAGGACTACCAGCTTCCCTACTACGACCTGGTTCAGTCAGATCCGTCAGTTGAGGAGATGAGGAAGGTGGTTTGCGAGCAGAAGCTTCGGCCCAACATTCCTAACCGCTGGCAGAGCTGTGAGGTAGGACAAGTCACCTTTCAAAGATGTTGGATGCCTCAAATGAGACTATGGATAGGCTTCAGTGCATCCTTTGAAAGCTTTGCACTAAAGTAAATGTATGAGTAGACCAGCTGTTGTTTTGTATTGTATTCCCTTGTATTTTGTTTAAAATACATAAAACAAAGTCTTGTTTTGTTCAGGAATCTGTTATTTTTAGCCTAGGTAGGCCAGTTGTATCCAGCAGTAAGTCTGAACCCCCTGAAGCCCTGGAGTCCTTCTTGATAACAGTGCTCAATCATAAGATATACACACACAGGCGTGCTCATTCCCACAGTCCCCAGAGAGGAAGCAAGCACTCAGCTCGCGGAAGGAGAAAGCGTGTGTGTTGTATCCCGTGCAGTCTCAGGTTTCAGTTTTAACCATGTTGCACACACACACTGGTTTGTTTACTGAGTTTGGAGTCATTACAATTCCATTTGAGCTTATTCGGGGAAAATGTAAGCAGCAGTGCTATGTCAAGGCAGATACCTGACCATCAGGTTTGGAGTCTGTCTGCAGTTGTTTTATTTATTCATTTTTGTTGACCCTTAAGTTAGTAAGTCTTTTTTCCAGGGGTTGAACCTAGGGGTGCAAGAAGATATCCATACACTTAACTATCACAATATTTATTATTTATATTGTTGGATGTTAGGGACTGTGATAAATACAAATGCATAAAAAAGTAAACTTTTTTACTCTTACTCTCCTTGTTTTATGCATATGGTGGTGTGTTTTTTATACTATGACTATTTTCCAGAGTTTAATTTAATTCTTTTAAATGGCAGTATAATCAATTGTAACCCTGGTATGGTGATACATATCGTGTCACCAGATTCTTGCCAGCACACAGCCCTTGTTGAACAGTCACACACAGAGATAGAGGAAATGACTGGCGGTTCTGTTTTTCTCAGTGAAGATCTCATATGACATCTGTCATTACTTGAGCTGACAGTTAAACACTATTGATAAGTTCCAACATGGGTAAGCAGCCTTAGCTCTGTTCCTTCGTTGTACCCCCAAACAACCAGTGTTTGTCTCAGAAATCACAGGTAACCACCCATTGTTGTAGTTTTAATGTGTTCTGAAGTTACTGTCAGGTTATTGCAGCAGTAGGAACTGAAGTTCCAGGTAGTTGTGTCTTCTTTAGTCAGTTCGGGAGGAGCACTCAGTGTGTTAGCAGCAGGCTAACAGCTGGGTTTTGGCCGTGTGAATCAGACAGTGACATGTGCCATAGACAATACACCTTTTTAACAGCAGCCACTTTGACATGAAATAGTTGGTAAACACAGGTGTTACCAATGCCAATACTAATTAAGGTTCCATTCCATTTAGTGTAGCAGAACCTTCCCTGTGAGACAACATGCACAATAACAATACCCTGACTCCACTGGAGCTGAATAGAACTGAATTAGTATCACTGGTAACCCAACTATATCATATCAAAATGACTGCTGTGAAAAAGGTCTATTTAGTCTAATTGAGCTGCTTGGATTAATGTAGTGTTGTTATGTGTATATTCTTGGGATTATCCCTCTCTGCAGAAATGAGTAAATAATATGCACAAATTTGTGTTATTTCATTTTCTTCCCGTGACATCTCCAATGCTCTGTACCTCTCACATTTTCTGTCTGCACTTCGAAAATCTCCTTCATTGAGTGGTTATTCTTGTCCAGAAGTGCTGTAGCAGTCAGCCATTCTTTGGTAGCTGCTGTCCTTTCTCTGTTCCAGTTCGTTTCAGCTGAATGTCGAGAGTCCTCTGAGTTGTTTGGAGGGTTATTGAGATCACCTGTCGCACACGGTCTGGGGACTGGCTCCTAACTAATGACAGAGAGCAGCTTGGTCCCTTCCCCTCTCAGCCAATCAGGGTGTGACATTGTCCTTTAATTGGGCCTTAAGGGAGGTGGGGATTGCACCCCCAGGGCATTCTGATCCTTCCTAGGCTTACTGTAGACCTCATTTTACCACAAATACTATAGTTAGGTCAAGTTGCGTGGTAGTAGATCCAGCTCTAGTCAGTTTGCTTTGATTGGACCACACAGTCTCTACCTCTCCACACTTCTTTTTAAAACAGACTCTGTTATAAGCAGCTTACTCTGCTGCCCACTCACACTGCTTAAAGCTGGTATAAATGCTCATCACATAACATTAGAACTTACAGTCTGTTTTTATATTTTGACCTTAGCCATCTTTTTGTCTGGCAGCATGCACATGGCTGTGATATTTGTACTGTAAAGTGAATCGTCTACTTTTAAAGGTACAATTTCTTGCTTGGTCTTCCATTTTAATACACAAGGCAGTGTTGTACCATAGCAATCATATATCCACACATCCGGCCCCAAAGATGATCCTGAGAAATACCCCTCAAAACACGGGATAATGAGGCAGCGTATTGACTGCACCTGTGGTTTGTTTCTTCTTCTTACAGTGAGCTTAGCAACCCCACTACCTTGTATCTTAATTAAACCCATGGAGGCTTTATGCCTCTCCATGTTTAATCTTCTCCATCTTAGTGGAATCTTAATAGAGCGCTGATGTTATGGGTTCACTTTTGTTACATTAGCTTTCAGTTCTCTGTATTTCTCTGTACACAGTTTCTTTAACTCTGAATAGTTAAGTATAGTCCTTAAGGAACCTTACTCAGTGAGTAAACTGACTTAAGTGACACATTTTATGGATATTTCATATTCTATTTAATGTATAACAATAACAGTAGAGAACAGCTGATAAACTGTACAATGAACCCAAACAGTGAACACAATAACTGCAGGAAGTTTGTTTAAAACATCAAAGATGAGTTTTCCTAATATTTTTAGGAACTTTTTATACAATTCTGTATTCGTCTGTATTATATATTTTCTTCATTTTTGATAATCATACATATAAATTTGGTGTTTTCTTCTAATTGACTGGTCTGTCAGCCCTTTGGCAGTTTTAACTGTGTACCTTTCTAATGCAGGGCTGAGCAGAGAGCGACTGGCTCTGTGAATAGAGATTGTGTTTATGCCGTTGTAAATATGGTATCCATGGTTACAATGCTAATAGGAACCTGTAGCAGCTAATGCAGAATGACTATGATTTATACATTTAGGTATTTTTTATATTCATTAAGCAAGTTCACTCCTCTATAACTTCATTAGTTGTCACATGATTTGTTGTGCAGCGCTGCGACAGAGAAGCTTGACTGTTGTTGCAGTGGTGTTATTTGTACCTCCTGATCCACTTTGAAAACCTTTGCAAGACTTGACGTTAAAAGCTGAGGTCAGGGGCAGACTTAAGTCTATGCAAAATGTTCGAGAGCTTTTCAAAGTCTGTCAATAGCTCTCTCATTTTGTGTTGTGAACACTTCAAATTATGAAATATTGTATGCCATTTTTGTCTACTTTCACATACTTTATCATAGACACTTCAGGCCAACTTTATCTTCATCTTGGCCTCTTCTAATTATATACACAAGCTCATTTTTTACTACCAAAAAATCATGCAATATGGATATGCAATACTATTTTCCAACTGTTCCGACTATTTGTTTTCACCGGGCCCTTAACGGTTACATATATAGTAAATATTTTACAGATATAATAAAGTAGCTAAACTTTTACATAAATTGAAAGAATAAACAGCAGTACAAAGCAATTGAACACTCCATTCATATACATTCCAACTACTTCCGGTTAGGGTACTTTCAGCTTTGTTTTCCACCCCTCGTATATACTGCTGAACAGATCCTTAAACTTTGAGCAGATCATCATTTCACTACCTCATTGTTCATTGGCATGAAATCTGCTGTACACATCAGGGAGAACCCTGTGTAACCACAAATGGTGATAAGTATATTGTGATAATGGTTGAACTGGCATGTAATGTGCCTCCCAAAATGAAAACATCTCTTGACTCTGGAGACCCCTTGATGTTCCCTGCAGTCATCATCAGGTCTGTGCGTCAATACTATCTCCTGACGCTGCTGCTACAGTATATAAGGAGGGGATTGGGTTTCACTGTCTGGTCTGGAAGTAAGCTCACACACATCATAGGAACAAAACGAGCCCTCGTTGTGGTGTTACTGTGGCACAATGAGCCACAGTAATGGTATCCGTGCCGAGACCAACAGGTTTAACAAGATGGAACTAGACAGTACCTGCAGATGTTAACCCAGCTCATTCTATTATTACCACAGCAGTGGGGAGTGATGAAGATTGTGCCTCCCTCTGAATATTCCACAATGTTGAAAACCCCCAGAATTTAGTTTTTATTCTATATTTAGATCACTGTAGTGCCGTGTTGATGCACTCTGTCAAGTGTTAACTTGTTTTTGCAGAATTTAAAAACAAGTGTGACCTTTTGCGAGAAACATCTTAATGAGCTACCAGACTTCAGCACAGACTTGGAAGAAATGAAATCGGTGCCTGACATGCAAAGTAATTGGCTTCTAAGAACAACATGTACCAAATGATGCAGTCTTTTAACAAGAACGAACACCATAAAGTGCAGGCAGTACAATCAAAAACCTCTACACATGCACATTCAAAGTCAACTTGTACGAGCTACACTGTGCAGCAGACTTCATCCTGATTGGCCTATTTTTTTTAAATCAGTTTAGTTCCAGACAAACACAATATAATAACTCCTACATTTCCTTAACTTGTACACTGTGAAACATATTGTGTGTGTGTGTGTGTGTGTGTGTGTGTGTGTGTGTGTGTGTGTGTGTGTGTGTGTGTGTGTGTGTGTGTGTGTGTGTGTGTGTGTGTGTGTGTGTGTGTGTGTGAAGTGCATCACAGTTTGTTGGTTCTGCAGCCCCATACCAACAGCCTGTGATGCACTGTGTGTTCTGACACCTTTCTGTCAGAGCCAGCATTAACTTTTTCAGCAGTTTGAGCTACGGTTGCTGTTCAAAGTGTTGATTTTAACAGTGGCCTTCCCATGAGGGATTTTTTTCGTCTGCTAACCATTCCACCATTTAGCCCATAAATAGTAAATGATGCTTTGTCTGAAAGTGTTTGAGTCTGAAAGCCTTCACGTAAGAAATATGCTTCAGCTAGTTCTGCTGAGAGAGTGTGTGTGTGTGTGTGTGTGTGTGTGTGTGTGTGTGTGTGTGTGTGTGTGTGTGTGTGTGTGTGTGTGTGTGTGTGTGTGTGTGTGTGTGTGTGTGTGTGTGTGTGTGTGTGTGTGTGTGTGGCAGTGAAGAGTTGGCACTAATCCACTTGATGAATGGTGGACTGGAATGTGTTGGCTGTCTTAATGAGCACTGTAGGAAGTTTCCAAAGAGGGAGCACTGGCATCTCAGCAGACAGTCACTGTGAGAGACTGAGACACATACAGACATGTTGACTCATACGTACCAGATGCTGTTTACAGCCCTGCTAAAGAAGACGTGAAGGAATTAGCGTAAACTCTGGAGACTTGAACCTATTTCAAAGCCTGTTTTCAACATCTTATCGGAAATAACCACTTTAGTGAATCAAAAGGAAAATACTTTGTTTTACATTTCCCAGAACATACAAATAAAACCAAGCAAAGTTTAAGTAAGACAAACTGGAAAAGAACTGATTGAAAAAGGACAGAGGCATGTTTACTGTTTCAAGTGTTTTTCTTTAAAACCAAGCAAGCAGGTCTCAGGAAACAACAGCTGATAAATAGCAGATGAAATTATTTTATTTTCACCAGTTTTATACCTTGGAAGTATAAAATCTCTTGGATCAGAAGTCTTGTGTCCCTAGCCACAGGACTCAAGTTTAACTCTTTTTTTTTTTTTTTTCTCTTTGTTTTCCCCAAAAAAAACTGATCCATCTTTGGTTTAATGAAAACTAAAATAATCCAAAAAAAACTGTAAAAAGGATCTAACTACTAACTAATTCATATGGTGGGCAGCTGTGGCTCAGAGGTAGAGTGGGTCGTCCACTAATCAGAAAGTTGTTGATTCGTCATCGTTGTGTGAATGTGAATGAAGGAGTTAATAGTTTCTGTTTGATGGGCTGGGAATCTTTGCAGCACTACAGTACTTTATTACAGTGCTGTTCTGTCACACATTTTATCGTTATCAAAAAAAATTGCAGCTGATTTGGATATTGCATTTGGCCGCATTTGCTTATGTGTCCCTGGAGTACTGGCAACACATTCAGATGGGTTTGATATAAATGTAGGCCTACCGTAGCGAATTATGATTTTAAAAGTAGATTACATTGTGTAATGCATACTTAATGAAGAGTACTATTACAGGTTACATTACACTAACATGAGTAGGGCTAGGTATTAAGAACCTCACGATTCGATTTTGATTCTTTAGGTCACAATTCGATTCTATATCGATTCGATATTGATTTTAAATGCTTCGATATCGATTCAGTACTAAGCAAATTACAGCTTCGGGACAGCGATTTCCGTCATGCGTTTGCGTGTTGGTATGGCATATCGTGGTTCGAGTGTGTATACCATCTTCTTAAAACTCCCGTTTTCCACGACACTGTACGGTCGTAGGTCCTTACATATGAAGACGGCCACAGACTCCGTTATCTTCTGTGCGCGGGCAGAGTTTGGTGGCAGTTTGCAAAGGAAGGATCTGTCGAGTTGCGTCTGTTTTGAATCCACAGGTTTAGCCGCGGGTTGCTGCAGAGCATCTGCATGGTGTCGGCTTAAGTGGTTGCACAAATTTGTTGTGTTATTGCAGTATTTTAGTACTGCCTGGCACAGCTTACACACTACCTTACTTTGGTCTGTTTCCTGTGTTCCGGGTTTAGAAACCTTCTCTAAACAGTGGTTTACAATCTTATAAGGATATGAGAATCTTGACAATGATGTTAAGTGGGGGTTGATATGTATTAACACTTTAGGCCTGGGACATCTCCAGCCTAACTAATAGGCAAGCACACTTGGTATTTATTAGTTGTTGTTTCCTGAACACCTTATGATTGTGTCTCTTCCTATACGTTCTAAATGTCTTTATTGCCGGATTTCAGGAGAATCCAAATAGGAAAATACATATGAAGAAATCAATCATAAACATCAGTACAATACTTGAAAAAATAAGTATTACTGTGAGATTTAAAACTCTGTGGGATTTGCTGACCTGACCCCCAGGTTTAGACTGTGCTATAATAATAATAATAATAATAATAATAATAATGCCAAAAGCTCTGTCACTAGTCTTTTGAGCATTAAACAGCTAAGAGACCATGCTCCTAAAGGGACCACTTAACTTACACAGACTCACAAATTCCCTGATGGAAGATTGAGCCAAGTTAGTAATGAGACACATTTTAAATTCTGTTGGCCCTCTGAAAAGCAGCTGTTGAGCTGCTAATGAGGAGCCAAATAAAAATGTAAATCCAGTACCTAAAGCTGAATATGATAAGTGTTAGAATGCTGAAAGGTAATTAAATGCACAGGTATTGTGCCATAAAGGAAGTAAGTAGATTGAAAATGTAATGGGACCAAGAATTTAGCCCTGAGGACCCCACAGACCATGGTGACATAATGCCCATCTGTGTTTAGCCTAGCTTAGCTCACTACATCATATTAAATTTTGTCATGTCTCTCCTCTGCAGGCCTTGCGGGTGATGGCGAAGATAATGAGGGAGTGTTGGTATGCCAACAGTGCCGCCCGACTCACCGCTCTCCGAATCAAGAAAACCCTGTCTCAGCTCAGCCAACAGGAGGGAATCAAGATGTAGACACAACTACCAAACACACACGCACACACACCTCTGACTGGCATCCATATCGTTAGCATTACAGCATTATTATCTTCATTATTATTCATCGATTTGTTCCTCCCCTTTGGTTTGAAGGGAAGCAAAGACTTTTTTTCCCCCTTGTTCTCTTTTTTTTCCTAATCCATTTCATTCATTGACATACTGATAAGTCCTGCAGCTGAGAGTGAGGAACCGCGTGTGTATGTGTGTGTTGCGCTGGGCCGACATACACACATGAATGGATGGATGGATGGATCAAATGAGGGATGGTTGTGCCTGATGGGGAGGACCGAGGCAGTAAGGAAGCCTCCACTCATGATGCTCCTTCTTCCTTTTCTACATTCATCACATAAAGTCTCTGAAAACTGCAACTGGTTTCCATCTCAAGTCCCGCCCCCACTGCTCATCACACACCTAACCAACAAGAGCTCAAACCCCATCAGGTAAACAAAAGGCCAGACAGGGAATCATCTGGGGGGCCTCTGAGCTGCCAGAGCTTTGCTCTCATCTCCTCTCATCTTCATCACCACCCTCTCATTTGTATATTAGCATTTTATTCTTTACTTCAGAGAGTTATGCTACTCTTCAGTAGGGCTGCAAGTTGCTCATTTACATCTTTATATAATGTGATTTATGGAATGTTAAGATTTCCTCTCATTACAAACACAAAAATGTGTTTAAAAAATCTAAATGGAACGATCCAAATCATGTGATCTGTCATTAGCCTAATACATTCTTAAATGAATGTAAGCATGTGCACTGCTCCCACATAACTAGTGTGTCCTGTTGTTAGGTTAACCACTACAGGAGATTACATTCTAGTTTTCACTACAGTAAGGGATGTACTGGGAGGCAGTAAAAATTCATTTAATACACACCTAACAGTCCATGTATGGCAGCATAGAAATGCCTTAGGGAAAACAACCTAATTGTGAAATGTAACCACTCCTGTGTGTTAACATTAAATTACCACTTAATTTGTAGCACTTCAATATTTAAACTTCTGACTGAATCAATTATCCGAATTAATGTGGTTTGAATTGTAGTCCAAAACATCTTAAACCAAAAAGATCAGCCCAAACTGGAATGTTGAAAACTAGCTGCTAAAATTCAAGATGAAAAGAATAAGCAGTCGAGATTGGATGAAATCTTTTGGACCTCTGTCCTAACAGATTCAGTGTTTTGATGAACAGATGACACAGATAGCCCAGTCAGAGCCTCAAACCTGCCAATCGTCATAAAAGTAGCCTCATTTTTTATCCAGATGGAGTTTATCATCGATCTAAGAAAATAAAGCAACTTGGTCCCAAACATTTGTTTTATTAGTGTAAATCCAAACAGGGGCGGAGCTAGAGGGGTGGCCGGGGTAGCACTGGCCACCCCTGGAACTTGATTGGACACCCTGGGTGCGACCCCAGTGGATTGACAGGTCACTGCACGTCACGTCGAAAACAGCGAGATTTTTAAACGCAAACAGAGAAGGCAGAATAAAAAGATAACAATGAAGAGGAAGGGAGATATTTACAACTTTCTTGCTAAAAAAAAACAAATCAGGCACAGACAGACCCCAGCCCAGATATCAGCAGCCCGGGCAGCTCCCCACAAGAAACTAGCCTGGCAAGTCATTAATTAATTCTCATACCAATGGCGTCTTTATTTGATCCTTGAGCCGAGTCTTGCGTCTTGTGTCCGTGATGTGCAGCCTTCTCTTTGTTTTGCCAAGACACCGGCTTTTCCCACGGGTGTTTTTAATTTTCTGAATGAATGACGGTGCGCCGGCTTAATTGCTGCGCCAGAAACTGAAAGTGAAACTTAGGTCCATTTCCTCCAGCCACTTTCCTTCCGTCATAAAGCTCTTTTTCCTGAGTTTAACTCAACAGTCAAGAAGGCATGTTCAGAAAGGTTAGATTATATCAGTGTCAGCGCCAGGTTAGCTCAGTTGGTAGAGCTGGCGACCCATGTACGGATGTTGCTGCAGTGGCTCGGTATCCAGGGATTTTCCTTTATTAGGCCTAGTATATGGCCCCCCTCATAAAGCCTTGACCACCCTCTGGCCACCCCTTGTATAAAAGTCTAGTTCCGCCACTGAATCCAAAACCGTGCTGACAATACTTAAAGATCATCCACCAAATCTTTTAAATAACATTACAAAATCTTCACTTAAATTCACAGATGTAGGCTTTTAAAAATCTTTTATCCATATTGGAGAAAGACACTTCAATCCACAAAGAAATGCATGCAACCTGTATTCAGAAACTGTGACTTCAAGCAGGCTGTCAGTCCAACCCTTTTTTGTCGACACACCACAATACCAAGCGACCATTTCGCCACTAAGCTAGCAAAACACAAGTCGAAAAATGTTTGGATGTCAGGAAGCCAAAATATCATTGCATATTCTTCCTAAAGATAGTAATATTAGAGACTAGTGACTATTTATTTTTTCAGAGCATTTTAGTCCAAATTTCAGTGTCTCTTCAGTGCTGGCTGCTTCCACAGTCTGACACAATACAATGCAGGTTTCTTAAAAAAATACTACTGATGAGTTAGCTCAGTTAGCCATTCAGCTAACCGTCCAGTCTGGGAGGTCACAGCACCGGCTATCACGGTAGTCCAAAGTTCCTGTACTAGAAGTGTAAACACCCACACTCCCTCCAGTCTTGAAAAGAAACCAAAATCTGACAGCACTGATCAGGTAACGTTCTATCAGTCATGATCTGAGATGTTCACATGAGCTTTTTGAAAAGAATTCACCACATAAATTTAGACAGATGATTTTCAAAGTAAAATGTTTCTGTGCTTTAAATTCAGTGGTGTTTTTAAATTTCAGTATTTAGTTGAGGTTAGAATCAAGACATTGGGTTACTTATTACGTTTTTATTATAGCCCTTTTTGGCTTCCGTATACATGGAGCAAGCAGAGCAGTTTAATATCAACAGCTGTAAGATGTATTAAATGTCAGAAAAAGGATGTTTATTTTGAAATTACCAATTCCTCTTAATCTCCTTGCTAACAGTGAGTCAGGCGTGATCAGCATTAGGGAAACCGTTGTGATATGAGGTTGTTTGCAGCCCTACTCTTGAGTCGTGTTACAGTAGCATTGGGAACTGAGGCGAGGACCAGGGGGTTATGGGACAGTCTGTAAGCCGCCCTGTGGGGTCCATACAAACAACGGCTTCATCTGTTCTTCATCTAGTCGGGTTGTACGCAGAATCTCTCATCTCTGCAACAGTTTTGCACCTGTTTTTTTTTTTTTTTTTTCTCATTTGTTACTGTTGTATTTCCCGACTCCCTGCATACTGGCAGGGAGTCGGACAGGTCAGTTTAATTTATTGTGTTTTTAAAATTTTCTTTCTGGTGGCAGGGGATCTTTTTTGCAAAACTAAACTGGACATGATGACCTCATTCATTTTTGGCGAACATGCTGCAACATATGCAATATACAGTAGATAAATGTGTCTATTTTCTATACTCTGCTCTGCTAAACCACAAACAGCAAGAACAACAACACCAACAATCAGCTGCCACCATGCCTTCAAAGCCAGCTGTTACCGGAAAGTGCCAGTGCTTTAAAAACCCAACTCCTCTCATGTCGGCTGCCGTGGAGTGCGTTTGCTCTCGCGTGTATGCAGCTCCGTGCGTGTGTGTGTGTCGGAGAGAGGCCCGCGGGAGCCATGCCGAGCACACAGCAAGCTCGTACTATGCACACCCAAGAAGCAGGGACGGAAAGCAAGAAGGGGCACACACACTGCACATCACGAGCACCCACAACCCAGCCGACTCTCTGGTGCCATTTCGTCAACCCCCCTCCCCCCTCACCTGAACACCCGACCACCTCAGCAACAACTCATCGTACAGCTTCTCCTCCCGGTGGACAGAGTCTGGAAACCGAGCTCCAACACCTCAAACTGTGTTTAGTTGGAAAAAACGATGCCACAAAAGCTCACCGCAGCTTTTCGAAAAGAGACACAAAGACTTGTAAGCATTACTGATGTTGCCCTATAAATGTAAAACTCTTGGATTTCAGATTTTTGCTCTCTTCACATGTTTGCGCCGTTGACAGCGCAGCAGCGCGAAACAACCTTTCAAGCGTTTTCTTCTTTGTAGGATAATCAACAAAAATGAGGTACATTCATTTAAATATAGCAAATGGATATTTACTAAGCCATAGGTTTTCCAGGTTGTGTATTTTTTTTTTTTTTTGTGGCAAGGTCTTTTTCTACTAGAATGTACATTTACGTAAAACAAAAGATGAAAAAAATATGCGTAAAATTGACAATTTTGTCATTTCAGCTTAGCAAGCCTTAAGGGACCAACGCATAAGAGTCAGGATCTACTCTTATTTTATTATTCTTTTTGTTTTGTTTTGTTTTTTATGAAAAAGATTATGATTGATAAAGGTAGTGTCATTATTCTATCTAAAGGACAAAAAAATATATGTAGCACCTGATTTAACAGTTTGTTTCAGTCAAGTGTTTGTCCTGTTGCCAAAATTGCCATACATCTAAACCCATTTGATCTTATCTCACAGATTTGCTTGTGTCGGAGTTCCATCAAAAGCACTTGTCTTTTTGAACAAGTCCCATAATTAGATACAGTTCAAATAAAGTGACTGCAAACAGTCAATAATTAATACATCAGTACATACATCAGATCTGCTTAACAGTGATTTGCTCAAATTCCACAGTGTCTTGATTGTTCAGCAATAAGTGCACTTCTGAACCACTGCAGGGTTTACCTGTGTGGCAATTTGGATGTCGGTGAGTCCGTCTGTCTCCATTGCTTTTCTTTTGTGGATACATAATGTATTGATGTGCTGCTACTTCGTTGTCCACCTCGCTCTCCGAGTTGAGGTGAGAGCTGCCGTTGGATGTAAATATCCTCAGATTGCCTGAATCTGATCATTCTGTGCCATGTTGCTTTTGACACAAATCCAGCCCATCAGCATTTGGTCGGCAGTCCTCTCAAATGATTTGCTGAAGTGTGTTAAAGAGTTGTTGTCAGCCACCATCCATGGAAGTGCAGCAGTCCACCACCACCCCTCTGCAGCAGCTCATTTCACTGAGGAGTTCTTCCTCTCTGGTTCAAAGTGCTGGTCAGTTCAGTTAGAATGGAAAGCTGCAGTCTCCATTGAGCATGGTTGAAAAACATGGTGCCAATCTATCAGTGGGCATCGGAGTTCTTTCCAATCTGATGCCCACAGTTGGAAATGCATTGAGACATATTTTTCTCTACTAGAAGCCCAAGCTTAGAGGGGTGGGAGAGCAAATACATCCAATTATTTCTGAAGTGGTGATTTGTTTAGTAAAAAGCTCTTGTTCTCTATTAAAAACAACCCTGTTGATGCCATTGTAGCAACTTATAATGAAACACCAAATGGATAATGTCATTTTTGTAAAATTATACAAACTCCACGGCTAAAAAAAAAAAAATATTTGAGGATTTAATTCCCAGACAATGTAATAGCTGTTCCAGTGCACCTCTTCCAAGGCAATGATGGCCTGTCAGAGGCAGCCTAGTGCCCATTACTTGGCAGACAGCCCTTTTTGTTGAATGACAATTCATCAGTGAAACAGTCACAGAAACACTGAAATAGAACAAAACCACTCCAAATCAGATTGAAACATACAGAAACAAATAATTTCGTCTTGACCTCAGAAACAGCAAAACAGTCTCCAGTAGAGGTTCACTTACTTGCTTGCTCCAAAGCTTTCAACTGTATCACAGTCTTCATCAGTAGGGGAAGTTCAGTCAGCCAAGCAAAGGAAATGCCAAAGTCCACACAGTAGAGTGGGGACTGATGATTCCTTTACGCCAGGAAACGAATAGTAGTTCTCAGAACACAAGAACGTAGCTCGAAGCCTGTCTAGATGGATTGTAAATCCAAGATTGGCAGATTTCATCTGCTGATAAAGACAGCGTTACAGTCTAAAGCTCCTGAACAAATGAGTAAGTGGACCTTGAGCAAAGATTGCTAAATGTGAAGACATACTTACCTTTTTTTCCCCATTTCTAATGTGACAAATCTATTTTGTTTAAAATGACATCAGTTGCTACAGGCGTTATTCAGTGATTCCCTTTGTCGTCATTTAAGAAGACAAGTTGTGATGTACCCACCCGTACAGTTCCACTGTTCAGTCGCTCTTTTGAATGAAGTATTCTTAAATATGTAGAAATGGTTAACAGTGGCAGAAGTGACATATTAAGCCTTGTAAATATCTTGTGGAGTAAACAAAAGAAGAAAGCTATCCTGATATTTGAAGAAAGTAAAGTGGATATCGCTGCTATGTTGAATATAAAATAGAGTGACGGACTATGCTGAATTAAATGTTATATGTGTACAAAAGTGGTCAATCTAGTATTGAAAAACTGGGGTTTGCCAGGGACCAGGGCCAAGGATCCATCTTTGCAAGCCATGTGGGGGTTGTGGGGAAACAAAATTTCCAATTCTCACAGTATCCCTTTAAGTAAGCCCTGGCTAGCCCCTGCTGGGCCTTTTGGATAGGATTGAGACTGTACAGTATGTGTATTTCATTAGCAGTGTCATTCTCTGGGACATTAGCAACAACAAAAGCTCAACTCAACAGCACCTCTGGTATGCCTCTACTAGGACAACGTTCATTCTGTCTTAAAGTCACCAGCAGCCTTGTACTTTTTCTTTTCAAAACCCAAGATGACTTAACTGTAAAAAGATGTTTGCACCCGGCTGTTTTCTCTTGTGGTCTTTATACAGCAATCTCTCTGTCCTTGATTCTCTCTTGCCTTTCTCTCTTGTCATTCCATGTTCTCTAATTTACTAAACAGATATCTCCTAGCTACAAGGGCCACTTCACTGCAGCTGGTTCCCTGGCCTCGCAGCTCCATTTTGGGCTAAACCAACTCACATGAATCCCTGCCTACTTTTTTATCTCTTAAAAGTCAGATCCTAAGGCTGGGGTAGGTTTGAAACTCGTTTGTACAAGACGATGAGTCTCACCAATCGGGATAACAGCTCACACTGTCAGATGGTTTCTCCAACAAGTGACTGAAGTAGTCTGTTTCGAGAATGATTAAAGAGAGCAAAACTTTCTCAGCTCTGCATACCTGGCCAGTTGCTGAGGTGGGCATGCCCGTCAAATAGACGGTTTCGGACAAGCTCTGACAAGCATTGTATTATATTCTTACACTTATTATATACATACTGATTCATTTGAAAAAGTTCTCCCATCAATTTACATTGCACAACCTTGTCAAAGAAGGGACCTTCAAAGTAAGTGCAGCTGAAGATATCATCCTCTTTGTTCCTTGTCAAAAGCTGCAGCCTACATCACCCGCAATGCAACTGGCCCATCGACAGTTCAGTCAAAAATATTGGTTGTATTAGGCAGCAGTTATTCTTTCTGCAAGATTGTGAGCGTACACTGGGGTCTGGGTGACATACATTTTCAGAGGGTGTACGTGTAGGCTCTGTGCGGACAATCGCATACTGCCAGTTTGTCGTGACTGCGGACTGTTGCACGTGGACTCCTGAAAGTAGTATAAGCAGAACTACCATGCTGCTGTCCATGTACACATCCTTGTGGGAGTACACTCAAGCTTTTATGCTATTAGTGGCTAATGTGACCTCGAACTGCTAGCCTCAAGTAGAGATGAAGAGTAAGCTACAGAGGTCTGTCAAGCTCACACCCCCAGATCTTTTCATTTTCTAACTCAGTCTTCATCCCCAACTGATACATCATTTTAGTCAGTGTCAGCTGTCGACTTTACTCCCCAACACCTGGAAACACACTTTTATGGGCATCGGTTGAGTTCCCCTTTAAGGACTGTCCAACAGTGTCTGTTGGATGGCTGGAGCTGTGTCTGAAACCGGGGGTGCTACAACCAAAATTGCCTGTACATTTCTGAAACCACCACCGACAATAAACAGCATGATTGTCTTTGAAGAAAGACTGTCTAACAGTGTGCTCTGTTATCTCCACATATGTATAATTGATATCCATATATATCATTTCCCCCCACCTCTGATTGTGGCCGTATTTAACAGCTCTTGCCTGCCTCGACGATGTACAAGCTAGTCTGTTTGGGACATACATTGGCCTTGGGGTTATAAAAGGGCCCGTACTATAGGCTGTCCCTCCTTTTGTCTGGAAAGATCGGGATTGAATCTGTAAATCCTTCATTTGTGGGTCTGGTGAACAGTTTTTGCTTAGATCTCTGTCTTGGCCATGATCCATTTAAAAACTAAATTAACGAAGAAAACGCTGTACCTCCTCTTTGAGATTCTTACTTGCCTTCTCTCTCCTCAGCTCACATTAAAAGGGGTGGGGGAGGTCACTGTACACTGTTGATATGCAGCCACCAAGCAATTCCAAACCTCGGTTCACTGGTCGACGCGGTTGAAGGTTGGGAGCAGCAACGTGGCCGAGCCGTTTTGTGACTCAAACCCGATACAGAGAGCACTCTTGTTTGTTAGGTCTGGTCAAATATGCAGCCTTTTTTCATGCTATTCTTTTTATGCCAAGAAAGGTGCAAAAGGAGCAGTTTTTTCCTGCTCCGTGTGCATTGATGGAGGGTCAAAACAGGGAGGTAACATAAACTATGCCAGCAGCTCTAGCGCTTCAAACCACGCACTGAGTAATTCCCACAGCTGTGAATGTATCGGCCCTCTCAGAGTCTCCAACCAATCCGAGCACAACCCGCGTAACTCAGCCCAAAGGTAATGGCAGCAACTTTTTGAGCATGCAAATATCCACCGCACGGGTCCGTTTCTATCTCTCTTTTTCTCTTGTTATGCAAAGTCTGGGCCAATCAGTGTCCGCCCACTCAGTCCCTCTGGATCACACAGGTTGAACGACCTATCTATGCTAGCATGATCCACACACTGTGATGAGGAGCGCGTTAGGGTCGAAGGATTATCACGTTCATGGTTGCCCTCCATCGTATCAGAGACCCACTGCGTGACCCCAAAGCGTCCGCACTGGTCAAGCATCAAGGTTGGCGCGAGGAGCGGTTTGGGTCACTAAAGGGTTCAGGCTTTTGCTCAGCTTCAACGGTTTTCCTCTCCGGTTCGATGCTGCAGTGAGGCCTTTATGGCAACAAGGGTAGCAGAAAGCTTTATCATGTTTTATTTGGTGCCTAAGTTTGACAAGACTTCTTTTACTTTTCACCTCGAATGACAAGACTGCATGTGATTGTGTCTGCATTGATGTCTGCATTACTTGCTTTATAGATGTCATCCAAAAGCTGAGAAGTATCTTAAAAAGCATAATTAACATATTAAAAAGGTCACTTAATCAAAAAGAAAATACCTCCTTTTAAAGACCAATGTGTTTTACCTCACTGTATATATATTCTCGATTTGTTTACTCCAAGTTTGCAATTTACCTTTCTCTTTTGTTTCTATGAAATGCTTAAAAAAAGTTGAAAAGAATAATTTTCTTTTCAATGGTACTTTTTTTTGTCAGATGGCATTGTATTGTGTTTGTGTTGTGCCCAAGCAGTATACTATTCCTCTTTTACCATGCTCTGTATATGACCTGTTGGTTGTGTTCTGCGTGAGCTGTACAGTCAAAGCGCTTTACAAAATGTCCAAGCCCCCTTCTGAGCTCTGGTACAAATGCCTTGTTCAATATGTTCTTTTTGTTTAATGAAAAAAAGAGGGGAAAAAAGAGTCAAAGTGGAGATGGAGGAGGCTGGAAGTGAGGGGGAGGGACTGTAAAGCGAGAACCCCTCAACAACTGTCGAACCCTCCTCACCTCGCAACCCTCTTGGATTTCTAAACATATTATAATCTTGACTTTTTTATATAGTGTGTACAGATGAATGAGAGATCAACATAGGAACTAGAGGATTGACACTTATGTTAACTTCTAACATAGCTGGAGTAGAAAATTGTGTGAATAAAGAAACAAAGTTTCACTACAAGATACGTGTTTGTCTGCTTTATTTGTCAGTCAGTGGGCAGTCTGCTGTGTCACTTTTATACTAATGGTGTATCACATATATTAATGTATGTATAAGGGAACAGATGTGAAGTTGGGGAATAAGGGGTAAAAGTAACTTGTACTGTAGGTCAGTGGGTTCCCAGCCTTTTTCCTGAAGGGAGCCCTTTTCTATCACTTAGTAAACTGACAACCCCTGACTCAGTGACATGTTTTATGGATATTTCATATTATATTAAACTGTTCAATGAACCCAAACAGTGAACTCAGTAACTGCAGGACGTTGGTGTAAAACCAGAGGTTTGGATGAATTTGAGCGGATTATTTCCGGTTTAGGGAACTTTTTATACAATTCTCTCTGTATAATGTATTTATTTTGTATCATTTTTAACAATCATACAGACTTGTCTGTTAGATATTAAATATGAGACAATTTACTTACATCTTTACAGAAGTGAACCAGATATAAATGGCCTATATGCTGAGATATAAGCCTACTACTTGTATTTGGAAAGTTTTCCCACACACCTTGAAATCAAGAAGTCCTCGCGGCCCCAGGTTGGGAGCCTGTTCTAACATTGCAGGTACACATGACCATTGCTTAACAACACAAGATGTTTGTGTTTCAACAAGTTTGAGGGAAGATGGATAATGACTTCTATAGAATCTGCCATCATTTTCACATACAAGATGTTGCCTTGGAAAGTTGGTGCATAACAATTAAACATAGAAACATATACAAATATAATAAAGAGAGACGATATGTACAATAAGACCATATACTTAAATAAATGAGTGAAGAGCTATACAGGAATGTGCAACATATTGTCCTGAATCTGCAAGTTCACAGTGTCACATAGAATGATATTTGCAATGTCCAAGATAAAAACCAACGGGAAGTGCATTATTATATACATAGATTCAAGGTTGGTGGTGGGTTTAAGTGTCAGTGGGGGTCCATAGTTACATTACAGCTACCAATCAAACAATTATGTTATTACTTGCATTGCATAAGTTCTTCAATTATCTGGATAAATGGTTTGGTGAGTTAGTTTGACTCATTAAATGCAGTTCATGTTACCTGATCTCAAGCAACGTAGCAGAAGTCATCTAAGAAGTAGTGGAAACAAATGACTTTCTTCAGCCAGTAATAATTCTCTCTCTCTCTCTCTCTCTCTCTCTCTCTCTCTCTCTCATGAAAAGTGCATCCATAAGACTATTATATACCTATCTCCACCCAAATGTAAGTTATTTTACTTTTCCCCCACAAAACTCAGAATATAACTCAAACACTGTTTTGTTTTTATTGTCAAAGAACAATTTGAGTAGCCTTTATAAAAAAACCTCATAGTTGTGGTTTTATGGCACATTTACTGTTGGTTCACTCTCATCTACCTGTTTCCAGCTACAGTAGGCAGCTGTATTTAGGGAAGCGCTCAGATAAACCCACTGTACACCGGCTGCCTGGAGCATTTAGCAGCTAAAGAGATATATTTTCCTCTTAGATAACACTAAAGTAAATATTGGACTTGTATTCATCGGGTGGGCAGTAATACAACTCGAAATCAGTGCTAGTGTTGCTCTGTGTCAGCTGGATAAATACACTTTATAAAGTGATGATATAATATATATGGTCAAGCTGTCTTATTCTGCCACCTGCTAATCAGAAAATATATACAAAAATATTGCAACTCTCAAATGCCAGACTACAATTCCCACAACATATCAACGCATAAATCTAGTGTAAAAGAATGAATGCATTTAGTTAGACGCTTTATTTATTGAGAACGTTTTAGTCCAGGTCTGTCATGTCACTGCCTGTACAGCATACTGAGCAGCATATGGGAGCAAACAGAGTGATCAATGCAAATCTCCCACGGGGAATTTAGGGGACAGAGCACACAGGTGGGGGCTGAGCAAAGAAAACTGCCCTCAGGCAGCCAATAGAGCGGCAGTGTAGCAGCAACAAGTCCGTACGGGGCGGCCTGCTGAGAGACGCTTCGATCCGGATGATGGTGATGACAGTTTGCTACATTTCACTCAGAGAACTGGTAGATTAGGATGGAGAGCTGACTGAAAACAGTTCATTTTGGTGTCAGCGCTCTGTCTCATCACTCCCTGCCAGAGGTTTACATCCACACGGGGGCGTGTCCAGAGGGGGGCCGGGGTTGGCCAGCCTAAGTGCCACCCGATTACCCTCACTCCTTTCACTCCACACTGTCTTTCAGAGTCTGTAGCAGGCTCTGTTTAAAAGCTAGAATGAAGATACTGCTATCATATGAAACTAAATGGCCTAACGCATGTCATGTTATGACAATTCCATGGAATGGCGCCATTCCGGCGACAACGGCAGCCTGTCATTGCAGCTCCTACCATTGTTGTAGTTTCAGTGTGTTTTTGCTATTTTGAACTCTTTTCTTACTTTCTTACTTTGTTCAGGTCGCCTAAATACTTTTTTGGCGTTTTTGAGCACTTTTTGTTTTTTGTTTACGCTGGTCTCCATGGCGACGGGGAGTCGCATTGTTTACACCCGCGACCAGATGATCGCCCTGAGGTACCCGAGCATCCTGACCGGAGAGAGAGCCTCCATACCGGAGGAGCTGAGGAGGAGACGGTCTTATTTATTCTCCTGTACAGCACTTTGGTCAACTTTGGTTGTTTTTAAAGTGCTTAACAAATAAAGTTGGATCGGATTGGATTAGCATGCTAAATGTTAGCGTCATATTTAAATGACTAACGGTTTTGGCATGGACATTTTCAAAGGGATCCCTTGACCTCTGACCTCAAGATATCTGAGTTTCCCCTTCACAGACATGTACACTCAATGCTAATCCCATGCAGTTCTGGGCAAAGACCTGGAGTTTTGCACGTGGTATAAATGTGATATTTTGAATGAACTGCAGGAATGACTGGAAAGCTGAGAGCATACCACCGCTGCAGAAATGAATGCCCCCCTTGTGCTGCCCCGGTCCCCTGGACACGCCCATGCATCCACTGCAATCTCCACCATACTCAGACTTTGTCACTCTTTATGCTATCACCTGATTTCCTAAAGGCTTATGGCAGCCCCATGGGTCTCATACAGACTCTAAAGGTTACATTGTGCGTCTGTATGAGACCCTAGAAATTTAAAACTAAAGAAAAGGGGGAGAGAAAACATTTTTTAATTAAAAAAAATTTTAAGGGTTTTTTTTAAAAAAAAAAAAAAAACCCCAAAATTTTTGGAAAAAAAAAATTTTAAGTGACTAACCTGAGGCCAACATTTTGACAGATCTGAGAGTGAGAGCAACCAGGCACCGATCGCTGCCAAACAAAAACCTGGATACACAGGCTGTTCTGTTTGAACACAAATTTTTTAAACAAAGTTTTGAGGGCTGTTATTTTGCTATTTAGAACGCCGCAGCACGAGACTGAAAGGAAAAGGAAAAGAGATCTTTTAGTTTCTCCTTTAGGTAACCAGAGCTTGTTACAGCTCTGAAATGTAAAACAATGGGAAGCCCTTGTCATCTTTGAGCTCTGTGTAAGCTCCTCCTTGACCACATGCCATTAATGATGTTACTAACACTTCTCCCCCGGGGTTCTTCTCCTTCCCCCCCCCCGTTCTCCCTGAACCTGGGGGGGGCCCCCCCCCCCGGCCCCCCTTTACCCCCCTTTTTAAAAAAAAAAAAAAAATTTTTAATAAAAAAAAAAAAAAAAAAAAAAAAAAAAAAAAAAAAAAAAAAAAAAACAAACCACCCAACCCCCCCTTTCTTTTTCTTCATAACAAAAACCTTTTTCATAATCACAACAAAAAAACACCAAAATAATTATTGTTGTTGTTGCTTTTTTTTTTGTGCCCCCCTCTTTCTTTCTTTCTTTCTTTCTTTCTTTCTTTCTTTTTTTCTCTCTCTCCTCCCCCCCCCCCCCCCCCCCCCCCCCCCCCCCCCCCCCCCCCCCCCCCCCCCCCCCCCCCCCCCCCCCCCCCCCCCCCCAAAACCCCCCCCCCCCCCCAAACCCACCCCCCTAATCTCGATCCTTTTTCCCTTTAACATTCCCTTTCCCCTTCCCCTTTTTCCCTTTCTTTGTCCAAAAAGTTATTTTTTTTAAAAAAAATTTAAAAAAAAAAAAAAAAAAAAAAAATAATTTAAAAAAAAAATTTAAAAAAAAAAAATTATATAAAAAAAAAAAAAAAAAAAAAAAATTTAATATGCAATTAATAAGGCACTGTTCCATCAGTGCAACAGAGGTATGTAATACTTTCTGCTTTTATTAAATGATTATTTCCAAGTGCTTCAGCTTTGCTGTTTGCTATGTTGTTTAATGTCAAACTCTTCCTGAAGATATTTCACATTAAAAGCCTACCAGAAAGGCTGGGATTTTTCTGTTTAAATCCCTGAAAGGCTTTTAATGTGAAACACCTACATTGTACTGGGCTGGAGGTGGATGTCTCTAAACCTGGACAAATTAAAACAAAACTATCTACTTGGACAGATGCCACGAAAGGAAGGAGAGAAAATATGTTTTGTAATTGAAATATCCTTTAATGGGCCAGTGTGTCAGTTTTAGTGGCATCTGGCAGTGAAGATGCAGATTGCAACTAACTGAACATCACTGGTATTTCACCTGGGAATGAGAACAGGCTGTGAAGTGTGGAGAAAATATGTTGGTTTGCATAACCAAAGAATTTTTGCACAAACTGTCAGGAACTGTCTCAGGGAAGCTCATCTGCATGCTCGTCGTCCTCATCGGGGTCTCGACCTGACTGCAGTTCATCGTCGTACCCGACTCGAGTGGGCAGATGCTCACATTCGATGGCGTCTGGCACTTTGGAGAGGTGTTCTCTTCACTGATGAATCCCGGTTTTCACTGTACAGGGCAGATGGCAGACAGCGTGTATGGCGTTGTGTGGGTGAACGGTTTGCTGATGTCAACATTGTGGATCGAGTGCCCCATGGTGGCAGTGGGGTTATGGTATGGGCAGGCGTGTGTTATGGACAATGAACACAGGTGCATTTTATTGATGGCATTTTGAATGCAGAGATACCGACAAGATCCTGAGGCCCATTGTTCTGCCATTCATCCACAACCATCACCTCATGTTGCAGCATGATAATGCATGGCCCCATGTTGCAAGGATGTGTACACAATTCCTGGAAACTGAAAACGTCCCAGTTCTTGCATGGCCAGCATACTCACAAGACATGTCACCCATTGACCATGTTTGGGATGCTCTGGATTGATGTATACAACAGCAAGTTCCAGGTCCTGCCAATATCCAGCAACTTCACACAGCCATTGAAGAGGAGTGGAACAACGTTCCACAGGCCACAATCAACAACCTGATCAACTCTATGCGAAGGAGATGTGTTGCACTGTGTGAGACAAATGGTGGTCACACCAGATACTGACTGGTTTCCCGATGAGGTGGATGGATTATCTCGGCAAAGGAGAAGTGCTCACTAACACAGATTTTGACAGATTTGTGAAGAATATTTGAGAGAAATAGGCCTTTTGTGTACATAGAGAAATTCTTAGATCTTTGAGCTCAGCTCATGATGAATGGGGGCAAAAACAAAAGTGTTTATAATTTTGTTCAGTGTATAGTGGAGCTTTATGCTACTGCCAGTGTTAGGCTCGTTACTCACAAAATGTAATTTATTACTCTTTACTCTTTTCAAAAGTAATATTATTACTTAACTTATTACTCCCAGTCAACAGTAATTAGTTACACTACCAGTTATATTACTTTTCTACTACTCCCCACAGAATTGGTGATTTGGGGTGGCTGTGGCTCAGAGGAAGAGTGGTTCGTTCCTTAATCGGAAGGTTGTGGGTTCGATCCCCGGCTCCTGGTGCCACCTGTCGAAATATCCTTGAGCAAGATACTGAACCCCAAATTGCTCCCAATGCCGTGTATTGGTGTGTGAATGTGTATGAATGTTTCTGTTCGATGGACTTTGCCATCACTGTGTGAATGTGTGTGAAAGGGTGAATGTGGCATGTAGTGTAAAAGCGCTTTGAGTGGTTGGAAGACTAGAAAGGTGCTATACAAGTACAGGTCCATTTACCATGATTGTGTCCTTTCTCCCCAAAATTCAGACTTATGATTAAAGTCCAGTTTGTTTGTTCAAATCAAAGTAATGGAGTATTTCCAGCAGCTGAACGGCAGCGTTTTTCCAACAGTTTCCTCCACTATTACAAAACTGAATCCAAGGATGTGACTGGATTTCAAATCAGTAGGGGGTGACAACAAAAGTACGGTTGTTACAAAAAAATGTTTTGGGGGGGATAACTATAATATTATTATTGAAATGTATTCGTAATAAGTTACACTACTAGTACTGGGAAAAGTAATGTTATTAATGTAACATTATTACTAGTAATGCCTTACTGCCCATCAATGTCTATTGCTGAAACTCAGTTTAAGATCATACATAAATTACGACCCCATATCGTAGGAGTAAATATGACAGTGACTGTTGTGTGTGTGTGAGCTGTAAGCAGTATGCAGGCACCTGTGTACATTTAATGTGGCTGTGTCCAAAAATACATTTTGGGTTGAAATTGCTAACCAAGTGTTATCTATAATACACTGTCCTATTGAGGTTAATCCTCTACATTGCATCTTGGGCCTGCAAGCTGCCTCACCTGAATTAAACAGACATAAGAGAATCCTAAATACTGTACACAGTTATCGTTCCTACAGCATCAGCTAGATGATCTCAAACCACTTGTTTTAACTTGGTTTCATAATGTTCTACAACTTAGTCTAGTCCAGTCTTTGTATGGTTTGCCATTGTCTGGGTCTGGCAATAATAATAATTTGCATAACTGAAATAAACTGAAAATAAAACGATTGAAAGAAAGGAACCACCTCATCAAGTGAAAACCTGAAGCAAAATGATATACATTTTATATGTTTATTCAGTTCAACTTTATTGTCAGACTAAAAGAAACAGAAAGAAAAGTAAAAGGGGTCATTTCTTAATGGAGTCTGGAAAGTGTTGACTGCATTACGGAATACGTTTTTATCAGGGCAGGTAACTGCAGAGGTCATATGCTTTAAAGGTCCAGTGTGTAACACTGAGGAGGGTCTTTTAGCAGAAATTTGAATATGATATATATAGGTATGTTTTCATTACTGTATAACCACCTGAAAATAGGAATGATCGTGTTTTTGTTACCTTTGAATGAGCTGTTTTTATCTACAGAGGGAGCGGGTTCTCTTCTGGCGGAGTCCGCCATGTGTGAATTTGTGTTTCTGATGGCTGCTAATGTTGTCTAGCGTTAGCTTATGCCTAACAAGTAGCATTAAAGTTACTACACAATGCACAATATTCTCGTAATTCTACTCGCAGAACTTGTTTAAACATGTTTTTGTGGGCAAGGCTAGGTTTTTCTGCCACTCCTTGATCGTTTCTGAAAACCTATTTTAACTTTTCCAACACTAAAAAATGGAAAATGGAAAATCTTAGATTTGAATATTTGTAGCTAATTGTTAGGCAGCAGGAGTAGTGTTTGCTGCAGATGCAAAGGTAAACAAGATATGTTGTAACAGCTAGTTTGCAGACACATTGACTGCATAATTAAGAGACATATTTGACGTTAACATTACTGTTTGTTTCCCATCTTCAAACATCGTTTTACCACCAAAACATGTTTAAACAAGGTACATTTACATGGACTTGAGCAGCCATTGGCTCTGTGCAACGTTAATCCCACTCTGGTGGTGACAGTCAGCATTAAAGCTGCAGTTGTACACCGCTCTGTAGTCTCAGAATGCGCAGATGGCCGTGTCCTTTCCTAGCTGAATCAAACCTGGGCCACTGCGGTTAGAACTCAACCTTGGTACATGGGGGTACATGCTCCAAAAGAGGAGTTACCAGTGTGCACCAAAATGTATATTTTAATCACAATATAGTCATTACATGATTGTACCTTTTTTAAGTTTAGTTTTGCTCTTGCAGCAATTGCTTTTTTTTTGCTGCGTTGGCACACTGCTTCTAAAGTAATACAGAGGAAATACAATCCTGAATTGTATTAATGACTGAGGCCACAAATAGATTTTAATACAAATAAATGTATAATAATATCAACAAAAAAAATTCCTATAATGCCTGTAAAGCATGCACATGTCTCTAATCTACAAACCACAGCACTGTGAGTGGAACTACATTTTACTTAAAATGGTTTGTCCTTTTTAGAAGTGCCTCCTGGCTACTGCCTGAAGGCTACCTCATCAGTGCAGGCCTCCGTCTGCTGGAGGTGAGATGCCACGAGTCTATATTTTGGAAGATATTTCAGCTTCAGGAGTTATAACCAGCAGTAGAGCAGTTTTTGACACTGTGCTAGACTTTAATTAGAATTGATCTGACAGTCTATCCTCCTGAAATCTCCACTTAAATAATTTCTTGCAGATGCCGGGAACCTGTAAACGTATTTTTTTGCAGGCAAAAAAGGACAGTTGTTAAAACACTATCACCAAAAACATGGGTTAGGTAAGTACACTGATGTATTTATGCAGTATTTATATTACTGCAAAGTGCATGATATATTGTGAAACCACTCTTTATCTTAAAAAATACCTTGATACAAATTTTTGCCCAGTAACTTCTACAACACCTGCTTCGTGAGTTCTCATACATACAGCTTAAAGGAACACAGAGATGTGGGAAGTTATAACCCTGTGAGTTCAGCTCCTGTGAGAGAAATACACCTTTCATCTCCAGAACTGAGTTATTTAAGTACTAGAGCTTGCATATTTATGATGAGTCGAGATAAGAAACATAAAGTCTGATAATTCACCTGGTATCTCTCTCCCTTACCATTCCAGTCTCTCTGTCAATATTCCCCCCTAAAAAATCTTTGACCAAACTATATATATATGGAGATGTTGAAGGTTGTATTTTCCTGGCTTCACATAAGCTAGGCTAGTAGCATCACCCATACGATGAAGCAGCCATACATTGAAGTCCATTTGTGATCCCTGTCCCTGGGCTTCATTGCTGAGCGCCATGCCATGGTTTAATATCTCTAGAATATCTCCCTCCCTCGCATACACTAGCTAGTACAAGTCAGCAGCAAAGAAAATGTAATGTGAGGAAGACCTTCATTATTTATTTTCTTTCATGTTCTTGGAATTTCCTGGAGTTAGGCCTACGAGTGCTAAAACTTCTAATTGCAGATTGGTGTGAAGTGAAATCTTAATGGACAAGACAGTGTAGGCAGGACAGATGACACAGTGAACAGTGATCATTCCTATCAACGTTTCCCTGTCTTAATGTTGTTTGTGTTTAGTTTTATACAGGATTTTGGCCGCGAGTAGGCGCAGGCACATGTCAGTGAAGATGAGCCTCTCTCCAAATCATCTCCACCTTGACCCGGTGTAGACCAACCCTGTTTTTTAGTGCTTTGTGCCTCTTTTGCAAAGTTTGTGACCAAAAACTGTGCCACCCTTAAGCTCCTTCTACTAATACCGCCATTGTTTGAAAGAAGCACCTGTAAAACCAGACTATAGGAATCAGTTTTTGCTTAGTTTCTGAAATGGTTCTTATACAGGAAGTTCAGTAATTAAAACTATATTGTTGATGTGAATTACAATTTCTTTTAAAAAATCAAAATTAAATTGTCATGTACTCTGTACGGGTTTTCTTAGTTACTAAAACTCAAGTGTAAGTTTACTACACTAAATATGCATTTGTTAGTACAACATACAATATGTATTCCACTTTACTAAGGCAGTTTAGTTAGGTTAAGGCTCAGTGTGGTTGGCTCTGGCAGTCACCATCTTGGCAGTCCTGACTCCACCAGCATTACATTTTGTTATATAAAAATTCCCAACGATGACCAGTTGTCATGAACAGAGAAATTAGCTATAGAGACCAAAAGTGTTTTGTACCAGGCTGTAAACAGGGTTATTTCTGCTGTAAAGTTGGGCATTTTTGGGGTGCCCAGATAGCTCACCTGGTACAGCTGGTGCCCCATGTATCAAGGCTGAGTCCTGGCTGCAGTGGCCCAGGGTTTAAATCAGACCTGTGGCCCTTTGCTGCATGTCGACCCCTCTCGACCCCACTTCCTGTCTATTCTTAGCTGTCCCAGAGAGAGGATGGCCAGATTGTTGGCAAACACAAGATTGGTCATTTGGTGTTACCAATCATACAGCCAGTTTTATATTCATATAAATCACTCATATATGTTGCCCCATTTGACCTGCATACTCTGGCTGGAATACCAGTATGCCAGGATTGTTATCATGCTGTTAGGTACCCCCCTTTGAGTTTCATAAACAATTGGTGAATAACTTGAATAACAGCCTCAATAATATTATACCTGTGGCTCTCGTCTTACTCGCCTTAGCATCTCCACAGACAAGTGCCTAAAACACAGTATATACACTGTGTCTTCCTCTTCCCTCTCTGCTATGTGTGTTTTTGTGAGTGTCACAGTCCAGGCTCAGAGCGAGCACTAGAAATGAAAGGTCAATAGCGAAATGAGGAAATCGATGCAGTGAATCATTAAGCTGCTGCCCCCATTGAGGTAAGGACTGCAGCAGCACCTCTGGTACAACACTACAGTAGAGCCTGAGGTGGATACCATACAGAGCCACATATATATTCTGCACAGGGCTGTGTTGCAGAGGCTGGCCAGATTTCCCAGGAGAGAGTGAGAACTGTGCTGCAGGTTTCTTCATGAGAGTGGTGTACGCTAAGCTATACGCAGCACTTCTGCATCCTGATGTGAACATGTGTGTGTTTGAAACATATAAGTCTGTGATGTTGCATGCTTTTCCTCCTCACAGTGCTCTGGCTGCAGCAGCACCCATAAATCATTCACAAACGGTCTGATTAAGAGCTCTGACAGTCCGAATCATCCTCCAGGAGCTCCGCCGCCTTTCTGCTATACTTTTTGGTGATGATGATACTTCACCTGCATTGTATTGCAACACTAAATACGCCTAAGGGAGGGGAAGTTTCCTCTGAAGCAGGGAGTGGTACTGTATTTTTCTGTCTGTTTGTGAGGAGGCTATGAATAGCTTGACAGGCTCTCTGCAGATCGACAGTGATGTATGGATGCTGGCCTGATGCTGCTGCTGCATACACACATACACACACAAAGTGCAGCATCTGTCAGCGAGCCAAGGAGCTGAGGCCTGTTGTCTCCCTGCAACAGTTCTGAACAATAAATAAGGTGTTTAGCTGATGTTTGTGGATCTAATGCATCAATAATGATTTTAAAATGATAGATTATTTCTTTAATAATAGAGTTCCAGGAAGAAACCAATGTAATACAGTGATTCTGCACCGTATGTGCTTTACATTTTTGCTGACCATCTTCAAATGCACTCTATACTATACAGTAGTTTTTCATTTTTGGATGTTTTTCCTGCAGTTCCAGGCATCCATATGTTGTAAATCATTTCCCTACAGTATTAAAATCAATGAGCAAACTCTTGCATGAGTGGTGTGATCCATCACAGTGTATATTAAGGCACTGTAGCATTATCATTGTGAGTGCAAACTCAGTTAAAAAGTCTGCACTGCATTACCTCACCACAGTAAGTAACTTAAGACCAGTGTGTAGGATTTAGTAGCACCTAGTGGTGCAGTGTAGGAGGAACTACGGTGGCTGCAAAACTCGTGAAAAATGCCAAAGGCCCTATCTAGAGCCAGTGTTTGGTTTGTCCATTCTGGGCTACTGTAGAAACGTGGCGGTTCAACATGGCAGACTCACCCCGCTCCCTCTGTAGATAAAAAGAGCTCATTCTAATGTAACAAAAACACAAAAAAGGCTTTTGAAAACATGTAATTAGATTACAGTTTAGTATAGTTATCATTGTGGTTTCTTGCGAGTTTCACCCATCATAGCAGTCCCCCGCACAAAACAGCCATACTTCACCAAACTAAAGTTGCCATTGATTTTTAATGAATTATACCAAAAGAAAATCACATATACTGTATTTATTTCACCTTCACTTTCTCCTGCAATTTAATTACAAAAAATGCCTAAAAATATTGTAACATGCATCGCAATTTTTAAGAAAAGCTCCTGTAAAATTGGGCATTTTAGGCCACACCAAACCCAAATAAAGCCTGTGAAATCCTGAAGTGAATGATTATTGTTTGTCCGTCAAATCAGCTCAAACTGCTGTGAACTGAAAGGAGAAACATGAAAGCAGGTTCAGTAACTGGAAATGATGTACATCTGCTTCACAAGAAATATGAGCCCAATCAGCCAGATGGTGGCGCTGTAGTTAAGGCCCAAAAAAGGAAAGGCACTCCCCTCACATCGTAAGTGCGTTTGGTTTTAAATTTGGACACTAAATTTCAGCTTAATATGCTCTACAAAAAAAGCCTCTTGGGCCACTAAAGTCCAGCTCACTAGATCTAGCTCTGCTGCAGGTGAACTGGACAGTTTTGTGAGCATATGATATATGGCAGATGTTGTGGGACACTTAGCGGACCAAAAAGCCTTGAAACAGCCGTGAGTTAAGAGCTTCCACAGTCAGGGTTGATTATCAGTGAATCCCTGTCCATGAAAACAAATAATGTTCTCACAGGCTGAAACTAATCTAATCTTTATTGATTAGTCTAAAGTTTATTTTCTCCATTAATCAATCACCTGTTTGCTCTACAAAATGTCCAGAAATTTTCTTAGCAACAAAGATCTTCATTGTGCAATCATAGAAGACAGAAAAAACTGAAAATACTCCCATGTGAGGGGCAATTTTTGCTTAAAAATGACTTAAACTGCTAAGTAGGTAATTAACAGACTAATCATTGCATCTCTAATATTCTCACTCTTCTCTTTAAATGCAGTACATTAACTCAACTGTCACGTGGTTCTGGATTTGGACTGGACTCTCTGCCTTGTTAATGATCACTATGTTCCAGGCTCATTCTCACAGACCATGTTGTGATCGCTTGGTGGAACAGTCTTTGCAGTCAC
The DNA here is from genome assembly GCF_905237075.1 of Dicentrarchus labrax. NCBI lineage: Eukaryota > Metazoa > Chordata > Actinopteri > Moronidae > Dicentrarchus > Dicentrarchus labrax. The sequence continues at coordinate 2,585,055 of NW_026136709.1, forward strand.
AGCAAGTCCCCACTGGGGGCTGCTGCTGTCCATCACATCACTGCTCTACATCAGTGTGAGAGGGTGTCGTACTAGTGTCTGTGCATGCTTAAATCCTAAAATAAAATCAGTTGTACCTTACATTGCTGCTGACCATTTAGACTGACCTACCAGCTCTAACTTGAAGTCTTTTGATCAAAATCAATTTGACCTGAAGCTTATATTAATATCTGCCCTCCAGCTGATCCAGTGCATCCAAACTGATGTGGCTCCTGCCAGCTGTGAAACACAATTAAGAGGTTCGGGTTGAAATCACAAGAACAGATACTTCATCATTTCATATAGGAGGCCTCACAGGCCCCCCCAGGGTGGAGGTTTACTTTAAAATGAATCTTCACCTGGAGGGTACTATTGAAATGAAATGGATCAGCCGCACAGGGAGATCAGATATTGTCTGCCTTGGCAGGACCTTGGTCCCTCTTGCTAGCCCCTCCAGCGTGACATGTCTAACAGCTTGGATGAGAGGACGTGTTTTGTACTAAACGCTTTTGTAAGCAAAAGAGGTATTGGAAATTTGTCACAAGTTGCAGCATTTTTGCAGGATTTACCGCCACTAAATCCAGCTTTTACCACCTGAAGGGAGTGCAGGTCTGACCTATGACTGGCCAAAGTCTCCATCACAGGGTAGCTTTTCTAAAGCCTGAAAACAGAGCCAAGAGGAGGTGCAGAAGTCTAGTTTTCTCTCAAACCACTTGAATTACAGTATGCTGAAAGGTTATTGTGTTATGTATTCCTAGTGTCACCAAAAAACCTGCCTACCCCAGCTTTAATGTTATTAATTACAGATGTTCCTTTCCTTTATTATGTCAACAACCCTGCCATGGAAAAGGGCTTCATCTGTCAGCCACTCCCCTCTTCTTTCTCAGCCTACCCCCCCCCCGCCATTTAATTGGATTGGTCAGGATCAGATTAAAATTGATTGTTCTCTCTTGATCCCTGGGAGGGAAATTGACTTTCAATCCCCTCCTTCTTACTCCTCCATGTGCTTCCCTCCCCCTCCACATTTTAAAGACAGCACACTATGAGTTTGCATTTTACTAATAGTCTTTATTTCTCCACGACATTACCATACACACACATTCCTGTACTAGTGTTCACTTCAGATCACACACTGTAAAACCAGACTGGTTAATTTAACTAGAAATTGACTTAAAACACTGACTGAATTTTGTAATTTTTATTTTGATTGTGAAAACAAAATACCTAGTTAAAAGTACTTAAGAAGGTTTTTTTAACTTACAAAACTGAGTTTGTGTTACTTAAAATGTTATGTTGTAATGTAATGTTAAAATAACTTAAGGCTTTACAGTGCGTGTGAACAAAGAAGCTCCATAGCACTACTAGAGGTGCTTGCTCATGGTGGGAACTGTTGGGTCTCTGTAAATACTTCAATAAAAACCTTTGTTATGAATTGGCGCTATACAAATAAAACTGAATTGAATTGAATTAAAACTGAATTGAAAGTTTAAGTTCTGTCCTGCTAAAACACAGCCGATTCTTTGGATAAGATTTGTGAGCCTCAGACACAAATGTCCATATTTTCCGTGAACTTCTAGTTAGCTCGATCTACAACAGCTCATCTGTTGGCCAACACAACTGAATCCTCAACCCTCCTCTCTGAATCCAGAGATCCTCTATCTCATTCTCTCTAATGACAGAGAGATTTACAGCCATGTGCAGGGGCGGGTTGGCCATTGGGAGGTTTGGGAAGACTCCCAAATCCTCCCCAAGTCTCCTGCATCCCTCATCAGTTTGCTTGTACTCCTGTGACATTGACTCTTGCTGCTGATGTGAGGTAGGACATTCTCCATTTGTTTGAGTGTGTGTGTATGTGTGAGCATTAGTAACTATTCTAGCACTCTACAGACTGACTGGCTGATTGTGGTACAGAAGTTAGCAATAGTTGGAAGTATACTGTGACTTCCTGCTCACCTACCGGCTTGCCTGGCCTGGTCTGGTTTTAGTTCAGTGCAGTGGTGACGTGCTCATACAAATCAAGTGTGGGCAAGACCTCCTAAAGTGTCTTTCCTTATCTGTTTCTTATTTCTTACTGTTTTTATTTTTTATGTGTTGTAAGGTGTCCTTGAGTGCCCAGAGAGGCGTCTTTAAATAAAATGTATTATTATTATTATTATTCTAGGTCTTCAGCATCGTTAGATTCTCTTCATACAATAGAAAGTGTATTAGTGATAAAATTACTGCCAAAACGTCTTGTTCTTGCTCTCTTTGACCACTCCATCTCAAATACCAAGCTGAATTTGAGTCCCAGTAGATCCCTGGTCACGTTTGTCTTTGATTCAAGCATCAGTGGTCTTTGCTCTGCTGCTTGTATTTGGGATGTCTACAGAAAGGCCAGATGTTTTATATGTGGAGATCTTCAGATTTCCTTTGCTGAAACATCTACCTCTATTCCAAATTATCCAGAGTACTCTGAGATGGAACTAGACAGTAGGCCAGGTCCTGGTCTCAGCTAACTGATCCTCCAGACATTACTATAATGTGTTTTTCTTTTGGCTGCAGATTAATGTTAGGAAATAACTGTTAAGCCAAAAATGTCAGTATTCAGCCTTGTAACGAAAAAGGAAATAGAGGAGTGATTTGATTTGTTCTGATTATAAGGGCCATCTTTTTGAAAAATGCATGTAGCTATTTAATCCAAAGTGTTTGGAGAAATTGCTCTTTGGGGGGTTATGGGAAATTACAAGTCAGCATAGGTGCTGTTTACTGTATTTCCGTGATGTTCCTGCTCTGATGAAAGCAAAAACCCACATCAGATAAGCTTTGCATGAGGTGTGTGTGTGTGTGTGTGTGTGTGTGTGTGTGTGTGTGTGTGTGTGTGTGTGTGTGTGTGTGTGTGTGTGCTGCTCTCTGGCAGCAGTTCCTCTAATATGAATGTGATTGTGAAGCAGCAGCAGTGTTGTTTGTAATTAGACAAGAGATCAAGCAACGCTGTCTGCTCCAACTTTAAATTGTTGAGTCTGACACCACTTGCTTGTGTTTCCATAATTGGAAGTCTCTGTCTCATGCCCTTTGTCCTCAGTGCGCCATTCAACAGCGATGATTTGCCAAAAGCTTTTATACAGTGATTGTTATCTGAGCAGGAACAGGACAGAATGCACGGCACTGCAAATCATTACTGCATTTAAGATTACCGGAAATGTAGCAGTGAATAACTATAAAAATGGTATAGATGAATACTTTGCCATCGAAAACTACATAATAATATACATCATTTTCCAGCCAGGTCTCAGTCCCCACCAACCTCTGCTTCAAAATATGACTCCGGCCTTAAGCTTCATTTATGGATGTGCCCGCCAGATGTAGTATAAAGAGCCAGAAAGTCCGTATATGGAGGTGGTGGGGAGGATGGACACCTTCAACAAACACAGGACTTCAATCCAGGAGACAGCTGTTAGTGTCCCCTACAGTGCCTGAATTGCACCAAAAAAGTTGCCAGTACCCTAAATCAGCACAACCCTAACCCTAAACACAACATAAGTCTGACCCTAATGCTTTTGTGGTTTTTATCCTTTTTTACAAGGATATTTTGAGTGCTGTGTTAAGTGTTTAGCTGTGTTGACACACAGTTGTACCTCACCAGCATTGCTGTACGCACGGTTTAAGAAATACCTAGTTGCAAGTTGTTGGTTTGCTATTGGTAAATGGCATGAGTTGAAGTTGACACTGAATATTAGCATTTATTTACTACCCCCACAAGTCAGCAATGAAGATTTTATTGAAACAAATTGATTTCACCACAAAATCTTGACATCCTAAATTCTGGTGTGACTGGGCCTTTATTAATGTTGTATATTTGCTGTATGTACAGCCCCAAGGCAGACTTCTAATTGTGTTTTTTTTCTCCTTTCCAGACAGCCAGTGGCTTCTGTTCTCATTCGGCCATATAAAAATCCATTTGCATGTACAAATAACTCGCCTGTTAAAGCCGGAGGGGTTGTTGTTGTGTGGTAATGCATTGCAGGGTTTCAAATCAATGAAAAGACAATTTTCTGAGGGGGAAATGTTTTGAAGTAAAGTAAGTATCATCTTAAACATGGAAAATGATCTCTGAGTTCTGTAAACCAAGTGGTATCAGGTGTCGGGTCAGGTTCGTTTCTTGCACTTCATCAGGTTGGATCAGGTTTGGATTTAGTGATTTTCAAATGCAATTTGTTAATACATTTCTCCTTCTTTTCTCCTGTGTCAGTATCAGCCATGCATTACTAGTATTTATGCAATGCGAGACAGAGAAAAGAACCAGTTGTTTTGCATTAGCCTGTTGAATAAAATAAAATACTTTTATTCATGACCTCAGTATTTCTAAAATTCCAACAACGGTCCTGTTTACAATATGAAACATGCCAAAACGTGATAAAGGTTAAAGCTGCAGTAGGTAACTTTTATAAAAAATAACTTTGTGTCATATTTGCTGAAACTTTCACTTTTTCAAGCCTCGTGTGCGAAATATATATATCTGGATATGAATATTGTTTTCTGTGCATTTTAGACATTTTAACTGCTTTTCAGCTAATTCTTGTGAACCCAACATACCACAAAGTGTGCAATAAGTCTCCTGTAGAGTATAATAATCTTACAGTGCCATTGTACAGAGAGCTTTATAGGATTCTTTACCAATGCCCCCAGAAATTCTCCTTTGTCCTATAAATCCTGACGGTGTTTCACAACATTTACATCCCCTCTGTTTATTGCCCATGATTCAATAATGGAGGGCAGTGCACAGCACACCATACAAGGTGTAGTAGAAAAAAATGAGCTCTAACAGTGTGGTTGCATTTCCTACTGCTCACCAACAGAGGTCATTGGCTGATTAGAGAAGAGGAGAGAAGACTCCAGAAGAATGATGGCCACTAATATGATTTGTGTTTTTGATGTATTTATTTCATCTAATGGTATTATGAAGGCAAAATAAGGGGATTTATTTATATTTATCCAATATTATTTCATTTTTTTACGGGTTGCTAAGCATGAAATAATGTGGGAGGCTGTTTCTTTATTCACCTCAGCAGAGCTAACAAATCAAGCACTCCTACCCCTGTGGGCCCTGCATGATTGTAATGAGAACTGGCACTTTCATTCTGGTTTAATTCATTGATTAGAATGCAGAGACAGACTTGATTAAAAGGGAGGAAGGGTTAGTGTTGAATGAGAAGGTCCCGGCAGGATAAGCATATACAAGTGAAGCAGAATAGAGGTCTATAGCACTAACTTTCTCACAAAGTGTCTTCCATATCAGATTTGGACAGCCAATACAGGGAAATTCTGGCTGTTTATTTGCTATGTTTATAATTTACTTGTTTGTTTTTTCAATTATATTGTAGTGAGAAAGCCATAGACAAAGCCAGCAGTCATGGATTATGTTCACAGGCATACAAAGTACAGGCCTTTGATACCAGGGATCAGGTTCACATCGTCTTTTTATTTTGCTTGTTTTGATGTCAGATCAAGTTTCTTTCAATTATGATAATATGATGACATTTAATAGGCCAGTTGATTAACAGGTTAATCAAGGAAATCATCTGTAGTTTGATTCATATACTTTCAGAAAAAAATCTGGTTCTTCTGGCTCCTCCTAGTGTTTCTAATGGCATTTGCAAGAATCTATCGAGCCTGCATATTTTGGTCACTATAGTAGATAGATTATATTTTTCTGCCATTACATTTTATCACAGATTATCTGTCTCATGTACAACTGTCAGGATATAGTGAAAGTTTCAGCCAATATGACAAAAAGTTATTTTTATAAAAAGTACCTACTGCAGCTTTAAAAACAAATTAATGATTTAATCCCACATCCTTCTGCTGGAAATAATAACGCACCAAATGTGTATCAATTCGCAGCCGAAAATAGTCCCCAGCTAATCCTCCTAATCCTACTGTTTGAGTAAATGTTTGCTAAAAACTACAGCTGTTTTGCGAGACTATTAAACTATTTACAGTATAGAACTACATATTTGTGAGGTGTTTGAGGCTGAGTGCCACAGACAGTAGGGAAGTCATAAAGTATTGAGCTTATTGGTTTTGGTCTTTTTGTGGGATTTGTTGAAAATAAAAAATACTATTAGTATTGCCGCTCGACTTCCCCAGACCTCCCACTGAGAGCCACTGTCAGGGCAGCCTACGCTACTGCTCCGTTCATCCCACTACAAAGCTTTCAGATTGTGTGAATGTCAGTGTTATTAAATGCTCAGGCCTGGGGAGTGACCACTGGGCAGAGGTCATTATTTTACTGCTTAGTTTAGCAGGCGACCCAATTTTGTCTATGATTAATTCCTCTGTGTGTGTGTGTGTGTGTGTGTGTGTGTGTGTGTGTGTGTGTGTGTGTGTGTGTGCTCGCAGGCGTACAGCAGTAGCAGTGGTAAGATAGGAATGGTTATCCCAGGCTAACAGGCTGCAGCAAATTCCCCCAAAAATTGCTTCTTCCTGTCCTGGCGAGCGGTTGCCATGGAGATAATCTCCCTCATCTCATCTACAAACTCTGCATGCATTGCTGGAAAAATGTAGGGGTCATTGTTTGGATGCGCGTTTTGTAATTTCCACATTCAAACATTAACATTTCCGACAACTTGTAATACAAGAAATAATTCTCTTAAAGCTGCAGTAGGTAACTTCGTATATTGTACTGCTGTACATTGAATTGTACTGCTGTATTGAGACATTCAAAACTGGAATACATACTACAGCACCACAGAAAGTGTATCTCTAAATCAACATTATGTAAGATTTGGTATTGCAATCTGACTCCCCCCAGTGCAAAATCTCTGTGGTAAATATGGACAGCTGTACACATGTAAAGTTGTTGTTATGATTATATTACTTATGATCAAAAACTAGTGAGTTTGCTAACACAGCCAAACATCAAGCAAGTGCAACAACACAAGACATAGCAAGCCAGCTACTGACTAGTCCTATAGCAAGAAGGCCAGCTCGCCATCTGTTTGCAGCCTTTTTATTTCACAAAACCCAGTCCCAGTTTTACTCTTGTCCAGAGGTACAGATTACAGATTTTGATTTCTTTCTTACAGTAGCGCAATATATTGACCCTTGTATGTCATCATCAGTCACTATTAGTGTAGTTGTTGCTACTGTTGTTGCTGTGCAACTGTCTCTGTCTGTCTGTCTGTCTCTCTCTCTCTCTCTCTCTCTCTCTCTCTCTCTCTTTCTCTCTCTTTCTCACCCCAACTGGTCGAGACAGACGACCACCCACCTAGAGTCGAAGGATCTGTCCTAGGTTTCTGCCTTTTAACAGGCAGTTTTTCCTTGCCCTTGTCGCCAAGTGCTTGCTCATGGTGGTACTGTTGGGTCTCTGTAAATAATGTTATAAAGAGTTCGGTCTAGACCTGCTCTATTTGAAAAGTGTCCTGAGATAACTTCTGTTATGAATTGGCACTATACAAATAAAATTGAATTGAATTGAATTGAATTGAATTGAATTGTATTGTGAAACGAGTTGTATTGCCATATTATTGCCAATAGACAGCTCTGCTTTGAGGTAAACCTAAAGCCCCTATGAGAAGCTATGCATATTGTATTGATATGGATGCCAATAAATGCTGTTTTCATTGTGATGTGTTGATAAGTCACGTCATGAAGGGCAAAATGTAGTCTCCAATATGATGTCTCCATGAGAACAGTAAATGTCAGCTGTCCTTATTTCACTCAAGCTGGAGCTTCTGTAACCCTCATAACTCAACATTGCCAAAGGTCCTCAACAATAAACTGAGTGACTGGCTGGATGTGCTCATCTGGATGAAACAATGCCCCCTGGGACACAAATCAGATCAAAAGGCTACTGAGCAAGATCCTCCTGACAATACCCAGGCTCTCTGAGCTTCGGAGGGAAGCTGGAGTGTCAGTGTGGGGTAAGCAGAGGTTTGAGAGTTGGTCAAGAGGCAAACAGAGCAGATCGAGGCTGGAGCTCCAATAGATTTATATCCTCTGGATAGTGATAAATCACTGCAGAAGTGTGTACATTTTCAGCAAAGGGTTCCAAGTGCTAAACACTGGGATTTATATCCAGATATGGTGTAAGGTGATGTCACCTTCTGTGGTGGGGTAAAAGTGTCGATGGATCCTGATCACACATGAAACTTGTTATCAGTTCTATGGAACTAAATGCTTTTTTTGTCATTATAGTAGAGCTTTGATTGGACCCAAAAAGCACGGCCAACCTGACCTGAACCCGAAAAAATTCTCAAACAAATCTCTCTACACACACACACACACACACACACACACACACACACACACACACAAATCGGCAACTGCATTTGCAGATCTGAGAAGTGTAGCAAAAGTCACTTGTAAAAAGTCCTGCCTGAGTTGTAACCGATGAATTGTCTGTATTTCCAGATCTTGGCGCAAATACTTAGATTTCTCAGCCATTAATATGTAAATCTGCATTTACAGATGTGTCTACACCTTAATAAATCTCAACACATTTGCAGACCTGAATACAGATTTGTAGATGATTACAAACACATGGACTGAGATACAGTTACACAACTCTCCACTCATATTTGTAAACAATTTTGCTACAATAATTGCTCCATAATAAATAAATAATATAGTTAATTACAAACTAAACTACAATGTGCATATAATATAGTACAATTTATTATCAAAACGGAACAATAACAAATTCTCTCATTAATTACAGTTGCATTCATTATTAATAAAATATAAAATATATGTATTTTAAAATATAATCTAATTCTGTTCGACCCTACAGCAGCAGTTTTGGGCCCAAACCCAGCGGGTCGTGTCCGGTCCAGTCGGGTTTGGGCAGACAATCAAAGCTCTAAACTATATGTATGAAAAATGGAGTGTGTGAATACAAACAATAAAGTTTGTAAACCCTGACCAAACCTCAACAAAAATGACATACCCTAACATAGTTTTTAATGCATATGTACAAATAGAAGTCCAAGCTGTAAGAATAGGTTGTTTGGGATGAGATGTTCCATTCTGCAGCTCTGTCCTGAAGTTTAAGATTGATTGGAAGGAGAGGAACTACTTCAGGTTGAATGGTAATTATACATCTGAATGAACAAAACGAGTTTCCCCAAGGGACCATTGTCTGGCCTCTTCTGCTCAACTTCTACTTGTTCCCACAAGCTCAGATCATAGAAAACAAGATATCAGACTATAATTATTAGTTTAGTAGTGGCTTGAACTAGCTGGTGAACATAGTGGAGCATTTAGCAGATAAAGAGCTAGATATGTTTCTGAAGAGTTGGTGGAGACTAGAACAGAATCAAAGGATAGTAAATATTGGACACAAACAGAACTCCATATGAACAACATTGCAGCTTGCTCTTATTTTTACTCTTACTTTACTTTACTTTTTTTTTGGCTAGACTACTGCAGTTGTACCAACAGAGGTCTGTCTGAAAAGTGGATCAGACAGCTGCAGCTTATTAGGAGTACTAGTCCCCACTAAGACCAAGAGGAGGAACACATCACTCCAGTTCTCAGATCTTCACACTGGCTTTAAGTGTGTTTAGATAATTGATTTTACAGTACTATGATTGGTTTATAAAGAACTGGATGGTTTGAGCCAAAGCACATCTCTGATCTGCTACCAGCCAGACCTCTCAGGTCATCTAGAACTGGACTGCTTACTGGAACAAACTCCCAGAAAACTGGAGGTCTACTCCAGCTCTCTCTTCTGTTTAAATCTTATTTATGTCTTTTAAATATATATATCTATATATCTATATATATAGATATATAGATATATTTCCATGTTTTACTTTAATAACTTGTCTTAATACCGTTTTATGACCTCTATAAAACACTTACCTTGTTGAATGGTGCTATAAACATTCCTTGCTTTATGAAACAGATGAATTAGGGGGAAAAAAAGCTCTATTATTAGAAAGGTTGTTGTGGTCAGGTACTCCTAACACATTCATATGTCTTAAAATGTACACGCACAATATTGCTTCTTTGTGTCTGGAGGGCGAAACAGCCCTCAGACTCATCAGGAAATTATATTTTCTCTTTCTTGTATAGGTTAATAACATTCATTTGCTCGTTTTTTAGGATCATCTCCAACTCCAAGACTGACAATGAATGAATACACCCACAAATGCACACACACATAAATTAAGAAATGTGTTTGGCTGGTGCAGTTATATGTGTGTAAATGTTGGCTTGGTGTGTGTGACTGCTTTGGCCTTCAAGGATGCGAGCAATTTGAAGCTTAATATAATTCTGCATCAGTTAGTTTTTCAATTTACACAACTGCACAGCTTTCTGATCTGCACAGCGATGCTCGGCTGGATCTGAAATCATTTCTCTCACCATTACTGCAGCAATAGCTCACCGATATCTCGCTGAGAAATAAAAGAAACCTTAGAGATGACTAAGGCAAAGCATCATCTCGGTCGACACGCACACACACACACACACACACAGCGAGAGAGAAAGCTGAGTCAGCAGTTCTGGCTGTTCCTCCTGCAGGAGCTGCGTACTGTTATGGAAATGAGAAGCAAATGTATGTCTTTGGCAGAGGAGCACAGATGAGAATGGATCTCCTTTCCCTCTGGGGCAAGAGAGGAAAAGTGCAAATCATAATGTAATAACTTAAAATGTCATAATTTGTCGGTAAAGTCACAAATGCACACTCTAAATGACAAATATGTATTATTTACATAATATAGCTTGTTAGTTGCAGGATTGCCTGGCTGCCAAAACTCATCTCATTGGCAATGGCAAAAGCATTTTTTTCTGCCTCGGTCTTGACTCTTTCTCATTTGGGCTCAGTCTTGACTTGAACTCGAACCTCTTTGGACTCTGTCTTGTCTTGGACTCCCGCCTGGTCCTGGTCTTGGAGTTATCTTGGACTCGACAAAGGTGGTCTTGACTACAGCACTGCAAGAATTCATGGCAAACTTAATCTGACACAGTGATCATCTCAAATGGCAAAAGTATTTTCTAGTTTGATCCTGGCACAAGGCGTCATACAATGCAGTGTGGACTGAATGTTCAAAATTTAAAAACAAATAAAGAAATAGTTTGAAAACCACAGACAGCCTGCATGTCCAATGGCAGCTTTGCTCTTTGGCTTCTTAAGGTAGAAATAAGTATCTCTTCCTGCTGAGGGATGTGGTTCCTCCAATACAATTGTTTGATTTCTCAACCTGTTTTGTTCTTTTGATTAGAGCAGTTACAAATATAGTATGTAATTGGGTCATTTTGGAACAGAGAAGAGGGAGCGTTAAGAATCACCAGCAGCATGTCAGCAAAATGACCAAGGAAAGATAAGACTCCTTGTTAACTCAAAATGTTTGATGCTATTTTTTGCTGGAAACGAACTTCAAAATGTCTCCAGGGTAACAATTTTGTGTTATCAATAAAAGGACTGAATGTGAGATTGTTTCTGCTAACCCTCAGGATGACCACCTCTCCTTTATCAGCCTCCTGCAGGGCACTGGCGCTACCATCTGCTCTGCCTCTATGTGTCCCCTGCTTCTTCCCATTTCCCTCCACTTCCTTTATCCTCTATGTCTATCTCTGTCTGCAAGTTAGCTAAAGATTTTTCTTTACAGTACGGAGAAAAACGACAGTTCCAGTGCTGCTCTGATAGCCCTCAGAAGAGATTGTTGCAGCTGATGACTCTCCCACAGATACACGGCATTATCACAGCATTTACATGTGTTTGGAGCCAGTCTCCAAGGGATAACGAAATCATCACAGCACTTTATGGTTTCATCAAAAATCTCTCACTGAGTACTGGATAGAAAGGGAGAAAGGCAGTGATCAGGCGGTAGCACTGTTTGTAGTAGGATGTGGTGAATGCTGTATAAACTCAGCTAGTGGACCGTATTCATTGCTCAACCAGCAGATGTTTCACAGATCTGACATGCTCGTGTAATTCCACCTTGCCAAGCTCCTTGGGCTAAATGCAATAATCTGCTGTGTGCTCATGAAATATATGCAGATGTGAATCAGATGCCAGACTCCTCGCAGTACACATTTCACAGGATCACAATCAATGCAGCAGAACCAGAAATATTTATTTTATTCCAAGCTGATTTCTTCCTTGTCAAAACTGGGCACCTACATGACCCACAATGCAACTGAACTGTCCAAAAGTTTTTTAGGACGGTTCTCACAGCTCCCTCTGGAGACAGTAAATGCTTTTTTCATATGCACTACTCCCCAAATCTGTAAGAAGACTTTCCTGTGTAACATCAGTTCAATTCACTTCCCACTTATTTTTGTCTTTGTGTTAAAGATCTCCTGCAGACATGTATTTCAACATATATACAAATATTCTCCTCGGAACAATAATGTGTCTAGTTTTTTTTCTGCAAAAAAGTAGCATTTCTACATTAAAATCCTTAAAAAGTTATCTCCTCTTTCTGCCTCATTAAAACTTCTATCTGCCTCATCTCTGAATATACAAATGTTGTTGATTTCTAAAGTTTTCCTGCTGGACACAAGATGTCTCCTACTTCACTGTAAAGTCCATTCTCAGTGGATGTGCACTGGTGGCTTCAAGTTTCTACATCACACTGTACAAGCTGCATACTGGACCAGGCCCTTAGCCTGACCCAAACCCCAATTTCCACTTAAACACAAACAAAAAAACAGTTTATTACAATTTATATGAAATAGATGAATACAGAAATAAATCTCATTCTGTCCAAGCCTGACCAGAGCCTGACCTACAATAGCAGCTTAGTGCCTGAATCCCACCCAAACCCAGATCAAAGCTCTGCTGCACATACATCATTCTGCACAGTGAGGCTCAAACATCCAATTGAAGGGACAAGAACAAAAACTTTGACTAGAGGGGGACTTTAAGGTCCGAATTGTTTTAGAGCTACTAAAGACAGGCTGACCAGAGCCCCCCCAGCTTCCGTAAATAAAGATTAAATTTGCAAAAAACCATTGCTGAATGATTAAATGTATAAATCCTGTGAACAGAAATTCAAATTCCATTGCAGTTTGACCACCAATTCCATTTTTACTTAAAAAAGGTCAACATTAACCACATACAGACAGACTATAGGAGGCTTTATAATTCCCAGCTGCATGTTCATTTAGAGCCGGTGCATGTCCTCTGATGGACGGTGGCGTGACAGAAAGGGAGCAGATAAGAGACAGAAAGCTGCACTGGAAGGCAGCGTCCCAGGTCAGGCTGTTACTGCTGCATATTGGACTGGATTACTGCAACTCTGCTCTGGAGATATATTGCCAGGGCAGATGGGAAATAGTTGAATCAAATGCCATTAGTGTTCTGATCTCACTAATTCTTATAGCCGTCAGCCTGTTAGGAAGAAGGAAAAGGAAAGCATTCATGTAAAGTGCTCTTATGACTGAGATGAAAATGTGTTCCTTTGCTGAAATGTCTTGAGGACCACATTAAGGAAGACCCACGCTCTGGGTGTGGTTAGTTAAAGGTAGATAAGGATGCTGAAGGTGATACAGAATGCTGCTTACTGAAGCAGGGGGAGAAAGTGGCAGAGAGGGAGAGGAGGAGGGAGGTGGTGGTATGTGGGGAAGGGAAGGGGTGTGTGGATTTGTTTGCTGTATTGCCTAATCCCGGCAGCATCACACACCAACACCATCTGTCACCATTCACATTGGAGTCAGCTGCTTGGACTGGGCTGGGTACTGACGGGCGGGTACTGGTGAGGAGAGGGGGGCAGCCTGTGGTCTGTACAGAGCGTACGGGGGTCTGCCTTTCAAGCCGGGGCGGAGGTGGAGGTGGGGAGGAGAGGAGAGGAGAGGAGAGGAGAGGAGAGGAGGGGTGGGTGGGTTCTGATTCGCCAAGCAGCATCAGCAGCAGTCTGGTGGTTCGGTGCGCTCGGAGAGGAGCGGGGAGGGTTAAGAGACGGAGAGAAACACGGTGATGCGGGTGACACATGGCTGACTGTACCGCCCTGCGCGCTCTGACTGCGGCTTCCACTCTCCATTCGCCGGGGAACAGGCGCGGCTGGGCACTGGGATGCTGAGAGACAGGAGGCTGGAGGCTGCAGCAACCACCGACTGGAAACAAGCACAGACAAACAGGCTCTGAAGAGACCGGGGGACCATACACACTGCTGATCGGATAGCATATTGCCTCTTGGTAAGCCCGATTCTGGCTCCACCTGTCATTACCTGCAGTGTTTTATTGATTGTAGCCGGGGCTTCACACATAATGATCCATTTTAGAGCAATCACAGTGCAGCAACAATTGTTCCCTGCTTCCGTTGAGGCGTTTTGCGTTTCATTGTTCTTACTTTACCATCACATATGGTTTTAAAGCACAAAAACAAAGGAGGTGGTAAAAATGGAGCCATTTCTAATAGCATTCTAATATTAATATTATTAATTTGATATACTAACCATTGTCTGGGCCTATGTGGAAAGCTCAGCCTACTCAAGGTGACATTCAGTGGCTAAAGTTTTTACCCTCAGGTGTTAAGCTTCGATAAGGGTCAATAACAGCCTCAAGCTGTTAAATCTGTTTGTGATTTATTTAAAAGTTTCATCTAAACAAACTTTTTATTTCCAAAGGATAATTGAGCACCCAATAGTCTTTAGTCCAAATGTGTGAACCTTAACCAAAATCATTGACTGGTAATAAGACAAACCTGGACAAATATTCATTAGGTTATTGTGCGTTTTTTCCTCACACAGGCACCAATATCCAAATCTGCACAATAAAGCTGTAAGCCATCAACCTGCCAGGGACTGCAGATGAAAATGAGCCTGTATGACTACATCTGGAACATTTACATGACGACTCAAGGGCTCATGTTAATTAACGTGCACTGTCCCTCTATAAATAAACAAATGGGGTAAACAATAAAAAATCTAATTAAAGCATAGGCTATTTTGTCACTTTTGCATGTTGCCGCTATATGATTCTTTAACCCACAGAAATATGTATTCTATAGTAAGTAATTAACGTGTTTGAAACCCATTTGCACATTTTCTGGCTGTCTTTTGTACAGTGAGGAGTAGTTGTACATTTGCCTGTGCACACTTTAAACACATAGAAGCCACACTCCACTCTCATGTGGTCAATGTGCACTGATCACTGGCTTTTTTTAAATTTTAAACATTTAATTTCTTGCTTATCATTGATTGCTTATTTCCACTATTACGGCCGTACAGTGTGTGCGCCTGAGGGGTTTTGTCCCTGCCGAGCCGCCGTAGCGATGGGAGATAACGTGTCCAAGCGACTGAAGCTGATCTCGGCTACAGAGGCAGAGATGGAGGAGCGCTCTTTCCCAAACCCGTACCCCGACTGGGACCAAGGACACCTCACGTCCAACCCCGGAGCAGACGTGGACTACAATGATCCATTTGACGAGGAAGGAAAGGTGAGTTTAGCTTCTGTAGCATTTTAATAACATTTAACAACAGCTTACGCTAACAGAAACTAGAGCTAACGTTAGCTTAGCTTGTGTCGTAGTTGTTGTTGCTGTTGACGCTGACTGATTTGGATGTACACAATGTATAGAAGACATTTTAAGGGAACGGTACACTGCGCTTTGCCGAATAACGTATAGCTAACGTCCACGCTAACTGGAGACATTGAGGACTTTGGTTGGAAAATTCTCAACAACTTTTGTTAATGACTGTCAGTATGACTGCGTACCATAGTACTGTCTGTCCTCCCCCAGACGCAGCCCTCCTCTGTGCTGTTATACAGCTTAAAGCACCGGCTACTATCTTTAACTTACACCGAGCTGAATGGGATAATAAAGGCTGCCAGCACACGAGCGGCATCGCGCGCACATTCATCATCAGACACCTGCGCTCGTGATAACTTTGCCGTGACGCAGCATTGTTTACACTGTGTTCGCTCCACGTGGCTGACAGCACGCGGGTTAGACGGGAGTTCTCCCGCCATGAAGGAGATAACGTGCTCAGTGTGGAGGCTGCAGTTGTTGCTGCTTCTGAAATCTATTGCATGAGGTATTTCTAATATTGAATCTATCCTCACTGAAATAAATGGCGTTGACAAAATATGAGAAACGCCTCCAGTACCAACTAAATCATTTCTGTTCTCATTGTTTTATCAAAAGGCTTGACAGATCGTGTGCAGCCTGATCAAAGGTGGGATAAATCCAATGCCATGATCCACAGCAAGCAGTGTAACATCAGTGCCTGAAATGAGCCGGTACTCACCAGTACTGAGCACTTCTGATTTTTGTTTACATGAGTATCCTTGGTGAGCATGGCTGCACCCACCACTGAGGTCACTGGTATTTTTTCCAAGGGGTATACAACAATAACAAGTTAAAAAAAAATAAGAAGAGGAGGAAGAAGAAGAAGTGGTCCCTGGTACAGCTGCAGTGGCCGTGGGTTCAGCTTCACTGTAAACCACCTCAAGATTTCAAGCAATAACCAATAAGCGGCAGTGAGATGATGAAAAGGGATCCAGGAGTGCTAGTTTGAGGAATTGGGCCATTATTTTGAAGGCTTATCAGATGACAAAACACTGAACTGAAGTTAATAATGTTATGAGACAGGATTTTACAAGTCTAGAAAGTTGGCAGCCATTTTAGCTTTTGTTGCAGTGAGTTTGAGGTAAACGGTGGAAATACAGCGTTGTCATTACAAAGTCATCTACCAGGAAAGTGCGCTTGCATATACCTATTAGACCTTTTTCACAGCCATTTTGACATAATAGTAGGGTAAACACAGGTGTTAATGATTATGCTAATTAAGGTTCTGTTCCATTTAGGTCAAATGGAGTCAGGGTGCTGCTGTTGTGCATGTTGGCTCACTGGAAAGGCTCTGCTACACTAAATGGAACAGAACCTTAATTAGTATCATTGTTTACCCTACTATTTCATGTCAGAGTGGTATGAATGGCTGTGAAAAAGAAACGTTGGCCAGAACAGTGCCTTGTAAATTAACACTGCAACACTTTGATGGTATATTTTCTCTAAAAGAAGATGCACAACTGCATTTAAAGCTTTTGTTGATGAGAAAGATTGTGTTGACCCAAGTGTTGTGCATGTATATAAAATATATTCCAACAGTGCTAATAAGGAATGCATTGCATAAACTGTGTATAGTGTTGGGTCGTGCAGGAGCTGCAGGCAGAGCTTTAGGCATTTGACTCGTACTCGCTCATTCTCCTCCCTGGCTTTTCTGAACATACCATTGTTATGCTAAACAGTAACATGTATTCTTGTGAAACAGTCCCGTCTGTCACTTTGCCTCTGCTTTGTTCTCTTTCCTCCACCATTGATCCCTTCATCCATGGATGACGGTAGCAGTGACTCAGAGCAGGGAGAACAGGCAGCTTGGTCATAATCCTTCCTGCTTGAGGACAGAGGGCAGACTCTGGTCAGGCTCTCTGGGTTTTAGCCTCTTAGGGTTGGGCTGGGGGAAATAGGGTTTTCTGACTGATGAGCAACTGATTTGAAGCAGCCTAAACACGGGCATACTAGAGCATGTACCGTATGCAGTTTATAATGATAATGTTGGAAGATTTACAATGGAAATTCTTATTCATTTTTGAAACAATTTGCTGCACTTGCTGCACACTGCTTCATACATGATATGCTAAATTGAAGCAAATCTGCATGTCGGAGGAAAAAGTGAGCTTCCTCACTAGTGATAATGATCTATCTAGAAGACATTGTTCTTGTATTGCTGTGTAGAGCTAGTCAGTCCTAGTATCCTCAGTATGATCACAAAAAATGTAAGATCAGACACCTGTTTCCTTCTAAAATAACAGCTGCACGGCTGAGTTGTTTGGCCAAGCAAGTAGATGTGCTTTATTGTTTGTATGTTTACTTTTAATGTTACAACTAGACCTGCTTGATGTTGTTAAAAACAGTCATATTGGGCTTATGATTGTGATACGATTCATGATCAGTGTGAATGATCCTTTTTGCATTAAAGTTTTCATGTTCACTGAAAAATTGAACAGGATTCATGATGTGGCATTTATTTGGATATTGCATTTGGCCATATTGCAATTTGGATAATATTTAGATTTAATTGTGCAGCCTTGATAAAAACAGGCTTTTAGAGTAGGCTGTCTCTCTTACTACAGCTGTGGCTCAGAGGTAGAGCGGGTCCCCAAATTGCTCTTGATGCTGTGTGAATGTGTGTGAAAGGGGGAATTGCTATTATCATAAAGTGAACCCTTTTGCTCTACCTGCAACGATCAATCCCTTAGTTGTCCACTATTGAATTGCTCGCCAACTACTTTGATAACCAACAAATGATTTTAATAAAAAATGTCCAAGTTGTCAGATTTCAGCTTCTCAAATGTAAATATTTTCTACTTTCTTTAGTCCTCTATGACAGTTAATTGAATCTCTTTGGGTTGTGGACAAAACAAGACACTTGAGGATGTCACCTTGGGCTTGGGGTAACCTGATCAACATTTGTGACCATTTTCTGACATTTTATAGCCCATACAACTGACCAGATCATAGAGAAAATCTTTGACAGATAAATCAATAATGAAAATAATTGTCAGTTGGCCTCAGTTTACCCAACCATATCTCTGTGTGCATTAAGTAAAATGGTGACTTCAGATGCAGACCAGTTTGTGAAAAACAACTCTGCACATGACTTGCTTTCACTTGCCGCAGCACAGATTGTCCAGAGCTGAGAAACCTACTCTCTAAGCAGTTCCTGTTCATTTCTCAGGCCAGTGGATAGGAGTAAATGGGCCTTGACTCACAACAAATAGCTCCTGTGTTTGTTGAGCACTCCCAGACGCTGTGTGTTTTGAAGAGGTGGCTAGTGACAGAGCTAGAGACACTCTAAATCTCTGTAGCTGCTTTGAATCAGGAAGCTCTCCAGCTCTTCTTTTCATACAGTTCACACTGTAGGCTGAGTGTGAATAGAGCCCATATCCACAATCAGACCAGGCTTTGAAGCATGGTCCGACCTTTGCTGCTAAATCTGTAAAGGGTAAATAGAGCCTTGAGCCTTGTGGAAAATAACCCAATTAACATCGCATTTCCTGAAATGAATCCAATGATGAAGAGTCTGGGTCATAACCTACTGGCTGATATCTGAGAAATGATTAGGCTTTCCACTACTGACAGTACATGACAGACAGGATACGCTTTGAGGCGTTTTATGACCTCTGGAATTAACACTGCAGATGTATAGCTGCAGCTCAACCTGTGTAGATGAAAACAGTCTTTGCTGCTCATCAGATGAAGTCATTAGTAGCTTCATCTGTGACATTAGCAGTCCGTGAACAGTCTGACATCTGTGTTTGGAAATCTGTCTGGATCCTGCTGCTCCACACAGATAATTTTCAGTATCCGGCAACACTACCATGACTTACTGGGGCACCTGAATAAATGGTCATTGTTAATGTCAGTGGTAACACCTGTGATTTTCTAACACCTTAAAATGGCCTTAAAATCAGAAGTCAAATAGAAGATTTGAAGAATCCTGACAACCAGTGATAGACCGATTAATTGGTTATTGATTATCTGGCATTTTGAGATAATTAGCCGATGTCTGCACTCACAAGGTGGTGAAAAAGTTGGTTCCAAGCCCTGTACTGTAACTCTCTCATTCTTCCTGCTGTAAACAAACACATGGATTTCCTATAGCATAGAACAGAATTATACATGACTTGTCTTTGTTTTGGTCTCGGCTCTCTAAATATCAGCATCGGCCACTGAACACCCATATTGGTTGACAACTAGTGACAACCCCAGTTACAATAATAACAGTTTAGATGGCATTAGCTAACAACATTCTGTAACCTAACACAAACGCAATAATGGAAAATATTTATGCACCAAGAGCAGGTTTTATCAACTCTCACTGCTCCCTCCCCCATCCAGATCAATGCTCCCCCTCCCATCAGCGTTTCTAGTAGAATTTTAGTGTGTCTGCTAATGCGAGAAGGGCTTTAGACACAGTTTTACACAGTTGCAGATGCCAAGTTATGTTTAATAAAATGCATTAAGACCCACCCAGACAGCCTGTGGTCAACCTTGCTTCTCCTCTGACTCTCTCCTGTACTTCTATTCTGCCTCTTTCCTCTCCGTCCCCTTCTCCTCTCGCCTTTCTTTCCATACTTTCCTGTCTCCTGCACTACTCGTCCTGTCTAATAATGGAACACATGAAGTAAAATACTTGATTAAGCAACCTACAAGACTGAAATCAAATAACTCCTGCTAGGCGTTTTCACATTTCACGCAGGCAGGCAAAATAGCTGCCCTCCCCTCCTCAATTTTCTCCAGTTAACCCCAGCTTCATTTAGAGCATCATCACACTCTATTTCCTTTCCAATCAGGTTAACGGACTCATCTGAAAACTCAAAAATATGTCATTTGACTAATAGACTAAGTGTAGATTTACAGTGATCACATTGTAAAAAAACACAATCATATATTCAATAAATTAATACACAAGTTGAAATATATTTGAATTTCTGTTACATGTTCAATGAATGCGTTGAAACTTTTATTGAGAATTATTTCCATTTGCATTTGGCCATATGGTGATTTTGATAATATTTTGATTAATTGTGTAGCCCAAATTTGTATTATTTTATTATAGTATATTATATTGTAATTCTAATATGGGCGTGTCTGTTAGGGCTGCAGCCAGAGTTCATACTTTCTGCCATATAAATATTCTAAAATCCCAGCCATAGAAAACAACTACCAGACATATGTTTTATGTACCCATAATTTCCTGGATTTCAACAGCAGTAAAACATGTTTCCGTCATCATGCAATAACACTAAGATGGCACTGAAGTTGCGTCAAACTCTTCACTACAATTTAGTGAGAAACATGGGCTTGTGCTTCACTGAGGAGCTCTTCATTCTCGGTGGCAGGCAGGCAACTGCAGTTCATTAAATTGCAGATGACAGCTTACAGAAGGTAACAGTTGCATTTAAAACAGGAATATTGAATATTAAATAGGGGTTTATCGAACTTACACTAACATTGTCTTATTGAACTCTAAAGTACCTCTACAGGTACATGTACCCCCATTTGAGAAACACTGGTTTAGGTTAAAAAATGCCAATCACAAATTTCCAGAGCCCACGTTGACACATTTGTTTCTGGATCATTGGTCTGACAAAACAAGCACATTAAAAGATATTTAGTGTACTATCATTGAGGCCTGATAATGTCTTTATAAATATGCTCTCTCTCCTCCTCAGGTGAGCGTAGCATTCCAGAAGAAGGTCCAGAATAAGATCAAAGATCTCCTCCAGCAGATGGAGGAGGGCCTGAAGACAGCTGATCCCCATGACTTCTCCACGTACACCGGCTGGACGGGTCTGTGGCCAGCACTATAGAACTGTGATGACATGTTAATTCCATGTGTCAGGTTCAACCACTTACTGATCCCTGATCTACTATCTCTGCTATAGGCATTGCATTGCTGTACCTCCAGCTGCACCGGGTGTCCAACGAGGCCTCCCACCTGCAGAGGGCACTGGACTATGTGAAAAGGACCATGAGGATCCTGAATGGTCGCAAAGTGACATTCCTGTGTGGTGACGCCGGGCCGCTGGCAGTGGGCGCAGTGGTCCACCACAAACTGAACAACACTGCTGACAGCAAAGACTGTCTGTCCAGGTGAGTGTCTGACTCTGGGTGGGACTGTTAGCACATCGCCTTCTTAAATGCAAAATTTGTGTTTTATACGATATGTACGATATATTTCAGACAGTCAAAGACATTTTTGAATAGTTTTGTTTTTTTGTTTAGTCAGTGGCTTGAAGTAGGTATGTGATTGGAGAATTAGCAGGAGAAGGGCTGGTCATACCAGCGTTATTGTTGTTGTGTATTTTTTATTTGTATTTAATTTTTAATTTTTTCGTTTACAGTGGATTTGCCCATTTCAGTTTAGTTTTTATTGTTTAAAAATTGTTAGTTTTAGTTTAATTTTCATTAGTTACAGTTGTTGTAATATGGGCGCATTTGTAAAGGGCAAGATTTAAGTTCAGAATTGGAATTATAATATAAAAACACACTCAGTCATGTAGACGTCCCAATGCTTGTTGGGTTGACATTTTTTTTTAAGTCTCAGTTTTATTTGTATTTCATGTTAAATGTTTATTCAAACCTAGTTTTTGTTTTTAGTTTAGTTTTAGTTAACTACGATAACCTTGGGTCACACACTCACGCACACACATGCAGAACAGAGAGGTACTTGTTGTTGTTACTTAAATCTTCAAAACATTTAAAGAATTAGGGCTGAACCAAATGCTTCGACCTTTGCCATGGTGATACGTCCATTTTTTGATTATTCTAAAGCAAGTTTGACACCTGATACACCACCAGCAATTCTGATCATAATCACCAATCATTCAAGATGCATAGAATATTATTTTCTATGAATATGTAAACAGTGATTGCATCAAAAGAAAGAACAGAGCTTCTATTCTTTTATAACTGTGAAAACAGGGACTGCCGGAATATCTTGTCAATGGTGTATAGTTTAATAGTGTTAAAAGGCCGGTGACCTATTTTAGGTCGGAGGGAGAGGGAGACGTTATCTGGTATTGTGTTAAAAGACCTGGACAGTGTGTATATTTTACAAGGAGAAACAGAAAGAGTGTGTGCGTGTGAGCAGATTAAAGTAGTGTGTGAGTAAACTGTAGGGAAACGCTTGCTTTGCATCCCTGTCCCATCAACCCCTTCAGACCGTATAGTTCTCTTGTATGCACAGTTCAGTTCACTGTGTGGGTTTGTTCCATAGTTCGACTCGGCATTGTTCCATCAGCAGTTTTAACCTTGTGTGTCCAGTATAATTCGGAGAGACAAAGCGACTAAAACATTGGAAATGTTGGAGAGATGCAGCGGGGGCAGATGAGAAAGAGCTGGTACCCAAAATAGATGTCATATCAGTCATGGGCACGGTAAAAACTGTTAATGTGACCGTGAATGCAGCATGAGCTACAGTCGGTCAGAAAATAAATGCTACAGCACCAGAAGCCATAAAAGTGTTATTCAGTTCTATATATAATAATTATTTTGGTAGTCATAACAGAGCTCACCTCTGCATACTTTAGTTTGACTTTTCTTAAAGGTGTTCTCAAATAGTGAATAATACTCAGTCAAAATCATTTTTTTGTATTATTTTCTGAACAGACAGTTCATAAGAGCTGCACTGTGAGGACAGACAGATGTATTTTATAAGAAATCCTTGATCGGTACCAAGGTAAATGTGAGGTGGTAGAGCCGAGCCCTACAATGGAGCTCTATGGCACACAGAAATAAAGGATACACACAGTACTTGTTAGGATACATCCGTTGTTGGCTTGGGTCTTTTGATGGGATTTGTTATATTTTAATGAAATAACAATATGTAATATCTCAAAATGATCTTCTATATTTGCTATCAAAGTATCCAATATCCACCAGAGCCTGTGTGTGTCTGTCAGGCTCCTCCAGCTGCAGCGGTCAGTGCTCAGTCCAGACTCCGACATCCCAGACGAGCTGCTGTACGGCCGGGCCGGCTACCTTTACGCTCTGCTCTACATTAACAAAGAGATAGGACCTGACACAGTGGATGAGGACACCATTACAAAGGTGATACACACACATTTCTAAATTAAAAGGTTATTCATTCATCGATTTTTACATGCATTTTTACGTGTGTTTTAAATTAATATTTTAGTTTGAAGTATAATGAAGCATGAACATATATTCTTATATATTCCTATTTGTCCGAGCTGATGATTTTTTTCAAAGCAGGAATGTTTTATCTCACTTTTGTCATATTCACATTCACATGACATCATAGGTAAAAGTCCGGACCAAATAATATAAGTCCAAATATATAAATAAAATAGGTTTGTGTGTAAAAATGTGTAAAAACACAGCTGGAACTAGGCCATACTAGATTGACTTCTTTCCCATTGCCAGTAGCCGAGTTTGCCTTTTTGGTTTTTTGGGGGGTTTTTTTTTTAAAAACATTTTTTATCACATGTCACGTTGAACATCATGGACCCACTGGAAAACAGGGTTAGTAAACAGTAGAAAGCAGCATTTGTTACTTGCCTTGAGCCAAATGTTGTTGTATATCGTCACTAACAGTGCCAGTAGTCTTGTTTCCTCAGTGCTGTGTGAGCTCTGGAGAAAGTTCTAGTGACCTGTCTCCTTATTTCTTCTTCCCCTCCTAGGGGCAGGACAGCGAGGTGCTGTCCTGCCAGTGTTGCATATTGCACGATTCTAAGAAAATTCCCATTGCATGTTGTCCCCATTGACCAAAAAACAATAAATAATGTAGAACTTCAACACGCATCTGCATCGCGTCAGGAAATCAGAGGAGGGGAAACTGTGTTTGGAAAGCATCTTTACATGATAGACAACATTTTTTTCCCCTGTAAGTAATAATCCCTCCACACTCTATTTTTATTATTTTTTTAAGCTCTTACACACTCACTGCAGAAACTGCAAGACCAGCTGTCCCCTTTGGTAAGGAGCCAGGCCGAAACGCATATATTGTGTACACACACACACACACACACACACACTCACACTCTCAAACACAGTGGGACAGAAGGGCTGAGAGAGTAGGCAGCAGCAGTGGGCTCGCAGTCACAGAAGTGTTGGATAGAGGTATTATTATGACTAATGAAGGAATAAAAATGTGAAGCTTCTAAAGCTCCAGCTTCCTGCAGCACCGCACTACTCTTCATCTTGCCATCATTTGTACTCGTATACCTGTCACCACCACACACAGCACAGCAGCACTCTGCACGCTTTACCAAACAGCGGCTGTGCTCCAGGGGGCTGTTTTCTTCTCTTTGTCTTTGGACTCTTGTCTCTGTGTTCTTTCTAAAGCAACTTTTTTATTCTTCATGTCAAGATTTTAACTCTAGGTTTTTTCATTATTCTACTCTCTGGGGTATTTTAGCGTGCGTGCACACTTATTTCAGCTTATTACACATGTTTTTGAGGAGTTGGTGTTTTTCCACCAGCAGATTGTCTGGGTTGCAGCCAGATACAATCTACTGTTTGTGCCTGTTCAAAACAATAAGGAAAAATAAAAAGGGTGGTGCTAGATGAAAGGTCATGGAGTGTCCACAATGACACTTAACTATTAGATATTATTTTTCTTGTGTACCGCAGGCAGTTCAGACCTGATGTTGATGGGGTGGTCTGCATCTCAGACCAAAACAATGGGCACTATGGCAGACTTTTACTTTGCAGATAATTGTAAAACACACTACAAACTGAACGAAACAAAATAAAACTCACCTAAACTGTCTTTGTTAGTCTCTCAATCATCTTTCCAGCAATCACCAACTCTTGGTTGGTCGAAATAGACCTTTTAATTCTCCGAGAAAATATTTGTGAAACGGTTATAGAGAGACTCACATGCACATGCGGCCAGACCAGTTTTTTAAACAAACCAGAGCAAGTCTGGGATAGCAACACAGGCAGAGAGTGTGAATTTTTTGTTCATGCCTGCTGACAATAGACAATACAGACAATAATTCAGTGTTTACTCCAGGTTAGAAAAGCCTGGCAGACAGCATTCTTGTCATGAAACAGATAATATGGTTGATAATCAATATTATCATTCAGACTTGTGTAGAAAGTTAGGTTAAACAGGTTCAAGACTGAGCACGTAGACAACATTTGTGGAATTGATCACGATTGATCGAGTTTAAGTTTGTTGGCAAACTGATGGGCTCTATAACGATGCTCTCAGGCTCCAGTAACTGCTTCTGTCAGCATATACTGACAGCACTGAAGCCAAAGCTTCAAGTAAGGTTCCTGTCGCTCTTGTCCAGAGAGATCTGGCTTCCCTATTTTTGAGTTGAGCTATTGACCTTCTCAGCTAATTTATTCCTCTGTTACTTTCATTGTGGACAGCAGTGATGCTTGTGCGTCAGGCTCAGTTAGTCCTATCCAAATTTCAAATGTCAAGGAGTCTACCATGTTCAGAGTTAGCCTTTTTAGGTCAAAGCTTTTGTTTAAATGTGCATATATTTACATTTACATATTCATAGTCTTGACTTACCTTACATTTTAATGCTCAGCATGACCTTTCTACACAGTACGTGCATCATCTATGTGAAGGATAATGTAATTCCAGATGTCCAAAAATGAGCTCTGCTGAAATGAGAAATTCAAATACCTCAAGGGCTGTCATTTATTATCTAAATCAGTTTAAAGCTGTACCAGGCTATAGTAATGTAGCTAGCAGAACTGAACAACAAAGTGACTGAAAGGAGTGTTTGAGAAGAACTAGCATACATTCAAATGTATGTGTATATAATTATCTGCTATAATCAAGAATAGAACAACTGGGTTGAGCTACAGCTACAAACATACGCTACCGGCATTACAGAAACACTGGCAAATTGGAAATGATAGGCTGAGAGAGGGTCACATCTGTTACACATCCATAGTTACTGTATCTTATATATAGGTTTATAGACATAAAGCACAAAATTAGATATTCAAATAGTGAATGAATAATTTTGGCAAATTTTGACAGCACTAATTCTTCAGTAGACTTTCTCCAAATTAAGGATTTAAGGAAATTGTTTTACAAGCCTGGCAAGCTGAAGGATTTCTGTTCCCAGAAACAGTTATTGTTCTGCCAGAATCCACTAAGTCCAGTCATTTACCTTCTGCAACTCTTTCTCTCCACTCCTCAGGTGGTGACAGCCATCCTGGAATCAGGGAAGAATATGTCAGCAGAGCAGAAAAAAACAGATCGCTGCCCTCTGCTCTATGAATGGCACAAGAAGCAGTACATTGGTGCTGCCCACGGCATGGCTGGCATCTATTACATGCTCATGCAGGTAAGTGAGTGCAAGAGGCTGAATGGGTCCACTGGTTGGTCGTTAGCATTGTCATTGTCAGGTGATGTGTGTAGATAGGCTCAGGTTGCAGTAGAATAGTTACTGAGTTGCCACAGAAAAGACATAAAAAGTTGCTGTTTCTTCAGCGCCGTCTTCTACTCTTCAGAGTAGACTGTGACAAAAACTAAAGCTAGCTAGTTAACCTGAAAGGCTCTATCTAGAGCCAGTGTTTGGATTGTCCGTTCTGGGCTGCTGTAGAAACATGGCAGACTCTGTAGAAGAAGACCTGCTTCCTCTATAGTTACAAATGGTTCATTCTAAGGTAATAAAAGACAATGACTCTTATTTTCATATTATACACTAATGAAAACATACCTGTGAATAATTTGTTCCATTTCTGACAATAGATCCTGAATGTTACACACTGAACCTTTAACTGTTAAAGGATGCAGATTTGGGGCGCCCGGTTAGCTCAGTGGGTAGAGCTGGCGACCCATGTACCAAGGCTGAGTCCTTGCTGCAGCGGCCCAGGGTTTGAATCTGACCTGCGGCCCTTTGCTGCATGTCATCCCCTCTCTCTGTCCCCCTTTCCTGTCTATCTTCAGCTGTCTCTATCATAAAGGCAATAAAAAGCCCCAAAAAGTACTAAAAAGGATGCAGATTTGAATTGCTGCACTTTCAGGCCATATTGCCTGCACCAACGTTCTTGTTGTGTCTTTGCCGCTTTTAAAAACGAGGAATAGGTGATTCAAGTGGTTTCAGTAGGAACCACATGTGTTTTCCATTCTTAATTCTCTCAATTTTTATAGGAACAATTATAAAACATGGCCTAAATAAGGAGACTAATATATTGGCTGGCTGTTGTCAGAATTAGGACTAAGTTTCCCATACACAGTGAAGCCAGAGGTTAGACCCTCTTGGCAAAGGTTTGTTTCATTTATGGTAATGTGTGTGTTTTAAGATGTATTGATGCTTAGATTTCAGCCACACAGACCCTTTCAGTCATGATTCTCAAGTCTCCAGTGATTCTGCTTCATTATTTGGTAAGAGAGCTATCTTTCGGTGACTGCCAGTATACAGTGCAGCTGGAACATTATTCAATAGGTCAGTGGTTTAATGTTGCTCTAATGTCTGGTGTAGTGTCTTACTGTCCTGGGCTGAGAGCCAGTGGAGGAGCTGTTAACTCCTACAGCAACACATCACACAAGTGCTGTTGGAAGCTTAGCTAGATCAGTTCTTTTGTAAGATTTGATCAAACTGTGGCCTGCAAATGAGTATGAAGTGGATCTCCGTCTGCCTGTACTCTGGAGCCTTCAAGTGCTGTTGGTTAGATTTAACAGCCCTAAAAGTTGCAGTGGTACAGAATCTTTTGAGGGAGAAATGAATGTATTCTTTTTTTTCAGTCCACAGAGTTTACTCTTGTGTCTCCTTCCTGTCTGCTGATGTTCTCATTAACACACTGAACTCCTTCCTGGAAATGAATAATTCATTTCTACATCAATCTCTGGGTGTGTGTTGAATCCATTTAGACCAGTTAAAGAATCTGCTTCATTTTTTAAGGCGTGTCAGACTTTTTTGGGTGATTATTGTTGAGCATTAGTATTTGTCATTATATCATTTAACAATGCTGCTGAAAAGAATATCCTAAAGAAACCAAGCGGCTAATTAATTAAACTCATTAAATGATATAACACATAACCATATAACATTTTCAAATCATACTACGTCAGACACGTCTGATAAATTTAGAACTTTTACGTAATTGGTATTAACTTTTGTTAATACCAATTACACTTTTTGTTTCTGAGAGTTAGCAGTTCATTCAACAGAAATTAATTAGTTTTAAGAACCCATCTTTCTCCACTCAAAGGCATCACCTCTACAAACGAGCTCTAGTCCTTCTTCTTTTCCTATTGTTTTTCTTGTTGTCAGTAAATGTTGCCAAAGCAGGCTAGTATTACTGAACTCTGTCTCTGTCTGTCTCCAGCCAGGAGCAAAGGTGCATCTAGACATTCTGTCAGAGTTAGTGCGTCCTAGCATCGACTACGTCCGCCACAAGAAGTTTCGTTCTGGGAACTTCCCATCGTCGCTGAGTAACGAGAGTGATCGCCTGGTTCACTGGTGCCACGGAGCCCCTGGTGTCATCCATATGCTCATCATGGCTCATAAGGTGGGACTGGTTTATGCTGAAAACAATGCTTTGTGTAACAACACTCGAACAACATCAGTATCACTCTGAACTGACCAGACATTAACGCTTGCTTTATGAAACCACCCTGTCCATCTCACACACATGAACAACACTGGCACCCTGTGGCAGGGCTCTGCACTACATAGACAGCATATTGTGTTACATATCTGTATAAAATGTGAAGTATGTTGCCTTTTTCAAGAGAACAGTCTACACATCTATCTGATTAAACACACACTTTATCTTGTCACTGATGAAGTTAAGATTATGACAAAGATGGGATATGAATCCCCCCCTCCTGGCTCAACACCAGCTAGCTTTCATTTTAAATGCCTGGTTGGGAATACACACACATACTGCAGTAATGCATTGAAGGCAAATTTCTTCTTTTCTTGGCCCATTAGGGAGCCACTTGGCAGCTAATGTGCTGCTATTCTGGCATTTTTATTCCTCTCACTAATGCAGAGACTCTTTGGCACCACACAGAGAACAAAGCACAATGGGAGACATGATTGCTTATCACTGTCTCGCTATTAACAGACCTTCTATTTGTTGTCGCAGGAGGGGCATTTCAGTGGCTGCATGTATTTTGTCAGTGATTATTTCAGGGTAGCTGTTGCAGCTGTAGTGTGAACATCCTGTGTTCCATTTAAAGATGTTTGTTTACAGTGCATGATGGGTTTGGTTCAGAATATGTGAATATTGTCATACAATCATTGTTTCATTGAGCAATAATAATGGAGATCTGATTATGGAGAGAAGTTACAAACTGTGTAAGCACTGTTATTGTTTCCTACACAAGTGAAGGTGAGCATCATTAGCAACACAGGAAGATGTCAAAGGCTACATGTTGCTATGCAACACAAAGCTTTTTTTATTTATATCATTTAAGCCATATATCAATGTGCTAAAGATAACATTCAGCCACTAGATGTCGCACTCATTCCCCATCCAATCCATTCCAGTAGTCACCAGTTCTTTGCACAACCTGTATATTTCATGGTCCGAGTAGAGTGAGACTCAGACAGACTTTGGACTGGGTACTGAACTTTTATGGCACCAACTGAATTGCGTCGATACTACCGTCATTCGGTACCAAAGTTCAATACCAACAGAGTAAAACTCATCGCTTTGTGCTGCTTGTTAGCTGTCTAGTGCAGCTAACCCCCTATCTGAGCTGAGGAAAGTGCACATAGTAAAAACTGTTTCTCCAGCTGCTCCCAGGTCTTGTAATTCTACCGTAGTGTATAATGTTAAAATACATTTTATAAAATTGGTATTGGAAAATGTCATTCAGAAACCGGTATCGTATATTTTACAGTGGGTACGGAAAGTATTCAGACCCCTTTAAAATTTTCACTCTTTGTTTCATTGCAGCCATTTGCTAAAATCAAAAAAGTTCATTTTATTTCTCATTAATGTACACTCAGCACCCCATCTTGACAGAAAAAAACAGAAATGTAGAAATTTTTGCAAATTTATTAAAAAAGAAAAACTGAAATATCACATGGTCTTAAGTATTCAGACCCTTTGCTGTGACACTCATATTTAACTCACATGCTGTCCATTTCTTCTGATCCTCCTTGAGATGGTCCTGCTCCTTCATTGGAGTCTAGCTGTGTTTAATTAAACTGATTGGACTTGATTAGGAAAGGCACACACCTGTCTATATAAACCCTTACAGCTCACAGTGCATGTCAGAGCAAATGAGAATCATGAGGTCGAAGGAACTGCCCAAGGAGCTCAGAGACAGAATTGTGGCAAGGCATAGATCTGGCCAAGGTTACAAAAGAATTTCTGCAGCACTCAAGGTTCCTAAGAGCACAGTGGCCTCCATAATCCTTAAATGGAAGAAGTTTGGGACGACCAGAACTCTTCCTAGACCTGGCCAGCAACTGAGCACTCGTGAAGAGCCTGAGAGAGGTAAAGAAGAACCCAAAGATCACTGTGGCTGAGCTCCAGAGATGCAGTAGGGAGATGGGAGAAAGTTCCTCAAAGTCAACTATCACTGCAGCCCTGCACCAGTCGGAGCTTTATAGCAGAGTGGCCCGACGGAAGCCTCTCCTCAGTGCAAGACATATGAAAGCCCGCATAGAGTTTGCCAAAAAACACATGAAGGACTCCCAGACTATGAGAAATAAGATTCTCTGGTCTGATGAGACCAAGATTGAACTTTTGGCGTTAATTCTAAGCGGTATGTGTGGAGAAAACCAGGCACTGCTCATCACCTGCCCAACACAATCCCAGCAGTGAAACATGGTGGTGGCAGCATCAGGCTATGGGGATGTTTTTCAGCTGCAGGGACAGGACGACTGGTTGCAATTGAAGGAAAGATGAATGCGGCCAAGTACAGAGATATCCTGGAAGAAAACCTCTTCCAGAGTGCTCAGGACCTCAGACTGGGCCGAAGGTTCACCTTCCAACAAGACAATAACCCTAAGCACACAGCTAAAATAACAAAGGAGTGGCTTCGGAACAACTCTGTGACCATTCTTGACTGGCCCAGCCAGAGCCCTGACCTAAACCCAATTGAGCATCTCTGGAAAGACCTGAAAATGGCTGTCCACCAACGTTCACCATCCAACCTGACAGAACTGGAGAGGATCTGCAAGGAAGACTGGCAGAGGATCCCCAAATCCAGGTGTGAAAAACTTGTTGCATCATTCCCAAGAAGACTCATAGCTGTAGTAGCTCAAAAGGGTGCTTCTACTCAATACTGAGCAAAGGGTCTGAATACTTATGACCATGTGATATTTCAGTTTTTCTTTTTGAATAAATTTGCAAAAATTTCTACATTTCTGTTTTTTTCTGTCAAGATGGGGTGCTGAGTGTACATTAATGAGAAATAAAATGAACTTTTTTGATTTTAGCAAATGGCTGCAATGAAACAAAGAGTGAAAAATTTAAAGGGGTCTGAATACATACACATTAGCTATAGATTGAGTTTACTTTGTGCGGTAGTGTTTCAAGATTCATGTCAGTAATCCATGGTAATCTTAGGATATGGCTAGCTAGTTTAAGGTAAGATTTATTTAGTTTTTTGTTTATTTACTTATTTTTAAATCAGCATCACGTGTACCCAGTCCTAAATCCCCTGTGATGCACATCTGTGTTAAGTCTCTTGTATATATCTAATCAATGTTTATGTTGATTAGTATGTATAACTTTGTTTGAAGCCAGTGGGGACATCACACTGCTGCTTTTCTAACATCACATCTAACAGACAAACTATGTTCACACTGTGTCTCAGTCTGTCTCATCAGCTTCATACATGTCAGACAGATGACTCTGTCATGAAATGAAGTAGCATCGCTCTACTCTTGATGAGACGTATTACTCATTAATTAGGTCTGGGCATGTGGGAACAGCTCGTTTTTTATGTGGACTCAACTCTCATCTGTTCTCCAGGCAAACATCAGGAAGATGTTATTGTGTATTGTGCGGCTTAAATGATGAAAGAATTATGGCTTGTTTTCTGGATGTTTTATAGCTGATGTTTTCTGCTGATATTCAGTATCTTTGTTTCTTTATACTCGGATTTGAAAAAAGAATGAATCTCCAAAAAAAAGAAAGGTGTTTCAGGAGACTAGCCAACAACTGTATATAGTCCGAAGAGGGAAAAATTACAAAACATGCTAACAAGTTTAAATCTTTCCACAATATTATGAATTTGCTGCTGACGTCTGTCATGTATTTGAAGTTTGTCCGGTTTATTTGACCACACACTCCTTTACCTCATTACCAGCTCCTCCTCTGTACCGGGTTTGACTCTTCATTTGTCTTCATCTGTGTCTTCCCAGGTGTTTAAAGAGGAGAAGTACTTAAAGGAGGCTGCGGAATGTGCTGAAGTGATCTGGCAGCGGGGCCTGCTCAGAAAAGGCTACGGCATCTGCCATGGCACCGCCGGCAACGGCTACGCCTTCCTGTCCCTTTACAAGCTCACCCAGGAGAAGAAATACCTGTACCGCGTCTGCAAGGTAAGACCGCAAACTTTGATACTGATTTGACAACAAACGAACAGTTTTGGACCAGCCCTGAAAGATCGCAGGAAATGATTACATTAGAGGAAGTAAAATTTAGTATGTATTATGTACATGGGAGATGCTGCCCTTTTAGAAAAATGATTACATATTGTAGCCTTAAATCTAGCTCACTTTTCATATCAAAGCCAGTGTTACTGTTGTCATCACTATACCTTACATGACTGAGCCGGATGGTTTTTTACAGAACCATCTGGGAAGTCGTCGTCAGAACCTGATAGTTAACTCTAAGTGCAACTTTTTAGTTTTCTGTTGAGACCCAACAGCCTGCATACAAACTAAGTGTGGATTTATTATTTCCTTTATTAAAACAGCTGGAACTGCATTGTATTCTACAGCAAGACTGCATTAAAATGTCATTTCCGACCACTAGCAACCACTAGCCTTAGTGGTCTACTCTCCATTAACTGGATAGCAGCATATTTCGAGAGTCCTCCTCTTTAAAATCTCATTAATGAAGCAGGTATCAAGTTATTTTAGGAACAATGGCTTAAATGATCAAAATAAGGCCACAGCTTAAAGAAAGCAGCAACATTTGAAGTCAATCATTTGAATCAAATAATTTTCTTTCTGTTTTGCATCTTGTGAAGCATGTACAGACAAATGTTACACGAATGTCTATAAACACATTATCATTTCCTTCCTCCAGTTTGCCGAGTGGTGTTTGGCATATGGGACCCACGGCTGTCGCATCCCAGACAGACCCTACTCTCTTTTTGAAGGTATCAAACATTTATTATTCAACTTTCCACCAGATTGACTAAAAAACTGCCCTGACATTTGTCTTTTTCAAGAACCACTTCTTTTCAATCAATGTAATACTTCTTCCATCAGAGGCCAATTATTCAGCATCCTGTGTAATTCTCTGAGAGCACTTAGAGTGGCCTTTCACTAAGCTGTAATGAAGGAATTAAGAACACGACTGGCAGCACAGCACAGCACAAAAGCTTCTTTGAGTAGGAATCAACCACTGACTGCACAGAAGCAGGAGGCCTAATCACAGCTTTTAAACTGCAGGCTCATGGAGACAGTAAATACTACTTATTTGTTGGAGGAACTGAAATGTGTATTAATGAAGAATATATTTATCAGGGCTCCAGATTTTTTTTTTTTCACCACAGTCCCAAAAAGCTATTTTCCCAAAGTGAATGTAAACTGTCACAAAATCATTCAAGCCGTTTTCCTGGCCGTCACTCTTACATTAAGTGGTGCACTGAGATTAGAGGACCCAGTCCTAGCTCTGCTGGCTGTAAACCCTTTTCTGTTTGTTTTTTTAGGTGGGGGTGTGCAGCCCTTTTACACAGAAGTATGACGAGAGATTGAAACTGCAGACTGAATGACAGAGATTTATTCAAAAGCAACCTATCATTTCTCCTTACAGCCTACTGTAGTCTGTAGATGTTAACTTCACATCATGGTCCAAAAACTGAAGAAACAATCCCACACACTCCGAAAAACAAAAGCTCACCATCTTGTTTTGCCATACACAGGATGCTGGTAGTCAGTCACAGTTGGAGGTGTGCCTGGTCGCGGGGGAGAGATTATTTGAGACGAGTGTATATAATGCAGATCTGTCTGTCTGTCACTGTTAACAGAGACTCCATTCTGCAGAGCAGTTCATACATTTCACTGATAAACCACAGAATCTCCTCCTCCAATGTAGCGTTATCAGGGAGAAAATAATGTGCCCGCCACAGCCAGGGTAGCACCTGGCTAAAGTTAGCTAGCTAGTAGCAAGCAGCTGGCTAGACTGGTTCAATTAAATGACTAATAAAAAGTCTCACACTGAGTAGCCAGCCAGTGATCGTAACAGCATGGAGCTTGGTTTCATTTGTCATTTGCTAAGCGATACTTTCCTTGTGTAATATTTTTCCAACTATGTGCAACATTTCCAAGCATTTTCCTCAATAAAGTATTGGTTTAAAAAAGAAAAAATCTTCCCAGCAATGTCCCGGGGAAGATTTCTGTTTTCCCCAGGATGAGGGGAGGCTGATAGTCTGGAGCCCTGCTTTTAAATCTGACATGTCTCACTACCCTGCTGATAAACTGCTGCCACAGCTTCCTCCACCACCCCAACCTCTTCCTTAAGCACAAATTATACTTTTCACATCCACATAATCGTGATGTGAATTCCATCATGTGTTAAACTGAGGTTTGATGTGAATTTGGTCATCTGCCCGCCCTCTGTCTGTAGCTCGCAGTAATGGATGTGTTCCTCCTCTCAGGTATGGCAGGGACCATCTACTACCTGTCAGAGATGGCAAACCCTGAAGCCTCCTGTTTCCCTGCCTTTGAACTTTGACCTGCTAACTGATGGGACTGAGGATGATGACGGGGGACGGGGACAAACTGTTCTTTGCTGGAACACTGGACTAGGATGTATTTGTGATGCAGCTTTTGGTCATGAGGGAGTAGTGACCAAATTAGACTGAAAATGAAGACCAGGCTCAAACTGAGAAGAGTGGGTGCAATTGATTGATGTTGGGGTTAACGTATAGTTTGGTTTATAAAACGAAGACGTGGACCCCATGTCTCCTCCTCACCCATTACTATCTATTGCCAGCTGGCATGGACACAGAAGAACACACTCTACCCTCAGCCTTTAATATTGTAGCACATAGGCCAAGAAAGAGGGTGTGTGTGTGTGGTGTGTGTGTGTGTGTGTGGATGGATGCGTGTGTGTGAAGTGAACTAAAGCTGTTTTGGTATTTCTACGCCTCTGCATGCTCACTGTAATTGGCTCTTGGTGCCTCGTATCCTGTCAATGTAGTGCTTTCCTCTTCCTGTATTTGTAGCTTTGCTGTTTCAGCTTTCCATTTGTCACATAGTGGCTCTTTAATTTCACTGAGAAGTTGAAACTGGCTTACCGCGCCAGACTTTTGTCGAGCTAACCAGTACATCAGCTGTGAAGTCCAATTTAAAACTACAGCAGGTAACTTTTAGTTATATTCTGAAAGAAGTAGTAAATAACCTGTGAAAAAATCAGGTTCCTCTGGCTACTCCTAGTGCTGGACTAGGACCTGAATGAAAACAACCAATCAGAGCCAAGGAAGATGGAAAGGCACTTTGGGTTGGTGGCTTGAATATAGTTTGAATTGAAATCAAAAATCAACTATCATTCTTAGGCTCTGATTGGTTGTTTTCATTCAGGTCCTAGTCCAGCACTAGGAGGAGCCAGAGGAACCTGATTTTTTTCACAGATTATTATTGTCTCTTATTATTGTGTCTATTATTGTTTTACTGTCAGGATATAGGGAAAGTTTCAGCTAATAAAACAAAGGGTTATTTTCAGAAAAATTACCTACTGCAGCTTTAAATTTGATTTCTTTTTATAAAGAGAATATAAGCTATAACAATACTGCAGCTATTCTACATATTTTCTTTCATTTTCCAAAAGACAGTGGGCCTCATTTACAAACAGTGCATACCCACAAATATGTGCCTAAACTTACGAACAAGTTTAGAACCACCTCAGACCATGTGTGAGCAAAACTGCATTCATTAAAAATAGCTATAATAGACAACATTTTAAAGCGTTAATTTTCTAAATGCATTAAATCACCATGAAATTGACGCCCTTTGATCCTCACCATTTATTGTCGTAATTAAAATATTCAACCATAAAAGTGTCCCATTCCTAGCTTCCAATGAAGTTTGAGAATGTCAAAATGAAATGTAACAGGTTTTTATTGAAAGAGTAGGTCTAGACCTGCTCTATATGAAAAGTGTCTTGAGATAACTTCTATTACAATTTGGCATTATATAAATACCAGGCCACCTGGGTCAGAATGTTCTGCAGCCCCATACCAACCAACTGTGATACACTGTGTGTACTGACACCTTTCTGTCAGAACCAGCATGAACTGTTTCAGCAGTTTGAGCTACAGTAGCTCGTCTGTTGGATCGGACCACACAGGCCAGCCTTCACTCCCCACGTGCATTAAGGAGCCTTGGCTGCCCATGACCCTGTCTCCGGTTCACCGCTTTTCCTTTCTTGGAGAACTTTTGATAGGTACTGACCACTGTAGACCATGAACACCCCACAAGAGCTGCAGGTTTGGAGATGCTCTGACCCAGTCGTCTAGCCATCACAATGTGGCCCTTGTCAAAGTTGCTCAGATCCTCACGCTGCCCATTTTTCTATTCTTCTAACACATCAACATTGAGGACAAAATGTTCACTTGCTGCCTAATATATCCCACCCACTGACAGGAGCCATGATAACCAGATAATCAGTTATTCACTGTCAGTGTTCACAATGTTATGGCTGATCAGTGTATATAAATAAAATTGAGTTGAACTTGGCCTATAATGTTCAGCTACTCCCACCGATTTCTAGTGCCATGCCATTGCACATATGTAGCAAATGTTCATTGGTAGTTTGTTCACAGGCATACAGGCCGTATAAAAGATCCCCATTGACCTCCAAGCAGTTGTTACGATGGCATATCTAGTAATGCTGGGAGATATTACAGCCCAAGGCAATTTGTTTTCCCACGTGGTCACTCCTGAGGAAACATTTCAGTGAGCCTTTTCTGGCTTCCACCTGTTGTTTCGATTCTTCAGTCGTGAAATGATTTCTCTCTTTAGCTTTAGAGGCCATGGCTCTTTCTTCCATCACTCCTTTCTCCATGATACACCTCTAGCCAAACTATGTCCTAATATGGAGAAATGGTGGTGGGGCATGGCAGTATGCTAATCGCAATATAGTGACCATTCATACAAAGCCTTTTTTTGAAAAACTGTACATATTGTTAGCTACTGTATCAATCATAAGTTACCCTATTTATGCCTTGTGTAGCATTTATTAAAACATTGAACATTTGGGAAAATCCATTGTGCTTTTAAACTGAATTCCACTATGAGCACTAACTCACACTAGACCTGACGTTTTGTACATGTTCTTTCAGCATCTGCTGGGTCACTGTCACTTTGGTCCAGTTGTTAAGAGTAACATACAAAGTCCCATAGGAAGTGCTAAAGATGGAGCTAATGGAAAGCAATGGCTAACTATGTTCCCCTTATTTTGGGATTACAATTTGGATTAAATATGCACCAAAGTCAAAACAAACAAAGTATAGAGTGGTTTCTAAGTTTGACTTTAAATGTAAAAGAATATTGGATTAGTTTCTTTTAAACCAACTAACACAGCAACAGTACAAAGCTCCTTTCCTGAATATAGAGATTACAAAATATTTGTGGCACATGATGCTTTAAATGATTAAAGGCAAACTTTTTATGTCCACTTTTGTCAGTACATGTGTTGGTACTGGTCTTAATAATAATAAACCTACAGTACAACCTACTAAGGCTTTACACAGCTGTGGAATCAGACATCTGTCTTGTGCACACTTGTGTTTTGATCAGAAATGGAACCAAACATGAAGGTGTATCATTTGGTCTCAGTTAGCTGGTGCAAAGCCAACACCTGAATTGTAGTCCCATTAAACCAAGTGCCATTTTGCAAAGTTTTCTTCTGTGATCCCCCAAAGTACTGTCTGCATTGTCAGCTAAAACAGAAGGTCCCCAACTCTGTTATTGTGTGTACCATCTAGGAACAAGACTGTGTGTTGCTACCATTTAGGTTCAGTATCCTGTCAGAGCTAGGCCTAAAAATGTCATGATTTCTAAATGTTCATGTAAATGCTAGTAGTCCAACCATTTGCTGAATAAGCAAATGCATAAAGAACACCTTCACATTCTTATCAGTAAGGTCGTCATAATTTCAGATGCATTGCGTTGCTTTGTGGAGAGTGTGGACAGCCGGTTGAAATACGAAGCCATCGAAACAACTGACGATTGAAGCTAAAAAAAACAATAATATGCTAATAACATTACAATAACTAGCACACAGTCAGTTGCACATTAGTCAAAGGCCTATTCTTTTAAGCATGCATTAATAATAGTAACAGAAGTATATTTGTGTAAACTTTACATGATAAAGCATTATTTTATGTTTTTACTTTATCACTCAGTTTTTTCTTTCGTTATTTCAGATATTTGACATGGTCTTCGATATGAAATCAAAGCTACCGTAAGTGAATTAGCATTATGCTGTTTCCAGCAGACTCAATGGTTTAGTCCAGTCAGAGCTCAATACGTCATGTTTAGGCAAAGTAGAATACAACGGATTTTCCTTTTTAAAATGAGAACTAAAATAAGGAAACAAGCCCGACTCTAATTTATAAATAGTCTAAAAAAACCCCGAAAAAAAATACTTTTTTGGTTTTGAAAATAAAAAATAGAAAAACTGTTACCTGATTTAATGTGATGTGCTTCTAAATGGAAATTGGGATTCAAAAAGAGAATTAAAATTTTGTGTTGTTTTTTTTGTTGTGACCCGGCCGGAAATTGCTGTAAGTAGTTTGAGTAGTATCAGACCTCTCCTGCAGGTAGAATCCCCGGTGGTCGGGGTTTTGTATTGTATTGTATTTTTGTATTGTTTGTATGTGTGTGTGTGTGTGTGTGTGTGTGTGTGTGTGTGTGTGTGTGTGTGTGTGTGTGTGTGTGTGTGTGTGTGTGTGTGTGTGTGTGTGTGTGTGTGTGTGTGTGTGTGTGTGTGTGTGTGTGATGCTAGCTGCTCTGCTAATCTACATTCCCACAAATAAAAAGTAAATTCAGTTGCTTCTTGTTAGCGTCACGATTAAAACTGAAAGGAACAGACAAATATATATTGAAGATTCAGTTTAAGAGCTCTGTTGGATGACCCCTGAGCTTAGATGGTGGCATCCTGATCTGTGTGCTACCAACAGGGAGATGAAATAATAGCATCCAATTACCCCGACAGCACATGAATGCCCTCAAATGCCTCGTTCTCTTGCAGAGATCTGATGTCTTTATATGAGCATAATAATGTGTGTTTGTCTGTCAGTGTCCAGGTTCACTGCTCCTAATGTGTTCAGTAGTGGTTTGTATCCTGATCCCAGCAGCGAGGAGTGTTTGTCCCTGTGTGTGTATTTGATTTGCTCTCAGTCTAAACTGCTATGATATGAATGTGTGTTTGTTTTTGCTCATTAAACTCCTGGGCTTCAGTGACTGCAGCAGTGACAGTAACATGTCTTCATTGTTCTTAACCTGCTTCGTGGCTATTCAGTGCTTACAAAGAATTCATGCAAAGTTTGATATTGTTGGAAATAAAGAATGAATAGAGCTCCTGTGCCTCCTGTTGATTCCGATTTTCATTATTATTTCACATACAATGCTAACAAATACTTGTTTAATTTGGATTGTAAATGATGAAAGGTTGGCGATAACACAGCTCTCTAAATGTTTCTTAACGTAACACTGTTAAATTGTTCTGTGTGTGAATATCTTTTCTTCACCAATTATAATTAAGAATGTGTGTAATTTAAAATGTCCCATTGTTCATCATTTTGACCCATATAATGCCAAAGTGTAGGTTTCTGGGTGCTCGTGTAATCGTTGTCCTACAGTGTTCTCGCTTATAGAAGGAGTGAAGGTGGTTGTGTGTTCCAGGTAAGAACACATTAAAGCTGCAGTAGGTAACTTATATAGGTTTTTGTCATATTGGCTGAAACTTTCACTATATCCTGACAGTAGAACATGAGACAGATCATCTGTGAAACAATGTTTCCTCTGGCTTCTCCTAGTGCTCTTAATGGCGTTTGCAAGAATCCACTAGGCCTGAACAAAAACGACCAATCGGAGCCGAGAAAGATAGAAAGACGCGTTGGGTTGGAAGCTTGAAGATAGTTGATTATTGACAGATAAGCTTATTGCAGATATATCAGTATCTGTGTATATGTGACTAATAGGTAACAAGAAACAAAAAATGTGTCCACTACAGAGCACTTTACTTAAATATCCCGCTCCGCTGTGTCTCATGTGGCCCGGTATATCGTGTAGATTATTAAATAGAATCATTTGTTGGGAATCATGTTATAATGTTGGATATTAAGTTAAAACAGTTTTCCACGTGTTTCCTGTGTTTAACAGTGTTAGTGGGAAGAAAAGTGTTCATATAACGTTCTTCATCGCCACGCATTGTCAACCTGTCTGCATTTTGCAGGTAAGCTGATGATGTGAAGCCTACTGGGCTAGCGCCATGTTTATATTGTACATCTGTGACACTGCAAGGTTCTGTAATGTTTGTTAGCGACTCTCGTTTGTAAGGTTAGCCTGTTAGCAGCTAACGTTTACGCCGCCATTGCAGTAAGAGTCGGAGAACGGGGGCGGTAGCCTTGACACCGGGCCCTGGTGTGAGGGAGACCCCGTAGCTCTTAGCGTTTAGTCGACTGTTAGTGTCACTGTTGGAAGAGCAGACAATGTCCTCAATCTGCACTGCTACACTCACACTTTTAAATTCATGCTGTGTTTCCCACACAATAACAGTGTAACTGTCGGTGGGGTGTATATATCTATTCCAAGTAGTTTCATTCTATTAAATTGCCCATCTTATTTTAATCTGCTCAATTCAATTCAATTCAATTCAATTTTATTTGTATAGCGCCAATTCATAACAGAAGTTATCTCAGGACACTTTTCAAATAGAGCAGGTCTAGACCGAACTCTTTATAACATTATTTACAGAGACCCAACAGTACCACCATGAGCAAGACCTTGGCGACAAGGGCAAGGAAAAACTGCCTGTTAAAAGGCAGAAACCACATTTCCTTTACCCTTAAAGTCCCCCCAAAAAACAGGTGACCTCTGTGGAACATGTCTTGAGGTCAAGAAAAGATGTGAAGGAGAGCTCATAAGGACACAGGAAGGACAACCGCAGTGCTGAGAGAATGTCACTGCACTTACATAGGCTTTATCTTTTAAAACCAACTTTATTTATAACACATGGAAGTACAGTGATGAACTCAATTTATTCAAAATGTATACAAAGGGTACATTTAACTATCAGTTACTCTTAGTAAGTACAACAAAATAGATATTGTTAAAAGATATTTAAAAAATGAGTCATTGAAATAATCATTAAAGGTCCAGTGTGTAACATTTAGGAGGATCTATTGTCAGAAATGGAATATAATATTCATAGGTATGTTTTCAATAGTGTATAATCACCAGAATATAAGAATCATTGTGTTATAATGTTTGTATTACCTTAGAATGAGCTGTTTATCTACAGAGAGAGCGGTACAGGGGTCTACATATTGAACTGCCATGTTTCTACAGTAGCCCAGAACAGACAAACCAAACGTGTGGTTTGACCAGGTGAGAGTGTCTGTTATCTGCACCCCCAGGAACCGGGTGCTGCTGATGATCTCCACTGCTGAGGTGTTGATGATGAGAGGAGGGTGGCTGTGCTGGTTCTTCCTGAAGTCCACAATGATCTCTTTTGTTTTAAGACATTCAGGATCAGGTTGTTGGTTCCACACCAGTCTGCCAGATGTTTCACCTCCTCTCTGTAGGCCTGTTCATCGCTGTTCTTGATGAGGCCCACTACTGTCGTGTCGTCTGCGAACTTCACGATGTGGTTTGTAGTGGACTTGGCGCAGCAGTCGTGGGTCATCAACGTGAACAGCAGCGGACTCAGGACGCAGCCCTGGGGGGAACCGGTGCTCAGGGAGATGACACGGGAGATGTTTTTTCCCACCCGCCCACACTGAGGTCTACACAGGTTAATGTGGCCCAAAGACATTAAGTTCATTATTTTTAGCTCCCATCTGGATGTACTGAACTCTACTATGTACTAAAGTATACAACGTTCTATACATTGTGCCAGCAGTCACCACCCTAGCTACCACTGAGGACACGAGCTCTGTCCTTTATTTACTTATTCATTCATTCATGGTTTTGTTTTAAGCAACCTGTGGAAGGTTTGTTCTACAGTTAAAACAAGAACGCCCCTATGTTGAGCCAGTGTTTGGTTTGTCTGTTGTGGGCCACTGTAGAAACATGGCGGTCTGTGGATGTAAAAGGCTCATTTTAGGCTCTTTAATCTGATCTGATCTTGTAGTCCTGGTTTTTCAAATCATTTTTAGATCTGAGAGGGGACTGTGAAATACCCCAAAATATTTGATCTGGATTACCAAATTCATATCCCGATTTTGTCCAATCCTACCCAGAATCCAGATCAACCAAGAACCGCGCAGTGGTACTTATTACTCGGTGCAGTGATCCAGCTGGAGTGTGCTGCACTCATTCTCGGAGACTGTCTGACCACTGCAGCTGCTGTGCCTGCCACTGAGGGCGTGTCCTGGCACTCGCCACTGCTTGGTGGGAGGGACTAGAGGTGGCGTCCGCAGACCAGCCACTTAGACTGTTTTAGGATTATTAGGTTATTATAAAATATAAGAAACTTCACCTCTCTTCCTCTG
Organism: Dicentrarchus labrax; assembly: GCF_905237075.1. NCBI lineage: Eukaryota > Metazoa > Chordata > Actinopteri > Moronidae > Dicentrarchus > Dicentrarchus labrax. Next base: position 2,628,375 of record NW_026136709.1, read on the forward strand.
AGATTGTCATTTTTTCCTGTGGACGTCTGATTTAAAATTCACAGATTTGAGTGAGGATGAACAGCTTCTCACCAGATTTACTAAAAAACTGCTTTAGCTTTTTTTCTTCCTTTGCTAGAACCACATCCTTTGCATGGATGGAATAATGGCTGTCTGCTGCTTCCTCTTCTAGAGGCCAGTTATTCAGCATCCTGTGTAATTCAGTGGCCTTTTACTAAACTGTAATGAAGGAATTAAAGACACCATGCTAACACACTGGATTAGGGATGGGGGTCATTCATTTTTATCTGATACTTTTTCGAGACCACTAATGATCCAGGTCTTTATTGATACCAGTCAATATGTTTGTATGAACTCGGTGGAAAGAGGAGGCCACAGTACATTCCTAACAGAACTGGGTTTGCTTGTATTGCTTAATGCAGTTGGCAGGCGATGTTTGTGTATCAGGGATTTGATTTAAATGACACGACTCTCCTTCAAGAGACCAGGGCTGAAGCTGTCAATGAATTAAGTAATGGAGTATTCTATCGATTATTCAATTAATCAAGTAATCGTATAAGAACTACTTTTGCTTTATTAAAGCTATAGCAGAAATAGAGAAATAGTTCATATACAACAGAGAAATGAATGTAGCTCTTTTACATTAGTTTCTGGGATTATCTTCAGCAGCAGAGGAAGGTCTCCCGATGTCCCCCCACTGTGCTGGTACTGCAGTATTTTCTGCTTTTAAAGTCAGTAAAGTATTGATCCTTCCTCCACCCACCTGTGCGTTACCAGCCGAGCCTTCACCTTTTAAGGAAGGTGGACTTGTGGGTAATCTGTGCTGGTTTGTTGCAGTAGTGTTTCCCGGTGTGAGGGATAGTAACAACAGTTATCTATGAAGCAGATAGGAATCAGGTTAAAGACAATTAAAAAAGTCTGTTAGATAAAACGTGATCAGATGATTGATTTGATCGTGTCTTCTCTTATCTTTTATTATCTTTTTATCTATTTATCTGTGGATAAACAATGACTGCCAGCTAACTGTGCTAGGCTAGTTCAGTTTTACAACAAACACTGTACAGAGTTTTCATTTTGTGTCTGCTTGAAATCCTCCTACACACGTTTTCTCTGGATTATGGATTAAATGAAGCCTTGATGCAAACAATTTACATAGGTGAGTTTTTATTTTAGATTTTATTGTATTTTTATCCTTTTCCTCTTCACTCTACATTCTCCTGTGCTGCTGTGCCAAATTTGTATTAGACCAATAAAGGAAACTCTTATATAACAGCAGTATCTATAAGATTAGAACCTTATTGATTTTCGGGTTTTGAGAAATTTGGAACAGAGTCCTTATAGAACCAGGTCTCGATCCCCATCCCTAATTAAGACGGTGACCATTTTTAACAACATACCTGCTAAACATAAGCATGTTAGCATCGAGCTAGGTGCTACGGCCTCAGAGTCACTAACATTGCTGAGGAATCTCAGACCGTAAATTCAGGCTTCTAGTCATCAGTTGTCATTGAGACTGTCAGTGAGCTGTTGATTCAGCATGTTACGGGGTTTGCCATAATCTGCCCTCCTCATGTGGCATTTAAATGGGTGTGGTAATAACAAATGGAATACATTCATTCATACATTCCACTGCTTTTACCTGAAATGAGGCGTTTTGAAGTGTGCAGCACAATATCACTGTAACAACCAACTTCCAGTAAATCCATTAGTCTGGAGCACATTGTATCAGAAGTGCAGTTTATTTACATATGTCACAATGTATGATGGTATTTTATGTCCAAAGCAGAAGAGCAGAAGAGAAAGAGAAGAGGTTAACAAGGAGAGGATAAAAACAGCAGACAGAGGCTTAAACAACTCCAGGACCTGTTGCATAGTTTGACCTGATAAAACAGAATACCTGCCTCTCTAATGTTAGGCTGTTGGATATTGGGAACACACAGCACGACGCCCAAAGACACTGTGTTACTGCACGGGGCCCTGGTCTTACCCCAAAACCTGCTACTGTTTCTTGTGGGAGACTGGAGACCAGAAACCAGATTGGGATCAGAAGTGTCTCTTCGGTGGCCTTCCATCAACTCTACAGAGGTGTGTGCACTGCACATGTTCTTTCACAGTGAACACCACAAGTGACAAGGATGGACCAGGACAGGAGCGTGAGAATCTCCTCCACAACCTCATAAAACACTCTTTAAAAGTGAAAATGGGCACAGGGTATGAACTGAACTATTCTAATAAAGTGCCAGCTGACCCTTCTTAAGTCCCGCCCCTTTTCACTCTGTGCTCCAATAGCAGTTGAGCTAACCTCAGTCAGAACCTCGGCCAGCTGTCTCTTTTCCTGTGCTTGGTATGATATGTGCTAGGCTAATCTATGAAACCAAGTTTTGGAGATAGGTAAAAGACACATCATTAATCATTAGCCAGCTAGCTAACTAGTTACATTACTTGCTAGCTAGCTTGTTAATTTAATTGCTGATGTTAACAAAATGGCCTTACAAATGCTAACCGCAGTAATTACACTACCAAAAGTGTTCTCAGTAAACAGCGGTTGTGTGATATCTCGGTAATTAAGTTGAGCTATGACCGCAAAGCTGCAGATCCTGCCATAAACAGCTAGTGCAAAGAGAAACTCTGATTATGTCCTTACATCAAATCTGGACTTCTAATTTAATTTATGTTTCAGATGTAAAACGTTGAGACAGATGAGTAACTGAGTAAAAGGAATTATTTTGTGAGGATTAAACTATGACATTTATTTTGATTAGCACAATAATAGCTTGTCCTGTCTACTTAGCTAGCACTAGCACAGTAATATCCAAACTATTCTTACTATTTGCTACAATGGGCTCAGCCAAAAATACACAGATGAAGTCAGTAAGAGTTGTCATTGGAGAACATGAAGATTGTCCTTAAATGGTTGAATTGAGGATTTACAGCCACTGAAGCAGCAGTAACTCCAGCTGAAGCTCTGAGAGGTTTTTGGTTGGATTTTGTTGTTACTGCAATTTTTACATTGTTTTTTCTTTGTCACAAGATAAAACAGACATTTAAGGGGCGCCTGGTTATCTCAGTCAGTAGAGCTGGTGACCCATATACAGAGTTGCTGCAGCGGCCCGGGTTTGAATCCGACCTGCGGCCCTTTGCTGTGAGTCATCCCCTCTCTCCACCCACCCTTCCTGTCTCTCTACAGCTGTCTCTATCAATAAAGCCAACAAAAGGCCGAAAAAATAACTTTAAAAAACAAACAAACAAAAAAACAGACATTTAAAAGTCAAAACAAAATGTGTACATAAATTGTCAGGAAGTACAAGGAAAGGAGGAAGTTGACCGAGGTTCCACAGGGGCAGGACTTGGAAGGGTTAATACAGGCTATGCTGGTGCCATTCATCATTTCATAATAATAATAATAATAATTTTATAAATGAAACTTTGTTTTAAACGAGCTTCCATATTTAGCCCCCCCGTCAGGTCAGAATTTCTACTTGTGTAAGAAATGACTAAAAGTGTCCTCAGAGAGCACGTTCATCCTCTGAACAGCATAAGGTGGAAGCATATTTGTGCCATAAAAAGGATGAACACTCTTGATTTTACCACACATATATTGGCAATGTTTTTATTTTCTTTTATTAATATTCTTTAAACTTAACTTAGCCATGCAAGCCACAAAATAAAAGTTTACTTTCCTTAAAAAGACACCAAACCAAGGCTATTGGGTTCGGTTGAGACAGGCAATTTTAAACGTGGAAATGTCAACAGCCTGAGGTCCACAAACTGTGGAACGGTCATCAGATTTAATTACAATAAGTACACCAAGGAACAACAGGCCTCATGTAAGAAACAAACGTACTGGTGATTCACCAGTTTATTTAGTATTTTCTCTAAAGTATGAATGAAAGCAGGAGTGGGAAAGACACCAAGAGATGGTAGGCTTTCCTCCACATGGGGAGAAGCTCTCGTTTGATTTAAGAATAGAAATGCCATGTAAAATGATTATTCTGTGCAGTCTATCAGTTTGACAGCAGGCTATTGTACCTGAAGCAAACCAAAGAGAAAGAAAGTAAGAGAAATATGACTGTTCTTATACGAGACCCATTGTGTTTTCAGAGTTGTTGCTGTTTGTTCAGTGTGTGTATGGATGGGATGGCAGTGGGGACGGAACTACGCTACAGAAAGAGCTCAGCTACCTCTCAGAACTACCACATCATCATCATCATCACCTAGGTATTTATTGCAGCACAAACGCCCAAAAGAGAACCAAAAGCACAGGTTAGTCCACTGGAAGTGGTCATTCTGTTCTAAATGACCACATCACTGTACACACTGGAGCTAAAATATCACCTTTTTACAAACACAAGCTTTAACAGACCATCAGTAAGAATGTGTCAGTTCAACGGGGATCAGGGTTTGATAGCAGGGTTTGTTTGAGACTTTACTGGCTGCCTAAAATCCAATAATCTAATTAGTCGGCTATTTTGAATACTTGTATAAAGTAACATTTTTCAGTGTGGTGGCCAGAAGGTATATTCCAACAATAACAGTGATGGCAAGAATATTATTATTTTGAGAAAAAGAGCTTCTTTGTTTTCTTGTTGAGAGTTAGATGAAAATATTGATACCACTCCCATGTTTGTGCAATAATCTACAGCCAGCAACTGGTTAGCTTAGCATAAAGACTAGGCACAGAGAAACAGCTAGCCTGGCTCTGACCAAAGGTAACACTATCCACCTACCAACGCCTCTGAAACTCACAATGTAACAATCAAATTGTTAAAATGACACATTGTGTTTTTGATGTGGGTCTAGGCTAGGATAAGTCGCTGTTAAGTTGCCAGGCAACCAGTGGAGAGTCCAGGAAGTCGCTGGTTCTGGCTGAGAAATAGTCCAACAGTGAGTTTTAGAGGTGCTGGTAGGCTAGCTGTTTACTCGTGCAGTGTAGGCTTAGCTTTCCCTCTTAGCATAAATCCTGTTTTTGTGACATCATAGCAAGCAAACTAAAGTTTGAGGAATAGTTCAACATTCTTGGCCAACAGCAGCTGGGTGCAGTGAAGGAACTGCCACTAAAACCACAAACTGTCATCTTTGCATTTCTGTTTGTACACAAATTAAACATGTTTATTTAATGAGGTATATATTTTTAACTTTTTCCTCATAAACGCTGTTAACTCTTCTGCTAGCTAATTGCCAGCTCCATATTTAGTAGGACTATGACTAGTCACATTTCCCAGAATGTCAAACTATTCCTTTACATTTTGGAAGCACTTTCCAAAACACACCTTAGAATTTGCAACATAAAAGGTGCCAAGAAAGTATGTCCGGAGGTTAACTGTACTTGTTATTACTACAAACTGGACCGTTGTGGTAGATTTAGTTTATAACACAGGTTTTTCCCTCTCAGTCCCGTTTGGCTCCTTTTGTGCTGAGTTTCACCAGATATTCGAAATAACTGCACTGAAAAAAACTTCTTGGATTGCAATTAAGGTTTGATTCACTGAAGCAGAAACTGTTACAACTTTACTATATTCCTCCTGGATTGGGAGAAATAATTCACTAATTTACCTTTAATGCACTTGAGAGGCTTGTTGCAGCAACGTGGAAAAAGTTAAAATCTTTACATAAATCTTAGAGAGAAAAACGTGAAGTTAGGTAATGACAAAACAGTATCAAGCAACTCATTTTCCTTCACTGGCTTTCCACTGGACGTGCAGGCAGAGAGGATGCAGAGTAATGGTTTCCTAAAGGTGCCCTGAGCCACTCTGGGAAGCAGCTTGGTGCACAAGGCTTTTGGCACTGACACTCATGGCAATACGTCCCTTCGGGTATTTACTCTTATTTCAATTTGACCTAAATATTTATCTGTTGTGATCGTACAGTGCTATGTCACATCATCTTGTGGGTCCATGCAGCTGCGCCAAGATGGGACAGTGCCTGATTGTATGCCACTCCTTTTAGGCCCTGTTTACATGACGGTTTTTGCAGAAAACAGTCAACTTTTGTTGTGGTTTGGCATTTCTGTTTTGGAGGCTTGAAAACACAAACTTTTGAAACGCTACCCTAACCCACAAAATGTCACTGGGTACCTATGACGCAGTTTTGGTACGTGAGCACCGAGTGTTTTTAGAAGTGTCTTGCCTGCCATTCGTTGTTTACTTGCTTCTTTTGTCCTTAAAAAGGATACAAAAAGTTGTGTCATTCCACTTCATATCTCCTCTGACTGACTGACTTCTGACCTGGTGTCACAACGATGATATAGCAAATTCAATCCAGAGTCTGCACACAGTATTTCATTTTGAAAATTGCCCAGAGTCTCTATGCTGTTTCTGTCTCTGTGCTGCTTGTTGTGAGTGGGTCACGGCTTCTGTCAAAAGTAGACCAGCCGTGTATTCTATGTGGAGCAGAGTGGAGAGACTCTGGCTGAATCACATGCATTGTCTAGAACAGGTGCAATTAGCTCCAGCAGCCTGGTGGAATTTGGGGGATACCATCGGTATGAAATTTGGATGCCTTATAATCCAGAGTCACCAAAATAGTCAGTTTTCCAGTGCGCGTTTGCCACCTTCTCTTCCTGTTTACACTCACTGTGCTGTAGAGGAAAGAGTTTGTATGCTGACGCGGGGTGTTGAGTTGCAAAGTTACTCGGTTACCTACTTAACTTTTTTAAAACAAAGGAAAAACGTTTCCATTTTTAGAAAAACTGTGTCATGTAAACAGGACTTAAGTGTTTTAGTGTTATATGGTGATTTTCTTTGATTTTCCTACACTTGCTGTACAGGACTAAAGTAGCTACCAATAGCCTCACTGGGTGAGCTGTTAGAAAAGCATGGTGTTGATCTCATCAGTGACGGCTACCTTCAAGGAGTGCTTGTCTTCCAGTATAATGTTACGGCATAAACTACCAATTTATACTTTCAGACAGCACAGGATCTAAAGTTAAATGTGGCTCGTGGCAGAATTGGAACATGCCACTTTTATGTCCCATATGCCAGCAGAGCAGCATGCGGCATGCTGATTATCGAAGTGACTATGACCCTACAACTAGTGACACATTGTCAGCCACTCTTCCATCTCAGCGTCACTCAATGTGACTCATCTTGTGCTGAACTTAAGCCTACATTGCTGCTAAGAGAAGCACAGAGACTAGCTCATTATGTCATTACGTAACAGGACTTCACATACAGTAATAAAAAATGTATCAAGAACTCATCATTTAGTAAAGACCTATCTTGCAGTAAAATGCTGGATAGAAAATATCATCCTTGTACAGAGATAGTCCTTTTTTACAATCATGTATCTTTGATTTGATCAATTTGATAGTTGATATATTTGTTAAATGTTAAAACCCTGTCTGGTGAGAGTATCCAGTATCCAGCATTTTATTACAACAGGAGTTTGACCGTCATCCATTCTGCACTGTTACAGCTGTAGTTAGTTGCACTGTGGGTGAATCCAAAACCTCGACCTAAATGTGTCCATCACTGCTCATCTTCAGTTCAACATGGCTGGCACACACTGTACACAGATCCACAGAAATCAAGAGTAGATGAAGCAGTGTGAGTGAATGAGTGTGTGTGCCTGTGCATCTAGATTCTGGTTATTGTGCCTCTTTTGGTCTTTTCTGCTGGACAAGAGATTGTGTGTGTCTTACATCCCCAAACAGTTAAGTTCCTCATCTTCATCAGAACTTCCTGATAATTTAGCCTCTGGCTCCTTCCTTCCCCTTTTTAGTTCCATCTCTTCGGTTCCCGGCAGACGTTACTTCTTGTCGCTGTTTTGAAATATTTGTTCGTAGGGTGGAGGTGGGTGGTTGCAGTAGGACGGAGGTGGAGGATAGGAGCCCATCATCATGTGTGCAGAGCCAGGCTGTGCCGGATACGCCGGGTGTGTCATGGTAAGCCCTGGGTCACCACCTGTCATCCCATTGACGCCGAAGCCCTGCATACTTCCTGGCTGCTGGGAAACTGGAAAGAAGAAGAGACAGTTATCTTTTAGTATCAGTTGACCCTTCCTAAGTGCCCCCCCTTTTTGCTCTGTGCTCCAATATCAGTTGAGCAAGCCTCGGTCACCTGAATATAGGAATTGTTGTGTTTTTGTTACCTTAGAATAAGCCATTTTTTTCTACAGGTGCCACGAGTTGCCTTCCATGGCGTCTGCCATGCTGAACTGCTAGAACAGACAAACCACTGGCCATAGACAGGGCCTTTTGCAGTTTTAGTGAGTTTTGTGTCCATCATAGTTTCTCCTACACACTTCACAGCCTGCTCTCATTCATTGTCAAATACAGACGTGTGTTCGGTTAGTTGCAGTTCAAAACTTCACCACTAGATGACACTAACACTGGTCCTTTAAGCTATTGTTAGAAACCCATTAGCTAACTAACGATTGATATACATTAGCTGGTGTTTTGCTCTGTAGCAAGATATCACGTTAGAAGCAGATCCTGTCCTGTTAGTTGTGAGGTGGGGCCTCCATGGACCGGACTTGTTTGTCCAGCACATCCCACAGATGTTCAGTTGGATTAAGATCTGGAGAATTTGGAGGCCAAGTCAACACCTTGAACTTGTTGTTGTGTTCCTCAAACCATTCCTGAACCATTTTTGTTTTGCGGCACGGCACATTATCCTGCTGAAAGAGGCCACTGCCATCAGGGAATACCGTTTCCATGAAAGACTACATGGTCTGTAACAATGCTAAGGTAGGTGGTACGTGTCAAAGTAGCATCCACATAATGGCAGGACCCAAGGTTTCCCAGCACTGCCCAACACATCACACTGCCCAACACATCACACTGCCAATGCCGGCTTGCCTCCTTTCCACAGTTTCCCAAGCTCAGATTAATTTTTATGAAACCCTTCGATTGTTTTGATTGGTGGACTCTGACGGACTACAGGAATTTAAATAATGGAGGAATGGACACAACGTACGATTATGACCACTTCAGAGGTTTTTTTCCATCTCTCTTGTTTACAGTGCGTAAGTCCGAATGAATTATACTTTGGTGTTCATAGTTTCCGTAAAATGATCTGAATCTAACTGATCCAACGATGTGCAGCATCCATACTGACAAAGGTTTAAACGTTTATATTTGTGTAGGAGATCTAAGCAGCTCAGAACTCGCTCAAGCGGGCGACCCGGGGGCTTTAAGAGGTCCAATACACATATGACATGCTAATAGCATGTGCATTCAGAATAAATGAGACATTATTTAACATTGCAATAATTTCAATAAAATCCACTATCCACTATCCTCCTCTATTGGAGACCTGTGTTTATTTGTTGAAACGTGTGGCCACACCAGGCTTGTAAAGGAGACCTGTGTCTATTTGGGACCCCTGCTTTTTCTATTTACTTTTACAGTACATCAAAATGGTACATCACTTGTGTGGTCCATCTCATCTTTTATACACCATGATTCATCATGTCATTTATTAGCACACAGCATATTAAAAAACACCTGATCGAGGCCAGTTCTGACACCTGTGGTAACATCAAGAGCTTTGGCATGTGTACATTTTTCACTTGTACATGTATTGACCACTGGGGGCAGCAAACACGCCTTGGGCAGCCACGCTACATCAGAGGTGCAACAGAACAACAACTGGTGTATCTACCAGCACTCCATTGGCCTTTCGTCAATTATGGGTGGAGGGGTGGTGGGGAGGTGGGGAAACCCACTCACAGTTGGAGCTAGAACTCTAATTGGATGCTGGACCACTCTTTTTGGCAGAATTGGTAGACTTCAACTAAATTTGGTGGTTTTCTTGCATGGACTTGTCCTTTGCATTATGTGAACTGTCCAATTGCATTGGTTTTTGTCTACTACGTCATGTAGTAGTCATAATTTCCATGAGTTCAGAATTTGAATCTCACACAAGAATCAACCAATAACAATCAACACTATTATACAGAGCAAATCCAGAATGTAAATGAACTCAATGTGGCTACAGCATAATAATGGCGTCATGAAGAGAACCAAAACTGTTGGAATGAAAATCTTTAGGATTCCAGCTCTCTCATTGTTATTCCTAAACTCTTTGGTAACACTCAATAACTGCTCTCACTACAGCACAAAATGACTAGGCTAAACCAAAATTCATCAAATTAATAAATGAGGGCTTAAAATGTACTCACTGATATCGCCTTACACGTTCTCTGTGTCTGAGCAGCCACAGTCATATCAGAGAGCCATTTTTTCTCTCTTCTGGGTTCAAATGTTTGGGTACAATCCAAAGCCCAAATGAACTCTGTGACATCCCCTCACAGCAGAATGTCAGAAATGATTAGAACAAGCAGCCTGTGATACTGACTTTACTGTTTTGGAGTTCATCAGAGAGACTAGCTATGACTTCCTCTTCTGGCTCACCTTTCTACTATTTAGTCTGCCTGCAGAATTGAGTTTTACATAGTGGTTATTATTGGAGCGCTCCATTCAATTTTCCGCTTGGCTGACTGACACAGAGCATACTTCCATTCATTTAAGAGTTTAATCAGCTGCCCTACTTTCTCCCAAAATCTCAAGTTTTAAATAAAGAAGGCTTTAAGGACACAGTGCTGACTGTAAAGATTCAGAGCATGTTAACTGAAAGTCCACTGGTTTTCCAGTTAACATGTTGAGAGTGTTGGAGGACATTTTGGCTTAGGTCAATCATATATTGTATATCCATCCTCATCTCCCAGTGTTTCCACTGAGGTTCCACTTTCCAATCAAAAGTGTGTAGAAAAGCAGCTGGTTGGAAACGCACTAAGGTGTTAGTTGTTGGTCTGAAATGCATCTGAAACTAGGGCTGTATCTGAACCAGGATTCTCCAACTCAGCTTTCTCCATTTTGTACCTGTGATTTTTGTTTTTTCTTCTGAATTTATTTTTTTTAGCCTTTTCATGCCATTAGATAGAGAAGATTGACAGGAAAGGGTTTTCAGGGGATTCATTTTCATCAACATGCCTGACATACAATTATGAGAAATACCATCTTATACATGGCCTCTGCCTAATATAGTCCAGCCGTCCTGACTTAGCTCTTATAAAAGCTTACATGTGAAGTCTCACTCAGCTTTACCTGTAAAAAAGTTTTTTCTTTTATTTCTATTCGACCCTGTTTTGGGGTACTTTAGGCATTGTGTTTGCCACATCTCCGTCTGTGTATTTGAGTCCTGCTGTACCTGGTGTGGTGACAGGGTGCCTGGTGAAAGAGACGTTGAAGGCCGGCTCGTCTCTCAGAGGGGACGGATACATCCTTCTGCGGATGAAGAAGCCGGCACCGCAGCAGAACAATACCCCCATCATCAGCAGCACCCTGAGTGAAAAACACAGGACATCTCAGACCTTTAACAGTTTTATTACTGCTTAATAATCAGCAGTATCATAAGTATTTTTCCACCTGGACCTTATTTTTCTCCTGGTTTTTGTGTTGAGTGATGAATGGGGTTTGGTTTGGTCCAATATTGAGTGAGACTGCTGCAGCCATTAAGTCTAACATACACCATTAAAACACATCCATTACAATTATAATATATATGCAAGATAATATCTACTTTTAATCAGGTTATAAAATGTTTTTAATACATCTTTTAACCTGTAGGATGTAAACATATAGTATGCTAAAAAAAAGAAGAAGAAGCTCTGAGAACTGCTGTATTTGTTCACATTCTTAAATTATAATGGACACTGATTGATTGATTCACTGAAGGTAATTACCAGATCGTCAGCCTTAAGGCCTGGTCACATCTGCATTTTAAATGTGACATTTTGTGGGAAAATATTGAATTCCAATGGAATTAATAAAATTATTGGATTCAGCCCACTTGCAAGGGCAAATTGTGGAGGAAGCTGTAGCTTATTAACTGTGTGGCACAGTCCAGTTTTATTTTACGTCCTCTCCCTGAGAATACTGTGAACTGCTGCACAAAGGGGAATGGGTTGCAGAAATGTATTACTCACGAGTCAATAGTACAAATAGCTCCTGAATAAACTGTGTGTACTTAGGACAGTTGCTCATTTACAAAAAATCCTGATGCCACAATGTCATTATAGCTTATATATTAAATATGAGACAAAAAGGAGCTTGCTATAAACTAGTAAAACTACTGTTAGAGGTAACGGTTTATGTGGAGTTAGCTCATTAAGGTTGCTCCTCATTCTGGATATTATATTGCAGTATATATATATATGTATATATCTCACACTGCAGGGTGAACAAGCAATGCTTCACTCAAAAGGAACTATGTTAAAAGATTTAATAAGTGGGCTATTGTTTGTTAGCTATCTAGGCTTAGTGCAATGCATTTTCCATCCTAAAGCATCAGTCTGTTCCTCAGTCAGCAGTCACACAGCCTGACAAATGTTAGCACTATTAAATAAACAGACATTAGACCCATATCCTTGCTCACAGACTATTGCAATTTTCTGATATTGACTTTGGTACCATATGCTGGCTGGTTGATTTCCTAACTATGAGGTCACAGAGAACCCGGGTAAATAACACTTTATCTAAGGCCCTCATGTGCTCCACAGGGTCACCTCAGGGGTGTTTTCTGTCACCACTTTTATTTGTACTCTACACCAATGACTGTCAGAATATGTTTGAATCAAGGCATATTATTAAGTATGCTGATGATTCTGTGATAATTAGTCTTCTGCAGGATCACGAGGTGGGCCATGGCCCACTTTTGGACAATTTTATCTCATGGTGCAAAGACTCATATTTACAACTCAACGTCTCTAAAACCAAAGAGATGTGTATTGACTTTCGTCGCAATCCTCCCAACACTGCTTCAACTTTGATTAACGGCACAGCGTTGGATGTGGTAAGCCAATACAAGTACTTGGGCACCATTTTAGATGATAAATTGAACTTTGACACCAATACAGACTATATATGTAAAAAGGCCAATCAGAGACTGTTTTTTTTTAAGAAAGTTGAAGGAGTTTAATGTTGACAGATCACTTCTGAAAACTTTTTATTCATCTTTTGTTGAGTCAATTTTAACTTTTGCTATGATCTGCTGGTTTGGCAATTTGAGTGTAATCAACAAAAACAGAAAATAATTGGCACTGACCTCAACAGCATTGGGTATGTGTATGAGGCCAGAGCCACACATCACTCACCCACTACACTTTGCCTCCTACCATCAGGAAGGAGGTATACCTCCCGAAAATGTGCCAGGTCTAACAGATACCTGAGATCATTTGTACCATCAGCTGTTGGGTTTCTCAACAAACTATAGGTCATCTTCCATCCCTGCCCATGTCACAGTACATTTTTTTACTTTTTATTTTTTATTTTTATATATATTGTACATGTGTATTTATGCTTTTATTTATTCATCATTTCATGTTTTTATGTGTTTTTGTGTGAATATGTATGTGTTGGCTACCTGTTGTGAACCAAATTGGGGGGACATTAAAGACATTTCAATTCATTTCAATTTAATTCAATTCAATTCAATTCAATTCATTTTCCATCCTAAAGCATCAGTCTGTTCCTCAGTCAGCAGTCACACAGCCTGACAAATGTTAGCACTATAAATAAACAGACATTAACAACAGTAATAGCAGACGCACATCCATCCCTGTGAGAGAGTACAGTAGACACAGCCCTAACTAACTCACCAGAAGTACCATAGTCTCTGGATGGACAGAGCTCTCACACAGCAGCGAGTCCCACAGCAGTCCTCATAGGAGCGACATCTGAAACAGGAACCACACAGTGAGACACATCAGCCACAGCACAAATACCAATAGCCTCAAAATACACACACCGTATATACACATATATATGTTTTGTGTTGTTGTATCTTTTGTTATTATTTTGATGTGAGGGGGACCCCTAGCGGCAGAAATGACATATTGTGTGTTCAAGGGATCACTTAAGTTGGCGGCTGTGGCTCAGAGGCAGAGTGGGTCATTCCTTAATCGGAAGGTTGTGGGTTCGATCCCCGGCTCCTGGTGCCACATGTTGAAGTATCCTTGAGCAAGATACCCAAATTCCTCCTGATGCCGTGTGTGAATGTGTATGAATGAGTTAGTTTCTGTTCGATGGACTTTGCCATCACTGAGTGAATGTGTGTGAAAGGGTGAATGTGGCACGTAGTGTAAAAGCGCTTTGAGTGGTCGGAAGACTAGAAAGGCGCTATACAAGTACAGGTCCATTTACTGCAATGAATTCTGAGGTCAACATCAATGTTTGCACCAACGACAAGCCATGTTGTGACATTTCACTCAGAACCACAAATGTGAACCTTGAGGAAAGGTCAGCGGATCAGTCATTAGGAGTCATCCTTACTTAAGTTTGTCCCATAAAGTAAATGTTGAGATATTTTACTGCATGATTGAAACCTGCTGTTGGTGCTAAATTAAAAATCAGAGGATCACCAAAGTCCAGAGGATTTACAAAATCACATGGCAATGTATCAAATACTTTTGTGATATTCCAGTCTGGACCAAAATGGTGCCATTGCCATGCCTAAAGCTATGCTGATGTGTAAAGGATAGACCGATATATCTGCAGGCTCTGTGGTTTGGGAATTTTGCAGGTTTTCTGTTGATTAAAGTTGCAGGTTTTGTTGACTGATGAAGTTGTGTTTCTGTACAATAATCGGTGAGGTCTGGTCCCCTTAAACACTCCAAACACAGCCATACTGTTAAATAATGAATCCTGAGCCCCGGCTAAATGACACGACTCATGCGGTCAGACGGACAAACTGCAGGTGTCTTCAAATGTTAAGGGACTGCTGGCGTCATTATCAGAAAACTGTGAAAGATGCTAAAAGAAAACATTATCCTGTCAAACTGTCACAAGCCTCGTGTTTTGTTTAACACTATTGACTCACTTCTTAATGCCCCACAGACTGCCTGTATGGAGGCGTCCCCTGCTGTGTGTGAAAACTTCCTTCACTTTTTTATTGATAGGGTCACTTCAATTAGGGCTCAAATCTCACCTTCAGCTTATGACCCCTCAATCTCTGTCCCCTGCTCTGCTGTCTTTGACCAGTTTGAGCCTGTGACTTTTTCCTTTTTACAGGAGGTTGTTGGTCATTTGAAGCCCTCAGGTTCTCTAAACGATGCTGTCCCCCCTCGACTATTTAAGGAGGAGTTCTCCACTGTAGGACCATCTGTTATTGCAGTCATAAATAGCAGTCTGACCTCAGGTGTGGTCCCTGAAAATTTTAAACATGCAGTAGTACAGCCTCTGCTTAAAAAACCTGCTCTAGATCCTGCAGTTCTTACTAATTTCAGGCCTATCTCCAAACTGCCTTTCCTTTCAAAAATCCTAGAGAAGATTGTGCACAGTCAATTAATGGCCTTTCTGGAAGAACATAATATCCTAGAGGTTCCAATCCGGTTTTAAAACCCTGCACAGCACTGAATCAGCTCTCTCAAGAGTTTTTAATGATATCTTTTTAGCTACTGACTCTGGTGACTGTGTTATCCTTATGCTTTTAGATTTAACTGCTGCATTTGACACAGTGGATCATGAAATATTGATCTCACGTTTGAAGCAGTGGGTGGGCATCAGGGGCATAGCACTGGAGTGGTTCAGGTCGTACTTGGCTGTTCGAACTTTCTGTGTCAGCCTAGGTGACTGTATCCTCCTCTGCTTTCTTGGTGGGGTCCCACAGGCTCAGTTCTTGGCCCTCTCCTTTTCTCTCTCTATTTGCTCCCACTTGGTTCCATACTTAGGAAGCACGGCTTTTCATTCCACTGTTATGCAGACGAGAGTCAGATTTATGTGCCTCTTAAAAAGAAAAATGAATACTCTGTCAGACTGCTACTTAAGTGTCTCGATGACATAAAGGCCTGGATGGCTCTGAACTTTTTAAATTTCAATGATAAAAAGACGGAAGTGATGGTTTTTGGTGGCACCACTGGGACCCCGCCTGTAGATCTGGGTTCCTTGGCCCAGTATATTAAACCTAGCATCACAAACCTAGGGGTTAAAGTGGACCCTGAGCTTAAGTTTGACAGTCAGATCAAGGCTGTTGTCAAATCAAGCTTTTTCCATTTGAGGCAGCTGGCCAAAATAAAGCCAATTCTATCAAGGCAGCACTTTGAGACGTTAATCCACGCCTTTGTTACCACTCGGCTGGATTACTGTAATGCACTGTATGTGGGGGTTAGTGGGTCCTCCATCGCCCGTCTCCAGATGGTACAGAATGCTGCTGCACGTCTTTTAACTGGCACACGTAAACATGAGGACATTTCCCCCATTTTAGCCTCACTCCACTGGCTGCCTATTCAATTTAGGATCCATTTAAAAATTATTTTATTTGCTTTGGTCTTGGAATGGTCTTGCCCCGCCCTACCTCTCTGAGCTTCTACACCCCTATATACCCGTCCGCTCTCTCAGGTCAGATGATCAGCTGCTCCTGAGTGTGCCTAAAACTAAGCGGAAGCTCAGAGGGGACCATGCCTTTGCTGTGTCTGCTCCTAAATTATGGAATGATCTGCCTCTGCTCGTTAAACAGGCCTCTTCTCTTCTCTGTGGCCTTTGACACCTAGTAAGATGTCGACTTTATTTACTTGATTTAATTTCTTATTTTGATTGCTTTTTATTGCGTGGCTATTATTTTTACTCATGTTTTATGTCTTGTCATTTTATTGTTGTATTTTATATGTAATTTTTGCGCCTCATGTGAGCTGTTATGTCTTTTATTTATTATGTCTTATTTATTCTCCTGTACAGCACTTTGGTCAACTTTGGTTGTTTTAAAGCGCTTTGAGTGGTCGGAAAACTAGAAAGGCGCTATACAAGTACAGGTCCATTTACCATTAAAGTGCTTCACATATAAAGTTGGATTGGATTGGATTGGATTGGATGCGTTTGCGTGTTGGTATGGCGTATCGTGGTTCGAGTGTGTATACCATCTTCTTAAAACTCCCGTTTTCCACGACACTGTACGGTCGTAGGTCCTTACATATGAAGACGGCCACAGACTCCATTATCTTCTGTGCGCGGGCAGAGTTTGGTGGCAGTTTGCAAAGGAAGGATCTGTCGAGTTGCGTCTGTTTTGAATCCACAGGTTTAGCCGCGGGTTGCTGCAGAGCATCTGCATGGTGTCGGCTTAAGTGGTTGCACAAATTTGTTGTGTTATTGCAGTATTTTAGTACTGCCTGGCACAGCTTACACACTACCTTACTTTGGTCTGTTTCCTGTGTTCCGGGTTTACACTGCTTTTTAAAGTTGAAGGCGCTGGTTTAACACTGCTGCTACCTGCTTCGGTTGCCATGTTGTTGTTGTTGTGTGGTCGAGTCCAGCCTCCGTCCGTACAACGCAAATCACACAAAGGTGTTGCTCACCGCGCCCCCACTGGCCAGGTGCTTGAATCGATTCAGATGATTTAATGAATCGATATTGAATTGGAAAAAAATGATTGCAATGCATTGATGAATCGATATTTTTACCCACCCCTACTGTCTATATGGCATTATATTGCAGGACAGAGAGCCTCACTACAGCACACTGACATTTCCTCCGAGATAACAAGCCTCGAAGCAGCAGACACAGGTGTATTGTAATGTTGCCATTCATCACATTTTCTGCTTCGTAAACAAAACTTTAAAAAGTTTGGTTTATAATGGCAGGCCCAGCAGCCTGCGAGCCAAATATTCAGAACAGAGGCCAACTGTGATTGATCAGTCTATAGAGAGCAGCAGGAAACCTGCATTAATACAGCTGAAATAATAACAAGGGCCATGCGTGTGTGTTTGTGTGTGTCCTGTGATAGATGACTGTGGATAGCCAGCATGACAGTGCATACCTCAGACTCCCAGTCCTGTCTGGCATTTTAACACCAGATGGGGGATGAACAGCCATTGTCCCTGGACTCCCGGGTCTGTAGTATTAAAGCCAGTACAGTATTTGCACAGTGCCACATAAGATACCAACCCCTGCTGTACTGTTTGCACGTATAAATATTCTTTGTACTGGACGTATGGCGGACAATTTAGAACACTCGGATTCTGTGGTTACCCAAGAGCCGGATCTAATAATTATGAGACACTTTTCTCGAAATGACGAGATCTTGGGCCTTTCTCAAAACAGAGAACATAAAGAACAGACTTGTGTTCTTGCAGAGAATATTCTTGCAAATTGTCCTTGGAAGAATGAACTCAAGTTCAGTTGCATGGAGAGAGCGGTTGATGGTTTGAGACAATGCTACTGCACACACCCTCTCCACGTTTAAGACCTTCCTCTTTGCAGGAGCTTATAGTTAGGGCTGGCTGAGGTCAGTCCTGAACCAGCCCTTAGTTATGCTGCTACAACCCTGCAGACTACCTTAAAACTGTCAAACCATCACAATATATTCTTATTTACTTTTTTCTTGAAGTGAAATAAAAGAGCTCTGGTTATTTCATTTTTTAATTTTGTACTCCTCTAGGTTTATTTCGTTTCCGTGGTAACTTGTTTTCATTACTTATTTCTTTATTTGGAATCAGTGTGAAACTGAACAAACACTACCTCTGGGATGCAAATCACTGCAAAGAAAGAATGGCTCTGAATGAATTATTGATTGAATGAGAATAGTGAGGCCACGTAGGCAGGCCTGATGCACCTGGACATTTTATTACCAGTGCTCTAAAATGTTCAAGTGTCAGCGTTTGACAGATGCACACTCAGCAGAGACACAGTCATTATTATCAAGAGGAAAATCTAAGTTTAAGGTTTTTCCATTGAAGTTTTTTTGTCTGTTCAGAGTGTTTCCTGAGGAGACATGAACATCAAGGCCTCAAATCCTCCATGCAAAGCTCTTAAATATGGCGGCAGGCAAACAAAACGCAGCACGGTGGAAAAGGCCCAAAAAGAGTCTAACCACGTAAATTACACTGAAGCCGTTTGGATAAATCTGTCTTGAGAACAGGCAGGGACCCTTCACTTTCATTTTTCACTGTATACAATTAGATACATGTACAATGCCTGAGTCATGTCAGATAGATTTTCATCTGCAGTGGTAGTTTAAAAGGTTATACAAACTCACTTGCCACTGGATGTGGCACTACAGCACCAGCATCTCAGACCAAAACAACGGGTGCAACGGCTGCCTCCACTGACAAAAGCAGTAATATTACTGAGCAGATAATCATAAAACCCACTTCAAAGTGGACAGAAACAAAATAAAACTCCTCCTTAATTCACCAAGAAGAGAAATATTTGTGAAAAGGGCTGCAATGACTGCAAGGTCAGCTAACGTTAATCCTCAGGGACAAATTTATGTCCACCAAAGTGCTTGTTGCCCCTGACAAGCTCAGATTGTTATTCTAAGTGTGTGACAACATTATAGAAAGGATCCCTACAAGAGAGAGCTTTTGTTTAACCACAAACAGCTGTAATATTGCTATCACTCAACACCAGACTCCATACAACAACAGTCCTTTTACCTCAGATATGTAAACAGGAAGTATAATGTTGGAATGGATTCAGTTAGGTACATTGTGAGCAACAAATTCAGCCCTATTTTTTTAAATTCTTTTTAGCGTTTATTGGTCTACCTTTTGGCCAATTAGCACCATTTAAAGGAAAGAGAAGGCAGCCTGATTCATAGAGTAGATTTAAGTCAGAGTGCAAAAAAAAGTTTGCTGAAAGTGGACTGTCCAACGTACGCCTCCACAGAGTCCATTCATTCCTGATTATGGACACCTT
Organism: Dicentrarchus labrax; assembly: GCF_905237075.1. Lineage (NCBI taxonomy): Eukaryota > Metazoa > Chordata > Actinopteri > Moronidae > Dicentrarchus > Dicentrarchus labrax. Next base: position 2,648,002 of record NW_026136709.1, read on the forward strand.
GAAGGGCATTATCCCACTTACACCGTGATCACTTGCCAAAGAAAAAAATGAAAGATGTGTATTTTTTTTGTTTTTTTTGTTTGTTTTTTACAAGCCATAACTCCTTCCCTGGTAAAAGCAAACTGATGATTCTCATCCTTTATTATTCTCCTATTTGCACTGTGTCTTGATCATTAGACTCACCATAACAAATGGCTTATCAATATTGTTGTTTGTTGTTGTTATTCTAAGTGTGTGACAACATTATGAAAAGGATCCCTGCAGAGATAGACCTTTAGTTTAACCAGAAGCAGCTGTAATATTGCTATCACTCAACACCAGACATCATAGACAAAAACTTTATTTTACATCTGCATATCATTGCAACTTCATTCAAAGTGGACGGAAACCAAATAAAACTCACCAAATGCTACTTCACAAAGTCATCAAACTATGTCTTTTAATTTTGTTTTGATGTGAGAGACCCCCTAGCAGCAGAAAATGACACACTCAGAGCTTCTACCATCCATCATTCAGCTGTTTGATCATTCTGGAGACTGCAGTTTGTGCTGCTGTGGAAATGTGTTGCTGAGAGGAAGTCAAATGCTAATTATTTTAATAATTATTTTAAAAGTTGCTCCAAGCTGTGGATACATTGATTGGAGCTATAAACTGTTTTGTTCTTGATGGTTATCATCATGCTATACTAAATTATATGTAAAGAGGTACTCCACCTTAAAACTAAACTGAACTATACGACCATACTGTGATCAAACACGTCATTGCTGCTGTTAGAATTGACATTATTACCAAATTTATGAAAATGGCTCAACACGCCCTCTATTGTTTGCCCTGTATGTTTTAAGACAAGAGCTAAGAAAGAGTCGACTCTACATCAGAACATTTCTATAAAAATAGTGTTAAGGGCCTCTAATCAGAGGAGGGCGGCCCACCTCCCCCAGCCTCCTCTTTGAGTGGGAGTCTGAACCCGCTGCGCTACAAACAGGTAGCTCACAGACATTTTTACAAACAGCCGTCAAAGAGCAGAGCTTTGACACTCACAAGATATTCTGTTCATTCCAACTTGGAAAAGTAGAAATGTCCCTGTCAAAACATCTGCTGAGTAGGCAAACCACATCAATGCTGGAGTGTCATTTAAGTGCTGTTTCCTTTTTGTTTTTGTTTTGTTCATACAGCAACACAGTATAACATCTGTGATCACTTATTATCAACACAGACATATAGACACTATGCACAACACTTCTCTTTTCCTCTTTGTCATTAACTTATTTGAACATGTTGTGGATGGTTAGCAGAAAAAGAAGCTGGACAGAGAAACACAAACTGAGGTCTGAGAGGACGAGGAGAAAGCAAGTGGAGGAGAAAGGAGGTTTGTCCCTCTCGGTTGTTTTTCATCACCAAGGTAATCTCTCTTCACTGATGCTCTGTGTCTCTCGCCCTCCTCCTAATCACCGCTGTAGCTGTGGCCAGCAGCTAGAAAGCAAACTAAATGGATGAGTGTTGGAAATGCCTGTCTGCATCAGTAAAACAAACGCTGCTTCCCAAAACGGTGAGTAGCAGAGCTAAAAGCCCCGGCAAGCAATTTAATCAAGCTGAATTGGATTTTGATTAGTGTGCGAGGGAGGCACATGTTGATGAACCCACTGAGATTCAACAGTGCACTCTGCAGCTCAACACAGAGTGTAGCTTCTGTCTGATATTCCAGCCGACACAGGAGCCAGGTTTCCATCCAAATGTAGCGCAAATTGTAACCCAATTTACAAAAAATTGGCAAAGCAAAATGTAAATGAGTGCACATTCCTATCCACTACTGTTGTGTGAATATTAGGAGCTGGTTCATGCACACTGTATAAACAGGTGGTGGAGCTAATTCTCCAGCCAGTGCCATTAAACCATTGCAGAAGAAGAGAATTCAATAAATAAAAACTCCAGTCAAAGCTCAAATGATCTACAGCCATGTGGAAAACCTGGTGGAAACATCACCTTTCTGTTTGCTTTGTGGATTGATGTAGGAAGGTTACAGTCTCCTCATTGGTCCACACACATTTGATTCACATTCAACTCTTCACTGGAAGCTTGAGTGATGTTTAAGTCATCCTCATCATTTATTCATTAAGTTGTTTCGATTTTCTTTTTCTCTATACACCAACTCACCACCTCAGCCAAGCTCAAAAACAGTTTTTTCCAATATTTCCAGTGTTTCTACTCAGGCTCTGATGCACAAATTGAAAATGTGCATAAAAACAGGTGGGTGGTTGTGTGTCACAGCTTATCAACCTCTAAGAAAATAAGAGTGTATGCTACCTGCACAGCATCAACAGCGGCCAATTTCAGCTTGAGAGAAAATGTGCAGTTATTCCAAACTGTATGACTGCATAAATCTACAGAGGCAGGAGCACAAAACAGAGGGTCTGCAGGAAAAAAGGAGAGCTCCTGCTAATGTTTGTTACACACAAACATCAGCTAATCCCCTCCAGACACGTATTAAGACATATAAACAGCGTGCTTGGGACAATAACGTGTGTCTGATATGGTAACAGCTTCTGACTGGAGGGGGCTTTAACTAACGTATCCTTCACTGCTTATGGCAAGAGAGAAAAAAACACTCTTCTCTTCTTCTGATTGAGAGTGAAATTTCCCTTGGAATGAGAGAGAACAGCAATTAAAAATATAAGAATATCTCAACTAATTATTAAAGCTGGAATAAATATCAATGAACTAGAAAAATGTAAGGATAATTAAACAACAATTGTAGTTTGGTGGTCTTGAGGTAAATGCTAGGCCTTTGAACCGGGAGGTGTAGACAGTGTCATTCAGTCAGCAGTACCAAAAACTAATAGTTTTTCTTCAACACATTCAGACATTTTCAGCACTTCTTGCTGTGAGGTCCTATTGAAACATTGTATGGATGAAGGAGTAAAAAAAACCTGCCATAACGCACGTCATCTAGAAAGTCTGGTTCTGGCACTGTGTCTCAGTCTGTGCTTTGTCAGGCTCTACTGTATGTAGCGGTCATAATTATGGACATTCAAGATTTTTGTGCACAGTTTCAAGTTAATTGGTTTAAAGTAGTATGAGTGGAACACTGTGATACTTACATGAAGTAGATGGGGTATCCGCCTTCAAAATACCAGCAGTACTTTTTGGCTTCAACACACTGTAAAAGAGAGAAGACACATTAAGGTTAAAAAAAAGTGACACTATATACTAAGTGGCAACCTCCATGGTTGACAACTGAAGCACACACGGAAGTGCCAAGGTGACCTAGGTTCCAAAAAGGGTGGAACAGGAAGGGTCAGTTAAGGACTTTGATTGAAAGCTGACATCACAGGTGATGTGATGATTGGTTTGAACTTCCCTGATAACTGTCATATTCCCAGTGGAAGAGAACAGGCCAGCCAGGATGTTGTCTGTAGACTTGGAGCAGCTGCTACCACAGTTGGAAGGGTTAACAAATAAAATATACCTCAGAGACTCCTGCCTAATTCTGGAGCATTAATTGCTTCACTCACATCCTGTCAGTGAGCCCTGCACTCTTGTGGGAGGGTGCACAACACCTAATGCTTACAAACTTAAATGCCTAAAATATTTCGAGGTGCAACTTCTATCATATAGAGAATCATTCTCTTGGCCTGATTTGATACCAATCTATAGTGACATGCAGAGCAGTATACCCAGCTAGGATCCCCCTGCATCCTTTGTGTCTGAACCCTTCTTTTTCCATCACTGGCTTCAGTTCAGAATGCACAGAGCACTGACACTGGCTGGCTGGAGAGCGCCTTTAATTAACTGTCTTTGAAATGATCTCCTGTGAATATACAGCCTGCTTTGTAGTGCCATACAGAGGATTTTCAGCTTTATTATAACCTGCAACGAAGCAGCATGGGACAGGCTGAGGGTGCTGAGAAGAAGGAGAGAAAGAAGGTGAGATATGAGAGAAAAGGAGCTGGGGGGAAGGAGAGCGTGCTAGATGAAGGGAATCATACTGCAGAGACATTTCTTGCCTTAGGGTGGCAGGCAGAATACACAGCATCACTTTCTATTAAAGTGGGACATCTTCTCGGAGATAAGTCCGACTGGAGTCTCAGTCAAATGAAAACGTGCAGTTTTTCGATATGCTTATGAAATTGATGTGACATTCACTCGTACCACATTGTTATGCTCTGAACTCTATTAACGCCTGGCGATGATAAAAAGAAAAGCACTCTGGAAATTAGAGCGGCACAGTGAAGTGGTAGCAGTTTTAGACGTTTCATCTGCAGGTAAAGCATCCTCTCCCTCAGTCAGTGCCCCCCACTCGTCTGAAAAGTCATCACACAAGACACATTTTACTATTGTGGTGTCTGTTGGGGTTGGATTTACATACTGTAGCTGTGTGCTGTAATTTCTTTCAGTCATATCAGATATTCCTCGCCTTGCTTAGGCAGTGCATCTGAACCCAGCAAGGACCGTATGGAGAGCAGGATGTCAGCTTCATCTTAATTCACTCCTACATTGAAAGGCTGATTGGCTGTGTCTGTCTGATCTGTCGCTCCAGACTGAAATACCTCAACGATTGCAATGAAATTTGGTTCAGACATTGAAGGTTAACAGAGGAGGAATCCTAATAGCTTTATATCCCATGACTTGTCCTCTAGCGCCACCTGCAGGCCAAACTTTCCCTTATCCTATGAAATATCTTAATATCTACTACAGCAGATTCAATTCAATTAAATTTTATTTATATAGCGCCAATTCATAACAGAAGTTATCTCTATTTTCAAATAGAGCAGGTCTAGACCGAACTCTTTAACATTATTTACAGAGACCCAACAGTACCACCATGAGCAAGACCTTGGAGACAAGGGCAAGGAAAAACTGCCTGTTAAAAGGCAGAAACCTAGGACAGATCCTTCAGCTCTAGGTGGGTGGTCGTCTGTCTCGACCAGCTGGGGAGAGAGAGAGAGACAGACAGACAGACAGACAGACAGACAGAGGTGCAAGCAGATGGACTTGCATAAAATGTGGTTAAGACATTCATTGTTCCCAGATGATGAATCTTATGATACTTTTACTGACATTACATTTGTCAATTTCAATTAGGTTCAGACATTCAACTCCCCCTCAAGATAAACTGTAATCAATTTGGTGATACTTTCACTATAATTTGTTAAAAACTTTGGTTTATGACCAAAATCAGTCTCAGCTGTATTTAGTTTTCAGTGTTAAAGCAAGTGTAAACGTTAGCTTTAATGCTCAATCCTGATTTATTGCTCAGATCTGATTTTTTTTCTTATTTGGCTGTTCATAGTATTTTTTGATTGTGGCCCATATCAGATTCCAGTGTGAACAGGTCACATGATGAATGTCAATCTATGCTGAATTCTGATATAACTATTCATACTGAGGTCACACTGATGAGAAAGGTTTCCACTTTCGTATGTGGTCTACATCACATACAGGTCGGATTTTTTGCACTTATCTTTTTTCAGGAGTGTATGGCCTAATGTGGGCAGTTACACCCACCTCCCTTCCATACCACCATTTGGTTTTTTTTAAATCAAAGAAAAGTGAATTATTATTCAAGATAATTATTTGCTGTAATTTCTGAAAAAGAGGCACTCTTGTGGTTGTACATGTCTGACAGAATGTTTGAGGTCATTTAGAAACCATGTCTCCATTACATCGTCCATCCACCACAGGGCACTGACAAGTCGATCTTTACACTGTAAAATGTGCCGCTCAGAACAAACGCTAAATATAAGGGAAATAATAATTGATAGTATTTATTGTACCAGAGGGACATATTCCACACAGAAACGTACAGATACATTTAAACACAACATTTCAATGCCCAAATATTAATATTGGCCTTTAAATCCAGGATCTGTCAAGCGTTTGATACATTCATAAAAGTACCTGATAGCGCCTCCAGTTTTCGCAGTCTCATCCCAGCTCAATTCAGGATGAGAACTCTGAACCTGAATATATAAAATCTAGCATCTCTGGGTCGTCTTCGGCAGAAAACAGAACATTAGTGGTTAAATTGTATCAGTGTGGTGTGATATGATGGTTTACAGAGAACTACCAATGACACAAAGTGCAGCCCAGGGTCCGTATTTATCAAAGAATTACACAATTTAGTCTTATGACAGCCCAGACTGAGACTCTTTGCTGAGCTTGAGCAGTAACACACATTTATCAAGCCGCTTCCTCCGACTGCACTTACAGCGAAGCGTAGGAGTAATCTTTAAGAGCCATTGTCTGCCTGTTTATGTTTATTCTACTACTATCCTACTTATTGGTTTACTATTATTATTGGCAACAAAAATGAATCTTATTTAAGTTTTTGTTTTATTATTTGTGTGAAATCTTAAATCTAAAAATCTCCACTAGCTATTTACATGTGGATTTAAAAACCATCTAATTAATAATATATAAATAGGTATAAAATAATTAGGAACTGGCTTTAATGAAAAATATAAATTTAACTGGAACAGTAAGATTCTGCTGCTGGTAGCGGACGGAACGGAAACACGTACTGCGTAATGAGGAGACTTTAATGACGATGTGCAGACAATGCAGATGCATGGAACATGATTGTACACAAAACCAATATCAGCTTTATTCTTCCTGTTTGAGCCCCTAATCATTTTTAAAATGGTTAAAAGTGGTGCAAAAATATTACACAGTAACTGCTGCAGCTAACATATTATTCATCATCACGCTTACAAGTAGGATTAGAAGTTGAGGATTTCTACTTTTATCTTTGTCTAATTTTTCCTTTCAGCAGTTTGATAAATACAGGCCCAGAAACAGTATCCAACCAGAGCTCTGTGATCTGTGTGGAGAGCGGAGCTGCAGGGTGCCATGCCAGGTCGAGCGGTTTTGGTGGCTCACAACATGGCAACACAATAGGTTATTTGTCAGGCTGCTGGTGGAGGATGGGGCCATACTGTGACACTTGTGCTGAGAGGAAATGGCAAGAACTCACGCACATGGAGAGAGAGACAGAGGGTGCTTTTCATTATGCTAACATGGCTCCTCGCTCGCTTCCTTTCCTCGTGTCTTAGCTCGTCTTCTGAGCGAGGACGTCAGAGGAGGTGCGATGAAGAGACACCAGGACGGAGGAGCCGAAGCGTTTGTGCTAGGCTTGTCTATGTGCCAGCTACATCCGTTGTTAGCTGGCCAATAAGCCAACATTTTGCCCTAAGCTTCTCCAGAAACCTCAAGGTGCATTTAAAGTACCAATGAACAGAACGTACCGAGGTGGTTTTCTCTCGAGGGTTTGACTCCTGGCACCACCGGGATGAGTCAGCTAATGTTAGCTGCACAGTTAGCCTAGCTTACGGTAGTTAACATTACACAGTTAGTGGCAGTTTGATATTTTTAGCAACAAGTCCATCTGGAAACTACATTAATAAAATATAAATCACATCTGTACCGTTGTCGTCAAACTGTCCTCCGTCTGCTGAGGGTCTGCTGGGCCCGGTTCTGTTGCATGCTAACAGCAGCTACATTAGCAGTTAGTGTTGAGGCACAGCAGCCGGAGGAAGTGAGGGGGAAAACCAGAATATATTTTCTCCATAAAATATGGTGTAGTTTGACCACAATCACTGATGTTGTACAGTAAACAGCGAGGCACGGTGCCCAAAAACACTCCCAATGCTGCTGTTGCTAGCTAAGTAAAGAATCTTAGCTCTGTGTTGCTAAACGTTTGATTGATTGATGGGTGGAATATTAGTGGAAACTGGTTGGTTTATCCTTACATAAGCACACATCACATTGTGTTTTACAGGAATAAAGTGATTGAATTCTGATTTAAAAAAATACCAAGAATATTAGATAGAAAATGGTTTTTTTTGTATTTTGTTTTGCCATGTATTGTTAAATTGGGGTAGCCTACAACATGACCAGGGACGTGATCTAAAAATGGTTCTAAAAGAATTCTTCACTCGACTAAAAGGGATTGAAAGATCCACCACAATGGTGGAGGGGGAACAATTTCTGGGTCACAGGAGGACAGAGGATGCAAGGAAGCATAAGTTAGTGCAATGAAAAGCACCCTGAGAGAAAGATGGCAGGGAGATGTTGTAGAAAGTAGGGCCCCTGCTGCTGCTGCAGAGGAAAGCATCCCGCCCCCTCGCACTGAGACAATGTGCATCCACTCTATCTGTCCAGACTGCTATCACTGTGGTTACTGGTGGGAAATCTTATCCACACAGGAAGTGCGTAATCCAATCTTCACAGAGTTAGATAAACTGTCTTCTGAGGAGCAGTGAGCCAATCCACTTGATCTTTTGTCTCTCCTCTCATCTCTCTTATACATTTTGATATTGAGCAGCTGGGTTGATGGAGTACAAAGTTTGGTTAAAAACAAAGTGAACAGCTGACCAGGGAGTGAGAGTAAAGGTAACTGGCTCTTCAAAATGATGGGGTCATCCTCATGGAAGCATGTATGAGTTCTACACTGCAATCTGATTCCAAAGCATCCAATCAAATAGGAGCGGTGCAGAGGAAAGCTCATGGAGTGCAACAAGAGTATGCTAGCAGCTGTGACTTTTACAATGCTAGCATGCTAAGCTATAATGCTTAGAATGTCCATCTCAGTTTAGCGTATTAGCATGCATTGAATTATTATCGAGTACTTGATTAGATGGAAATAAACATAAGAACAGGATCTGAAATGAACACAAAATGTGGGCGGGGCCAGAGTTAAGGTAATTCAATAACTGGGTGGGTAAAAAGGCCGTGGCTGCTTTACTTTTATGTAGTAAGGACAGGTGAGCTATCTGGGTGCTCCAGGTTTGCTTTTTCATCTGCAGTCACCTTAGCCCGTAGGCATATAGCTAAATAGTTCATTTCTTTGGTACTTTGCAGACCTCAATTCACAGCTCTTTCCTCAAATATTTCCTCCACTCTTGTGGTTGTTGTCTCTGTGATGGTAGCGTGTACTGCGGCACGACAATCAGCTCACAGAAGTGCCCTCTTTCCACACACTTCAACGTAAGATTATCTCCAGTCACCATTTTTGATATGAACAACCTAATATTCAGCCCTGGGAGCGTAACACCCCGTTCACACAGGCCGCCTGAGCAGCGTGTGACTGCTACATCTGGCATGCTCATGGTGTTCACTGCCAGCCCTATGTTTCCCTGTACACTTTACCCTGTATAATGTCCATGAAAAAGAATTTACAATGCCATATAGTTTACACATAAATGCGAAGAGAGGTAACCAGAAAGTAAAAAGGTAATAATAGGCGAGTCCTCCACTCTCTAGTGAAGCGTCGCTGCAGACACAGCTGACATGCTCTAATCTATAGATCTATCTATTTCTATCGCTGAAATAAAAATCAAGACGTTCCACCATGCACTAGCTGTAAGTATAGTGCTTGCTAACACTGCTAACATTAGCAAATGAGGTGATGAGAGATTGTAGTCTACACTCGACAGTGTCCAAAAGAGGACATTATGACCTGATGGTGGTGCTAAAGCAAATATCAGAGGGCGGTGACCCTGATGCCATGAATATTTTCATCTTTTTCAACCATGAATGTAATACTAATAATACTAGCTCTTAAATAAGCACAAGTGCAATGGCTTGAAACTTCATGCGAGCACCATCCATTCACTGTGTGTGCCTTCCTCGCTGCATCAATGTGTCCACTTTTTCTGGCTGCAGTCGAATGCTGCCGCTGGCCTCAGCGCTACACTGCAGCAGATCATACGAGCAGCCCGGGCTCTGATACCACTGATCCTCCCTCTCAATCCTCCTCACAATATTCAGACCAACATTAGCCTTTATATGACTCAGTTAACAGTGGCATGGCACTCTGGCATGATGGACGCAAGATAAATGAGGACTATTTGATTGGCATAGCATGTACAGTTCATGCAAAGCTTGTATATCAAATAAAAATGATATTTCTGGGATAGAAATGGAATAATGGCTATAATAACAAAGCTATCGGTTCACAATCATTGACTTTGTTGCTATCAATCTATGTTAGTTTGGACCTAATTGTTATCCAGTCCCCAGCGCTCTGCCAGCAATGGTCGCAGTCCAGCTCTGTTCATTGTCTTTCTCTAATTAGAGCTCAGTGAAAGCGCTGACAGCGGAGGAAAATGTCCCTCTGTGCTCCCGCAGGACAAAAATGACCGTTACGCAACCGGAGAATGTGTTTTCCTGCTTTAAAAGCAGCTCAGATGGGTTTTGGCTAGAGGACATTGGAGGGGATGAATAGTTCAAAAGGTTCCACGCTGCACATTAAAGCTTTAGAGGCTGGAGTGTGAGTGTGAGTGTGTGTGCTGATCAGGATGTGTTTAGCCTTTGAAGCTGCAGGATGCAGTAGATGAGCTAGTGAAAGACGGGTCAATAAAGGAGCTCCCTGTGAAAAGTCAGACATCGCTGAGCACACCTTCACTCCAATGCAGGGCCATCACACTCCTTTACATTTCTCTAGCTCTCAGTGTGTTAAAAAAAACTTTTCTAATGGGACATCATGATCATAGTGCACACACAGCATCTCATCCACCTCTCCTTCCTGTCTTATTGATATTTGCTGACCGCACAGACGCCTGTGCCATTAGCAAGCAGCAACAGGCCAACAAGCATCATTTAATTGTCACAGTGGTTGGTTCGACGTGGAGACAGCAGTTAAGAGGAAACGGAGCCGGAGGGAGCATGTGCACTTTTGTTAATCTACTGGTCTGCCTGTATGCATTAGTGGGCAGTTGTTACTATCTACCGTTAGAATGGCAGGTTTTATTTCCCTAATATTGATCTAATCTAATTACAATCTATCTATCTCTGAGGTATGTAAAATGTAAATTTGGTTGTTTCTCCATGAGAATGGACAAATAATCTTTTTCATAAAAAAACACTGTATCTCAAACTTTTTACACCACGTGGCACCTCAGACAATCTCAGGCTCTCCAGGCACCCCCATTATGACCGCGATAAAATACAGCAGCGTAGACTGACCCTGTCCAGCTGCAGTTCACACAGGAGGCAGCTTTATTCCTGATAAGATTATTTATTGTTGACTGATGTTGAATCCTGAACAGAACCGGTTCAAGAACCAGAGCTAAGTTAGTGGAAAAGGGGTCCTCCTGGTGCTCACTTCTCTCCCCAACAGTTCCTGTTTGGGGCCATCATTGTAGTGTTTCTGAACCATACATTTTATCTCATACTCTCATACCATCTTACCATCACTTTTTAGCTTGTAACTAATCGTACTGTTTGTATGCAATTCTACATGCATGAACCTGGCAAGATACCAGGCTGATATTAAAACAAAATATAAAACTAATTTTGTAGTACTTTGATAGTATTATATGTTTTTATATATTTCAGAGATACCTCTGCGTACCCCTAGTGGGAGCTCGTACCAACACCATCACAAACGGCAATTCATTCATTCATTCAGTTGGCGGAGAGATAGAATCACCAACCTGCTCTACCTTCTGAGCCACAGCCGCTCTACACAAACCATAGTTTAAAACCAGTGCTATAGAGTAATTCCAGTTATAGGCTGAAGTAAAAAAGTGCCATTACCCAGTGGCACCTGACCCAGCCCATCCTCAACAGAAAAACAGCCATATGGATAGTAACTGTTGGTGGCTATGAATCGCTTCCTCTGTAGATAAAAACAGCTCATTCTAAGGTAACAAAAATGTTCAGGTGATTATACACTAATGAAAACATACCTATGAATATTATATTCAATTTCTGCTAATAGATCCTCCTAAATGTTACACACTGAAACAAGTAGTTTTGGTGCCCTCACCTAACCCAACTGTGACCATTTCACAACATTAACACAGTGTTTAACTTACACAACATACTTAAGGTCCGGTACGCCTGTTACTGGTACTCCAGTCATTCATGTTGTTTTGAGAGTCAATGGCAGTCGACCTGTTCTGTCATTGAAGTATGAGGATGTGCTTGACTGTAATGGAAGATCATTTACTTTTAAATTGGTTTTACAAAGCTTTGCCAAGAAATTTGACCAGGATCCTCTTACATGCTTAACTATTGTCATCAAAATGATACAGGTTACAACTGAAAAAACAACTACATTTAGTCAAGTTTTGAAAAAGTGTCTCATCTTTTCACCTGCAAATCACCAAAACCACATATACTGCGCTGTTGTAATCTGCTTCAACAATGAACTTATGATAATATGAGCAAAATCCACAACACTGACTAAAGCCCCTATGAAAGATTTGAAATGCCGACTGTCATGTGATGTCATACAGAGGTGCAAGGACCTTTTCCTCTTTTTAGATGAGACACATCATCTATGCCAAAATGATAAACTGTCCAATCACAGCCTAGGGGTGAAACATTGGTCAGAGCCAAGTATCACTAACTCAAGCTGATTGCAGCCACGGTTTGTTTTTATTTAGCCATTTGAAATCTTCCATAAGCACAGCCTGTAAGTGCCTGCAGTCAGCCGCTATCAGCCTGTACATCTCTCGCTAGCTCAGTACGGGATAATAAATGATGCACTTCATCTGATTACAATACAAGGAAACCTTAATTCAACGTTTTTTTGATTGTTAAAATCATCAGATGCAATGGGTTTAGTCACTCCACTGTATTCTCACATCTCCTCTGTTGAGGTCAGACAAAAGTGCTATGTTACTGTTATTTTTCCCAGAGCCTGTGTCAGAACCACTTTCGCACTAGTGCTTCACACATTCATCTAAACAGCCTTCATCTGCCGGAGGGGCCGATTGCCAACTGTGATCAGCCCAAACATCTCTGTTGAAAGTTTGAGTCTGCACCACAGTAAGGGCAGTGCTAGCTAGACAGTGCAATAAATCAGCTGTCTATAGAGAGCCTGTCATCACTCCCAGCTAGCTGCCATTCCACTAGGTGCTATAACTGTGTTTAATCTCTTACTGAGTGTTTCTTTTATCAGTCTATGAGAGGTGACTATTAGTACAATGTTGTCAACATTCAAAATTACAGCCCATTAAGTTACAGGCCATATATCCAGCCTTTTCTATCCAAACTTAAGATGTAATCTCTGCTGTCTAAAAACCATCTACAGCACTGGTTCTCAAACTATGGTATGTGTGCCATAGGTGGAACACGAGCTGCCTTTAGTGGTCTGCGGAGCACTCTCTGAAATATTGCTTTAAAATTATAAAATAAAAAATAAAAATTTAAAGACGTACAATACAGTCAAAATACAAAATATTGAATGAAAATGCTTAAACTATGAGATCACTGAAATGTAATTGAAAATAAGTTTTGTTATGCAAAATTTTGTTTCAACACCAGCCTGTTATGTAGTCACAGTCATGCACGTAGTGCGCACATACATAAATACATTATTAGTTATGAGCTAAAAAGGAACTGACCTCCCTGTCCATTCTCACAGCTCCACACTGGCCTCAGTTTGCCTCAGATGGTAATGTTCAATGTGGAACAGTGTTGAGGTTGTGGGAAATGGTGTTTGTTAGATGCCATTAAAACAGAAATACTAAATAAACAATGATAATACATAACTTTTTACATATACATTTTACATAAGTTTCACCCTCCTCTAGAAAAATGCAGTGAACACGTTTTAAAGCTGAAACTGACCCCATGATTGATGTAAATTAGCTGGATAGTCCAAAGACTGAGACCGAGTCCAAATGAGAGAGACAGAATGCTTTTGCCATTGCCAATGAGAAGAGTTCTGGCAGCCAGGCATATGATTGCAAGTGACATTGACTGGCCAGCGGCCAATGTCAATTCCCGCTCTACTTGGATTTTGTATTAAACTAATACCCATTTTCTGAACAAGCAGGTTTCTCTGGTGAAAAAAAGAAAAAAACATATATTGTTGGAGTCAGCTGAGACCAATGACCAAGTCCAAGACAAGTCTCGAGTCCGGACTTGAGTCTTACAGCACTGTCTTAGTAAAGATTACTCAACAGTTATTGGAGCAGAGAGCAAAAGGGGCGGGACGTAGGAAGGGACAATTGTCATAATTTGATTTGTGGATGTGATTTTGAACACTAAAATAAGGAAGTCTTTTTCCTTCACTATATTCCCTTTGAAGACAATCAAATCACGTAATAGCAACATTAGAATATTATGACGCAGGCTATTTGTTGTTATTTCATTTCAAAGCCACAGAAGAGGAGACAAACAGCAGAGAACAAACCTTGATCATAGAGCTGCGCGACAATGCAATCATATTCTAATTATAGGCACAGTAACCACATCCTTGCAAGCCTGGAAATGGACTGTTTATCAACCGGATGACTGCACACAACCAGCCTGCTCTAGCACGAGGAGGGATATGGTGGCCCGAACGGGAGAGATGGAGCAGAGGCTTTTAGCCCGTACTGTCCTGAGAAGGCAGTCGGGTAAAGTAGCTACTTTAATCACCTCCATGAGCTACTTTTAGTGGCTAAAATGTCTTGTTAAACTCTGTTTTAAGTTTGTGACAACAGACCTGTAACACTGTTCAGTAGCCAGTCTCAGATTTTACACACTGTCACCAGCACATGAAGGCAACACAGTAGTCACAGAACTAACATGATTAGCAAAGAAACCCTAAGGATACATACCTAAATGTTTTCTTTTTTCAATTGATTTTAATTGACTCACAAACTTACTGTCTTATAGGCTTTTCACCTGCATGAGATTTTAAGCCAGTTTCAATTGTCTCAATTTACTCACTGCCTTAAAGGACCAGTGTGTAGGATTTAGTGGCATCTAGCGGTGTGTATAGGAACTACGGTGGCTCAAAACTAGCACAGAACGCAAAAGGCCCTATCTAAACAGTGGGAACTGCACAAATCACATAGAATCTGATCTTTTCAGATGTGCTCCAAATCAGATACAGGTCAGATTTTTTGTATGTGAATTTTATGTCACTCTAGATCTACTTTCATCATGCGGGTCACTTTAGGACTGTGACCTGTTCACATTGGAATATTATGTGGGCCACATTTAAAAAACAATGTGAAGAGACAAGCAAAACTAGTCAAGTTGCAGATTCACATTATTAATGCAAACAATAAAACTAAAAAATTATTATGCATTATTATAGATTAAGCTAACAAGTAGTATAAAGCAATCAAAATTAGCTCCATCTTCACTAGCTGCAACATTCAACAATTATAGCAAATATAGCCATCCATACATTAGTGGTATGTTAAAAAGTAACTTCAGGTTCAGGTAACGGAGTTGGTATCGGGAAGGAAAAAATGGCATCGGAACATAATTTATTGTATCACAACTGAATACAAAATAATAGCGTTAAACTGGAAAATGCTGAATATCTGATCCCTATACCATATACTGGGATGCAGAACCGTAATAACCATTAAAAGTGGGCTGGCAGATCTTACAGTAATATCCCTAAACCAGTCTTTTAGTGTTGAAGAAGACAACAGTGTTTGTCAGTTACCCTGAAAGGCCTGAGAAATAGCTCCTGCTGCCCTACTACAGTACATAGTTCAGCTGTGTGGGATTTATGTAACTTGAGATATTTCAAATCGTTTCAGAATCATCCTGCCAACTCAAATAAGCTTCTAAAATGAATCCAACATCTGTCTAAAATTAGGTTTTACACAATACATAGAAACAGTTTCTTAAGCTTCTGGCACACTGTTCAAATGGATTCAGATTCATTCTTTTTTTTTGTGTTCTTTTTAGAAAAATGAATTTCAAATGTACAAAATTCTTCCGACAAAGTCTAAAGTGTCCTTGGCAACACAGACTTCTTTCCATTCTGCCACAGGCTGATTTCATGACTTGAAAAGACCATCATTTTCCAGTTGGTAATTATGAGCAGTAAATAATATGTTCCTGAAACCACATGGATGTCCGACGTCAGCCATAGTCCATGATTAGAGGTAACAGTACCCTGATTTTGAACATGCACTCCATTTATGTAATTACCATAATTGATCAAATACCGTAACAAAATTGGTAGTGCACTCTTGATGAAAAATGATACATACACTACGTAACACTGTACAGCCTGATTCACACTCGTACAGGCAGCAACTAATGGATGTAGACACACCGTTAATCATTTGTTTGCATATCAATACTTCTCATTAGACTTGTCAATGAACAGAACAACAAAGACAAAGCATCATTTTACCACTTCTCTAACAGTATCAGTAATTCATCACATGTACTTCAAGTGCCCATACTCTCACTGCACTGTTTATATAAATGGCCCCTTCCTAAGTCCCGCCCCTTTTTGCTCTGTACTCCAATAACAGTTAAGTAAGGCAAATCTTGGTCACGTTCTCCTTTCCTTTTCTCAGATATGCTATGTGCTAGGCTAAAAAGTAAAAGTGACATAGTCACATGTTGAAAGGACCAGTCACCAGCCACTGCGCTGCAAATTGGCTAGCTTGTGAGCATCAAGATTCTACATGACGCTTAGAAGTTGCATACTGGACGAGGATCGACTTCCAGACTATTTGGGATGTCACAAATCCTGCTGGTAGTCTCCGCCCCTTAAAATCTGATTTTCAGTGAGCACAGAGAAAGTTTCAACTTTCAGCAGATGAATGTGAAAACATCCTTCTAGAGTCAAACTCACAGACAGCATTTAAACATCAAACTGTAGAAACAAGAGGAAACACTGGTTTCTGACTGGAGGGGGGCTTTAAAGGTGCCCCGTGGAGTTTTGGACCTTTAGGTGCAATATGGATCTGGGTTCACTTTTTCTTTAATCATAAACATGGATGTAAGCTTTGCAATTGTTTTAGTGGGGAAGTGACAAAATGCACTCTACACATTTATTAGCTCAGGGATACACACAATGTGTTTTGGTGAGACACTACGCTGACCGTAACCATGACTTTTGTGTGTTTACAAGAAAACCTCACAGGGAACCTTCAGTCTGTGTGGGGCGTGTTCATATACAGAGATTTAACAGATTTAACCAATTTATCCCCGGGATCAATACAGTATTTCTGATCCTGAGGCTTTGAGCATCCATCAGGCTCCTGCTCCTGTCTGGCTGGAACCCATGTCACTGACCCTCATACCACTGGTACAGTTAAGCTGTCAGTGAATGAGGAAACCATCACTCCTCTTAAGTGAGTACATGATTTTACTGTACTGTATTTACTGGATCACTACGTACAACAATCACAACAACTCGTATTATCCTGAAAATGAGACTGGACACTGGAATGTACACTGTCCACAGGACTTGGTATGAACTTTGCTTAAAAACAATGTTAGCTAAGCAAACCAGACTTCAAAAATGTTTGCGAGTGCTTCAGTGGCCAAAAGTGACCGAAAATCAACACTGTGGTTTCAAGGTCCAAAACAACAGGCATAAGATCATCAGCAGTCTCAAGCCAAACGTACAGGTTGTCAGAACCACTTATCAAAGTGAACACAGCAGCACTACTACACGGTTTAAGCAAGGGCTCGATTCCCTCCAGGCTGCCTGCTCGCATTCAAAATGGATGTGCTCACTAAGTCAGCCGAATGAAATAAAATAATAATGATGAGAGTTAATAATACATGAATAGACATGAGTGTCAGAGGTACTGGACTGGCAGGAAGAGTGGGGATCGTGACCACATGGATTCATTGTGCTACCTTCAGAGCCCTGTAATATAAAAGTCATGCCCCCATTCACCTTAAATGATCCTGAAATCCCCAAAGACAAGACAAGAGTGCAAGAGGAGCACTTTGGTGGCACCAAACTAGCTTCACAAAGAGTATAAATGTAGCACGGTGTAAAAAATCCTATTCAGCTCCTGCTTACCACGTAGAGTGTGCGTGTACGTGCGTGTATGTGTGTGTTACAGGCCCAATAACCTAGTGAGCAGTTATGGGGGTCGGGAACAAGGACAAAGGATGAAAGCATCTCAGGTAGCTGGGCAGGTATAGGTGCACAGAGCATCTCCCAGCAGACCATTTAATGTAGTTTTATGGCCAAAGAAGGACTGCTGTAGTCTACACTAATCTTTCCAGTGGTCATATTCACCACCAGTAATCACCTCTTTTTGATTTTTCTTTTCTGCTCTCACGTTCTTTAAATCACAATCCGGAGATGTTTGTGGGGAACGGCGCCCACCAGTCTAAAAGTTAAGATTTTATTGATATTAAGTGTTTCTTGGTTGGTCACTTGTGTGCCGAAGTTAGCGGAAGATGCCATATATGGTGTGAAGATGCCAAGTTGCCCTCTACGGTGTGTGTAATTTTGGCGTTAAGCGAAGGGATGCTGAATTGCGTTAGTTTTGAATTGACTTTGGCGAACAACGCTCTCAAAACAATAGCGAGCGTGCCGCTCCCGCATCGGAGGTACATCACAGGCAGCCAGCTGGCAGAGCCATGAGCCCGCAACAAAACCACGTATTGTCTCGACATCATAAAACCCTCAAAGGGCGACGCTGTCCTGTTAGCCAGAGAGCTTGTGCCTTATAACATCATGACAACAATGGCAGACGCCGCTCACCTCTAGAAAAAGCCAGAATGTCAGGGCGACATCGGCCAGTGGGTTCCTCATATCTCCGCCGGTAGGAGCCGAGCTCCGCTTCTGCTCAGAGGGAGAAAGAACGAGGAGGAGACGCTCCTTTATCACTATGTCGCTCTCATCCCGCTACCGGAGACACCCAGAGTCCAGACCCAGCCGGTCCGACACGGAGTCCCGCTTCGGGTGACAGGACGGATGAAGGCAGCCCTGGGTGACGGTCAGACGGTCCACAGACGGAGATTAATGGCATGCTGGGAAGCTGCATTACCCTGTGATGTTGTTGCTTATTCCACGCCCCTTTCCCTCCCCCACCCCCGCCCTGTACGCACGTACGCACGCACGCACGCACGCACACTCACACAAACACAGATTTGTTATTATACTCAAGAGTGATTTCTATTGGTTTCATTCGTGGTCTAGTAAAACTGAAAATGCTACAAAGCCCGCATAAAAAATATATACACAGTCCAAGGTCCAGTGTGTAACAGTGAGGAGGATCTACTGGCAGAAATGGAATATAATATTCATAGCTATGTTTTCATTAGTGTATAATCACCTGGATATAAGAATTGTTGGGTTTTCGTTACCTTAGACTGAGCTGTTTTAATCTGGCTGACATGGCGGAGTCCGCCATGTTTCTACAGTAGTCTACAATGATGATAGCATATCATATTTTTTCATTTCAATTCCACTCCCCAGTATAAAAAAGATACTTTGTGGTATTCTAAGAGGAAAGTTGTACTGTCCTCTTAGGCTTGAAGTTGAGGCGGTGCACTACAGAATAAACTGGGAGTAATAGTCATTGCATTAATATGTAATATTTAACTGCCATTTAATAATTAGACCACATATACACAAATAATTTCTAAAGTAAAAAAGTATAAAGTAGTCTAACAGCTTTTATATCTTATTCTGTGAGAAGAATAGGTAGTCTAAGAGCAAAGATATTTTAACTTTTAAGTCTCACCACACAGTTGTCATACTGTCTGTCTGTCTGTCTCTGTCTCTCTCTCTCTCTCTCTCTCTCACCCCAACTGGTAGCGAAGGATCTGTCCTAGGTTTCTGCCTTTTAACAGGCAGTTTTTCCTTGCCCTTGTCGCCAAGGTCTTGCTCATGGTGGTACTGTTGGGTCTCTGTAAATAATGTTTAAAGAGTTCGGTCTAGACCTGCTCTATTTGAAAAGTGTCCTGAGATAACTTCTGTTATGAATTGGCGCTATACAAATAGAATTGAATTGAAATTGAAATTGTTTTGAAGAACTAGTGGACACTTCCTGCTCACAAGTGGGGAATTTTTCTCTGGAGAACCACCAGCTCTCTTCTGCATTGAACCTATGAGCATAAGTGTGTTTCTTTGTCTTTGCTGAATTTAGCCTCTGTAGTTCCCATTCTGTGCCCTTATGCCTGTTTGTCTCTGGGGCGGAACAAGTGCGTAACACTTTATGGCAGTAGTCACACCATAACAACTATTTCACTGATTTTGGTGAAACTGGGAAAATGGCTGTTCCACCTCAACTCTGAGTTAGAAAACCAGATGTGCAAAAATGCTAACTAATTTCTGTGTTTCAGGTCTCATTCCTGCAGTACTCTATAATGTCAAAAGGTTGCTTGTAGTGACAAACCCTAAATATCACTAACTCTGCTGTTGTTTAGCTCATTAGTTTTTATGGCACATTAACTGCCAGGCAGTTCAGCAAACAAAGCTCTTATAAAACCTGCTCTACCCAACATATACTTCCACCCCTTGATTGGTGGACACCAAAGCAGGGTTGCATAAATATTGACTTTACATTTATCAGGTTGCTAGAAATGGGTCTGCAGAATGTGTAAGTAGGCACATTATCTTTAACCATAAAAGCCATTATAAATCATTTAAGGTGATTGAGACCATAAACTCATTAGGAAACTGTTTACTGAGCTAATACATCAAGTGAAAACTAGGGTCATTTCTCCATTAGACTCAATACCATCAGACTTCTTTCTTGTAGCCCATGGAACTGCCCCTGCTGGCCATTAGAAAGAATGCAGTTTTAAGACACCATATTGGCTTCTCATCACATACTTTAAAAGGATAACACTGACATGAGCTTATCTTTATTATCTTTATTAATTCCATTGAGTAGTTGGCAGTAGATACAGAAAACACTGGGAATGAGAAAGCGCTTAACCATTAGGCTAGCAGGTTGTTCACTTTTTCTTCTTTTTAAACCCATAAATCCCAGAAAATGACCAAAACCAACAATAAAATGATCTGACTAAAAATAGTGACATATATGAAGCTCTCTGTATTGTTTTCTTCTTTACATTTCACTGTAGCTATCCAACTAGAGTGTGTACTTCTGAAGGGCTTCACACACGTGTCAATTGTTGCACTCAAGTGGAGTGTTTCAGATTCAGCACCATGGACAGCACCTGAGCAGAGGCAGGCAGCTGAGACAGAGGAGACAGAGGAGACAGCTGGACAGGTGCTGGCAGGGGGACACAGCAGACTCTGCAGCGCAGAGCTTTTTGATTGGTTGGTCCAACAGAGCAGGAAACATGCAGACTGAATGTTCTACCCAGCGCCCCAGGAACACCGCTGGGTGTGAATTTGGCCCGGTGGCCACAGTCGGGATTGCAGGTCACCTGACACACTGTCCCACACCGTCATTACATAAGACACAGACACTCCAAAATGACTTTCTGTATGAACATTTGATTCATACACATCCAATAAAATATGATAAGTTACTAACAACATTCTCCATTACCCAAGTGTCCCAGTAAGCCATGACAGTGAGCCAGCCTAGCACAACACCAGGAGCCTGATTCTGAAGCAGCTAAATGGAATACAGCCATCATTCATTTGATCATTTACACCTGAGCTTTTCCTACTGTCACATGAAAAATGTCTGCTGTAAAAGTATTAAGACATAAAGACATTAAATAGTGCATAAGCTAAAGTAACGGAATAATATATATATGAAATCAAATAAATACTGTGGTAGACAGGTGTGCAGTAATTATACAATGAATAAACTGTATGTAGACTGGTTGTGCTTTTCTTGCCCTCTCTATCAAAGCATGGTGGCATAATATTATAAGCATAACTGACTTTAACTCAAAGAACAGAAATACTTTCTTATTCCCACTCTGACACAGTTTAAGTCACAGTCAGACCTCTGTGAGGCATGCACAAGCATCCCCAATTCCCAAAAGTGTGAGCTCCCCCAAAAGCCATGGTATTGTTGGCAAACTGCGGTAATCAATGCACAACCAGCAGTGTTTACTTTAATCACACAGTGTATATTATCATGATCACTGATAATCAGAAAGTAAGCATATTCAAGGACCTAATAGGGTTAGACCATCCTGGCCTGAGCAGTCCTTGTTAAAGGACCAGTGTGTAGAATTTAGTGCCATCTAGTGGTGAAGTTACAAATTGCAACTAACTGAATACTGCTTCCGTGTGTATTTTGACGAGAACAGGCTGTGAAGTGTGTCGGAGAAACTAAGGTGGCCTCGAAACCAGTCCCTATCTAGAGCCAGTGTTTGGTTGTCCGTTCTGGGCTACTGTAGAAACATGGTTGTTCAACATGGCCATAGAAGAGGACCCGCTACCTCTGTAGATAAAAACAGCTCATTCTAAGGTAACAAAAACACAATAATTCTTATTTTCAGGTGATTATACACTAATGAAAACAAATCTTTAATAAGGGAGTTGGGAGAAGAGTGTCTTTATAATAAGGTGCATGGCACTGCTGTACTATGGAACAGGTTTGTATAGGCGAGGTACAGGTTGGCAGGAGAGTCACTTATAAAATGTAGTTTCCTTGGGAACTATCACCTTCACACAGGTAAAAGTGTAATGAATATGATCAGGAATATCCCAACCTATCAGGAGGAGTGTAACACTAAACTGATGAATTGACTGATTGCATTCTGAATCTAAACCCTTCATATTCTGGATTTGTATTGTGCTTTCTGCAGAATAAAGAATGAATTACTTTGTACCAAATGAAGTAGAGTTTTATTCTTCCGTCTCAGTGTTTGGTTCCTAACAACCTGATAGGAGTTATTTATTTAAAGTTGTTTAAGGCAGAACGAGCAGCAGAAAATCAAGCTAGGTGACAGGCTTTGGAGGAAAAATGCATCAAAGTATTGTGTGGTCGATAAATAAATCCTCTGAGCAACCAACATCAGACTAGAACTGTAATAGATCCGCGTGGCAGGAGCTGTTTTGAATAAAAAGCTTGAGCATTGATGTTGGATGGCTGGGGGGCATTTTGAACCAGACAGGTGGGCTGTGCCTATCAAGGTGAAGCTGCAGTTCTCGGAACATTTCCATATGAAGTTAGATGTTAGTGAGAGTGAGTTACACAGCACACTGCTGAACTGCTTCCTACTGACCGGTGGCTGTTACACCAGTGCCACGCTACCTGTGTTTGTGAACTCACTATTGATTTCAGTCCACTGGCACCAGGCGCCTGCAATTAACGGCCCATTATGTGGGAAATTAGCCTCTATACTTTGATGTTGTTCCATTCTGTGGAGGAAAAACTTACAGAGACCCTCTGCAGTGTGTGTGTGTGTGTGTGTGTGTGTGTGTGTGTGTGTGTGTGTGTGTGTGTGTGTGTGTGTGTGTGTGTGTGTGTCTGACAGGAGAGAGAGCAGGAGAGCATAAAGCTAGATGTTAACTGTCAGGGAGAAGAAATTAGTATAGACAGCTGCTCTTTGTAGCACGCCCTGGGGGAGAGACCGTGGTGAGTGAGTGAATGAATAAATGAGTATATGTTGAATAATCTAAAAAATCCTAAATAAATCACAGTGTCAGGTAAAAGACAGCTGGTGACATTTTGTTTGGCTCATAATAGCTTTTTATGATCATAAAAAGCTCCAATCACTTTCAAACACCACTGATGTGTCCATACTGGCTACTTATGATCAGACTTGTTCATTTGCAGCAACAGGTCTAAAACCCATTATTTCTAATGGCTTGCGCAACAGCTTTCTGCAGCACTGCTTGGTGAACTCACACTGTGACAAATAATTGTGGGCCAGTAAGAACAAAGCAGTCAGCCAGACATGGAAGACAAAATGGAGGTAAAGCTAATATTGTCAATTGTATAACAAGTATATGAGACCTGAGGAGGAAGCTCTAACCTCAACACATTTCAAACCAGGCAGGCATATTACTAGCAGGGCTAGCACACGCTTCTAAGCACAGGGCAGATGCATATCTGTTGCTGGCAACAACAAAATAACGTAATCTTGCTAGAAGTATTGAAAACGCCTATTTTATTGTTTTACTTTTGGTTGAAATGCTCCAAACGGTTCAAAACTACGTGCCTGAACCAGAATGGAGCCCCACAACCTCCAAGCAGACTGAAAGTAGTATAAACAGAACTGCAGTATCTGCAGCTGTCAGTCAGATCCATTTGGGAGTATACTCAGACCTTATGAGGGCAGTTAGTCTACAGGATCATCAGGAGGGCACCCGTTCACTGACTGGTGCTGTTGAGTTGGACCCAACAGTGTGTTCCAACATTCCAGAACCAATCTTTCTTTCAATCTTTATGTGCACCACAACAACACAGCCCTCTGTAGCAGGTCAGATTCACTTCTGTCAGCTAACAGCTAATACTGGAAAAGCTAACAATATATCATGCTCAGCCCTCAGACCACCAAGTTGTTGTTCCTCAACAACATCACCTCAGTAATTAGCAAAGTATACACCTCTGTCTATTACTATCACCGGCTAACACCATCACCTAACAATGCTAGCCAACAACAACATTAAACACACAAAAACATTAACGTTAAAATGTCCAGTGTGTAACATTGAGGAGGATCTATTGGCAGAAATGGAATATAATATTCATAGGTATGTTTTCATTAGTGTATAATCACCTGAAAATAAGAATCACTGTGTTTTCATTACCTTAGAATGATCTGTAGAGGGAGTGTGTCCTCTTCTGGCGGAGTCCACCATGTTGGATCACCATGTTTCTACAATAGACCTGAACAGACAAACTAGCTGTGGATAGGTGTGAGTTTCACAGGCAAAATAGCTTCACCTACACGCTTGGAAGGCAAGCAGTTTTGGCTGGTTTAGTTTAGCCCACTAAATTCTATGCACTGGTCCTTTAATTTGGGCATTGTTAAATCTATGGTTTTGGTCTATTACTATGAAGAACAATGGGGCAGAGGGCTGATTAGATGTGGCTCTGGTGCTCTGCTGCAGCCACTTGTTATTTGGCACAGAGGTTGTATTGCATGAGAACCAGCAGTAGTGCTAATAGGGAAAATGTTCTAGGGAGAAAACACTCACACACACACACACACACACACAGAGAGAGAGAGAGAGAGAGAGAGATACACCCACTGATTCTTTACCGCTTCAATCTTTCATCTGCTGCGTTTCCAGCAGTGCCCCCAGACAAATGAACTCTGATGTAGTAATTACTGGGTATCAGAGGATGTAAACACTCCAGTCCCTGTAGCAGAGATTTGCAGCACAATTCAGGAACATTAGTCAGCTTTTTCACTACACGATTCAGTGGGTTACATTACCACTGCAGATGATTAACATCAATGTATAGGCCTAAGAAGGACAAGAAAAGGAATAACACTTATAATCACAACATACACAGGTAACAAAAGGTACACATGAAAACACTACCTACAGATAAAAGCAGCATTAAGAGAGCATACTTTTCATGTAAAGAAAAACAGGCATCTCCATAATCTCCATTTGTGTAGGAAACTGATTTATGATGCTGTATGAGAGGAGGCAGCAGCAGCAGCAGCAGGCTGATGGATGAATGTGACCTTGAAGATGATTTTGTCACTTAGGATGATTTGAGCTCTTTGTAACAACCTTCACATTACTGTTTGATTTATATCGGTCGGTCTCAGGGAACGCAGTTCTTTGTTGCCAGATGAATGTGAAACAGGAACATAAATAACTGCTGATAACAGCAACTGTCTTTTTACTAACTTTGGAGGCTGCATGTGTATCATATTTAGTGTTTTTTAAGTTTCAAGTTTTGCTTTATTTATATGTAATTTCTGTAAATGTATATATTATAAAATAATACTATTGAACTCCAGTCAGACTTAAATACCTTGTATGATTTAAAGCAATGAGTGCTGGAAATGTAAGCGTTCTACGGTACTTCAAGTGGGGCTGTCCACTTATCTCCCCATTTTGGACCTAAGTGGTTAGGGCAGCCCTTGATAAGCATGCCACATTTCTGCCGACTCGGAGACAAATGTGTTCTTGAGTGTGTGTGTGTGTGTGTGTGTGTGTGTGTGTGTGTTTGCTCCCGAGAACATTTTCCCTATTAGCACTACTGCTGGTTCTCATGCAATAACAAGTGGCTGCAGCAGAGCACCAGAGCCACATCTAATCAGCCCTCTGCCCCATTGTTCTTCAGAGAAGTACACCAAAACCAATTTATGGAAGATTTAAAATGCCACAATTAAAAGGACCAGTGTGTAGGATTTATGCTGCATTCACATGGAATCAGGCAAGACTTAAAAAGGCACAGTTTGGGTTAGTTCTCAGGCTTCCTTGATGCAGCCGGGATTGTACTAGGGAACTAGAAAAATACAAGCACACCTTGTTAGAAAGACTCGATCAAACTCATGACTGTTATAGCCGCATATGAGTTCATGCTAGCTAGGGTCTGTGTTGAAATTCACCGAAATGAGGGGTAGCTGGTTAATGGTGGGGATCATTACATAGCAATATGTAATAGAAAGCTAAGGTTCCCAATCTGGGGGTCGCCAAAGCTTCATGGGCCTTCTTGATTTTAAGGGGTGTAAGCAAAAACTTAAAAAATATACACAGTAGGCTCACTTCTGTGAATAAATGTAAATGTAAAGTATATGATCTAACAGAACAATGGCCAAGTGTCAGGGACAAGAAAACAGTCTTTGTCAAAAAAAGAAGACTGTTAAGTCTGTATGATTGTTAAAAATGATAAAACATAATACAGACAGTATTATATAAAAAGTTCCCTGAAACAGGAAATAATCTGTTCAAAATGAATCCAAATCACTGGTTTTACACACACTTCCTGCAGTTCAAGGTTTGGGTTCATTGTAGTTTTATATAATATGAAATATCTTTAAAACATGTCACTGAGTCAGGGGAAGTCAGTTTACTAAATGAAAGAAAAGGGCTCCTTGAAGGAAACAGTTTGGGAACCACTGCCTTATTGTATGTCCTGTGGGATATTGTGGGGAAGGGGAGATGCTGTGACCTATATAGATAGGTGCTGTGGTGTCTGCTCTCAGTTTTCGTTTCTTGTGTTTGTGTACGTTGTTACTTGTAGACCACCAAGTGAAAAGTATGTTTTGTACTGTAATGTTGCAGGAAGTTTGAGGAAAAAAAACAAACAAACAATAAAGTCCTGATTTATATAATTTTAACAATTAAACAATAAAAAGGACTGATCGTTCAAAAATAACTGGTTTCAGAAAACCT
Source organism: Dicentrarchus labrax (assembly GCF_905237075.1). Classification (NCBI taxonomy): domain Eukaryota; kingdom Metazoa; phylum Chordata; class Actinopteri; family Moronidae; genus Dicentrarchus; species Dicentrarchus labrax. The sequence continues at coordinate 2,674,925 of NW_026136709.1, forward strand.
ATAAAAGACACTTTTCTATGTTACACACAGGCTGTAGATTAAGGAGGTGTGAATGCTGCCCTCTGGGGGCAGACTCTCACCTAGCACCCATGAGCTTATTCCACAGGCTATATAAAGTTACCAGCAGGTTCTACATTCCTAATGCAGATTCTAACAAATCTAATCATGGCCTAAAATGTATGCCATAAACGTATATAATGGGGGAAAACAGTTAAGTCAGTAATAGATGTCTGGTCCAGCCCTGGTCCACATGTGAGTAAAAGCTAACACTGCTGTGGTTCTGTCCTCTCCCCAGCCTTTCATCTCGTGTTGTTGGATTATTTGCAGCCTTCAGGCTCATCTGTAGTTGGACTGTGTTTTCACTTTGTTCTGTTGTCAGACTGATTGAATCTCAGTTTGGTGTTATTGTTTCCACTCTCATGTTCCCTGTGTGAGGCTGCCTGTTGGTCTCTGCGGATGTTGTGCTGTAGTGTCTGTAATTCAGTGTGCTGGTCCAATCTGGCCTCCCTAACAACATAAAACTGCACCATGGCTAGCTCTGTGTGTACTGTAAAAAATGGAAGTGTAAACCGTGAAAGCCTGCTGCTGAGAGCCTGTTCATAGGAAGTGTGTTGCTGAATATCGTTTTTTGTACAAATAAACTGAACAATTGACACAACTGTCTGCGTCAGTGTCCAACACTACTCTAGCTAACTACCTAATGATTGCAGTTAAGATGGCTGTTAGGCTAGCATTTTGCTTATATTAGCTAGCTAACTTAAAATGTGACTATATATTGCTTTTATCTTTTAACCATCTTCAATATGTTGTTGTGTTTTCAACATAGATTAGCCTAGCAGATAGCATTGTTTGAGTAAAAAGAGGCGGGACTAAGGAAGGGTTAATTGGTAAGATGCTATAATCACATAGATTATAGATCCTATGTATATAAAGTAGTGTGGATAGTGTGTCTTGAATATCTGTGTATGTGTTATTTAAGCATAGTGAAGTGTATTTTGTGTGTTAATGTGTGTGTCCAAGACAGAGCTCCACGACACAGGAGGGTAATTGGTTTAATTAGTGACTTTATGCTTGACACCATATAATGATGCTGAATGAGTGACACTATATGCATTTATACAAGCATTTATACACACTGACTGCCAGCGTCAGTCTGGGAGATTCAGGATGACAGTGAGTGCTTAAGTGCACCGGTGTCTTCGCGCCTGCTTGGCAACGTCACCCCTCCTGCATATTGTGTATCCAGTCTCTCACAGAAGGTACACACACAAACAGTACCACCATGAGCAAGCACTTGGTGACGGGGCAAGGAAAACCTTGCTCTAGGTGGGTGGACCAGTTGGGGTGAGAGAGAGAGAGAGAGAGAGAGAGAGAGAGAGAGAGAGAGAGGGTAATGACAGAAGGACAAAGACAAAGGTGCACAGCAACAACAGTAGCAACAACTACACTAATAGTAGTGACTGATGGTTGTTATAAGGAGTTGGGTCTAGACCTGCTCTATTTGAAAAGTGTCCTGAGATAACTTCTGTTATGAATTGGCACTATACAAATAAAACTGAATTGAATTGAATTGAATTGATGATGATCACAAGGTTGAATCCCAAGACCAGTTGGCTGACCAGTGTTGGTGGGGAAACAACAACATAAGTAGAGAAATACTATTATTGCATTACATCACCTGTATGATCTTACCTTACCTATGATAACTGATTGATTTTGATTTGTAAAATTCATTTGCACATCAGTGGAAAGTGCATCCAAACTCTCATAACCCTCCACATGCCTCTAATATAAATACTGGTGCTTCCATCTAGTGGCCACTGTAGGTAACGCTGCAGCTTTGCAATATATTATGTGGACTGTGTGTAGAAACATCTGATGTTTACAGAATGACAAACAATAAAACAACCATTACAAAACTGAATAATAAGGATGTCTTTGATAGCTCTAAAGTCTACTATTGACAGCAGAACAGCAGTAAAGGAGTTTTTAGTCACATCTCATGGTCTTCATCAGCAGGTGGTTGTTTGTGGCTGGATACGGTGAAATGTCTGGGGTGTCAGATGTGAATCTCCTTCCTGATCTTTCTGCAGTCGCCCACTGACTGCTCCATAGACCATAGACCTCCATAGCGCCTGATTGTCCGTGACCTCTGACCTCCTCCTAGTGGATGCTGGGAATGTCCAGTAGGTGGCGCAATAATTTTGGCCCAACGTGGATGTTGTGTTCTCTGTTAGGTTGATTTGATCGATCTTGCAAGCTGGTTTAAAATGTATGTGTGGCTGTTGTCATAGCAACAAGTACTTCAGTTTAAACCTGCACAAGCTGAATCATGGCCAGAACTGATACTGTATGTGAACGCTATACATGGCCTCATTTTCACATACAAAGACATTGTTTTATTGTATGCTATTACTGTGTACAGTAGTGTCTTTTACATATACTGCACAGCTATATAACACTGTATACTTTTTATTATTCTGTAAATCATTCTTAACATTTATTTAGTACACACACAGGCATAGGTTTAATAGCCAACTGTGAAAAAAGGCAAACTACCATCTGAACTTACTGTATCCTCTCATACAGTACTGCAAACATGTGACAATCCCAGCTCTGAAATTAAAATACCATGCTAACTTTAACAGTTCAACCTGCAACGAGCCAACAGCAGGGAGCAAAACAAACAGCTCATTTCTTCTGCAAAATGCAAACCCTCTTACAAATAATCACATCATCCCACAAACTGTGTGCACTGCAGCAGAGTATGAGCGAATGACAGCACCTACCACACAAATAACAAAATGTAATACACACACACACACACACCACACACACACACACACACACACCCCACACACACACACACACCCCCCCCCCCCCCCCCCCCCACACACCCCACACACACCACACACACACACACCACACACACACACACACACACACACACAGATTGATAGTAATAAAGATAATCACCTTTTGATTTTAAACTGATTTTAGAATCTGAACTTTTTACACTTTTATTGTTAGTAAAAACAGCGAGGCAGGCAGACAGGCAGACAGACAGACAGACAGCAGACAGGCTGCGAGCTTTTAAAACTCCCGCTCTTTCTGTTCAGCGGTCAAACACTGTGCTGATTCGTGCTTTGATTCCTTTTGTTTCAAAATAAGAGCACAGTTATTCAAGGTAACTATAACAACCAGGTTAGCTGGATGAGAATGAACTGAATCAGCTGAGCCTGATAGCAACATGTTAGCCACGTTTGAAAAAATACAACAAGCTTGTAATAATAGTAATAATAGTGTCAGCATAATTCTAATAATGACCCTGTTTATCTGCAGGGGGTTTATTATTTTGTTGATTGGTCTCAATCAATAGTTCAGTGATTATTTTGTTGATAATGTGGGTACCAAAACACACAAACACAAATGATTACTCCAAACTCAATTTTGAAATGTTTATTTACAGTACGGGACATTAATGTACAAATCTGTTCCCATAGTGACAGAGCTTATTGTTTCATAAACATAAATTTACAGTACAGACCCACAGGAAGTGTGGAGTGCTCGCCATCTACAGGTACAGCTTAAAATCATCTGTTTTTATTGCTTCAGAGAGAAGTGAGCCACAGGGAGGTCAGTCAGGAATATGTGAAATGGCTCTTTAAACAGTACTGTTGAATATACCTCTTAAAAACAACACACATTTGCATTATGTACACACAATTAAAAAACTTCCTCAGAAATATCTGCAATATTAAACAGAAATAAAAAATAAAAAATAACAGCAAGAGCTAAAAATCAAACAATTCTCCAAGCATGGCACCAAATACAAAATAAGACAAAACACAAACAGGGTTGAGCGAGCAGGAGCTGGTTCTGTTCAGAGGACAGCAGCATGGACGAGGAAATAGACTGAGACCAACAAACATTTGGCTTCTGAATACAGAAATGATGAAAAAAGGAAGAAAAGTGAGTAACTTCTCACTGTTTAGCAATAAGAACAGTCTCAACCGTTGGCTGTATAGTATGATGGACGACATGACAACTCCACAAAAGCGACGCCAACATATCTGGATCGCCCCCTGGTGGCTGGTTGCACTATAGGTCATAAACCCTGCCCCTTAAATGTTGCACAAAAAATAAAATATGAGACATTGCCCAAGATGGTTTCTGTCATTTTAGGTAGCTCTTATCACACTGATGTTTGTTTAAGCATTGGGAGGAAGTGGAGACATGTCATCCATCTTTATATACAGTCTGTGGACTCAACTGCAACCCCTTCACTCATCAGTACACATGCACATATATGATGACTGGAAGTGTGTGTGTGCTATATACACACTCTTTACATACAGTAGACAGACTGCCATGTAACAAAGTGGATCTCTCTCCATCATCTGGTATCTGTGACAGGAGTTAGTTTGTCACCTTCCCTCAACCCGACCTGTCTGTTTCTACGATGTCTTTGTTTCCCAGAATGCCTTTTGCCCCGTGATCAAAACATGACGGTTCAGTGTCTGATACTATAGCCACTTAATTCTTCATTCTGATTGGCTAACAGGGGTCCACTGATTTATAGTAACTGGGCAGAATGACACCAGCATTAAAGATCCTGAGACTGATTTTCTCAGCTTTCACTATGAGTGACGGGGTCTTATATGAACATCTTCTGTTAAAAGTTACGACAGTTTTCACTTCACATTAGACATTTCTGTCTAACTGGAGAGCTGGATATAGCCAATTTGCTGCCAATTTGTCCCAGTGGCCACTACTGCAACAGAAGAAAAAGCCATAGATTGCCATAGATGTGTGGTGTGGACTCTACGGAAGCCTATTGCTGCCCCACCAGAAAAAGAAAATTGGATCATCAATTTTATAGTGTAAAAAGTTTATTGTTATAACAAGACGTTTAGACATTATAACAAGATACTTTCATGTTCAAATTAATTTCATGTCAAGCTTATCACGTTATTAACAAACACGTTCCTTATTATAACAATATACTATGTCATGTTTCATGTTATAACATGATCTGTTTTTATTTTTCTGGCATGGCAGAAATACACTGCAGGAGACTTCAAGAGACGTTATTCTAGGGAATAATAATAGTATTAATAATGTGTCAAAAAAGTAAGACGCAATTTAGATATATAGCACAAATATTTATTTGAAGAATTTCTTTCTTTTTTTTTGGGACAGGTCCAGTTACTAGCTGTTCTGGAGCTTTCAGTCTTAGTACATAATCTTCCACAGCAGCTGTTTGCTCAGTTGACATGGAATTGTAGTTCTTTTTGTCCAGTGTGTAACATTTAGGAGGGTAAATTGTCAGAAATTAAAGATAATATTCATAGGGATGTCTTCATTAGTGTATGATCACTTCAATATAAGATTTGTTAGGTTTTCATTACTGTAGAATGAGATGTTTTTATCTACAGACGCAGCAGGTCGCCTTCTATGGAGTCTGCCATGTTGAACCACCTTGTTTCTACAGTAGCCCAGGAGGGACAAACCAAACACTGGCTGTAGACAGGCCCTTTTGCGAGTTCCACAGCCACCATCGTTTTTCCTACACGCTTCACAGCCTGTTCTCATTCCCAGGTCGTTGAATATAAGCTTGAGCTGTGTTCAGTTACTTGCAATCTGACACTTGACCGCTAGATGTCACTAAATCCCACACACTGGTTCCTTCAAGCCTGCTATGGTGCATTTTTGAGCACCCTTTCAATTGGCCTATTCTACAGATGTTTCCCTGTTTGACTGTTGAAAGTGGGGCTAAAATGGCGTCTCTAGAAAGGAGACCTCACTCTTTAACACCAAACTCTACTGGAGCTTGTGGAAATATCTCAGTGTGTCACTCCATGTATGTTTGTCCAGTTGTTCAGGGAGAAAATAAAAATACAGCAGGAAACCAAATGAAACACAAGAGACGTGAACCAACTGTAACTGCTTTAGAAGGTAGGTTGGGTGTCTGTCAATCGTGGTGATGCATTATGGGAGAAATATGTACTTGAAAAATGCACTTAAAATACAACTGTTTAAATAATATCTGTGAAGCGGCATCTGATCATACACATACAGTATATATGGAGCGGAGCTTGTATAATCAGAAGGTCTATGTTTGTTACCGTGACAACACTAACTTTTCCTGTCGTGTGGCGGGTGGGGTCAGTAGATGAACTCTCCGGGGACCTCCTGCAGGGCGCTGAAAGGCTCCTCAAACTTGAAGCGTTTGGAGATGGCCTTCTGCTCGGTGGCCAGCGCCTCCTTCTCTGAGGTGGAGGCGGAGGATTGGCGACATTGGCCCAGGGTGTAGGCAGCCATGACTATCAGCTCCTCTGTCACCGGGTCTTCCCCCTCCTCCTCTTCATCTTCCTCCTCACCCATGGTCGTACTGCAGGGAGGTTCAGGGCTGCTGGTGGAGCTGCTGGTGGAGCTGCTGGTGGAGCTGCTGGCAGAGCTGGACGCCTCCTGATCCTCCACTGGGAGGATCTCCTCCACTGTCTGGGTTTTCTGAGGCGCCGAGGACTGGAGCCAGGGGTGTTTGAGACACTGCTCGGCTGTGGCCCGAACCCTAAACAGACACACACAGGGACACAGCAGGACATCTCACATTGTGCTTCTGGTCTATGCTGAATACACGGTATCACAGGACACTGTAGTCCACACTGACGCATGCATGACAACCTTAGCATCTGTGAAATGTGTCTGGACGCCCACTAGGGGTCACTAATGCTTCACAGAAGAGTGTGAGAGTGTAATGGGGCAAAATGGACAATTATGTCTCAGTATTTTTTCTTGACAGTACAGGACAGCACTTCATATAATTTGGTCTATAACTGACACATTCAACCCCACTTTTATTCCTTTTTTAATGATGATGAATCATTGAATGAGGTTTGTGATGAAGTGTCTCAGCTTCATTACAGCTAGGAGGTCTGTTTATGAGACACTCTTCATGAGTGAATTGACTTACTACAGTTTTCCTCTCACTGTATCATTAATTTGGCCACAGCCCACAAGTAACAGTTCAAATCAAGTAGAGTTTATGGTAACACTTTATATTAAGGTACACATATTCACTATTAACTAACTGTACTAGGTGCAGAACTGGAGCAGAGCCAATCAACCAGTATTAGTTTTAGTGAAGTTGGAAGTTATTTATCCCGTGTCTTGAACAACAAGACTGTGTGATGTTATACTGTGTTGAAATAAATAAACTAATTCAGTCTCCTTGCTGGTTGTTCTGACACATTCAGAATCATTACTGCTTTTTCTGTTGGCATTAAACAGGCAGCTAGTCGACTACTGGCTTTATTTAACGACTACTAGTCGACTAGGAAAATCTTTAGTCACTTATTCATGCCTTATTCTGCATGACTACATTCTACAACTACCAGGCCATTACGAGCCTAGTAGTTACAAACCTCCTAATTATGGAAGTAGTTGTACATATTTTATCATCTTAATATGCTTTGCTTAATAAATGTGGTGACCATTCTTAGGTAACAAAACACAAAGGACAAGTGTTAATGGTGTCCAAATGCCTAATGAAGTCTTTCTTACTCAGAATATGTTACCCTTTCTAAATAGAGCGACACCTGTGAGCTAGTTCAGGCAGTGAACTCAAAGTGCACTGCGATGCACACACACGACATGATCAGAACCCCCCTACCAGGGGGTTTAAGCCAAACCGGCTTTGAAACATCACACTGCACAGTGTATCCTACCAACAGTCGAGTTCCAAACTAGGTGTTTCATTGACTGGAAAACTAGTCTCTAAATTTCCAGGTTTTCCAGGGAACCCTGTATTATATTTCAGTAAAAGCAAAAAGTACAAAGTATATATATTTTTTATTTTGTAGATTAAGGGGATGCTGTAGACCACAAGCTGTTTTCAGAGCATTAAACAAAATGTACACAGCATTGTGTTCCGGCTCCGTCACATCACTGTTCCAGTGTCCACTGGAAACTTTTCAGAAGTGGAGCGTCTGTTGTTCAGTGCCCACATTACAGCACACATAATAGAGTTTAGACTTTGCTAACATTATTTGGAATGTTTCTAAGCATAAATACAGTGCATGTTTGCGGATGGTAACTTGCTTTATGGCTGTACTTTAATATGGCGCACAAGCTTTTGTTGCTTCTAAACTTTCTCTATCATCACTCATTTTAAATGTCAGTATAATCCATCTCACAACACAGTTGCAGTCTTTACCCTGGATTTTTACTTTTTAATTTGACAGATATCATGATCATAAAATAATGACTTTATCAGCAGCAGTTTGCCGGCGCAATGTTTACAGTATGAGCCGTGTTCCAATTCATAGCTGTCTGGCAACAGAAAAGGAAAACAACAAGATTCAATTGCAACATCACCTGAACTGGATGTGGTTTTCTACCCGCAGATGGTAAGACTAAATCACAGAGAATGTTTATTTCCTGGCCTTTTGTGCTCATAGTTTTTTATACTGTTATTGTACCCGTTTTCTTTGTATGGCTCTGTAAGTGATTGTTCATTTCACCTGGTCTTAATCACACATAAAGGGACTCTAAAAATGAGTTTGCGAATGAATGGACAATGTGTGTCTGCTCATTCTCTTTGTGCCTTTTCTAGACAATGTTACTAAGTAACACGTAAGGCTGTGTGTGTTGCGGATCAGTGTGAGTGGACTGACTGTGGCTGTTTGCGGAGCAGTGTCTGGATGAAGGACAGGGCGGCTGGGTCCAGCTGTTGCAGCTCCTCCTCCGTGTAGCTCACATTGAGCTGGGAGATGTTGAGAAACGTCTCCTGCTTGTCCTCGCCCAGGAACGGAGAGATTCCTGTCAGCATCACGTAGGCCAAGACACCAATACTCCTGAGGACATGGAGCACAGTGCAGACAGGGTTAGGACAGGCTGATATGGAAACACGTACACAATACATTATATACAATAAAATGTGCATCTTTGAATGGTAGCGTGTCTCAACAACTTCAGACATTTACGGCCACCATCAGGTCAAATATTAATATGTCTAATAATGGTTTATGAGCAAATACCTGCAAGACTAATGACGTTCCCATCAGCCTCAGCTGTAGCTTTATGTTTACTTATTGAATGTTAGCACGCTAACCATGGTGAACATGGTAAACATTATATCTGCTTAGCATTAGCATGTTAGCACTGTGACTGTGAGCATATTGAGTTAGCATCCTGATTTGTATCCTGCATTTAGCTCAAAGCACTGCTGTGCATAAGTACTGCCTCACACAGCCGCTAGCTAAGCTGTAGTCTCTTACACCTTGATTCCACCGGGCTGTACGACGTCACATTGTAATGCTGTTATGATCTGTTCTCTACGCTGCTTCATGCCATTCCATGATGTGCTTCTACCATGGGAAAGTAGGCTACTTTAAATTGTTTCCCTTTTGTCTCTTTTTACAATCGGGGGTCTGCAAAGGGTGTTTTATTCTGAATAGTGACCGGATGTCTCTCGATCTGCTTTGTGCAGCTTGGTTGTGGCTTCCATCAGAAATAGACCATCTGTGTATTCTCCACAGAGCAGACTGGAGAGCTGCTTCTGGTGGAATCACAAGCATTGAGTGTGTTTGAAATGACATCCTAACATACTGCCTACTACATACTCAGTGAAGTCACTGAAGTATATTCAAGCATATGTCTTCTGCGTATCACATGGCTTATCGATCACAGCAAACTCCCTCAATGTAATATTTTCCAGTATTATTTCAAGGCAAATCAAAGTAAAAAAGGGGGAGAGGGGCAGTAAAGGCTATTGTTTGCCAGGAGAAGGAGGATGGTACTATCTTGTGTTTGTAAGTTATCTTGTAAAGCCTATATAAAGTTTACCTAAAGCAGTGCTTAACTAAACAGAATAAATACAGAACAGCAGATAAAAATGGTGCAGAAGTTGGCTGCAGTGGTCGGTGTGACTGTGGGAGAGAGGGGTCTGTGAGCGGACTGGCCGGCAAGACCTGGCAAGAAGCCCCTCCTGGCTGGCTTGCTAGTTAACTAGCTTGTGCTTCTGGAGCTTCTCAACTCCAAAAACGTTGAGCACTTTCACCAGCAATTTTTGTAAAACGCAATCTGCACAGTGGATTTCTCCATTCAAATATTCTCCAAAGTGAATTTTGTGGTAATCCACCATTGACACATCAGAAAAGACACAATGCATTATGGGGTGCTTGAGTATGTGAGTATGAGTATTGACATCACACTTAGTATAAATAATATGTTGGTATGTGATTCCGTGTCAAGAACTTGACATGGTGGAATCAAGCAGTCCAAAAAGTACAAAAAGAGCACCGCTATTTATTCATTGGAATAATAAGGGGTTTTCTCACCACATATCTGTTGCTGTGCTTATGGGCTCATAGTTTAGAATCTCAGGAGCTGAAAACAAGCACACAAACACATGAGTTACTGCTCAGAATCCTATCAGTGCAAAAGTGAGGTGACAGAGGCGAGGATGAACACCAACTCACCGACGTATTCTGGAGTTCCCATGATCTCTCTGAGCTCCTGGTGGCTGCTGACCATCCTGGACAGACCAAAGTCCACGATCTTGATGTCACCCAGAGGAGAGCTGCTGGTCAGCAGGATGTTCTGAGGCTGACGGAGACATTGCGGCACGCACGTTAGTGTTAGACAGGAAACACATATCTACTCTGCTCTGTGTCACCATCTTCATACAGGATACACTCACTTGTGGAACAGTTTTATAGGTTTATAGTCTGTGTTCATATCAGTGGGTTTAAACTGTGCTAAAAATAACTTTTTGTCATACTGGTTGTTTGATTCTAGGAAATGTAATTAAAGCACTAGGAGGAGCCAGAGGAACCAGATATTTTTTAGATAAACTGTATGTCCTACTGTCAGGATATAGTGAAAGTTTCAGAAAATATGACCTACTGCAGCTTTAAGCCACTGGTACATTCTGCTTTGTCCATTATGTCTCAGAATGTTCAGAATGGATCTTTACAAAACCTTGCTGAACCATTGCCAATTTAGTTAGTACAGAGAATAAATGAGGTTTTATCTGAACTCACTGGTTCCTTTTAGACATCATGAAGAAATGAGAGGAAATGACTGCACTGTACAGGAAAAGCAAAATAAAGGCGGTTACAGAGAATCATGTTTGTGTGTGTGTCCACTGACCTTCAGGTCGAGGTGGACAACGTTGTTCTGGTGGAGGAAGGAGACTCCCTCCAGGATCTGCCTCATGAGCCTCTTCACGTCCTCTTCGCTGAAGGCCTCATCTTCCCGATCCGACACACACTGGTTGAAGATCTCGCCTCCAGCCGCACTGCACACACACACACACACACACACACACACACACACACACACACACAGATGTAGACCATTCATTAGATTGCAATGCAAACATTTGAAATCCTTCAGTCTAATAGTTTTGTAGATCAGCCATAAGCTTTATTTACTCTGCTTCACCTGTGCAAGGTCAGGGAGGGCTGGATCCTATCCCAGCATGCACTAGGTCACTGGTCTCACACACAGACAGACACATTCATGTGTAATTTAGAGTTTGAGTTTGGACTGCGGGAGGAAGCCGGAGCACCCGCAGGAAACCCAAACTACCCTCTGTGTTCCCCGTTTCATCCACAACCTCACCAAAATGACTGAGCTGTCCCACGTCAGGTTTTTTATGGCGAATCCCATGAGAAATAAATCACAATCTAGCCCTAGTGTGTGTGTGTGTGTGTGTGTGTGTGTGTGTGTGTGTTATGACTTGCTAGAGGCAGTGGCAGAAATAGCAGCACCTCCAAATATAGCAAACTAATTAGGAACTTCTCTTGAACGAGGCCGTTTGTACTGTCGACTGATCACTCTCTCTCCACCTCTCACGTGAGAACACAGGCTCGCGATCACAGAGTAAACAGCAAACATCAGAAATACTTCAGCTACTGCCCTCCTTAAAGCACCTTTCATTTCCTCTGACCTGAGATAAACTTTGATGGATAAACTCAATTAGACCGGTTGCGTGATTGAAAAAGAAAAAGAGAGAGAGGGCAGTCAGGAATAGACAAGGCGTCCCCTCAGGGTGCTGGTGAATTAGGCTCTATCTCAGAGGAAAGGTGGTGGGGGGGGTGTTTTGGTTTTTCAAGGTGAGAAGAAAAGGCCTTTAAACCAACTAGAGAGAATAAAAACACTGGCAAGACAGGCTGGAGGTCAGACCTGATGTATGGTAATCAAAGTCAAATAGTTCCCCACAGAACCTCCATTATACACACACACACACACACACACACATATTCGGGTTCTGATCCAGCGGTACAGTAAGCGCTCAGAGCAGTCAGGTTAAACTTCATTGCAGGATAATACGGCTTTATTACAACTATAATTGTAGCTCAGTAATAACACTGTACTCACCAAGTGAATCCAAATACAGTGTGTTATATAATGTGGATAAACTGTTGGCTGGTTTACAATCTGTCTAATCATCTGACTGCTTGGGTGTTTTTGACTACACAGACTTTGTTCTTGCAAAGTCTGTTTTCCTGGAAAGAAATGCTTTTATTTTTCCTTTCAGCCTGGAACATATTTTTCAGTGTTTGGTTGCACTGTAGCAAAGTCAATGTGCCCCTGTGTTCCCAGATCTAAGAAGCTAATACTTTAGGGCAGAGGTCACTAACCTTTACTATCAAAGGAGCAGTTTTTGGCAAAAAAAATAAATAAATAAAAAAAATAAATATAGAGGAACAGGCACCAGGTCAGGATGTAACGTATGGCGCTCATTTTAGTTGGACGAAATGTTAAGACAACACACACCAGAGTCCACTAACTTGACACTATTCCAAAGATCAGACTGCGTTAGTTGGATTGGTTCATTGAGTTTTTCTTGGCCATACAGGATAGAACTCCCAATATAATTCATATCATTTACCAGTAGGCCTAGTACTGTCACATCTTTTAATTATGTAGGGATCACAATGAACATGGTACACTCTTTTGTGGCGCGTCTGGCTGTTCTTACCCCAACCAAAGTGTTTCAACTAACATTGTTGTGCATGTATTCTATCACAACTACAGATCTGATCATTAATAAGATGTATGTGTAGAGATATGAACATTTACAGCATTTCCATTTCCTGATTATGGCTCCAGCAAAAATAGGTTGGGTGCTGAAAATGTCGCAGCAAGTCTGTGTACAAGTACATGTTTTCCATGACATGTGGGAACACTCAGGCAGCTATAATTTTAGCTTCTGGTTGAAAGTTGCTTGTTAGTTACTAGAAAAATCTAATCCCTCAGTGATAACATCCCGAGCCCCAGAAGTTCCATCTGTTAAATCCTACAAACCATAGCATTCAATCTTAAAGGGCCCTGAACTCACAATGTTCCCCCCATTACTGTCACGTCAGCCTGAGCTGAAGCTAAGCCTGAAAATTATCCTGACCGGTACCAGGCTAGTTTGGAGGGTTAGGTTTCCATGGTTACTTAGATCAGACTCATTTAAACCTGCTCAATTAATAAAGAATTTCCTTGAAATAAACACCAGGTTCAAGCAGTCTTTACACACACACACACACACACACACACACACACACACACACACACCACACACACACTCTTACTTTTTTGTCGCCCTGTTGTTCCAATGAGAAAGCAGTGTGTTAATGGAGGAAGTGCCAGAAACCAGACAGCGCAAGAAGAGAATCATGATTAATAATTAGGTCAGCTGAGGGTTGTGTGTGTGTGTGTGTGTGTGTGTGTGTGTGTGTGTGTTAAGTGACTTTCTAATCCATGCCACCATTTGCACACACCTGCACGTGCATTAAACTGTTGGAAGGAAAGTTCATTCCTCAGAGGATCAGACAGAAGATAATCCAGTCTGACAAACAGAAAACAACAACTGAACACCTCCTACTGTACCCGCTCGGTCCCACACACAGGAGCTTTACTTAAAGACTGTAAATATATAAACTTAATATTCAGTTAAGTGTGGGAATCTGGTGGGATCTGGGTCATCTGGCCTTGTTTTTTAAACTGGATATGGTCTATTTACCTCTTATATGAGATGGTATTGGTATTTCATAGGGGTATGAATATTAATACACTTGAGAACGATGATATTATGTTTTGTGATACTGTGTTGATTCTCAAAAATACTATGGATTTTTAAATAATAGCTTACATTCAGAGGTTTATTTTGTGTTGTGTTTAAACTCTGGACTGTAATCTATCTTCAGACATTTCAGTCTTCAGGTAAGCAACTAGGATCCAAGTTGAATTTTAGCAAATAAAGGTCAGCACAATAGCAGCAAAAATATTCCTTGCAGTGGCTGGGTGCCTCACAGTTTGAAAGACTGATGTATAAAAAAGAGTAAAAAAAAAAAGACATTTACATTTAGAGTTTTAAATGCTCTTTATATGTATGATGGAAAAAGGCAAAGATATCTGTAGGACAATTTAACGATGAAAAAAACAGTGCTGCAATATATTACAATAATAAAACTGATAAGACATGTTGAATATAAAACTGTGCTAACATAAAGGCCTTTTCAAAATATTTTGAGGATTGATTTCAATTCTGTAACCTCAGCGGCGCAGAGACATGGTTGTCCTTCAAAACTGAGTATGCACCATCCTGTTTAAGATCAGAGGTGTGGCAGCTCAGCTGAGGTAAGAAGATAACAGACAAGATGTGGCCAGAGACATGAGGCCATTTTCAGTAGTTGACACAAAGAAAAGGACATTTGAATTGTTTCGCACAGTTTTTTATTTATTATATTTATTAATTTAACTTGATAAAGAAAACATATATGTTGTAGATTATTGTCTGAGAAATAAAGGAATCTTTTTCAATCACAATGTATCTTCAACCTCAGTTTGAGAAAGTCACATTGTGAACCCAGTATTGTGAATCGTGAGTTGAGCGTATCGTTACATCCCTGCTGATGTTCATGGGAAGACAGTTTCATGCATAGGAAGACAGAACGAGGTAACAGAGCATGCTCAGTAACAACAGGCTGCCAGGAATAAACAAATCAACTTTCTAAATGAATCTGTTGAATAAACATTTTGATTGAAGACCCAAGAAGCCTCACTAAATGGGTCATTCGCACTAGCAGAAGCAGACACACACAGACTAAAAAAAAAAACTTTCCATTGATACGACCCCAAACAAAAGCAGACAGGCCTGAGGCCGGCCAAGGTTTGATTGACACGTAGCTAACGTAATTAATGAAATCAGTGTCGTATCAGCCACCAGTTACCTCAGATGGTTTACTAAAAAAAGAAAAAGAAAACATAAATGTCACCTGACCTACATAATGTGCTTCAGTCATACATCCCATACACACAAAGACACCACACACACACACACACACACACACACACACAAACAACAGGGAGATGGGGGGGGGTCTATAACAATTAAAAGACAGGGCAAATATGAAAGTACTGGGTATTCCTTTACGAAGACACCTCACAGGCACCCACAGAGAGTGGGCAGAGAAACTGCTAATTGCCCCACCACAATGATGGTAGAATGAGATGCACCAACAGAAACGGATGAGGAGGAAGGCGTCTCCACAAAGGACAGCGGAGACAAAGAGATACAAATGTTACAGAGAGAGGGGGAATGATAAAGTCAGAGTGAGGTCAAGTGAACGCCTCACAGTCATGCTGTATTCAGCAGCTAACAGCCAAAATGCCTCAAGTCTTACATCACCATTAATTACACTTGGGGTCAAATGAACCTGCTATGGGGTGCTGGGGTAAAAACGAGCAGTGGGCCCCTATTGAGCCAACCATGCACATGATCACTGAGACCCATTTTACCCAGAGACCCAGGAACTAACCAGTATTTTGTATGCTGGGATTCATTTCCCCAAGTTTGTGATTATTCAATGAAACACAAATGTATTTATGCATATGCACCATGTGAGAATTCTATCTTATTTTACACTGGAGTTTTTATTGTGCTTTAGTGATTGAGAAAGGTTCGGGAAATTCAATTCACTTTAAATAAAAACAGGATCTGGGGATCCCCCATCCATTCAAACTGACAGATAAAAAAATTAAAAATCCTGATAAAGCTATAAATAATTCATGTAATATTTTGTAGGGACTTGGCTTGGGAACTGGAGGGTCACCGGTTCAAGTCCAGCACGGACCACAGTATAGAGTGTGGACTGGTAGCTGAAGAGGTGCCAGCTCCACCTCCTGGGGACTGCGGAGGGGGCCCCTGAGCAAGGCACCTCTGAACCTAACCCTTACCTGCTCCCCCGTTTGATTGTAAATCAACTACTTCTACTTTAAATACAGTTTAAACACAACATGTACTTTAACAATAGATTTAATAGATTCAAATGTGCCTCACGGTCATGGTTGTGATTGATCATCTGGCACTTGATGCCTTATTTATAGATACACAGAATATTCTGCTTTTGTTTGCCATTTATTTCTTATTTTCTGGCTACTGTGGCTCACTCAAGTCTACAGTATATTCCTACTGGCAATAAATTCTAAGACCCAAGCCCACAATGAATGATCATATCATATCAGAGCCTGATATATCTTCTTCCTCTGTGCCATAGAGCTCAAACTATTAAAACACACATCAATGAGTCACATTGATGCACTGGGTCACATGTTCCTTTATTCCCATGAATGCACACACACACACACAAACACACACACACACACACACACACACACACACACACACACACACAGTAGTTTATTCTTGAACTCACTCCCAATTACACTGTCCTGCAGCCCCGAATACTCACTGGAGCACCAAATATGGATTAATCCGCTGCTGAAAATAGTGCCCCAAAAATGCACTATTTCCTCCTGTTTGAGAAACTGCTGATCAAAACTAAAGCAACTGGGCGCCCGGTTAGCTCAGTGGGTAGAGCTGGGGACCCATGCATCAAGGCCGAGTCCTTGCTGCAGCGGCCCAGGGTTCAAATCCGACCTGCAGCCCCTTGCTGTGTGTCATCCCCCCTCTCTCTGCCCCCCTTTCCTGTCTATCTTCAGCTGTTCCTACCAAATAAAGGCAATAAAAAGGTAAAAAAAAAAAAAAAACTTTAAAACTAAAGCAACCAGCTGTTTTAAATGAAATATAACAGCCCCCCTCCAGTCAGTGCAAGGCAGACATTTTAGAGGAAATTGAGATTGCTGGTTTTGAGAGTTTGATGGGATTTGCTGACAGTAAGGAGAATATAGGACAGTACAACCTTTATGCATGACAACACTGACCAGCCGTCAACAGAACACCTCAGTAACAGAAGCTATACAGTTAGAAGGCAGTTTGTTGGTGTGAATGTTAAGTCGATCTGAGCCGTCAAGTCATGTTTTTTCCCCTTGTGTGACTCTCTCTTTGGGCGAGCGGCCACGCTTTGGCTGGTCACGTGCGCACGTGCGCCTCAACTGACATAATGAACTCTGGGCTGGAGCTCAGCCAGCAATGAGGCCATGGAGCTCTCTATCACTCTCATTCATCCTCACTGGATGCCTTCCTCTCTGTTTAACTGTTCTCTCCATCGCCCTCTAATATACACTACTCTCTCTCTCCTTTCTCATCCCTCTCACTCTTCATCTCCATCTTTCTTTCTCTTCCTTCCCAGCCTGAATAAAGCTTTGGTCCCTTTTTTCCCTCACCACAACCCCCCTCCCTCCCCCCTCCCATCATAGCATGAATAGTTTTCTATGTCAAGTTGACCCTCATTCGTAGAATACCCCCCCTCCCACCCCCCACATCCTCCCCCCTCCATCTACTCCTCCATCTATCTTTCAAATCCTCCGTCATCACCACTTGCCCCACTACCCGAAATATGTCAGCTGTCAGCCAAATAAAAGACGGGGAGAAAAAAAGAGACAAGAGTATGTTGTCAACATCCCTCCCCAGAAAGAATGAAAGCATTCTGCTCTACTTCCCTCAGATATAAAAAAAGCACAGGGCCGGGGGGGGTATTGAATGGTGCTGACACGGGCTGAGCTGTAGCAGTCACACAGGGATCACCTTCATCCCTTCTATATGATTAATATCATGGTATCAAGTGTTACTGATCTATTTATTAGCTGATATTGTTGCTATTTTCTTTTATATTAAAATTTATATCTATCTATCATCTCCATCCGAAACATGCTCGTGACTGTAAGTGCCATATATTTGAGTGTATTTGAATAACTTGAGGGCAACGGAGGGTAAATTCAAATGATACTTGAAGTGATGGTTGAAATAATAACTGAAAATTACAATTACAATTAAGAGACAAAAGTTAAAATGGAATGTTAAGGGATGACAACATAGATTATTTCCAGGATATTTGGTTATATTGATTAATTTCCAGGTGTTCCAGGACGCGTGGGAACCCTGGCAGTATAATGTCTTTTACCCACGCCTAATTCAGTGTGGCAATTTCCTTTCAAGCAAACAAATATTACTCATATTCCACAATGAACTTTTGTAAATTTGAGGAATTATTTTATTAATGGGTTTACTACACCAACCAAACTGTAATATCTTCCTATGTGAGTATGCTCTGGTCTGTGTGTGTGTGTGTGTGTGTGTGTGTGTGTGTGTGTGTGTGTGGGTGTGTTTGTCCGGTGTGTGTGTGTGTCCGTGACAAGGAGCACTATCCTCATTCAGGGCAGCAGTTAATTCTGGGATTATCCTTTTTATGAACAATGTCTCGGGGACTGGGATTATGGACTGAGGTGGGGGAGGATTGGGCCGACTGGGGCATTTAAAGGGGCATTTATGGGATCTCCTTAACAGGACAGATTGCATTGTATGGCATGTGCTGCTGACAGCACATAATCCTGTAAAACACTACAATCCTCACAGCACTGGCAGCCTCTCTGCTCTATACATGCATCCCCCCATGCAAACACACAGTGGAATCAGAGAGACAGACCAAGTGGACCAATAGCCATTCATTTCCACTCTAAACTAGAACTAACATTAACGTATCGTAGAGTAGAGTTTTGAAGCAGGAGGAGCTATTGTCCTGGTTCCCGAAGTAAAAGTCTCATCATTTTTTCAGACCATTTTAGTGACCGTAGTCGGAGAACTTCTGTGCATGGAGGGCATGAAACTCTTCTTTGTAGGTCATCAGTTCAAGGTTACCATTCTACTTAATGTGCTTCTAATACTATGGAGAAAACTGTTAACCACTCGAGTTTCTATATTAAGGAACTAGCAAGTACACCATTATATGTATCTGTATCTGTTCAACCAACTAAATTATCTGTACTTGTGTCTGTACTCTGAATAGGAAGGGTTAAACTGGAAGTGGGTGGGCCTTTTGGAAGTTGTTCATTGAAGCGTAAAACTGATATGGTTTGAAGTTGAAGTTGAAGTTGTTACATTTATTAGGCATTTTTTAACAGAAATAGTTTTTAGATTAAAGTACAAGATTACAAGTACGGATTTCAAGATGTTTCACTCTGATGATACTAGTACATTATCTGTACTAGATACTCCTTTCAGCCCAGTACTAGCTCAACCCTAAAAGGAACATGGATTTTTTGAAAATGAACGGTGAGAAGAATACTTCCACAACCAGCAGCTTTTGCCGCTAGCCAGCCTGTAAAAACCCTTCCTTCATCCCTTTCAACACATCAATCCAGCTGACCTCCAGTTTCAACAATGTCATTTCAATCTCACGCCCTCGAACATGATCTAATGCTATAAAACAATCTATTGAAGGTATATGGCAGTGCAGCATTTACAGTGCAAGACCCTTGTAGGACATTTGTACTGTTTTATTGCCCTGCACTTCACTGTCTGCTCTGTGTGTAGAGGTCATAAACGACAGATGACAGCTGATCCAGAATGTGTCAATACCGTCTAATCTAGTGGTTTGCCCTCAACTGTTTGAACACACACTCTCCTCTGTGTGTGTGTGTGTGTGTGTGTAGTAGGGGTTCTGGGTGTCACTATGGTAAGGGATGCAGGCAAAATCCAATATGGCATGTGGTGGGACAGAGAGAGAGACAAGGACAGAGAGAGGGACAGGGGAAGTAAGAGAGACCTTCTTGATTGGCCTTAGTGTGCCATTAACTTGCACTCACACACACTCTTGCACGCACGCACTATGGGAACCAGGTCAAGCATGGGCAGGGTATGACCAGGGAGATGAGATCATCGACAACTGGTGCAGCTACTGTAGTCAACACCATACAGTATTGTGTGTGTGTGTGTGTGTGTGTGAATCTCACATACTGGGTCAAACTGAGCTGTGCTCCACTTGGTTGTTATTCAGTGTTACTGATGGATTTAACACATCCAACTGCTGTCAGTGCCCTTCACCTCTCAGCCATAAGCCTGGGACAGTGGAAACCCAATCCACCCATATTCTACAACACAATCTGTGTGTGTGCATGCATGTGTGTGTGTGTGTACACACAAAAGGACATAGGCGAGGCACATTGTTGGAATAGCTAGTGTTTGCTGGAGCATTTAAGTTTGGCCTGATGCTCTGCAGGACTAAAAACAGCTATATTGTCTCTTCCCTTCTCACACTTTTCCTTTGAGAATATCACGCTGTTTATGTCCTGTGGGTTTTCTATGTTTAGTCACAAGAAAGAACATAAAACTCAACTGTGTACTAAGCAACCAAATGGAACACTACAAACCAATAATTACAACCAGTTTTCACACACACAGGCACGAGTAACTCTTGACAATCAGGGACAGAGAGCTGAAAGGAGTGATTATGGCATTATTCATGAAAGCCTCAAGGAAGGATGGGGAAGAAGGAAAAACAAAGTTTTTCACAGTAGACATTTTGAATGTCATAACAGGAACAAGTGACACTAACATTATGATAGCTGCATCCTATTTAGGTTCACTGGCATATCTTGGTGAGATGGCATAATGGAATGGAACCATCGTTAATATTAGGGCTATGTATTGGAAAGAATCTGGCAACACAATACGTATGGCGATACAGGGGTTATGATTCAATATGTCATATGATATATTGCGATACTGTAAGCTAGGCGATATATTGCAAATTAATACATTAAAAAATCTATTTGTGGAAAACTTACTGTATAAAAACACAACACCATATACATAAAAAAGTTAGGGTTTGTTTGTAAATGTGTATTTCTCACAGTCGCTGTAACATCCAACATCAAAGGGCTCAGTTTACGTTTATCTACACTGCTATCTAGCATTTCGGGGTTTATATACAAAAACCGATACAGTATTTTGGATAATTGATACAATAGCACAAAATAAAATATCGTTAAACAATATTTTTCAATATGTTCTTCCACCCAGTGTCAATACGTGTTCTTTTCTCACCCGGGGCAATCCTTATTGTTGAGCCCTGACAGATGCTGCCAGTGAGCTAGCTGAGCTACAAACTAGGGATGCACAATAATTGTGCTGGCTTCGAACAACTGTTCGGCTTTATGCTCCATGAAAGCCAACGTATGTCTGTTGATGAACTTTACTGGAAAAATAAATGAACATTTGAAGAGTCAGAACTGTTGTTTGTTGTTGTTGTTGTTGTGTAAACAACAGTGATGAACAGATTGACAGAATATTAAATTATCCATCTCTGCTCACTACATCTCAGCCTCTCTTACCCTCAGGTGTGTTAAATACAAAAATGTTAAATTATTGGTTATTGTATAAGCTGAAAAAAGTCGATATCATACATCCCTAAAACAAATGTTTGTATCAAGGAAGGTCTTTTTTAAGCTGATGTCAGATGGGGTCAGTAGGGTCACCAGGTCAAACTTCAGATGTATTTCCTCCTTCTTTTTTAGTTTTGCGTCCACCCCAGCTGTCAGATGACAATCATTATTTCATGCACACTCTCCTCGCGTGAATATCATGAATATAAAATGAATGGCTAAAATATATAGATTTTCCCACTAATAGCAGACTTCTGGGCTGTAAACACTTACTGATAGTAATAACTATACTTTGTTTCTACAGCTTTTTGTCCTATTTCAGTTGTGTGATTATTGCATTTTACATCAGTGAAGATCACTTTTTGTCGTGTGTCACGGCTTCGTCACATGCCATATTAAGTAGTCATGGTTCTCTTTATGTTGCTTGTAATTAAAAACTCTTTCATGTGAATATACTCATGACTGGGTAGGAAAAGCCACAACTGAGGCAATTGCTAACCAGCTTTGTGAGTATCCAGAATTACCAAAGGTTTTGACGTTTCCAACTATTTGGCACATGTATTTCTGGCTGCTTAGAGCGTTTTGGTGTCCTGTGCGGGTTGGATACTTACAACTCTAGGACCAGCACCATCTCAGAAGCCATCTCATAGACCTGGTGGAGGTTGACCACCCGGAGGCTGGCTGTGGCCAACTCCAGCACTGCGATCTCATGGATGATCTCCATCCGGCAGTCTTGGCCTTTCCGTCTCTTCCTCATGAACTTTGCGGCGTATTCGTGGCCCGTGCATTTCTCAACGCACTTCCTGACCACAGCAAACTTCCCCCTGGAAAACAAGAAGAACATCAGTACAATGGCTACGTTTAGGTAAGGATGCTTGGACTCCCATTGTGCTAACAGGTTCTGTCATGGCTCGATGTTATTCTAGTCTAATTATAATACCATGCTACTCCTTCTAAAAGAGTCCACAGGCTTGTCTTCTGAATTCTGTTCTCTGGTGGTGAAGTGAATTCATCAGACTTTAATTATTAGGAATTAACAGATAGATCCAGAATAAAACAAAGAGAGGGACCAAAATCATGGAGGAATATCAGGAGTGCAGAGGTCACAAATTGATTAAAGTTGAATCATAAAGTCGGTCGGTAAACTGTAATAAATATTTACAATGGACAATTTCTGGAATATTTTTACATTTCTTTATTATCTGCTATAGAAGATCTCTACTACAGTTACTATTATTACTATTGTCGCTGCTCATTGTCCCCCATCGTTGTTGTCGTCGCCATCATCTTCTTCATGTTCATCATCATCAGTCACTACTATTAGTGTAGTTGTTGCTGTGCACCTCTGTCTGTGACAGACAGACGACAGACGACCACCCACCTAGAGCCGGAGGATCTGTCCTAGGTTTCTGCCTTTTAACAGGCAGTTTTTCCTTGCCCTTGTCTCCAAGGTCTTGCTCATGGTGGTACTGTTGGGTCTCTGTAAATAATGTTTTAAAGAGTTCGGTCTAGACCTGCTCTATTTGAAAAGTGTCCTGAGATAACTTCTGTTATGAATTGGCGCTATACAAATAAAATTGAATTGAATATAAAACAAGACTAATGCCGTGTCTAAAATCACTCTCTATTAACTATACAGAGCACTGTATTGACTATCTGTCATTTTATTGTGTGTAAATCTATCCACTATACAGTGCCCTCAACAATTCCAGAGTACAGGGTACATGATTATGTACGTAATATCTTTTTTTTACTTGCCCAGTCGGGCAAATGGATGACGAATCTACTGGCCGGACGTTTATTTTTACTTGCCCCTATACAAATAGTTTTATTTATTAGCAGTAATCAGACCCTATAGCTGCGTGCAAGCAAGATGCTGTCAGCTCTTATTATGGCCTTCCAGCACAACGCCTCCCAACTAAACTCCTGTTTCCAGGATCATTGAAATGCTAACTTGCACTTCAGCTCATAAACTTTACCATTGCCATTCTCTCCTTCTGTCCGACTGACACACTCAAAAGGATTAAAAGAAAGTGAGATGGCTCACTCCTTAGCTACTTCAATCATCAGCGACGAAAAAACGACGTGTTTCGTTCTTTTTTTAATTGGGCAAATGAGTCGCTAGACTTACCAGCCCGTAGTGAAAGTTTACTTGCCTTATTGTTGAGCCTTGAAGTACACTGGAATTATGCTTTAATGTAGAAAACAAGTTTTTAAAGAGTGATCATCAAATACACCAAAATCTATCAAAATAAACTACAGAGCTGTAAAGAAACTGCCTAGTGAAACTGTAAAGTAAAAGTAGACTATTAAACTGTACGCAGGATAGACAGAGACTAGTTACTGCTTAGAATGACACTGGCCAGTTTCCCAGGCAGAGACTGGCTTCAAGTTCAGGAAGAGTGCATATTTGGTGTTAATGCTGGGTTTCAAACATTGTCAGCAGTGTTGCCCTTTCTATTTCTATCACAACCGTCTGGCCTGACCCAGTTCTTTTTCCAGGCTAGAAGGTGTTCCTGTGTTGCGGACCACAGCTCTGTGTGTGCACACATGTGCATGCTGCCCAGGGGAAATCCTCTGAAGTGCAGCTGGTGATGGAGATGACAAGCCCACATCGTGCCTTCCCTTGGGCTACTGTTGGCAGTCCATGCTCCAATAATCAGCAGCAGCACCCTGGCTGAACCTGACCCATCCACAGCCAAGACTCACACTGGCACGCCAAAACTGCTCCCCCTGCCTCTTTTAATGTGGCTAGACTTGACATAAAGACAGATGTAGATATATAAAGATCTCAACAAATAGAAAAACTTTTGTCCTTTCTATAAGTTGTCAAGAGCACACAGGCTACTGATTCAACCTACTTTAAACAGATGCAGACAGAACAGGTGTTAAGAAAAAGAAGACGCTGAAATTGGATCTATCAATTATGGATGTTTTTTCTTGGTCTATGAGCCACCAAAGAAAAACAGTGTTAAGTTTCAGCAAATGTTGGGCTTGTTAACCATCCAGGGGGTTTAATGCAGACCAGCTCAGCAGGCTGCCATTTAGCACTCTGCTGGATACAAAGCCATTGTTCCATTTTGATTTGATTGGTTGCCCTCTGTTCCTGCATACTGAGTTATTCTCCAGAGACATATTTGAGCATTTAGAAGTGGTAATTTTCAGACCCAGTATTAATATATAATTTAGTATCATCCCTCTCCTAAACACTAGAGCCTCTTTAGGTTAGAAGGTTGTTTAAATTATACTGGCACTGCAAAAGATTACCAAAACTGGAAGGACAAAGAAGCATTATGAGGACAGAACTGAAAAATACACTTATATACCTACAGTATATAACTGACTACTAACTACGAGAAGAAACTTTTTCATACACTACAAACTGGATTGCATAGGTGGAGCAAGTGAACCTCATGCAATGGATATGTCCCTGTACTACCTACGTCAGATTTTCACCAGCTCTTGATTGGCCTGTATTTTACATGCTCATTTTACAGTTTTTCAAATCTTCATCTGAATGAATGAATTATTCTTCAGATTAAACCGAATAAAAATGTCTAGAAAATGATGTTCTCATAGCGGTAAAGAGCAAACATGATTGGACTAACACACCATTTCAAACCTATCACGGTGAATGCTGCCTTTCAGTTGAATTTAAGCTGGAAATGTTTGTAAAAACAAAAGTGCTTTTATTCAGAATTGATTTGACATTTCCACTACACACAACAGTGAGATCAAAACAGTCTGTAAACACCAGATGCTACACCAGATACCCTGTTACCTATAAAGACTTTAGTTTGCGTTGTTGAGAGAACACAGTGTCTGACATACAGTAACTCTCAGTAAAAGTTCTGGATTTTAAAATAAAGCAACACAAACCTGACGGTCTTCAGGACTTTCACAAAGAAGAGTATTATAATCGCTCTGTGCTCCAGGGCAGTTAGAACATAAAATTATAGTTAGAACTGAACAACAACAACAAAACAGATATCTAGTATTTCATTCCATTCTTTATGAAACCATAGCTAAGAGCAAGAACAGAAGCTGTAAGATTAAAGCACAATGCGTGAGACTGTGTGGTAGCTATGAAAGACCTGTATCAGGGTACACAGCATGACAAACAGCTCTGGGCCAGAAGCACTAGACTGGGCTGCTTCATCCTCAGCTGGCCTCATGTGACATGTCATGGGGCCGATGCAGCCGGGAGCTACAGATTGCCCACACTATTTCTCAGATGGTTTGTGTCATTATTTTCTATTAGCTCACTAGTTTTCTTTGTTTTGTGTCAACAAAGTCAATAACAACTAGGGGTGGGCGATATGGGCAAAAAATAATATCTCGTTATTTTTTGGGATTTTGGCGATAACGATAATCAGCCGATATCCTTTAAAATGTGATTGGAATTGTCTGAGTTAGGGCTTGTGTCCACCAAATGCGTTTTTAGCACTGAGAGCTCAAAAACTCATTTTCTGAGCGTCCAGCGGTGTTAAAGGTTGAACAGATTTCAACTTGAAGCGCTCTGAGCGCTGCGCTAAAAAAGTCTTTTCGAAACCAAACCATTTCCATGCCAGAGAGGTAGACCCACGTCTCGGCACTAAATCATCTGAAGTACCGGTAGCTTCAGGGACTGGAGGTGTTTGCATTTTCTCTCTACCATCACAACGCGTGCAAACTGTTGCAAGGAGGATGCTAGCGAGAGGTCATGTGATCACGTCATGTGATCACGTAGGCCCACTAGTGTGACTGAATCCTGCCATGCTGTAGTAGGCTGCACCGTTGTATTAAGTGGATGTGAGGAGTTTCCACGTGCATTTCAATATTTTTGGTGAAGTAATTTAAATACTCGATAATGGAAATTTGCACATCGTAAAGCGTATTATCGAAAACTATATATATCGCCCACCTCTAATAACAACAAAAGCCTAGTTTACTGAACACAGTATGCAATGGGCCAGAAGGACAGAGCAGTTTTAGAAGCCCAGAGTAGGACGGTCTGTCCTGCTACACTGTCCTCTGAACATTCTGAATTCAAACAGAAAATTACAAATGCTATTTTCCCCCACAATCAAGTTGTGTTCCAATTTCATCTAAAAAGAGGCAGCACACTGTTACCATCACAAAACTGAACATAAAGGACCACTGTGTACCCAGCAGTTTAATATGGTAGGCTCTGCCAGATAAGGACCTGCCGCCTCTGTAGATAACAGTTCATTCTAAGGTAAAAAAAAAAAACAAAACACAACAATTCTTATTAGCATTTTATTAATTACTAATGAAAACATAGCTATGAATATTATATTCCATTTCTGCGAGTAGATCCACCTGAATGTTACACACTGGACCTTTAAATGTGGTGAAACATGAATTGGGAAAAAATAGAGCCTTAATCAGTACACAAAGCACCATCACTCCAACACGCATCATATAGTTGCTTCTACACATTACACATTTCATTTCTGATAATGATCATGAAAGGGAAACTTTCACAGAAAACAGCAGGTATCGTTTGGCTCTAAACAAAAACCTGAGGACCGGCTCAAAGGATCAAGCAGCTCACAGCATCCCACTCTGTGATGATGACACGCCTGAGAGAGGAGCCTAAAAACTAGTGCAGTACAGAGCATTATGTCAGATTTAACTCATATATGAAGCAGATATTGCTGCATTAGTCTTATTAATGCTATCATTCAATAGTGAGTTCCAGTGGAAAGGCTTAGTGTTTTATTGACTTTGCTTCTACTTCACACTGAGTCTGTGATACTGTGTAGGCTGAGGCTGATAAAATGTAAGCTTTCATTAGACATTTTGAAGGAGGTCGTTTATGTTACGTTGAGGCCTTCCTCAGATCCAACTCTCATAGAGGCCTTTCTGTCCACTCAACTGAGTGCTTGTGGCATTTCCTTTCTTTTTGTTAACCCTTCATTTATTCAAACAAACAGATCATGCAGAGATATTGCAGTCGATGTGACCATACTGAACAGTTACTGTTGAATAAATAGTTTTATATTCAAAATGAATTATCTGAGGAAGGAATGAAAAAAATAGTAACACTAGGAGTAAGAAGGAGGAGGCGAGGGAAGACGGAGAGGCTGAAGACAAGAAAGATCTTAAGCTGGGTCAGATGCCATCAATGTGACTCTCTAAACTCCAGGGTTGGGTTGTACAAGCTATTCATACAAACTGTGCAAGATTTTGTGTGAAGTTCTTCCAAATTTCAGCTGACTAATTCCAAACATTCAAATTTATAAAATCGGGCTGCACCATTAAAACTTTAGGAATGTCTTAGCTTGTAAAGACTTTGAGTTTGCCGAAAGAAAACATTAACCTAACTCTCTGTATATGACGTATGTTTTGATTTTTTACATTAGCATGCATGTGGAAATATATCCTTTCCAGAGTAAAGAATTCAAAATTAAACTAACAGACACTATTTGCTCATTTGGTCTAACACTACCACTTCTTTCATTTTTGAATCGGAATGGGTGACAGTTAATCAGGCAAATGTTAGTTTTGTCAGTTGGTTCAGTCCCCCACAGGTTTCTGAAGAACCATTGTGAAGCTCAGTGTGGTCGGCTCTAGTCGTCGCCATCTTAGCAGTCCTGTTTTCCAGTATTCTGTTTTCAAAATAAAAACAAGAAAACTAACTATTTCTCATTGTTTTGTTTTTTTAAAATATAAATGGAAAATGAAAAAAAAAAAAATTTTTTGGAAATAATTTTAAAAATGTGTTTCCCTAGATATAAATGGTAATCGAGAAACAGGTAATTTTCCGATTTTGGTTCATTCCAAAACTGCTTCATTTTTTAGCCTTGGAGGTCTCCGCTTTGTGTAACTAGTTAGCAATAGTTAACCTCAACATAAAAACTCATTTGTGTGGGGCAACCCATTTTAATTTGGCGATGACATTTCCACTTACATTATAATCAGGCCAAATTTGAATTTTCCAGCAGCTGGTGCAACTGGCTGGACATTTTGAACAACCATTTATGCTCAGTGTTGCAGATAAATATACATGACTGACTGGCTGATGATTACATTGAGACAAATGAGCGAGAGAGAGGGAGGGTGGGATTGAGTGACAGAGAGATCGCTGCAGGCCTGTATTTGACACACAGCAGCACTATGTACCGTGTCATAGATACAATACAGTGAATGTATTCCAACATGATCCTTTGTAAAATTGATTTTTCCATTTAACATTGTTTTTACAAATCAATTTGTCTACGGATGTGCCAGGACAGCTAGTAGAACATCTTGTGTTTCTTGAAGCTGGGCTGAATCATATGTAGTGGTAGATGGAGGACTCAAGTCCTTTGATGGATTTCAAGGGTCACTTGTTCTGAGAGTGGTGGTAGCACAGTTTGTCATCAAAGGACGGAATTAAGCTATGAGTTTTATTTTTCACTTCATTTTAGCATTGTGGTTCAATGACCCCTGGGAGCAGTGTGTTTTGGTCCTGGTGTGGTCATGCCTGGGAACAGCAGATAGATAGTCTGGGCATGCTCTTTAGAAACCATACTGGGCCACCACAGCCTTTTCTAAAGCAGCATCAGCACATTTCCAAAGCCAGCACAGACTACACCCTGAAAGAGATGGCTTTTGTGCATGTGTTTGCATGTGTGTGAGCACACAGACCAAGCCAGAGGTGATGGCACCAGTTACAATCACTGTAAAGAAGCAGACTAATGGATGCAGTGTTTGGCTCTGGGAGGTCACAGCCTAAAGCTGCAGCCTCACAGTGCTCTGTGTACATTAATACACTGATAAGACCTGAACACAATTCATCTAACGGCAAGCTGCAGCAGGTTGCACCAGCTGTTCATATGTTCAGCATGGCCTAGTTATGGTGTAAGTGTTTACTAACACGTATCATGTATAGAGCTTAATTATAACTGTAAATATTTAAACACCATACCCAGATGCCTCTGAACTGACAATTCCCAGGTTCAAACGTGGCCCTGCCGAAACACCCTCGAGCTTTTATACACTACAATGACTCCCCTAAGGATGCTGATGTTTTTCATGCTGCTTCATGGCTCAAACGTCCCATGATTTGCCGTGCACGTTGCTCTGTGCTGCAACAGCAACTGAGCAAGCCTCAGAACCACAGCCAGCTTTCTCCCTTTCTGTACTTAGTTATGCTATGTGCTAGGCTAATCTATGTTGACAAAAGACAACCATATTTTGAACATGGTTAAAAGACAAAAGCAACATATACGTATAGTTGCATCTTAAGTTAGCTCATGTTAGTGAAATGCTAGCTAACTAGCTAGCTATTCTACATCACAGCTAGCTAATCTACATCAATGGTTAGCTAGGTAGTTACATCTGGAGTACAGGGCAAAAAGAGGCGGGACTTAGGAAGGCTCAGTTTCACTTGATGTCATATTAGGGTATGACTCATATAATGGT
Source organism: Dicentrarchus labrax (assembly GCF_905237075.1). NCBI lineage: Eukaryota > Metazoa > Chordata > Actinopteri > Moronidae > Dicentrarchus > Dicentrarchus labrax. The sequence continues at coordinate 2,704,964 of NW_026136709.1, forward strand.
GGTTGGCTGTAGGAAGCCCTTCCTTATCTTCATCTTTGATGCAAAATGTATTTGTGCCCATTACAAAATCTGAACTATCAGTACTGTCAGCTCTCTTAAACCACGTCAGTGCACTGCGGAGGCTGTTTGCAGTCTCATAGCTGGGCTCTGTTACGAGCTGCCTGGATGCAGTTAATGAAATAAAGATTTTCTCTGGCTCTGGGCCAAAAGCTCCCACTGGCATCAACAGATTCCCCACGTGCACACCAGGGTTGGCTCAAAGCCACCAACACATAGGCAGGATGACCTAAAGTGAGATGCAGTTCTGAAGGGAAAAAGAAACGCCTGGATTCCATCACTGCCAACGATACAATGGACAGACTATACAGACAGACTATATACAGTGGGTAATAATGGAGAGCATGTTTTAGATAAAGCTACGATGACTGATCTCTCCTGTCAGTATTTCCAAATGAACTCTGACACCACTGTGGGATAAACAACATCCTGGTATATTTTACTCACATTATGATGAAACCCCATGGTCATCAAAAGGAGATGATGGCACAGTGCAAAAATAAATAAAAGGCAGTGAAGTTATTAAAGGTCCAGTGTGTAGGATTTAGTGGCATCAAACTGTGTAGTTGCAGATTGCAACCCCATCTCACCCTCCCCATCCAGGTGTGTATGGAAAAAATGGTGGCCACATTGAGAATGTGAACATTCCCATCTACAGTGTTTGGTTTGTCCGTTCTGGGCTACTGTAGAAACATGGTGGTTCAACATGGCTCCATGACGCCATAGAAGAGGACCCAGGTGATTCAGGCGATTATACACTTATGAACACATACCTATGAATATTATATTCCATTTCTGCCATACTCTGTAAATCTTACACAGTGGACCTTATAACCTCATTGTAGTTTCCTGAGAGTTTCACCAATACACAGTTCACTGCACAAACATTCAGCCACGCAGGATTTTAAAAGTGTCATCTGATCAAACTAGTTAGAGCAAATATTGGGCGATTACACTTGATGGTCGATCAATCGGAGCACCCTTAATCATTATACTCCTTGATTACAGCAGAGGTTTCTTTTTCAGTTCAGAGTTGATTTATCTCCTTGAAAAGAACAAAACAGAACGTAATAGACATTCTTCGCATCTGATAAGGAATAAGTCAAAAATAAAAATAATGAAAATGTCAAGCGAAGTTAGCTTGAAAAATGCAGTAACTGTAACCATAGCCATGATGATGGGCTCTTAGTGAAATATCCCCGCCAGATGACAAGGGCGGTTATGTGCAATCACTAAGAGCTCTGCCCAGCACCATATGGGCTAATAAGAGAGTGGCCATTACCGTCACTAAGACCCATCGTGGAAAAAGCTTTGGGTCTTAACCATATGGAATTCAAAGACTGCTGCACCATTGTCGTAGTCACTAAAGGAGCTTGGCTGCGGGCCATCTGGGACTCCCACTGCAGAGACGCAATAGAAGGTATTACTTTAAACCCCCCCCGATCCTCAGCCTCCCTCAAGCCCTAAATGTGAAAAGTAGCCAACTAGTGGGGGTCAAACAGCAACCGTTGTAATGCAGGAAGGAATTCTTATCATCCTTTTTTACAATATCCAGTTTCATTATTGTTTCAACAGCACACACTGTAGCTTATGAATGTAATGGGGGTTTTCAGCAGATAACTCTCAAATCTCAGATATCACAGCTTCTAACAACCACCACCAACAGCAACAAGAAGCCTGGGTACTGACACGCAACAGCATAACACATGAACAAATGATTTCCCCGTGATGCATGAATTAGTTGATGGACAGAAAAATAAGGGATGAATATTGGTGAGTGACTGATTGAATACCAACATTCTCAGTTCCAGCTTTTCTCTAAAATGAAAACTGGGTCTGGGGCTGTCGGTCGGACTAAATAGGAACTTTGAAGATGTCACACGTTTTATGACATTCTGCAGACTATCAGTATACAGCCTAAAATGGTGGATCTGGTATCGGAGAGTACGCAAGTAATCTGATATCACAGAAGTTATTGGCCCCAAAACAGGACACTGCCACTTTCCCAGCAGGGTCCCATTTACCACTTTTTTTCCCCAGGATGGCAAAGTCATGACCCGCCCTACTCTGACTCTGACTGTCTTACCCCAATGTTCTCACCCTAACCCATAGGCAGGCAACCTGTGTGGACAGATTCCTTGCTTTCACCACCTACGCTGAAGGCTTACCAGTATGCTTAATCTGCAGGGACACATTTGCATTATAAACCTCATATATGTTTTGTAGCCCCAGACAGACCAGTCCTGTGGGCTGTGCTATCACTGCGCAATGACTAACGACTAACTGCTGTTTCAGAACGGTGAAAAATGCTCAGAGCATTAGTATATTTCTCCTTTCTCCTGAAATCTTCTTTTTACACTCAGTGATGGAGGAAAACCACTGATCAGAGGAAGTGTATGTACAAACTTGCGGTATGCCTGGAGCTGTAATATTCTCCTTTCCTTTGAGAAGGCTGGAAAATCTGTGGTCCTGTCTACATATGCTGGGAGATTTCCTACAGAGCAGGAATGCTGGGAGGGCAACTAGGCAAGGAGACGTGAACTTGGTGGCATCTATCCACATCTCAGTCCAGAAATTGCTCACCGTGCACTTCACACTTCATAAACACAAACGCTGCTAGAACGCTAGAACAAGCATGGCAGAATGTTCTGCATGCTTGTTTCATGATCCTGCTTCAGACTCAGGCTCTGCTGTACAGCTGTTAATTACACCAGCAGACACACACCACAGAGTGGAATAATGTGACAGAAAAAGAGCAGATTCAATTTCAACCCTAACCCTAACGATAACCTTATGCTGAAGCTGAATTCTCTCAAAATGATTATGAAAATAATGTAGTAGTGAATGAAGTAATGTCCAGCTGGCCCCAAATGTCTTTTTGTAAGTTTTATGATGTCCAGGGGGGTCCAGGTACAAACTTAAGACAAAGCCCCGTTTAAGGAAGAGGTTTTAATCTGAAAATGCCTCATGAATGGAATTCCACCGCCGAGTTCAGAGGGCTCAACCAGCGAACTGGCCAAGAGTCAGCCAGGGAATAAACACAACTTGTACAGCCAAAGAACGGCATCCCCTTCATCTGTTATTACACTGATTAAGCACCAGAACAATGTCCCTGCTGAAAACAACAGCCAGCGATTCTTTGACTGAAGGGGAAAAACACTCATCTGAGCTGGGAGCTCCAAGGTGGACTAGATCCCAAACTGGTTTGGTTTGATTTGATTCCAGTCTTTTCTGTAGCAGCTCTATATTACCCCCACAAGAGAGAGAAGCTGTAGCTGAAGCCAGTAGTTCATTATTCAGTATTCATTTGGAACACAACGCAACGCTATTCTGTGAGTTGGCTGAACAAGAAAAAAGAATCTGTAGCTTGTAGCCTGGTTAATTTCCTCACTCTGCGTGTTGGTGACTGTACATTTACACTCAGCCAAAGATGATTTTGTGGAAGAAAAAACACAACTCTGTATCGGAAAAAGTCATCAGTATGTGTGAATGACAGTCAGCTGGATGGAGTGTCAGCTACACTTTAAAGTTTGAGCACTTTCTCAAATCACCATCATTGTTTGTAAAAAACTGTCGATATTTATAACCCACACAGTGGATTTATCCATTCAAATTTTCTCAAATGTTAATTTTGTGATTAACTAATAATAAAATAGTAGAAATATGGCAAAAAAACATCTGCTTTGCACTCCACTATTGACACAGTTAGAAGAAACACAATGCATTATGGGGTGGTTGTGCAATAAGCTGATGCCATATTCTTGCTAATCTAGTATATATCCAGGCATTTCTCAAAAAAATCTTGACGCCCTACTTATATAGCATGAATAGTACGTTACAATGTGATTTTGAACACAGCCCCTGACAGTGCTATGGGCCCGTGCCCTCGTTCCCCCCACTACACTGGACAGCAAACGGCGCTTGATGAAGACAAAATTCAGTCTGACTCTAAAGTCATGTGGCTGAGAAACTGGGTCAGAAACAGGCTCAAATCATACAGTGTATGCACAGCTTGACAGGATGGGTCACAATGTCTGTCTTAAAACATTAGTCTGGTGCCCATATGAACACTGCTCATTCTTCCTGTTTATGGCTAATAAAAGAGCCCTTCCTAATGCACCTCCAATGCAAGTCATGAGGTCATGATCAAAATCCAGTCCTCATTTTGTGCAAAATGCCACGTTTATCTGAAGATGGTATGAGGAGCATTCTGCAGGAATCTTATACTTAAAAGCCACCTGACTATTGTTGTGAACCTATCCTTTAAAAGTTCTAAAAGTTTACACTTCTACCAATATAGACTGGTCCCAATGCAAATGCAAGAAATGAAGCTGATATGCAACATTTAAAATTTGTGCATTAAACAAAATGACTTACCAGGAAACAAAATGATAGAACACATAGACTTAAAGTATATGGAATGAAAGTTTGGAAATATCCGATGATAAATAAAAGACTTTTATGATATACTGTAAAAGAGAGAGATCCTAACCATCTCCACAGTTACGAGCACAACACAATAAGACAACGCGTCGGGTCCAGTGTAACACCTTGGTGTGTACATGAACTTGACCACATGAACTACTGTCAGCTGATCTGCTGAGCACAATGCTGCAGATCAGAGTAGTAGATGCAGATTAATGTAACCTTTCATGGTGTTCTCTGGAAACTAATCTCTGTCACAATGTCAGGTCATGCGATGCAAAGCCACACACACACACACACACACACAGCCTTTGTTGTGGCCCTCTAGGACTCAATATAGCTAATACTGCTGTATAGCAGGAGACGGTCGGCTGAAATAAGTGATTCAGCCGAGTCTAAACTCAGCTCTTATCTCCAAGCGTGTACCTGGGTCAACGCACTCAGGCACAATGTCAAAAAGCTGACTGGGAACCACTTCACACTCACAATGTGACTCCAGTCATTCACTGGGTGATTAGTCGTGGTAAAAGCATATTCTAATCAAAAAGGGATTGTGACTTTGTTGGAGGCTATATCCCCGGGCATTTCCTCTAATAATTAACCCTGAAGAAATCCTGTGAAACATTAGCTGTTTAACGGGCACGCAGCTGCCAGATCTCTGGAATCAAACTGGATTTGCCTTTCCAAGAGCCAGAGAGAAACTGACTAATATGTCTTTTGATCTGATGACAATACTTTCATTCACCCTCTAATGTCTAAGTTGTATTCGCTCACACCGACACGCCTGGAAAAGGTGATCACATGCCTATTCCAGAATGACTATTAACATGAGGAGTAAAAGTAACATGTTATTGATGCTGATATTACTTTTTAAAGTCAGTATCGATGTATTGTGGGTGGTAGCAGTAGATAGTTACTTTAAGTCAAAGCAGTCACCGTGAATGAGCTGCTGAGTAAACAACAACCATGTAATCAGATTACAGTTATATTTAGTAAAAATGTGAATTTTTAGCAGGATTATAATTTTAAAATACATACATTTTTCTTTCAAAATACAGAGGTCACATTTCTGATGCTAAACAGCTTGGTTTCCATTTTCCATTTTAATATCATTTTAAAGTCACAGACAATGTTAGCACATTCCTGTACAGCTCTTCACTCTTACATTCAGCATCCGGCCATACTGAACATATTCTCTCTGTTTATATTAGTATATATTGCCTTCTTTTATTGTCTCTATTTTATCTTTAACTATATGTTTCTATGTTAACTGTTATGTTACAAAGGCAAGGTCCTTGTATGTGAACACCTAGTTGGCAATAAACCTGATTCAGATTATAGAATACACTCACATCAGTACTTATTATACTGTCATTACTAAGTATAGTACTTTATTTTCTCTTGTCTTTATTTGCATATTTGGTGTTGAGGTTGTCCAAAAGTAACGGAAGGTAATGAAGTTACATTACTTTAATAATGTAATGGATAACACTGGATTAGACTACATTGTGAAGGTAACCCTCCCTCCCTGGGCATGCAACAATTCTGGCGACAATAGTTGGATTTAGTTGGTCTTACCTTCCCAGCTCTTTGCCGGGGATGATGGTGTAGTGGTCGGTGAACGGTTCGTTGTTGACCGTGGTTTTAATTGCGGACAACAAGCCGCTGCCGCCGCGGCCCGGGCTCGGTTCGGCTGCAGGGCTGCTGTGCTGGAAGCGGGTTCGGCTTCTCTCCCCGGCGCGGGGACATTCGGGGATCATGGCGTCGCTTTATCGGAGCGGTCAGTGAGCGAAAGAGTCCTGAAAACTTCTACAAACAGCAGCACGCTGATATTAAACAACACAGCTGAGAGACAAGTTCAAAAGGACATTCGTGCGACGGAAAGATATCAGTGTCCAGCATCCGGATAGTTTAATATTGACTCAAATAACGCGACTGACAAGCTCATTTTGAAGGGATCAGTCCGTGCTGGGTTGTTCAGTTGTGAGCGGTCGGAACTTGCTCCTCACTGACAAACCCAACTGCTGCTGAGCTTTCGGTTACCATGGGAGCCGGTGTTGATTGACAGGCGGACTGGCCAATTACATGGAGCGAGAGTGGAGCGTTGCACTTGGTGCGAGTTCGAAATTATGGAGTCCCAAAATGTCCTAGATTAAAAAAATTCAACAATGAAATAGTATAAAGAAAAGTCACATGAATAAATTGTATAAACATGCAATAAACAAATATTGTGTCAAATAATTTCCTTTTTTTAAATTACAGATTTTTTTTTTCTTCATAATTTATTTAATAGTAACTATTCAATTCAATTCAATTCAAATCCTTTTGAGTGTGTCAGTCGGACAGAAGGAGAGAATGGCAATGGTAAAGTTTATGAGCTGAAGTGCAAGTTAGCATTTCAATGATCCTGGAAACAGGAGTTTAGTTGGGAGGCGTTGTGCTGGAAGGCCATAATAAGAGCTGACAGCATCTTGCTTGCACGCAGCTATAGTGTCTGATTACTGCTAATAAATAAAACTATTTGTATAGGGGCAAGTAAAAATAAACGTCCGGCCAGTAGATTCCTCATCCATTTGCCCGACTGGGCAAGTAAAAAAAAGATATTACGTACATAATCTTGTACCCTGTACTCTGGAATTGTTGAGGGCACTGTATAGTGGATAGATTTACACACAATAAAATGACAGATAGTAAATCAGTGCTCTGTATATCCAAATCCAACTTTATTTGTTAAGCACTTTAAAAACAACCAAAGTTGACCAAAGTGCTGTACAGGAGAATAAATAGGACATCATAAATGTAAACAGTGATGGTGATGATGAAGACCACTGTGATTTTAGACACGGCATTAGTCTTGTTTTATATTCAATTCAATTCAATTCACTTCAATTTTATTTGTATAGCACCAATTCATAACAGAAGTTATCTCAGGACACTTTTCAAATAGAGCAGGTCTAGACCGAACTCTTTATAACATTATTTACAGAGACCCAACAGTACCACCATGAGCAAGACCTTGGCGACAAGGGCAAGGAAAAACTGCCTGTTAAAAGGCAGAAACCTAGGACAGATCCTTCGGCTCTAGGTGGGTGGTCGTCTGTCTCGACCAGTTGGGGTGAGAGAGAGAGAGTGAGAGAGAGAGAGAGAAAGAGAGACAGAGAGAGAGAGAGACAGACAGACAGTAGCACAGCAACAACAGTAGCAACAACTACACTAATAATAGCGACTGATGATGATGAACATGAAGAAGATGATGACGACGACGACAGCAACGATGGGGGACAATGAGCAGTGACAATACTAATAATAGTAACTGTAGTAATAATAATAATAATGATAATAATAATAATAATAATAATAATAATAATAATAATAATAATAATAACAATAATATCAGTGATATTAGCAATGGCAATCTAGCAGGATCCATAAGAACCTGCAAGACGAGAAAGCACAAGAACTCCGGGGAAGAAGTGAAGTTAGTAACATGCATTAATGGAACATGAATGAGTGCAGAAAGAGAGAGGAAGAGAGGAGCTCAGTGCACCATGGGAAATCCCCCGATAGTCTAGGCCTATAGCAGCATAACTAAGGGATGGTTCAGGACTCACCTGACCCAGCCCTAACTATAAGCTTTATCAAAGAGGAATGTCTTAAGCCTACTCTTGAATGTGGTGAGGGTGTCTGCCTCCAGAACCACAACTGGAAGCTGGTTCCACAGGAGAGGAGCTTGGTAACTGAAGGCTCTGGCTCCTGTTCTACTTTTAGAGACTATAGGGACCCCAGAAACCTCTGTTAATGGGTATTTACTATTGCTGTTGGTTGATTCAAGTTCAAATCTGGAAATTTTAGTGCAAAGTATTTGAATTCTTACGGAAGTGTATTGCACATCTTTTTTTTTTTTCTGAATTATCGAGATACTTCGAACTCCCGCGAGAACCTCCAACCTGCAAGTGACTCTCATGGACCTATTGTGACTCCTACGCACATGCATGCCCCATCTTCAACTATCTACCGTACCGGGTCAATTTTGCTATATATATATTGCTATGTCTAGCAGTTCTGAATGGGCTTTCCTTCTGAACAACCACAAAGTCCTCAGGTGCCTGCATAGAGTCGACAAGCTAATGATAATACCATCTATATGACTTAAAGACAGGACTATCTCCCAGTGTCTTAAACCCAGATCAAAGTAAAACTTGATTGAACTAAACAAGCTGGTTATGTTTGTTTCTGTTAAATCGAGCTCTCAATAAAGGAATGAATGCGTCTATTGTTTCAAAACTCAGAAAAAATTAGTCAGAAAAACAGAAAAAAAATGTTTTTTCAGAAAATCAGAAAAAAATGACTCTGAAAAACCAACCATAAAAATAAATTACTCTGAAAAATGACTCAGAAAAACAAACAAAAAATACTACTCAGAAAAACAGAAATAATTACTCCGAAAAACAAACCAAAAAAGTAATTTTCAAGTGAATGCAATACGCTTCCGTAGAATTCTACATATTTTGCTATAAAAATGCATAGCAATTGTTTGAAACCCAGCTTAATAGTTAATAGTTTTTACAGTAGTTAAAGTCTCGAGTCTTTAGACTGTGGCCTGCTACGTAGCCATAGCCTGACACTCTACAAGAGACGCTAGCTTAGCTAACCTTATACACAAGTACCCCACAGAAACCTACAAACAGTCGTATCTAGCCTAACTTGACTGAGGCTTGCAGGGGGCGGGAGTCAGAGAGGTTACAAATCTGTTACACATATAATAGATCAGTGGTTTCAAACTGAGGTCCCGAGACCAACAGGGGTCCTTGAGCGGATTGTAAGGGATCCCCCCAAAAAAGGAGGAATACCACATTTTAACTTATCACATTTTGGGAAGTCAAAACTACAAGGGCAGAAAGAGTTTTGTGTTTGACGTTTTTATTGTTTGTAATTGATAGTGATCCCAGTTTGATCACTTATTTTATTTATTTTTTTGGTGAGTGGGGGTCTGTGGCCTAATGTGCATCTACTGTGGAGGTCCTTGAGTTTGGGAACCCCTGTATATATATAGGCTACTGGTTTAAATTTAATTTCTCCACAAAATGCAATTAATCTTCTCTGTACTAAATGTCCCACTGTATTTGTAGAAATGAAGCCCCAACGTAATTCCATACAGGACGCTGATGTCAGAATGGTGAAATGATGAAGCTGTTGAAAGAAGATTGTCCAACCATTGTGCACACATAGAGAAAGACACACAACCATATTTATTATTTTGTTTTATAGTATGCCTTAATATAATGCCATGTTCCTGTACGCCCTAAAGTTTAATTTAGCTTCATGTTGTCTTTTTCATATGATGGAACAAAAGCTCATAGTTTGTGTCAAACGGCTGTATTTATTTTATTATATGTATCACACTATATCTGAGTCACGTCTCAGGAGCAGTTAGCTCGCGCAGCTCCTGAAGTTAGAACTGAAGAACTTACTAGTTTGAAGCTAAACTGCTAAGAGTGGTAACTTAGCAACGCAGCAGCAGTTAGTGACTGTTTGGAAGTCACCCGACTGTGTTTTCCCATCATTATTTATAACAGAGTAATAGAGTAGCTGCAATATTTACCAATATGCTATCTTTGTCATACATTTAGCAATATATATGTCAATGTAGAGTTAGAGTTGTCCTTAATGTGTCTGTGTGCCCTGCAGATATCTAATGGCTGTTAGTGATTAAAGAAGAGGTTACCTCAGAGTTGAGTCCCAGTCTGGATCAGGCAGACCCAGAGATCCTGCATTAAAGAGAAACAGGAGAATCTCTGGACCCATCCGGAGGGAGAACAACTTCAAGGGCTGGAGGAGGTGGACAATAATAAGTTCCCATACATTCCTGTCCTTGTGAAGAGTGAAGATGAGGAGAAACCTCAGGACTTTGAAAGGATCAGAACCAGACAGGGACTAAGATCCATATAGTCATCTACAACAAGACAAAGGTCCTTCTGAGACTGAAGTCGGTATTAATGATCACAGGCCAATGTCACGAGATACGTGAGAGTCCACACAGGAGAGAAACTGTGAAGTTGCAGTTTGGTTGCCACAGATTCACTCGTTGGTCAGTGTGTATCACAGTATTAGTTATCTGGAAGATGTTTTATTTAATGCTATTTTATTTTCCCTCATGTTTACATTTTTAAACATTTGGAAATATAACTTCAATCTCTCTTTGTCACCGTTGAAGTATATTTTTTCCTTGTGAAATATTTGTTTTATGAAATGCCCTTGTGTTGTTTCTCAGTGATGAATCAGCATGTTGTTTTAAGGTAACTTACTGTAGGTTCACCTGAAATGAATTCTGCTGAGGATCAGGAGTAAGGCCCAGCGTGGATCCTTTCTACAAAGAGGTGTTAAGCAAAACAAAGAGATGCAGAAAAAATAAAAAAAGACAAAAAACAACCACAAAGAGAAGAAAAAAGCAGTGAATCTCCACGTGGGTTTTGGTGGACAATTTGGGCCATGATGAGAATTGTTCAAAGTGCTATCTCCAAGGTCAAGAATTAACTTTTATTTAATCACTTCTATCATTTAATTACTTTTAAATTGTACGTCTTTTTTAGTTTCAGTCTGTACAATATATCCACACAATAGCAACACAGTAACAAAGTGACCATTTTATTGAGATTCATAAACATTTGTATTGTGTGGTGGAGCGGTAGCACAGCCTGAGTATTAAGCAACCCGTTCTCAGACAAATCGAAACTGTACCTCTCAACATTACGTGTATAATAATCTACACACAAAAAACTAGGAACAAAACAAAAAATATGCATGCTTCAGTGTCACCTCCCAGCAAAGCTCCACCCAGTCATTCACACCCTCTGCTAAATTCCCTTTTAAATGAAAATAAACAAAAAGCTTGAAAAGACACAAATACAAAACAGCTGCTACAATTTGCCACCACCATACCTTTCTGCAGACAACCCATGATTTTATTTATCCAAACCCTTACGTAAATATTTCTATAATAGCTGCTATCGATGCACTTACATATCAGTGTTATGGGAGTATTCTTAACCATTCTTTTTCCAGAATAAATATCAGTGTTTAACATCTACAATGTATCAGCCCAATAAAACAAGACTTCCTTACACTGTCTTCACACTTTCAACAAATCACATACAAAAATCTCTCATTTGTATGCATGCCATTTGTTGCCCAAAGCACGGATTACTAGCAGGATACATACGGCTCTGAAATGTATGACATGAAAATAATAAAATAAAAACTTCACAAAAACTCAATTGACCCATCTGAGGTCCCGCCCCCTTTTGCTCTGCGCTCCAATAACAGTTGAGCAAGCCTCGGTCAGAACCTCAGACACCTTTCTCCATTCCTGTACTGCACTAGATATGCTATGCATCTTACATTAGCTAATGTTAGTAAAATACTTGCTAGCAGATGTAACTAGCCAGCTGTTCTACATAAATCATTAGCTAGCCGTTTTGCTACAGAGAAAAACACTAGCTCACTAATCTACATGAGTCGTTAGCTAGCTAGTTACATCTGAAAGCTAATGTATGCAAAACGCTGGGTAACTAGCTAGCTAATTTACATAAATAGTTAACGTTTTGCTGACATTAGCTAACCTAAGATGTAGGCTATCTCACTGATCTTTTAACCATCTTCATTTTGGTTGTCTTTCAGCTAGGTACAGGAAGAAAGCTGACTGACGTTCTGAGCGAGGCCGAGCGAGGCTTGAGAGTTCTCTCTGGTATGAACTCTGGTGTATTTTCAGAATTATCCTCAAACCAAATCTGCTGCCACACTGAGAGCAGCTAAAAGATTTCTTACTACGGTTATATCTTGTATCACTTACATGGACTTCATTACCTGGCTCAGTTGCCCTGCTCTCCTTCCAACCATTGTTACTGTCTTCAGTCTCGGTTATTGGAGCAAAAAGGGGCGGGACTTAGGAAGGGTCAATAATAAAACGATGATGAGGCCACCACAGGAAGCAGTGAACAGATAAAGAGAAATACTGTGAGCTGAATGGAAACAGAAACAGACACCACGGTAGCACATTTCCTGCACTGAGCAACAGAGAACCAGCTAGCTTATGGATATTAGAAAAGATGTACATACATATCAAAACGCAAAGGCTTCAAAAGTGAAGGCAAACTCTGATGCTTCTTATCACAACATCAAAAAACTGCAAACAAACAAAACATTCAAGGAAAGCTTCAGGACTTCCCTTTACTTATAAATACAATACAGTATAAATAACAGTACAAAAGATTGTAGAAAAAAAGATGCAACATAATCACAGCCTTGTCCTCTTGGTTGTACAGATGAGTGGATAAGGCCTCACCACTGCCAATGATGAGTGCAGTACTACTGATCCGACTGCCAGTAGTGACTTTATCAGGAGAGAGAGACACATCTGATTCTAATCTAACTCAATCCTAAATTTACTGACAAGGATATCCTGTATTCCTGTTGCTTCTGTAGTGCCCCGTTAGCCCACTGTGATCATTTCTGTAGCCAGCACGCAAATAAAGCACCATTAAGGTGATATCACATATCATTAGAGATGTTCATCTCAGTTGTTCCAATGAAAATGATAAAAAAGTGAACCTGTGTATTCAACTGTTGCTTAAGAAAATACTATCAGATCATCCCACAGGCTGCTTATGGTTAATGAGGGTCAAAGTTAAGCTGTGGTCAAACATGTCTGACCTGTGTAAAACACTCTGCATCTATCTGTTCTTACCGAGCTGGGTCCTACTCAGCGTCAGTGGGTTGGGGGCTGGAGCCTATCCCAGCATGCCATGGGTGAATGACAGGGAAGGGCGCTGTACAGGTTGCCAGTCTCTCTCAGGGCTAACAGGCAACTATTTTTCTGTAACTGAGGCCCCATTTACACTTAGAGTTGCTGAAAATCCAGTATCAGAAATTCTTCCGCCTAAAACCTGATATTGTTGCCTGTTTGTGTCTGTGCATTGATCTGATACCTGAAATGGGACCGTGTTACTTCCCAGCAGTGTCCAGGTCATCATTTCCCCCCCAGGGTAGCCAAGTCTCTGACATTTACAGGTTTACAGGGTTTACCTGAGCCAGGCCATACATATATGATATATAATTATAATTAATATTATGCATATACTGGTAAGCCTGTATTTTTGCTATTTTAAAAGACAGACTGGTACTTGGTACCAACCAATTCGGGAATGAAAAAATGGTCTCAGAACATCTCTATTTACACTTGCAAGGGTATTATATCTTAACGCCATTCTGTGAGACCCCAGAGTGACAATGTTATTTACATCCAATGCCAACAATTAAAGCAATTCTCATGGTACAATATCATCTCATGGAAACTATGGTATGTTTACGGGTAGGGGTAGACTGTCATCATGGCAAACATGGCTAAGGTGTGGTTAGCTAGGGCGAGGCAACCAAAGAAATTGGTAAATGTTAGGGAAAGACTGGGGTTAAAGTGAACATTAATTGAAGGAAACCCTACTTTCCGGCTCTCTACATAAAGGGCACTGCATGTTGGCCCTGGGCGTAAATTGTGAGGTACTAGATCATCTAATATGGACTTGTAAGTCTTAGGGATATTGAGCAGCACATACATGTCATCAATGCCATTTCTTTTGCTGTGATGTCTAGATACAAATTAACATCAATTTAGTACTGCACTCTTATAACTAGTTATTAGTGGGGAGTTTAAAAAAAGGTGTCAAAATCAAAATTTCCAAATTTCCTTTCCTTTTTCCTACAATACCCATAATGCATCTTGACAGCTGACAGTTCAGTCTGGGATTCTGGTGTGTTATGCTAGTAATGGCTAATGACTTCACACAGCTTACCCTGGAGACACTAAAGACTTTATACAACTTATTTCACACATGTAGTCGTACTCCTCAACGCCTGTAAACGGTCTTTGATGTGTGAAATTAGTGGAGTTAAACCTGAACAATAAAGATCATTCAACAATGACAAACCCTGCAGTTACATTTTTAGAGGAGTAAAGGTCTATGTGGCTATGAGCGCTTTTTTACCTTTTCAACATTTGGCTAAAATGGTGGACTTCAATCCAGCTTTAATGCTTCTTGGTTGCATTTACACTTGGCTTATACTTACTTATACTTTTTGATATGAGATAATTCTCTGTCCAAGACGCATTAGGTGGCTATGTGTAAATGGGGCATCAGATTCTCCAATAACACGACTTGTGTTTGGAGTGTTAGCGGAACCCACACAAACACTGACACAACATGCAAACTGTTTTCATAAAGAACCAAAGCAAAAATCTGCGCTCAGGACTGTCCTTAAGTCAGGCAGTGCTAACCGCTAAGCGCAACGACCCCACAGGCCACAAATGAGGCAGTCAGTAACTGAGGCACAGTTTCATTACTGGACTAGAGATGTAGACAAGGGGCTTTGGGTTGCTGAGGGTACACTGCAGTCGGTCATCATCTGAAAGAACATGGTAGACTGTGGAACAGATTGGAGTAAAGGTCTTAACTATTGCATATATTACACTGGTTTGTCCAAGGGCCCCAGTACATATGATTAGTTTATACCAGAAGGGGCTGATCAGTTCAGGCAGCCGATGCAAGGATCCCAGGCCATTGGAGCCCTACATGCGTTACTTCAGTCATGTTGTTTGAGATGGTAAAGGTTCAGATACTGGAGTACCTGCTCCGTGCAAAGAGCAACACCATGGTGATGGTACGCAGTCACAGAGAAGAAGTTCATCAGTGGAGGACTTGAATAAGACTACAAGCAGCTACCATTCAAACAGCAGGACCAGAGATGCTGAGAGGTGAAGCACCACTCTGGCCAACGGGGTTCACAGAATGTCCCCTTTAGCCAGCAGGAAACACAATGTCCACATGCGCATTCTCTGTTGTCAAGGAATCAAGAACTACCAGTTTGCTTGGTCGACATGATCACAACCAGTCTCCACAGAGGGAATCCCAGAAGCCCTTGTGTTGGAATTGATGGCTTCTTTGATCGTGGAGATGTGACATCATTGTCTCCGCTTTTGAAAGCATTGCAGAGCAAGAAAGCTGGAGAGAGACTGCTGGAGTCAGTAACACTGCTGTCCATTCAGAGGAGAACGTCAAAGGTCTATTCCCAGCTGCTGTCCTCACTTTGGACTGAGCTAAAGAATGGGAAGCTGTCCAGATCTCAGCCTTCCCAGACCATACCAATACGTGTTGAGTGTCAGACATGGATAAAGTATTGTAGAAATTGTTGATTCTGTAACTGCTCATTAGACCCTCCTATTTAACGGGGCATATTACACCCTTCACCTGGATTTGCTGTCAGTGTACTGCATCTGAATCAGACCAAAGTTGTTTATGAAGTATTCCTATATTACCGTATCCAGTTTCAGTATGCCAGACCATTTCTATTTCCAAGCAAATTCTCTAATTCCTGAAAGACCTTTAGCACTTCTCTCATGTCTCTGCTCATTGCTGTGGAGCCTATTGAAGATTTGAACAGTATTGGCTTTCAAGTTATTGACATTGCTGGAAAAAGAAACTTCATTGCTATAGTTAACTGAGAGCATAACAAGAGAATGTGCATGGATGGCTTAACTATTACTGACAGTGGCGTATACCTTCAGTGGTCCAGCTCCTGTTTTCCCAGAAGAGCATTCGAAACCATCACCAGTTGCTCAAGGGTCAGATTTGGGCTCTAATTTCTTATAAACGTGCAGGCTTCTCAATAAATTGTCTGCAAATATATTCTTTGCCTTCACATCTAGCTGCTGTCATTAAAACACAGTGATACCAATAGCCTAGCCTCCTTTCTTAATCACCTTGCAACATGCAGGATTCCTTAATTACAATCATTTGCCATGATTTATTCGACTCACACAGATGCTAAGTGGTCTTGACAAAGTAATCAATCGTTAATCAACCCTCTCCTGTAGCTTAGACTTTTGCTGCTCTGCATATTTATGTCTCTTCTCAAAATTGCTAATGTGCTGCAGCTACAGCTCTGACTGACACACAAGATCCATATAATTCTTTACATTAGTTATATTTTAGATTGGATTTCAAGGTTCTACTGTTCCCCCTTCAGGCCTTGAAATGGCTGGTCCAGACACCAAGCTACATCGCATTTCATTAATTCTTTATGTACCAGATCCCAGTCTCAGATCCTCAGGCTGGTTCTTACTGGCCCACCACAGTCCAGATCAAATACATAATGATCCTCGTAGGCTCCCCAGATTAAAAATCATACACGATTGTTCCTTTGGCATCAGGGCTACCAGACTTTTGCATCCATCTGATGAGCTTTTTTAAAATCTGCATTATACTTCGAACTGCTTCTTTAAAGCCACATAGATTACATATTTATCAGAATTTATAAGAGCAGCAAACCACCTGAGAATTTGTGTGCCAGAATTTGCACACGTCATTAGCATTGAGATTGAATTCACAGAAAAGATGTCCAAATGTGTTGTATGCTGCAAATCTGTCACGTTTAATCAAATGTTTTATTGTTTTTCTTGTGTAGACAACAATTAATTTGATGTGTGACAAATGGGAAATGTTAAGCTTTGTCATGTTTGTGTGTGCACTGTTTGCATGGTTTGTTTCTCTCTGTTTTTGCAGTATATGCAGGTTTTGTCATTTACTACTTTATCACTTAAATCTTTTCTGTGAACTCAACATTTCAACCCGGTATCAATTTAAAGATAAATTAAGTATTTAGATGTCATAATAGTGTCTTACATTTTATGTAAAGTTCTTGTTTTGGGTGCTGTTGTGTAGCTATAATTTTACTTTACTTGTTGCTGATAGTTTTTGTTAGCCTTTTCTGTTACTGTAAGTATTTTAATCATTGGATGGATTATGCATTTTGCTACATGCAACTTTAAATGATTTTGATTCAATTTTTACATACCATTTGTATGCATATATATAGAAATATTTTTAAAAAACGCTGTTGTAGTGTTCCATATTCTCCAGTCTCAGTGATTAATATAAAAATAACAGTAGTCCTGCCGTGGTGCTGTCATAAAGATCCTCATAGCTAAGTGAGAGACTCTAACACAAAGTACCATAACAGTGACGTACATATATCCATATGACCAAAAACTTTGTCGAGTACAATCCAGGTATCTTTACGACATATTGAGCCCACAATAGCTGCTTGTTTTTCGCATTGTAGCCCAGCCAGTGTTACACAGAGAGGGATGCAGTGTGGATTTGTCTGTTGTCTGTCTCACTCCAGGCCAAATGTACTGGTTTCCTCCACCGCGATCAACAGTTTCTCATACAGCATGGTGTATGAGGGGTACGGTGGCAGGTCCAGACGGTTAAAACAAGTATGAGCCCTGAGAGAGAGAGAGAGAGAGAGAGAGAGAGAGAGAGAGAGAGAGAGGGGCAGACTGTTAGACAGTATGCGGCTTTTAAAAAACATCATCTATCCACAACATATCTATCTTGAATATCATATACTCTTTTTGGTGTAAGCAGCTGGAATGAGGAATCTAAGGGAATTTCTTATCTCGATATTTCAACATCATCATATCTACATATAGGATTTCCTTAGTATAGTAATACAACAGAGTTTTCGAGGTCCAGTGTTGCTTTTATCGTCTCCCGACAAAGGAATTGCTGCATAAAAGCGGATGTTACAAAAAGACACTTGGTTTGACCACCACTCCTCTCAGACAAACTAAATTATGGACTTTAGGTCACTGTCTTTGTGGAGACCTAAACATTTATGCATACATACTTGATCTGTCTAATATTATGCTCCTTTATCTTGTTGCCTCCCCAGAAAACTTGGAAAATAAATCCTGCTGTGGTTTTTGACCTCTAGTATCGTAATGGAGCTTTTCTTCTGTGTGTGGCTCCCTGTTTTGTTCATCCCGTGCTTGCGCACACGAGTGACACTATGACTGAACACTGACTGAACTGACTGACTATCTGATGGAAACTTAATATTAGAATCAATGTATTACAATATCAGCTCTGTGAATATAGTTTGTGTTCAGGTCTTCACCGTGCCCATATCCTGTGATTTTTTTTTTTTTAAGTTTATATGTTAAATAATAATAATTTAAACTTTAAAAATAACAAATTTAGTTCTCCACATAAATAAATGAAATTGTGAGATATAGGCCTAATGTATTTTTATTTTTTTTAGGTTTTCTTACTCTTAAAATCAAAAAGGACTCACAACCTCCTGTGAAGCTTTGGTGACCCATAGTGGGGAACGGGACCCCAAAGTTGGAAACCAGATGTATTGTTACGAGAATAAAATCGTAATAATACGAGAATAATGTAATAATTATACAAGAAAAAAAGTTGTTTTAATGAGAAAAAAGCTTCGATATAGTTATCAAGATCTGACGTGACCAACTCAACCAAACAGCAGCCTCAGCCTGAGCCCAGCAGTCGCTGTTTGTCTCAGTCGTACCGTACAGTCAACAGGTAAGCTAATGTATTGATAATTTCATCGTTGACAGTTCTCATAAAACTACGACTTTATTCTCGCAATATTATGACTTTATTCTCGAATGTTACGATTTTATTCTCATAATGTTACGACTTTATTCTTGCAATATTATGACTTTATTCTCGTAATATTACGACTTTATTCTCGTAATGTTATGACTTTATTCTCGTAATGTTACAACTTAGTTCTCGTAGACCTAATATTACGACTTTATTCTCGTAATATTACGACTTTATTCTCGTAATATTACGACTTTATTCTCGTAGACCTAATATTATGACTTTATTCTCATAATATTATGACTTTATTTTCGTAATTTCACCCCCCAAAATTTTTTTTTTCTCTTAGTATGGCCCTAATACTCCATCGTAGTAGTATTCAGTACACAGTATCTACCTCAAGCTTATAAGCGTTAGCTAACATTAGCCCCCATAAGCTACTGGCCACAACCGACCAAGTAAAGCTGAAGCAGCAAAACCTCTGAATGTATTGAACTGAAGTTTTGTAGCTTATTACTTTTTTAATTTGTAAGAGAAAGACTATTCCTTCTTTCAAAAGTTACACAGCTCCACTTTACACCACCTTGGCTGTGATGCTGAAGCTTCCACTGTCCACAAAGTCACACTCTTGCACCTTTCCTGCTCTGCAGTGAAACCTGAGCCCTGCTCTCTGTTTCTGCTGAGCATGCTTACATTTTTCACTGCTCTTTGCCAAGTTAATGTTCCACTGTAAGGTCAGAGCTACACACCTTTCACAATATCAGAGGAGGGAAAACACCAAAATAGCTGTTGTGCTGAGCTGGTGCACTGTAGTGAACAGATGTAGACAATGTCACAGCATTTACATTGCTTACATCACCAGCATTACAAGCTTCAAGTGGCATTAATGAAAGAATATATATCAAAGCACAATGTTGCTACATTTTGGAGGTGGCAGGCGGTTTTAATTATATCACCAGCCACGTACACTTCACAGTCACAAAAATAATGTTACCTCTTGAATATCACAAAAAATGCAGAAAACATCCTCAAAATGTGTTTAATCCCAAGGAAGTATACATTTACCAGATCCAATGGTTTGTATGAGAGCAGAGGAATGATTTAAGCTTAAGAGACAACTTGTCAAATTGTTTTGTTTTGTATTTCATTCATAAGTTGACTCGTGGGAAACAATTAATTCAGGTCTCGAACTACTCAAACTGCAACACGTAGTCGATTAATCAATTAATAGAAAAAGTAACCAAAAAAATAATCTCCAACTGTTTTTCAAATGTATTAATCATACAGGCAATTGTTTTATGCAAAAATATGTTGTGTTACACTGCCTTAGATACCTGGGTAGTGATGTGACTTTGCCCCACTTCTCAATGCAGAAGCGGCGTAGGCCGTTGGATCCCCGCAGTGCGGCGAAGCCTTCGTAGGGCACGCTGGATGTCCCGGTGACAAACTGCAGCAGGCGGAGACGCTGCTCATTGTTGAAGCGCTCCACAGCGGCCCAGAACCACCGCATCACTATGTGACCATCATGGTAACCTAGTGGTTGGGAGTCAGTTAACATGTGAATCAACTCAGGTTAAGAGCTTTGAAAAAGAAGAATCTCAATAAAGTAAAAAGGCCTTGTTTCTGGGAAATGAGTCTTGTTTGCTTTCATGTTATATTACGTTACGTTATGTTATTATTATTATTTTTTATTGTTATGTATTTTGTTGTTACTTCTCATCAGTCACTGATAGTTGCACCCTTTGTATAAATTTAAAACATCCTTTCTTAGGAAGTGTGATTCTGTCTTGGACAGTAAACCTCAGTTGAATACAGTATCTTCCATGTGTTACTAATAAAGTTCCAGTTCTCCTTCAAAATTGTTTAGGAAGGACATAAGACGTCTTCTTGTCTTTTACAATTCAACTGAAACCAATTTTTTTTGTTTGTTGAGTTTGTTGACTTTCGAGCTTTGTTTAATGCACCTCATGTTCTACCTCAGACTGTTTAACTAGTGTAGACATTAGTGGACTGTGTATGCAAATTAACATATAGGCCGACTTGTAAATATTCTCATTGACATCCGTAATAAATGGTCAATATTTATTATATTTATAATATAAACAGCAAGGCAAATAACAGAAACATACATAGAGAGTTTACATACGGTTTTATATACACACACACCTCCTCTGTACTCCGTGTTGCTCCTCCAGTCGCTGAGGTCGATCTCTACCGTACCGGCGATAACCAGCTCTAGCTCCCGTGCGTCGAACACAGACACCAGCCTGGAGTCTACCACCTGGTAAGGTGTTGACATTGTGTTTGAGTGATTCACTATAGATTATGACTTGATAAAAAATAAAAATGGGTTCCCAGCTAGTGTTAACCTTCTAATAATGTCGATAAAAAGATTTTATGGTGTTGTGTACTGTCTGAGAACAGAAACCTTGCTGTTTACCTCGTAGAAGCCTCTGACCAGCGCCTCTGTCTGCTGCACCACTCCTCTCTCCACCCTCCACTTGGCCATTCGCTCTATATAATCCTTCTTGTTCTTCTCAGTCACCTGGAGGTGGGAGCCGCCTGACTTTAGCTCCCGCTCCGTCACCTAGCAACACAGGAGGTACTGGGTCTAGTTAGCAGCGTAAGTCATCAAAGCAGTACAGTGAAAGCTTGTCAATGCGCAAATACATACGTTATATTAAAGATCACATGCATGTGTTTTAGAGTTGACATGTCTAGCCGATCCACAGACACACACTGACCTGGCCGAAGACCTCCTCATTGACAGTGAAGGTGAGGTCCAGGATGTCAGTGATGTCGTTGTCTTTCATCCACTGCAGAGACTGGTGGAACTCCTCGTCCAGATATTCCAGATCAGACAGGTCTGTCGGCCTGAGGGACACGCAGAGTTGTGTCAGCTTTTTTGAAAATAACAGAGTTTTAGAGCTTTTGCAAAAAAACACAAGTGTTCGGATCCAAATGAGTTCACGGGAACTGTTTGCAACCAAGTTAATAGTAAAGAAACAAACATTGACTAAGGCACAATTCCTCCCACATAGCAAAACCAAGTCAGTCAGTCAGTCAGTCAGTCAGTCAATTAGTCAGTCAATCAATCAATTAGACTTTATTTGTATAGCACTTTTGATACAAGCAAAATGTAACACCAAGTGCTTCACAGATCAAAACCTTTCCGTTCTCTCTGTAATAACAAAAATGTAATTTAAGTTGTAAAAAATAAGTCCTAACTTTTCCTACTACCGTAGTGCTTGTGTATTGTAACAGGTCCCTGTAAACTGAATGCAATTCACGTACTATTGGTTTCATGCAAAGGTTTGGGACATACTTAAAAACTTGCCAACCTCCAGACATCACAGCCTAAATCAGTAGAGCAGACTTAACAAGGTAATCTTTCCAATGACATTGCTGATTTTTCACAGGCATGTTAATCTAATAATAACCTCTCAATCATGGTTATCGTGATAAAGTTTCGGAGCAGTAACTCACTCACTAACTCCTGCCTACACACAGTGCGAGAGGAGGCGGAGAAACACTGATTGATCAGTCTGTCGACTTTACACTTGAAAACCATTGCCAAAATAAGAGTGCTGAAACTTGTCTGGTCCAAGATAGGGCCAGAATAGGGCCAGCTATGGTCACACAGTTGGCTGAGATAAGGCTATGTCACAGGCCATTTGTGGCTACCCACATGTGGACTCTAATTCATTGCTGTATTTAGGACGAGTGTATGAGCCAGACCAGTTTGGCTATGTGGGCTAAATATTTAACATATAGAAGAGCTTGTTCATTCTTTTTCAACACAGCAGCTGGTTCCCCCCACACTAAATTCCCATAGTCAGATTTTTTAAAAGATATCCTAAATGTTCTTCAAAAAATGGGTAATAACAATATAATAACATTATGTTATGGCGATCAGTTTTGGGGTTTTTTCAACTTCTCAGAGCACTATTTTATCAGTTTGGTATGATGGATTTCTAAGAATACTTCAATACCCATTTCCATACCCATCTGTTGTTTTAACCCCTGACAGAATTAAATAATACATGATAAATGTCATGGTATGTGTGAGTGTGTGTGTGCACTGACTGTCGGAGCAGGGCCTTGTAGAACGGTCTAGTGAAGAAAGCATCCAGCAGGTACTGATGGATTAGAGCCAGACCCAGGATACGACCACTGAAACGGAACCTGGAAACACACACACACACAGACACACACAGTTGAATCAGTTGAACAAAATGTTGATGATGTGAAAGTCTAGACTACACCATAACATAAAAAAGACGGTAAACATTTTGAAAAAAACATTTTCTAACTTAACTGACCAAGTCATGTTAGAATCTGTCTGTTGAGAATGTTCTTTCTTTTTTTCAACTTTATCTTTATTGGGGGTTTTTTTTGGAAGATAATTACACAGGGTAGAAAATGAGAAGAGAAATGAACTGAGCTTATGAGGAGCAACAGGTCTACCATCTATTAAGACAACATCACTTTTCTTTCATTAAACCTTCCTAGCCTTTTTCACAACACTCGTCAAGCCATTGTTTGTAATCTGGTGCTTCAGTCTGGAGCCAGTTCATTGTGATGGCATTCTTTCTAGCAGCTAGGAGAATCTTGACCACGTATTAACATATACTACTACAAAGCACAGCACTGGCACAACTGTGGATTACAGTATACTTGTACAAGTTCAAACACCCTCAAACGATGTGAGTATGTGGCCCTCTGAAGGAGCCGTGCCCCCTGAAGGGTCTGCACCACTGTGTGTGGTATAGCCATGTGATAAGCCTGTACGGTGCACTTCCATCACCTCTGGTAGACTAAGCACATACATACTGACAACGCCGAATTCTACAACAGGGCTACACCTCGATGCATCAGCAATCCAACGTCAGTATGCTTGATGTCTGCCAGAGCGATTGTTTTTAAAACAATCCACAAAGGAGAAGCAACAGCATCTCAGAGAGCTCTCATTGGCACCGGGCAGTGGGTCAATGTCCGACTGTACTGTAAGTAGATCTCTTGTACTATTCCCAGAAAATCTATTTTCTCTTTCTTTACACTTCTGCTTAGATCCACGTCTGAACTGCTCAATGGAAATTTAAAAAAACAGCGCAATCCAGCACACCTGTGTATATATACCTGTGTGTGTCAGTACAACTGGTGTGTCTAAATAATGATCCACATAATCTGACAGGTGGGGACTATCCCTGTATATATGGAATATGTAGCTGGGTTCAGATCTCGCTATTGTTTGTATTCCTGCACAGCTTACCATTCCAGATGGTTCTCAACAAACGCCGACATGGGGCTGATTTGAACGGTGTATGTATCGTTAGCCGAGTATTCAAACAGACCATAGTATGGATTGAACAACTCCTGAGACAAGAGGAAGAAGAACTCTCTGGACGGACCACTGTAGTCCAATCTGACGAGACAAGAAGACAGAGAAGACACATTTTTTACACATTTGGTCCGTAGTATATTTAAACTGAAAATAAATAGTTTATGCACCCCACCACAATATATTTATGACAGAAAAACAGAAAAAGAAATAAACCAAGACTTCACTATGTTCACCAGCTAGTCTCTAACTGCCTGTTGCTTTTTCCACTTAAAAACAGCTACCTCCTGCTGCTGATGGAAACCAGGTTCATGAGAGTAGAGTTTCATACCAAAAAAACAAAACAGCCATTTAACATTTTACTTCATTTGATTCATTGTGTATATTAGTGCAGCTTAAAAATATTGTCAAAAAAGTACTAACAACAAGCATGTTCAATCACAAAGTGTTGGGCTTCAAATTTTTGTAAGAATTGCATTAATTCAATTCAATTCAATTAAATTTTATTTGTATAGCGCCAATTCATAACAGAAGTTATCTCAGGACACTTTTCAAATAGAGCAGGTCTAGACCGAACTCCTTAACATTAATTACAGAGACCCAACAGTACCACCATGAGCAAGCACTTGGCGACAAGGGCAAGGAAAAACTGCCTGTTAAAAGGCAGAAACCTAGGACAGATCCTTCGGCTCTAGGTGGGTGGTCGTCTGTCTCGACCAGTTGGGGTGAGAGAGAGAGAGAGAGAGAGAGAGAGAGAGAGGCAAGGGGCGAGAGAGAGAGAGCGAGAGACAGACATTACTGCACTGTAACACATTTAGCTGTTATATCACTGTATGTGTGTGTGTGTCTCACCCCTCCTCTCCTAGGAAAGTGACGTAGAGTTTGTTCCTCTGCAGCTCTTTGCGCGAGTACGCCATCACCTGGTTAAAGGTTCCCTCCAGCAAGTGTTCTCTCCTGATCAGCAACCTACAACAGCCAGGACAGCTCAGGCATCACACTGGGACAGTCCCCATAATGTGGACTAGGAATTTAAGTCCCTCCTGCACCCCTCCAAACATTTTCACCACGCAGACACCAAAAGAAAAGTCTATATGTTAAAAAAAACATTAAGGGCTAAAGGTGGTTTCAAAGTGTTCTCTATAAGGGCAGGAATTCAATTATGGTACAGTGAATTCCTCAGTTTTTCTATTAAAATTAATTCTATACTGGAACCCAAATTCCAAAAACACACTTTCATGGGACCTTGCCCCACTGTCCTCAATGGTAGCCATGGCCCTGTCTCCATGGACAAACCACAGTGAACATCTACTGAAATATTACTACTAGATACTATATATACTACATAAAATATGTAGTCTCACAGTCAATAAACATATTTGGGAGCAGATGATGATTATCTTCTAAATGTTAGGAGAGGAGAAAGCAGTGTGCACTGTATATGAAGATGGACAACATTTAGAGAGCTATCTAAATGTGAAGCAAAACATCTTGACAGCCCCCTGGTTTTAGCATTTGTCATAATGCCCACCCCCGCTATGTGATCTTATCACACTGATGTTGTTCAAGTGTTCATTTTCTGATAAGTTTGGTTTGAATGACTTATTTGAAGCTATAAAAGGGGGGTGTATGCCATGATTGACAGCTGAATCTTGCTTGTAATTGAGTCGGCCAGGTGTATGGGCGGGATCTCGATACTATGGCTTCAACCCTGATCACTATTGCGCAGACTCTGGATCCAAATCACCAGTGCAAGATGGCAGAGGCCCTTCAGTTTTGTACAGTGGGAGGGAGTCGACATATGTTGTCTGTCTTTATATATGCCAGTGTTCAGAACTCTGATCAGGATATTTATTAATACATCAACTGTAATTGTGACAACTGAATCATTCACTCTTATTTTGATGGTACAACAAGCTACTTCATGTACGTAATTTACAGAGTCTTACTTGATCTTGCCTGGTCCCTGGCCATACCCCTTGGCTTCTAACTTCCTGTAGAAGTTTCTTAGTTTGGCTTCAAAGTCTCTGCGGTAAGGAGCTGGAGCCCTGGCCCTCTGCAGGCCTTCACACACACACACACACACACACACACACACACACACACACACACACACACACACACACACACACACACAGACAGAACAAAAGCAAACACAGAAAAAAAGTTAACACAGTATATATATGTAGTTAAAACACTACCAAAGGGTATTTGTATAAAATTAAGTAGTTTTGAAGAGTTTTCTGACAAGAGGTAACAATTTCTTTCACACAATAGAGGAAGTACTAAGATCCTCTACTTAAAAGCACTAATGTCATATGTCAAAATACTATTACTATACCATTATAAATTCCTGCAAAAAAGAAAAAAAGTTCCTGCAATGAAAATGTAGAATTATTGAAAGTATAGAAAATGTAGAATTATTACTGCTCACTATGTGGAATGGCCCCATTCAGAAGGTTATGTTAATTTACTGTTGGATTATTATGACTGATGAGTTTACATTTTAGAAGAATTATAATGCTGCCACTCATCGAGTTGGAGCTGATTTTAACTACTCCCCATACCATTGGGTAGTTCAAATTACAATTATGCATTGTAAGGTGATGTGATGTTGTATGAACAAATGTAAGGTATGACTGATGAGTAAACTGAGTGATGATAAATAGACAAGATTTCAATATACCACACTCAGAAATGCAGTAAAATAGAAGTCTAGTAGTAGCCTGATATATGACAATCAGAATGAACGGACTTTTTTTAATGGCAGATATTTTGTCATGTCATAGCAGGAAAAGCAAAGGTGCAAATAAAATCATATAATAGCGGACCCATCCCATATTGGTTCAGCAGTTCCGGGGCCCTGCTGTTGTTTATACTGGCACTCTGACATGGTTAACTGGGTCACTGAGAGACGAAATGCTGACCTCATTAAGCTAGCTTGTACATGTGTACCTTTAGCCCAGAAAAGACCTGATATGTCACTGTTAATTGCACTGCCGGACACTATCCAATCCAGCCTTGGTTTAAAAGCTGAGCAGGTTCATAAATGACTCTTTCTGTTACCACTGTACACACTGTTCACTCTGCAGCTCAAATGTCTGTTACAATCTGAGTGTTACAATCACAGTTAAGGACCTGCTACAATTTAATGCCAAGCCTTGATGAATACAACAACCAAGAGTTCTCACTCTATCATCTCCCCTGGTAGACTGTGTTAGCTAGCTCCTTCGCAACTGCCTGGTACATCAGTGGCAAGACAGCAAGGCTAAGACATCATCGTCAGGCTAAGCCAATCAGAGGCCGAGGAGGGCAGGGTCATACATAGGATTTGTAAAGTCACTTCCTGTGCTTAGATATGCCATGTGTTAGGCACAAAAGACAACCATATTTTGAAGATGGTTAAAAAATAAAAGTGACAAATATATAGTGATAGCTTAGCTTAGCTAACGTTAGCAAAATGTCAGCTAACTAACAATTGATGTAAATTAGCTAGCTAGTTAGCAAGCGTTTTGCTAACATTAGCTATCTTAAGATGTGGCCATAGGAAAGGAGAAAGTTGACAGAGGTTCTGACTGAAGCTTGCTCAACTGTTATTTGAGCACAGAGCAAAAAGGGGCAGGACTTGGGGAGGAAGTGTCAATTGACCATTGAAGGCTCTTTCTTTAGCAGCAGTTCGGATGAGTTCACAACATTTCTCACTCTGTTTTTCCAGTTCAGGTTTTCACAAAGAAAAAAGCACAGCTAATGAATGAAACACAATTATAAGCCAGGCTTCCCTGCTGTGACCCAGTTTCTCTTTATAGAACCTCCCATCAATAACAGTGCATACCCCAATACACATACACACACACACACACACACACACGCTTGTGGCCTGCTTGAGGTCTACTGTTGCTCATTAAGATAACATTAGTGCACCCTAACATAGCACAGCAGGCTCTGTCAAACAGCACTGATAATCATTATGTGTGTGTGTGTGTGTGTGTGTGTGTGTGTGTGTGTGTGTGTGCCTGTGTGTGTATCTAATAGAATCCACAGAGTGCTTCAGATAGCTTGCTAGATTACTGTGTAGGACACCAGACTGTGTCCACTTCACTTGCATATGTGACTACTACATGGCCTCTGACAGGCAGGTAACACACACACAGGGGCAAAAAGCTTAATACATTTCTATGTGCCATCCTACTACAGTTTAGTTTTTCTGTCCCAGTTTTCTTAAAATGCAATTAAATACCTGTTTCACAATTATTTGGCTAGTTTTTCACTACGACATGAATTTTTCATGCTGTATTAAAACCAACATTTTCTTGCCAAGAAGATCCTTCTCAGGGCTCGTTTTAATGTGAAAGGCTGTCTGTCATGGCTGCCACCAGCTCATGTCAGGTTCTGCCCCCAGGCACTGATTGGATTTTCCATATTTTTTTCCATTTTGGCATTCACAACGTGTTCCCATCTGAAGGAAGATCCCTGTACCTCTAACAAATAACAGTGCTTTGTATTTATTGTTGGTAAGTCTAGGCTGCCCTCTACTGGTAAACGATGAAATGCAATACATCTCTTTACTTTGTTTTCTGTGTTGTGCGAAAGAGACCGTTCCCTGTTGTAAAGTATGTTCTGACTAATTGTCTGTAGGAAGAATATTTGAAGAAAATTACAAATGTGAGCTTGACAGCCGTCACCTTTCTGCTAGAACAACGATTATTACATTATTAACAAGCTCAGGAGTGTTTCATCTTTTCCTTTCACACACAGAACTCCAAATATTTGTGATGGGGCAGCTGGAGGACCTACCAGGAGAGTTCTGTGGTGAGGAGGCGGGGGAGCAGCGGGGAGAGAAGCTGAAGCCGGGGTGGATGGGGTGGGGCGGGACATACGACATGATTTCCTCTTCATATAAACTACAAAGGACACGGAAAAGCATAGAAGACATTATTTCTCGGCACCACGTGGACAGTTAGTTTAATTTTGTGAATTCAGTAATCTGAGACTTCCCTGCTGCTGGGTTTAGGGTGTTCTTTACCTTAACAGGATGACTAGGTCTGCGTCACACGACAGCTTCTCCACCCCCTGAGTCCCTTCGGTCCGAATGTAGTGGATTTTCTCCCTGGACAGTCGACAAGACAAAGCCCTTATCAGTTTATCAATCAATCATATAATGATTTGATTTCAAATTGTAAACAGAATTGAAGAGCAGTGATAATGTATATAGCACTTTTAGAACACAGCACCAGCAAACACAAAGATGGAATTAGGTAGAAAAAATTCTTAAACATCCATTTCAGTGGTCTAAATCAGACTGCTGAAGCATCACATTAGCTTCAGATATGCATTGTGGACTGGGGTGCCTTACAAAATACAGTATATATGCACAGCGGTGCTAAAAATCAAAGAAAACTTCAATATTTCTGAATCAAAGCGTACCTCAGTGCGTGGTTCCTGCTTAGGCTGGGCTGTCGCTCCTGCAACATGTCAAATATGTTGGGCTGTCGAAGGAACGCCACTATCTTGTCATTGTAAGCTAGTGAGAGAGAGACAGGAGCAGTCAGATATGAACACAGCCAGAGTAAGACTTCAAACAATGTATTAGGTTGACTGTGGCATCCAATCAATGATGAGATGTTCTGAGAGTGCCTACACGGGGCGGTCAGCTGTTGTGAGTCAGCAGCGTGATGCTGGCTTCGTATGGCGGCTACCAGGCTGTTTCCAGGCCGGGCCATCAGAGAGGCTCCACGACTCCTGGACACATCAGACGCCTGGGGACAAACACCAACAGGACAGTTTTCACAGAAAGACAGCAGTTCATGTAAACTCACTGACACCACACTCCTAGTTGCCTTCCCCCCATAATGCTTTGAAGCATGTAGACAGAAAGTATAATGGATTCAGTGAGTCATGCTGTGGGCTACCCTGGTAGCCCCATTTTTGAGCAGATTTTTCTTTTGGCAAACTGGCACCATTAAAAGTATTTTAGTAGTAAGTTAATTTGTCACTGAAGAAAATGTAAAACCTGATGACTATTAAATGATTAGTTGTCAACTATTAAATTAATCAATTGTTTTGAGTGTTTCTTTAAGAAAAAAATTCCAAATTGTCTGTTTTCAGCTTTGCAAATGTGAATATTATCTTTTCTTTTTCTACGTGGATTCATGGAGGTTTATTTACAATGGGAGTCAGAAAACAATGATATCCTTGGGAAATATAAGTCACACTGATTGAAAAATATTTAGCTTAAGTACCTAGATTGCCTCTGTGAGCTGTGTGCCACAGTCACTGCTGCGGTTTAATGTTGATAAGGGATCAAATGGAACTCCCCGGGCCATTGTTTAGTTTATCTTCGGACAGCTATTTACTACTGATCATTTCCACTCTAATGAATCTGATATTAGGATATTAGCAGGACACAGTCACCTAGCCTTCAGTATAAAGTAAATGCATCGGAAGTGCCAACAATGTCTCACTCCCAAATCGCGGAATACAGCCGCTTGGTCAGTTGTTAATTACAAAAGCTTTATTTTGAAAGTAACCAGACACTGCAGTTTTATTATTGATAACTTGCGGAGCCCTGCACATTCAGAAATGATGCGAGAGGGCTACCTAATATTTTCAGATTTTGAAGCAGTGTTTGAAGAGTTGGTGTTGAATGTGCACATTATCTAGCATTGCGGGTGTCACTGCACATTAGCATTCAAGCTGAACCTTTTGTTAATTTTGACTCATTCCCACATACATAGTACTGCAGCCAGAAATAGTCCAAAGCATCAGATGTGGATCAATAGTAAATAGTACCAAACAAATGCACTATTTCCTCCTATTTTAGTAATGTTTAATAAGAACTACAGTGCCCAGCCGTTTTAGGAAATAACTGAAACTAAAAATAGAACTATATATTAGTGAGCTGTTTAATTGGATTTATGTCTTCAGGAGGAACCAATGGGCTTGTGGCTGAGTACCATACAAGTGCACGGAGAGCATCTCCAACTACATTAAATGTGCTGCTTTTTATGCTACTAATAAATCTGTATTGATAGCACAGGTGTGTGTGAGTACCTCCCCAGCGCTGTAGCTGCGTAGTCTCTGCAGATGTTGCCTGTGGGCAAGGTGGCCGGGCAGCCGGCCGTTCTGCAGAGGAATGCGAGGGTCAATGAAGGTGGTGGCTCGACTGTTGTGGTCCACAAAGAAAGACTGAGAAACAGAAAACATAGAGAGATTTTAAATGTTCCTCCACATTAGAACACATTTGTCGAAATAAAACATTTTAATATAATTTGTATTCATTTTATTATTATTAGCCATTTTTCTTCATTATTTCTGCATTATATACTCCATTCTCAATTTCCCTCCATAAATACATCTGCAAATCAATTCACACACATCTTAATTTCCTCAAAACTATACTCAACCCGAATTTATAACATGACAGGCAGATTGTTGAATCATAAATGAACTATGTATCCTCCTTCCTTCTGTAATAGCCGTGCTTTCTGTTTCCTCTCAATATATTCTTTTTTTTAACTGAAACTTTAAGTGTACACAATGGGCCTTATGCAAGAACTGCTGGTACAAGCAGATGTGTTCTCATGTGGCACGTAGGAGTGGTTCAAGAGAATTTGTGACATTGTGACATCACTTTCCCTGTACTTTGAATTCTCTGAGGTCTAAACAAAACTGACAAGTGGTCCGGTCATGATTAGACTTGGCTCTTTCCAAAAAAAAAACAAAAAAAACTTTCACTTAAGAATCATAATGCCTTAAGCTGAATGATTTTGGAGCTTAAATATGAAACCAAATCACTAAAATCAAAAATATAACTAAAGCAGAGTTAATGCAAAATTAATAGTCTAATCTCCAGATCATCATCTTCATCGTGGATGTCAATTTACTGGGAGGTTTTGACTGAATGATTCTACTGGTGTATTCTGGTGCAGCAACCTCTACAGTTCACTTGTATGAGGCACCATATCTTGTTTTATATCTATTTTGTGTTTGTAAAAGTTCAAATTAAACAAAAGAATTGCTTTTTAATGCTGAATGTGCATTTGCTGGTTTCATATTCTGGCCTTTGAACACAGTATGTAACTTCAGCTGCACATGACTCTGACCTTCTGTAAGGTTCATTCACACTGCTTAAAACAACATAATAAAACATCTGAATGACTTCCAGTGCTTTGTTCATTTAGCTTTGCTAGCATTTCCAAGTATGAAACAGTTGTGACTGTAAAGTATGGACATCCATCCCCTCATTAAAGGGTCCTTCTACATTATGAAGCCTACCTTGCCCTGGGGGTCAGTCTTGATCTCCCAGCCTCGTGGCAGCTCCAGCTGAGTGTCTGCAAACTTGTTGAGGAAAACCACCAGGTCCCGGTTATGTTGGTAGCGCTCAAAGTTCCTGGCATCGCGACGCACCTTCAGGATCATGTGTTTCACGCAGCTGCTGCTGGTGAACATCCGGTAGGCGGCCTGGAGACACAGTTTTTTTCCCATGTTATAATAAGATATTTTCACAATACTAGTACCGTAGTAAAAGTATTCCCTTTATAACAAGACACTTATCTTGTAATATCATGATAACTTGTATTGTTGTAACCTAACAGTGTAACATAAATTAGCATGTTGTAACATAAATATTTCACAGAAGTTTCTAAATTTATATGAATATTCTACATTATTCTCTCTACTGTGTCTGAAGCTCTCAGCTCCAAGCCTGTTCATTTATACTGAAGACATAAATCTTTAAAAACAACTCACAAACCTATTGATTCATTTTATTTAAAAGGCTGAGTAATTTCCTAAAACAGCTGGCCACTTTAGTTTTTTACATTACTCAAACAGGAGGAAATAGTGCATTTCTTTGGGACTATTTTCAGCAGTGGATTAGGCAAGACGGTGTATGTGGCATTGAGTCAAAATACACGACAGTGTTTGTGTGTATTCATGGTAATGAACTGGAACATGTCACCCAGGGCAACAGTGTGGCTCCTTGATGTGTTTTTAATTGTTTTTGGGAAACAATGGAGCTCTATGGACAGAGAAAGAATATATATTCCCCTGTAATATAGTGTTTATTGTTATTTATAGTCAACTAAAACACGTAAAAGCAGCCATATGGCTAAAGTGGGACATC
Organism: Dicentrarchus labrax; assembly: GCF_905237075.1. Taxonomy (NCBI): domain Eukaryota; kingdom Metazoa; phylum Chordata; class Actinopteri; family Moronidae; genus Dicentrarchus; species Dicentrarchus labrax. The sequence continues at coordinate 2,738,373 of NW_026136709.1, forward strand.
TGACATTGACCTCCAGTATGATGATTGCAATCCAATAAAGTACACAGTTTGTTGAAGAAATGATCAGCTTTACACTGGTTCTTTATAGGAAGGTGTAAAGTTTAAGAACTATAAAGCTCTAATTTAGCACAATGTACTGTATATAGGCAAAGCTGTGTGTGTGTGTGTGTGTGTTTTTTTTTTTTTTGTGTGTGTACTCACATAGTTACTGTGCAACACTGTGAAGAATTCTGGGTGTGTGATGAACTTGACAGCAGGTGATTGGAGGAGATGGCTGATCTTCTGGTGATTGACAGGGGAGGCGGGGCCTGCAGACAGACAGCGACTCACTTTTTCTGTGTAGTATTTTTAAGCAGTTTACTGAAGTAGGTTTTGAGTGAGGTATTATTTACGATTAATGAATAAGTTAATTCATATCATAAATGAGATTACAGTGAGATAAAGTGCTATAAAGTAAAAATATAAAGTAAAGTAAAAATATAAACCATTGCAAATGACAATGATACAAAATAGAAGCAGTACTTATGACTGAGGACGGTGAAAACAAGTCAATAGTCCCACAAATGAGCATGAACACGATCCAGAAAAACACAGATCACACATGATCTCTGAAGAGATCACTCTAAACTGTGGAGGAGGCTGAGCGCTGCACCTGTCTGTGGAGCATCCGAATCAGTCTCTGTACTGCCGCTCCGCTCTAACCTCTGACTCCCACCATCCTCCTCTGTGGCCATGGTCCTCTGGATGTTCTGGTACCTGTAGGAAAATTTCATTGTTTTCAAGATGTAGTCAGTTTGTTTTTTTATAATGCTGCTTATTTTTTTAATCTGCACTGGTTTGAGTTCCTTTACAGTCACCAGATGTCAGCCTAACTCCACGATACATAAATAATGCTATAAGGAGTACGGTCTAGACCTGCTCCATTTGAAAAGTGTAGGACCTGTACACAGCTTCCAATACTGTACTGACTGAGAGTATGCCTCCGCTCCCTCATAGTCCTCCTTTCTCTATTGCCTTGTTTCAGCACTTTTTAGTTCAAAATGATTATTTGGTTGACAAAAACTCAACCAAAACCAATATACAGATGTACACTGAATGATAAAGACTTAAGAAACACACCTGAATACCAAATACCAAAATGAATTTGGTATTGAGGTGTGTTTCTTTGTATAGTAAAGGATATTGTGCATTTGAATCTGAAAAGTTAAATCCATCATATGATGTCAGAAACAATCCCTGTAACAATAAATCATCCGCTGTAACTAGACATGAGAAAGTATTTATGACCCCCTGTCCCGCTGGAACAGTCTCTGGGTTCTGGGACTCCCTTATTTACAACTGAAGCCCCTTATTGATCAACACATCACAATGTACTTCAATCAAGATCTAGGCTGGCTGCAACTTCACAGACGAGTGCAGCACTGCCGTTCTTGGCTTTAGTAGTTTTCCCAGTCTGACCTCCTGTTGAGTTGTTCCATCTGCTGGGTGGATCCTGAGCGGGGGATCCCGTGGTTACACTTCCCGCTGTGGCTCGGCCTCTGCCAGGTTGTGGTCCGGTTGACATGGTCCACATAGAAGACTCTGCCGTGGCTGTCAATACGAGCTTCCCAGTCTGTGGCAACAGAGGGTTGGGGTCGGAGATTTAGACAAAGTTATGTCATGTTATGTTAAGTTACGTTATGTTAGCTAGTCCACTGTTGAAGAAAGTGTGTGTCGATCACATTTCAATTAGCTGGATGAAGCTCAAGAATGGATTTGTACTGGTTGGTACTGGCTAAAGTGTTATTTGCTCTTGTTATCAACCAATATTCATGCTGCCTTCTGCTTTTTGAGGCCCTTTTTCTGTTGGCTTAAAATAAATCTTAATTTCTCGATCAATCTAACAATTGATTTTAACTGTACACACAATAAGACACATTGCATTATTTTTATCTACAAAAAGGGCATTTTCCTACTACTTCGATGCTGTACATTATAACACCAAAAGTGAGTGGATGACTAATCCCTTCATGCAAGCTCTGATGGCTGCCTTGAAAATCATCAGGACTTTCGGGTTTATTCTGACAAGCCGATTATTGGTAGGATCCAAGCCTATGGACCAAATGATATGAAAATATAAACTTAATCTCTCTCTTGATTGAAAATCAATCAAAATCTTAAATGCACTCTGGGAATACATCGAATTAAGACCAATTCTACTATAAAACAACATCCTCTTAAAGAAAATGTGTCAAAATCAAGTAAATCCATCTTGGATCACAGGAAGAAAATGTAAACACTGACTTGTTATCACCTCACAGACTTGTTGGCAACATCCAGTAGACAACAATTACCTAACCTTTGTGCTACCTGGCATTGCAATTGCAGATTACAACAAACTGAATACCCCTCGCCTCATCCTCCACATCAAAGCGTGTATAACTAACGGTACAGCCAGTGTTTGATTTGTCCGCTCTGGGCTACTGAGGACTCTGTAGAAGAGGACACGCTCCCTGTGTATTGGAAAATGTCTAATTCTAACAAAATCACAAGGACAAATGATAACATACTTACTAATATTATATTCCATTCCATTTCATTACAATAGATCCTCCTAAATATTACACACTGGACCTTAGGGGCAGTATGAATTTACTTATTTTGGCCATATGGGGGCAGGAGAACAAGCTGTAAAAACACTGACATAATATCAGCCCATAAAGTTAAAATAATGTTTTTGCATCCAACTGACACAGCACCAGATAAGCATTCATTAGTGTCACCTGATGATATCAGTAATGATATCAATATCCGATATTTACTCTCTGATCGATCTCCACCAACCCCTGAGAAAAATATCTCACTCTCAAGATGCTAAAAGCTCCACTATGTTTACCAGCTAGTTGCCAACCAGTGTTGCCCAGGTCAGGAGCAGGTACAGTCAGATCAATCAAAGATTTGTTTTACTGAAAGCAGTGGCCTGCTGCTACACTGGAAATTTGTGTGAACCATAAAATCTAAACAATAAGCTGGAAGATGCTAAAATATGCGTAGAGCTGATGGAAGTGTGGAACTGGTGATAGTTCTATGTGGGTTTAATGCCACTTGTGGCGTCTGTTACACAGGCATCTGACCCACTGTTATTCTAGAAATAAAACAAGGGGAAATATTTGTTGCAAAACAAAGAATATTTCAACCTTTCAAACTTGATTAAAGTAGTTCCTATAATAGGTGTTTTATTTTTCTGGATAGCAGTCTTATGACCTGCCTTATTCTATCTTTAGTTCCAATACACTAATTTACTAAAATATTCTTAGGGATTGCATGAACATTATTTAACTGATGAAGGATCATGTAGGTCAAGACTTACACAAGTTTTTGCTCAAAGCTAAGCAAAGCTTATTTCTGTCATTTGGGTTCATGTTTGTTGCCTGAGTGGTTTGGGCAGAAACAGAGGCAGGTTGGAATTTAAATCAAAGTTGTTGTTGTTGTGACTATCTGATATGCCACAATTAGGACTTAATTTGGTTCATAAACACCCACAGTGTGAATGTGTGAAACGAGGACCGTAGCAGTTTTCCCCAGCTTTGACTAACTGCTGAAGGAGGAGGAGGAAGATGAAGACCGCCCCCTCAAGACAGAAAAAAAACAACAACCCTCTATTGGTTGTCATGACTGCTCTGCCTTACACACACACACACACACACACACACACACACACACACACACACACACACACACACACACACACACACACACACACACACACACAGCGTGCCAGTCCTGACCATATTTAGGGAGTTAAGAAAGTGCTTGACTAAATTGTACTGCCATTGACCTTCACATACTTAAAGTCAAGGAGGAATGAACTTGAATGAACAATGTCTGGTTATTATGATGATTAGTGCTATCAACAAAGGCTGTGGCATTTCTGACTTGTGCATTAAAAGAAGAAATAATAGTGTTTAAGCAATTTCTCAAGTAAACATACTAAACATTTTCTGGTTCCAGCTTCTAAAATGTCTATTTCCTATCATTTTACACTGTTTACCTTTGGATGAGTGCTGGTCTGACCAAATAGTTATTTTGAATTCATCCCTTTGGGCTCTGACAACTTCTCTATACCTATCAAGAGCAATGTCAGGGCTGTCCAGTGATATTAGTTGAAAACCCCCAACACCGACAACATTAGTAATGTAATATTATATATATTAATTGATTTTTGTCAGTCCTATTATTATTCTTCGTCTTACTTCTATTTGGGGTCAGCTGCCAGAATCGTGCTCTCAGTTTTGAAACTTCAGTTCCCATAATGTTTTGGGGGATGTACACAGGAAGTTTAATGATGCTGTGGATTCAGCAAGTTACACTTTGGGCTACAACCTGAGGAAGTTTTTGTTTGTTTACATTTTGGCAAACTGGCACCATTAAAGGGATGTTAAATGTTTGTGGCCCTGTAGCTCACCTGGTATGTTAGCTAACTAGGTACTCACCACGTATCAAGGCTGACTTCTTCTTGCAGCAGCCTGGGTTCAAATCTAGCTACCTTTGCTACAAGTTATCCTCTCTCTGTCTCTGTCTACTGTCCAAAATATAGCAAAATACCAAAAGTATGCTATATCAGAAGAACATTATCATTCACAGGAAAGTTCTGGATCGTCTTATAGACATTTACTTACAACGAACATCAGAAATTAATTTTATTAATTAAGTAATAAAGTGTAACACTAAATCTAAACGTGTGTATTAAGTCTGTATGTTTAGACTGAGACAGACTGAGTTATGACTCTAAGAAGAAATGTGAATTCTTAGGCAAAGTGTGGCAATCCGGCACTAAGCATGTTAAAGTACCTTAATTGCCTCCATGAGCTGTGAGCTGACTGTGTTGGTCCCTCCGTGCACAACCCCCCTGCATCTCTCCCGCGCCCCCCTGGAGAGAAGTGCCTCACAGTCTGAAAAACTCTGATCTAGGGAGCACATCCGGACTGATTCATCTCGGGCCAACAGTGGAATATCTCCCTTGACAACTTCTGATTTTGCATAAACATGGCGACATTCAAGAATGTCAGTATACAGTATTATTCATGATGAGACTGTGGCGGAAAAAGCAGCAGCAAACAACTCTATCAGTTTCTATTTCAACTTTCCTGTTGCTTACCTTTCTTCACATCCTCATATACTGCCTCAAACTTTTCAACACAAGACTTCATTTCTGAGGATGCACACAGCCTACAGGCCATGGAGGGTAGGCATGCCTTGCGTATCCTGCATCTGTTTGTTCCGTTGGTTGCGATGCAAACACATGTTTAAAATAAGATTAATATAAGCTAAGAGGATCTATATAGGCCATTAGTCTTAGCATAAAGACTTGAAGCAACGGAAAATTCTAGCCTGGCTTTGTCTAAGGTTTAAATATCCTCCTATCAACACCTCTGAAGCTCATTAATTAACCATTTCTTTAATGAGTAAAAAATCTGAAAAATCACTGTGCAAGAAATAGTTCCAACACCTACTGCCCCTAAACTAGAAAAGAGGTGTTGATAGGTATATTCTTAAGGGTTATAAATTGCTGCTGTATAATCTTAAGCAGAAAACAGACTGCACCTTATTATCCCAAAGCATGTATTGAAAAATGTTGCGTGTAAGGGAAACAGCACACTGATTAGGTGCTCTCAGTTGGACGCTGGATGATGTAACAGCTAAGTGGAGTTTGGGCCTTCTGGCAGCTGACTTTCCTGCTCTGAATCTGCGAAGACCAGCGAGCCATCCAAGCATCCAATACTGAGTGCAGATCCGACCACGAACCAAGCGGCACATAGCATTATAAAGCTGTACATCTACAGAGGTGTGCGGGGAGGGAGGATGAGATGATGAGGGAAAACACAGAGGAGATGGGATATGTTTGCAAAGCAAACATACTTGGTAGCATGCATTGAAACACACACACAGAAACTAGCTATACTTGCACAGCAAACCAATGTGTAGGGATGTGACTCCAGAGTAAGACTGGGAGGTGTTGCTTCTTACTTGGAGGTAAGGCTTGGTCAGTGGCAGCAGGAAAATGGTTTAGGTCATGGCTGGGTCGCAGGACTGGAAGATGGCCAGCAGGAGGGGAGAAGTCTGAGCCTACAGGACACCAGAGACACAGTACGGTATAAATTACTAAAAGGCTGGGGATACTCTATACCACCTGTCAGACGAGGAAAGAACTGAATGTAGCACACTTGGTGTGTAGAAACTCCATATTTTGTTGCACTTAACCGTGTAAATTCCAGCCTAGCATCCCAGGCAAATTATGGTCATATTGGGCAGTTTTGCAGCACATGATTTCCCAATGCAGGGAGTGATTCAATTCAATTCAATTCAATTTTATTTGTATAGCGCCAATTCATAACAGAAATTATCTCAGGACACTTTTCAAATAGAGCAGGTCTAGACCGAACTCCTTATAACATTATTTACAGAGACCCAACAGTTCCCAGTGTGCCCTTTAGGGAGGTCACAAGTAAAAGTGTGGAGGTTGGGGTGGTGGTTGGGTGTGTAACACATCAGATGTATCATATATGATAATTTATAGAGTTTGTGGATGTTGCATCACACAGTTAACATTTGCATTTTTAAACCATAACCACATTTCCTTAACCTTTTCCCTAAAGTATTTTAGTTTGCTAACCTTACCCATAGTTTATGAGGTATATCCAAAACAATTAGCTAACCTCAAATGTCCAGTGTGCAACATTTAGGCGGATCTATTGGCAGAAATTGATTAGTTATCAGTTTATAATCACCTGAAAATAAGAATTGTTGTGTTTTCGTTACCTTAGAATGAGCCGCTTATACTTGGAAAGGGAGGGTGAGGCGAGGGAGTTGCAATCTGCAACTACACCGCTACATGTCCCTAAATCTGACACACTGCACCTTTAAAGCAGCTCAAGTTGATTTATTTTGGCCCCTTGGTGGCCGGCAGACCACAAATGTCACCTCATTAATTCTTTATAACGTTTTAGCGAACAGCCTATTTACACATCCAGCACACACAGAGCAACATTAGCATTCATTTGGACCTTCATATTTAGTTTGTGTCCACCTGATAAATGTTGATGTGGTCACTGAGGCCGAAACAAAACGGTAAAGTTGTGAGCCGTAAAACCAGAACAACAAACTGAAAGAGGCAAACACATTTTGTCCAGCCGAGGACCTTCAGAGTTAGCCATAATTTTCTGTGCGTGACATCTTCCACATTACAAAAAGTTATTTTAGCAATTGTTAATATGAAAATATTGATTAGTGCAGCTTTAACCATACTGTAGTTGCATGTGCAGATACTGTACAGATACAACAAATAATAAAAAACAAAAACGGCACTGAACATAGTCCAGAGTTCTGCAGTACTGTCTTGTGATAGGATTCAGATCGATCAACTGACACAAGAACCAATGATCTCAAACATGACATAATACTCAACTCACTCCACATCAGCTCACAATAAGATGCACTCTCATTGGCTACTCACAGTCTCTTTGGAGCAATTCCTGCTATTAAAATGCCTATTGTGCCGGATGAGGGAAGATGTGTGTTAATGCTTAATGGAAAGATGCACAACATGCTTTGAGATTGGACTGATCAACTGAAGTCAGCCTGGTGGAGATGAACTGTAATCCATAAAATGCTATCACATTAATGAGGAGAAAGAGCAAATAAGCAGACATGAGTCTACTCATGACTAGATACATCATTGAAAAAGAAAGAAACACCTTTGTAATCACAGCAAGAAGTATTGTCAAAGAAAAATCACAACAGGCAGAAGCATCATCGCTCACTGTAGAAACAGATATTCATGATTTAAGCCAAAAAGCTGAAGTGATCCTCAGTGCAGATCACCTCAGCTACAACAGAACTTCAGAAAAAATATTTATTCTGCCTCGTAGCAAAGAGTTGCAGGCTGTGCAATAACATCACCAAGAACTTCCACACCTAGCCAAAGTAGAAATAGCATAATACAATCACCTGTTCATCAAAGGAGTAAGTCATCTTCAAAAGAGGACTTCATCAGGTTGTACATACCAAACATTGGCAGCTGAGGTCAGTCCAGCTGTCACCATCCACCTTCACATACTGTATTATAGCTGTGTAAAGTTTTCTTAAATTGGAGACAACAGATTTGGTATGTCTAACAGAGGAGTTCCACAAAATCAAATATGACTGCGTGGGATGTTAGTACTGCGAGAAACCAAAGTAAGGCTCTTATTTGGAGTTTAAATATTTTGTGTCAAAAAGAATGTAAATTTTTAGAATTGTTTAAAGAAAAAGGACGATTTTGTGCTCGGATCGGAGCTGGTAAAATATTTCAATATTTCAGTATGCTACTTTGTTATTTGATTTTTAATGCCTGTTGCATTGTAAAATTTGTGATTTTGTTTTACTGACATTAAGGATTTGGATGAGATGATAGATGAATAACTTATAAAGACTAAATTAAATGAATGAATGGGAGGTCAGGAAGAAAACTTCAGTTGACAGTTCAAACAGTAGATTATTATGATTATTTAAGCTTTTAAATTGTAATTTTTGACAAGATAATGACAGACTATACATGTTTACTGACTTCAGCATATACCTTTAAATTGCTCCTGTTTTACAGCATAGCTGCAGCTAAAAATAAGCCTTACACAATGACACTCACTCTGCAGTCATCTTTAAATAGCTACAACTCAGCACTTACCACAGCATTACTCCCTCACTTCCTTGTTTACTCTGCTGCATTTTGGTCCTCTACCATGTTTACATTATACCAAAGGAGGCGGAAGACCCAAATCTGATTTTCCTTACACACATGCACATTCAAAATAATTTGCATTTATGATTTAAAAAGGAATCTTAAACTCGACATGGTATTTCATTTCATACTTATTGAATGACTGAGAAGGCATCATGTTTGTGTTACAACACAGAGGTCGACGGAAACTCCAGGGTTTATTAAAAAACTAAAATAACTCAAAATTATGTATTGGTGTATGGTGTATAATTGGTTCAAAACTCCAAATATACATTAAGGGTTTCCCATAAACATACATTGTATTGATCTAAAATATGTAATCAATTGAATCATATCCATAATGTCATATCCGAAATGAATACAATAATACTGAACTAGATCAGATTTTTCTATGCCCCTGACAACTAGTCAAGTTGCAGTTACATCTCAGTGTGTCCAGACTTGGGAGGAATTTAGAGCTGCAGAAGGTTACATTTATAAAAATAACTTTTTGTCATTACTGCTATATCTTCACTATACCCTGACATGAGACAGATAATCTGTGAAAAAATCACGTTCCTCTGGCTCCTCCTAGTACTCCTAATGGTATTTGCAAGAATCCACCGGGCCTGAACGTAAACAACCAATCAGAGCCGAGAAGGATAGACAGATGCTTGGATTGGAAGCTAAATGGAAGTTACTTTACTGATGGTATATGTATGATTTCAGTGAATATGCATTTTTAAACAGATTAATGACGGATTATCATAGATGTATTGGCTAAAAAGGTGAAAACGTACAAAGTGTGACTATACTAAATGCCTGGCATTTTTACATGCAAAGCCTCTCTATGAGCTGTAGGTGAAACTCACTCACTCACATATTCTGATTGATGCAGGAAGTGAAAGGCAGAATGGATGAGATGGATAGATAAAAACCTGTACTATGCTACTTATTTTTTACTGATTGTGTTGTCCCGGTCAACATGTGTGAAATCTGGAATCGCCCAATTCATTCTCTCATTTCTCACAAAGCCCTCCACAACCAGGCCCCCTCCCTCACAGACCAGCTCCACCACCACACTCCTTCCCAAAGCCTGGCCTCATCTGATGCCAACCTTCTGTCTCCACCACTGAGGACCAAGCATTGTTCCTGGGGCAACAGAGCATTTTCCATAGCTGCCCCCTCCCTCTGAAATACTCTGCCCAAACACATTTGAGACTGTACTGATCTGTCCACGTTCAAATCACTGATCAAAACCCACCTTTTCAGAACTGCTTTGAATGTTTGATTCATTGTTGAGTATTGTAGATATATATATATCTACTTTTATGTATTATTTATTTTAACCGATGTGAGGTCTCTTTGAGTTCCCCTGAAAAGCACTCTAAAAAATATTTTAAAAAATGTATTATTACATTATTATTTTGAGGTCACAGTGACCTTTTGACCATTGAGTCACCAGTCCAGCCAACTGTGAAATATGGTCACAATCTGCCCTGCTGTTCCGAAGTTATGGTAATCACTGCATCAATTATTAAGATATGACCTAAAACATCTTTGTCAAGGTCATTTTGAGGTCACAGTGACCGTTGACCTTTGAGTCGAAAGTGTCACCACTTGTGAAATATGGTCATCAAGACTTGACTTATTGTCAAAAGGTCACAGTGACCTTTGACCACCAAATTCAAATCAGTTCATCCTTAAGTCCAAGTGGACGTTTGTGCTAAATTGAGACATCATGTTGACAAGAATGGGACAAATGGATGGACAGACAACCCCTAAGACATACTGCCTCCAGCTATGGTTGTCACCAGTGTGGAGGCATGCAAACCTTTAGATGGAGTGTGCTCTGGTGTGTTTTGATGGTACAGGAGGGGAAAAAGAAAACCATTTGAAAAAATAAACCTGGCAGTGAGTCTGGCAATGTGCTGATTACATTTCAGAGGAGGGGAATTTCATTTTGCGTGTGTGTGTGTGTGTGTGTGTGTGTGTGTGTGTGTGACCTACTTTTCCATCACAGTCTATAACAGTCATCATGTAAAATGTACAAATACAGTATAAAACATTCAGTCTCATTTGACTGCAGGCTATATGAAACAGCTAAAACCAGAAGTAGGAGCAATTTCCAAAGTTGTTTCTACTGCAATTGAGTGGCTTACTTGGGCACTTTAGGAATATAATAAAAATAAGTCATAATATTTTTTTAGATTTTACTTTTATCTAACAAAGATTTTATTGGAATGTCTCTACAAATATTACTAGCATTCCATAATTCTTTTCTTGTGTGTAAATTAAATCAGCATCAAAAGCTTCGATATATATGATCACATGTTGGCCAGTATTTCCTTACCTCCTTCAGCTCATTTCACACATGGAATACCTAACATTTCTGGCTTCATCTATCTGTTAAATGTTAATGGCTTTAGGGCTTTGGAACATAGGTCTCAATTAAATAATGACCTTTGTGTGCACGAGGGATGCACCCCCACCCCTCTTCTCTCAGTGAATTCGCCTGATAGATAATGTCATTATCTATTCAATTGAATGGAGAATTCTGCTGCCTGTGTTACACAGTTTGACAGCACCCACACATTTCTAAAATAAACAAAGTTTGGTTGTGGCTGTCACTTATGGTACATTTTCAAATAAACACTGTGGATAAATCAACGATCATTACTAATCGTAAATCACTAGTTAGTTAGTAAATCACATCAGCTATCAGATGTAACAATTTATGTAGATTAGCTAGCTAGTTAGCTAGCGTTTCACTAACAATGGCTATTTTAAGATATGACTATGTACATACTATATGTTGCTTTAATCCTTTAACTATCTTCAAAATGTGAAAATCTTTTCTTTTCTAACATAGACGAGCTAGCACATAGCATATTGCACATTGCTCAACTGTTATTGGAGTATGGAGCAAAAATGGGCGGGACCTTTGCACTGCTAGCTTACTTTATATATGAAACTGTGCAGGAAGTGTTGAATTTAACTGACGGTAGCTTAATAGCTACAGAAAAAAAGTGGCTCACATTATTAAGGGTACTGCTGAATTTATCAAGACGACAAGTAAACATGGAGGAAATTTTCTCTTTTCTATTTGTTTTGTCATTTAACTTCATAATTTGTCTGCCAATCAAGTTCCTTATAAATGTACACTTTTATATTTTGCGTCGATTACATTAAAATATGTGTAAGCAGTGTGCCACCACAATGAATCAAACCCACAGAGAAACAGCAGATGACCAACTGAAGGTCCAACTGTTGCAATCAAATGCGTGTTAACTCCAGACAACCAATAAGAAAACTCATGTTTTATCTCACCGAAGCTGTTCCTATCGCTGGGCCCCGCCACAGCCGGCTCCCCATGCTCTCCTCTCCTGGCTTCCTTCCACCTCCCTGTCCTTCTCTCTCCTCCTGCCCCGCCCACCTCCTGGCCCTCCGGGGTCTGGCCGGCATCAGGTACCGACTCAAAGGCGCTCTCCTCATCTTCTTCTTCATCCTGCGAGGAGAACACTGTGCTGCCAGAGAGTCTGTTGCTGTCCACCGAGGAGAGGCGGGTGTGGCTGCAGAAGCGGTTCCTCCCTTCGTAGCCCGAGTTGCTGTAGCATGACGTGCTGTAGCATGACGTGCTGTAGCAGGAGGTGCTGTAGCAGGAGGTGTCGCAAAACTCACACTCGTTCTCACCTGGAGGTCTGTGAGTGCTCCCGCCATGTCTCCTACCTCCTCCATTACTGGAATCCCCCTCCTCGCTCTCCAGGCAGGAGGGGGAGATCCTCCTGACTGAGTGTCCTCCTCCTACTCTCTCACCTTCCAGGAGCTGGTTCAGCTCCGAGAGGCGTTCAATGGAGAGGCTGCGGGGTAGGGAGCGACGGCAGCAGGGGCCTGGACACTCTGGGACCTGAAGGAATGCACAGAAAAAAAAATGTGTTCAAAAGAGCAGTAAGTAACATTTGACTGCAAATACTAGTTGGCCAAACATTGGTGGCTTTCCCAAACCAGAAACATAAAACATAAGCATCATTTTATTTCTGTGACATTACCCATTTGTTCACTAAGGTAATTAGAATTCTAGAGAAGAAGAAGAAACTTTTACTCTGTTTCAACTGGATACTGACGTTGACGTTACTGTACATCGAAGAGTTTTTTTCCAGTAGATGCATTTGTACTTGCACTCTTGCAAGTAAGTGTTTGAAAATACTACGTTCCAGAGGTGGAAACAAGTCATTGTTATGTAAGTTAAGGGCTGTCCACACCAAGAACAATGACCCTCTTTAACTGAATCTGTTTTAACTTTTTCTGTGATTGCTTAATATGGTAACCTCAACATAAGGGATAAAAAGCACCTGAACCACATTGCTGGTGGCTGGGAAGGTGATAGGTGTCCCACAGAACCCCGATGGCTATCTTTGATCAGCAGGTTTGATCAGAGTTTGAAACCCTCAGGCTGTAGATTTACCACAGTTGAAGTGAAATAAGAGTAAAAACTAATTTGTTCCTTGTGCAATAACCCTGCTCCATTTGCACGTCATTTTAAATTTTTTTGTTTGTACATGTAATTTTAGCATCCTATTTTAACATTATGAAATTGTAGCCTTGTATTTTTTTAGATTTGTGGTTTACCTGGTTAATGTTCAAAAAACACAATATCTTTGTCATACTGTACGGTGCTGGATCTTATATAGAAGACAATTTGTCATCTCGTTTTTGGTGAACATCAAAGTGCTCGTCTGTTTAAACAGATCATTTCTGTACAATGGCATCAGGCGTCGACTTGCTGGGAATGAATAGTGTTAATGTTAGTTGTTTTAGAAAATTAAGAGAAATGAATTGATTCATACGGAACATTCACATGGTAAAGAAAATCTGCTCTGTTTTTCTGGAATAACAACTTATGTCATTATGAGATACATTTTCATGCCAAAAAACGAATGATTAATAATTATGGTATTCAGAAAAAAATTCATCTATGGGTTTGGGGATGTGGTTTGCTAAGTATTTCATTTCAAGCGAAAACACAAGTCACAAGAGTACGATTTAATCAAATTTAAGGTCATCAAAATTGTGACTCATGTCCAAACCTCCACTGCTTTTACTTAAACGTAGTTTGAGTAATGTTTTTAGCTACTCTGCCCTCATCTGGCGGTACCTGAGAGGGAGACTGGGTTGTATCTTCCTCGTCCTCATCCTCTTGCCCCTCCTCCTCTTTGGAGGTTTTAAGTGTTGGTGATGTGGATGTGGTATCTTGAGTGATAGTTGTGTTCTCTCCCTCCCCGGTCTCCTCCTCGTCCTCCTGGCTGGGAGCTCTGTGTTGGGCCGACGGCAGGCTGTGGAGGAGGTGGTGGATCCGGATGTAGTGGGATCGGGGCGTCTCCGGTTCACCGCAGGCCGAAGCGATTACCGTCTCCAGCTCTGACACTGGAAGGGAACAGGGGCGGTTTTTGCGGCGTAAGGGGGCTTGGGAGTTGTAGTTTGAGAAGATTGATTGGCAGGTGCAGGGGCCGCAACTTCTTTCTCCTGCCTCCGTCACCTCCTGGGGGGCCCCCACGGGTGGCTCTACAGGGGCCTCCTGGGATGTGATGTTTCCCTCCGTGGGGGCCTCCACAGTAGCAACCTCATTGTTTGCTGATACAGGATTGTCAGAGTCTGGCTTTGGCTGCGTTTCCTCCCCAATCTCTTTTTCTTCTACTGTCACCTCCTCCTCAGCTTGTGGTGCACACTCTGCTCTCTGCTCCTCCTCTTCTTCCACCTGCTGCCTCTCCTCCCTTCCTCCCTCCTCTCCCTCCGTTCCACTGTTCCCCTCCTGCTGTTCAGCCTCCTCCTGCTCCACCCGGGGCTCTGTCGACGGGGGCTCCTCCCTCACTGTGCTCTCCTCCTCCATCACAGTTCCTTGATCCGCCTCTGGCATTGCCTCAGCCTCCTCCTTCTCTGCAGGTTGGACCTCCTCCGGTGCGGGGCCTTCCACTGCGGAGGCTTCCGCCATGGAGGCTTCCGCCATGGAGGCTTCCGCTGTGGAGGCCGGTGGCGCAGAGGTCTCGGGGTCAGGGGGGGCATCCAGGGGGAGGTCAGGCATGTCAGGTCCCACGCTTAGTGTGTCATCATCAGGCGCATCAGCAACGTGGTTGCCATTTGCTGCAGTTTCCCCCTCAGGACATGCTGCCTCTATAACCAGAGAGACCTCCTCATCATCTAAGAAAAGAATATTAATAATTAATTACTAATCCATGTGCATGAACTACAGATTTGTCCTCTTGAATTAATAATTACTTCAGTAACTTGACATTGAGTAGATGTCTGTTTTGAGTTTGGGGCCATGAACAAATGAGTTGCTTAGATTTATTTCATTTTTGATGTGATACTTGGATGTACTGTTTTTGCTTGTAAAATTATTGTATAATCGTTGATACTTTTAAAGAAATGTTAAATTGTTAACTAGGGATGTCCTGATCAAGGTTTTTTAGACCAAAATTTTGAGTAATTTAAAATAACAGGCACTTTTAGTGGCTGTACTTTGACGGGCCCTTTTGCCCTCAAGGATTACGTTGCAGCCATTACAGATTGTTTTGTGGCTGCCGACTGAGGTGATCTACTGGACCAATTTCAAAACTTTTTGTACCTATCAAAACAAAGAATCGGTTTGTACTCAATATATGTGATACCAATCAGCTAAAAAATCGATCTTTGAATTCAGATCACGACATCCCTATGTGTGTGCATAATTTCTTGATTTTGGGGGCAAATTAGTCATTTACAATTGTGGATCATTCATGTGAAAGCACAATCCATAAATTCAAAACACCGGCTGCTGGGCAATGTAGCAAGAACCTGAACCAAATGAAAAATGAGAAACCTGCTACCACACTCTGCTTCTTATCTTGTTTATAGTGAATGGTCAGAATAAACATGAGTTTCCTATAGAGAGACAAATAACTTGAGAGAAAGATCAACAGTGTAAATGTGAACAGACTTCTTTAAGGCCAAGGGCAGACAGCAGGACTGATAACATGTCTGTCCACGCTGCTAAATGGCCTGATGCCTCATGTACCTGGGTGAATGGAAGAGGTCAACTCAAAGCGGAACTGCAGCTGGCCACAGACGTGATCTGTCGGCAACCTGCGACCCAGCGAGTAACTCACTACTCGATCCCTGCGGACAAAAGACAGAGAGAAAAGAGTGTGTAGGGTAGAAAACAAGAAGGAATGGTCAGAATCACAAAGGCAGAAGTTAATATGATAAGTAAGAGCCTGCACTAAAGGGAATGCAGGCTGGCTGTACAGATAGCTAATGATATCACAGCTAAAATCAGATGGTTGCATGAGGTTTAAACTGACTACAGCCACCCACATCCTTCGTCTAATCCACTGTCCATGTGGGCTTGTGTATGTGGGGAAACTTGAACAGACTTGAATCATCGAACACAAGAGTAATGTTGGGACTGATAAAAGCAGTCCCGCTGCACTGTGTATGGTGTGTGTTTTACCCGATGGCATGTTTTTCCAGCAGCCTTTGGACTGGGACAGAGAGCTTCCCCAGGAAGCGCTTGATGATTGGCCGACTCTTGGCAAACTTATCCTTCACCTCGATCTCAAGGACGTCGGTGGGCAGAGACACAAAGTTAAACCTCTGGACGAACAGACAGACAGAGGAAGGAGCATCGTAAGGATTACCAGCTCAGTGTCATTGGATGATGATTATGTGATTTGTGTCTATGCCCTAAAGTTAGACCATAATATCTGTTTTCCAGTACACAGGGCTCATATTAGCCTTTATTGGGGAAAGATTACAGTGTCATTAAAACAGAACACAAGTGCAATACAACACCAATCACTGGTCATGTTTTCCACATACATCTGACATTTTCAGACCCCTGCCATAAGTTATAGCAACCAGGGCAAAGCAAGTATCATGAAATGCACCATTACCGGAATAAAATCAAGCAATTCTCTGGATTTAAACATTGTTGGAAAAAATTGGATAACGTAAGTGAACAAGTCAGCAAAATATTTACATAGATCTAGCATTTTTAGACATTTTAATAAGTGTTACATATTTTATTTTTTAAAAGTGCTGGTCACAAATGTCTCCTACTTTACTGTAAAGTCCATTCTCAGTGCATGTGTGCTGAAGGTTAACATGTAAAATGCATGATTGCTCCAATCTAGCTGTGATGTCATACATTCTGCTGGTACGTCCAGGTTAAACTGAGATTTAAGGTAAGTGCAAAGAAACAAACTCTGCTCATCCTGCACGGTGAAACAACACTGACTTGACTGGTGACTGTAACCAGAAGCACTATCCTTTCTAAACTAAACCGAGATTGTAATCTTAAAAGACACCCCCGTACACTGTGATGCAACCAAATACAAAACTGTAAAAAATCCTCTCTTCATGCAACGTATAATGATCAGTTTCTGATCATATTGTTATGAAGAACAAAAATGTCTTCTTTTACGCTCACTAAGTGCAGAATGTGTACAGAAACCTCCATATCTCTCTTCTTACTGCCAACTGATGGTCTCTTTTATTGAAGCTACAGTGTTATGCTGGATTAAAATATCTTTTCAGCTTTGTACCAGCTTAATTTAGGGTTTATTTTTCTTCCTCCAAGCCAAGTAAGCATGTATGTGGTTTCAGTTAATAAATTATCTCCCTCTACAGCTCCCTGACTCCCCTCACTCTTCGTCTCTCTCAGCGGGGGTCTGAACGCTGTCCAAGCTCCTTAAACAGCGCTTCAGAGCAAGGAACTTTAACTGTCCAAATCCTCCAAAGCATTTTCCACTCCTACCGAAACATAATTCAGAGGGAAACACAGAGCGCAGCTTAAAGCCCTTTGAGACATGCTTCTAAATTGACATTCAAATTCTTAAAGCACAAATGAATATTATAAGCTATTAGCTGCTTTAATCCAAAAATATCAATATTGGTTCAACCCTTCAAAAATATACTGCATATTGGTGAGTATTTCTCAACACAAAGATCTGTCCTTTCTTGTCTCTCCTAACCTCTCTTTTGTGACCACTCCAAATGTTGTCCTGTATTCTTAAGAAGGAAGCGTATCTCAACGCAGTACAGTTTGTAAGCTACCAGATTTGATAAGTGACTGCTGGATGCTTAGATTGGTTTATCCATATTATTCGTAGTCCCATGACACCTCATGAATTATGGGTGTGACGTTGGGTCACTGCTGTCACACCTTAAACCGGATAATGTGACCGTGACTATGCCTTCTACTACCAAGGGATGGGGGGACGATCTGAAGAGGTGGCTTCAGTTAGCAGTGACAATTAATTAGCTTAGAGTTAGTTTACATGTCAGTTCGGGGAAAATTCTGAAGTACAATCAAGCTTAACTAAATTTGTGGCTTAAAGCTAGGGTGGGTAATGTATTTCAGAAGCATTTTTTGTTATATGTAATTAAATTCTCTTTACACCCCTGCAGCAATCAATAAATCAAATGCTCTGAGAAAACTGATTAAAAAATCTGGTATCTGTTGCATTCACCGGCTTAAATAAAGAAGGCAGAAGCAGAAAGGGCTACAAACAGAAAGAAGTTGGATGAAGCAAGAGCTTCAAACCACATTCAACACTTGCGTGTGGCTTTTCAACTATGGAGAGAACTGAGGGAGGTGGCCCTGAAAATTAAAGCCATTGTTTCTTTATTTCTGTTAAACAGGTAATTAGATACTTAATAATAATAAATAATTGGATACTTTCAAAATCTAAAAGGTTACCTATACTTGCTCAAACAAACTTGTTTGGAACACAAACCGACAGTGACACTCAACTGTTCCCATCTCCTAGCAAAAGAAGACAAATCCAATAGAAGTGACTTGGCTCTACATTTAATTTTAAGATACAAAGGGTTGCTTCTTGACTGTTACAGAACTATAAATAAAATACTCTACGATGTCTATAAACATCAGGATAAGAAGGTTAGGAAAGAGATGCATTGATGTAAATATAATGATTTCTTTACAGTGATTTAAAAGGACACTTTAACATGGTTCAGTTTAGAATATTTCTAACACATAGTGCTGCAAAGACCTTCATTAAAAGGTATTTTTATAGTATCATAAATGTGTAATAAATGTAAAATGTGATCGTTGTGCTATGGGGAACCTTTCTGAAACAGTTCTTTACAGCACCCGACGGACTCCGCTGTGGTACAGAACAAGCCTGAAGCAGAAGCAGTGTCCCAGTATGGACCTGATATAAAATTACATGACTTAGGTTTCTATAATATACTCAGAATGCTTCTATGAACTGAAAAATAAAAAACCCTTTCTGGATTATTATTGTAATTTGTCTACCCAATCTTGTTGGGCTGAACAGCATCATATATTACTTATTACTTTCCCAGGTAACTAGTAGTGTAACAAATTACTAATACATTTCAGTAATAATATTACAGTTAGCCCCCGTCAAAAGATTATTTGTTAGCAACATTATGTTTGTTGTCACCCCCTACTGATTTGAAATCCAACAATCCAATCATATCCTTGAATTGAGTTTTGTAATCGTGGAGGAAGCTAGTTTGGAAAATGGAAACACTGCCATTCATCAGCTGGAAATACTCCATTACTTTGAATTTAACAAACGAAACTGGACAAAAAAAAAAAAAAAGCTTGCCTTTCAGAGATCTCAGGAGGTCTCTTACGTTGGTCATACGAAGTTTGGCTCCTAAATGACTGCAGGCATGTTTTGGAATAATGGTAGCATTGGAGCACAGAACTATTGAAAAATCTGTACTTTTAGCTAGAGCTGAGCTACATGAAATTTTTGAGACTGATAGCGATTTTAGAGGGGAACAATTCACCTTACTAATACAGCGTCTGATATAGTACATTTTTAAGCTGGAATGAAAATATACCTTTTCCTGTGTGGGTTATGCATAGATTTTTGCACCGATATGACTCTGAAAAGGTACTCAGAAGGCTGCTTTCTTAAACAACTAATTTTATTAAATACTTAACTTTAACATGTTCATTTATTTGTCAACTAATTCTAGTAGACATTGTTGAGAGTATGTTGTTGTTGTACTTTTTTTTTTTAGTTTGCATGCAAATGACAGGAATAACGCTGGCATTTGCATTTTATAAATTGTTTGAGAAATTCTCCTCATACATTTTCTCTTCCTTCTCTAATAGCAGCAGACTTCTTTTCCTGCCTCAATTTGGTTTTCTTTTTACTTATATTTAACCTAATTCCATAGATTTTATCTGCTGTCCTGCTAACCTTGCAACTGAGCTCTACTTTAGACAGCATTACATTACATTCAGTGACTTTGTGTACATCATATTGGCTGTGTTTGGTTTTCTGATGTGTCTGTTGGCTTGTATGTCCTGTGATATTTAATTTTCCATCCTGGTGGACAGCTGAAAAGAGACAAAAAGGAACACGAATTTGGGGACAGGGCTAGAAAGGGGAGTGAAATGAGGAAAGGAGCACACAGAAATTTAAAAAGTGTACCTGGTTGCATGAGATGAAATGAAATGACATTGTGGAGCTAAGGACATAGAAAAATCAGAAGAGGAATGAAAGAAAGGCTGGGCTGGGGAAATCAGTGTGCAGGCTGATAACAGAGGAGGATGAAAAGGAGTCGGAGTGAATAATTTACAAGATGAGCCAGAAGGAAGCAGACAGAGCAAAAGTGTGCGTTTGTTAGTGGAGGATGTGGGACAAACTCAATAACAAGGGTGAGATTGTACGGGAGGGAGGGAGGCAGGGAAGGAGGAGAGAGTGTGTGTTGTTGCAGGAGAAGCTGCAGAGTAGGACCAGAGGACAGGAGGGATAGGACGAAGAGGGTATAGGGAGAGGAAGTGATGGGACAAGAGGAGAAGCAGGAGGAATAAGGGAAGTTGAGCCTGCATTTATCATATGGAAGATGTGAGATTTACTCTTAAGAATGCTGTTAAAAGCAGCTCATTGGATCATGTGAATGATCACATGTATGCTGAGAGCAGAACTAGCCAATCAGAGACAAGGTTTAAAGGGAACCTCCACCAATATAATGTTGGGACGCTTGTGAAAGACAGATTAAAAATGAATGATCCAAATCTGTCCAGTAGAGGTTGATATATCCTGACTTTTAGTCCCTAGTCAAACTCCAGAAACACTGGATCCTACATCTCCCATAATGCAACCTGACAAACCTTTGCTTCCTGGTAAATGCCCACATCTGTCACACTCTACGTCTCTAGTTGCTAACACAGGCTTTCTGTTAAAGGTTCTGTAGTAACCAAGCTGATGTAACCTTGATGACATCACAATGACATCATCAGGGCAATGTAATGGAATTTAAAGCAGCTACAAGGAACATTCATTCTGTGTTGATATTGCTGGCCTCTGTGGACATAAGCAGTAGTGTTTCAACCGTCATGTTTCATTGGTTTCAAGGGCCACAGCAGCTGAAAAGTTCAGTCTTTAGCTAACTAGCTAGCTTCACAGAGTCCACGTAAACTTCACTAACTCAACTCACTCCACACCAACAGAATTTGAGAGCTTGTACTGTATTGTATACTTTGTGGGTACTTAGCACCATTGTATTAGCATGACAACATATGGATGTAAAGCTAGCACAAGTCAATGTTTTTTCTAACTCATTAAACTGCACAGAATAAAATATTGCCACCCCTAGTGTTGTTTTTGGCGGCCTATTTTAGTTTTAGTTTTAGTCTAGTCTTTGTGTCAAACTGTCATTTTAGTTTTTATTAGTTTTAGTCACGTTTATACTCTTTTTAGTCTAGTCAAGTTTCAGTCGACTAAAAGTCTGAATTTAATCTTATTTTAGTCAGAATTATCCATGACTATTTTCGTCTAGTTTTAGTCGACGAAAACTGATGACATTTTAGTCTAGTTTTAGTCAATGTAAATTGTATTTTAGTCTCTTTTTAGTAATGCAATTCTATTTAACCCCGTTAATACATTACAACTACCTAGTATAGTACAGACAAAACCAACATTTTCTTTAAGTCACCCATTTCCCAAGTCAAACAAGGTTATCTTATTATTATATTATTGTTACCTTATAGACTCAAGAATACATTCAATTCCAGACACGGAAGACGCTCTGATTTGAATTTACAACATATGTATTTTACATGTAACATGTAAGAAGTACACACACATACATTTAAATTAAATAAATAAAATAGCTTCAAATGACAATGCCAGAAAGAATTGACATTACATTCAAGTTTAACTTAAAGAGAAACAAGGTGCTTGAATGCTCAAGCTACAATAACATAATAAAAAAGTGCAAATAAAATGTGTGTGTCTGTGACTAGTGTTAACGGACCGCAGCTATAATGAATATCATTCAAATATCATAATCAAATAATGAATAATAAAGGTTCGTTGATGACTATTTTAAGTCATAATTTTCGTTGACGAAACCAACACGAGCCACCACTGTATTACAGATCCTTTGCCTCTATTCCTTCCTGACTTGACTTTACAGGAAAAATAACTTTATTCAAATGTCAGAGTTACTGAGCAACATACAACAACAGGACCAGAAGAGATGAGGAAATCACCATACATGTTTCTACCCTGAGGATTACAGCTACTGAATTATTATAGGGTGCACAGGCTAGTAAGATCAGCTCTCCATCGGGGCCCAGTGACATTATCACTACCCTACTGTGACTAACCGAGCTGGGGTCTGTTGTGATAAAAGATATTGTTGGTCTCAGATGTAAAAATGTAGATAACAGGACTTCATTTCAGCACCACACGCCACCCATACAGCAGCATGAGCTATAGCGTGGCACAGAACGAGACACTCCTATTTGCATGCCTCTCGCCACATGAAAGGTATTGATCCTTACACACTAATAAAGGTCACTTTCATTGAGCTGTACATTGGACTTATAGGTATGTTATTATACCTACATTATATTTATAATGGTAAATGGACTTATCAGGTAACATTACCTTGACACACTATGTAAATATGACCCATCACGCAGAACCTTAATGTCCACTGTAACTTACAACTGTTGTACATATTTTCTTGATGTATTTGTATATTATTAACAAGTATTAACAATTGTTTCACTACTCTTTCTCACTTTCTCTCCTCTCTTTTCATATCCATGACTCTGATTATCACATCTTTATAACCAGTCCCTCCAGAAAAACGCGATTATGCGATCGCATAATTCAATGCATAATCAGCCAAAGTCCACATATTCATGCGGGGGCTGCATTTTTTCAAATACGCCGCACTTTCGCCGCATAAATTGTCGATTTCCGTGAGAAATACGCGGGGCTTGCATGATTGTTTATGAAGTGTTTATTAAGGTCTGAAATAAAACAAGATGAGAACTTAAATATTCCCAGCACTTTCTGTGATGTAGTATGCTTGCTTATCATAGGAAGTAATAAGAAATGACTCTTTACATTACGGTAGTAGCCTAGTGACAACAGGGTGTTGGGGGAATCACTTTTTTCCCTCTTTTTCATCAAACCGCAGTTTTTGCAAGTTCCCGCAATTTTTTGCAAGTTCCCGCAATTTTTGAAAGTTCACGCAATTTCATTGCATAAAATTGCATAAATATGCCGCAGATTTCATCGCATTTTTTAAGAAAACGTCCCGCATAATCAAGGATTATTGCCCGCAATAATCACAAAAAAAAACCGCCGCATTTTTCTGGAGGGACTGAATAACTATCTTCCTGAGACTTCATTGTCTGGATCTGAGGAATATCATTGCAAGATCTTAAATTCATTAAAATACTTTTGGCATTTCCATTATGTTTGGACAAAAACGGACAATGTTAAGATGAAATTCAGGCATCCACTGATTAATTTTGACTTGTTGTTATTACCATCCAGACCGCCAGTCAATTGCAAACATAACCATGAGTGCAGCTTATTGTAAAGTTATGTGATTCCCAGACACAAAACTCACTGGGACAACTGCTAGAGGGTGACTGCCACCCAACCAGCCAGCGCAGCTTTCCTGAATTAGGCTTTTGCTAAATCTAGATGTGATATTGATAGAAGTTCGATTTAAAAAACTGCAGCTATTTTCATTTAGGCATGCCGTACTATCATAAGGAGGCTGGCCACAACTTTATTATAGACTATTATGGACTATTACCTATGTCCAAATTAAAAAGCTTCTTAACCATATTTTAGACAAAAGATGATCCAATCCATCTTGCCAGGCTTCAATCTATGCGTTTTTGCCTGCCACATTTCTCCAAGTGGAGACTGACTGTTTTTTGCATTGTGCTGATTAGATCAGCCCCCTAGTTATTGAAGTGTCCTACAAGTCACAGGTATCAGTTTATCACAAATCAAATTTCTTGAAAAGAATTAAGCAAGTTACAGTCAATTTTGTAGTGGAGTCTGAATCTCTCAGCATTCATAACTATCTGTGTTTCTATTTCCATGGCGGGCGCTAGGTGCAGTTTGTTAATCAACAATGGCTCTGACATAGGTTAGCAGCGTAGATCCTGGTAGCATCAGTTTTCTCCCGACTGGCTTCAGTAAGGGTTATATGGTTAGTTGATCTGATTAGTTAGACAGATGGTTCATCCAATCACTAGCCAAGTATGTTTTGAAAGAGCTTCCAACAGTGACTTTCCAGATGGTTCTGTGTAACTACCATCCAGCACAGTTGCTTTTAGGCTAGAGAAAAGTGAAACTCAGCTGATCATTATCGTCAACAAACAACCACACTATAGTGAGATCCTGCACACTAGAAGTACAGTAAATAGCATTAATCAAGGTCAACATTGATCTAATATAATGGCAAATGAAGATAAATATAACCCTACAGTCATTATTAAAAAGCTTTATAGCATCACTATTTATAGAACATATCTTAAGTTTTCAATCCATAGAAAGTACTTTCCACTATTAAGTTATCACTGGACCATTCTTGTCATGGTTTATTTTTTAGAGGTTCTAATAATATGTCATCATTTATTTTATTACATAATGACACAGAATTGTCTCTTTAATCTGCACAGTACTGGACTGCAGTATGGGAAGTATGCTGACTGAGCTAGCATGCTATGGAGAGCCATTAGAGTTACACAGTACATTACTGCCAAGCAAACCGAGCTCCACTCAACATGGGAGCTGTTTGGAAAAGGAAAGTGGCTTTGAGCTGAGTGGATGCTGCCAAGAGGGACTCTGCATTAAATCAATTGTATGGAGTCTCCTGAGGGACATAATGAAAGGTAGAGACTGTGCTGTGTAGCATTCGGAGAAAGACACTGCAGTTAGACAGAAAAAAAAGCTCTAGATTATTTTATGCACAAAGCATTGAGTCATTTCTAGCATCACCTGTCCATTTTATCAGTCCCTCCCATGTCACACTATATCTGACCAACCGGAAATTACAAAATTACAAAACAAAATTACACAAAATGCGGTTCACTTATACGTTTAATACTATAAAATAAAGTAATAGTAACTCCTGGACCACAAACAACACAAATGATTAACTGCAGTACACCCTGAAAAAAATCATCAGCCAAAGTAAAGGTGGCTTATTGGAGCCAATGGCTGTGTATAACTCACTGTAGAACTCCCAACTTAGGTTTGTATGCCTGTAAGGCTCAGTTCCTAAAAATATGAGCACCTTATCTGTTGATTCTCAAGTTGACTGAATCAGGAGCCTATAGGTAAACACTGACCTTGATTTTTGTCAATCAATGTCTGAAGACATATTATGAAAAAATCTTATTTTCTAAAAGTTTTAATGGAAATTGAATCAAATCACTACAGAGGAACATCTAGCGGTTATGTAAGTGGTATTGTTGTGTAGGATTTTTCACTGACAAGTTAGCCAAAATGACTTTATAAGGTGATAATCTGTTAGTGCTGTGTGTCTGTCAGCTTCTTTCAAAGCCCTTGTGCCCCAAAAAATCCGCACAACTTTGTGGTTTGCAGCCATCTGAATACAGTTCAGCCTTCCCAGCGAATAGAAGAAACTACTGTAACCAGGAAACTTGAAAGGCTTTACCTAGAGCCAGTGTTTGATTTGTCCGTCCACACCAGCCACTTCTAATCTGTGCTCTGCAGTGCCTGTGGTTCACAATCCCACTCTAATTCACCAGGGCATGAAATCTTTCTCATATCTGACTGCAATCGTAGACTGAGAGAGAAACATCTAAGAAGCAGTTCAGGTGTTTTTTTAATCAACTCAATAAATGAACACTCTTGATGACTGTAATGCCCCATTTACTGGCATTAGAAAAAACAGCTCAGAATTATGCTGAACAAAAAAAGACACCTTCCTACAAAATTATTTAGTTTATTTGTATGGTCTTGAGTAATTACTCGGCATGAATGACAGTGACCCTCAATGACACTTATAATGATGTACTGGAAAGTCTGGGGGGACACTTTATTAGGCTACATGACAAAAGCTGACATTACTGATATTACCTTAAATGCCATTCTCATGACATTGAGCTTAAACCATTAACCATTAGTTTTAAGTAGAAAGATCTTTCAGGAAATGAACCAAGATGATTGTAATAAAGTGGTATTGACACAGGAGTACAGGACATTACAATAAATTAATGGAATAAATTAATCCTAATAATGATGCACACAGGAAGGCTGGCCACATCTGTCATTAATCTCAAATTAGCATCATTTCAGTTATGTGTGTTCTCTTATACTGAAAATGAAAACAAGTTAAAATGTTTTAAGAATGTTCATTCTTTGCATGTGGAATACAGGTTACTGACAGTTTAAACAGTCGCAATAATCTTTTATTCCATTTATCAGCAGTACTTTTGGTGTTTAATATATTATTTTTTTATCTTGCCTCTGAGCTGGGTTTTGAAAGTGACACGTCAGGTTAAATCAGATAATTTTTTTGGTTCTGTTAAAAATAATTAATGAATTTATTCATGTTTAATATCCAAAAGAAATTATTTTGGTGATTGATCAACATAAAATCTGGTATAACAGTAGAAAAATGTATTGGATTTCATTTATTTACAAAAGTTATTCCTTTGGCAAATTTTTATTTTTGTACAATGTTTATTTGTTAAGTAATTCCTCCATATATTATATAAATGTTACTTTAAGCCTATTTACTAATGCTGCTAATCTGCTGCATCCATAACAGGATTTATGGGTGATGAACTTTCCAGAAATGTATGGTTTTCCAAGAAAAATCCCTACAAGCAAAAATCAATTGGCTGATCTTGTTTCTGCAAAGTAAACATGATTTTCATGGATTACATTGATCCTCTTACTCTACTACTGAAACCTAAAGAAGCACACGATCATCCCTTTGTGTGCTGTGTAATCTGCTGTATGGGCTTTATGTTGAAAATTTTAGGGCATTGTTTCTCCTTCAAAAATCCTTTAAATAACAATCTTATATTGATTCAACTGCTCTCGAAAAATGAATACTATATTTGTAATAACCATCGTTTGTGTTCCATCCATGCACAAAAACATCTATAATGGGGTTTCTAAAACGTTTTTAATATTCTTAAACATCTAACTGTAGCAATTATTGTTTGGACTGACTGAATTAATCTACAATCCCACTAAAAATTAGACCACAAGCTACAACAAGACAAGAAAACATGCATGCAGCATGTAGGCTGTTGACCAGTCTGTTGTATTACTGCAGAGTACAGTGACATTGACAGTGAAAAATCACAGACTGGTAAAGATACCTTTCATGTTACTGTTGAGTTAGATTAACTTTGTGTACAACTTTACACAGCAAATGTGCTGGTGAATGTGGTGAGTGCTTTAAAGAATTACATGTGAGATGAAAATAAGACTAAAATATCACAAATAACTTAAACTAGAAGCTTAAACTAATTAAACTAAAATGTGACTACAAAATGTGATTCATCTGAACATTTTTGGCAAAAGACTGAAACAGGTGTCAAAAAGAACACTGCACTGTTTTCATATGTCCTTTCAAAGTCAGAAACAATTCATAAATACAGTTTAGAGAACACACATTTTCTACCATCCATCCTTCAACCAAACTGAATCCTAACCTTCTCTTTTCATCCTGGGAAACAGTACTTTGTTCAAAGTGAAACTGTCTCCATTTGCTCAGGTTAGCTGAGGGGATTGCATTTGGCACAGCCAAGAACACAGATGAGACAAGGAAAAGTATGAATACAGATAATGTAGTTTAATCAGTTTACATGGCTAAATATAGCTTGGAAATCTATCAACACATGTGAGAGAGCGAAGTATACTGCTGTGTATGTGTATGAGAGTCTGTGTGTACCTCTGTGCTCCATTGTGGGTTGACCGTGTTGCAGACCACTCTGGAGCGTTTCTCCTGGCCGTGGTGTGGCAGTGAAGGGAAGATGCTGTGCTTTCCAGGCTGGATGGAGAGCTTCAGGTAGGGGTCGGGATTGAAAAACATACCCTTCTTCAAACCAACTGCTTGGAGGTCTGAGAGAGGGGGACAAAGAAGCACACAAAAATGTTTGCCCTCTGTTGTGGCACATATTTGTGCTTCACTGTATTTCCAGTCACAGTTACAGAGTAAGAACAAGAGTCACATGAAACAATCCTGATAAAACGTGTGACAGTGAAGAAGAGTCCAAATCAGCAGCTGCAACAGAGAAGGAGCTGCAGGTGTGTCTGCGGCTGCAGGACAGCAGATCTTCAGAGAGGAGACGTGGCACAGGCTGGGGCTAGCAGTTAGTGTGTTTTTCTTTACATTTGAATTATTATTGATTTTTGGTTGTAAATGAAAAGTAACAGTTAGCAGGTAGGAGCTTAGTTGTAAAGGGCTCTTGTGTGTGGCTGCATATGCTTCGTCTAGTAGCTGGGTAGTTTTTGTCCGAATACCATGGGCTTCTTTTCATAGACAAGATTACTGGAAAATATTATCATGACTGAAGGACATCATAACAGCTTTACTGGCATGCTGTTGCCATAGAGATCTGTGTGTCACTGTTAATGAGTGCATTATGGGAAGAAGAGGTTTGTGTAAAAGGTCGCTGAAATTGCTGTAATATTCCAAGGTTGGTTTGTCTTTGGTTGTTTGGGATTGACATTGAATTTCAAGTGGTGTGGTTATAACTTGAGATGTACAGGCAGACAGAGGTGATATGTGATGTAAGAAAATATGATAAGTGATGTAAGACAGATGTGCAGCAGACTCAAGTAGGACAGAGCGCACACACTACAAACAAGTATTTAATCTGGTCATGCAGAATAAGTCAATTGAGCTTGATGACATTTCACATAAACAGAATTATGCACAGTGCAAGAGAATAAAATGGGACTAAAGAGCCGCATGCAAATGTTTCTGCTAGAAGAGCGGGTGAAAGAAGTACAATATCTCCACTGACTGAAAGAAACATTTCATGGCAGCTTAACACTATGAACAACTAACAGCAAGATCTTTATTCATGCAACTGGTGTCAAGAGATTTACTCCAAAAACCAACCGAAGCCCGCTGCAGTAACATAGTTAACCAGGGGCGAAGCCAGATGTTGTAAACATTCTGGGTTTAGCCCAAAGATCGTTTCCCCATTAACAGAAACCTTACGCAGTATTTTTCAAGCCAGTTGAGATGATAGAATGCCTAAAAAATCTGTATAACATTTGAGATAAATGATAGCTGAACAGGAAAACAAACTATCCTGTGGAGCCGACATCCTATTTTGTATCTAACTGTTTTCCAACTGTCTTCATCAAACCAGAACACAACTAATATTGAGGATGACTCATTTTCACTCTTGCCACCTAAAAAGAGGCAGTTTTCTTATTTTATTATTAAGTTACATAACATAGGTAGGGTAGGAACTTGTTGTCAACAAATATATGTTTTGAAATTAGAAAAAAATCAGGAAACAACCCGTTTTCCATTTTGTTTTGAAAATAAAAACAGAAAATGAAAAAAAAAAAGTATCTAAAAAAAACTTATAAATATCTATAAATGGTAGTCGGGAAACAGCTTGTTTTCAAATTTTGGAACTTTCATCTAAAAGTACTTATGAACAGGCCCAGGTCCACCAGATATATCCTTTAAAGAGCAATTTAACTACCTGTTCAGCTTATATCCAGCATTCATATCTAGATTCCCGAAACTGCTGTCAGTGGCTTTCCAACAATAGTATCTGGATTTCAACATCTGTGATGTTTAGGATAAACAATCAGAATTCTTCACACTGATGAATCATGTTGAGTTGATTCATCTTTTTTATTTTTTAATAGGGGATGTTGCCAAGATTGAGGTAAACATGACATTTTCGTATACTTAAGGAGTGTGTACATGTGTAATTTTTTGCAGATTTGCTTTTGGTCTTGAGCAGAGGTTTTCAGACTATGCCTCCCAAGTGTTAGGCTTTCTGAGAATATGATTACCCCAATGTTCATCGCAGATAAATGTCCATTTATCCTCTTAGAAACCATAAATCAAAATAGATGATCCTTTTAATTCCAGAACTTAAAAACATGATGATTTTCGCAAATTTCTTCAGGATCAAAGTAATCCAGTGATAGTTGTCTGTACATCAATGGGTATAATGATAATACAGGAAGAAATAATAGCTTATTCGGCACACTTTTAATAGAGACAATTTTCTAAAATGTAAAAGAAATTAGGTAGTGTAACTCTCTGAATCCATGGCAACATCAAACTTCCTGTTTACATCCCTCAAAACATTAGAGGAAAATGTGATTTTGTCTGAGGGGAAGCCCTTTGAAAACTACTGATATTCTGTTGTAAAAGGCAAAGAACTGCAGTTGTAATGAACACTATAGACTGTGTGTGAACGGAATCAGTTGGTAATGAAGCAACAATGTGTGTATAAATAATCTAATCAATAATATAATTCAAAAATATAATAACGAAACTCAAAAAGGTGGACTGGTGGTGATCAGTTCCAGTGTTGACACAGCATTTTGGTATTGAATGTCAAAGTTAATCAGTTGGGCTGGCATTGATTTGAGCGTACCACTTGCTTTTCGAGAGACAACACTAAAACAGACAATGATAGAGGGAGCTGCCGTTCAAGAGCAGGGTCAGATGGGGCAAACACATGTGAACACTTTGATTGAAGGGCTTTGAGCGTAGGAGTAAAGCAATACAGGAACGGATGGAAAGAAAAAAGACAGATGTGGGTATCCCACCTGACAGAGAGAAGTTAATGAGTCTCCTGTTGCCCAGTCCATGGTTGACTTCAGGACTGACCACTGGCTTTAATACCTGAGGACACAGACAGACAGGAAGAGTTAAGAACTATCCTAAAATGAAAAGAACACGAGAACGCACTCAACCCTTACTTCTCTTCTACGCCAGTGTCTGCCTCCCTTTGCTGTAAGATGAAACTTTAATGATGCCCGTGAGGAAAGTGGGTCACTGCAGCCAAATAACAGTATACAAGTAACAAACAAAGTACAACAACAGAAGGAATACAGTAAAGTATACATAAAATGTGAAAAAGCAAAAATCAATAGCAATTCAATATACTATGAATACATTTATTATTGATTGAAATATAAAATTGACAATGTGCAATCTCCAGATGTCAGGCATAACATGATTTCAAATACATGCATGTGCAGGTAGGGACAAAACATACATATTTCAACATCGCCTTTTTAAAGCTCCATTTTCAGTTAGTCTGACAGCATCCTGCAATCAATACTCAGTCTTCATTATCCTGACATTGATTCTACAGCCAGGAAGAGGAGGAGCATGGGGGATGGGGGCCAGAGGAGCTGATGGAGAGGGGAGGAAGTGGAGAAGAGTGTAAATACTGCTGTGTTGTGTCAGCTCCACATCCAGTGGAAATATCTTGCCTGACGTCCCTTACATACTGAACACAGTCCTATATGAGCAGGCAAAATCAGACACGGTGGCCAATAGGATGCTTTTTGAATTATTAAAATCACAGGGACATCATAATCTTGAGTTTCTGGATTCTTCCCTCTAGATTTGTTTCTACCTTCATAAGGACACAGCTTTTAGGATGCAACTAAAAAGAGATTCATCAGTCTTACGCAATACATGTAAATGAAAGTCCTTAGGATGGTGTTAAAGGAAAGATCACGGCATTACTAAAACCAAAAGGAGTTGATCTCTTTAGAAGCATTAATGTGCTTGAGATTAGATGGAATGAACCCAAATCAATAGAATCAGATCAATGAACCTGATTTTAAAAATATTGCACCTCATTCACAAGCATTTTCATCTTCCTAAATGAGTTTGGAACAAGACTATGGGTCTATAGCCATGCCAACAGCTCTGTGAGGCTGTAGAGGCACAGCTGTGCTTTTCAGCTAAATACCAACACCAACATGCTAACATGTGCACATTGACAATGCTAACATGCTGAGGCTAAGCAGATATAATGTTGTCTATGTTCACCAACTTTGTTTAGCATATTAGCATAGTAGCATTTGCTAATTAGTAGGGTTTGGTTTGATATTGAGCCAAATACTGGACCAGTACTACTGAATTTTACCCCTAGGTGTCAAAAGTAACTCAACTGCTCACGTCTGGAACCTGATGAGAGCCATGAATAAGACACCTTCCTACAAATGTTTCATAATAAAAGCCTTGTTAAGAAAAGAAGTGTTTCTCTACACTCAAGCCTGAGGGCTTAGTTTTGCAGGTATGTAGTATTGGATTTATTCAAATTTTGACCTGATGATGGGGCTAGAGGAAAAGTCAGAGGACCAAAAAAGTTATTACTATTCATCCTGAGGGGAACATGGTGTGCGTATATGAAAAGAAGAAAATGAGAGAACTCTGGATGCTTGAAACGTGGGCCACTGATTTGTTTTTGATCGGTTGTTTTCGTTCAGGGCCGGTGGATTTTTGCAAATACCATCAGGAGCACTAGGAGGAGCCAGAGGAACCTGATACTTTCACAGATTATCTGTCTCATACTACTGTCAGGATATAGAGAACATTAACTACTGCAGCTTTAATAGACTTTGTATCTATTAAAGTGATATTCTTATTTTTGAGGACTC
Source organism: Dicentrarchus labrax (assembly GCF_905237075.1). Classification (NCBI taxonomy): domain Eukaryota; kingdom Metazoa; phylum Chordata; class Actinopteri; family Moronidae; genus Dicentrarchus; species Dicentrarchus labrax. The sequence continues at coordinate 2,771,067 of NW_026136709.1, forward strand.
TTAGAAGAACAGCACAGTTTGTTTGAAAGATATCCTAATAAAATCAAATCAAATCAAATTACTCATTAGCATAAGTCAATGTAAAAATATTCCTGATTAAGAGCAGTAACACCACAATAACATTTTGATATCAGCCGGAAATTTTGGTTTGATGGTGGTAGTCAGGGGGTCAAACATTTGAAATTATGCTCTGGGGAAACTAATATTCAAACCAAAATCACAATCTGGCCAGTGAGTTGGATGAGTTACTTTTGTTATTGAACAGGCAAACAGGCTAACAAACTGACATAAATATCCTCACTCTGGTAATAACTTGAGCAAAATTATTGAGCGTTTGTGGCATGCATTCATTCTTATTGTATAGAAAATGAAGACATTAAGTAATGTGATGTTTTTATAATACAGTGAATAAAGGAATAAAGTGAAACACTGCTGATTTGGTTAACCATCAATGCAAAAGCGGTACGACGCAGAAAGCTAAGAAGTGAAACAGAGACAGTGTAAGAACATATAAACAGCCAGTGTGTCAGTCTTCCAAAATGCTGCAGTATTTCCTCACAAAACTCTATATGAGCTCTGAATGCTTATGCAACTGACTGGGAGCAAAAAACAAAACGAACTGGCAGTGCAAACAACAAGATAAAGGGATAAAGGAAATGACAGATGTTTGGACCAATTCATTTTAATGAGATGCTAATCTGCCTTGCTGAGTACAGTCAGAGAGAAAAGTGCCAGCGTGGGTCTCCTCAATGATCCTAATCTCACAGATAAACCAAATGACAACTTCATGCGTCTGAACCACACTTACCACATAATCTACCATCCTACTGCAGGAACTAGAGAAAGACCAAATAGTCAGGCACTTTAAAAATATAAAAGGAACTGTATGAACAATTTATGAGCATCCTTCAAGTGTTGCAAGAATCTTAAATGATGTAAGAGGAGAGAGATTTTACATAATAAAAACACCCCTCCCCCACAACCATGACAAGTCTGAAAGAGACAGACTTACATTTACAAAGTGGATGCCCATCTGATTACAGGTCAGATACACCAAGGCTCCAACCTCTGTGTGAGTGTGTGTAAGGGCTGTTATTGCATCCCAGTGCAGTTAAGACAGAGAGGCTGAGTGAGCTAACTCAGTTAGAGCGATTGGACAGAGACAGTGGAGGGCAGTGTACAGGAGGTTTTTTCAGCTCAGTGTTGGTTTGTCAAAGCCATCACTTAATGTCCGTCAGTCAGCAGTAGTCATGGACCTGGTGCTATTTGAAGCACTAGAGAAAGTTCAGTCTTTTGCATACTTTTTTTTGCATACAAAAGAATAGTAGTTTATTTCCCTTTGCACCCTGCATTCGCCCCTCTCACAAAAATCCTTGCTGTCATTATCTTGGGCTGTCAGTCACAATATCAGCTGTTCTCATCAGCTGGCCTCGTCTATCCAGCGGCACAGCTACACGTCATTTGCCACTGTAGTTTTAAATGTAATTCTCTCTCTGCCTTCAGTTCATTTGCGCATTCATTCATCACTGCCCAGCCTCAGCAGAGTCTTCAGCCACCACTACCAGTGTCAGGACTCCATAGGGGGATTGATCTTACTGCTGCTGAGGGCAGACGGCCCTCCATCACAAAAATCTCAAAAAGTGCCAAAGACCTTGTCAAAACTTAATTGTCACATATCAGGTTATAATGAACAGTTATCTTTACTTCACTCACTTGGCACTCCTGATTGTAATGTTCTTCAGTGGAGATCCATGACAAAGTTCTGACACTTTAAGCAACAACTGAAATTAGGATCAATCAGTACTATCTAGGAGCTCAACTATATTGTTAAATGTGAGCCTAGCCTGACTGTACCAGGTAGTTTGTTACACAGAACCATCTGGGAAGTCTTCCTTGGAACTCTCAAAAAAATGCAGGTGATTGGATGAACCATCTGTCTATCACCATCTATCAATCAACCAATCAGATCAATGAACTGTATAACGTAGTCAAACTCTTACTGAAGTCAGTCGGGAGATAAGAGAAAACATCTTTACCATGGAGAAAAGCCTTCAGTGCCGTTCTTTGCTCTTCTTTCAATAAAGAAACTCTCTCCAATTCTGAAGCTAGCTGTGCTCACCTCTTCAGCAGCCATCATTGTTGTTTTTGAGCAAACAGTCACTTCTCACACAAGTCGTCACAAACACATAGCGTGGAACCACTCCCGTCGCTCATGCTGTAGCTGCCAGTAGTTCAGAAACACTGTGGTTTGAACACAAGCGCACTTTGCTTAAAAGAAAGGAAAAACAGAATGCTACAAAGTGCACAATTTTGTTTTAGACTCTGTGTAACTGTTTCCCCGACAGTCTTCTCATTGCTCCCCTGACTCTATAATACATCCATTATCTCTGCACACAGATCTGATGGAACCTTCCTCACATTAACACCTGAAACTAACACAATATACACATATATTTCCATCCTGTTTTCTGCATTCTTTTTCACCGTTTGAGCTTCTACCGCAACTCTTATAATTACATCATATTGTTCCACCCTCTTCTTCTGGTTTTCTGGCTGGGGAATTGGCACCACCTACAGCTTATCCTGGTAGTAGATGAAAACAAGCATTCATTTGCATTTTCTTTTGCCGATTTACTCAAAATTTGGTTTACATTTGCTGTACATTTGGATGGAAACACGGCTACTGATACTGATATTCTCACCTCACTCTGGAGAGACAGCTACAAATTTGGCAAAATCTTCCCTTAATGTTTCATTTTGTCTTGTTATCAATTAATCTATATTAGCAAAAACGTATGAAACTGATCAACAATATAGTACAAGTTACAGGCTACATTCAATTAGATAGCATAAAATTCAGTTTTTTAAGCAAATATCAACCCACTGTGTTTTATCATATATCGTATTACACTTAAGTCCAACAGTTAACAGATCCTGAATGGTAGAGTGTTTAAATGACGCATTTCTTGTTTGTGACCAATGCAATCTGGCATATGTCTCTCTCAAGAGGCTGCAAGAAAACAAAGGAAGATGTCACAAGCGTATGTGTAAGTAAAAGAGAAAGATGTGGACAGAGTGAATATTTAAGGTTACCCAGGCTATCCAGCTGAGCCTTGTCCTCCTCCCGCTCCTTCTCTCAGGGTGACTGGGAGACAGCAGTCCCAGCTGGAGACACATGCCGTCCATCACACACATATAAAAACAATCGCTGTGTGTTCTCTGTCTGCAGCGTCTGACAGCTCTGACCGGCTACAGTGAACAGCAGGCATATCCCCCTCCACTGCTCTCCCTCCTTCAGTCTCCTTCTTGTTTGGCCCTCCAGGAGGTTTGACCCGGTGCTTTCCACTCCTCGCCTGAGCTCCAAAAACCTGAATGACTTACCTGGAGTGGACTCTCTTCTGCTATCTCTACTCCTCCCTCCCTCCCTGTCTCTCTTCCTATGACGGTTATTTTTATTCCTTTGTCCTCAGGAAGCAAGTGCAGATCAAGTTCTGGGTCCATCAGCATTTCCAGAGGCCCACACCAGCAGAATGGGATGGTAAACACTGAAATCCAATCAGCTGGACACCCTCTTGATAACAGGGTCTGACTGATATAGACTTTAGAAGGACATTAACTATATCAGTATGCTGAAGATTTTCACATGGCAATTTTTCATGTGACCACTAACCAATTCTAGCTTGAAGCCAGCCAAGATGGATTCTTGTGTGAATCCATCTTGGCTAGAGTCCAGCTGCCTCACAAAGTTAGTTCACGCGCGATGTCTATCAATGGAGGAACATATTGTGAGCTGCTGCATTCCTTTGCAGTTTATCAAATGTTACCTTATGTGCTGTTTTCTAACAATCCTTTGTGTCTGATTGTTAACTGATCATGTTCATAGTAGATGCATTATGAGCTACTGTAGCAGCTCAAAGTGTTGATACCTTTAAACATAAACTTAAATGAAACCTCTTTAGCCTGGTTTCAGATGCCAGGTATGTTTTCTGGCCATTATTTATTGTAACTGATCATGTATTTAGTTGTATTCACGTTTTCCTCTTAGTATTTGTGGTGGGAAAGAGGATTTATGCAGAAAGCGGGACCTTTACTATCATGTGTGAACACATTGAGGTGTTTTAAAGGAAGTTTTTAGCTCTATCACTAGCTCAATATGATTATGTTGCATCCTCTTGTTTGTTTTTCTTCTAGTTCAATATATTCATTTTAATTGAAGTAGAAAATGCTATTATTATCATGATTGGCTGCTAATGTTTGACAAGCACTGCATAAAGAGAAGGTGATTAACAGTACACTACATCACATTACCTGTGGGAGTTATTGATTCATCTAACACAGATGGGCACTTCCCACAGCAACCAGGATGGTTGTGACCAAAGCCACAATGACATCAACAGCCTTTTCATTTTCATGTAAAAGGTTATTAATGTCAACTAATGGTGGTGCTTACTCTCTCTGCAAATCAACTATAGCTCTTTACTTGCACTGACATCACATCTTATTTGTAGAATCAGTTCACCCAAGGTCAATAAAAAGTGAACTGATGGCGACCTTCATGTATCTTGCAATACGTCAATAGAGAGTAAATAGCAGCTCCAAACTTAGTCCTGTTATTTGTTTATACATTTAGACTTCTCAAATATGTAGTTTTAACATTTCTGTACGCAAAAATATTTTAGAAATTTTATTTGTAAGGGGAACAAAACACAGATGGACTTCATAACAGTAATGACGGCCAAGTTCCATTAAAGGTCTCTTCCAGACATTAAGATGTGAAAACATCCTTCTAGTGTCAAACTCTGCACATACAGCATTCAAACAGAACACTGTAGGAACAAGAAAAAACACTGATTTCTGACTGGAGTGAACCAGCAAACATAATAGCAGGACCTCCCACTGAGTAGAAAGCAGCTATCATTAATACACATGTTAGTTTCCTGCCATGTCAAACAGTCCATTCCTTTTGCTGATTCTCTAATGCTAACAGGGATTGCTGACGCGAATCCCTCCACCACCTCCTGCTTGTGTCACTGAAGCTATAGCATTGTTATCTTGCTAAGCTCTATGTTCACGTATATTTCTGTATACCTGATGCTGTATCCTAAGGGTTAGGGGGATTAGGTCTCAGCAAGATCCTCACTGCTGCTCAGATTATATGAAAGCTCCCTCAGAGAGGCTTTTTCCACCAAATTGATCTGTATAACCTCTCTGACTAAATATACTCTTTGGCCTTTATTGTAGAGTTGTACTCCACCCTAAAACCTTTTTTTTTTAGCTGTAAACTGAACTATATGACTATACTGTGATCAAACACGTCATTGCTGCTGTTAGAATTGAAATTATTATCAAATTTATGAAAATCTGCATTTTGTGGGTTAAAAATGGCTCAACACGCCCTCTATTGTTTGCCCTGTATGTTTTAAGACAAGAGCTAAGAAAGAGTCGACTCTACATCAGAACATTTCTATAAAAATAGTGTTAAGGGCCTCTAATCAGAGGAGGGCGGCCCACCTCCCCCAGCCTCCACTTTGAACCCGCTGCGATCATTTTTAAATGTACACTGATGGAAGCGCACCAGTCATAGGACTTTATGCTAGCTGTCGCTATCCCTCTACCTAGTGTTTTTATATTCTGGCACTGTGGACTTTAGACACTGTAGCAAAACCACCTGACTGCAGTGTTCACCCTGATCCCACACACTGACAGCCCCCCACAGACACAGACAGATGCCTGAGAGTTAGCCTCTGAGTCGCTAGCTCAGCTACAAACAGGTATCACAGACACTTTTACAAACAGCCGTCAAAGTGCTTCTAGTGATGGTAAAAGCTCCAGCAGACTGTGTGTTTCTGTGGACACAGAGTCTGACAGCAGCTGCTCATTAGCTCTGTTAGCTCTGACTACCAGCTCACTGTTCCTGCTACGCACTGCGGTCAGTGTCAAGGCCACACCCCCTAACATCACTGTCCTTGCAGGTCTCTGATGCATTTTTTTAATTCGCTGAGAAGGAGGGAGCTAGCAGAACTGAAGTATAGTTACACTTTAAGGAGTAGCTTTTAGCCTGGCAAGGTACAGTTGCAAAGTAGCTTCCTCACCACTAAGGTTGACTGACATGACTGACTGAAGCGAACAAGGATAAAGAAGCTGGGATGCCACTCCAACTGAAGACACTGAGAGGCCGAAGAGGGCCCACAAATCTCAGAGAGATGCACATGTCAAAATGAAGCCGTGAGGTGGGTGCGGTTGGACTCACAGGAGCAGAGCCTTTCTTGATGGTCACGCTGGGTGTGGTTGCCCTCAGTGCTCCGGTGACACCGTGGTAGTACCTGAAGCAGACCTGGGTTTCCACTGAGGATGACACACACAGATAGAGAGAAAATTAAACAAGAATGTTTTTGTGTCTTGTTGGAAAAAATGTATTAAACAAATTTTCATTTGTTAATTCAGATTGAGGCTCCAGCAATGGCTTCCTGCTGTTCCATGTGATCATGTCCATTTGAATTGCATAGATGAGAGTGAGAGTCACTGTACAGTGAATCTATAATAATACACACAGTTATATACAAGTATCTAAAAGAAATATAAATGTAAAGGTATGCAGTATACATAAATATACTGTATGTGGGGTTATGTAATAAACAATTAAGTATGTAATAAGTGAAGCTCACACACACACACACACACACACACACACACACACACACAGTGCCTTTTGAATTATTCATAAAACTAAATAAAATGCTTTTCATTTCATTATCATTTATTAATGATGACTATATAATGTTACATAACACATTATTTTTAAGTTTATAATACATCAATCAGTTATAGCAAAAAAAATAAAAACACAAATATATATTTGTATCAAGAAATTAGAGGTAAAGAACGGATTTAAAGGACTTCACTTATTTGTGGAGTTATCAGTGTTAGCTGAGAGGTGACATTTACATTTCTAGGACTATATAGTCATCTGGAAAAAAGGGGAAGTAGAGCAAAAAAGCAAAAGGCTTGGGGAGCACGAGGAGATTAAGGTCATAGTAAAGCTCCATGTTTTTCTGCTTGTTTGGCCAGACTCACTCAGATGGTTTGACAAGAAGAGGGGGAAACACACAGCAACACCACATGCAAGTGACTGAATGAAAGCATGCCTGCAGTGTGCCTAAAAGAGAGGGAGGCAGAAATATAATCACTTCTATTTACCTTAAATGGCTTTAAAACAGTCACATTACGAAAATAGTAAAGTAAGTATAGTTGCCTTTAAATGAGAACAAGGACCAAGAACATAGAAAGCCTCATTAGAAAACACTGGGAAAGGTCACACAACAGGGATCCTATTATTGTACATGCCAGTGACAAAATTAACTTAACTAAATGTACAACAGTGCAGCTTGGTTAACTGCTTTTTGTCATTAAAGGTAATAAGCATTGTAACAGCAAAAGAACGGGGCAACACCGACTCCAAACTGCCTTTACTTATTATTTTATCACAGTTATGTAGCGCTGACAGACACAAGTGCTGCCTGGGTTATGTTCTGAGTGTGAACGTGCTACTGTACATTTATACCTGTATATTTACTGCACAGAAGTCAAAGAACTGTAGTCTAGGGTTGGCATCCTAGACCCCTGTCTCTTGTTAGATTTAGACATTATTGTTGTTATTTTTAGTTTTTATTATTGTTATTATTATTATTATTATTATAAGGCCAAAATGGCTGCCGACCCCTCCATTATCCTGAACTGATACAAATGTTTGTTCAATCAGGCATGTAAACAAGGAGATATATTTGAATTAGTATTGGCAGAAGTAGTATTGTATTAGACTGTATTATTGAGAGTGGTAGCTGTATCTGTGAAGGCAGCTGTATTATTTGTATTCATATATTATATGGCTTTTCCATGCTGACAAGAGTAAATGTTTTTGAGAAGTATTAAATACTTGGAACAGTTAAACATAACAGCTTCAGTAAAGCCTGTAGGCTCTGAAAAAGGCACCTGTGATACAGAGGCTGGTGTTACTAAATGGAAACACCTGGATGTCTTCACACTGATAAATGTATTCTGTTTCATGTGAGCATGCACATAGTCTCTCTCACTCATAAACACAATTCTCCATGTCCCTAAATGCAGTGATTGTGCACCATTTGTCTCCCTGCACCCATTCTCTTCCTCCCTCCCTCCCTCTAATGATGTGCCTCTGTAAGCAACCCTGTTACTTTTCCTGAGAAGCCACTGAACCAAACTACAGTATATTATAGTGCTGTTTTTTACATTCTGTTACTATTTTTCGGCTCTACAGTGTCAGTGTCCAAACAGAGATCAATGATGTTTTATTTCAGCATTACATTTACAGCACCTTGAAGTAGAATATCTCTGCTGCTGCTTCTAGAATATCTCTGCTTCAAGGTTGTAAGTACAATGTCTCCATATTTTGGTCCAAAAACAGTTTGACTGTTATTTATAGAAATAATGGACAGATGCACAGATTTTAATGGCTTATGAATAAGCATAATATGACAGGCTGCATATGACCGGTAGAACCTGGCTGAAAAACTGTAAAAAGCACAATTCCAAACATAAACGGGCAAAACATTCACTATAAAACAGCTTGGATAAAGAATGGATTTAACGTTACAATGAAGGCTGTTTATTGAGAAACTATTTTCTTCTAAAGAGATTTTGTCACTTACAGTCACTGAAGTGGGAGCTGGAGTCAATTTTCCAAACGATCTGTCCTTTGTGAGATCCGTTGATGCCTCGGTTCTTATAGTCCAGAAAGTTCTCTGATAAAGCCTCATCTGGGAAGAGAGATTAAACCAATGAGACCACACTGCTACTCCAACCCTCCAGAATTCTTTTACAAAGTGTGTAAAATGTGTCATATCACAATATGTACGGTATTATGACGGGTAGAGGTATTTACATTTTGACTACGTACAGCAGTTGCTGCTGGCTCCACTGTGGAGAAGTTTTTTAATGATGGTGCTGGGTGATATGACTATATATAATGTGAAAAACAGAAAAATAAATGTGAAGTAAATTGTCTAACAGAACAATGGCCAAGCGTAAGAATCAAGAAAACACTGAATTGAAGGAGGAGCAGTTGCTGATATTGATGAACTGCTGTTTGTTTGTGCGATATGACCTTTGCCAGAAGACGGCAGTACCAGTGATACTGATGGAGGACTCAATGGGGGGAGAGAAAAATGGTATGGTTGATAGTGTCAAGAGCAGTGAGGCCCAGTAGGGTGAGAATGTTGAGGTGACCAGATTCTTTGGAGAGGAGGAGTTTGTTTACGTGCTGTGTTGAAATGGTTCAAACAGGTCACTGGAAACTAGCTGGGCTTTGAGTTGGGAGGCAACAACATGTGCAAGTATGTTTGACAGAAAGGGGACATTGGAGACGGGGTTAAGACCAGGTTGTTGTTTTTGAGGATGTGGGTGACAGCAGCCAGTATGAAATATCCATAAAATATGTGACTTAGTCAGGAGTCATCAGTTTACTTAATGATACAAAAAGGGGTCAAAAAGGTTGGGAACCACTGACCTAACCCAACCTAACCTTCTTCTGCACAGTAGGGATACAGGCAGGAAATAAAGGCAACGGAAACATGGAGGAGAGTAGGACTGCACGATATGGTAAAATAATCATATCGCAATTACTGATATTGCGATAGCAATATGATTTAAGTTAGTTTAAAATCTGGTATTGATCAGCTGGACTGGCATCAGTGACACTGATCAGAGAGTTCTTCTAAATCAGAGCACAGAACTACACGGCCATCTTGTTTGCGTTTCTTGTTTTTTTAAATTTTTCACAGCACACAGACAGAGAGGAGGAACAGATACAGGCAGAGAGTGGCAACAGCACACAAAAAATTCAGACTTGATGTGCAGAGGCCTTTAGAATCACAGGTTGTGGCCTTGCAGAGGAGCAGCGTAGTGTGAGTTACTACAATGTCAAGAACTCTCCATATGGCAACCAACACAACTGACACTCTGTTGAAACCATATGTCTTAAAGGGCAGACTCCCACAATATAATATGATTTGACAACCCCTCATCTCACACCTGGCACACAGAAGCTCCTGCTGTAACCTATGCTGATGTTTGATTTTACTCAACAAATAACTGAGTGAGAAAGGTAGGGGACAGGGAAACAGGGGAAAGGAGGAAGATACAGGTAGAAATGAATGCTCCTAGACTGATAATAGATTAGATTTAGCTTTATGTTATTTCTTCTTCATTTTGTATATATACATTGAATCTATTTAATTCTTTTAACTTTGATTTAATTTTAATTTAAAAAAGCTTTGTTAATTCACTTATGTTTGATATGGTTCTACTCTCAAAACACAATCCTGTATCTGTCACATGTATCGTTATGTGTAAATTCATAGAATTTTATAATAGACATTTTTTTCATTTTTCACAGCAGCCATTTTGACATGAAATAGTAAGTTAAACATATATATATATAGATGAATATGAGGATTGATACAACAATATATTGTATGTATAATTTTGTGGGAAATATGTGAAATTTAAGAGTGAGGGAAGCCAGTGAGGGATGATGTCTTGGATGTTTTACTATGAACACCAGGAATTCAGGGTTTAGGTGAGAATAAACAAAAAGTTACAGAAGTTATACAATAAAAGCCTCCTTATAAATCTGTTAAGTGGTAATTTCACCCCCCAAAATAATCATATACCTTTAATGGTGTCTAGCTATGCTGATAGTTTTGGTATACACCTCTGAGATTTCTGCAGCCACCTCAGCAGGCAGCTGGTGAGAACAAAAATGTGTGTTTGGTTTTTTTGAGAAGTCAGAAATTAAATGAGTTTGCAGCCTATTTTTTATATTTAAATACTATTAACCCTAATCAGCCACCAGGATTTTCTTTTATTGTGAAAGCCGCAAGTTCGCACATCCTGAGAAAACATACAGCTGCAGCAGGAGCACAGGTAATGGGCGGGTTAACAGAAACTTTTCCAATAACACAACCACCAGGAAATCAAGGATGCTATAACCCTGCAAGCTGTGTGTATGCTGGAACATCAGAAGGTTTTTAACTGTGTGTGGAGATGGATTTAGCGAACTGACACAGGGCATCGTTATTGACATCGTTGCCCAGCTGGCCATGTGGACGCAGCAGCAGCGTAGTGAGTAACAACAGTTGGTGACTGATTCAACCAAACAGTTAATTATGATTTTAATTCACGGGTCTACATGTTACACTTATAATTGCACAAGTAAAAATACCACTGTGTGTGTAGCATGGGTCAGATCACAGGTCAGGTCTGGATTTGACTTGGAGATAGTGGCGGGGACACGTGCAGGACTCTGGTGTCATGTGCTCAACACTCCTTCACTCTGTTACAACACAGAGGAACAAACTGTGGCTATATGAGATCTGTATACTCCAAAAGATCCCAGCAGTGCTGGTTTTATCGTGGCTTGTATGTGGTAACTTCTATGGCCACAGTCATTAAATACATGTATTAATAATTAATACAATTAATATTAACTGTAACATTCAATGTCATCATGTCACTTACCAACAAGATACATTCCGATCCAGTCTCCAGCATCCACTTCCTCCTTGATGTCCCATGTGATCACCAAGTCTTCAGACTGGCCTATGCTGTAGTGGGAGGAGCTGATGGTGAGGGTGGAGCGAGCGTCTGGGGAGACCAGATCAGTGTCACTGGTGGACCGTGACAGTCCCAGCATAAAGGCCTCCTGGTTTAGACCATTGACAGCATAGGTGTCCGGGCCATAGCTGTGGCGAACCGCATCCTTACAGCGCTGGCGGGTCTGGCTGCTGCGGGTCGGGGAGGCCATGGCCGCCAGGCCTAGGAACCGATTCTGGTACAAGTTCTACAACAGGATGCAAAAAAAAGAAGGAAAAGGAATTGAAAATTAGGTCCAGGTGGTCACTTTATTACACTGTCTATTGATCTTGGTCCCATTGCATACTGTAACAAATATTTTCCTTTTCCCAGAAAAAATCCAGTAATTCAGTTTATTTGATTATAACATAGAAATACAGCAGTCAACTGTCAGCAGTGTGCACAGTATGGAATATGAACGATGGAGGGCATGCCACTAAGAGTCGTAGAAAAGAAATATGAAGTACAGTTGAAGAAATATTTCCTCTACTACTTGTACGCTAGTAATTGACAGTGTTGATCAGTGTCACAATGCTTGTGGTAAATGTATACCTTCTCTACCATTCATATCCCCTACTCTGTCACTCTTAGGGCTGTGTATCAGTAATAATCTGGCAATACAATACGTATCACAATACAGGGGTTACGATTCAATAGATTGCTATATATTAGAACTTTTTAAAATCTGATCTATGGAAAACTGTAATAGTATAAATAGCACATCATCATATGCATAAAATCTGATGTTAAAAAAGTTAAAAGGTTAACAGTCTTGGCTGTCAGTGAAGGTGGAAATTTGGGGGCTGGTAAAAATGACGCTTTGGGTTGTACGAGTCAAATGTGAATTGTTACCACGTGGTACAGGCATTCAAAAGAAAGTGGATGACTGTGAGATGTTATATCCAGGCAATAAAATAGGGCTGGGTTGCCAGGTTTTATTGAAGGCATTTTATTGAATTTCTGAAGGGGGCATGTTTAAGCTAAAACAGGGTGTCAAGTTGCTCCTAAAGGACACTGCAGTGGTGGGATGACCATGGTCTGTACCAGAGATATGTCTGTCTGATACTGTAGTGTTTACTGTATCAAGGACTTGTTTTTATCATGTGTTTTCGGATTGGCCATAACATTAAGTAGCAGTTCCCTTTAAGTACGCGTTGTTTAAAATATGCATGCATATCTTAGTTCAGCAAAATTAGTAACTACATTTAAGTTTATATTACCAATGTCTGTCTATAACAAGACACAATTCAAACATTACTTTCCTTTCATCCACGTTTGACCTTCTTGCTAAAAGCACAGCCGCTTGTGTTGACCATGCTGTCTTTCACTCTACTCACTTGGTGGCTGAGAAACACAGAGCCAGTGTGTGAATTTAAATGATTTAGGAGCTTACTCTTTAGCTGCAACTAGCTGCTGAAAAGCAAGCTGCCAAATCACTGGTAAGTGACTGGTAAGTGGTCCTCTGCCACTGTTGTGACTCACCCACTCCTCTTTTTTCTCCCAATGCTGATTTGATACTTAATCTCAGGTCATTGGAGTTGATCAGAAACCTAAACTCCAATAACCATTATTGGAGTAGTATCAGTAAAGCTTTAGGATCAGAAAGTGGAGAATCTGGTTGATTTGAATGAAATAGTGGCTATTTAGTGGCTCAGGCAGCATGGTGATTAGCTTAGCATGCTGTTAACATTAGTTAACTAACAGTTAGCTTAGCATTAGCAGATGATTATTTGGTTGTTGCATGCTTTCAACATTCAAGTTCGTCTTTATCATATGCAACAACAACATTAAGCCAGTCACTGTCAAAGACATTTTTAGAGGTCCATTTAGGAGGATCTATTGTCAGAAATTGAATATAGTATTCATAGGTATGTTTTCATTAGTGTATAATCACCTGAATATAGGAATTGTTGTGTTTTCATTGTCTTAGAATGTATCTACAGAGGATTATCAGAATTAGGGCTGTACCATTGGCAAAAACTGCGATATGATTCACAATTAGTGGGAATGATTTGTCTGTACCAAACATCTCTGTAGGCCAGCCATATCTTCAGAACTACAGTACTTTCTACAGAACTGTCACACATTTTACCTTTATCAATTGCAGCTTCTGTGATTTGAATATTGCACATATTGTAATTTTGATAACATTCTGAATAATTGTGCATTTGATTAATTAATCAGAATAGTATAATTTTTCAGTCGATTGACTAATCCCTAACTCTATTGTTTCAGCTCTATAAAATATATTATAACTAAGTTAAACGTGGAGAAAGTCATGGGGCATAAATACAATAACGACATCACAGAAGGACAGTAGGATGATTTTACTATAAAGTACTAAATCCATCAGACATGTTTTAAGACACTATGGGGTACTATAGGAATGTATTCCAGCTGCGTTCATTGAATATAATTGCTATATTCAATGTTTACACATGGACTTCAAACTGCTTAAATAAGCCACTTATAAGACATATTAAGATGTTGAAGTTGACCCATTTCCTTATTCTCAGCCAATGGAAAGTGTTCCTCTTCAGGTTTGTATCAGCAGCTGGAGGTAAATACGTTTGTCTGGACGCTGAGGCATCGCAGTGGTGAGCTGACATATTGTGGTTCATGATCTGGTAGCTGACATGCTGGTATCAGCTGACATCAGATTGTCCTTTCGGCCTCTTCAGTCCACCAGCCTATTCAGGTTTTTGAAATTCCTGTTGCTGCACTGGAAATATGTCAACATGATGTTCTACTTTGACATCCATAGTCTTGTTTTTAAGGGTTAAAATGTTTATGGGTGTATACTTCCATTAAGCTGATACCCTGTGCTGATAGGACAGGAAGTCATTGTCTGTGTTCTTTGTTTTTTGATGGAAACACCTAATATCGGAGTGCAGTATCATATCCAGTCATTCACAGTGACACTGGCTGCTGCTGATATTTGATGCTTTGAGGGTAAAAGGTATGAAAAGCATAACAACAACATCACATAAAACATAAAGATGTTGCGATGCTAACAACTCAGTCTAAAGAATGACAAAATTATCATATCTGATATTAGATCCAGCACAGAGAGCATTTTAAAGCTGGTTACATAGATCGTATCATAGTAAGCATGATGAAAATTGTTCTGACAAACTGGAGAGAAATCATTTGGAAAATCACACTGTAGAGTGCACAAACACGAAAGGAACATGCGTGCATCAACACATCTTTTGGACTAGTGCACACAAAAGCTATTAAATTGGCAAAAGCCCATTATTAAGGCAGTTTAGAGAAGTGCTGGTGATGGGAGTGACACTGACGTGGCTTGGAGGGAGGATATGGAGATTTTAATGGTAGCACAAGCTTAATACATCCAAATAAATTTTGTGACTATTTTTTCCTTTCCCTTTTTCCCCTTGAAATAGAGTATTCTAAATAAAACATATAGGTCCAAGTCTGTTTGTAGAGACATTAAAGTGGAATGGACGAGAGACATTACCATTGTGCCTCTGCTATAGCTGTCCATTAGCGCTATTATATTCTGAAATAGTTTTTTTTAATGTGTATTTCTTTAAGACATTTGAATGGCCTGTTTACATGCCTGAACACACCGTACAATCTGTAAGTGGGCCACTGTTTTTCCTTCCTGGGTCATGGTTGATGACTACGGACGTGTCTACAGTTGAGATGATGACGAGAGAAGTATTTCTGCAAAGGGCATCTCCTAATTTATTCAACAAATACTACAAAATGTTATAGACACAGCATCAGTTACAGTATAACTCTAAAGATTTTCAGTATATTAAAACTGCAGTAGGTAACTTTTACAAAACTAACTTTTTGTCATTATTGCTTAAATCTTCACTGTGTTCTGACAGCTGACAGTACTACAAACTATCTTTGTCTTATCTTACTGTCAGCTCTACAATAGCGTTAGATTCCAATAGCCTAATGACCTCAATGTTTTTCGAAACATTGAGGTCAAACTTTGCCAGTCAACTAGCCTAGCTGGCAAATACAATGAAGAAAATAACTGTCAAGCTTATGAGGAGGGCCATCAGCTCTATAGAGTTTTGCTCAGTCCCTCTTTGCTCTTCATTGGCTATGTTCTCTTCTATGAACTTTCACTTGTTTGCAGCTAATGCTGGGATAATGGGCAAAGGGCAAAATGGGCAGTTAACACCAGTTTACCATCACCAATCGGCCCAGGGTGTGTAGCAGGCATTTTCCAGCAAGTAGGGTTTACTGCTCAGTTAACCAAGATGGTGCACGTCAGTCACTTTAACTTTGGCAGCTCTTCCAAGCACCAATTGTTAAAAAGAGCCATAGCAACCCAAACCTTAACTAGCTGTGAAAATCAGGCTAACACTGGTGTTAGTAGCCAGCTAGGTTAGCTCGCTTTCTAAAAAACACTGAGGTTATTGCAATGATGAAAAACACCATATACAAAAATTAACAGTAAATACTATAACTACTAGTATGCACCAGTATTTACAAAGCTAACTGTAAAAAGTGGCTAAAATAAAGATGAAACAGCACTGTAAGGTGATCAGTGGAGAAGCTAACGCTACTGAAAAGTTGACAAGAAGTAAACAGACGCGCAGTTCGTAAAACAGTTATACGTCACACTACTTTGATGAAGGAATTGAGACAATGTATATGTTAAATTATTTAACATGTTAAAGAATATTTCATATCTTACATTTTTTAAGATCTTTTATTCTTTAATAAAGTTATAGAAACCAGCCTTCTAAGTACATTAGCATCATCAAATGCTGGAAAATTGGCCCACAATCCACATGGAAAATGTATAAAGTATACCAATGGGCTTTACAAGCCACCATAACAATACCATAAACTATAGCCTAAGCTTTAGTCAGTTCTTACAGCACAGTGAAAGTTCAGTTGCTTGGTTAATAATCCTAATATACTGCAGCGACCAGCATCCAGTTCATTAAAGTAAAAGGCTGTGAACCTCTCGGCACCTGTAAACATGGTTTAAAGGTGTACCACGACCCACTTACAGTTGAGTGTCTGTTCAGTATGGATGCTGTGATTACTGCAAGATGCAGCACCGTTACCAAGCGAGTCCAAATGTGAGGGAGAGTTTTCCATCCTGGCATCTCAGATCAGATCAGAGGATGCTCCAGTTAGAAAGGAGCTTCAGGGCACGACTCAGCCAGCCTTGACGTTTTGGTCTAAATGCTGGAGCACTTTGTGCGTGCAGTTGTGGATGAATAAAGGTTATCGGCACGCAGAGTACAATTTGTATATGAATATTAACGAAAAGCCGGCATCTTTATTGATTAAGCCTAGTGTTATACCAATATTTAGTTTTTTTAATTTATTTGGCAAATCTTAAAACAGAATATGATTTAGGGTACAATATTTTGTCATTAACATTATCACATGTAAAGATATATTTGAATGGCAAAATGTAGTACTGGCACCAGCCTTCAGCCTTCACAGTGCCATATTCCTACAGACAAACTGGGTGATGGGTGGTGGTAAGCAGGCAGATGGAGAAGGTTGTGGGTGATCCTTGTGGTGGGTGATCATTGTGGGGGGGGGGCACTGACCTTGATACTACAGAGCTGCATCAGCATAATGACCAGTCAACCCAAAGCAGACCAAAACCTGGGGGAAGTGGGAGGAGAAGGGCGGTGTGTTACAAAACATAGGAACAAAAGCAGAGGCAGTGAATGCAGCAGGTGAAAGTCAAGTATGGCATTCGTGTGCTAGAAGGAATAAAAAAAAACATCAAGCATCATCTTACTTCTCATTCTTCACATCTTTGTCATTTAAAAATATGAATAATTGAGAAGGAGAAGAAGCACAGATAGACAAATGAGAGGAAACAGAGAGACAAAGACAGTGTGACCTCCACACAGAAACATGGAGAACAGAGACACACAGCATGGACAGACACAACATCAGAGCATCTAACTGAAAACATATTCAGCACAGCAACAAAAACAGCCTTCGTTTTCATGTGCATCCCTGGATGGTCACATGGTTTTCACTGCTGCAGTAGAGTGGCAAGCCTGCGAAGGAAGAAAACATTAGCAGGAATATGTTGTAAAGTGCTTTTCTTTAAAATGTGATCTGGTTCAGTGAATGTGCTTCACTACTGGTAGGAAGGATACAGTGCAATGTGACTGTTTGTGGGCTGTACTCTCTGTAATTAGAGATGGGATGATATTTATGCATATTACAACAAAAAACTATGTTTATGCTGGTGAATTTTCATTATCGGGAATGTGAATATCCTAACTTGAAAAAGCTGTCTCGCTCGCTAATGTACAGTCCTAAGAAAATCCTAAACCTCCATGGCTGAAGTTTGGCTTGCCCATTGTATCCCTCACCAAAAAGTTTTATTTTGAAGATAATCGGGATAATATTGTGAATTGCATTTTGGGCAGAATAATGGTGAATGAAATATTCATATCATCCTATGCCTAACTCTAGTATTCATCAATAGGTTGTCAGAGGATCTTTTTGATAAGAATCCCTTAAATTTGGTTATTAAAGAGTTGTGACTAAGGAGTATGGCAGAAGCTACAAACTGACTATTGATTATTATGTTATTTTAAACCATTTTTTCTACTTTTTAATCAACACTTAATATACACTCACACTGTACAATTCTATCTACAAACAGCATATTTCGTTTGGCCACAAACAACAACAATGACATGAAATTATGATATAAAAATATAGAAACCACTGTTTGCATTTTCTGTTAAGTAATGGAAATATTTTCAGAATATTGCGCTTTCTTATAGTACTTTATTGTTTAAGTGGCCCTCCTGTGAGATGACGATACCAGCAGACAGTGGACCCAAGCCAATCTGAGTATGAGACCCCTGGTGTATGGCAATCTTGTAGGGTCACCAAACCACAATTAAAATGACAGAGACATTTGTCACCCTCTATCAGTGAAATACAGTGTATACATCTACACAGTTGAGAAAGTGGAGACACAGAGGGAGGAAGCAGAAGTGTGAGGTTAAATACCAGTAAGACTTACAGTAAGGCTAACACAGTACTACCATCCACAGTGGCCTGTGTTGGTTTAAGAATAAAGTGTTGTAGAATAGAGTTAGCACCTTGCTATTGCACTTCATGCCAAGAGAGGATGCTACAATATAGTACTTAACAGAACTGGCATGCCCAGAAATATAAATTCTTCTCCAACAACTAGATGACGAATGGGCTACCTCCAGTCTGTACCAACTACTCAGGCAACAACTTCCACACCTATATTCCTCCTACTACTTTCATCTGCCACTTCACCTTTTGGTTTTCTGGTCCAATCTCACGCTATCAGAAGTACAGTTGACCTACAACACTTTCATGCAGCTGCTTCACATCTAAAGCTGTACGCCAAGCAAATTAAGGATTTCACTGACGCACCAACAGGAAGTGCAGTCATAAGGATTAGCTACCATGCTATGTCTTTGCTCCATACAAATAGTCTGTATCAAGATGTGGAGAAGTTTTCAGGGCTGTTTTTAATATTGCTGCGATTAATGGGAAGGAAGCAGTGCGTCAAATATGTCATTATGGTGTGCTGTGCCTTACTCTGTGTGGTTTCTGCTGTGTGGGGGGATAAGATAAAGTGCAGAAAGGGGAATTTAAAAGAATTATGCAGATGAATATCAAACAGCAGTGTTCTGAACTTATTCTAATAAAATATCCAGCTATTGGATTACAGCCTTTTAGGAAAGTAGTCCACAATGCTGTTTATTCTACCACTTTGTTCATGAAATTATGCATATAGTAGCTCTTTCCTGAAACAACCACTGCCCCCATAGATAACCAATACAGCTAATATGAGAAATTAAAAGGAAACACTGCTTCCCTTTCTCTTCCTAAAAACAGTTATTTCTGAAGGCAAGTAACGAGGATAGAAGGTGGACTAAATCTACATTATGAGTTTCACTTTTTTCTTTCTCTGGTTTCTTCCTGAGAACTGATCAGGTTAACATTGGAAAACACCCTCAAATCTCATTAAACAGCACAGCTCAAATGTCAGATTGTTTTGGACCTTGTTCTGAAGTCTTTTGTTGTTGGTGTATTCAAGGACAGTCTGACATCTAAGATTTGAAAGTCAGCTACTGAATAGCAATGGTTTAAATCCAAGAAACAGGGTTCCCACTCTTGCTCTGTCATATTATTTACCAGTAGGGTTAGTGTTGACTTTAACTCCACTTTTATTCCTCCCTGAAGAAACAATCAGATTCACATAATCTGTTCCCTGATGTCCATACTTTCTTACTTTCCCTTCTGTATTACTGTAACAGTGACCAACAGTTGTTTTTATTATGAATACATCTCTTCAGCTATGTTGTGGCTCCAGGAGTGCTCTTGTATAACTAACAAAAGAGGTGGGAATTCAAATGTATAGACACAACAGTGTGCACAATGTGACACATACATGCAAATATTTAAGGGCACAGGCAAGTGCAGTAAACTATACAAACTCGTGTTTCCTGGGCATGTTCCAATCCCTAAAGTCCTCATTAGTCACGTAGTACAATATTAGCATGGTGCCCTAGCTAGCTGCGTTAACAGACATGCACAGTAATCTCCAGGGAAATATCCCAAGTTGTCCTCCCTACTTGTTCTGACACTCGCATAATTAACCACTATAATTGTGTTCAAGACGACATGATTATTAATTCAGCACACGTGTAGAGCAGGCAGGATGTGAGACAGCGGAAAGCGTCCGCTGGAAATGCAATGATCCGGTACTATGGCTCAGTAATGATCTCCCTGACCACTCTATGGTTAGTCCTCCTTCAGCTCATTGTTCACCTAAGGATGGCTAACCATAGCTATGATCTAATCAGTGCTATCCTCATGAACTCTTGACTCTGTGATTGTTGCTCTACTTTCCACTCAGAGTGAAAGCTGATATGCACGTTATGCTTTATTTTCTTTGCTGATATTTGCGTCTGAAATATATGCTATATATACCAATAATATACCATTTATTATTCATTGAGCGCCTTGGTGTGTAGTGGACACAATAACACTCCTTTCTCATTTGAATGTAGGCCTTTACAGTGAGATGAAGCGTTGCTTTTAAACTGATTTCTTCATGGGTCAGCTTCTTTCAAAGACGATGTGTCAAGGGCTCGTTAGCTAGACATATAGCCTCCAGCACAACATGAAACCTCAGTGCAGAGAAGATGGATACATTTATGAAAAGACATGAGGGTTGCATGTGAAGAGCTAAACATGAACAAAATACATCCCCTCTTCCCTAACTGAGCTCGGCCTGGTATTATGCAGCCACTTCTGAGAGCATTAGGTTAGGATATAATTTCAAAGAGGGTCAGCACTACTCCTTATCACCACTTTTAACAGACAGGCAGTTTACAACTGAGCAGCAACCACACCGAACAAATGTGAAGTCAATGCTGAGCGGCCTTATGGCCGTAAGATGCTGGCAACAAATAACAATTGAATTGATATAATACTGATAATTTCATTGATTTATTATATTTATGTGTATATATATACTGTGTGAGATTTATATCATTAATACTGAAGCAAACAACTACATGCTATGTACAGATATAGTGGAGTAATGAGCTTGTGTTGATCCCCGAGCATTGTTTACTTCTCCGGTCTGGCCGCGGGTGCATGTTAGTGCATGCGAGGCCCTCCTTTGGCTCGGAGGATAGACAGCTGTTTTGCATCTAACTACGTGAATTGAGGATTTATTTCAATCCCAGCCAGAGTTGGTGATCGTTGGAACAGTGGAAATACTAAAAAATACGGCTTTGTTGAGTTTTAATTTGTTTCTATCTACTTTGAATTAAGTTACATGGAGGTTAAATTACTGTATTTGTCTATTGTTGATTGTTGTTGGAACAGTGGACTTTCTGTTGTGTTGAAATGAAGTGTGACATCTAGTTTGAAAGTCATATACAGCACCTTTAAAGGTCCAGTGTGTAACATTAAGGAGAATCCATTGGCAAAGATGGAATATAATATATAAAGTGTCCTGAGACAACTTCTGTTATGAATTGGTGCTATACAAATAAAACTGAATTGAATTGAATTGAAATATTCATAGCTATGTTTCATTAGTGCATAATCACCTGAATATAGGAAAGTTATGTTTTTGTACCTTAGAGTGAGCTCTTTTTATCTACTCCATGGAGTCTGCCATGTTGAACCAACATGTTTCTACAGTAGCCCAAAACGGACAAATCAAGCGTGGCCATCATAGTTTCTCCTTTCATGCTTGGAAGGGGAGGGTGAAGCGACGGATTTGCCATCTGTAACTACTTCATTATGAAATGATCTGATATGATGATTTGACTTTTTCCTGTTACCATTAAACCCACCAGGGTTCAATACAATTACAGGTGTATGCTGACTTGTAAATACCATTCACACCAATATTCAGGGGGTAATTACAGCGGGGAATCTTGTATTTGTAGAGTTCCGATATCCACTTGGCACTGAGCATACAAACACAGATGCTTGATGTCAGCCTGATTCTGTTACTCAAAGTAATAGTTTGGGAATCCAGTGGAGAGTTTTCCTCAGAGGACGTCGGGGACGTGCAGAGTTTCACATACAGCAGCTCAAATATCCTGCCAAGGGCAGATGATAATTCTTTTTAAGTTGAAATCCCATTTCTAGAATTGTTGAAGATCCTGCTATTTTATTTGCCATCACAATGATCCAAAACAAAAAAACATTTGCAGTTGAACAGCACCATGGAGCCACATATAAAAACTCCAAGTATTGTGGAAAGAAGAAATGACAAGAAAGGTCAGGGGGTCACCAAAACCATTAGGATTCAACATTTGGGACCATAAGCAACTTTCATAGCAACCATGCCTCTATCTGCTGAGAATCTCACTCTGAACTGATTTCGCCATCCTTAGGGGCTATACGGGGGCATTAAACACGTCAGTCAATGGCGAGGCCAAAGGGTGACCATGGCCACAGTAGACTAAAGCCCAGCCACAAGCCCCTTACAGATCACTCATTTCTTTTTCTCATATAGATCCATTCCTGACAATAGCTACGTTAGCGAGTCCACTTCTTCATGCATTGTTAAGGAGTGACATTAACTTTGACGAGTTGTGCATGCACAAGCTTTTTTCACATGTTTACATGTTTACAATGTGTATTCTAGTGTGTTGCTTCTCTACTTGAAGTTCTTGGCTCATTTCACTCGAATAGAGAACCTCATCATGGTTATTTTGAGTTAGTATTGTCTAAAACACAGAGTGCTAGCATGTCACATTAAAGAAAAAAGAGATCATTATATTCAGTATCATCCCTAATACTGTACTTGTAAGCTAGGTGCTCATCTAGCAGTCACTGTTTACACCATAGAGTCATGTCATGCTAGCTCTATAAAACTGTACTGTGTTAGCATTTCTAACTCACACAAAACATACACAACTACACAATGCACACATGTACAGCTGATGAGAATGTCATTGGGTCACAGTTAAGGGGATCCCCAGAATATACCAAAGATACCACATTTCATGGCAATCCTTCCAATAGTTATTGAAAAATGTAGGGCTGCCCCATAATAGTCGACTTAACCATTACTAACTGAGAAGAGTCTTTGTCGACCCACTTTTCATCAGTCAGATTGTTGTGGAAAAACAATAACATCAAACTGTTTGGGAGCTGCGCTGTTGCACATGCTAACTGTACTAGCTGCTGCAACTAGCTACAGTTGTGACCAAAATTATTATCCCCCCAGGAATTATGGAACATTTTCCTAAAATTCTTCCCAATGTTTGCAGCATTGATAAAACTCGATGTAATCAAACATTCACCAGTGCTTTTTAGTAGCTTTTGGTACATTTTGGAATATAAAATAACGTTTTAGGCTGGCTTTATATCAAATATAGAGAAAAATGGGGACGTCAAAAATATTAGCCCCCATGATGGGGTGGTCAATAATATTTCCCCCCATGTGAATTCTTGCCTTCAAAAACACACCTAATTAACAAATCAGTTTTCAAACCACACCTGTACAGTCAATTGGCTTCCTAACGACACCTGAACATTCAATCAGCATAAAAGGACTCCAAGGAACAGGGCACTCGAACACATTATTGAGAGGGACTACTTTTACTCACCATGCCAAGGACAAAGGAAATTAGTCTTGAGCTCAGAAAGAAGATAGTGGAGGCTCATGATAAGGGGGAAGGCTATACTGCCATTTCCAAGCGTTTCACAGTGTCTAGAACCGCTGTACGTTGCATCATTGCCAAGTACAAGGAGACAAATTCTGTAAGAAACAAACCTGGGCGTGGTCGTAAGCTCAACATTTCAAGAACTCTAAAGAGGAAAATTGTCAGAGATGTCAGCAAGATGAGTTTTGGAAGTCTGTGCTTTGGTCTGATGAGACTAAACTGGAATTGGATCTTGCTTATGTTTGGTGAAGGAAGGGAGAGGCCTTAAACTCTAAGAACACAGTTCCCACAGTTAAACATGGTGGTGGGAGCATCATGCTGTGGGGCTGTTTTGCAGCCTCGGGCACAGGGAGCCTTGTTTGGGTGCATGGCATCATGAAAAAAGAAAATTATGTTGACATTTTGAGGGATAATCTGCTCGTAGTCTATCCTTAGGTCGTCACTGGGTCTTCCAACAAGACAATGACCCAAAGCAGACATCGAAATTGGTCCAACAGTTCCTGAAGGATACCAAAACCAAGGTTCTGGAGTGGCCCGCACAGAGCCCAGACCTCAATCCTATTGAGAATCTGTGGTGGGTGCTCAAAGTGAATGTCCATGCTCGGAAACCACGCAATTTGGACCAGCTGGAACAATTTGCAATGAAAGAATGGGCCAAAATCCCTCAGGAGACCTGTGCCAACCTAGTAAAGAACTACTCTAAGAGGTTGTTGTCAGTTGTGGCTCAGAAAGGGTACTATTGACTATTAATGGCCAGGGGGCTAATCATTTTGGATTTCTAATTTTTGCCTTTTTTTGTTTTAACTCATTGTATCAATAAAATATCCTTATCAAACTTGTCAACTTTTGTCTTTGTAGTGTATTTGTTTCCAAAATAACAAACACGTGTTGTTAACGGCCATTTCCATGGAGAAATCAAGAGTTTTGTCTAATTTCATAAGGGGGGCTAATAATTTTGGTCACAACTGTAGTTAGCACTCCTATTAGCTGTCTGTACCCAGACTGTGATGTCGAAGGACAGGGGGAGTTTAAACAGGGAACTGGGAACCCAGAGGGCAATACTGCTACCGAAAACTGAACCGGGCTCACAGCCTCAGTGGAGGCCAGCTGATTAACAGCCGGCTCTGACCAAGACTCTGACTCTGGGGATGAAGACACAGCGGGTTCAGGCAGCGTCAGTAGAGGCATAAAAAAAGAGGAGTGATTTTGTGAGTTAATAGTAAGTAACTGTTAACATTATCCATCATATCAATATCAAGTCCACCAGTATTTTTACCAGTATTCAGTGATGTTGGAAGTTATTTATTCTGTGTTTTGAACAAGACTTGTGTGATGTTATACCAGTCTCCTTACTGGTTGTTGTGAATAATTCAGAATCATTCATTTGTCATTTAACAGATAACTATTATATAATTAAATTAAAATCATAAACGTGTGACAACCAACCGACTATTGGCTTTATCTAACGATGAAACCTTACGTTGGGGGCAGCCCGAGATTAAATTCACTAAAAACTACAGAAGTAAGCCCCATGGTGGCGCTAGGTTATCACCAAAGTAAGAGGGATTAATCCCCTGGGAAATATGAACAAAATTCCTGTACAAAATTCCATGGCAATCCATTCAACCGTTATGGAGATATTTCAGTCTGGACCAAAGCGGTGGACTGACCGACAGACTGACATTTCCCATCCCAGAGCCATGCTGGTATAGCATGAATAATAAAAACAAGCCTCCAATCTCTGTGCCAACCCTGGTCTCAGCTGCTATGAGATATGTTGACTCCAACACTGACAAATAAAATGTCTCAGCAGGGGTCATTTCATTATGGACCTGTGGATACCCTTGGACAACTACATAGGCAGACATATAATGTACAGTAGGTACTGAAGCTAGATGGTGAGTATTTCCTGCTAATGGGGAACAAATGATCCACAGTGATTGTAATTTGTTACCATGGCAACAATAATCCCTCTGAGATCATGTAAATCGGAACTCTATGCAGCTGTCCTTGAAAAAGACAATAACTCTGGCTATCACAAAAACTAGTTAAAACTAAGATGCAGTCAAACATAACACATACTCTATCCCTCATCCAACACAGCTAGATTCCCCCTCTGTGCTTCAGAGCATCTACTGTGTATCTCTGCACAGGGCAACATACTGTGCTGGAAATCAATACAAATTCTATACACAGTACTGTATGAGCGCAGCCTTGTGCATTGTCTGTAACAGGACTCCGCAATGTCTTAACAGGAAGATAGCAAGGTCTGGAGAGACTGTTCTGCTGTTCAGTTTCTGTATTAAACTGCTCAAATAATGAAAATCATTCTATACTCCACACTATCACTTTAGCATATGCAGTGTAAAGTGTGTTATATGTGACATATTCAAGTTGCTGGTTTTGTGCAGCAAACAGTTATACCCCAAATATACACATATTAAATTATATTTGACAAAGAAAATTAGCAAATCTTGTCATTTGAGCAGATAATACCAGTGAGTGTTTGGCATTTTTTCTGGAAAAAATTATGAAATTAACCAATAAATGATTAAAATAGCTGGCAATTAATTTTGTCTTGACTGACTAACTGAATTGACTCATAGATTCATCTCTACTCCATTGTGATCACATACTCTACATGAACACTTCACACAACATTGTTTTCTCTGGCTATATGTGAAAGAGAAAACAGCACAAGGGCAGCAAAGGCTGCTGCTTAACTAGATTTTATGTGCTTGAGCTTTGATGTTTGCCCAAACTGCAGCATGTACCTGCAGGGCTCCTAAAACCTTTCACTGCCAAAAAGTAGCAAGACGTGGCTGAATTCAGACCCACTTCTAACATTGCTGAAACCCCAACCGTTCTAAACTCACTGAGCTGACTCAACTTTTACTGGAGTGTATAGGATTTTCAGTGGCCGATGCCAGTACTTAAAGAGCATAAATAATGCTGATACTGAAACAAAGCTATTTCTAATGCTGTTGTTCTATGGACATTACAATCTAATATAGCCAGTAACATGTTTTTTAGATGGAATTTCTATGAATTAATGGAAAAAGAAAAATAGTTGGATGTGAGTGTGAGTGGCAGCCAACGGGGATGCATTATGTCGGCAAGATCATTTAAAAGGCAACCGTGACTACATTGTGCGTCTGCCCCATTTCTGATACCGTGGCGGCAGAAATTTAACAGCGGCAGGCCGCCACTCCAAAATCAACATAGAGGAAACACTGCATTATAATATAATAGATATTTAACACTAGCCGGTTTTAGATTAGAGAGACATGTTAACATTTAGAAAAGACGCTGATGACAAGATGATGAGGAACTTCATTAATTGGCCGACCGATTATCACTAGCCGCAACCTACTTGCATCATATCGCACTGACAGAAGTCAAACACAGGCCACATACTGGCACCAGGCCAGAAGTCAGTTCGTCAGTGGCAGGTTAAAGAAGATTTGAGGAGGATCATAGAGTCAAAGCGCATCATAGACCTGGTGTCATAAAGTGGTTCCTGGTGGAATTTGGGGTTTACAGGGCTCCAGAAACTAAGTCTTTAAACACTGTTCCACAGCAGCTGCACTGACGAGGCTGCCTGCAGATACAGTATGTCTGCAGGCATTTTGTGTTTATCGCAGGCATCATCAATGACGATTATCTCACAATGCCAGACAACAGACAGAAAATGTACATTTCCAGCACTGATGAAGACTTTAGAAACTACTCATCCAGTATCACACAATCCTATAATCATAGCATTAAAGTAGTTCACTACTAAAGATTGGCACATTTTTTCAGGCACACAAACTAAAAGAATAATTGGGATAATAATCCACAGGTAGATCAATAATTAAAATAATCATAATAATATAAGAATCTAATCTTCAGATGTGCCTGGTTTTAGAGCACAATTTCTGTTTCAGTGAATGTCACAGGCAGGTTTCATGCCACCCCTCCTTCAAACTCACAAAAACAGTGTTGTCAGTTTGGTCTACATCTGTCTGATCAGGGCCAGCGTGGCAGAAATATCACAGAGCCGTGTCCTCTGTGTGAGAGAGAGTCACTCAAAGAACAGTCTTTGTCAGTATCAAATTGCTGCTCATTTTCATTTTCACAGTGCACAGAGAAGGGCAGCACCAGCACAAAAATCTAATCCACGCAGCTCAGAACCTAATGATAGTTAGTTAGTAAAGAGATTTACAGTGCGCCAAAACTTTCTGTTTCACAAACAATATAAACAGTGTCAAAGGTCATGCCCTGTTTGGGGGTTACAACAGGGGATAAATGGCAACTCGCTTACAAGAATAGCAGATAAGTAAAGGTGCTCTGGTATGGACACTATCACAAACTTCACACCATCTCAAGAACTAAGACAGCACTGGAGACTGAAAGCTCATTCATGGAATATACTGAACCAAGGAAGGTCAGGCTGTCTAAAATGAAACCTGACATTGAGCCTGTGTGCAGTAGGCTCCAGCTACATTAATGCACAGTTTGGCTTTGCCCCACATTATTTACCTCTGGAAGTTAATTGTTGACTTTTTATAAAGCATTAAAAAGAATTATTGACCTTCCCCACTCATTGCTCTTCTGTCTTCCTCATATTCCTCTCTTTAAAGACATCCTGATCTTTCCACGCTTATCGCTTAACGGCTGATTCTCATGGGCTGGAAGTCTACTAAACTACCTCCTCGTAAACAGTGGATGCCGTAAGGACTCAGCCTACATGGGTCTACCAGACGAGCTACTGTGTGCCCCATATTATAAATACTTAGTAGTCATTATGCAGTAGAATGGTACCAATCAGTTTTGTACTATTATAGCTGATGTTTTTGGACAAATTACTGCATGTATATGTTGCATTCTGCTGTTGTAGATGTTTATGGTTGTCCTACATCTTGGTAGTGATGGCCAAATACATTTGTATTTATCCAAGGCCTTGCCCAACAAATGACTTGATTTTAAGCCTAACACTAGTCCTTTAAGTGTTGTCATAGGACTAATATTCCTCATAGACTACCTGAGTTCACCTCTGGGACCTCAGCCAACTGCTGCAGAGTTTCGTTCATTTATGTTTGCTTCATAAACAAGACTAACTTTACATCAATAGAAACCCTAAAATCACAGTTTCTCTATAGGTTGGAAAAAATCATCCTTAACTGGAACCAAACGAAGATATGCCTATAAGAATGTTAGAAATAGTGAGTGGGAAATTACTGGCATCCAGGAATGGAGAGGGGGTAGAATTTTGTTGTAGCTCAACAATAGCCTAAAATAGTAGCAATTATTGCATAAAAATGCCATTTCAAGCAAAAGCAGCATATCTGAAAAAACTTTTTTTTCTGTATATTGATAGTGGTTTGTGATAAGATGGAGGTGTAGATGCTACTACATTGGTACACAGACCCCTGGATGGATCTAAATTCCAATTCCAGTCTGAAGGTCAACACCAGGGTCTCGCGACGAGAGTGACATTAGAGCCGTTTGGTTTGCAAGGTTCGTACACACAAACATGTTCGACCCGATTTAAAGTGCATCAAATCTAAAATCTAAAGTTTGGAAGACATTTGGATTCTGTAAGAAGCCAGGCCTAACCATCTGTAACATCTGTCAGACAGCAATGAAGTCCAGCGGTAACACGACAAATCTTAACACTGGCCTGGTGAGATGGCATTGTGACACCTACCCAGGCGACGAGGAGTCTGTGGATGCTAACACAGCTAGCACAAGCAAGAACACGCAAGACACAGATATTAAACAGTTTCTAGGTCCAACTGGGCAGGGTCTAAGGTAATCACTGCAGAAGGTCTTTTTGTCTGTGTCTGTTGGAAAAGCAACAAACACAATGACATGTAATTCTGAAATGATCCGTCCAAAGAAAAAAATACTTGGGTATTCACTGGTATTTTATAAAATATATATATTTCAAGGTAAGCAATGTTACTTTTATAGAACTGGCTTATTTAAATTTAGATTTTTTTTTTAAAAATGTTTCTAAAATCCGATTGCACTGTATCAAACCGAATTGTTCCATATTAAAATGCATCTTCCTTGAATAATATCGTGGCTCATTTATCTAGATAGATATAGGATCACCTTAGATGGGAGAGATACACACCTCTAATGTTCACCAACTGAAGGACAATATGATTTACTCACCATCTTGACATCTTGACAACCACAATCATTGGTTATATGTAGCCCAAAGTCACATATTAAAAGTGATTTGTTGCTTTTTTGAAATATACATGTTTTAAACTTTTCTATGAGCAGCTGTTCTCATGTCACACTCCCATCTGGTTTATTTTTATTTTTTTTATATGCTACTGATTGGCACGACACTAAAACATAAACAGGAAAACAAAAGGAAAAGACACCCGTCGCGTGTTCCTCCAGTATTTAAGAGGATTTGAGGATGGGAATCCCCACACAAAGAGGGAGGGGGAAGCCTCTCCTTATATTAGGACTCGTAGTAGCTACATCCTCTAATCAAGAGGAACTAGGGCGAAGCTGCGCTGTACGGCCCCGACATCCCCAGCATCGATACATCACGCCAAACACCGTTCAGAAAATTCATTACTTTAACGCTGCGTTGCTTACCGGCAAATATGGAGATCTTTCATAGAAGATGACTCAAGATTTTCTCACATTCGCATCCACTCTTTGATTCGGCAGACATCCAATTGCTCACGTTCACTCAAGTTACATTTTTATTTGATAAAATGCCAACTTTTAGGAATAATGTGGCTTGCTAGCAACGATAGAAAATTAAGCTACGGGAGAACCGTGTTTGGTCGTAAGGTGAACCACCTCTAAAAAACAATTTCACTGAAGTGCTGCTTAAAGGGAATATGAGCTCCATATTTAAGAAATAAACCAGGACAACCGTATGTTCTTAAGTAATCCCCTGTTATGCGCTATTACCGTTAAACGCCACTCAATCACTCGACGTTTTTAACAGAATTCGGCGTTTCGCTTCTTACACACTGGAGAGAATGACACAGAGCGCTGGGCCGCTGCTGGAGACTGATATGATATCATCACCTAACGTTACACAGCAACAATGGAGGCGACCTACCTGGGATAAAATAACCTGCCGGTGGATCATTCTCCAATGGTAGGGACGAGAAGTCGAAGGGGGACACGCCTGCTAGTTTCCACCGAGCTCCATTTCGACGGTAAAAGGCAGGAGGGACACAAACAAACCGCGTACCGAGTGAAGGGCCGATGAGGCACGCGAGAGAGAGGCTCGAGTCACATCCTTTCCTCTTTCTGTGGATCAAAGTAAAGTTAGCCAAAGTACAACACTCACTTCCGGCCACCGCCAAAATTACCCAGTACAAAACCGTCACGTGTGAAGGTTTTTGGTCAATATTTTTGAAGTAAAATACTTTTGCTTTTACTAGTATGGGATACATACGTCTATAACAACGAGGCCCCCTATGAAATTACGCAGTTGTAACTTTAAAACACTTTATTTTGAAGGTCCCACTTCTGGTTACATTCGAGATAGAGTTAAATCCGTCGTACTTGGCAAAGCTGGGTACCAATGCCTCGCAGCCAATCAGGAGAAGCGGTTTTCTCCTCGCGTGCGCTGCCTCCTCGTCTCTGGTCCTTCTCCTCCCCCCTTCCACCTAACAACGCACACACAAACGTGTGTCATTACCCACATCACTCTCTCTCCCCCTCGTGCATCGTTTTCCTTCAGAGAGCCGCAGCTGATGTGAGGAGGCAGCACGAGCCGTACGAGAGCTTCCTGCAGGAAAACTGGGATCAGTGCTCACCTCTGCAGGCAGGAGGTAAACACTAGCCTGTAACTGTAAATGATCATAAAATGAAATGAAATCATTAAAATACATTTGCAGGTATTTACTGTTTATTTATTAGATGGCTCTGTTACATTCATACATTTGTAAAATTATGTAAAATTAGTGACAAAAAAAAAGAAGTATTGTTTCTGTCATTTTACTTTGAGTTGTTTGTTAACTGATAGATGTCTTGAGTAATGATGGAAGTTTTTACAACAAACGTTTTTCCTCAGTCTACAAGCATTGTAAAATACAGTTTTTATCATTGAAAACAGCAGTCATTACTGTAATATCACAGACGCTGTATTATAACTGTTCTATAACTTTTAAAATTCTGATTAAAATAAGGAAAAAAACAATAATAACAGCACTATTCTGTAAATTTAAGCCTGATTATTTGTATTATAGAAGTGTTCGCCTGTATTAATAGGTCATTTCATTGTTTCAAGATTTTATGTAAAATTAACGCTAAAACTTTATTTTAATTAGAGAAAATTAGTGTATTTTACGAGTTTGGCACCCCATCTGCCAGAATATTACAGGGATTTTTTATAGTATAGAAGAGAATAATAATACTAGAAAATACTCTTTTGTTTAAAAGTTTTCAATGCTATAAGAAAATAATCTTCACCCCTGCGTTAAAGGTCCAGTGTGTAACGTTTAAGAGGATCTATTGGGAGAAATGGTATATAATAACAATAGGTACGTTTTCCATCATCATATAATTATCTGAAAATAAGAATGTGTTTTTTCATTACCTTAGGATGAGCTTGTTTATCATAATCTACAGACAGTGTTTGGTTTGTCCATTCTGGGCTACTGTAGAAACATGGCGGTTCAAGAGGGTGGACTCCATGGAAGACGACTCGCAGTGTCTGTAGATAAAAACAGCTCATTCTAAGGTAACAAAAACACAGCGACTCCTATATTCAGGTGAGACAATGAATATGTGGAGAGACACAACAACCAAACATAAGAGACAGACACACAGACCCAGTGAAACATGGTGTGGTAGCACAGAAAGTCCCAAACAGGCAGAGAGTGATCAGCAGAGGTGCCTCTGTGGCAGGTGAAACTGGCTCCATCTTTAATAGAAAGATCATTTCCAGAGATTTCCATTTCATTACAAAGACTGTGTACTTACCATAAATTAAAGTGTCTGCTATTCTCTGCGTTAAGACAGAAGAAAATAGTGAATCTGTTTTCAAGCACCACTGGCTGTCTGATACAACTCTTTCATTTCAGAAAACAGACTAAAATGGTTTATTCATATTGAATGGGTTATGAATTTATTAGTGTGCTGTAGGAGACATGCAACAAAGGTCCCCAGTTGTGCAATTACATTGTCAGTCTCTTAATTAAAAGGAGCTGTAAGTAATATATTCTGTTACAACAGCTCTACATTCCAGCAGCAATCACTGATATAGAGTGTGAGTCCGTAACATGGGTCTCCCAGTCCCTCCTTTCTGCAGTAAACAGAGAATACACTTCCTGTAGCCTGTTCCCACTTCATCCAATCAGGAGAGAGTACTTCATAAAGAGGCAGTCCTCAAGGGCAGCAGCAGAATTTCAGTGTGATGAAGTGGGGAGGAGGGAGGGGACTGCTAACCAGCGGCACTGGCCACCCCTGAAATCTGACTGGACACCCCAAGTGCCACCTCATTATTCTTACCTCGTCCACTCCACACTGTCTTTCAGAGGCTGCAGGCGCCGTTTAAAAGCTAGAATAAAGATGAATTTGGATGACCTAGCGCATCCATTGTTGCCAATCATGTCATGCTAGCATGCTGAGAAGGAGCCTAAATATGCTCCAAAGTGTGATTGATTGTTTTGGATTCTTGTAAATACCATTAGAAGCACTAGGAGGAGCCAGAGGAACCTGATCTTTTCATGGATTATGTGTTTAATTTACTACTGTCAGGATATAGTGAAAGTTTAAGCAAATATGGCAAAAGGTTATCTTTATAAAAATGACCAACTGCAACTTTAAGCAAAAAGACAAAAAACAGTTATTACCAGAAATGTAAGTACAAATGAATAATGGAAAATGGGCTAAAATATGCAAAAACAAAAGTATGGTTCCATAAGCTGACATTATATAAAAGGTTTTAAGAGAGCTGTATGAAACTCTCAATGCAACAAGGAAACATTCAGCTGTGTGATTGTGATGTGTGATTTTCTTTTCATTTCACTACTCCCAAAAGAACCACAGTGAGGAAATTCATTCATTTTAGCAGTTGCAGTAAAAGAGACAGTAGCCCAAATCCAGCCCACGTTTGACATCTGACAGGAGCTGACAGCTGAGAACCTGATAGACAGGAGGAGGGGATGCTAATGATGGCTCACCACCAGGAACTGTTGTCAAGGAAGCCTGTTCACTACATGCACTGTAGGGTCTTCATCCAAAAGTTAAGGGTGTTACAATTTAGATTTTTTTAGAAAATCGATCAAAATTGGCTTTCATATTTGATTATCGAAATCAAAATTTATATCAATGATTCTTCCAGTAGCTCAGTTTTTGCAGGTGAGTTGTTGTTGTGAAGTACCCTTCTGCCCTCTAGTGACCCTTTGATTTATGTTTAACAGTTTGTAAGTTATTGTTATTCAAATTTAACCATTTCCGGCAATGTGACACTAGAAAAAAAGATTCTGTAAGTCAATGAGAAACTTTTTCAAAATATTGACTTAGTATGTTATTCAATTCATTATTTTGAGATACTAACTCAATATTCTGAGATGTTGAGTCAATATTTTGAGAAAGTTTCTCAATATAATGACTTTCAGAATCTTTTTTTTTTTACTCACATTGGCGGAAATGGGCTTCCATACATTTCTCCAGGCTTACTGTTAAGTTATTTTGGCCAGGGCTCTCCCTGATGTTTTATTTATTGCTCTCTGGCTATAAAAAAAATGAAGATTGACCTCATTAATTCTTTAGTCACTCTCACCCCTTGATCAACTTGGGGTCTTGACAAACAGACAAACTTTGAACTTTGAATTACTTACAACTCTCATAGCCTGTGATTAGACATGACTTGCCGCAAGGAGTTACAAGCAAAAAAGGTTGGGAACCACAGCGTCCCACCTACTGTAGTGGGATATTTTACCACTGCAAAGATCAGTGGACTGTTCATCTGGTGGCATCTGCTGGACAGAAGCTGTTAATGCTCTGTATGACGTCACTGAATATCTGTTCTTCCACAGGAATCACTTCATAAGCCCCAACTATAAGTGGATTCTCTCAGCGAAGAGAGCCGTTTATGATTAGCTTTCTTATGCAACCATAACAGTCTCTGCATGTGGGATCACTGTGCAAAGACTCAGTTTACATTCCACCTGTGCTTTTGTGTAGCAGGGAGATGAAGGTGAGGATAGAGTATATGAATGTAAATGAGAACCAATATTTACATCTTCCTGGTGAGCTTGTTGTCCCCTGATATCTCCCCGTCTCCCTGTCATTTCACCCCCTTGCATTATCTTCTATTCTCTTTCATACCTCTTTACTTTTCCACACACTCGCTGTATTTTCCCCAGCCTTCTCCTCTGCAGCCTACTGTCACCTCCACCTCCTCCTCCTGCTCCTCCTCCTCCCTCCCCCTCCTACTTCCAGTTCTTGGTTTTATTTTCCCGGCCCCTCCGTCAGCTCCTCTCCATTACGGTTGATTCATTGAAGTACAAGGAGTAGCAGCTGCCTATTCATCTTTCCACCAGACATGAGTGGGGGGAGGGGGAGGATGGAGGGGAAGTCAGGATTGACTTTTTTTCCAAGATGTTCAATAACCACACAATCACACCTACAGCTGCTACCGCTCAACTCTAGTTGATTTTTACAGGGATAAAGTTGATTGGGAGGTTGGACTTTTGATATACTTTAAAGATCCCCCCAGACATGTATTAAAGGACCAGTGCGTAGGATTTAATGGCATCCAGCGGTGTAGTTGCACATTGAAACACCCTCGTTTCACCCTCCCCTTCCAAGTGCAAAGGAGGAAGCCTAAAGCCAGTGTTTGGTTTGTCCCCTCTGGGCTACTGTAGAAAAATGGCAGTTCAACATGGCGGACTACGCCAGTAGAGGACCCGCTCGCTCTGTAGATAAGGTAACAAAGACACGATTCTTATTTTCAGGTGATTATACACTAATGAAAACATAGCTATAAATATTATATTCCATATAGAGCCTCCTGAATGTTTCACACTGGACCTTTAAGACATAGATAGTGTCTGATATGTTTCATTTCCATATTAAAATCCTTAAAAAGGCATCTACTCTTTCTACCTCATTAGAAATTCCAGAAGCTATGAATATGCAGATATTGTAAGTTGCATACTGGACCAGGACTGACTTTCAAACTATTTGTGATGTCACAAATCCTGCTGGTAGGCCCCACCCCTTAAAATTGTATTTTCAATGAGCACAGGGAAACTTTCCACTTTCAGCAGATGAATGTGAAAACATCCTTCTAGTGTCAAACTCTGCACAGACACCATTCTGCACGGTGCAGATCAAACAGCAACAAGAAGAAGAATACACTTTTGAGCGTAGGGGGACTTTAACAAATCATCTGAACACACACGTCAGCTCCTGTGACACACACTCCTAAAAGGCAACAGAACCAGCAAAAGCCCCACTTCAGCATCAAAAACAGGCACTGCTGCTCAAGCTTTGACCAGTTTGAGCTGCATTGTTAAAGATGTTCTGGGATGGAGGTTGTTGACTCTGAAATACTGTCCTAATTATTTGATCATGGTGTATAGCTTATCATCATTCATTTATGAACTGGCCCCAAGAGGCAGTTTGTTGTACAGCCAGCAGCAGTCAATTAAAACAACTACAAAGCCCAGCAAGTGTCATGGGGGTGAAAAAAAACAATTAACGTGAGCAATTTGTGCTCTTGAATGACTTATGTTATGCAATAAAAAATACATTTATATGAATAATTCAAACAACAAATTAATTATTTTATCCATAACTCCATAAATACACACATAATGAGTATCAACGTTTTTTATTGTAAACTTTAAAGTTGTTTTAATGTTGCAATTGAAGTAGTTTTCTGAAAGAGTCCAGATTTGGGAATTGCACATCACTTTGCCCCCGGTCTCGGACTTGAGGGTTAGGGTAATGTAGTGTACGTTTTTTCTCTTGTCTCTGATTTCTTATGGACTTGTTGGTATTTGCACTTAGCCACTGGTCTAACAAAATATTGTTACTTTTGTAACACTGCACTTGCTTTTTCATCAATACAAACGATAAAAATGAACAAAATTTCTTCTTCAAGAAGATATAATCCTCAAAATCAAAAAAATTAAAAAAGGGAAAAAAAGGGTTTAAGAGGATTTTTTTTTTTTTTTTTTGTAAAAAAAAAAAAAAACCCCCCTTTTTATTTTTTTTTTAAACTAGTCTCCCTTCTTTTTTTCCCCCCCCCACCCTTTTTATTTTTAAAAAAAAACCCCACCAAAAAAAAAATTATATAAATTAAATAATTTTTTAAAAAAAAATTTTTTTTTTTTAAAAAAAAAAAAAAAAAAAAAAAATTACAAAAAAATTTTAAAAAAAAAAAAAAAAAAAATAATTAAATAAAACCCAAAAAAAAATAAAAAAAAAAAAAAAAAAAAAAAAAAAAAAAAAAAAAAAAAAAAAAAAAAAAAAAAAAAAAAAAAAAAAAACCAAAACCAAACAAACACAAAAAAAAAAAAAAAAAAAAAAAAAAAAAAAAAAAAAAAAAAAAAAAAAAAAACCACAAAACAAAAAAAAAAATTTTTTAAAAATATAAAAAAGGCACCAAGGGGGAGCGGAGGAAAAAAAAACAACCCACCCAAACAACCCCCCCCCTAAATTATATTAAAATTATTTATTTTTGAGCTTTTCAAAGAAAATTCACTTTATCTATCAATTAAGGCATGATAATATATGGGAAATCCCAAATTTTGATTTTGTCATGTGTAGCCACATGTCTTGATAGATTCTGTGGGGCTTTTCTTTAACATACTAAATATAGTTGTTAGTCATTAATGGCGTTATTAAGCAATCATAATGTACATTCTTTTTGAATAACAATGACTACTGCTGTTATTACTGATAGTACTGTGATTGATATTATTATAGTGAGACCCCCACTATTACTAATGACACCACCTCTGGTAACAAAACACATTCATAAATATTTATGTGGAATCAGATCAATATGTTGGGCAGATGGCCAGGAGAGTATTAAAGGAAAACCTTGTGTCAACTGCTGCTATCACTCATCACTTTGTGACGCATAACATATTCTAGGTGTTACTTTGTGATTAAGTGGGATAATTATTTGGCGTACCCACTTTCGCTCAACCTGCCTCACACATACTCCAGCGGAAGAGTTTCCGAGAGTGCCTTTCAACAGCCATTTACCATAATGTTTTATTAATGAAACATTTCCTGCTATTAAACTCAACCATAGCTACGAGTGATGTCATGTCATCTTCCTTCGACAAGTTATTCAGCGGAAGATGAAAAATACATTAAATTGATACCAAATACTTATTAACTATCAAACCTATCAAACTTGAAATATTTATGTTGGTATATCTACTGTATGCAGTAGGACCTAGAAAGTAAAACTAGTTGGAACTAGTAGTGGTAATTTAAAGAACCTTTGATTATAGAGGGGAAAGCTAATTCCCCCTAACTCAATTTAGTACATTTGTTGAACATAATTTCTGTTGCCTTAAAAAGGCTGATGCAAACAGTTGCAAATTGTTTTTTTGTTGAGCCAAAACAATTGTTTTTATAGTTTATGCAGTATGCAGTCTCATTAAAAAGTTCTGAAGACATCACAACTTAATTTATTGCTTTTTTGACAGTAGTATGTCCTAATTAATTAAAATCCTGATTTAACAGCGGCTAGGTGACGAAGGCCCTTGATGTGAAGACTGTGGAGGTGTTTTGGGTTTAATTATAGCCGTGACATTAATTTGACTGCAGTTAAAGCAGCCAGATCCCAGTCTGTTTACCTTTAAATTGACACTATCGTCTGTAAATTCTGCTTTGGGCTGGTGATGCAAAGCACTGTGGAGAGTCATTAAAATGCATTCTCTCTTTCCTTATTACAGAGTCAGTCCTCCAGAGGTTTTGTGGAACCAACAAGGGGACACCTGGGGACAGCGCTAAACCAAAAATTGATGAGTGATGTGGACTTAAAAGTCAATAACTTTGGATTTTTTGGTAAAAAAACAGTTTAATTTTAGTCCAGACTAATTATTAATTAATAATATGCTCTTTGTGTCATAAATGCTCAAAATAAGATGGAATAAACATTGTATGAAAGATGTATAATCTTTGTATGGATTTTCAAACCTTTTCTTAAGCTGCATTGATATTTTTTTGGCCACTAGAGGGTAATGAAACAAGCTGAAAACACAACATTGATACATTGTCACCCTACACGATGTTGCATAACTCATAGTTAGAGCTCTTTTATGACTTGGACGGGCATGAAACCAAACAGGAAATTGTATTTTGGTAAAAAGTCAAGGGTACATTTTCAGAACAAAAAAATAATTATATCTGGTGGTACTGATGTAAACCTATGATTGTTACATCATCCAGCAACGCAGAGGGCACGGTTCAATACTGAATGGAGAAAAACACTAGCAGAGCAACATTAGCATTGACTACGAGTCTTGTTTGTGTCCACCTGATGAATGCAGGTCCAACACTCACTTTCTTTTAGCTCTGTTTTTGTCTCCTGAGAAAAATATCTGTCTCTTTAGTTGTTAAACGCTCCGTGTGTTCACCAGTTAATTGCTGACATTTAGTGATGGGCAGGTAGCATACAGACCATCAGGCTGAATTGCTACTTCGTTTCACTAAATTAATTCAGCAAGTGATGTATCTGCCCCTCTGCTTTTATTCAACACAGAAGTTGCCATAGCAGTTGTTAAGTCGTTATTTCTGTAAGCGGACTTTGATCTCATCCATGCTTGAATGTGGCGAGCTACCTTGCTAGCTATGTAGGAAGATGATGTCCCCATTCTTAATCCTGCCTACAAAGCTGTGATTGCCAACTGTCGAAAAAAACAAATTGGAGATCTGGAACCAGGCGAGTGGATTTATCAGAGCTTGTGTGCAGGCTGTAAAACTGAAAGAATGATCCAAAATAGGCTAAAAACCTCAATAATTCTCTGTTTTGTCACTGTGGTCATCATTTTTCACATTACAGTTGATACATTTTTAAAAGATATTGATTAGTGTACCTTTAAAAGGACTGTACTTGTATAGCGTATGTAAAGCGCTTTTACACTACATGCCACATTCACACGAAAACTAACTCATTCATTCACATTCACACACTGATGCACAGTATCAGGAGCAATTTGGGGTTCAGTATCTTGCTCAAGCATACTTTGACATGCCGCAGGAGGAGCCGGGGATCGAACCAACAACCTTCCGATTAGTGGATGGAATATAATATTCATAGGTATGTTTTCATTAGTGTAATCGCTTGAAAATGAGAATTGTTGTGTTTTCATTACCATAAAGTGAGCTGGTGTTATCTCTTCTGGTGAAGGTCGCCATGCTAAAGCACCATGTTTCAGTAGTACAGTTGCCCAGGACAAACAAACCAAACACTGGCTCTAGCTATGGACTTTTGCATTTTCCACAGCTACCGTAGTTTTTCCTACATGCTTAGCAGACGAGCGGTATTCAATTGGTTGCAATCTGCAACTTCACTAGATGCCACTAAATCCTA
The DNA here is from genome assembly GCF_905237075.1 of Dicentrarchus labrax. Lineage (NCBI taxonomy): Eukaryota > Metazoa > Chordata > Actinopteri > Moronidae > Dicentrarchus > Dicentrarchus labrax. The sequence goes on from NW_026136709.1 coordinate 2,811,453, forward strand.
CACACTGGTCCTTTAAATGAATAAAGCAATTAAATCCTATTAGATCTGGATGACACTACCCAGTTGACATATCCCAGTTTTAACTGTTTTAACCCAGTTTTAAAGTGCAATATCTGTGTCTGATTAAAGAAAAAAAAAAAATGGATGGAGAAATGTATTGAACGCAGAGGCTCATTGTTTGATGAGTATAAAATGAATCATATGCTATGGTGTCCACAGATCTCGGCTGCACACATACGATACTTTATAGGACTATATCCGATTTGTATAGTTCCCTTATCTGTATGGCCACTTCTCTCAAATAAAGCCAAGTGTTTTAGGAAATACATAAAATTAACCCAACATTCTGTTTCAGTTTTATAGAGCAGATACTGGAAAGTCTCCAACATAAAGCCCTGTCCAACAATAGAACCATCCTTTTCAAAGATGCCACACTCTGAAACCCACAGAAGATAAGACTGGAGAGAGAGAGAAACAAGCCAGACAAAAAAAACAGTGTCATCCGCTAGAAACCACTTGTTATCTTGTTGGAGTGGGAGGGATGAAATCATCTGCAGTGTTCCCAATGTTATACCTTAACCCAGCACTAGAGGGCAGTGTGGTCATTCTTCACAAGTGACAGTTACTTCCCCTCTCACTGTTTTTGAAGTATTGAAAAGGCTCCTGCATGCTCTCTGTAACATCATGTGGTTCTATCTATCTCCCTCTCTCACACCAGTGCACAATCTTGTATTTACATAAGAAGGAGGAGTGTGTATGTGTGTGTGAGTGTGACTAGTCGCAGTATTGGTTTGCCTTGTCTGTGCTGGCCAGCGGCAGCAAGGCACAGCATCTGCTCAATGAACAAAACATCTTCTAGCGCCACCAGCATTGCCTCCCTCTCCTCCCTCTCCTCCCTCTCCTCCCTTTGCTCTCTCATCTGTGTTTGTCTTGTTCTACCTCAAATCCTGCAACGCTGTGGAGGTGACACAATCAAACAGACTCTCCACAGATGGACACTTTTAAAAGCTCATACCAATATTTTTATACGCTTTGAATAGATGACTACTGACACTAGTCCTACTTCTAGTACTTCTATCACTTTCAGTATTACTGCTGCTACTCAGTAGTGTTACTCAATCAGTATGACTCAAGTCTCGTTGCCACTGATACTGCTGTAACTAGGGACGGCTACAGCTCAGGACCCTAGTGGGTTGTCCGCTAATCAGAAGGTTGCTGGTTCGATTCCTCATTCTGCCGTGTCCTTCAGCAAGATACTGGATAGCCAAATTCCTTGTGATGCTGTGTCATCAGTGTGTGAATCAATTAGTGTCTACATGTTGTACAAAGTGCTTTGAGTGGTTGGAAGACCAAAAGCATTATATAAGTGCAGTAACTACTAAGTTTACAAGTACTTTTCTTGTTACTATACTGCTGCAGCCACTGGTACTATAACTTCTGCTAATACTACACTACTACTCCTGTAGCTACTACTAATACTACTGGACAAAATGACAAATTAATTTCAGCTTTTACTTTTGAGCTTATGACCACACCTCATGGTCTTCACCAGGAAACAGCTGTAAAAAACAAACAAAAAAAGCCAGTGAGTGGACCTTGAGTTAAGTTTATTCACACACTGCTTCTAGTACTGCAGCTTTATTTGTTACAGCAGTACTGGTGCTGTAACCTATACTGCTTTAAAGGATAGGTTCATTTCTGGCCATGAAGCTGTCTCTTCATACAGAGACTACACTGTAAAAAAATCATGCAAGACAAGCACAGCAATTCAATTCAATTCAATTCAATTCAATTTTATTTGTATAGCGCCAATTCATAACAGAAGTTATCTCAGGACACTTTTCAAATAGAGCAGGTCTAGACCGAACTCTTTATAACATTATTTACAGAGACCCAACAGTACCACCATGAGCAAGACCTTGGCGACAAGGGCAAGGAAAAACTGCCTGTTAAAAGGCAGAAACCTAGGACAGATCCTCCGGCTCTAGGTGGGTGGTTGTCTGTCTCGACCAGTTGGGGTGAGAGAGAGAGAGAGAGAGAGAGAGAGAGAGAGAGAGAGAGAGAGAGACAGACAGACAGACAGACAGACAGACAGACAGACAGAGCAACAACTACACTAATAATAGTGACTGATGATGATGAACATGAAGAAGATGCTGACGGCGACAACAACGATGGGGGTCAATGTAGCAGTGACAATAGTAATAATAATAACTGTAGTAATAATAATAATATTAATAATATCAGTGATATTAGCAATGGGAGTCTAGCAGGACCATGGCAGGAGGCTCCACCAGGATCGATGAGTACCTGCGAGACGAGAAAGCACAAGAACTCCGGGGAAGAAGTGAAGTTAGTAACATGCATTAATGGGACATGAATGAGTGCAGAAAGAGAGAGGAAGGGAGGAGCTCAGTGCATCATGGGAAATCCCCCGATAGTCTAGGCCTATAGCAGCATAACTAAGGGATGGTTCAGGACTCACCTGATCCAGCCCTAACTATAAGCTTTATCAAAGAGGAATGTCTTAAGCCTACTCTTGAATGTGGAGAGGGGAGCAGAGAAAGGAGAGACTTTCCACCTCCCAACTTTAACCCAAGTAACGTACATAGGTTACCACAGGTATGTCACACATTACATGTTTTATTCATGTGCTTAAAAGGTCCAGTGTGTAACAGTTAGGAGGATCTATTGTCAGAAATGAAATGTCATATTCACAGGTATGTTTTTCATTTGAGAATAATCACCTGAAAATGAGAAGGCTGTCATTACTTTAGAAAGAGATATTTTTGTCTACACAGGGAGTGGTCTCTTTCCTGGTGGAGTCCGCCACATTGAAGCGCCATGTTTCTACTGCTGACCAGAACGAACAAACCAAACACTAGCTACAGATAGGTTCACCATAGTTTTCCCTTTTGCGCTTGGAATAGGTTGAAGTGAGGGTAGTTGTGATCTGCAACTGCACCGCTATATGCCTCTGCTCTGATTGGTTGTTTTCCATTAGGAGCACTGTGACAAACCAGAGGAACCTCATTGTTACCAGATTATCTGTCCCATGCACTACTGTCAGGATACAGTGAAAATTTCAACAAATATGACAACAAGTTATTTTGATAAAAGTTACCTAATGCAGCTTTAATGACAAACAGGCAGAGAAGCCGTCAGCAATGCAGTCAGATCTGCTGCTGAAGGACAGTGTAATATGAGTGATATGAAAATTACTGTTTGAGACATGTTCCACTGATTTAATTAAGATCTTAGGGTACTTTTCCTTTTTAGACGGCAAGATGTACAGATACAGACTGTACACATGCAAAAATTTTCTATGGGTCGACCCAGTTTATGGAGTTCATTGCAGAGGGGTTACGTCATGATACTGATATATCAGCAGTTTGGAAAGCAAACTGATGAGCTGCTGATGCAGATGGACTGATAAGACATGTGAAGTTCAATTTATTTTTAATGCAGCTGCCAGTAACACCAGAACGATGACTTATCGCCACCGCACAGCATGACACTGCTGCTTCGGCCTGGACAACCAGCGGCACTTACTATTTTACCTTTGCTGTCCAGTTTACAGCAGAGAGGGACAGGGAAGATTGGGAAAATGACACCGAACAAGAGTACTAAACTGTATTGAAAACCGTAATTCCCACCCACGCATTTACAGATGCTCCAGTCTTTCTCTGGCTGCAGTATGAAATATTCACTGTGTACATGTTGTGCTCACAGTGGCAGAGAGCAATGATGTTAAAGGACAAAGGAGAGAAAAGGATGACACCAATGCACACTTGTTTCAGGTAGCGTTGTCATAGTACACACTAACATCAGTATGGATCTGAAATTTCAAAATGCTTTTTTTGTGTATGTTTCTCATAAAAATTTTCTTTTTCTGGATAATTCCTATTTAAAACATTCACACACTTCATTTGCCAGTAGTAGTGTTTAAGTAGTGTTTGTTCTTTAATTCAGTTATCCTGTTGACAATCACAAACTACCTCAGCATGCAAACTGTTTTTGTGTGTGACAAAGCCCTGTCTGTTCAATGGAGAGTGCTGCTGTGATCCTCTGAGTAGTCAACTAACTAAATATTAGCCCCTTAAATATGCTTACCCCTGCAATTCAGTAGTAGTCCTGCACTGACAGGAAGAGGAAGATATGATGCTGGCAATCTTGACAAGAGCAGATGAGTTCATTTTATGCATCACCCTGATTGATAACTGTAACTGTGCACCCTCCAATCACATAGGGACTTATGTACTGTATGATATCTCAGCATTATCTTACATTACACACACTACAGTATCTGCACTTTAAGATGGTCACACTGTTCGGTGCAGACTGCTGTTGAGAAGTCAGCCGTTATATTTTCAGTTCGTCACTATCACATAATTATACAAAAAATAATCAGATCAGAGATGTCATCTTTCCTCAGAGTCGTTGTTGGCAATGTTGAAATGAATAAAAAAGCATTTTGAAAGCAGATATGACAAATGTACTTTTGCCAATCAGACATAATCATCTAGTTGATAAAATATGCCATCTTTGACATCATCAAACTTTACTTGATTGACCAGGCAATACTGAGATACACTGGAACCACAGTAAACTGGGGCTGCTCTAACAAAAACAAGTACTATATTTTTTTATTGCAGGCTTAAGCGAATACAGTACCATGTTTCTTGGCAGATGTGTATAAGCCAGTTTTTCAAAGTAGGAGTCGCCTCAAAAGATTTGAGGGAAGAAGAGACAAAATGCCAAAAAATAAATAAATAAAATTAAATAACTATTATATGTATTATTATAAAATATGATTATCCATGATTTAATCCTTCACCATAATCTACAAAATAAACCTACAACTGTGAGCTAAGTGAAACTTTCTTGGTTCTAAATTATAAGACTGAAAATCTAGCTTAACACATTTACAGAAAGTGTATCAAATCAAACAGACAAAGGGCAGTTTGTTGCTGCTGCAGGTGCGTGTCCACACAGTAAAGGCCAAGGTAAGCTTTCATCCATGTTTTACAGACTAGGGTGTGGGTTACCACCCAGGGGTACTTCTGCATTGGTCAAGGGGTATGTGCAAAGGGTGTAGAGAAGCTCAACTATTTTGTGTGTATATATCCACTTACCGAGCCAGCTTTAACACTTGAACATTATTGCTACATAGCTAGCAAGCAGAAGAGTAAGTATGATAATTATAATGCTTGAGGTGGATGGCTAATTTTCACTTTACTTTATTTCAACTATTTAACCATTCTAATAGTAAGAGAGTTATAGACCCCTCAGGATGGCCAACTCTGAATGCACTTGTTAGGTAAGACACTATTAAATTGTTGGTGTTGGAACCAAACATTAGTTCCCTGTAGTGGGCGCATACTAATAACAAGCTTTTACCTTTTTGTGATGTTCTGTGCTTTCTAACACTTTCAGTATCTTACAGAGGTCTCTTCCTGATGGAAATTCTGCCAGAATCAAAGTCAGTCATTTGTTTCCTGCAGCCATAACAGCCAATTAGTTATATCAGTGCAGTGCCCACAGCCCACAACTTCAATTAGGGATGTGTCAATAATTTATCTGTGGATGAATGTGTGGAGGAGGTATGTTTCATTTGTACACAGGTAAGCACTGATGTTAGTCATAGATGAAGAGAAACAGTGGGGAGAGGGTGCTGCAGTCAGCTCACCTCCTGTGCATAAGGACCATAATTATTAGTTACTGCTACAGCGGCCACCAAAATAATAATTACACCAAATGTGACACAGGCAGCCAAATATATTTTCAGTGTTAGGGAAGGGATGATATACAACATTATGATGAATCACAATAACAAATATTTTATCGTAGTGAATTTCCATTGTCGTGAGAATCGTGCATTGGGGGGCACCGGGATGGCTCTCCTGGTAGAGGTGGTGCCCCGTGTGACATCTCTCTCTCTGCCCCCTTTCCTGTCTATCTTCAGCTGTCACTATCAATTAAAATGCAATAAAAGCCCCAATATATAAAGAATCGTGCATTGGGATAATTGTAAATATCCTCACATGGATTGACTTGAAAAAGCCATCTAGCTTTCTGATCTTCTGTTTCACCCAAACTCTAGAGTCCCATAAGTGAAGGAAACAGGGAGAGGAAGCGGTTCTATACAGGTCTAATACACACAAGCTGCTCTTGTTTGTCCCAGCAGGAAGGAAGGGATAACACAACAGTTACCCTACATGATCTTCTAAAAGACAGCCAGATCCCAGTGGGACAGCTACCAACGCAGAAAACACCACATCCCACACCACTAGGTTTGAGTTGACAGTGGATATTAGGTCAACACTGGCCTTTCAGTCGGGAAAACTCTACACTTTCACCCCTTTATGACACACATTATCACAACCAGGTGACAGAAGCCTTCTTCACTTTTACACAGCCATCACTGAGAGCACACTTACCCCATCCATAAAGGTTTGGTACAGCTTTAGGGACAGAGACACATGCAAACAACTGCCGTACATAGTCAATAAATCAGCCAAGATTATTGGCACCTGGATGACTTGGAATTTTTGACTTGCAGTAATCTGTGAAGACTGTCGGTTGTGCCAGTCATTGTGTCTTATGTGATGTTGATATATGTCAGTGTCTGATGTTACTGACACTGCTGCATTCAACTTCCCTACCATGGTGTACCCAGAGCAAATTCCACCAACCCCTGTCACGTGGTCATGAATGATTGATTGATTAGCTTCAAAATGATGCTGTAGGTGTCCCACGTATGTAATCAGATATCATTTTTTCATTCGATCTCCTTTCATCTCTTTTGTGTGTCATAATACTAATATATTTATTATATTATATAAAATATTTTTTTGTAATGAATTAATTTAATTTGATTTAATGTTTGGTACTAAATTTAATATAAAATATTAGTTATAAAAAGGAAGTTCAACATGCATCTGGCTCAACACCACACACTAGGTGACCTTTAAAGAACACGCAGAGGGGCTGAACACTGCGGGTCACATATGTTTCCTCTGCTACTAACTGTGAAAAAAAAAAACCCACCTTACCTACTTTCTGCTGCACCTGAATTTTGTCTAAATGTGTTGAGTTGCTTCAGGCTAATATCACTGCATGCACTTATGAATACTGAGTTGCACATGAGATCCCTCATCCAGTCCCCTTGACATTATCCCCACAAGACTGTCCAGAGAGATAATAGGGGCCATCCGCTCTAATGTGCTCTCTATTATTAATAGCTCTCTCTTCTGGATGTGTACCAGACCATTTTAAGACATTCTCTGTTCAATTGCTGCTCAGGGAACCCTGGCCTGGAATCCACGTCCATAAAAAACTTTAGACCAATTTCTGAAATATGTTTCACAGCCTGCAAGTTGCTCCAGAAGTAGATCCTAATGCAGTTAGCTACAATAGCTAATCCAGTGAGATAATTTATGTTAACATTTGGTTGGACTCAAATGGCAGGCTTGAAGATTGTTGATTGTTGACTCTTATTCCCAGGGTCTGTATTTGACGACCTGGGAATGAGACTCAACAATCATCATTCTTGGCTCTGATTGGTTGTTTTCGTTCAGGCCCAGTGGATTCTTGCAAATGTCATTAGGAGCACCAGGAGGAGCCAGAAGAACCTGATTTTTCACAGTTTATCTGTCTCATGTTTTACTGTCAGGATATAGTGAAAGTTTCAGCTAATAAAACAAAAAGTTATTTTTTATTAAAGTTACCAACTGCAGCTTTAAGACCTTTGCACACCAAGACCATATTTTACTGCGTTTTTTTTAAATCATCCGATAAAAATTGTTACGCATTGAATCCTTGCACAGAGTCCAATGAGTTATATTATTCCGTTTATTGCAAAATTCACGATACGAGACAGAGTCATCAAGCAATGAGGATAATTTTGTAGTCCTCTTCCTTGAAAGTGGAAAAGGAAAAAGGAAATATTGGGTCCAAGGTATTTTGCCTGCTGGTAAAGGAGCTGTCTGCTCCTGCTGTTCCTTGCTCCTCTCCACTGGATGTTCCTCTGCAGGTTGTTGCCACTCGTCTTGAATTTGGCAGCATGGCTACAAGAGGCAGAGCTTGTCTCCCCTCTGTCTGTGTTCTGTCCATGTCCTCAATGTCTTGCGAATGATCGCACGGATGAAAGTTTCTTAGTCGGTATGTATATCTGATTGATAGAACATGAGGTTGTATTTATTTTAAAACATGCAACAATTTCAGATGAAAAATAAGGACTTGGTATTAAAGGCCTTTACTCGGCTACATATGCACACACAGGTGGAGGGGGCTCCTTCACCAACGCTAGCTACCTCTTGGCTCTTATCAGTAGCCTCCTCCTACCATTCTGCCTGGCTGGGACTGAGCTGACTTGGTCATTACATTATTATTTGGGTCTAAAGCCCTGCCAGCTCCCTCTTTTTCTTTTCCTTTCTTAATGACCGATTAATCAATAAAATAAATTTACTCCAACATTAGCTAGTAGTTTAGATCAGGGGTTCCCAAATTAATTATTAAATTAAAAACAGCAAACCCCATTTCTTTCCTTGTTGAACTTCCAAAAAAATATGATAAATTAAAATAATCTATCCTCAGTATTTATAAATAAGCCCAGCTACGGTTCATCTGACTTACGTGAAGTTCTGCTAAATAAGATCTGATGCAGGGCTGTTTTGTCATGTGCAGTGTGGGCAGTAACGGATGGAAAGAAGAAAGCGTTTTCAGCTGTTGAAATATTTGTTAAAGAGAAGACAATTTTGGAAGTATGTTAAGTCATCCCACAGGAAGAAGACTGTATATCAGGAAATATTAACTAGCCTGTTGTTAAAAGATCAGTGATTGAATGGCTTCAATCTTTGAAACTGCTTTGACTGGATCATTTCTGTAAAAAGAAGAAAAATAACAGTCTTGCTGGCTGCTTAAATTGCATTGCACAGGGCTGGAGCTGCTGTGATATGTTAAAAGTCAGGAAAAACAAGCAGGAGGCCACTGTTGGAAACAGAGAGGCAAAAGCAGTCTGAAAAATAACGTTGTAATATTCCTCTTTTGTCTAATGTTGCGTCAGTGAGCTGAGAGCTTCGGTAAAATAACTTTTAATACATATTATTATAATTATTATTAATTATTATATATTTTAATTTGTGTTTCTCCTTCTTGCCGTGTCTGTCACTCACTGTTTCTCCCTGCTATATTCATTGTGTGTGTGTGTGTGTGTGTGTGTGTGTGTGTGTGTGTGTGTGTGTGTGTGTGTGTCCACTGTTCAGGGCCACATATTTGTACACTGTACATTACATGCTGCGCAAGATCAAACATGCAATTTTCAGCCGTGCAGCTTGGTCCCACTTTACCAGCCTCTGTGCAGTCCTTTAGTTAACAATGACAAACAATTTTACAAGAACAAATATCCCAGCATTTGCATCCTGATTACACACTCTACTGTCCTGAAACACAATATTAACAGGTTATACGTAAGAGATTTAAATCAATATATCAACAAACAACTATTATGTATGTAGAGATATAGGGGAGTCATGGTGTTTCACTCCCTCTGCCTGTGTTGCTATCAGCCTCTCTGTGGTTTGTTCACATAGCTGGTCTGCTCCTTGTGCAGCTGAGTAGAGCAACTGAAACTACTGTTTTTATCATCTATGTTGATAAATTAAGTATTTATTTCGACCAGAGTTGGTGATTGTTGGTACAGTGGAAAGACTAACAAAGTTTTAATGAGTTATATTCTGTTGCTGTTACAATGTCTCGATTATCTGTGAGCTAAAATGAGTCTGGTGGTTATTTTATTTTGTATATATAACCTTTAAATGAAATAGTAAAATAGTAAACAGTGCACACAGTAACAATGATGTTTGATCACTGTAATTATATAATGTGACACACAATTACTGTGTATTTGTTAACACAGAAATAAAAAAATTGCTTTGTACTAAATAATTTGCTTTGTAATAATAGTAGATCAAATCAGATGAAATCAAGTCAAATCTGAGTCAAATCCACAATGGCTGAGACTGAGAACCATACACTGCGCCTTCACTCTCACCACTTTTTATCCACTTTGTCTCTAACACTACTTTTAATGAATCTTGTGGGTTAGGACTCTTTCCTGATGTACATGTGATGTCTGTCGGGCAGAAATGGAAGGACATTTGGTCCTTTGCCATTTGGCTCTGTTTTGTCTCTGCAGTACTCCCCACAAGCTACTATCCTTATCAAACATCCACATACCGCAGGACTCCTCCAGCTGCGTGCCGCATGCCACAGGTTTCTAGTTTAGGCCTAACTCTGAGCAGCATCACTATCCTGAAGGCCTCAAAGCGTCCCCTGAGCTCCCCCTGCATGCTGGCTTCACTCCTTAAGCTCGCCTCTGAGCCTTTCACTGGGTTTGAATGCATTTGACAGCAGTGTGCAAAAAGGTCTGTAAAACAGCCCCTCATGTGCCATTTCTGAGTCCTTCCATGTCAGACAATCTCGTAGAAGGGTGCTCAATAATCACTGCTAAATTGTAGGATATTTTTCATCTGACAGAAGAGAGATTGAAAGAAAGAAAGAAAGAATAAAGGAATGCCTAATCCTGGTATTTTCTAGAGATGTTGCGATACCGCTTTTTCCCTCCCGATACCGATTCCGATACTTGTGCTGTGGGTATCGGCCGATACCGAGTACCGATACCGATACCAGTGTGTTAAAAAAAAAGAAAAAATCATACTACGCCTGCATGACTGTGATACAGGGGCGGACTGGGACAATAATTCAGGCCGGGAATTTGATACCATCCCAGGCCACCACCACCCGATTAATGCAAAACACCGAGAGTGAGTTAGGTTGGGCGCCTACTGATGTAAGAGTGTAAAATAATAAAGCAAAGGCTCCACATGCGCCCACACACAGCTTTTTCTGTTTCTTTCCCCTACAAAATAAATGTTTCTGTTGTGCTGCAATAACCTGTACTCAAATCACATAATTTCTATTCTATTTCATTGACTACTCCACTTTTAATGTGCAGGCTGCACATTAATAGTGTAGTAGTAGATTAAATAAAGATGCCAATGTGTAGGTTTATTCTCTGTTACATTAAACAAGGAAACTTCAAACACACACAGAAAGAAATTTGCAATATCCTTTGTTACAACTTAAAACATTAGCTTTATTAAGTCAGTTTTAGCCCCATCAGCTTCCACAAAGTGGAACTAACCTCCTCATTAAGTTGGTCGTGCTGGATAGGCTATGGTTGTGCGTCTGTTGTTACCACTAGTGTTTAATGTCTGACCTGCTCCCTTACTGACAAACATGTCAGTTATTTTACAGCACTTCGCTGATCTGTGGCCAGTGCTTTTAGCTTTTTAAGCCTCTCCCTCTCTGCTCCACCTTTCCTCTTGGGCTGTCGATCTCGCTCCATTTTTCAAGCATGTAGAACTACAGGTGAGGGAGGAGGGGGACGGGGGCGCGACTTTGTGTGTGTGTGTGTGTGTGTGTGTGTGTGTGTGTGTGTGTGTGTGCCTGCCGTGCTGTGACAGAGAGCCTCAGAAAAAGAGAGGAGGGGGTGTGTTTGTGCCCAACGTTGCTGCTCAGTCTGTGTGAGCTTCAGTGAGACAGATACCGTAATGAGCCGCACAACGGATTGTTTATTTAAAAATCAAGCGCGAACCGAGCCTTTGGTCCCGACCATCGGCAATCGCTGAGCGGGCCAGTTCATCGGACTGGCTGCCGGGAAATGTCCTGGTGCTCCCGATGGCCAGTCCGCCACTGCTGTGATATGATTATCGCGTCTTCAAATGTTTGATTAAGTTGCTGGTGTTGAAATTTGCAACACTCGTGCCACCCCTCGAAATTGCTTCTTTGCATATGTTGCATGTCGCCGTCTTACTGGTGGGAACATCCACTGTACAGTACTGCCAAACCGCCGACATGATGTGCTAACGTTAGCTCCTTTTAACAGGTGTCAGGCGTCAGGTGATCAATTCTTCTTCGCCCCTCTAAAACAGCAAGAAGAAGAACTGTGTCAGAGCTAACGGAGCTAACCAGTAAATAGATTCCTATTTCTAATAAATTACGTGGTATCGGATCGGTGCCTGGACTCCAGTACTCGCCGATACCGATGCAAGCATTTTCAGCAGTATCAGAAGCATTCCCGATACTGGTATCGGAATCGGAACAACTCTAGTATTTTCCACAAAAGCCCTTCACAGGTGTCACAACGCTTGCAGGAGGAAGTACAAAAAGTATCCAGGTTTCAGCCTCAACAGGTATTTCAACTTTACACAAGCTTTATGTTTTTCTGTGGAGAAAGACACAACTTTATCCTTTACAAGTGGAAATTCTAAATGGTAGCCAGTATTTTTCTGCCATCTGGTCTGCTGTCTTTTACTTTAAATCCACTAAGTCCAAGATTTTTGTCTCAACAGCCATGGAAAACCTGTCAATAGCTTTATGCCGCTATGGTTGGAAACAGAACATCCTCTGACAAGGACGCATATTGAGCAGATCACATGTGTATCACACTTACTGCTGAACATGGGGTTATTCAGCTTATTGGCTTAGCTTGATGTGTGTTACATCTGAAGCTTTGGTCATGCAGAGTGCCCAAACCCCTACTTGCAAAACCAGCTCACATCACTCGGACATGGTTTGGTCCACTTGAAGAATAAACAGGGTTTCAGATTTTAGCAAAAGCTGGCTGGAAAATCTCCACTACCATTGCTCTCTTCCTCTGAGCCTCTGTAAAATTCATGTGTGGACTTTCAGCCTGGTATCTCCAAACAGCATACTAATAAAAGGCCAGTGTCTTAAGCCATTTTGTGTTATCTAGTGCTGTCAAATGATTAAAATATTTAATCGCGATTAATCGCATTAATGTCATAGTTAACTCGCAATTAATCCCAATTAATTGCACATTTTGATCTATTCTAAATGTGCCTTGATTTCTTTTTGTCCCATTATTTTTTCTCATTTTAATGCTTTTATCAACATGGAAAAGTGGATCGGCTTGCTTTGTGCAAATGTTGTTTTCATTGAAAACAACATTGGCATATACTGTAGTGTTCAATTTCACACTAACATTCACACTTGGAGCAAATAATCTCTCACACAATGTAACACTGTCCATCAATAAAAGGGTGACAAAAATACTTTGGCACACAAACAGCCCCTTCAACAGCCCTTTCTAAGGGATCAAAACAGGGTGATACAAAATAAAATTACAAAGTGCACATGTAAGGTAAACTAGGACTCAGCCTATAGTGCAGTTAAACCATGGCTTAATACTTTTCTCAAGTTTTCTTTGAACATAGCAGTCAGACTACTGCTCTTTATTCACCAGAGGCTCAACCCAGCCTCTTACTTCAGAAAGAATGAACAGTAACGGTTACCAATAAAAGGTAAGCCTACTACTTCTTTGCTTTGAGCCAGTTACTCAAACAGACAAGCCTGTTGACATTTTCAGACAACAAGGAATCCATCCATTTCGGCGTCTCGCGCTCGCCATCCACTCAAAACGTCACGTCTACTACTCTTAAACAAGTGTGTGCGGCGTGCCTGTTGTTTTGTTTCCGGTCTAGCTAGCAGAAGACAATGCCGACTTATTTTAGTTTACGTAACGTATTTATCTTGTGTCACATGTGTAGATAACATACTTATTTTAATCAAAACAAAGATCTGTTCTCTATCGTAAGTAGTTGCCTAAACCTGACCAAACTGCGATCATTTCACAAAGTTAACCACGTCTTTTAATGTTACCATGACAACAATGGTCTCCTTTCTTGAAGAAGGCCGTAAAAGTCATCAGTGTGCTACACCTTTTCTTACTCTCAAGTCTGTGACCAGCACCTTACTACAACCCTTGGTGGGCATAACGTTTCTATGTTACCCCTGAGTATTGTTACAATGTGACATAAGGTCACCTGACTTTGTCCCTTATGTCAGGCAATCAACTTTTTCATTTAGTTTTCTTTAGAGAACTGAAGATTGACTTCTGCCTGTGAAGTGTAAGTGAGCTGTGCTTGTTAGGTTTTGGTTTTTGTCCGTCTGTTTGCTTGTTCCCTTTCCCCCCTCGCCCTCTCTGTCTCTCTGCTCACCGGCTGATCATCCACAATCAAGCTAACATGCCTCCAATCAAGACTTCTGCTGTCATCCACTTCCTGCTGGACGGTTGCGCCATACGCAGTGTGCCTTGCTTCAGCTCTCTTTATAGCCAGCTATTAGTTTGTCAGCCTGCCTGTTTGCCAAGGTAATTTACAATGGTTTGTTCTGCCTCCACATCCACACTGGTTTTCCCACTGCAAACCTTCATCCCTGGATTCCAACCTTGCCCCAGCCCAAATGTCAGCCAGCGTCCAGATCACCTTTTTTCACCATATTCTAAGGAATAAAGTACATGTATAAAATGATTTTCACCACTTACCAGTCTTAAGTGCACTTTTGGGTTCAGCCTTTGAATTTTGACAGAAATGCTGAGATGTAGGTCTATTATTTTTGTTATTACTATTTGTGACATTTTACTATCACCATGCCTTATTGCTCTTTTCTGTTGATCGACTAATTGACTAAGGGTTTGAGTTCTATAGTGGAGTTTAGATACACAGTTAAAAAAAGTTCTGTTCAGGTATAAAAGTCAGATTGTGAAGTTTATTCTAGGAAGGAGTTGATTTATTTCATGTTTTTGTCCACATAAAGGCTAATGTAGAAAAGCCTCAAAGAGATAAGTATGAACAGGACTAATATAAAAAAATAGGCATATAGGTAGAGACAAAGGGCGTCCTTGAATCACATGGATAACATGGAAACATATTTACAACCGTGATTGAGGACTGGTCATATATTTCCCATTGCGATTACAGCAGATTAAGTTTTATTCCTAAACAGCAGAATGAAATACATAGGCTCTGCTATTATAATTGAATAAGTGAACACAATAAAATAAAGTTCACTCACGGAGGAGCAGCCAGCAGGTGATTACTGATATCATGCTTTTATCTCACTGCTGGTGATTAATGTTACACTCTCTTTTGTGCGGCGTGCTCTTTGTTTAAGCTGCTGTTCCTCCTGCCGCAGAAAGATTTCCCCTCCATTTAAGAGACATGCTGCTTTTTGGAGTGCTTTATTTTGTCACACATAAATCTGTGGAATGTGGACTGTCATCACAGACACTCCCAACACATACTGTTTTATGAGCATGCTGTCTTTGTCCATTATATTAAACTGTATTTCATGAGAGGTGTAATGTTGCTTGACCGGCTGTTCAGGAGAAGCCTTAAACAGAAAAACTCTAGTTTTTGAATATGTTTGGGACAAAAGTGCATCCCTAGTTACCTCTAAAAGGCTTGTGCTGTTGGTAAATACTACTTTTAATGAGGGTACAGGCTCAACAACAGTCCTCAACCATCAGCTATGCCTTTTGCGCCACCAGGAAGTAACCACCCCTAACAACAACCATGGTAACTGTCTTTCCAGTGTGCACTGCAGGAAGAATCTAAATACACCTGCAAAGTCCAATCCAGAATTGTCCCATATTATTTCAAACCTACATGGTCTGAGCTGGAACCTGAGATTGTTCAAAATCTTTATCTGATGTCTGGCTTAAAATGATAATCCAGTCATCAAAACCACAACAGTAAATATAAATATTCATATATATTAATGTTACACTCTCTTAAGGAGGAACAGCAGCTTAAACATTGTATATTATATATTTTTTTAAGAGGCCAACAGTTCAATGGCTGCTTACAGTAAGGCTTCTGCTCCCTTTCCTGCTCTTCCACCTCCTCCTCCCAGCACTCCAGGCCCTGCTCCTGCCGGTGCTGCTCCATCAGCATCTCTGATTGTAAAAGAAATTGGAAATTTGAATTAGTTCAATAGAAAAACACTACAGGCTCTGCAAAATACAGGAAGAATCTCTTTGACGCTGAATACATTGAAAGAAATCAAAGTTTTAGAATAAAAGCATTTCATTATCACTGCTGGTATTTTTGATTGTATTGTATACGTGTAAGCTGAGAACAATTACTGCTGTATCCTCTCTGCTCTGCTGCACTGAGCTCTGCTACTTAGAAGTTATGATATTTTATCCAAAGTGAATGAAGTGGTCTCAGAATCTACATGTGCAACCTCTGCAACATTGTTAGGTACCAACCACTGAGGCAATGAGGAAACAGAAAAAAACATGCAAAAACAATATAAAGCATGAATTTAATAACCTAACAACAAGCCAGTGTTAAAGGTGCATGCCACCTGCTGTACCGGAGTGTGCAACATCATGACTTTATAATGCCATTATATTCCGTATATTAAACCTTTTTAATATAAATATTTAAATAAAGCCCCTTGAACCACCACCATCCACCCTGTCCTCTTCTTTCCTACTTCTAACTTTTATAATACCCTACCTTTTGTGTTGTTGTTCCATATTTCCTGATGGATTAGTGATTTTGCCTCAGACTTTCCAAAACATATTTATTTACTTAAAGTCCATTAAAGTCCATGTGCTGGAATCCAACAGAAGTGAATGTCTATACAGAGCTATTCAAAAAAATCATATTTACTTCCTATAGGAGATCATTTCTAATGCAGAAATTCCAGCAGGCACAGCTTTATGCTGACGCAGTTTGGCTCCGTCATCCACACGTCTTCCACTGAGAGTATTTCAGAGTGCGTTGCCAGCCTGATGTTGTTGACTTGTGTATTTTGTCCTTCAAACCTCCTCTGGCCGGCCTCTGACTGATGCCTGGTGCCACAGGTTGTGATCTTATGTTGATGAAGTGTAAAATTCGATCCACAGTCAGCCTTGGGGTATTTTATTTTGAAAAGGACCGGATTCCCTATCCTGTTTCTGTGCCTGACTTCCTGCCAATGTGATCTGCTCAGTGCTGGTTGATGTGAGTGGCTTCCAGCAAAAATAGACTGTGTATTGCTGTGTATTCTCCGTGGAGCAGAGTGGAGAGATGTTTCTACGATGCGCTATGGCTCTTGTGGTGGAATTGCAAGAATAGTCTAGAATGAGCGTGCTCAGCTCTGGCAGGCCATACCGTGTCTCAGCCCCACCCAGTGGATTGTCCTGATTGCATACTTTGTATTGCAGCTGCTGGACATCCCTACTTTGATTGGTTTGACCTCCTCAACCCACTGAAGATCGGTGATTATTGCGGTCATTTCTGCTGTGTAAACCTATTAATTAATTATTTTTAACAATTACCATGTCGTATTCTGAAATGTATATGCCCACATCTGTAAATATTTAGACAGTTATAATTCTTTGTCAAATACTCTTGAGCCAAGTACACAATGTTACAATTCCTGGCAGACCACTCTGTCCTCTTTTCTAATATTTGCTTTGGGTTGTGGAAATATCCAAGATGAAATCATTCTACTAATAACTGCTGGACTTTCTTGTTAATTTCCCATCCAAAACCTTTACCAGATAAAAATGTGTACTCCCAACAGTAAAAATCTATGATGAAGTTATATAACCTTCCACCAATGCTTTTAATTAAAAGACCTTCTCTCCACATGGAATCATAAGCTCACTCAATGTCAAAGAAAACTTTAGCCATCCTTCATGTTAAGAGTTTTTTCAGTTTTGTTACCTACTTTAATCAGAGCAACTTCTGTAAATCTTCCTTTGCTGAAACTGCTCTGGTACTAACTAAAAGTAGTTATTCTTTCCATCCATTTAAACATGTGGTCTGTTTACAGCATTAACTGCATCTTTTCCTGGTTTTGCAAATGGTAAAACTAATGTCATCTTCCACTCAACAAGAAGTATGGACCTTCTTCTTCTTTTTCTTTGGTTTTCTGGCAGACTACGAACCAATATTAAAGGTCCATTCCGCCACCTACTGTACCAGAGTGTGCAACATTGGGACTTTATATTAGAATTATATATAAACCAGTATGGTATAAAGCCCTTTGGGGATATAAAAGCAGCATCAATCTCCAACATTCTATACTCCACTCCATTCCCACATCCACCACCATGTCCTGCAATCGTTTCCTTTCCATACTGAACTTTCTGGAATGCTAACCTTCTTCTTCTGTTGAAGTTCCCAGCAGACTAGACACAACAAAGGCTTACTGCTGCCCCCCACAGGTCACTTGTAGCGCTCCACTGAATTACTCAAATCCTTGTATGGAGTCCAGTGCGATAGAGAAAATTGTAGCGACCTGACTCATGATGGAACAAATAATGGTTTGTACTAAATAACACACAAGGGGCTGACAAGTTACCCACTACAACTAAATACAAGGCATAACTAACTAAACCTAATTCCCACCATAATATGGTGGCTCATGGTTTGACCCGATGAGCTAGCTCCAGGATTTAACAGTCCTCAACCCCAAGCCATGCCTTTTGCTCCACCAGGAAGTGACTGCCCCCAACAACAGCCATGGTAACTTTTTTACCTAACCCTGTTAACATGTGTGCACTCCATCTAAACAACAAAGTTAAAAGCAAACACATTCTAAATCAAACTGTGTTAATTATTTGTGGTTGCACAAGAAATTAACCTGCGTAGGCGGGACACTAATGAGGTGACTGGGTGTGAGTGTGTGGCTGTGGACATTTATCTATCAGCATCAGCATTTACATCCCTATCTGGCTATAGGGTGTTGTGTCGCTCACACAAGTTTTGTAGAACCCCCCTTTGCTTCCTCTGCAGTTAGCAGAGTTCTCAAACTGGCGGATGAAAGTGATATTTCATGCAAGACGTGTCAACTAAAAATAAAAAGGCAGCATCAGCACTCCAGTGTTTTCTGATGGTAGTGACAATATTCTTGACATGGTCGCCAAGTGGCCAGGCTGAACTCATAATTCCTGCATCCCGCTGGAGAGTGGCCTCGGGCTGTTGATGGAGAGGAATCTTGTCCCAGCTGGATGTCACTTATTGGTGGGGGACTGGGGCAGTCCCTCCAGGCTATAGATCCTTGTGTCTTAGATCCACCAACAGCCAGATCAATAATTAAATCACAGCAATCCCGGTCTGTCCTCATTAAACAAGAGCATAACCCACACTTTTTAATATTTTGAAACCTGTGGTGGGTTTCATAAATATGTTTTAGACTGCTCATAGAGTTAGGTCAGTCATTCGCTTTTTGACAAAATAAACAAAAAAAAAATAAAGACTGACTCATCTGAGGCCTTTAAAGTTAGCCACCCTACCCCCAGGCTCACTCTTAGAGGCCCATTTGGACAGGATTAACATTACAGGGAGGGGAGGGAAATGAAACCTTCACTGTTCTCCTCTGTAATTTCACTCATCGTTCTGGACGGCGTTTTAACCATCGGGAAATTACAGGACATGATCTGTAATGGATATGGACATTCAACAGGACAAAGCCAAAAGAGAAAGCCAAAAACTTCACCAGGAGGGTGCAGGAGAGACATGCATGAGGTGAATTTGAGTCAAAAATCACACTCTTTCTCTGAGTCATAACTTGAATTTGAACAAACAGACATGGACATGCATTGATATAATTAAGTTTGACTTACACTTCCTGAGGACATCATTATCTCCGATGTCCATCATGAATAAACATCCATAAGAAATCAGAAAAAAGTCGGTTGAGAACTTGCCTGAGAATAATCTTGTTTTTAAGCTTTCTTCTCAATCAATTACATTTTGTAAAGTAGCTATCTACAACAAACATTCATTCTACAACGTTGTGTTGTAAATGACAATACAATAACCTTGAATCCTTAAATTGTACCTGTATCTGACGTTACAACAGCAATTTGATGAGCTTCTATATGGTCCTGTTGTAATGGCTTTTTTTTTTTTCATGTTTGTTCCCAAAAGGCCTGTATGTTGGTGCTGCATCTGTCATATGAGCAAAAGCTTCATTATAGTGATAATAAAAAGCATGAGGACAGCCAGCTCTTTTTGTAGAGATCCACTTACATTAGCATTTGTTGCTCCTGATTGGATTTAAATTATAGGAGAACCATTGAATTGGCTGAAATACAGTAGTAAATTGTGGCTGTAATTATTATTGGGGTGACGGTTAAGAATCACAGCATCTCAGCTCTGGGTCTGAATTTAGAACACTTTTTGTTCATCATTCCACAATGACTGTAACTGTCGAATTCTTCCAGAAGGCAAACATCTGCCGGAGTAATGTTAAATTATCAGGAATTCATAGCAAATTATCTCTCCTTAAGATATTCAAGAAGTAGTCAACTAGATAGCTTTATGAAACAGATGACATCAGGCGTATAGCTCAAGTCTATTAGTTAGATCTAAGTCATGGTCTAAGTCTCTCTGTGAAACTAGCCATTCGATGGTTCACATCAGCTAGCTGTCTTCTTCCTTGCACTTTGCTGGTGCATTGCTATAGTTCTTGTTGCATTACCACGACCAACTGTTGATCAGTGGAATACACAATTACACACAATGTCAAGGTTTTTTTTAAATTCTTCCGTTATAGAATACCTGTTTAAAAATATTTTCGGTTCATTATGAGACAGTGGTGGGAGAAATTATGGCGGGCGGCCATAGTCTAGGTACTAATGGAAACACTGAATATTGAAGGCAATGATGGTATGTTTAAGGTTTGAGAAAGACCCTGGTTATGGAAAGTAAACTACTGTTGAAGTATAATTAGACTTAGAGGACTGAAATACTTGGTTAAGGTTTGGCAACTCCTAATCTTCGGCTAATCTATGGTTAAAAAAGGTGAACATTGCTTGCAAGTTGTAATCTACACCAACAAGTCAACAACTCAGGTTCAACAGCTGTCTGTATTCCTCAGTAAGGGTTTCTCTCTGCAGGAAGAAGAGGAGTTACTTTTAGTAAGACCATTTATGGAGCCTTTTAAGAGGAAAATATATTATTATTGAATATTTGCCTTGAGGGAGAGCCAAAACAAGACCCTGGAGGACTTAGACAGCAGCTTTTAGTTTGGGGAATGAACAAATTGTACCGATGACCATACCACACAATAACTCTATCAACTGCAAAATATATGTATATATAAAATGTCTTGTTATCAAAATAGCTGCTGATTAATTTTCTATCAATCAACTAATCTTTTCAGCTCTACTGTAGTGTACATAAATGTGTTTGAATTATAGTAATTATTGCCAATGAAGGATTAAGGGTGTGTAACATTTAGGAGGATCTATTGGCAGAAATGGAATATAATATTCATCAGTATGTATTCATTAGGGTATAATCACCTAAAAACATAGGAAAATATAAGAGTTTTTGTTACCTTAGAATAAGCTGTTTTTAATCTACAGATGCTGCAGGTTGCCTTCCAGGGAGTCCTACAGTAGACCAGAACGGACAAAACAAACACTGGCTCTAGATACAACTGTGCATTTCGCGGCCACCATAGTTTCTCCCTTGCGCTTGGAAAGGGAGTGTAAAGTGAGTGAGTTCCAATCTGCAACTACACTGCTAGATACCACTTACTTCACTTATTCAATGTTATATGCAGGATATTGTAACTTTTTATAAGCTCCAAAGAAACTCTGGATAGCCTGACAAAAACACAAATACACACACGAACAGATGTTATGCTGGCAATGTTTTAATTAGCCAACTTGCTCCTCCAGAGAGACAGAGACGGAGAGCAGACCAAATCTGCACTTGTGTTTGTTTATTCCACTAAGACAGAGATAACATTATTATGAGCAGTCAAGTAGGACCTCGGCACTATGCTTGTCTGCATGCATGTGTCAGGAACGTCTTATTTTGTAGGGATTTCTTTACAGCAACCTTGGTTATTATGTTGCTTTTGAACAACTAGACCTGGATATTAATAATATAGAATGGTAAAGCCATTTGTTTGGTAAATAAAGAAAACTGTTCCTATTTACTGTGACTGTCTCCTTGACTTTTTGTGTACTGGATTGCACCCATTTTTGCCATGACCTTCAAGTTTCATATATTTTTTAATCCTGGGATACATAAAAGTAGGATGTTCAATATAAAAGGAGCAACTAAATGTGACGTCTTTTGATGTTGATTTGATAAAAATCCTTGTGTTGAAACTAAGCTGCACAGTATGTGGTAGGGTGGCCTCACTGAGTCCAGCAAGTGAACCGAATCTGCCCCTGACAGGAGAATCAGAGTGTTTCTGGTTGGACCAGTGGGCTGGCAGCTCCTGTGGCTGGCTCAGCCCACAGTCCTTGGCACGCCGTTCCACTCCTGCTACCCTGTGAGCAGCCAACTCTTGTCTTTGACAGTTTTAGAGTTCAGTTTTTCATTGTAGTGATGACTGTCCTCGCAACATGGCAGTAAAAATGACAGGTAAAAATAGACTACAGGTTAGTTCTATCTGATCTCACTGGCAGGTCTCCGCCTCCCCTCCCCCACTCATCAGCAAAACCAACACCGCCTCTATGTAAGAAGAGAAAAGTCCTAAACCTCCTATCATAACACCTGACAGCATGAAGTAATACTCCAAAATAGTGGTGGGAGGATGTTGGTGCTGGAAAGGACAGAGCTGAATACAAATGAGTCAATATCGATGAAAACAGTTGGGTGTCAAGTCAGGTTCATGTTAAGTTCATAAATGGGTAGTGTTTAACAAAGAGGACTACATGAAAGTCCACTACAAACGGCCGGCCACATGAAGGGGAAACAGTACACATTTGGTTGAGGAGGTTTTTATATCGTTGCACTGATACTTTTACTAAAAGCCCCCTACACTGAACTTCCATTTTGTGTTGATCCTGGTAGCCCATGTGGACAAAAGCGGTTCCACAGCCTTGTTTCATTGATTTCAAGTGAAATCTGATCCGGTAGCAGGCATTCAGAATATAGAAACAGCCAATCTCCTCTCTGATGGTTGTTTGTTTAAGTAGGTCAAACAGGGGCATCAGTATTAAATTGAGACTGTTTCATAACCAGTTAAAAACTCCTTGTAGTGCGTTTAAACCTGATAAGTGATTTTGTGGCTCCTGTGGAGTGTTTAGTCTTTCTAGGTTTCAGCTGGTCTCCAGGTCTGTGCCCAGCTTTAAGTGTTAGGCCAACACAGATGCTACACTCATGAAAGCAGTGACTGTTCTGTCATCCATTGCTATTCCTCTCTAACAAAACCAACCTGGTCTCACTCCCAACTTGTCAGCTTGGTCAGTGGTCCCCCTCCACTATAAAATGTGATGCTGTAGGAATCCCTCTAGTGTCATTTCTGGACACACAGGGCTCCACGGTCAGGTTAGCAGCAAAACATATGCCAGTTAGACTTTCCACACAAAGCTTGTGTGGTTAATGTTAATGTTAACACAATCGCAGTTTGGTTAGGTTTAGCCACAAAAACTATTTGGTTTGTTACACAACCATCTGGGAAGTCGTTTGAAGAAGGGCAGGCACTTTAAAAAAAATACTCTGTAATTGGATGGACCATCTGTTTATCAAAGGCAAACTGCAACCAATGGAATCAACAAACCATATAACGTAGTAAAACTCTTACTGAAATGGGGAGAAGAGGGAAAACATCTTTTCCTTTGAGAAAAGCCTTCAGTGCCATTCTTTGCTCTTCTTTCAATGAAGAAATACGTCACAATACACAATATTACTGCGCAACATGATTAAAAAATGTATCGTGGGGAATTTCCAATATCGTGATAACCGTGAATCGGGATAATAATGAATATCCTCACATGGCTTGACTTGAAAAAGCTGTCTAGCTCACCAGCATATAGTCCTACATTGTTTTACTGATTTATTGTGAACAAGGGGACAAGGGGGAGCCCACATGTTTCCAGTGATTCCAAAATCCTAAACCTGTCACCACGGCTGAAGGCTCGGCTTGCCCGCTGTGTCCCCCACAAAAAATGTTAAACAGGATGTCTGGAAATATGGGAAATTCTAAAATACAGAACAAGGAGATGAGATGTTATGTACCAAGTATGAAGGATATTTTCATGATTATCATGTTAGTATCACAGCTATTTTGGCCAAGATAATAGTGACATGAAATTTTAATATATATCACATATAGACACATATATCCACTGGTTTTTGACACAAGCATATAGCTTGAAGCCCAACAAGATTGATTCTCGCGTGAACTCACGATTTCATTATCTCCAGCTGGCTAGTAAGGTTATACTTGGTTAGTTTCAGCCACAAAAACAACTTAGTAAGGTTTAGGAAAGTATGTTACGTTACTTGCCTGACGTAACTCAAGTACTTTACTAGTAACTTTAAGTTGGTTAGAGTGCTAAGCCAACCATCCATTCACCCCACTACCTCCAAATGCAGACTTTTTAGCTCTTTATACTTTGTCACCACATTGACAGCGGGCTCTTTAGCCATTCACTTCACATTGTCTTTATTTTAGGTCACAGAATTCTCTCTTTCCTTACTACTTGACTGTGTTGAGGCAGTATGTTATGAATACGGAAAGGTGCAGTAGTGACCTGAGGAACAGATTTGTGTCTGGGATGAAGCTGGGGTGAAAAAATAAAACTCTGCTGATCGTTCCTTCATCTCAGTGCTGAAGTGCCCTTGAGCAAGGCACTTAGCCACTGAGCAGCTTCACTACAACAGCTGGGGATTGACAGATTGGACTGGTTTTACTTGGCAGCAAGTGTGAATATGTGTAACTGTTTGAGTAAGGAGCAGGGAGCTCTTTAAAGCATTATTCATGGCAAAATTAATCTTTCATTAGGTAAATTTTAACCTCTAGTTAGCTAGTCATAAAAGATAATTTAATGATTTCATTGTTATCATTTCAGCAGCATTCACTTTGTGCATTAAACCGTATTTACTGGACACTGCACGGTGTAAACAATTATGGGGTAGTCGCCACTCTGAAATGTGTGAATTGAAAAACTGGGTGAATCTCCTTGTGAGATAAAAGTAACCATTTATCTGAAGCTTACCTATTCACTGACCTGTAATAGTCACATGGGCTTTAATGACAACATCTGCTCCATGTGAATTAGTATGAATTAGACCTTTTGAGAAAAAAGTTAAATTTTCCCAGAGGGTACCATGAGTACAAAAGGCATAATTATAGGACTGTAGATGTTGTCAAAACTCTGTGCTGACTCACCTGGATGGAGACGATCGGCCATCTGGCGGCTCTGGCAAATGAAAGGCTGACCTACTTATGTTGTTGCAAAGGTAACACTTTCGAGAAAGGTACACAAACTCCTGAGTGTCCAAAGTAGCTGCTGAGGAATGGATGAGGGCCAAATCTGGAACTGACTGCTGATTAATGGGTCGATAACAAGTATTTCCAGTATAACTCTGAATAAAGGACTGCCAGATATTATGATAATGAACCAGTGTCTAAACTGTATGTCAGTATGCACACTGGTTACACTGACGCTTCACTTATCAATATTTTTTAAATTAACAATAAATCAAAAGACTGTGGGTTTGTGTTTGTCACAACCAAAGACCCCTTTCACATTACACAGAGAATGACCAGCCAACTCTGCACCCCCTTTGCCTTGGCTCTACAGAGTTTCAGCCTCTTTAGCTTGGGGCAGATCTTTAGGGAGCATGCAATTGTGGTGTATAGACAAAGAAGGGTTATATATTTGATTATTCAGCATGTTGACCTTGATGACACATTCAAAGCACAATTACATATACGTGTTTCAAGGACTTGATTCTGAGCACCCTTCATCGGCATGGCTTACTGAAATATGATGGAATCATTGAATTATTTTGAACTACCTGCACTGAAAAGGGTGTCAAAAGTAATGTTTTCTGTTCAGATTGACACTTTGTAGGGGTATATATGATAATATAAGCCCACTGCATTGATGAAATGCATTTTTTTTTTAATTGTTAGTATTTAATAGATATGATGAAGCTGGTGCTCAGCAGCCTGTAGTCAGTAAGCGTGCCTGTAATTCCACCACAGTATGCAGTGGAACAGACAGTATGCTGGAAGTGAACACACTTGACCTTTCTGTCCAAGTATCACTTGTTTCAAGAGGTGAATATCTTTAGGCAATGAAAATGTATTTCTCATGGCTTATGCAAGAATAATACAAATCTTGACATAGTGACAATTTGAAAATATTAGTGGTGGGAGTATGGATGTAATAATGGAAACAAAAAAGGAGGTGGGATGTTTTCTGAGGCTGTTGGCATTATATTGCTTGATCCTGGCCAGCTACAAAACTCTCATTGAAGTTTTGCCATATTGGGTTTTACTTAGCTGATTTCCCTACAGGGGTCATTAACTTTGCATCTAAATTGTTCATCTTGACTTAAAAATCTCATATATAAAATGCTATTGTATTTGCTAACAATATATACTTTGATCTCCTTTTGATCCGGCCTCTTCAGAGGATTCCTGAGCTTAACCACTTAGTTATCAAGGAGAGTAGTATGTCCAAGTTGGTATTTTCCATTGAGTTGTAAATGAGAGTCACATGTGGCATGGTAGGTGGCCATGATTCAAGCTTGGTTAAGGTTGGATTCTGTCTGACTTCCCTCAGATTGGCATCACATTAGATCGACCATATTTCCAATAAATCTCTGTCTAATTTTATGAAAAGGCCATTTCTAGGTTCTGATCCTTTAAACAGTGTGGGAGAAAAACAATCCCTTCATTCTTTGATATGTTAAAGTGCCCTGAACAAGGACGTTAATTCAAAAGATCAATTCTCTGCTACAACTCAAATAAGTCAAAGCTAACCCTAGCTGACGCCACAGCCATCGCAATGTGGAGCTCTGACAGACTTAACCCTGTCTCAAGTTTGTCCCTCTGGCACCTGGGCGAGCCTTCCAATCCAAACAAGAGATATGACTCAGTGGATTTGGAGCCCCTTGAGGAAAGGACTTATCCAACCTAAAACTGATTTGGCGCTGGTGTGTCCAGCAGTCCTGATGAGGTGCCAGCCCTCACTGGAACTAATACAAGAGGATTCCACCATGAGCCGACGGGAGGGAAGACGGGAAAAGTTGCTGTTGGTTAGATGTGTTGAATGTGTAGGGACTATTGGAGTCTCAAGACACTGCAAGCTAAATGGTAAGGTAAATACATAACTACTCAATCCTTAAGCATCTTATGGAATTTTTTTTAATGATTATTGCAGCCTAAAATGTCTTTCCCAAAACAAAACAAAAAGTCTATAGCCTATTCTATAGTGCTATTTGAATAAATTGCTGTAATTATATATTGTAAATGTTTAAATATCTTAGTAATACCCTACATATGGGGTTTATTACTATCCTGTGCAGCTAACTAGCTTTGAAGTTGAAACGTTTTGCCATAAATCAGTCTGTAGGTCACCATAGTGCTTTGCATTGTGCTCACACTGCCAGCAAGTTCCATAAATCAAATTATTTGTTGCCAGAATAAAAAAATTTTGTTTAGGTCATTTTAACAAGACTGACGGTCTACAGCTACACTAGCAGCTCTGTGAGGCTATACTTAGACGTAGCAGTGCTTTGAGTTGCAAAAATGTTAGCATGCTAACATGCTCACAGTGACAATGCTAACAAACAGATAGTTAGCAGGCATAATGTTTCCTCTTGATATCTTATGCTTATGCTTAGCGTGTTAGCATGGAAAAATGTGGTCAGTACAGTTGAGGCTGATGGAAATGTTTTTAGGTATTTAATCCAACGTGTTGGACAAATAAAAAAATTGACCTGACGATATTACTATTGCTACATTTCTTTGAACTTCACAATACTGAGAGGAACATAACGTGTTTATCAGTGACTATCCATTCAAGAGCTGTTGAGAAATTTCCCTCAAAACCACAAATTGACTAGAGGAAAAGCCGGGGGATCACCAGAGTAAGTGGGATTCAACCTCTGGGGACCATAAATGTGTGTACCAAATTTCATAGCAATTCTTCTAATAGTTGTTGTATTGTGATATTTTAGTCTGGACCAAAGTGGCGGATTGACTGACCGACTAACCGTCATTGGGATGTGTTACATAGCCTTGAGTAAGCACTGCCTGAGAAAGTTCTACAGAAACAAAGTCTTATAGTCCTTCTTATTGTAACTGTAAAAGAGTTTGTTAGTTCTAAAAGCGGTTTTATTTTTATTTGGCTTTGGCTCGTAAAAGTGGTTCTGAATTGGACTGTCTGTATGCACTGGTTACATTTCCAAGCACTCTTCGACTTTTGCAGCAACCAATATTGGTTCAACTTGTCTTTTTCCAAATTCCTTGAGTAACTGACTCTTACCATTCCCTTATGTAGTTTTCATTAAAGCTTGCAACGCGAGTCCCTTAAGAACCATTTGTAGCTCCCCACCTTTGACATGGACTTCAGTGACCTCTCTGTGGTGTTAGGGAATGACTCGATAAAAGAAGACGCCAGTGGGCAATGTCCACTGGGCCCCAGACAATGCCTGATCTTCAAAAAATCTTCAAGATCAAAAATCTCTTTGACTTATATAAACCTTTCCACATTGACTCGCAACAGGTGATATTATCTACATCTCCCTGTAACTCCTCAGGTCATTAAGGAGTCACACAGAAGCTCCTGGGTCACCTATTAGGAGGACAAATGTAAAGACTTGCTGTGAGCATTTATCACTTCCACAATTTCCAAGCAGTGTGGTCTCTCCGTAATGGCCAAGTGGAGGATGCCTAAATCTGCCTGAGTGGAAGCAGATGGTTCCCAGTGTTGTAAGAAATACAACTAAATCATGTAGGAGAAGGGCAAAGAGATAACAGCTGTCATCTATCTAGTGGATTTTGCATCAAAGTTCAGCCAACTGAAACTAGTTTGTTAGGGAAGGAGTGTCCTCATGGCTGAAAGAAACAAACATGGGCATGCACTTTTTAATGGTTTAAAACTTTGTTTTAATAAACTTTCACTATATCCTGACAGTAGTACATGAGACAGATAATCTGTGAAAAAATCAGGTTCCTCCTGCTGGCATTTGCAAAATCCACCAGCTCTGAACTATAACCAATCAGAGCTCAGAAAGCTATAAAGACGCTTTGGGCTGGTGGCTTGAAGATAGCTGATTCTTGAGTCTCATTCCCAGCATCGATATTTTACAACTTGGGAATTAGACTCTTTCTTGTCTCTGATTGGTTGTTTTTGTTTTGTGTGGGTTATTGCAGCTACGGGCACTGGGCCGTGTTTCTGTCTCATGTACTACTGTACATGTAAACAGATATTTTGGTTAAAAATAGAAATGTAGAGAAGCAGGTGTTTATAACATAACTCTTTTGTTGTATTTATGGAACAAATGCTATGGAAATAGATATTACACTAAATTTACCATGTGAGCTGTTGTAGCAGGCTACAGGTAATTCTACTCCTATCAATGCTTTTTAACCAGCTTTTAATAGTGACCAGCTAGTTTGTGGCTGCCACAGCCCAGCTAATAATTGAGACCCATTATTTGAAAGTTTAACAAGTGTATCCACATCCCTTGTGCTCTCACTACTGTAGTTCCAAGGTGATGTGTTGGGGGAGGAAAGTAGAGCAAAACACACATCTATTGACAGTTTTCTGAGCTCTCTTATTTAATTCCTCATGTTGTTGTTGAACATGAGTTACTGTGTGTGGTGAATTTTTAATATTCATATTAACAACTCTTTAAACAGCGCTGCCTTTGAATATTGCCTTGATCTTGTGTTTACCCTCAGCTTGTCACTCAGCTGTTAATATGGAGGATTTTTTATCTGTGATCACAAATTCATTCTCTTTGATTCCGTTCTTCTATCGGCAGCCTCCTCTCAGAAGCTGTCCATACGCTTTGGCTGATTTAATGAACAATCTGCTTCTGAATTCTCATGTATTTTCATGCAGTATTCAAGGGTTTCAATGAAGTGTGCCTGTCCGGCTTCAATGTTAATGCACCTTTAAAGCCCACTCGTGATGTAACCCGTGCCCTCAGTGAAATGACTACGTGTGTTAGATGAGAGTGAAGAAGGGCAGACTGGAAACTAAATGGTGACTCAATTAAAACATTAAATGCCATTACAGTCAACATCACAACCATTTACCCTTTTTAACCTGCCTCAGTGACAGACACTAAAAAGCAATCCACTGGACTTTTATTGTGAAGGTGAATACACTTGTCTCCTTTAAAGCTTCAGTTGGTAACTTTTAGAAAAACTTTTTCATATTTGCTGAAACTTTTCTATATCCTGACAGTAGTAAATGAGACCGATAATCCGTGAAAAAATCTGGTTCCTCTGGCTCCTTCGGGTTTCCTTCCCAGGTTATCAAATACTTAGGTTGGTGGCTTGAAAATAGGTGATTGGTGAGTCTTATTTCCAGCGTCTGTATTTGACTACTGGGAATCAATTCAAGTCAATTCAATTTTATTTGTATAGCGCCAATTCATAACAGAAGTTATCTCAGGACACTTTTCAAATAGAGTAGGTCTAGACCAAACTTTTTATAACATTATTAACAGAGACCCAACAGTACCACCATGAGCAAGCACTTGGGGACAAGGGCAAGGAAAAACTGCCTGTTAAAAGGCAGAAACCTAGGACAGATCCTTCGGCTCTAGGTGGGTGGTCGTCTGCCTCAACCAGTTGGGGTGAGAGAGAGCGAGAGACAGAGAGAGAGAGAGAGAGAGATAGGTGCACAGCAACAACAATATTGGCAATGGCAATCTAGCAGGACCATGGCAGGAGGCTCCACCAGGATCGATAAGAACCTGCGAGACGAGAAAGCACAAGAACTCCGGGGAAGAAGTAAAGTTAGTAACATGCATTAATGGGACATGAATGAGTGCAGAAAGAGAGAGGAAGGGAGGAGCTCAGTGCACCATGGGAAATCCCCCGATAGTCTAGGCCTATAGCAGCATAACTAAGGGATGGTTCAGGACTCACCTGATCCAGCCCTAACTATAAGCTTTATCAAAGAGGAATGTCTTAAGCCTACTCTTGAATGTGGTGAGGGTGTCTGCCTCCAGAACCACAACTGGAAGCTGGTTCCACAGGAGAGGAGCTTGGTAACTGAAGGCTCTGGCTCCTGTTCTACTTTTAGAGACTATAGGAACCACAAGTAGCCCAGCATTCAGAGAACGTAGTGTTCTAGAGGGGTAACAGGGTACTATGAGCTCTTTAAGATATGAAGAGGCCTGACCATGAAGAGCTTTATAGGTGAGGAGGAGGATTTTAAATTCTATTCTATATTTTACAGGGAGCCAGTGCAGAGAAGCTAGTACAGGAGAGATGTGATCTCTTTTTCTAGTTCCTGTCAGTACTCGTGCTGCAGCGTTCTGAATTAATTGGAGCATTTTAATGGACTTATTGGGGCAACCTGATAATAAAGAGTTGTAGTAATCCAGCCTTGAAGTAACAAATGCATGAAATAGTTTTTCTGCATCTGTCTGTGATAGTATGTGTCTAATTTTTGTAATATTACGTAAATGAAAGAAGGCAGTCCTGGAGGTTTGCTTTATGTGGGAGTTAAAAGACAAATCCTGATCAAAGATAACTCCGAGATTCCTGACAGTGGTGCTAGAGGCCAAGGTAATGCCATATAGAGTAACTATATCTTTAGACAGTGAGTCTCTAAGATTTTGGGGCCAAGAACAAGAATTTCGTTTTTTTCTGAGTTTAACATCAGAAAATTGCAGCTCATCCAGGATTTTATGTCCTTAAGACATGTTTGTAATTTAGATAATTGATTAATTTCATCGGGCTTGATCAATAGATATAACTGCGTATCATCTGCATAACAGTGAAGTAACCACTAAGTAACCATTAACATTCAAAATATATCATATCCATATCAAAACCAGGATAACATAACATGCAAATAAAATAACAGTAAATACACATACTGAGTTGCTTTCAAAGGTATCAAAGAAGTGTGCTTAATTACCCCTCATACATTATTGGCCTACGAGTGCGAGAGAAACTGAACCAAAAATTACCCTCCTAGTTACTTTAAACTCACAATTGAAATTAAATAAATTCCTTCAATAGCTTGCATTTACAAAATAAAATGTAACTTCACTCTCATCATATGAATTATCAAATTACTTCTTATTTTAAATTGGCAATAGCAAAATAAAACAACTTCCCTTTTATACACATCGGCATAAAATAATAGACACAATATACATGTTCAAAATATTGCATCATTATTCACCTTTATTTAGTACTGCCACCACTTTTGTAAGCACACTGAGAAACAACAGAAAAATAACCCCAGAGCACCTAGGAGGGACACGTTTCTCACCGTTGCTCTGTGTTTCAAAGCCGAGCCCGTCGATGTCGGCGCTTGCAGCGGCTCACAAGATGGAAGCTAAGTGGTTAGACGACGTAAGTCGTCTCCTTCGCTCAGTCACTCAGCACCGGACTCCCAGTAGGTAAGTGCACTGGTCTTATCTTTCTCCTATCACAGTTTAACTCCGGGTTTTTTTCTCCTTTTTCCGTCCTTTTAGCAGGTAGCTGACCTCGTTCTTGCGGCTGAGATCCGAGAGAGCCGGAAAAACAACGCGCCTGCACTTCACCTCCGAGCTGACGTGGCCTGCGTAGCCCCTGTTGGCTGTTGAGGGCTAGGTACCCCCCACGTGGGGTTATGTGAACTGAGTGATGCATTCAAATAGAATAGGACGTTTAATACTTTGCCAATGTAAACAAACAAAAAATACTCTCTTCTAATTGTGTGTTTTTCCACCTGGGCTACAGACCACGTATGGTAATCCATTAAATCATGCAGCACAGTCATTCTTCCTGCTGGTTCCTTGTAGTGCGTGCTCTTTACTTCCAATGATACCTCCCTCATTTCCCATTTTCTACGAATAAAGAGTGTATTATTGGAAGTAGAAATTAATATAGAAGTCCAAGCTTCACGCAGTCAACGAAATCACTCATTTCCTGACAACGGGCCAGAATGAACCAGATGAGTTGTCCCTGTGAGGTGACATTATAGGCTATGACTGACATAAGATATAATTGAGTGGAAGTGAGAAAGGACGAGGAATAAAAGGGAACAATAAAGACCTCCTTCTGCCACCACAGTGACCCTTATTACAAACACATAATTAGCTGGACAGCTGAGAAATAACTCTAACTTTGACTCTGCAAGCTCACAGAAGGTGATCCAATAACAGGCAATTAATGACTTTTTGTACCGTAGCATAAACGCTATTTAGCAAGAAAATGAAAACGAGCATCAGGATTTCTTTGCTAAATATGCTTTATGCTCTGTATCCACTGTATGTGTGCAGCTTTAATAAGGGCAGAGCATTAAACAGTGTTTTTTTATAGTTCCACCCACACACAGGGGCTTATAAGCAGCAATAATTGATATTTTCATAATAACAATGTATCAAATGAGAATGTGAAAACAATGTGACAATGTGAAATGGGTAGGACTGTTGTTGATGAACCTAGAGAAAATTACCAGCTGAATCTACAGCTCCGCTCGGCTTTAGAGACCAGAAACTGAGCTAAAAGAGAATGAATGTTGGACTTTTATTTGCCAGGGGTCACAAACATGACTCCAAATGAATGATAATGTTGCTCTATAATTGGCGGATGTGTAACTGCTTACGAAGAAATTCATCTTAAAACAAAATAAAAACCTTGTTTTCTGATTGTTTCACAGGCGCAATGACTGAATACAGTATTAACTGCAAGTTCAGTCAGCCAACTCACGTTTGACATGTTTATTGCAACAGTTTAGCATATTTAGATTTTGGCCTCTAGGCTCCGACCTCATGAACAAATACCTTAAACCCTAGTCGGAGCCTACAGGTGGATGCTGGGGTGGTGGTGGGGCTTACAGCACAGCAGGCGGCAATAGTTTACAGAGCAGCAGCAGCAATACGGATTAAGGGCAACAGTGGCATTGACAGAGCAGAGGGAGAGCTGGGAAATTGTGCAGTTTAAATAGACCGCCAGATTGGAAGGGTACGCTTGGTTAGTGATTTATGGAGTGAGGCATGTCATGTGTGTATATCAGCGCAGCTTGAGCTGACTGCCTGAAGTAGCTCGCAGGCTTCGCTCCATTTGCGGGTGAACTCAAGCTGTCATTTTCTTTAGTCTGTCCCAACTCCAGCCTACAGGAAGTTAGTAGTCTTGTTATCAATACCACATTAAAGTTTGTCGAGTGAGCATAGAAATGTCTAATTGTAATGGACTTCCGGTGCACCTTTACTATGGCGGCAGCATAAAAAGTGAGCTCCCCGACTTAAACTTTTGAACGCCCTGTTCACTTGTCAAAAAGCAACTGGCATACAGGTTAACTACAAATCAGAAAGGGCGAAGAGTATCCCGAGAGGAAAATTAGGAAGAAAGTCTAAAAAAACCTGAGGTAACGCCAGTGGAAGTGACGACGAAGATACGCTAGCATCAGAGCTAACAGATCAGGGCAAAGAGGCCACTCAAAGCATGACAAGCCTGGAGAAGATACTTCGTTAACTGCAAGATTTCCGTTGTGAAAATTCAGACACTCTAAAAGAAATTAAGGAAGACATTAGAGTGGCACATAACAACTTGATAATGCCGAGGAAGCGGAAGCAGAGGAGCGTTTGCATTGTGTTGAGGATGCTACACTGGAACTCCTGGAGCTACAGAAACTGTTTGAGAACAGACTGGTGGATCAGGAGGGACGCTTGCGGAGGGAAAACGTCAGGATTCACGGGGTGAAGGAGGGAGCAGAGGACAACGCCACGTCGATGATGAGGATTTTATTGAGAATCTCCTGAGAGAAAAGTTGGAGTTGCCTCCATCACTTCACCTCCAGATCGAGAGAGCCCACCTGGTGCTAGTGTCACGGCCCCCTCCAGATTCCCCATCGAGATCCATTGTGGTAAGATTCATGAGTTTTAGAAGCAAAGAAGAGATAATAAAGATAGCATGGCAGAAAAGAGGCTTCGTGTACAAGGAGGAGAAGGTGTTTCTGGACCATGACTACGCTCCGGAGGTATTGAGAAAGCGGCAGGAGTATGCAGAGAGGCAAAGAAAGTTTTGAAAGCTTCCAAACACCGTTCCCGGCGAAAATACGGGTGTTTTACGAGGGAGAAATTTGCATTTACAACACGGCTGAAGAGGCGAGTAAGGACATGTTGAGGAGAGGGTTTCAGGTGGAGGTGGTGAAACCCATGGAGAGTGGACTAGAGAGGATCAGGCGCCTAACCTGGCAGGCCAGCCGAGCTAAAAAGGATTAATCATCCAAAGAGATAGAACCAGGATTTAAACAAAAACTGCAAACCTTTAGGAGGAACTAGGACAAAGTCAGATGGACTTCAGATTTAAGGACAAGGTTTGAATAGTTTCCGTGTACTTGGGTTATGTTCTGCACATGATTAAGGTGAGAAATGGACATCTATTCATTTAAGTTGTGTTGGGTTACTTAACTATGCTCATTTTAAAACGGCGATTTCCTCTACATATTTTATCAAAAGTCGGGGAGGCTTTGTTTTGCTGTAGCTCTTTAGTTTATTTCCTTTTGTTTTTTCTTGGAGCTGTTGGTCACATGGACAAAGCTGACCTCAGCACAGAGGGCCCACTTCCCCTAGTAGGAAGGGGACATCCCTCAGAGCGCACTTGTCATCAGGACTCAGATAGGGTCGGAACGCAGACCCCATGCAAGGAAGTTTTCTGGTTAATCACTAATTCGTCGGTGATTAGTTTTGTTTTTGTATCTTTAATGTTTAGGGCAGTTTGTTAATTTTGTAGCATAAGGGGTAAACATAGGACGGAGGTAAAATGAAGAAGGAGGGGGTGGGAGTGGCTCTGTCAGAGAGGGAGCATGAAAAGCTTAAAAGAAATGGATTTAATCAAGTATGTTCTTCATCCTATAGAACAGGTCATAGGAGGGGAGTGGCCATAGTAATATCAGGGAAAACTATTTTTGAAAACTTTCAGAAAAATCAGACAAACAGGGAAGGTTTATATTAATTAAGGGGAGGTTAGAGGGAGAATTGGTCACTATTTTCAATGTATATGCACCCCCAGGGTCAGACTGGATATTTTACAGGCAAATGTTTGATTTGATGACATCAGAGGGGGAAGGCATTTTGATTTGGGGAGGAGACCTAAATCTCAGAATAAACCCACAACTCAACTGTTCGGCCAGTGGGATACAGAAGTCCACAATTAGCAGAAAATTCAGAAAATTATGAGTAATCGATGTATGGAGAGTACTAAATCCTAAAGACTACACTTTTTTCTCATCACCTCATTCAGTATATTCAAGAATAGATTATTTCTTAATGTACAATAAGGACAGTTATAGGATTGAAAAATGTGAAATTGGGATAAGAAACCTATCAGACTATAGTCCAGTATATTTGACTTTAGCTATGTCAACTGAAACCAAAGCAACACTTTGGAGGCTGAACATAAATGTTCTAAAAGGACAAGTGAAAGAGGAATTGGTTAAGGAAATTCAGACGTATGTAAGGGAGAATGATAATGCTGAGGTGTCTCCATCTGTGCTGTGGGATGTGGGTAAAGCTGTAATTAGAGGGAAACTAATGGCTAAATCAGCGTATTTGAAAAGGCAAAAACAGGAAAAACTCAATAAACTAGAATCAGATCTTAAGAAACTAGAAAAACAACACAAAAATAAAGTGGATGAGAAATTAAACCAAGAAATCAGATGGGTTAAAACAGAAATAAATTACATCCTAGCACAGGAGATTCAAAAAAAGCTGATGTACTTGAAACAGAGGTATTACGAAACAGGAAGTAAGTCGACAATGCTGCTGGCCTATAGGTTAAAAAAGCAAATGGCAATTAATAATATTTATAAAATCAGGGATTCATTTACTAATTCGACAAAATATATGACAGAAGACATACATACTGTTTTGAAATGTACCACAAAAATCTTTATTCTCAACCAGACATAAATAATAAGAATCAAATACTCTTATTGTTAGAATCTTTAAATTTGCCAAGAGTAACTGAGGAACAGAACTCAGCTCTGACCAAGGAAATCTCGACTGAAGAAGTCAACTCAGCAAGTTTCCATGAAACTTTTGTTAAAACTATTCAATCTCTCTATAATAAACCCACGGCTTAGGATCAAGATCAATGGAAATCTCTCAAACTCCTTCATACTCGAACGTGGATGTCGTCAAGGCTTCTCAATTAGCCCTCTCCTCTTTGCTATCTATTTGGAACCCCTGAGCCAATGGATAAAACAAAACGAAGATATTAAAGGTGTAGACATAGAGGGGGATGAACAGAAAATAGCATTATTCACGGATGACGTATTAATATATCTGACGCAACCCACTGAGACTCTTCCAGCACTCATGTCAACACTTGAGGACTTTGGTTTATTATCAGGCTATAAACTGAATGTGAAAAAGACACAGGTTCTCACATTCAACTATGTTCCGGACCGAGCTGTAAGAGAAGGATTCAAATTTAATTGGGATTCAAAATCCATTAAATATTTGGGAGTAAATCTACCTCAAGACCTATCTCAACTGAAATCTATAAATTATGATTAATTAATTTCAAAAATAAAATCTGATATTGTAAGATGGGACCTAATCCCATTCACAAGCTTAGCTTCAAGGGTAGAAGCGATCAAAATGAATGTTCTTCCAACGTCACTGTATTTATTCCAAACTCTGCCAGTAGAAGTAAAAGACAAAGACTTTACAGAATGGGACATTCATTTCTTGATACATTTGGCAAGGAAAAAGACCACGGATAAGATATAGAACTCTACAGTTTCCCAGAGTTAAAGGGGGACTAGCCCTGCCCTGTCTTAAGAGCTATTATCAGGCGGCGCAACTAAAAACTATGTGGAAGCAGGCGCCCGGTTAGCTCAGTCGGTAGAGCTGGTTACCCATATACGGAGTTGCTGCAGCGACCTGGGTTCGAATCTGACCTGTGGCCCTTTGTGCGTGTCATCCCTTCTCTCTCTACCCACCTTTCCTGTCTATCTTCAGCTGTCCTATCTAATAAAGGCATGAAAAGGCAAAAAAAAAAGAACTTTAAAAAAACATTGTGGAACTTGTGTAATCCTGCCTACAGTGCGAGATGGAAAGACATTAAAGGCCACACATCAACCACCATTCTAATACAAGTTATAATAAGTGATAAAAAACTGAACTAAATCCATGGCTGGGTTTATCCCTTAACATTTGGTTTGAGATTATAGCAAAGAATAACCTTATACAGCAGAGTAGGTTACTGCAGTGGATTGCACGATTCAGATTTTACACCTAATACAATGGATGGGAGCTTCAGAAGATGGGGCGGGAGACCAACAATATTCTGGGCGCTCTTTAACAAGAAGAAAATTAAAAGTTTTTAAGATCTAAAGAATCAACTTGGTTTAAAAAATCTGGATTTCTACAGATATTTACAGAGGAGGCATTATATGGAGCAAACAATAAAAAAATCCAGTTTAGATGAGGTAGAGTCAGGAATTATTAAATTATTTATTTTAGGGCGCCCGGATAGCTCAGTGGGTAGAGCTGGTGACCCATGTACCGAGGCTGAGTCTTTGCTGCAGCGGCCCAGGGTTTGAATCTGACCTGCGGCCCTTTGCTGCGTGCCATCCCCTCTCTCTGCCCCCCTTTCCTGTCTATCTTCAGCTGTTACTATAATAAAGGCAATAAAAAAAAAAAATTATTTTAGTGTATGAATCAGATCTGGGCAAGAAATTAATTTTAAAATTATATAAAGAAGTGGAAAATTTAAAAGGAGCCGCTAAAGGGACATGGGGAAAAAAAAAAGATGAAACGTTTCTAGTGCGCACTAGATACTATTTTGTGAGCACTAGATAGTACTAGATACTATCTAGTGCGCACTAGAAACGTTTCATTATTTCTTTTCCCCCCATGTCCCTTTAGGGGCTCCGTAAAAAGGTCATAATACAGTATATATAAAAGAAAAATGGGAGAAGGAGGTGGGAAGGATGTTCAACATGCTCCCTCTCATGGAGAGAACATGGTTGGCAGAACATTGTGAGATATTTTATTACACCAGCACAACAGAAATCTCAGGATACGAGATGTTGGAGACTATGTGGAGAAAGTATAGCCAATCATTTCCATATCTTTTGGGAATGCCCCTTTATTATACCTTACTGGCTCGAATTAAAGAAATGCATGGAAAGAATTTTGAAAATGGAACTGCCATTTACATTTCTCGATTTGTACTTGGGAAAAGGGAACCAGAGAATAACAAATTCAGGGGACAAATATTTATTCAGAATAATGTTAGTGGCAGGTAAAAAAGCCATCACCAGGAAGTGGCTGAAAACGGAGGTACCTAAAATGGAGGACTGGGTCAAAGTAATGCATAACATTTACAGGATGGAAAAATTGACTTTCTTAGTTAGACTACAATCAGATAAATTTAAGAATTTCTGGAATAACTGGGTTGATTTTGTAACACCATTGAGAACAGACTTTATTTGCTAAAAAACAATGTATCTTATGGATCACCTTGGTTCTTGCTACAAATTTTGACTGTTCAATGTTCATAACATTTTTTAATTTTTTATTTTTTAACAAAAAAGCAAAACAAAAAACAACAACAAAAGAAATGTCTAATTGTGATATTCAGGATGGTTTTTTCTGCATTTTCTATCAACCTTTTCTAATGCAAAAAATGCACATCAAGACAGGTTGATGTTTGTGGCTGACGTCAACATTGCTAGCTAGCTCAAATGCTAGCTACAGCTCAAATCTGTGCTTGGTACGTTGGCTGCTTTCGGGAAAGTGTGAAGTTGATGTTGCCACCAGTAGCTCAGTAGGTTTTTGATAGTAAACAGTATTAGTAAGTAGGTCTGCATTTACTGTTTGATGCATGTTGTTCAGTGACTGTGGTTCAGCATTATTCACTGACTTTAGATGATTTTAGAGACATTTACATTTAACACTAGAACTACCAGAATTCCATAACTACTAGAGCGACCATAGCGGTCATTCTGACCGTTCATACTTTGACGCTCATATGGCCGTACTGAACGTCATTTTGTCATATCATATCTACATTTTAACCTTCTCTTTAAGTTTTCCAATGAAGTTTTAATTCCTGTTGTCAAGTTATGACGTCATCACCCTTAAAGAGCATAAAATAAAGATTGCCCCGACAGGGGCTGCCTCTCTGTGTGAGGAAGTTCTGCGTCAAAATATTTTTTACCGCACTCACCACGTGAATAGACATGCAAAAGTTAGGAAACGTCAAAGCTTCTTACCGTTTAGTACAGCCCTGTTTGTAATAAGTTCAATAATCAATACAAAATCTAAAAATAAATTGATCTACAATGTTACGATAGGTTATAATAAATATCAGGACACAAAATTTAAATTTAAATGAATGTGAAAATGTATTTTCCAGCCAAATTGATAAATATTTTCTTATTTTCTTTGTACAATAAAAACAAATCTTATGATACAATAACTTCTAACATATATACAATAACAAAAACATTTGAATACATTGTAAAAACTTTCAGGGACACGTATGCAACACAATCTAGTACACACAAAAACAGGCTCAGAAAACATGAACATTAGCTAAACAAGAAAACGAACTGCTTTAGAACGATTAGTAATAATGAACAAAATCAGATAAACACGTTTTCCTCCAAGTGGGCTCATTTGAACGGCGCAAACACCCAGCATCATTCACTGGCGCTTACGCACAGTCCCACAGGTAAACACCGCCTTTGTGTGGCTTCCACACTACTTTGTGAATTTGGCACTGTTCCTTGGTTTTATTTTTTGAGTTCCTCCTTACTTGGCACTGCCTTTTTCTCCATCTGCTGCTGCTTGCCCGGGTCCTGGCTCTCGCACCACCAGTTGTGTGGCTTTTGAGCTGATGTGGTCGGAGCGAGTTCACTCGCCAGTGCGTGATGAAGTCCCTGCGAAACTTTCTCATTTGTGCACTTCTTAAACAATATGTGCGCGTTGATTGCAGCCAGGTCGAGGATGTTATAAAACACGGCTACTGGCCATCTACGGGAGGGTGCTTTCACAGGTATTTTCTGGCATTTGATCCAGGACGTCTACTCCTACCTTGGTCTTGTTATAGTACGTGACCGTTTGGCTTGCTTTTGTGGCCACTTGTGTGCCACAGCTGTGTGGACAGTGCTGAGGATGCAGACATTTTTTTTTTTGCACTGATAACGGTCAGTGTTGCATCTCCACTTTCAGCACCTCCGTGCTGAACAGCGGCCTGCGCCTTGCGCACGGGGAGCTCTCGTCGGCTCTTGTTTACCGTGCCAACCAAGCTGGTTTTCTTGGCCTGAAGTGCCTTGGCCAGCTCAAATGAAGTAAAGAAATTGTCGGTGGTTACGTTTCTTCCTTCCCCAGGTATGGCTCGACCATTTTAGCCACACTGTCTCCAAGTCGTTGACCTGGCCTCCTCGTCTGTCTTTGCCCAGATAAGGCGCGCCGTTTACCATGTTTTGGTGTCACATCCGCGCAAGCCGAATTTTATTCGAATTTGTCGGTTTGTTTGCAATATACTGCATGAAGCTGCACCTTGACTTTGTCGGGAATAGCTGCTCATCCACAGTGATGTCTGCACCGGGCTTGTAGCAGACGATGCAGTTTTGGACAAATCTGTCCCAACATCACTCATCAAGCAAACTTGTTGTCTTGCAGGCGTGTGCGTCGGTTTCCCTTCTGTCGAACGCAGGAATCTCATTATTTCCTGAAACCTGTTTCGGGACATGGTCTCTTTGAAAAGCGCAGCCCCACTCGGCTGACCAAAAGCTCGCTAAGTCCATGCCTTTTCCACCTTGCGCACCCGATGTAAATTAGACCAATGAAGGCTTTTAGCTCTTCAACTGACATGTCCCATATTTTGTCCTCCTTTACTCGGTGGGCCTCAGCCACGGTGCAGTCCCTGATGTGTTTCGCATGCCCTCATCCACTAAACACAAAAGGCTGTAGAGCATCTTCATATTGGCTTGGCGTGCGCTGTGGGGCCTGCCGCTTCTGTTATTACGTTTTGACATTGTCGCCTTCCTCTGTCTTCACCCGACTCTATAGGCCCACACTGTGCCGTCTTTCGCCGTTCACGCCTCTCGGCTGAAGTGGGTTTATTGGGCCAGCTTCCTCATCTCGTGGCGGACTGGATTGTCTTGGCACAGCAGACACATCTGATGGATCAGGATTTTGTACTATTGCCAAAAAAAGAACAGACTAATTACTTTTTAGTTCATGAAATCACAATCTTGTTAGGACTAATATTAGCCCTATGATTTCTACTAGCGTGGCAATATAATATATTAGGCCTACTAATAATACCAATAGAATAATAATAATGAAAGGTGTGTGCCTGACGTAAAATGTGAATGATGGATGGTCGCCAGGAGGTTTTTTTAAAGGTCCTTGTGGCCTCCGAGCTGGCTAAGCCTCTGTGGCTGTCTTGTTCTTTTGATGATTTTGTTGCTCAATGTATAACTTTAGGGTTGGTGCATAAACAAGAAGGACAATCGTTGTTGCCGGGGCTCTTCCATGGCGGGAATGTGCGGACTTAAATATGTATCTATAATGCGTGCGGTCAAATGACCGCTGGTTTCTGGTGAATAGTGACTGTTTTGTGTTTGTGATTTTAATAAAATAACAGTGTCGATAAAATATACCCATATTTAGGAAAGTCGTCCTCGCCATTGTTTTTTTTAACAAGTTTTCCTGTAAATTTAAAGGTAAATATCTTTTTAGTGGCAAAAGTCCAGTTTCTCATCTCTCTCTTCATCTTCTCATCTTCTCTCAACAAACTGTAGTAGGCACTCCACTGCAGTTTGAGAATGATAGCAGCTGGACTGTAGAGATGAGTGTGTGGAGATGCTTGTGCAGAGTTGGGTCAAGTTCTATTTAATACAGACAAACTACCTCACTTAATGACGGTGATATGTGAGTTGAGGTTTCATGAAACTAGAATATTACAGAGTTAATGTATTTCATCATGAAGGGATTTAAAGCCCTGTGGGGCCTTCAAATGAAAGAGGGGGGGGAGGGAGGGAAGCAGAGTGACATATAGAGGTACAGCATTATACGTGATCACTAATTGCAATTTTATCATGATAGGCAGCCAAAGGGGTATTGTTGTTGTTGTGGCCTTTTTAATCCGCTTTAGACTTGGTTATGACATTGGCGATTTACAACGCGTTAGGGTTAAAAAATTGCCCCTTTGTCAGTATTTCATTGACATCTGGTAGAAAACTGCATTTTAGATTTAGTCATTTGTTCTCAGCTTGTTCTGTCCAAACCTTTGTTTCTGGCCAAAATAATCAGTCTGAATTGTGGCAAAAATAAGTATTTTACTTTGTGTAAGCATTACATAGACTGCTGGAAAATGCTATATAAAATATGTGATATTGTCAGTGTGTAACTTTAAAGCTAGGTAAGGTTGAATTTAGGGAGTTTACGGAGCTCAGGAGGTGGAAATACTCCCAAACAATTAAGAGCTGACTCCACTTGCTCTTAATGATTACCTGATCGGCTGAGCGCTGCTGTGCCTCACTCAAACAGGGCTTAAGGTGGAACGTTCACGCTGACCAGGTCGATGGAAGAGATCTCCAGCCGTGAATAAAACAGCCTTTAAAGGAGGATTTCTGGGCTGAATGAGTTCTGCAGTGCTGTGACAGCAACCTTTTCCTGGTGTTGAGGCAGATTCCCAGTCCTCTCTATCTGTGCGGAGATGAAGGCATGATGTGCTGTCCTGCTGGAGCAGATGGGAGCCTCATTCAAAGGCACCTTGACATTAGATTGACATTCAGCCAGGGATGGACACATTGCCTCCGCTTCTGGGTATGTGCATACCTACAAGTGCATGTCACTTGGCTTATATCTTTAATGTGTGACACATGTTGTAGACGCACGTTCATGCTTGGGTCAAATGTTCCTCTGTGGCTCATCTGTATGTATGCACTGAGTTTGTATTAAGCTTTGATTACAGCTCTAATGAAGACAGTTTGACTTTTAAATTATAGTGCGATTGATTAGAGGTTAACCTGAATTGATTCTTCTGG
The DNA here is from genome assembly GCF_905237075.1 of Dicentrarchus labrax. NCBI lineage: Eukaryota > Metazoa > Chordata > Actinopteri > Moronidae > Dicentrarchus > Dicentrarchus labrax. The sequence goes on from NW_026136709.1 coordinate 2,855,290, forward strand.
GAAATTGTGATGGAATTCTACACAAGTAAAGTCTTTTTTTCTCCTAACAGCTACTGGCAGCCTCATTCTAAAATATATCAGCCTTTGAAAAGCTGCAGCAGTTAAACCTGAGTTTGTACAGTACTATATGTTAATTAAGACCAGATTGCTCACTTCTCTTATTAGCGGAGGACGGCAGGGAAAGGTTGTCCTGCCACATGACATTAGCAGCTTAATGACGACACAGATGAGCATATTTCCCGTCAGAGCCTTTCTAGAGGATCTCGAGCTCATAATTCGATAGAAACACGTGACAGGGCTGAGCAGTAAGGCTGAGATAAATGTCATGATAACAAAGGGGTATTCCACTGCACACCAATAAAGGTTAATAAGGACCAGTGTGTAGGATTTAGTGCTATCTAGTGGTAAAGTTGCGGATTGCAACCAACTGAATTCTGCTCGCCTTTTCAAGCTTGTTTGCAGAAACTGCAGTGGCAAAGAAGCTCAAACCACCCTATAGAACCAGTGTGTGGTTTGTCTGTTCTGGGCTACTGTAGAAACATGGCGGTTCAACATGGTGGATTCCGTAGATGAGGACCTGCCCCCTGTGTTGATAAGAACAGCTCATTCTTAGGTAATAAAAGATCCTCATGGTTTTATGGTAGAGATGAGATATTTCTACTTTCACTGCTTCTCAGTCAGTGCAAACTCAAAACAAAAAAAACAGGACCATGGAGGACCATGTTTACCTGTTGTCTTGAAAAATTAAGTACATTTGCTATACTGATGGAATTAGTGCTGTAGAAGAGTCAGATCCTACTCAGCTCTCTGCTGCTCTGTTTCTTCTTCTTCTCTTACCATTGGAGCAAGAGGAACCTGATTTTTTCACAGATTATCTGTCTCATTCACTACCATCAGGATATAGTGAAAGTTTCAGCTAATATGACAAAAAATATCTTTATAAAAATGTACCAAGCTTTAAAAGTCTTCTAGCTTTCTTCTTATTGGTAGGCACCACACTATTGTATAGCATTTAGGACCATCTAGTGGTGAAGTTGTAGATTATAACCAACTGAAAGCAGCACAGCCTTCCAAGTGGGTAGGTAAAACTACTACTACTACTACAACCCGCTCCCTCTGTAGATAAAAAGAGCTCATTCTAAGGTGTAAAAACACAACAATTCTTATTTTCAGGTGAGTATACACTAATGAAAACATACCTAAGAATAATATATTTCATTTCTGACAATAGATCCTCCTCAATGTTACACACTGGACCTTTTTAAAGTGATAATTTAAAAAATGGTTAAAAATTTAAATTTGGTCCCAAGCATTGGTAAAGCTCCAAAAACACTGTTTCTTATCGCATCAGTACACAGTAGAAAACTTACAACTGAAAACCTGAGAGGATGACACACACACACACACACACACACACACACACACACACACACACACACACACACTGGGTCAGCCAGCTTCTCTGCTGTCTTAGCAAGGTTGATTGAGTACATGCAGTTTCTCCCTTAAGGGATAATTTCACGCTCCCATATTAGAATAATTTGCTTGGTGTTGAAATGACATGGGTGGAGGGCATGTACCCACAATGCAACCTGCTATATTACCACTGGAAGCACACACAGCTACACAAAACACATGTGGCAGAGACTAACTGTTTACAGGAATAGTAATAAAATGTCGCTTTTTCTACTCTTCTTACTTTCCATTTGTTCCAATAATTACACAGAGAGAATAATTGGCTCCTGCAGAATACATCGTCCTGCTCTATTTACATACTTATTACATAAACAAATATTCCTTTTTGACACTTGCTGTGCATGTAAGCTTAATCTTTGATCTAACAGCTGTACTTGTGTGTGTTGGGAAGTGTGTTTGAACATCAGACGCTGAAGAGCTGCAAGGCTTTCTGATAATGCAGTAATGCAATGAATGACCAACACCAACCACCCATTATATCTATGAATGATATAACACGTGTGGGTTTCTCCTCCTGTTATTTTGCTTTATGTGTTGTCAATATGAAGATTTTGGGCGTTTTTTTTCAGTTGCAGTGTGTTGGACCACCAATTAACCTCAGAGAGAGAAACAGATAAGTTATATGTCTCAAACAAATGCCAAATCCAATTTGTTTTCCTTTGGATTTGCTGCTGTGATACTGTACGTAGTACCAGCCCCAATTTCAGATATAAACAGGGCACGGAGCAGCAAGAACTCTGCTGATGTGACATCTGACTAAGGGAAACCCTGCACATAACACAGGGAGAATAGTGTGCAGCTGTCGGGGCAGGCAGCAGGTCACTGGGACACATGACTAATATAAGGCAGGTGTGAAGAGCTGATAATGGAGGACACATGGTGGACAGGTGAGGAATGGATGCATGTGAAAAATTCTCCTGCATACTACATCATGGAAGTGTCAGAATGTGCACATTTGTAAGTCATGCTGTTTTTGTAAAACCCTTTCATTATAATGTTTTATACTATACGTGTGGTATAATGGTAATATTTTGGTCCAAACATGAAAAATACAGGTGTGTCTGTCCAAGTTGTACACATACTCAATTACCAACCATGCAAAGCAGGGACCTATTCTACCGCTCCAGATACTCAGGGTTCCTGAAAGCCCTAGATCACTACATGATAATTAGAGTTTGCAGATAAATCAAAGTTTAACAAATTGGTTTTAAATGTGCATCACAATATCAACAATGTCCAGTGGTTCATTTTTAATTGACCTTGTGGTTCTGTCCTGTAGCCGCCCATCTCACGGCAAAGTGTGTAATGCCAATCCACTAGAGGGTACTGTTCCAGTCGCATATTGCCATGCCTAGACATGAAAAGTTGCAGTACCAGCAGGAGGTGATAAGGAGCAAAGGAGGAGGTACATTTGTTGCCTGAACCTAACCAAACAGCGGCCTGAGTAGCTTTATATTTATAGTGTAGCTGGATATTGCATATTTATGTCAACTTGACCCATGAATGAGAACATGTTGAAAACGTGACACGCCCAGGCGAGGCACAACGTGACACTGCCACAGTGTGTATTACATGCTTTGGGGCGGGACTTAGAGAGGGTCAATAAAGCTGAAATGGGGTGACCAGATAAATGATTTACAAAGAGGTGCCCAACGGCAGATTATTGCTCTGATGCCCCCTTACAGGTTAATGCGGCCATGTGCATTAGCAATATATTCACCCTTTTCCTGGAAACCTCTTCACTCGTCAGAGGAACACAGGTGTGAGACCGAAAATGAATAATGGCTCTGTCCCATTGAAGTGTCACAGTAAGCTACGTCTGTGCGTCAGCATGAACATTACTAGTATCCTGAACGCAGCTTACCTCGATAGAACACAGCCATCACTTATGTTAATAATTCCACCTGTGCTTTTCCTGTTATGATAAAATGTCTGCCAGTAGAAAGTTCTATTTTTGTTTAGTGATGAAAGTAGCCTGACATTAAAGAGGGCTGAGATCATGGATGACCATATAGGAATTCGTCTTAAACACTGACACTGGTTGTTGTAGATTCATATCCTGTTTTAAACATTTGTTTTTTGGTTGATACATCCTTATGCTAAAATTGAAAGCTGCAGTGCCTACATTTAAAAAACAATCTTGATATGGATATAAGATATAAGAGTCAGTTCTAAAAGCTGGATTTATATTTCCCCCTAAGTAAACTAAAAGTCTTTTTTCTTGTGAGCCTAACACCGCTGCACACGCTGCATTTAGTTGTTTACCATGTCCTCCTCTTCCTCTCAGCACTTAGTTATAGCAGCAATACATATCATTCCTGATGCCACTCACAGAGCAGGAGGAGCTGGGCCTGAGGGGGGGGGCAGAGGACTTAAAATGTAATGCACAGGAATGAAGAAATAATGAATAATAACAAGACTTTCCCACAAAGAAAAGGACTACAATTTAACATTTGACTTATTAAGTGTGAAACCTTGAAACATTGTTTCTTTAGCTATGCCTGCTTATCACTTGATCTCCAATGGAGGAAATCACATTGCATTCCAGCTCTGCCCTTGAAGGCTTGGTCTCAAAAATTCTCTTTTCAGAGTAATGGAGGCAGACGTAAGAGGGCAGCAGGGATCCCTCGAGGAGGAGTGGCCAGGACAAGTCTAAAGCCGCGTTTACGCCGCATGGTGTTGACCGGCTCAACTCTACTTGCTCTTTTGTTTTTCCAGTGTGGATTGTAGCTCAGCCTTTTTTTGGGTGACCTGGGTCAAGGGCTTAGCTGAGCAGATACTAAAAGATGATGGGAAGACACTGCAGACCACTGATTGAATGAGGGGAATCATCACTCATGAGACACGGGACTTCCTGCACAAACCTGGTGTCAGTAGTTCAGTTGTAGACTTGGTGGGGTTAAGCTAGTAGCTTCAAGCAGAGGTTTCAAACTTGTATTCTTCAGATTTTCCTTTTTTCAGATTATGTTGTTTCTAACACACGTTATACCATGCAGAATGACAAATGTTTTCTGATCTGATGTCACTATCAGCAGGACGACATCATTTGCCTTCCTTAACGGTTACAAATCTCTGCTGGAAAAGAAATAAAGCCTTGCTTAAAGATTCCCTCCAGACATATGGAGACATACATACAAATAGTCTGATATGTTTTTTCCACAAAAAAGTATAATTTCCACATCCATAAAAATCCCAGGATCTATGAATATGTAAAGTCACTGCACATCCATTCTCAGTGGATGTGCACTGGTAGCTTCAAGTTTCTACGTCACACTGTACAAGTTGTAGTCTGGACCAGGATTAATGGTTCATAATAATAACCACTTGGTTCAAGATATGGAAGGTCTGCGGTTGACTCTCTCGTCTCAAAAGTAAACATATGGCTGAAATGACTGACACTGTTGTTTTTCTTAGGAGGACAGTCCAGAAGATATGAGGTTTTGCTACGCATATAATACTTGTTAGTCTCTCCAAGAAGCTGCGAACCAATCCCTGTGAATTCTGTGTAACCTTCTTAATTTTGACCAATCACCAGTAGTTTTCCACAAATTTGACCAATGGTGATTTTTCTGCTTTTCTACTGCGTATTACGTATTAAACACAGAGAGTGGCTGAAATACATGGACAATAGACAATACAAATCACCATGACAGAGGCTGTTGAATCCATCTATCTATTCTATAAGTGCTTAAAGAATAAAAGAGTTTAAAAGAGTTTGAAAGGGATTAAATGTGCAGGGTTAGTGAAAACTTTATTGTAGTAACCACTGACATATAAAAGAAGCAAAGTGTCCCCTTCTTCCCACTGTACAAAGGTGAAGCCAAAATATCCCTGATATAACCATTGCCATGTTTAGCCATTCGGAGCCAGAGTCTGCGCAGTAGTGATCGGGGTTGGTGCTGTGGTGGCCAACTTGAACATCTTTGGGAAAGTGATTAAGGTGTGCTTGCCTGTTGGCAAACTTTGTGTGTGTCAGTGGTGGAAAAAGTATTAAGATCCTTTACTCTCACTACACTTGCTTCCATTATTCCCACTGGAACAAGTTGCAGCTATCTTTTGCAATTTTCACACACTCCTACAATTTAATTGCCAAAAAAAAGCCAAAAGTTGCTGTGGAATCACACACAGGAATCCCTAAAAAAGTCACAATCCCTGTGTTCTAGAATATCAGAAGTGTTATCATTTCATCTGGACTCTGTAGTACAGGGCTAGGGAGCAGGAATCAGGGAGTGGGTCTTGGTTAGGGAAAGGGTCTGACAGTGGAGGAGCTGGGCCTCCAGGATTCCTGCCAATCAGAGCAGCAGCTCATTAGCACAGGAGCTGCTGATGTGAAACAACACCCAGTAAATTATAGGTGGGAAACAAGTGCTGGGAAGTGAATTGTTAAGGTAGAGTTAATGGATTTCTACTGAAAGAAACCTAACAGATACGTTTCATTGGCACTAGGTAATTATAAAAATTGCAGGGGAAAGTTAAAGGTAGGCCGCTTTAAATAACCATTTTCAGATGCTCTATAGAACTTTTCTGCTTCGGTAACAAACGCTGAAGTGAGCAGATTTCATCAGAGTGGAGACAACTGGCGCACACACACACACACACACACACACCTGTATGGCCCGTGATGGGAGGTTATGGTGCAGACGGCTGCTGTGCTTTCCCATGGAGCAGAGTAAAGGGAAGTCCTTAAAAGTCATCCAAGCCAGGATATTCCTGATGAATCACCAGCACCTCCTCCTGCTTCTCTCAATCTTCAGCACTCCTTCTGAAGCTGCCTCTGCACTCCTTTCCTCCCTCCACTCCCAAGGCATAAAGCCTTAATATTGATTCAGCTTGCTAACTGCTCTCCCTGTGTGCCCTGTTAGAGAAGCTGAAGTCTTTCTTTAGACGTTTACAACTCCTCGCTCCCTGAAAACCAACTTTCAAGACTTCTCTCATTGGCCTTTGTTTTGCACAACATCCCAAGAACTCTCAAATAGTATCAATTTTAATACTGCTGTGTTTATCTCAAGGTGTAAAGTATAAAAAGTATTCTTTAGATGGTGTGAAATATAGAACAATGTGACAACCTGTGGGAAGTAGAGAGGAAGCGATAGAAGCTGGTTTTGCCGATGCACTTCAGCCCGAGGCCTTGCCGTTGGCTCGAATAGGAAGTATGTTTACTCAACCATCACCATAACATCCTCTATTTGCTTTGTTCAGTGGAAGGCCAAATATTAGTGCAGAATACAGTTACCGAACAGGACTGACAGCCTGAGAGTGGTTTCAGTGTGATCAAAATGCCTAAAAATGAACCTATGAGCCATATGGAAGTTTTTACAACAGTTGTTCAGCTTTCTAATTCATGCTTAACACTTGCGTTTGGCGCTTTACAGCGGTCGTGTTTGCGGCGTCGTTAAATAGCAAGTTGTAATTGAAAAGGTGTACTGGCCGCGGCCGCCGCGGCAACTGCCGATGTGCATGTTTATAAATTCACCTTGCAAGTGTCAAATAAAATCTTTACGGTGTGCTCGAGCGACGCTGTGGTAAATTTTTATCAGCCTAATCAGTAGAATGAACAGCCGCCGCCTCGGAGTCCAGTTATTGGACACTCTCATTTGAATGTACTGACCACGGAGAGGAAAAATCCAACAAGAGGAAACTGAACAAATGATGGTAAATCTTAGATGCTCTCTGAGTGTAAAAATCTGGGCATTTATTTAAGAGGCTCAGGATCCCACCAAGGAATCATGGTCAAAGTTAAAGACTCAAAACACTCGTAGGACTTGTGACTGTTTATGAAGTGTCCTGCAGAGAAGGATGACTCCTCAGTGCGATGTTGCTGTTTTCTGACACTCTGACAAGCAAAGTGTAAATTATGTTGACATATTGTCATTTGGAGTAAATAATGAACCTCATGCAACAACATTCTCATAAATCTCTGTTATAGTTTCTCAGGTTTTTGCAGCATATGACCAATCACACCATTTTATAGTAAGCAATAACAGACAAATACAAAGTTAAACACTGTTGTAGGACTGAAAACCCAGAGTCAATCCCAAAGTGTCCTCACTGACCCCAAAGCCTACTTCTTAGTACAGGCCGCAGATGCAGGTCTCACTCAACAATCTTTATTGTATTTCTTTGGCCCTGTTACGACCTCAGAGGTAAATTCCAGGGGTGAGATGAGCAACAATTAATAAATAACCCAGGATTAAAGAAAGACAGGAAAACAGAATTATACGTACCAACAAAACTATTTATTAAACAACATATGTGACGCGTTCCATCAAAATGAGTCGGATGTCGCAGCGGCCCGTTTGTGTAGAAACATGTTTTTACAAGAAAATACAATTTTGAGCTATTTTCAGTTTTTACATGTTTCTAATTAAATAAAGTCTCAGCTTTCATACCATGTCAAAATGAATGTAAAATACAAAGGATAAATATAGCTAGCATAAATAAAACGAAACAGGTGTCAGATTTCAAAACACTGGCTAGCGTGTTTGTGTCATCTACGTCATCTGTCAACTGTCAGTTTAGATAGACACAGACACAGAGACAGATTGACAGATTGACAGATTGACAGATTGACAGCCTAGACAAAATTAATTTTCGCGACGACGAAATTGCTCGACTTTTAAATTCAATTCCTGTAAGACATGCTACTTCAGACGACAACTGGATCGACCTTATTACGGACTATTTCACCGCACCGGCAGCTGAGAGTGAGAGTGACAGCGGCGGCTCGACCTCCGAGTCTGACTCAGATTTCGCGCTACCGACACCGGCCGGCTCCGATCGTGATAGCGAAGAAAGTGAGTGTGACGGAGGCGAGGAGGAAGATTTTCCACTCGTGGCTGACCCGATGGTAGCATACAATGTCTCTGATTATAATTATGTAAAGCACTTTGAATTGTAAGTTTATTTATTTGAATATAAACTGTTTATAAATGTCTTTCTATTCATTTGGAATATGGCGGAATGTTGATTGGTATCTTTAGAGCGCTTTTTCTCAAAAACAAGGTTTGGTGACAGTCGACCTTTGGAAGGGCGTGTCTCATACAATTTTTGGAGTAGAAAAATAATTTTGGTATCGCCATCAAGCTGAGACTTTCCTCTTTACAGCCATGAAGAAAACTCAAAATGTGTTTCTGGGTCAAAGTGACTCAAAATGATGGAGCAGGTCACATATTAACAAAAATCTACTTCCTTAAAAATATAAAAGTGGAAATAACTTAACAAAAAACTTGATTTAAGCAAATAAACACTAATGGGACAAATAAACACTAATGTCACCCTCCCTCCACTGAGGGAGCAATGAAAATAGCAGACGTGCGCACACGCACAAACGACGTACAGCACAACACAGCTGTTTTGTGGTTTCCTGCGGTCCTTGTTTTGAAGCCGCTCAGACCGATTGATAAATTACTGCAGGTTTGCCTGACCAGTCGGAGGGGAGGATGGTACCTGGAACAGGGCACACAGCAGAGGCAAAACAAAACACCACACTATACTTGTAACAGGCATTAAATAACTGTGTGACGAGCTGAGGTACATTCCCTCTGTTATTGTTTGTAACCTTACAGGTTTGAATTCCTTAGATATAGCTATGCAGTGACCAGAAGACATTCAGCAGATGATAAAACGCTCATTACAACCATAAGAGACTTGACACTTGACATGGACTCAACCTCAAAGACTTGAGACTTGGACTTGAAAAAAAATTCCCAACTCTATAAATAGTTCTCTTACTCTTGCGATCAGAAACATTGCTCTAAAACTCATTTCTGTCATGTTCTCCTCTCCCTATAAATTATGTTTTTGTTAAAATTATCTTTAAATAAGCTAATGCTCATCAAATTTTACCAAATTGTTTCCCATCTCATGGAATCTCTCTGCCTGACCGCCTTGTCCTGGTAACTCATAACAGTTTGGGAGCTGGAGCTCTCTCTACACACTAACCAAGATAAGCTAAGAAAGATAAAATGCTTTTACTCCTAGGTCTACAGGTAGAGCTAATAATATGTCACTCTGACAATTTTTGGCCAGTTTGGACTATTTTCCTCCTCTGAGACTCTTGGGGCCCAGAAATTGCTTGTTGGACAGGCCAAAATCATTACTGCTGCAAAGCAAAATTTATTTTGCCAAAAAGCACAAGGTTGAAAGGACCTTGATTTCTGCAGGGACAACCGGGGTTCACATTTGAATCCCGCATATAGTCGGCCACAATTCAGTTTTTGTTTCTCCTCCCACGTAATATCTTTGTCTGAGCTCCACCTTCTGTTGCTCCTAAGAGAAAGGGATGATTTCCTAAGTAAAAAATATAAATCAAACACTTGCATCATGCATCATTACTGCCAGTTACTGACTGATCTCTACACTGATCAGACTGTCTTTGCTGTGATCCCCACCTATAGCCCAACCAGTGGTGGAGGCTGTGAGAGAAAGACTCTTGGATGACCCGTGATGCTTTTGATTGAGTGAGCAGCTGTTTTGACATACTGCACACCGTATCCAAATACATCCTCGTCTCCAGCCTCAGTTTGTCTTCTTGAAGGTGATACTGATATTTTCTTGCAGTGTAACTGTCAATAAGTGATGTTTTGACAGCATTTACCTTCTTTAAAATTGCCCGCTTTCATTACACAGTCATTCAATATTTACCTCACAATTAATAACGATAAAATGTGTGAAATCCAATCAACATACCACATGGAAATCTATTCAGGTTAAGGTCATCTCATATACAGCTTCCCTAGCATTGATCAATTACACAATAAATATGTAATGAATAAAACTGTGACGTGTCCAAGCAGGGTGCTTCAGTGTATGTCATCATTAAAGATCAATGTCTCACTTACATAACCTGAACAGGACAGTAATGATGTGGTGAGGTGAGGTTCAAGGACAAACAGCACAGGTCCTTATTCATGCTGAAATCACTTATTAATCACAGGAAGTAGAGTACTCAGGTTTTCACATCCTCCAATACCACTTCATCACCCTCTGTAGAGCTGTAACCTTGTGTACAGTGGCCTTGAATACAGCACATCAGCAGCGGCTGCAACTCCTCTGACTTTACAGTATCTTATTGCTGTGCACACCGACCTTACAGTCAATACTTACATGTGTGCTTTCATGCATAGGTAGAAAAAGAGACAAGGACAGTTATGGTTTATTACAACTTGCGTCTTATTTGGAGAACCTGGTCTCACTCCCAAGTCAGCATGCACTGTTTCTGGTCAGTGGCCCTCCACTACAAAATGTGAAGCTGTATGTATGCCACTAACATCATTTATGGAAATGCCCACCATCGAAGTTAGGTGACATAGAGTGAGAAAGGTGGTGGTAGCCCTATAGCCCTATAGCTCACCTTATAGAGCTGGCGTCCCATGTACCAAGGCTGAGTCCTTGCTGCAGTGGCCATAGGTTTGAGTCCGATCTGTGGCCCTTTGTTGTGTGTCATCCTCTCTCCCCCCCTCTTCCTGTCAAACTTCAAAACACAAACAATTTCCCTTGATGTAACGTAACGTACATACATACATAAATACATACATACATGTACACAACTTATGATCTTTTTCTGATCCTAACCAAGTATTTTTTGTGCTTGATCCTAACAGAACAGCAACCACACAAACTTTTTAGAGATTTAGATTTTCTCCCATTTTGAATTTTCTGAAAAACACATTTTTGACAAATTAACTTCAGAACCTGCATGGCTCAAATCATTAATATACATAAGTCAATGACCATTGGACTTATCATCAGAAATATGTCCACAAAAGTACCTGAAATGCACAGTTTCATTGAAATCGTCCACAAGGCGGTGCTACAAATGTAAAACATTGGGTCTGGTATAAAACAGATTATGAATTAGAAATTTGTTCAAATATTGTTGTCACAATAGTAATTGCTTAAATCTGGAAACGGTATAACACAAAACACGAGCAGTCAGACTAGAGAAAAGAAGCCAACAGTTCTAATCCATTTCCTCCACATCTCAGTGTTCCTCTACCCAGCCTACAGACAACTCCTCAAACAAGCTCCTCCAGTAAGTAAAACTATTAAAGTGTGGAATGAAGAATCTGAACTGGTGCTTCAGGACTGCTTTAACAGTACACACTGGGGTGTGTTTAAAACTGCTGCTCTGAGAGGGGACGGCACTGTGGACCTAGAGGAATATGCTGCAGCTGTAACTGGCTACATTAGCATTTGCACTGAGAACATTATCCCCACTAAACGCTGCAAGACCTACCCTAACCTGTGCTCCATTCTGAGAAGACCCACAGAAGGCAGCTGGCCCAGATAATATTCCCGGGCATGCACTCAGGGTTTGCTCATCAGAACTGACGGAGGTGTTAACAGACATTTACAACCTGTCCCTTGCTGAGGCCTCGGTCCCCACCTGCTTTAAGTCCACCACCATCGTGCCCCTCCCTAAAATGGACACTGTGACCTGTCTTAATGACTATCGACCTGTTGCACTCACTCCAATTGTGATGAAGTGTTTTGAAAAGATAGTCATGACACACATTAGTTCAGTTTGTGTACAGACACAATCGTTCCACAGACGATGCTGTCAACACTGCCATACACACTGCCCTCACACACTTAGAGGGTGAGGACACGTATGTACGAATTCATTCACAGCACAAGGTCATTCCATTCAGGCTCTCTGAAAAGCTCCTCACCCTCGGACTGACCCCCTCCCTCTGTAACTGGGTGCTGAACTTCCTCACAGACAGACCCCAGTCAGTCGGAGTTGGAGACCTGACATCAGGCATCAGAACTGTGAGCACAGGGACCCCCCAGGGGTGCGTGCTAAGTCCATTGCTCTACACCCTCTTTACCTACGACTGTGTGTCATCCCAGACCAACATCTGCATTATAAAGTTTGCAGACGACACCACGGCCATTGGACTGATCAGTGGTGGGGAGGAGACGGCGTACAGAAGAGAGGTAGCAGGACTGGTGGCAGGAAAATAATCTGTCCTTGAAACAAGACAAAGGAGATGATTATTGATCCTAGGAGGGGGAGAGGGAACAGCACTCCCGACTGTACATCGGTGAGACAGAGGTAGAGAGGGTGAAAACCTTTAAATTCCTCGGAACCCACATCAGTGAGGACCTCACCTGGTCTCACCACACCCACCAGCTCCTGAAGAAAGCCCAGCAGAGACTTTACTTCTTAAGAAGGCTACGTATAAACCACTGTTTCTTACTGTACATATGATAATAACCCTCTTGAATCTGAACCTTGAATCTTGAATTTGGAGGTCAAACTAAAAGTGATATATTACCTGATCTATATCAAAAATTTAAATTTTAAATTTTTCTTTTTTTTTTTTTTTTTTTAAAATTTTAAAAAAACCCCCAAATTTTTCATTTAAAACAAAATAAAAAAAAAAAAAAAAAAAAAAAAAAAAAATAAAAAAAAAAAAAAAAAAAAAAAATATATTAAAAAAAAAAAAAATTTTTTTTTTTTTTTTTTTTTTTTTTTTAAAAAATAAAAAAAAAAAAAAAATTTAATGCAGAAGATCTGGGTAATTTTATACCAGGAAGTTGAAATTGTGGCTTAATTTGGCATTTTCCATAGGAATGCACTAAGCCCCAACAATGTATTGGCCAGTTCTCAATCTTAATAGTCCACTGCCAAGTCTATTGTAAGGCTGGGTTAATTTTATGGGACCTCCTTGTCCTTCCACGTGCCTACGTGGAAAACCTTAAGGCAGGGAGAGCACACCTCCTCCCCTTCCCCATTGCCAAAAAAAAAAAATTTAAAAAAAAGGGAGAGCAACAGGAGACCCCCAAAAAAACCCCCCCACAAAACCCCCCCCCCCAAACCCCAATAAAAAACCAAAAAAAAAAAAAAAAAAACAAAAAAAATAAAAAAAAAAAAAAAAAAAAAAAAAAAAAAAAATTTAAATAAAAAAAATATAAAAAAAAAAATAAAAAAAAAAAAAAAAAAAAAAAAAAAAAAAAATAAAAAAAATATAAAAAAAAAAAAAAAAAAAAAAAATATAAAAAAAAAATATAAAAAAAAATAATGAGTTTTAAAAAAAAAAAAAAAAAAAATTAAAAAACAACTTAAAAAAAAAAATAAAAAAAGGACAAAAATCACAAAAAAAAAAAAAATAATTTAAAAAAAAAAAAAAAAAAAAAAAAAAAAAAAAAAAAAAAAAAAAAAAAAAAAAAAAAAAAAAAACAAAAAAAAAAAAAAAAAAAAAAAAAAAAAAAAAAAAAAAAAAAAAAAAAAAAAAAAAAAAAAAAAAAAAAAAAAAAAAAAAAAAAAAAAAAAAAAAAAAAAAAAAAAAAAAAAAAAAAAAAAAAAAAAAAAAAAAAAAAAAAAAAAAAAAAAAAAAAAAAAAAAAAAAAAAAAAAAAAAATAAAAAAAAAAAAAAAAAAAAAAAAAAAAATTAAAAAAAAATTTAATAAAAAAAAAAAAAAAAAAAAAAAAAAAAAAAAAGCTGGCAAGGAATGACAGTATTTTAGCCATATGTCTGCAAACCACTGATTATTAAAATACCCCCCAAAACCTACGGAAGGGCGGTTATCATACAGGTCAATCATGCCACTTCTTCTGTATGTTTGAATTAAATATATCTCCATTATTCTGTACACAACACTGAAAAACTTGTGGATCCATTGCTCTTCCCTAAATGCCCCTCATGTCTGCTCTCTGTCTTTTTAGCTAAAAAAAGTGGACCATTAGGGAATCTAGTAGATCATAGCAGTCACACTATTAGACCTTGCTGTTGACATAAGCTCCCAGGGTGAACTGGCACACAGTGTTCGATTCATTTATATGTACTCAATATGCTGAGTCTTTTTATAATTAATGGCAAATGATGATTCTAGCTGCTCATTGTAAAAGAAGGAGATGCCATACCATTATCACACAGAAGAGATCAGGACTGGGGCTCAGATCTGCAGCCCTCATCCAAGCTCACCATATCATGGAGTTCTCTATAAATCGGAGAGGTCCAGAAGCCTGGATATAAGGGAACTTCCCTGGGGAATAACACACATGCCAATTTAAGATGTCTAAGCAAGGAGAGCAGTTCTCTTTTGGAAATTACTACTGCCTGCTGCTTTCATTACCTCTCTGATGCAATTTTCATCAGTACACTATCTAGAGTGAAGCCTAGAACTCTAGCCTTACAGGGTCTGATGTTTCTCCTTGGATAGCGGAAGACCTAATGTTTAAAGGTATATTTAAGAGCAAAAATGCATGGTCTGATTTTTTGAATTGATAGTCAACTAACAGAAAATCGTCTATGAGATGGAGCACGAAAGCAGTTGCAGTTATTTAAAAAGAATCCAGCAGAGAGCCTCTGATAAGGTATCAAATATCTGGGGCTGCTGTAACAACCAAAGGTGAGCCTAACTGAGAAGTACATTTCTCTTAATTTAAACCGAACAGATGCCAATGTGAAGGTGTAATACATGACTTAAATGCATCTGTGACATCTGCCTTGCTAGCCATGTGCCTTGGCTAGCCATGTGCCTCTACATGCTTTCTTAATCAACTGATGGCATTGTAGATTATAGCATAAAATAAGGGAAAAGTGCCAGAGGATTTAAACAATTTATGCCTTAGTTTCGCCTTTGCAAGAGCAGATAAATTAATAATTATGTTTATTTATTTTCCCTGAATATTTCCTGGTAGCTATACCTTAATGCTTGTTGAGAAGGCGACTTATGAATGGACCAATATAACCTTGTTATCCTTTCTTCAGTAAAGCATCGACTATCTCAGCTCTTCAAAGCAAAGTCAGCCCAGCTAAGAACCATGAACCAGCACTATAACAGAATGCTTTCTTTTCTCCTTCCCCCCCCCAAGGAATATTGGGGGGGAAGAATTTTTCCCCCCTCCCCCCCCTTAAAAAGAAGAACCACTTTTTTAACAAGGGTGGTAAGGAACCAAACACCAACCATGAAGGGAAGAAAAAGAAAAAAAAAAAAAAAAAAAAACAAAAAAAAAAAAAACCACCAACCCCGCACCCACCACAAAAAAAAAAAAAAAAAAAAAAAAAAAAAAAAAACAAAAAACAAAAAAAAAAACCCGGCCTGACGTGCCGAACCGAACCCTGGACCCTTGAACCCATGACGGCAAGCGACAACCGGATGTTGGACAGAACTGACAAGCAAGACAGGTGGAGCCGGCCGCTGCGCCTGGGACCCGCGCTCCCTGGAAGGCAGCGCCGGAGCCGGAGGAGCAATCCCCCTTCCACAGACCCCCCAGAACCAGAGCAGCCGGACAGAACTGCGAAGGTTGTTCAAAGCGACACCCCCCCCAAAACCCGAAAACCCCGCTGAGACATCACAAAAAAAAAACCCCCCCAAAAAAACACCCAAAAAAAAAAAAAAAAAAAAAAAAAAAAAAAAAAAAAAAACGCACACAACATCCTGGCAAAAGGCTTGTAGAGGAGCAGCAGAGATAGGGAGGGAGGCTAAAGAGCTTAAATAAGGCGCCATGCATGATGTTTGCCAATTGGATGCTTGAGGAAATCAGGTGAGCTGTCAGCTGACTGTGCATGGTATCCAATGGGAAGCTTAGAGGAATCAGCTGATGTATGTTTATGACTAGCTGTGATCGTATGATATAGCTGTAACTGAAAGCTAAGCCTGACTTGTGCCCTGCCTGAACTAACGCTATGCTCAATTTCTCCTTAATAGTCCACTGCCAAGTCTAGTAAGAAAGAAGTGGTGAATGAATGTAAGTCAGGGCCTGTCCCTGGGGGACTCCAGGTTTAACTCCCCTATGAGATAGATTTTTAAACTTATTATTTTAGTTTATTTTTATTATCTCCAGTTTTCCGTCGCACTTCATGTAAGTTTAGGCAACAAAACCACTTGGTTAGGTTAAGCAAAAGATAATGGTTTGAGATAAAATAGATGCTCTTAAAACGTTAGGGTTATGGTAACCACACAAGGCATGGGCACCTGTCCGATTCAATGCTATGCAGGGAGTATTTTGCCATGAAAACCGGTGTGATCCATAATACTTACTTGCTGCCACTGGTGTTTAAGTCTGCATAAAAATAAAGGCAGTTGTCCTTATACAAACTGTATGTTTTGCACTAAAGTGAGCAAAATTATAAATGGGGACAGAATGTCCAAAAGATCAAACCAGAGTGAACAGACAGCTGCAATATCTTGGCTTCTCCAATGAGCTCAGTGTATCTGGTAAAGAACAACAGCAGAGTAGAAACACTGGGAATAGCATTTGCCAGCCTAATAGGGTCTATGCTACTAGACTGACGTGTAAGTAAGTGTGTGTCTGTCTGTGTGTGTGTGTGTGTGTGTAAAGGTGCATTTGAGTTTTATACAGTCAGAGAAGCAGTTTCGTGTGAAGCAGTCTAAGTTTTATAGTTTGAGAGTGAGGAATTTGCGTTGCTACTCTTTTCTTGAAAAAGTAATTAGACTCACTGTTTCAGTCTGTCTTTAACACACAACTCTGAAAAATGCTTGTTGAGAGTAAGTGAGGGAGACATAGGGGATGGATACATTCTCTTGGCTGAAGCCATTTGATGGCAGACTGAGATAAAAGTTCCACTAAAGAGACATTTTGACATTAAAATTTGAAATTGAGGCATGGACAGCAGAGTGATGACATACAAGGGTGTGTTTCTGTTTCTGTCTTCCTGCTGTATGACGTTGCAGAAATGCTGATACAATGGGTTGTGTTATACAGGCATTCAAACACTGTAAACACTGTGTGGTTTCACTCATTTGGGTTGAAAAGTTGCTTTTCAAGGAGTTACTTTACACCAATAATTTCAGTTTAGGATGAAAAATATTTTGGATGTGTTTTCCTCCCTTTTAAGACGATCCGATATGTATCTGGATTCAGGGGCTATGATCCCATTCAGGGACGATGTATTTTAATCAGGAACAATATGGTGCGATACACTGCAATCTGATACAGTTCTTAACATTTGTTTAATGGAGACATTTATGGGGAACAAAATGGAATACAAATCTCATTTTAGAATTATATGTCATTGTGTTTGTTGCAGACAAAAAGACCTTCTGCAGTGTTTTCCTTAGACCTCGCCCAGTTGGAGCTGGAAAATGTTTAATATCTGTGTCTGCGTGTTCTTGCTTGTGCTAGCTGTGTTAGCATCCACAGACTCCTCCGCTACCGCTGTACTTAATTATCTGACATATCTTACAGATGGCTCGACTTTGGTCTGACTTTCCTTCCTTCTTACAGAATCCAAATGTCTTCCAAACTTTAGATTTTCGTGCACTGTAAATTGTGTCGCCATTGTCGGACATGTTTGTTTATGTACTGACTTCACAAGCCACTTTTTTTGTTACTTGCTTTTGTCATGAAAACCTTGCGTTGACCTTTTACCTTTCATGAGGGTGGAGACGCTGTGAGCAGCAAAGCTTCAGTCAACTGATTCATAACTTTAGAATCGGGCCATCGACCGGTTCATGGTACATTTAGATCCACCCAGGGGTCTGTGTACCAATGTAGTGGAATCTATAACATTAAAACCGATTTCCGACTTGCATGTTTAAATCTTTACACGCCTAGAAAATGTGATTGTTTTTTGAGTAGGGTAAGGCTCAAAGGACTGACTTTGGTGTCTGTGAGACTGTAGCTTGGTGATAAATGCTAAAATCAGAATTCTAATATGTTCATATGAAGCAGGTATAATATTTACCATGTTCACCATCTTACCTAAGTGTGTTAGCATGCTAACATTTGCTGGTTAACACCAAACACAAAAAAAAAGATATGGGACTAAATGGGAATGTCATTAGTTATGCAGGTTTTTCGCCATAAACAAAAGTATTGGACAAATAAATGTTTTGTCTGATTAGGGCACTTGATGAAAAGTCCAAGGATCACCAAAGTCTTTAGGCTTCACCTTCTGGGGATCACGTATATCTGTCCAAAATGTCATGGCAATCTGTCAAATAGGTGTTGAGCTATGTTGGTCTGGACCAAAGTGGTGTGACCGACAAAACCATCCCTACCGCTTTGCTGCTAGCATCGCTACAACGCTGTACTACAATACATGCTGTAATACATGCAGCTATGCCAGTGATAATGAGACAAATCATATTTTGACATTAGCACTCTGACACTTAGTATTTTTATTAAAAATTTGTAAATAGCACAGTAAGAAGGGTTTTATAAGGCAATTCACTGAATAATGGAACAAAAAGCCAATTACAAAGGTAATCCTGTGACAGTCTGCAAAAGTGACCTTTCTAAAATAATCTGACAGACGAGGCAGCATTAAAAAACAATCTCAAAAACAGAATAATTGGAAACCTGTTTGAAAATAATGTAATACTAAACAGCTAAGTGACGCCTCTTCTTTTGAATGCTGCAGTACAAACTTTGGGTAAGATTCATTGGGTTTTGGCATTCAACCAATTTTCATCAAGAAAATACTAGTAGTTACTGTGCATGGCCTATTAGTCAGGCACATAACCCAATGTAAAACATATGTCCCTTTTACACCTTGTTTACAGTGCTGATTAAACAATATACTATGTTAAATAGGGATATTGCTATATGATTAGTATCACAGTACAGGAGTTTGATTCAATGAACTGTGATACTGTGAGCAAGGAGATGCATTGTTGTTTTAAAGCCACCATGTGCATACAATCTGAGGAAAATGTTTTTTAAGGTTCAGAAGGGATACGTCACAAAAAACAAAACATTGTCATATATTTTTCTACATTTTCTTAAACCTCTAGCTGGTAGATGGGTGGATTTTGTTTTGTTTTGTTGTATGCCTTTAGAAAATGTCAGGCTAGTGGTTTCCCCATTTCCAATCTTTATGCTAAGCTAAGCTAACTGCCTGCAGGGAATAGTTTTATGTATCGCACACACGTAGGAGTGGTATCAATCCTCTCGTCTCTAAATGTTTTTAAAATTTCCCAAACGCCACACAGCACCAAGTGAGTTTGAAACGCTGTTGGAGGCTGTAATGCTTTGATTTTGATTGCTGGCAGTTTGGTGATATAGGTGATAGATATTAAACTCGCAAAACATGATGAAAGATTTGTCGGTGCTCCACCGGAGAGTTAGGTGTTAAGACTACTAACAAAGCAGCATCATGATCAAGACACAGAACAAAGACAAGAGAGCTGAGATGGGGTATGTTAGAATGAAATGAATTAGATAACATGACTCAGTCCTTGAAGCAGGAATTGTCCCTCTGTCTGACTGAAGTGTGAAAGAGTGGTGCTGGCTCTGATATCAAAGCAGATCTCACTCCAGATTTTTGTTTATATGTGGATCAAGCATCTTTGATCACAGCTGGTTTTTAAAGCTGGTACAGGGGTTGAGTGCTTGTGAGATGGCTCTGGTTACATGTTCCTGTCTTGTTTAAGAGTAATTACACTCCACTGTTTTCAGCCGTCTCCACCCACTACACAAACTGCTGAAAAAGCTAGGCTCACTGAGTGACAGAGTAAAGGGCGGGGCTGCTGCATTGTGTTCTCTGATCAAATTTATATCTATTTCATGTCAGAGTGATAAATACGGGTGGGCCCAGAGTGGGCAGCAGAGTGAATTTCAAATACCAATAGCTCTACAAAGTGGCTGTTTTATTTTGCAAGTTTAAAGTTCCAATGAAAGACAGAGCGGCTGCTATTTGCTTCTGCATATTCATGTCTTTCCTGTAAAAACTGCTAGGAAGGGACTTATGGCAGATATTGATTAGCGTTTACAGTAGCCAATAGCATGGGGTGTGAT
Organism: Dicentrarchus labrax; assembly: GCF_905237075.1. Taxonomy (NCBI): domain Eukaryota; kingdom Metazoa; phylum Chordata; class Actinopteri; family Moronidae; genus Dicentrarchus; species Dicentrarchus labrax. The sequence goes on from NW_026136709.1 coordinate 2,875,481, forward strand.
ACACTCCCACTGCTGTGCAGCTAGAGCTATGAGCTAGTGTCAGCGTCTACCTTCCAGTGAACACAGCTGTACCTGGGACCGAACACAGTCTCAGAGCCCGACGGTGCCAGGAGGGAGGTGGTTTTCTTCTTTTCCAAGTCTAGGTCCTGGCAACCCGGCGCTGCCAGTTAGTATGGTTAGCTGCACGTCTGACTGAGTGAACGGCAGTTAGAGGTTCGCTGCTTTGCACTCTTACCATCAGGAAACCGTGGAAATGACGTCGGTACTCTCACGAGCCCGGTTTGGTTGCCCCCTAACTGCAGATACAGTTGATTACAGCAGTTTATTAGCAGTTAGCTACTTTAGTAAGTGGTTAAAGCTATCTGTCCGTCTGGAAACTCTGTAAATCTCAGAGAGTTGAAGCTGAGCAGCAGGAGGACATCAGAGGGAAAGCAGAAAATATTTTCTAGATATAGTCTGATCCAGTTTCACCAAAATCAGTGAATAAGTTACACAGTTGTGTTTCTGTACAGTAATCAGTGAGGCCCGGCCATAGAGGTATGTAATACATCGGCCCTCAGAAAACACGTCATGGTGGCGCCACAAGAGAGAAAGTGTTTGAACAAAATTAGTTTACACCTACGAGGGCAGGATGAGTCATCAACAACTTTTTATTATTTTTTCAGAAAGAATTAAGAACTCTAAAATACCATTAAGAAAACAATAACAACAACAAAAAAAGTAGAATGACAAGTAACTCTTCTCTGTAGAAAATATCCACTTTAAAAATACAAGCACATTTCTCTGGACAGGATTGAAACTACAGGAGAACAAGCAGGTTTACTGACAAAAAGTAGGTAAATGTGGCATAGAGCGCAAGCACAATTTTTGTAGCTGTGGTTGACAGACATGCACACGCAGACCAGGGTCACAGAATATCCTAATTAAGTTTATTTCACTTAAATACACATTTTTCTAATCAAGTATTAAATGCACATCGGAATTTTACTTTTATTGCAAACAAGGCAGTCAGAATTATGGGTGATCTTTACTAGTTTCAGATTTCCATGAAATCGGCCGGATATTCATGGTTCCCAGAGGATGAATTCTGACTCTCTCGTAGCAACCTGTAATTTTCTCTGGAAAGTCAGAGACAAGTAACATTATTTCATAACCAGATTGCCATGCCATTTTCTTAGTGGTAAGATAAAGATTCAGATTACTTTATTGTCCATTAAATTTGCATAAAATGGAAATGTATCTTTGGCACTGGCATATGTCAACACACAAAAACCGTAAAAAGTTACAGCAGAAGTTACAGTAGAAAGTTAAAGTGACTTGATGTAAAGTGGCACTACTGAAATGATAGACATGAAATCCTACATAACTATCACAACAATAAATAATTCACAGCAGTAAAAATAGTACACAGCAGTAAAATGTATATTAAAAATAATTAAAAAGGATATTAAAAATGAGGGCAGGCAAGTTCCAGGGGACCTATTTAAACAGGTTAAGAATGGTTTAGTTAACTGTGTGTTTTAGATTTAGAAAAAAAAAAAATTTATTTAGTCATGTCAGAAAGAAAGAAATGATTATGGTGTCCATTGTTGTGACGACAACAATTAAGATCCATATGAGCAGCTACAAGCCCACAAACACACATACATACACACAGCTATTTGTGAACTATTATATATTATAATAATTACAGATGTTAATACTAACCAGCAAACAGTTTTTAGTGCTACTATCTGTGCATGCTAATATGGGTTGGTGCACTGTAATTTCATTCCCCTGCAGTATGTGAGTGTGTGCACCTGCATGACTATGTCCGTGTGTATAATGCCCTCTCAGCACAGGAAAGTTGCAGTGTGGTAACAGCCTCTGTTCTCCATTAATTATCACCACTAATTAAGTGGAATAGCTACACACCCGCACGCATTCAGCTACACAGAAGGATCACATGACAGTGGTGGTAACAACCACTGCATGGCTCACTACTCTGCTTAATTTTCCCCACAGTGTCGTCAGAATGTCCCATTTAACTCAGGGATATAAATGAAGCCCTATCGTAACCACAAGAGAGCACAGAGGACACAATAGATAAGAATTTTACCAAACTGCAACCACCACAGCTGAGTGATGCCAATGCCACCAAGTACTGTAATACGTGAATGGTGCCTCTGTCATGTAACTTTTGGCCCCAGGTCACACCCTACAAACTATGTCACTTATTTTTCTGAAACTGGACTACATTTTATGTAGAAGTTTTCTGGTTTTCCCTGTTGTGGCTACTTTTCACTGTAAAATCAGATAAGTTAATTTTACCCAAGATAATGTTGAAACTGATTACATCTTAAATTTGAAATAAAACGACACTGGCTTAATTTTATTTTTTGTACTGTGAAAACAAAATACCTATAGTAAAAAGTACATAATGAGGAAGGTTTCTGTAACTTACAAAACAAAGTTAGTGTCACTTAAATGTATTAATAAAAGCTGTTTAATCAAGAAATCTTTTTAACTTAGTTTGTGTTACCTCAAATTTTCAATGTATTCCATTTGAACACGTTTTAGTTAAAATAACTTACCACATCACTAGTTGCTAAAGTAAGATAACCGCTAAGCTGTTTAGCTCAGTCTGAGAGTAAATATGGGACTGGCTTTTATTGTTGACTAGAGTTTCGGGAAATTAAAGGCTACAGACAAACAGCGAGCTGGCCTTCTTGTTGTTGGACTACTCAGTAAAATTGGCCAAAAGTCAACTGGTCAAAACGTTATCCATTTTGACCAGTTTTTCTTGTTTTATTGTGTAAGGTATTTATCTTATGTAACTTATTTTAACCTAAACCATAATGTATTCCTAAACCTAACCAAGTATTGAATATTGAATTACAATTTTGTTAGAGTGCATCCCTTGTCATGACCTGTGTGGAGAGGTAAAACACAGATAACTTTATAAATGGCAGGCAGTATGGAAGTCAAAACACTGCACTCACACAAGTGTCTTCCATTTGGACATCCTCACTGCCTCTGTAAATACTCTCTGCTGTCTTATGTCTTGATGTCCCATGTGTGTCTCCAGACATGCTGAGTGTGAGGGGAGGAGAACGACAGCCTCCCTGCTGTTCTATATCGGGCAAGCTGCCACCTGATTGGAAGGGTTACTAACAGAAATAGAACCGCAGTTAAAGCTTGGTTTCCCAGTTATGACTTACATTTTTTTCCCCTTACTCATAATATTTGAACACTGTTTGCTAAAAAAATATTAACTTTAAAAAATACTGAATTCTTACTACCATGATAAAAAGATGGAGAATGAAAATTTGTGTAAAAAGAACCCAAGGAAGTGAGGGAGTAGGATTGTCCTTTAATTACCTCTATTGGATGTAACTGATTATAATTCAGCCACTTTTATGTGTAGGTGTATGTTCTCATCACATTTTTCCATTTCATTTCCACACACTGAGAAAAGGCTCCAGTGCACATCTCTCTCTTTTCAGCGCCCTTCCATCGCCACAGTTGCTGCCATTGGGAGCAATTCAGTTCCTGATTGGAACTCATGCCGCTGTAGACAAAAAGTAGTAAAATAGCTCATTTGGTGAGCCATTATTCGCTTCGACTCCCATTCTAAATGAAACACCTGGCTCAGAATGACTTCATTCATCTGAATTCTCTTTAACTCTACAGCTGGCAGCATTTCACCTATTACAGTAGATATAAAGAGCAGAATCTCAGAGGGCATCCATAGAAGGGAAAATGGTCACATCATGACTCCAAAATACATGTCTATTTAGGGTTGCTGTGTTTGCACAAAGCAATCACACTGCAAATACTCCAAAACACTAAAGATTCAAAAAACACATCAGTTGTTCAGCTTAGCATCATTAGTAATGACAGTTAATGTCATTTAACTGTTTACATGACTCCATAATGTTAAAATACTCATGGTTAGATTATGAAGAAGCAACTTTTTTCATTTCCCACCACTATCAGAATTTCCCCCAGCACTGTCAGAGATGTCACTGTTTCAAGGTCTTTGCCAATTTAATAATAAGAGCACTGTATTGTTTTTTAGCTATTAGGAGCCAAAATCCTATGGGCAGCAAGGCAAACAATTACGTAATGTTATTGCCAATCAACGATTGGTGTAAAAATGCAGAAATAGGGGTGTAAGAGCATCCTTTCAGTCTGCCTTCATCACAGTGGATGGACGTGAGATATACAACTACCTTGTTGAATGTCATATTTCTGACATCTGACACTGTTTCTGTCATTCAGACACTTTATATTTCTGTTTTGGTCGTCTGTCCAATGTGAAGTTACTGTAATCTAATTATATCGCTGGGGTGAAGTGGAACCGCCGTTTCTATTTTTTAATCAACCTTTTACTACCAGCTTACAGAAGTAGAAAACAGGTGGGTTTTAGTTACTTTAGGCTGTTTAGAAGGTTCATTATTAGAAGGTAGGTCAGCTCAGTTTTTGTGAATTATTAAGGTTAAAACACACTCTGCTCCACACAGCTGTTTTATGGTAGGGCCATATTTTTTCACCGTAAAAACATTTCCACTATCACCAAGACTCTTTTCTCATTATCTTCAGTCTACAGACACAATCAGCACACGTCATTTACTCCGTAACATCATTAACTGACTTGTGATGAAATGTTTGACACAGATGTACACATACTGACTGTCTTGGTCCCCCAGTTTAACATTTTTATCCTCTTTGCGGATTGCTTAAAGCCACAGATCTATTCTTTTATTCTCTTTCGTTGATTAGGAAAGTAAATTGTTTCACCCAAAAGGGGGCATGGTCAAGAAAGTGACATATGGCTGCTCTCATCTATTGGGCTGCTATCATTATATTTTTTTATATATTATATATTTATATTTTATATATATGCTTTATTTATATAGCATGCAGCCTAAAGTGCTTCACATAACAAACTGAAACAAAAATGAACAACAATGAATAACATTTTAGAAGGCTAAAAATGAATACAACACCACAGCGACAAATAATGTAAAAACCAATGATTAAAGCCTAAAAACTAAGGCTAAAACATTGCTCCAAATTAAAAGCCAGATAAATGACGACTGTTGATGGATGTAAAACATTTTTTTCAATGGTCAGTAGCTTATTTTCACATGTTGTCAAGTCACTGCGTTCTTGTGGATGGAGCTGCAGATGGAGGGCAGGAAAGGATTTTCTACATTGGACTCACTGTCACAAACTCTCAAAAAGCCTGTTTATGGTTGCTCAAATCAATCAAACCGAGAAACCCCGAGGAGCTTCTATCGAGTACCAAAAGTTGTAGTTCATAAGGGGGGAAAATGACAAAAAACAGCAGCGGCAAAATTGAAATCAGTTTGATATATTTAGAAGATTTTTACCACTTTACCATGTTGTAAGGGGAACTAAAGCCGTTATACCCATTTATGCTCTCTTCAAAGCCACCACACTCACTTTGGTGTTTTAACACATTAGTTTGGATCACCAAATTCACACAATAACCCAAACAAACTAAGTGATGTAAAACATAGGTAGACCAGTGACTCCCATGTTCTCCCAAGTCTTCAGTTTTTTGGTGTTTTCAGCTGAAAAAGGTCAAGTCTTTCACTTCAGTTTATAACAGATAATCACAACATATGTTGAATGTGATTCTTATGTTTGTACCTTTCTCTCTAACATCGCTGCAACTTGCACAGCACAGACTTTTCTCCATCAGATCTGTTCTGCTTTTCTCTCCTGCTCTCCATCTGAATTTCAAGCATCATTGGAATCATGTGAATGACTTCTGTAGAAACACTATATAAATGTAAAATTTCAAAGGAATAATGGGGTGTGATTGGCTCTTTTTCTGGACCAGAGGAAGTTCCAGTGTCCATATCAACCAATAACCAAGCTGTAATATTGAACATTTCTGCATTAAAATGTCTATGAATGCTAGAGCTATAGTCATGGAAAAAATTATTAGACCACCCTTGTTTCTTCAGTTTCTTGTTCATTTTAATGCCTGGTACAACTAAAGGTACATTTGTTTGGACAAATATAAGGATGACAACAAAAATAACTCATAAGAGTTTAATTTAAGAGCTGATATCTAGCCATTTTCCATGGTTTTCTTGATAATAACCAAAATCACTTAAGTTCTTACATCAATAGCTATGGCACTGTACTGCCAAAAACAGTGCTTTTAGGCATTCCATGTTTTCTTTTCTGTCTGTTTAGTCATATGATACACATAGGAGTTAGTACTTGATTGCATAACCATTGTTTTTGATGACTGCAGCCATGCGTCTTGGCATGCTCTCCACCAACTTCTGACATTGTTCTGCTGTCACAGCAGCCCATTCCTGTTGCAAAAATTCAAACAAATTTGCTTTGTTTTTGGGCTTGTGGTTCTCCATTTTGAGTTTGATGATGTTTCACAGGTTTTCAATTGGATTTAGATCTGGTGATTGAGCAGGCCAAGGCATGGTTAGAATGTTCTGGTTCTCCATCCAGGCTTTAACTGACCTTGCCATGTGGCAAGGGGCATTGTCTTGTTGGAAAATCCAGTCATTCAAGGCAGTAAAGAGTTTATCAGCTGATGGAAGAAGACTGTTTTCAAGAGTAGCCCTATACGTGACCTGGTTCATTCGCCCTTCACACAATTGCATTTGCCCTGTTCCACCCATACTGAAACAACCCCAGATCATCATCGCTCCACTCCCATGTTTTACTGTAGGGGCAAGACAGTCTGATTTGTAGGCTTCTACAGGTTTCCTCCTAACCAGTAAGTTGGCTGGAGTGGGCATCAACTCAAAATTGGATTCATCACTGAAGAGAACCTTAGCCCAATCATCAACAGTCCAATCCTTGTGATCCCTAGCAAAGAGGAACCGGGCGTTCCTCTGCCTTTCGTTGATGAAGGGCTTCTTCCGTGCCCTGTGTGACTTCAGACCAGCTTGAAGAAATTGGTTTGTAAGCAGGAAACCACTCTAGGCCTTTGCATGTGCAGTGCTGCTTATGACATGAAATGGCCTCTTATATACCCTGGGAATACAACTAAGCTTAAGCATGTCAAATAGGACATAAAGTATTGGAATGCTGCATTTTTCTTGATGTTCATTTCATTCTTCAGGTAATAGACCACCCTTGTTTTCTTCAATTTCTTGTTCATTTTAATGCCTGGTACCACTAAAGGTATAATATTTTTTCCCATGACTGTATGTTAAATACTTTGACATTTGGGTTTGAACCTTGTTGGAAACATTTGGGATAACGTAACTCAATTTAATCAGGTAACGCTGCGTTTCACCGGTTGCAGGTCATTGGCGTCATAGCCCCTTTGTGCATGAATCAGCGTTGTGGTTGTCTGCCAACAAGCTAAGCTAATGTTAGCAGCAGCTCGGCTTGCAGCCCCTCCGGGACGTCCTTTGTCTGCCCAACAGCGTGGGAGAAACAGTGATGATTTTAAAGGTGGACCTGCTTTATTCAGTGTTTTTACCTTATTTAATCAGCAGGTCTGTTTGTTTTGGAGAGAAGAAGACCTCTGTGGATAATTGGGCTCCCAGTAGAAACCTCCTGAACTATGAACACTGAAGGAATCCTAACCCAGAGAAGCTGATGATTTACTTGAAGCTAAATGATGCTCTCATGAGCTGAGAACATGTTGGGACACCACTGTATGAACTGGTAATGGAGAATAGCAAACAGTGCTTTAATTTACATTAAAGTTTGTTGATTCAATCAATTTTAAATTCAAATGGCGCAACCAAGAGCTTATAGACGGTCCTCTACAGTGTGTTGTTCTGAGTAAAGCAGCCTCATTGCATGTGGGTACATTTAGAATATACTGCATTCATTCTGCCATCCAAATATACTATGCAGTCAAAGCACATACCTTTGTTTTTTGGAAAAAGATGAGAAAATGAATGTGTGATTCCCTGTGTTACAGCACAGTCTGTTCATTAACGAGCATTATTCATAACAACGTTCTTTCAACTGCCTTGTCAATCAATATCTCCAAACTCGAGAGGATTTTTAAAATTTCAGCCTCTGTCCAGTCTTCTTCATAGTGTTGTCAATTAAAGGTCAAAGAAATAACAAACCCCTCCAATATATTCCTTAAAAAAAAAAAAAAAAAAAAAAAAACAGCGGAAAACAGAAAGTAAACAAGGAGGCAGTCATGTCAATCTGTCAGGGCCACAACACTGCAGGATTTTGTGGATTTGCTTGGTTGAGATAATTTGGTGTTTTTGTGGATTCAGTGTTGTGTAGTGTTTCAGCTCAGTTCCACTTTTTCACACGGCACAGGTTTTCTTGTGCTGCTTCTAATATCTGTCAAAAACCAGCCTCTGCTTTGAACTACCTCTCACCTGGACGAGTGACCACCTGCTCCCCGGCTGAGCAGCACAGACACCGCGTCATCTCTGCGTTAATGGCTGATGGCAGCCGACGTGCCTCACCGTGTCACCCGAGGGCCCGGCGGATGGGAGTGGATGGGTGTGAAAGTGGAGACAGTTAGCACTTCCACATCTGTCAGCTGGGGTTGGCAACTCACACCTAACATTTACGTAGGTGGGAAAGGGCGACGGCAGAGAGGGCAGGGGAAGAGGGGAAAAATGACAGAAAGACTGTGTGTCATGCATTCGTGTCTAGAACTGGTGTTTGGATGCCAAGGCTAATGGAGAAGAGTTGGAAAATGGATCAAATCAACAACTTAGATGATAATTTAATATCTCCTGCAGTATGTGATTGGGCTGTATAATATACACGCACCAAATACATGCACCAATTTTAAACACTATTGTGGAATAACCTTTCAATAATTACAGTTTGTAACATGTTAATAACAGTGCATCTTTTATGTATCAGATCAATCTGAGGGGTTTCACATAGTGCACCTTACAGTTGGAAGAATGGGTGGGTTAATCCGTACCTCAGTTACTCTAGCTGCGAGGGTTGTGATAAATGGAGAGGTCAGTTTTTATCATAACAAGAGTTTACACCTATGCTAGAAGTAATACAGTGGGGCTGTACTTAGGCAAAGCAGGGCGCTTTGAGCTAAGTGTTAGGGAGGGACTTGCTGTCCTCTCCTGAAGACCATCAATGTCTCCACCAAATTCCATGGCAATCCATCCATAGTTGCTGGCATATTTCAGTCTGGACCAAAGTGTTGACTGACCAACCGACAGATAAACTGCCATACAGCTTTGATCGGGCCCAAAACATCATGCTTGACCTGACCCGAGCCCGAAAACATTCTGTGTGAGCCTTAACCAAGCCCAAACCGCAGCAGCATTTTTGGGCCCAACTGGAAACTGAATTTCTGCTTAAAATAAAATAAATAACAAAATAATTGAAATAGTTCATTACAGACTAAAGTAAACTACACTGTGCATATAATATAGTGCAAATTATTATCAAAACTAATCAATTCTGTCCGAACCCGATATATGCCAGCAGTTTTGGGCACTGTTGCATCCTGTTTCTCCCTTCTTCTCCCGTCTTCTTTCTTCTCTCAAAGATTCCCTTACTCCACTCTCCAGAAAAGCAAAAAGCCTGTGGCAGTGTAGCAATTTAATCATGAAAATATAGATTATATGCTATGGTGTTTACATTCGAGCTAACCTGAACTGACGAGCCACATCAAAGCAGCCAAAGTGGACGGTTAAAGCAGCATTTTAAATGTCAGATGTCCATCCTCGGAAATCTGGTCCATTTGTCTGCTCCATGAAGTGGCTTCAGTCTGCCTCCTGGCTTAAATGGAAGTTTGGTTGTTTACGTAACTCCCATGAAGCACAGGTGGCTGGTGGTTTCATGGTCACTTCAGGTTAACAAGATTGTTAGGGCAGTTATTAGTATAAAATCAAATTCCAGTTTCTGAGCTACAAATATTTGCATCTACAGCCTCATACATTTTACAATCTTTTTTCTGCTATCAACATAGTCTGATAAAGCTAGGGTTCATTAATAAAACATTAAACATCTTCAGGCTTCACATAAACAAGACTTACTCAACCATAACATCTCCACAGTGGGTATACTTTCCATACATTCCATATTCTTTTCCCTCCCCAAGAGGCAAATACCACAACACCTGTCCCAGAAATGCTGTATCTCACTGCTGGTGTTTGTGCGGACCTGCAGTGGTTTAACTTTTCACTTTGCTACAAAACAAGTGATGTAAAATTGAAATTTGTTTTTTTGCCCGAACCCGATTGGACTTGACACAAACTTCGGGGTTTGGGCACATATGTATTTAATGAATGAATCTGGTATTAGTTTTTATAGTAATTTGCACTATATTATATGCAAACTGTAACTGGTTAAAAAACTATTTAATTGATTTTTTTAAAGTGGAAATTAGGGTTCTATGGCTCAGACTCGGTTTGGGCTTGGGTCAGGTCAAGCCTGAGTTTTTGGTCCCGATCAAAGCTCTAATGTAAAGGTGTACTCCAGGGGAAGTTCATACTTAATTACAGGTTCAGATGGGTCAATAGTTGGATTCTTTTTTTTGTTCAGTTCTATTTTACTTTTATTTTTCATTGATGGTTATTTAGAATTGTTAGATTAGATTAGATTAGAATTATTTCGAATTCTGTTGGGTGATGACTAGGGTTGGAACAATTATCGGACTGGTCAACATTTTTCCAATTACCAATATCATTATTTTTTTTAATTCAATTGCCAATAAAATAAATTAATATTCAAATGTGCTACTATGCCTCTGATGCATCTTTGTCTCTCTGTATGTAGTCCCCACTCTGTAGTCTCACCCAATGTCCCGCCCACAGAACCACCTGATTTTTACATTTCACAAGTACGGTACTATTGTTTTTAAGATTACATTGAAAAGATCACTTTTGCAGCATTTTATTATACATATGCTCAGAGTACTCTGATCTTTCACTTGGGTATTCACATCAAAACGTACTTGATGTACCAAAAGTGCAGATTGGCAATGTAATATTTTTGAATTATAATTATTGATAGGTTACTGTTGCAGCTTGTAAAGGTGGTTACTTTGGTTACTTTATATTGCTGAGTAGTTGCCTCCCAGATGTAGTAGAGTGGAAGTATAAAGTAGCATAAAATGAAAATACTAACTTGAGTAAGCTGATCGCACTTACTTACACTCCACCATCTGCTTATTCTAAATGTTATTTCAAAGATTTTTACTGGAAATGTAAATTGGTTCCAAATATTCCGTTATTGGTTTTCTAGATTACAAATAGTTGTTATCTGTATCGGCTCTGAAAAACATACGGGTCGATCCCTAGTGATGCTGTTTGCAGACACACAGGATCATTTTTGTCACATAACGTCTAAAGTGTCCAATTCACACTCGGTTCAGCCTTTAGAAACCATTATCTAATACATTCAGCTAGCTCAGTTGATCCTCGTGACATTAGCTTTGTTCACATGTCTCTGCTGACTAACACACCTGGTCTCCTCAGGTGGCTGAGCCTTTGTCTTTGTTACAGCATGTTTATTAAAGCACTCAATACGGTTGTTTTTTCACAGTTGTTTCATAGAGGAACAAATGCACTTAAGACACTAATGATGTAGAATTTAATTTATTTTTGTATTAATTTATTGTAACAAGTAATGTTATAGGTCATGATTCATATATATATATTTACCAAAACAATACCCCAACATTGTGGTCTACAGTCTTGAAACTAAAGTAATAAAGTATTTTCTTTTGAGAAACTGTCGTGTATTTTAAGGCTACAGCCTCTTAAATATTCAGTATGTTCTTTTTTCAATATAATTGGAACCCAATGCCAATATGACAGTACAACACAATGACAACGACAATGAAAGAAAAAAGGTTTGAAAATTCTTTATTAAGTATAATAATAGTTTAGAGCCTCCTGTTTGTTCTATATTAAATACTACAAATATATATTGGCATAGAAATCCATGTGCACAGATTGCTAAGCCAAGTGAATAGATTAATAGAATAGAATAACCGCAATGCTAAACTAAGCACAAGTTTTTAGGTAATATTTTAAAGTATGGCTTTCAAAATATCAATCTGGCAGTTACATTTTTTTTCAAAATGTAAAAATTGTCAGCTAAATGAGACTACACACCGGTAACTGGTGTCAAAACTGCCCAGAAGCTGGGATGGCTATAATCAATATCTTTTTCTCAATAATACATCACATGTAACATGAAAGGTTGAGGTTATGAACCTGCAGAAGATTATCAGCAACTATGCAGTTCCCTTCGGCTCTATAGAGTTTTTTAGCCTCTTTTACCTCATTGTTTTGTTTTTTTCTTTTACTGATGCCTCTATATGACCTACATAAACAGATAGGACCATCACTGGCTATTTACAGTCATGGAAAAAATTATAAGACTACCCTTGTTTCTTCAGCATCTTGTTCATTTTAATGCCTGGTACAACTAAAGGTACATTTGCTTGGACAAATATAATCATCACCACTCCACTCCCATGTTTTACTGTAGGGGTATAACAGTCTGTTTTGTAGGCTTCTCCAGGTTTCCTCCTAACCAGTAAGTTGGCTGGAGTGGGCATCAACTCAAAATTGGATTCATCACTGAAGAGAACCTTAGCCCAATCATCAACAGTCCAATCCTTGTGATCCCTAGCAAAGAGGAACCGGGCGTTCCTCTGCCTTTCGTTGATGGAGGGCTTCTTCCGTGCCCTGTGTGACTTCAGACCAGCTTCAAGAAGTCGATTTCAAACTGTCCTTGCTGAACAAGTCACATTTCTCGACAGTGCCCACTCATTTTTAAGGTTCCTGGAGGTCTGACGACGATTCCTGACACAGGAACGGATGAATGCATGGTCATCTCGCGGGGTAGAAAGACGATTCCTGCCTCGACCAGCTAGCAATTTGGTAGTACCATGTTCAGCTTGCTTTTTCTTGGTGTAATGAACAGCTGTCTTGGAGATCTTCACTTTTTGGCTACCTGTCTCTCACTCATGCCAATTCCCAGCAATTCCTAGATGGCATGTGAGAGCTGACAACTTCTGAGTTGTGCTATGGCTTGAATGTAAGCAGGAAACCACTCTAGGCCTTTGCATGTGCAGTGCTGCTTATGACATGAAATGGCCTCTTATATACCCTGGGAATACAATTAAGCTTGAGCATGTCAAATAGGACATAAAGTATTATGGAATCAGCTGCATTTTTTTGTCGTGTTCCATTCATTCTTCAGGTAATATACCTTTAGTGGTACCAGGCATTAAAATGAACAAGAAATTGAAGAAAACAAGGGTGGTCTAATAATTTTTTCCATTACTGTATATATAGTAATTCTTAATGCTTGCCACTGGGTCAGATTCCCCTTAAAATCAGTGAAATAAGGTGGTGGAAAAACTACCACTTTTGTCCACAGGAGCCGCCAGAATAAACATAAAATGAAACTTTCTTGTAGGAGCTTTAGGTAGAACCAGAACTTCCAGATTAACCATATGTTTGTCAAAGTGGTTACAGCCCCACAATTATGAAGCCCTTAATCTTCATTTTTTTGTTCTCTCTTACCACTTCTTATTGTGAGGAGTAAGGAACATTTCAGCTTTGAAGGGGGTGCTAAGGTTGGCTAAAAAATGTAGTCTTGTTTACTTATAGTACTTGACCAAATTAAGTCATTTTTTAGTTTAACAGGCTTTCAAACACATTTCTACAAGATCAATCATTTGCACCCTTCCCATTCACTGTCTGTGTAAGCAGTTTTGCAATACATATTGTTAGCGCTATGGTGCATTTCGAGATATGGGGCCCACTCCTCCTTTGCATAAAGTTATGGTCCAGGCAAGTGGTTCCCAACCTTGGAACCATGGAATATTTTATAAAATTTTCTGTCTGTATTAAATTTTTATTTATTTTTTAACAATCATTCATACTATTTAATAGGCTTCTTTTTTTGGGATACATTTTCTTCTCCGTGACGCCTGCTCTATTAGCTCTTTGGTTTTTATAACTGCATACTTTTTTAATGTAGAACTATAAGATATATACGCCTATCATTTATACTTTGTTTTCTTACAGCCCCCCTGTGAAGCTTTGTCAACTCCTAGTCGGGGTCGCAACCCCCAGGTAGAGAACCACTGACCCTAGGCGACTGTATACAAATCAGGGGCATCTGGCACGACATGCCCCCCTGGAAACTCACCGTTGTAATTAAATTGTTTTCAGAAATGCATTTCTTTATTTTTCAAAGAATATTGATTAAGGGAAGTCCAACAATAAGGATAATTATCTTGTAGAATATGGGAATGTTTGAGGAAAATTGAAAGAAATTCTGGAAGGCTCTGGGCTAGTCATGATTTAGGTACACATATTTATACATGACCACACAAGTGTGATTTATGTTCACATTAAAAATAGAGAGCGGTTTGTATTTTCTAAAGAGAGGAGCAGATAAATTGCATCTTTTAGCATACCAAATCATTTTCAAAAATATTGTATTAGCCAAATCTTATTGAGATAAGTGGGAAAAAAGGTATTACAGTACATTAAATGAGGATGAATTAAGCTGGAATAAAAAGTTAAAATACAGGAATGATATAACAGTGAACAAACTCTACTCAAGATACCATACTGATGTCATTGTCTTGTTACAAACAAGTTCAATATGGTGTTTCCATATAGATTTTTTGTCTACTATGACTCTAAGAGATGAGATAATAACTTGTTTGTATGTACAGTATTTTCTCAAGATAATGTCAACTGTGCATATTTTGTGCTATCAGTTGTGTCCTTTGGTTGCCCACTCACTCATGGACATCAGGTGGACAGTCTCCTTTTTTCCTCTAATGCTTTTATGCAAATCAGGTTTAAATGAAGTTCAGCCAAACTCATGGTTCAGCAGTAATATTCCAGTAAAACACACACCACTGGATATAGAGGTGAGCAGTTGTAGTCTACGTGATGCCACAGAAGGGCTGAGCTTTTATTGTACAGGCTAAATTGCTGCTGTGTGGGGCCGGGTGGCTGCTAATGTGTAAGGTTACAGCAATGTGTGAACTAAAATAAAGGAGGAAGTCTCACTTTTAACCTTTGACAGGATTAATGGATTCATCCCACCTCCCTTCCTCTCTCATCCATATATCTGCACATGACGTGTAATTAATGGTATACACTTTACGGGTACCTTTATGGACAACATAAATAACAAAGAAATGATGAAGGGGATAAGTCAACTTATGAGAGCTTGAAGAATCTTATTGTATGCATATTGACATCAAGATTCAAGTTTTTATTGAAAATCAAACAAATCGTCGTCAAACAACAACGGAAAGTAATGTGCAGGGCTTATTCATTACCTCTACATAAATAATATAAACAATATGCCTCCACCAACCAGTGAAGTTGCAGTGCACATCCATGTCTGTCCAGAATCAAATATTATATGTGGTAAAGACTTTGAAGGAATTTATTAAAACACAAATTTCAAGTTATCGCTATATTTATTACGTTAAACAGAGGAACCCAAAAGCAGACCACAAACTCGGTAGGTACGATTGCAAAAGACAGGTTTATTGGAAATCCGGGGAATGAAACGGTGAGATGATATGTCCAGGCAGAGTGGAACTGGAAGATTACGGCAGCGTGGCAGGCAGGAAGCAGCGGGCAGGTAACTACAGCGAAGGGTATGACCCTGAGACACAAGGGAAAAAACAAGGGTAAAGTTCGTAGCAAAAAGAACTTCTCTTAAATACTCCAACTTGGCCTAGAAGGTTACTACCAGGTTAGTAGATGCAACAATCTGGCAAAGAGTGGATGGAGAACCGGGGTTTAAATACTGCAGGGCTGATGAGTTGATTGCTGGCACATTTGAGCAGTCAGACAGGTGAGCAGGTAATCAAGGAGAGTGGGAGGAGTCTAAACACACACAGACACAGGGACACCAAGGAGGAGAATACTACTGACTATAACAATATTGATGGTACATATGTAAGATTCCAGTGAATATATATGTCTGAACTGATTAATAAAGGATTATTATAAATGTACTGGCTAAACAGGTGCACATGTACTTGATTACTATGTAAAGATGGATTCTTTCAGAGCAGTGGCTCCTAACCTGGGGGTTAGCCCCTGTACTAGGGTTCACCAAAGGTAGATATACACAGTAGGCCTATATCTCAGTAATTTCTATGAAGAAAACGTTTGAAAAGTTTTTGAAACTTATTAAATATTGGGTTCAGGCAGATTGTTACATAAGCAGGGTTCCTACACATCCTGCAAAAACTTGAAAAGGTGGAAAAAAACTGGAGACAGTCATACAAATACCTGGAAATTAACAAATAATCTATGTTGTCCTGGGAATGTTAACCTAGGTGCGTTGCTTGTTTGAAACTCGAAAGTTGGTATGACAATTAAAGCAGGTTTACCAGATGCAAAGTGGAACTGACTTGATCTTTTTGGCATCACGTCTATTTTCCCAGAGCTGCAAGTGAAATTCTCATATCTCCATGCATACAGCCTATTAATGATAAAATGTCTTGTTGCTGTGGTTGATAAATACATACACAGTGATGTCAATGTGTACGTGCAATAAACACTATTCTGTGAAATAAAATAAATTCTACTTGATTTGAACTGAACTTATGGACTGTGGTTGAATTGATGTAGCCAATTTGCCTGAAACCACAGCTCAGCAATTGCTGTCCTGAATTGTCAAGAAAAACTCTCAGAAAATGTCCTGGAAAAGTCCTGACTAATTATTTGTTCCAAAGAGTGGGAACCCTGATAATGTGATGTTTATACATAATGTTTTGCTACAATCTCCTATTTATGAGCCAAAAACTGCCATGGAAGTGTATTTTACAGATTATTATATGTGCATATTGGTTAAAAACTTTAGATGAAAAAGTATATTTACGGATGGAGGTGTTTTAAGAAACAAACTACTTAGCACTTTACATTGCAGCTGTGCTGCTGTGGCAACATGGATATATTGATATTGCTGCTCCCATATGAGCACTGTTCAGTCAAACTAACCATTTTTAAATCTGTGACATAGCTCCACTGTTCAGTTCACTCTCCATACAGCAAGCAGCACTGAGCGCAAGTGTCAATGAACACACTCATTAGAGCTCAACATAGGGAGCTGATTATACACCTGTTTACAAATTGAATACGTGTATATTGAACACACATATACAGTTAATTGGCTGTGTGCAAAGCTTTTATTTTGGCGACTAGGTCACAGCAACAGAGAAGAAAAGGAAGTTAAAGCAATCGTGGGCAATCCTCATTAAAGCCCGAATCTGATTTTATTAATATTTTTCAGTTCAGCCAACCGCA
Source organism: Dicentrarchus labrax (assembly GCF_905237075.1). Lineage (NCBI taxonomy): Eukaryota > Metazoa > Chordata > Actinopteri > Moronidae > Dicentrarchus > Dicentrarchus labrax. Next base: position 2,892,748 of record NW_026136709.1, read on the forward strand.
TATATTGTTACTATGATGTGAGAAAAAAAAATCATGGCATGAATTTCAGACCAAAAAACAAGTATGATAGGGAAGCAAAAATAATCATCAGCAGCATCCCTGCCGGTCCCTCTCTTTGGTGTTTTGTTATTCTTGAAGATCTTCCGCCTGGGAAAGTTTGGAGATAGAAGAAACCCAAGCTTCCTATTAAAAAAGCCTCAGAGTGTGAGAGTAACATCCAAGGAACCGTTTTACATCGCCAGCTGTATAGGTGAGCTTTTCACAATCTCAGGGGCATGTCATCGAGAGAGGTGGATCTTGTCAAACGCTTAAAAATGGATGGTTTTCTTTGCATTTGCAAGCAGTTTTAAACCTGGAAAGAGTGAGCAAGATGAGGGTGAGAGTCTGTATGACTGAGAACAGGGACAGGGAGGGTTAGAGAGACAGAAGCAGACAGAGAATTGGAGAATGGAGCTTTCTTCAGGTTATTTTTGGGGTCTCCGTGACAGCTGAATTCCCTTTGCTCCCTATTCTTCCAGGCATCATGTATCAGTCTCAGCTGCCAGTGTTAATATAGAAAAGGCAGCTGATGAAGAAAGCAACCTTAGACAGCCTCCGCTTTAGCTGCACTGCCTCTAAAACCGCTCAACTGTGTTTGCTACAGCGGCTCATGAAAACAAAAGACTCCTGCAGGCTGACATCAATACAATTTCTCAATTTTTCATTGTGTTGCAAAAGACCCAATGTCGCAAGGTCCTGCATCTGTTCAACACAACTTAAATCTGCAGTCCTTATCTCTAACGAATCAGCACTATCGACCTTTCTTTATGATACAAGCTCTGTTTTGCCGAGAATTTAATCAATTCCTATATAAACAGCATGGTTCTAGGGGGACCTTTACAAGTTTTTCAGTTTATAACGTGGATCAATAGGTGCAGTCAGATTAGATGAGGTCTCTGAGGCACGAGCATTACTTCACTCCAGAGAATTTCCAATTCAAACATGCAGGACTCAAACAGCGCTATACACCTGTCAACACTTATTCATAATTGGTGTGCATGTATCCGGATAACGTATGTGCACACACGCTCACACTCACGGACACACCCCAGTGTTTTTAACAAGGGATACCACACGCTGGAGCAGCTCTCACCCCAGGACATGCAGCTCTGGTGGAAGGCTGTAGCTTCTGTTTGATGTCAGCATGTTGCTGGAGTCAATACTGCTTTCCTTCTCTGCCTTCCTTTCTACAACTGAATGTTTTTTGCTATCAGTAAAAGCCATCAATAAAAAATATGTAATCTGCCTTAATTCTCTGTTCTGATTTATTGTTTATCCCTAAGCGACATTCATGCTCAAAAGTAGCCATTATTGGAATATTTGGTTCTTTTAATCCAGCAATAAGACTCTTGATTTAAAGGATCAGTTCACCCAAATTACAAGAAACTCCAGCGGCACGCATGCAAATAGTTGGTTTTATTTGTGCAGGTTTTGAGATATGTCTCTGAGATTTCTGCCTTGATCTCAGTGCAATAGTTTGATGAAAACTGTTGACAGCAAGGTCTGTAACACTGTCTCTGGAAAAACATGTTGCTTTAGCAAATGTAATTTATCAATGCTGTGAGCAGCAAAAACCAATTCCATTCGCTTCTATTGTGATAGGTTGGAGGCAAACAAGGTGTCAACGACCGAGCAGTAGTAAGGCTTGAAGAGTCCAGTGTGTAAAGCATAAATGCTGACTTTAAGGACAACTGTAATGAGAATTAACAAACGTAGCAAATAATTCAAAATGCAAAACAAGGAAAACTAGGAAACATAACTACTGAGAGTGAGGTCAGCTAAACAAACAGCATTTGAGGACTAAACTAAACAAAACTAACCTAATATTGGTAACATTAGGAGGGATTTTACACCAAAATTATGCATGTGCATTCTTTTTGTTGAATTCTGAAAAAGCTGCGTGTAAGCCTGGTTCTGTTTTATAAATCTTAGTCATTGAAGAATGTCCTTGATCTTAATTTCCTCTCCCACTCTTCACCTTACAGTAGAAATAAACATGTTTACAATTTTATTCATACAGTCTAGGGTTCATGTTTGCCACTCTGGGACATTTGCTATTTGCTTAGGGTCATTGTCTTATTATAAAGTGAACTTTAAGTCCATTCTGAGGTCCTGAGCTCTCTGAACCAGGTTTTCATTAAGGGTATCTTGCTCACTTCAACTTTCCCTCAACCATGACCAGTCTCTGCTGCTGAAACATACCCTCTTAGCACAATGCTGCCACCACCATGCTTCACAGATGGTATTGTACAGGTGATGAGCGGTGTCTGGTTTCCTCCCCTGATATGAATTGAGTTAATCTTGGTTATATGAGACCAGAGAATCTTGTTTCTCAGAGTCCTTTAGGTGCTTTTTTGCAAACTCCAAGTCAGATTTAATGCACTTTTCACTGAAGAGAGGCTTCTGTCTGGCCACTCTGCCATGAAAAGTCCAGATCAGTGAAATGTTGCAGTGATGATTGTCCTTCTGGAAGTTCCCTTCCCCACACATGATCTCTGGAGCTCAACCAAAGTGTTCTTCGTCCAAGACCTTTCATCCCCAATTGCTCAGGTTGGCTGGGTGGCCAGCTCTAGGAAGAGTCCTTGTTGTTATAAACGTCTTCCACTTAAGAATTATGGCACCCACTGTATTCTTGAAAACCTTTAATGCAGCAGACAATCCCATCTGAGTTCTGCAGGCGGTCCCTTCAACCTCATGCCCTGTTTATTTTGCTCTGATACGCATTGTCAGCTGTGAAACTTAATATAGATATGTTTGTGCCTTTCCAAGTAATGTCCACTAGATTGAACTGACCAGATGTATGTTGGTAGAAAGGTGTAGAAACATCTCAAAGATGAGACATTAGGGGCTCCTGAGCTGTGTCATAGCAAAGGTTCTGAATACTTGTCAGTGTGTGATGTTCAGTTTTTGCTTTTAAAGAAAATTGCAAAGAAAAATACTAAAATCAGCTTTTCGATAGGGAGGCTGAAAAATCTGAATACTTTCTGAATGCACTTTATATCAAACTTCTCATCAAATTTACCTATATTATGTGAAGGAACTTTCCTTGCCACTGTAAAGTTGCCAGTTCTGACCATTGGCTGAATAGACTACACAGAGCAGCTGATAAGGCTAAACTCTGAGCACCCAGTGTATCATAATTCTTCTTTGCTATAAAAGACTAAAGTTAAAAATGCTCTAACAGATAAACTGACTGTCTCCTTTAAGTGTTGTGTGTGGCTCTAGGTGTCATTTAACCTGTTGGCTTAGAGTTTGTTTTGAACCACTACCCAGCTGGATCTTCACACATGTTTTGACCATATTTGGGACACTTATAGATCTTGTGGGTCTGTGCTTGTGTTAAATATCCCTAGACAGGAGGTAACATAAATTGTCTCTACGTGTATTCAAGTGATAGCTGAGCTGGTTTCAGTGCTCCCGCTCAGTTTTGAAAACCCAACCACATAACTAACAAAACTTATTAACCTGAATGGGTATGCTAAGTCGTGGAACCAGCAGTTTCCTTGCAGTGATAGACAGTGTCTCTTCAACAAAATGACCAGTCATTTTGTTCACATCATCAAGTGGTGAATTAATTTGCTTTCTAGGACACAGAGCAGCGCTGCTCTGTAAGTGTTGCACATAACAAAGAAAGCCGACTGTTGCGTTCTGAATCACTATTCAACCCAGGCTGTCTTCTTCACTCTCCTCTCCTCCTGTTCGTCCTTCCTTCTGTCTACCCCACTCTCTGTCCAGCCGGCCGGGTTTATCCTCGTTTCACCTAGTTCACTCGGTATTACTCATACCACGCAGTGCCAAAAGAACTTGTTGAATTATGCAAATAGTTACTGAGCGGCAAAGCTCTTTGGAAGCTGCTAAAACAAACAGTTGTGTGCATTAGGAGAACAAACTCTGTTGTGTGGAGAAATTGTATTCTTTCCTGGAAAACCTTGCAAAGGATGTTAACACCAGCTTGAGTTTGCCATCATCAAACAGGAAAAAGACATTGTCGCCGACTTGCATTCACGTGTTTGACTTGACTTTTCTTTGTCAATAGTGACACTTGTCTGAAGTCACCTACTCGCCTCCAACTACACACAGATACTTTATCTTCTTTCCTTCCCTGCTCTTTTACCCACTGTACTTGAACATATGCACACACTTCCCTTAACTCTTATATGGTTTTACACAGAACATGCATATATTTACATATTACTTGTCATAGTTTTCAGCTCAAGAGTTGAGAATGTTACAATATGTAAATTAACTGGTAGATACAATATGTGGACTTCCGGAAATGAGACAAATCAGCTTTTACTTAAAGGTCCAGTGAGTAGGATTTAGTGGCATTTAGTGGTGTAGATGCTGATTGCAACACCCCTGCCTCACCCTCCCGTTCCAAGAGTGTAGGACAGAGGTAGGCAACTGGCTCTTTAGCCCCTCTCCAGTAGCTTTTACAAATAAATATATGGCAATAAATAGAATAATTGCAAAAAAAAAATGTTTTAATGCTTAACGCTTTATTGGACAAAACATTTTGTCCATTAAAGGTCCAGTGTGTAACATTTGGAAGAATATTGTCAGAAATAGAATATAATATGTTTTCATTAGTGTATAATCACCTGAATATAGGAATTGTTCTGTAAAATGTACGCCATGCACCTTTTCCTCTACAGTTTGCCAAATCTCAATAGCGGTGCCTACAAGTCTTGAATCTTTCTCGCTACACTAGCTATGGATTCCAAATCCAAAAAAAGAAATGCCTCAGAAGAAAATGTAGACTTGAATAGTGCATGGACAAATCTCTTTGCTTTTACCACCAGCGCTGCCTGCTTACCAATATATAATAGCTCCTTTGATAGTAAAGGATGGATAGGAAAAACGCGAAAGGCCCTATCTAAAGCCAGTGATTGGTTTGTCCATTCTGGGCTGTAGAAACATGGCTGACTCCTTAGAAGAGGACCCGCTCCCTCTGTAGATAAAAATGGTTCATTCTCATGTTCTTACTAAAAAGCGATTCTTGTTTTCAGGTGATTATACACTAATGAAAACATAGCTATGAATACTATATTCTATTTCTGACAATAGATCCTCCTAAATGTTACACACTGGACCTTTAACTGTGTCCAACAATGACCATGGAATATGTGTATTTTTCCAAAAAGCAGAGCAGATCTAGAGAAATATTCATTGGGTGTGCAGAGGGTGGCATGGTGACTTTAAGGGGTGTCAGAAATATTTGATGATTTAATCACACAATCACATATATCAATATTTCTTTGGAAAAGCCCCCAAATGAATATTCCAACTCAAAACATTATTGTAAAGCACTGAATAGATATATATAAAGGTGAAATTAGACATCAATTCATTGTTTTATTTGTTATGATAATACGTTTATTTTAAAAGTAAATCACAATTTTACAGTGGGAAGTGATTTAGACAAGAAAACTTACCCAGAATAAAAGTTTTTGTATATAGACACACTGAATACTCACCTTGGTTTCAAATAAGAATTTGACATGAAACTTATAATAAATGCCACCTTTGTTATCCACTCTAATGAGATGGCTCCTGTGGTGCCAAACAGGCTATTTACAGATTTGTTTTTCACTCTCTTTATTTGTATTGTGTACATTGTATTATGTATTTTAACAAGAGTCTTCAGCCATGCCAGCAGCTCTTTGAGGCTCTACTGAAGCACGGCTAGGCTTTGAGTTAAATGCAGATCTCTCTCTCTCTCTCTCTCTCTCTCTCTCTCTCTCTCTCTCTCTCTCATAGTTTTCATCCTGTGGTCAATATGGATATCTGGACCGTATTAAATGGCAATCCATCCAGTATTCGTGAAGAAATTGAATAAAGAATCAAAACTTAACCACATTGTGATACCGTAGGAAAAAGTAGTAAACTGTTTTGAGGCGCTTTTTTCTTCATCATGTGACTAGCCACTCCTGAGTGCCACCCCATTATCCTTTCCTCTTCCACTCCACACTGTCTTTCAGAGGCTGTACGGACTCTGTTTTAAAGCTATGGTAAAGATACTGGTATCATATAAAACTAAGTGCAGACATGCCCACTTAATGCTAATCATAAAAAGTTTGGGGCAAAGAAATGCAGTTTTTAGCAGATGGTGTTATTTCCCTTAGTTTGTTTGAATATTTCTGCATACTGGGGTCCATAAACAGTGTTGGAATTGCAAAAATTGGGAATGACTGGAAAGCTGAGACACATTTTACCACACTTCATACCACCCCTGCATAACTTGTGCCCCTCCATTCAAAAACAAAATATTTGATTACAGTGGTCATGAAAAGGTCTTTTAAGATCATTCTTTGGTATTATCCCACCAAAGATTTTCAGCTATTCTTTTACTAAACTGTGTTCTTAAGATTTATGTCATTTACTTTGGTCCTGTTCCTACTCTCACATTTTTGTTGGCAAGATGTCAGTACATTTGTCAGTCACCATGTTGACTCACATTGATTCCTTTGTTATGAATATGTGCCGTTTGGTTTCACTAATTACCCTTTTGCTTAAGCAAACACACATTCATAAATCTAAGCAGTCTTATCATAACCCATCATTATTAGTCTTAGTATTTGAATTCAAGCAGTAAATTAAACCACATGTTTTTCTTAGAAAAAGAGAGCTTATAAAACTGAATCTTGAAGTGATTTTGTCTGTTGGGACTATCAGATCTCCTGGCTGCATTTATTATTGCATGCATTGTTCAGTAGTTTATTAAAAAAAGATGTCTTCTTCCTAACACAGTCTGAAAATATAATGTTAGCACTCAGCTTCATATGAGTCCAGGCAATGAGGTGTTTCAGAATCCTAAATCCTGGTGGTAACTGTTACTATTATTATTATTATTATCATCCACACATCCATAAACAGTCTAGCAAAGAATTCACCAAAAAATGTGCTAAATGAAATATTTAGATGCCCTGTTCACATGGTAAGCAGGGCTTGACATGATCCAGATGTAGAAGAGAATAATTCCCAGTCAAGCTCTGCAGCACTGTCTTGTCACTATATGGCTCATTATAGCAGACGACTGACACCAGATGGATAGCAGTCTTTGATGGAGTTGCTAGCTTTAACTGCTGCTTGCTCACCTGATGGAGCTGTACCTGCTGACTCAGATGATCCCTGACGGAGCCCCGACCATTATCTCAATTAAACCCCTAATTCATAATGAGAGAGACTTTTTGCTCCTCCACATGTTGGGGACTGATACTTTGTTACAGATCAGAGAAGTGTGACTTTATGAGAATTACAGGAAGATAACAGCTTATTGGTGTGGATTGTTGTGTTGTGTAAAAACACAAGTCTGTTGTTTACAGATTGACCTTTAGATATTGATTTAGTTAACCTACTGCAACATTTAAAGGTGATATATATTCAAGGTTTGAAACATTTATATAGCAGCAGACAACTATTTGCTATGCAACCATATAGTGGAGTCATGGTGTCCTGTACAGGGAATGACGGGGCTGGGAGAGTGGGGAGCACGCAGCAAAGGCCTCAACCCTGGCTCTACCAGGTGAGCTATCAGGACGCCCTGAATTAAGAGCTGATTGACCAAACCAGCATTATGGATTGTTGAAAAGGCTGTGAAAGAGAGACAGTTTGGTGATTTTCATTTTGTTTCAGTCCAGTTTAAGTGTTAAGTGTTATAAGTTAATCTGCTTATTAAAATTACTGGTTTTGTCAATGGAGTCTGGTGAGCTGTAATGTTGTTTTGGTCTGAGATGACATTTAAAATATGCTGTTACATTTACTAATATAAATATATAAATATACTGTATATATATATATATATATATACTAATACCAAACCAAATGAGCATAGCAACAGTTCAGGATGAGTGAGTGTTGGACCAGAACTGCTGTGAGTCATGACTAAGATACAGCAATAAGGTAAAAATAACTGTAAAACAAGTTATTGCACTGATGGTGTTTTTATGACTGGACAGCTCCTATAAAGTGCACTTCACATGCATCTCATTTCAGGTAGTTTTCATTGTCACATAGCTTTTACTGAAATGTTGATGATAAGATGGGTTAAAGTTGTCTTACGCTGCTGCAAATCCTTAGTAAATTAAACCCTTAAGACAACGGAGGGAGCTGCAGCCATGTCAGTGCCTGCTGATTTAGATGATGTCCTCATGGATCCTCGGCCATTAGCTCTATTAAAATTCAGAAGAAGACCCTGAAGAGGACTGAGTGTCAGAGAGGTGAGGGCTTCATTTTTCTGCTGTACAGATGTTGAAGGCTGATCTCTTCTAGGTAAATCACAAAGAAATACATTCATTTATTATAAAGTATGGCTATTTTAAACTCTGGATACCTCTTTGTAACATTACAATAAATAAGAAGGCTTGTGTTTTCGTAAGGAGCCATTATGTTGCTGTCGTGGTATATCTGAAAAAGTACTTAGTATGTAGAACTGTGCTGCTCTTGTACTTGTGTTGCATCTGTGGACAGATCCAGATCAGACAGTGTTGCTTTCTTAGGGATGTCACTTAGGTGCAATCAAAGGTACATTGTAAAAAATGTCTGTAGATTTTACAGTTAAAAAATGACAATAAAAGAAAATAAAACTGTAAATAGGTGAAATACTGTTTTTGTAACAGTAAAACACATCATATCAAATGGCAAATCATTTATTTATAGGGCATTTTAAAGGAATTACATTTGGAATCAAGTCATTTTTTATTACAGACTGCACAGAAAACCATTGTCATGTCTCATGACAAAACCTTTTTTATACAGGATTCATATAGTATTCATATAGTATTTTCATATAACAAAAGTTACTTTAACTGTATAATCAATAGTACTAATAGCTTTTGCTGTAATAGTAGAAAAAGGTCTACTGTAATTGTTACAGTAGCTGCCAGTTTTTTTTTCTCTTTGTTTTTTTTTACAGTATAATAACAAATAAGCACAAAACAAAAGTAAAACATAGCAACAGAAAACTGTCAAAAATGATCAAATGAAACAATAAAAGTGATGCAATGAATCATTGGAGTTCTGTAGGCTTTAGTTCACTGTTCTCTACGTTTGCCTTTTTTTTTTTTATCAAGTTTTGCAATGTACTGTTTTTTCAAAAATTAAGTAAAAACTGACACTCACTAGAGGTCAAATGCAGAGCTGTAAATGCATAAATACCAGCTCCACACTGTCCTGTCAGTAGGGCACAGTGGTTATACACTATTGTTTCAAAACACTTCATAATTAAGAAGTAGATGTGATGCGAGTACAGCAGGCTGGCTACGCCAATAGTCTGCAAACACATGAAATATAGACATATTTATTGTATCTCTGGTACAAGAGGAAAGTAATTACTGCTCAGGATATGAGGTTTCCTGTGAAGATGCTTTTTATCTGATAATTCAATAACATTTCATTTAATGTTTTAGATCATTTCCCTGATCTGTACTGTTCTTCTAGTGTCTGCAGGGCTGCCTCTTCCTCCCGACAAACTCCTGTGACAGTCCCTGTCTAGTGTTGATGTGCTGATGTGGTTGACCAGTTATTGTTTTTCCTATGTGTCCTTGAAGGTACCATCAGCAGAGTACGGATTTGGAGCACCTGGTTCAGGCGCTCCTAAAATGATAAAAACCCTGTCTCAACTCTGCTCTGGTCTCTCTCTCTCATTCGGCTGTATCCCCGCCAGCAGCAGCAGCACATTCTCTTTGTTTGGTTTCTGCTTGGTTTTCACTTTACAACATTTACACCTCATATTGCTCACACATCCACATTTACATTACTGATGTTACTGACTGACACACTTCACATTTGTACTTATAACCTCAGTTGTTTAAGTTAATATAATAAATTCACTAATTTCTTGCCATCTATTGTGTCCTATGCCGTATTTGTCATAGCCTAGGAGCTGGGTTATGACAAATTGGGGGCTCGTACTGCCATCTTTGTTCCCATTGTGCGCGATTATAAAAATAATTATTTAATAGTATTTAGTATAAGTTCATAAAAATAATTTTATATTCAGTAGGCTATTCAATTTAATTATCCTTAAAACCCAGAGTCTCCCCTATACCAGGATGGTTCGACCCAACCTGTCAATCACTTGGATCAACGATGGAGTCGTGGTTGAAGCGTAGCAGCAATTCTTTTGAAAACACGGAGGGACAAGTGGCAAAGAAGGCCAAACCAGAGCTGGCAAAATTCCGGCTGTATCTTGAAGATTATGTTTTAATTGGATTTACGTCCACAAGTTGCAACCCACCCAAGGCACTGTGTATTTTTCTGTGGGGAGAAATTAGCTAACAGTAGCATGAAGCCAGCACAGCTGCAGCGTCATCTTAAGACAAAACATGGATGTCACATTGGTAAGAGTTTTTTAAGAGGAAACTGTCTTCAGATCATCTCAAGACACGATGCGGAAGGCCTCCACAACATCAGCCAAAGCCAGGCCTCTTATGCAGTGTCTTTGCTCGTAGCTAAAGCCAAGAAGCCATTCACTATCGCTGAAGACCTGCTCCCTCCAGCGGCTGCAGTGCCGGCTGAGACTATGCTGGACAAAAACGCAGCGGAGAAATTAAAGACTGTGCCTTTGTCAAATGACACTATTTGCCGCAGAGTAGATACAATGGGAACAGACATTGTCGAGCAAGTTGTAGGAAAACTTAGCGACTCCTTTTCACTCCAGCTGGATGAATCCACAGATGTCAGTGGAAATGCACAACTTGTTGCTTTTGTGAGGTACGTTGATACTGATGACATTTATGAGCACATACTATTCTGCAAAAGTTTGGAGGGGAAAACAACAGGGGAGGACATATTTAATGTTGTCAATGCCGCTTTCTGTGAAAACGGTTTGAGCTGGAAATCCTGCAGCAGCGCCTGTACAGCGCAGCAGCATCAATGACGGGCAGCGAAAGGACTAATAGGCGCATTAAAAAGAAAACCCCGCGTGATGTGGACTCACTGTGTCATACACAGGGAGGCATTGCCGTCCAAGAAAATGAGCCCTGTGTTACATGACGTTTTGAACAGCAGCATCAAAGTGATCAACTTCATTAAGTCAAGACAACTTAATGCACGCCTGTTTCGCCGCCTCTGCGAAAATATGGGAGCTGAACACACACAACTGCTGCTGCACACAGAAGTGCGCTGGCTCTCTCGAGGGAGAATACTCAACCGGCTGTTGGAATTAAGATCCGAAGTACACGCCTTTCTGATTGAGCACAGATCTCCCCATGCCACCTTGTTCCAGGACACAGACTGGCTTGCAAAGCTGTGCTATCTGGCAGATATATTCAGCAAACTGAACGGACTGAAGTGTCATCTGATCGTGGCCTCCAGATGAAGTTTGCCATGTTCACACTTACACAGTTTTGGGTGTGTGTGAAGCAGGAGCACCCTGACCTGAGACAGAAAGCTTTGGAGCAGCTACTACCCTTTGCCTCCACATATTTATGTGAGGCCTCCTTCTCTACAATGACTGTGATCAAAACAAAGCAGAGAAACAGACTGTGCCTGGAGAAGAGCTTGATCACAGCAGTTGCCTCCCTGCCACCAAGAATGAAAAAGATCCTCAGTGAAGCACAAGCCCAAGTGTCTCACTAAAATGTCTCACTAAGTGCAAAAACACTCAGTTCAGTGCAACAATGCAATATTCAGTGTAAATAGTTTGTAATGTTAAGATGTCGGTCTTCTTTTTGATTCTTAAAAATATATTTTAAGATTTATTTTATTTATTTTCAGCAATTTCTGCTTTTATTTAAAATTAAGTTAATGATTTCTTTTTGAGAACAAATCTTTACTATGATCCCAAAAGAGGAGACTTTATGTTGATAATTATTTTTATGTGCACGAATCTTTATTTATAATTAAGTTAATTATTTTTCTCTTTTTAAGTTATCTTTTTATTTCCAAATAGTTCAAGAGAGACCGCTACAAATGAGCAGTGTTTTGCACATTTATGGAGTTTTAAATGGTTAATTTTATAGTTTTAAATGGTCACTGTTTTATCTGCATTAGTTTGAATCACTACATTTTAGTGATGAGAAATATTTGCAATAAATTTAGTCATGGATTATTAACATTTAAAATGTTCAAAATATATATATATTTTTTTTCAAATGTTTGAATTTTGTATGTGTTTATCAGTTCCACAGTTTAATAAATCAGACACTGATGGCACAGTGCTCTGTTTTAAGTCTTTTTTTTTTCAACCAAAAATGCTTTGCGCTGGTTAGGGGGTACTTGGCTGAAAAAATATTTCACATGGGGTACATCACTGAAAAAAGGTTGAGAATCACTGGGTTACAGTATATCACCAGGCGGTAGTGTGTTTGTTTAGAGCTTGTTGTAGGCCATTTTCTGGGGGTTTTTCCTAATCCAAGGGTCTAGTTTTCTTGGTAATTCACACACTGGAATTTGGTGCGCGTATGCGTAAAGTTGTCACCAGCGCTAGTGGTGCGCTCTGGTCTTACCTGTGCAGGTGCAGGCCCGTAAACGTTTGTTTGCTCTTGTGGGAGAGTGTAGAGGAAAGGATGCGTTGGATGATGGCTTTGTTGGGTAAGTAAACTATTTGAGAGATTGTGTAGTGTTTCTTACCTGAATTTGGCCATTTTGAGTATTAGTTTGCTTACCGGTTGTTTTGTGCTGCTATCAGCTGATCCGGATAACACTCACAGGTTGCTTGTGTGCAGTCTGGTAAAATGGTGAGGAGTTTTCCCTTGTAGGCTGTAGCGACGTTCTCCTTTGGGTTCGTTGAGCTGGTGTGTGTAGTGTTGTGGCGAACGTGGCAGAGGCGTTGTTCAGGAGCATGTCCGTGGTTTCGGGAGGGTTGCTAACTCGCTAGTCGCCTTCCTGATCCAGCGGTCAACAGTGCATAAATACCCACCACAACTAACCACATGAAGACTAGGGGGGGGTTTAGTTAGCCGGTTGGGTTTAGATAGCGGGGAAACTCCAAACTGAATGGAGGTTTGTTCTCTGGTGCGCACGAGTGAACGGCGTTGTGGCTATCTGGTCCTTTGGCGTGCGTAAAGTTTGGTGTTGGCTTTGTTTGCTGTGCTACATATTTTGTAATGTCTCAATTTGAAGCGTTTATTGCCGACCCATCTCAGGAGTCCCTGGATAAATGCACAAAAGAGCAGTTGCTCAAGATCACTGCACATTATTCAGTGGAGGTCAAAGGTGACAAACGTCTCAAAGAGAACGTTAAAGCGGCTATAAAAGCTAAGCTAATTGAAGATGGTGTCAGGGCTAGTTGACTGAACCCAAGAGCAGACACACAGACCAGATGGATGGTTTAAGGGTCTTTATTCCAAACACACACACTGGGGGGGATGAGGGGCGGCCACGGAAGGAACAGACAGGTGAAATGGCAAGAGAGACCGGAGACACGGAGGCACAGGAGAGCTGACTCTGGAAATTGGACTGCACACGAGGGTTCCTGGAGCACAGGAGAGAAAAGGTTTGACGGAGGAGCTGGCGCAGGAAGATCACGAGAGGACATATAGGTGAAAGCTAAACACTGAAGGGAGCCACGAAAGTTACCACTAAGTTGGCTGAACAATCTGGCAATGAATGGGAGGAAGACCGGGGTTCTTGAAGGCTGAGGCTGATGAATTGATTGAGCGCAGGTGAGACAGCACACAGGTGAGGTGAATAGAGGCCACACCCTCATCAGACACACACACAGGGAAGGAGGAGGAGCAAAGGGAGCAGGAGGGGAGCAGAGCCATCACAGATGGAATAATGTCTGAGGCTAAGCGGAATTTTTCTCCAAATCCTCCTGCTGTGTCTTTTCAGACTCATGGATTAACTTTTGAGCAGCACAAAGAGATTCTGATGTTGCAGTTAGACCATGAGAAAATGAAACAAGAACTAGACATTAAAAACCATCTTGAAATGTAGAGAATCCGTCAGATATCCGAAAAAACAAAAATAGATTTGGAGGGATGTCGTTTGTCTCTGGTGAGGGATGGCCTATTGTCCACCAACAAGTTAGGACAGAATGTATATAGTCTGAGTGGTGAAACCCAGGGTTAAAAAGCACTCAGAGCACTCGCTTCTGCTCCCTAAGCTTATTGCTGTGATCAGATGAGCATGGCACTATCAGCTCCTCATCTGTATTTTGGCATCTGTCAAGTCAGAGGACAATGTTCATACAGATTTTAGTGGGAAAATTAACCTGGAATGATAAGTGAGGGGGACAAAAATAGGATTTTGAAAATAGAGGTAGAAATGCCCCCTCATAAGAAAAATTAAAGAAGAATCTGAATTATATACTGCATAATTTTAACTTCCCCAACATGTCTGCTGCAAGTTTTATTCTACATTCTCTTACTTTAATCCTAGTAAGTGTTGGATATACTGGACAGTAAGGTGTCTGAGCCATGTGATGGGGAGTGTTCCAGGGGATCTATGGACAGACATGAGTAAAGTGGATAGAACATGAAAACCCCTTGCTGATTTCATTCTTGTAATTGACTATACTTTAAAGGTTGTATATATACTATTTGCTATGTAAAGATATAGTGGAGTCAGTATCCCATGCAGAGAATTACGCTATACTCCCTCTGCCTGTGTTGCTATCGTAGCGCCTCTGTATTTTGAACAAACCAGCGTTGGCAATTGTTGGAATGACTAACAAAGTCATATTTATTTGCTGTCCAGTTTGAAGTGTGTTTTATGATCATGTGTGAGGTAAAATGAATGTTTTGTTAAAGGAGTCTGGTCAGCCTTAGCGCTCATTGTTCTGGTATGATACGGTTTGACCATGATGCTGGTTCCTTAGTGTGAAATCTAGTGGCGTGCGAATTTTGTATATATAATCTTTAATTTCAATGTGAAATCTTCTCATATACTTCATGCATATACAGTACTCTAGGGAAATGATTTAGAAACTTTCAAGTTCTGCCTCACCAAGGTGACTTTAATTAAGTTGAGGACCATGCTTGATGTGATTATTTTTGGTTAGTTTTGTTTTCAGTATTACATTGTGTAGATGTCATACTTGAACATAATAAAGGTATGGTTAAAATGATGCATATATTTTAACTTGTCATTTCTGGTAAATTGCAGTGAAATTAAACTGTTTCTCATGTTGCTAAGGACCCCGCCCTGAACACTGCCTTTGAGTTAATGATGGGTTTGTTTGTTGTACTCAGTAGCTTTTGTTATATTGGTGGTGGTACTGGTCAGACAAGAAGTGGTGCTTTTCCAGACAGGAATAAAATTAGAAGCACAAAATGATCACAGCAGGTGGCACAAACATTCCCCTTTACCTCCACATGTTCTTGTTCTGTTATAGCAGGCTGAATAATTTCCCTCAACTGATTGGGTGTTAGGTTGGCTATCAGTTCTGAGTAGGCGGTTATCCCAACCAAGACATCAAGACAAGATTGTAGTAGCCATTTTCCACTCATGTTCATTCCAGACTAGCTTGTAGTCTGAGCGGAAATACATAATAACAACTGAAGAGGTGTGCAATGCTCGACAGGTGGAGCAAATCCTTGTCCTGTGAGTGCTGCACACTGCAGTATATTCAGTTCATTTCTAAAGAAAAACTAGACAGTTTGAGTAATGTTTGATAGGGTTTACATACATTTATGCATCATAATTCACAATAGTGATAGAACTAAAAGGTCTAAAAAAAAAAGTAATAATTGTCATAATTAAGTGAATCATTTTTTTCTTTGGACATTAAGACCTAATTTGTTGGTTCAGTCAGTTTCTAAATGGGGCATGTCAAAGACTAAATGTTCACAGAAATTGTCTTTTTAGGTCATTTTCCAATCTCATTTTCATTCCGAAGGCTGGTGGAGATGCTCTCAGACAGACAAGTCGGTTAAGGGAAGTCAAAATCAGTCCCCAAATGCAGCACCCAGTTACTTCCTGGGTCAAAATCCATGGCCCACACAGGAAGAAAAGGAACAAACTTTTATCTTTTTATCTCTGACTGTATCAAAGGGCTCCTTCATTTCTGAATTAATCGAGGAGGGGATTTCTTCTCTGGCTGTGGGAAAATCTATGGCATGCCTGAAACCTGCTGTGTCCCAATGTCATTTTGGTTCCCACATAGTACATTACATATTCAAAACCCTTATATTCATTCGTTCCCTGAATGGAGCAGAATCTCATGATATAGACCAAGCCCATTTCTACTTTTTGCACAAAATTGCAAAAACTACTTTTTTAAACTCCTCTTAGTACAGTCTAGTGACTGCCCCACATGCTCTGCAGAGACCCATAGAAACACATACAGGGAGCTAGAGTGTGTGTGTGTGTGTGTGTGTGTGTGTGTGTGTGTGTGTGTGAGTGTGTGTGTGTGTGTGTGTGTGTGTGTGTGTGTGTGAGAGAGAGACACAGACCAGAGTAGGTATGTGCGTGTGTCATAATAAATACATAAGAAAACCTTTATTTGAAAAGTGATTTTTAGTAATGTTTGAACGTTTTTAATTAAAGGAGTGTATGTCAAAGTAAATTTATTTGGGATTAATTGTTTTTTGTTTCTTTTTTACTGTGGTATCAAATTGGTATTGAGAATTGTGAAATGTCACTAATGATTTCACTATAATATAAGTATGTTACATATTTGTTTGATAAGTGTGTTTGTATTTGCAAAATAAAATGCATTAGTTGTTTCGAACCACACAGTGTTTCTTAGTCACTTGTGGAGCATTTGTAAAACATTTTTTGCTTTTCTCTCTGAATTCTCTTTGTTGCATTGATCAGCCCTTAGAGGCCACAGAGACCAACAGGCATGTTGCTTGTCAATTGGGTCGTGTTTTTGATCAGAAAATGGTGGAACATTGGAGCACTGGGTCTCCTCTCCAGTTCCTCCATCAGCCATCATCAGTAAAGCAGAAAAAAAGAAATAACTTAAACTTAAACTTAATTAAAATGTATTGTAATGTCCTTGTAATAGGGACTGTTGTAGTGTCTATTTTGATTTGTTTTCTTTTATCAACATTTCCAATACATTTCCAGTCACTGACCAAATAAGTTATCTGAGTTTTACAATAATGTCAGGAAATCATTTCTGCAAGACAGTTATTTAAAGATAGGCACATTTTCTGAGCCTATTTAAATTCAGACGGTAATCAGGAGTCTCTGACAGCTAGTTATTTTATTTTTATATCCCTCCACAGTGGTCCATAATGTTCTCATAGTGGCATCTGTCTGTTTGAACACATTCTTGTGAGGATAACTCAACAACATGATAGAAGCTGCACCACAGGACCCTCCTATGGAGAGGATTATTTAATTAGATTTAAGAGCCCCAACTGCATGAATCTGCATGCTAATGTAGAAGACCAGATTTTGATTAGACCACGACTAGATTTCTTATTCTCTTAATGTGATAGGATTCATATTCATATCATATTACCATAATATTTTAATAGTTTTTAAATGTAATCCTAATTATTCAGTTCAAGACAAAGGCAGCGTATTGAGAAATAAATATTAGCTACTTAATGCATTTAATAGTCAATGAAAACATTAAGTGTATCATCCATTCATATTTATTGTTGTGATTAAGTGGGCAGCTGCAGTGCCTCATGCCTTGTTCATTTTCTGCACTTTCTTTAGCTATACCATCTACTATGGCAACTACAGACAGAACAAACACTGCAACTAATAGAAGTTGAAACTCTTAAAATTGTCCCACATTTTCTGTTGATATTCAAATGATGCTACTCTCATGCCAAAACCAGGGAGAACCACCACTTCTCTTCAACAGAAGGGTAGTGAAGTAGCTGTGATCAGAGAAGAGGCTCTCTGAATAAAAATGGATAACGTGACTGATTAATATATTGACTGTAGAAGGGGGCAATGGATGACCAGACAGAAAACAGGGTTTGTAACACCGTGATCATAAGACACTTGTAGCTTTTAATGCTAAGAGCTACAGTTAAGTGACATCTTAACGAGACTAAGGGCCAGATTCACTACAAAATGGTGTAGCTCAGCGGTTGACATTGAATTTGTGGCAGCAAACTGCGTATATTTAATTTCTTATTTAGAAGACAGACTCTCCTTACATAGGCCCCATAGGGTATGGTGTCCTGTTTCTTTAGGGGTAGTGGTCATCTAGCCCTCAAAATGGCCCTCAAAATGGAATGGTTTCAGATTTAGGCTCCAGTACTTTGCAAACTAAGGCAGTATAAAATGTGGCTAGTGGTACATGTACGGCAGGTGATTAAAACCACCCAGAAGACCACTGGGGCTCAGCTACTCAGCCGCCCAGCATTAGTGATATTGGTGCCTGTGCAGAGCCCAAAGGATCCTGAGCAGCTTGTGGCAGCTGCGTCTCCCATGATCACAGTGTTCACATCGAGAGTGTGTCAGCTGCATGTCTGCTGCTGCTAGCCCTATGTTTTTCTATACACTTTTCCCTGTATAATATCTGTCTCACTTCTGGAAATTCTTTCACAAGTAAAGTTGTGTTAAATAAATTATTACAGTGCTTTTACTTTGAAAAGGAAGTTTCAAACTACAGTGAAATATGTGGATATGACTACCAATAGAAGCATGTCACTGTAACTGCTCTAATCTGTTAACATGGGCGTCAAAATAAAAATCAAGACGTTCCGCCACACGGGCGGTGTGAACAAGCTGTTAAAGACAGCACCCAGCCCAGCCACAGCCTGTTCACCCTGCTTTCATCTGGGAAGAGGTACAGAAGCTTCTGCTACTATACCACCACACTTACAGACAACTTCTTCAGGCTGTGAGACTGTGAGACATTGCAAATAATCAATTTTAAAAT
Source organism: Dicentrarchus labrax (assembly GCF_905237075.1). Taxonomy (NCBI): domain Eukaryota; kingdom Metazoa; phylum Chordata; class Actinopteri; family Moronidae; genus Dicentrarchus; species Dicentrarchus labrax. The sequence goes on from NW_026136709.1 coordinate 2,911,529, forward strand.
GTAGCAGAATATCTTAGATAAGGTAGATGCAAAGGAATGTGTAATTGGGCCATTACAACAAGCATTTCAGAAAAATCACTATTTTCAGTGTCAATACATTATTTGTGAGTGATAGTAATGTGGATGAAATATTATTATTAAAAAATAAACTAAGCTAAACTGGAACCTGGGATGTTGTGATGATCCATCCAGTAGACAAATCATCATCTGCTACATGGAAAATCTAGACTACCTGGTGGCGCTAGATGAAAAGTCAAGGGGTCGCCTCTGAGCCTAACCTCACCTCCCACAGGAAGAATTAGGATAGAAAATGTCAAGGCCATCCAACAGTTATTGAGAAATTTCAGACTGACTGACAGGATGACACTGTGATTCAGGAAGCCCTGCCATTAGCATGGCAAAGAAGAAAATCTAGTCCACTAGCATGGCCTGGGAAAGCTGGAAAAGCTGGGAAAATTATAGTCATGGGAACACAGCCCAGCCAGCTGGCAGAGCAAACCAGGCTTCAGTCCGTCAGAAACATAAAGTACAATTGTGTAGCAGCAATAAAATCATGACAAAAGTCTTTTTGTAGAGTGACATGTTAACAACGAGTGCATCAGTTTAATCTAGAAATCAATGGCCGATCATTACGACAGCATCAGAGGTGACATACATCGGTGTAATGCTGAATTTACACCTAAAATTGGATTTCCTAAATTTTGATTGATCATGGCTTGCTACTGCACTGCTGTAAAGATGTTCATGCACTCAGTGATCTTTTCACAATTAGGTGATTGTGGAACCTCATGGTCTCAAGGAAACCCTGCTGTAACCAAACCTCTTAAGATGATATACAATGGAGCCATAAAAACTTTGGACGGGAAGCCAATACTCTATTGGCCTCATATATCAGTCTAATACTCAAAGCTGCTGTGAGTGCAGGGCTCCACAATGTTTTGTTTCCCCATATTGAGGAGGATCCTGAGGGAACAGGGAGCTGCTACCTCTGACCTGAGTGTTCTGCTGATAAACAACCTGCACAATTTAAAGGTGCAGTACATAAATCTGAAACATGTGTCACATACATCATTCTGGGTCTGGTTGCGCAAAGGTGTGTTTACTGTGTAGACCAGTGTTAGGCCAGACTTAATTAGTTTTTAGAGTGATGGAAGTTCAGCAGTTGCACAAATAAACAAAAGTAAAGACAAACACTGTAAAAAATGGCTGTAGATTTTACAGTGACCAACTGTCAAACCATGACAGTGAAAGACTAGGTTAAACAACCTTTATATATACAGCATCTTAAAGGAATTTGTACGAAATAAAAAAACAAAAATCTTCGACTGTAAATCGCACAGAAAACTACTGTCATATCATGGCAAAAACTTTTTTTATACAGCATTCATATTGTATTTTCATGTGGCAAAACTGTTTCTTTGAATGGTAAAAACATTTTACATTACAGTGTAATTTAAAACTTCAGAATTAAGCTACCTAGTCTATTTTCATTAATATTTTTTCTAATTTATAAAAACACATTAGTAATGTATTTAAATGTTTTGACACAATGGAACTCGAGTACACTTTTTTTTTTGTCATTTATTGCCTTTAATTGATAGTGACAGCTGAAGATAGACAGGAAAGGGGGGTAGAGAGAGGGGATGACACACAGCAAGGGGCTGCAGGTTGGACTCAAACCCTGGGCCACTGCAGCAAGTACTCCGTACATGGTCGCCAGCTCTACCAGGTGAGCTAACCGGGCGCCCTGGAGCACCCTTCTTAAAAAAAATAATTTACAATTACATACAATTAAGATTGAGATTATGTAACATGCTCTGTGGGCACATCAGCTACTTTCAATAACACTCAACACTCCTAACAAAACTTTTAAATGAAAAGCTCAATGGGAATACTCCCAACCTCAGTGGCTTTTTCTTTAAGGGACCCCTTTTCTATCATTGAGTAAACTGATGACCCCTGACTGACACATTTTATGGATATTTCATATTGTATACGACACATACAGAACAACTGATTAACTGTACAATGTATCCAAATAGTGAACACAATAACTGCAGGAAGTTTGTGTAAAACCGGATATTTGGATGAATTTTGAGCAGATTATTTCCTGTGACTACTGTGAAGAGTTGAGTTTTTCTGATATTTTTAGAATTTTCTTATTACTTTTATTTTTATACAGTCCTCTGCCTGTACTGTGTTTATTTTTAACAATAGGTTGGAGTGCTTATTTTTTTATGACAAATTCAGTTTGTCATAGAGCTTTCTTCTCCTGATATTTCTAATGCAGGAGGAGTCTGTTTAGCAGTGGGTAAAGGCTGTGTGTCCATAGCTTGTGTTCAGGTCTTCAAAGTTTAGATCTTAAATAATAATTGAAACTTTATCAGAAATAATAATATTTCATTTAGTTTTCTTCACATACATGAAGTACATGCTGAGTCCTACTGTACACCCCCTAAAATCAAGAAGCCCATGGAGCTTTGGCGGGTCAAGACCCACAGGTTCAGAACCACTGACCCACAAAAACAGCAGGTTCTTTGGCGGCAACATAACAGTGACCAAAAATAAAAACTGATGTTGTTGTACTGATGTAATCAGTGCCGTGGACTTTATATTGACCATTACAGCACAGGTAATTCTAGTACGGTCACTGTGGCCCTAAACTGCTGGTATAAAGGATCCTTTAAGGCCAAAGCTGTTAAAATGAGTCATCTCATTTTTCAGATATAAGCTGTAAACTTAATGTGATGTGAACTCTAAATATAGGTGAGAGCAGCACCTCTCTGCAACATCAGATGATCAGCGAGGCAGGCCATTTCAAGTTCTTTCAGAACCCTCTCTTCTGAGTTAAATACGATTTCGGAAGCATCAAGCTGCTTTCGGGAAGTCTGTTGAATACCAAGCACCTCTTCAGCACCCCAGCCTTGTGTGACCTCCGGGCTCCCATCGATCATCAAATGGTCCCCACGGAGCAGCCGACCACAGGATGACACTGGTGAGTCGGAATAATAAATCAGTGACAGACTCATTCAGATGGAGAAACCTGGAGAAATGGGCCATGATAGGCACGGTGGATATGTTTGGGATCCGGGGTTGAAGTGGAAGGAGCCAAATCTCTGTAGCAGGGGTGATTTTAGGGATGTGGAAGACTGTGTGTGCTATGACAGAGCTTGTCACTTCTTATGTAGACAGTTATCTCTCTGATATGTGCGACACAGACTTGATTTTGTCCTACTTTTTCTTAAAATGGTTGTGTTGTGTGGTTGTCTTTAATGTCATTTTCAAATAAATTACAGCTAATAGGGCAACCCATGAATGGATTTGAGGAATAAAATGTCACATAAGCGCAGACAGGAGCAGTCAGCTAAGATTGAAATGATCAAATGATGAACTTGTAGGCGTTTCAGACAGTGTGTCAATTTGAATTCTTTGGCTGTGCCTGATGGAAGAATTTGCCTTGCTCATGGAAGGCTGCCAATCAAGAGTTCAGTGGGAAATATCAACTAAAAACTTTTAAATTATAAGAATGAAGACTGAAGAGTCTTCATGTGCCACTTTTAGAAAAGTAATTTTTAAAATACTCTTTACATTGATTAGTTCATTTCACATTTAAAGCTATAATTTCTAACATTTTTGCATTTAAATGTCTACAAACAGTAGAGCTATGTTCTATACGTAGTTGAATTGCGTACTTCCATTATCCAAAATGTTTCCAACAATGTTCAAACTCAGAGAAATCTGTCATTTTATTCAGGTAAGGCTGTGTTTCACCAGTCGCCTGTCAATGGCGCCATATCCCCTTTGCATATGCATGCAAACCTCCTGAAAGATAAAAAAAGGAATCCTAACAGGGAAATGCTGACTGCAATGCAATTATAAATCTGAATTCGTAATATAATAATTCATAGTGGCTTGATGATGAATCCTAAAGTCTTTGTAGCCACATTCTGTGCAGTAGTGATCAGGTTTTTTTATTGATCTTTATATGTCGCACTGCTAACTATCTAAGTCCCACCCATACACCCAGCCGACTCTATCGCAAGCAGGATTCAGTCTTCAGCATTACTGTTTTAAATGTTGAGAACTTTCCGAATATATGTGGATCTAAAGTTGGCGTTTTGAGGTGCAGTAATATCTGCAGTTTTTAAATGTAGAAGGTATACAAGAAGGAATGTAATGTATTAATATTTATTAAACTAGGACCAAGTATTCTTCTAAGAATTCTTTTAAAAGTCTAGCTGAGAAGTTAAGTTCATATATGTAGTTTACTCTATGTTTAAATATACTGTAGAATATGAACATAAACACAACGCACTCCATAGCAGAAGGTCTGTTCCCTGTTGTATCCTGTGACCTTTGCTGCACCAACAACTCAGTCTCCCCATCAAGATCAATAATATTTCACCTCATGTCATTTCCAGTTATTGATGAGCCTAAAATTGGCTTACATTTCTGCTCACAAACATACAGCAGCATCACTATGGCAGTGTTGCTGTCACAATAAATGTGTTGCCACCATCATTCGACCCTCACGAGGCCTGTCAGCTGAGATTATTTACAAAGTCTTTTCCCAGAGCGGCTGTCGCTTCCCGCCTTGCCTCTCTCGACAACTCCTGACACTTTTTTCCTTCCAAGAGGCTAAGGGCTTTGGGTTATGATCACCCTTGAACTACAGAGGTGGCAGCTCTCGTATTCTCTTTGAAAACTAAATCCTGTCTCCGGCCGTTGACATAAAAAAAAGGCAGGAGATCAAGAGGAGGAGGAGGAGGAAGAGGTGGTGGTGGTGGTGGTAGGGGTGCTAATTAAAGGCATGGATTATTTATTTGCTTCGCGGTGGCATTTTGCTTGTTTGCCAAACAGCTGCTGTGGGCTGAGCAGTGCCTTAGCTTGGCTGGCTGCCTTACACTGGCTGTATTGTAGACGCATATGGTCACACACACAGATTCTCCTGCTCACAGATGCATTCACACCAGTATTTCCCCGAGAATTTTATCCCTGTCAGGGTAGAAAAACCTCTGAAAAAATGCTATGCTCGAAACTCACACTGAATGTTAAATGTCCTACAGTGTAAAGGCAGGTGTTGAATTTGAAATTGGCAAAACAAAATTTGTATTCCGTGTTCTAAATTTGTAATGTTTTCAAGTGTATGCGGGTGTCTCTTGAAATGTGTGTATTTGCTTTATTTATTTATTTATTTATTTTTACTGTTTTGCCTCCTTGTCCTTAACACTGGCTCAGCCCCGGTGCCAAAGTATGCCAGGTGCCTCAAGTGAATGATGTAAGAATGACTTATTGTCATGGTAACACTGACAAATTATAATTGGAGTGTTCAAATGCAAGTTGCATGTAGGTCACTTGCCTCAGGGATTAGATTTGGCACCGTGTGTTACATATCCATGTGGTCCAGATGGAATAAAATGAAATAAAAAAAGAAATACAACTTCGTGAAGCTTTTTTGCTGTTTGCACTGATTAAAAAACATCCGATCTGTGTCACATGTGAGGGGACTGAGAACTGGGACACTCGGCGACAGTGTGGCTGTAGCCTGAAAGACTTAGAGCCAACACTAATGAAATTCTTGTAGGTGGGTGAGCAGCTTGTTAGGACAGGGAAGGTTAGGACAGAGCTGTATTTATTTATTTAGGAGGCAGAACTGTGGTTACAGAACTTGAGTGATTTGTGCACAAAAATACCACAGGGCTGAAAAAAACAACAACAATAATTCCTGTTAAGATGTTCATTTGATGACACAAAATTATTTTATTCATTCAACCTTTATTTACTTCTGAGGAATACATTGAGCTGTGGACCCTCATTTCCAATGATGCCAGGATTAAAGTAGGCAACAAAAAACAAAAAATTACAATACAAAGAAAAAAACAAAAACACACTCTTTCCCGTTGTTTGTTCAGACTTCCAGAGTTCTAAAGGCAGTCTTTCCGAGTCTCTCTCTTTCCGAGAGTTAACCTGGGAAATATGAAGTGTAATGCTGTCTTTAAAATTACATAGAGGGGTGACAGTGGTGAGCAAACCTTTGATAGTATAGATGAAACAAGGACATTTCAGTCAACCAACTCAAATGGAATATGTGCATTGTTGATATTCGGCATTCAGGCTCTGACTCCCCACAACAAAAACTCCAAGCTCAGCACAGCAGGGAGCAGGGAGTGACATTAATAACTTCCCCTGTGACACACTGTTCACCTGCCTTAGCAAATCTTACATACATGGATGACCCATTACACCAGTTGTCAGCTCCTCTCTACTGGCTCCCTGTCACTTTTAGGATTGGTTTTAAAATGTTACTCTCGACTTGCAAGGCGTTGCATGGTCAAACACCTCTGTATTTAAAAGGTTGTTGTGCCCTTTGGGTGTTTGGAGCGGGGACTTCTGGCTGTTCCCAGGTCAAAACTGAAAAATATGTTCAACTGTGCTTTTGCTGTGGTTGCTCATTGACAGAGAAGCCAAATCTTTTAAAAGTATCTCAAAACCCCTTTTTTTTTCTATGGCTTTATCTTAATTTTATAACTTTTATTTTGTAATTTCTACACTCAAATCTGTCTTGTTTTACATAGTCTTTTTCTGTTTTTTATTTACAACCTCCTTTCCCTTTTCTTCTCCCTCTAAAGCATTTTGTAGATTCTATTCTGAACAGCGCAGTATATATATAGTTTGCTTTCTTTCTATGAAGTACCACATTAGCAGAAGCAGTGATGACGGCAGCAGGCATTCAACAAAAGATTGAGCAGGCCACATGTGTTAAAACACACAGCCATTATGGAGACAGTGTGTAGGATGTATGTAGTAGTGAGCTTGCAGGGTTTGCTTTAGAAACACACACAGACAGACAGACAGACACACACACACACACACACACACACACACACAGATTCAATGAGAGTCTAGCCAAATAAATGCGGCAGATGCTATTAGCACCCAGGTTTCAGTACCAGGTGCTAACAATGCTATTTGCACCTGGGATGTAAATAGCCACAAATAGCCACATGGCAGAGGCCAACCATGATATTTTCCTAAACCAACACCCATAGTTTTGTTGCCCCAACGTAATCAAACTGTTAAATTGAAAATCATCATCATAATAAAAAATAAAATGAAAAATTCAGCTAAATCAAAAAAATTTAAAGCAAACACCAACTTACCGTTTCACGCTAGACTCAACCCCCAGTCTCCCTGATGGGGACTTGAGCATCAGTCTTCTAGGCAGTGGTTCCCAACCAGGGAGTAAGACAACTTAAAAATTTAAGAAAACTTAAAAATATACACAATAGGCCTATATGTCAGCATTTTGTTCTGTTTCTGTGAATAAAAACTAATGGAATTGTTATTTTTAAAGTTTAGATTATTTAAGATGTAAACACCTTGTCATGCATTAGAAAAGGACTCAGTTAAAACAACCAAAGAGCTAATAGAACAATTGCCGAGCATCAAAGAGAAGAAAATACTGAATTTGTCAAAAAGGAAACCTATTAAATATGTATGATTGTTAAAAGCGATATATATACATAATACAGGCAGAGAGTTGTATCAAAAATTCTTCGCCTACCATTCCTGTCTCGTCAGCCACCTCGGCTCCACTCAACAATCCTTGTGCCTGACGCTCCCAGCCTTCATCCACCGACAACTCCAAGACCCTCGCCCCCCAACAGGTCCAGGGGAGTCTTCGGCTTCACAAATGAGCACATGCATTCTTCCATCCCAGCATCCTTTTCCCTTCTCTCATTTCTAACTGCCCTATCTCCTATGGCTGCTTTCGCTTTTCCCATTCCAACACCGACCTTCTCAGCCACACAGAGCATGCCCACAAATACAATCCATGGTGATGCTACCAGCCAAAAACCCTAATTTTCTTCCTGTTTCTTTATATGTAGCCGGTGTTTCTCTTCCTTCATTTAACGCACCTCCTTTTTTCCCCACAGGTCCGAACATAGCCCAATCATGGGCTTTCAAAATAATGCATAATTATGAGTGCATAATAATTTAACTGTAGCCTCCGCATTACCTTCAGCACGCCCAATCCACCCTACCATCCCGCGTGTCACCCACTCTCAGATGACAGATTCTCGCCTCTCCCTACGTCGACCTCGCCCATTTAATTCCATGCGCTGAATTTACCATCTCTCGTTTTGGACCGTTGGGACCCAATACTCCCTTTGTTCCAGGGTCTCCTCTCCTTCCCCGTTAATATTTATTTAACGATAATTAATCTTTCATGGAAAATTCTTAAAACCCATACGCAATATATCTTATGTTCATTCAAAATACTCGTTTGCCTCTTAGTCCAGGCAAGCAGGAAGCCCTGCAACAGTTAATAGTTTTATTTCAGAATCATCATTGTAACATTAGTTTACAGACATATTCGCATCGACCTCGCTATTCAATGCATCCGTCCACATGCAACCCCTATATCCCCAGAGAACTGCTAACCGCACTCGGTCCAATCGAAGCTGCTATCCACCCACTCTAGAACTCATCACAGTACAATTCACCTTCCTATTCCCCTCGTACCGTGACATAATTCATTCAGCGTTCCATGACTGCAGGGCTGGAAGGTTGCACCCCTCTGATACTTGACCCAGCCCCGCGACTCAACAGCAACGGATTCTACACATACCATATTCCGTTCGCATACCAAGCCTCCAGTTGCCTGCAACAATTCAATCAGGCAACTCACGGGGGCTCACTAGATCCAGAAGTCTCTTCCCTGAATCGCGACCAACGTGGCGCCGCGCCCCATCCCATTCCACCACAACATGCACCTTCACAGCTTCTTGCCCCGAACCATACCTCAAAATCAATGTAGCCCCGCTGTTTTCTGCAGCCCCCCATCCATCACCCCCAAATCCGCAAATGTTCAACCACGGCCCTTGTTCCAAGGGCGTCGACAAGAGAAACAGACCAGTCCTCTACCATGCGAAGAGGATAGTTCTTAACAATTCCAGCAACCTCAGAAGCAACGTCTCCAGTTGCCATTTGCTCCTCACCTGCTTCTTCTGCAGCGGAGCTTTCGCAAGATCCACCTGTCCCTATAATCCAAGGACAGCCGGCATAAGCATCCGAATACACCAATTAATATCAACGCTCTCGCCACCACCTCGAAGAACCACCCAGATCGACAGTTCTTTAACCACCTCATACAAAAATGTACACACGGTCTTTACTTAGGTTTACAGGTCATGCCAGATTCCTCATATACATGCCACAACTTGCAGTCAGCCACCTCCGAGACTGACATAGTTGATAAACTCCCTTTCACTCCCTCCTTGACTCATTTACCACATCCCTCCTCTCCCTCTCTTATCCAAATGCAGGAACCACTGGGGCTCTCTACAAGAGATACGAAGAGAAAGCTCCCCCACTCAGTCTCACAACCCACTCAGTTCCCTCTTACCATCCATTCATCCATCCGCCAACAAACCTTCATCCCTCGACCTTCATCCCTTCATCCCTCAACCCTCGACCCCTACACTCATCCCTCAACCCTAAACCCTCATCCCTTCATTCCTCAACCCTTCATCCCTCAACCCCTTCCCCTCATCCCTCAGTATACCACATCGGTTCACATTTGTTCATTATGTGCAATAAACTTTTCTTATTTCATACATTCAATGATGTGGTCTGCTTGTCAATATTTAAAGTTCGACCTCCCACATCAACGAGAAGAATAAGAGGGAATTCCTTCTGCTACTTGTTGTATCTGTAAGGCCGAGTGTGCACAGGAATACCTTTAGAGCGTTACACAGTAAATGGACTGCACTTATAAAGCGCCTTTCTAGTCTTCGGACCACTCAAAGTGCTTTACACTACATACCACATTCACCCCATTCACACACATTCATACAATGATGGCAGCAGCTGCATGCAAGCTGCTTACTGCAAACTGCTCATCAGAAACAGAAACTAAGGGACACATTCAAGCACTTGCGCTTCAACATGCTGCAGGAGGAGCCAGGGATCCAACCTTCAACCTTCTAAACTCCTGAGCCACAGCTGTCCCAGGATCTGTATGTCAGGAGGTTCAGCATCCTCCTACTGTCAGAGATCACTCACTGTGTTTAACTGCTTCCAACATGTAAGAGAGCCATCTTAAAGTAATTAAACTTATTTTATATTTTCTTCAGTTGTGTAACGTGAAGCGCTGAACAAGACAATTTGTCACAAAATGGAAACAGGAATGGACACAAAAGTGCGCTCATGTCCGCTTTAAAATTGTAGCTTTAACATTTGGAACAACTTAAATGCCTTAAATGTATTTGGTTAGTTTTTGTTTTCATAACCTTGGTAATTACCACTCTGTATCCTTACTGGCAGAGTCCGCCAATCCTGGGCTGGATTCAAATTGCCTTCATATGCACAAGGGATTTACAGGAAAATGATCCATGCATGTTATCCAATGTAATTTGATCTCATTGATAATGCGACTGTCTCACATTCACTTTACAGCAGTATTAACGTACTGCTAATGCAAACAGAAACACAGGATGGCTTTTATTGTGAAGACACCACAGGAAACAATGTATTTGTCAGCACAGTTAGGTCTGACTGCAATCGTCCATCAAAAATGCATCTATACAACAAGACAAAGGTCATTTTCAAAATGTTTTGACAGCAGGTGATTTTTACAGGAAGTAATGGAAGAGTCAGGAACAGTCGGCATGCCTACACTGTAAAACCAGATACGTTCATATAACTCAAAAATTGTTGACACATTAAAAAAAATTTTAAAGTGAAACTAACTAAGTTTTGTAAGTACATTTTTATTTAGTAGTACCTTTAGTAATTTTCAGTGAGAATGACTTTCATTTTAATTTAATTTAGTTTTTATTTGTAAGGTGAAAACAAAATACCCTAACCCTATTTTTCTGTAACTTACAAAACTAAGTTAAGTTGCGACTTAAAATTATATGTGAAAGCAGCTTAATTAAGAATCTTTGAGTTTCTGTTACTTAAATATTTTGATGTTATCAGTTTAAACAGTTCTTTTGAGTTCAAATCATTTTTTTTTTTGTTGTCTGGTTGTCCACCATGAGCATAAGCAAGCATCAAATGTGGACAATGCCTTGATGTACAGTATACCACAGAGATACAACATGCACAGAAACATCACTAATGTTTAATGTGGGAGTGGCCTTTTAAATAATAATATGTGGTATTTGTATTGTATTTATGGACTTGGTGCACGTTACTTATTTATTTATTGTCTAATTGGCTATTGTCTGTTGGGGGGGTTATGTATAGGGTTTGTGGGCGTGCAATTAATAGCCACTCTATGACTGTCCCAAACGCTCTGATCACTAATGATTTGACACTTCTTCTCTTCTCCTGCTCTCTGTCCCAATCTGACCTTTGTTCATTATCATGTGTGCGTTGCTGTGGCAATTAGTCTTTTGATTTGTCCAAAGATAGTGTACGGCAGGCACTGTCTTACAGTGATCAATCTTTCTAGCAGAGGCCTTTTCCACTGAAGGCAGCAGGATCTCAGCAACAAGAAGGGCTCTCTGTGGCCCTGATTAGCGATTTGATTGAAGCTGTGCCTTTGAAAGGGATGCTTTAATTGTCAACTCTTCAGACCCCCGTCTCCTGTGATATCAGCTTCAGATAAAATACTGGAATACCAGCCAAAAGAAGGACCCGTCATAGCTCTTACTGAGCCAGCATCCATGTGTCTTCCTTGCAGATGTCAAAGCAGTGCTTTGCTGTCACCAAACAGCAACATGATGTAACAATTGCTGAACAGCAGCCACTATGGCCACAAAACAAAGGCATTTAAAGGTTAAATGCACGTTAAAATCCCTGCATAACCTACACTGTAAAAAACACAATATAATTTTTTTGATTACAGACTGCCGACAACCACCACCATAGCATTCATATGGCATTTTCATATGGCAAAACTGTTTCTTTTTAGGGTAAAAACTTACTGGGTAAACTATCGATTAATATTTATGTCCTTTTACTGTAATTGTAGAAAAAGTTCTACCGTATGTATTACAGTAAAGTTTTACAGTTTACCAGATTTCGTAATAATAATAATGAGACTAACTTTATTTGCATGTAGTTTCATGCAAGAAATGTGGTTCAAAGAGCTGTACAACAAAGAAATGATAGTCAGTCTGTCTGTCTAACTTGAGTCGATCTCATAGCATAACAGTCTCACATTTGTTCTCTTTGCACTGTTAGAGCTGAATTAACTTGCTGCTAATGCACAGGGAACATCCTACTGCTGCTTCACATAAGAATAATTCAACTAGTAAAACACAAGGTGGCTTTTATTGTGAAAAAACCACAGGAAACAGTGAGTGCAACCATTAATCAAAAAATGCATCTATAAAACAAGGCAATGGTGAGGATGCGGAGCAGCCACAGTGAGCTGTTAGATGAAGAGCTGTGGGCGACAGGCTGCCCAACTCCAGCTTTACTGTGTCCTGCTGTTTTTCCGACAACTTGTGCTGTGTGTAGCATGTTATAATACTTCTTTATTGGAACAATTTATTTTGGCCGCATTGTCAACAGATTCATCAAATTCTCCTCTGCCGTATTTCTGACAAAGTAGATGCTAAACCAGTTTTCGGTGTGTTCAGAATTCAGGTGAGGCAAAAAAATCAACCAGGACTGAAAACGTAAGAATTACAACTTCAACGTGCATGTATTAAAATATAATGTATTGTACTGTACTCGTTAACCGGATAATAAACGATCTGATCTCGCCTTCGCATTTAGACCTTGTATCGATTAAATATTTTCCAATGTTCAAAAGACAAGATCATATTCTGAGTATTCCATAAAGAATTTACAATTACAATATCAATAAATAGACATGCAAATAATGAACAAATAATATAAACGCATTCTGCCAGCAGAAATGATTCCTCTGCCTCGTATGTGGAGCAACGCGAAGTTACAGGTCATTTCTTTATTCTGTTTCCATGCGTACAGTAATGTCACCGCAGCAAATATCATTAAACACCAAAATGTAAAAAACTGTTGACAGAGAAACTCTCCAGAGGAAGTAGAGGTTTTATCAGGAGGACGGCTGTTTTACTCTGAACAATTTCCCTGCATGAACCTAGACTGTGTGTGGGAACTTGTGGAGTTGTAAAATAACACAACAAATAACATGAATTAACATTATATCATGTCGACGATTTAAATAATCAATGAAGCTGCTGTGCCTCATGCGTTAATGCACACAGCGTCTCTCTTAATGGGGAAAAACCTTACACTAATTCAGTCACCCTCAGTCCATCTGCTATCAATCACAATGTTATCATCATTTTTATAACCCGGCTGTCAGATTGATCTCACAATAATACAGGTTGTTGTTCATGTGCAGGTGTTTGTTAAACAGGTAACAGCCTGCTGCTCTGGCACCGATAACTGTGTATATTTATTAATATTAGAACGGTTCGCATGTGTGCAGACACAAACTCCACCAAAAGGCTCTACAGCTGTTAAAGTCCACTGACAGCTGTCAGATAAGATCATCAGCTGTTGCCGTCATCAGAAATGGATGTCGCCTCACCAGACGCTGCAGAGGAAAGGACATCTCAATTATCTAAAAACACATTACACATTATTGTTCTCTACTTCTTTCCTTCTTCTTGTTTCCTTGCCTTTCTCCATGAATCCCTGGTGGGAGGGACTAAGACGCAAGGAAAAGATGCAAATGAGGGAAACGAGAATGCAATTAGGCGACATGAGACGCAGCCCACATGAGAGAGACCCAGTGAACTTTCAGGCAGGCTTCTTATGCTGAGGTCTTGCTTGAGAATTGGCCAGCTTCATTCCTGGTTTACCAATGATAAGCAAGGCCAGACTGCCACAGGTGGAAACCAAATATCCTCATTAGCGCCTGGAGAGAACACAGGGGAGGAGCAGAGAATAAGAAGGAATAAAAACAACAGGCCATGCTTGGAATGTCACAACCAGTGAACAATAAAGATATACAGCGCTCATTGCTAGCTTTGCTCGGACGTTTTATGTGAGGTTTCCAGCAGATTTTGTGGTTTAATGTCACAGGTAGATTTTTATATACTCTTTCTATATCAACAGCACATATTCAAGCTTTTCTTTTTCCCTTTTACTTTTCATTTGTGAAAGGAACAGTGTGTCAACCCTGGAGATGTTGGTCACACTCAACAAGATTGAGGATTGTGGTTGTGAGGGATTTTTTTCTCCAAACAATGCCAAAAGTGAACACTTCTTTCACATGACTACGTCGTGTCAGATGAAGCTTGACATAGCAGTTTGCCTGTGTACTCATGTGTGCAACCAAAGAGCACCAGATGCCAAATTTAAAGCAGAGATTGGCTGAGGAGAGGCTGCATTTACTGATTGTCTCTGTGCACTCCAGCGGACCTGTACAATATAAACACTTTCGTCCAGCTGAGACATCCAGTGTGATCCCTGAGCCAGTAGTTACCTACTGCAGCTTTAAAATCACGAAGGCCTCGCGACCACCCATGGAGCTTTGGCAACCCCCAGGTAGGGAACCACTGTCTGGGCTGATATCCAAACAGGAGGGGGTGGCAGAGTGCGTTCTAATTGTACTTTTAGCTGATTAATGCAACACGATACAGAATAGAGAAGCTGGTAACCAGGAGATAAATTATTATTAAAGGAGCATTTCACCCGTGGAAACATTAATATTTATTGAAAGTGGGTTATATATGTAGTCGAAATGTAACATACATTTTGAATTTGATGCCTATTTGACCGAGAAAAGACAGAAAGTGACTTTAGGGCGCATTTGTATTAAAGACAACAACTCCCAGAATGCACAGCTCCGCAAGCCGCTCCCACTGACACTATCAAAGACTACAACAATGTGAATGTGAACCATTTATTTACAGAAATATATCAACAACAACAAAAATAAATATGTTAACAATGACAGTTATAGTTCCTCCTGAGCGTCCTCAACTCCTCGGTGCCGCAGTACTGGCCATCTGGAGCTGGATGTTTCTGTCGGATAGCCTGCACCACATCAGCAGGTAAAACGACACGATGGCCTCGACCCAATCTCTCGCCTTGCAGGACCCATTCCAGAAAGGCTGTTAGGCGACATTGTCTGCAAGACATTGAGCACACAGTTAGCGATGCATGGTCTTTGTGTGTAGCGTGCCACAGTAGTTAGCAATGCAACTGCAAGCTGTTTGTGCAGTAAAGAAGCTAACGTTAGTTCAGTTGGCTGACGTTACGTATTAACCGGAATAACTTTGTGATAAAACTTGAACAAATTGTGTACATACATGCCACGTTGTTATAAGACAGAAAATAGAAACACTCACTTTACAGTCAGACGTCCGTGTGTCCGTAGGCGCACAGCGAGAGCACAGGCACCAGCAGTCCGCCCCAGCTCGAGCCAGTCCGGGCCCCTCGTCCGCGACAGGCAGGTCCTCTGCCTCGGCTGCAGAAGCCTCAGCCGCCTCCTGTTCAGCCTCAGCTGCTCTTCGCTATATTGCGGCTCATAAAGGTAGCCACGAACATCTGATTCGACCATCATACTTTCGAAATTTCTTCCATATTAGATTGATTACCATAGTCGTAACGTCTGGCTCGCTAGCGCCTCCGCTTAGCTTCCAAACAAGATGGCGGTTATATTTTTTAGTTTCTGCAGGTGAAGTCCCACCCACTGATCTGTAATAGGTCTGTAGCGTGAGGGGAAAAAAAATGAGGAAGTAGTGTTTGTAGTCTCACCCCCTCTACAGAGATATGAGACTTCCTGCTTCCAATGACGCAAAATGACGATTTTTACATCATTGGAAGCAGGAAGTGCAACACTAACATCCTTATTTCTCCCCTCTCAGGGAAAGTGAGGGAATGATGCACGACCATTCAAAAATATGACTGGGGTTCTAATGATACAAAGCTTAATGCAAATGGGTGAAGTGTCCCTTTAAGGGAGTCCTCTCTTCAGTAGGGCTCATCATTGCCTGAACTGGTACATTGAGTTAGAATATATTGCCTATCATCACATATAAAAATTCATTATCAAAACGAACCATAAATAATGTCAACTTCACACCAGCTTCTCATAACACTGCTGAAAAAGTGTTCTGCCAGTCAGTCTAATTATTTTGGTTCTATATCACGAAGTTTCAAGAAAATGTCTCAATATTTGATCCATGAGATATTTTATCAATTCAGTTCAAGGGTGCTTTGTTGGTTTATCTGCTTTATGCAATCTCTAAATGTCAGCACCGTCAATGTGGTTTCATATTTGGGTAAAAAGGATGGGAAATAATGGAAAACTGATAGAGGAAATTTTGAGTTAATAGTGTGGTTCATTATTTATTTTTCACATTCAGCACCACAAGAATGGAACCCAGCAGGAAACACCAACACTGTTGTCTTCCTGCAGCACGAAGATGAACAAAACAGCTTTTAAACACTGACCGGAGATTCTCTTTATTGTTCAGACAGGTTTAATTGCATTCCAGTTTACAAAAGAACAGAGGCAGTGGAAGGTTTCATTGTGTCTGCATTGACAAAATATTTTTTCAAAAGGCCCACACAATAACAAACCTTAGATTCACTGAAAATCGTATCATTTTCCACTTGAATACAATAATTCAAAACTTCTTGGGCATCATGATATGTTCCAGGGTGAACCGACATGGTGAGCAACTGTGCAGAACCTGAGCTATGGATCCAAACCCTGGCAATTCCTTATCAGAAGAACATGAGCGATAATCCCAACACAGAAACCTGTCTCACGTTTGGATGTCAGTCACACACAGTGCGGAATCAATCTTATCAGAAAGTGGAGCCGCAAACATGCCGACTCTTACTCTGACAGAGCGGGTTGAAGGATCTTGAAATTATTTTTATTTTTTGTGTGTGTGTTACTGACTTCCATACATCCCTTGGGTTTTCATAATTCCATCAACGAAGTTAAAAGAGTAACTTTTATAAAGGTGAAGCATGTTCCTTGGGTGTGCAATCCATATATTAAGTGTACATCAAAAGGTGTAATTAGCATTTACAATTCAGGCTACTAAAGGTTTTTCTGTCAACCAACCAAACACCTATGCACTCTTTAGGGGGCGGCTGTGTCTCAAAGGTAGAGCAAGTCATCCGCTAATCAGAAGTTTGACGGTTTGATCCCAGCATATCCAAGTGTCCTTGAGTGTGTGAACAGGTTGCGTATAGTATAAAAGTGCTTTGAGTGGTCAGAAGACTAGAAAGGGACTATACAAGTACAGTTCATTTACCCTTTACCATTTCTCACCTCAATAAGCTGTCCCTCAGTTGCTGATTTGCACCACATCACCCCTGACCCCACCACTCGCATCAAGGCTTCGTCTAGACACCCATGGGTGTTTTCCTGTTGGGGGCTGATCATAGGATTCTCGCTCAGACCTGGGCATCAGTCTCAAATGGAGACGACATAAAAGTTTGATGAATCTTTGATCAATAAAACTTCGAGTCCAGAAACCCTCTCTCTCTTGATTTTAACCGATCTTTACAAGTGATAAGTTCATAGTCGGCTGTTGGTTCAAGGCAAACAATTTATTTCACCTCAAGACAACCCTGTCAGATCTCCAAATCCGGGGATAAGATTGTTCTGTTGTGTCGGCTCGGTTGCGCAAGAATGATAAGATATTAATGTTAAAGGAGCTGTCAACATCTGTCTTTTCTGAGAGTGAGGCAGCTGTCATGTCACCTCCGTGCCGACTCGTCAACGTGACATCTGTGACTTAATTATTTGAATTTCCCCTCTCTCCTCCTTCCTATCCCTTTCTTTCACCGCCCGCTGTGTCTCTTCAAGCCTCACCTCGTCTATAGATCAACCTTGCCAGAGAGCCCTCAAGTCTCCGACACATATCACTTTTGACTGGTGAATCAATAACTGAATTACTTTTATGAAACCACACCACTAGAAGTGATGAGGGCTCTGCGGCTGCCTCGAGCCAACCACTTAACATTTTTAATCTTGCTGGAGTTCAGTATGGATCAGCCAGTTGGGGAAGAAGTGGAGAGAAATCAGACACCCGGATGTTTTTTAATTAGAGACAGGAGCCAAACAAGCAATGTCAGCTGGGCCTCTTATCAACATTAGTCAGCAATAGTGAATGTGTGTGGAAGGGGATGCGGGGTGGTTGGAGGTGGGGGCAGAATGTGTGATCGTACAGGTCACTTAAATAGATACAAAAGTACATTAGCATTTTAGACATTTCAGGCATTTGGCTGGAGCTGTTATCCAAGGCAATTTACAGGAAGCTGATGGACAGACAGACACTTAGGATGAGTGGGCAGACGCAGACAGACAGAGAGTGATTCAGATTTCATGTGCAGGAATCTGACAGCCCAGTAAGGTTCATTAGCAGGTCAAAAGACATAGACTGAAACCTTTCCAGGTGTGGTTTCACCAGCATTTCAGTGACTATATTTAAATCTGATATATCATTACTACATGTTGACATATAGTCACTGATATGCTTGTAAAACAATGGTTGTATGTACAGTAATCTAGACGTCTAAAAAACTTAAATGCCTTTCAAATTCAGCCCACTGAATAGACCTTTTTCATGGCAGCCATTTTGAAATGAAATAGTAGGGTAAACACAGGTGTTAACCAATGGTACTAACTAAAGTTCCGTTCCATTTAGTGTAGCTGAGCCTTTCCAGTGAGCCAACATGCACAATAGCGGCACCGTTACTCTGAGCCAAATTGAGAACATTGCTTCTTAACCTTTTTCCTTTTCTATCATTTAATAAATTGATGACCCCTGAATCAGTGGCATATTTTATGGCTATTTCATGTTATATTAAAAACTGTACAATGAACCCAAACAGTGAACTCAGTAACTGCAGGAAGTTTGTGTAAAACGAGTGATTTATTTCCCATTTAGGGAACTTTTTATACAATTCTTGTCCCTGACATTTGCCCATTGTTGTCTGTGTATATTTTATATACGTTTTCTTATACCCCTTAGAAACCAACAAGGCTTTGAGTTGTTTATGTGTGTACATGTGCCTTAAATGCTCAAGTAGTGGTTGCAGTAACTGTTTCATAGACAGCAATATTCCTAATGTAGTTCAATGTTTGTACGCTGCACTGTAAAGCTCATCATTTGACATTAACATAAATATATAAGTTTAATTCAGGTTTATTTCAGGTTAATTTGGCTTAAAATTTCAAATTTATTTTAAGACAATTTCAGAACTTGTAAACATGAGTTGAATAAGTGTACTGCTGAGAGTTCAACTGATTAATGTAATGAAGTTTCTAAAGAAACATGATGAGCATATTAGCAGATTTCTCTGCATGCATTGTTAGAGTTTTAATTCTCCAGAGTCAGCCCTTTTTTGTAGTTTTAAACTAACACAGGAGAAGTATCTGTGTGCCTTTACTAGATGTTAAAGGAGTCATATTATGGCCCTTTTCAGGTTCATAATTGTATTTTGTGGCTCTCCTACAATAGGTTTAGATATTTTAATGTTCAAAAAACACATTATTTTTCTCATACTGCCTATAGCTGAAGCACCTCTTTTCAGCCTATCTGAAACGATCAGTTTCAGCTCCTGTCTCTTTAAGGCCCCGGGATGACGCTCCGGCCCCTCCCACTTCAGCCTCAGCGTTGCAGGTGTTATGGCAGGTAGCTCCTCTCTGTTACTGAGTTTATCTGCATTTCTACCGTCAATATTAATTCAATAACTGCTTCTAAACCAAAAACTTCACCAGCGGACATGTTAGAGCGGGAGTCTGACCTGAAATCACGGAGAAGTGAACAACATCAACAATCAGGATTACAGCTTTCTGTGACGTTTTCCTCAGGTAAATACTGATATATTAACTACATATACATACATATAACTAATATATATATATATATTAACCTCTATCTATCACATAATGTTAGTGTTTATACCTTAATTATGAGAACCAACACTGTGTTTTATGCTTGTCTTTACAGGTACAGCAGTGAGCAGTGACCTACTAGTCTACAGGGCCCAGTGAAGTTAAACATATTATATGCCTGGAACACTTTATGCTGTACAACATGTCAACATAACTGAAGGAATTACTCATCTAATAAAGTAACTTGTTTATGTGGTTGAAAAACTGCTAAGTAACCAACTGTAAACTGTACTGTATCCATATTTCATAGTCTGATATTTTAACTTGAAAGTATTATTACCAAAGTTAACCTTCAGATGTGTAAAAGCTGCAATTATGTTTGAACCCCATTAAAAATACTGTATACTGAATATTCTATCATTTATATTATATATTGTGATGTCATTTATCTTCCAACATAATAAAGTTTGAATGTGAGACAGTAATGTATTGTGTTGCTTACAGTCATAATACAGGTTTAAATGTATGTTATTTATATAAAAGCACACTGATTTTAAAAATGACCAAAACTTTATTTATATTTCATTCATATTCCAGTTACACATGTTGTAAGTAACAAAGCTAGAAATTTTATGTAAACTGTGCAGATCATGTCCTCCATCAAGGTGTCTAAGGTTTCTAGTATACTGAAGTGTGAGCTGGTAATGGAGCTCTGCAGTCAGTGTTATATTGATGAGTCTTCCTTTGGATACCCAGACTGTCCTGATGCTGCAGCTGTCTCTGTCCTCTGATGGGTCCAGGAACACCTGAGCTTCATCAGGTCACCTGTAAGACATGGAAGATTCAGTGTTACTTTTAAGACAGCACATAATATACAGTGTAATATAATACAGTATAATATAATATACAGTATAATATAAAACAAGTACAACATTGTGGCTCACAGTAGTCCTAAGTTATAAAATAAAATAATAAGCAGTGTCTCTGGTGGTTCCTTGTTGCAGCTAACTGTAGTGATGTGTTGTTGAAACAGTCTGAGGTTACCAACACAATGTCTATGTAATGGCAGCAGATACACACACAGGACATTTACTGACTGTAACTGATGTTGGAACAAGTTCCCGGTGCAATAACAGACATTCAGCAGTGAGCCTCAGTGTTTATAATACAACAGGAGATTATATGAGTATAGGATGTTACACTGGACCTACACTTATATCCTCAGTAATAGCAGTACTTCAGTAAAGCTAAATAAACAGATCAGAAAACTTTTATTCGTCAGTTTGACTCCACATAAAGCCTAGTGAGCAACCCCAGCTGCTGTTACACAATAACACTAAACTAATGAATCCCTGCAGTTTGACTATTTCTCTCTCACTGTAGCTCTATTGTTAACTCTGGTGCACGTTGATCAAGTTCATTTACACACACACACACACACACACACACACAGACACCGTAACACACACACACACACACACACACACAGACACCGTAACACACACACATACACACACACACACACCTGAACGAAGCAGAGAAACAACAAAGCTAGCGCTAGCTGATAACGTTAGCACGTCAGTATAAAGTTACACAGAAAGCAACATGAAAACAACCACCAGGCTCCAACCTAATGAACGGTTAACGAGGGTTATCGATCACACTGCCCCTCATATTACATCATAAAGTCCCACAGACTCAGTAACCATAGTAACACAGTGACATCACAGAGCTGCTGTGTGCTAATCAAAGCTACAATGCTACCAAACTAATGACCTCCGCTGCTGAATTACACACAGTACGCTGTCTCCTGATCACAGCTGTATTGATCCACACGGTGAACAGATACTGAGCTACCCAGCAGATAATAAGTTACCAAGTTAAAGACAATTAAACATATCTGACGTTATCTTCCTGGTTCCACAAAATAAAGACGAACATAAAGCCAATCCCCCCCAGCATGAAGCTTGATGATTCTCGGTATAAACTTATAATAAACTTTATGTGAATCTCTATAAAAATATCAGCAGGGAGAATATGGAGACATCTGCACCAGCTGGTTAATACATTAACTTCACCTTATAAGTTTAATGTTCATCTTGCACACATTTAACAAACATTTAACAAACAATAACTACGTTAGCATCACTGAGGCTCCTGTAGCTAACAACGGTTAGCATGTGCTAGCGTTACACGAACAATGAAAAACAAAGTATAAACTCTTAAAAATCCTTCCAGTTTCTTCCTCTGCCGTCTCTCCACAGACAGTTGGTACAATCCCTCTTTCAGGAACAGTCTGTCAGTCAGTCCAGTGTTGTACTGACCGAGGTTGTGAAAACAGTCCCACACGAAGGTTCACACACATTCCGGTTTTTCTGACTCTAGCCGGACATTGCTGTCAAAAATAAAAATAAATCCACTGTGCTCATACATATGTAGATTAGTGTTGGGCTGTGCAGCCAATGACTGAACAGTTTGTCTGCTGAGGCCTTTGCCCAGACATTAGGCTGCAGGCTGCTGGCTGGGCTCGCTTGCTTGTTCTCCGCTAGCTCTCCCTTTTTAAAGTAACAATGGCGGAGCTCCAATAGTCAACACAGGAAGTAAACTGCAGTGGGTGGCAACTTGGAGCCGGAATGACGTCAAAAACTCTGAACATCTGAAATTGAGTGATTTATCTCCTGTATTCTGACTGAGGCAGCCCACAAAAACATGACTGAGTCATTTTTTTCCCACACTTTGCCTGCTGATAGGCCCTTCAGATTCCCAAATGTACATACCGTATTTTCCACACTATAAGGCGCACTTAAAAGCCTTTAATTTTCTCAAAAACGACAGTGCGCCTTATAATCTGGAGCGCCTTATATATGGATTAATTCTGGTTGTTATGGCTACCGTAGTCAGGAGCGTTGCAGAGTAATACACGTGCTTTACCATAATATTACAGTGTTATTACAGTGGTATGCCACTATCTGCCAATGGATCGTGGATGCCTGGGCTAAGGTATCAGTCTCAACTGTGGTCCGAGCTTTCACGAAGGCCGGAATCATCACTGAACTGCCAGGTAACAGCAGCAACACTGACACTGACTCGGATAATGACGAGAGGGATCCGGGCATGCTGGATGCCGTAATCGCCCAACTGTTAAACTCAGACACTGAAGATGAAGAATTTGAGGGATTTGTGGACGAGGAATGAACTGATAAATTGAGTGTATTGTGTTGTATTTTACGTGTTACAACTGAACAAGGTTGGGAGTTATTGTGAATACGCTCATTAACATTTGAACAATGTTGAGAGTTATTGTAAACGTGTTTAATAAAGTTTGACTGACTGACTTATCTGACTGTTTTGTTTCGCTTAATGCGCCTTATAGTCCGGTGCGCTTTATATATGAAAAAGTTCGAAAATAGACCATTCATTGACAGTGCGCCTTATAATCCAGTGCGCCCTATAGTGCGGAAAATACGGTAATCAAATGATTAAAAAGTTGGTTTTGCATAATATGTCCCCTTTAATATAAGTCATGGTTGTTTCTTTGAAGTAAAAACAATGGGAAGGTTAGTGATAAATTCAGTCCCTACCCAAGTTCATTCAATAAGTTTTCCAAGGTCAGTTAATTCAACTGAGCTGGTTTTTAAAACTCATAAGACAAGCTGTTCACTTAACAACAACACTTTTAAGACAGCAGAGGAACTTACGTACTTAAGTTGAACCAGTTTAAAATTATCCACAGTGTAGGTGACACAGTGCCCCTTCACTATTCCTCATACTGTTGTCTTACATGTTGTTCATAGTGAGAGTCAACAGTAATGTAACCTTTATCACTTTGTACAGTCTTCTGGATTTGAAAAGTTTGAATTGTTATGAGAAACAATAAGACTGGTGGTGTTTATGGTGGTGTATTCATTCTAATCAAATAATGTATTTGCTGAGCAGATAGCCTATTAAATTATGAAACTCAGAATGAAAAGGGTTTACCTTCCTATCCAGGAATACAAAGGAAGGTGTTGAATTAATACTAAAATCAACAAAAATATAATTACACTGTAAAACCAGATGAGTTAGCTCAAGTCAAACTGTTGCAGGATGCATACTTGGGCATATGATGACCACCTGCTGGGGGGACAACCAGGAACAAGTGAGTACTGCTGTTGTCTGAATTAGCGGTTTGAGTTAGCTTAATAATTGCAAACGAAACAGAGTGTAAGATAGGTGTTGCCAGAGTAGGTCATAAGTAGGAGGCAGACTCAGGAGGTTGTGGTTTAATTACCTTTGTGTGGGCATTCATTCAAGTGCTTCCAAAAATGTGAAAAGCCAACAAAAAACAACAAAAAAATATTCGCGGAAAAACTGAGGAAAAATCAACTCACACTGAAATCAAATTAACAGCACTTGTCCAAACTGCAATCTCTCTCTTCCTTGGCTTCCCCAAGAGAACTGATCTTTAAACATTCTTACCTGTCTCAAGACTACACCTGGATTAAACCATCCTCACTTCAGGTTGTATTAGTTACAGATATCTTTTATTAGGCAGAAGCTTCACCAAAACATAATTACCCATAACACAACTTGAATTTCCTATGGCGCTTGAATGAACACCAGCTCAATATTCCCCACCATTCATAAAATGAGAACAAAACAAAATTAAATATTCAACTTATTCCCCCTTTAACTTACATAATTGGTGACGTCATCACATCCATATTAACGGGCGACCCCTCTCACACAATGGCTTTTCAGACCCGGGATAGTAATGTGCGTTATCAGCTGAAATAAATTAATTTATGGTTAACGTAAACACTACTGAATAAACATAGGTGTACAAACGAAACAACAGGGATCCTACCAAGTAAATATCTAAATAAATTAGTGACAAATGGCAGAGATGAGTGACACTTTGTCACCCCCCCCCCAAGACCGTTACTCTTCAGAGGGACGGGACAGGACATCTGCAATGACATTCTTGTATCCTGCTTTGTATCTTATCTGGAACCGAAAAGGCTGAAGGAAAAGATAGCATTGGGTTATTCTTGCATTAGTGTCTTTCATTCTATGTATCCATTGCAAGGCTCTGTGGTCAGTCTCTATCACAAACTCCTTCCCAGTAAGGTAATATTTCAAAGTGTCCAAAGCCCACTTTACTGCTAAGGCTTCCTTCTCAACAGTACCTTACTTCTCTTGGAAAGAGCTTGCGGCTGATATGCTGTACTGTACGCTCTCAGCACCTTGTCCACCAACCTCTGGAACGTAGCTATTGGTTCCAGACGATGCCCTTTGGACTGCATGGAGCCCCAAAGTCCACTTGGCACTCTGAAAGTTGTCAATTCAAGGCCTCTGTCAACAGTACTTGCCAATAACCCTTACAGAGGTCATCAGGAAGGTTGCATTCCCCAACTGATCAATCAGTTTATCCACTTGCGGCATTGGGTATGGGTCAAAAGCTGTGACAGCATTTAGGCGTGAAAATTAATACAAAACCTCAATTTCGGGTCATCCTTTTTTGGGACAAGCACTACAGGGCTACACCACTCACTGTGAGACAGTTCAATGACCCTCATAGCCAACATATCCTCCACCTCTTGTTTGAGCGCTGGTATGGACTTCGCTGATACTCTGCAGGATGTTTCCCTGATTGGCTGATGTGTGGGTGACAGAATACGAATCTCATGTTGAATGAGATCTGTACAACCAGGTTGCAAGCTGAACCGTTCAGTAGGTATCATCTCCTCCACCTCTTCCCGACGATCAGCTGTGAGGTGAGTCAGGTCTTGCAATACCTCGGCCCCCGCTGCAGAAGGAAAATACTGCTCCTACAGATCTTCCTCATCAGCCACAGCTCGAGCCCATAACTGTATTGAAACCTTTGGCTGTTCCGCCCATTCTCTGAGTAGGTTCACATGAAACACTTGATGCTTTTTCCGGCGCTCTGGTAGGTACAGTTCATAGGTTAGGAGCAGGAGAAGGACTTTTTGACCCTGCTGCAAAGATGTCCTTCGTGAACTCTTATCATAGCCCACCTTCTGACGCTGCTGAGCACTGGCTAGGTTTCTATTGGCTTATCTGGTTGGTTGCTTACTGAGCTTATCTCTCATCTTCAGCAGATATGTCATGGCACTGCACTGCACTGCTGCTGTGGCTGTGACTCCTCCCATGCCTCCTTAAGAACATCCAACGGACCCCGTACTGGATGACCATAGAGAAGCTGAAATAGAGAAAAGCCAGTGGATGCTTGTGGAACTTCCCTATAGGTCCCAATCTGCTCCTGTGTCTGACACAAACTTCCTGAGCATGGATTTTAGAGTCTTATTAAACCTTTCAACAAGGCCATCAGTCTGTGGGTGATATGGAGTTGTCTTCACTCCTCGAATCCCCAGCAGGCTGTACATGTCTTTCAGCATCTTGGAGGTGAAATTAGTGCCCTGGTCTGTGATGATATCCATTTGGATCCCAACTCTCGAAAACAACTGGATCAGACAGTTTACTATCTGCCGTGCCTTTATCTTCTTCATTGGGATAGCCTCTGGGTACCTTGTAGCATAGTCGCAAACTACCAATATGTACCTGTGACCTTTCCTACTTCTTTCCAGTGGGCCAACGATGTCCATGGCAATACAGGAAAATGGGGTGTCAATGATGGGTATGGACACTAGAGGGGCTCTATCTCCCTTTCTGCCTGGCCATGGTTAACGTAAACACTAATGAATAAACAAAGGGGTACAAATGAAACAACAGGGAACCTAACAAGTAAATATCTAAATAAATAAGTGACAAATGTCAGAGATGAGTGAGTCGACTTTGTCACACAGAGTATGGCTTGAACTACTAGGCTTACGGATGGAGGTTTCTTTTTACACAGGCAGGAGGTAACTAACTAGCTGAAGAATCAATTGAAATGTGTACAACCAACTGTTCTGTGTCAATCATCCCCCATGGAACCATTTAAGGTAATGGAACCCCTGGTCTCCATTATTCAAGTTAGTTACATTTTCCAGACATTTATGCATAAAACTACACGTCACAACCAAGAACAGAATAAGATTATATAGTTCTGGTGTAATATATTCCACACTGTAAACCCCAATAAGGTCATAGTACTCAAAACTTTTGCAGAAACTGATTACATAATAACTTTTGAGATTATATATTAATATTGCATATTAACATATGCACATTTTTAGTTTCTCCATACTTAATTATTTTGATTCAATGGTACTTAATTAAATAGAAATCTAACTAAAAAAATATACTTATATATTACTTATACAATAAGCTAATTAAATTTACAAGTTAAAACTACAAAAAAATAACTTCAGCTGTACATTTTCTTTTTTCTTTTATTCAGTCTTAAAAATGTTTTATACAAACATGTCAGACCATCAACAGCAGGAATTTTTTAAAACCCTGTTCAGGCTCAGAGGTGTCTAATCATGTGCCATGATGCGCTAAGTGACTCAAGTCACATACTAGTTTCACCACCTACCCAATAGCTGTAAGTGTGTTAACCAGTGAAATTACCCGGTGAAGTATTTAGTTGGAATGAAAACCTACATAGACACAGCACAATTAAACACCTCTGCTCTAGCTACAAATATAACTAACATCTTGTTAAACTCATTTTGTGTAAGGTTGTGCATTTTTCGTGTGTGTGTGTGTGTGTGTGTGTGTGTGTGTGTGTCTGCATGTGACTGTGATTGTGTGTGAACATTTGTATCTCTACATATCAAACAGGAACAAGATAATCAGAACTGAGCATCTTAAAGTGCTTAATATAAGAAGTATAAAAATATTTTGAAAAAATGAAATAAAAAATAAACTTATCAAAATACGAAATCAAGACATCAATCTATCCTGTTTGTAAAAACCTATAAAAAAAATATATAAAAAAGGCACATCTCACATCATTTTAGGATTCAGAGGACCAAGTTGGTGTACAACAGATAAATACAAACAACAGCAACTACGGTAGTGGGCAAGACATAATCCGCCAAATGTAAACAGTTTCAAATGCTTTGACTAACATGGTGTTCAACAACACACTATAAAGTTACTATACTGGGAACCCCCAAAACACATCAACATGCAGACAAGAAAATGCGTGTATTTTCTTGTAAACACAACTCTTAAGTTAGCCTACTCTTTCATTAACAGGTCATTTTTGAGACTCAGTAGGCAGGGTTTAAGTGGTTTACCATCATCAAGACCCATTAGGATTTTCTGGATGAATGTAAAAGTGTGAATGAGTTTCTTGGGATAGTTCAAATGCAATGCATACATCAACCCAAACAACAATACAAATGCATCAGCCAAGTTAGGGATATCACTCATCACAACATCGTCTTCCACAACAATAGACATGCTTGCAGGACTGAAATGAACTGGATCTGCAGTGTCCTCTGTGACTGCTGTGACAAGAGCAACAGGAGTGTCAATGATGCCTGGCTCATCTGACTCCTCCACCTGAAAGATACATAGAGGGTGCAACTGTAAGGTTAACTTGAAGAAGCTCAACAACTGCATGTACACTCACTGGCCACTTCATCAGGTGCACGTGTGTAACCCAATTCAATCCAATACAACAGCTCTCCTTTAAATTCTACGTTTATGAATTTTATACATTTTCAGTTTTTGTTGACATTGTCAGAAAGGTGATAATTCTACTTTTTATTTATCACTGAGGTTGTCCTACATGGTGGTGGCATAGTGGGGTGAATTATATTGAATGGTGTTCCTAATATTTTGCCCCTTTCTTGTATGTTAATGCAGTGGACAAAATATTAGGAAACCCATTCAATATAATGCACCCTAATACAACATTTTCACCCACTATAACCTCAGGAATAAACATAGTAGAATTTTCAGCTTTCTGACAATGTCAACAAAAACTGAAAATATATAAACTTTATAGATGTAGAATTTATATCAGAGCTGTTGTAATGGTTTGAATTAGATTGCACAGGTGTACCTAATGAAAAGGCCAGTGAGTGTATATTACAGGTGATTACTCAACAGGTAAGTACAGTATATAGTAGGTATATCTCAAGTAACTATTCTACAGGCCAACAACCCACAGGTAGGAATACAGGTAAGTATTTTACAGCTGTCTATTCTACAGCCCATCATAAAAGAAGTAAGTGTATCAGCAGGAATTTTACATTTTAATATCATACAGGTTGTTATTTAATAGGTAAGTGTACCCAGGTAGGTATTTTACAGCTGAGTATTCAACAGGCTATTAATATACAGGTAGGTATTAGATAGTGGGTGCTGTATTGTGATATGTAATGTACAGCATCTCATAAAAGGTATTTTTAAGTAATTTTTACAGAGAGTGAGTGAGTGAGTGTGTGTGTGTTATTTCATGAGAGGTTAAGTCAAAAGGTCAATCAAATGATTAGCCTTCTCCAGGTCTGGGTAAAGTTAGGCCAGGGCTTTGTGGGAGATTAAGGTTTGGGATTACATGAGGTTAGGGCTTTTACATATATGTATGTATGCTTATATGCTCATACTGTATATCCATGTGCACACTAAGTACAGTCCATTTACCATTACAATGACACCTACACACAAGGTTTACTAAGGGGTAACTAGATATAGTTAAGTGACTGCAAGTTCTGTGAATATACTGAATACTTACATTCCAAGTCTTGAAGAACTGAGGGTCCTCCTCACGCAGGTATACCGGGAGGGCACGAAGGGCTACAGTATGCTTCATATTGACATTGCGCACTTGCTGGAAGAACAAGCAAAAAATGAATATAACAGATTTCATTCTTCTTTCAGTATGGATGTGCTGACCAAATTTCATGGCATTTGGCCAAGTGCAAAGTGTTAGACAGACAATGACACCCTGAGGCCCTGCTGTCCAGTGGTACCTGAAGCTCAAAGTTCATCTTTAACTCACCTGGAGATCATAAATCTTTAAGATGTCACGCAGCGCCTCTGATATCTTTCCGGTTCGTGCCGCCTTCTGCCTATACAAGGCCACCAGTCCAGGTGTATGTTGGTCATGCACAGCATAGAACTGGTTCCGTAGGTTGTGATGCGTTGGAACTCAGCACAAAGCTACAAAACCAAAAACACAAAAAAATAATTATATAAAAAGACTAATACTCGATTTGCAACAGAAAACACATTTGTGATGCAACATGTTCCGTTAAAATACATTGTTGAGCAACATGGTCACATGCAAAGTGATAGTTTTTACGCACAGTGAATAGTGGCATTTGCTGTTCCATTTGAATGTGATAGATATTCAAAATTTGGCCTAGAAATATGTGTGAAGAGTGGCAGAAACCATGTTGTTCCACTTCAGAGGGTGGCTAACTTGTTATTCACAAATATTAGCTCAAGATATAGTGTAAGGCCAGCTTTATATGCTAATGAAAAAGGCTCCAAATAAAAGAAATGGTGAAAAATAGGTTACAGCCTAAATTAACATTTGAGTTACCTTGATTTTGGGGGATGCTCACTGCACTTCTTCCACTTCAACCTATAATGAAAAGAAATTTGTAAAGGTTTAATGAAAACTTGCAGAGTTCATTTGGTAACTATTACGTCCATAACCTTAACTTTGTTTGAGTAAAAGTTACAGCTAACGTTAGCCACTAGCTCATTTGGGTGCATGTAGGAATAACATCACATTGAACTTACCAGAGCAGGGTGCTTAACACAAACAGCAGCAACACACTCAAAAACAGAAGGACTATCGCTTGCTGAAAAAAGTTATTGACGCTTTTGGCGCATAAAAAATGTGCGCGGCACCGCGAAGATGCGCGCTTGCAACTTATATGTTAAAAATAGCCTTGTCTGACAATCAAATATCACGTGTAATATGATATTCGTACAATGTTACAACAAGCAAAGTAGTTTTTAAGTGTTTTGGTTTACTTACATGTTGTTTCATGCTCGATACCGCGTCACTTGCGAGGGTAGCCATCTTGGATAGATTTTTCAGGTACGTCGGTTAGGGCCGCACGTCTCGACGTCATGACGTCATATCACGTGAACGACAGTACACTTAAAAAAAATAAGAATTGTGTTTTTGGAATTGTTGGGTCTATGTAAACAATTTAAAGGAGCATTTCACCCGTGGAAACATTAATATTTATTGAAAGTGGGTTATATATGTAGTCGAAATGTAACATACATTTTGAATTTGGTGCCTATTTGACCGAGAAAAGACAGAAAGTGACTTTAGGGCGCATTTGTATTAAAGACAGCAACTCCCAGAATGCACAGCTCCGCAAGCCACTCCCACTAACACTATCAAGGACTACAACAACGTGAATGTGAACCATTTATTTACAGAAATATATCAACAACAACAAAAATAAATATGTTAACAATGACAGTTATAGTTCCTCCTGAGCGTCCTCAACTTCTTGGTGCCCGCAGTACTGGCCATCTGGAGCTGGATGTTTCTGTCGGATAGCCTGCACCACATAAGCAGGTAAAACGACACGATGGCCTCGACCCAATCTCTCGCCTTGCAGGACCCATTCCAGAAAGGCTGTTAGGCGATATTGTCTACAAGACATTGAGCACACAGTTAGCGATGCATGGTCTTTGTGTGTAGCGTGCCACAGTAGTTAGCAATGTAGTTGGCTGACGTTACGTATTAACCGGGAATAACTTTGTGATAAAACTTGAACAAATTGTGTACATACATGCCACGTTGTTATAAGACAGAAAATAGAAACACTCACTTTACAGTCAGACGTCCGTGTGTCCGTAGGCGCACAGCGAGAGCACAGGCACCAGCAGTCCGCCCCAGCTCGAGCCAGTCCGGGCTCCTCGTCCGCGACAGGCAGGTCCTCTGCCTCGGCTGCAGAAGCCTCAGACGCCTCCTGTTCAGCCTCAGCTGCTCTTCGCTATATTGCTTTTGCATAAAGGTAGCCACGAACATCTGATTCGACCATCACACTTAAATAATTAAATAAATTTCTTCCATATTAGATTGATTACCTTCCGACATAGTCGTAACATTTGGCTCGACAGCGCCTTAGCTTCCAAACAAGATGGCGGTTATATTTTTTAGTTTCTGCAGGTGAAGTCCCACCCACTGATCTGTAATAGGTCTGTAGCGTGAGTGAAAAAAAAAATGAGGAAGTAGTGTTTGTAGTCTCACCCCCTCTACAGAGATATGAGACTTCCTGCTTCCAATGACGCAAAATGACGATTTTTACATCATTGGAAGCAGGAAGTGCAACACTAACATCCTTATTTCTCCCCTCTCAGGGAAAGTGAGGGAATGATGCACGACCATTCAAAAATATGACTGGGGTTCTAATGATACAAAGCTTAATGCAAATGGGTGAAGTGTCCCTTTAAGTCTAGACCTGAGCTATTTAGACCTGATCTAGAGATAGCTTCTGTTATGATTTGGTGCTATACAAATAAAACCGAATTGAACTGAAAAAATAGGTGCCACTAAATCGTATTTCACTGGTTCTTTAAGTCTATTACTTAGTCTAAAATATGGTCATAACAGATCATTTACTGTTCATTTATGCTTTTTAAAATGTTATTCTCAAAATAACCAATTTTAATGGTGGCAGCCACCACCCATCTAGAGCCACCCCTGCTTTGCTTCACCTTCATCAGCTGTCTGACTGTCAATGTGTTATTACTGAATAACACAGTTCTAACATTTTCCCAGGACCAGTAATGAACCTGCTAGAAGAGCGCCGGCTATAGGATGGAGTGGTTACTTGTCTGTGAGCGCACTGGAAGTTGATAACCTCTGTGTGAACCAAACCATCAGCCGGTACTCTCACTGGCCACTCTGAGGCTCTTCACTCTCACTGTAGAAATGCTTATTGAAGGATTGCAGTAATTTTATACGTGACTATGTTTTGTAGTACAGATTTCTGAAATAAATCTACAAAATGTATTAACTTGGATGGCTGGAGATTCATGCGGGTGGGCTATTTCCTTGTCTAATGGGGGAAATATTACAACACTATATATATGTTCAGAGGATGTCTAGGAATAGTCATGGCTGTGATGCAGTGATACTTTGTGCTTTTTCTACAATGATAAAGGCTCATAGTATTGGAGTGTTGACACCAAGCACCCACTTCCCCTCTACTACAGCTGAAATTTAATATAGCCTAATTAATTAACAACATGGCGTGATTAAAAATTGTTCTGTGTCAAGTAACCTGAAAATTAAATTAAAAACAGATAACACAAGCAACTGCTACACCCTCCTCCCAGTGAGCCAGCATGTGTAACACTAGAAATGTAATTATGACAAAACCAGCGTGATGAGTACACTCATCAGGCCATTTTATTTCATACACCTTCCTCATAGCAGGTGGAACTCGTTTTGTCTGCAGAACAGCCTGAGTTCTATCAGTGTGTATGTTCTGGACGTGGTCAGAATGTTAGCTGGAGGAGCAGAGTCCCCAGGTAAAGATGGAACTTGCACTTGGACCTTTTTATTGTTTTTGGCCACATGTTCATGCTGTGAACCTCTCATTTTATCTCATCTGAGAGGTGCTCTTTGGGTTGGGATGTGGAGAGTGTGCAGGCTACCAGAGTAAACCAAAAACACTGTTGTGTATATTATTTATCCATAATAACATGATAATACTGTATCATGTTATGTAACGTACCGGAACTCAGACCTGAACGCTGGCCTATTTTTTTTTTATTGAAATTGAAAAAGTTACAGACGCGGGAAAGGAGAACAAAGGAACAGAGCAAGCGCAGCATTGTTTTTTTAAACTGTGAAGTATCACAGTACACATGAAGATTTAATGCAAAAATAAGGTTCAAATTAGCTATTCAGATGTATTTTCTTGTTTATAAGCTAAAATAAATAAAGTATATTTTTTGTCATGATGTCATCATGTAATAATTGATATATTATTGGTGTGTGCGTGTCAGTAAGAGATAGGGAGGGTGTGAGAGATGTGTTGAAGGCAGTAGAGGCTTTTATGATAGAAAATATTGGTTATATAGATACACCTCCTTATGTATAAAAACAGTATTGTTGAAACTCAATTTTGCTCTTGTTTCTGTCTGAGAACTGAGACAACAGAGAGAGAAGAAGAGAGAGAAGAAGAGAGAGAAAGAGAGAGAAGACGAGAGAGAGAAAGAGAGAGAAGAAGTGAGAGAGACAGAGAGAAGAAGTGAGAGAGAAGACGAGAGAGCGACAGAGAAGAAGAGAGAGAAGACGAGAGAGAGAAGAAGAGAGAGAAAGAGAGAAAAGAAGTGAGAGAGAAGAAGTGAGAGAGAAGACGAGAGAAGACAAGAGAGAGACAAGAGAGAGACGAAGAGAGAGAAGACAAGAGAGAAAAGAAGAGAGAGAAGACGAGAGAGAAGACGAGAGAGAGAAAGAGAGAGAAGACGAGAGAGAAGTGAGAGAGAAGACGAGAGAGCGACAGAGAGAGAAGACCAGAGAGAGAAGAAGTGAGAGGGACAGAGAGAGAAGACGAGAGAGAAGACGAGAGAGAGACAGAGAGAGAAGAAGTGAGAGGGACAGAGAGAGAAGACGAGAGAGCGACAGAGAGAGAAAGAGAGAGAAAATAAGAGAGAGAGAGACATAAGGTAGGCAAGGGGTGTGGGTGTGTGAGAGAGAGATTTGCTTTTATTCCTTTACAGGTGCATCAAGATGGTTAAAAACAATGCTTTGGTTTAAGGTAAGTATATTTTTGTGTATGCATGTGATAAATACATTTATGCTTGTTGATGTGACATGAAATAAAATACCTATAAAAATTTTACTGTAATTTCTGAAATAATATGCCTCTTTTAGATGCCTAACAGACAGCCGCCCCAGAGTGAGAGGAAGACGAGGAAGTGGACCCCGGAGGCCATGGGACAGGCCATCCAGGAGGTGAAAGCAGGCAGGCTGAGACTGGGGCAGGCAGCCAAACAGTTTGGGGTCCCAAAAACGAGCCTGAGTGACAGAGTCAGTGGAAGGGTGGCCTCTGACTGTGTGCACTACCCTGCCTGATGGCTCCCGTCCCAGCCGCAGGAGAACAGCATCCCCCGGGGCTGCCTCGGCCTCCAGCTCCAGCCTTTCCATCGCCGGTCCCTCAACCCGCTCGGCCCCCTCTAGTGCCTCCCACAGTCACCGGCTGCCTGCCCCCAGCGGAACATCCCCACCTAGCCTGCCTGCTCCTGGCTGGCTACTGGATGGTAAAGCACATGTTTTTTTTTATAATTTCCTCTGCAATTTTAATACAGCTTTGGGAAATAATTTTGTTCTAATACGAAAATATGATTTTTCTTTTAGAGCCATCAACATCTGCCGTCGGCCTCCGAGGGTCCAGATTATCTTCCTCTCCCTCCCAATGTAAATGCTTTATATCATCTATAAAAACAAGCAATGTCCTAAGATGCTGGGGATATTAGGGATGATGATGAGTAAACAACACATGTCATCTTGTTTATACAGCCTGCAGACAGACAGCTGCGCCATTGTCCAGCTCCTTCCAGCCATCTGCTGGACCCACGGCATCCACTGGTATTGTATTTAACATTAACAGTCTTTGTGTGCCATCCCATGATATTCAAAACATGTTCTTAAATATATTTTTCTATGAGTAGGTCACACCAATATGGAAGATCTGTGTGGCCAGTGCAGGGAACCTGACCCTCCGGGTGTCTGCTCGGAGGGATTGGTGCCGTGGGTCCAGTGCAACAAGTATGAAAAGTGGTTTCACACCATTTGTGTCGGCTGGGAGGAGCTGGACAAAGACGAATTTTGGTGTTTTTGGTGTCTTAATATGTTTGACAAGTTTGTTATTTAATTTGTTTTTAATTTGATTATTCTTTATATCTTTGTTTTGTATATATTGTATATATTGCTGTTTTTTGTCCTGTCAAGATGTGTGTCATTTAGTAAAATATTTTTTGTCATCATTTGTCTTTTGATTAAATAATATAATTGTATGCATGAACATTTATTTGTTATATTATGCTACATACTAACTCTGCTCTGAGTCTATTACAGGTCATTGTTATATGTGCATACAGCATATGTGTTTGTAATTGCTAAATTAAATACATCAGCTTGTATTTTACAAGTGATTGAAATGAGAAGTGTTGTGAGAAAATATGAGAGAAAATATCCAGTAGGTGGCGGTATAGCGGTATAACTGCATAAATTAGAGTTGTTAAAGCATTGTATCTTATTTTGAAGGAAAGTACGATCCCAGATGAGTTGGTGTTAGTTTGTCAGTCTCAGGAACAACTTAATACCAGCAGCTGCAACACCAGCAGTGTTCAATGTTTACAGCGAGCGGACGCTGCCGTTCGACTGGGGACACCGGCAGCTCACGGCTAAATCACCGGCGTTAGCATCCTTTTACCCACTCTAGTAAAGGCCGAGCAAAAGTAAATGGTTAAAACGATACACGGTTAGAAAGGTAAGAAGTTCGTCTTTACTTTAGCACCTTAAAATCAACCGAAACCATTACATGATCATTAAACTTAGTAGTTAAAGGGAATTTATAGAGAATATTAGCATGAAAATCGATCGGGTCTGAGTTCCGGTACGTTAATGAATAACATAACAATTACCCTATTGAATGGTCTAGGTGAATGTTGCTAGCATAGCTTTAGCTCTCTGTCTCGTAGCTTATCATAATTAGGAATTTCTGGCCTCCATTGTCCATAATGAATACATATATATAGAGATACAATGCAGAAGATTATTAACAGACACTTTCAGTCTTAATGGGTCAGCAGGTTGTAAATATAACAATTACACTTGCATCTTGAACTGGAAACACATGGTTCTTAGATGACACGAGGTATTGTTCTTTGGTGTCCTGATGTCGCTCCAGTGATCCAGCTCTGCATGTTGTACAAGAACACACAGGCACTCATTTATCAAACTCTGATGGGGAGATGAGGAGAATGAACCAGTCTGCATCTTACTTGTGAAACTGTCACACAGCATCAAAATGAGTGGTGATTGGGATCAAGATTGACAAAAAATATATATATTATGCTTGTCATTTATTTACATATAATTTAATGCCTATTTGGCTACTCTTGGTCTACTAAAAGGATTGCTTAGCACGGCAGAATTAACTAGATGCAAAACAGAACACTGCTAAATCACAGAACTGCTAGCATGACTGCAGACTTGTAGTCTTGTTAATCTTTTTCTTTCTACATGGTACTTTGGCATTGTGGTGGTTTAAGCTAAATGCTAATTTTGGAATGTTTACAATGACAATGCTTTAATACTGATGATAAGCAGGAATAAGGTTTACAATGTTCACCACCTTAATTTAGCATTTTAGCAAATTGTAGGAAATTAATTTCCCCCATCTACTTGGATGGAGCTGGTATCGTGACTATATCAGTCCTGTACATTGATGCTGCTTTTGCCTCATTTGAACAACTTGTCAACAAGACAGGACTGCCTAGACATGATTTCTTCAGATACTGCCTCTACAGAAAACAGTGAAGTCGTAGTCTGATGCAGATACACAGATGCTCCATAAACAGCACTGCCTAAAGGCTGTTACATAGTCGCCGTTCGCGACCTGTAGCGCAACAATGTGACGTCACAGGATCACGTAACTATTTATACTTGCGCGTGGTGGTGGCAACACTAGTTGCAGTCTTCTCCTGAACAGAGGTGTCACAACTGAGGAAAGGCTACCGACTTCTATTTCTACGCACTAGAAGAAGAAGAGGTCGCAGAGGTTCTTCCAAATTTTCCGGCATATGACCTCCTCTTTTCCAACATTCATGGCAATTTCTTGCCATGAATTCTGGCACCTCTGGGCACCTCTGTGTTCCTTCATTGAAGGATCGTACAGATGCCTGTAGAGGCGCCCTTGCTCGGAAAGCTTGCCCTCGAACTCGTCCATTTTCCTGTTTCCACTTTGGCGCGCTCAGCTGAAAAAAATAGAGTGGTGCACGACCTGGCCTAAATTCTGGCACGCAAGCGAGATCTACGTCATTTTGACGTCACATTGTCGCGCTACAGGTCAGGAGCGGGGAGTATGTAACACCCTTAATGCTCTTCCCTGTGGCACAGCTCAACTGAATGGGTCCAGGTTGATTGACCATTTAGGAAAATGTGCACACTGACTCCTTCCTTGTAGAGGGATTAGGATTTTAACTATTTCATTATAATACATTTAAAGCTGAGCTTTGTTTAAGCTTCCCAAGTACTAGAACCTTATGGGAAGTCTTTGTTGTGAACTGTTTGGAAATAGACAGGCACTAAGGAGGCACTTAGACTGAAGGCTGGCAAGACAGATAAATGCAAAACAAAATCAAAAGCCATAAGTCTTGAGTCAAGTCAGCAGTGACTTCCTGTCTATCTGAGGTCTATATATATTTTGCACGTTTTCTGTAACACAACTGCTACTATGTCTAATTAATTAGACTTCACACAGCTCCAGAAGGACACAATTGCCTCAATTGATGTCACTTGAGTCAGCTGGAGACTACAAGTTTGAGAATGAACAAAATCGGTGGGTTTGGAGTTAGCAAGAAGTGAACTTAGCAGGCCACTCTTTATCTTTACATTAGCCACTTCAAGAATAAACACCCCAGTCTCCCATTCCATAGGCACCATATTTTTATCAATCAATTTATTTTTTTAACTGTCCATTTTGGGTCTGACAGTGTTAGAAGACTGCAATGATTAATCAGTGGTGGTTTAAAAATCAGTGAAGTTTTAAACCACTTAAAGCAAGGCTGAAGCTGTACCATGCATTTTCCTGTAACCACTTTTTCAGCCAGAAAGGATTTGATGCTGGGCTACAACAAAGCTGGAGTTGTGCAATATTCTGTGGGTGTGCTGTGGTAGTGAAACGAACATCAGGACCATTTTCAAATCAGTTTTGAATGTATGATATATAAATAATGGCTGGGGTCTGTGTGCCATCTCATGTATGTGTATGTTTGTGCTCGTCATCTACTTCATACTGGGAGTTTCCTGACGTGCAGTCAACTCTGCAGGGAGGAGGATAGGGTATCTAGTGTGGGTGTCTGGTGACAGCACAGAGAACAGGCCCTGGGCCTTTCTGCGGGTTCCACTGTTGGAGGTTACCCCAGAGAGCAGATAGGGGGAGGAGTAGGGCCCTCTAGCAGGCACAATAAGAGAAGAGAATAATCAGTTATACTCCAAGAGGGGTTTTTACATCAGGGTGAAAGGAATGCCGGCCTAGTGGGACTCTGTTTTAGGAGCTCAGGGGGTCAGACATGAAAAACTAAAATTATCTGGTCTTTAGGTAGATTTTGCAGTTAAAAATGCTCTGTTAAAGTATAAAAACTGTTGCCTCTCATGGTTTTCACAATTTTCTGTGGTCCTGTAGCAGAAACAAATTCAGATTCATTCTGAGTGAAGCAACTATTTTACTACATTTTAGCTGTGTCCCATGATATAGAACAGTCAAGTAAAATGTGGCTCTCAGAGGACCAAAGGCTAATTGTCTTCACCTCCTCCTCAAAGGACACTTGAAAAGTCTACTTCTGTCTAGTGTCCATCCCTACACAGCAATAGGTATCCTAATTTGTCCTATTGTAGGATTTTTCTATTGCCTTTTTTATTATCACAGACCAGCAGGAATCTGTAACAGTATTGGACTTCATTTCTATTAGTTAACTGTACTCACTACTCATGCCGAAATTATTTTATTTTACCCTGATTTTCCATCGCTGACAGATCTGAAGCAAATTAGTGCACATTCCCATGAGGAGGACCCCCAGGCTTGACGAGAGCTCACAGACGCCAGAGGATATTTGGCAAGCTAAGTATCTGGTCCTGTGGTAGACGATTGGGGGGGCCATGCAATGAGCTACAGCCAGTGAGAGCAGACACCGGTAGCCTCTCTATCCAGCACCAGACAGGAACCAGTGAACCGGTAGTTACTTTGGTAATGGCAAAAAAAAAAAAAAAACTCTAGATTCTGTCACACACATAATCTTCTTCCCAATCTTCTTCCCAGTGTGAGAGTGCATCTACAACAGAGGCTGAGTGAGCTGATGCAACAAAATGTAAAGTTTGTATGCAGAACAGTTTATCTTTATGGATTATACTGATGCCAAATTGGCAAAAAGACTAATAATGCCCTTGTTTCAAATAACGGCCATGTTAGGAATTGTTTAAATGTGATATTTTTTGATTAAGCTCTTGGTTTAATTAAAACAGGTATGATAATTTTAAACCTTTTGTCACCACTACAGAAACACTAGGTAACTAATAAAGTATGATAAGTTATTAGTTTGATTAATGCTTTAATAATGTGTGTATTGATTACTGACTGGCTGACCAGGTTAATTGTCAGCTTATTGTACTCAGTTTCTAATGGCAGTATGCTGTAAATCACAAAACTGAAAGCTGTGTCACATTTATTTGATAACTGAGTCTTTTATTTTTACATTTCTGTATTTATTTATTGAAGTGATTACATAAGTAATGTATTTGTTTATTAGAATGACAGCTTTGGTGCTCCATAAACTCAAGATGGTGACATCACTAAACATAGAAGTCAAACAGGTCAAGAACCACAAGTGGTCAGAGAGTTAGTAGGTTAGTAGTAAGTAGTAAGTTATGTAGGCCAGTTTATTTGGAGGTAAAAGCTGTATCACTGTACAACAACACTTGATCACTTTCTCAACAATAATGTCAGCTGACTTGCTTCCCCATGCTGTCATCATAATTACCAGTTATGGCTTCGTCACTTGAATGTTAATACATGGTGTTATGGGGCACTTGCTGAAATGAATGATGTCATTTTTTTTTGGAGGACAGTCTCTGGTTTTCAGGTTGCATTAGCAGCTGGCAGTGACCCTCGATCCTCCTCAATTACAGCACCTGCTGTGATGCTTCATCCACTGCTTCAGCCGTTACCCAACTGTTAGTGTTATCAAGCTGTTGTTTTCTTCTTTGGGATGGACAAAAAATATCAATGTGACAAATGTGTCACAATCGACTCATCATTTGCTTAAGTACTCACATGCCAACTGAGGAAGAATGGTTTCTGTGAGATTTGTGATCATTACTCCTCAACTGACAACAACTTGATTTTATGAATATTTCATATTATATAAAACTGTACAATGAACCTGTAGCAGGTCTCTCTGCAACCATGGGTTCCCCCAGCCCACAACCAAGCACAACAGATCAATTAACAAACACAAATATATTACTTATTTTGGCTGCACACACTGTCAACACAAATAAATACATTCCCAAGGCTTCTTTAGCGCTTTTCCAAAGTCCACAACGAATAACTCCCCAGTTAGCAACGCAGAGCATCGACCTCCCACCGAATAGCCAAGCACTCTTTCTCAATTGTGCTATACCGCGACTCTCTCTCCGACAACATCCGACTAATGTATAGCACCAGCTGAGACCGCGCTCCCTCCTGCGGCCGAGTGTAAACCACACCCACTTTCACAGAACCCAAACAGTGAACTGCAGGAAGTTTGTGTAGAACGAGTGACTTGGATGAATTCTGAGCAGATTATTATGTATTTTTTCGTTTTATAATTTTTAACAGCCATACAGACTTAGTAGGCTTCTTTTTTGATAGCCCTGGAGGGCAAAACAACCAAAGTGGGGACTTACACTGGAAACTCTGTAGAACTGCAAAAGAGCCATGTGAATTACCCATTAATTTCAAGCCATGCACATTTAGATCACCTCTCTAATTTTTTTTTGCCATCTGCAATTTATTTACAGCACCCGCCGCGGTCACTGAAAACACCAAAGTCTGTCCCAGAACTTCAGTTTCTCTCCAGAGAGAGAAACTTTCTCCAGCAACAAGGCAGAAAGGTCCACAGAAGGTTTTATTCTTGCAAAGCACAACCCAGTCCTAGCTCCACGTCAGTTAGTGCATCCTATCCTACAACAATTATCTATCACTACCGTTAAGATAACTGATGGGCAGCAGAAGAAAGCCTTGTTATGTCCTCAAGTAGGCGTTCCTATGAGGGTGTGACGTCACCTGAAAACTGTGAATTGTAAAATTAGTTGTTAATTACCTTGTTTTCTCAATAAAAAAGAATTCCACTGTTACATGATTAACAGTAGAGTTGGTTTGTGTCTGTCCACTGGTTCCTAACATTTTTCCTTAAAGGACCGTTTTCTGTCTGACTAAGTGACATATTTTATGGATATTCTATTCAATGCATAACAGTACAGAACAGCTGATGAACTGTACCATTGAAACAAACAGTGAACACAATAACTGCAGGATGTTTGTGTAAAATGGCTTTTTATACAGTTATCTCTGTATTGATCTATTTACTCTGGTTTTAACTACAAACCTTCCTAATGCACCCCTTAAAATAAAGAAGGCCTTGCAACCCCCGATGAAGCTTTGGCAAGCCCTAGTGGGGGTCCTGACACCAAGGTTGGTAACCACTAATTTAGTCTGTTCCTTATGGACCCAGTTTGTTGGTAATCCTGGTCAGGAGTGATTATGTACATTCTCAAGCACAAGAAGAAATTGCTGCTGTGTTCAATTTTCTTCAAGGTTCCGGTAGTTTTGTGTTCAGCAATGAACTTTTGAAAACAACTTGTGTTATGGCTGCTGCTTGCATATCCTTCCTGTTAGCTTTAACAAGTCTGGGCCAGTCTCCTCTGACCTTTCCTGGCGACAAAGTGTTTTAGCCACATAAATTGCTGCTAATTGAATTTTTTTGTTTTGTTTATCACTTCACTTCCTTTAAACTGTGAATGAAAATCCCAGGAGTTCCAGCAGTTCCATGGCATTGAAGCTCCCTGTGTCTGGCACCAGCAATCAACACATTCAAAGTCACGTAGACGAGACATCTGGCTCATTTTGAGATTTAGTCAAACAGTAACTGAACCCCTTGACTGTGTCTGCATGCTGGATGTATTGAGCTACAG
Organism: Dicentrarchus labrax; assembly: GCF_905237075.1. Lineage (NCBI taxonomy): Eukaryota > Metazoa > Chordata > Actinopteri > Moronidae > Dicentrarchus > Dicentrarchus labrax. The sequence goes on from NW_026136709.1 coordinate 2,954,200, forward strand.
CCACGTAATGTGATGTTTGGAGGAGCAGGCTGTTAGCTTTACCAGACAGGTGTTGGTAATGAAGTGGCTACTGAGTGGATATTACACAGAGGAAAGACACAAGAGCCCACCAAAATGAAAGAGAATCAGACTGTTTGGCTTGCAAGACATGTCCGCATCTTGTCATAGTAACTCTGAATTTCTTAAAAACAGACCTTCTTTCCCCTGTGATTTTCCAAAAGAGCATTATCTATTATGTTACAGTATCTAACAATAAACATAGAAGAATAAATATAGAAAAAAGAAAATGAAAAATATAATACAACTCTGAAGTTTGTACATTATAATACATTATATGATGATATATTCAATTCAATTCAATTCAATTTTATTTGTATAGCGCTAATTCATAACAGAAGTTATCTCAGGACACTTTTCAAATAGAGCAGGTCTAGACCGAACTCTTTAAAACATTATTTACAGAGACCCAACAGTACCACCATGAGCAAGCACTTGGCGACAAGGGCAAGGAAAAACTGCCTGTTAAAAGGCAGAAACCTACGACAGATCCTTCGGCTCTAGGTGGGTGGTCGTCTGCCTCAACCAGTTGGGGTGAGAGAGAGCGAGAGACAGAGAGAGAGAGACAGACAGACAGACAGGTGCACAGCAACAACAGTATTGGCAATGGGAATCTAGCAGGACCATGGCAGGAGGCTCCACCAGGATCGATAAGAACCTGTGAGACGAGAAAGCACAAGAACTCCGGGGAAGAAGTGAAGTTAGTAACATGCATTAATGGGACATGAATGAGTGCAGAAAGAGAGAGGAAGGGAGGAGCTCAGTGCACCATGGGAAATCCCCCGATAGTCTAGGCCTATAGCAGCATAACTAAGGGATGGTTCAGAACTCACCTGATCCAGCCCTAACTATAAGCTTTATCAAAGAGGAATGTCTTAAGCCTACTCTTGAATGTGGAGAGGGTGTCTGCCTCCCGAACCACAACTGGAAGCTGGTTTCACAAGAGAGGAGCTTGGTAACTGAAGGCTCTGGCTCCTGTTCTACTTTTAGAGACTATAGGAACCACAAGTAGCCCAGCATTCAGAGAACGTAGTGTTCTAGAGGGGTAATAGGGTACTATGAGATCTTTAAGATATGAAAGGGCCTGACCATGAAGAGCTTTATAGGTGAGGAGGAGGATTTTAAATTCAGTTCTACATTTTACAGGGAGCCAATGCAGAGAAGCTAGTACAGGAGAGATGTGATCTCTTTTTCTAGTTCCTGTCAGTACTCGTGCTGCAGCATTCTGAATTAATTGGAGCATTTTAATGGACTTATTGGGGCAACCTGATAATAAAGAGTTGCAGTAATCCAGCCTTGAAGTAACAAATGCATGGATTAGTTTTTCTGCATCTGTCTGTGATAGGATGTGTCTAATTTTTCTAATATTACGTAAATGAAAGAAGGCGGTCCTAGAGGTCTGCTTTATGTGGGAGTTAAATGACAAATCCTGATCAAAGATAACTCCAAGATTCCTGACAGTGGTGCTAGAGGCCAAGTTAATGCCATCTAGAGTAACTATATCTTTAGACAGTGAGTCTCTAAGGTTTTTGGGGCCAAGAACAAGAATTTTTTTCTGAGTTTAACATCAGAAAATTGCAGGTCATCCAGGATTTTATGTCCGTAAGACATGTTTGTAATTTAGATAATTGATTAATTTCATTGGGTTTGATTGATAGATATAACTGCGTATTCAATTCAATTCAATTCAATTTTATTTGTATAGCGCCAATTCATAACAGAAGTTATCTCAGGACACTTTTCAAATAGAGCAGGTCTAGACCGAACTCTTTAACATACATCGTATCATCTGCATAACAGTGAAAGTTAATGGAGTGATTCCTAATAATGTTGCCTAAAGGGAGCATATATAAAGTAAATAGTATTGGTCCAAGTACAGAACCTTGTGGAACTCCATGACTAACTGTAGTATTTATTGAAGATTCATCGTTAACATGTACAAACTGGGAGCGATCTGATAAATATGACTTCCCTTCCTTTAATGCCAATTTGATGCTCAAGTCTCTCTAAAAGAATATTATGGTCAATGGTGTATATATATATGTAAAGATATTTACATCACTAACATCATACTACAAAAAAAATGCAGTTTCTATACATTTTTATATCATATCAGATATATTTAATCTTGTAGCCAAACAAGTGTCTGCCTGAAACCTGCTCTCACCTCCTTGCAATTATTTTGTGCTCAACGAGAAGCATTTTTTAAATATAATTGTGTTTTTTATTTTACTTGTATATGAAGGGATAGCTTAAATTGATATGAATGACTAGAAAAAATAATTTAAATTAAGGGACCTCGCCATCGACTCACGTCGGGGCCTGCATGGCGCTGCACGCCCAAGCCCTCATCACCGTGCAAAAGAGTTACGCGCTCAAAGCTTCATGTAAATCAATGTATACTGAAAAACTGGATCAAAACTTTTCCACCTAGTGTCACCCTTTGGTACAGGTTCTGTTGTCAGTAGGTGGTGCTATCACTATATCTGAATATTGTCACGTAGACGTGTTCAGGACACGACTCTTATCAAACATGTGAAGTTTCATTGAGATTGGACCATGTACACTGAAGTTATGAGGACGTGTTCAGGGTGGGACTGTTACAGAATATGTGAAGTTTAGTGGAAATTGGACATTGTACACTGAAGTTATGAGTACTATCTGTTTTATGGCGAATCAGTACAGTCACAAATAGCACAACTTTTCATCTACAGTTTGTTTTGATTGTACTGACCAATTTTGAAATTGATCAGATATATTCCCTAGGAAGAGTTCGTTCAAATACAACGCGAAAAATCACCGAAAATTACCAAGAAATTCAAAATGGCCGACTTCGACGCCACGCGACAGTCACGCACTTCAAGGTACAGTCCCAAATAGCACATCTTTTAATCAGCATTATCTTTTAACTGTAATGACCAGTTTTGACCACAAAATGACCACGAAATTCAAAATGACCGACTTCCTGTTGGTTTGGGTTATGGGTCCAAAAGGCTTTTTTGCTTGTCCCAGTCGAGTTGTTGAAATTCCACGTCACACCACATGTACGCCGTTCGACAGAATGTTGTAAATAACACAACTTTTCAAATCTGAAGTCGATCCGATCAATTCCCTAGGAGAAGTTCGTTCAAATACAATGTGTGCAAATCGCCAAAAATGGCCACTAAATCCAAATGGCCGACTTCTTGTTGGGTTTGGGATATAGCGCACACTGACTTTTTTGTTCGTCTGAATAAGATCTTTGTGTGTGCCGATTTTTATGTATATCGGTGAAAGGGGCCCCAGGCGGTACAGTTTATGGGCCCCGGGCGGTACAGTTTATGGGCCCCGGAGGGGCCATTTTGCCATTATCATAGTGGACCCCTACAAAATATGTAAATTCTCGCCACCACTGACATGTGCGCCACGTTTCATGAGTTTTCGAGCATGGGAAAGCCTCCAAATATGCAGTCGAAGTGGCCTAAAAATAATAATAGCTAAGAAGAAACACAGCAAATACAATCAGGACCTCCAGCGGTCGCTGGCTTGGTCCCTAAAAAGGCTTGCTGGCTGGATTATATTATAGATTTTTAAATTGTACATAGTAGTTGGTCTATTTTGTTGAGTTTTTCTTCCTGTTTATTTATGCTTATTCTGTGCATGTACATAGAGAGCAATGTAAAACCAGAGTCACAAAACCATGGTTGGCTTCAAGTTTCCATCCAAATTGAATGCAAATTTCAACCTAATTTCCAGAAAATTAGCTAAAGAAACAGCGACATTTCCATACAAGCCTGTTTAGCAAATATGGCGCATCGAGATACACAGTTGGCGGAGCTAATTCCCCAGTCGATGTCATTAAACCATTGCAGAAGACAAGGGAGCAACGAGATGATGAAATTAAAAGGGCGCCTGTCAAAGCTTGAATGGTAGAAAACCATTTGGAACCATTATGGAAGTTTTGTATTTCTGTTTATTTAATGTATTGATTTGAGGAAGGTTAAAGTCTTCTCATCACTCTGATGTTTTCGGAGACATTTTACAGGAGTTTTCCTTGGCAGTACAGGACAGCACTTGCTCACAAACAGCGGTCAGCCATACGTGGTCATTGTTTAAGACACACTGTGTTAGCTTGTTTTCTTGGTTGATCTTGGTTGTTCTCACCATGAATGATTTTTTCCAAACTGACTACAGTTTTCCTAACCATAACATTAATTTGGCCACAGCACAGGCTAAAATACAATAAAATGTTTCCAGGACAACATAGATAAAAAATTATATTTAATAATAAATTAAATTAGTGTTCAGGTGTTTCCATGACCAGAAAACTAGTCCATGAATTTCCAGGTTTTCCAGGATGCGTGGGAACCCTGTTTTTAGATCTTTAGTGGTGATTTTTTTAATATCCACTGGCTTGTAAACACTGTATCGCACCGCCTATGCAGGCAGGCATAACACTAATTGCTCTAAATTAAGGAAATTAATGAAATTTGGTCAGCATGATAGAAAATTATAAAAGCATGAAGAGTCCAGCTTGTAAGAAGACAAGTCCTGGATCCTCTGGGTGTAAACACAGTGGGGATAAATACTATTTGGCTCTCGCATGGCTGTAAAACTGAAAACCGAATTGGCCCATATTTTATGACATGAGCACCCGCTGTGTATTACATTAAGAAATTAATTCCCTGCTGAAAGACAGATACTGGCCCTCTAAAGTCGGGCCTGACTCATTTAGTTGTAGAAGATGAATTGCATTGGTTATGACAAAACATACAACCTACATATCATTTGTGCAGCGCCTGCAAATGTTATATCACTCTTTATGGCTAATTCAAGTAGAGTAGAGTACACCAAATAAATCATGGCAAGTTGCAGCCGTTTGCATGAATTATTGAATTTAATTTCTTAACACTCATGTTGTGACACAGTGGTATTTGGCTTGTGTTTGAAATTAATTCACAGCAGAGGACTGCTCACTTCTATCATTCTCTTCTCAGACGGCTTTTCTTTTCATAATCTCACATTTCTCTCACCTCTGCTGCTCCGCCCCTGGCTTTGTTACTCTGCCTTCACACCCCACATCTTCATTTTCATGTCTGTGTGTTTTTTTTAACGACTATTCATATCTGCTCTACAGTGTAACCCAGAGGTTAAAGTGAAATTTGGAGGTGGGGGAACACAGATCTTGTGTAGGGATGGAAAATGACTCACCTCAAAATAACTCCCAAATTGATTTGTACTGTGAGCTCCAGTAGACTTGTTTTTTTTCGTGGACAGGGTTGGTAATCAGCTGACCATCTTTTAAGCACATATTTCTTGACACTCCACTGGCTGCCTATTCAATTTAGGATCGATTTTAAAATTCTTTTATTTGCTTTTAAATCCCTGAATGGTCTTACCCCTCTGAGCTTCTACACCCCTATATACCCGTCCGCTCTCTCAGGTCAGATGATCAGCTGCTCCTGAGTGTGCCTAAAACTAAGCGGAAGCTCAGAGGGGACCATGCCTTTGCTGTGTCTACTCCTAAATTATGGAATGATCTGCCTCTGCTCGTTAAACAGGCCTCTTCTCTTCTCTGTGGCCTTTGACACCTAGTAAGATGTCGACTTTATTTACTTGATTTAATTTCTTATTTTGATTGCTTTTTATTGCGTGGCTATTATTTTTACTCATGTTTTATGTCTTTTCATTTTATTGTTTTATTTTATATGTAATTTTGCGCCTAATGTGAGCTGTTATGTCTTTTATTTATAATGTCTTATTTATTCTCCTGTACAGCACTTTGGTCAACTTTGGTTGTTTTAAAGTGTTTAACAAATAAAGTTGCATTGGATTGGATTGGACATATTTTTCTGGATCACAACAGTCCAAAGGACACCCGACCAAAGAAATTAACAACATTGACAGGATTTTATATGAAACTGCCAATCAGATTTATTTACGCGTTCCGGATTGGTCTTTAACCCCTGGTGTAACCCACATTATGTGCAAATGCTACAGAAATATACAAAATATGAGCTGCTTTTCAGATTTATGATTACAATGACTCTCTGGTAAAACCAAATAAGTTGATTTGACTAAAAAAATTGTGGAATTTGATTACATAAAACATTTTAAGTAAAACTAATCTAATTTTGTAAGTTAAAAAACACATTATTAAGCTTCTGGGACTGTGAAGTGAAGCTTATGCAATGTGTCTTAAACCTTCATTCTATGTAATGACCAGCAGGGGGCAGCTTTATTGGTTGCAATACAAAATGATACCATGCAGTCTGTCACTCAAGAAATGAACCAACTTCTGACTTGATTTATGAGCTCAGAAAACAGTTTACTAATGAGTTTATGATCTCAATCTCTAGTTGCAGTCTTCTTCCATACAGCATGGTGTTCATTTAGTAAATTATGGTCCCATTTAGAGTTAAATAGACAATAAAGCAGGGTATGCTTTAGGGTGGGGCTACCTTGTGATTGACAAGTCAGTCTTAGTAAGTCCGTCCAGCTCAACGTACTAAACTCAGATCAAACTGTCAAACTAGGCAGTGCTGATCAAATATGAATCAAGATCATGCTTACTACATTGACTTCTCAAAATTTCTCACCTAAAATTGTTTCAAAAACTTAGAGTCTTAAAGACGAGATTGTGCGTGACCAGGCAAGTCGAAACTGGCAGCCATGAAAGCAGCTCAACTGATGAGGATGATAAATGGACTGCATTTATATGGTAAATGACCTGCACTTGTATAGCACTTTTCTAGTCTATACCGACCAATCAAAGTGCTTTACAACATATGCCAACATTTACCCATTCACACACACATTCACACACTGACGGCAGAGGATGCTATGCAAGGTGCCAACCTGTTAATCAGGAGCGATACAACGCTTCCTATCCCATCATATCCAAAGCGCTCCATGATGATTCTATGTTTACCCGTTCACACACACAGACCCATCACAGACTGCCATCAGGAGCAATTTGCAGTGGCGATTCTGTCTGTCTGTTGGGGCTTTATAGGCAAAAATTCCTGGGGCCCCTCCAGTGTTCATCACCATTATTTATTAATAATTGACACCAACAAATATGCAAGGAAGAATGTGTTTACATTTTAGAAGGATCTAAACGTACGTAAATATAAAGAACAATAGAAACCGAAGGCCACTATGTCCTCACATCAAAAGTTCACAAGCTATGTAGTAGGACAGTGTAGGACACTGCACTGCCCGAGGGAGGAGCAACATCATCACAGGCATGACTGAGAGAGAGATACCGTCCTCCTGGGCCAACACTTCATCTAGTTGGACGTGATTTAAGAGTGGACTGTTCAGGATATTACTCTAACAACTCTGCCTGTCACTCATATTGCAGAGTTGCTAGCTTAAGTTATTTAAGTGTCTCTCTTCCATCAGTTAAGGCTAGACTAAATAACAGCATTCAGTTATTTACTAATCGTCATTATCTGCTCCACTTACCACTGTCTTGTTTTTCTTTCCTCCTACTCTCTCTTTAATTTTTCACTTCCTCTTCATTTTCCTTCATTGACTTTCAAGTCAAACGCGACTCATGCAAGTTTGATGGGAATGACAGGGAGCCCAGGAGGGGATGATATCATTGCATTGTCCATTGGTTGATCTATTATGCTCATTTCCATCTCTATATTATTAGTCTGAGTCACAGTCTTCTGATTGGCCAACTTTGTGGAAGCCTACTGAGGGTTTCTGCGGACCGGGCCTCACTAATTACTGTACAAAAGCACACAACTTTTATAACTTTATTCAGTGATTATGGTAAAACTGGATCATATTTTCTGGATAAAGTATTTTCCAGTCTTCCCTATGATATTCTCTTGCTGCTCTGCTTCAACTTTCCTGATAGAATTATAGCCTTAGCTATTTGTTACATTACAAGTCTAAATCTCTTCGGTGTGTCCCGTGCCGTCGTCAGTCAGCGAGAGCCTCAGCGTTCATTTTGGCCGATTCGACATGTAGAATCGGCCGTCGGCCTCAATGACCAATCTGATTGGTGGAGTGCTAGCCCTTGACTAGCGAATCAGTGAGTGCACGAGAAAACCGGAAGTGACGATGGTAAACATTCTACGCCAACACCAGTATCTTGTTATTATTAGCCATCGTATTTTCTGTTCAGTGAGTAATGACAATAACGATCCTTCTTGACTACTATCAACACCCTCTGATGAAAACAATGACTGACGACAGCGTGCTCTGTGTTTACTAGGTCTAGAGTGATCCGTCATTTCCAGTTTTCATTTTTTTTGCGCGACAACACAGATTAGCGCCGCCTGCTGTTATGGGGATGTATTACGCCTCGCGCACGCGCAGAACGTATGCTCCAGTTGGCATCGGTTTGGTGTGTTCGGAGGCACTTTTTTGACCAACTCGGGGAGACGGGAGTCGACTGATCAGTCCGACTGCTTTTCTGCCGACGGTCGGCCGTCGGTTTGGTGTGTCCTGGCCTTAAGGCCTGGGGGCCATCTGCTGGACAGAACAGGCAGGAAGTGAAGTTTGCCTGGTTGGTACTTTATCCTTGACTTTGATACCAGCCCAAACCAAGAAAAGCCCCAGACCAAGTATACTAAATCGTGTTTGTCAGTTCGTCCATATATATTTGTACAAACAATATAATAAGCCATTGCAGAAAGATTGTATATATAAAATCAAATAAAGGTAAAATGCAGCTGTGCAATCATACCTAGTCTGTACAGAGATTCAAAGCCAAATATGTGTCATTGTGTGCTGTGTTTGTCTTTGATTTTAAACCCACCATTTTGCCTGTGAGAACATGCCAATTTCAGTTTCCTAGGGAAGGTGCTGGCAGTGTCTTAATTTCTGGGCAAAGCTAAGCATGAGGTTCCTCTGAAGTCAGTCCATCCTTTCTTGATAACTACTGTATACTGAATTAAGATTTGAAATTGATGAAGAATAAGCGTACATCATTGATTTTCTATCTTTTGTTGGGATTGTTGAGGTGCCAGGGCCTTGGGCAGTCACTGATCTTTTACCTAATGGTAATTATGGTAATTAACTCTCTCTCTCCCTATCACTACCTGTCTTTTCAATGGTAACCAGTGCCTTAGCCCCAGCACTCCAGTGTGCGAGCTGTGCCAAGAGCCCATTTGACTCTCAGAAAAGAAAGGGATTATGGCTCATAATTGACAGAGGGCAACAGGATTTGTTGGGATTTATAGCCATCTGAGCACATCCTTGCTCCGTTAGCCCACACTGCCTCACCGGCTCTCCAATCCATTCATCTGCTGCCCAACAACATCATCTCCTCCGGAGTGCCGAGGCCTAATATTGGCAATCATGGCTCAGTGTTCGGCAAAATGCTTTTAATTCTTTACTGTCTTCCTCGTCAGATCCTCAAATAAATGGAAGGATTATGCGATTAAATATACAAGTGATAATGAAGTCTGTAATTATTCACAAGGAGGAAGGATAGGAAGGCATTGACTTGAGAGTTGTAGGTCAAACTGAAAACAGTGGGGCATTTTAAGGAGCTGCTGGGTTGAACAAGTGGCTGTCTAAGTGCAGAAATTAGTGGCCTTTTGTGCCTGGCAATTACGCACTTCAGCACGCACACACACAGAAGTTTCCCCCCTGCTTCATCACCCAGACAAAAGCACATGAAGACGAACATTGTGCAGTCGCAGGTGCAGACTGAGTCGAGAGCCCATGATCTATTCGGGGGCACACAGAGTCATCCAGCCACTCTGGGATCCTGAAGTGGCTAGGAGAGCAATCCAGAGCCAGGAGGGGGGAGGATGACAAGCCAGATTGACCTTGTCTGCACTAACAGGTCGAGTAGAATAAATGACAGAAAGGTGAACATCAGTCTTTGGGGCCATGGCAGATTTAGGAGTGATGATTTCCATCCCCCCTCCCAAGTCTGCAGTGTGAGGCAAGAGGCCTGGCATTTCTGTGTTCTGAGGCCTACGATCCGTTAGGTTCTCATTCAGCAAAGTCAGAGTTTTCTTGGCTGTGCTCTCACCTGCAGAATCGTACATCAGATACAGCTCATTCGTCTTCCTTAGGCATGGACCCAGTGGGAATGAGGTGGACGGATCCCAGGAATACTTTAAATGGGAGAAATGGACGAGGAGGGGGAAATGGAGGATGGTGTGGCAACACAAAATCAAAAGATTAAAGAAGTCAAAGCTTAAAGGGGCCATGAAAGAGGTTTTTTTATTTTTCCACATCACAAAATTACTGTGATACATAAGTAGGGATCAATAGCATGAGCCCAGCAATCAATGCACGATTTTTTTGACTTTGAAAATTTACTTTTTTTCATTAAAACCATTAGCTATTTCAATTTACCACCAACAAAGGGCTAGTGAATAAAGGCAGCTATTACTTTATAAAAAACTACTTTCAGAGATCTACCACACCACTCTTTCTGCCATTTCTAAATTTGTTTAAAAATAGCGTGATAAAATCATGGATTATTAAAGTTTTTGTTTTTCAAAGTGGGTTTTCATTTTTATAGCTGTGACCTAATGTTTTCAGGTGACAGGATATTGAGGACAAAGCTGGTGAAAGTAAAAAGGAGCAATAGTCCACATGGAAATGTACTCCAACCCATATTCCTGAAGGCCCAAATGCACTAAAAGCAATATTTGACGCCTGTCGGTTGATGCTCCTATGACGCACTGCAGGCATCGGATTTCAGATGCTAACACCACAGACCCAGCAGTATTGTGGTAAAAGGTCACTATTTATATGTAGGTGGCCACAAGTTTGTATGCTTCACTGTAGGATGATCAAACACGGATTTTTTCCCTTTCCTTCCTGTTTTCACATTCATCTGCTGAAAGTGGAAATTTTCTCTGGATTTTAAGAACATATTATATTACACCAAACACAAACAAAACATCAACAACTTTAATTTTATGGGAATGTAATGTAGTCAGAAGTTCTGAGTTCTGAATGTGGATCTTGACATGATCGGATAACAAACCGACAATCCCTTGTTTGCTTACACATTCTGGGTATTTATTCAAGCTATTTTATTGCTAAGAAGAAAGACAGTGCATTAATAGACTTAATAGCCAGCAGTGCACATACACTGAGAATGGACTTTACAATGAAGTAGGAGACATCTTGTGTCCAGCAGGAAAACTTTAGAATTTAACATTTGCATATTCAGAGATTCTGGAATTTTTAACAAGGTAGAAGGAGTAGCAAGGTTCCCACGTATCTTGGACAATGTGGAAAACCTGGAAATGATTAAAGTGGATGGGAAACACCTGGAAATGGATTCAATTGACCAACTATCCTGGAAAATAACTATACAAAATAATGAACATTTTAATTGTATTTTAACCGCTCACTCAGATTACTTAAACCTTGGTGTGTATTTTGTTTGAAACTCTACTGTTGGTAGCATACACTGCATGGTATGACAATTCAAGCAGGTTTACCAGACGCAAAGTGGAATGAAAAAATGGTCCTTTTTCATTTCGGTTCCTATGTCAGTGAAAAGCTGTTCACACCAAAACTTGGGGTGTTAAGTCTATGTATGTATGTTGGAAATGCTGCAGACGGTCACAGCTACATACATACAGCCTGTTATTAATGATCAAGTTTACATTTGTTGTTGTGGTGAATAATTGTTAATTATATGTGCAACGAACACTTTCTGCCTCTTCTTTTGTGTAAAATAAATTAAGTTCTACGTGATTTGAACTGTTACTCCAATGAGGCAGCGGTGGAAAAATCTGCTGTGAGCGCCACAAAAGCGAGCTAACATGGAGTATCCCATAAACCACCATTTTGAGCAAGTGCTGTCCTGTATTGTCAAGAAAAACATAGATGCATTTTTAAGGACTTTAATATGGAAATATAAACAAACTAAAACACTTCAGACACATTACTGTGTTGTTCTAAACTATTTGTGTATGTCTTTATACATGTCTGGAGGGGATCTTTAATATATTTTTTAATTAATTAAAATCGTTTTCTTTACTGAAATATTATCCTCTGGGGAAGAAATCCTTACTTTTTCATTCCTTTTGGTTTAGTCCAAAACAGGTACTGTGGCTGCAGAAAAAAACAGCTTTGGTTGCTGGGTCCTTATGTGACACTAGAAACAAAGTTGGAATAGGGGCGTCAAGGCAGTTTGACGTGCTTCACAACACTTTTGCTGTGTGTACGGCCATTTAAAACAATAGGCGTGCTTAAAAATGCAAGCGTCAGATGCTTTGTGTTGTGTTTGGGCCTTAACACTCATAATGGTGACAGACTGAGCGTGGGCAGCCCTTTATTTCTCTTTGGAAACTCAGCCTTTAATAAACTCAGGGAATTTTTCTTACAGAGAAAAAATTAGGTGCAGTGCAAGAGTGGATAGAGATGTATTATCCATCAGCCTGTGGGGGAGACAGTTGTGGTAACGACATAAAGATATAACAGTAATTACAAATGAAGGCAACAGCATGGAAATGAATCAATCAAGTTTTACTTGTTTTAAGATGCAGTGGTGTTTGTCGATGTGTCAGCTGTTAGGGAGAGCTTCTGCAGGACACATCCATCAGTGCAGACAGCACCAAACCTGTGATGATGGTAAGCAAAGCAATGACATAGCAGAGAGTGTCAGATGTACTATAAGACACAATGGAATACAAACTAAGAAGACGTGAGAAGCAAAGGGGAAAAGGTACACATACGGCACGATTTTGAGGTAAAGCAACAGTTGACTAATGTGTTAAATCACATATGGAGCTACAGCAGAGTGCCCTGTCCCAACTGACTGCGACACTGCAGAGCCACGCTTCCAATACAAATTGAATTCTCAGTCTAATTTTGAATTTAGAAAGTGCACTCAAAGAAAAACACACACACATACATTCCTATATAACCAACAGTGGACTGTCAGTCTGCACTGTCAAAAAAGGGACCACTATATCTATTAATTTAAAAAAAAGTATGGAAAATATAAAATGCTTTACCTTTAAGATAATATAACTGCAAATGTGCTTTTGAAAACTTTTTAATGGAATTACCAAGAGGGGACTTGCATCTTTAGGCAAGGTCTACCTATCAAAGATGGGACCCCCATATACTGCCATGGAACTGCCTGTACCCATTCTTGCACCTAATGATTGTTTACTGCAAAAATTAAATTTAACTGTAATGTTTTCAATATTTAACATATCTCTGTGATACAAATAATCCCAAAATAGACATGGACACTTAATTTAAATAATTATTTATTTATTTACCCACAATTCAGAAGTAACTGGGTTTCATGCAGTGATTTTGAATCATACATTCACTATACTTTATACTTTATACTTTGTGCTGTGCATTTTCAGGGCATTTAAAACTAATTCATGAATATTGCGAAGTCAGGTTAAAGATACTGATTTATTCTTCTTATGTAATTTGTTGTGTTTATTTGCTCTTCTGTCCTTATTCATCCATAATTGTGTATTCATGTTGCTTCTATCTGTGTGAACAGTACAAGAAGGGACCTTCTAGGAAAATACACACACACACGCAAATGTTAAAAACATTTGCAATTTGATCCAAACTCAAAGCAGGTCCCAGGCTTTCTGCGGCCAGATTTAACCTATCCAACCGACCTCCCCGCACCCAAAACCCAGTGCTAATACTAAAAATTTCGCTCATGCCTGTGGACAAACAGCTACTGCAGTTACAGACCAAGTGTCAAAGCACCAGGAAGCAATATCCCGCTAGAAAACTTGAAACCTCTTTATCTTTCATCCATAGCTTACTGCCTTCCTTAACTGATGAAGTTCATTGACAACAGAGCAAACTCCACTGAGTAAGTCTGTGGGGAAGACCATGAGATACAGTATGACTAACAACTCTCTTAGCTTAGTTGTCAATTAGCAAACTCTATCCGCAGAGATTAGATATTGTTGAAAAGTCCTTAAAAAGCTTAAGCATCAAGGTCAAGAACAGAGAATGACCATGCTCACGCTCAATTTATTTATGTTTATTTCCTGAACACAAAAAGTAAATAGTAATTTAAGTAACTGTAACAGACCTTTTCCACAGCAGCCATTTTGACATGAAATAGTAGCGTAAATACAGGGGTTAACAATAATGCTAATTAAGGTTCCATTCCATTAAGTGTAGCAGTGCCTTTTTAATGAGTCAACATCATTAGCATATAAGAGATTGACTACGCATCCTCACTTGCTCCCACTGTACAAAAATGAATCCAAAATTTTGTGGATATGGCCCCTTTGCACTGGTCAATTATGACATGAAATCCCATTTTGATATTTTCAACTAACTAATTAATACTTAAATGAACACATTTGCAATATAATTCTGTTTGACCAGAATAGAAAAGAACCTTAATTAGTATCATTGGTAACCTCTGTGTTTACCCTACTATCGTGTCAAAATGGCTGCTGTGAAAATGCTTATGTGCAGGACAGCCAACTCCAAGAACACCAAGAATATAAATTGCTTTGTATCTTTTGAAGGCAGGAATATATTTTGGGAAGTGCAAATATAAAAACATTAGACAAACCTGAAGTCATATGACCTACTAAACAATTAAAGTGTGACAAAAAGCTCCTAAGCAGCTTACTTTTCCCATGCCCCAAGCTGCCTCCAAAATATTCTCTAATATTTTTTACCAAAGTATTTAAAATGCTACACAGAATGGTGAGATCTCTATCACAAAATTGAAATTGCCAATGACTCTTTGAGATGGAATAAGTTTTGCAAGCAGCAAACCTACAGTCAGTGTGAAGTGGGCATCTCCTTAGGCAGCAGAAAAACACTGACGCTTTGAAACCACTTTTCTGTCTGTCTTTGTTTGCAGCTTGAAACATTTTCTTTTTATGCTGAGAATGTGCTTACCATACCAGCTTTCTCATTTGCCTTTACAGTCTGCATTGACATATTTCTCACACTGTGCTCACTTTGCATTCTCTTTTGCTATACGCCATGCCATTAAGCCCACGTTGGATAGTGCCGTAAAATGCTCCTGTGCTTTAATCCAGGAGAAAAAAGAGCTGGGATATTAAAGGCATTTCATGAAGGTACTTACAGTAGCAATCTGTGACTGGCTGTGCCGTATGGTTCCATTATTAAATTGTAAGACTATTCACTTCTCAAGGGAGGCTTCATCAGCAGGTGTGGAATATCTGGGCAGGGGTCAAAATGAATGTAAAAGGGAAAGTGTTGTGCTCTCTGAAAAGTGGCCAGCGATATAAAACCACACAACACAGAGACTGCCAACCTGAGCTACAAAATGGCTCTTCCTCGCACTGTTCCATATCCTTGAGAGGGTTTCAGTGTCTTTGCAAATACATATGAACTGCTTCTCCAACACTTGTCTGACCCAATTTAAATGACGTGTGGAGAAGAGTGAGCGGGGGGCATTTAAATGCAGGAGATGACAACAGGTTCGCCCCCGCATGTATAGACTATGTGGCTCCTCTCGCTCACTCTCACACCGCAACTCCCTCCCCTCTCTTCCTACTCGCACTCGTCTCTTCTTCACACTCTCTTTTTTGTTCCCTTTTCTTTCCTCTCTCTCTCTCTCTCTCTCTCTCTCTCTCTCTCTCTTTTCCTCTGGTTGTTACATTAGCATAATGCAGCCTTTGCCTGCCAGTGAAGGGGAGCGTATCCGGCCCACACTTCCCTCAGTCGTGGCGTGCCAGCCACGGCTGTATATACTGTCGAGGCTCACAGAGACGGCAGCAACCCTTTCTCCTCGCATATGGAACGCCGTTGACAGGATTATAATTAATGGAAAACAGGGGACCCACAGTGAACTCGCAACAAGTTAACTTTGCAACTAGCTGCATTTGGAAACAAATCCCACACAGTCCAGTAATGTTTGGTTGAAGTGCCCGTAACACGAAGTGCCTCATTTGCATCAACTCCAGGAGTGTGTTAGCTAACATGTCATGATACCAAGACAGACCGCAAGGCATGAAAACAAGAAACACTGACGGTCTGTCAGCTTGAAATTAGAGGAGTTTATCTCAGTCAAGTGCAGTTCTGAGATACTGGGCATGGCAGATTTAACATTTCAGCTTGAAAAACCATTATGTACTTCAAATATTTAACCTCAAAAGGTTATTTAAAAAAATAACCCCAATTAAGCATAAAGATCACAAATATTGAGTTCTAAGCTCACAATATACTGACACTAAAAATACAATAGCATAAAGCCACATATTAACATCTGTGGGTTACGTCCCATACATACAGCTACAGTAGTCCCATTAGCTGACTCTGCTGGACTACCAGAGCTAACTCATCATCAAACCTTATTCATATTTAGCTTTAATCATAACTTACAGTTTATTTTTCCTTGCATAAGTTTTAAATTACTTTCTTAAAATCTAAAAAAAGTGACCTCGTCACCTGAGCAAGCCGACACAAAAAAATGGCCGCCTTAGCAGATGTGCTAAAACTGGACGGCATTAATAACCGCCTCGGAGACGTGACCAATGCTATAACGACACTAGAGGGCAAGTGGCTGAAGTTAAACAGGACGTGTCGGAACACACTAAACGCATCGAAGAAGCAGAGGGCTGAGTGATGGCGGCGGAGGGGGAATTTGAGATTGTACAGGCGGACTTCAACTGTAATATGGCTGAAATATCTGGAGAAAGAACCTGCGTATGTTTGGTCTCCGTGAAGGCGCCAAGGTACGCAGACATTGCTGGATTTTGATGATGGCAGGTAACACCAGCAAAATGGACTAATGGGACTGGCAATGCGAATGTTACAAATGACCCGTCACACTTACTTTTTTGTGTTTCCTAATGAAGATATAAGTTTATTGCATATTGTTGATAATGTACTATCTGTACGGAGTGTGAACCGTACACAGTGTTATTGAGCTCCCCCTCCCCGTATTTGTTTAATGTTGATAGAGTCATTATTATGACAAAGTCTGGAAGCTTCAGCTCTTAGAAGTGAACCAATGGAGCCAGATTTTTTCCCCGTTTTTTCCTGTTAAAGCCGCGTGATTGGTCAAGATTTGTGGCCGCGTCTGTGTATCTACACTGAGCGGGAGGGGTTACAGACACACACGGCACAGTGAGCACTCGAACAGGTGGGAGGGAGACGTGAGAGAGCGAGAGAACTTGGCCCTACATAGACAGAGACTACACACTGGAAAGGTGAGGAAAATGAAAGACAGGAAACGTAGTAAAGTTTGGACACATTTTAATGTGATAGACAGTTCAAAGGCAGAGTGTAGACCGTGCAAAGTTAAAATTTCATATCGAGCAGCTTTTTGTCTAATTGAGATGGGTCTTGTTTTTGATGTCTTTGTATTTTATAATTTATTTTTTTAGCACTCTGTTCCATGTTGAGTATATTAATAAATCCATATAGATAATAAACCTTGATATAATGTATGTATTTACATTAGTTATTCATTTTATACATAATTTGGTAATAAATTAATTTAAGCAACAAAAAATCTGAGGAGCCACTTGGGAGCCAAAAGAGCTGGCTCTTTTTAGTGAGCCGAGCCAAAAGAACCGTGGATAAGTGCTCCTCATTTATTTAGGGAACACTGTTCAATGTTCAGGTTCTAAAACACTTAAGTTGGGGAAGTGTGGGAGGCGGGAGGTGAGGAAATCTGGCAGAATGGTATATGTTTGGTTTTTTTTTTTGTTTTTTTTTTTTCGTTTTTGTTACGTCATCAAGGTTTCTACCAGCAGTGTCTTTGCTTACTTATTTGGTGTGGCTGGGTGGACAGAACTACATCATATTCAAGATTAAAACACCAATATGTCTAAAATAAAAATAACCAGTTGGAATGTTAGGGGGCTGAGAGAAATAGCCAAATTAAAGCAAGTTTTAAACGGAATCAGACAACTTAAGTCCCAAATTGTTTTCTTGCAGGAGATACACATTTAAGGGCAGCAGAAATTGATAGATTGCAAAAAGATGGCCAGGTCAGGTTTTGTGTGCTCCATACAGTAATCATGGTAGAGGTGTGCTCATACTTATACATAAATCGTTACTGTTCCAAACCGCTAATATGGTTTGTGATCAATATGGTAGGTATATCATTGTTCAGGGGAACATATCCACATGTAGACTGAATCTGGTTTGCGTCTCTGGTCCAAATGATGACAATCCAACATTTTTTCAGAATCTCTTCCTCACTCTGCCTACCCTGCAAGGTATGTACATTAACGGTGGTGATTTTAATTGCACTTTAGTGCCCACAAAAGATCGCTCAACTAACCTTGACTCTACTCATATACAGACAAGGATAATATTGCTGCAGTCCTGTAAAGATTTGAATTTGGTTGAAATATGGAGGGAACTGCACCCAGATAGAGTTGAATACTCCTGTTATTCGAGTACGCATGGCACCCACTCACGAATCGACTATTGTTTGGTCTCCTTTGGACTTCTTTCAAAAATTTAAGAATGCTGGTATGATAGAATTGTCATTAGTCATCCTGCAGCTGTATCATTAAATCTGCATATCGATGCATTTATTCACAACCCTAAGAGATGGAGATTTCCCACTGGGTTACTGCAGGACGCAGAGTTTATAAAATTAGCTGAAGAGCGCATTAAGAATTACTTTGAAATCAATCTTGATCAGACTGACGCCTGTGTTAGATGGGAGGCATTCAAAGCATATATTAGAGGGAAAAATTATTAGCTTTATAAAATCTAAAGCCAAATGACGTATGAAATGGAAACAATTGAAAACCAAATTAGATTGTTGAACAAGATTTGTGTAATAATTACAATCAGCAGAAAGCAAAGGACTTACAAATTATGAGAGCCAAATATAATAAGTTATCCATAGAAAAAGCAAAAAAAATGTATGTGGCTAAAACAGTCTTATGATCAAGGAGAAAAATGTGGTAAACTACTGGCTTGGCGATTTAAGAGAAAGCAGTTAGACAGGGCAATCAATAGTATCAAGACACCTGCAGGTGATATGACTTCAGAACCAGTGGAGATCAATAACACTTTTAGGAATTTTTACGAGTCCTTGTATACATTAGAGCGTTTAGATGATTTAGAAAGTCAAAACTCTTTTTTGGATCAATTGAAATTTCAGACTTTGTCAGAAAACGAACAACAGGAATTGGATCACAGTCTAACAACGAAGGAATTAGCAGAGGCCATTCAGGGTATGCAGAGTGGGAAAGCACCAGGGCCGGATGGCTTTCCAATTGAATTTTACAAGAGATTAACTTCTGGTCCCACTATTGGACATGTATAAGGAATCCTATTCAAAAGGAATACTCCCTCCATCTTTGATACTTGCAATAATAACCTTAATTTTGAAACCAAACAAAGCACCAAATGAATGCTCCTCTTTCAGGCCTATTAGTTTGATGGGATGTGACATTAAAATACTCTGCAAGGCCTTGGCCAGATGACTGGAGTTGTATCTTCCACATCTTGTTGGTAATGATCAAAATGGCTTTGTCAAAAATAGACACGGATTTCATATTATCCAAAGTGTTCTTAACATATTGTATGAAAAACAAAACTCTAGAGATACAGCTGCGTTATCCTTAGACACACGGCAAGTCTTTGATAGGATCAAGTGGGGCTTCCTTTTCAACGTGCTCCCGCTGTTTGGAATTGGCACAAATTTTCTGAGATGGATAAAACTCTTGTATACAAACCCAATTGCCAAAATACTGACCGATAATAATGTCTCTAAACCATTTACTCTCCACCGATCAACCAGACAAGGGTGTCCGTTATTGCCTTTGCTATTTGTGTTGGCTATTGAGCCCTTGGCTATGGCCATAAGAGCTCACGAAGGCATCAATGGTATAACTATTGGAGGATATGAACATCACATAGCTTTATACGCAGATTAAATCATTCTTTTTTTAACAAACTTAAAAGATAGTATTCCCCAATTAGTGAATTTTATTGAAACATTTGGAAACATATCAGGATATGAAAAAAACAATTTCAAATCTGCATAAATGTTTTTGAATGAAAATGAAAGACAGCAGCCTATTATAGATACACCATTCACAACCACTAAAGAAGGTTTTACACATTTAGGGGTCAAAATTAGTCCTGATGTGAAACAAACTGTTTCTTTAAATTATGACCCCCTAGTGGACGGAGTGAGGGAGATGCTAAACCGATGGACCAAAATGCCTATATCTATTATTGGTCGCATAAATCAGTCACTTCCACTTCCTTTACACAACACCGTTTTTCATAACATTAATAACATGCTGAATCAATTTATTTGGAATGATAAAAAGGACAGATTACAACAAAGGCTATTATATCTACCATATGAAAGAGGGGGGCTTCGGCTCCCCAATCTAAAACTGTATTACTGGGCCGCCCAGTTAAGGACAGCAATGTATTATTTTTCAGTGGCTTCCCTTCCAGCTTGGGTGACTATAGAGGCGACATCAACACTAGGGCTTCCTCTCAAGCTTTATTTATATTCCGCAAGCGTCAGAAAGCTGGTTAAGCAAACAAAAAATCCCTTTCTTCGAAATACCATTTCAGTGTGGTACTCTGCACACCAACATGTTGGAGACACACTAGCATATCACAGTTTACCCCTGTATGGGGCAAAAATGGTTTTATACCGGGGTTAAGATGTAGTTTAAGAAAAGGTGTTGCAAACATTTCAGATTTATATGCAGAAGGCAACTTGATGTCATATAGTCAACTGTGTGAGAAATATGATATTCAAAGAAAACACTTCTTTAAATACTTACAGCTGAAACATTTTACTTTATACAGGCATAAACAATTGTTGTCTGTACCTCCACTATCTAAAATTGAGCAATTGACTCTATCCCACATGAATGGCAGAGGAGAATTTTCATTGTTCTATGAGTTAATGTTAACACATTCAAAAGAGTCATCTTCCAAAAAGATGGAGGCATGGATAACTGATATAAAGGAGGACATTAAGGAAGCTGACTGGGAAAGAGCTTGTTTTAAGGCTCAGACCCTGTCTGTTAATACTAAATTTAAGTTGCTACAATATAAATGGCTGATGTGCACCTACCTTACACCTTGCAGGTTGAATCACATATACCCAATTGTACTGGATATTTGTGTGGAATGCAGAGACGCAAAAGGTACGTTAATTCATGGCTTATGGAAGTGTCCAAAGATACACCAATTCTGGAAAAGTGTATTACACTGTATAGGTCTCATAATTGGAAGGGAAGTTCCTTAGCGAGCCAAAAATGTTTTACTGGGAATATACCCTGAGAACTTTGTTGTGTCTCAGCAACAGTCACTGCTTATTGACTTTGGACTCTTACAAGCGAGGAGGATAATCGCATTATTGTGGAAAAGTATGGACACACCTTCTACTGGAACGTGAACAAGGAACTGATGACCTCTCTAGCTTTGGAGAGACAAACATATATTGTAAAAAAGAGGGAAAAGAACTATGCTCATCTATGGAGACCTTACATGGACTTTCTTGAAACTCAAAACCTTGGATTATGATTCATTGTACAATTTCTGTAATTTATGCACTGCTGTGATCTTATTTAACTTTTTTTTTTTTTTTTTTTTTATTTTTTTTTTTTTTTTTTTTTTTTTTTTTAAAAAAGAAAAAAAAAAAATTTTTATTTAATTTAAAAAAATAAAAATTTTTAAAAAAATAAAAAAAAAAAAAAAAAAAAATAAAAAAAAAAAAAAAAAAAAAAAAAAAAAAAAAAAAAAAAAAAAAAAAAAAAAAAAAAAAATAATTTTTTTTTTTTTTTTTTTTTAAACACCTTATATTAATTTTGGGTTTTATAAAAAAAAAAAAATTAAAAAAAAAAAAAAAAAAAAAAAAAAAAAAAATTTAAAAAAATAAAAAAAAAAAAAAAAAAAAAAAAAAAATAAAAAATTTTTTTAATTTTAAAAAAAAAAAAAAAAAAAAAAATTAAAAATTTTAAAATTAAAAATTTATTTTTTAAATTTTTTTTTTTTTTTTTTTTTTTTTTTTTTTAAAAATTTTGAAATAGTTTGTATTATGCAGTTAACCCCACCTTACTAACATCAAATTACCAACCATTAACTGTGAGTTTAATGACAGCTCTTAACATGAACAGTGTGATCTTCCTGAGTGCCAGAACTCTTCCTGACTGCCAGAACCGACTAACTAACCCAAACTAACCCTAACCCAGAGGTTGATAGGTAGTCGGAGCCAGTGGAGGTGACATACTGCGAGTTGAGCTGCTCTCATTGGCTGCGCAATTTTGACTGGTTTGTGGCAACAATTTCGTATTCCAGCTTAACAGTACACTAAAATATGTTTGTGAAAGGATTTTAGGCGAGAAATAGCCAAGGCATTAGCCTTGCTTTATCGTTTATTTTACTTTAAATTGTACCATCATTTACTAAATGAACACCATGCTTTATGGAAGAAGACTTAAAACTAGTGACTGAGACCATTAACTCATTAGAAAACTGTTTAATGAGCTAATAAAGTCAGAAGTCAGTTAATTTCTCCATAAGACTGCATGGTATAGGTGTGTTATTGCAGCCAATGGAGCCGCCCCTTGCTGGCCATTACACAGAATGCAGGTTTAAGACACTTACTTGTTGGCTTCACTTCACAGACCTGGAAGCTCTGCCCATTATATATACTGTCAATGGTCTGTGCAGAGCCTACTTGTACACCTTCTGATGACAAAATTAACGTCACACAGACCCTAGTGGAACCTTGTATAAATTGCGGACGCATAAAGTATAATTCCTGCTTTTGTCCCAAAGCAGTGCTTGTATACATGACTGTGGTCCATTGTTAAACTGTTTGAGAAGAAGTTGTATAAAGCCTTTAATGTGTGATAAATGTCCTCAAGTCCTTTGCTGGACTGTATTCTTATATTTTGACCTGTGCTTGCCTCTTCATAGCATACTTTTTTCTTTTTGCATCTGCCTTTGAGTTTGCATTTGTTTCCATTTCCTCTGTGTTCCATTTGCACAAGTGTGAAAAACGTATTTTCAGATGATTTTACAATAATGAAAACATACCTACAGTATACATATTATATTCCATTTATGGAGCGAAGCCTGCGAGCTAGTTCAGGCAGGTCAACTCGAGCTGCGCTGATTACACACATGACATGCCTTATTCCATAATCACTAACCAAGCGCTCACTTCCAATCTGGCGGTCTATTTAAACTGCACAATTTCCCAGCTCTCCCTGTGCTCTGTCAATGCCGCTGTTGCCCTGCATCCGTATTGCTGCTGCTGCTGCTGCTCTGTAAGCTATTGCTGCCTGCTGCGCTGTAAGCCCCCCCACCACCCCAGCATCCACCTGTAGGCTCTGACTTGGGGTTAAGGTATTTGCGCATCACTCCCCAATATCTCTATGTAAACATATCTGCGGTGAGTGATGAATCTAAATATGCTATACTGCTTAATAAACATTCCAAACGCGAGTTGGCTGACTGAACTGCCAAAAGAGCCTCCTGAATGTTACACACTGGATGTTTGACCCAGCAGTAATCAGCCGGATCACCAACAATGATGGGAAGGCCTACCCAGAGGAGCTGAGGGACCTCACAGGTGCAAGGCCAACAACCTCTTACTGCATGTCAGTAAAACCAAAGAGCTGATTGTGCATTTTGGGAGAAAGCATCAGAGGAAGTAGACACTGCTGAGAATCGATTACAACACTTGTGGAGAGGATGAACACCTTCAAGAGTCCACATCACAGAAAATCCACACATAGACTGACATCTTAGTGAAGAAGGGAGGGCAACACAACTCAAATTCATATTTTACTCCCCTCATAATAACTTTTAGTCTTCTCTGCTCTTTAGACAATTACCTGAGCCTTAAGAGTTTGTCGCCCTACATTTCAACTTGGGCGGTATACTGGCAAGAACCTGGCGATCCGATACGTGCAATTCAGGAACGATGCAGGAACGACGGATTTTAATATGGAACAATTTGATGCAAGTAGTTGATGCAGTTCTATGGGCTGATTTTTGTGTCAGTAGAAACTGAATTTGAATAATTTAGAACTGAATCTGAATTGCTCAACTTGAATAATTGAATCCATGTATCATTCGTTCTTTTCATATTCAACTGAGATTCCAAAATCGGAAAATGAAAAAATGGTTTGTTACTTTCTTATTAGTTTATGAATCTGATACCAAAAAAGAAATAACGGTTTATTTTTTGCACTTTCGATTTATTGCTCAGATCAAAAATAGGAAATGAAATAACGGGCCACGGAAAGATTTTGATTTTGATATTTAATTTGTCCGATTTGTGTGAACCGGAAGTTATTGTCTTCTTCGTGTGTTGCACTTCAAAGTTTATGTTAGCCTTCAAAACTGAGGATGGAGAGTTTCATCTTGTTCAGAGGAAGTAAACGGGTGACTGTAAAGGAAGACGACATGACGACCGAAAAAATCGGCAGGATCTTCCAGGTAACTTATTGTAGTTTTATCTAAAAATAAGTCTTATTTATTCTGTAAAATTGCACTGACGTAACGTTAACTGTTAACTATGTTATTTTATAGCTAACGTTAACGTTACTTAACGTTACGTTGTACTGAACCCCTTACTTCACTGTTTATGTTTGAAAAGGTACATGGTCCCAGTCTCTACATCACTGATGACAGCAATATAGCCCTATTTCCTGTGCCTGATGGCCACTTTAGCACTTTAGATCTCATAGTAAGGGGGCATTACGAGGTGCATGGCGAGAGTATCAGCGTGGAGGACTCATCTACCTGCAGTGTGCCAGTAACACACAACCCTACCCGCTTTTCCTTCCACTGCCCACCCAGCACTGCTGCAGGTTCTGCTGCAAGGGCTTCTGCAAATCCAAGAGCTACCCTGGCAAAAACATTCCAAAGGTGACCAAATAAAGCTTTCACCATCACACCAATGTTAAGAGTATGTTATACGATTACAGTTGTGTTCAAGGCAATGATCTGCTTTTTATGCTAGCCATAACTACATACAGACTTACATAAGACTTATAACAATTATTCATAAGTGTGACTTTAGCATATTTGACACTGATAATACATCTGCAGAAGAATGACTTTCAATGAAATGGCTACATTATGTTATCAAGTTACTCCACTATAATGGACTATAATTCACCTGGATGCATTGTATAGGCTGTATTATGAATATGGCTGTATTATAGGAATAAGGCCTGATTAATATAAAATGTGTAAAATGATTTTTTTTTTTTAATATCAATATTCAGGAACATCTTCATCGCTGAACTTGTGGAGGGCAACTTGGAGACAAGCAAAACCCTGACTGTGCGTTTTTCGGAATTTGAGGCTTCTGTTATGGGCATCCTCAGCAAAGTCAATGATGCCCTTGAAGAAGAGGATTCACGCATCCTCACTGACAGCCAGGAAAACAAAATCTTGGAACCCGAGGTATAGCTGAACGCTTTGTATTGTTTATTAGAAAGAAATATGAAATTGTACGTCTAAAACCAACATACTTTTTATGTATGCTTAGAATTAACTTATTTGTATTAGGAGTTATTGCCCAGTGGTTGGAAAACCACCCCATCTCCTGAGACATGTCATGCCATTTGCACAATTAATGGACTATTTTCTATATAGGATCAGCATTTTGGAAGCAAAATGCAAGGAAAGTTTTTGCTGTGCAGGAAGAACACTTCTTGCAATTACAAGCTAGTAAAAAGAGGAGACTGAGGTACTTTATTTGGAAAATGCACATTTTTATGATTGCAAATTTGTATGTTCTCATAAATTCATAGGTGAGGAGTAACTGTAAGATGTTTTGCGAATATAGGCCCCATTACAAATAGTCACAAATTATTCCAGGGAAAGACTTTATAGAGAATCATACATTTACTTGACTGATTTTGGTGTAGGTGTTCATTTTCATTTTCTGTCCAGTTTCTGGGATTGCATGAGATTTAGGGAGTTTGCAAATTCCAACCGCAGGACAACACTGTCCCTGACTGAGGCCCAAGCAGAAGCTGTTAAGAGATGCCTTTGCCTGTATTGTCTGCAAAAGTAATTTTTTTTAAATATTGTTTTCTTTAAAAACCTGTATTACCCATAATTCAGAAGTTGTTAAAAAACATACACTTTGCAATGTCTTATTTAGCAGTGAATGAAAATTGCTGATAATTAGATAGGTATGGAAAATCCCAGGTCAGGTGTAACAACCAACAAATGTGGATACAGTAAATAAACAGATGGTACCATAGACAAAGTTTTGTCTACTTAACACAGATATAAGTGCAACTAATTAACTCTTTCCATGAAGAACATAGACCAAATATAGCAATTCAATTAATTCAAATACTGTTTTCTGATTTAAATTGACAGGTCCAGTGGTTGAGCCCATGGTTTCATCGTGCTGCCAAAGCCTTGTTGGCTGTAGGAGCTGCATTGAAGAGTGGCAGAAAAATGTTGCCTTTTGCCCAAAGTGTCGAGCTGATGGTTTTGATGACAACATTCAAAGACTAAACGGACTCTCTGATGCATTGGCTGCATTGGGAAGCATACTCTGGGAGTAATACTGTACAGAATGCAATCATGAGTAATTGCATAGTTTTACTGTTCTTTGTGTTGTCTACAGTTTAAGCAAATGTACATACATCTTTCATGTAAATACTTTTAGTTTTTTTTAGTTTATTTTATGTTGTATATTTCCTTAAATTGTTTGCATTTGGAAACTCTTGAAATTATAGTAGGCTATTCACAAAAGTGTAGTTTTGCCGCTTTGTGTTCTATTTCTTCTTGAACAACATGTTGAGTCTACAGGTAAAGCACTCTTTCATGTGTCTAGTTTTATAAGGTCTTTTTAGTTTTCATACCCATATTTCAATGATGTGAAAGCTAAGTTACAATCTCAAATTTGCACTATTTTATGTTGTATATTTTTCAGAATTTTTAAGTTAGCATAGTTTAAATTAAGCATAAAAAGTCTTCCCTTCTGGTAATACTGGTGCAATACTTTTTCATTGTATGCAAGATTTTATTTAACTAAAAAAGTTTAATACAACAGAGTTTAAAGCAGAGATTTGTCTAATTATTCAACTGACAAGTTGGGGGCACAGTGGCAGCTACAGACAATTTTTAAATAAATCTGGATTCCTTTGTTTTTTTTTAAGAGCAGGGTTATCAGGGTGCTCTTTGTCAACATACAGTAAAAAGTGCAACAATTACGAGGGTATCAATAGAGACTGTATGCAGACTGATGACTGATAAAGTAAAAACAAACACACTGAGACTGATCCATAGTCGATTCCAACAGTGTGGAGGCCAATTGAGATTTTGTATAAAAACTATAATTGCATAAAGGGTTAACAAACTTTGAATCAGCACTGTAGCATAACAACTATTTTCCTAGCTACTCAACAACACCACAGCATTTCAGTTCAGTTCACATATCTTTGGGTGACATTTATGAGATACAACCAGGCATCTTGGAAAGGTGTATAGTCATTGTTTACCACGATTAAAAAGAAGGAAATGTCAGGGTAGTTCTCTGCAAAGTCTTGTTCTGCATGACATCTATCCTCCTCAGATGAAAATGGGTCAGTTCCAAAAACTGACACCCAAGTCAGCGAGGATCCAAACCCTTGCTCATACATGTTTGCCACAACAGAGGCATTGGGCAGCAGCTCTTCGGAGATTTTAGCTGGACAGCCACCTGCTGCGAGTTCATTTGGTATCCCACAGCCTAAAACAAGATAACAAATAACTAACAAAACAATGCTATTTATGCTGTATGTGGCTGGAGTATGAAAAAATAACTGCTTCAAAGTGTTGTACATATTCAGTTTAGCATACCTGGGATCCTGTGTGCATTCCACGATTGTACCTCTCTGCCTAGTCCAATTTGGTTTAATTGACATGTCAGGTTTGAAATGCAGAATTTAGTCATATTGTCCTCCATGTTGAGGACTTCTTGGTCCAGCAGGTGTACCAGGGCCTGTTTCAATGGGTAGTTCATGCGATTGTTCACCTCGGGCCAAATCCTTTCCACTCGAAGATTCTGTTGAACACAAAACATGATTTCAGATGGTATGAAAATGTAATAGATTACAGATTAGTTAGGAAATTAATTCCCATTTTAAAAGCTTTCACTCGTTTTTGTTAGAAGAAAAAATGGTCAGAGTCTTTCTTTCTTTACTATGTTTGATTATATTGGTTGTACTGTTCGTCCGTATTATAAAGACCTCACCCTTGTTGATGTTGTTTGAAGGTATGGTGGCCTGCTAGGGTTGTGTCTATGTCTTGATAGCATCTCTTGCATGTACAAGCACATTTAAAATTCCCTGCCATGGTCAACCCTGAGTTGGTCCCACATGCCATGGTTAACCACTGCAGATCTGGGATTAATCAATGTGTACATGTGCAAAGGAATGCACTGAACTTAACTGA
Source organism: Dicentrarchus labrax (assembly GCF_905237075.1). Classification (NCBI taxonomy): domain Eukaryota; kingdom Metazoa; phylum Chordata; class Actinopteri; family Moronidae; genus Dicentrarchus; species Dicentrarchus labrax. The sequence continues at coordinate 2,982,589 of NW_026136709.1, forward strand.
TCCAATAAGAAAATTACATTCAATGAAAAGAGAATATACATTGCACATAAAATATTATGACAATATCATTGGTTCTGAATGTATTCACTTGTAAACATCCTCATAAATCACAAGGTTGTTTTTCACTGGCATGGTGGCATTGGCAACAATTTTGCTGCTGTAGCCATAAACAGCCACGAAGTGTGTCACTTCAAACATCACAAGCTTCTCGTTTTGTTTTTGTTTTATGGCCCATATATTCAGCATGATATGGGATGGGATTTAGATTACAAGCACCCTGAAGAAAATGTTTATATTTTGATTAATGCAGCTCTTTGTCACATCAGCCCAGAATATTCACGAACCATTTTTACAACAAAGAAATTCTTATAGATATTTCAAAAGATGATCTACACCAATCAGCCATAACATTACGACCACTGACAGGTAAAGTGAATAACTCATTATCTTGTTACCATGACACCCGTCAGTGGCTGGGATATATTAGGCAGCAAGTAAACATCATTACCTCATAGCTGATATGTTATTAATATTATTATTAGACTGCATAACAATATACTGTACTTGATGTTTCATTGAATTCTTAGCATATGACTTACCTGGTGTCGGAATTCGTGGTATGGCTGAGGATTTTCCCAACTCAACATTCTCCTGCACGCACTCCCACTGAAGACAGATAGCCAGTCATGAACTTGCGGCCATAAGATGGGCCCGTTTGTTAAGAAAAATACAGCTATGAGGACATGATGTTTAAAAGACGGGCAGGATATAAAATGTGAAAAACTAATTAAAAAACTTACTTCATATATTGATCCAACCACAGCCCTCTCTAGTTCTGTGTCCAATACATGTCTTTTTCGCTTAAGGTCATGCTGAACACAGAATCTTCTTACACTCATTTCAGAACATCGCTGGATACCCATCTGCTGCAGCGTAGTGAAAATCTCTATATGTGTCTTGCCAGTTTCAAATAAGTCTTTAATTAAATCAGCATATGGTTCCAGTGCCGCCATGGTGTCGATACGAAATCACTGCATGATTGAGTTTTTTCAGGCTTTGCGAAATTGCGGCAAACTTTGAAGTGCAACACATAAAGAAGACAATAACTTCCGGTTCACACAAATTGGTCAAATTAAATATCAAAATCAAAATCTTTCTGTGGCCTGTTATTTCATTTCCTATTTTTGATCTGAGCAATAAATCCAAAGTACAAAAAATAAACCGTTATTTCTTTTTGGTATTAGATTCATAAACAAATAAGGCAATAACAAACAGTTTAAAATTTTTTTGAATTTGTATTATTTAACTTCAATAACTGTATTGAAAAACTGAATCTGAATAGCATAATTTGAATGTATTAGTTTGAAACTGAATTCCAATAAACTTGAAACTGAATATAATATTATGAATCTGAATTCACTTGCAACTGAAACTGTATTTGAGCGTGGCATCAGGAGCAATTTGGGGTTCAGTATCTTGCTCAAAAATGCTTTGACATGTGGCAGCAGGAGCTGGGGATCAAACCCACAACATTCCGATTAAGGACCGACCCACTCTGACTCTGAGACACAGCCGCCCACTGGCTACTTGATTCATGCTGGGAATATGGGGAAATGTAAATTTAATGAAGCGTGGATGGACAAAATTTCTTTCCGTCATTGGTTAAAACCTGTGGTAGACAACGTTTTTGAGGCCTACTGCACCGTGTGCAAGAAGAGGATTCAACTCGGAACAATGGGAGTGAAGGCGTTAGACTCTCATGCCAAATCGACCAAGCAATGCCCCTATAGCCCAATGATTTGTCTGTGTTTTTCTCTATTTTCTCTTTTATCTGATTTGTTATAGGGGATGTCATTCTCCAACAGTTTGACAGTCTCCTGTCCTTGGAGAGCCGAAGTGAGGACTTCCTCTCCTTTCCTCCCATGCAGAAGAGGCTGGACCTCTTCCTGAGTAGTGTCCTCAGGGAGCCCTATCCCGAACTGTGGGCCTTCCGCAAGAAGCTACTCATCCTCTCCCACGGCCAAGCTACAGTTGAGAGAGGATTCTCTATCAACAGAGAGGTGGAGTCCGACAACATGCAGGAGGACACTGTGGTCACACGGAGGCTGGTGTGTGATTACATCATACAACACGGAGGTGTTACCCAGCTAAGAATGACCCCTGGCTGGACTGGAAATATGCTGTTAACATAGGAGTTGATAAACTCAGATGCCAACTATGTTGATTCTGTCACTGATTCTGGTTCTCTTTTCCCAACCCTATACCCAGGTTCCACTCACTAAAGAGCTACTGGCGAGTGTAGCAGCAGCCAGGGCCAGATATCGTGTCCATCTCGAGACAGAGCGAAAGAAGAGGAGGCAGAAGCCCAGGCTCTTAAGAGGAAGGGAGCAGAGGACCATCTTCAGGAGCTAAGGGTGAAAAGGAGACGCCTGCAAGAGGTGTCTGAGGGTCTGGCCAGGGATGCTGGCAGGCTGGCAGAGGAGGCTGAGGGGAAGGCAGGGAGCAAGATGGCTGACCTAATCTCAAGGTCCAACCTCCTGAGGAGAGACCATAAAGAGAAGTTGGCGGAACTGGCTGTCCTTGACAAAGAGATTGCTGCCAAGAGTGCAGAGCTTAGGAGTTGACTTTGTTTCTGATGTTTCTGATGTTCATTGTTTATTTTGTTAATAGCTGATTAGGGAAGAGTCTCTCCAGGTTTACTATGCTGCAATGAGGTTTATTGTTTATTTATTCATTAGCTGCTGCCTTGGCGACAGCTAATGGGGGGCAAGGTGACACCCCTTCATCCCTACATACCCACAGATTTCTGTATTTCTTTCTTTATTTTATTTAACCAGTAAATCACATTGAGACATCTCTTTTGAGTACTGTGGATGTCTTTTGTTTGTTGAATAAATGAACACTCTGAAATTCAAGGATTTCATTCTTCTTTGCCGGTAGGGCCGTGAAATAGGCAGAGAAATACGTATTAATTTTTTATATGAATGGTCTTAAAAAGGTCTTAAAAAGTATTAAATTTAACTTGAAGAAGGAACCCTGAATTACATGTCATTGTGTTTATTGCTTTTCCAACAGACCCAGTTGGACCTAGAAACTGTTTAATATCTGTGTCTTGCGTGTTCTTGCTTGTGCTAGCTGTGTTAGCATCCACAGACTCCTCGTCGCCTGGGTAGGTGTCACAATGCCATCTCACCAGGCCAGTGTTAAGATTTGTCGTGTTACCGCTGGACTTCATTGCTGTCTGACAGATCTTACAGATGGTTAGGCCTGGCTTTGGTCTGACTTTACTTCTTTCTTATAGAATCCAAATGTCTTCCAAACTTTAGATTTTAGATTTGATGATGTACTTTAAATCCTGTCAGCGTTGTTGGATATGTCTTTTTATGTACTGTCCTTGCATACCTCGCTGTGCTAACATTACTTCAGTCAGGACCACTTTTGTCAAAATAACTTTTACTCCAAAGCAGAATATTACATTTGGCGGTATGGCTCTGTTCTGGGACCTCCTTGCCTTACGTGCCTACGTGGAAAACCTTAAGGCAGGGAGAGCACACCTCCCTGCCCTTCCATGTGCATACATTGAAAAGCTTAAGACAAGGAGAGCGGCAGCAGAGACCCCCCAGGTACAGAACAGAGCAAGCATCAATGGCAATCAGAAAATGACATTGATTAATTAGAAAATTCCAAAAAAAATTTTTATTTTTTTTTTTTTTTGCCCCTTAAAACCCCAAAAAAAATTATTGCCGAGTAGTTACAGTAAAAGGAGGAGCTGGGGTGGAGGTGGGTGCAAAACGGCCTTGTTAATTGATGCCGAATTAACAAGAAGATGTTGAGAAATGATGAGTTTTTTTTTTGTTTTTCATTTTTTTTTTTTATAAAAAAAAAAAAAATTAAAATTTATATTTTTTTAAAATAATTAAAAAATTGTAGGAAGGCTAAAATTGCTAAAGTAACTAAATAAGTAATAACCACAATGGGGGGAAAAATAAGAAGAAGTAATAAAAAAAATAAAAAAAAAAATAAAAAAAAAAAAAAAAAAAAAAAAAAAATTTTTAAAAAAAAAAAAAAAAAAATTTTTATTAAAAAAAAAAAAAAAAAAAAAAAAAAAAAAATTTTTTTTTTTGAATTTAAAGGAATTTAAAAAATTTTGTTTTTTTCAAAAAAAAAAAAATTTTTTTTTTTTTTTTTAAATTTTTTTATTTTTTTTAGCAATTGAGATAGGTGGGCTAATTAAAATTTTGTAGTTTTTAGGTTTTCTGTTAGTAGCGAGTGCTAGCCTCTCCCTTTCCCGCTCCGAAAATTAAACCCAAAAAAAAAAATAAAAAAAAAAAAAAAATAAAAAAAAAATAAAATTTTTATTAAAAAAAAAAAAAAAAAAAAAAAAAAAAAAAAAAAAAAAAAAAAACCAACACACCCAACCAAACAAAAAAAAAAAAACCCCCAACAAAAAAAATTTAAAATTAAAAAAAAAAAAAAAAAAAAAAAAAAAAAAAAAAAAAAAAAAAAAAAAAAAAAAAAAAAAAATTTTTTAAAAAAAAAAAAAAAAAAAAAAAAAAATTTTTTCAAAAAACCCACCCCCCCCTTTTTTTTTTTTTTTTTTTTTTGTGTTTGTTTTTTTTTTTTTTGAAAACCCCCCCCCCCCCCCCCCCCCCCCCCCCCCCCCCCCCAAAAAAAAAAAAAAAAAAAAAAAAAAAAAAAAAAAAAAACCCCCAAAAAAAAAAAAAAAAAAAAAAAAAAAAAAAAAAAAAAAAAAAAAAAAAAAAAAAAAAAAAAAAAAAAAAAAAAAAAAAAAAAAAAAAAAAACACCCTAAAAAAAAACCCCGGGGGAAAAATGTTGGGGGCAAACCCCCCCCCCCCAAACCCCCCAAAAAAAAACCCCAAAAAAAAACAAAAAAAAAAAAAAATTAAAAAAAAAAAAAAAAAAAAAAAAAAAAAAAAAAAAAAAAAAAAAAAAAAAAAAAAATATATCCCCCCCCCCCCCCCCCCCCCCCCCCCCCCCCCCAAAAAAAACAACCAATTAAAATTAAAAAAAAAAAAAAAAAAAAAAAAAAAAAAAAAAAAAAAAAAAAAACAAAACAAAATTAAAAAATATAAAAAAAAAAAAAAAAAAAAAAAAAAAAAAAAAAAAAAAAAAAAAAAAAAAAAAAAAAAAAAAAAAAAAAAAAATTAAAAAAAAAAAAAAAAAAAAAAAAAAAAAAAAAAAAAAAAGCAGCTTAAATAAGGCGCCATGAATGATATTTGCCAATTGGATGCTTGAAGGGAATCAGCTGAGATGTCAGCTGACTGTGTACAGTTTCCAATATAAAGCTTAGGAGGAATCAGCTGAGCCATCAGCTGATGTGTGTTTACGACTAGCTGTGATCATATTATATAGCTGGAATTGAGAGGCGAGCCTGACTTTGTGACCTGGCGTTGACCTTTTACCTTTCATAAAAGTGAAGACACTGTTAGCAGCAGAGCTTCAGTCAACCGATTCATAACTTTAGAATAGGACCATTGACCGGTTTACGGTACATTTAGATCTATCCAGGTTTCCGCATATCGATGTAGTCTGTAACATTAAAACCAATTTCCAACTCGTATCAGTAAATCTTTACTCCCCTATGCAATATGTTGCATACAATCTGAGTCAGAACAGTGGGATCTGTTTTGTATTTATCACAGTGCCTGTAACATCCATCCAATATCATAGCACTACTTTTTGTGATATCTGAGTATTGGAGTGGAAGAGTTAAATGGCTAAAATATTGATTACAACACTGATATCTTGCGATCGGGGATTAAACACAACACAAAATTAACCATTACCACAAATCTTTGCATGTAAACTATTAAAAATAGTGTTTCTGAGAATCGATACAGTATCACAAAACATATTGTGACACTCAATATTCTATTACACCCCTACCACTACAAAACTACTAAACTAAACTAATGTTTACTGTTTGTGACAAAAAACCTTTGAATCTACTTTGCACTTAATTAACAGCCAACCAGAACATTTGTTAAATGTTTCCCCCTGCTAATAATGGACCACTCCATTCATACTCCATATTTCTATGATTGCAATTTGTAACACAGATGTACCCCACTGTATAGTTTGTTCATTACTTATGATTTATAAAATTGAAACCATGCACTTTCATTCATGTGTTGCACCAGTACAAAGAGTAGTGCACAAAGTGGTCGGTCACAGTAGCAGCACTTTGAGAAAAACGCTAACACGTTTAAAGGAGCAGAAGGGTTTCTTTGCATCTCTGAGGCTGTTTAATCAATAGAGCGTATATTCCAAAGAGAAGGGCATTTTCTGCCTGGCTAAGGTGGAAATGGCCAGAGAATTAACATGTTTTAAAGTCCTGAGAGCAACCTTAGCCGTGAGGTCAGTGTGGCTAACAAGATTATCATGCTTGGCTTGAGTAGCAGCTGAGCAGTGATATTGTTGTGACATCCTGCATGAAAGATCTGACCACAATTTCACACAAGTCAAGGTGACTGTCCCTGACCCTATAAGGACAAAATCAATTGTACGCTGAGCAAATCCATTTTGCAGTGAATGACAGCACTGCACAAAATATATATTGCACAAAGGGCTGTCACAATATCAGATTTTCACTTAATGATTATTGTGGCTGAAAAATAACATGCAAACAATTTGGAAACAAAAATGATATCAGTCAAATTAATTTTTAACTTTTATTGTGTGTTTTGTCTCTTTTTTGGAAATTGAATTGATTTCACACTAGGTCCCTTTCAGCAAAGTCAGCATTTTTGTGCATATGTGAACCCTTTGCATGTGATGTCAGGAATATTATTTATTTTACTGATATTTTAGATTTGTTTCCAGTGAGCTACTATTGAATTTATATAGTGACATTACTGATGTAAACTTTACTGTTGCCTTAAATCCAGTTCAGGACATTTTTCTTCCTAATGTCTGAGTGTAATGTGAAATACTACAATCTGTGTGGGTTTTTAAATACTGTAGTGATATTTATCTAAAATTATGTGAAAATACTATTTAGTAAAATGATATCAAAATTGTATGTATATATGTATGTATAAATGAATAATTGAAAAAAACTGAACTTGAGTCCTTTTTCAAATGAACTGACTATGTGAGCAACTGAGTCCCTTTTCTGCTTGTCCACTTACTGGTCCACTTTAACCACTTTTGGGTTTGGTTAATTTAAAAAGGACTATATGTGAAAACACCCTTACACTCAACTGTAGAGCTGGCAACCAGCATCAAGCTGGATTTGTGCCACTGACTATGTTGGAATGTGAACCACATGGTTCTGTTCAGTTCAGATCTTTATTTTCCCTCAAGGGGAAATTTGATTTACAGCAGAGGGTAAAAACAAAAACACAACATACAAGGAGACATGGGACATTGGGTCATTATTACAGTAAAAACGGCGGAACAGAAATTATTTAAGAGGCACTGGATTATTTACACAATATCATAAGTGTATTATCATAGACAGCACAATTAAGAGGCTAGTGGAAGCTTTACTACCTGAGCTCACCTTTCCTGTTATTTTTTGTTGATAAAAAATCATAAACTTAAATAGTTCATTAAATTGGAAAATTATGGATTTGTTTTCAGATGTCCTGGCAGATTGTGCTGCTTTGAAAACATCATTGGTGACCATAAATATATTTTAATAATATAATTAAATTCCATAATTCGATATGGAAACTGTGCTGACTTTGCTGCGTTTTGTGTGGCTTCGGCTGTTTCACGCTCTCTCTCTCTATAAGCTGCACATGCTGCTGATGTTTTCTGGTCTGGGTGGACTAACATGCTTTTTTACTGTAACTCAGTAAAATGTGCAATGTTTTTTGCCTTATCTAATGGTGTGAGCTTACACTGGCATATCATGGTGTAGCCTACTACTGTCTGCTAGATACTTTGTCGTTGTCGTTTCATTTTCAGCTTGCTATGAATTATGTCTATGTGTTGGTAAAATAGAATTAGCAATATTTCATTTTTAGTTGAATATTTCGTTATATATTGACACGCCAGAAAATGTGATTTAACAAGTAGATCTTCAAGAGTTCATGTCAAATAATGTCAAAGTGTTTTTAAGTTTCATTATTGAAATGAAGAAAAATATTTGCTTTGTGTTTGTAAAGGATTTCAGTGCAGCTTTTCTACAAAATTGTTGAAAAAAAAAGCTGTTTGGAGGGTAAATGTGAGACAACTAGAAACAAGAAAGTGAGTTTGATGACGTACAGCTCAGCATTTTCTGCAGGAAACTCCAATGATTGTTCAAAGGGGGGACTGATATATAATGTGCATTGGCAAGCATGTTTTGTCAGAAAAGTCAAATACTACATAAATGCAACCAAAATATAGTTGTATTTAAATGTTCTATTTAAACAAATCTAGGAATTAAGAAGTTATGATTCCCAACTGTGCTATTACATAATAATAATAATAATACACATCACATCTCAACTGTATTAGCTTCTCTGCACTGGCTCCCTGTAAAATCTAGAATAGAATTTAAAATCCTCCTCCTCACCTATAAAGCTCTTCATGGTCAGGCCCCTTCATATCTTAAAGAGCTCATAGTACCCTATTACCCCTCTAGAACACTACGTTCTCTGAATGCTGGGCTACTTGTGGTTCCTATAGTCTCTAAAAGTAGAACAGGAGCCAGAGCCTTCAGTTACCAAGCTCCTCTCCTGTGGAACCAGCTTCCAGTTGTGGTTCTGGAGGCAGACACCCTCACCACATTCAAGAGTAGGCTTAAGACATTCCTCTTTGATAAAGCTTATAGTTAGGGCTGGATCAGGTGAGTCCTGAACCATCCCTTAGTTATGCTGCTATAGGCCTAGACTATCGGGGGATTTCCCATGATGCACTGAGCTCCTCTCTTCCTCTCCCTCTCTTTCTGCACTCATTCATTTCCCATTAATGCATGTTACTAACTTCACTTCTTCCCTGGAGCTTGACTGCCATTGCTAATATCACTGATATTATTGTTATTATTATTATTAATATTATTATTACTACAGTTACTATTACTAGTATTGTCACTGCTCATTGTCCCCCACCGTTGCTGTTGTTGTCGTCATCATCTTCTTCATGTTCATCATCATCAGTCACTACTATTAGTGTAGTTGTTGCTACTGTTGTTGCTGTGCACCTGTCTGTCTGTCTGTCTGTCTGTCTGTCTGTCTGTCTGTCTGTCTGTCTGTCTGCCTGTCTGTCTACCTGTCTCTCACCCCAACTGGTCGAGGCAGACGACCACCCACCTAGAGCCGAAGGATCTGTCCTAGGTTTCTGCCTCTTAAAAGGCAGTATTTCCTTGCCCTTGTCTCCAAATGCTTGCTCATGGTGGTACTGTTGGGTCTCTGTAAATAATGTTATAAGGAGTTCAGTCTAGACCTGCTCTATTTGAAAAGTGTCCTGAGATAACTTCTGTTATGAATTTGCGCTATACAAATAAAATGTTATTGAATTGAATTGAATTAATAAAAATAATAATAATAATATAGTATACCAAAAAAGAAAAGATTTGACTGATGATCAATTCTAGCATCTTTTTAGGAGAATAAAGTAAAAATGAACTAGAAACAAAAAAACATCAGAAGTGGTGAAATACTTTTTTCAGTATTTGCAGGTCTTCTCCCTCAGTCTCTATAAGGCCCCAACAACCTCCAACAATAAGGTAGGACAACCTGTATGTAGCCTGTGAGGTTTAACCCAAGGCAAAAAAAAAAGCCAGTATAGAACTCCACGCACCGTTCACTGCTGCTTGTTAAGCTTATTGCTCTGAAAGCACGGTAATAACTGTCCACACAAATGAGCTCATCAACATTTTCTATCAGGTCCTCTTCTTCTCTCATCCGGAATACGGTGGCTGGTGACAGAGGCTTAAGTGAGAAAATTGACCTGAACAACAAACGTGATGGAGACACATCCCTACCGACCCCAGTGGAGATTATGCCCTTGAATGATGGGATTTACTGTCACTGTAAGCCAGCTGTAGATGATTAACTGTTTCATGCATTTAAGTGTCAAATTAAATTATTTGATTGCTACATGCATGTTATTGTAGACACATAAGCATTAATACAGATTTCTTCCTCAGAAACATGTCACTTATGAAGCTTAAAAAAAAAACTGAAATTTAATGTCAGTCAGACTTAATGAGTTTTCCCTTTTATTGCCTCTTCCTTTTATTAGCCCATACAGTATGTGGTCAGTATACATAGACAAATAGTACAATACCACAGCACTGTAAACACTACTTAGCACACAATTGCAAAAGTCATCTTTATAGGTTGAAGAAGTGTATTATCTCCAGAGTTTTATACTGGCAAACATCAGAGCGAGTTGTGACCTCTATATTTTTAATGATAGCCCAGGTTACTGCAGGCAAAAACATATTGCTTTTTCTCTGACGTGACATATTCATCTCTTCCGTGCATTGTGCCCTTTATCATCAGATAAAAGCAAAATCATTAGGTTGTATAACATGTTCTGTGATCACAGGGGCTTGTAATGAATTCGGGAGAGGAAGAAGGACTCAAAAGTGATGTCGAGCTTTTGCCTTAAAGGCACACCAACTGGGAACCAGTGAGCTTAGCTAATTGAAGTTGGGCTTTGTTCTGCATGGTGCCCACTGAAAAACAAGCTTCTCGAGTTGAAAACAGTTACTGAAGTTGACTGGGGGAGAGAGAAGCAGAGTGTTTGGCCAAACTTGCTTCAGTCGTATGCCATGTTGTTAGTGCTGCCCTGAGAAGGCTGGGGAGGCAGAGACATCATTGTCAGCTCTTAGGGCAGTTCATTTAGGATTGAGCGTGGCGAGAGAGACTGGAGCTGTATCTCCAGTAACATCACAAACACTAGCTACAAAGCCAAACAAAAAAATAATTGTCATCCCTGCACTTACAAAACAATTCCCCAAACTCTCACAAAAAGCAACAGTGCTTGATAATGGCCCTGATGATTGAGAAACACTACAATATTTGATTCAACCCCAAGCCTTGGAAGATATTCCCTGTTTACCATGTGTTTTCTGTGATGAATTCTTCTTCCTCACTAATCCCCAGTTGAGAATCACCAATTAGCCAAGCTTAGCTTGGCAGTGCACTGTGCTTGTGTACAGAGTGTACAGTGCCAGGGATGGCAAAACTTTGACAGAAAAAAAGACAACATGTTATTTACTCTGTCGACAGACCCAGAATTCTCACTGCACACAGAACACACAGAGAGCAGGAGGCTTCGTCTGGCTGACAGCTGGGCTCCAAAACCCTGTTTCACTTTCCCTTCCAAAATTTTCCATGAGCGAGCGGATCTGCCATTTGGCATGACAGCACAAGGACAGGATATAGTGAAATTCAGCTGTGTGAACTTGGGAAAAATACCTGCAGTGGTGAATTAGTAGCAGGACTAAAAGTTGAAAGCCCAAAGGGCCTGCAATATTGCACAATGTGAAAGCTTGGAACAGAATATACAAAGTTGTATGGCTAAAACATGAAGTTTGATCTCAGAATTGTTCTGTAAGACAAGGAATCACCCAATTCAAAAGGGAGCATAACACTGCTAAGATAATACTATAGCAATAATTGTGAGTAAAAGTGGAAATCATAAATGTCCCCAGCAAATATCCTTACAATTGGATCCAGGGACTCTGCCTAAGCATTTTATGAAGATGTTGCTCCAACCTGATAAAGACTGGTCCATGTGATGGCATATAATAAAGCAATATTGGCACCAACATGTCAAAAAGTTTTAAAAAATTGGATAACATGGCAATGTTAACATGGCAATGTTAACAAGGTCAAACTTTAGTCATTATGTACTATTAGTATTATTACTTGTATTTTTTCCTCTAGAGGGGCAGCTCAGCCAAAGAGGGTAAATGGGCTGTTGCTCAGGCAACTTTAGCCCAGCCTCAGGCATGTCCTTGCTCAGATCACTGGTTTAATTGTATAGAAATGTAATCATTTAGAATTGATAGTGGAGAAAAAGTTAAAGGAGTGTCCCAGTTGGCAGGGTTCAACCTCTTGGGAGTATTTAATGTTAACCTTCCAATTACATCCACATTTTTTGAGACATGAGATAAAAACACATCAATGAGGGTGACATGCTCCTTCATTACCATGAACATACACACTGTAGTTTATTTTAACTCAATCCCACAACCACCCCTGTAGGTAGTACTGTAACAAGGCAATATTTCCTCCTTGTTGAGATTGTTTAAAACTACAATGCCTAGCTGTTTTAGGAAACAATTTAACCTTTTTTAAGACAAAATAAAACAAATAAACTTTTTATTTGTTTGTTATTTGTGTTAGAGCAGAAAGCCAGAGTAGTGAAGTCAGAAAGTATTGAGAAACAGACAGTTGTTTTTTTTGTTGGTCTTTTTATGAGAATTGCTGAAGTCAGAAAAATATAGAATAACACAAGCCCTTTGTTTTAAGCCCTGACCTGACGACTTGTACTGCCTACAATTCTAATTTTGCTTTATTTAATCTCTTAATGACTGTTAATTTGGCCTTTAGTGGCTGAGATATCTTTCTGCATTAAGGAAGTCGTCCTTCCCCTGTATTCCTGTAACCAAGCTAACATGAGTTGTGACAGTTGAATTCATATCTTTGCTTCCATTTCCCACCAGTGGCCAGTTATTGCAGGTTTAATCATGTCATATTGTGATATTTCAATTTAAGCTGCAGTAGGTCCTTTTTATAAAAATATTTTTTCTCATATTTCTGGAAGCTTTCACTTTATCCTGACAAACAAAAAATGATCCAGAGGAACCAGATTTTTTCACAGATTATCTGTTTTTTCATTAAATATGAAAAAAAAAGTTATTTTCTATAAAGGTACCTACTGCAGCTTTAATTGCAAGGTTGGTGGTTCAATTCCAGGATCCTCCTTTCCATAGGTCCTTGGTGAACCTTAATGATAAAAGCACTATATAAAATCACAGACCATTTCCTCCGGACAACAGTGCTTGTCTTGATTTTTATTTTCTTGAGTTTCTGATGTGTGATGCAATAACCACTGCATTCACTGTAGGTGTATAATATTGAAAATGAATACTTTTGTGTTCAGTAATTGCAGTTTTCATCCTCAATGGAAGCACAATGATGTTTAACCTTGGTAGCGCACAATATAACTGATAGTTCCACAGTGAAATGATATTACATTGTATGGTGAGAACACAGTACAATGGGTTTAAAGCCAGTACCTTCGGGTCAAATTCATTTTCCTAGATTTTTGACCTGTTGTAATCTGTATTTTTTAGTTGTTCTTGCTCCCTTGCAGTGCCTCAGAGGAACACAGAAAGCAATGTTTCCTGCAGTTAATTGGCTGTTTCTTGCTTCTTTCCAAAGCTGCCCTATAAACACTCTTTTCTTTACATGGTCCATCACACTTCTTTTCATTGCCATGAACAAAGAGGAATGACTCACAACACTGCTGCGAAATCGTAGAGTGCACATCAGGGCTTCAGTAATATGTAACAAGCTCATATTTTTCCTCCTTGTGCACAAGAAACACAGGTACAAGGTTCAGAGAGGTCAGAATCAGGACTTTTGCAAACTTCAAAGTCTTCAGTGAATAGATTGTGCTGTCACATGGTGGAGAAACGTTCCTTAGAGAAGCGATTGTACCTTTGAACTCGATGCTTCATAAAAATGGTTCTGTGAAATAGTAAAAGACCTAGGTCAGACTTCTCATTGTCTCTGTTTGAAGCTCAGACTGAGACCTATCTCCTGCAAAGTATGACAAATTGCTTCTGCTTCGGCAAGATGAACAAACAGAGCGCAGTGGCTCTGTGATTAAATATGGGTGTCTGGTATCCTCTGTCTGAGCAAATATGGACAAGTCCCTATCCATGTCCTTTATTAATTTTAAAAAAATCATACCACAGTCAGATCTGGAAAAGAATAAAGTAAAAAAGAAAAGAAAAATCCAGCAGACTGTTCAGTGTACACATCTAGTTATTTAGAAGTTAATTTATTGAAAGCTTGCCTGTTCTCTTAAAATGTTATCTCGTCCTGGCGCAGATGGAGGGAAAAAGCAAAGTTAAATGCAAATAAAGGCTAACTCATTCAGTACTATGCAGCTTTCACATAAGTTTTCCCAACCTTCATTATGTATAGTTGATGGGCACAATGCACATTCATCAATGTTCCTTTGCAGGGACTGAATAAACATCAGTGGGAATGATTCATTTGTCCCCGGAAGAAGAATGAGAAATTGTTGGTAACAGCATGGTATTTTAAAAGCAGAGTGCTAAGATTAAAGCAAACAAAAAAGAATAATAGAGCAATAAACTGTTTGGATGTTGCCTGTTATTACTGGTTGACAAGTACCCTTTAAAAAGAAAATGTACAAAGAAAAAGGCCTGTGAGGCTGTACTTTTGGCACAGCGACATGTTGTGTTAAGAGTTAGCGTTAGCATGCTAATATGTTCACCAATAAAATGCTAACATGATAATGTTTAGCAGGTATAACCATGTTCACCATCTAAGTTTAGTGTGTAAGCCATGCCAACGTTTACCAATTTGCACAGAACACAAAGTACAGCTGAGGCTCTGTAAGAAAGTCCTGTTGTTTTTATGAAAAAAACTGGCAGCTCTGGTTGCCAGAATAATTTTGTAAAAAATACAGTACACATGTCAATAACTTTACAGAAAAAAACAAACAAACAAAAAAACTAAACAAATACATTTAACACCGGTAAATCCAACAGCCTCTTCCTGCTGAATTAACAGGAGCATGCTGTCATTAAACACACATTTTCAGTAAGATTTACATGCAGTTGTCGCTTATTGTATGTTGAATCCCATTCAATTTAACTGAAAAATACTACTAATGTAGTTGAATTGTAAAGGGCTCATTATAAAACTGTCAATTAACAGAATTTTCCTGCAAATTTTACTCAAAAGTGGTTTATATTGTAGAGTCTTTTGCAGTATTAAGAGTTTTACAGTGAAAGCAACATTTAAGTACTGTAATCAGGGACGGCTGGTATGGGATAACAGGGCTAAGCCCCCCCTATCTTTTACAGTAAAGATGAAAAACTATTATTAAAAACCTTAGAACATATTGTTTTGAATTTTGGTAGAACCTAGAGCAACAACAGCACCAAAAAGTGACAGAAAAAACCCAGGATATATGATATATCCTGGGTTTTTTCCTGTGAATGAGCTAAATGTCTTCAGCCCAAGCACAGTAGCGTAAGCCTCCATTGACTTTTGATTGACAGGTGTCCTGACACACCCCTTCATATGCTGCCCATTTGGGCTAAATTCATTCATTCATTCATTCATTAATCTCAAATATAAAACTATTCATTGAATAGATTGAATCATAATTGGAAAGTTCTCGATACAAGGTAAAGATTCTTGGGTTCATGTCAAGACGTGATGTAAGAGGAAATACAACAGCAATAAAATTGCATACAAACAAAACAATTTCTACTTGCCTCTTAAGCATGATGAACTGTGCAGATGAGCTGAAACAACCCTTTAAACTGTGACTGATGCACAACATCACATGCCAAAAGTATTTTCTTAGTGTAGTCCATACTCAGACATCATGCCACTCATGAACAGGAAGCTCCTGAATCAAGGTAAGGACTCTCGGATTTGCGTCTTCTCCACTTCCACCGCCCTTCTCTAGGTTGATGGAGAAAAAACACCTTGTGACATAAAAGAGAAAACACGTCATTATGAATAAAATAGCTTATTTAACAACAAAAAAACATCATTGCATTTTGTATTCCAAAGAGATTGATTGATTGATGCCAGCTCTTACAGATAATGGATGTTGAAGCAATAATAGCTCCCAAACATCAGACACACGGCAGAAACAAACGAGGGGATGTTGTTGTGTACAATATTTTGATTCACACTCAGCCTGGACCGCCGTGAAAAATAACAGGATCGTCCTAAAAAGAAAGCTCTGGAATGACTTATTTTGTGTCAGACTCATCAGGATGATGCTTTTGTTTTCTTATTTTTGGGGTTGTACATCGCTGCATCGCTTCACATGTGACTTCTATTGCGTCTCGCAGAGACTGTGGATATTTTGCCACGATCATTTTGGCAACTTCAGTGGAGCTCCTCTTACTTATGCAAGAATTCTTCTACAACATCTCACGAACCACAATCCAGACCATCTCCCTTCTCAGTCGTGGACTTGGTTGTTTTCATTTCTCCAAAGACTGCATCAATTCCTCTGGGAACTTCTCTCACGGGATCATAAGGATGAGCTTCTGGTCGAAACAGATGGCCAGGATGAGGGAGGTCCTGGCCAGGCACAGACAGATGAGCTGCTGGTTTCAGTATGACCTACAAAAACACATACACAAAAAAAATATGAACACATTGTGACTATTTCTATATTTCAGAGTGATCTTTAGACAGGCTACTTCTGGGCATCGGTTGCATTCTGTACTGCAATACTTGATTTACATCTCAGCTTCCAGGCAGCAAGGACTTTTCTGGCTTCAATTGGTCTAACGCTGACAACAAATCCACTTCCTCAATAAACTGAAAATCCTCATATGTCTCCACCCTTAGGTTTTGTAATGTTTCTTATAGAATATCTTTGGACACTCCTGGAAGGTCAGGCAAGACCTTGTTGATGGCGGTGCAAATAAATGTTTGCTCGCAGTCAGTCATTTCTAGAATCAAGGAAGAATGTCAGTTTTCAAAATTACAAATAAAAGACAAAGTTAGACATTTAGTTTAAACACTGCACATATACATGGATAATATGAGTGTGGATTTCCACTTCTTTCTGTACATAAGGTTGACAAATACAACAAAATATAGCCAACAACACAGCCAGTAATGTAAATAACGTTAGCTATGTTGTGGGAAACTGCCACTACAGCTGCTGTGCAGCTAACATGCAGGGAGGGAAAGAGCCAGCACTCACAACTCTCCTGCTACTATAGCTAACATCTCAACAACAGCATATCTTGGCAAACTAGAAAGTAATCTGAATGTCCATGAACAAGTCATTTAATGTTCAGTCCCTCCAGAAAAATGCGGTGTTTTTTTGTGATTGTGGCGGGCAAAAATCCTTGATTATGCGGCACGTTTTCTTAAGAAATGCGATGAAATATACGGCATATTTATGCAATTTTATGAGATGAGATTGCGGGAACTTGCAAAAATTGCGGGAACTTGAAAAAACTGCGGTTTGAGGAAAAAAAAGTGATTCCCCCAACACCCACCCATCTCACTAGGCTACTACCGTAATGTAAAGAGTCATTTCTTATTACTTCCTATGATAAGCAAGCATACTACATCACAGAAAGTGCTGGGAATATTTAAGTTCTCATCTTGTTTTATTTCAGACCTTAATAAACACATGGCTCAAACTTACAAAACATTGAGTCAAACAAGTTCTGTAGCTTTACAAAAGGAATATGCTACAACTTCTGTAAAAATGAAAAATAAATAAAATAATAATAATTTAAAAATAAAATGTGTGCTTCCTGTTTTACAGAGGTAGCTGTTCAAAACAGTAACAAAAAAGTGCAATCTTACAACTGGAAGTTGCATCAACTTCTGAATGAAACTACAACAGTCCACTGTAAAAATGAAAACTATAACTGCGTAGCCTCTAACACTGGCAAATCATTCGTCATCCTCATCCTCCATCCCCTCTCCCTCAACGTCCATCTCCTCCATCTCCTCCTCCTCCATCTCCTCCTCCCCCTCCACCATCTCCTCCCTCTCAAATGCTCCACTGCGGACTCGTTGGTTGTGGTAAAGGAAGACCACGGCTTTGAGGTTTTGGTTGGTAGTTGATCTTCTTCGGTTAGACAACACCAGTTTGTAGATGCTGTTGCTGCGTTCAGCATCAGCTGAGTTTGAGACAGCATCTTTGTTCCGTTTTGCCAAGGAACTCAGCGCAGGAAGTCTCTCCTGTAGGCCATCCCAAAACACATCCAAATCCACCACACCAGATGGTGCAGCTCTGAGTGCTGCTGGACCAAGAGTCTTGAAGTAAGAATCAAATTCATCACTCTGCACTTCAGTGAAACCTGGAATGGCCTTGTAGCTTGCTACGGAGTCATCTTGGAACGCGATGTGGCGAGGGTCAAACACCCTGACCTCCTGGAGAAACTCAATGGCCGGCTGCCCATGTGACATGTACTTGGTGAGCTTTTCTTCAGCGTTTTCATATGCCTGACCGACTGTACAGAGGATCTGTGTCTTTGTGGTGTGTGGTAAGTCAAACCCTTCAAAGTATTTGGCACACGCCTCATACTGCAGCTCTTTGTTGGCAGCAAAGACCACCTGAAGATCCTCCAGATAAGTGAAGATCTTTGTGGTCACAGGACGTCTGCTCTGGAAGATATCGAGAAGACTTAGGAAGCGTTTGCACTTGTCAGCCATGATGTTGATCTGGACATTCAGGGACTGAGCTAGGTCTGGGTCTCTAAGTATCTCGTGGAGTCTCTCCACAGACTGTGGAACAATTCTACTACACACCTATAAATAAAAAACACATATAGAAAGAAAGGAATTAGGTCAAACATACAATTTTTATGTTCAATGCAATTAAATTTTTGCTTTGATCTTACTAAACTATTCATGTTTGTATGTGCAAAGGGGGTTAACTGATGAAGCAAAGGAAGTGGTAATTGAATTGAGGAATTATGTGAAGGAAGTTTTTACCTCGATTTCCATCTCTATGAACTCCTTGTACAGTCCAAAGTGCTGTGCGTGATACTGCACTGCAGAGAACCAGGAGTTCCAGAGTGTTGTACAGGGGTTTGGAGGCATGACCGCCTTTTTTCTTGGCAGCTTGTTTGTCATGAAGCGGAGGTATCTTCTCTTGCGTGATCCAGCATTGAAGAACATCTGGAAGAAACTCAGCATGAAGCTGTTCAACTGAACAAAAGGTTTGCGGAAGGCATTGCCAGTGAGATGCATTATGCGTGCCATGCATGTGATCTGTAGTGAGTTGGGGAACAACAACTGCAGAGCTGTTGTGAATGCCTTCTTCATGTAGGCTGCATTATCAGTGTCGAACACAATCACATCCTCGTTGTTAATGCTGTATTCTTGTAGGCACCTTACAACAGCCACGGATACAGTGGAATGATTGCACTGCTCAAGAAAAACAGTATCTGCAAGGTAGGCCCAGATCCTCCCAGAATGATCCTTCTCAAGTGGTGCAAGGAGGATATTCAGGACACATCTCCCCTCAACATCTGGAGTCTCATCCAATATCACATGTGTCTTCAGCTCCTCTTTTTCCCTCTCATATACTGCTCCAAAGTATATCTCTTGAAGCTGGTGAAACCCTGGAATGGCGCCACCATTGATGACATTCTCACACACAAAGTCCAGTGTAACCTACAGAAAACTGCAGTATAAAACTGAATCATTTACAGTAAGCCTTTCACAGAACAGTAGTGTTTCTGCAAATAAAACAATTCTTTCATGGCAAAATCAATCATCTTGCATGGGAAATTACACTACTGTTAGGCTATCTAACCCTAACGTTAACTTACATACACTACACAACATACTTGGAAATCTCATTCACACTCACACACACCTCTCTCTGTTTATTCTGTTTTCAATTTAACTATCAACCTTTTCATAATTTTACAAGCTTTAATCTTGTAGGCTACTGACCTTGATTCTTTCAGCCCTAGCAACTGTTTTGGAAGTTGACGCCTCGGTGTAGGTGAGCTGCTTCTTGGCTGCTTCCGCTGCAGCTTTAACCATCCTTGAATGTTTGGCGGTGGCAAAGTGGTTTTCCAGCGTCAACTTCCGCCTGTGGTCCAACATGCAGTTGCATGGAGTGCAAAATAATTTGCCCCCACTGTCAGTAACACACCGGGAAACTGCTTTGCGCGGTCTTTTGCGCTTATTTTTGTTGCCAAATGAGACCGCTTCATCATGGCTTCATCGCAGGATTTGCAGCTTTTCGATGACGTTCACGTCGCGTAATTACGTCACTTCATAACGTTCCCATGGCAACAGGAGAAAATGGCTGCTCTTGTGTGAAGTAAACATTACACACAGTAAAACATTTTTCAACTCTCTGCTAAGATATATGTGACTTTTTTGCAACTAAAATGCGGGGATTATGAAATCATGCAAGCTCTGCATATTTTGCGCGGAAATCGGATATTTATGCGGTGAAAATGAGGCATATTTGAAAAAATGCGGCCCCCGCATGAATATGCGGACTTTGGCTGATTATGCATTGAATTATGCGATCGCATAATCGCGTTTTTCTGGAAGGACTGAATGTTACCTGACACAAATCATGGCTGGAATAATATATATATATATATATATATTTTGGTGGACCTCACATTTTGTTTTTTTACCTTTTTTCAGAGCCTGGGCTGTGTACAAACAGCTGAGTTTTAGCGCACACACTGAGGAAAGCTAGCGGAATGTGAGAAGATATTCCTTGAAAGTGTTTTGGATTACAATCCCATTACCTAGAATTACTGACCCCCAACTTTAAAGGGAAAAACAGCTGTCACTTTCATATTTTTCAAAAAGCATTTTATAATTTTTTCTGACCATATTTGCATTTTTTCCACCACAGTGGCAAAAATCATGTTTATTTCGACAACACACTGTCTCAGTGGCTTTGTGCATGTTAACAATGTAAGGGATACAAATCTACCAAGTCGTTCTCTAACTGTATGTTTAATTGCATCATTATAAAGGCTGGGGTAAAAAGTACAACTGTTTTTGACTTGCAGAAGCTGAGTGTATCCTGGCCCTGCTGAAATATCTGCCTGGAACATCTGATATCTTTGATGTGCCAGTCAAAAGCCTGGCACATCTCTTAAAGTACCTGTTTACTTTCAAAACGCATCGTCTAGACTCTGGTCAAGGGATCAAATTTCAAAATGAGTCCTGGATAGTGCCGCATAAACATTTTCTTGATTTCAAATATTCTTGGATTACAATTTCACAAAAGGTTACCTGTAACAGTGAAAGCTTTTGTGCGCAAATCATGCCAACAATATCACTGAGCTTGAGTCTTAAATGCCACACATCGTCTTCTGGATTTTGCTCTTTGTCACCAATTAATACAAGCAGCAACCTTAGGAAATTCCAGTTTTGTATGGCTTGACATGAAAGCTTGGACCCCTCTGGCTTGACAGTGCATGGCTTTGTGAGGGCATGCGCCAGCTTAAAAGTGAATATGCAAACCATTTCTTGATGAAATACTTTAAGTACAGTGCAACATCGTAGGATAAGACACCCTCAAATATGTCATGGCCTAAACAAGGTGGGAGACTAGGCAGGCAAACATGAAAAGATTTCAGAGTATTGAATACAGAGTTTACCTTTTTGCCTTTGTTGTGATCGGCTGCGCTGTGGACCACACACATTAGGATTGTCACTTTGAAATTTATTTAGCGTGATTTCACAGTACCTGCAAAATTACTGAGAACGACTAAAGTTTTCAGTGAACCAAGTTATCACCAGCAATACAGTACAAAGCCCCTTTGACTGTTTCACCGCCTACAGTTATCCTATTTTTATCCAAATCGTTTAAATCCACCAGCATCTCTGAGAAAACCTTAAAACATTCAAATTGTTTTAGGTCATTCTCTCCACACAAAATGACAAGGGACATGTGATCAGTGTTGGACCATACATGAGCAGGGTAGATTAACAACAGAAAGATATACTGCAACAACCTTGTTTTTTTAGGGCAGAGCGAAACAAATTTAAAAAGCAATTTGTTTCACAGGTATGTAGTAAGCAAACCTTTCTGTCATAATGTTACTTGTTTAGGCTCTATGTATTTGAACATCTTTTTGAACGTCTGAGCTCTTGCATATGTTGTTAAAAGAGGTCCCTGATGACAGGAAGAGAAAAGATCTGAATCCTTCAGACAATCACAGATTTTAGCAACAGCATCATCTGTTAGACACATGTAGTTTTTTTTAAATGTAAATGTAGTTTAAGTGGAATCCAGTCCCAACTCATGCACATTTGTCATTGAAGCTGGAAGAAGGAGCTGCCCTTGCAATTTTAGGTACAATAAACATACATTTCTAAGAAAGCTCTCACTGAAACTCTGTGGCAACTCAGTGCTTTCATTTGTTGC
Organism: Dicentrarchus labrax; assembly: GCF_905237075.1. Taxonomy (NCBI): domain Eukaryota; kingdom Metazoa; phylum Chordata; class Actinopteri; family Moronidae; genus Dicentrarchus; species Dicentrarchus labrax. The sequence goes on from NW_026136709.1 coordinate 3,004,682, forward strand.
TCATTTAATTTTCATTTAAGCACTGGCCAGCATCTTCACATACAGCGGCAGCACTAGACTGAGAAATAGTTTCCCTGTACATATCACTTATGCTCTCCACTGAACTTGCTTTGTTTCCTGGACATATAAGCAGTAAATGATGATTTCACATCATTGGACATGCAACAGGTCGCCCCACCTCTATGTGCTCCTTGAAGTGTGAAAGAAATTCTTTCACTATGTGAAATTGGCACTCACACAGTGCAGTTCAGATCTATAACGGCTCTAGCAGCAACAGAGGGTTCAGGTGCATAGGTACAAAATGTCCGCTTGCATTCAGCGCCAACACATTTGAAAAGACAATGGGGTTCATTCCTGCAACCTCTACAACGCAGCACATAGCCCCTCAAGGTCGATTGTTTTCGCTACCCGTTTTCTTTTACCCCCATCGGTTGGCGCTGCAAAACCATTGCTCCCCAACTAGCAAGAAAAAAAAGCCCGTTACTGTAAAATATACCAAGACAAACAGTCATCAAGTTAGAAGAAAATCAAGTGTTTAACTGTGCAAAAGATGTAAATCAGCATGTTACACAGTCCAATGAAAGAACAAAACAAACCTCTGCTGCTTAGTGAGTAGATGAAGGAGAGTTTGAAATTCATTTTTGCAGGAATGTAAAATGTATGTTGAAAATCATTACTGTTTCTATCTAAATTCTAACACAATATTTTGTAAAGAAAAAAAACAAAGTTTTTATTTGATTATTTACAATTAATTAACATGTAAGTTAACATGCAAAAATAAAGAACTGGTGAACAGCTAACTGTCCATTTGAAAGACAAAGATAACATTTCTGCAAACCACTCACGTTTGTATACTACAATTTAAATTTAAACTTGAAAATCTACACAGTAGAAAATCGTAATGGTTTATCTTTCAATTCCATTCTGTTGATAGCAGGCACAATGCTTTTTATTAATCTACTAATATTTAGGGATATAACTGTAGATCTGTAATGTATCTGTCCACAGTACTAACAACATATGTTCACTGCAATTATCTGCACTTACCTATGCCAAGCACATTTTATATTGTACAGTGAACAACATTTTATATTGTACATTGAACATGCATTCAAATACAATACATTCAAATGTTGTCCATTGGCTATTATATATATATATAGTTTGTTCAGGAGTTCTTTTGAGAGGCTATAAAAAATATTTCATAAGCCTAATGCATCTTGTTTTCAGTGGCATACTAATATATATTAGTTAAACACACCTTAATATTAAAATAGGTTTACTGTATTCCCATCTGTAAATTTTAACACAGGAATTTGTAAAATCTAAGACTGTTCATGTATATAAAAACTTTAACTGAAAAGGAATATAATTAACACTCTTGTGTTGTAAGTTGTTTTTACTCTATTGTATTGTTTATTGTATTATAGTATGTCTGTGTTTAATCTACAGTAATCTGTAAATTGTATGATTAAATATGATTATTTTTACATATTCTTACTAATTAACACTTATGTTTGGTATAGTATTTTGCACTGCTTTACTTCTGTTTACAATTATTTGATGTCATGATTTTACAGCAATTTACTATTAATTCCACAGACATTTTTTACAGTTTGGGAATGTCATGACAGGTAGTTTTGCAGGTATTTATTGTTACAATCAAAGCTTTTACAATTCCTACATTATCAGTATCTATTCAACCTAATAAATTAGTGTTTTACAACCAAAAACACCAAAAATCTGAGATACTATTAAAAAGGGATAAAAAAACATGACACAGGAAAAAAAAATCATAATACATAGCAGTATTATCCCCATGAAATAGAGATCATCTTGTTGTAAGAGTAGATATAACTGTGTGTAGTTAGCATAGGTATGAAAAGAAACGTGCTTACGAATTATATGACCCAGTGGAAGCATGTAGAGGAAGAATAGGATGGGGCCAAGAACTGAGCAATGTGGAACCCCTGAGGTTATATATACTGTGGATGATGTAGTTGATTTAAGAAATTGAAATGGGTTGATCGCTAAACTTTTAGAAAACTATTTACAGAACAGCCTTAGAGATTCAGATTAATGTTTTTGATCTGAAGATGTTATTCACTCAATCCTAGTTATGGTAGCGTTACAGGAAAAGTCAGAGGATCACCAAAGTCATTAGGATACATCCTCTGGGGAAAAGGAATGTCTGTAACTGATTTCATAGCAATCCATTCTATAGTTTTGGAGTTATTTTAGTCTGGACAGACATTTTCATCTTAAGAACCAAATCCTGAATGGTTCAAATGGCCTACATTTCCCATACTGCAACTCAGTAGGACTTTAAACTCTCCCTGCCTACTTAATGCTGTTTTTTTCCATGCCCCTATTTGTAACTCAAATATAAGCTTCCAGGAGAGCCACAGAAGACTTTACACAACTGTTTTTACAGTTGTATGATACTCCTCATGATGAGTAAACTGAACCTAATGTGTAAAGGTTGTGGAGTGCCACTTTTTATAGGACTGGTCGAGTTACAGAAACATTTTAGAATCTTGAAATGAACAAAAACAGATAAGAAACAAATAAGAGTTTCTGTGTTCACAGACCTAAGAGTCTTCTATTGTACACTTGCAGATCACAATTAATAGTATTAAAATTACAATATCACAATATTTTATTTCAGTCTTTAGTATTTGTATTTGCACAAACTAAGCTCCCACTTATTTGCTGTGACAGCAATTATTTTGCAGTATTTGCCTTGGGGCGACAAATGCACAAAACCAACAAAACAACGGAACAGATGCAAAGTGAAACTTTAGAAAGACAAATACATAAATCATGTGAATGGTAGTCACAGTCAAAATGTGTAATCAAGTCCCTGCTAAAGTCAGAAAGAAGAAAAGAGAGAAAGAAACATACCCAGGGTTGATAAAGAAAACGTTCTGTCAGTGTTAAAAAAATACTCCATAGTGTGCAATGATTCAGCGACAATCAATTACAAAGGTCATTGTCTCTGCACAGACGTACGTTGGCCATAACAATCTGTAAGCAAGATTTTGGCATTGGAAATGTTTTGAGTGGGCTCTGGTTGCATTAAGTTAAATAGTCTGCGTGGTTACTGTCTGACGATGATTTACCTGCTTATTAGCTTTTTTAAAAACATTATCTGCATATTACTGTTACTAGTGGTTAGCCTAAATGTCTCTTTCTCGTCATTGTGTTTTGATAATCAGACTGCAGAGGAGTTCTTTTAGATATCACTGGCTACACCAGAAGCCCTGAAACATTGACTGTCACACCCAGAACTTCAATTGCTGTCATAGTGGTAAAGAAATGGACAAATGAAGACAGAAACGGTCACAGTTTGATTAGGTTTAGGCATCAAACTACTTGGTTAAGCTTAGGAAAACCTCATGGATTGGGTTAAAATAAGTTGCTATGTTAGTTACGTGAGTTAAATATGTAAGTTGGTGATATCAGAGTTTGTATTTACTGGACCTTTTTAGCAATGTGGGTTTGCTTTCGGAATAACAGGCTGTTTGACTATTGGGGTTTAAGAATATCTGAGCAATTGAAAGTCACCCACCATATGCTAAAAGGGGTGGACCACTGTGTTGCCAGAAAGGGGTACTGAAGTTTTGTATGTGTTAACCTGAACTGATGTGTTGTGTTCATGCAGACAGATATCTACACGTCCAACATCCACACATAAACACATCTGCTGAATGTGGTGGTTTAGCCTGCAAGGGTAGGCTCGGCAAGCGAGCACTAGTTACAACACTTTTGCTAGTTAGCTTCTCCACTGGCTCTGATCACAGCTGATTATTAACATTACCGTTCACTTACTGATGTTCCTAATAGTGCACATGAACAGTGACTGACAGCATTTACTGTTCATAATGAACTGCATTTGAACCATGATACAGCCACTTAGCTTTTAAACGAATGACATATTCAGTGACTACAAATTTTTGAACTGAACCAAACAAAGCGATTGAATCGGCAGTGTGATTTGTAATATACACCTCAATTCCTTTGATCTTCACCTGCCTCATTTGCATGTAGAGCCATAATGCAGGCAAGATTGAAACACATTACATGTTATGCAAATGAATGCAGAATACTGCACTCCAGGGGCGGTCCTAGACCATTTGGTGCCCTTGGGGAGTTTTACTGATAGCGCCCCAAAAGAACTCAGGTCCAAAGAATTGCACATTACCACAATTAAACAACGACAATACAAACAATATAACAATATGTGCAAAAGAATAAACCTGTTCAAAAAAACTTTTAAACATATTTTTAACAGTAGTGCAACATCTGAGAGCAAAAAGTGCACACTAAAGAATCAAAACAAAAAAATTAAACTAACAATAAAACATTGTGTGCAAAATTAGATACTGTAAAATGTGATTCATATAAACTATTAATCAAAATATAATATACAAAATAAACAAATAAGGTTCAAATTCACCCCAAGTGAATAGAATAATATATTCTACTTCACACTAATATCACACTTCATTCACAATGCGATCGTTCTGGCCTTCCTTACCGCAAACTCATCAATAACCTCCTCGTAGGAAATCTGACCACCAACCACACAAAGAGGTAAAAATGTCGGTCTTATGAGAGTCTTTTAGGACAATATTGGGCCGACTGCATGTTAATAACGACCCAACCTAGCCGAACGAAGCGGGACGTCACACACCCTCATTGCTACTTAACGTTAGCTTACTAGTAAGATGACATGATGCTACTGCTAGCTAGCATGATTATATCCTGAATGCTCGGTGAATTTAATAAATATATAATCAGAATTACGTACCTTTCTCTTTTGCACGTTTCTCCTGCTCTTCTTTTCTGCGCTTTCGAAAGTGCACCCTGGATGGCTTTTGCCGTTTCATTTTCCATGGACTGTAGCTGTAACCATAGTAACCCGTCGACACACAGCCATCAGTGTGCGCGCTAGCATGTTGTGACCATGACGTGTAACAGCTAAAGGTCACATCAGAATTGTCATTTCTTTTACTTAAGTTTAATTTATTTTCTATGTCAAAGTATTGTTGTAGATAGAGGGATGGCAAAAACTGTTGGAAAACTAAATAGACATTATAATTTGAATTTGAATTTTTTTCTCACCACATATTTGGCGCCCCTCACTAGGTGGCGCCCTACGCAAGCGCGTATGTCGCCTGTAGGAAGGACCGCCACTGCTGCACTCAGTGAACCTGTTCAGATGAAGTTACATTACAAGGGCAGGAAAAAAGAACTCTTCAGTTGATGAGATTGTCCTGGAAGTAAGGAAGCTAATGGATGGAAAACATTGAAGAAATTAGAAGAACTACTAAAATGTTATGTAATGTGTTTTAACATATTATTATAATGTTATTTTATTTAGCAGACCAAATATCTGTAATACATAATGTACATAAATTTCCGTCTGCTGATGGCTTAATTTAAATAAGCCCTGCGGCAGAACTCACTTTGAGAGGGAAATCAAGAAGATCCTCTTTGTACAGAGAGCAGTGGGATTTAATATATCTCAATTATCTCTCCTACTTTAATACAAATGTGTGTGTGGACAAGTGTGTGGTGTTGACACAAATTACATTCTGCCTTGAACTCCTAATGGACACCCTGCTTTGGATTCTGTGGATGACTCACAGGACTCAGAGTCAACATTTAGATATCGGAAATGTTTTTTTTTTCTGAGAGACTGGAAAGAATTGCACATTTGAAGCTGCAAGCATCCCTCCTTCTGAATCATCCTATAGCAATGTACTGCTTCCCGCCAGCTCCAGACCCTGACCTGCCTGAGGAAAGGGGGTGAGAAGAAGGACATTTCCCTCCAGTGATGGACATATAAGTGTCAGTATTAAACTTAATCAAGTTTCAACGTGAGACTTTTGTATACGGGTTATCCGTAGTGCATCGGGTGGACGAATGTGTTAAACACTGCCAATTCAAAGTTGGGATACAATTATTCTTAATTTGGTCTCAGGAGCAAAGTCTCTATTATTCTCAGCAACACTTCTTCTCTCTTCCAGCCAATCCTGTGATTCTTCTGCCTCTCTCTCTGTGTATAATGAGTTCAGGGGATTTGCATGCAGTGTTAAGTCTGACTTTTCACCTCTGGACCAAAGTGAAAAATTATAAAGGTACAGTACTCCAAGTGTGTGTGTGTGTGTGTGTGTGTGTGTGTGTGTGTGGAGAGAGAGAGAGTTGAAGCTTATGTGCCACTTCTATAGTGTTTTGATGTCTGTTCAAGAAGTTGCCAGCTACTATAATCCTTTAAAAAGATTAGGATTAATGGCCCTTGGGCCCCAATGAATGCTCCACTTGGAAAGATGAATACTTATGAATAAATATACATTAAAAAATTCAGTTAGTGTTTGTTTTTTCTCATGTTTGAGAGCAGGGGTTGCAATTATGTTCGGCCACGGGCCAGTTTTGTTCTTTGGGGAGCCAGCAGTGGCAGTGGAGGCTGTGTTTTGGTAGTTTTCGTTTGATTGCATGTTTCTTATTAATTTGGGAATATTGATAAAAATGTCTTATCATTCAAATTCATTGAACATTCTGGCCTGAGAAATAGCTCAGACATGATCTCTTTCATCAGATCATTGGGTATTCTGTTTAGCTATAGGCTACAGTCAAAGCTAGAGCCCTCTGATGTGGGCTTTATCATGCTGGTCAGATATAAGACTACAGCCCATTGACTGTTCATATGGGTAATGTTGACTTTGCACTTCAGACTTTTAATCCACACTCATGGTGTACCTGGATAGGGTGGTATTATTGATCAGTCTGTTGGCCTCTATTCAAAACTTTGGTCCAGAGTTTTGAGTTCAGAGTCTTGACTACCATTGGATAGATTGGCATGAAATCTAATACAGATCTTCATTCTTGGCAGTCTTTCCGTGCTCTAGGGACACCAACAGGTACATATTTACACTTGTTATCATCTGAAACCAATGCCTGAATGCCTTTTATTCTCAGTTGTATTTAAGAACAGAGGAGATTTAAGCAATTATGTTTTTGGCCACTTGGGGGCAGTATAAGAAGCTGTAAACACAACACTTATATAATTGGTGACAAAATAGTTAGCAAACAGACAGACTGACACAGCTAACAGTAGTAAGCTGTTCCCTACTCAGCAATCTTTCCATCAGGAAACTCTGTAAACTCTGACCTTGTTACTGTAAAAATATCTGAATATCTAAGAATCATATATCAGTCAGAGGAGACATGCTACTGCAGAAAAAGTAATTACTTTAACTAATTTTTTTCTGATAATACTTCTTTAAGTTTACTTATAGGATTCTAAATGCAGGACTCTACTCTTTTTATGTGTCCAACTTTTTTTATGCACAACCTCACGGGATAGGTTGCGTGACTATAGACTTTAAACTTGTTTCATCTTGCTGCAATATTACTGCAAGAATCAGTCCTCAGTAGTCCTGTGTAATTTCTTCCCACATCAAACATAATTCAAATACAATTCAAAGACCCCCACCAGTGCTTGAATTAATGATTTCCCTTTCAGCTTAATATTAAACCAGGCTACTTCACACACTTGTCACAGCTGGTGACTGCAAATGGAGTCAGAAGTTCGCAGCTTCAAAAATATTTGAAATTCAATGCCCACGGTTCATTTAAGATGACATCAGCGATTCAGCCACTACCCGTGACCAGTAAGCTTTATACAGAAGGCCCAGTGAGGCAAAAGATCTAATGCTGGTGGTTCCCCCATCTTAATGAAGTTTAGTTTCATATTTTTGGATACACTTTCATTTTGAGCAGATTGTGCAGCAGTTGGGGCATTTATTGCGTTTAAATAGTGTGATAACTTACCAGTTTTGCCAGTATTGTGATTACAGAGATGTTTCCTCTTTCAGATTCACAAGATTAAGAGCTGCCACAGGTAGGTTTTTGCAGAACCCTGAATATATGTATATATGTAAACATGTTTCTTAAACGTTTCAAAGTGTATACGTGTTCATGAAAAGGATCGAAGGACAGGGAAATTATTGTTGTAGCAGAATGAAAGGAAAGATCATCGCTTATGGCTATGTATCGCTCCATGCAGAATAATTCATTCCAAGGTCAGATCAAGCTGTATTGACTGAGTTGTAGTGGCCTACTCAAACTTAAATCTGATATTTCTGTTTCCTCTTATGTTGGAGTTTACACTGGTGACAGTTTTTCTGCTATTATTTAACATTGTAATCACAAGGAGAGAATGGTGTGCCAACTGCTAAATGACCACTTAGTGCTTTAACACAGTTGGTTTGTAGCCTAGAGCATATCTATAAATGGAAACAAACAAAGCATGGTCCGATTGAAAGATCTTCGGTGTGTGTCATTTAGCATTGGGATTTCCTTTCACATACTAAAAACTGCAGGGGAAACTGATTTTAATGCCCTTAAAGCATATATATGAGATTTAAAACATTAATATAGCAATATATAACTATTTGCTATGTAAAGATATAGTGATTATGGTGTCCAGAGCAGAAAAAGACGTCACACTGCCTTTATTGTGTTGCTATCGCAGCATTTCTGTGGTTTGTTAATAAAATAAGTCTGGCCATGCACACTTTAGTGCACGTGTGTCCCTCCGTGTACAACTAAGTAGAACGACTGCTGTTTTTCTCATCTACGTCGGTTAATCTGAGTTGGTTAGTTTTGTTTCTGTTTAATTTGAATAAAGTTATGATGTTACAATGATATACGTAGTAAAATTACAGTTTTCGTCTATGGAGTCTGGTGGCGAGTGATAGTGATATAACCGTATTTTTGGATAAACAAAAGGTCTATCTCTGTAGGGTTCTTTCCATAATGTCAGAGACTTATAATAACAATCTGAGTCTGTCAGTGGCAAAAACAAGTAGTTTTAGTGGATGTACCTCTACGGAAGCCCTAAAGGGCCATGTATTCATACATTTTATTTCCTCCGTTTTTCCATGAAACGTTAATTTTCCAGAAAAAAATTTTTTAAAAAAAAAAAAAAAAAAAAAAAAAAAAAAAAAAAAGAACCTAAAAAAGTTTACAATCATATTCACTTCCAGTTTTCAAAGTAAAGGTATTAAGAACAGTAAGCTATAATTCCAACCTACATTTAAAATAAAATATGTTACATTGAAGTGTTTCATGCGCCCCGATGAATAAAAAACACTTTATATCAAGTATCTTTACTGCACCAAATAAAAGCCTCATATTTGCATCTCCAAGTGGCATCTTTTCTCATATTTGAGGTACAGTAAAAGCAGGTACAAATGTGGAATTTTATTGTTGAATTTCTCCAAATTGGGAAAACGGAGGAAAAAAATGTACTGCCCTTTGGGGTTCGTGGATCAACAAGTTACCAACATTACATGGGAGCCATAGCTGCCATTTAGACTGGACTTGACACAATCAAAAAATACTCGTAACTTGACTTGGAGCTTTGATGCTTGATACTTTCCCCAAAGCCCAAAGACTAAAAAGTATTTTACGTAAAAAAACAACTAATATTTATCCTATTAATTCCCAGCAAGTCATCCACTTTGCTCAGACCAATCCAACAGCATCCAGTCAAGTTGCAGCAGAGAACAAAGAACAAACATTACGTTAAGCTAGTTTGGAAAAAATATATCAAAGATCATTTTGTTTCGTTCTATTGTTAAAATGGCATTATATGTAATAAGAGTATATTGTTATTTGTTAAAACTCAAAGTTTAGGACTTGGGACTCAGAAATTACTTCGGGTTTGATTTGGGACTTGAGTGCAAAGACTTGAGACTTACTTATAACTTGCAAAACAATGACTTGGTCCCTCCTTTGAGAATTTGTCATATACACCCATGCCCTTCCTTCCACACTCCCCACAAGCGTTCACCATTATTATAACATTATAACAGCAGCTGTGGTCAGCAGCACAAATATAATTTCTCTAAAAGTGTCATGTTTTCATGGTTGAAAAAAAAGGCATATAAATGGGGTTGGCAATATGCAGAATTTTGTCAGTCCTCAGAGATTATCCCATATTCTGTTTATAATGCAAATTTACCAGCAGAAAAAAAAAAAAAAAAAAACTTTATCCCAATACTTATTGACGTCGGAATATTATACTGCGATGATAGAATTTTATTTATATCATCTAAACCTAGTCTAAATATGCAAGCAGTGTATAAATATGTGTATTTAGCTGTATTTTTATTAAAACTGATTTAATACACATTGAGTTTACCGATGGGTAGCGGAGACGTGGATTGTGTTGCAGGAGAGGTATGACTAAATTCAAGCTGACTGCATGTAATTTTCTTTATCAATGAGCACGATACTAACCTTTTGAAGCCACTTTTTAACACAGCCGATGAGAATTAGATACAGAGACAGATTAACTGTGAAGTATCCCTTAGCAACAGCCTGTGGGAAACCAATGCAGGTAGTTATAACACAGCCATTCATTATCTTGTATCATTCTCCTTCCTTTCCTGTCTTTCTTGGCAAAATTGACTATTTTCTTTCAGTTCCATTTTCTATTCTTTTCTCAGTTCCTGCTTGTGGTCATGCCACGGTGACATCATTACCCTGACAGGGGTGTGATTTCGTTGAAAACTACAGTCTTGATGTCGGCTCCCTATAGCCAACAAAATTATCCCAAAAGCCAATTTTGAGAACATCACATCCCACTGTACATTTGCCTGGACTAACATGAAGCGATGCTGGCGGCACTAACATGACTGTGGGCTACAGTAACATGTTATCGGGAGGGGAGGATGTGTTAGCAGCCGCCCTCTGATTACCAGCTCCATCCTCATACCTGTACCTGGAATGAATTGTGCCGATGACTAAACCTTTTTACCTGCATGTCAGTCCTTTGTGGTAGAAAATAATCTAGCATTTTGTAACATAATTTCTCTATACAATGGGCTGCAAAAACCAGCATTTATCATGTGTGACTGTTACGACCTGGCTCGTGGAGAAAAGGGAAGCAACATGAACCATAATGTTTTTGGTAAAATTGCAAGTTATTTATTTGCAGGGTTTACAAAAAGAACGGAAAAAGGGCTGATGGATGCTGCTTAACCTAAAGAAATAAATATAACTTAAAGATGTCTCTCCAAAATGAGAGATAACCACAAGCTACTTCAAAATCAGCAAACAAAACTGCGACCCGTCATCAATAATCAAAAATACAAATTAAGCAGCACCCTCTAAACCTAGTGTGTCTAACATCAAATTACCCTACAGGTGTCTGGTTGGTGTCAGTTAACCCCACTAAAATCCTTGCCCAGTTTCCTTACCACAGTTCAGATTAAGGCAACACAGGAGACACTAGGATATTGTACTTGTAAACTAAGGCTCTTACAGAAGTTAACACATTTACAACAGTAGAGCACAATACACACAGGCGAGTTGATCAAGGGCAAAATCACAACTGCCCGTTCAACAGGTAGGCAGCTATTTAAATAGAGGAAGATGATGGTAGATGATTGGAGGGATTGCAAGACGCCGCACCAATCAGATCACCGGCTGGAACCAGGAAGTAGGCAGGTCTCGCGCCAGACAATCCTTGGCAAGGGATCACACATCCTGCTTAACATGACATGGCTGCACAACACAAATACACATATCCAGATAACGGAGGTGGCCGTAACAGTGACATCTTGTTCTACACAATAGGGGGAACTCACAGTGTAATGAGCATGCCCGCTGTTCACTTTAAAGAGGTACTCCATGCTTAAATATGTGTTTTTTTGAGCTATAAACGAAATTATTTGACTGCACTGGGATGAAACACATCAATGCTCGTGTTAATATCCTTTTTTCCAGCACGGAAATTGAGAGTCTGACAACAGCTGCTCATTAGCTCTGACTACCAGCTCACTCTTCCTGCTACACTGCTGTGGTCAGTCTGTCAGTCACTCTGGTTGTTGTCAAGGCCACACTCACTGAAGTGGCTGTCCTTTGCCGGTCTCTGGTTATTGACAGTGATCAATTAGTGGACAGAGCTTCCTGGTCTGTGAAGTGAAGCCAACACAGAAGTTTCTTAAACCTGAATTCTTTCTAAAGGCCAGCAGGGGCCCAGCTCCATGGGCTGCAAAAAAGAAGTCCGATAGAACTGAATCTTATGGAGAAATGGCCTCAGTAAACAGTTTCCTAATGAGTTTATGGTCTCAATCTCTAGTTTCAGTCTGGTGTTCTTTCAGTAAATGATGGTCCCATTTAGAGTAAAATAAACCATAAACCATATAGCAGGGTATGCTATAGGGTGTGACTACCTTGTGATTGACAGGTCATTCTCAGTGAGTCTGTCCAGCTCAACGTACTAAACTCATATCAAACTGTCAAACTAGGCAGTGCTTATCAAATATGAATCCAGATTTTGTTGACTATTTCTCTCCTAAAATATTTTCAGATACATATTTTATTTTTTAAACTTTTTTTTTGTCTTCAAATAGTTGTTCTTTTGCCTTGAGTTTTACTGGAACCTTGGGCAGAATCATTTAGCATCTGATTGCCCCTCTCCCAATGATGTTTGCATTTATACACGTCTCCTCTTTGAATTCCTGCCATAGCACTGCTACTTGGAAATCTCTTCAGCCTTGCGTTGCCATGGCAATTCAGCTCCACTGAGCTGGTGAAGGGTATATAGTGTATGTGTGTGCGTGCCTGTGCAGTTGTGCCAAAGCAAAAGGGACAAAAGCATGATTACTGAAATGACTGAAGAGATAATCTGTAAAGTGTTGCCAGTTTGTTTTTTGTGTAAATTCCCGGCACCCCACTCTCCTCACTCAGTTGCAGACAGTTATTTGTGGGTATTTTACGGGTGACTCATGGCGGTGGATTAATGGAGACCCCGAGACTTCTTACAGCCCTACAGCGGTGGGGAGGGTGCATTAATCTCTCAGCATTAGCCTCTCAAGCTGGTAGGGCTTGGTAAGATGCAGGGTTGAGATGTGTGAGGGAGAGTGGGAACTTTGACACCAAACTTTTTGGATGGATTGTGGAACCTAGTCACAGGTTACCAACTGGATGTGGTTGTAAGATTATATTTGTTATATCTTATACAAGTAAGCCAGCCTTTGTCAGCTACTAGGCTAACCATCATCACTGAAATCTTCATTAAAGCTGTTCTCCGTGGAGGTTGGAGGACTTTCAAAATTAAAGAACAACAAAGCGCAACAATCCCCCCAAAAGCCTTCAAAATCCTGGAGGGACTGCCTAAGTAATGTTGAGCCTAAACCTAACCAAAACAGCACAGATGGATCATTTCTGTCAGTCTAAGGCTGCAACAACAAACTTTCATGCTTTTCTTTTCTTCTAAAGGCAGTACTGCACATCCTTTCAGTATCAGATGCTTTTTGTCTGTATGCTCGAAGGTGCCTCTGAAGAGTTAGTAAGTTGTAGTCAGCTTGGATTCACAACAAGTCACAGTGGATTTCAGTATTGACCCAAGGTTATGCCAAAAGATCATGTCAGAGGTGTCAGAACTCAAATCCCTCCTACAACATAACCCACTGCTCCACCAGTAATCCCAGTGCTTAGTATGTTCCACACTGTGCCAACCAGTTGCTAAATACATAACATGTAGTAATGTGAAGAATCGATATTTAGCTATGTTGTATTTGGAGCATATATAATATATTTATTACTCACGTTGTAGCTTGCTTACTCTATATTCAACAGTACTGAAGCATTTTTGTGGAGATTAGGTGTGTATTCTTCTAAATCAAACCAAAATAGCTTTCTTGCTGAGAGTTTACTATTTGTCACTTTGCATGGATGACTGAATTAGTTTCCCTCTGGGGATTAATACAATTATCTAATCTAATCTCAATTAAACCAGTCAGATCCCCGTCCTTTCCCAAATGCACCAACTCATTTAACTGGATGTGTATAAGCCAATCATAGTTTTCAACGTCATCTAAAGTGGGCTGCAGTAGAACCACACACCCTTTTTCTACCCTTAGACACATTTTAATCTATTAATCATATTGTTAAAGTACATCATTTGAGTTTAAACTGTACTCTGACCTAATTAGATTTTCCAATGATACAATCAGCTTATAATACATCATTTTGATTATGTACACAGAATATTCAGCTAAGGAGACTTTGAGCATACTGTTTTCTGGAGATAATTTAATATTTTCACATATCAATTTTATTTAATTGCTAATGATTTATGGAGCATTTTAAGTAGAAATCCACCATTACAATGAGTTTAGAACATGATTGGGTTCTGAACAGGTTAACAGAAGCTAAACTAAGTTTAGCACAAAGACTGGAAATGGAGAGAAGCAGCAAGCCTGGCTCTGTCCTTAACAAAATCCACCTACCAGCACCTCTAAAGCTCCCACACTATTTAGGCTTAGAGGAAGTGCCAGAGTAGACTCCAGGAAATTGCTGCTCCCAGCCAAGAAATAACCAGGCACTTGAAGGTCCAGTGTGTAACATTTAGGAGAATCTATTGGCAGAAATGGAATATAATATCTATAGGTATGTTTTCATTAGTGTATAATCACCAAAATATAGGAATTGTTGTGTTTTTAACCTTAGAATGAGCTGTTTTTATTTACAGAGGGAGCAGGTCCTCTTCTGGCAGGGTCCGCTTTGTTGAACTGTCATGTTTCTACAGTAGCCCAGAATGGACAAACCAAACGCGAGCTATACATAGGGCCTTTCGCATTTTTCATGTCCAGGCACTGTAGTTTCTCCTACACATTGTCAAATACTGACACCAGCGGTGTGCAGTTAGTTTCGATTTGCATATTTGCCACTAAATACTACAAAATTATCTGTAACCCACTGTAAAATGGCAAATTGGCACCATATCCTTTTTTGTTATGGTAATTAATGGATATCAGAGTTTCTAGTAGGTGGATTTTGTTACCTTTGAACAGAGCCACCTAGCTGTTTCCCCCGCTGTCCAGTTTTTATGTTAAGCTAAGCTACCTAGCTGTTGGCTCCAGCTACATATATACTGTACAGACTTGAGAGTGATACAAAATAATAATAATTAACTCTCAGCAAGAAAGCCACTAAGAGCATCTTCAGAAATGGCAAAATAGCACTGTTTACAAATGGCAAATCAACACAGGACTCTATGTGTATATGTTCCTAAAAGTTGTTGCACGTCGGAAAAGATTCAGCCAGATGTGTCATTCGGTCCACAACCTGCTGTTACACTGCAGTGGGTTGTTATTAGAGTGGGACTGTTATTACAGTGAGGATTGGATATCAGAGGATGCACGTACAGTGGTTCGATGTCTGAGCAAGACTGCTGCAACACTACTACTCCCAACACAGCTCCGGGCTGCGTTTCTGTACGGATCTAACATCTGATAACAAGTCGCCCTCTTATCTGTCACGATGACATCAGCATGCAGGATGCGTGAAAAACCTCATTTGGAAAAAAGATCTTTCCTCCTAACATCAAATTAAAGGAAAGAAATGAGACATCAATCCATTATACTGAGGTGTTCTGTCTCTATGGAGTGAAAAATGACTTTTTCGCCTGGTTGGCTAATAAACAGTGACAATGAGAATGCTGTTTCCTACACACTTTATAAAAAACACTTTAATTTCACAAGGTGAGTTCTTTAAAATAGTCACAGACTAATTTCAGCTCAATTAAATCTTCAACAGGACCGGAAACAAGCCACTTTAACCTCATGACTATAGACAGTTTACTGATAATAGCAAGTCATTAAAGACAGAAATCACAGAAAATATAAATGAGAAAAAAAGAATAGGGGAAACAGTTTCCAGTGAATAATGAGAGAGAATCGGTCCTTGCTGTGTGGAGTTTGTGTGTCCTCAGATACATATACAGATAACTAAAAGTACATGGCAAAAATAGCCTATTGTCAATATTTTATAGTCCCCCCCCAAAAAAAAAAAGCTCATGTCTTAATAAGAGGAGCCAAGTTCCCCCTTGCTCCCCTGTAGTTCCCATCCTGTGCTCGGTACCTCAGTCCAAAACCATGTAACTGTGATAAACTATAGAGTCAGTGAACAACGCGTACATCACGTTTCAGGGATAGTTTCTACCCCCAGGTAATAAGGTTACTAAATGATAGCACAACAGGAAGGAGGGCTAAGGTCTGAGCTTAGTTACTATGTTTACTGTTCTTGGATGTTTTAAATGTTATTTATAATTGTTATTTATTTATTGATTGACTGGTGCTGAGAGAGTGCCAAGGCACATATTATTTCATTGCTGTGGTACCCTGTACTAAATGCATATGACAATAAAACTGAACTGAACTGAAAAGGTCAGTAGATATTTTCTAAAATCATAAGCTTTTAAAAGTTCATATCCACAAAATATGTGTGCTTCTCCAATAAAGTTTGTTACAGATTAGACTCTACACATATACAATATATTTTTCAGCTTCATCACCGCTACATAGCTTTTCCTCCAGGCAGCCATTCATTTCATTGTTTCCATTTGAGTACCAAAGTACTAATCTGAGCTCCACCTACTAGCTTTGTCCGTGGACCAATGGATTTACAAGCAAAGTAAAGCTACCTCAGCACAGTCACCCATCTCCCCCATTGTAGCTAACTTGTACATGAAACATTTTGAGCTGATAGCAGTAACCAACCTCCTCCACATACCCTACAGCCAGACAAGAATGTCTGTATTGTATCGATCTGCAAAACCCATTAAGTTCTATGATGTTGGGATTTTTTGTCTGATGACAATGTTTTTAGAATTCTTGCTTTCGACAGTGCAACTACAATATTGTTCAAGTTAGACTGTGGTTATGGGAAATAAACTATGGTTGAGGTATGATGCATGCATAAGCAGTACATGACAGCCGCCTCGCTCAACTGCTGCAGCTCACACAACTGTGGTGTCCACACAGAGAGCTTTTCTGTGGTTGCACTGCTGCTGCCAGCCCTATATATATCTTTCTATACTGAGTTTGCTTTTGATGAATACAAACACCAACGCACTGTTAAAGCTGCAGTAGGTAATTTTCATAAAAAAAAACTTTTTGTCATAGTTTCTAAGACTTTCACTATATCCTGACAGTAGTACATGACAGATAATCTGTGAAAAAATCAGGTTCCTCTGGCTCCTCCTTGTGCTCCTAATGGCATTTGCAAGAATCCATCGGGCCTGAACGAAAACAATCAATCAGAGCAGAGAAAGATAGAAAGATACTTTAGGTTGGAGGGTATAAGAATTGTGAGGGGTTAGTTTTTTCATGAAATAATATGTATGGATTTACTAATGCAATAATTTTATAAAGGCTAAATAACAGCAACATAAGAATGATGTTTCTGAGCACTTACATAAGAATGTATCACCGGCAGGGTGCTAAATATGCTTTGAATTTACTAATGAAATCAGCAGGAGAAGGCAGCTGACTGTCCCTTCACTGCCCTGTTGTTTCCCTTCTGTCTGTATTATAGTATGGTATTATTATATTACTACAATGGGAGAATTAGAAAAAGTTCGGTTTGTAACCACAAAAAGCAAGCAGGTGAAAAAGCCAGTGATGTGTTCTGTCTGTCTGATCTCCTCTGCTCTGCTCTCAGTACTGTGGAAAGTAAAATAATAATATTTTATTAATAATATTCTTTTTTGTTTTGTTTTGGTTAGTTGGGTTGGAGGGAAGAGATTGGGCATATAAGGATACTCATTGTACTGTTGACTGTGTATTTTTACCCTTCTACTTTGTACCCTCTTTCTGAAATTAAAAGATGTTGGGGAAAGAAAATTAAAACAGAAAACAAACCGTTGAGCTGAGTTTTGTTGCTTTCACTCTGATAGGCCTACATTATGTGGTGGAGATTTAGATGCACATCAAAATAAAGAGGGCTGATTATTAGCAATTATGTTCTCTTTCAGTTAAACACTTGTAGTCATCAGCAGCAGGAATGTGTGCATCTGCAGTCACATCTGCAGCAAAATTATACATCTTTTTTTTTTACTTTAAGCTTATCTCCAAACCCTGTTTCCTTTAATTAATATATATTATCTCTGTCAACAGGATTATGACACAGAGTTCTATGTAAGTGACCAGATTGTTTTTCTCACAGCATTGTGTCATTATAAGTCTAACTGAATGCAACCTTTTAAACGGTTAAGGGTTCTCTCTGTCTCTCTCTTTGTATATATATATATATATATAATAAAAATATAAATAACATTTTCAGGGCAAGATTTTTTTCAGTATGGTATAAATACTTATACTTAAAGGACCTGTGTGCAGGATTTAGTGGCATCTAGTGGTGTAGTTGGAGATCGCAGCTTCCAAGCGCCAAGGAGAAACCACGGTGGCTGTTATGGGCTTCTGTAGAAACATGATGGTTTAACATGGTGGCCTCTGCAGAAGAGGACTTGCTCCCTCTGTAGATAAATACTGCTCATTCTAAGGTAAAAAAAAACACACCAATTCTTATTTTAAGGTGAGTATCAGCCTAATGTGCTAATGTCAGGATATAGTTAAAGTTTCAGCAAATATGACAAAAAAGTATTTGTATAAAAATTGAAAAACTGCAGCTTTAATTGGTTTGTTTCCAAAGGCGACTTCCAAAGCAGTGCTGGCTGTAACTCGTGTCTATATGTTATGAAAGTGGAAGCTACAGCTACTACTACTAGAGTATTCCAATATTATTTTACCTGTAAAAAACTTGATACTTGATATTTGAATTCAGACTGCAAAGACAAGTGCTGTCTAAAGTCAGACACTTCAAAACTAAAGTGTTCTAGCTGCTTTTTTTCCTTTCAGTGATGAAATTGGTGGAACGTGAAGTCACTCTGAATACATTTTCTATGCGTTCACACTTTGTTCCACATGTAGAAACTTATCCAAACAGCAATGCATGTGTGCTGACTCACCTGTTCACTGCAAATTTTATGAGCCTTTGTCTTTTTAGCAGTCTCATTTTCTTATATTCCCTAATTTCCTGATGTATTTCCCATAAATGTTGCCATTGCGGCTCTTCGGGTAGTGCTAACTTTGCACTTGCCACCTCCGTTGGAAATTCAGGGAAACAGGGGCTCAAAGTAAAACATAACAGGACAAGCTGTGTGAGGCTCCCACAGCTTTTCAAATAAACATGGTCTTTACATGAATCATCAGTCTGACCCAAAGCAAACAGACAAAAGCTGCCTGAAACGGCCATTATGGCACCACATGCTGGTGTTTATTGCTGATGTGTCACACATATTCCAGTCCCTCACATAAAATAGCCTTTTACTTGTGTGCTTTTGTTCTTACCATATGGAGCTGATCCTCTGCCTTTTCTTCCAGTTGATCCAAGATGCTGATCAGAGAGCTTTGCACATTGACATTTTGCAGGTCTGGGGTCAACAGCTGGGGTTTTCAGACTTTTGGTGGGGCACTGACCTATGTCATGGTGGCATGAAGTATGTGTCTCAGCTTTCTAGTCATTCCCAATTTATGCAATTCCAACACTGTTTATGGACCCCAGTATGCAGAAATGGGAATGGCTGCAAAGGGGAGACTTGTGGGTACCCATAGAACCCATTTTCATTCAGATATTTTGAGGTAAAAGGTCGAGATCCTTTTGAAAACAGACATGCCTGTTTTCCATTGCCAAAATTTAGCCTGACTTTGGAGTGTTACCCACGGATGTGTGAGGTCATCTAGTTTCATGTGATTTCATTTCCCAGAATCACTACAAGTGCAAAGTTAGCACAACCTGAAGAGCCACAGTGGCCACATTTATGGGAAATATACTTGAAATATGCAAGCAATTTTCCATTAAAACACAGTGAGGGTATTCTGTGTTTGCTTAATGGCAACTTGCAGTAAGTACAAAGTTAGTTTATATCCATTTCATGTCTTCAAAATCAGGTTCCTCTGGCTCCTCCTAGTGCTCCTAATAGCATTTGCAAGAATCCACCTGGCCTGAACGAAAACAACCAAACAGAGCCGAGAGAGATAGTTGGTTGTTGAGGCTCATTCCCAGGGGGTCAAATACAGACACTTTGGGACCCTGGGAATGAGACTCAACAACCAACTATCTTCAAGCCCCTGACCCAACGCGTATTTAAATCATTCTCAGCTCTGATTGGTTGTTTTGTTCAGGCCCGGTGGATTCTTGCAAAAGCTATAAGGAGCCAGGATATAGTAAAAGTTTCAGCAAATATGACAAAGTTGTTTTTATAAACATAACCTACTGCAGCTTCAAAGAAACATGTAGAGAACACTAACTCACAGACTGATATCTTGCACACTATCAGAGGCTGACTTTTCCTCTCAAACTTAAAGCTTTATTGTGGCTTGATATTCAATACAAATGAAGCCAACAGATGGTAGACTGTAGGATTTTTTGTTTAGTTTTCACAGCTACAGACGGTAGAAAGCAACCTCAAGGGATTTAAAACAATCAGACCTAAAAATATTTAGATTGACTTTTTAACGTCAGTTACATTGACTCCTCAAAACATTGCCAAAGAGAGGTACTGTAAATGGCCATAATTTAAAAAGTAATAATGTGCAACGTCAGCTGTGGCACTGCACAGAGAAATGTATTCTCTGTCTCTGCATTGGTTGGAGCAAATGGGAGGAGGTGAGCAGTCATCATGAGCACGCAGCACAGAAATGGGTTAACTTTGTACCCAGACAGCACAGTTTAAGTTTTTAAAGAAAACTCTATGTAGGAATTGTTGTTAGTGGAATTGTTTGTAGAGTAGAGATGAGTTAAAAGGTGCACTCATTGTACTTTAGCAAACTCCTCCTAGGGAATGGATTGGATCGACTTCAAATGTAGTCAGTGGAATCTAAAGACCATCATAATTCAAAGTTGTGCTATTTGTGACTCTGCATCGAACGGCGTGTCCGTGGTGTCAAATTTCAACATATCGCCATGAAGCAGGAAGCTGTCATAAGCTTTGTCCAATTTCCACCAAACTTCATATGTCTAGTAAGAGTTCTGCCCTGAACAGATGTACATGCAAAAATCCAGTCATAGTCACAAACAGGAAGTGAGACTTGTGAGACTTGTATGGCAATCGTTATCTTTATTTTTCACGGTGTGACACGACCGCAGCACGCCCATGACACATGTACACTGTGAGGGCCTGTTAATCACTGCTTGCAGCTTTAATTTCTTTTTCTTTTTTTCCACTCCATTTAAAATTTAACCCTATCTGGTTGAGTCCAAGATCCAGCATCTTATAAGGCAGAACTTAGTTTAATGAGCCCAATCGGTACATTTATTGCATTATGCATGTATGGACTTTGTTATGCAAATTCATGTATGGGGGGACAATGGTTATTTATCTTTATGGTTAGTTTATATTACTGATATTTTTAAATACACTAGACATTAGGGATGCTCGATATTGGCTTTTCTGCCGATATCCGATATTCCGATATTGTCCAACTCTCAATTTCCGATACCGATATCACCCGATACCGATATATGCAGGCTTTTTACACCAAAACTGTTAGGTAACAACATAACATATCTCCTATTGTGGAATTAACACATTATGCCTCATTTTATTGTGATGCCCCACTGGATGCATACATAAATGCAACATGGCTTTCCAAATGTAAACACTGTCTGTGCAAAATAAGAGAACAACTTGAACTTTCATTGTATTAATACTGGAAAGATCGCTAACGCTAATCGCTTGCTAATTCAGCTTTAAATTGTTTGCTTGTTAGCCACAGTTAGCAACCAACCAGTCTAGCGTGTAGTTGTTGTTGTTATACGTCATCTAGCGTGCGCCGGTAAACGTCCCATGCTGCGTTCAAGCAGGCTCGGAAATGCTGAAGCCTACAGAACAAACATCGGTTATAAAAACCTGATACAGATAATTCCCGATATTACATTTTTTTGTGAATATCGGAGGACTGATATTATCGGACATCCCTACTAGACATCCTTCTCTAGAAATGAAAAAAAATCTGTCAAATCTATGAAATGGCAATATTGGGATACCAGCTGCTTCTGTTTCTTTTGGTTTCTCTTGAGAATGACTTATTCTAGGTTTGTTGGTCACAGTGCATGAGTAAACCTTCAATTTCTGTCTTTTCGTCCATTTCTTTGATGGAGACAATTAGATACTGTGATGGATTTTAGTTAAGTTATTTTCCATATATAATTAGTTTTATGTTAAAAGACTCCTTCCTTGTGTATTTACTAGGTGCTTTGTTGGTTCCATGCTTGCAGTCACCTGTCACCTTAAAACCTGTACCTAAACCTACTGGAATCTGTATCTGCCTACCATGTTACTTTTGTTTGGACTTTTTCTACCCATGCCTATAAGCTCATGTAACAGTTTTTGTCTTGAAATTCCAGAACTGTTCCTGTCTGCATTTGGGTCTACTGTTGCATTTTTCTAAGCTGTGACAGATACGTCTCTGCTCGCTTTACACTATCCATTAATGCACTGGTTGGAAAATTATCTAATGTGAGTCTATTGAGGTTGTAAGAAAAGATAATAATTTGCATTATAGAACTTCGTAGCATCTGCTTGGGGTGTGTTACATTTTGCTAACAGTGCAGGCTTTTGGAGACTGCTTCCTTCTTGAACTGTCTCATTGAAGGTCTTGTTCTGCTGTGTCTGCAAGTTTACATCACCTCCAGTCTGAAAGTGTTTTGGTTTTTATTTAACATCTGCAAAGTCTGAAACTATGACTGCAGAAGTAAACAGAACATCCAGTAAGCCAGTGACAAATAAATGTAGGAGCATAACAGATGCATCACAAATGCAGAGGTGAGAAATAATAGCAACAACTACTGATTTATTGATCATGGTAGATTGTTGTTGAATACACACCAGTCAACCAGATGTTACTTTCTGGATCCATAAGGTGCTTTGAAACCAGAGAAATGAGCACTTAAAGGTCCAGTGAGTAACATTTAGGAGGATCTATTGGTAGAAATGGAATATAATATTCATAGGTATGATTTTTGGAGCTCTATGGCACAGAGGAAGAAGATATATCAAGCATTGATACACAGCAATTTAAATAAATTAAAATACTAAAAGACCAGTTCAGATCAAATATTCATGATTAGAGCAAAACCGTTTCAGAACATTCCAGGAAAAAGTTGCAGTGCCATGAACTGGCCCGCCTCAGCTCAACTCACACCAACTGATGGCGTCACCTGCAACCAACCTTGTTAAGTCGCCAGTGGCTGGTTTTAGAACATACGGCACGTCACCTCTTTCAACAACCAATCTGCTAAAAGTGAAGTCAGCAAAGTGTCGTTACAAACTAGTAGAAACAGGGTTCTAAGCATATCTTCCAACAAAATGTAATGTAATGCTGAGTCAGGGGCTTCTCAGTTCCAGAACAGCAAATGTGCAGCGAACAAAGAAGGACGGGAGTACACAGATTAATTACTTGAATGCGTCGTTTGAACTGTTTACAGTTGATCACAAAGAATTTTTTTGTCATCTTACAGTAATGCTAAGACGGCATTGACATTGCATTGAACAAGTCACTTTAATGACAAACATGGGCTTGTGCTTCTAGGCAGTGATCAAACTCTGTTTTAGAGGTTTTACTGCCGTTGACAATGATGACATTGAAAAAATTAATGTTGAATAAAAAATAAATGTGGTTTATTGAACTTACATTTTCATTCTTTTTATTGAATTTATAGTATAATTATTTGTAAAATTATGCATGACTCACTTCCTACAACAAACCGGCAGATTACCCACAAGCCCACCCTCCTTAAAGGGGAAGACTCAACCTGTAACACACAGGTGTAGTTAGGCTGTGGGTGGAGAAAGGATCAATACTTTACTTACTTTAAAAGTACTAATACCATAGCTTGAAATATATTGAAAATAGTATTGATTGTAGTATCGATTGTAGTATCGATAAAGACTCGGATTGGTAAGAATCTTGAAAATGATATCAGTATCAATTAATATTAATGATCCCATCCCTACATATGAGTATATATACAATAAACCTACACACAACTTACCCACATCCTATCCTGAAGCAAGATAATATACTCAAACAAACTTGCATAAACACATAAAAGCATTTTTGCACTAAAGAACATAAAGTGATAAACAACCCTGTCGTTTTTTTATGTTTTCGCCATTTCATCAATAAAAAAAAAAATATGGCAAGTAACTCACTATCACTATCCTCATTATTTTTTTAAGATGCTACATATGATATACAGCTACAAAGAAAAGCCTGACAAGCTGTCAGTAACTACAGAAAGTCGAGAGATTATACACCGTCTCGTCTAGTCGCTAAACTGGCAGGTTTCAGAACGTTGCAGACATTGCAAGTACTTGCAAGTTTCTGATCTCGTCGTGATTCTTTGGTCTGAACTGGGCTTTAGAGACCTTGAACACGCAGAATGAATAACACAACACAGTCCCGTTTGGTTCCTTTTCCTCTGATTTTCATCAGATATTTTTAATAATGACTCTATGAAAAGGGTTTGGATTGCAATCAAGGTTTTCATTCACCTGCAGGAACTGTGTTACCATAGCAACTTTACCATATCCCTTCTGGACGGTGAGAAATCCCACAGCATTTTACTTAACCAGAAGAATCTATCTGAGTGCTTGCGTAAGCAGAAACCAACATCTTAAGATAAAAAAACTTAGAACTTTGAGGCCGTTTTACTTTTAAGAAAACATGTAAGGAGCTACATAACTGTTGCTGCAGGGAAGTTAGGACAGTGAAGCCCCGATGTGGAGGCAGACAGTAGCATTTAGATGGAGAGGATGAGAGAGTTTGAATTGATGTCGAACCATCACAGGCGGGTGTCAGACAGCCTGAGGAAATGTATTCAGCTGGCTGTTGAAAAAATCAGTTGAAAGAAGAATTAGTGCTGCAGTATCTGACTGTATGTGCAGCTAGGAGTCTTGTTTGGAAGTGAGCAGCAGGTCCAGGAATCCCTCCTGCCGAGGGTTTAATAGGCAGAATGTTTAGGAGACTGGCAGCATCTAGTGCTCCCCAATCTTAGGAATCGAGGGCCTTTTTCTTCTGCTGTCTGAGAATCTCATATGAAACGGCTGGCAGCTATTCAGATGTGGTTAAACGCCTGTGGCTTGGCAGTCCGCTACTTCATCACGCTGATCTGCTGGAGAGGCGGGTTTGGACACAAAGTAAGATAGACAAAGACAGAAGGAGTGTTTGAGTTCACAGGGAGGTTCAGCCTTGCGGTCCGTGCTGAAGCTAGCAAGACTGACACACATGATCTTGAGCCTATCCACAGCAGCACATGTAGCACTCCAGCTAATGCAGACATACAGCTGATATCTTAATCCTTCTCCTCTGCTATTAAATGATGAAATATACATGTGCGCTTATTGGTGTAGGCAGCATTTGATGGCTGGAGCGTTGCAGTGTGAAGCGCCTGTAATAGCAACCAAGTTAATGTTAAATCGCTATGACTTGCATACTGTGAGGCAGCTCAGGAAGCATAAATAATCAAACAGGACTCTGCCCAACGATGCTGCAACATGCTTTACTGTGAGTGTGTGTGTGTGTGTGTGTGTACCCAACAGGCCAGGAGTACTGCAGCTTAATCAGGCATTCATAAAATAATTAGTTATGAAAGACATGAGGGATTTATAAGCGACCATACAGATGTTTCCTAAATTATTAAAAGACCAATATGTCTTTCAATGATGCAGGCCCAGCTCTAGAAAACAAGGCTCTGGGCAAGATTTTCTTTGGGGGCACCTCTTTTCTTTGCCTGGAGCTGAAAACTATGAAATAAAGCTATAAACTATACATAGTTTAACTATAGAGGAAAATACAGTTTTTTGTCACTGGCCCGGGGTCATGAATTTTTCTGGTCCGAGCAAAATTTTTAATAAAATTCTAAATCTGTATATATTGAATTTCCGTATGTACAGGATTATATATAGATAATTTAAACACCTGGGACTGAGCCCTATAGAGAGGAAATTATCCAAATGTTTTGGAATTAATTAATGAGCCAGTCGTATCATGAAGTCTATCACCTGGATTAGAGCTATAATCTGTAACATTTCCACATTAAAATGTCTATAAACTAGTGCTGTCAGTTAAACGCGTTATTAACGGCGTTAACGCAAACCCATTTTAAAAGCGTAAATTTTTTTATCGCGAGATTAACGTTTGCCCAACTTTGTAGTTTAAAAACTACAACACCACACCGGATCTAGCTAGACCAGAAACAAAACAACAGGCACGCCGCACACACTTGTTTAAGAGTAGTAGACGTTACGTTTTGAGTGGATGGCGAGCGCGAGACGCCGAAATGGATGCCAAACATATTCTGAATGGAAAGTTTACTTTTAAAAAGTTGCCAAGTGGTTCCATTGACAAGACCAAAGTGATATTCAATTCAATTCAATTTAATTTTATTTGTATAGCGCCAATTCATAACAGAAGTTATCTCAGGACACTTTTCAAATAGAGCAGGTCTAGACCGAACTCTTTATAACATTAATTACAGAGACCCAACAGTACCACCATGAGCAAGACCTTGGCGACAAGGGCAAGGAAAAACTGCCTGTTAAAAGGCAGAAACCTAGGACAGATCCTTCGGCTCTAGGTGGGTGTTCGGCTGTCTCGACCAGTTGGGGTGAAAGAGAGAGAGAGACAGACAGACAGAAACAGACAGACAGACAGACAGACAGACAGGTGCACAGCAACAACAGTAGCAACAACTAAACTAATAGTAGTGACTGATGATGATGAACATGACAACAGCAACGATTCGGGACAATGAGCAGTGACAACAGCAACAACAGTAACCGTAGCTACAATAATACTTATAATAATCACACTAAATATAATAATAATATGTGTGTTTTGTCGTTGTGAACTGAGCTATCATCGCAGCACGTCCAGTCTGAAATACCACTTGATGGCCAAGCACACAGCTGATGCGAATTCTCCTCCCCCTCGTCAAAGCCAGGCGACAATGGAGGATTTTTCAATAAAAACAACATTTGCACAAAGCAAGCCGATCCACTTTTCCATGTTGATAAGAGCATTAAAATGAGAAAAAATAATGGGACAAAAAGAAATCAAGGGACATTTAGAATATTCTATATGTAGCTGAGTTCTCAAATGTTTCCAACAATGTTCAAACTAAGAGAAATCTGTCATTTTATTCAGGTAACGTTGCATTAACGTTGCCTGTCAATGCGTTGTTGTTGACTGCCAGAAGCTGTTATACATTGACTTTTTATCCAGTTTGAAGCCACATTTTTACCATCCACTGTTTAGATCTTGGTGCTTTTTAACTCTAGATTTGAACCAGATTAATCAGACGTATGGATCTCTGTTTTCTTCATAGTTTTTACTGGTTTTAATCAGTGGGTCCATTTGATTTGGAGAGGAGGAGACCTCTGTGGATAATTGGGCTCCCAGTAGAAACCTCCTGAATGATAAACACTGAAGGAATCCTAACTGGTATAAGCTGACTGCAATGACGGCAATGGTGGTGAAGCCTCCCATTATCCCACACTACAAAGTCATCAAACTTTTGTTATTGATATGAGAGACCCCCTAGTGGCAGAAATTAAATATTGTATTTTTAAATCAAAACCCAACATAAAAAGCAACATTTCATGCACTGGCCAATCAAGCAACTGGCTGTTTATATTTACTGGCCCAATGTAACATTTCACTGGCCTTGGGCCATTGGACAATCCTTATTGTTGGACTGCTATATATATATAACTATCTGAAAACTATTATGCATTTTATGAGGATAACATGACAACCCTTTAATATCTCAAAATGTGGCAAGAGCATTCCTGCAATAAAAAAGCAGGCATGATCATAGCATGACGTTAATACACAAACTGTCCATTTTTGTCGTAAACCTACCTTCATTCAATAAATGTTAATTCAGAACTATAGCATCAGACCGTAAATCAGAGCAACATTCTCAATGAAAAATGAGGGTAACACAACTCTTGATGACATGTTGTGCAGTGTGCAGGTTGGGCCTGTGCTGGTGATGATTGACCAAATGGTTGAAAACCAAGAGAAATCACTTAAAGTAAAGTTTTTAGTAGTAATTTTATTCTTAAGTAAAAATTTGAAAGCTT
This sequence comes from Dicentrarchus labrax, assembly GCF_905237075.1. Lineage (NCBI taxonomy): Eukaryota > Metazoa > Chordata > Actinopteri > Moronidae > Dicentrarchus > Dicentrarchus labrax. The sequence continues at coordinate 3,032,700 of NW_026136709.1, forward strand.
ATTTTCAAATCTGCTATGTCAGTAAGAATACCAAGACACTGATATGTATTAAAATTGGTACACGTGTATCATGACCAGACAACCAACAATGCCACTGGGACCCATACCCCAAACCCAACAGGACTTCAGATTTGCTAAGTATAATCTAAAGACTATTAAAAGTTTTTGCTATTTGTGACGTGCGTTGAAGGGTGTGTCTATGGCTTGGTGTCAAAATTCATTGTTTCGCCATAAAATGGGAAGGATGTCATAACTTCAGTGTATTTTGTATTCTGCACCAGCTCTACACGTCTGATAAGAGTTTAAAAAAATATTAATTCATTCATTAAATAAATCTTCTTCTATTCTCACAGTCACCAATAATCTAGTAGTCCACACCCCCCCCTTAAAAAAAAAAAATAAAAAAAAAAAAAAAAAAAATAAAAAAAAAAAAGAAAAAAAAAAAAAAAAAAAAAAAAAAAAAAAAAAAATCTTTATAAGATTAAACTCAAACATCAACAATTCAAGTTTTGTGTGAAAAATCATTGTAAAATTCTGTTTTATATAATTAAATAACAACCAGTTTAATATGTGTTCACTTGAACACATTTGAAAGATTGTTTGCTGTTGAAGAAGGCGTGAGCTGAGTTTATTTTGTAGGGCTCCAAGAGCACATCACACTTGAAGAACTGCTTTACAAAACAAATATCTTAAATAGAATACATCTTTAAGGACTCAATTACAGTCCAGACACAGAGCAAACTTGAAAAATACATTAAAGAACTTGATTATTTTGCAGTGTAAGGAAGCTTTCAGCTCCCCCTTTCCATTTAACAAAGCGCTGCTCATCAGCTCACATGAGATATACAGTATATGCATCTGTTTTACATAATTGCTGAATTAACAGTGTTAAAGTTGACTTGCTATTAGTCCTGAGTGTCTGTGCACGCATTGAGCTTCATTTGCAAAAGACTCATTATAATAATATCTAATTTGTACAGCAGTTTTCAAGAAATTAGGTGTACAAAGGGGAATGCTTGGTAGAAACTCAGCAAAGTGAAACATTAAAACATTGTAAATCATTATAAAAATGAATTAAAAAATCCACTAAAAATGGAAAGTAAAATACACATTACAATAAGCGTCCTTGTCTCATACTTTATTTGTGACTGTTTTTGTCTTAAGACATTTATTAGTCTAATATGTTGCATGCTTCATTTTGAACAGAGTAGATGATACTGATATATATAGATTTGTAGCTGTGCCAGTTTAATTTCTTTGTGTTCTTGTATTTTCTTTAATATTTTTCATCTTACAAATGTCTTTAACAGGATTTATAATATTAACACAATCAGACATTCACACATGCTACGAGATATTCCAGACATGGACGGATTAAACAGCGAGGGAGCCCAGGGGCAATAATGAGCTTGTAGGCCCCCATTAACCCCCGTTCCTCCCTCCCGCTGTGTAATGTGCAGTACTTCGTGGCCCCAGGTTAGCTTTGTGAAAATTAGCTTAAGCACAAATTCATTTAGGAATATGCAGCATATAAGCACTAAAATAAAACAATGAAAGTCTTAAAATTAGATTTTGAACCAACCTGCTTCTACACAGGGCTTCAGGATTAGGGAATACACTTGAAGCCACCTTAAGGTGCTTGTCATGTCAGTTACACACTAACTAATTAGCTTTTGCGACCCCTGGAACTTTTATGTTTGAATGTCTACAATATTTCTGCATGGCAACTACAGTATGGTTAGGTCTAGGCAACTGACACGTGGTTATGGTCAGGGAAAGATGGTTATGGCAAACTAAACCGCTAGTTACCAGACCAACACTGCTACCATATTTCGAGTGATATACCAATGAGAGCTGAGCTCCCATAAGAAGGGGTCTGAGCTGCCATGAAAGCAGTAAAATCATCCATCTGTGGGGGTCGCTAATACATTACCAACAACTACTAATTTAATGACAAATAATAATAAAAAACAAAATAATGTATTGACTGCTTTCTTTGTATTAGTTGTAGAACTTGCAAAATCTCCCACTAGTGGAGTGCTACATGACAGGCTACTAGCCAGCCTTGCGTAAAATGATAACAGCTAGTTTCATATGCCTCAAAGGGTGGAACTGCATTCTGCCTGTTGGTGAGGGATCACTGTTAGCATATTTCCGGCTATTGAAACTTTGTTGCAATATCTCAGATATCTGGGGCAGTTTCAGGTTGTTGCAATTTATTTGATACAACTGATTTTTCCTAAATCCCATCCCATTTTGCTCTGTGCTCCAATAACAGCTGACCAAGCCTGGTTTAATCTACATCAATCGTTAGCTAACTAGTTATCTAATCTACATTAATCCTTAGCTAGATAGTTAGACACAAAAGCACATTTTAGCCTGATGCTAGCTAATTATCTAGCTAATTATCAGGTAGCTAGTTAGCTAATGTTTTCTAACATTTGCTAACTAAAGATGTGAATTTATTTTGCTTTCATCTTTTAACCATGTGTAAAATTTCATTGTCTTTTCAACACAGACGAACCTACTAGTACAGGGAAGGAACGATGATCGAGGTTCTTTCTGAGCTACAGACAACCATCACCTAAAACCTCGGCTTTACCGAACTTTTCAGCTTATTGTTTTTGCTGTCTGGCCCACAACTTTACGATTTCGGTTCACTCCCGCAGCGCTCTTACTATCCACCTGCCCAGCACCAAACAGCAGACAAATATGTTAGCGACTGGTGAACAAAGAGGAGCATTTAGCAGCTGAAGAGCCAGATATTGATAATTAGTGACCAAAAACAGAGCTAAAAGGAGAGTGAATATTCGACTTACATTCATCAGGAAAACTCAAATCCACCTAATGAATAATAATGTTTAGCTTCAGCTAAACACTAGCAAGACGAAGGAGATGATTGTTAACTTCAGGAGGAAAACATCCCACTTCACCCCGGTGAACATCCAGGGATTGGACATTGAGGTGGTAGAAAATTACAAATTCCTGGGTGTTCACCTCAATAACAAACTGGACTGGACTGACAACACCCATGCTCTCTACAAGAAGGGCCAGATTCGCCTCCACCTGCTGAGGAGACTGAGGTCCTTTGGAGTAAGCAGGGCTCTCCTCAAGACTTTTTATGACTCTGTGGTGGCTTCAGCCATCTTCTATGCTGTGGTCTGCTGGAGAGGGGGCAGTACGGACAGGGACAGAAAGAGACTCAATAAACTGATCAGGAGAGCAAGCTCTGTCCTGGACTGTCCTCTGGACTCCATTGAGGAAGTGGGTGAGAGGAGGATGTTAGTGAAGCTGACATCCATCATGGACAACACCTCTAACCCCCTACATGACCCTGTGGGGTCCCTGAGTAGCTCCGTCAGCAGCAGACTGTTACACCCTCGGTGTAAGAAGGAGAGGTTCCGCAGGTCTTTCATCCCTGCCGCTGTCAGACTCTACAACACCTGATCAATGTTGTAGTTTCTGTTCTTCAAATTACCACCATACCATAGCTTTACCACTTTAGTTTTTTTTTTTATATCTGTATTTATTGATTTCACGTGAAATGCTGCTGTGACAAAGGAATTTCCTGTTGTGGGATTAATAAAGTAATACAATACAATACAAAAAAAAAATTTGGGTCTTACCACTTTATTCTTGTAGCCTAACATGAGCCGTGACAGTTGAGTTAACTTTGCTTCCATTACCAACAAGTGGCCAGTTATTGCAGATTTAATCATGTCAGTTGATATTGTGATATTTCAATTAAAGCTTCAGTAGGCAACTTCGAAAAAAATAACTTTTTTTGTTCACTATATCCTGACAGTAGTAGCCTACATGAGACAGATAATCTGTGAAATATTTTGTTCCTATGGCTCCTCCTAGTGCTCCTGATGGCATTTGCAAGAATCCACTGGGCCTAAATGAAAACAACCAATCAGAGCCGAGAAAGATATAAGACAGTTTGGGTTGGAAGCTTGAAGTTTGTTCGGGTCTGACAGCATCTGTATTTGACACCCTGGGAATAAGACTTAACAATCACCCATCTTTCTTCTAATTGGTTGTTTTTGTTCAGGCCCGGTGGATTCTTGAAAATACCATTAGGAGCACTAGGAGGAGCCGGATTTTTTCACAGATTATCTTTCTCATGTACTACTGTCGGGATATAGTGAAAGTTTCAGCCAATATAACAAAAAATATTTTTATAAAAATTACCTACTGCAGCTTTAAAGGAGACATATTATGCAAAATGCACTTTTCTAATGTTTGCATACACATACTTGGGTATTTGTCCTACCAACCCAGAAACTGTGAAAAAAATCAACTCAGTCCTTTTTTAGTGGGCTGGCAATGTCAGAAGACCTCAGCTCAAACCTTCCGTTCAGATTTTGCTCCCCTTCTTACGTAGGAAGGGGAGTCATTTGCATAGCCCCACCTCCCCTCTGACTAACCACTGCCCATGGACAAGAGCTGCCTTGCTGCTGTCTGCCATGTTTAGCCTGCAAGCCCTGGATGTTACTGAAAGCCTGGAGCTAAGTGCTGAAGCTGCCCTGATGTCTGCTGCACGGACCAGCACAGAAGTCTGCATGTCCTCCCATCATCAGAGGAAGATACATAATTTATTTTGGATTATTTATTTTCAAAATGTGACTGAAATGTTCCCACAAGGACTGCAACTACTTTCTCAAAGGAGTACCAGCTCATGGACCAATATGGACCGTCTGTCACCTAACTTCACTCTCTAAGTTTTTCCTCTATTTAATGTTGTTTTAGTGTTTATTGTGTAGGTTAGCCTGCTGGACTTGGCATTAACATGCTGTGCAGCTAACGTGGCTAACACTATAGTCACACAGGCTGGGCCGATGTCAGACTTTCTGGTGAAATATGAGGGACAGTGTTGTGTATCAAAATGATCTTTAGGACATAAGACAAACAATTTCTCTCAGTTAAGAAGTTTATTTAGAATTGTATAATTAAAATGATACTACCAGGATCTTGTTGGATTGAGAAGCCACAGTCAGTCCTGTCACTCTGTCTTTTCTCGCCCCAAAAAGAGTAATGACCAAAGGTTACAAGAGGTTATATTTGTTTATATTAAGCAATGTGATTGGTGGACTATATGATGGGACGCAACCGTGGTTTAGACTTGGTGCATCCTTGTTGGTGCTCAGACTGGTCCCAGTCTCTTGGCACACGGCCCAACCAATTCCGAGGAGACAGCGCCCTTAAAGAAAATTAATAATTCCACCCTGCTTCCCCTCCCATACAATATCATTCATGAAACTAGAGCAACAGTCAGAACTGGGTGCTTCCGACCTTGGAGATAACCCGTTCTTCCTCCCCTGGCCAGGTGTTTGCAGCTAGTGTAGCTCACAAGCAGAGATGAGACTATGTGTTTGTGTTTTTTATCTTTGTGTGTATTAGCTTTATAAAATGCAGGCTTTCACATCTATGTGTATTAAAATATATTGACATGACTAATCCCTAACAACAGTCGGAAGCTGTGTGACCATTAAGCCTTGTGAGAAGCTAAAAAATCCCAGGAGTAGTAGTTTGGAGGCTGGTGGTTGTTTTTCATGTTGCTTTTTGTGTATTTGTCTACTGATGTGTTGATGTTAGCTCAGCCTGCTAGCTGAAGGCCGGTCTTCTTTGTTCAGGTGTGTTTGTTTTGCTGCATGTAAATTCACGTGATGGACGAGTACCGGAGGTAAAGACAGAGCTATGTGTAAGGCAGAAGTGTTCAAACTGCAGGAATGTATTTGTTTAGTAAGGCTGTGCACCGAGAAGCTGTAGTGGCCCACTGCTGTTTGTGAAGTATAACCGTGACTAATGTAAACCGTTAGCGTTAATGCAGTTACAGTAATAGATTACTGAGAAGTATTAATAAGTCCGATGTCGGACTTTTTGTTGTAATATCGAGGGAGAATCACAAACTGTGTCACTTTCTACTGACTGCTACCATTAGCTAACGTAGCATTAGCTTTGTCTTTATACTGAAGCCCCTCCAGGTGTGTGTGTGTGTGTGTGTGTGTGTGTTGCTGCTGTATGTAAGTTCACTTGATAAATGAGCAACGGAGTTAACAATAGAGCTGCAGTGAGAGAAATGGTCAAACTGCAGGAATTCATTTGTTGGTAAGATTGTATAACTTTGATTAGCACACAGCAGCTGCTGCTTGCTAGGCCTTGTCTGTGAGCTCACTGCCGTTACTATAGTTACTAAGTCCGCTATCGGGACTTTATGTTTTCTGTGAGGGACAGTGTGATTGTTAAGCCTTGTTAGAAGCTAACAAAATACCGGGAGTAAGTTATTGTTTTTCATGACACTTCTTGTGTAACTTTCTACCGACGTGCTAACCAGCTAGCGCTAGCTTTGTTGTTGTGGGAGGAGTGGGAATCAAACCCTGAATTCAAAGGCTGGTTAAAGCCGTTTATTCGAGATGATACACGGGCATACTGCATGTATTGTAATGCTGATTTCTACACCAAAAACACATTCTAACTCAAAAACATATTCAAAAGGCAAAGCGTTATAACAGTTCCACCCAAAGCAAGCTGCCATTAATGATTCAAAAAAATGACAAAAAAGGCTGAAGCCACCATGGCATTAGCTATTGCTGTACACTGTTCCATGCTGGCATGTGATCACATTGGGGAAGCATGTAAAGCTGCATTCTCAGACTGCTGCTACTCACTTCAAAATGCACAGGACAAAGTGCACTGAAATGAACAATGGTGTTCTAGCTCCATACTTTCTCAAAAGGTTGGTCGCTGATGTGGGTCACCAGAGTTTCAGCCTCCTCCTCGATGAGTCCACAGATGTTAGTGTTTCTGAGTACCTGGGGGTTGTGATAAGGTACTTTAGTGACACCAAACACACAATTGTCTCAACATTTCTGGGCTTGTTGAGTTGGATGGAGGAGATGCCAGATCTATAGCCCAAGCTGTGGTGGCTTTCCTGGAGAAGTGTTGTCTTAAAAAAGAGAAACTCCTGGGGATAGGGACTGACAATGCCTCCGTTATGACGGGGATTAACAATGGGGTCCATAAAGTGCTAAAGGAGGAGTATGGCCTCAAAGATCTGGTGTTAATTCGCTGTGTGTGTCACTCTCTGCAGCTTGCTGTAAGTCATGCTTCCAATGACACCGTCCTCGTAGTGTGGAGTACTTGGTATGGGAGACCGTAATTGGTTTTCAGTGTCTCCAAAGCGCAGGAAGGCCTACAAGGCCATATATGAGACCATCAGCTGTGGGGAGAAACCCTTACAAATAACTAAGGTGTGTGCCACACGTTGGCTCTCCATTGAACTAGTGGTTTCACACATTTTGGACCAGTGGGAGGTGCTTAAACTGCATTTTGCATTCACCAAGTCCAGTGAACACTGCTACATGGCTGAGGTTTTATACTCCATGTACAGTGATCCTCAAAATATTTTGACTTTTTTGAAGTCGGTGCTGGGTGAGGTACAGTTGGCCATCAAGGCTTTTGAGGGAGAGCAGGTAGATCCTCTTAAACTTCTTGACAGCTTGGTTAGCCTGATAAAGTCTGTGAGTAGCAGGGTGCTGAATCCACTGGCAAAAACTGATGTACTCAAGAGCCAATTGATGGTACATCAGTCCCAAACCGTACCTTTACCTTTTTGAGTCAAAGGCAGCTGAGCTCCATCTTGCGCCTGAGGACAAGAACATTGCCTGAAAGCGGTGTGTAGCCTTCACCATCTCACTCACTAACGGGTTGAGGGTGAGGCTGCTGGACAACATCGAAGCATTGCAGTACATGCCACTTTTCAATGTAGAGGAAACTCTAAAGCACAATAAGAGCCTGGGAGAAATTGAAAAAACAGCCAAGCTCCTTGGGTACTCTCTTGCAGACATCGACAACATCGTCCAGCAATGGCGCGCCATCCATCTTAGAATCTGGAAAAACACAGTGGGTTTCTGGAGTGAGGTTTGGAAGTTCAGGGATGCAGCTGGTATCAACCCATTTCAGGAACTTGCCATGGCTGCTGTGTCTGTGTTGTCCTTGCCACACTCGAATGCTGAAGTGGACAGATTATTCAGCCAGATGAGTGTGGTAAAAAGCAAACTCAGAAATCGGATGTCCTTGCAGACCCTTAACTCCATCCTCTATGTCCGATATGGTCTGAAGTTGGCTGGTGAGGCTGGCTGTGAGCACAAGCTGCCTGATAATGTTTTGCAGCTTTTTGGCACATTAGCATACTCATTTAAGTTAGCTCCCTCAGTTGCTGAACCTGCCATAGAAAGCCTTGACCAAAATGAAGATGACCTACTCTTTCTGTGAGCCAGCACAGCATGTGTGTGTGTGTGTGTGAGTGGAGGGGGCATCTGAAAAAAACCAAAACAATGAACCTGAGTTAGGGCCAGACTAGTTACCATAATTTTCTCACATTGCCATTGACAGTTTTTCTATTGTCTCTTGTTGGTACATTTAGATTGTTAATGGCAAGTTGAAACCTTCTATACAAAGAAATGTCAAAAAATGTTATAGTTATGGCACAAAAAGTTTCGGTTTTACTGTGACTTGTTGTAGGCTCTTAAGTGGAGCAGACAATTAAAAACTAAACCAAACTTAAGAGAAAAACAAAAAAAAAACTGCAACTCTGAGTGTTTCTTTTGGGTCACTTTGCCGGTCCCAAGCCCGGATAAAGGAGGAGGGTTGATCGTAGAGTTAGCAATTCCACCCCACATAAGTCTTTTAATTAAATTTGATAGTCTAACTTTTAACAATACAGGAAAAAATTGATATATGTAATGTGAAAAACAAACCAAGAATCAACAGATTTGTTCTAAACATATTTAGGGTCTCTCCCATGACGTTACTCCTCTCTCCTACAGCGTCCATTACATGCGGTTACATCAGGCAAAAGTCAAATTATGCAAATTAGGCGACAACGTCATTTAGCGACTTTTAGGACAGCCAATAACTACTGTCCTTATTGAGGAGTTGGCAACACTGGTGCTACTGAATGTAAATTCACTTGATGGACGAGCAGCGGAGGTAAGGATAGCGCTACTATGAGAGAGAAATAGTCAAACTGCAGGAATGAATTCATTTGGTAAGATTGTGTAACTTTGATTAGCACACAGCAGCTGCTGCTCGCTAGGCCTTGTCTGTGATTTCACTGCCGTAGGTTACTATAGTTACTAAGGCTGCTGTCGGGCGTATGTTGTAATATGAGGGACAATGTGATCAAGCCTTGTTGGAAGCTAACAAAATACCAGGAGTTAGTTATGGTGATTATTTTTCATGATTTCTACTGACGTGCTAACGTTAGCTCAGCTATGAAATATGGATATAGTAGATTTTTCAACCACATAAACAAGTTACTTATTAGATGAGTAATTCCTTCAGTGATATTGACATGTTGTACGGGATAAAGTGTTCCAGGCAGGTTTCTGCCTCATTATGGTAACTTTCCATGGTCTCAGTAAACTAATGTGTAAGGAGAATATAACAGATGGGAGGTTACAGTAATCATCATACTATTACTCTGATTACTTTGGTGCATTTACTGGTTGACTAAAGTTTCACGTGGTCTGTTTCGTATGGTAAAATCCCCCATCCGGGTAATTACAGGTTACATTATACACTATGCTACATGCTAACACGTTAACAAAGTTTAACTTCACTTGGCTGTGTAGACTGTAGGTCACTGCTCACTGTTGTACCTGTAAAGACAAGCATAAAACGCAGTGTTAGTTCATATAGTTAAGGTCTAAATACTAACATAACATTATGTGATAGATAGAGATTAATAGTGTTAGCAGTTGCTGTAATCCTGATGGTTGATGTTGTTCATTTCTCCGTGATTTCAGGTCAGACTCCCGCTCTAACATGTCCGCTGGTGAAGTTTTTGGTTTAGAAGCAGTTATTGAATTAATATTGACGGTAGAAATGCAGATAAACTCAGTAACAGAGAGGAGCTACCTGCCATAACACCTGCAAGGCTGAGGCTGAAGTGGGAGGGGCCGGACCGTCAGCTGCGTCATAATGCTGACCAATCAGAGCAGACTGGGCTTTTCAGGAGGGGGGCCTTAAAGAGCTAAAACAGAGTGTTTCAGACACAGGCTGAAAAGAGGTGCTCAGCTATAGGCAGTATGAGAAAATAATGTGTTTTTTGAACATTAAAACATCTAAACCTATTGTAGGAGAGCCACAAAATACAATTATGAACCTGAAAAGGGCCATAATATGACTCCTTTAACAGGATCCAGAGTTTAGGGCTGCATGTTTGTAAGAGCTGTGTCCCCTTAGTTTTGAGTGTAATTTCTGGGATAAGTACAACCATACAGCATTTGATACCATTCAATGCCATCTTTCTACAATATCTGCAAATTATGGTTAAAAATATTTTCTAAATAAGGACACTGAATATTGGCACTTCTCTGGGACTTTGCCTTGTAGGTATTTAAAATAATTTCAAAAAATATTTTTTAAAACAAGTTGGATGGCAGCGTAATGAAGCTAAAAAGATTAGTATTTTCTTAGTCATACAGTAGGCTTTATTGTAAACTGTCAGTGTTGCCTCCGAAGTTAAGCTAGTGTGACACTTGGCGTGTTGTTAGTGTGAGAAAGTGAAGTGTGTGTATGTGTGCTGGTCTGCAGAAAGGTGCAGTCATTTGAGTTTATTGGTGCAAATGTGTGTAGTTCTCCAATTTCTCTGCTAAACTGACTGAGGCATTGGTTTCTTTTCTGTGTGCACTTTTTGACAGACGTTGACAGGTCCCGTTGGGCTCTTTTACAGTGCTGACTGCTGACAGAAACATGGTGGAAACGAAACAAAAAGCTTCCCTGTAGCTCCCCATGTGATTTATATTCTGCCTGTACCCATACCTGGCCAGCCAGCAACGTGCACCCCTATCAAACACACTCCTCCTGATTGACTGATCTCAGCTGCCAGAGAGGGATTGGATACTGCACCACACTGAAGGTACCTATTACAAAAGTCAATGAAAATCTTCTCAAATAAACCATATTCTGAGAATTTGCTTTGTACAGATGCTGTGACTGTGGAAGCTAAAAGCATTTTTAATCACTTAACTATCTTGTTACCTCAACATTATAAAGTTTCTTCTCATGACATTTATCTCAAATGATGTTCTTGAAGTGCGAAACTAAAACAACAGATCTTGATATAATCCTTTATCATACATCATCTGCATACTTTATCATCTCTGCTACACCAGTTTCTCTTAAAGCTGAAAGCTGGAAGGTGGGGACTCCATGTTGAAATCAACCTGCATGATCATAGAGGATGGTAGCCAATTATTGTAAGATAATGTTATGTTTTAAATCAACAGAAAACTGTTTATCTCCTTTTTGTGCAAAAATAAAGGAGTGACTTTACAGATACAACAGTAATAGGAATGGGGGTAAATATACAAGAACAGAGGCTGCTGATGTCAGCAGCAGTAGGGGGAGGTTATTAATATAAGAATCAAATCACTATCTCAGGCAAGGCATGTTCTGGATCCAGAGATAAGATCAATAAATTGGTCGGCAACAAGATCAAGATGTTGTGATCTCTATTTTACTCTAAATGGGACCATAAAATGAACATCATGCTGTATGGAAGAAGACCGAAACTAGAGAGACCATAAACTAGGAAACTGTTTACTTAGCTAATTAACCAAACATTACATATTTATTATTGCTAAGTTGACCAGACTTTGCATATTAATTATTGCTAATTTGGCCACGGAGCCCTGACTGTACATTAAAAAGAACCGCTAGAGGGTTCCTATAGCATCCTAGTTTTAGCGTATGGTCAGTGACCAAGCTTTTGGACAAGTTGGGAGTGACAACATGTTGCTATATACAGTTTCATGTTTGTGCTTGAAAGGTGGATTAGTTCTTCCAGCAGAATCCTTACTGCTGTCCAGTCTCCCACAACGTTTTACATCAAATCCCGCTACACACAACCATTTGCTCTAACTGTTAAATGCTAAAAAGTGTCTGTGACTGTACTCAGATGATATCAAAATGAAATTACTTTCTCAGGCAAGGATTGTTATCTAGAGATAAGAAGATAATTAAATTGTGATTGTGAGATAACTGTTGACATTACAACGGGATCAATACATAGTGATCTATATAGCTTAACACACAATTGAGATGAAAGAATAGAGCCACTTTAGCTGGGACTCCAGTGCAAGCTCTTGCTTTTTGCATATTTAGAGATTTTCTGTGTTTTCTGGTCCTCACTGTAATTTATGATGTACTACTAGATGGGCCTGCAAGTCCTTGAAGCTAAAGAGGAAGTCAATAAATTACATTATGTAGATGAACTTGTCAAGACTGCTTTTTAATTTGAGATAAATTTTGATAATGTTGGAACAAATAATACAAATTTGGACGAGCTATGGCCACGTGGAAGCTTTCCTTTGCCCATCTCATTGCATAAAATTGCTTGATTGCTCAAGCAGAGCTCAAATGGCCGTTTAACAGTCTGCCTTGATGAGTGGGCAACATCACTCTGGGCTTTGATAGAGGGAGAAGATGACACATTTACTTGCTGTTTAATTTGGATTCACACTGCATTTTCACAGAATGCAATTTCCAAAAGACCATCTTGTGGCATGAAAAACTGTGCAGCAGTAAAAACAACACACAGGCTCATTTTGCCGTCTTATTTTGCAATCGTTTACCCCCTCCTCCCCCCTGGCTTCCTTAGAATGGAACTCCATACACAGTGAGGACTTTCATTTGCTCTTGAAAATATAAAGTTAACTTCAAATACATTTTTGATCTAATATCCAAGCTGTGCTGGCAGTGATTTGGAGTGTTTGGCGTGGAGGCGGGGGTGAAAACATTTCAGAAATTTCCGCTTATACCTTTGGACGTCTAGGAAAACCAGCCGGCTTATAAGTGAAAGGTTTAAGAGGGCAGCATTTCACTGATGGACGGGGTGGCTAAATGAAATCTCAGTCCCCTGAATAAGGGAAATGATTGAGGGCTAAGCTAACTGACAGACGGCTCAGGAGTGTCTGTAACCCAAAACACATTACAGAGCCATCAGACTGAGTGACACTTCCCCCTCCCTCCCTTTACAGGAGCCACAATAAATGGCAACCCCTTGTTCTGCCTCTTGAAATGACAACCTCAGAATATCAAATGCCAATTAAAGAGGAGACAGGCACAGCTGGAGGAGTGGCATCCAATTCTCATCAGTGTGATAGGTAGAGGTGGGGAAAAACTGCGGAGAAGAGGAGGTCACTTTGAGGGGGTGATCTGGCCATTCTGCCGCACTGAGATATTAAAAGGGAAAGGCAGTGCACAGGTGCTAATAGAAGCCATATTAGAGCTGCTGGGACTAAATCAGAAGTGAAAAGTATACCAAATCTGGTAGCAGAAACAAGTGAATAGGAGTGTGTGTTTGTACGTGGCCGTGCGCTGTTGTTTAGCTAGCACTGTGACAGGCAGTTACATTTTCAGAGCGAGGTCATTATGGCTGGGCCTCGCCTCCTCAAAGGAGGTTCGGGACTTTGGTTTACTGTTACTTGGATTTGATCAATGCTACGGTGTGGATATATGTCAATGGAAAAGTAGAACATTTGGGGAATTAAACTTGTTTGCCTTCAATGAAGGTTATGAATTTGGTCTCTGTGAAACATGCAAATAGTTCCTTTAAAGTGCCATCCAGAGTTATTTACATTGTGTCTTGTTAGCTAGCAAGCCGTTCAGAATTTGATCCATTCAGACCGATAGAAAAGCACAATGAAATCATTTTATCCCCATTCAAGTTAGCGGAAGGCTAATGTTGAAGTTAGTGAAGTTAGCCTCTAGTGCACATGCTTCTGTGGGTCACATGACATGGAAGGATATGTGTAAGATCCCGATCGCTGAGTAGCTTAGGAATGAACAGAGCCCCCACCTCCAATGTTGTATCCAGCTGTATTGAGTTTAGGGTTGCCTTCTTCAGTGTGGAAAAATAAGGGACACCTTGGGTCTGAGGTCCTCCCCCATGAAAGTTGGTGAAAGTGTCAGACACTTCATTTGCTGCATTATGGTGACATTTTATGCACCAATTAGTGCTTTTCAAGCATCAATTTAAAAGTCCTCCGCTACTCTCAACATGAATGTAAAGGAAATGAAGAGTCACTAGAGTGACAGTTGCATCAATTATATGAAGGATCAAAACATCAGATCATAGACAGGCAAAATGTTTGGTCTGTCAAAATGAACTAAACTTAACTAAATGAATTGATCAACAGGTCTCCTGGATGTTGGCACTGAAATAAAGATCAACCTGTTCCAGAGTGGGGGAAATGTGGAGAAACAAAAAAAAAAAGCAAATTTATCCAGGTTGTGTGAATTTATATACTGGCCTATATATAAAAATGATTGCCGTTTAGCTTTCAGTCCAACACTTTTCAGGAAGGATGAAGTAGCGTTAATTTCCACCAAGAGGGTTATTGGTTCGATCTCTAACACACACACTCTCACACGGAGGGGGGCGGGGTCTTCTGCTGATAAAGAACTGTTAATGTATCAGGAAAACAATGGTGACTCTAATCCACTGACTTTATCTCAGAGCTCTAAACACAGTACGATCTAATAACAGCACAGTTCTGGGGTTTCATGAATTGAGTAATTCACTAGTGCCTTTGTGCTGCTCTGACGTGGTCGTCTTCTGCTCAATGTTGCTTCAGTTCTCACAGTCTACCACAGGCGACGGAAAATACTCGATTAATACTCATTCCGACTGATCCACTAGTGGTCCGTCTGCCATTCAGATCTGTTTTCGGACCACCTCTTTAGTTTTTACAGAGGACTTAAGCTGGAGGTATTTGCCTAAACCAGTGTTTTTCAACCAGTGTGCCGTGAGAGATCGTCAGGTGTGCCGTGGGAAATTATCCAATTTCACCTAATTGGTCTAAAAACATTTTTTGAAAACAAATAATTAATTATCTGCAAATAATATGCCATTGTCGAGTGTCTGCGCTGTAGTAGTGACTGGCAGCGTAATCATGTAATACTCTTCCATATCACTAGATGGCAGCAGGTAGCGAATTGCATTGTACGTTGAGACAAGAGAATTAGTGATTTTGTTTTGTTTGAAAGAAGATATATAAAAGATGATGAATTTTTTTTTTCTTTGTGTTTATTTGATTCATATTCAAGACACTTTGATAAGAATGACTAAATTGTTAATATAGGCTACAGAGTATCATTTTTTAACATTTTTGTTTGGTGGTGTGCCTCGTGATTTTTTCAATGAAAAAAATTTACCTTGGCTCAAAAAAGGTTGAAAAACACTGGCCTAAACAACAGCACGCACCTCAGAGTCTCTGTAAACAGGGCAACGATGACTTTGACTGACAGACAACTTTCCTGTCATTCTCTGCAAATTCTGATTCAATTCTATTTTGCCATGTCTCTTGAAACTCTTCTCGTTTTATGATTTATCCTGTTATTCAAAGCACGGGGTGTGAATGAAAATACGGGACAAATCGTGTCCCGCATTGATTCAATAAAAGGGCGAGGAGGGTTGCCACCAGTGCCATATAATACAGGATGTATATAAGATGGGTGGCAACCCTTATTGAGCTGGACCCAAGAGACATTTAGCTTAGCCTAGCATAAATACTGGAAGTCTGTCCAAAGTTAAAAAATACCACGAAAGCTCACTAATTAACATGCCGTATCTGGTGTGTTTAATTTGTACATAAAACATCAAATGTAAAAATACATTGTGGTTTCGAGGGAGTTATGGGCTGTAACTATATCTTGGTGGACATTGTTTCCCGCTGCTTCCAGTCTTTATCCTAAGCTAAACTAATCACCATTAAATGAGCATTTTTTTCTCAAATTTGGGCCTGTAAATCGGAATGGCTGGTACTATAATATAAAATACCAGCAACTCAGAGTTGCTGCCCCCAGCCAGCTGCCAGCCATTCAATTCAATTCATTTCAGTTTTATTTGTATAGCGCCAATTCATAACAGGAGTTATCTTAGGACACTTTTCAAATAGAGCAGGTCTAGACCGAACTCTTTGTAACATTATTTACAGAGACCCAACAGTACCACCATGAGCAAGCACTTGGCGACAAGGGCAAGGAAAAACTGCCTGTTAAAAGGCAGAAACCTAGGACAGACCCTTCGGCTCTAGGTGGGTGGTTGTCTGTCCTGACCAGTTGGGGTGAGAGAGAGAGAGAGAGAGAGAGAGAGAGGGAGAGAGAGAGAGAGAGAGACAGACAGACAGACAGA
Organism: Dicentrarchus labrax; assembly: GCF_905237075.1. NCBI lineage: Eukaryota > Metazoa > Chordata > Actinopteri > Moronidae > Dicentrarchus > Dicentrarchus labrax. The sequence goes on from NW_026136709.1 coordinate 3,048,907, forward strand.
CAGAGGTGCACAGCAACAACAGTACCAACAACTACACTAATAGTAGTGACTGATGATGATGAACATGCAGATAACGACAACAACAACGATGGGGGACAACGAGCAGCGACCACAGCAACAACAGCGACCGTAGCAATAACAACAACAACAACAACAACAATAGTAATAATAATAATAATAATAATAATAATAATAATATTTCAGTAATATTAGCAATGGCAATCTAGCAGGACCATGGCAGGAGGCTCCACCAGGATCCATGAGAACCTGCTAGACGAGAAAGCACAAGAACTCCGGGGAAGAAGTGAAGTTAGTAACATGCATTAATGGGACATGAATGAGTGCAGAAAGAGAGAGGAAGAGAAGAGCTCAGTGCATCATGAGAAATCCCCCGATAGTCTAGGCCTATAGCAGCATAACTAAGGGATGGTTCAGGACTCACCTGATCCAGCCCTAACTATAAGCTTTATCAAAGAGGAATGTCTTAAGCCTACTCTTGAATGTGGAGAGGGTGTCTGCCTCCCAAACCACAACTGGAAGCTGGTTCCACAGGAGAGGAGCTTGGTAACTGAAGGCTCTGGCTCCTGTTCTACTTTTAGAGACTATAGGAACCACAAGTAGCCCAGCATTCAGAGAATGCAGTGTTCTAGTGGGGTAATAGGGTGTTATGAGTTCTTTAAGGTATGAAGGGGCCTGACCATGAAGAGCTTTATAGGTGAGGAGGAGGATTTTAAATTCTATTCTACATTTTACAGGGAGCCAATGCAGAGAAGCTAGTACAGGAGAGATGTGATCTCTTTTCCTAGTTCCTGTCAGTACTCGTGCTGCAGCGTTCTGAATTAATTGCGTTTTAATGGACTTATTGGGGCCTGTCAGAGACCATTCATGGACCAGGAGGCAATTCTAGGTAGCTGGATCTGTAATATATTATAATTAAGGCTGAGCGATTTTATCGATCCTGCGATATATATCGATATTTTGTTTCCCCAGAAAGTATCGATTTTTCAGCCGTGAGTATCGATACATTAAGTCCCATTCAAATCCCCCGTGTTCTGCCTGGCACTCTGCTCGCTGCCCATTTCCCCCGTTCGCTTTGCAGGAGGTCAGCCAGCCACTAGTATCGCTGTAGAGCATTTCTAGCAGGTTACCCGTCTAGATACTCCCTTTACACCAGAGATACTCATTGCGCGGCTCGCCAGCCACATGCGGCTCATCAAGCTTTAATTGGTGGCTCGCATGGTAGCTTATAACAATATGGTAAACACAGCCAATACATTTTTTTAAATGTGCTACATAAATATACAGTGAACACAGCACTGCATTACACTTCTCCTTTCACCTTCATTAATGGTGTTTCCTAAAGGGGGCACTGTCAAACCTGGCAACGCAGCCTGCTTATGGCATTGTTTACATTTGACTGCAGTGCACGCTGGCAGCCAGGTTACGTTAGCTGCACTAGTCAGCGTGAGATGCAGGCACAAAATGGATCGATTTCTAATAAAAAAAAAGGGGGCAAAAACCAGCATAAAAACCAGACGTACAGACACACAAGGTTGTAACGAATAGTGAGGAAAAAGAGTCTGAAGAAGCAGCAAACGAAAATCAACATGAAGAGGACGGAGAGGGGACGAGCAGGCAAACGTCAGGTGTTCCCAGTAAAAAATGAAAGATACAAGGCAGACAAGATGAGCACAGGAAATTTCAAGAGAAGTAGATAGACGAATTGTTATTTGTTCTTAATTGAAAATGTATTGGCTGTGTTGTTTCTTTTTTTGTGGGATGTCCAATTTATATGTAGAAATGCACATTTGCAAAGGTGACTTGGTATGTTGTCGTAAAAGTTGCTCCCCCCTTGATTTTGCTCTGCCAATCTGGCTCTTGTGAAAAAAATAGTGAGGATCACTGCTTTACACAGACGCCAACGTCTTCCTCTTCCTGTTTATGCAGTCAGAGCGAGGATATTTAAGAGAATGGCGGCAAATATAAATCCAGCACCTTCATGCTTAAAAGCAGATGTGTTGGAGCACTTTGGGTTTAAAAAGAATTAGGAAAGCTGTCAAGCTAAAAAAGCTGTCAAAGAATCTGTTCAGAACAGGCCACTTGCTGCACTTTTTAACTCCCCATTGTTCATTGTAATACTGCACTTTAAATAAAATTTAAAATAAATTAAACAAATTTTCTCACCACATCTTTGATTCATTTTTTCCAGCATTTGCAAGCTGTAGACTCTCTGTCCAATCAGAGCCATATATTGAATCTATATTTAAATTTTTAGTTCAATTAATTCAATCCAAGTCAATGGAACACTCACAACAAGTCACCAAAATCTCTCTGTCCCTTTAAAATCTTTCAAAAAATGATGTAAGTGTTAAAAAAATAATGGGACAAAAAGAAATCAAGGGACATTTAGAATAGATCAAAATGTGCTATTAATTGTGAGTTAACTATGACATTAAATATTTTAATCGTTTGACAGCACTATTCAAAACCTGTCTGATGGTTTGTGTGTTTGAGCATCTCTGCAATTAAACTGATGATTCAATGCTATTATAACTGACAGGAATGAAAATAAGATCTAGGTTGCAACTGAATTTTCCTCCATGGCTAATGTTTATAGGTTATAGTTTTGGAATAATATCTCCAATGGAGTTAGTTCAACTCAAACAGTTTGAGGAAACTGATTGCCTTAAACCATTTGAGTTTATTAAAAAACAATTTAAGCACGAAATATATTTCATTTCAGTAGGATTAACTTATTGTTAAGATAACTTGGGTAAATTAAGTTAATTGTACCAATTCAATTCAGTTAATTGAATTTAATTAATTGAATTTATCTGAATTAAGTAACTTAATTGCATCTCCTTTATAAAAAATTTACCATCATGTTGAATTTACTCAATTTTCTTTCTCTAAAGCACTGTTTTCATTACCTGTCAAAACAGCTGATGTACGATAAAAACAATTTATAATGGACTGATTATCAAAATGGTATTTTTTTCTGTGTTTTTTTTCCAAAATAAAATCTTTACACTTTGGGGGATCATTAAGAATAATGAATGCATGCATATGCAATAATAATAATGATAATAATTGGATGCATAAATGGGCTTATTATGAAACTGAAAAATCCTAAACTATACAGCATTTTATATTAACTTGTCAAGTTTTACAGTGTGTAGTAATACAAATCTATATGTCCAGATCATAATATTAATCCATTTTAGATCACGAGTCAGTGTAAAGTGCTGAAACATCCACAATGCTGAAATACAGAGTATTCAGTTCGAACTAAAGCAGACATATTCTGACTAGGGCTCATGAACTCATTGAAACGTGAGTGATGACATATTGCAGAATGGTTGCAGGGCTGTTTGCGGTTAATCATCGACCTGATTAGCCACTGGCCGTGAGGTCTATAGCTCATCTCGTTAAAATTAGAACATAATGGAATATGAATGTGGACATACACCAAGGCAATTTCCTCTTCCATCCAGAGCTATGAAAGTAGCATGAATCATTAGTGGGATGAAAGGCTCGCAGGCTTGCAGCTCAAGGCCAGTGCAGTAGTTTCAGCTCATCTTTAGACCACAGGCTGTACTTAAACTCCTCTGCTACAGGTTGTCCTAAAGCTATGTGATACCTTTAGTGAGGTAGGAAAAAGAATGAAGCTTTATCTTTGGAACAACAGAAACCAATCAGCATTTTATTGTAGGAAAATATTGAAATATATCATATTGCGATATTTTGTTTTGTGATACTGTATCGATTCTTGTTATTGAACCCCCTAACCTAGACAGCAGTGTTGTGAATGTGAACTAAGAGCTATAATGTTGGATGTTATTGGACTTTTTGCTATTATTATTATTATTATTATATTTTGAATGATAACCCCTGTATTGTGATACATATCGTATCGCCAGACTCTTCCCAATACACAGCCCTATTTTATGGTAAAAATTGTGCTCACGAATCACACAATTCCATCACAATGTTTGTCATCTTTTGCACAGATGTAGATTAAACTTACACCAGCCTTGCCAGTCTGAGGGTGGGGAAACTCAGATGAACGATGAATGGAAGGGGTTGTGAGATAATTACTGAAGAAAGAAAGAATAAAATGTTCTGCTACACTATGTACGTTTTATCTTATCTGTTCTTTTTTCTTGTGAGACAGTTTGGAGAAAGGGAAAATCACTCCTCTGTTGAACTGCTCACAAGAGGTAATAAGCAGATATTGGTTTTTGCTTATAGGATAAGCCTGGCAGTTCTCATTGTCGACAAATAACACAACAATGCACAAATCCGTCTCTCATTACTGTCTGACTTCACTACCATCTCAGCCTCAAGCTCATTGATTTCTATTGAGGATATAAATCTTTAAAGGCAGCTCACAAAAATAAAGTTTCATTTAAAAAAAAAAAGCCTCAGTAATTTCCCTAAAGCAACTGCTCACGATTGTTTTCATCAAACATTACTCAAAATGTGCAAATTGTGCACTTGTTGGTGGCTCTTGAATTACAGGTTACAGTAGAGAGTGAGCTCCAACAATATTGCTCTTAGTCATATTTCACTCAGATACTCTGGGTTGTGTTTTTTTTATATATAACAAATTTCAGATGGTCAAAGGGTATATTTCGACTGTATGTGGTATGAATGTGCATTATTGTCCAGTGAAAAAAAGTCCTATCATTTTGTCTATGCAAGCTTTACCCCATTAAAGAAAAAGAAAAGGAATTGCAATTCTGGACCTTTTGCAATCTCAGTTTGACCTCATGTCACAGATAAAAACTGTAAGTTGTGCTTATCTTCCGTAGCATTCATGTAGTTGATTATACAACTACCTGAGAAGAACTTTAATGTTCCATCCATTCATCACTGAATATTAATGTAGACATTCAGAGTGCACTGGTTGCTGTCGGATTGGCTAGACCTCATCTGGTGGCGGTCACGCTGCATGGATTGCATTTACACCTGGCTGAGGTCCAATCACAATGTGAGATCAAGTTGAAAGGTCACATAACTCCATTTGTTCCTGATAGCAAGCAAGCCAAGCAAAAGTTACAAGCAGTAGTCTCCATTTTATTTCATTTATAGATTGTTTGATAGGGACAGATACAGTTACATAGAAAATTGCTTTCCAATTATCCAATGCAATTTATCAGCATTTGTAGCTATGTGTCTCAAACCTGCATTATTTATAATGATCAGCAGGGGGCAGTCCAATAGTATTGAGTCTTATGGGGAAATTACCCTACTTTTTACTTGATTTATTAGCTCGGTTTTTCTAATGAGTTTATGGTCTCAATCTCTAGTTTCAGTCTTCCATACAGCATGATGTTCATTTAGTAAATTATCATCCCTTTTAGACTAAAGTGGACGATAAAGCAGGGGATGCTTCAGGGCATGGCTACCTTGTGATTGACAAGTCATTCTCAGTGAGTCTGTCCAGTGCAACACATGAATATTTTAGCGTACTGTTTATCTGTAATACCAGAACGTGTGTGACCAGGTGAACCGCCATTGTTTCCTGCTACAGATGAGTTGAACCCCACCACTGCAGACTGCAAAAGAGCTGTTTTTTTTTTAGAGTTTTCATTGAAAACAGCCGCCTGCGGTTGCTGGAAACAGCACTGATAAGAGGCATTACAGAACCAAACCAGTAAAACCAAAACAGTGAGCTGAAAGATGCTAAAACACTTTGTAGTGCTGAGGAAAATCTCTTTTGCAATTACACTTCATGTCTCACTTTTTTGGATACAATACATATCCTGTTTCAGTGTGAAATAACAGTGAGATTATGTCTGGCAGACTAACAGTAATAACAACACATTTTGGTTACAGTTTGAGCTTCTGAGATTTGAATGAATTGAGATGTCTTCCTGCACGGCACAGATGGCTACCAGACGTCCTTTCCATTTTTAAATGCTGATTTATTTCAGCTGCCACGTGGTGCTTAGAGACAAGATTCCATTGGTTTATATTATCCATATCAAACAGATCACAGTTGGGGAAAAAGCCACTCGATGCATGATTGGTGGATCAGATTGATTAAAAAACCTCAGGTCTGTGTCACATGTAAGAGAGAAGAAAAACAAGAAGACTTGAAGCAGCAGTATTGCCAGATTGAGTCTGATTGAGTTACGAGTCTCCGGGCCAGATTTATTGCCTCTGCAGACTAATTTATGGAATCTTGTGAAATTATCCTCATTGCCACTCAGCTGAGTGATTTAGGCAGATAGAGAGCTTACATAACTCTTGGTCAATTATATATTTTAAGCCAGTCATGAAAATTTTGGTCAAAATGCTTGCCAGGAGAGGTTGTGTTTATTCCCAAATCTATAGGGAGTGTGATGGAGGAGTATCAGGTAAGGAGTTTTAGAATATGATTTTATGTTAATATTGGTAGTTCTGAAATGCATAAATAGGTTTTTTGAAGTCATACTGACCATGGCAGTGTACAACATTCCCTCTGTATACCTGTAAATATCCTTATCCCTCTGAACCCTTGACTTTCACATACTCAATCTGCTCACACTATTTAATTTCTTGCAAACTGTCATAGGTCTTCAGGCATATAAGGCAAAAGGCAGACAGAATGAAAGAACAGTCTGGCCCTTTGGAATGAATTATATTTATAGACTACAAGTGAGACAAAAGTTTCATCATCTTCATGAGCTCCCCCTTGCTGCTACCTCCCTCAAGCGGATCAATGATCTTTCAGCCACATATATATATTAGTCAGTGGTGGAACTGATTAGCAGTGCCTGAAATTCACCAGCACCGAGTAATGCCAACTCTGGTGAGCACGATCGTACCCACCATTGAGGTCACTGGTATTTTTTTTCAGTGGGTATACAATAAAAGTTGAGAAAAAACTGCTTTGATGCGTACCCCAAAACCTTCCTAGCAAGTTCAGTTTTTGGACCTCAGTATTTATAAAACCCTGCATACAGCGATAACGGCGAGGTACTCCTAAACAACTGTGTCTCTGTGTAAACACATAGTTAGCTTAATGCTAAGCAAACAGCACTGATAATATCCTTGTTAAAAGGATATAGAAACGCCAAAAGAATTAGGGTTATGTTGTGTTTAGGGTTGTGCTGAATTAGGGTACTGGTACCTTTTTTGGTCAAATTCAGGCACTTTGAATCAGGGATCTGATAAACACTATAACTGTATGTGTTGGAATCCAGTAGAGCTTCAGTGTAACATCAGCTGCCATTATCACAGGGAACAGACCCTATAACAGTAGAAGCTATTGACCCTTCCTAAGTCCCGCCCCTTTTTTGCTCTGCCTATAACAGTTGAGCAAGCCTCCACAACAGCAGTGTTGATTGTATGTAATTGTAAATGAAGTTTGATTTGAGTGTCACGCTCTAATTTGATTTGTTTAAGAATAAGATATGACGGTGTTTACATTATTCATCTTTTATAAGGTGTTGTATGGAATGATGTCTGGTGACCAAACACCTCTCAGCAACATTTCCATATTCAGTTCATAGAATCGTTGGGAATCTGTGGATTTGAACTTTGAACCTGTGATCTGACCATTATAACCTTAGTCATTATTATACAGTTCTTCTGTGGCAGAGTTAATAATTGGAATGCAGTATGGTTCAGTGAGTTCTGATATGAATTAATCAGATGGTGTTTTTAAAAATTTGTTCCTCAAAAGTTTCTTTTATTCTGTCAAAATATTTATGGTGTCTTTAGAGACCTAAAAAGGTATGTGTGTATGTAAGAATTACTGTTGCAATAACATGATGGTGCCACAATGGTATACCATGCAGAGCAGAACTATTGAGAGTATATATAATGGACAGAGCTTCTGGGTCTGTGAAGTGAAGCCAACGCGGAAGTGTCTTAAACCTGCATTCTATGTAAAGGCCAGCAGGGGGAGCTCCCTCTAATACGAGATTGTGTGTGACCAGACGAGCCGCTATTGTTTCCTGCTACAGATGAATGAAACTGTGCAGCCAATGGGAGCAGCTCAACTCACAGTACCTCACCTCCACTGGCTCCAATAAACCGTCATGGCGACGCCCATAATACCGAACTTGAGGCTTCAAAACGCTACTCCACAAACCAATGGGTGACCTCACAATAGGTTCACACACACACACACAAATTACTTCTTAGAGAATTCTGATGGTGTCAACTCAGAGAATGAGTACATATCTGAAGCAACTGATTATGAAGATTTGATTGGAAAAAAACAAGTAACTATAAAAAAAATTTTTTTGATGGGTTTATTATGGTTAATTAGTTTACAATTACATTTTGTTCCTCTGGCAAACCATCCATGCAATTAGGGACTAATTTTATTTTTTGTGTTTCTAAGAAAAAAAATTATTTGCTTACCAGACCTGTGTATCTGTCTGTGTGTGTGCACATGCGTGTGCACCTGAACAAAGCCAACTACTAACAAAAGCCATCATGCGAATGAGACTCACACATAATGACCGACATGAATGAGCCGGAGATTTTCAGAAAGTTTTGGCAAGCGGAATGACGGCAAATAATTGGACGAGACATGAAACATGAGGGTAAAACTGCACTACAAGGAAAACCCTGAAGAGCTTCATTACCACCAAAGATGGGAAGAGACGGCCGGTCTGTGAAAATAATTGAACCAAGCAAAAGTCAAGCTGGTTGAAGAAAAAAAGAAAAAAAAGAAATGCAAAATATGATTGCATTAGCCACAGGGCAGAATATCAATTGCCTTGGACTATAATTTAATAAGTCACTAATTGAGTTACTGTCCAACTTTTTGGAGCCTGCTTTGTCTGACTGACTCACCAGGGAGTTTGTCCCAGCCTCCATAGACTCGAGGTTGAGCTGTCTCCCTCCCTCCCCTCCCCCTCACGATGACAGCAGCAGAGATAAGAGGACTATAGGAGTCAGACTGGACTAGTTGTCATTTCCCAGAGCAGCATGCTGCAGGGTAGGCCACATCAGAGAAACAGTTTACTCTGTGCTGGGACGCATCGAGCCTAATGAGCCACAACAGAATGGAAACAGATCATTAATACCAAACTGGTGTTTGAGTCTCAGGGGACAATAACTGGTGTGAGATAGTATATGGCTGGTGATGGGTGCATGATGAAGAACAACTTGTCTACAGACTGAGGTCATGTGTTTTTTTTTCTTTCTACCATGAATCCAATAAACAGACAAATATTATAAAGAATCAGTTGTTCAGAGAAACTCCTCACCAAAGTGTAATTTTGCATCAAAAGGACAGTTTGGGGATGATGTCCAGTCACCAAGCACCTCTCTCAGCAAAATTTCCATATTGAATTCAGTTCATGGAATCGTTGGGAGTCTGTGGATTTGAACTTTGACCCTGTGATCTGCACTGTTGTAACCTCAGTCACTATTATGCAGTTCTTCTGTGGCAGAATTAAAAATTGGAATGCAGTTCACTCAGTTCTGATACTGAATTAATCAGATGGTGTTTTATTATAAAGTTACTCTTTAAGAGAACTATTTGAGAGATTTTTTTATATTTTAAAGGTTCTATATGTAACTTTCAGAAAACTTGTTAATAGTGGCCGTGTCTGAGAATCCCTCTTCCAACACACACATTCTCAGTGTCCTCTCGCACACAGGGGATGCTGCCTCCCTGCAGGACATGCTCTTGTCTGTCATATTGTCTCATCCTTTTGTTTCACTAGTGGTGGTGAGAAAAAACGAAATGAGAAAAACACAAGACAGATTGCAGAGAGAGACAGGGGAGAGTCTTATTCACCATTGTTTGAAGTACGCAAAGAAACAATGCTGTGGGTCACTTGCGTGGGCTACGGTGTAATCAGTGCCTGAATTGGAGCAAAAAAGGTGCCAGTACACTATTTCAGCATTACCCTAACCAACTAAAACCCCAAACCCTAATTCTTTTGGCATTTTTAAGAAGACCCGTCTCTACCCTGCCTTTGATTGGCTCTCACCCTTACATCTTTATAACCATCTCACTCCTGATCCCTAAACCAACCAAACCAACGAAGGCAACAGACCAGTCAGAGGCAAAGTAGGGCGGGTCTTTGCAGAATGCTGCTGGGGAAAAAATCTAGTGTTATGAAGGTGTTTTGGAGTGTGTGCCTATTACAGGTGGCAGTATGCAATAAGAAGTAACGGTATGTGGACAAAAGTCAGAAGTGCCAGTACTAGGTACTTGTGAGCACTGGCCCATTTCAGGGACGGGGGCAAGCTCGACATAAAGTCGACGTACTTCTATAAATCAGCCTTGAGGAACTCACCCAGACACACAATTTTGCTGACAAACTCTGTCACTGATGATGGACATTTTTTTGATTTGTCTTACATCATGTTGTGTAATATTATTTAGCATTGATTGTTGCAATATGTAGATGGTGATGTGTTGTGATGTGGTTCAACCTTCAAGAGAATATTGGACACAATCCTTGGGTAAAATGGCAATTCCTTTAAGAGAGGCCTGGCTCATTTTTATTTATTTATCTACAGCTGCCTGCAGCAAGTGTGTATAATGGAGGAGAAAGCAGCACAGGCAGGAGCTTTATGCTTCTAGTGGTTCCTATAGTGGCATCTGATGCCCCCTGAGAGGGGAGTGTTTCCTGCAGCACATTCTGACTCCTGTGCAGAGTGATGTACCCTGCCAAAGGAATCTACTGATTTCTCATATGCCGGCCTTTAAGGCTACCATCTGTCCATCCATACCCTATACAGTTGTTTCCCAGCATGCAGTCACCAGCTTATCACAGGGCCTTCAAAACTTAATTTAGACAAAATCAGCAAAGGAGCAGGAGTGATATAATTCCACATATCCGGAGTCTGCTCCCTAGCAAAACTGTCCCCATATTTCTGCAGTCACCATCTTCCCATTTGCCGAATTTTGATCATTTTCTGCACTTGACAATTATTCTCTTGGGCCAAAACAAAAAGGTAATCAAAAGTGTCAGCCCCTACCATGCTAAGTTAATTTAGGGTTTTGTATAGTTGCCTGTGGCGATCCTGTTCCTCCCACACAAGGACATCAGAAGAAAGAAGAAGAAGAAGAAGAAGAAGAAGAAGAGCGTGTCTGCAGCCCGGACATCGAGCTTGTCGCCGTCAGACTTCATCCATGTTATCTGCCACCGGAACTTTCCAGTGTTATCGCCATCATTGTCTATATTCCTCACAGTGGTCTTCATCATCACCATCACTGTTTACATTTATGATGTCTTATTTTTTCTCCTGTACAGCACTTTGGTCAACTTTGGTTGTTTTTAAAGTGCTTAACAAATAAGGTTGGATCGGATTGGATTGGATCAGTTCCCCTATGAGAGAGAGTTTTGTGGCAGATCTAGTCTGGACTGTTCACCAGCACAAAGTTACCATAGAGCATATCGCTTCGACAGGAAAGGTCCAACTTGTTACATTTAGGAAGATCTACTGGCAGAAATGGCATATAATATTCATAGGTATGTTTTCATTAGTGTATAATGACCTGGATATAGGAATCATTATGTGTTTGTTACCTTAGAATGACATGCTGCCATGTTTCTACAGTAGCCCAAAACAGACAAACCGAACACTGGATTTAGGGCTTTTTGTACATTTCGTGGCCACTGTAGTTTCTCCTACGTGCTTGGAATGGAGAAGGTGAGGTGAGGGGTATTCAGTTGGTTGGCTGGATGCCACTAAATTCTACACACTGGACTTTTTAAAGGGCCATGACCAAGTGCCCACTGCCATGGCAAAAAGCTGAGCCGATGTGGAGGAGGCAGTATTGTCAATGGCTACCATAGACGCTGGCTCCAAAAGCATCAGACTGTTTTGGATTCCCTTCAAAATATGACTAAGACTATGTCTACATGAGACTGTCTACATTTTTACATTGCAGTTTTTGCATTAAACTGATCGTTTTTTGTATAGAAAAATCTCTTTTTCTCTTCTTTGACTGCTTGTCAGCAAAGAAACTGCAGCACAGCCAACATCTGGTTAGGGAGTGGGACAGACAGCCCAGATGACAGAGTAATTATTTCTGGTTGTGTGACAAAATTCACATAAATAAGTGCTATTCTTGATGACCGGCTACAGTATGGATAAATGAGTGATCACAGAAAAAGTCTGGACGGGTGGCTGAAAATTGCTGAATGTTTGAACATTTAATCAGTTTTAACCTCGGTTGAGAAAGTTCTCTTTCACCTGTTTCTGTTCTGAAAAACCTGTTGACTGATTTTAGTGGAATGTGATTGAACGGCAGGTCTTGGACCAAGGAACTGTTTGTTAGATGTGTATTCTAAGGCAGAGCTGGATCCAGGTGCGATTTTCATTATTTTTCTCTCTAAAGGCTCTCAAAGAGTGCCAAGGCCACATAATTTCATGTGGTTCTCAAAATATTTTGTTAACATAGTGTTTGTTATTTCTGACAAATCTCCGGCACAGCCAAAAAAACTGAATTTGCCAGAGTGGCTACTGCCCTGCAGCAGGTTTTATAATATGGGTATCGCTGTTGTTCTGTCCTTCCTCTGTGTTTCACAAAAAAAGTCCCATTCTGAATTGGTGGATTCATGCATGAAAAGTTTTATCTTCCTTCATGGGGGCCCAGTTTAATCCTCCTACAAAGTTGGAGGACACTCTCTGTGCCCTTGGAATTGAACAAATTGACAGGAACGTGTAAATTCAGCTCTTTGCAGATTGTCAAATTAAAGTTTTCACGTTAAAAAGAAAAACTAGAACAGCATGATTCTACAATCTGGCTCAAAATTCCGATGGTGGCAGTTCTTCCAGTCGCAGCAGGGATGCAAAACAAATCATATCCACTGGCAGTCGTCCTTGAGTCCCAGTTTGGAAGAATCGCTGGTGCCTAGTCCTGCTCGTAAACACCATAATCTGTGGAAGCAAACAGTCTGCTGCTTAACATGCGCAGCACCATTCCCTGATCTGGCAACCGCACACGGACAATGTGAATGACCTCCGGTCATAAAACAGGCTGCCTCTGTAAGACAACGCCTTGAGACAACGCGTTATCACCTGGACTCTCGCCATCTAACAAGACCTTTTAATAGAGATTGGTTTATCTATTTATGAGGATTTATTGGAAGGAAAGATATTTCCGTCAGGCTTGATAACAAGCCTTAAGGGACGTGCAGGGAGCTGCTGTGTCTATGTGTGTGTGTGCGTTCTTGTCACCCCAAGACTTAAATGTATGTGAGGGACCGTTTGCTTGAACGTGAAAAGCATCTTTTAGATGCAGTTTTCAAGGACATACACACAGGAGGCTCTGCAAGTGCACTCCCAAGCATCCATACAAATGAGAGCTACACATACTTGTTTGTAATACTGTTCCTGTGACAAGCTTTAGTACTACATGTATTCCATAACCCTAATTCTAACCTTAATCCCAGAGCCTTATCTTTAAGTCAACTGAAAACTTTACTAAGCCTATAAATCCTATTTTAAAGGGTCATTTCACACAATTACAAAAACCATACTGCCTCATTTACCTCTAGTGGTATTTATCTGTTCAGACAGCTTTGGCTTTGGTTGGAATCCAGCCTGTCTCTGCCCCACTAGACATATTTGAAAATCAACCAAAGTGGGGTAGGGGAGTGGCAGCAGCGAGTTGGCATCGTGTAGGTCCCCAACCAGTCTAGCCTCAGGGTGCAAATTTCTCCTTAGACAAAAATCCACGATCCACACATAGACCAGCTAATTAAATTATTCAGTTACATTTCCACCTATTCATTTTGTCAGTCAGTATTTAAATTATATTTCGCAAAAGGAAAACAAAAATAAACATTGCATTTAGGGCTTAAAATACAATGAGAACATTACATCAGCTGTTACAACAAATTCAAGCTAGTCATTTTTAAAGCAGAACGTAAATTGGCTTGATTGAAAAGAACTGTGCTAAAAAAATAAAGAGAAGGATCAAGGTTTAAGGATACTTTATTTGTACCCATATGTAGATGTGGTTTGCTGTAAAAGATGAGGCATTCTTCTTGAAAAAAATATAAAAACAACAAATAACTCAGACAATAGACAAACTTAATACAAACAACAACAGACAAATGATAGAGGATAAAGATGAAAGTGCTCCAAAATAAGGATTTACAAAGAAAATAAAAAATAAAATAAATAACCACTACAATATAGTAAAAATGCAGCCATGTTACTACAACTTATTAAAGCTGCTGTAGGTCATTTAGGGTAATAAAAGCTGAGAAAGATATAAAGACGCTTGGGTTGGAACCTTGAAGATAGTTGATTATTGAGTATCATTCCCAGAGTGGGACTCTGTATTTGACGCCCTGAGAATGAAACTCAAGCTGAAAGTCACTGTGCAGAGGGTGGGGAGAGTAATTTAAAGTTGAGGTGTACAGCTATTCTGGCTTAAGCTGTGACTCATCAATCTGTCTACTAGACCGTTTTTGATTTGAGTTTCTGTTCTTTAGAGAAAGGTTTCCAAACCATGACACCAAAGAAAAAGATCAATTTGGTTCAATAAAAGCACGATAAAAGGTCATCATGATTTTGTCAATATGTGCTTCTGCTGTAAAGTTGACTCACCTGCTTACTACCAGCCCTGATGTCCAAAAGTGGACCCACCAATTGGGTACCAGTATGCAAGGCTAGCAGAATAGTACCTCCACAGTGACAGACCGCCAAGTTTGTCTGCTACCAGCTGGGAGCGTAAACATTTTAACGACTTCCCTAAAATCTATGGTTTGACAACACGGCCTCACTCCCAACTACGAGTCAGATGAATACGAGTCAGTGGCCCTTCGTTTCAAAATATGACACTATAGACACTATAGAGTGGTTTCTACAAGTCCTGTGTTTGTTTTAGCCATCCATCCACCCCACCACCTCCTTTGGGCGGCTGTGGTGCAGAGGCAGAGCGGGTTGTCCCCTAATCGGAAGGGTGTTGATTCGATCCCTGGCTCCTGGTGCCACATGTCGAAGTATCCCTGAGCAAGATACTGAACCCCGAATTGCTTCCGATGCCATGCATCGGTGTGTGAATGTGTATGAATGTTTCTGTTCGATGGGCTTTACCATCACTGAGTGAATGTGTGTGAAAGGACGAATGTGCCATGTAGTGTAAAGACGACTAGAAAGGCGCTATACAAGTACAGGTCCATTTACCATTTACCATTCTTGCTCTTCATACTATGTCACCTGACTTGATCGGATCACCTAATGCCGGTACATCCAGAAATGATGCTAGAGGGATACCTACAGCATCGTATGTGGACGTAGAGGGCCACTGAGCAAGCTGCAGTATTTGAAAGCCTGGGGTTGGGTATGATCATCTGGGTGGACTGAGCTTTGCAGGAGCTATCAAACTCTGGGATTAATAAACTGGCATTTAAAGTTATTTTATCTGCATTACTGACAACATTTATACTGTTTAAAGAATTCAGCTCAATGGCAGTTCCAAACTACTTTCTGTATCTGTAGACTGGTGGTAATTTGTCCATTTTTAAATATCCACATCTCTGAATGCACCTCAATACAACTAGAGTGAATGGACTTGTGTTTGTTGTGCTTAAGGCTAAATTAATTAGATCCCTGGCAAAAGATAAAATAAAATTGCCTTTGGGTTGCTATTGAAGAGTCTTTAACAAATGTTCAATTAATCACAATACAAAAAAACCGTACACAGTAATCTGATAGTTTGTGGCCTGAGGACTGTGGCCTCCTTTGTCAGGTTGGTAATCCAGACTTCCTCAAAGCAATGAAAATTTACATTTAAAACATTCAACCTGAACTATTTACAAAAAGAGTCCCCTTTATTCAGGATAACCCAAGGAACACTTGTGATGGACCTGGAGCGTTTTCAGACTTTTGTGACTTGGGGGGTACAAGTAAGGCACTGACTTATGCAGGGGTGGCATGAAGTTTGTGTCTCAGCATTTCAGTCATTCTCAATTTATCCAATTCCAATGCTGTTTATGGACCCCAGTAGGCAGAGATATTCAGTTACGTTAGGAGATAATAACACATTTATACCACATGCAAAAAACTGCATGTGATTAGCACAAAGTTGACATGTCCGCAAATGAGAGACTTTTGGCTACCCATATAACCCATTTTCATTCAAATATCTTGAGGTCAGAGGTCAAAGGATCCCTTTGAAAATGTCCAGTTTTTCCATTGTCAAAATTTTGCAGAAATTTGGAGCGTTATTTAAGTTCATCCAATCACCTGCTGAATATTTTTTGAAACCGCCTGCCCTTTTCCAAAGAGTTTCTGACTATGTCTTCCCAAGTGCTTCTGTGTAACACACCATCAGGTTAGAAGATCTCTGCCTTTTTTGAAAATTTGAGCAAGACTGAAATCACACACACAGTTACAGTGTTTCCAAAGCAGTGTGAAAAGTGCGAGTGCTGTAACTGAAAACTGATTATCAGCATTGTTCAGCAGAATGAGATATAATAGCAACATTAAGCATATATACCTACCAGGCAGAGCTGTGCTAAAACTATTCTGTTTGACAACGTGATGTCTTTTTAATTGTGCCTGAGAGGAAACCGATGAAACGTCCTCCCTTACCAGACAATAAAGCTGTCTATTATATTCTTTATCAAAGCTGTTAATACAGTCTGTACTGTAAAGGGCTCTGGAGGTACAGTAGCAGAATGGAAATGTTTTTGTAATCTTTCCTCTATTCGGTCCACTTTTGCCTGGACAACGCCTGCATCAGCAAGTTCCGCCACATATACTCAAGGACAGCGAATGGAAAACTCCACTCTCTTTTGTTCAAAAGCGTTTATTACCTTGAGGGCCGAAATGAAAACCAATTAAATCAATCTATTTTCAAAATTAAAGTCACGTTAACAGAGTACGAATCATTTCAAACATCATAATAAAAATGGAGAGCTTAATTTAAATCGGCTGCAAAAATGAGCACCCTGTGTGTATTCGTATTTAAGGTATGACTAATCACATCTTAAAGCATGTCTAAAGCTAATTTGCTTTCAACATCACCTGAACTAAAGTGAAGTTCTTAAAATTAGGCTAATTTAAACCAATGAAAGCATGGAAAAGGCTCTTAAATCCAATCCTTATGTAAATTCTTCTTTCTTGAATTTTGTACATTCTAATCCTCCATGCCCGAGCACAAGCTGTTTCATTTATGCAAAGAAAACAGCCTTAAATGACAGTTTATTGTCCTTTTAACAATGTCCAAGAGGTCAGAGGAGGAAAAAGCATTTTAAGAAGAGTTAGTTCTGGTCACAGGTGGAAGGGAAATTGAAGATAATTTCTAAAAGGCCTCAGAGCATTAGTGTGAACAAAAAGAAAATCCCTGTGTGCAGGTCAGTGCCATGAATTAACCTTCTCAGAGTGGAGAACAATTCTGTAAAAGGTGAAAACATTTGCAAATAAAGACTTGAAAATGAAAATCAGTGCAGCAGTTGCAGCTTACAGCAACAGCAGGTAAAAATCTTATTTCTGCAGTGATGTAGATGTGTGCTGCAGTGTTTGTTAGTACAATATTCCTTCTAAGTTGTTTACATGGCTAATAGATAAGAATAGTCTACTATTATGTGCGTTTACATACTCTGATTAACCTAACTGTACTATACAGAAGAAGTTCTGTCCTTTTCCCTGTCTTGTTTTCCTTTCCTTTCACTAGCTTTTGAAAATACAGTTATGTTGCTCCCCTGGTAAAAGTGAAACAGATGGAGCTGCTTAAGCCATTTTGCCTCTTTGCATCAAAAGAGGATTGTTTTCAGGTTTTTATCATAGCCGAATTATCTGCAGCGGTCTCCTCCTCTCTGAAACCAACTGACACTGTAATAATTAAAACCGGTGAAAACCCTGAAAACAGTAGGTCCACCCTAAAAATCACTGCTTCCTCCACGCTGTTGGACAGACAAAGGACGTCCCGGAGGGGCTGCAAGCCGAGCTGCTGCTAACGTCAGCTCAGCTTGTTTCTCTGATAACTTAACGTCCGATGACTAAAATCTTTCTCCGGTTCAAATCTAGAATTAAAAAGCTCCAAGATCTAAACGGTGGATGGTAAAATAAGGAATATTCAAACAGAATATACTGTTTATATAACCTGTACCAAATGCAAAATATTGTCATAACCGCAATAGTAGTTGAAAACTGTTGTGCATGTTAATGTATTCAGAGTTGGGTGTGGTTACAGGTTCAACAGACGTTAAAAGAGATACTGGTTGCTTAGATCATTCCTCTGTCCATACTCGCAGAACAAACACAAGCACAACATACTGTACATAAAAATGTAAGTGTATACCCTGCACAATGTTCTAATAACTCAAGCCAGACCACATTTGCCATTTTGCACAAATTAACATCAGTGTTTCGGTGTTGCCTCTGACATGCTCTAACTGGCAGCTTAAATCACTTGCAATCTTCATTTACACGCCCTAATTGACGTAATTGTAAATTAATCATGCTTAAATGCATTCACTTATGAATTTGCACTCTTAGAAGTTAAATGGTAATAGCCAAAGCATTTTTTTTTTTAAAAGCCCAACTAAACAGCAATGTCTTTTTCCAGTCTATTGTTTTGTGCAATAATTCATAGTGAAATAATTATTTAAGTAATCAATGGTGTGTATTTTCATGTATTTTTTGACAAGTGTGTATTTCTTTATATACACCAATCAGCCATAACATTATGACCACTGACAGGTGAAGTGAAAAATACAAACAGGTGATTATACACTAATCAGGTGTTGTGTCTATGACTGTGGTAGTCTTCACCCTGCGGTGGAATAAGTATTTAGATCCTTTATGTGAGTAAAACTAGCCAATGTAAATTTAGTAGTAATTGATGTGTTTTCCTGGGTTGGGATAGACAGGTTTGTACACATGGTGGAAGAGGACCAGTGTGTAGGATTTAGTGGCATCTAACAGTGAAGTTGCAAATTGTAACCAACTGAATACTCGCCTTCAAAGCATGTAGGAAAAACTACAATGGCTGAGAAACTTGTGAAAAACTAGTCTAGAGCCAGTGTTTGGTTTGTCCATTCTTGGTGGTTCAACATGGCACACCCTCTGTTGGTAAAAACAGCTCATTCTAAGGGAAGAAAAACACAACGATTCTTAATTGGTCTGACATCATCTGTATCTGTTCAACCAACTAAACTACGTGTATTTGTATCCATACTTGTACTGGCCAGGGCTCAATCTGGATGTGGGTGGTGTTTAAACTGCAAGATGGCAGGGCTAGTAGTAAATTGTAAGTTGAATCCTGAAATTGATATGGGTTGATCAGAAGTTGCTATATTTATTAGAAAACTTTTTATAGGACAACCTCAGAATTGAGCTTCAGTACAAGTTTTTTGTTCACAAAAGAAAGAGAACTATTTTTTTTTAAATAAAAGTTGCTATAGATATGAGTGCGAATATTGACACATTTTACTCGTTTGAAGCTTGAATTGCTAAAAAGTTGATTATCTGTAGCAAACACTTTGCTGAGTATTCACTCAACCATAGTTGGGTTCCGACACATTTTTGAGAAGTTTAGAGTAGACATCTGAAACAAGACAAGGGACTATAGACCATTCTTACATTAGAGTCAAAAAAAAGTTGTGAACTACTGGTTTAATCTTTAACAATGAGTTGTATTTAATACATTTATTAAATGTTTTTTTTTAAATCTGAAAGTAACCTGTATCTGCAACTGTCAAATGAATGTAAAGAGTACAATGTTTTTCAGGGGTCTTGAAACAGTAGTCTGACCACCTGTACAACATCATGGAACATAACACAGCAGACACAAATTGCAGCCTTCAAATTACCATAGAGCTGATTGATAAACTCTCTGATTGGGCATTGGACTGTGTTCATGACTTATGTCCATTCCATGTACTATTTCTTTGAAATCCATTTGTAATATATTATTAGAAAAAGGTACTTTTTGTTTTTTTATCTTGATCTTGGTGATATCTAAAGTCAAATTTACATGAGCAAAAGCATAATGTCATGGATTTCCTCTCAGGCCCTGAGGTAATAAAATAGATTTGAAATGTTGAAAGACTGTGTAGACTTTGGGTACCCATTCCTTAACAGCCTCGAGCTCTGCTGGCTCCATAATCCAGTGTGCGTGAAAGCTTTGGATCATCAATTTCCTCTCACTTTAGCCGGAAATGCGTTGATAAATAATTTAGCCGAGAGAAAATGATGAATAATATAAGAGTCCAAATATTATAACATTTATTATGGTGTCCAGGAGAAGTTTGGCGGTGGTGGTTGTGGTGGTTGTGGGGGGTGGAGACATTTAGTCACGCTCGGTGGTCTTTCCCACCTCCGCGGCTGCATTTCACATGTACAGTAACTTGTCCAGGCAAAGCATCTGCACATTTCCCATCCAATCTGCTCTGCAAAGTCAGTCCTTCCAACTCCATCACGGGGGCATCTCTCCTCTTGCCACCACAGCAGACAATAAACAGCCCCACCTCCCCTGTAACACTTTCCAATTAAATCTCTTCCATTTGTCGACTTGGAGATGCCACCTCTAAGTGAATTATGGTAGAAAATGGAGACGGATAAGAAGGGAGGGTTATGGAGAGGAGGCTTTCGTGTGCCACGTGTGAACTTAAGACAATGTATCCTCTCAGCACTGAAAGGAGCAAAATTGATAGATGGATAGAGGGTGAAACAATGGAGGAGATAGACAGAGAGAGAGGAGAAAGGGAGGGAGAGTGATGCATGACCCCCAATTTCTCAAGGCTTTGTAATAAAAGGCTGCTGTGTGGTGTTCTCTGTCTCTGTCACATTAAAAGTAAATAAGACTAATAGCATGATGCCGAAAACTCCACAGGGCTAGACTGCCCCAGAGTGAAATAGTGTGTGTGTGTGTGTGTGTGTGTGTGTGTGTGTGTACATATGTGTGAGTGTGTGTGTTGCAGGCATGTGTATATTTCGCCTGTCACAAACACTGCCTGGTTATATTGCAGCACAACCCAAACAGCGCTGGCCTCATTATGCATTCATGTGCTGGCAGGATTATGAACCACTCAAACGTCCGCGCTGGGATGGGCACTGAAGTCTGGGACATTTAGGATTTTAGGGGAATTGGCCAAACTGTGACGCAGTTCCATCAGCTCGGACTGCTGGTGGTGGAAACTTTTCAAATGATGTTGTGACTAATTTATCAAAGTCTTTGACATTACTCTGAGGCAAGAGGAATCTTATCCTCTTGACCCATCAAGAATCTTATCTAGATGGGGCAAAACTTCAGCAGCACTTCATAGACATTTTTTACAGCGGCCATTTTGATCAAGAAATAGTAGGGTAACGGTGTTTCCAATCATACTAATTAAGGTTCCGTTCCATTCGGGCCAAACAGAGTCGCTGTTCACTGGAAAGGTTCTGTAAAGTGTTATGCTACACTTAATGGTAAATGGTAAATGGGCCTGTACTTGTATAGTGCCTTTCTAGTCTTTGGACCACTCAAAGCGCTTTTACACTACGTGCCACATTCACCCTTTCAAGGTCAAAAGGTCTATTGTCAGTCTTGTTCTTAAAGGGGACATTTTATGCAAAACCAACTTTTTAATCATTTGATTATGTACATTTGGGACTCTGGAGGGCCTATCAGCAGCAAAGTGTGAAAAAAAAAGACTCAGTCATGTTTTTGTGGGCTGCCTCAGTCAGAATACAGGAGAGAAATCACGCAGGTTCAGAAGTGTGTAGTTTGTGACGTCACATGCTCTGCCTGTTGCCACCCACCTCTCTTTACTTCCTGTTGACTATCGGAGCTCCGCCATTGCTACTATAAAAGGCAAGCTAGCGGAGAACAAGCAAGTCCAGCCAGCAGCCTGCAGCCTAATGTCTGGGCAAAGGCCTCAGCAGACAAACTGTTCAGTCATTGGCTGCACAGCCCAACACTAATCTACATATGTAAATGTATGTAAATGTATGTAAATTATTTTTAACGGCAATGTCCGGCTAGAGTCAGAAAAACCGGAATGTGTGTGTGAACCTTCGTGTCGGACTGTTTTCACAACCTCGGTCAGTACAACAGTGGACTGACTGACAGACTGTTCCTGAAAGAGGGATTGTACCAACTGTCTGTGGAGAGACGGCAGAGGAAGTCACTGGAAGGATTTTTAAGAGTTTATACTTTGTTTTTTATTGTTCGTGTAACGCTAGCACATGCTAACCGCTGTTAGCTGCAGGAGCCTCAGTGATGCTAACGTAGTTACGTTAGTTAATTGTTTGTTAAATGTTTGTTATATGTGTAAAAGATGAACATGAAACTTATAAGGTGAAGTTAATGTATTAACCAGCTGGTGCAGATGTCTCCATATTCTCCCTGCTGATATTGTTATAGAGATTCACACAAAGTTTATTATAAGTTTATACCGATGAGCTGCACTAGAACCAGGAAGATAACGTCAGATATGTTTAATTGTCTTTAACCTGGTAACTTATTATCTGCTGGGTAGCTCAGTATCTGTTCACCGTGTGGATCAATACAGCTGTGATCAGGAGACACCGTACTGTGTGTAATTCAGCAGCGGAGGTCATTAGTTTGGTAGCATTGTAGCTTTGATTAGCACACAGCAGCTCTGTGATGTCACTGTGTTACTATGGTTACTGAGTCTGTGGGACTTTATGATGTAATATGAGGGGCAGTGTGATCGATAACCCTCGTTAACCGTTCATTAGGTTGGAGCCTGGTGGTTGTTTTCATGTTGCTTTCTGTGTAACTTTATACTGACGTGCTAACGTTATCAGCTAGCGCTAGCTTTGTTGTTTCTCTGCTTCGTTCAGGTGTGTGTGTGTGTGTGTGTGTGTGTTACGGTGTCTGTGTGTGTGTGTGTGTTACGGTGTCTGTGTGTGTGTGTGTGTGTGTGTAAATGAACTTGATCAACGTGCACCAGAGTTAACACTAGAGCTACAGTGAGAGAGAAATAGTCAAACTGCAGGGATTCATTAGTTTAGTGTTATTGTGTAACTTTGATTAGCACCCAGCAGCTGGGGTTGATCACTAGGCTTTATGTGGAGTCAAACCGACGAATAAAAGTTTTCTGATCTGTTTATTTAGTGTTACTGAAGTACTGCTATTACTGAGGATATAAGTGTAGGTCCAGTGTAACATCCTATACTCATATAATCTCCTGTTGTATTATAAACACTGAGGCTCACTGCTGAATGTCTGTTATTGCACCGGGAACTTGTTCCAACATCAGTTACAGTCAGTAAATGTCCTGTGTGTGTATCTGCTGCCATTAGATAGACATTGTGTTGGTAACCTCAGACTGTTTCAACAACACATCACTACAGTTAGCTGCAACAAGGGACCACCAGAGACACTGCTTTATTATTTTAGTTTATAACTGAGGACTACTGTGAGCCACAATGAGCTGTTGTACTTGTTTTATATTATACTGTATTATATTATACTGTATTATATTACACTGTATATTATGTGCTGCCTTACAAGTAACACTGAATCTTCCATGTCTTACAGGTGACCTGATGAAGCTCAGGTGTTCCTGGACCCATCAGAGGACAGAGACAGCTGCAGCATCAGGACAGTCTGGGTATCCAAAGGAAGACTCATCAATATAACACTGACTGCGGAGCTCCATTACCAGCTCACACTTCAGTATACTAGAAACCTTAGACACCTTGATGGAGAACATGATCTGCACAGTTTACATAAAAGTTATAGCTTTGTTACTTACAACATGTGTAACTGGAATATGAATGAAATATAAATAAAGTATATATATATATATATATATATATATATATACTTTATTTATATTATATTATATTTAGTTATATGTATGTATATGTAGTTAATATATCAGTATTTACCTGAGGAAAACGTCACAGAAAGCTGTAATCCTGATTGTTAATGTTGTTCATTTCTCTGTGATTTCAGGTCAGACTCCCGCTCTAACATGTCCGCTGGTGAAGTTTTTTTTTTTTTAGAAGCAGTTGTCTGACTTCCTGCCCGATTCTCAATGGAATAGAGCAGAGAACCGCCTCTGGGATTCTTCTGAACTGCGCTGTGGCACTTCTAGTGGATCCACAAGCATCGTTTATTGTGGGCGCAATCAGATTTTGTGTAACGCAACTCAGACGTGCCTGGTGGGATCAGCTAGTCATTGATTTGATTAAATACTGAAAATGATTGTTTCTTTTGTTTTTGGTGAGGCAAGATCCTCAAGGAGATAACACAACCAACTATTATTGTTTAATTTATTGTATTACAATAGTGTATTTGTCATCATAGTGTAAATAAGGACTGTTCCAGGTCAGAAACCAAAGTAGTATGAGTAGTAGTTAAAATGCTGCGAACACCTGAAACAGGTGGTGTTCAAACTTGGTGTCATTGTGACACCTTGTGCTCTTGGTTACAATCACACAGTTAACCTGGTTGGCTCAGTTTACACAGTTAATTAAAGCTTGCATATCAGTACATCAACTTATATGCAATGTGGCAGCGAAGGGTTTTGGATGGAAATTGGATGGTGCCACAGATGGCTTTCTCCGTTTTGGACTCTCCAGGTCACAGAAGCTCTGCATCGACATTCCTTTGCATTGATTTGATGCAATTTGTGTTTTGATTATAAATTATAGTGTGACTGGGATCTTGGGGTGGAGGTCATGGTAGACGATTGGGCATCCACCTATCGGTAGGATGACATATTTTGCCACTGCCCTCCAAAAGAACCCAAATCACTGTTACAAATACTATTTATATGAGCATATTTGTATCTGCAAGCAAGACTTTTATTCTATTCGTAATCGTGACCCCTAACCCTAACCCTTTGACTAACCCTTCTCTATTTAACCGTAACTAACTAGCTTTAGTTGCCTCAAACCAACCAAACCTCAAGCATAGAGGTGGCAGATCCAAAAATGCAAAGGTGGCAAAGGATGTGATCAGATCACCAGATCATATGGCTCATAAGTACTGTCATTAAGGTATAAAACCTGAGTTATAGACATATATGTAATGTAATTCATTCTCCATTGGACCCATTTCAGGGCTCATTTCAGTTAAGTAACATTATTTAGTTATTCATCTTGACAGCACTGTGATTCCTCTTTTATGTAGTTATGCTCACCCGGGTCTTTCCTTTGTGCTTCACTTTCTGATTGAGGCCAGGCTGAGAGGCAGTGTAATCACCCCGCTACATGTGAAAATGCCGTAGTTAATTGGACTCATGGGACTCAAGCAACTGGGCTGATTTGGAAGGTGAGTTAGAATAAGTTTAGAATAGTTTGCTTCTCTTTTTTTATTTCTTCGTCTCCCTTGTCATTGGCGGTTGAGTTCTTTGCGAGTTGAATCTCAAAGTTTTGTTGAGTTTAATTAGGAAGGGTTTTGACAGTGGCAGTTTGCTGACTGCGTGCAGGGAGGACATGTAACACATTAGTTTAGCAATATTCTTCTTGCATTTGGTCCTTTTTTTGTATGAAATGTTAGTTTCCTGTGCAGATGTACTGTAAAACTTCAAAAGTAGTATGGTGCTAATTCTATACCTGCTACCATTGCCAGATAAGATAATCAAATTCCTCATAGCTCAAGCTGGAGAAAAGGGTGATGTTTGTCTGCATTGTCCATACCCACGTCCCTGAGCTGCTTTATGTATGTCTGACTCAAACAAAGGTGCTGACATAATGATATCTCTTTTTCCAGCTTTTGTGTTGCATTATTCCAAAGTGATGTCAAGAAATGTCCAGCTTTAAACGCTGGCATTCTTTTGTCAGTTTGCAACCTATGGCTCTATGTTCCATTAAGCCTTCCTAACATGCTGCATACTGTATAGTGGCAAAGGGCAGAAAAACCTTCTGAAATTGACTGTCAGTAACATGTGGCACTAACATTTTTTTTTTTGATTCAGGCAGACAAGCACAGCTTTCACACAGCTTGTCTGTACTATATTTGTCATTCTGTTTGCATATGTGATATTTTGTGTTCTTGATGCACAAGCTGATTATTCAGTGTTGGGAAAGCATTACATAGTGTCTGTAGCCTAAATTTAAGTGATGTAGGAGCCACGTCTGTCTAGCATAAAGTGGTAGTGTACTGGTTATATTTAGAAGTGCACTCTCACAAACGCTGAGGTGATTTTAACCTGAAGCTCTTGGAGGTTGTTAGAAATAAGTCTGAGTCCCCTGAAAAGAGCCCTAAACGCTCTGGTAACAGTTGAGAAGGATGCCAGAGTACTTTTTTGACCCATTCCCTAAGCTTGATATAATGCTTAAAACACTTATTGGCAAGAAAGAGAATGAGCATTGGAAGAGCTAATATTGGGCTTCCTCAAAGAAGTTCATTGGGAGGATTTAAGTTAAATTAGGTAATGTCCCATGCTAATTCCAGCCTCGTCTCACTCCCAAGTCGTCAAATACTACTGCTTGGTCAGTAGCCCTGACACCGTAACTACCCCTCTAGTGTCATTTCTGGACATGACCAATGACAGAAAGTGAAGGCAATGTAGCATAAAGAGTGACCGCATGTAGAGGTGGTGGGGTGGATGAATTGCTCTAACAATCACAGGAATTTATGATTGGTGGTATGAAACCAAAAGTAAACACTTTCTTTTAAGTAATGTACATAAGTTAACTAATGCAATGTACTTAAACATGTCAGGTACCATAACGCAACTTACAATCTTTTCTGCCTAAACCTAACCAAATTGCGACCGTTTCACAACATTAACCACGCAAGCTCTATTTTGAAAATCCAACTGGACACATTTGTATTCTTGTCACACTTTGCATATTTATTCTTGGTAATTCAACCTCAGAGCCGTGCACATTCAGAAATGATGCAGGAGGGGCACTTATAGCGTCATATTTTAAAGCGGAGGGCCACTGAGCAAGCAGCAGTATTTGACGAGTTGGGAATGAGAACATGTTGCCTAATTCATGCCCATAGGAAGTGGTTCAGACTCAAAAACCTCGAGTTTTTTTCAGCTTTCAAACCTGGTTTTTCCTGGTCAACTCACAATGGTACTAATCTGGTGTGAATGTGTCTGTGTCCATACATATGTCAGACAGATAGACTGTGTGTGTGTGTGTGTGTGTGTGTGTGTGTGTGTGTGCGCGCCTGTGTGAAAAGCTGGCACTAACGAGTTCCCTCCTGAGCAGTATGTTTTATTTAACAAACAGTCAGACCACAGTGCTGTTCACACCAACAGTCATAAACAACCATGGAGCAAAAACTGCAAGGCTCAGCCGGAGCTGCCTTAGACGTGACTGGCACCGCACAGATGTGAGGCAGAGAACTAATTTACAGCAGCTTTGTCTGCAATATAGATATGCAATCTGCTATACCGGCAGCTCACTTCTACCTGCATGGATTAGAGTTAAAGCCGCTACAGTGAAGGCCCTTGAATGAATGGACCATATAAGGGCAAAATAGAATATTATTTTGGTGCAGCTGCACTGGCCATCTGGAGTAGCAATGGAGCGTTCCCTGCGGACCAGTCGAGCTGCAAGTCCAGAGCCATCGATACTGCAACCAGGCCTGTAGCTCACCTCTTCCTCCTTTACTAACAGAGAGTTAGTTGCTAACACTGTTGGAGGACAGGGGTTAGGTGTTGGAGAGGTCCAAATATCTGCAATGATACCTTGTATAAGTAGATTAAGATGCCAATTCTAGTTTAACATTCCCACATATTCTCAGTCACAGGTATTCTGAGGTAATTAGGTTGAAGGTTCTATTGCGCAGGAAATATTAAAGGTCTGGTGTAGCTGTCAACTGCAAGTGGCTAAATCACAGAAGAGGACTTAAGGACAGCCATTCAGTCCTGCTAACAGGACGACTGGAAGATTAAAGCTTAAATGAGGCAGGTAGGAGTGATGATCTCCACTTGATCTATATGAACTGACCCCTCACCTCACTAGTCATTGTAAGCCTGCTTTTGTATGCTGTTTTCTATGGAGGACTAAAAGTGCCAAAATTAAATACATCACTAAATAATTACTTAAATGTGTCATTAATTAATACAAATTTGAATTAAATACATAAATGTGTTATCAAATGTGTCATTAATTCATTAAAATACCAATTCATTTTATGTAAAAAACATATATAATTATTTCACTATGTAATTAATTATTTCATGGTCCTGTGTTGCAGTGCTTCATGAATTTATTTTATCTGTCAAACTCGCCCATCAAAGTCAGTGGGTGGGGCTAACGCTAATCTAGTCTGATCCATTGCTTTGGTCTGAATAGAGTGCCTGGATAGAGACGATGGAGGATCTTCAAGAACTTTCTAGGGAGTTGGTGAGAGACATTTTAGACTTAGCAGAGGATGTGAAAGCAGGAGCTGCTGACCCAGAGCATGTAGCGAGTAAAGCAGAGGAACTTATTGAAGTTCTTGGAGTTATTTCCGCACTTTCCGACCAAGATATTGACCATAGAGTGACTGCAAATTTAGAAGAAGTAGTCCACCGCTTCTCTGGTACCAGGGCCAACACACACAGGGACCGGGGCGTTTTGACTTACAGAGTGCAGTTCTAACCCTCTTCTCCTTGATTTTTAGCCGTTGCAATTAAAGTTTTGTTTAATAGAGTATCTAAACCAACCTAGGGGTGAATAGTGCCACCCAGTGTATTGGAATGTGTTCACTAGCATTTCATCAATCCATTATCTGGAATTGATTTGCCTTGACTTGATGCGCAGGGTAACCAATCAGGCGTTAGGATCCACCTGCCAACTTTGATGGCCGAGATTGAAAAATAAAATAAATTCATGAAGCACTGCAACACAGGACCATGAAATAATTAATTAATTAGTGAAATAATTATATATGTTTTTTACATAAAATGAATCGGTATTTTAATGAATTAATGACACATTTAATAACACATTTATGTATTTAATTCCAATTTTAATGAATTAATGACACATTCAGGTAATTATTTAATGGTGTATTTATGTATTTAATTTTGGCACTTTTAGTCCTCCATAGTTGCAATGTACACTTTCTCTTTGAATGCATGCTGCTGTGCCTGTTTTGCTTGTGTGAGCTTACGCAGTGTGAACACTCCAGCAGCTAGCAGTGCACCAGTCTTTGTGCTCTCTGTTTGAGTCTTTGATGTGGTTTGAGAGTTACTTTAAAGACTGACTCATTTTACTTGCGTAATTGCCTAGTCCTTAGAAGTTTCTTTTGTGAATAGTCAAAGTGCATTGTCTTGCATTATACAGGGATGTTTCTGTTGTTAAGCCTACCCTTGCAGATATAAATTGGGTGGACAAAATAATAGAAACACCCACAAACTGCGGCATCCAAAATGAGTTGAACACCTCTCTAACATAGTTGTAACAAAGACTGATGATAACCTTCATAATGGCTGCTGTATTACATTGCATTAGTTTTAGCAAGGTGTATATAATAAACAAAAAAAGACAATTAACCCTACCTAAGCGGCACCCCTTTTTGCTCTGTGCTCCATTAACAGTTGAGCAAGCAAGTCAGAACCTCTGTCAACAAAAAGGGAATAAGACCCCAACCCTGCTACCCTCCACATAACCCTCCTTCCCTCCTGCCCTGTACTTTATTGACCCCTGGGAAACCCCAGTCCATATAAGTCCAAGCATTTTGACTGCACATGCTGCAGTCTGATGATGATATAGTGACCAATTAACCAACTTAACATAACCATGCAACTGTTCTGCTTCGTAAATCAAAGCAATCCCAATATTCCACCGCAAAGGGCTTGAGGCATAGTTGGTATTTGACAAATGTATCTGGTATTTTTTAGGGATGTTCGATAATATTGGCCCTCCGATATTATTGGCCGATATTCACTAAAAAATGTAATATCGGGAAGTATCGGGTTTTTATAACCGATGTTTGTTCTGTAGGCTTCAGCATTTCCGAGCCTGCATGAACGCAGCATGGGACGTTTACCGGCGCACGCTAGATGACGTATAACAACAACAACTACAGCTAGACTGGTTGGTTGCTAACTGCTAACTTAAAGCTCAATGATTTTAATATTAACACAAAATAAGTGCAATGCACCTTAAATATTTGACCCTGCTCTGAGCTGTTCCTTAACCAAACTAACAATTGGCTTAGAATTTACATTAGCACTCCTTCAGGTGCATAATACAATTAAACACATTAACCAAAGCTAGCACTTAGTTGGCAATTAGCGTTAGCGCTCTTTTCAGTATTAATACAATGAAAGTTTAAGTTGTTCTCTTATTTTGCACAGACAGTGTTTACATTTGGAAAGCCATGTTGCATTTATGTATGCATCCAGTGGGGCATCACAATAAAATTAGGCATAATGTGTTAATTCCACAATAGGAGATATGTTATGTTGTTACCTAACAGTTTTGGTGTAAAAAGCCTGCATATATCGGTATCGGGTGATATCGGTATCGGTAATTGAGAGTTGGACAATATCGGAATATCGGATATTGGCAGAAAAGCCAATATCGAGCATCCCTAGTATTTTTCAACTTGTTCCATTGTGAGATGAAATGATACTGAAATTACCAAGGCACTATACACTGATCAGCCATAACATTATGAGCACTGACTGGTAAAGTGAATGACACTGGTTATCATGGCACCTGTCAGCGGGTGGGATATATTAAGCAGAAGGTGAACATTTTGTCCTCAAAGTTGATGTGTTAGAAGCAGGAAAAATGGGTAGGGTGAGGACTTGAGTGACTTTGACAGGGGCCAAATTCGGATGGCTAGACGACTGGGTCAGAGCATATCCAAAATTGCCGCTCTTGTGGGGTGTTCCCGGTCTACAGTGGTAAGCATATCAAAAAGTGATCCAAGGAAGGAAAAGTGGTGAACTGGAGATAGGATCATGGATCGCCAAGCCATCAATGAGCTCACTTTAGCTCACATTGCTGAAAAAGTTAATGCTGGTTCTGATAAAAAAAGGTGTCAGAATGTAGGTGTGGGGCTACAGAACATTCTGACCACCAGGGGGCCCAGGTGCTTAGAATGTTATGGCTGATTGGTGTACAATGTGTATATTAATAATTAAGGAACAACTGTTGTCTCGAGTCCTTTGAAAGGAGAGGTGGTTCTTTCTCAGAACCCCCTGAGGGATTTTGTTTCACCCAGATATTAAAACTTAAAATATATCCCCATGCCCCATGCTGTAGCAGGTGGTTAGGATAATGAGCTATTAACATTTCATTTTCATTGCTTTTATTTCATACAGTAAGAGGTTTGGTCACTGTGTAGTGGTTAATACTTCACAAAAGCCCTCGACTATGTATTTTTAGTCTTTTAACAAGCTACAAGGGGAAAGAAGCACACCAGCTTGAAAATATTAGCTTGAGTACCATCCACAGGGGGGAGTAGGTGGAAATGGTGGGGGAAGATGACATTGTAGACTTAGTAAGAGAATACACACCAGGCTGGGGATCTCTGTTTTGCATAATGTACGTTTCAAGAGGTGTACACATAGTTCAGTCAGCATCTGGTGGAGGCCTAGCTGTGTGTGCATAATGGTATAGGTACTGTTTCTCTGAGCATGCCTCTTCATTTCAGTTAAAATGTTCTACCCGTTGTTGACCAAGTCTTAATGAGTTGTCAGCATATTCCTTGCTGTTTACCACCAAGATTTTTTGACTGATTGGTCTACAACAACATGTTTTCCACAGCTGGATTTTTCCAACTAAAGACGGGATGCAAGTGATGTCAACCCTCTTAGTTTTATAAATGTGCCTGAGGAAAGCCACTGCGTTTTACTAGAATTGCTCACATCACTTCCAAATGGTCCATTAGGTAAGACTGATCACCTTTATTAAGTTTCCTCAGGGAGAGAAACAACAGAGGTGAGACAAGTGAGCGTCTGATTGGGAAAAATGTCTCCTGCATTCATGAGCAAGAACTGAGTTTTACTGACAGTATTCTCTTTGGATAAAAGTTTGACTATCAAGACTGTAGTTAAATTAAGGTGATTGTGTGTTTTCAATGGACTCAACAGAAGTGGATGGGTTGGTATGTGCTCACGCAATAATCAAATTGTTAAGTAGCAAAGCATAAAATGATTGAATTTGCACTTAAAGCTAGACAGGAGTTGTCTCATCTATGCTAACTAACCCAGTATGGCTAGGTTACCATAAGTTTTATTGGGTAGTGTAACTGCTATCAGAAGATTTAGGATATTTTAATCCAAATCAGCTTTGACCGCATGCAAAACATTTAGGCAGAAGATGTTCTCAAGTGCTTTCAGCAGTGCTTTAGGAAATTTTGTATTTCTTTTGCATTACCGTAAAACTTTAATTAATAGCCCAGGCTTGTATTCTGTTCAATCAATTCATTTGATCATTTGGTACTCTGGTGCTCATAGTTTCTGTAAAATAGAGTGAAGTATTGAATTGTGGGGAATCTGACTGTTCTTACAATGTGTAGCATGTGCATATTGACAAAAGTTTAAACATATATATTTGTGTAGGTGATCTAAAAAGAAGGTGTCAGTACCCCAATTCAGCACAACCCTAATCCTAATTCTTTGTGTTCTTTAGTCTTTTCAAAATGTAAATTTAGTTTTTTGAGCGTTCAGCTAGCTATAAGTTTACACAGAGATGCAGTTATGCAAGTACTTTAGGAATACCTCACCATTATTGCTGTACGCAGGTTTTAGAAATACCGAGGTCCAAAAACTGAACTTGCTAGGGAGTTTGGGGTCATGAATCAAAGTAGTTATTTTTAGACAATTATTTCTTGTCTTTTATTGAATACCACTTGGGAAAAATACTACTGACCTCAATGGTGGGTACGCCAATGCTCACCAAAAGTGGTGATGCTCAATAAGAAGTAACGGTACTCATGTGGACAAAAAGTGCCAGTACTCACTACTGGTAGGTACCATTTTAGTCACTGGATGTTTTATGCATCAAAATAATTTCTGTAAAATCCAGGTGTCCTGGAGACCTGCATTTATTTGTAAAATTGTGTAGTCACACCAGGTATATGGTATATAACATACCAACAAAAGCTCATAACTAGTACCAGCGTTCCTGTCAAGGCAAAGTCTGTGATAAAGCCTGACACATTTTACTTAGTAATCACCCAATCATTATACGTTTTCGGGAAAATGTATTAAAGGGAAACCTTGCCGACTTTCCACCAGCTTTGTATCATTACAATGCAAATGAACAATGTTTCACTTCTCTCCATGTTGCATGCACCCAGAGCTCCCCCACTGTTGGGACAAGACAAGTGTCAATTGGCAATAGTTTACAAGAGTAGTTGAAGATTTTGTCGAAGCTGATCTGGAACCAGTGCTAAAACTTGTCTAGTCCAACGTAGGGGCAGCTATGGTCTCACAGTTGGCTGAGATATGGCTGTATCATGGGCCATAAGTGGCTGCCAGATCTGGTCAGCATGTGGACAGTAGTTTATTGCAGTATCTGGTGTAAGTGGGCTGTGTGGGCCATCAGTGGGCAAGACCAAATTTCCAATGTGGGGATGCGAGAGGGGCATTTGCACTGGATCTTTGTGTTACAGTCGTCCAGGGTAGACAAAGCATTACTCATACCTCTGCATAGTGGTGGCTTACCCACTGCTACACTTAGGTATCTTATAAATCATCACATGTATTGGTGTATTATCATTTTGCTTTCATACTCTTTTTGTCTTTCACTGATTCTACTGATTATGTGTGAAGTACTCGTTGTTGGGATTGTAGTCTTGGTAAGTGAGGGAATGTCTGTGAAATGCAATGAGCATGTAAGAATGTATCAGAGCACGCCATCAAGGTGGCCCTCTGATAACACATCTCTGTGTCCCAAATTGCCTGTCTAGAAGTCAAGGAGATTAGACGGAAACGGGCCCTCCTGAATTCAGCAGCCATTACTCTCAAAATAGAAACAGTCTAGGAGTCCACAAACACACACACGTACACACTCCCACACGCACAACTCTGAAAGTGCAGAACCTGTCCAAACAATCTATCAGGAGAGATTCTGGAGGTGATAATGTCCCGCTTTGTCTTTTGAATGTACTCTATATCACATTCACCTTTTAAACCCTGCTTATTCTTTTTTGTGTTAGTAGAACACAAAAACATATCTTCACGAAGATAATAAAGTGCAGTCATTCAAAACACTGCAGCTGAATTAGATCATTGTTGCGCTCTGGAAATTTCAATAGCATGTGTTCTGTAGTCTGCACTGGTTAATTTTTCACCTCTGTGGCTTCGAATGGCTGCGAGAGATCACTGTTTGAAAAATGTGTACTGTAATAACCAAGAATCGTGAAAGGTGATGTAAGTGCACTGCCATAGCTTTGGCAGCTGGGTGATTGCTCTATACCAAAGGATACCAAAGGGATGAGGGAGGGATATGATTGAATGTTGGTTGATCGTGGTTTTTTCTCTGGATAGAGAGTTGCCTCACTGCTGGTGTTCAGTAAATGCTGCTGAATTCTGCTCTTCAGCCTCAATTTGTCCTCCTCCGTGGAGATTTACCACCAATGACCAAGAATTTAATTTGGGCAAACAAGTTAACTCTGCAGCAGCTCAATTAGTGGTGCCAGGGTGTTCCTCTTTGTGAGCTGTGGGCCTTTTAAGGCTGATGTTTGAGATTTAGCCAAAAGATAGCTTTTGAGGATGATTTCAACACAAATAAAGTTCAAATATAGCCCGTAAAAAAAACAGAAAATGGAATATTAAAAAAAAGAAGAAAAAAGAAAAAAAGAGACTTTTTGACTTTTCGTGTTTTACTAGCAATAATGGACAAAACAACAAGCTGTAAACAAAACATATTATCACCATATGAAGTTGTGAAATGTTGCCTATTTACACAGAAACACAGCAACATTAGCATCTCAATGGAGTTTTGTTTCTCCAGCTCCAGAGAAATTTTCCCCAGGCAATTCGGCAATTTTTATTGTTGAGCCTGTGTTGTATTCACCAGCTAGTCACTAACTTGTCTATCTGCTGTTTGGTGTTGGGCAGATAGTGTACAGTTTATTTAGATGTTCTGGTGAATTATTTTTAATTAACTCTGCAGCAGCTCAGTTAGTAGTGCCAGGGTGCTCCTCTTATTAAGGCTGGTGTTTAAGTTTTAGCCAAAGGAGAGTTTTCACCACGGTATCCTTTTCAAAATTCCATTTAATGATATCACTGCAAGATACACTGATCAGCCAAACCCTTATGACCACCTGGCCACCCTGGTGCATCCCCATACCAACAAACTGTGATACACTGTGTGTACTGACACCTTTCTGTCAGAACCAGCATTAACTGTTTCAGCAGTTTGAGCTACAGTAGCTCGTCTGTTGGATCGGACCACACAGGCCAGCCTTCACTCCCCACGTGCATTAATGAGCCATGACCCTGTCTCCGGTTCACCGCTTTTCCTTCCTTGGAGCACTTTTGATAGGTACTGACCTCTGCAGACCGGGAACACCCCACAAGAGCTGCAGGTTTGGAGATGCTTTGACCCAGTCTAGCCATCACAATGTGGCCCTTGTCAAAGTCGCTCAAATCCTCACGGTGCCCATTTTTCCTGCTTCTAACACATCAACTTTGAGGACAAAATGTTCACTTGC
Source organism: Dicentrarchus labrax (assembly GCF_905237075.1). NCBI lineage: Eukaryota > Metazoa > Chordata > Actinopteri > Moronidae > Dicentrarchus > Dicentrarchus labrax. Next base: position 3,084,371 of record NW_026136709.1, read on the forward strand.
TGCCTATATCCCACCCACTGACAGGAGCCATGATAACCAGATAATCAGTGTTATTCACTTCACCTGTCAGTGCTCACAGTGTTATGGCTGATTGGTGTATGTTGATCTCTTTGGCATAGTATGATTTTATTTGATCTTGTTAGTGGATATTATTTGTGTGTTGTATATTCATATAAGTATATGCAGGCTTCTTGTACATGTACATGTCAACATGTGCTTAAATCTTTATTTCCCACTGGGCAAGGAGATTTGCGATGTAAAATTTAAACAATAAGTCTGGTGGTGTTCTATATGTGTAGACAAACCAATAATTCATTTTTCCTAATAACAAGTATTGTGTGTAAATGAAAACCTGATATATCTTCTTCCTCTGTGCCATAGAGCTCCATTGTTGTCCAAAAACTATTAAAACACATAAATGAGCCACACCATTGCACTGGGTGACATGTTCCTTCATCACCATGAGCACACACACCTTAAGAATCTATATAGTTGTGAGGTGGTTTTAAAGATGTACGTCTTCAGTTGGAACCAAGTAGAGAAATCAGAAGGTATTGAAAGATAGACTAACACATTGCTCATTTTGTTGACAGCTACAAAAATGTAGTATCACCAGCCTTATCATTTAGGTAGAAAATTAGATTGATTAAAGATCAGATTGAATCTATTGCCTTTCCTGGACTAGATCTGGCACACCAACGCTTGCACATTCATCATACCTTTCCCTATGCATTTCCTGCAAGATTTTGTCTCTCTCCCTCCCACACAAGCGAGACAGGTTTTCTCATTAAAAGATAGATACACATAGTTTCTGTCTTAAAACAATACTTGTGTGCCCACATGTTACAATTCAAGTAAATTATAGCTATAAATGTCCCTCTTGTTCACTCCGGTCATAAAGATATCCCTTGCTGTCACGACTCCACTGTAAGTGACGGTGGTCAAAATGTACAGTCCGCATTCTGTGCAAAAATACATTCCAGTATTCAGCAAGCTAATATTAGCAGTCTAAATCAGACAAAACAAGAAGGTGTCTTACAAAGTACTGTCTTACTGGTGCAAAATCTTCTCTTTGTGGCAGTTTCACTATACTGCAGCACAGAAAAGACACACCGTCTGGAGAGACATAAAGCGGGAGATGTGTCCTAAGACTCTATATTTAGAAGATTTGAATAGAAATGTTTGCATTAAAACAGTTATGTTAAACAGTTTCAGTCCTGGTTGTATTTGCAATGCAGCACTACTTTCACAAAGACATTTCAATGACAAGCACTACTGCATTTATATACCATCTAATCAGAGGATGTTTACCTAGCTAGCAACTGGCGTAATCAACCTGCCCATGTCCTCTATATCATTACTCTGACCTCCCACATATTGTAATTACCTCTTCAGAGAAGAACAAAGACAGTGTGCGTAACAGAGAGAGCGGTGTGTAAGTTGAAAGCGAAACAGCAGCTGTTTAATCAGACAGTAAAAGTGGTATTTGAAGGGAAGGTCCTGTTCCCTACAGTGTGTCTCGCATCCAAATCAAAGCCATGCACCGGGGCTACATGAAGACAGGAAGCTGGGTGTTGAATCATGCCTGATGGGTTCAGCGCCTCAGATGTTAGGTGGAAAAAGGGGAAAAAAACAAGCCAACAACAACAACAAAAAAAACGACCAGACAGACGGGTAGGCAGGCAGACGACAGGGGCTTTGCTCCCAGATATGATAGTGCCTCAAGCTAACCTGTCTGTGGGTGATAAGCGTCAAACGCCAAAGCGCTGGGTCACTTAAGAGCATGTAGTATTTAACTTTGGCTCCACACACGTATCTGATTCTCTCCCCAACTCTGTCCATTTCACACAACAATCTGTTGTTTAGGAGTTGGTAATTGTGTGTGGTTGTAGATAATTTTCCTCGAATCAAATACATCACAGCACATGATTGGTTAGAACAAATTCTAAAAACTGATTTCCAGAAGCAAAAAATGTACAAGGAAAACAAATCAAGAAAACTACAAATAATTTCCTGAAAAATTACATCTTAAAAAGAGTGGGAACCCAGAGAAATGTAATCTTAAGTATTACACGTTTAATATTTAAATTGAATTATTATAAAACCCCTCTGCAAAAATACAATTTCTCAGTACTTCATTGTGTTCTAATGCAAACAAATGCAGCTTCTCTGCTACTCTGCAGGCTGCCCACATAGACGGAGGGAGGCTGGAGGAGGGACTGGGCTATTCCCTGAAGTAAGCTGGTTCCTCCTGCGACATATGAAAGACAAACAGTGAGCACAGTGCAGAAATTGAAAGAGCAGTGCGAGGTGTTAGATGAGATAGTTTTGACAAACAAGCATGCAGTGTCTGGGGAATAAGCCCCTGATGTGAGACCCCAAGCAGCACATATACTCTGGGTTTGTTTAAATTACATACAGTACTTCAGCACTCAAGTAGCACAGACAAGGCTTCATTCTGACAGCGCAGATATGATTACCAAGACTTTTTGGCCTGAAGGTGCTGATGCAGTAGATGTTTTGCTAAAAATGTAATCTTTTTGTAGGGTCATAAAGCTGACGGAGCATTTTAGACATGACACAGTGAAACATCCACTGAAATCATTACAGACTTGAGTGTAAGTTCCTCTGTTTGTCAACAACCACATATGCCCGATGTGTAGTGCAAAAACATATCAGTCACTGGATGTAATGTTTCACTCATTAGCACCTGTATGTGTCGATACAAGTTATCCTCATTAAAATGATGTGTCAGCCACAGCGGAACAGCCTGACTTACCCAACGCCTCTTGTCTGTCTGTGGATTGTCTAGTAGCTAAATAAATGTTGTATTTTCTTCAATGCAATTTTAATGATGAGCAGATAAAACTCTATGCATGGTCCAACACAAACAGTATACACTTGTTGATCATTGATGCACTGTGGAGCTGCTCGCAATTAATATAAATGAGTTCAACTCGAACTGAGGACACCAATCGCCTTAAACCATTTCAATGTATTACCTCAAACAGTTTAAGTGTGAAAAAATATTTGATTTGAGTACAAGTAGGTCGTAACTTGGGTAAATTAAGTTAATTGTACCAATTTAATTCAGTTAATTGAACTGAAAACTGGCAAGTGTATTACACTCACATGCAGCATGTAGGGGTTACACTACTATGTAATTAGAAAGGTAATTAATCACTGAAGATGTATAATACACTCGTAAATGGGGCACCATCTCCGTTGTTTAGCTACTGGAGTAATCCGGAGGAAATTATTCCACAGATCTAATCAAATCAATTTCAAATCAATGTATTAAATTTCAAAATCTATATTTAATCTCATATTTCTGAAGTAGTGATTTCTTTTACACGATTCATCGATTTCCCCGCATCAAATCAAACAGGCACCGACAAGGACATACGGTTATATATGTTTATTAACTGAACTAATGCAGAGTAAATAGCATGAAATGATAAACAAACAAATGACAACAAGTAACAGAATATGTGGACAATATATGAATTATTACTATTAGGTGATTCAGGAGCGATGGTGGATTTTGCGATGCGGAAGTAAGTTTCAAATATTATGAGAGTAAATTTTAGAACTACGAGGCCATAATCGAAAATTCTCTTAAACTTAAACGATGGGAATCAAAGCTTACAGACAGACACCAGCTCTTTTTCATGTGTGTGAATCCGGCCGTGTACCGGAGAGTCAGCCTACTTTGTTTGTAGATGGAACTTGGAAGGATTCCAGGACCTTGGCTTTCAGCTCAACTGCGGCTTTGCGTCACTGATCCAACAGGCCGAAGGGAGTTGCGTCTCGTCCCTGGTACCAGTGGCAATTTCTCCAAAAGGCCCAGCGCGGCGTGTGCGCTAGTGAGCGTTGGGGGCAAGGTGGCTGGAGAATAATGTCTTTATTCGGCTGGAAACGTTTGTACGTCTTCTTGAGCAGTCAACTACTGCGACGTCCTTCTGGCTGATGATGAATGTCTTAGAGTGCTTGGTCTTCAGCTTTGACTGTAAACTAATTCAGCTTCTTGTTTAAAAATAACTGGAGGATGAAATGCTGGCCTGGCGAATTCTCCGTCGTCCAAGAGTTAGATTAAATTCACTTTCTGTGAATAAGGCGACAATACTTGACGATAAGACTACAAAAATATAAAAGAAGAAATTCGTTTGTGTCTTGAGCTTTCAAAATAAAAGAAGTACTTAAGATTAAAAAAAAAAAAAGTAAAATAAAGTACGGAAATTAAAAGTAAGAGTGAGAATAAATAACGAGTGGATCCAACACTCTTAGAAGGAAGACAGGATCATAAGAGTAAGAGAGAGAGGGAGTGACCGGAGTCTATATTATATATGTTTTATTCTGGAGGCGTATCCGGAAAGGCTAATCGCGTCACTTCCTTTAGCGATATTTCGATATTCGTAACTTTATTAACTTACTTCTATCGTGTTTTAAAGTTTCGAAATCCTAATTCACCATTCACAGAACCCACCATGACTTTATACATAGTTCACATGTTTTAACATAATATAACCGAAATTACTTGATGTAAAGGAAAAGTAGAGCTGATTAAAATCATTAAATCATAATCATTAAATATGTATATAAAGCAGCACTGAGGGATTGTACATATTTCGTATAGTGCTAGCTTAATCCTTGTTACAAAAATTATCTGTCAGGCATTAACTATTTGGAATAATACACAATTATGAAACAAAGTTCGTTTTGAAAGTACCTTACGCTATACCAGAATCTTACCAAAAGGTGGCACTGTGGCTCCATCAAACATTCAGACATTTTACACATGATTTTGTAACTCAGTCCAATCTGAAGACAGGAACATCAGACAAACATTACATTTGCGACCTTCTCATGCTGGATGGCAATCTGTTAATTAGGAGAAGATGAAATTTTACCATAATACTCCAACAGAACTAAATCTATATCTGTGCAACTGTTGTTACTGCTTCCTAGACTGGAATGTCCACTATCAAAAGAAAACATCGTAATTTACACTTTAGAGGAAGGGGTGTCAGAATGCCAGATGTGGATTCCAGAGGAGTTTCTCTCTGGAGGTGGACCTGTCAGACTAAAAGAGATGTAAACACATTTCAGGGATATCTAACCCTGATTTACAATCAAAAAGGCACTTAATTATCACACACGATCCACTTTAGGTGTAGGGTGTCGTTCTGATCTGTGGAGAAGTCAGTGTTCTGTTAAAGAGGATAAAGCAAATTGACACCTAGAGATCCCATCTGAGAATCTGAAAAGAACCAGGCTCTCTGTGCAGGAGACTGTCAGCGCCACAGTCTCACCTCCCCTCCTGGGTCAAAAAGGTCAAAGGGAAAGAGGAGGCCTTGAAAACTCTCCTGGTGGAACACAATCAAAATAATATGATGATTGTTGAATTAAGAGACAGATAAAGCTTCTCTTGTAGAGGAAGACGAGGACAAGGTCCTACAAGCATTTCTCCAAATGTATTTAAAAAGCTTTTAGTTATTTATCTGAATAAAGTAAGACTAGCTTTAATGCATCTTCTTTATAAAAATATTTTCATTTTGTAATGATATAAAGTCAACATAAAGAAAATAAGCTGATGTAACAAACTTATATCACCATTATTATTATGTTATTACTTCAACAATTCATTTTTGAGTTGGGTTTAATTCATCTGAATGAATGTAATTCATTTTTAGGAGGATTAAGTTATGTTAGCTTACATCTTTATTAAGATCTATTAAGGTGAGAGCTCTGATAACTTGGATAAGGATAATTACTGTTGATCATATTTTCACAGCTTTGGGCATCACTTCACTTCCATTTTATGATAATATTGTACACACCATAGTCACTGCTGAGGGAACGTGGCAGCATGGTGAATGCAATCGTATTATTTCTAATTGCAGTGATGGCAAAAAGTACAATGTCTGAAACTACTACAAACCAATGTTGTAAATATCCAAAAGTAACCTTTGAATTACATCAGTCTGTCTAGATTTACATGGTGTCAGTGTCAACAGGAGTTAACTGTGTTCTTTATCTTTTCTTCTTTTCATCCCAACATGTAAGCTGAATGGTCTCCCACAGAATATGTATTTTTGTTTGTTTTAATGACTGGATTTATTTAAATGTACTACAAGGAGTTTTCAACTGGTTATGAAACAGTCTCAATTTAATACTGATCCCTCTATATGGCCTACATAAACATCAGTGAAATATATCATTAATAATGCCTGCCAGTCGCCCTGTAGGAGCCATTGTTTGTTTACTAAAGAACTACAAGGTGTCGCATTTGAAGTTAACAGTAACGCAAATCACTGCTCGTGTGTGACTGAATTGAGGACGCTGAGAAGAACTTGTTTTTCAGCCGCTTGCCAGCTGTATGTTTTCGCTTGAGTTTTTTTTTAACAGATTAATTTATTTTTGAGATTTTGAATCCACATACAGTGATTTTGGAGCATGCATCCAATCATTGACATCCATGTTCTAAAGAAAAATAAATTTTTGCAAACATATTATTGTACAAAATCTTTTTAACACAAACATAATGGAAGCAAAATATAAAAATCTTATTAATAACTGATCAGTCAAAATTAATTAAACTTCCAAATCTGCTGTTGGGTATTGTAACACTGCAAAAATATAGTATTCAACAACACATCAGATTGCAGAGTAATTAATAACAGAAAGCAGAACAAAAGCATCCTGTTAACGGAGGGGAAATGAGGACACACTGCTGCGGATGTCATGGTGATAAAGACTGTTTGTTTGAAATGAACAAGGATGAAGGACCCCAAAGTTACCTTGACATGTCGGCTTTGTTAAGTGTTACATTTCAGACTAGTGATTAGAACCACAGGAAATATAAAACATTTGTTTTCATGCCTCACTAAAGTAAGCTGCTACCTAGCAGCCTAGGCATACCTAGGCATATTATAAAGCCAAAATGTTCTTTTGTTCAGCAAATGTAAGGAAGTGCAAAAAAGAAAATATGCGGTTACAATACTCATACCAGCACTGTAAAACCGGATGAGTTAGTTCAACTCAAACTGAGGAAACCGATGTATTATCTCCAACAATTAAGTATGAAAAACACATTTGATTTGAGTACCAGTAATGTTTAAGTGTTTAAGTTAATTGTACTAATTCCATTCAGATAATTAAACTTAAAACTGGTCAGTATATTACACTCAAATGAAGTATTTCTCCAATCTTATTTATCCGAAAAAGACTACCTTTAATGCATCTTCTTATACAAATGTTACCAATTCAATTGAATTTACTCAGTTTTCTTCTACTAAATAGAAGTATTACATTACCTGTAAAAACAGCTGATGTATGATAAAATTTTTTTTACAATTAATCAACTATCAAAATGGTAGCCATTTATTTTTGGGGCTTTGGGGCTTATATTTTTGTAATGATATGATCAAACTGGAATTATATCACCAACAATTTCAACAATTTATTTTTGAGTTGAAGGACTAAGTTGTGCTAGTTTACTTATTTTACAGTGAAGGGTAACTCGAAGCAGGAGCTGCTGTGTCACTCCTGAGGCGGATTACATGGATGTGTACGGAGCAAACCTGCAGCATTATGATACAAAGTCAGCCTCAACATCAGTCTGTTTCCCGAGTATCACCAAGCTTCTCAGCTGTCTGGGCAGGAGCAGCCATGCTCTCTCCAACACTGATTAAAAGTGGTCTTGTAGAGGAGCTTGGCTGGTTCAGCGCAGTGCCGAGCAGTGCGGATTAGAGAAAGAGATGGGAGGTGGATCCAGACCGGGCCCTGAGGGAACCCTGGTGAAGACGGTGCGGTGTGGAGCGCTCCCTTCAATTATATCTGATAAGTGCAGTGCGACAGGTGGGAGGCAATCCCTGAGAGATCCCCTGGTCGGCGTGGATGATGAGGAGCATCTGCTGGTTGCTAGTATCAAAGGCAGCAGATAGGTTGAGGAGGAAGAGGATAAGACGCAGAGAACCACTCTTCAGTCTCAGCTGAATTGGCTTTCATAATAGTGGAAGTCTGTTAGACATACAGAATTTTATTGGGCCATGAAAAACATATTGATTCTAGGTAGTTTGTACACAGTCTTCAGGAAGCAGTTTGCAGGAATTAAATTAAATCTGTTGCTAGGACAAATAAGGAACCTTAGAGGTGATATATACATGATATTTAAAACATATTTTTACTTCTTTCTACTTTGAATTAAATTACATTGTTACAGTGATATGCAGGGTAAAATTAAGGTTTTGTGTCTATGGAGTCTGGTGTTGAGTGATAGCAATATTACAGCTGTTTCAGGTTAAACAAAAGAACTCTCTCTGTAGGGATCCTTTCCATAATGTTGTCACACATTTAGAATAACAATCTCAGCCGGTCAGTGCCAAAAACAAAATCTTTTTGCTTGCATTTGTCTGCAATGATTACTGTTAGCTTGCGCTGAAACTGTCGTTTTTCATATCTACATCTTCTCATTGAATTACAGATTTATTTCAATATATTGTATATTATAAATCAGTGTTGATGATTGTTTGAAGATGGTTTTGACTATTTTCTGTCCAGTTTGAAGTGTGTTTTATGATTATCTGCAAGGTAAAATGACCAGTTTTGTCAATGGAGTCTGGAATCTGTTTTGAGGTAAGATGCAGTGGAGGTGAATTTCATATATAAAACTTTTTCATATATAAAACCCTTTATTGGCAACGCAAAAGACTGATTCACAAGTTGACATACAGAAGTGGTGCAGTGGCAGTGTAAAGGACTGGTCACACAAGCATTTAAAATGAAGCAATTATGCTGGGAAATCAGGTAATTTCATGCACAATCAACAAAACTGCGCAGCTAAGGAGCCAGATGTTTCCCTTTAGGAGTTGGTAGAGACCAAAACAAAGTAAATAGCTGGCTTACATTCATCAGGTGGACACAAACACCTCTCCAAATAAATAATGACTAATGACAGCTGTTTGCTAACAAATTCGACATATCATATTGAAAAGTAATGAAAGATTGATAGTTTGTTTTAATAGTTTTAATACTGAAAAGGTAGGGCTAGTTAAAAGTGAGCTGTGGTGTATAGTCCTGCACATTATCTGTATATGATTCTGTCAGTTGAGTTAGGTTTTCAGTTCAACATGTCCTTGCTGAAACAACACATTTGCTTACACCTCTCCTACACCTACAGTCTTAATTGTAAAGGATCCTACTAAAGCAATTCCATTCAATTGTGATATTTGTTGAAGACTATCACACCTTTGATGGCACTTTAACTTAGTGGAGCTTAATCAAAGTGAATGTTTACTTACTATTGGTAGCCTGTAGCATTGTAGCTTACTCTTCATTGTGCATTCAGGGGATTTTTTTGCAGAATCAAAATCACTTACATTACATTTCTACAACATTTTTACACTTGATGAAGACACTCTAGAGTCTACTGGTTCAGTCTGTGTGTCAAGTTGAAGCATTATGCTGGAGGAAAAAAACATTACAAACAATTAATGAGGTGCTAGAGGAGAGGCAACTATGGGAGTATAAATGCTCTCATCACATTTCAGGGCACTCTCTTGAGTCTAATATTATGAAGTTTGAGTGAAAAGTTGATATTGTGATATGTTAAATTTTTCCAACCAGCCACCATCTGTCCAACAATCAGCATTATATGAGTTACATGTGAGAATATTCTCTCTACGTGCTGTCGCTCTGATGCCTGACCTCCCTGTCACTCCTTTACCACTTAACACATCTCCTCTCCCAGCCTGTCCCTCTCCTGTCCCTGCTGTGTCCTCATCTTCCCTGGAGTAACAGTCCTGGTTGGAGCCTCTGTGAATCACCTTTTTACTGTATTCCCTGTTGTCAAACTAATTGAAATAAACCCTTAATTACCCACCAGGAAAACCAACCGTCGATAGCAGATATATTCCAATCTCCCACCCTGTCGTGGCCTAAGGGTTGTGCTAGGAAGAAGTTGTCCAAAATTGAAATGTATTTTGACAAAATAGTCTTAACTCAAAGTACACTCACTGTTTTTTTTCCAGAGCTTTCAACAACACATACTGGGACAGCAAGAACCCTGAACAAAGAGATTCAGTGAACACCAACAACTACAAAACAAAACCAAAAGAACAACACCAGTCACAACATCATCAGAATCAGAATCAGAAATACTTTAATAATCCCTGCGGGGAAATTACTTTTTAGGGGGGGAGGGGGAGAAACAAGAGGAGAGGAGAGATCTGGGAAGAGGTTAAAGGTCATCTATCAGGAATCAGTGGATGGCTGGGGAAAGATCACAGTTATATTTGTTTCTTAAGACTAGTTTTGTTATCTTGGCATGGTGGCAAGGTCTAAATAGATAATACCCATGAGCCTTGGCTGTTTTTGCTATAGACTAGAAGCCAATCAGAGGCATAAATCAGAGCTGTGGTGCAGGGGCGGGTCCAGAGAATTTTCTGGTGGGAGGGGGTAACAACAATTAATCTGGGGGGGCCGCCCAAAAATTACAAAAATGAAATATGGGCGATCACTTCAATTTATATTGTACAGTTACACACTGTTTGTTTTCATCTTGCTTTTCTTGGCCACATTAAATCTGCTGGGTGTACTCTTACCAAGTGGTAACACACAGAACAGTTAGCAAGAAGTTAGTGCTTCTAGCTCTGTACAGTGAACATAGCAGTGTTCTGTATAGTAATCAGTTTTAAACAGCACTTAAATTCTTACACTGTAACAACAATATCCTTTTAATAATAAAATAAATATGTAAAATATACTTAAAAATAGAATAAAAATCTCAGTGTTCTGTGTAGTTATCAGTTTTAATAACACTAAGCACAATCATCACAATGACATTTAGAACAGTAACAGCAGAACAGCTGTGTACAGTAAACATATGAGTTCACTTCAGTCATCAGTTTTACGCAGAGTAGGTACCACCTACCACTAAAAATAAGAACATTAACCATATTGTACACTCTAAATCAGCACTTAGTGCTCAGCTTTGTATATTAAACCTCTCAGTGCTCCATGTAGTAGTTACTCTTAAGTTGTCCTGCTGGTCCCCTGCACTCTCCCTGCCTCCGTGTCATACTGTAGTCTACATTCAAAACGTGTCCACAAACACAATGAATAGCAACATGTTATTTGTACTGTACCAACATCACAGTGGCAACAATGATATGATACTCTGTTGTTGACTGTTAATTCATGTCACAAAACGCGAAACATACAACGGATGCTAATCGGCAATTAGCATCTGTTGTATGTAATGAGTGATTGCTAACCTTACTGAAACAGTGGAGAGATGTTTACGTTTATCCAGATGGAGAGCTAACTAAAGTACAACACACAAGAACAGTTTCCCATGCAAACTGAACCAAATTAGACCCAAATGGAACAGAAGTTGGCAAAACATTGTTGTGACAGTCTTAACCCTTTAGGCGCCGGGTTTTATTTTGAAAAATACTAGATTTTGACATCCAAATTTCAGGAGGCTCTGGCTTCAAAATGGTTTGAGATAGAGACAAAGTGTAAATGAGACAAATATTGAGAATGACCTAAAGTTTATCTAGGGAGTAAATTTCCCCATCTAATTTGCATATTATGACGTCATATGGCGATGGCCATATTGGATTATGTAATTTCCATGAAATACCTGATATTTTGAAAGAGAGTTGAACTTATTTCATCAGATTCACCCCCCTCCATCTATTTGTTATGTTGTCCACATATCAAATGAACAGGGAAAAAGTAAATTGTAAACAGTCATAAACTAGAACTATTACTATACCACAAAACTCATGTAAACAGTAGGCGTTTTTTATGATTTTTTACCCACCACCACTGCCCCTATTGGAGGACACTTTTTCTTTTCTTTTTCATTCTCTTCTTCATTATTATTATTATTATTATTATCATTATAATATAATAATAATAATAACAGTAGGCGTCTTTTAGCTGCAGAGGCCTAATCTGTGCCCATGTATCCAGATAAAAGTTTGTAGTATTTGTAGAGTGTGGAACCTCTCATTGCAAGGCACAGTACAGAGACAATATGAACAATATTGAGACCCCCCACATAGCCTAACAAATGGACGCACACCACTGCCGCATCGGATGGTTGGCCACGGGATGGACACTGTGACCGGCGCGGTAGAGAGAGTGAACACTAACGCTGGTCCCAGCACTATTCTCACCACCCGCGCTACTTCTACCACATCCATTAGCTCCCTTACTGATACAATGAGTTCGTGTAGTACTCCCACCTATGTTGGGCAAAGGGTCGTGTGTTTGTGCTTGTGTGTTTTCCTCGCTCTGCCCGGCAGCGCCGGTGCAAAGACGCACCGTGACTATCACGCTCACTAAACAACCGGCCGTCATCTCCCAAAGGTAGATTTTCCCCTTCAGAATCAGAGTCAGCGAATAGGAGACCCACCACTTCCCTAAGCGTCAACTTTTTGCTTGCCATTTTCGTTTATTTCGTCTCAATAACTCCTAAATCCAGCAATACCGCTTCAGCATAAATAGCGCCGTGGCGCACTATTTCCGGTTTCCCGGGATGTCTGCCAACTAGTGGAGGGGAGTATGAATGAGATATAACACTCTATTAGGAGAAAACAGCTGTTTGATTCAGTACCGCGTCCTGTCGCAATTTTTTCTTAAAGGGTTAAAGAACCTGTAGAGTTCTGTTCTTACCTTAACTCGGTGCACCTAGGAGCGTCATGTTGCAAAAAAGTCTGTGACTGGTGAAGTTACACGAGTTCAGCGCAGCCGCGGAGCCACTTCCTTTGTCTTTTTTCCAAAATAAAAGCCTTCATGAGTTCTTAACACAGTCTAGTCACACAAGGTTTCGGCTTTGCTTCCGTTTTAACATGCAGCGGTACAGAGCTTTAGCGCAATGATTGACATTACCCTGAGTCAATGACCAATCAGATTACGGGGGGTGCCCCCCGGTGCATCAATTGATTTTTGAACAGAACGTGTTGCTGTAGCTGCTGCTAGAGCTTTTACTCAACATCACTGACGCACATCATGGACTGATGTTGATTGGATGTCTCTTACTGGAATGCACCTTGGGAGTTAACGTCTCCCCCGAGATGTCCATGATTTCTTTATCAAACAACCACACAACCAGTTCTTCATCTCCTGTACTGATGAGAGAGTTTCATAAGACGTGCTGTGGAAGAGCTCCAAGTTTGAGTCACGGAACATTGTCTATGGGATAATGAAAATGAATGAGACATTTTAATCTGTAACCAGGGTTGCAGAAATAGCTCCTCCTACTTCACTTCTCAATTCTATAAGTGAGCATATAAACAAAATAACTATGTGCATATGAGAAGAAAATAAGAAAATTACTTCTGCTGCTGTCAACTTTCCAAAGTTAAGTGTCTTAGTGTTTGACTAGTCTTCTTTTCCTTCTACCCTTTAGCAACATGCAATACAGCCTCTTGCATTGCTTTGCTGTTGCTATTGTTGGTGTGAAGTGTCCTTTGACCCCATTGCTATCAGGGCATAAAGTAATTTTACAAAAGAAACACCTCTCTAGTGTGTCTCCCTGCCGGAACATCTGACACCGCTCCTCTCGGGTCGGCCACGGATTTCATATTGCAGAGCCAGGTTTGACTGGTGCATTCTCACAGCCCTCCGAAGAAGCCAAACTGAGAGGAGAAGGGCAAGGTGCTGCACACGTGTGTGTGTGTGTGTGTGTGTGTGTGTGTGTGTGGGGAGGGTGTTGGTGATCGATTCAAGCACTAAAGCGAGTCAGATGTGTCCACAGAGAGAGAGAGAGAGAGAGAGAAAGAGAGAGGAAAGGCTGCGCTTGAGCTGATTGCCTCCTCCTCTCGAATTGCTCCAAGATGTGACTCCTCTTCCTCTTCTACGTCGGTGACACTTGTTTGAAACAAACGAGGCTCTGTGCAGCCCGCCTGTAGGTTTTGACCATAGCGTTTCTGCTGGCCCACAGTGGGCAATACATAAAGAGCCAATCAATAGCAGCCTAACCATTACACTGATAGATAAGGGGCTGAAATTAAAAGAGACCTAAACACTAATGAGGGAGATAGGCGGAGACAGACAGAGAGCTGTTTTGCCTTCTCCATCGATTAGCCAGAATCGGTGTTCCAGCTTTTTATGCATATAGACAAACTTGATCAGAGGAAGCAGCCAGGAGAAGGGGAGGGGGATAGGGATAGGAGGTGGGATGGCGGCAAAGGCTTAAAGATTTATTTTATAAATACTTTGGACTTGTGCTGGCAGACGGGGACGGCTGGGCTTTAATGAAACTGTCAGGCCATGTGAAAGCCTGATGAGGTTCCCCTAACGCTACATTAACAGTAGCCCCTTGGCCACCTTTTCATGCCAAATATAATTACAGTATCATTACCGGCGCCGTCCAGGTCCCTGCTGGACACACTAACACCCCCCCCGCACTCCCATATACCCACCCCATGCCTACCAACTCCTTGATCCCCTTCCACACCCCCCAGTTTCTCTGCATTGCGGCAGGACAAAAAAAAACTAACAAAAAAAACAGCAATTGATAGTCTCATTAGTTTTGCCATGTCCTTCCTGTAGTGCCATTTTCACATGGAATGAAGAGAAGGGAGACAACAAACAAAGTGCTGCGTAAGGAAGAGGGAGGCAGGGGGGAGGCAGCGGAAAGGGAGGAGAGTGGTTACAGGAATGTGAGCTACTGATATCAGATTTGAAGTTTTTCTTGAGGATATTTGGAGGATATCTTTTTGTATTTGTATATTGTCATAAGGCGTTTTTGGACTAGGGCGATTTTTTCACACCTGAGATGATCACACAGAGAGCCTTTCTGCTGCGGAGCTGCTGCTGCCAGGCCTATCTTTCTTTACTGAGTTTACTTTGATAAACACAGTACAATACTAACCCTGTTAACATATGAATGGACTCTGTCCACAGAAACACCAGAGAGCTTTTAATCTGAAACTGATAGAGGAGGTGTTGAGTTTAGAAATATAATTAAATTTTTTTTCCATGTCTGTGACATATTCTACAGATACAGACACTGAAACTGTAGTAATAGGTGTATGTGTTGCTGTCAATATGACTCAGACCCTTTTCACTGCTCACAGAACAAATAGGCGAGACTCTCTAGTGAAGCATAGCTGCAGTCACAGCTGAGACACGTGTGTGATGTGTTGAGCAAAAGAGGCTCAATATGTTATCAAACTCTGCTTGCATAAACTTAAAACTTGCTTGGGTCAGGTAATATTTTACAGTTAGCCTAGACCAGGGGTCAGCAACCTTTATTTTCAAAAGAGACATTTTTACTCAAAAACAACAAAAGATTCTGCCTGGAGCGTCAAAACACATTTGAGCCTTAATTATAATGCTAATATATACCTTAATAAATACTGGTAAGATAAAAGTGTTGATGGTGAAAGAAATCAAATCGGTCAATGCACTATTAAAATCTGGATTTTGAATCCATAGCTAGTCTAGCTAGGGTGCACAGCTGAGGTTATATTTTAGTTGACAAATGGTTTTAAAAAAAAAATGATTCTACACCTTTTTACAACTGGAGAATGTAAAAATCATTCAACAATGATAAATGCAAATTTAAGAATGAACTGTTTCCATATAGTTTTTTGTCAAAGCCACAGGAAGCCCCTGAAATGGGGCTAAAGAGCCACAGGTTGCCTAGCCCTGGCCTAGACCTTATCTTGACTTATAACCCATATTAAAATGAGCACTTGTTTGAAAAGCCTGCAGGTTTTTATGTCTCTGGGGGACATTTCAAAATGTTAAATATTATAGCAGTGTAGTTGGCAGCTAAACAGTGATGAGAAAATCAAACCCAAAGACACAATAATAAACGGCGGATATTGTAACAAGCAGCTCTTTACATTATCATTGTAAATCCTAACAGCATGTCTTAATAAAAGAAGTAAGCTAACTAACAAAACTCATTTTAAGTATTGGTGATTTAATTCCAGTTTGTTCTATTGACAAATTTTGATTAAGTTGACTTTTTATTGTTACAAAAATGTAACTCCCAAAATTAATTGCCTAACATTTTGATGATTGGTTTTGATTAATTTGATTAAGTGTAATTAATAAATAGTGGGGTTTTTTTGTATCCTGCGTTGGCTGTTTTGACAGGTAATGTAATCATTTGCTTTAATGGAAGAAAACTGAGAAAATTACATTTGTATAAATAAATGAATAGGTGGTCTTACTTTATTAAGATAAATAACTTTAAATACTTAAAAAAAAAATGCTGCATATGAGTGTAACATACTTACCCAAGTTACCTTAATAATAAATAGTTGAGTTACTTCTACTCAATTAAAATATTTTCCAACATTAACTTGTTGGAGATAATACATTTAAACAGTTTAAGGCAATTGGTTTCCTCAAAGAATTTGAGTTGAAGTAACGCATCCCGTTTTACAGTTTACATTCTGTTTAGAAACCAACCATTGATGTAATTTATTATAGCTGACTGTAAAACAATGACACCAATGCATCAACATCACAAAAACAGTTGCGCAACTGATCCTAGGCCAAGCACAAGTAATGTATCTATCTCAACACATCCAGATAGAGATAAAAATATTGACTTGCATGAACTCGCCTAGTAATTATGGTCCAAGTGATTTAAAAAGTCCTATAGTTGTAAGTTTCACTTTGACCAGAAAGGACATCCACAAACAGACTGTATTATGCTTCACAGCCTTTGTTTATCGAAGGCTCAATTCAGATCCAACAAAGCGAGGAGCTAGTTTGCATAAAGTTTCCCCTAGCTTTCACTCCATTGGTTTCCTTTCACGTTACTTTTTTACAGATGGAGCTTAGTCAGCGGATCATGCACAATGCTCACCTCTCCCAGAGACAAAGAAAGCGCCTGCATTCTGTTGTAAGAGCTCAGACATGAGTTAGAGCAAACATGGTTTTGTATTGATTACCTGCAACAGGAACCTTTTCAGCAGGCTCCGAGATCTATGTGTATTCACTGAAAAACATGCGCAAGACGAGTATTGATGCCAGAGCATTATGCACAGCCCATCCATAATAATACATCAAAGTGAAAGTGGAGCTGTGAGCAGAGGAGTTAGCAAAACAAATTTCTCTGACTCCGAAGAAAGAAATCTCCTTCTGCAAGCGAGATATTCTGTAATGTAGAGAAATTGTTAGTATATAAAATATGACACACAAAACACTATATGACCTAAAACCAAGGCTGTAACACAAACACACAGAAGTTCACACAAGCAAGAGCACTTACCATCTTAAAAGAACAGCTTAGTATCCCTTAGAATCATGTTAATATTGGATGATTCTGCAGTGCACAATATACTACTACAGGCAATGTTCAGTGCCAGTGCAGGACGTTCCATGCCAATTATGTAGCAAAGGGGAAAGAAAGGGGTATGGGCACTGTATGTAGCACATATGAATTTCATTTAACTTTTATTTTTCTCTGACGCCACTGATTCTCAAACTTTGAGATACTAAAATATTTTTATCAGCCAAGTAGACCAGACCAGCAAACCCTTTTTGGTGGATAAAAACTTCCTTCCTTCACTGAGGATCTTTGACATTCTTGGTAGGAGAGAGGCAACTTAAGCTTAACCATACGGTGATGCAACCATGTCCTCGAAAAATTACTATGACTACTAAAAATGATTATTTTTTTCAAATCAAAAGGTTTTCAAGAGAAAATATAAATATTGATTATGAATGTATGCAGAATATTCACTGTCCTCATGTAGAAACTAGCACATGAGGTGTTTATGGTTCTGTTTAAGTGACTCAAAGCATTTGGTTAAGGTTAGGAAACAGTGTCTGCGATCTGTCTGTTAGATTACGAGTATATATAGTACACAGGTATTTGGTCATAAACAAAAATATTGGACAAATTGATATATTGACCTGATGATGGTGCTAGAAGGAAAGTCTGAGGACCATCAAAGTTATCATATTTCATCCTTGACCAAACATTGATGTATATATCATCAACATAAAATATGGAAGACATAAGTGCTCTCCAAAAGTGTAGGCAACACATCTGGTTGCAGTATAGTCTAGTTCTAAACACGCTGCTGTAAGGGTTCACTTTACCGGACGTTGGTTTTACTGAATTCCAGTTCAGTCAAAGTCCTGCGCTTTGGACACCAACTATCCACACAACACTTCCTTCTGACTTCTGCGTGGTACAAGAATGTACCAGTTTGTCTGCTGCAAAAGCACTGCCAGTGAACATAATCCACAGAGCAACTACACACTAATTCCTCCAAATATTAAGCATAGCGTAAACACAGTCTGACAGCTCAGCTGATTCCCTTCAAGCATCCAGTTGGCAAATATCATTCATGGCGCCTTATTTAAGCTGCTTTAGCCTGCCTATCTTTGCTGCTTCCTCTACAAGCCATTTTGCAACCCACCTCCACCCCAGCTCCTCCTTTTTATGCTGTATCTAATTAATCAATGTCATTTTCTGATTGCCATTGATGCTTGCTCTGTTCTGTACCTGGGGGGTCTCTGCTGCCGCTCTCCTTGTCTTAAGCTTTTCAATGTATGCACATGGAAGGGCAGGGATGTGTGCTCTCCCTGCTTTAAGGTTTTCCATGTAGGCATGTGGAAGGGCAAGGAGGTCCCAGAACAGAGCCATACCTCCAAATGTAATAGGCTGCTTTGGGAATATGTTTTTGCTGGCTTAAGTTAAATACATTTATAGCATAACTTCTTAGGGATCTCTCTATTAATCCTTAGCTATGTTACTTAAACTAGTGTCTGCATTGATTATTGGCTTAATGACTGTTATTTATTCCTTACTGTCTACCTGTACTGGCACTTCCACGTAGCTCATGGAAGGGAGGTTGCCTGCTATGGTTTTTTGGGGATCTCTGCTGCCACTCTCCTTGTCTTAAACTTTTGCATGTATGCACATGGAAGGGCAGGGAGGTGTGCTCTCCCTGCCTAAAGGTTTTCCACGTAGGCACGTGGAAGGTCAAGGAGGTCCTAGAACAGAGCCATGCAGCCAAATATATCTGCTTTGGAATAAAAGTTCTTTTGACAAAAGTGGTCCTGACTGAACTGTATCAATATGGCAAAACCATTTAGTGGTAGCCTGTTTAAACACAATTTGTAGAGACAGGGTTGGTAGTTGCCATGTGCATTAAAAAGAAACAGCATCCTGGGTTTTGCAGAATAAAATCAAAGTCCTCTCTGGCATTAAGATTTTGACTTACTTGAACTGCCCTTTTAACAGTATGCAAAATAATTTCAAAAGAAATGAAAATTATACCCATTTCCATTTATTTCAGTATTACTTTTACACAGTTTTTGAGTGAGGAAAAAATATCAAGTTTGTGGAATGATTTTAGCATTTCAGATAAAAGCATACTTATGATTTCACACAGAAGTAAATAATCACACCCTCGTGTATCAGTGGAATCTCACCCACTCATTGCATCTAATTAAATTCAAGAAGAGCTTTTGCACTTTGTTTTCATTTGTCTTTGAGAAAAAGCATCTGTCTGTCTGTTTTCGGTAAGCAGTCAGGTGCTCATCTGCCAAAATGAATTAATATGGCTCTCACTTAGCTGTCAGCTCAAATTACCTCCTGAACTTCCAAATAATTAACTGTGACAAAGCAAAGGATATGCAGGGGGTGCTTGGAATGTGCAGAACATAATGAAAATGTCAATACTGTAGAACTGCTTTGACAAAAAAAAGACGACATTTAATCTAAGAAAAGTTTGTGTTCTTGGCAGCCTTTTATTAACTGAAGGTCATGTATGGACATAACTAATTGATGTCCACATTTCCTGCCAAAAAACAGCCAAACACCTAATGTTAAGATCCCAATGACCAAAAGACTCTACGCCAACACCTTTATATTTCTGATCTAGTTTGCTGCTCAGCCCTCCAGCTGGTGCGAATAATAAAGTAAGAAGCAGCACCTACTGGACCTGCTGCATACCATCTGCTCTGAGCCTACTGCTGACTGTCCTATTGTTTATCTGTTTGTGTGCCTGTCTACAGCATTATTTCCCATTTGTACCATACAGAGGATATTGAATGTCCACACGCCCTTTTGAATCTTACAGGTTAGTTGGCTGGCGGCCTGTAATAAAATCTCATTATATCACACTTTCAGTTTCATTTAATTACAATACCATCACAGCAGATCAAAATGACACAAAATGCACAAATTTCTGACTGTAAAAATGGGGTCGCATATAGTTGTAATCTTTTTTGATGTTATTTCAGCCAGTGCCTTACAAACTTGGCACTTGCTATCCAGGCACAACCTCAGTCAACTTCCTCCTTTCCTGTACTTAGATATACTATGTTTTAGGGTTGTCCATGTTTAAAATACAATCACATTTAGAAGATTGTGAAAAGATAATAGCAACATATAGTCACATCTTAAGGCTAATGTAAGCAAAACGCTTGGTAACTAGCCGGCTACATCAATGGTTGCCTCACTCATCTTATATCTAATAGCTTATAGCTAATGTTGGCAAAACAAAAGCTAATTTGCTAGATAACGATACCTCGAGTTGGTGGCTTGAAGATCAACGAGCTTACTCAGCTCTGATTGGTTGTTTTTGTCCAGGCCCGGTGGATTCTTGCAAATTCCATTAGGAGCACTAGGAGGAGCCAGAGGAACCAGATTTTTTTTATGTACTACTGTCAGCATATAGTGAACAAATCAATCAACAAATATTACAAAAAAGTTATTTTATAATGGTTACCTACTGCAGCTTTAACAGATTAGCTATGATATCTAACCAGGCCTCTATGCACCTTAATCAAAGTTATATACTCCATTGTTATTGTAGATGCCAAATGAATTTTCAGTCAGTGTTATGAGGTATACCCCATACTGTAAACTGAGAATTTAGTGGGTGGGCTAAACTTGCAAACACAATAGTGTTATGGTCCTTTGACAGTATCAGCCATTCGGAACTGCCACCTCAGATATATCCATTCAATACATTCAGATAAGCAAGGGCCTGTCATGACAGCCAGCAATTCTAGACAGCTGCATCTATATAAACAGATTATTAGTTACAGGACACTTCTATACGCCTGCCTTCACCAGCAGCCTGTTGCTCCAGCTGTGTATAAGTTTAAACTTAGCCTAGTTGTAATGTAATTTTTACAAAGATGTGATTTATGCATTACTAAAACTCACTGATGGTAAACACAGAATCATTTTTCATTAAATGCAGCCATTTAGCAACACTGTAATCGAGTAGAAACAACATTTATTGATATGATATTTCACTCATGCCAGTGGCTCAAGCCAGCCAAAAAGCTAATGTGGATGGTGACCATAATGTTGGAACTCTATCTTTGATTGTTAATTGGCCACATGCCTTAGTTGTGATTTTAAGTCTAACCTAAGTAATTGTGGTGCAATCCATTTTAAGAACTGATTTAGTTACAAAGTAACTAGTAGTTACTAAGTCTGTAGTGTCCACTTCACACCCCAACTTAAGAGAGAACTTACACACTGGTTAAACCTAGTGCAAGGGTCTATGGCTTATCTCTCTCTCTCTCTCTCTCTCTCTCTCTCTCTCTGTGTGTGTGTACACAGAAAACAATAGGCACAGCTGTTTTGATGTGTGTCATACACTATTGGTGTGTTTTGGTACAGTCCTAGATTCGAGTCAAAGAATCATATATAGTTTAATAGTGAGAGCATGTTGAAAACAATTCAATAGGTCAAATATAATTTCACATGTGAGGATATGACACTCTCACATTCTCATTGTTTAACTTCTGGCTAAAATGACTTAAATATACCACCATTTGTATGTATCTTTTGTACTCACACAGGGAGCTAAGAGCAGCACTTAAAGACAACAGAGTGCTCCATCAGATAGCTGAACAGCAGCCGGTGCATTGTAAGTGGACCTGCAGTGCAACCACTGTGGAACATTATGTGTTTGAAGTAATTTTATGGTCATTTCGTGCCCTTTTTGGAACTCTTAACAACCGGTTCTCAGCCCTCCCAGCAGCTCAGAGCTGAACAGGCAAACTAACAGTGTGGACTTGACACCACCATCTTTTAAACTATTCATATACTCACCCTGACATGTGGGGGCATTTTCAATTCCGGGCTGAAGTGTTTCCTTTGACACCAATGAGAGACCAGCCTGCAGTTCACCAAGCATTCCTCAGTCCTCGAATATTTTCCATAAAGGTTTCAGAGAAGTAGGAGGCATTATGCAGTCGGTATCTCCAGGTAAAATCATAGTGGTAAGGGAATAGAAGGTTTATCCAGATACTAATAGCTGCACATTGTCCATCAACAATGTTTTGGTTTTTGTCTCAAGAAACCCAACCAGTCACATGCTTTAGAGGATACAGGCTTCAGGTTTGAGTTGTCCAATACCAGAACAGGATGCTTGAAGGGATCCTGTAACTCAAGGCAAAAAGATCCATTAAAGGATTGGCGCCGGCGACAACGGCAGCCTGTCATGGCAGCTCCTACCATTGTTGTAGTTTCAGTGTGTTTTTTGCTATTTTTAACTGTTTTCTTACTTTCTTACTTTCTTATTACTTTGTTCAGGTCGCCTAAATACTTTTTTGGCGTTTTTGAGCACTTTTTATTTTTTGTTTGCCGGGGTCTCCATGGCGATGGCAAGTCGCATTGTTTACATCCACGACCAGATGATCGTCCTGAGGTACCCGAGCATCCTGACAGGAGAGAGACCCTCCATACCGGAGGAGCTGAGGAGGAGACGGTGAGGCTGCAGAGCGGGGGTTAAACGGAGGATGAAGAAGAGGAGCTTTAAACCCTACAAACGTGGCTACACGAGCAGATACCGGACTCCAACGTCACCATTCCTGGCTTCCAGATGGTTCGAGCCAACAGGGACATCACCGTGACCGACATGAAGAAAGGAGGGGGACTGTCCGTGCTCATAAACAACAGGTGGTGTAACGCCGGGCACGTCTGTGTGAAAGAGCGTCTGCAGCCCGGACATCGAGCTCGTCCATGTTATCTGCCACGGGAACTTTCCATCTATGTTCCTCACAGTGGTCTTCATCATCACCATCACTGTTTACATTTATGTCTTATTTATTCTCCTGTACAGCACTTTGGTCAACTTTGGTTGTTTTTAAAGTGCTTAACAAATAAAGTTGGATTGGATTGGATTGGATAAGATGTTATTTTTGTTTGTTTCCTTTCGATGTAATTAAATCCCATTAACAGACTGTACAAAGAATTTGTCCTTCTGGTACATGCATGCACTGCTTATTACCCTGGTCAAGGAGGTAATGTTCGTTCGGGAGAAGAGCGAAAACATCTAGAACAGCCTTCAGTGCCATTCTTTCTTTGCCATGCTCTTTTGTCAATAAACAAATACGAAATAATGGTCTGAAATAACTTATGCTAGCAGCATCTACGCTAACCTTTTTAGCAGCCGCCATTGTTTTTGAACAACAGTTGCTTCTTGCTGCATCATACTGCCAGCAGTTCCTCCAAGCCAACTGCTTAACATTGACTATTCAGTTGTGTTCCTCCATCATGAATTTGACCCCAGTCTGGTTTGACTTGTTTAAAAAACATAGGGTATGAATTATGATCCAATACTGTGTTTCACCTTGTTAGTCAACTCAATACCAACTCATTAACACCAAGCTTGACCCAAATTTCTATAATTTAGGGTCAGTAAACCTCATTAATGCGAAATTATATTATTATATTAAATTTTTATATACTAAAAGTCGGAATAATTTTGACTATAGTTAATATAATAGGAATAAATGTTGATTGATTATCACAGTCTGTTATATGTCAAAGTTTAGTCAGGACACTGTTTTGAAAGCATTACATTTTTTACAATGGTGACAATAATGACACCTGTTGTCCTTCGGGGTGTGTGTATGTCTGTGTGTGTGTGTGCGTGTATTTGTGGTGTGTGTGTGTATGTTATATGTATGTGTGCGTTATATGCACTGTGTGGGTGTGTCAAACATGACCCCAAGACATTATGAGGGTTAAAAATGCTTAAGACAGATGGCGAGCTGCCCTTCTTGCTGTTGAACTATTAAGTAATATTAGCTAGCTTGCTTTCTCTTGTGGTGCCACACTTGTTTGACAAAGCTTAGCAAAGTTTTGACTTTTTGATGGTAAGTAATGTAATCATAACAAATGTACAGCTGTCTACTGCTGTACTGCTTGGGGATGCCAAATCTAGCTAAATACCAAATCGTACGTAATGTTGCTTTAAATATAGGTATTCACTGTATATACCTTCACATGTAATTTCACACTGCAGAGATACAAGCTGTTCCAGCAAAAATAGACCTCATGTGTAACGAAAAAAGAGCAGCATGATAGCTCACTGTAAAAAGATAAGTTCATTTAACTTTATACATTTTCAGTAAAACTAACTTTTTTATTCAATTTTGTAAGTTAAAAAAACATTCTTGGTCAAGTAGCTTTAGTAATTAGAAATTGACACTGACGAGAAGACAGTGACTTTTATTTGTAATGTGAAAGCAAAATACCTAGTAAAAAATTATTAATAAGGAATGTTTCTTTAACTTTAACACTAAGTTAGTGTCACTTAAAATAACAAGTAAAATGTGCTTCATCAAGAATCTTTTTTTACTTATAAAATTGAGATTGTATTACTTAAAAATTTAGATGTAATCCCGTTTAACATTTTTTTAGAGTTAAAATCACTTACCGCATTACAGTGCTGTGAGTGAGTCATGATGGAAGTTGGCAGACTGGCTAGAATGGCTGTGTACGTAACACATCCAGTGGATGTTCAGTTGTTGTCATATTATCATCTCACATTATCCTTAAAGTTGCTCTTTAGTCAGAAATCAGAGGATCAATGGTGATTAAGCACTGAGAATGGACTTTACAGTGAAGTAGGGGACATCTTGCGTCAAGCAAGAAAACTTTAGAAATTAACAACATTTGCATATTCAGAGATTCTGGAAGTTTTAATGAAGTAGAATAACTGATAAACTGTACAATGAAGCCAAACAGTGAACTCAGTAACTGCAGGACATTTGTGTGAAATGACTGATTTGGATGAATTTTAAGCAGATTATTTCCTGTTAAGGGAACTTTTGTACAATTCTCTGTCTGTTTTAAAAAATATATTTTTAACAATCACACAGACATAATAGGCTTCCTTGATTTCTTGTCCTTAGTGCTTGACCATTGTTCTGTTAGACAATTTGCTTTACATTTATTTTTCTTAACATAAGTGAACCAAATGCTGAGATATAGGCCTGCTGTGTATATTTTTTCAAGTTTTCTTACACCCCTTAAAATAAAGAATGCTTTGCGACCCCCCCATGAAGCTTTGGCGACACCTAGGGGGGTCTCTGCCCCCAGGTTGGGAACCACTGACTTAATACATGTTTGGAGGGGCTCTTTAAGTATTTTTTTCTTATATCTCGCTATATTGAGCCATTGTCATTAAAGTTTGTAAATGCTTGTATGTAAAATGACACTACAGCAGGAGTAATTCGGCCTCTTCCATCTTCAAATATCCACCACATTTATAAAATCTCTGAAGTTTTGCAGAAAAAAACAACAGCGGCAAAATTCTTTGATTTAGCAAAACACCCACAAGCTCCAGCTGACTCCCATATACAGCACGATATTGTTGTCACCTGTGTCTCTGTCTGCTTTCAGTTGTATTCACTTCCCAAGCAGTGGGGAAGAATCTGTCATGTTTTCAGGAGGACTTCCCAGAGGGAAGCAGATGTTCTTTCATCAAGCTCTCCAACAGGGTAGGAGGAAGGAAAGGAATTGGAAAGCAGAGGAAGGAGGGTCGAGAGAGAGAGAGAGTGAAAAAAATATAAAGGAGTGCAATACAGAGGGAAGGAAAGGAGGCAGACGTGGTGGAGAATTAGATGGATTTGAAGGAGAAGAGGGTGGCTCTCTTGGGCTCAATGCCAGACACTGCTATAATGCTTTTCCTGCAATCTGTACATTAGCAAAAGCATGGCTTGGCATCACATTTGAAATGCTTTCCACTTGTGTCTTTTTTCTCATTCTAATCATTTCACATTTCACAAGAAAATTAAAGTTGTGTTTCCATTCGTTATTTTTGTTTGTTTCCTTTCGATGTAATCAAATCCCATTAACAGACTGTACAAAGAATTTGTCGTTCTGGTACATGCATGCACTGCTTATTACCCTGGTCAAGGAGGTAATGTTCGTTCGGGAGAAGTGCGAACACATCTAGAACAGCATTCAGTGCCATTCTTTCTTTGCCATGCTCTTTTGTCAATGGAGAAATACGAAATAATGAAGGTCTGAAATAACTGATGCTAGCAGCATCTACGCTAACCTCTTTAGTAGCCGCCATTGTTTTTGAACAGACGTGGTGGAGAATTAGATGGATTTGAAGGAGAAGAGGTGGGCTCTCTTGGGCTCAATGCCAGACACTGCTATAATGCTTTTTCTGCAATCTGTATATTAGCAAAAGCATGGCTTGGCATCACATTTGAAATGCTTTCCACTTGTGTCTTTTTTCTCTCCAGGAGGGAATTTTCAATTTCAAAGCATTCCTGCTAACAAACACTATAGTGCTTAGTGGAGAACTTTCATTCAAAGTGGGCATCGCTGAGTGTTTTCCTGTTTAATTATTTACAACCTTCTTATTTGAATTGCAGATCTCGGCTGCTCCAGCGTAGCACGTGTTTTTGTCCCTGCTATACAGACTTACAACCTCTCCATCCGCTCGTTTCGCCTTGCAGCAGACACAACAGGTGCCGTGTTAAAAAAAAAAAAAAAGGGGGGAGCCCCGCTTAATGAGAAGATCAGTAAATCATATGTTTACAGAAAAGCCCCTCGTGACGGAGCTATTCAGAGAGGCTTGCTTTGCTCTTTCCGAAAGCCAAGCTAACAGACTGTCTGGGCAACATGTGTCCTATTAATTCTGTCCATGAGGGTTCATAGACTGCGACTGCTGCTGCTCCTGCAGAGGAGGAGGCGCAGTCACCACCAGGACACACATGATTCATCTCTGCTCGCCGCCCCTGCCCACTCTCAACAGCACTCAGGGTAGGAATACATATACTCAGCTCAACAACACACAGGGTTACACATATACTAGCTGGAAATATGACTGCAGGGTTTGTAAATACTGCATTGTTTCTGCAGAAAATAAACTTCTGCTTTGGGTATTGTAACATCACCAGAATGACATCCTGACAGCAATTTGCATACTGGAGCTGATTTTTAAGTGTGCACATACGGGTAGGGGTATGGGCTTACAGGTACAGTTATAATTTTGCTGCTATTTGTTTAGTATTTTGCTTGAATTGAGCAATGCAGAGATGTACCTCTTGCAATCGGTGGGTTGTTTTTAGCATCTCTCGATAATGTACTTGCTACTTACAAGTGCAATATGTAATCTCTGCCTGTAGGGGGTCTGTTACGTCAAAACAGTAACGAAAAGAGGTTTGATGACGTTGTGAAATAGCGTGGGATGATGGGAGTCCACAATACTAATTAGCATGTTATGTCTTGTAGGGCTGCTGAATAGTCAACTGAATGGTTAGTCGCTGAGAGTCTTAGTCGACCCACTTTTCATCAGTCTGATAGTCGCAGAAAAACTTTAAAATGTGCTCAGGAGCTCCGCCTTGTCACCGGGAGTTTCAGGACATTTGACAGTTTTTTATACTGGTGCATTATTGCATATGTTAACTGTACTACCTGCTGCCATTAGCTAGTCCCATTAACTGTCTGTACCAGAACTATAAGCTTGAAGGAAATATATATATTAAATAATTCATTTAATATCATAAACGTATGATGACTAGTCGACTAGAAAACTGTTTTGTCAGGGCAGCCCTAATGTCTTGTTTGTTTAATCTGTACAAAAACAGAAATGAAAAAGGTTTTTACAGGGAAGAAGAGGGGCTATAATATCATCACTGTCACATAGAGGGTTGGTCTGTCGCTGCTATCATTGCAGAAACATTCTAATCATTTCACATTTCACAAGAAAATTAAAGTTGTGTTCCATTCGGTGGCATCTGGCAGCACAGGGATTTAACATGTTGTTTTTCAGATGAGAGACACATTTTATGTTCAGCTTCACTGCTAGTTGGGGGGTATGAGCGTATGGGAGCTACAGCCCCACAAATTGTGTTTACACAAAGCAACAGAAAAACAAGATTGCTGTGAAACACAACTTTTATGGAGATCCGCTCCCCCAGATGAGCTGAAATGATTGCACGTCTGCTCTCCTCCTCCACTTTTAATTGATTCAGTGTAATAAGCTGCAGTTTTTATCCACCACAAATAACAATATATTCTGGTGAACAGTGCACTGACTAACTAATCAGGAGTGGATTTTGCCAATATCCAGTTTTGCAAAAGGTTCCTATGGAAGCCCATTTCTGCCAATGTGCGGGTAAAAATCTGTAAGTCATTGACTTAGTATCACCAATTTATTATTTTGAGATACTAAGTCAAAATATTGTGAAGCTTTCCCATTATAATGACTTACAGAATCTTTATTTTTTGAAATGACAGACCGTAAAAGATCTGAACCACAGTGAGCAGTGAATTTACTTGGACTGAAAAAAATGCAAGTGAGCTGAAATTATGAATTTAAGTGAATTTAACAGATGTTTGCAATAGATAGTTTAACTTACCATACTTTATAATAATTTATACAAAAACAGAATGAAACAATATGAAATTTCAGAAATTCAGAAAAGTTTTTTGTTTTTTTTTGCAATGTTTACCATCAATTGACATTTCTGTTGATCATTAGAGGATGTTTTCGGGGTTAGAGGATACATCTGGTGCTATTAAATATTTTTCTTACTGTCATCAAATGCTATCTGCAGACTCAAACTAGGGTTGTGCAATTAGTCAAAATATTATCGAAAATCGCAAAATGGCCAAGGAAAAGTGTGACAAACAGCATTGTAATGAAAGACTGTAGTGCTGCAGAGATACACTGGTGTACAAATCCTTTTCTCCAGATTTAAGAAACATGTCATATCATCATGATTGTTTTTTTCAGTGAAAATTAAAATTGTGATGCAAAAATTATTATTCCCAGTAGTCCTGAATCATATCTTTCAAAATAGAGAGATGAGGGATAACAAGTCGTCCATGTTTTGTGCTTCACTCTTAATTAGTAAGAGTAGGGTGTTTTTAGTGTTGTTTCTTTTTTTCCAACTAAAATCCTTTGAGTATTAGTTAATTTAGAGATTTAAATAATAGTTTTTCGAGATCTCCGGAGCGATGAGCGAGTAGGATGCACTCACCAGCGGCTCCCGCAGATTTAGAAGTTAGAAGTTTTAAACTAAACGAAACTTTGGGAAATTTACCAAGTAACAGTTTGAGAACTTTTACATGAGAAGGGGCACGTCGAAAATGCCGAGAAAAACAAATGCAAAACTTGACCTGGACGAGGAGACAGGCCAGCATGAAGCCTCGGGCTCAGCTACAGAGACGAGAGCCGGTGAGAGCGCCCAGCAGGCAAATAGCAACGACGTGCTAAAGGCCATAACTTCACTCCACTCAGAGCTAACACTTACGAAGTCGGAGATCTGCAACAAGTTCGAGGCGGAGATTTCAGAGGTAACTACCACCTTGAGAGGGGAGATAGCTTCGCTGAAAACCGAAAATAACACAGCAATATCGGCGCTGCTAACGACACTTCAGACACAATACAAGAGTTGGAAGACAAAGTTAAGAGACTTTCTGGGCAAGCTGAATCACTATCAGAGAAATGCCTTGATCTGGAAGGCCGTTCAAAGCGACAGAATCTAAGAGTGTCCGGAATTAAGGAATGACAGGGAATGAAAATGGCCAAAAACCGAGGGAGTTTGTGGCTCAGTTGTTAAAAGAAGTGTTAAACCTCACAGATGCACCAGTTAGAGACCGAGCCCATAGAGCCCTGAGGAAACGACCTGGCAATGATGGACCCCCCCGGCACTTTATCGCAAGGCTACATTACTGCCATGCTTACGAAGATATAATACAGAAGGCGATGTCCATCAAAGATCTAACGTACCGGGGCCAGCGGATACAGACCTTCAGAGATCTGAAGCCACCTGAAGTCGCAAGACACCGAGCTGCCTTCACCCCAGCCAGAAAGATACTATGCAACAAACCCGGGGTTAAATTCGGACTCCTGTATCCTGCTAAGCTACGGGTGACACACAATGGGTCAGAGTGGCTCTTCAAGGATCCAGAAGAAGCGTGCCAATACGCAGCCCATCATTTCGGGTCATCAGAGTGAGGTGATGGTGAGACCCCCCTATAACACTGGTCCAGATATTGTGAACATCTCATTCCCTGAGACAAACTGAAACTGAGGACTTCAACAGGTGACCAGAAGTCACGGCAGTTGCCGGCGTTTTGTTTACATTTAAAGCTACAATTAGTGTTATTAGTGTTAGTGTGTTATAAGATATTCCTTTCACATACGGTTTAATAAGCTAAGACATGCAATGGCTTTCTTGCTGAGCCGACGACAGGGTTAAAACCTCTCCCCATTCCATATGGTGCTGTTCATATATATAAATAATTCTTCTAAAATGTTCATATGCGCATTTAACGCAGATTAGATGGTGGCATCAGGAGAGGAACTAAAACTGTGTCCTAAGGTTCCTTATTCATCGTTTGAATATGAATACTCCCCGTTAATGTTAGAATCAATATAGCCACAGTTTACTAACGTTTTTGGTTGTTTATATAACTGCAGAGCTGCACAGTTAGGAGCAGGATGGTAACGATTAAGAACAGGTTTTTTGATAAGAGCTGGGGAGATCGGACCTCTGGGAAAGAGGCCTGGTCTCACTCCCAGGTTTTTGACTGTAAGTTGACCCGTGGGGAGATATGCTTTTTCTTTTTGTGCTACTTAGATCAAAATACATCAAAATAGAGATGCCACATCAGGGATCACGGTTGGAGCAGATATGTCATCATGACCATACATACTGACATGGCAGGGGGAGACATGAGAACAGGGGGAAATCTAACGTTTTGCTCGTGGAATGTAAATGGAATTAATGAACCAGTAAAGGGAGGGAAGGTACTATCTCATTTGAGACAGATCTAAGCGGTTGTGATTTTTTTTTTACAAGAGACACATCTGAAAAATGAAGCACACAATAAAATTAGAGCCAGATGGATAAACCAAGTATACAATTCCAAATTTACAGCTAAAGCAAGGGGAGCAGCCATAATAATTAGTAAAAACGTTCCCTTTCTACATAAGTCTACCATAGCTGACAAGGATGGGAGATATATTATGGTCACAGGAGAGATACACTCCATACCAATCACATTACTGAACGTGTATGGACCAAATTGGGATGACCCAGAATTTTTTACAAAGACTTTTAGTCTGATCCCAGATATCTGAAGTACAAATCTCATTATTGGCGGGGATTTCAATCTGGTTTTAGATACCTATCTGGACAGATCATCAAATCAGAGATTACCTCAATCCAATGCTTCCAATTTTCTGAATTAATTTATTAAAAACACCAATATGGTGGATGTGTGGAGAATCTTGAATGCAACTGGTAGAGAATATTCGTTTCATTCTTGAGCTCAGAAAGTGTACTCCAGAAACGATTTTTTTCTGCTAGACAGCAAACTTCTATCTGGGGTAAATAATGTTAAATACCACAACATAATAATCTCAGACCACTGTCCGGTTTCTGTCTCACTAAAGCTGCTTGAGTTGAGGAGAAATTTTAGATCCTGGAGGCTTGATCCACAATTGCTAACAAGAAAACAATTCTGTGAATATTTGGAGACTCAGAATTATTTTTTGAAACAAATGATAAAGATGACATCTCCCTAGTTCTTCTGTGGGAGTCTCTCAAAGCATATATAAGAGGATGCATTATTTCGTATCAGTCCTCACAAAAGAAACGCAACAATCAAAAGCAGACAGATCTAGAGGAGCAGACACGGAAATTAGATGCAGAAAACGCCGCCCAGCCTTCCGCAGAGAAATACAATAAAATCTCAGCCCTCAAATATCAGCTCAATACACTTCTTTCTGAAAAACTTTCTAAAGCTTTTACGTTTACTAAACAGACTTTTTTTGAAATCGGGGATAAGCCTCATAAACTGTTGGCAAGACAACTGCGGAAAAGGGAAAGTGATAGGGCTATTCATAAGATAAGATCAGGCAATGGCAACCCTGTCACTTTGCACAACGATATTAATAATGCATTTCGCCAATATTATTAAGTTTTATACAGCTCCCAGGCACATGCACCTGAGACTATGAAACAGTTCCTAAATGCATGTCAATTACCAACATTGTTGGAGAGTGATCAGAATTCCCTAGGAATGGAAATTACAGAGGGAAAAATACAAAGAAATATAATAAATAATTTGAGACTATGTGGCTATATTAAATAAGTTTAAAAACAAACTAGAGTTCTGGAAAACCCTCCCTATTTCCTTGATAGGTAGAGTAAACGCAATTAAAATGGTCTGTCTCCCTCGGTTACTGTACCTCTTTCAAAACTTTCCCATCTTCCTTAGTAAAACCTACTTTAAAAAACTAGACTCTATGATTCTCTCATTTATCTAGAATTACAAAACGTATAGGATCAGAAAAGGGCGTCTTGCAAAAGTAAACAAATGGGGGTTGGCCTCCCAATTTTAGGGGAATATTGGGCGCAAATATTCGATGCATCTCCTACTGGCTGGATGAGACAGATGTGCTCACCGCTGCTATTGAGCAAAAGGATTGTACCCCCCCCCCAGGGTTTGTGATGTCTCCCATCCACCTTAAAAAATCATATTATAGCCATAACCCAATCATACACAGCACTATTCAGATCTGGAGGCAAATATCAAAACAGCTCAAACTTAGGAAGCTATCCTTTACACTCCCAATATCAGCAAATCCATCATTCACCCCTTCTATTATAGATGGAGGCTTCGATAGATGGAAAGAACTTGGACTGCAGTGTGTGGGAGATCTGTACGTTAGTGGTTCATTTGGGTCATTTCAACAACTACAAGAGAAATATGGTCTGTCAAAAAGTGAATGTTTTAGATATCTCCAAGTCAGACACTTTGTAAGGACACACGTGGACCATTTTGAAAACGCCACCCCTGACAAGCTAGACAGGTGTCTCAGAGATTGCACAATGGAGAGGAATGCAATTTCAGTTATACGATTCATTTCAGAAGCTAGACCAGGTGAACATGGAATACATAAAGGAAGGCTGGGAAGAAGAATTGGGTATGGGAATAGCGGAGGATATATGGAAGGAATGCCTGAGATATAGCAACACTTGCTCTCTGAATGCTAGGCACTGCTTGATCCAGTTTAAAATTCTGCATAGGCTGCATTACTCAAAAGTAAAATGACATAGAATCTTCCCAGAAATATCGCCCATCTGTGAAAAATGTAACCAAGCAGAGGCAAACCTACTTCACAGTTAACACACTATGCCCCAAACTAGAAAGTTTCTGGACAGCAGTGTTTTCATTTTTGTCAAAGGTCTTCAAGACTACATTAAGGCCAGATCCACTCTTGGTCATACTGGGGATATCAGGGAGCACTGGGAACCTGCAGAATATGCAACGCTGCCTTCTATCCTATGGTCTCTTCTGTGGGAAAAAAATTGGTCTCCTCCAATGGAAAAAGACGGAGACACCCACTTTTAAAGCATGGTTAATGGCACTGACTGATACCTTGCATCTTGAAAGGATTTGTTATTCTCTTAGTGACAGATTGGAGGATTGAAGGATGTGGCAACCAATTAGTTCTTTCTTGAAACAGGATGTAGGACAACCTGAGTAGCATTGGGTGGGTGGGACGGGGTGGGACAGGGAGGGTTATTTACTCATTTATTTACTTAATTTTGTATACTATTTTTTCTCCCATCAATTGTTTTTCATTTATTTACTTACTTGTAATACACCTTTGTTACTTATGTTACAAAACAACGAAGCATTGCATAAACCAAGATGGTTGTATTTTTGATATACTGTTTGCTTCACAATAAAAATATTTGAAACATATCTGTCAAAATAATTGCAATATCATGTTTTTACCATATCATGCAGCCCTAAACTAAACCAACAATGAATGTACCTACTAACAAGTACAGTGTGTATCAGAGCCTGATATATCTTCTTCCTCTGTGCCATAGAGCTCAAACTATTAAAACACACATCAATGAGCCACACTGATGCACTGGGTGACATGTTCCTTTATTACCATGAACACACACACACACACACACACACACACACACACACACACATACACACAGTAGTTTATTTTTTTACTCACTCCCACTTACACTGTACTGCAGCCCCGAATACTCACTTGAGCACCAAATATGGATTAATCCGCTGCTGAAAATAGTGCCCCAAAAATGCACTATTTCCTCCTGTTTGGGTGACGTTTGATTAAAAACTACAGTGAGCAGCTGGTGATGACTGAGCCTTTTTTTCAAAATGACACTATATTTGAGTTACATCTTTAGCAGGAACCAATGGGGCAGATCTCGATGTACAAAATTTGGGGGACTTCTCTATTAATACATATTTTCAGAAGAATGCCTGTTTAGGGACAATAATTTGTCTTCCAATTCTCCCTGGGATCCCTTTTCACTGCCTTTTTGTCCACTTAGTTAATATTATTCATAACTTCAGATTTATCGACACTCAGATTAATTGAATTTCTCTCCTCAATACATTGCTCTCATGCATATATGATGATGCAAGGGAAAGCGCTGGGGATTCTTACTGCCATATGATCTCTATGCATTGGGATTATGGATGCTTTAAAAAAAATAAACACAAGCTTTTATTCCTTTTAGATATTTAAAATAAAAATCTTTGTGACGCCCACAGTCCATCATGTTGTAAAGAGAATGATGTGTTTCTCCTGCAGCTTGTATGCTGTGAGAGCCCTTACATCCTTTTCCCTGGAGGCATGTGATGCTGTAAACATGCTGAGAAGGGAGAAGAAAAAAAACTCCCTAACACACCGTTTTCAAAATATAGTGATGTGATTTTGCCAATATCTGCAGGTTTGCATGTTCCCGCATGAAAGGGACAGTTAGCGTCTCTTTAAAAAAAACTGTTGTTCAAAGAAAAAAGAGGCAGTTGCATGGATACAAGGCTTGAGCTGAGAAACTGAATAACAGCCCGAGGCTACATGTTTGCTTGCTGCCTTTGCAACTCTGCTGTGTGTGTGTGTTTGTGTGTGTGTGTGTGTGTGTGTGCATTACATGTGTGGGTTTCCTATGTGTTCTTCTTTCCGTGTGTGTGTGTGTCTGTGTGTACAAACTTGTGCTTTAATCTAATTTTTTTACACTGCTGCGTTACCTGCTGGATTTTAATGTGGGATGATCTTTTTCTGCCCCTCAGCTCAAGGTGCAGCCAGAGATATCCCACATGCTTCAAAACACCCCCTGTGACGAGCTAGAAGATCAGCAAGAAGGCACGGCTTATGACCTAGCAGTTGTTCACAAAGGTAATTTATCTCATGTATTTATTTATATTTCATTTAGAGAATGAACAGAAGCATGGCGAAGGGAAAACAGGGTTTGGAAGTGCAATTTGAGCATGATGTAAACACTTATGCTTACTTTATGTGGATGTTTTCCTGAAGACTTACCTTAAGAAACTAAAGCCGGATCAACTTGACTGAAACATAGTATGTGGAAATTCAAATACATGTGTGCTTTATATACAGTATATACTGCATATGTATATACATATACAGTATGTATTGCTGCTTATAACATACTTGAAGCCATTAAAGAGAGTCTGTGAAGATGAAGTTGTTGCACTCAAAGGTTATATGTAATTGCAACTGCCACTAGATGTTGCACTAAAGCACCAGCATCTCAGACCAAAACAATGGGCGCTATGGCTGACCAAACTCCATTGACAAAACTAGTAATTTACCTATCGCACCAAATACATCTTTGTTAGTCTTTCCGCAGTGTTTCTAACAATCAACAATATTGGTTTAGTTGAAATAAACCCTTAATTGACAAAGTCCGTTCTGAAAATGTCCTTTAAAGAGGTTGCAATTGCTGCAACAAGTAAGCTGACGTTAATCTTTGGGGACAAATGCACCTGTTAAAGTATGTCCATTAAAAGTGCTTGTCTTTGTCACTGACTGATTGTTATTCTAACGACCAGATCCTGAACTGGACCAAAAAAGGTGCCTGTACCCTACTTTAGCACAACCCTAATTCTAATTCTATTGGTGTTTTTTCTTTTAATCCTTTTTAATAAGGATATTTTCAGTGCTGTTTTGTTAGCATTAAGTAAGATGTGTTTACACAGAGACGCAGTTACAGGCATGCATCAACAAATCCGAGATAGTTATTTTTTATAATAATTTTAATAATTTTATTCACTTTTATTTCATACCCCTCGGGAAACTACTATTTTCCAGATGTTGGTGACCTCAGTGATGGGCACAGCCATGCTCACCTGAGGTAGGGTTACTCAATAAGAAGTGTAGACAAAAATCTGATCTGCCAGTACCATATGCCCACATTACGGACAGGATTTTTTTTGTTGAAGAGTAAGATCCATTTTGTTTAACCCTAAGCCCCCTATTATATTGCTATCACTTGCCACCAGAATACATAGACAAAAAGGGTCATTTTAACTTGCAGAGCAAAATGAGCACAAGACATAACACAGCAAGTGTATACAGCTGATTAAAATAAAAACATCTGTTCTGTCATACTTGCATGAGACTGACAACTTAAAAACATGACTATGGTGTCAAATTTTTGTGTAATTCCTGAGCCATATATTTTGCCCACGCATTAATGGTAATGAAAAATCCATTTTTTATTTCAGTCCTCATGTCAGTTGAGAGCTGTTTACACCACTTGCAGCATCAAGTCTGTGTTAGAAATGCTATAGACGGTCACATCTACATGCATACAGACTTTTAAATGATCAAATTTACATTTGTTAATAATTGTTAATTTTATGTGCAATTAACACTTAAGTCAATACATATAATATTTAAATTCTACTTGATATAATAAATAGTGTTTCAGAGTTTATAAAGTTTCTTCTCAGTCAACAACTACTAAAATTGTGTGATTTTTAAGGGATTGGGGATATTGTGGTTACTAGTTCAGTACATGTGTGTTAAAATGCGTCCCAGACCACCTCTGCAAGTGGTTTGAGTGATCGGATCACAGTGCGTCTCTGCAGTCGTTTACACTGTATTAAGAGCTGTCGACTTGTGATCGGATCACCCAAGAGGTATAAACTGGTATTAACAGGCTCATAAGAAGATAAAGTGACTTGTTGCCATAATGAGAAAAGTTTATTGTTTGAACAAAAAAAATGTTATATTGTAATAACAAGAAAGACACTCTTTTTGGTGATAAGAATTGTCTTTGTGGTATTGGCAGCACAACAAAGCACTGTACACCAGTGCTCACCTGAGAACAGATGCACTACAGCAGAAAGCAGGGACAGGGTGAAAGTCAATAAAGTCATCAGCTAAAGCACAGTGTCAAATCTCCTATAATGATTATTGAAAACTGGCTGTTGTGATAATCCTTTGTGATTAGAAAAGATAGATTCTCACACTCTCTCTAATGCCAAGGCTGAAGTAGAGACTCCTGCTGTCATTCAGTCATTTGTTTTTTTTTACTGCTATTTGCACCATTTTTAATAGCACACTATTTGACTGCCTTGCATCTAACACTAGTTTATCATAATTATAATAATTTGCCAGTTAGCACAGCTTCATGAAAATCAATAGTACCAAAAAAATCAATAGCCCTATTCAGGTTTCTGTTTCTGTGGAAATTAGGGTTAATGTTACCCTGCAGTGTGTGCTACATTTGTCACCCTGGTTTTTCTCCTCAGGACTCTACGATAAAAAGGAAATTATTAGATAAAAAAATCCCCTAATATTGGTTTCCCCCAACTGTTTAACCCTAACATTGGCAGCTGCACATCAAAAAATCACAAGATCACACAAGAATCCATCTTTCTGTGCTTCAGTCTATGCACTTGTGTCCAACACCCTATCAACCAACACTACTACAAGTTGAGAGTAGGTTTAGAAATACCACACCAAAGGCAGCAACGCCCAGTGGAGACTGATGGGGTGTGTCATAACCTGGCTCCTAGGCTATGACAAATACGGCATAAGACAATAGATGGCTAGAAATTAGTGAATTTATTATATTAATTTAAACAACTGAGGTTATAATGATGTTTTATAACTAGATTCAGGAACAAAGACTACGCCCTGCAATCATCTAATTTCTGCTCAAACTTACTTAAGCACACCTTATCCGTTCACTTCCTCCTTGACTCATTTTGCATATGATCGGCGTCAGACAGGAAACACAACAAATATCTTGAACCACGGAGTACAAGCTCACGCTCAACTCTTCAGACAGCGACATGTTTGAAGACGTATGACAAACTCACAAAATCTCCGAGTCCTCTTTTCGCCTACCATTCGTCAGCCACCCCGGCTCCGCTCAACAATCCACGCGCTCTGACGTTCCCGGCCTTCATCCATCGACAACTCCAACACCATCGGGCCACCCAACAGGTCCAGGGGAGTTATCCGGCATCTGACGGACATCCCACCTGCCAGCCGCCTCAGGCGAAGCCACCGTGACTCGACTTCACCTCACCGTTTCTCCGGCTGTCCCTCGGCCGTAAACATACCTGAGTGGACGGTTACTTGCCCGAGGACACACCCTTCCAACGCACGATAACAAAACGAAACTTCTCCAACTTTCCACACACTTCCAGGAAAACACCACTCTTCCTTGCCGAGCTTCACCGCCGCTTCCGGGTTCACAGCGTCGCGTCCTTGGCAACACTGATGACGTCATGGCGCATTCCATGGCCCAGCCTTCCTCATCAGCCCTCTCAGAGGGCCAGGTAGTATCAAACCCAGTATCTGCCATTTCGGCTTCGCAAACAACCCGAGCACAGGCATCCTTCCATCCCAGCATCCTTTTCCCTCCTCTCATTTCTAACTTCCCTGTCTTGTCTTCTCCGGCTGCCTCTGCTCCTCCCATTACAACACCGACGTTCTCAGGCGCACAGAGCGTGCCCACAAATACAATCCATGTATTTGTGGGCACGCTCCCAGCCACAAAACCCTTATTCTACTCCTGTTTCTTCATACGTAGCCTGTTTTCTCTTCCTTCATTTAACACACCTTTTTTTCCCCCACAGGTCCAATGTAGCTCAACCCTGGGCTTTCCCACCCATCCTCCCACGCTTAATAATTTCGATCTAGCCTCCGCATAACCTCCAGCACGGCCAATCCTTTCTATCATCCCCTTGTCACCACTCTCAGACGACAGATTTTCGTCTCTCACTACGTCAACATCGCCATTTAATTCCGCGCGCTGAACTTTTTAACGATAAATTAATCTTTCATGGCTAACTCTTAAAACCTATACGTAATATATATTTTTATGTTCGTTCAAATATTGGTTTGCCTCTTAGTCCTGCAACAGTTAGTAGTTTTATTTCAGTTATCAGCGTGACATTAGTCCAGACTCATATGCATCAACCTCGCCATTCAATACATCCGTCCAAACTTACCATCTCTCGTTTTGGCACATCGGGACCCGGTCGTCCCTTTGTTCCAGGGTCTCCTCTACTGTTAATATTTAACAATAAATAATCTTTCATGGCAAATTCTTAAAACTTAAAACGCAGTACGTTTCTTTTTACGTTCTTCAAAATACCGATTCACCTCTTTGTCAAGGCAAGCAGGAACCCCTGCAACAGCTAATTATTATATTTCAGTCATCATCATAACAATAGTTTACAGACTGGTACGCATCGACCTCGCCATTCAATAAATCCATCCGAACTTACATCTTTCATTTTGGCCCATCAGGACCTGGTGGTTCCTTAGTTCCAGGGTCTCCTCTTCTTCCCTGTTGATACTTAATTAACAATAAATAATCCTTCATGGCAAATTCTTAAAACGTACACGCAATATATCATTCCACGTTTGTTCAATATACCAGTTTGCCTCTTAATTCAGGCAAGCAGGAAGCCCTGCAACAGTTATTGGTTATACTTCAGAGCCATCATGATAACATTAGTTTACAGACGTATACGTGTCGACCTCGCCATTCAATACATCCGTCTTAACTTGCATTGGGACCATGTCCTCACTTCGTTCCAGGGTCTCTCTCCTTCCCTGTTGATACTTATTTAACGAAAGATTTCATGGCAAATTCTTAAAACGTATACACAATGTCTTTCCACGTTCGTTCAATATACCGTTTCG
The DNA here is from genome assembly GCF_905237075.1 of Dicentrarchus labrax. Lineage (NCBI taxonomy): Eukaryota > Metazoa > Chordata > Actinopteri > Moronidae > Dicentrarchus > Dicentrarchus labrax. The sequence goes on from NW_026136709.1 coordinate 3,124,633, forward strand.
CCTCAGTTATTGGTTTTATTTCAGAGCCATCATTCTAACATTAGTTTAAAGAAGTATATGCGTCGACCTCGTCATCCAATACATCCATCCACAATCAACCCTCATAATCCACAGAGAATCGCTAACTGCACTCCAGTCCAATTGATTCGAAAACAGCCACTATCCACCTGCTCTAAACAAAGCATTACAGTACAATTCACCTTCCCGTTCCCCTCGTTCCGTGACATTTTTCGTTCATCGTTGTCGACCGTAGATCAGAGCCGGACGGTTACAAACCTGATACTTGACCCAGCTGAGCTCTAAGCTCTAAAGCTCTAAGTTCAATGTCAAGTTCAATCAATGATGTCCAACACATGGAAATGTGATAATATTTGAATAAGTTGTGGCCATTTGAATGTATGGACATCTCAAAACCCTTTAGGGAGAAAACAGCCCTAGAACATTTGCAATTCTCACCTCAGGAAATTCTTACCCCCTCCCTAGTCAACACAATGGTTCTCATTTGCATCTCATTAAGATAAGCCCTATCCCCTGCACTCAGTGACATCTGGTATCTGTTAGCCAACAATGGTTATCAAAAGCTGTTATCACGTAGTTAATGTTGATGTAGTGTTATTTTCCTTAAGCACTTTAGTGGACTGATCAGAATTAGAAGGTACTTTATTGAAATGGAAATGCTTTTATTACAAAAAGTCCCTGAATATCATTCATTAACACACAGGATAAAATGTTACAATCCCTTGTGCCATAATCATAGGTATAAACCACATCTACAACCACATCTGTTTAACACTCTGTAAAGCGCCATGAGACGTGTATTGTTTTGGTGCTCTATAAGTGAAATTAAATTGAAATTGAAATCTAGAAGTACAGTGTAGATGGATCAGTCTGTTGCTGAATGAGCTCCTGTGGCTGATCAGCACATTGTGTGAAGGAGAGTGTGAAGTGATATCACATCCGCATCCTCTTCTGCATACTCTTCTGTTGACTCTTCTGTGGACTCTTCTGTGCTGTGACCCTTGGCACTGGGCATGTGATGTCTCTTGCCTTCGCACAAGGCCTTTTTTCATAAAGATAGGTCTGCCTGTCAATGTTCAGTCCAGGTGGGGCCAGGACAGGAAGACTGTCACCTGACTCGGTGTATTCATCCAACTATCCTCCAGTACGCTAGTTGCTAAAGCATTAGCATCACAGTCAATTCAAGCATTATTCAAATTAACAGCAGATGCTCATATTACTAGCCAAAAGCTCCCATTACAGCTTAGTTTCGATGTGCATATCATTTTAAAACAACAGCCTACGTTGTTATTAGCTAGCTCAGTACTATATATAATGTATAAACATGAAAACAGAAAACATGAGATAACAGTTTGTAATCCCTGTGACTTTGACCGCGACTTTGAATGAACACATAACGCAAAGTAGATAACTTGGATGTTAATGGAAACTCACCCCATAAGAAACTGAAAAGTATTGCTGCAGACTTCATTGCCTCCGATGGAATAAGTGGCTTTCTCTTCGTCTGGCTGTACATAAGCTCTGGAGAAAGTTTGTCGCTGCACGAATGTGTCCCAATGAGAGAGTTCTCCTTTCTTCCTTCGTAGCATTTGCAGTCAAAGTTACGGAGTAGTAGTAGAACTTATGCGGGGGGCTGCATAAGTAGCCATGTGGTTCACTACTAACGTGCCCCGGATTGACCGAAAAAAATAACAAAAGCACGTAAATGGTCACAGGTAGCCAGTATGGAAATTACCTTATCGCCGCACGCAGAGCGCCAGCCTTTCCTGAAACTATACCCGATTTCAAACACAAAATGTATACTTTTAAGGCAACCAATACTGTTATCTGAAACATGGAGTGGCTTCTTCATGATCTCAACTTGCACATTCTGTAAAAAAAACGAAAATCACTAATTTAAAAAAACGATAGTTTCTTTGTTTATGTGAATTCCTCCCAGCCGACTTGTTGCTGGTTTTGCCGTGGCGCGTCACATATCCCGTTCGCATCCCAAGCCTCTGGTTGCCTGCAACAATTCAATCCAGGAACTTACGGGTGCTCATTAGATCCAGACCTCTACCGTCGCGTTCTCGCAACTTTCCTGAATCACGACCAACGTAGCCCTGCTTTTTCTGCAGTATGCCCTAAACAGCCCCCCATCCAACACCCCCAAAGGTTCAACCACGGCTCTCGTTCTAGGGTGTCTACAAGAGAACAGACCAGTCCTCTACCATGCCAAGAGGCCGGTTCGTAACAATTCCAACAACCTCAGAAGCAACATCTCAAGTTGCTGGTTGCTCCTCACCTGCTCCTTCTGCAGCAGAGCACGCGCAAGACCTTCATGTCCCCATAATCCAACTAAGCACAGCCCGCATAAGCATCCAAATATACCAATATATATCAACGCTCGTGCCACCGCCTCAAAGAACCACCCAGATCGACAGTTCATTAACCACCTCATACAAAGAGTTACACACGATCTTTACCTAGGTTTACAAGTCACAGATGCAGCACCTTCCACCGATGGTTTTCAGCCAAGCGGCTGCTCAAATTCTCTCCCCTTTCTTCTTCCTCTGCCATCTGCAAAATGTACCCAGTAATCATAGCAGTAATGCACTAATGGTCCAAGAAAATTATGACAACCACCATTCGACATCATAAACAAGGGACCAGTCCCACTGCCTTAATATAACGTAGTTCATATGGAAGCTTACCCTTGCTTCAGTCAAGCATCAATTCATCACCCAAGCTTCTCGCATCCCAGATCGCAATCACAGACATGCTCTCTCGCTTCTCGTTACATAAATTCAGACAATCAGCACTAGCCTCCGACACTGTTCCGACTCCAGTCCCACCATTTTCAGCCTCCGTCCTCTACTGACTCCCTTCAGATGGACAATCTGGTCGACATTTTCTTTCGCTCGATAGCTTCATCCCATTCGCCACTCCATCGTTAAAATCATCGTACCCACATGATCAGTTTCGTGACATCTGCAAATCCCGTCCAAACCAGGAATTTCCCTAGAGCCATACTCGGGGCATTCCCTTGCATCCGGGCCACATCCACTGCTTCCAGGCAGGAAATCCCAGATATTGGCAATAAACCCCTCAGCAGATGGTCTTCTCGAGCATATCTCACGTACGTCTGTTACGACCTAAACAATATCAAAGTCGAGTCAAATCAAAGCCTTTTGGGGGCTCTCTACAAGAGATACGAAGAGACAGCTCCCCCACTCAGTGTCTTGCAACCCACTCTTTTCCCTCTTACATCGTGCTGAACCACTCCATCCATTCATCGATCCGCCAACCAACCTTCATTCCTCGACCTTCATTCCTCCATCCCTCAACCCTTGACCCTACTTCCATCCCTCATCACTCGACCCTACTTCCATCCCTCATCACTCAACCCTACCTCCATCCCTCATCACTCGACCCTACCTCCATCCTTCATCCCTCATCCCACAGAATACCACATCAGTTCACATATGTTTATTATGTGCAATAAACGTTTCTTATTTCATACATTCGATGGTGTGGTGGTTGTTAGTGAAAGTACAAATGTGAAGTGTGTCAGTCAGTAACATCAGTAATGTAAATGTGGATGTGTGAGCAATATGAGGTGTAAATGTTGTAAAGTGAAACCAAAGCAGAAATCAAACAAAGAGAATGTGCTGCTGCTGCTGCTGCTGGCGGGGATACAGCCGAATGAGAGAGAGAGACCAGAGCAAAGTTGAGACAGGGTTTTTATCCTTTTAGAAGCGCCTGAACCAGGTGCTCCAAATCCGTACTCTGCTGATGGTACCTTCAAGGACACATAGGAAAAACAATAAGCTAGCAACCCTCCTGAAACCACAGGACATACTCCCTGTAGCAGAATCAGCTTATAACTAAAAATGACGAAGCAAGACTGTTAATTTCATTCAGACGTCCTTTAGTGAGTAAAGAAGGGGCCAAGAAAAACATACATATAGTGTGTGCTAACTAAACGAGAGGTACAGCATAGCTTCCTGCAAAAAACTGACGTCATCACATCACGTTCACCTTTTTCTCCTAGAGCATCCTGGGTAATGAAGTCAGTTTTTATTGTAACTCCAAATGAAATGAAATGAAATGAAATGAAATTTAATGCAGTTCTCCTTTTAACTACATATTTAACATATTAACAGTTTTAATGAAGATGAATGTTAACTTATATTTTAACTTATTAATTCTTACAAATAATGTTCTCTCAAAATAAATTCTCAACACTCCCGAGCAACTCTTCTGCCACGTTCACCACAACACTACACACACCAGTTCAACAGACGCGCAGCATACAAGTGAAAACTCCTAACCATTTTACCAGACTGCGCACAAGCAACCTGCAAGTGTTATCCGGATCAGCTGATAGCAGCACAAAACAACTGGTAACCAAACTAATACTCTAATGGCCAAATCCAGGTAAGAAACACTACACAATCATTCTGAATTAGTCTACTTACCCAACAAAGCCATCATCCAACGCGTTCTTTCCTCTACACTCTCCATAAGTAGTTTAGTGCCCAGCTAACTAAAATGACCAACATTAGTTGACTTAACTCACTCATGTACATGTACATTTATGACAGCTAACTAAACTATACTTTGCAGTTCCGACTTAACTGATTAAAATAAAAATAACGTGTGGCAAGCACTGGATTTTGTTTGACTCAACTATTTTTCTTTGTTGTGATGGTAGTTATTTTAAGAAGACTTACTAAACTAAAAGCTTATTTGCTGTAAGGTAATTCTGATGACACATGGAATTTAGATTAGAGGACAGGAAGTGAAAAGCAGAATGGATGAGATGGAAGGAAAGTCTTTGCTCTGCTAGTTTAAACCGTATTAGGGAGAAAATGACAACATATGTTGATAAAAACATCATAAACGTCATTTTACATCTCAGAAAACAGAGTTTCTGCTCTACTGCTTTATGTCCAATGATAATGATTTTTGTCCACAATATCAACACCTCATTGGAGACATGTCATGTGCCAGCCTCCTTCAAAACATCCACCATCATCCCTGTCCCCAAAAAACCAAGGACCACAGGACTCAATGTCTACAGACCTGTTGCCCTCACCTCTGTGGTCATGAAGTCTTTTGAGCGCTTTGTGCTTTCCCACCTCAAAGCCATTACGGACCCACTCCTGGACCCCCTGCAGTTCGCCTACAGAGCCAACAGGTCTGTAGACTATGCAGTAAACATGGCCCTGCACTTCACCCTGCAGCATCTGGACTCCCCAGGAACCTATGCCAGGATCCTGTTTGTGGACTTCAGCTCTGCTTTTAACACCATCATCCCAGTTCTGTTACAGGACAAGCTCTCCCAGCTCACTGTGCCTGACTCCACCTGCAGGTGGATCACAGACTTCCTGTCTGACAGGAAACAGCAAGTGAAGCTGGGGAAAAATGTCTCTGACTCCCAGGCCATCAGCATCAGATCCCCGCAAGGCTGCGTTCTTTCTCCTCTGCTCTTCTCCCTGTACACCAACAGCTGCACCTCCAGTCACCAGTCCGTCAGGCTCCTGAAGTTTGCGGATGACACCTCCCTCATTGGGCTCATCTCTGGTGGAGATGAGTCTGCCTACAGATGGGAGATTGACCATCTGGTGACCTGGTGCAGCCAGAACAACCTGGAGCTAAACGCTCTGGAAACAGTGGAAATGGTTGTGGACTTCAGAAAGTACCCAGCCCCACGCGCCCCCATCATCCTGTGTGACTCCCCAGTTGACTCTGTGGAGTCCTTCCGCTTCCTGGGCACCATCATTACCCAGGACCTCAAGTCCTGATGTTCAGCTCCCTCACCAAGAAAGCTCAGCAGAGGATGTATTTCCTGCGGCAGCTGAGGAAGTTCAACCTGCCAAAGACGATGATGGTGCACTTCTACACCGCCATCATCGAGTTCATCCTCACCTCTTCCATTACCATCTGGTATGCTGCTGCCACTGCCAAGGACAAGGGCAGATTGCAGCGTATCATTCGATCTGCTTAGAAGGTGATTGGCTGCAATCTGCCATCTCTCCAGGACCTGTACGCCTCTAGGACCCTCCCAGACCAGACATGTTACTACCATGTGACTAAAACTTTTTTCGCTTGGATCAGTGCACAGACACAAGTCCCCCCCCTAATTTTGAGCAGTTTCTGATACTGGTATCGGAACAACTCTACCAAAAACATTGTAACTCTGGATGCTGTGACAAGACAAGTGCTTTGCCCTTGCATAAGGCACCTCAAATTGCTGCCTCTTTATTAGGGCCCAAGCACAAATCGTGCAACGGCCCTATTCTATCTGTAAAGGTTATTATTTTAGTAACAATTGTGAATCGCATATTTGGAGACTTTTCCGTGCTCGAAAACTCATGAAATGCGGCACACATGTCATTGGTGGCGAAAGATTTTATATTCTATGCGCCGATTTCAGGTTGGCCACTAGGTGACGCTACTATCATGAACGGTGCGTTTAGGCTAATAACTCTAACATCATTTGTCGCACATTCAAAAATCTTATATCCACGCGTTCGGTAAATAGAGCTGCATCTTCCCATATAGGCCACGCCCACTTGTCTAATGTCTATAAAATACTTTTTCGTGTTGCGCCTATGCGCTTTGTCCGATTCGTACGAAATCTTTCACGTAGCATCACCCCGAGTTGCACGGAGTGCGAGGGCCCGTTCATCGCTGCTTGCAGCTTTAATTAGGGACCGAGCCAGCGACCGCTGGAAGGTCCCTATTGTTTTTGGTCCGTTTATTATTATTACTATTAAGAACGTTGATGGCATTTTTGACCCCCTGAACATATACTCCGCATGAATTTTATTTGGCAAAGTTGTCAGGCCTGGTGAAAACGTTGAAATGCCATGCGTCGCTTTAGGGGAGGCCACTAGGTCACGCTACTATTAAGAAAAGTAGGTTTAGGCTAATAACTCCCGCATCGTTTGCCTCACATTCAAGAACCTTATATCCACGTGTTCGGTGATGGAGCTTAATCTCCCTATATAGGCCACGCCCACTTCCGCGTCAATTTTTTTCCCACTAGAGCTCAAAATGTCCAAAAATTACGTTTTCGTGTTCCATCCATGCGTGTTTGTCCGATTCGCACGAAACTTTGCACATAGCATATGGAGGCCATCCTGGCAAAAAAAGTATTTTGATATTTCAAAAAATAAGCATGTTATAAAATTAGCACTTCCTGTTGATTTTTTGTCAAAAAAGGAAGGGGGCATTTCTCCACACTGGTACGTCCGATTGATACCAACCTTGGGTCAATAGTTCCTTATGTCTCCATTAGGCATCGTGCACAATTTCAGGCCAAAGCCTCAAGGTGGCGCTCTTTAAAATGTTTATGTTTAAAAAGTTTATATCTCCGCATCGGCAAGTGTGATTAAAACAATACTTGGTAAGATGATTGCCCACCGCTCCCTGAGGCTCACTTAAAAAGGGGAAAAAAACACGCCACTGGGTGGCATTCTGGTGGCAGGGTAAATCACTCTTGGCGGCCATTTTGTTTGTCATTTTCACTTTTTAATAAATTAATAAAATATTTACTGTGCGTCAAACTGTGTGTCCGTGGCCTGGCGCTGAATTTCCACCTTTCGCAGTGTAGAGTCTCTCTATGAAAGCGTAAGTCTTTTGCAGTGTCTGAAACATGTGACAACGTAGATTGGTCTCCCTCAGCTTCTGGTGATGAGGGCTTGGAAGTGGGGTGACGTGAAAATTTCATGTTGTGGTCCACACGTGTTACGACGGCACGTGATTTACTTTTCTGATAACTGCATTGCTGCATAACTCCTAAATGTTCAGATAAATAATAATATTTGTGATGCTATGTATTTATGCATGCAATTCAAAGATATTGCTGCATTTTCTTTTAAACCAGTGTGGTCACTGATATTATGGAACAGTTATGTATTTGGTGCAGAGCTGTCATACACGCAGCAAAACACAACAAGACACTTCACAAATGCTTGTATGATCAGTTTATTTTTTTAGATATTCTTTAATTTCAAATTTGCTAAAAATCTGGAAACTAATATATTTCCATACTTCTCCAGACCTGGAAATTTCAAATGCCATACATTTCCATACTGTGTAGGAACCCTGACCAAATGTTATTCCGAAATAATGACAAGTTAAGACTTCAAGTCTCAAAAATGCTGTACGACTGTTTTTTGGGTCAACCTTATTCACTGGCATTCATATTGTTTAGCCAAGATGTATTCCATCCGTTGACATGAACAGTGGTGAAGTATGATCACCACCTCTGCCTGTCTAACTGTCTCATTGATTTTTTATCCCATGGACATATTGCAGACCTACTTTCAGGTCTGAGGACAAACTGTTCCCCCCCAGAGGCCGATGGCCTGCTCAGCCATGCAGCAGTTATCCCTCCTTACCCCCTCCACTCTCCTGCCAACAGCAACACGTCAACACAATTCCTCTGTTTAGAGAGCTGACAGCCTCACAGTCACACAGGTGACAGTCAGTCCCCACTCCAACCGTACACATCTTTTCATTATATGCCATTACTGTCACCTAGCAACCTGCATGTGTGTGTGTTTGTGTTGAAGTATTTGTGTGCATTACTGTCACTTAGTCATCAGCCAACATCCTTTCATAGCATCTCCAATGGAAATGTGTTGCAGCATGCCAGTGAATAATAGACAGCTCTGCTGCTAAACAGGGACACTTAATGAAGACACAGTCCCTGACACAGCCACTCTCGCTGGCACTGATGGACCCAGGTTTGAATGATAGCATGGTTGTTATGTAGATGTGGCACTGGAGCTTACCATAGAACAGGTTTATGCTCAAGCAATTTCATTATGCAGCTGTGGCCGCTTTCTGATGCTGTAAAGGCATCACTGTAAAGAAAAGAAACTGCTGTTGGCATTGTCTTATTTTTTCTTTCATGGTTGCATTAGGTAATTTGGTTGGTTTTATTCCTGTACCTATGTGAACACGTTGTTGAATTGTCAAAGAAATTTTACACGGAGTTCTTGAAATAGTTTCAGTTTAATACTGATCCCTCTATATGACCTACAGAAGCAAACAAGAACATCAGTGAGAAGATTGGTTATTTCTTTACAGGTATTTTCAATGCCTGCCACTGGGTTGGATTCCCCTTGATGAGGAGGTGAAAACACCAGTCAGAATCAACACAAAGTTTTAATTTATTGTAGGGGCTTTAAATAAGACATTTAGAACTATAAAGAATACAATGCTATCATGCTTGATTTTATGGTGGCAAGGCAAATTCTTGTTCCATGTGAAAACTTACTTGGCAATAAACCCTATTCTGATTCTGGTGTGTTCTCACCAAACACTAAGTGAATCTTTACCTTGCGTTACCGGCGGGATCATTTGTATTTACTCATATGAGCTTTGCGAGGCGGAAATTTGGCTTACTATGGTGGTAAAGAGACTTTGCTGTGATTTAATTGCAATAAACAGATAAATAAAATACTCCGAAATAACTATGTCATGATGCAAATTTGTAAAATGTCTGAATTCATACTTAGTCACGTCTGTCCGCAAGGCGACAAACAAACAACTTTAAAAAAGGTTGTTTTATGAATGGAGCTCTCCTCTTGCTGGTACAGGTCCAGATCAGGGCAGAATCCGGTGCAACTACGGGTGTTTATTCCTCCAGAAGCCCCGGCTCTCTTCTGCAGAGCTCCCTGGGCTCAAGCAGCTGTCTGTCTGTGAGCAGCAGCTCTGTATCTCCACTTCTCCCCACACAACACTGCGAAAGCATTTGGATACGCACAACTTTTTCACTTGTTCAGTATTTTCAACTCACACAAATTCACGTCATTCCAGTTGCCCAACTCAAATTGGTGTGTATTCACTTATTTGCATTGGCTCGTATGTAATCTACTCGCGTGAATAATTTGATTTGTGTTTGGTGGGAATACACCTTTAGACTTAATGAAGTGAATGGTGTTTCCATTCCATACAAAGTAAAGACACAAGTGGGTGTCATTAGACAAGAATCTGCTCAAGTTGGTGTAAATGCTTGCAGTTTCTGCTGCTGCTCTTGTGTATTTAACTGAAACTCAGCACTGTTTTTATATATATTTGAAGCTCTGTGTGTTACTCACTCACAGTAATGTGTGATTTAACAGAGCTTAGGGCTGTTTTTTGACAGCTGTTATTCCGGAAGCAAACATCTGGATTTGATCCAATTATTAATCACAAATTGCCTGTATTGAGCCTGGTCTGGAACGTGTGGATCGTCTCAAGACATCTTTAATGTACTTTGATTTCAGGTTGTACATCCATTACAAATTTAAGCTGACTACTGACAACTCCAGTTGAGGATGCACCTAGCCCATTAAATGTATCCTGGTTACGCTTCTTCCCAGTGTGGATCATGAGTCCTACACAGCTGGCTGAGCATGGACCACATGCAGATTCTGTCTGTAGTTTCCTCAGTGTGTGTGCATCGCCTCTTGTTTGATTTGATTGGCTGTAAAAGTTTCAAATGATTTTCTTTCATGTGTGTCACAAAAATACTAGAAAACCGCGACACACAGCGCCAGAGAAGAGCCAAGTGCACCGTACCATAGGAATTTTTTGTGTTTTGTGTTTCTAGCGGTGAGTCTCTGTGTCATCTGCCCCTACTCGGGACAAACAATTAAACTGATATGACAACATGGAAAGTATGGCCCGCTATTATTAGGGGTGTAACAATACATTGATCTGGATTGATAAAGCAATATAAATGTTCAACGATCCAATATATATCATTGCAAAGTGAAAACACTTTCATCTTTATTTTGTGCAGAAATATAGGCGCTTGCCATATGCAAATAATACTGTCACAAGATAAAATAAATGTTTGGAAATGATGGTAGCTGATTTCTTCTTTTAAAAATGATGATACTATTATGTGTTTCTTACAGAAGTGTCTCACTTTGGTAATATCATTAAGACCCCAGCATGGTGAGACTCGCAGGTCTAACATATTCAATACACGTGTAACAGTTTTTGACGTTTCTTACATTATTTAAGGCATTTATACCAAGGATAACGTAAAAGGATGGTGTTCTGGAGATTATAAGGGTTGGTTGACAACAACATTGAATATTTTAAGTGATATATGATTGCTAAATTTGCAGAGTTATAAAAGCCTGAAGTGGAGCTAAATAAAGAGCTGTTTGGGAGCAGATCCAAATGATCTGAATTATTGCAAAGAGCGGAAATTTCCATCACTAGGCAGGAAGAATTCAGCAATAACATTTTCAAATCATATTTGTGTTTCTTTTTGTGAGTTGATAGAAATGTAACTGATTGTGTTAATGGCCATATATGATATTGTCTTATATAGATCTCAGGCGTCTGAGTAGTATCAAACTGTATCGTGGCAGACTTTTGGCATTGGGGGGTATTGTTATTTAAAGAATCTGTTATATATTGGGGCGTACTCCATCTTGATGAAAGTGGTGATTTACGCCCCTGGTGTTATACTATTCAAATGGAAATCAACTAGTATATAAAGGCATGGAAAGTAAGAATGAGCAGAAGCTCAGTCCTGTAGCCCTCTCCTTGCAGCTCTGCCACTGGCACTTATGGTCAGTTAATCACTGAGACCATCTAATTGCTGCCAAATGTCTCTCTTCACTTTAACTGAAGATGTTGCCTGCTTTGTGAAAGCTGAAGTCAGTCTAGATAAGATCATCTACAAAACGCCCTAAGTGCGAATGAGCAGGTGCAAGAATTAGTTGTAATGCATATTGTATGCGATAGAGACTAATTGCCCCAGTTTTCTGCATCAGAAGGTTTCTTACAGCAGTAGTATTTTTTATTATTATTATTATTTTATATATAAATAAAATCTCTGACTGAATTACATCCAAATATGACTTTAATAAGACCGATATTTTTTGCAGTCTACTCCCCAACTTCATGATTAATTGATACATTTGGTATATAGATACAATTCTTTGTCAGAAGAATTTTTTTTTTCATGTTAAACATGAATTTGACATCAGGGTTCGGTGTCAGCCTCCAAATCAAAGAGGCAAGGCTTCTATCTGGAGCCGTCACTTTGCACTGACGTTCAGCAGTCATACAGGGACGCATCCATCACACAGGAGGCAGTCGTACCAATTTCTGCTCTGACAGTAGCCTCAACGGACCTGACTGCTCTGCAGCTAGAAGACAAGTTTTTTTTCCTCTCTCTGTCTGGAATCTCTCCCTCTCTCACCATTACTGTCACTTCAGCCATCTTTTCTCACTCTTGCTCTCTGGATGTGTAAAACAGCTGGATGCAACAAGTCAGTGGGGATTCTTGGGTGTATGAAAAGTAGTTGTGGGAAATGTAGACAATCTTGACTGGAGCTTCAAGTAGACCACATTTTATCCCAAAATACATCACAGTTTTGAATCTTTTTGCTAAATATATACTGCAGATCTGATTATTCTCTTAGACAAATAAATATCTATATGAGAGAAAAACATACGTAATATTTTTTGGTTGAATGCTAGTTCCCCTGTTTTAATGCCATTGTTTCTTATTTTATTTTCAATTTATTTGCATAAAGCAGTAACCACCCGGTTTGTAACATTTAGGAGGAGGAGAATATATGGCAGGTATGTTTTCATTAGTGTATGATCGCCTGAAAATAAGAATTGTTATGTTTTTTGTTACCTTTTGCATCTACAGAAGCTGCGGCTTGGCTTGAAGGCCGCCATGTTGAACCGCCATGTTTGTACCCATGTTATGCCCAGAGGGTACAAACCAAACACTGGCTCTAGATATGGCTGTTAGAGGTTTTTTTGCATGTTTCTCTTCGTGCTTGGAGGGTGGGTGAAGCGAGGGAGTTGTAATCTTAAACTGCACTGCGATATGCCGCTAAATCCTACACACTTGTCCTTTAGCATTTTATTATTGATCCGCTTTCCCAGAGTAAAGTTGGTGGATCATGGTGAAATGGTTGGCCGCCGGTGGTGGTGGTCCACCAAAATGCGTCACAATTTCGGCAGTGACAGTGTCAGAAATGTAGCCAGCGTAATACAGTTTGCAAAATCAGCATTCAACTCACATATTGTTACCAAGACTTCATTATGTCCATTTTCACTGCATGTGTCACATCTATGATTGTTAACCAGACAAAAGCATAACAACACAAGAAAACAACTGCTTTTACACAACAATCCACATTAAGCTGCCAGCTGCTTGTCACACTGTTGAATATTTTGCTCTTGTGTTAATGGTTTTGGAAAGGCAAGAATTAATTGTTGGATGTGGAGAAATCCAAAGCTTGACAGGCCTGTCATGCTTAGTTACGGCTGCTAAGCTATGATTGGACTATTGTTGTTGCTGCGTGGTCAATTTCAAGTGAAGATTGTGTCCCCACAGCATCTGTCCGTCCCTAAAGGTCCAGTGTGTGACATTTAGGAGGATCTATCTACCAAAACTGGAATATAATATTCATAGGTATGTTTTTATTGTGTGTAGTGTATAATCACCAGGAAATGACAATCGAGTAGGGGGTCCTATGTTCAACTGCCCAATGTTTCTACAGTAGCCCAGAATGGACAAACCGAAAACTAGAGTTGAGTGAGTACTCGGTTGAAATGAGTATCCAGTACACATGATTTCGTTTTTACGAGTACAAGTACCAAACAAATAAAATGTGTCAATATCTTTACTTGTAAATATAGCAACTTTTATCGCTATTTTATTTGTAATCAATAAACTCTCTGAAGCTTATTTCTGTAAAAAGTTTTACTAATAAATACATTAAGGTCTGATCAACCTAGGCTTAAATTACTTCAGAATAGCTCCACCCACTTAAGGTTTAAGCACAACCCACACCAGATTCAAGCCCTGCCTACTAAGAGTACATATACCAATAGAGATAATTTAGTTAGTTGAACAGATACAGACAATAGTGTACTCGCTCATCCCTATCAAACTGCTGTTTTTTGAGAGTTTCGCCACCACTGTAGTTTGTCCTACACACCTGAAGGGCGAGGGGGTTGTAATCTGCAACTACACCGATAGATGCCGCTAAATCCTATGCACTGGTCCTTTTAAGAGCATTTCTGATATATCTCAAAATACCTTTTATGTTAGTCATAAAAAATGCCAAAAATCCCTTTGACAATGATTTCTGAACTCAAAGAGAGATGGTCGACTCTGTTAAAATATCTATTGATTTTACTTGTTTTTTAACTTTACTAGGTGCCTCCTGCCTCACCAAGGATCAACAAATTTAGCAATAAAAAAAAGAAAAAGTGCTTCTATATGTACACATCAGATAAATTATAGATGCTTGAATGTAGCAGAAAATGTCACACAGACAGTCACAACTTGGCACTTTCAAACCTCAACAGATGCCACTTTTGCTCAAATAAAAACGCTGTTCGCCCAAACACCCAACAGTCCATTCAAGCTATCGGACAAAGTTCAAGAAAATCGCCATTGGCTCTGTCTCTCAACGCTGGCCCCTTTGAAAAATGAGGGCAAGTCAAAGTTAATAATTATATTAAAAGCCTGCCCTGGTGATGCATTCTCTTTTGACACATCCATTTGTCACCCTTGTGTAGTGAAATGTTTCCCTCTGATAAATATTTTCAGGGATCAAAACGGAGCACTGTGAAACATTATTGCGAGAGACTCATTGATATTTCCCCCACAAGGCAACAGTCGGCATTTAAGAGCACTATACTAAATAAAAGGATATTGATTTGCCTAAATGAATGCCTGGCCTAACCTTCAGGAGTGCATGAATTGAGGGCATGCGTCTTGTAAATTACTAGTGGCAGACATGCCTTAATATCTGCAAGAAGCAGCGTGATACTACTACACACTGTGGACATTGTGATGCACTGTACTGTACATCATGTAATATCAGTGGTTGGGCCCACCAGCTGAGCAGAGTAAACTTTTGTTTTACGACTTGGGAGCAGAGACTAACAGGAAAGCTGTAGGTTGGCAGAAAACTTGACAGTTTCTCGACCTCTATTTTACTTACAAAATTGCTGACTTTGACCTGTACTAGCTGCAGTGTGGTTTTATAGGTCCGTGTGGGACCGGGCTTGTAAACAGAAGATGAGACAATAAATTCCTACTCTGTGAAACAGTCAAGTGATTCAGTTGCGGCCGTTGTGATGCTCCTGGATATACAAAACCTGAAATATGGCTGAGGAGAATGAAGGCAAGAGTGTCTGACATGTGCTATGTAAAAAAAACGTTTTAAAGTTATTCCTGGCTAACATTGATGATGGCCTTACAAAACCGCAGAGGTCATTCCCAATCGGCTGTCTCTTCTCAAATCTGACACTCTTTACTTTCTACATTCACTATACCAACCATTTGACAGACACAGTTCTTTGATACATAGATGTTTCACAGACTCAGATACATAATTGATGTTGAGCTGGTGGTGAGATGGTAGCTTTTCATAAAAAAGCAGCGGAGCATCTGCTCCATGCATCCTAACACTTTGTATTGTAACACTCACTAAAGTATGCAGATGCTTTAGCAGTGTTCAGACATACTGACCATGTACTGTTTTTTTCCCCAAAAAACACTGAAAGTTTTCAGGCTCAAAAACCTTGAAGTGTTTGGTATAAATGAACCACACATTGTGAGTATTTGACCCCAATGTGGGTTGACTCTATTCTGGAAAAGATTAATCAAGCGCAATTGAGATACAATTAGAAATCGGTTTTAATGTTATAAATGCAACTACATTGGAATGCGGACCCCTGGATGGATCTAAATGTACCATGAACCTATCAATGGTGTGATTCTAAAGTTTTGAATCTGTTGACTGAAGCTTTGCTGCTAACAGTGTCTCCACTCTCGTGAAAGGTAAAAGGTCAACTGCAGGGTTTTGTGACAAGAGCGACTAGAGTAACGTTAGCACAGCGTGGTTGGCAAGGCCAGTATATAAACAAACATCTGACAACGCCAACATCATATACAGTGCACCATCAAATCTAAAGGAAATCTAAGGTAATTACAGCAGAAAGTCTGTGTCTGTTGGAAAAGCAATAAACACAATGACATCAAATTCTCAAACAATCCATTTATCTTCCATTTAGTTCTCATAAAGAAAGGAAAAAAAATACTTGGGATTCCCTGGTATTTTGTAAAACATATGTATCTGAGGGTAAGCAATGTCAGTTTTATAGAATTGGCTTATTGTTTAACTTCTAACCTGTTGTGATGTACAAGCATAATCCAGGACCCCCCAACATCCCTTTTGACCATACCCATCAGTGCCCAGATATGAGACAGAAAACTTATAAAAAAACCTTAAAGTAATAGACTTTAAGGTCCAGTGTGTGACATTTAGGTGGATGTATTGGCAGAAATTGAATATAATATTATTAGGTATGTTGTCATTAGTGTATTATAACCTGACAATAAAAATTGTGTTTTCATTACCTAGAATGAGCTGTTTTTATCTACAGAGGGAGCAGATCCTCTTCTACATAGTCCGCCATGCGAACCGCCATGTTTCTACAGTAGCCCAGAACAGACACACCAAAACACTGGCTCTAGATACGCCCTTTGGCCAACTGGTTGCTTTCAATTTTTTTTGAAAACTATTGCTTTCATATATTATATTGTTATATCATCAGCAGTCTTTGCCACCAATAGAAAACATGTTAGAAGTAAATAAATAGCGTATGACACAATATTTTTATATGTAAAATATTATTATAATATTATATTTTGATTTCAGTAGAGTATGAGTTTTACCACATTTCCTTTGGCGTCAGTCATGGCAGTTGTTGCTTAGCACCAGCAAAGAGATGGGTTCAGTGATTGAGACACTAAAAGGTTCAAAACACTTAAACCCTGTTTTCCGGGCTGGCAAGGCTGCGCACCAACTCCCTCAGGCAATACAGCAATATGCTGCTCTTGCATGATAAAGCCATTCATCACTCTCTAAAGATTTGGGGTGCATTCCATTTGCCCCCTTCCACCCTCTATCATTAGTCGCCATCATTACGGTTCAGACATGCTGGAGCTTTTATTTCTCCTTGCGTCTGCACTCTGATGATAGACAGACAGAGACATTGGCAATATAGATGAGACTAGGGCACGCTGAGGGTGCAGAGAATCTAAAGAGGGGAGCAATGAATGATCAGTCAATGCAGCAGCTGGATGACTGTTATTTAGAGCAGATGGGGACAACAGCTACGACTCAGCATCAAACTCTTCACAAAATGACATTTTAATAATATGATTGTCCTCGATGTTTCCATCAGCTCCAAACTATGGGCTGAATTCACAACTGTTTACAGCGGACACCATGGCAACATCAAGTGCATATCGATTTCAGGTTAAATTAACAACTTGCAGTTAGCCCCGCCTATGTCCGGTTTAAGCACCACCCATGTTCTATTTAATCACAGCCCATTCCTAGTAATAATACAAATACAGATAATTTAGTTGGTTGAAAACATTTAGATACAGATCATGGTATACTTGGTCATCTCTTAGTCAAGAATTGATTTGTGCCCATGGACACATTCCTTTTGATTAACTATTTGTGATGTCACAAATCATGCTGGCCCCTTAAAATCTGATTTTCAGTGAGCACAGAGAAACTTTCCACTTTCAGCAGATGAATGTGAAAACATCCTTCTAGCATCAAACTCTGCACATACATCATTCAAACATCACAACAAGGAGAAACACTGATTTCTGACTGGAGGCAAACTCTAACAAGACTGCAGAGTTGTGTTTTGGCCATCACTTCTGAATGTGGCTGTTTCTTTTCTGACAAATACCATTTTTCCATTGGTGTCACATTTAATAGTAAATACTTTGATTTGATTTGATTATTTGACACTGCAGACTGACAGCGGAATACAAGCATTAATAAGTGGAAGTTTTCTGTGAAAAAGTGATCTTTGGAAAAGCTTTTAGCACCCCATGTTGTTTGTAGTTGTTGAGTGTCTCTAAGTATGAAATGGTTTTAAATAGACAGTTCACTTTCAATAAAAATTATAGGAACATTCAAAAGTGTCTTACAGTATATAGAGACATATATTAGTTCCTGCAGTCAGGTGTTGCTGCCCATTTTGCGTGCAGGTTATTAAGTGTTAGTGTTAGTTTTTTTTAATTCAGGCCATGTTAGCATGTTGCTAACACGCAAAACTAACAGGGTGATCATGGTACACATGCTGAACAAGGCCTGGTTGCACCAGAACGTGGTGCAGCCAAATGAATGAACAGGTTGTTGCGAAGTTTTTGGCTCTAGGATCTTGGAAACATATTTATATTTGCAGGGCTAGTTGGTGAACTGCTGTAGCTAGCAAGCTAACCAACAGAGTTCTGCAGGGATGATGCCAGAAGTTAGCATCGCCGTGGTTCCTATGACAGAAAGCCAGTGGGATTGTTCCATTGCATTTTGGATTATTGCAGAAAATCTGTGGCAAACAAAGGTTTATGATACTTACACATTTTGTTAGGCAATAAAATATTCATAAATGAACAAAACTTTAATGATATTTGAAGAGTAAATATGATCGGCAGAGGAAAAAAACTAACCTGTAAATAAAATCTACAAGTTGTAAAAAGAGTATAAACACAAAAAAGTCTTAAAGGCGGACTAGTGAGTAAATCAGTCTCTGTGTTTTAATGTCACCGACAACCTCATTTAGCTACTTGTTAGCAACCGCCTTTTTTAAGGCACCCAAAAGCTTCAAAATTCACATGTGGGATATTTACTGATGTGTTATATGTGTTAAAATGCATATGAATATGAAAATCTCTTAGCATCTAACCAAAAACACATTCAAAAAAATCATTGACCTTGATGCATTGAAAGTCATATCCAGGTTTTAGAGTCATTCGTGCAGCACTCTATAGTTTATTAGCTGGCTGAGCTAGTGTTTGTCATTCACATTTTCACTATACAAAATTTAATTTAGTAAAACGTTCTTGATGATGGAAGATGAAGCTCTCCAACCCAGTGAGTTTGCTAATGGTCAGTTAACCTCATTACCTTAGCTCAGTTGGGACAGAAAGCACATTAACAAAGCATTTGTATTTATTTTCAAAAAACAATCTTGACTTTGAAGAATTTAACTAATATCAAATGATAAGGGCAAAGATCCATCAACTATAAACAATTTTTAACTGAAAGGATAGACACTCTATATCGAGTTTGGCATTATTGCTGTCACTATATAATTTTTTCAAAGGTAAACTAAAACATGTTTTTGAAAAGATTTGAGAAAATAAGCAAGGCAGTGACAAACTCTTGAGCATTGAACTGGACGGACTCACTGAGAATGACTTGTCAGTCACAAGGTAACCATGCCCTAAAGCATACCCTGCTTTATCTTCTATTTTACTCTAAATGGGACCATCATTTACTAAATGAACTGCATGCTGTATGGAAGAAGACTGAAACTAGAGATTAAGACCATGAACCCATTAGGAAACTGTTTACTAAGGCTGTGCTAATATATTTTTTTACTTGTTTTGCAGTCCCTCGACATTGAGGTCACAGAGCACATTTTTCAACACCTACTCCTTTGCTATCAAAGTCCAACGGAGCTGTCAGGAGGCCATTGCTTAAAATAGCATGTACTTGTCCAAACTGGTCTCTTTTTCCCATGCTTACGATTGGAGTCAGGGTGATTTTTTGTAAAATGGCTTAGTATCTCATCTTAAGATTTTATATTCCTCACCCTGGCAGTTTCTATTAAATACATTTCTTAAACAGCTGCAAAATGTGATATCAATTATGAGTTTGCTAATTGATTTGATTTTGTTCTTTTTATATAATAGTGACAGTTGTTAGTATGAGCAGCAATGGTCACCAACAGAATCTCAATTCTGATCAGAAGAAAACTCAGCTAAAAAACCTCACAGTCTTTACACATACACAGTTTACCCAACAGTCATTTGACGGCAGCACAGTGAAAACAACCGATATAATCAATGTTTGGCATTGAAGATGGCAATACAACAAAAAACTGAAGGATATCCTAAAGATACAAAACAGCAATTTAAGGACTGAAGCCCTCACAAACAGGTAGAACAAGTCAACAGCATGAGAAAGAAAGAGAAAGAAAGAGCAATGAGTAGAGTTATAATAGATAGTAATATAATAGAATTTTGCCACACTGTAGAATATATTTTTTTAACTGAACTGATGAGATCAAAATAGAAGGAGCTAAGGATGATTAACAGGTTAATGTTTTCTGTTGTTGCCTCTGTGTGGCGGTACTGTCTCTGTAACATTCACTTTTCACTTTCTGCAGTGATTAACAAAACCAAAATATAAAAACATAATAGTGGAAATATCAGTTACACCCCAGTACAAATACGGAGCAATCAACATAGTATAAGGATTCGTAATAGTTGTAGGGTTACGTTGGTTCTGAATGTCCAAAATGGGCAGATTTCATCATCTGTAAGCATAAATGTAATACATAATGTAAATCTTCTGTTTTTTATTATTTTAATATTTTTCATTTTTCTTATGTAGCGTAAAGAGATTATTTGGGGATTTATTTCTTTTGAAAGATTTTTTTAAACTCTTAAATAGAATAAGTAGTAGGAATCAGTCCTAAAGCTGGGAAATTAGTCATCACTTTCGCATTTTCTTCTGGTTCCCTCACCTCGTAGTCAATGGAAATGGGTTTTTGGTTAGATGCCTGAAATAAGGCCTGAGGTTGACATTTTGTTTTAAGAAATAAAAAAGGTCAGTCAATACAATTTGAAGCTTTTACGTGTCTTAAAAAAGGCCGCTGCTAACAAGCAGCTAAATGAGACTACAGAGGTTGTCAGTAACACTATAACAAGAAGACTTATCTATTCATCAGTTCGCCTTTACAACCTTGTTGTGTTCATACTTATGCGCTGGCAAACTATTCTAACTCAAATTTCTACAGTTGAAATACACAATTTAATTACAAGTTGGAAGAATAATAGTGGTGAAGTGGTACAGTTAATTTATAGCCCAGCGATCGCATTTACACTTCAAAAATTATAAAAGTGGTGTTCATTTATGAAGATTATCTTGCTTAACAAACCTTTGCTTGCCACAGAGCTTATTTTATGGGACAATCAAAAATCTAATTGAAAAATCCCGTTGACTTTTTCTCGAAGGAGCTAGGGCGATACTAACTTGGTTGGGTTGGCATAAAAAAACACATCATCCCTGCAGCACACCATATCGCCATCAGTGTTGGTCTTAAAAATCTAGTATTTGTCATGCTAGATAATGTGGACAAGCTGTTGGCTTGTTTACAACCTGTCCAATCGTCTGCCATTGTTTTAAGCAATGTCACCACATTCTGAGATCCCAGCCAAAGCGATGAAACTAAAACCCAAGTTGTGCTAAACGATAGTTTTCCCTAACCTGGTCCTTCACCTGAGCCAGTTCCATAAAGAATGCAGGATGCGACTGAAAGCACTAAAGCTACTAGGCAGATCATTGTGTCCTCTTTATCATAGGCTGACCCCAAAGGTCAAGAATAAACATTCATCCTCAAGTTTAATGTGTTCTCTGACTCTCTGAACATGCTGTCTCCAAAGCACCATGTACATGCTTTTCTGCATTGATTGCTGCTGCTGGTACACTACCACCATCAAACACGATAGTTATATGCATGTTCAAGAAGTAGTATTATAATATATTGCATGATCATACTGTGCACATAAATTCAAGGCAAATAAAGTCAAAATGGCTCCTGTTTTTCATGCAAACAACAGATCAAGATTAAACTTGTGGATAGAATGTGAAGGAGTAAAAGCTGTGAGAAAAGCCTTTGCAGTTAGAGAAAACAAATTCCCAAGATATTCCATGCATGCAACAGATGTCTCATCTTAATAACAGCTCAGTCTGAGTCTTAGTTCTCTTGTAAATGCGACTGTCAGAGCTCAAAGCCGTGCTGCTGGGTTTAAGGTATCCACTGGGTGTGCAGGGACATTTTCTGATCCTGAACTGTTAAAACTGCTCTACAATAAAGAGCATTTGGGTACAAAAGTAAAACATTTGGGTCTGCAAAATTAATAGAGTAATTCATTTTCTGTGGAGCAGCTTCAGATTTACATGTTAATGAAATTTCTGCCTTGAGGCATGGCTCTGTGGTTTCTGGCTTTGAAAAACTTAATGCTCCGACAACACTGAAGTGTTACATACAATGCAGAAACTGTTGGGTAATTGTGCATACAATTATAATACAAGAACATACAAGTTATGGGGAGAAATTTAAGTATAACAACTACATTGTTTAAGTACCGATAAGACATGCGTGAGGAAATAGAACGGCTGTTACCAACTAAAGGAACTGCATGTTAATTTAACTGATAGATAGTGATCCCCCTAGAAGCTTTTGTCATGTCTGTGTCTGAAGGCATTACTTTTAAATGCCTTGTGTAATCCCTTGTAGTTATTTTAAGGATGAACAGCTAAAAATGCATTCATTTCAATGGGACTGCCATGATTAGTGTTCAACTCCGGGGGAACTTGGCCAATAGCAAACAGTCTTGACAGTGCTGACCTTTATAGGGACGTAGAGGTGGAGTAGAAAATGAGGATGCTGATAAACTGTGTTGCACTGTACACTTTTAGTGAACCTTCCTCTGTCAGAATAAACTGCTCCACAAAGGATTAATGGATTCTGGGCAGAATGAGACATGATGGTACAGTTATGTATATAAAAATTATTTGAGTTAACTTTGTGAACTTGTTAGTGAACAAGCGTACTAACTGACGTCTTGCAGAGCTATTGTGACGATGATTGTTGCTGTCTATATGGACACTCTTTCTCTCTGGAACATTTGAATTAATTAGATTTATTACAAATTTTGTTTTTGCAAGTATAAAATATCTACATTGTGAAAGTTTGTAGAACTTGTAGCCCGAAAACTTTATGGTCAAAAAGTAACATAGGTGATAGCTGGATATATTAACTCGTAAACTGTGACATTATATGTGCATCTGACACTGTATAAGGGGCCTGTCATGATTCTAGTGTTGGCTACCTTGTACTGAATAGGGTGGATTACATATACAAGAGAGAAAAACTGAAAAACCTCACTGATCTGAGCTCTCGGTTTGTGTTTGTTGATGAGTCATCATGTTCTACTTCATTCAGTCTGTCGATGCCATGTAGTCAAGTAGCGAACCAGCCAGCAGTCAGCAGATATCAGACTGATTTAGTCTCATGAAACACAAACAGCAGGAAATGAAGCACTGACAGTCCATAGCTGTATGGGCTAACCTATATTTTCTGAACATGCATAATGATGACAGCCTTGCTGGTGGTACAGGTCAGTTGTGCCAGTTAAGTTTGAAAATTGCCTTAAACAATTTTAGTTTATTAACTCACAGAATTTAAGCATATACAATATTTAAATTGGGTCAAAGTATTTGTCAAGTTAATTGTACTAATTCCATTCAGTAAAAAAAAAAAAAAGTCAGACTAACCTAAAATTATCTTCTTTATAAAAATGTTACTTACCACAGTTGAATTTACTCAGTTTTCTTTCACTAGCCTACAGTTTTTCTACAGCTACAGTGAGATCAATGGCATCAATATAGCTAGGAAAGCCATCAATCCTCCAAATGCCATTGTCCTCTTGTTGTACAACAATGGTTGTACAGTTTCATGAGGATGTGATTATCCTAGAGGTCACAATAGCTCATTTTATACAGTGAGGTCAAGTTTAAAAAAATTTCTCACTGCAATGTACTGGACACTGTGGGGAAGAACAACATCACACATGAATACAATTTGGCTCACTGAATCGAGTCTCAGCTTTCCATTCATACCCAATTTATGCAGTTCCATTACTGTTTATGGACACCAGTGTGCAGAAATATCCAACTACACTAGGGCGAAAATAACACATTTATACTGCAAATTTAAAAAATGCATACGATAAGCATAACGTTTTCATTCAGATATCTTGAGGTCAAGGGACACTTGTGAAAACAGCTACACCAGTTTTTTTCCATCAACAAAATCTATCCTAAAATGGAGCATTATTTAGCCCCCTAACAAAAAGCTAGCATAACATGGCTGGTACCACGGACATACATTTTTCCCAAAGATGGTTCCTGTAATTTTAGGGTGGTTCCTAGTGTATGCCCAAGTGTTAATTCTTCTGATAAGTTCGGTTGGGATAACTTTTGTACAATGGGAGGACGTGGACACGCAACGTCCATCTTTTATATGTCGATGGTTGGTACCAATGGGTGTATAGCCTCTGAAAGACAGTAGTGTCAGTGGGGGATGTATTCGTCAGTGCAGAGTGGAAGAGGTTACCTGAAAGTGGGGGGACCATTATTTTATCACTCTTGGTCTTGCACATGTTTCAACCATGTTTTAGTTTTACAGGAAATCGATTAAAATCCTGAACTGCCATCACCCAGCCCCGTACTCCCTGGTAGGACAGCACCTACCACTTCTGTGACCCCAGTCAAATAATCATTTTGGCTGATTGGACCTCTTGTGTGGGCGTATACAGACACTTGATTCCTAAGGACCCTTTTAATTTTAAACCTGTTAGGGTGGCAAAGATTCCACCTTTATCAGTCTTATAACTACATAGAGATGTAACTCCCATCATAGCACTACCTAATTAAAACCTGAGGAGATCTAATCAGCTAGATAGAACAACCTGTGTGGAAGTTTAGAGTTTAGAGTAAAAAACAGGGAGCTTTTAACACAAGTAAATACCAATATAGTCCATCCATCAATTGACACATTGATTAACAACTTGACTCTACCTCTCCTGGGGCTCAGGAGCATGAAACTCTGTTTAGGTCCAGGACTAAAACTCGTCCATTGTGGAACTGCCTGATTTTTACTCCTACACTTAAACATAGATTTATTGATTGATTGATTCATAGGTTGTAGACATGTTGTAAATACATCTGCCTACGCCACAAGCCTTTCACTCAAAACAACAGAAGAGAAAAGCTGTTTCAGCTGTCATTATGCTCATTACACACAGCTGTGGTTGTTTATAATGCTCGTTTTATCATTAATTCATCACATCCACCTGTAAACCATCATTGTAGTGATATCTCAGTCATCATCATTAAACTTCAAAGAGGTAATCAATGATTTAGTTTATTGAGCTCATATCAGACTTTACAAAGTGATTCATTAGACAAAAGTCATTTGTGAACCTTTGGTGGGCAGTTTACAAAGCACTTTCAATCAGTGAAGTTGGCTAACAACATAAACACTGTTTTATAAATAGGTCCTGACTCTCACTTTATTTCTCATCTCCACCTGATCACATTAGAAAACCATGTGTGCACATGGTCAGAAGCATGTGGTAGGTATGCACATTCTCACTGCACTTTCAAGACAAACAATAGCACCAGTTATTTATGTTCAAGTGACAAAGACTTCTAGCAGCCGTAGTAATTGTGACTCTTGTCTGTCTGGAGCAAAGGAGGAAATCAGTTGATTATAGGTAAACAAAGACCACATAAGAGGAGGTTGGAGTGGATTGATGGGTCTACAAAATGTCTGACTTTAATAGAGGAGATGGCTGTTTCCTACCAACAGTCAACATTGTTTTTTTTTAACCTCATTCCTAAACCAATTAATTGGCTATTATGGTTACACTGACGACGCAGTTCCCCTAACCTTAACAAAGTAGGAACTACCCTTAACCCTATTACCAAGTGGGTATTATTGTAACCATGATGATGCAGGTCCCCTAATTTATTTTAATCCAGCCCATGATTTAAACCTAAGCCAACATTAAAGCTGCAGTTGGTAACATTTATAAAAATAACTTTTTGTCATTATTGCTGAAATTTTCACTATATCCTGACAGTAGTACATGAGACAGATAATCTGTGATAACACACTGTCCTTAGTGAAGTAGAAGTATTTCAATGAAATGTACATTTTCCATGTATTTATATTACATAAGTGCAATGTTAAGGGTCAGCTACCTGCAGTGTTGCAGTGTTGTTAAGTTTAATCCATTTGTTTGCATTCAGTTCATCCTAACAATATTTTGGTTATGTTAAATTTTTGGAATAAATATACTTTTGAAAAAAGCTACGTTATTACTTGTTGGTAAAAAGCATGTTATTTGTGCATGCACATTTTTTTGCCTCTTCTCTGTATATTAACATCTGATTGCCCTGAAGTGGATTGCAAAAATAACTAATCACAAGTTTAAGAAGAATCACATAAGATTGCAGATCCTCAGAGTTTTACAACAAACTCTGTAACATGCTTTATTTATGGCTGATGTTTTGGTTTTCAGTAATGCTGTCAATTCTGACAAAGATGAATCTATAGAAGATATTACCAGAGTAGAACAGAAGAATCATAAAGCAATATTTTTGTGTTAGTCCAACCAACAGACAGAAGGTTGTGAATAGGGAAGCCAGAACTCTTATAGATATGCTTCTCATCTGAAGGGAGTTAGTCCCAGTAGTAACACTTGTACCATGCCAGAACAACTCAGCTGCTCACAGAACTTGACAGCATAGCTCAGCGAAATTAGGCTACTTGTTTTCTTGCCTGACTCATCCAACACAGGAGATGATGATTGGTGTTGATTGGACTCTGGATCACTTGACACCACCATGAGGCTGACATTTCTGATCGTGCACATCTTGACTTAATATCGCAACATGAATTTGATGGATTGCCATGAAAATTGGCATAGACATTCATGATCCCCAAAGGATGGATTGTCATCTAGCGAAACAATTCAGTTTCTCCAATACTTATTACCTGCATTCCCATCTGTCTCAGCTGGACAACTAACACACTAAACTAATTATACCTGCTGAACATCAACATACTTGCATTGTCATTGTGAACATATTAGCAGGCTGATGTTAAAACTCAAAGCACTGGTGTGCCTGAGCACAGCCTTGAAGAGCAACTAGCATGGCTATAGACTAGTCTTATTGTGGACTTTTTGGAGTTGTGTTGTCTTAGCGAATTGTCACCTAACATGACTTTCAGCATCTTTCAATGTTTCTTCTCAGATATTTTCCCCTGTGTCTAAGAGTTTATCATTCTTTTTGGATACCCCGCTTAAAGTCCAACTCTGTTAGCTGACTCAACACACTGTAAATCCTGTTAAATGAGTTCCACTGGGTGTTGACATGTTGGGTGCTATTTTTATGTGAGGCAGTGAGTGCTGAATAACTTGTTTGTAATGTTTTAACATTATGGCATGAAAAATAGGACAAAGACAAGAACATCCATAAATATGCAATTTTAAATATGTCAAATTATAATATAGTGTTTCCTCTTCTACCAAGTTGTATATAAATGTTGTCCCATTGTTCAAATGAACTGTTCTCTATCGTATCGAGACTATCTCTCAACCCATTACATATTCCATATGTATGGGGAATCGACCAACTGGATCGTGCAGCGTGGATACTCTTTAAGACACACCGGTTGTACTGGCCACGCCCTTGATTAGTGTTGTATAGAACACCTGTGCTGGGCTGGGACTAGTGCTTTTTTGATCTCCACAGCGGACGTGTGTGGTTCAAAGACACAGACTATAAACGTTAGAAGGAGTACAACTGTAGCCGCTTACCTGTCGCCAAAGTCGCAGTTAAGTAGTGGGAGAATTGTCGCAAGGCTTTCTCCCTGGTGGTTGTATTCCGTGTATTAGGGACGATTAGTCCTAGTTTTTAATAGCTATCCAGGTAAGTATCAGCAGCACTGCTAAACAACATTGGCCTGCTGTGCCTGAGTTAGGCACGTTGTGATTCCCCCGTACGGTGTATTACACACGGTGGTGTGTTAACGCGACCCAGGGAGGTGGGGCTGCAGCTGGCGTTTGACTGTGTATCCCCACGTGTGTGGCCTGTTACATCACTCTGCCTATGGAGGATGGGCGAGACAAGTGCATAGCATGTCTGGGTTCCCAGCATGCCGAGGCTGCCAGAGAAGACCCTACTGCATGCATGAATTGCTTTATAATGCCCCAGCGCACAAGGGAGGCTCGTGCCCACTTCTTTGTTGGAATACTCTCATTCCAAAGATGACAGAGCTGGAAAGCATCAGCGACTGCAATCCCCCGATAGGGAGGATTGCCGCTCCTCTTTACCTCCAGGGTACTCAGGAGGGGAAACGGATGAGGATGCAATCTCCTTGTTTCCCTCCGAGGACAAGAGCATTCTGACAGTAGGGCAAGAAAGCTAAGGACAGGGGACCAGCCCAGGAACTGAGTCCAGCTCAGGGTTGCAAGAGTGACCTGCGGTCTCCCAGGTACAAGAGGTGTTGAGTCGAGCAGCAGTGGCCTTAGAGATCACTTTGCCAGAGGACCCACACCTCGCTACCTCCCGCTTCGAGGAGAAGGATGCGCCATGGCCAGCATGGGCACGGGTGCCTCTCCTGCCAGACTTTGAGGCTGTGGTTCTGACGCAGCTCAGCACACCTGTAAGAGCCTGCCGCTGGTCCAGTGTTAGCAGGCGGCTAGCAAATGTGAGCGAGGCTGGGCGTATTGGATGTGAACACCCCCCTCCACTTTACCAGTCCATGGCTGCCCTTGTGTCACCATCGGGGGCCGGTTTATGACCAACCAGCTGTCCTAGCTAGAACTGTAGGACAATGGATGGATTTTTGCTTAAACACAGTGCGATGGCAATTCAGACAAAGCTAGCCAACACTACAGCTATCCTTTCTCTCTATCTGCGCCATCTCTCTCATGTGGCAGAGGGTACAATGGAGGAAATACAGCTTGTCTCCACTCTCCTTTCACTAGCTGTCAAGGAACAGGCAGAGAAAGCAATTACTTCCGGCCAGCCGATTGTACATCTTTCACGGAGCTGCCGATCGAACCCACCGCCATGTTCGGTTCAGGGGCACTAACAATGCTGCAACAGGCCCAGGGAGCCGGGCGCTATGCCAGTGAGCTCTCAGGCCCATTGGCCTAACTGCATAGAAGCCGTCGCCCTCGGGCCCCCTCACGTCAAGCTGTGCCACCTCAGCCCAGTTGGGGCCCAGGGGACCTTAGGCAGCAGCTGGTTCATCGGCAGGAACAGTCATTCCAGCGACAGAGCGGGAGTAGAGGGGCCAGCCGGCGCCAGGGCCGACGGCCTCCACCCCGCTCCTGACGGTGTGCCGAGCCCCAGCTACCCAGGCTGATTCCCAAGAGGTATGGAAGCCTTCGGCCAGTCTTGGACTTAAGAGGCCTGAACCGCTATCTGCGCGGACCCCTTTGTCAGCAAGGCCTCAGGATCCTCAATTATTTGGACGATTGGCTGGTGTGTGCCCAGACACAACAGATGTGCCGCGACCACATTTCCAGGTTGCTGCAGCACATCCAGAATTTGGGGCTGCAGATAAACGAAAAAAAGAGCGAACTGGAACCATCTCAGGTCACCCAGTTCCTCGGCATGACCCTGGACTCCAGGGCAGCATCAATCTCCCTGACAGCACGGCAGAGAGAGGCCATAAGGGCTTGCCTCCGCCACTTTCGCCTCAACACAAGGGTGAGCTGGAGGCTGTGTCTCCGTCTGATGGGCCTGATGGCAGCCACTGTCCAGATAGTCCCACTTGGCCTTTTGCACATGCGACCGGTGCAGCGGTGTCTGCTGAGCATGGGCTTGAGCCCCCAGACTCCCATGTCAACCAAAGTTTGGGTGACATGACGACTTGGTGTGGCACTCCACTGGTGGAGGCGTCCACAGAACTTGGGGAGGGGCTACAGGCTGGGCCCCGTGACACATCGGCAACTCCTGGCAACAGATGCCTCACAAGTAGGTTGGGGGGCTGTACACGCAGGCCTAGGAGTCCGGGGTGCCTGGACCGCCATACAGTTGAAACAGCATATCAATGCTCTCGAGCTCCGGGCGATTCACCTTGCACTTCTACAATTCCTTCCACGCCTTCAGGGCTGCCATGTACTAGTCAGGACCGACAGTACAGTGGCAGCAGCCTATGCCAACAGGCAGGGGGGACTGGGCTCTCCCCACTTAGGGCAGCTGGCCCATGACTTATGGACATGGGCATACCCAAGGTTCCTGTCTCTAAGAGCCACCTACCTGCCAGGCCCTCTGAACACCGCGGCGGACTTGTTGTCCAGGGGAGGCCCTCAGCCAGGAGAGTGGAGGCTCCATCCGGAGGTTGTTGCGCAGATCTGGCACCGCTTCAGGACAGCAGTAGCCGATCTGTTTGCCTCCAGGGAGACAGCTCACTCCCCTATGTTCTTCTCCCTGGGGGGGGACAGCCCACCACTAGGGACGGACGCTCTGGCTCATCACTGGCCTCAAGGCCTGCTGTATGCCTTTCCCCCTTTCAGCCTTCTCCACCTCCTCTTGTGGAGGATCCGGCTCGACAATGCGGCGGTGATCTTGGTGGCCCCAAATTGGCCTCACATGCCATGGTTCTCAGAGATCGCACCACTCTTGAACAGGACTCCATGGGAGCTCCCTATTCCCAGAGACCTGTTGCTGCAGGCATGAGGCACCCTGTTTCACCCCTTCCCACAGGGCCTGAAACTGTGGACATGGCCCCTGATAGGGCAGAATTCAGGGCCCTAGGGTTCCCGGAGCCCGTCATCCAGACATTGGAGTCGGCAAGGGCACCTTCTACCCGTGGGGCATATGCCTTCCGTTGGGGCAAGTTTACCTCTTGGTGCGAAGTCCATCAGGTGGACCCCCTCGTTTCCACATCACAGCATATCCTGCAGTTCCTGCAAGAGCAGCTGGGCTGGGAATCTGCTCTAGCAGGAATCTACCCTCAGAGGCATGGTAGCCGCAATTAAGGCTTCACGAGTAGGGAACCATAGTCTGTCGGGACGCTGCTGTACCCTCATATCACAATTCTTGAAGGGCGCCCAGCGACAAACAGGGCGACCTAAGGCGCCAGTGGTGCCCCCATGGGACTTAGACAGAGTGCTGGCGGCACTCCAACATGCCCCGTTCGAGCCAATCGAGGCAGTTAAGCTAAAGTGGCTATCACTAAAGACCTCTCTACTTCTGGCAGTCTGCTCAGCAAGGAGAATTGGGGAGCTGCACGCCTTATCTGTCCATCAGAAGTGCTGTAAGCTGCTTCCAGGGAATGCTGTTATCCATGAGTTATCCTGCGGCCTAACCCTGCCTTCCTTCCAAAAGTCCTCTCCGACGCAAATCTGAACCAAACCATTGAGCTCAGCCCATTGCCTCCCACTCAGGAAGAGGACGGAGCTGGGCATCAGGCCTCTACCCTATGCCCTGTCAGAGCACTGTTGTGTTATATGAAGTGCGCAAACTCGGTGCGCAAGGCAGACCAGCTGTTTGTATGTTTCAAGACGGAGCACTTGGGCGAACCGCTGACTGTCCAGATGGGTTGTAGAGGCCATCTGACAGGCCTACACAGAAACAGACGGGCCAACTCTACCGGGGCTGCGTGCTCACTCAACAAGGGGCATGGCAACCTCATGGGCACTATGGCGAGGTGCTTCTTTACAGGAGATCTGCAGAGCAGCCACTTGGTCAACGCCCTAAACCTTTGCGAAATACTATTCAATTAACATAGAAGCTAGCCCGTCTTTTGGAGAGCGGGTGCTAGCCGCAACCCGGCCCTGAAAGCCTTTTTTGGGTTCTTGTTACTCTTGCTTCCAATACTAAGGCCCAAGGGACCCAGTTTGTTCAACTCATGTAGCCTTGCGTCTGGCAGGTATCTGGGTTTCTTCACCCCTCCACTACACCCTTGCATCTTGCGGGGTTGGTAGGCCCCGATTGGCGTCTTGCCAATGGGCTTAAGGCAGGGAGCACTTGCGTCTGGCAGTGCCATCAGGCCTGGGGGTTGTAAATAGTGTAAATAGTTCATTTATCTATCTATCTATCTATCTATCTATCTATCTATCTATCTAAATATCTATTTGCACTTGTGCTTGGTCCGCACGGCCTCTTCACAGGGTGTCTTAGAGAGGTTCCCCATACATATGGAATATGTAATGGGTGGAGAAATAGTCTCGGTACGATAGAGAACGTTCGGTTACGGATGTAACCTTTGTTCTCTGGGTGAAGAGACTATCTCTCCACCAGAGGGCCGCTCAGAGGCGTGTGTCGATCAATATGAAGCACTAGTCCCACGCCAGCACAGGTGTTTTATGTTTATGTTTTATAACACTAATCAAAGGCATGGCCCACAACTGGTGTGTCTTAAAGAGTATCCACGTTGCACGATCGAGTAGGTCGATTCCCCATAGAAATGGAATATGTAATGGGTGGAGAGATAGTATCTTCACTCAGAGAACAAAGGTTACACCCATAACTGAACGTTATCTGGCCACAGGTGTGCGTTAATCCAGGATTTTGCAACAACCCTCAAGTCAGACATGAACAATTTAATAGTGAAAGCAGAGTGGCTTGGAATGGTGACATCCGGGTATAAACACTTTAGGCTAAAAAAATAAATGTGGGCATTGTGTTGAACAGAAGTAGGAAGTAACAAAGTCCAAATACTTGGTTACTCTAAAGTTTTTCAGGTATCTGCACTTTACTCAAGTTGTACTTTCTACATGTTTTATAACAGTCTCATTACATTAGCTTCAATGCATTTGTAGGTTATTACTGATTTTTATTTGCATCATTGCACACCTTCCAACATAAAGAGTGGTCCATATCCCCAATGACAGACGTAACATGACGAAAACAACATAAAAGACGTCACAACCAAAACAGACGATCCTATTTTAAGTTTCAGTTAGCTTCGCACAGAAACAGCCGGTAGAAATGTCCTTCAAAGAAACCAAGAGAGGACTTTTATACTTATATACTTAGTATATTTCAGAGCTTGTACATTTGCGCTTTTTCTTGAGTAAAAAATCAGTACTACATTTACCGGAATCTTTTCTTACACAACTATCTACTTTTGCCAACTCTGGTGACATGGGCAGTAGCACCATGAATTCACATCACTAGCAACAGCTATCTGGTCTGTCTCAAGGTCTGATTTACAAAAGATGTTGCCCTATTGATATAATTAAAGCTTTGTAGCTGAGGGCTATTTGCCCTTGTTTTGTGTACGTTATACTTTGTAGTGGTCCAACTGATACTTGTTCTCAAGCGTACTGAACTATACTAGTTATTCTAACTATTCTAATTATCTACTCACTCCTCCTGCTGTTTCATTCGTTTCTATCTGTGGGATGTCATTTTTCTAAGACTCGCTCTTTATGCAGTGTTTTCTCAGACTGTTATTTGGGGTGCTTTAGCAGTGCATTCACTCTTATGCTTCTGGCATGGTGAGCTGTTCTCTCTCCAGTGCGTAAGTGTCATATCCGTTTCTCTCAACAGTACATTTTATGTTGTTTTACAGTTTCATTCCCCCATGGTAAATATCAGGTTTGTACTGTCTTTCTGCCATCTGTGCGCTTATGATGTTCTGTGATGCGCTATAGCTTTGCCTGGCTACAATCTTTGCTGCCATATCACTGGAAAGTCTGGGTGTAACACCCTTTATAAATGCATTTCAGTTACCACCACCTCTCTGGGTACTTTGATTTTAAAAAACAAAACTGGATTTTAATTGTCTTAAGTCTGAATTTGGGGGAGAAAGGACACAATTACCAATTTTGGAGTAGCTGAAAAGTAATATAACTAGTAGTGTAACTAATTACTGATAGTACAGAGTTTTGATTTATTCCAAATGGTACATGCATGACGTTGAAACTAGAATCTGCATAAAAGTTCAGATTAGTCAAAAATATTTAATATAATGTTGTTATGTTTAATATACATGAAAGAAAGAGAATGTTACTGACACTCAACATGTTTAAATTAATAGAACTTCTAAACAAATTTTAAGTTGTTACTGCTTATTCCAATTAATTCAGTTGAGCATTTGAGTTAACAGTGCATAGCCGCTGCAGCAAGGGCTTAGGACTCTACCAGGTGAGCTAGCAGGGCAACCCCTTTCTGTCTTATTTGTACAGGTTTAGCAGCAACAAAAGTCATGCAATCCTTTTGTGAATTCGCCCCTGAGTCTGAACAAAACTTGCATAACAGCAGGATTCCAACACACACACACAGACACACACACACACACACACACACACACACACACACACACACACACACACACACACAAATGTTCAAGGTTTTGTAACCAGCCAAGCACTGATTACATATGTAAACATAATGCTTCCTTTCATTCTGGTTGATGGAGATTAAAGCTCAAAGCATGAATATATGGCTGTATACGTGGTTCATTCTTTTCAATAAGACATTTTAGGTTCAATCAGAGGGGAGTCAATTACAGAATCCAGGACGGCCCTTATCGAAGTACAGATTGCTTTGTTTAGGGTTGAAGGAACAGAGGAGATTAGAGTGAGATAAAGACAGAGGTGGAAAGTCTCTTGTTTGGAGGTGGCCATGTGGGTGAGACAGGAAAAGACAAAAATCTGTGTGTGTTTTTGTGTGTGTATGGATTTCTGTTATAGGAAATGAGCACATATGAGCCCAGAGTCTTTCTATATATTCCAACGGGGAATTACCAGCGATCACAAGGTCCTCACAGAGGTGAGACACTTGATTCATGTGTGACGCGGTGAGCCCAGAGGAGCTGACACGTCATTTGAATGTGTCTGCATGTGTGTATGCACGCTCATTTGAGAATCTGTTTCATATGATGATGGTGTGGCATTTAAACTGTGTCCTCCATCACATTAAACTCACGTTGCACGTCTGAAGATGAGCTGAGTATAATAGACCCAAGGGAATTGTGTTCTGTAATGGCGTCAGTCCGCGCCTCTCTGCGTGCACGAGTGTGTGTGTGTCTCTCACAAATATGCGCTCCCTGTGACTCCATCCATCAGTCTAATTACACATCAATCCTGTTAATTCTTCATTATCATTAACCTTGGCAATCTCCCCCTAAGAACACAACCATCTGGTAATTCTTTCAAAACTTGCCATTTGAGTGTACTACATACACATGTACACAAACACACATCACTGAGTGCATAAGGCGAAACACACATTCTCTGCTGCCAGCACAATCTTAGAAGAGACTTGAGCGGAGAGATAAAAGTTGGGGCTGCACACGTCTACCTCAGTTAATGAACCCCTGCTGCTGAATCCGTGTTAATGGATTAGTCCATTATGATTAGTGCATGATAGCCGCAGTGCCCCTCCCAAACCCGACATTTGTCATTTTACACGCGGCATCGAGCCTTCCTCATTAATTCACATTAATCAATTGATCATGAAGTGCTGTTTAATTGGAGACTGATTGATTGATGAAGCAGCAAACATATTTCTCTTATTGCTTTCATCCAGGAATTACAGGCATTAATGTGCTGCAGGCTCAGATGATCAACAGATAAGCAGAGTTGCTAACTTTATGTTTATTATAATGGACGGAGAAAACATATCATGCATCTGGATCATATACTGAAGTGATTTTTCAAATGGCAGTGGAATGAGTTTGTAA
The DNA here is from genome assembly GCF_905237075.1 of Dicentrarchus labrax. Lineage (NCBI taxonomy): Eukaryota > Metazoa > Chordata > Actinopteri > Moronidae > Dicentrarchus > Dicentrarchus labrax. Next base: position 3,160,021 of record NW_026136709.1, read on the forward strand.
AGTGACAGGTCTGTTTGTTGGCGTGTTTCTGCATCCACTTTTCCAAAGTCCCACTACTGACTCTAGAATCTGAGTTCCTTAGGTATAAATCATTATCTATATATAAAATGTTGAACCGAACCAACAACGTACTCATGTACTTTAGTTTGATTCAACAGTACAACGACTGAGACTGCATCTCCAAATTTAACATGGTCCGTGCTTTGTGGAACATGAATGTGAATTACATTAAACAGAATTTTGTGTGCAAGTGGAAAGTTCGGTGTGAGGGTGGCACTAGAGGAAGACCACCAAATGTTAAATCAGCCAGTTTCATCTGCTGGGAAGAATGAAACACTATGGGTGTAAAGATAGAATACAAGTTGGAAATCGGTTTTACCCTGAATCGATCTAAATGAATCATATCGTATAGCCCTGTATCTAGATATGTATCGGATCGTCTTATGGAAGCAATGTAGTTTGGGCTTGACCTTTTTTGGCATTGAACATTGAATCTTTTTTAAATTAACCAGTGGCCAGAGAAGTTAGGATTTAGTAAAAATATCAGGAAAACTCATCTTGGATGCAATATTCACAGGACATAATCTGCTCAAAATTCATCCACTTCGCTTGTTTGACACAAACTTGCACCTATTGTCTTTATTATTTGGGTTCATTGTACAGTTTATCAGTTGTTCTGTCATTTAGTCAGGGGAAAAAGGTTGGGAACAGCTGACCTAGAGGAAAGGTCATGGATTGTATGATAACCAAAAGGTTACCAATCCGTCATGTGGAAGTCAAGTCAAGTCAAATTTTAGATATAATGATATAACCCAAAATTTAAAAAAAAAAAAATGGACAGGACGTAGAAAGGGCAGGATGTCCTGAAAACTATGAAGTCCTCTGGACAATTTTTGCAGCAAATTTCATGAAGATCAGGCTGCTGGTTTGAAATGTGTCGTCATGGTTAGCAAAGGAGAAAATGTAATCTGGGAGTAGCATTAGACTAAAGGTCAACGGGTCACCAAAAGCATTAAAACTATGAATATGTGTACCAAATTTCACAGCAGTCTGGCCAGTAGTTGCTAGAGTGCTGGATGGAATCGACTGAAACCAGTATGTAGAGGTCCTGCCAAGCAAAATGAATATCAAACTTTAAATTTCATTGAGTTTTTAAATCTATTTTTTCAAATGTTGTAAACACGGTGCCATTACTGACATGCTACAGCACCACATGTAGCAGTAGACCCTTCAATAAATCAATAGACCACTCGGAAACCATTATTTTTCCAATGGATCACCAGCATTTGTGAGCAGCAGGATCTAATAGATACAGTTGGATTAGATGAAGCTGTCCACATGCTACATGTCAAAGAGTGACAAACAACCATGTTGCAGCCCATTACTCACTAACGTCATTAAGAGGCTGACAGCTAGCCTTTATTCATATTTATGCACCTTTGTCTTCTGCTTGTTTTTTCAAACACCAGTGGAGCTCCAGCCATCTGGAGACAAAGAAAACCCTCTGTGTGTGAGCGCTAGACTTGTGTGGTTTGATAAATGAAAAAATAATTATTATTTCGACAAAAGTCCATATATTTGCTTTTATATTTAAACGCTCATAGTGGGCAGCGGCAGATTAGAGAATGTGTACCATCATTGTCATGAAATTGACCCAAAATAGGATCAACCGGCCATGAAATTACTGCAGAAACAGTGTGAGTGAGGCTATTTTACAGACTGTGAGAGACCTCAAATGAGCTACAAAATGTGGTTGCTTTGTCTCTGGGATCCTGAGAGGCAGAAGAGGCTAAAAAGAATGAGGTGAAATATTCATGGCCTTTTTCACCAAGCTTCAGGAAGTGAGAATAGACAATAAAAACTGTGTACGGTCATGCTATGCTTTTCAACACAGGAGCACTGCTATCAGCTGCTATATGTGATAAGTGGTATGTTTCTCTTTGTCATGATGACACTCACCCTGACTGTATAATCACTGTTATACATATCCGCATGAAGCAGCGAAGGAAATGGTTGAGGTGATTTTTGGTGTTCTGTCAGACTACGTCACCATGTGCAGTCTGAACACAGGAGTTCATGTATAATTGATTGACATTACGTGGATGTGCAGTATCTCCTATGGATTTTCATCTGTGAGGTAAAAGAGGCATCCAGCTCTGTTACTATGGACACCACCCAAGGTTCCCGAGGCTGCTGAACCACTTGCTTTACATGGAAGTGAGAGTGGATGTCACAAGCACTGACAGGTCTCCATCTATCTGAGAACTCATCGTTGAAAATCATACTACTCTGATATTCATCATGAAGTGTACTCCTGGCATGTTAATACGCTGTAAGTGCTCAGATAAATGGATTTTCATGACAGTCACGTTCACTGAAATATATTATGACAATATGCATGCTTTGCATTGGGTTGTGATGTGTTTTTGAGTGATGTGTCTTTCTTTCACTTGGGACATTGAATCAGGGAGAAAATCTTAACTCAAGGTTGTTGAGGGTTTAACCACATTTTAGCGGATAGTATTGATGGTCATATATGTAGACGTAAGCCCATGTCTTTGTTCAAAGATGGTCTTTGGTGTTGAATGTGAATGTTTTCCTTGGTCCTTCTCCAGCCATCCGTCGCCCAGTTTTTTTTTTTTTTTTTTTTTTTAAACTATATTCCAAGGTGAAGAATGAACTTTCATGCTAGAAAAGATTAGGAAGTCTTCAGTAGGTTTCAACCTGTCAGACAGCCTCTGCTGATGAAGATGCTATGAATGAAAAACTCTGAAAAGGGAAATACTGAAAAATAAAACCCCCAAAAATGGCAATCATTAACTCCTTTAATGGATGTAGTGTCGAGTTCAAACATTCAAGGAACCTCATCTGTCAGAACTGAGCTGTCATAATATGCGTCATACTTATAGGGAGGACTTTTCTGGCTTTAATAAACAAACCAGTTAGGGTTTGTCTTCTGCGTGAAAATGGGAAGCCCACCTCAGCTCCCCCATGCTCCACCCATGCTCCTAGTACTTGCCAGAATCAGGACTGCCAAGATGGTGACAGCCAGAGCCAACCACACTGAGTTTCACAACAGCTCTTCAGAAACTTACAGGTGACTTCCGTTATTTATTATACAGTCTATGGTAAAGATTAGCTTGCTAGTTAGCCAGAGTTTTGCTAACATTAGCTAACCTTTGACGTCTGTCAGATGTCACTTTTAACCAGCTTCAAAATGTGGTTGTCTTTTCAACAGACGAGCCTTGCACATAAAATATCCAAGTAAATGAAAGGAGAAAGTTGACCATGGCTTGCTCAACTGTTATTGGAGCACAGAAGGTATTAACGTCTTGTAACAGGCACTGCAGGTCATACGGGACAACATAAAACACTGACCAAATATCAGAACATCTACCCTCAAGTCAACAGAGCTACACCCAATGTTTTTAATCAGTTTCCCTTCAGAAAAAGAAGCTGGTGTGAACTTGGTGAACCTGAGAGCACTGTACAATACAATCTCAGTGTCTCTGTGTAACATTGTAGCAAAGATATTACTCAAGCTTTGCATCATATTAGTCAGAGAGATCCTGACTAAATTGTTTAAAGCACTGACACTTCAGAAGGGTTTCACTGTGTATTAGGTCAGCTCGGGCCATCATAACACCCCCAGTTAACAGACTGATGGTGCTTTAATGACATAATCAAGCCAATGATCTATGTTTATGTACAAGAGAAGTCATGATTTGATAAATGCCTGGATCATCTGTTATATGCAGCACTGCAGATACCTTGCCATAGTGGGATTATAGCCCTTTGTGTGTGACCTTAATGAAAGAAAATGAGGGAGGACCATAAGAATGAAATTCTAGACCTGCATAGAAAATATTATTCTCAGACAGCAGAGGAGAAATTGCCCAAGGTGCTGCAAACATCAGCAGCACCTGCCTGAGAAAACACCCTGCTGTGACAATTTTCACCTCTAGATAAAGTGCTTTTATTGCTTCCTGCTTTCAGCTGTATATTACAGGCCTAGTGACACAGGCTGCTCCTGGTCACATATCAAGTGGGATTTGTTGATTATGAGGTATATCTGATGGGGTGATGCAAAGCAGATTTACCATCTCAATCTCCTAAAAGCTTGTGGCGAAAGGGTTCTGTTCCTCTGGTTTCCATGGTGAGAGTGCAAGATGAGTTAGGACCGCAGTCACTAAAATCAACAAATCAAAGCCCCGTCTGTGGCAATGACAACCTCTCACCAGGAAGGAAATCAGCAGTAGCAGAGGTGTCAAAGAACTTTGCGTTTCACCCTTGCCTGAACACATTAAACCTAATTTCTTGCCTATGCACAAAATAAATCATTATCAAACAGAAATGGAGGCTGTATCAGGACTAATAATATCACATCAACTTCATATATAGCTCCATTATTCGTGTTTCAGCCAGCATTTAAGTCCAACCAAGCAGCAATTCCCAAGAAGTTGTCCACTTCTAGTGGTAATATTTGCTGACCTCCAAGACAACTGTAGGACTTTTAATCCTCCTCACACACTTACAATGACTAGAGTTTGTGACAGTGAGAATTTCTTAGAGAAAAACAGACAGCTGTACTTTTTTTGGTACCCTGTTAACAGTACATTGATAAAATGAAGTAAATGAGAATTTCTATTGATTCAAACAATGTGGCGGGTCTTATGATAGTCGTAAGTAGGTTATTAGTAAGTAGGTTGTCAAACGCTAATGATAAACAATTTCATAACGGCATTTTGTCGGATGACAGTGCTCTCAAGACCTCCCACTTTTATTACAAGTGACTGTTTTACTGTTTTTACTAGGCTTTCTAAAAACATCCTTAAGAGAAGTTAAGTTCATTAAGAATGCTGCAGTCTAAAAAATTATATAAAGCCTTGCATTACCGACATCACACTATGTCAGCAACTGTGTTTCATTTTAGGTTTCAAAAATAACTTTTAGATCTTCTGTTTCCTCTCTTTTAGTAGTTCTTTCTGACTGGTAAGGTTGCTTTCTGTTTTTATGTCCTAAAAATGCAGAATACGCCCCCATTGGATCTTAAAACAGCAAACTCCCTTGGTATTTTTCAAAATTTAAGACTTATCTTTTTTAATCTGGCTTTTAGATTGAGGTAATCTAACCTTTTTACATTTTTATCGTTGGTATTTATATTTTTTTTTCTGTCGGTTTTGTTGGTATTGTTTTTAATCTAGTGTCTTATCATATTGCTATGAGATATTTTCCTTATTGTTACTGTATGTTTTCTTTTTGTTTTTGACCTAAAATTTTGTTTTAATACTTTTGTGTGAGTTACTTTGTGCTGCACCTTTGCATGAAATGCTATAAGTTAAAAGACTGAAAGATGTATTGCCCTTTCACTACAAATCATACATCATACGGGCTAAAATGTGTAGTGAATGAGACAAAAAAAAAAAGAGTACACAACTAAAGAGTGGAACCAAGAGTGTTCACATTTGAAATTTGTGTGGAAGATCACTAGTTGCTAAGGGGCCTCCAAGCAACCAGTAAGTCAACCTATTGCCTCAACCCAGCTCTGCAGCCATGGTGCAGCCACACAGGAGTTTTAACATATTTTGGCTGATTAGACATCACCTCAGTAAACTCCCAGCATATCAAAACACCTCTTTACTCCTTAAATCTGGTACGTTTGACCAGGTCAGTGCAGTATCATTCCAAGCACAGAGATGCCTAAAAATGCAGGTCTCAGCCTTCTTTCAAGTTCACTGTAGTAACATTCATTAGCTGTGACAACGTGATCTGAACACAACATGAACCCAGATGTGAGGTTTAATGGAAGCAAGGAAACAGATGTGCTATCTAATAGCCAGCAGTTGCTCATGCTTGGAGAGCCATGCATAAAATAAATCACAAGCAACCCACAGTGTGAACTGATGCTCATTCTGAATAATTTTCTCATGTGGTCTTAAAGGTTAGGTTCTTAAAACAATAGTCAGGTGCCCATATGAACATTCAAACAGGTTTTTTATACTGTAATCATTCTTCCTGATAGGCATGAGGAGTCACTGGTTTATTTACATTTTTAAAAAAGAAGAATCAATACCACGATATACAAAATAAGCAAAAAAAGTCTGCGTAAAAAAGATCAGCTAAAAAGATAACTGAACAGAGCTGCGTAAAAAAGATCAGCTAAAAAGATAACTGAACAGAGCAAACACACAATGGAGAACATACAGTATTTAATAGCTGATCAGACCATTTTTCAAACTAAGGGACAATTTCTCAGTTTAAATACAGTAATCAACCAACAGTAATTTAACCAAAATACAAACCAAATGTCTAAACTAAAAATCATAATCAATTCCATGATGTTGTGGGCAATTGGGACACAGGGGCGTTTTTTTTCACATTTTATTGACTGTGGATGGTTTGAAGTATGTGTCTCAGCTTTCCAGTCATTCCCAATTTATGCAATTCCAACACTATTTATGGACGCCAGTATGCAGAAATATTCAAATACACTAGGTTACTCAATTTATTCCATATTTATACCACATGCTAAAAACTGCATGGTTTTGCCCAAAAACTGCATGGGATTTGCATAAAGTAGGCATGTCATGGGCACCCATAGAACCCATTTTTATTCAGATATCTTGAGGTCAATGGATTCCTTTGAAAATGGCCATGCCAGTTCTTCGATCAGCAAAATGTAGCCTGATTGTAGCCCAGGCCCCTCCTCTGGACACGCCCTTGTTGGTACAGTCTGACAGCTCGGCTTTAGAAGGTGCATCTTTCGCTAATGCCCAGTTCAGCTTGAAAATAGGCCAACCAAACAGACGTACAGTGTCGGGAATGAAAATTGGACGTCAGCCATGACAATTTTATCTCATGTAGTATATAATAGCGGATGAAGCAGGAAACATCCATAGTCTGGGGCCACATGGCAAATGAAATGACATCACAGCTGATGCAACATGGTCTACCATGTCTCTTAGTAAAGAGGACCATACTTAGTGGCAACCAAATTGGTTCAACTGGAGAAATCACAGGCAATAATGTGTGCATTTTTACCAACTCTGCCACATTGGCAAGGTCTTCAAACAGAACAGCTGTCATTATGTGCAACCATTATGCACGGCTGTGGCTATTTATAGCCTTATATCATTAATTGATCACATGTACCTTTAAATTATCATTGCTGGTCGTATCTCAATGATCATTACTGTATTAAATGACAGGATAATCAATGATTCATTTATAGCGCTTTTAGTAACAGCCTTTACAAAGTGCTTCAGGATAAAATGATCATTAACAGGGAAATAGAGGCTTGAATCAATTATTTTTTTTTAAATGATAAAATGCATCACTCAAAATTAATTTTCAAATTAAGTTTATCAATGTGCCTTTTGACTTTTTACAAATCACTGTAGACTAAAACTAACACTTTAAGTGAAACTGGCAAACAACCTCATCAATGTTTTACCATAAGGTTACATCTCTCACCTTATATTTGCAATAAATGCAATAAAAGTGAAAGTATATAGCCTCTGAAATGTACTCAAAGTTTAACAGTAAAAAGTACTTTCTTGGTTTCTCAGAAGGACATTTCTACCAGCTGTTTCTGTGCAAAGCTAACTGAAACTTCAAATAGGGCAGTTTCTGGACCACAGTATCTTGTTACATCTGCACCTGTCTTGATATTAGCGGAGCGAGCATCAATGCAAAAAAAGAAAGAAAACGATAATACCCCTCAAATGCATTAAAACTAAAGTAATGAACCTATTTAGAAAAGAAAGTACAGATATTTGTGTAAACATACAGAGCCCCTAAAGTCCCCACAAGGAAATATTTTTATCTTGTGCACAAGTTATTATCGTGTGGGCACAAGTTACTTATCTTATGGGCACAAGTTATTATCTTGTGCGCACAAGTTACTTATCTTGTGATAACAAGATAATTTACTATAAATTCATATGCATCTCTAACGGCTTCAGATACACACAGCTGTCATATAATGGAGAGAACTCAGCTTATTAAGGTTTATTTTCACCTCGGAGTGTCATACCATGAAATTCTTGCTGTTCTTGCACGTAGAAATGGGATTGTCATTAGCAGAAATTGTTTGTTGCGCATACTGAAGGATATCAGGCTCAGCCAACGGAAAGACTATGCAGAATTAGACCTTGTCATTGACTTCGTCAAGGAACAATTACGAGGTCCAGGGAAGTTGCATGTGTATTGATGGACGTTAAGAAGTGTCGAGAAAATGTCCTTAAAGCAACAAAAGAAGAAGTTAGAGTTATAATAGACGAGTTGGATCCTGAGGGGTCAGCATACAGATGGCAATGGAGACTTCAGAGGAGACAATACTTCTCAAAGGGGACCCAATTACCTCTGGCACATTGATTCATATGACAAGTTGAAACCTTTTGGTGTGTGTATTAATGTGTCGACGGATTCTCTCTGAAAATAATTTGGCTGAATGCCTACCAAACCAGCAGTGACCCGTGAGTTATTGGGGGCTATTTTGTAGAAGCTTTAGAAGCACTAAGTAACTGTCCAAAACTTGTACACACTGAACGTGGCACGGAAAACTGCCTTGTACGAGAGTTATAGAGAGGTTTACGCACAAACCGTGGAGATGATTTGTCGGGAGAGCGAAGCTACCTCATTGGAGTGAGTACTGCAAACCAACGCATCGAGAGCATGGTGGGGAATCCTGCGGAGAGAAGGTATGGAATACTGGATCCAGCTTCTTGGAGAGCTAGGAGGCGAAGAGGCGTTTGATGGAGGTTTACTGGACAAGGCCATACTTCAGCTGTGCGTAATGGGAATAATTCAGGTATGATGATTGGGTGTTAATGTGGTCACACATGGACTATTGTAAAACATTATATCAGGCATGACTTATTCATTGATGAATGTGATTATCCAATATGTTGTTTCATTTTGCTGATTATAGTAGACGTTTTATGTGTATTTAAGAAGAGCTGAATAACATCAAGGATGTCTGGAATGCACACCGTATCCGACTGGAGCTGGATATGTCCAAAGGACAATTTGTGTTTCACAGTTGTGTACCTTGCTATGAGGATATATTTGATCTTTGTATGATACTTGTGGAGGAAATGGGCTTACAGTTCCCCAGTAAAAGCCCTCTGGAAGCTATTGATCTATATTTTACACTGCCATCAACATACAAGCAAGTGATGACTAGATATTTTTTGCAGTTTAAGCCTTCAAGCTATACCTTTATCATTCGTGTGTCATCAGCAGCAAAGAACTCATTTACACTCAATTTGAAAATTTTTAACGTGGTTCAAAACTTAACTTTGAACACTTAACTTAAAGGGACACTTCACCCATTTGCATTAAGCTTTGTATCATTAGAACCCCAGTCATATTTTTGAATGGTCGTGCATCATTCCCTCACTTTCCCTGAGAGGGGAGAAATAAGGATGTTAGTGTTGCACTTCCTGCTTCCAATGATGTAAAAATCGTCATTTTGCGTCATTGGAAGCAGGAAGTCTCATATCTCTGTAGAGGGGGTGAGACTACAAACACTACTTCCTCATTTTTTTTCCCCTCACGCTACAGACCTATTACAGATCAGTGGGTGGGACTTCACCTGCAGAAACTAAAAAATATAACCGCCATCTTGTTTGGAAGCTAAGCGGAGGCGCTAGCGAGCCAGACGTTACGACTATGTTAATCAATCTAATATGGAAGAAATGTATTTAATTATTTAAGTATGATGGTCGAATCAGATGTTCGTGGCTACCTTTATGAGCCGCAATATAGCGAAGAGCAGCTGAGGCTGAACAGGAGGCGGCTGAGGCTTCTGCAGCCGAGGCAGAGGACCTGCCTGTCGCGGACGAGGAGCCCGGACTGGCTCGAGCTGGGGCGGACTGCTGGTGCCTGTGCTCTCGCTGTGCGCCTACGGACACACGGACGTCTGACTGTAAAGTGAGTGTTTCTATTTTCTGTCTTATAACAACGTGGCATGTATGTACACAATTTGTTCAAGTTTTATCACAAAGTTATTCCCGGTTAATACGTAACGTCAGCCAACTGAACTAACGTTAGCTTCTTTACTGCACAAACAGCTTACAGTTGCATTGCTAACTACTGTGGCACGCTACACACAAAGACCATGCATCGCTAACTGTGTGCTCAATGTCTTGCAGACAATGTCGCCTAACAGCCTTTCTGGAATGGGTCCTGCAAGGCGAGAGATTGGGTCGAGGCCATCGTGTCGTTTTACCCGCTTATGTGGTGCAGGCTCTCCGACGGTATCCAGCTCCAGATGGCCAGTACTGCGGCACCGAGGAGTTGAGGACGCTCAGGAGGAACTATAACTGTCATTGTTAACATATTTATTTTTGTTGTTGCTGATATATTTCTGTAAATAAATGGTTCACATTCACATTGTTGTAGTCCTTGATAGTGTTAGTGGGAGCAGCTTGCGGAGCTGTGCATTGTGGGAGTTGTTGTCTTTAATAAAAATGCGTCCTAAAGTCACTTTCTGTCTTTTCTCGGTCAAATAGGCACCAAATTCAAAATGTATGTTAGATTTCAACTACATATATAACCTACTTTCAATAAATATTAATGTTTCCATGGGTGAAATGCTCCTTTAAAGCTTTATACCTGTCTGTACAAACCTAAAATGTTTTTACAACATACACTTAAGGAAATGAAAATAATAAAAAGTTACTGCTTTCACACACTGCAGTTCTTTGTTTTACAAAAATAGTTACCAAACTTAAACCTGTAACATATTTTTGTTGAATTGATTACTTTACATGTATAATTGAAAAAAATGCATTCATAACCTTTATTTCTAGGTTGACAGATATGGATTTTTTAAAAAGGAAAATTTGTCCACGTATATATGTGCTTTGTAAATAATAAAGTAATTTCAAGTGCAATTCGTTGGCAGAGAAGACATGTTTATACTTTGAAAACAAGACAAAATTTTCTTGAACAAAGACAGGTTACAGCAGGAACCCAAGATGAAAGGCATCATCAAATTGTTTAAACATTGTACTGGGCAACCAAAATGATCCAAGATTCATTATTGTGCAACTAAACTGTAATTGGTGTCTCCACATAATGAAATTAAGACTTGACCAACCTGAAAACACACACTGTGTTTGGCTTGATCACTGAATGCACTCATCAGGTCAGTGAGACAAAACCCTCTTCTTACTTCGATAACCACAGTGGGATCTTCCAGTGGAATCGTATAATCAAGATTGCCAGATTTACTCTCAGGAAATGCTGCCCCTATGAAAACCTCATTAAAGCTGTCCTCAGTCTGATTATTACTTACATTTAAGCCATTTTCTGATCCAGCATTTGTCTGAGTACTGTCAAGCACATTTCCTGTTTCCTCACTCCATTCTTTATGCTCACTCATAACATATAGTGTTTGGTTCATCAGGTCTTGCGGTTCTTGCACAACAATTGTGTCTGAAAAGTGTGTCTCATTTTAAACCATCAGGACATTTGGTACTAGCTCTTGACTGGTCTGTTGAATGTCATCTGGAGGAGGTTGTTCATCTTCATCAGGTGTCTGTTTCATTGGGAGAACTGTGTACCTTCTCCAGCTTCCTGCTGCAAATGTATACTCTCAGTAGTCTCACCTTAGTTTCTTCATAAAAAATGGAACACTCTTACTCAATCGGCCTGTGACGGATATCCCGCATGTCAGAGTGAAGACTTTTGAGCTCCAAATACTTTGATTCCCCTTCTGGAAAAAAGAAGCTCTCAGCCAGTTTTGACCGCTCGTACTTTTGCATGTCTGTCTATGTAAACATGCCTCGTCACTCCTCCTTTGCAGATCGAACCTGCTTAAACTCATTCAGCCTAATTCAAGTCTTCTGGGTTTTTTTCCCATGTGTTTCTCTGAAAGTTCTTGTCTGTGTTTTTCTTTAGTGGAAGGGTTGCAGAGTCTTGATCTTACTTTCCAAACAAGTGATGTTTTCTGCCCATCTTGTCTCCATCTGATGACTGAAGTTTACGACAAAATGCCACAACCGCTACCCATTCACCATAATGGGGTATGTACTTGGTAAGATCATGATCTGACAGAAGCGGAATCACAGTGGTATCAGTCTGCAACAAGGAAACATTTAGAGGGATTAGTATAGGATAGTAAAGGATTTGAAAACTAGAATAGCCAAAACATCTATTCAGTACAATGTTGAAAAAGAGAAACAAATTACAGTAAATAGAAGTAAAGGATGAAATTATTACTTTTAGTCAGAAATATATTGGCTAGTAATACTCTTAATTTCCTATCTCTGAAGTTATTCAAATTTTGTTATTAGGTTAAAACTAATAACTATGAAATGGTAAAGAAAATTAGCAATTTATGCAGCTAGATCATATAGATTAGTCATGCTATCAACAGCTTAAGGGGAATAGTGAATTTTTAGTAGTAAATAGAGTTGAAAAATAGACACTGGAAATAAATTTTTTTTTTGAAGTGCTGTTAGTTCTTTGTACGTCTGCATGGGTTTTTATTTGTCCTTTTAAACCAAACTTACATTGTCCTCAACAATTTCGGAGATTATGGCCTCCTCAATATTCCTTTCATGGAGAAAACCCAAAAGGTTTAACAGTGAGGGTAAACAGATCAATATTGTAGAACAAATTTATTAAAATTGAAATGAATACCTTACAACTATCATTACTTCATTGTGTGTACAAGCCTTCACACCATTTAAAGCTATAGTGGACATTATAAGTCGTTTAAATGAATCATCAAACATAAACAAACAGCCAGTCCAATACATGATAAATACAATACATGATAAAGTAAACCCCTCCCGACAGACACAATGTTTCAGAACCACGGACAGTGCTTATCACTACCTGCACTGTGTCTGGTGAATGGTTCGGGACTGAACCCAAACAAATATCTCTCTCACGACACAACAGACCAGAGGCTCCTATCACAAAGATCCTAGCTATAGGAAATTCATTAATATAAAGGGAGATTCCAGGACAATGGGGCTCACCAGGTAGACATGTGGATACAGTCGAAGGTGCAGTTATACGCCAGGGATGTTCTTATCGAGACCTTACCTGGCAAGTCAGGACTATTGAGTGAACCTCACACGCTATAGTAACGTAGCCAGTGTATTGCATCTCTACATTGTATTGTTTACCAATACAAGTTATTAGGGCCCGAGCACTGACCGTGCGAAGGCCCTATTGTAGTTGTAAGGATTCTTATTATTATTTTAGTAACAAATGAATCGCATTTTAAGAGGCTTTCCCGTGCTCGAAAAGTCATGAAACGCGGGCACAGGTCAGTCGTGGTGAACAATTTAATGTTCCATGCGTCGGTTTCGGTTTGGCCACTAGGTGGTGCTACTATCTAGGGGGCGGCTGTGGCTCAGAGGCAGAGCGGGTCGTTCCTAAATCGGAAGGTTGTGGGTTCAATCCCCAGCTCCTGGTGCCACATGTCGAAGTATCCTTGAGCAAGATACTGAACCCCAAATTGCTCCCGATGCCGTGCATCGGTGTGTGAATGTGTATGAATGTTAGTTTCTGTGTAAAAGCGCTTTGAGTGGTCGGAAGACTAGAAAGGCGCTACACAAGTACAGGTCCATTTACCATCCATTTACCACTATCATGAAAATGGATGTTTAAGCTAATAACTTCTGCATCGTTTGTCGCACATTCAAAAACCTTGTATCCACACGTTCGGTGAATGGAGCTGCATCTCCCCATATAGGCCCCGCCCACTGTCGCTTTAATTTTTTTTTGCTAGAGCACGAAATGTCCATAAACTACTTTTTGGTCTTCCTCTTATGTGCTTTGTCCGATTCGCACAAAATGTTTCAGGTAGCATTTGGGGACTGTCCTGGCAAAAAAAAGTAATTTTAAGAGTTTCAAAAAATAAGCACGTTATAAAATTAGCACTTCCTGTAGATTTTTTGTCAAAACAGGAAGTGGAGCATTTCTCTACATTGGTATGTCCGATTGACACCAATCTTTGGTCCATAGTTCTCCATGTCTACCTTAGGCATTGTGCACAATTTCAGGCCATCACCACAAGGTGGCGCTCTTTAAAATGAAAAAGTTTATATCTTCGCATCGGCACATGTGATTAAAACGAAACTTGGTACGATGATTGTCCATGGCTCCCTTAGGCTTGCTAAAAAATGTGTCAACAATCCCCCTCTAGGTGGCGCTCTTGTGGCAGGGTAAATCACTGTGCGGAGACCGTAATAGTTATGAATATGAAATTCACAGGGCACGTGTAGACTGGTGCCTGCAGCTCACATACCAAGAATCGTGTTTGTCGTGTTTGTAGCGCCCCCTTCAGTATTTCAACAAAGCAGCCCCGGCGCCATGTTTCACCAATATGTATGAAACTTGGTAGGCACGTGTAATGTGCCGAGACGTACAGAAAAGCCTCTTGGTAGGCACGTGTAATGTGCCGAGACGTACAGAAAAGCCTCTTGGACCCATACCCATATACTTTTGGCGAACTTTTCGCCTTGTATTTGAACAAGCTGTTTTTCTTAATGTATTTTATCACTTGTATTTTTATTTGTCGCTAATTTTGATGTGTTATTGCCCCTTGTTTTTTTATTGATTTTTTTTTCTTTTATGAAAAGTGTACAAATAAAATGTATTATTTTTATTATTAACTGCTCCTAGGTAATTTATCAAATCTACTTCTAAATTGATCAGTACAGTCAAAATATGTTGCTGATGAAAAGTTGTGCTATTTGTGACTGTACATCAAACCGCGTGCCAGTTTCAGCAGATTCGCCATAAAATAGTGCCCATAACTTCAGTGTGCAATGTACAATCTCCAATAAACTTAAAATATTCTGAAACAGTTTTGCCCTGAACACGTCCTCATAACTTCAGTGTACGTGGTCCAATCTCAATGAAACTTCACGTGTTTGATAACTTTGAACATGTCTACATGACAACATTCAGACATAGTGATAGAGCCACCTACTGGCAACAGGAAGTAAGTGCTGCGTGGCGATTTTGAGCTGATTTACGTGAGATTTTCATCCGTACGTGTTACCACGGCGCGCGACGCGGCTGCAGCACGCCCTGAGTTGCGTGGAGTGTGAGGTCCCGCTCAATGCTGCTTGCAGCTTTAATTTAGGATTAAATTACTTAAAATTAGAATTTTGGTCTCTCGACTGAGTAAACTTTAAGAAATTACACCTTAATCTGGGATTAATAATAAGTATAAAAGTAGTTAAAATAAGACACAATTTCTTCAAATAGCATTATAAGAATAAGTGACTTTGTCTTAAATCAAGACACCAAAACATTCTCATTTTTAATATTTTTATTCACTTTGCAATACAATTGCTTAATTAAACATCCATCAAAAAACAGAATGTTATATCTGCTATTGTTGCAGCATACTATAACAATTAATACAACTTTGCAGCTGCTGTTATTGCACATTATCCCACAGGAAAAGTTTTCAATTTCACCAACAAATGTGGCTAACAGTGATAAAGCTTTTATGAAACAGAACTTTGACTTTCTTTGAAAGTCTTACATGAGATAGAAAGTGAGGCGGTGTCAAGAAACAAACACACAAGAAACAAAGAGACTCACTCACTCAGTGAAGGACTTCTACTCGCCAATGGCTTTTTTGTAGGAAGGGGTCAAATCTTGCAAATACTGGCCTCCTCTTTTGAAAGGTCGCTGCCTCCAGTGGGAGGTGACTGCTGAATTTCAGGAGCAGCATCCACCTACAATACATTTACACAAACATTTTATTGAATAACATTATCTTTTAGTGGATTAAAAAAACTTGAAAAAAGCACTTGGACTGTTGAAAGAGACTCAAAGCAGAAATGTCTAAAATAAATAATGAAATATTATGTATATGGACCAGAATTGAAGTTACTTAACATTTCTGTGACATTGGAAAATGTCTTGTACTGTTAAACAGTTCTGTCATACTGTGAAAGACCTTACCTTTTCATCTTTATTCACAACAAGCCATATAGCCCGGCGCCTCACCAAATTTTCAGGACCAGGAAACAGATCTTTGATGTCATCAGGAGAAAGCAAAGGTAGTAAGTCTTCTGCAATATTAACAGCTGCAATATAGACAAGTTACAGTCATTACCAAGAAACTGATGTTATCATTGAATTCCTACAGATTTGAACATGGCAGATGAGGATATTTTGCCAACTCAACACCCTGACACCTCTTGTACAGTTAGCATTGTTTGGACAGTTTGCTCAGTCTTGCTACACACTACCATTCTACTTCAAGAGCAGTGAGTGAATTTGACAGCAT
Organism: Dicentrarchus labrax; assembly: GCF_905237075.1. Classification (NCBI taxonomy): domain Eukaryota; kingdom Metazoa; phylum Chordata; class Actinopteri; family Moronidae; genus Dicentrarchus; species Dicentrarchus labrax. The sequence continues at coordinate 3,176,300 of NW_026136709.1, forward strand.
TTATAAATTAGATATATCTATATTCAAGCCATGCAACTACAGTAAGAGTGAGTATAGAGCCTCGCTAGATAAAATGCATTCACATTTCACATTAATGCTTGATAGAGAATGACTATTGTTTTTTAATTTTACTTAAATATATCATACATACAAGTATTTGCTAAAGCACTTTTAAACAAACATGTTACAGATTTAATAAATAGCACTCAGGCTCCTCGGACTGATGTACATATGAGACAAACACAATCAAAATCAGAGTGATGTGCTTTAGACCAATATCTTAACAGCTGATGTTTTACAAACCACCAGGTGTTACTGTATTTTCAGCATTTACAGCCCTTAATAATAAGAAAATGTAACAAAAGTCCCAAAGCCCAATTAGACTTCACATATTTTTAGATGGGGATCATCATGCACCAAGTACTACCAAGGTCTAGCTCGTTTTTATGTCACTTGGCCCATTAGCCTCTCTGACGCTGGGAATCCACAACTCGTTAAGCTAGGTTAGCTACGTAAAATATAACATCAGCACGACAAAAAGAACCCCTTGTAGCATACCTTTGTGTGTGGCAATTGAAACATCGTCCAGTTTATCCATAGTTCGACTCCACTGATATCCACATACGACACTTTAAAATTATGAATTCACAGCAGCGGCACACCCCCAAAGTGTGCACGTGCGCTTATTTTCAAAATGCAACGGACTTCAGGAGGAAAAAAAAGAGTGCAACACGGTGGAATGTACCATCTGCACACAGGGAGCGGGGGTGGGCGCTCAGCTTAAATACGTTTATTTTGCATTTATACAAAGTACAGTCAAAACATGGTGCTGATTAAAAGTTGTGCTATTTGTGACTGTACGTTGAAGGGCGTGTCCGTGGCGTGCCCTCAAAGTTGGCCAGGTTGAATCGAATGTCAAACTGTGATACCATTTCTGGCATTACTCAGACTTTCAGTGTTTTTTTTGCGTTGTATTTGAATGAACTCCTCCTAGAGAATTTATCGTATCTGCTTCAAAATTGGTCAGTACAGTCAAAAAACATTGCTGATTAAAAGTTGTGCTATTTGTTACTGTACGTTGAAGGGCGTGTACCTGGCTTTCCCTCAAACTTGGCCATTTTGAATTTTGCAGCCATTCTCTGCAATTTTTTGCCTTATATTTGAACAAACTCCTCCCAGGCAATTTTTCAGACCAACATCAAAATTGGTTGAGTACAGTTAAAAAATGTTAATGATTTAAAGTTGTGCTATTTGTGACTGTACCTTGAACACGTCTACATGACAATATTCAGATATAGTGAGAGCGCCACCTACTGCCAACAGGAAGTAAGCGCTGCGTGGCAATTTTGATCTGATTTACGTGAAATTTTGTGATCCGCACGTGTTACAACGGCACGTGATGCAGCTGCAGCGCGCCCCGAGTTGCGGGAGTGCGCGGTCCCGCCCAACGCTGCTTGCAGCTTTAATTTCTAATTGGTATTCTCTCAGCAGATTATACGACTGTATTATAACAGATCTGATACAAAATGATACCTACCACTCTCGGATATAAGAATAATTTGCAACTGCACGTTCAAAGCTGTCTTAAATCTGAATGTCCGCCAGATTCTGTTTAGAGGGGCATGGACACTTCGGTAAAACGGGCGAATAACAGAAAGCTATCTTTCTCAACTATCTTATCAACCAGCTCACCCACCAATAACATAGCAAATTGACTGCTGAAATAAAGCAATGAACACAGCAATGTTTCAAACATAGTGGAGAAAGCAAACATATGCCTATAAAGCCATAAATGCAACTTACCCCTGTGGTCTTCAAAGCATAAATTATCCCAAGATAAGTAACTTGTGCGCACAAGTTTTTTTTACCTTTTGGGACTTTAGGGGCTCCGTATAAACATTTAGGGGGTAAAAGTAAAAATTTGTCGAAACAACTGAAGTGCAGAAAGTAGTAAGTACTTTATTACTTCCCATCTCTGATGCTACCCCATATACATTGTTCTAATGTTGAAGGTATTACTCATTATCTTTGTGCAGGGGTAGCATTGGGGGGGAGCTGGCACCCCTAACAAAAATGCCTAGCCACCCCGGATTGGTGTCAAATGCTGTCAAATTTAACTCAGAATTCAGATAAATCTTTCAAATACATTTTTAATCAAAATATCTTCATTGGCGGGCTTTTCAAAGCAAATATTGATATATGTGATTGTGATTAAATCAGCATATATTTCTGCCACCCCTTAAAGGTCCAGTGTGTAACATTTAGGAGGATCTATTGACAGAAACGGAATATAATATTCATAGGTATGTTTTCATTAGCGTATAATCACCAGAAAATAAGAGAGGGAGTATAGAATGTCCCGTTTATATCTGCAGAGGGAGCGGGTCCTCTTCTGTTCGCCATGTTGAATTGCTTTTGTGTTTTTTCTAAGTTTTTCAGCCACCGTAGTTTCACCTACACACTTCACAATTCATACTCATTTCCGAGTGGTCAAATACTGACACGAGCTGTGTTCAGTTACCGTCCTGCCACCCCATGAATATTTCTCTAGATCTGCCCCTGCTTTTGAGAAAGTGCCAGGCTAGAGACAACCCTGTCCCATAATTGGCAGAAACGGGATAGTAGAGTATTGTTCTGTGTATGTCTCTTGCATGTTTGTAAGTCTCAAGTATTTTTTTCCATTCCATTAGTACATTAGTACACATTAGTACATTGAAATGCATTTAACAAGCTTAATAACTGTGGGATTTTATTTGCCATTCCTGGTATGGAAGTACATTTGGAAAGGATCTCTTAATGGCTGGTATTGATCAAAACCTGTTCATAAGTGCACCTGAATATTATGAACCTATCATTTAACTCGTAAAAAATGTGTAACTTCCAAGAAATTATTATTATTTAGCCTGGTGAGAGGACAGGTTACTGAATTTGTACATGGACCCTGGGCTTGAATAGGTGGTCGGCAGGCACTAAGTCACTATTCACAGTGGATGGATGATTGTGAGTACATTAAAAATGGCTGAAAGTCTTCCCTGCAAATTCTCTCCTTTCTCCAGAGGCTGAATAGTGTCACACAGACCTTCCAACCTGGTGAGGCAGACACAGAAAAGCAGAGTGCTGACAAGAGTGACAAGAGTGTTGTTTACAAAGACCTGTGTTGCCATTGTGAGTGTGGCCCCAGACAATGAAGCAGAAAACTACTACAAAAACCTCTCCTGCAAGGAGAGCTGACGGGGGAGCTGCTGCAGCCTGACACTAATGACAGCTTGAAGTCACCTAAAAGCAAGATTAATTCAGATCCTGTGGATGGATGATGGAAATACAGTGTATTTCAAAGTTACTTTTATGGCCTTGGTGCACGTTTTGTACATTTTTTAAAAACACTGATGCATTATTGAATACTTCCCCTTTAACGTTCTAAAGTGTATTTATGAAAACAAATACCTAAGACATGGAGATAAAGATAAACAGGAATATCAGTGTTTCTCTTATTATTATTATTATTATTATTATTATGTACATGTAAAATGTGGCATCAATTACTGCGGTGTCTGAAGATTTTGGGCAACCTGGTAAAGATGAATGAATTTAATTATTAGAATTTATTTTCAAGCAGGAACAGGCTGCTGTGCTCTCTCCGTGCAATCTGTTTTCTGTTGTTTTTGTCACCACCAATTAAGTCTGGTGAGACAAGGGCAAAGAAAAACACATTATCATATTATTTGGCATCTTTGTTGTAGGTTTTGACTGTTGCTTCTTCCGAGGCATTCTTGAGTGGGCAGCAAAGTGCAGAATAGCAAAGAAACAAAAAAGAATGCTGAAAATTGTCAGATAGGTGGAGCTATTTTTCCTTCATAAATAACACTTTTACACAAGCTTGACAAGTAATTCTATTTAAAATTTACAATTTTCAGCCTTAGTTAATATCATTGGGAACACTTGTATTTACTCTACCCTTTAATGTTAAAATGGCTGCTGTGAAAAAGGTTTATTGAGATCTTTGTTTGAAAAAGTGCAGCAACAAAAGTGCCTTCTCTGATACCCCCAAAATAGATAACACATGATAAAGTGTCCTCTAGGGTGCCGCTCCAGTGGACAAAACATGGTAAAGTGCCCTAGATGGTACCGTTCCACTGGACAAAGCACAGCAGATCAGATATGCAACTTAAAAGAGAGAGAGAGGGTAACACTGTTGAGGCCAAACAAAACAAAGTCAGCACAGTTTTCAAATCGAGTAGATTATTAAAAATATAATCAACTCACCAGTGAGGTTTTTAAAGCAGCACAATCTGCCAACTCTTGTTTACAAAGTTATTCGACACCTGAGGACGTCTGAAAAAAAAATCCTAATAATTCCCCAATTTAACAAATGTATTTTTTGCAGTGTAAAATTAGTAAACTCAATAACGGGAACGGTGCGAACATCTTAAATGATGGGAGAACTCGATCAATTTCTGCCAGAGAACATAGGAGCAAGGTAGCATAATTTGCTAAATGGAAAGCACCCTGTATGTGGGGTGACTAAATCCTGAATGACCTGGGATGCCTCCTGAGTGTAAAAACTTTATATATATAATTTGGAAGGGATAGCCAGCAGGCCCTGGTCAAATAGAGTCTTGCCTGAAATATTATGCAGTTAAGTTAGATCTCAATGGACTGAGATAAAGAGGCACTTCAGATAAAAGGCTGGGATGATACGAATGCCCCAAGGCACTGTGGCTATGGAATCTGTACTGTCATTACACAATGGAGGGTCAAATGGCCATACTGTCTGTATGTTTATTTGTAAAATTCCAAGGAGATTGATTACTTTGTCACGATTTTACATTTTGTTGAACTCTTGTGCAAATAAAATTGATTTGTTTATAATTTTATTTTTTTCTGACGGAATAAAGATGCACCTAATTAATATGCATGCCAAATTCTGTGTGGTCCTCATGTGTAATTCATGAGAGAACAAACAAACCAAAAAAGCACAAAATGATGGATGGAATGGCCCAAGTTGTGATTTTGGTCCACAAATTACTGTACATACAAACATACCACTAGAGTGAGTAATGAACCGCACACAGCCGACATTTTGACTTGTCACAGCCATTGACAGTATATATAATTGGCAGAGCTTCCAGGTCTGTGAAGTGAAGCCAAAGCAGAAGTGTCTTAAACCTGCATTCTGTGTAATGGCCAGCAGGGGGCAGCTCCATTGGCTGCAATAAAAAAACAATACCATGCAGTCTTATGGGGGAATGAGCTCAGTAATCAGTTTCCTAATAAGTTTATGGTGTTAATCGGTCTTCTTCCATGCAGCATTATGTTCATTTAGTAAATGATGGTCCCATTTAGAGTAAGATAGACAATAAATAGGGCGGGCCTACCTTGTGATTGACAGGTCATTCTCAGTGAGTCCGTCCAGCTCAATGCACCAAACTCAGATCAAACTATAAAACTAGGCATTGCTGATCAAATATGGATCCAGATTCTGTTACTGCATTGCCTATTTCTCTCCTCAAATCATGTGACAAAGTGACATACATGTAGTCGCATCTTAAGTTAGTTAATGTTAGCAAAATGCTAGCTAAAAAGAGAGCTAATTTACATTAAACTGTTAGCGTTATTAATTTAAAACATGTTACCAAAGAGTTAAAAGAAGAGGTTCACACTGCAGAGCTTCCAAATCCTGATGTCCGAAACCAGCAGACAAGCAGATAACAACAGTGTCAGTAGCTGCGCTAGAGGACCTGATACAACAGAAAATATTAACAGTACAGCTGCCAACGATGTGTCATCAGAGCAGAGCTGTACTGTGGCAGACATAAAGAGACAATGATCTGACATTTAAAGCCGTCCAGGACTAAAATAAGCAGCAGTCATGTGACAGTCTGAGATATTAAATAAGAGAGTATTACAGCCAACAGTAGGAGATGTTACACTGTTGGTGCAACAGTGGATGATACAGGACAGAGACACGGAGGACAGAGACACACATTAAGACTATGGCAGCGAGAGGAGAGAGATAATTTTACTAACAACGCTTAACTGCAGAAGTTACTGTTCTGAAATATGCCAATAAAAGCATAACATCTAAAACACTGGACCCCAAACCATGGTAACACCAGTGGTACATGAGTTGCCTCTATACTGTTTATTAATAATGCATGCAACTGTAATTAATGAGTGAATTAGTTTTTTCTTAGTTTTGATAATATTTTGCACTACATTACATGCACAATGTAGTTGACTTTAGCTTATACAAAAAAATTACATGTTAGCATAGATGCTGCCAGCCAGCTTCTCTGTAGCCCTGAATCTTTTAGGATCTGAGGTGTGTGGAAGGAGTGAAGAACAGAGGAGTAAAGGAGAGCAGAGGTGTAGTGGGAGTAGATGTGAGAGAGTAAGATTTGCATTGAATCTGTTTTGCATCTTAAGTTTATGATCAGAAATCTTAATAGTTAAGAAGAAAGTGACCAGTGGTAGTTAAAATGAAGTACTGTAAGATACTGATATGTTTATTAAAGAGAATGACTCAGTGGAACAAATTGGAATTAAATCACCAATACTTAAGTGCACTCAAAACAGTTTATGTATTTATTATTATTTATTACTTCAACAATTAATTCAGTTTTTTGAGTTAGGTTTAATTCAATTTTTAATTTAGATGATTGAGTTATGTTAGTTCACTTCTTTTATTAGGATGTGTTGTTAGGATTTACAGTGTAGATACAAATGAAACATAACATACATAATAATACACATAATAAGACTAATAGCTAATTTACTGACTTTTTGCAAGGTAATCGGCTTCCTACTCCGACACTGTTGTCAATCACAGTTGTATTTTATTAAGTCAAAGTTCTTGTACGTTAACATACACTGATCAGTCATAACACTGTGAGCACTGACAGGTGAAGTGAATAACACTGATTATCTGGTTATCATGGCTCCTGTCAGTGGGTGGGATAGAAGCAGGAAAAATGGGCAGCGTGAGGATTTGAGAGACTTTGACAAGGGCCACATTGTGATTGCAAGACGACTGAGTCAGAACATCTCCAAACCTGCTGCTCTTGTGGGGTGTTCCCGGTCTGCAGAGGTCAGTACCTATCAAAAGTGCTCCAAGGAAGGTAAAGTACTGAACTGGAGACAGGGCCATCTCATTGATGCACATGGGGAGTGAAGGCTGGCCCGTGTTGTCTGATCCAACAGACGAGCTACTGTAGCTCAAACTGCTGAAAAAGTTAATGCTGGTTCTGATAGAAAGGTGTCACAGTTTGTTGGCATGGGGCTGCATAACATTATGGCCACCAGGGGGCCCAGGTGCTCAGAATTTTATGGCTGATTGGTGTACTGTACTGATTCTTAGTGTTGTGTCATGTATAAACAATTTCAAAGAAAACGTGTCTCCACATGCCCCCACGCTATGGTTAAAAACATGATAGTGTGTTAGCTATGATGGTTTTACACTTTGTAGTGCTCCTTTTGTGCACACTCACACACCTTTTGTGGTCGAGTCCCTCGGGGACTAACACATCTTTGTGTTGGAATACAAAAAGAAATCCCGACACAGTAACGGGTTAAATAAAATAAAACCAACAGCTGCATGCTGTTGATGACAAAGAAGCCAGTCAGCGAGCGTCCTCTGGGACACAGCACTGTAGTCGGCTGTGCTTTTGATTACAGCCTTTGCTAGAGAGACTGAGGAGCCGAGGGAGCCAAGGTGATGAGGGAGGAGACGCACGTGGCATCCCCAATCAGCAGCCTCAGTTAATAAGGGAGTCAAGTTTATCATGAAGAAATTCTACATGAAAAAAACTAAAGGTAGTGCTTGTTTTCTCTGGCAGTTTGGGAATGGCAGTGAAAGCTGGCTGCAGACAAGCTGATCAACCAGAGACAAAGAAGAACTGAGCTTTTTTTCTTTCGCTTCCGTGCTTTATAGTTTAGAGGGAAAGTTTTCTTGTTTATACTTTGTTCAGCATCAAATGTACTTTAGTGGAAGAAAAAGGAAAAGTGTGGTGGCAGTTTTGAAGCACAAGTAAAGGTGTGACTCATCTTGTTGTTTGTCTTGTCTTACAATGGTCTTATATAAAACTTTTAATTAAGATGTTGATTTGCATCTCAGCCATTGACTCCGTGAACATGTAAAAGCCAGTTTACATGGAAATATATATGCATTTTGTCTGAGCGGGGGGTCAAGGTAGAAGTGACCCTACTTCTATTAGCAGAGAAAACATCATTCTCCTATTTAGACTGACTATTCTATAGTGCCTACGCGCACCAGTATGCAGTATGCACACAAGGTAACATTAATAATATTTTTTCTTCCCCTTTTAGCCCCCTATCCTTTGGGAAAGATGCAAGTTATTTGACTTAAGTGCGCAATTAAGTTTAGTTGTAATGTTTAAGAGAATCTAAAATGGCCACAGAATTTGAATTTGTATATGTTTTTAGCTGGAATGCATTTTAAATGGAGTTTGAAAATGTGCTGCTTGACTGACAATAACCCAGGAAAACACACACATTTTTCACACATTTGCTTTCTTCTTCCTGGCATCCCCATTGGAATAAACTCCTCAAAGTCCTTTCAATTTACCTTATTTGATTCCAAATATATTCTGAAAATAACGTAAAATACTTGTCATGTAGTTTAAAATGCATTTAAGAAAATGTGCTGTATATGTGCAGGTTCACAATATGTTGGGGACACAGTGTAATGAAATGCCCTGTAACCACTGCAGATCTAAAATATATTGATTCAAATATACAAAGCAACATTGTTTCTACATATTACATGTTATGAATTAAAGATTCAGATTCAAAATTAAATAATTTTTTGATGACAGGAATTAGGTTTGGTGAGCTCACATAAAGAAAAGCCAAACAAAAAAAGACAAGGGAGCTGTCTGTCTGCACTTGTTTCTCCGGTCCTCCCGACTGCAAAAGCCCTGCGATATGCACAAATGTTTCACTGAAAGTGATATATTATATAAAATAATAAAATAAATATTTTCAACTCGTATGAGGCAAATTTTGTGCTTGCCTGGTCACACACGATCTTGTATTCCAGATAAACAGTACACTAAAATATGTTTGTGAAAGGATTTTAGGTGAGAAATAGTCAAGGCAGTAACAGAATCTGGATCAATATTTGATCAGCACTGCCTAGTTTGACAGTTTGATCTGAGTTTGGTTCGTTGAGCTGGACAGACGTACTGTGAGTGACCTGTCAATCACAAGGTAGCCACGCCCTAAAGCATACCCTGCTTTATGGTAAATAAACATCATGCTGTATGGAAGAAGACTGCAACTAGAGATTGAGACCATAAACTCATTAGGAAATTGCCCCTGCTGGCATTTACATAGAATGCAGGTTTAAGATACTTCTGCGTTGGCTTCATTTCACAGACCCAGAAGCTCTGTCTACTACTTATACTGTCAAATCCCCTAACTTTAAGGAAGTGTGATTCTAAATTGGTGCAATGCAAAGAAAATATCTTTAATGATTATGAAAAGATTATCCTTTCTTCAGCCAGAATGCTAAGACAATGACTGTACCACACTCTACTGTACTTCCAGTTTGCTCTCTTCTCCTGCCATTCTCACAATCCAAACAGACTATTTGACAGTGATTCAACAATAAAGGTTAACCCTTGTATTATGTTAAGGGTCAATTTGACCCATTTCAGTTTTTGTGTTGATCAAAGTACTGGTTATCCTTTCTTTTTCTTGCTGAAATTTGGTGACTTTTCCTCATCTAGGGTCATTAACTGGTGTGTAAAATCTGGACACTTTGATGTGTAGTGGAATGTCTGTGCAGAGTTGGTATACAAAGATGATGTTGCGGGTCATTTTGACCCAGACGCTTTAATGTGGGTAAATAGCTGTTCAGATCCAAAATAAACATGTCTCTTTGATGTACTTTTTACTTTATATATATACAATATACAATTGTTTGTATTTTGATTGCCTCTGAGACCCAGAGCCAGGTGTGTGAAGAGAGGGAACTTTCTCACACTTGTCCTTGTCACTGTTCTCATGTCATCTCTTTGACAAACTCACCAAAAATTAGCTCCAGAAGGATGACAACTGAGGAGGCTTTATCACAGATTTTTAACTGGGATAGTGATGTAGAGGAAGAGATTTCAGAAACAGAGGATTTTTCAGAGACAGAGGACACTGTTATTGCTGATCCAGATTGTCAATTTTCCTACGATGAGGAGGATTCAGAGGACGAGTCTGCCGTTGTTCCTCCAACAGATGAAAACCAAGGAATGCAGCAATCATCATCCACAGAGGGGACATGGGCATCTAAGGACGGTAATATAAAATGGTCCAAAAATCACCACACCCAAGCCGAGGCAGACTATCATCTTCCAATGTGATCAAAATGACTCCCGGTCCTACAAGATTTGCTGTCACACGAGTTGATGAGATTCAATCAGCATTTCAGCTCTTCATATCCCCTCATATCTTAGCCCTTGTGCTTTCTTTGGTCAAGGAAGGAGGAAGGGAGGAAGGAAGGAAGGTAGGAAGGAAAGAAGGGAGAAAGGAAGGAAGGAAGGAAGAGAGAAAAGAAGGGAATAGAGGAGGATGAACAGAGAGAAGGAAAACAGGATGAGAAGAAGGAAGGAGAGAGCATGGCAGGAGGAAAGAAGGAGGGAAGAATTGTCATTTTGACCCGAGAGGAGGACAAGAGGATTAGACTAAATATTTCTTAAATATGGTGTTGGAATTAAAAATGTATTGTATGTCACTTTTCTAAATGTTTATATAACCTAAAATAAAGTTGTTATTGGTTTAACCTGTTTTCTTGACTGTTTTGAGTGCATTTACACAGTACGGGTCAAAATGACCCGCAACATAATCAATGTCATTTTTTCAACATAATACAAGGGTTAAACTGTCACTAACACTGAATCATCACAGCGGCCCTGTTAGCGACGCTCTTCCTGTGAGAACAACATCTGTACAGTTCAGATGTCTTCACGTGCACCGTCCCCCACATGAAACACAGAGAAATGAAAGTGGATAGCAGTCTCATATCATAGCACACACAGGCCAGCTTACACCCAACATATTGTCAGATGTCATTTGGCTCTTGATATTTCACGCCGGAGCTGAGACGCCGCAGCCATAAGCTGCTTTTGTTCCCAGAAGGGTCAGCTGAAATGCCACCCGTACGAAATGATGGGGCCGGAGAGAATGCTCCCCTCTGCTGCGGCGAGATAGCGCTAAAGCACCGTGGCGGACAAATCCGAAGACGAAGACGATGCCGCCACCGCCACAACATCCCACCTGTCCGCTGCTTAATCACAAGTGCGTGGGTGGAACGGGGGAGGGGAGGCCGCTGCATTTATTTACAGGTGTAATCGGCTTGTCAAGAATGAACAGGACGGTGCGCACGGACAGCTCTAAATGGTTCGGAACACCTTGAATGACGTTGAGATTAACCCTGCGAGCTGACACGTCTCTATCACTCTGTGTCATCTGAAATGAGGGGAGAGCTCGGTTTTCGACTTGTATCTATCACGCGGCGCTGGCGACAATAATCAATCTGACACGCCATCTGCCTTAGCTTCATAACCATCTGCATTTGCAATCACTTCCAGCCATGCTTTCTCCCTTTCTTTCTTTCCTTTTCTTTCTTTCTCTCTCTCCTCTGCATGCTCTACGTCTGTCCCCCAACCCTCCCTCCCTCTCTGTCATCTCCTCATCTCTCCAGACTTCCCCTCCCGCAATCTCTCAATATTGTGTTTCTAATATCAACTGTGGCACTAATTAATGGAATTGTACAGAGAGAATGGAAAGCAGATGGCTTCATTACACAAACAAATATAATCGCATCCAAAACAGTGGCACATTCTGCAATGATCCCTGCATAATAAGGCAGCCTGCTAAACATAGTATACCACTACAGATACTACTAATAAGGGAGAAAAACATGACTTGTTTACCAGTGTGACACACTCCTTCCAGGAAATGTATTTTCAGTCTATTAATTTGATCGAGAACTATTCCCTGCTCCGTTGGCTGAGGGCGTTTTCAGACAAAAAAACGGGGGCAGATGTTTTTAACATCTGGCAGCCAATTACAGTATTATTGTCACACTTGATTGTCACCACATTTTTTGCGTAAAAATCAGACCCGTGGAATAAAAACGAGTTTGTACTTGTGCGGTCGCACGAAAAAAAGATTCTTCCAAACTTGCGATTCAAAGGGACTTTTTTTTTGGGAGCTTCAGCTACGAGTGCAGGGGGATTCTTCTCACTCACTCGAAATTTATGTTAATCAAGTTGTGGCACAAACAAGCTCTCAGAAAGAGGTAGCATAAGCAGAGAGCCCCTTCATCGCCGACGGCAACAGCAGCTCGTGTGATTCAGCTGGAAGACTAATTCACCCGGGCTGGCAGACGTGTGCCCCAAAGCCTCTTCATAATTGGAGTGTCCTCTGATCTAATCTGAGATCCGGTGATGGAAACATCCCCCCTCGCACACACATACCCGCCAACCCCGTCTGCCCCGCTTCCTGATTTGTTGTGACGTTGGCCTGCGTCTCGGCGTAATGACAGCAGCCGCTCTGAATGTCACTGTGCCACACTGCATATGAACCAAAGTCATGTCATGGGTAAGCAATCCTCAGACCCAGTTCTCATCCTTACTGGGAGGCGGTGGCATCACCACAGAGGCAGGTGCGAACAAAGAAAGTCACTGTAAACTGTAAACTGAGGGAGAAAAAGGAAACAATGGGAAACTGAATGTTAGTTTTGATGTCAACATATTTAAATGCTCTGGGGTGGTGAGGGCTGTTTGGAATGATGTGCATGTTTATTACACAGCAAGCTCTTCATTTTAAAAAGTAAAACAAAAAGGAATGACCACATTAGTTGATTCAATCAGTATTTTGCTCATCAGAAAATGGAGTCATTGTTTTCACCTACCATTAGTCTATATGAGTGAGCTGGGCTGATTAATTGCTTGTTTCCGCAGTTTGGTTTGGAACAGAGTAGCCTTGCTGACCCGTTTTGACAGATCCAGACTTAGAAGGTGGATCCTGAAGGATGTGGCCCCTCATATGGGAGACAGTTGAAATGATGATATATGGAAGGAATCGCCCGTTGGAAAACCAGTGCGTAGCTCTCTGCATCATTACGCACACTGCCTGTCACACATACAGTGATGTCACCGAGCAGCTAACATAGATGCTACCTTTGCTTCTGTGTATGCTATCTTTCTATCTAATTATGTTTACATTAATCGTTTTTATCACAGTAATCTCATTGTTATTGTCCAGGTTATTGTCCATTTGATCATTTGCCTTGCCCATACTGCACAGCCGTTGAGGTGGGGGATTCTTTCACTCTTAATTTCACCATCCTTTATTTTAATTTTTTCCCTCATGAGGCCTGAGCCTTAATCCTTATAATCGTTTGCGATGTAATGGCTCAGTCACACCAGAAACTGCCAGAGCAAAGGTTCATTTGCACATTCATGTAGGTGTCGCTGGAAGGTCGGTGATTAATTGCACTCTTTCCACGAACAGGACAGTAGGGTGACACACCTGATTACGTATTTGTAGCGTAATTCCTATTTCACAACTGATTGCAAATTGTTGTGAGGCAGTTCTGGTAGTGTTAGAAGAAATTGGATGGTATGACACATCTCTCCAGATCTCCCCGTTCCTTAAAAGGTCAGCACTGTCAGGGCATAAATATGTGTGTCGGTTCACCAAACTTGTGCCCGATGGCGCTCTCCAAGGTGCTTATCCTGCGACTGTGAACAGCTGTAGGGGCTATCTTCGGTGTTCTCTCTAGCCAGCCCACACCATTGGGAAAGTTGCCACCACTGGGAGGTTTTAGCCAATACATTACCACAGTGTTTATCAAAGTGGGGGCCGGGCCTATTTTTCCTGCTTCTTAAACATCAACTTTTGGTATAAAGCGTACAATAGAGGAAGTAAAAGTGAATCATCAAAAATCTAATTTTGACATTTTGTGAAAGGGGAAACCCGGCCTTTATTTAATGCTATTTGGGGGGCCTTGGCGTGTAATAGTTTGAGAACCCCTGCCTTACCATATCTAAGCATTGACTTCACATGTTGCTTGAGATATGTATACCGATCAGCCATAACATTATGAGTGGGTGGGATATATAAGGCAGCAAGCTAACATTGTGTCCTCAATGTTGATGTGTTAGAAGCAGGAAAAATGGGCAGCGTGAGGATTTGAACAACTTTGACAAGGGCCAAATTGTGATTGCTAGACGATTGGGTCAGAGCATCTCCAAACCTGCAACTCTTGTGGGGTGTTCCTGGCCTGCAGTGGTCAGTACCTATTAAAAGTGCTCTAAGGACACTGATGCACATGGGGAGTGAATTCTGGCCCGTGTGGTCTGATCCAACAAACGAGCTACTGTAGCTCAAACTGCTGAAAAAGTTAATGCTGGTTCTGATAGAAATGTGTCAGATGGATGTATGGGGCTGCATAACATTATGACCACCAGGGGGCCCAGGTAATCAGAATGTTATGCTGATCGGGGTATATTACTAGCATAAACAGCAAAAAAATAAATACATTTGATTTTCAGCCTGAATCGTGGTCCCAGTCTAGCCTTGGTACAGTCCAGATCATTGTTTTCAGTGCCACAGATTAATGGATGCCATTACAGTCGTTACTATAGGTAGTCTTGGTGGATGTAGGGCTTTTTGGTTTGCCAGGATGATCAAACTCCTTAAAGGTTCGAAACTACTGTACTCCCGAAAAACACAAAAGGTAACAATTGTCAACAAATTCCATAAAAAGGCCACAAGCAATGACATGTTAGGCCTTCTGTCTATACTTTCAGACTTTGCCTCTGACTTCTGTGGCCCATTGGTTCCTACTGAAAGCGTAAGTCTTTAAAAATGGCTTACAGCAGCAAATTAATACACATTTGTTCTTTTGTGAGTATTTGGGGCAGCAGGACGGTGTATGTGGGACTGAGTAAAAATAAACTACAGTGTGCGTGTGTGCATGTTAATGAAGGAAAATGTCACTATGTGCAACAGTGTGGTGATTGATGTGTTTAAAGTTTAAGATTTTTGGACAACAATGGAGCTCTATATACATACATATTTAACATTATATAGCTCAGTGTGGTGATATGCACACATTTTTCAGTGTCTAACTCTGTGAATCTTTCTCTTTCCTTCTGAAACTCAAGACATTGTGTACTTGTATTGTATAGCCTGTACTGCCATTGTTGCAGTGTTTGTGCAGATGTCATTATCAGACACCAGCACAGTCTCTTGACCCACATTGAAGAGTCTTTGGCCCGTATGAGCCTCCACTTATCTACACATGATTGCATTCATTTGTCTAATGACCAGTCGTCCCTTCTGAATCCAGGCCAGGAAACAAATAAACCTGTGTGTGTGTGTGTGTGTGTGTGTGTGTGTGTGTGTGTGTGTGTGTGTGTGTGTGTGAGAGAGAGAGAGAGAGAGAGAGAGAGAGAGTGTGTGTGTTAAGGGTGCACCATTAGAAGCACCACAGGTTCTCTAACAATCTGGAACAGTTTCAATGCTATTCATACGTTCATTAAAATCTATACTCCTTATTAGTACAAGGTGGTTTGATGTTAAAGGGATACTCCTGCATAATTCATGCTGCATACTGCACTATGTGGGCCTATGATTTAACATAAACGGGTTAAGTAAAAGGAAGGAAAACAACATCAGTCAGCCATTGCTGCCTCTCTCAGTGCGGCTCGCTGGAGACAACCTCGCCACTCTGGCTCCACGTTCAAGTCCATCAGTCTTTCGCCCTTGATTGCAAAAAAACTGCATTTTATGCCTCATTGGGCTTTAGCAATCAGTATTAGTAATAGGTTTTAATCTGGGAATGTAATGACTTTGCAGATGGGTGTCACAGTGCAATGCTGTGGCTCTCTGACCACTTGTCTTCTTGACTGGTCTGTGAAAACTGGCAAGAAACCTGGGATAGGAGGACTCCTCTCTTCTCTAACTGAGAAAATGCAAGAAGGTGAATCACTGTCATCTGATATCTATTATTTATTTAAGGTGTATTTTCTAGTATTTCATATACTAATAGAAAATGGTTAAATATGGACAACAGGGTTACGGTATATATAGAGGTGTGATTCTCATCAACCTTAAAAACGCATTCGTGCAACAAATCATTTTATATTATTTAATATACTAGTGGGTATGGGGTGTTATAAGTTAGTAAATATGTCTGGCTTTAATCATACTTAACTATTGGTATTCAGTATGATATTATTAGTACCTTATCAGATCCAGAAGTGGTCATGTGGCGTTCCACAGGGATCAATCCTAGGACTTCCTAATATATGTAAATTATATGAAATTTGCAGTTGATTGTAAGCTTCCTCTGTATGCTGATGATTCTGGTATTTTAGTGAAATGTCAATATTGTGTACATGGTTAATGAACAGCAAACATTCACTATTTTTGAGTAAAACCATCCATTATATTTGCTTCAAATAGCAGTAGTTGAAAGTAACTAGGTACATTTTTCCAGTGAGGTCCAGTGTGTAACATTTAGGAAAATCTATTTTCAGAAAGGGAATATAATATTCATAGGTATGTTTTCATTAGTGTGATCATAAAATGTGCCCCAATCCACTTACTACGGTGGTATGAGCCCAAATTAAACACATTTTGCTGGGATTTAAATGGCTCACAATGATGCCGAAATAACTACATCATGATGCCAGTTTGGGAAACGCCTGAATTTATAGTTTGTCAGGTCTGTCCGCAAGACGATGGCCAAACAACTTTTTTATAAATAATTGTGTTCCTGTTTGGTGGGAACGCACCATTATATTACATTATTACCATCAGCTGTTTTCAGCAGACACAGTGAGCTGTGGTCCTGACTCTACTCTCTGGTCCTCCTCTCTGGCTGTCATGTGCAGAGCCACTGCTACTAAATGTCGAAACTAGTTCTTGTGAAGCATTTTCTGTTCAGTTTTTTGTCCCTAAAATGCCAATACACCTTAGAATCTGTTTTTTTAAAAGTGTTTTGAATATACAACAGAATATCATAGGTGTATATCAGCCATAATTTGAAACAGCCACTAAGATGATGTAAAATATATGTTTTACAAAACTTAATAGGAAACAGAAAGGAGAGATAGGTGAATGTAAAATCCCAACAGGTTATAAAAAAGGAGAAATATCCATCACGTTATGTAACGTAATGGATATTTCATCAATACAAGCTGAAACCAAACACAAAAATGTGGTGTACTGTATGCTTGAAAAAAAAAAGAAAAACGGTATTTTCTCTGCTATTATGTAATTAAAAGATATTTTGATCAAGCTGTCAGAAAATCTTCCCAGATAGCTATTTTATTTCAGTCAGTCAGCAGTATTGGAAGTTCGCAGTTAGTTTTCAACTTTACTTTTCAGTCTTGTGCTGGTGATGTGTTGTAGAGTGTGTACCCTGGGGGCTACATGGTAATTTTAGCTCCGAACAAAGAGGACTCCCCTGATAAGCTGCCATTATTACGAAAGCCCTCAAGACACAGGACTTAGGAATTAACCCTCTTTTCTAAGCCAGTCAGTGAACGTGTGATGCAGCTGCTCTGCTCTGTGAGTGAGCCTACGCTCGGATGCCTTCACTAAACATCAGTTGTATGTGCATCTTTTCTCAGACTCCATATGGGAAGTCTTCCAACAATCAAGCCCAAAGGGAGGAGAGGCTTCAGTACACAAGTGCTCGCCTGCCCTCTGGCCATGATTGACCTTTAGTTTTTGTGCTCTTTGCTGTACAGACCTCACCTTACCTTGATAGAACAGAAACATCCTCTGCTGCACAGTAGTGGAGGTGCACACATATACAGCCCCTGGCAGGGTTTCCACCATACATTATCTGTGCACTAAAATTCCACAGTCATTTAGTGCTTGAGAATAGCATTCATATTGTGCTTTACAGGACTTTCACTGCCTCTTTGGTCTAGCCTAAAAGTCAGAATGAAATACCATGTTTGACATTCATGTTCTCGTTAGTAGTAAGTCCCTCTAACACCATTTTTAGTCCACACAGAATCTGCTTATCTCCTATAATGCTAGTAGTACTTTAAATTTTTTCATCATTTTGATCAAAGAAATATTTGTTTTAAAGGTCCAGTGTATAATATTTATGGGGATCTATTGTCAGAAATGGAATATCATATTCATAGCATTTGTGTATAATAACCTGAATATACGAATTGTTGTGTTTTTATTACCTTAGAATGAGCCGTTCTTAAAAATAGACTCGGTAACAAATGAACAAAACAGCTCCATCATTGTTTTCTGCTTCTTTCCATATATATAATATTGTTGTTATAATATTTTATGGATTTGTTTGTGCTGTGCTAGTAGCAGAAATCAAAGAGGATGTTGTCAATTAGTCTGTTCATGTGATATTTCAGTCTAGAACAAAATATCCCAACGACTTCAAGCCATGGGAGAAAGGCAAGACAATGTTCTTGATCCCCAGAGGACAATTCCTAAATTCCTACTTTAATTTCCTTACACACATCTATGTGTTTTCTCACGACCATGCTTCAACACAAGAATCAGATACAGCCACAAATATAGGCTAATGTCTGTATCTTGCGGCAATATGTAATCTACTTTTATTTACATGAAATATTAAATTTGTCCAGCCTTCGAGAACACTTTCAGTCTTGGGGAGGATTCATGACTGAACTGAAAAGTGCTATTACCAGAATCTACATCTGAGAGTTCATTTGAGATATTAATTTCCTGGTAACGTGATGCAACACTGACAAAATATATCAGGAGATTTATTGAATGAGCTCAAAGATCCCTGCAATGTCCAGATTCCTTTCATGCTCTTTTTCCCAGCTCCTGGCTCATTTTGGTATATAAAATGAATATAAGTTGCATGTCATTCCTACATGTATTGTTGATTATTTTGAACTGTTACTACATCTGTAATACACCATCTATGCATGCTGGCATGGCATAACTGATATAGTTCCCCTTTTCCAACAGTTTCACAGCCGGTTCCGAGTTGGGGCATAATCTCGAACCAGTTCTTTGTGTTTTGTCAGCCACAGAACGGCTCTTGGTTGCAGCGTGGCACCAAGACCTTGCTTGTCTAGAAACCAAGAATCGATTGTGTTGGGGCTTGGGGGAGAATGGTGGCAGGCCAGTTAGCCATGCATTTATAAGCTGTTAAGCAAGCTTCAAATTTCTAGTTACCTAGCTATTTGTTGGTCTGCTAACATTACCCAAACAAGCTAATTTCTCACATCAACATTACAAATGTAACATTGAGCTAATTGGCTACTTAGCCAGTTGATGGTCTGCTAACATTACCTAAAACAAACATAGCTACTCATGAGTATTGCTAGCTGACCAACAGCTAGGTAATCTTGGTATCTTGAGATAACAAAGCTTGAGCTAGCCTAATGAAATAATTAACTTGTGTTTTCAAGGTAGCCTAACAAAGTAATTCATTTGTGTTCTTGACCTATGCGCTATCCGACTAACTGCTGCTGCGACAATCAGTTTTTAAAAATGCCATGATACACACAAGGATAAATCAGGGCTTATATTAACTTGACATGAAGCATATGAGATCAAATTTGAATTCAGTCCAAATTGCAGAAAATGTATTTTACCACCTTTTCTCTTCTCTAGTGACACCATCAGGCCGGACTTGTAGTACACAAGAAACATCAGTCTAGAGGGACTATTGCTATTCACTGAGCACTCTCATGCTCCCCAGGGGATGGACCCTTTCCATTTTGGAGACTACATGAGGTTTTCTAGCACCACCACTATACCATAACAATGGCTCAGATATCTTAATCTAATAGGCTGTTTTGTATTTATTTTGAATTGAATTAACCCAGGCTTTGGAGGCCATTAGTGGGGATGTTCAGTCTGTTTTTATAACTACAAAGATATAAAAACAATGAATAGATATAATGCATACTTGCTCAATTGCATAACATGTAGCATACAGACTTCATAGTAAGAAATGTATTTCCTATCTTGATTAAAAACCCTCTGAGCACTGCCAAGATTGTTTTTGTTGTTGTCTCAGGAGGAACTGATCTGTATGCAGAATTTCCTGGAACATCATCCAGCTCTGATAAACTCTTTTGTTCCATTTGTGAGATTTTGGACAACGTGATTAAGCAAAACATACAGTTGAGACTCCTCTATTAGAAGCCTGTGGAACAGCAGTGTAGAACAATAGCTTCTTGTCTGTGGTTGGGCTGGCACTGTGGGCTGAACTAAAGGCTAAATCAAAGGGCCTTAAAATACATTTAGGAAAGAGATTTGCTTGATAGAGTAAGAGCAAGATATATTGCCTCTGACTGTGGAGCTGAAAGGTTTGGCCTTCATGAAACAGATTGTGGAGTCTGGGAACTGCAGAAGTCTACAGAAAAAAACACGACATTTAAGAACACATTTTTCTGGCCTTCAGGAGACTCAACATACAGTCATACAGTATGTACAGTATATTTTAACTATCCATTCATGAGTTATGACTATTGACTCTATTACTGGAGAAACAAGTTGAAGATTTGTGGGCTGCCAGGGATTTGTCCTCTTTGTATCCATATAACAACAGTAGAATTCATTACTTTAAAATGCAAGATATAAAATGTGCATTTTAATGCTTTTTCTTAACATTGTTAGGGATAGTCTTAAAATAACTGGATATTGTCATCTTCAGCATGCTAACATGCTGATGTTTTGCAGCTATAATGTTTACAAAGTTCGCATGCTAAAATAATTCATACATAATTAATGAACGAATATTTGGTCATAAACCAAAATATTGGACAAATTGACAGACCAATTCACACCAAGGAGGCTCCAGCCCAGAACTAGCACTAGGTTTAATTTAAAACCACAAATGTCGATGTTGTCCTGATGCAGAGCTAAAATGAAGTGAAATTGGGCAACATTGACACTGCATGGTTGCCAGGCTGTCGACATTTTCATGTTTTATAAAAATTGCATTAAACAAACCAGATAAAAACAACCTAAAAAAAAAGAGTACGCTAACAGTTCTCCAAATGTAATGTAGAGACAGGATCTACCCTTGCAACACACACACACTCCTACACACTGTCTGTGTTCGTTCTCCTCTTGAGACAGCTAATGGAGGGTTTAAGAGAGCGAGTGTGTTGTCATTTCCCCTCTCTGGTCTGTCTCCATCACTCACAGCCCTCTCCTGCCAGACAGCATTTATGGTCAGTGTTTAAATGATGCAGTCCCTGCACTGAGCATACTGATGCAACACCATCCTCTGTTTTTCACTGTAGAACACACAGGGAATTGAGCGGCCAAGTCAACACCGGGTCACCGCAAAGCGTTTAAGGTCCATGAATCAATTTATTTCACATTGTTCCAGCCTCACTCATTTACTCTCACGACATTTATGAAAATATATTGCGGTATTTTTCTTTTTCCTTTTTTTTTGAAGTACATAGCGACCTTAAATCTCTTGATTTTGGGTTTCGCCACAGATGTCTGCATCTCAGCCAAATGGCGGCATCAGTCAGTGGAAAGACAGTAAATGTTAAAAGATTATGCATTTGCTCCATTTAAAAGTTAATCTGTTGATGTGACCCTGTTTTTGTATTTTGTATAGTATTTGTATTATAAGAGTTGAATATAATGTATTTATTTTACACTTATTTTTCTTTCTCAGTGCATGTGTAATAAACATTTCTATTTTGTTCATTATTATCATTATTAACTACATTTTTCTTGCTGATATTTTTACTGTTTCATCTATTATTATGATGATCATTTTTATAATATAATATGGTTATTATTATTTATAAAGAATATATTAATTATTATTATCCCAAACAAATAATACAAAGCAAATGTGTCACAACAAATATCCCTGAAACACCCATTTAAACTGCAGTAACCTTTATGTCACCATCATTATTACATTTTTTAAGACTTGTTTTTTTCTGTTTTTATACCATGTCAAGTTCTGCACATCATTGTTTGTATTTTCGCTTCATTTGTTTTCTTGTCTTTGTGTATTTTATTCCTGTGTATCATTGTTCTATCTGAGACATCAATGAGGCACACTGTTGCACTGGGTTTAGAGTGTAGGGTTATAATCTTAACTGTGACTAAGCTGTTTCACCATAAATGCACCACAAACAGCCTCAAACAGCCCAACTTAAAAAACTGAGGTAAGTGGTTGCATTGGACTTTTTGAGTTGATTTAACTTCAAGGCTTTATCAAGTACAATGAACACTGTAACATTACTTAATATGAACCCAAGTTGAGTTAATCAATACTACTGATATTTGTTAGATTAACTTAAAGTAAAGTACATTGATCATTTTGGGAAATAAAATAAAAAAATACACTAGATCACAATTAGTTAAAGTATATTAAACTTACAAGATGTAGCACATTTTGTCCCCTGGAAGGGTACCTATAGAGGGCACTTTATCATTTTTTATCTGGGGCCTTCAAGAGGGTAGCCTTTTTTTGATGCGCACATACACAGTCTGCTGCCCTCAGCAGTGGTTTCCAACCTGGGGGTTTTAAGGAACATAAGACAACTTCAAAAATATACAAAGTAGGATTATATGTCAGCATTTCATTCAATTCTGTGAAGAAAACTAAATTACTATTATGTTATATTTTGGATTATTGTACAGTTTATCAGTTGTTCTGTACTGTTATTGTTAAGCATTGAATATAATATGAAATATCTATAAAATATGTCACTAGAGTTGCCAGTTTACTCAGCGATAGAAAGGGGCTCCCTTAAGGAAAAGGGTTGGGAAACACAGCAAAAGCATAATGTGTGTTTTAATCAATCACTGGAAACAGTAACAGACAAATGCAGTATTTCCTACAGAAGCCAAGAACATATTGTGCTTGCAATTATTTTTTAATTCCATTATCTCAAGATAGTGAGTTAATTCATCTTGTTATCTCGAGAGATGTACCTTTGTTTTATCGAGATCACAAGATAATTTTTCACAGGAAAATTATGAAGAACTCTAAAATGAGTGTCTGGTCCATTTGATCACACCTGATTTCAGCCTTCAAGATCACTGTCAGGACTGTCGGGGGGAGGATTCATGACTGAACTGAGAAGTGTTGTTACCAGAATTTACATCCAAGAGTTAATTTAAGCTTTTAATTTCCTGCCAACATGATGCAACACTGACAAAATATATCAGGAGAAGATTGAGATTTATTAAATTAGCTCAAAGATCCCTGCAATGTCCAGATCATTTTCATGCATTATTCTTGGCAATTTGGTCAGCATGAAAATGAATATAACTGGTACGTTGTTGCATTCCTCCATGCACTGTCCATTACGTTGAAGCAATGCTACATCTAATACGGCATTTATGCATGCTAGCATGGCTCTTATCTCTGATAAATATTATAAGTAATAAGAGGAAACAACCTTTTGTTTTCTTGTGATGTCTGATTGTCTCGAGATAACAAAGCTTGTTGTCTCAATATAATGAAATAATTATTGTGATATCGAGATAACGGCATTAGAAAAATATTTTATAGCACGGCCGTTCTCAGCTTCCACTCTGGACAATTGAGGCAGAAGATAAAATACTCCAGTAAATAAAAGAAAGAACAAAAGAAGAAGAAACAAATAAGTTGGTCAATATCTAAGGAAACAACCTTTTGTTTTCTTGTGATAAGCGCTGATTATCTTGTTATCTCAGAATAACTAAGCTTGTGATCTCAAGATAACAAAATAAATGCAAACATGGCCGTAATTCTATCTTGTTTGAGTAACATTTATTAAAAACTACAGTGACCAGCTGTTTGAGGACAACATTGACACTGGGATTGGGAGCCACTGAGTAGAGAAGTCAGAAAGTTTTGAGGGGAGGACTAGCACATTGCTGGTTTTTACCTTTTCATGCGATTTGTTGCCAATAAGAAAAATGTATAACAGCAGCCTTATCCTTCAAACAACAGATATCACAGAATGTAATGGTCTGATTTGAATTGCATTTGCAGAGCGGATTCATACTCCCCCAGAAAGAGCCATCTTGAATTTGGTCATGTCATGCCATGTTCTGTAGTGCCATACTGTCAAGTCAATTTACTGATAAGGCTCACGCCGGCGCTGTAAGACGCGTGCCAAAACACCCGCCATGCCCACGCTCACACACACCAGCAATGTCTCATCGTGAGTTGACGCAAATTGATGCCTCAGGATTAACCTGTCCTTTTCCCCTGCACTGAGGCACATCAAATCCCCACAAAGGCAGCAATTTGTATTTTCTTACATTCTTTCCCTGGATCAACATATTCCAGATTCTGCACCATGATGACTTCTGTCTGTGATGTGTGTCTGTTGTGTGCTATGGGCATCAGTTTAAACGCATCAATGAAAAAAAAACACCTGCACACTTACTCCATGCCACAAAGGTTTAATAATGACAACTTTTGGAACTTTCCCACCTGGACCTTCGTCAGATCAGAACCACACTCATATTTATACGTTATGCACATCAATAGGCTGACGAGCTCTTTGGCGGCAGGTGTGGTCAATCATCTCAAAGGGTGACAAACTAAAATACAAATGCACATAGAAAAACTCAACTCAACTTTATGTATATAATATAGCACCTTTCATACAAACCTGCTGCCCTAAGTGCTTCATATAGCAAAACTGAAACAACAAAGGCAAAAAAAGAACAATAAATAAAAATTAGCAACACAGAAAAATTGTAAAATTACACAGATATGATCTATTTATCCATTCTATACTCATTATAACTATTGATATTATTATTTATCCATTACATTTTTATCATTACAATTATAATTATTATACTTTTTTCTCTGTCTTTCTTATTCTTTGTTGCTGTTTTGGTCCATTCACCTAACTCAAGTACATATTTTTATTTACAGTACAACACTGGTGTGTGTGTGTGTGTGTGTGTGTGTGTGTGTGTGTGTGTGTGTGTGTGTGTGTGTGTGTGTGTGTGGATGTGTGTGTCAACTATGTATGTATTGTATGTGCAGTAAGTGTCTGTCGGTATTGTAAGTGTAGGAGTTTTTTGTTTGTATGTTTGTATTTGTCGGGAGCCTTAGGGTTTGTTGGGTTGTTTGTTGAGTGTTTGTTTGGATATGAGTGATGAGTTGGCCTTTTGGTTGTGATGTCGATCTCGTGGTGTGTCAGGGGATGGTGTGTGGCCCCTGGGGGTATTTGTATTCTCATGTATAGTATGGTGTAGCCTGTGTCGTATGTTCTATGTATAAAAATAACATTTAAAAAAAGGAATTAATAAGATGCAAAAGCAATAAATAAAAGTTAATAGAAAAACAATTAAATAAACACCAGGGACAAATATAATGTAAAAATATTATTATTATCCATTCTGCAATATAGAAATCTTAAATGAATGTACAGAAATTGCATCTAAACCCTAAGAGGTTAGCAGAATCAAATCCCAATAGGACTAACAAACAGACTGATACATACCTGTTGTATTTCTATAAATTTTACAAGTATGTGTGTTGAGTTCTAGGAAAGAGCCACCATTACTATATTCTACCACATTTGTATTTTAGAGAAAATGTTCTGATCTCATACTCATAGATTCTGACCTCTAGGTGTGAGAGTCTGAAGAGTGTAAATAAAAACTTTCTCTTACTCTCTGGGGTATTAAAATCACCTCCTCTTCTCAGAGTTATAACATGCTCAATGCCAGTGTGTCTGAGAAAGGCCATCAGCCTTAAAAGACGCAACACTATGCGATACATTAATATATTAGTTCTGTACACTTGAGAATAACAACAGCAACGTCATAAAAAGCTATTATACACTTTAAATATTGACATTTTAACTACAGATACACTGACTGTTACACTCTTTCAGGCCTGCTTTTAACATGTAATAGATTCTGAGCTGTTGCAGTTTGTCAATCTACAGTATATGATTCCTGACTGGTCATGCCTGCACTGATTCTATCTCTCATTAAAGAGCAGGGACCCAATTCCACACAGAGGCTTACAGGAGTGGATTACTGGATGCTTGGCTCCGGGGCCTTAATTGAATTAGTGGATTAAATCATCTCGGCTCTGTTTCATTTAGGCCTAATCCAGGCTATAGCGATGGCTGAAATTTAAAAGACCTGTTGTTGCTGATCGGTGGCTGAAAGGTTCTGTCATGCTTTAAAGAAAACACATTTCCTTAATTGCAGCTTGTTACTGTGGGCGACAGGTTCCTAAATGAAGACAAAATAATGTACCAAAGTTTTGGTTATTTCACATTCCTGTATTTGTTTGTTTCTCTCAGCTCTTCTCATTGGTTTGAAGTGGGCGGGGCTTAGTCAGAAATGGGTGACATTGGGCATATGTCAAAAAGAGGGGATGCCATCACCTTTGTTGGCAAAATTAATAAAAAACATCCCCCTTGTTAACCTGCCAATCCCAGTCTCCATCCCCTAGTACCAACTAGGCATGGGTGATATGAAAATTTCATTTCACAATTATCTTAGCCAAAATAATTGCAATAAACAATATTTTCACAATAATCATTAAAATATATCTCATACTTTCGGAATGACACTAAAACATACTTTATATTTGGAAATACACACATACATTAATGGATGCTGTCCTATCCCTGCCCAGACCTATAACCAATAAATTATTCAGAATTATTCCATAATGCGGATGCTCCCATTGGGTCATCCCCCCATTCAAAATGAACAAATTGCCCACTAGCTAAGTATAGCACACATCTAACACCTCATATACAGATTGAGTAGTTGAGGTAGGCTATTAGGGTTGAGTAGAACCATGCCGTGCAGATTTGCATTACCATTACCACTTTAAACGCACCGAGTTGTGCTGAGCCAGATGGCCAAAACATTCGCGCGCTATGCCCCTCCCACTGCTGTGGAGGCTGTCCTGGCCAGCCCCAGCAGGCAATTGGCTGACATAGGAGGTTCATCAGCTGATTAAACTTCCCTTGACACTGGACACTCTTTCTTCCTACAGCTGGCATCCAGCCTGCATCTTTGTCTTTTGTCTTGTCCTATGATTTGTGTTGACCTTAGTTTATTAAATGACTCTTTTTTACGAGTAAAGTGCCTTTGATATTTAGTATTGTACCATTTCCACACAAGTTTTTGTTCTGGTGTTTTAGAGTGGTTACCTTTTATAGACTTTATTTTGGTGGGTATTTAAGGGAGAAGCATTTTGGTCCCCAATATATTTAGTTTGCAAGTCAACTCCTGTCTGTAAAGTACAGAGGAGTTTGTCTTAAGTTACTGCTGATTAAAACATTTCCTGATTTTGCAGATTCATATAATGAAAGTGTTTCAGTGACGCTGGTCCCTCTTTTTCACTCAGTTTTGAGCTCTCTCGACCATCGCAGCTCTCTCTGCCTGTAATGACACTCTTTCAAGCCAGTAGCCCTGTTGTAATAGAGATTCAAATCCCAGCCGCGTTGGGCTGGTGTGCCGAGTCAAACCGAGTTGAGCCAAGCCTGCATGTGTATGGGAAAATGACATATGAGTGACTGTGATAATATGGCTGTTGACAGTGGAAGTCAGCTTCTGTGACAGTAATCAAAATGCTGCTAGTACAAAAAAACAATGGGTTCAGATGTTTTGACGCATGTTACACATTTTGTCATTGTGTGTCACACTTTAGTCTTTTATTCCATACAGTAGGACTGCCAAGTTCTCTGCATCTGATGGATAAATAGGGGCTAACAAACCATTTGGTCTAAAACAAACAAAAACTATATCAGAATGCAATGAACCTGTAAGGCATGTAAAAAATGTATAAAGATAAAACTGCATGAATTCCCCGTATTCAAGCAATTGCCTCAATGGAAAAACAATTAATATTACGCTTTAGGTTGTACTGATCATTTTACTTCAGTGTAGCTTCAAGATTGTTTGTAAAACAAACAGACTGAGGCACTTTATAATGGTGCCTGTACTGCATTGTGAGCTTCAGTTATTCTGCTTCTAGCGGTTCCACTGCTGCATTTTAATGCCAGTGGGTGCACTTGACCCCTTGTCCACACATAAGCTTTAAAAGCCCAGAATAGAACACAACCAGCATGTACATGCATTATCCAGTGCATTTTCCCTTTATCATCATTTTTTCAAGTGTTAGGAGGAGAGAAGTAAAAAATATGATGCTGCAACTGAGTAGTATGTTTTTCATGCTGTTTATGCTAGACAAAAGTGCACTGAGAGTTTATAAGGAAAACGTGTAAATAAGTTATACAACGTCCCACGTGGCCCTCAGCAGTTACATCAGGGGCCAGAAATAAGACAAGTAGAGATGAGATATGTCTGCTGCGGAGGCATTGATAGGCGTTCAAAGCCACAGCAAGTGGGCAACCATATCAACGGGATATTTGCACCAAATTTACATTTAAAGCAGATGTCTGTTTATTCCTCACAGTATGAATTTTTCATATGACCACAATTTTGTATAATAACATAGATACATCATAGTTTTGAATGAACATCAGCACAGGCCAAATATGGGGGTTGTGTAAAAGGGAAACCTTGCCAGTTTTCAACCAACTTTGTATCATTACAATGTGGGTAGTATACAGTATTTGACTTTGATAGTGGTGCGTGTAGATGCTGTTTGAACTACAGATTGTACTTCCCGCATTTTTTGCAAACCTGTCTCCACGGACAGTTGGATCAAGAGATGCAAAAGGTACATCATCTGGCCGACAAATGTGGAGCTCTGGATGCAGGCAACTGTGGAGGACTGAATGCGCCAAAATCTAAAATAAATACCCCAATAAATATGCCATTAAATGCACCAATACTAATGTTAAAAATACAGACATTCATCGTGCTTCTGTATTTATTTATCTTTCCATGAATTTCCCTTTTTACTTTCCAATTGAATTATCCATTTTATTTATTAATTTCAACTTTAACTTTAACTTAAAATCTTATTTCTTTCTTTATGTATTTATTTCTGTATCATTTCCCCATTGCATCTCCTCCCCTATTTATTTAAAACGCCCACAATGTTGTGAATGAAACAACAAACACCTGCAATGATGTGCACTAAAAGCAAGCAAAATAAATAACCCATTAAAACAACAAAAACATGCCATTAAGTGCACCAAATATAATATAAAAAAATAAATATAGACATTCAGTAATTTGTAAATGTGACACTGATATTTCTTTCTTAATTTGCTTCTGTATTTATATACCTTTGCATCAATTCCCCTAATTATTTACTTACTCGTTTGAATATCCATTTATTTTAAATACTCGTTTGAATATCCATTTATTTTAAATTTTATTTATTTATACATGTATTTATTTCTCTACATTTTCTCTTTATATTTCCCCCCATTTATTCAAAACAGGACTGAAGGACTGTGGAGGACTGAAAACGCCAAAATCAAAAATGTACGAATAATTAAATACCCAATAATAAATTAATTAATATGCCATTTAATACACCAAAACTAATATTAATACACATAGACATTCATTAATTTAGAAATGTGACATTCATTGATATTTCTTTCTTTAATTTGCTTCTACATTTATTTACCTTTGCATTAAACCCTATGTATTTACTTTCCTATGTAGTTTTCCAATTCATTTATTATTTCATTTCTGTATCATTTCCCACTCCTATTCATTTAAAACATCCAAAAGCTTGTAAATGAAGCAGCAGATGAATGAACAAGAGATTTTTTTGGTTCTTCCACAAAACAAAGCACATAAAATCAAGGATAGCACAGAAGTTATCCAAAAAATCACTTGTTCGTTCATCTGCTGCTTCATTTACAAGCTTTTGGCTGTTACCTTTACATTGCATCCTGCTTCTAGTGGCAGCTGTGAGGCAGTTGCACTCTAATCAGGGTTTTAGGAAGATTAAGTTTGTATTGCCAACATTCTTCATGGAATTAATTTTATTTCATTTTATCAATGCCGGACAGACATTCATTTGTCCCAGTTTGCCAGTGTGCTATGGTTTGAGTGGTGAGCTCACTTCTGCACATGATGGGGAATGTTACAGATAGTTGCTTCCTGTTCACATGCTCACTTGGAGAAAAGATACTGAGTTTAAGGAGTTGTGAACTGTGGGCCGGCCACATTTTTCTTTTTTTGGCACAGCTAGGGCAGGTACCTGTAGTTCTAATCACTGGGCTGACCATAACCTCTGGTGCTGCTAATCAACACCAGTGTGCCAGATGCTCCTTTTGCACCTTATGAGGTTGAACCAGAAAACATCCTTAAAAGAGTCACTCTCTCCCACTGAGTGGACGGAGACGAACTAACGCTTAACAAACCAGTAAAACCTGTTGTTTGAGAGCCTGGCTGAACAGTCAACTGCTATGCCAGCGCTATTAAAAGTAGCACCAAAGATAGAAAGACAGACAACTGCGACTAAAAGCAGGTAACAGGCTGGAGACTGGTATACAATTTAAGTAGAGGCTATGCTGGAAACAGCTAAGGACTGGTTCAAAGACAAGTGGGTGTAAACACCGACTAGCTATATCTCAAGCATACTGGCTGAATAGACGCACATTTTCAGGACAGGAGAATCTAGCAAATGACTATTTATGGCACACATTTGCCAAATTAGATATCCTGTCTCAGTCCGGTGCTATTGTGAAGAAACATCAACTGATGACATACAGCTGTATCACCCGATTGATCTTAGGGTCACTGACTGGAGGACAAAGAGTCTCAAATAATAAGCTGAAAAAAGCACTGAGGATGGCTACAACCACAAGCTAACACACCCGGGTAATGAGACAACAAGCAGCAGCTGCGAGAGTGAACTCTGGGTTCCACCTGAGGAACCTACGAGGCAACTCTGCTTGACAAACATGAAGGAGCTCTAGGTGTAACCACAAAAGAGACTTGGAAAGGGCAAACAAAGACAGAGGGAGAGGTGGAAGAAGCAGAGGCAGCTGTAATAGGACCTGGCTCTCACTGCGACACCGTTCACCTTGCGGTTATATTTGAGTTTCAACCACAAACCAGAGAGCCCTTTTGTCATTCACCAACTCAAAGTTAATTGAGCTAATCTTCCTCAGTTACGACATACATCATCTCTGGCTGAAAAAATTTAAAACAGTGTGAATCAATAGCTGGAGGGCATATTGGCCTTACACCACATGTGGGATCTAGAGATGGGACAAATAATCCATATGGAGATATATTACTATACATCCCCTCAGGATAGGAGAGCACCATTCCTTTAATCTATAGTTGAATATGTATAGTCAATTCGGTAAATAAACTGCAGTTTTTACACAAAAAATACATTTTTAAACTTGGGAATATTTCTTTCATCAGTTACACAAATCCAACCATACCTCATACCTTTACAGCATGAGGCAATTTATTTCTGCCATACAACATGATCTGCCACCTCTGTTACCCTATATACACGTCACATTAGCATATGATTAGGGTTTCCACACGTCCTGGAAAGCATGGAAATTTAGAGACTAGTATGATTTATAGTCCCCCTCCAAATTGATGAAAATGATCAGAAATCCTGGAAATAATCTACAATTTAATTGTATTTTAGCCTCTTACTCAGATTGCCTTGGTGCATATTTTGTTTGAAACTCAACTGTTGTTAAGACGATAATATGATCATCAATATGATATGACATTTCAAAGTGGGAATGCTGGAATGGACTCACTGCAATCTTTTCTGCATCATAATGAACCTGAAAAAAAAAAAGGAGGCATAAAACTAGACTATATGTCAATATGATGCCTACCAGTAAATTATACAATCATTTTAGAGCAAGATGCAAAACTGGAAAATGTCCTGGAAAAGGTCCTAAAAAAATATTTTTTTAAAAGAGGGGGAACCCTGATGATTTGTATCTGGATATCCTATCTGGATAAGGACACAGGGTGCAGGGTGTATACACATGCATAATGCTTTTCCGATGGGACTGGATTGGCCAAGAGTTGATAAGTCATCTTGAGGTGTGTTTAGTCAGAAAGCAAACACAAATTTCACTGCTGGATCACAAATGTCTCGCTCAATGTCAATTAAATTTAATCACATCTTTCAATTGAATCCAATTCTAATTTGCATATTGATGTTACTTGAATGCTTATTGATGTCAGGTATCAATGCAAAGCTCTATGGATTGGATGTCATTTTCCAGATAATGTATCCAGGGGCGTAGTGGGGAGGTAAACCCAGGTGAACTTAGTTTATCCACCTCTTTGAATTAAGGCTGAGAGTTTGTTTATCCATTGTCAGATCAACTGTATCAATCAATAAGGGGAAAAAAAGCCCTGTATTTACCACTACACCCCTGAAGGTATCCTGAAACATATACTTATGTTAATATTGGTGGAAATGGAGCCTACATTTAACAACTTAACCCCAACATCAATAGATATAACATTAGCTTATTAACTAGTGTACATTTAAGGAAATGCAAGGGTAAATTTTATTTGCAATTATTTAATTATTACTAAGTATATGTTAATGTTTATAACTGAATATTGAATTACTTATAATCCAAAAGACACCATCATATAACATGAACGATGACCTCCTTCTCCATTCGGCATTCATCTGTAATTAAATTCAATTAACTTTGAACCTTTACAAAAGCCATCGAAAGGCACCATAATGTGTGCAAGAGTTATGTTTTTAAGTTCAGCGTTATCATTATACAGTTATTCACTTGAGATTATGCAACATCTCTAATGTTAAAGACTGATTAAGATAACCCTGATGTAACTGTTTCAAGGTTAGGGAGTAATATCACCTTCATTATTTTATCAAATCAATCTTGGCACTGAGTAGAAGACAGGATGCAAATCGTGGTCTCTGGTGTTGAAGGCACATGCACTTGTTCCCAACCATCCGCCTCTTCCTAAGGACTTTTTGTTGTGTTTTTGAAGAACACTGGAGAACATTTGGACAGTTATTATTCAGGTGATCATGCTTAGAAAACAGAACAATTTTCTGGTTAACACAATCTCCAGTTGCTTCAATTTAAGAGCAACATCCAATAAATTGTGCATACCAGAATTATCTATGTCACGACACCATTCATATCATCCGCAACTTATTTCTTAATGGTATAGCATTTAGCCTGCTTCCACTGTTGGAACTTTCCCAGGGGCCCAGAACAGTTCTAGGAACTCTACCTGCTTGACCACACACAATTTAGTTCTGCCATAGTTTTTGGTGCCAAAAAGAAGTCTCTTCTTTAGGAACTACCCTGGCAGAGTTATAGTTTGAGACTCTCATTGGCTAAACCCAGACCCGGCACTTCATACAACTTGTGTGCAGCTTGTGTGAGCTTCATTTACACACTGAGAGAGTACAAGATTCCCCATTAAAATAAGGGTGGGCATATCTTGTTAATTTAGCCATAAAACAGGTGCTCTGGAGGTTTTAGTCTCTTCATTTCATCATGTCTTCTTTGCATACTTTCATTACATCGATTCAAACATCAGAACCGTGCCTTGTAAATACAAAGACAGACAAAATCATTCCTTGTTTTTGTTTTCTCGTGTGTGAAATTGCATTTCAAACGCTGCAGATGTTTTTTAATCTGTTGTTGGACAAATTTATTTAATCTTCATGGTTCTTCAGAAGCAATAAAAACAAACAAGAATGTGCAAAAGTACTTCCTAGTTTAGTTCCTGAGTTTAGTCCCTGTTGCTGCACAGTTCTGGAAGATGTTTGGTCAAAAAGGGGCTATTGTGAGTTAACCTGTTAACCCCATCCGTTATGCTTCCTAGCCTGAGTATACAGTATCTTTCTGTTATCATAACTCCAACACTGTATCAGAAAATTCTACATATAGTGTGAAAGTGAGGAGCAGGGGAACACAATCCATGCTACTTTTTGTGTTGACTCACAAGAGAATACCCTCCATACATTCACTGAATTGAATATACAATCTGATGGAGTTAAAAAAATACTTTCTTACATAAAGGAAAAGCTAAATAAGCTTGTCCCTGATGTATCGCTATGCAACAAATCTCAGGGTGTGGAAGGAATAGTGTTAACATACAGAAGCCTTGTCCTTTGTTCAAAGTTAAAAGACTTGAGCACTGATGTTTCCTCGGCCACCTCAGAGATCCGTGGCATTGATATTCTCTTACAGCCGTTTTCTCATTATCCTGGGAGTGTCACAGAATCAATCAAGGCTTCAAAGAGCTAAAGGACAGCTTTTATCTTACACTCGCATTACTGAGAGGGAATTAATGCTGATATTTTACAACAAGAAGGGAGTGCCTATGATGTAGCTATTGCTTCTTGATTTGACAAATATTCTAGAGTAGACCTTTAAGATTCCCTTTTAACAACACATCTGTATAATTCAGTATCTGGCAACATCCTACCTGTTACCTACAAATCAAATCCATTTGCCTAGCCATTTTACTCTACTTAAGCAGGACTGAGACAGGCCAAGAACCGCAAACCGGATTTGCTTCCCTTAGGCACATCCACCCATCCTTGGTCAGATATATTGGGTAGCTGAGAAAGGCTCCAAAGGGAGGCATCCTTACCAGATGCCCAAAGCATTCCAACTGGCTCCTTTCAACACGAAGGAGCAGCAATTCTACTCTGAGTTTTTATTATTTAAACTGGTAGAATAATTCAGGTGATTGATTCCCATGAGTAGTTGATTTATTTAATTGGGTTAGGGTTAATAGTTTAACTTTTGATTTAACACTCTATTCACACATCAACTATTACAAAATCCTGTGGTTGGTCTGTTGTGTCTACATCACAAATAACCACATCAGTTAGTCTTATTAGAACCAGACCAACACCCATGTGAATGCCAAGGCATTTGCAGGCCAGATAGGATAGGATTAGTATTGCAGTTGGATGATCCAAGAACGACAGCAGCCTAAAGTAACAGTAAACCAGGTTAGTTGCAAGAGCAAACCAACTGACAGCAAGCAAAAGAAAATAATTTTGCTAATATCTCATTCTTTCAGTCACTATACCCTTATCAGGAACGGATGTCCTGGCAAATCAAGAACTAAGCCATTAGGTTTTGCAACCTTATTACCACCTTATTACTACCAGGTCTACTGCACAAATACATTATGTCAATCCCATACTCCATCTTACCCTCAGTTATGAACAAGACCTCAAGATAGCCCTTCACTTGGGTCAGCAACTTGCTCACTACTCAAAGCGGGCATTCCAACATTCTATGGAACCGTGGTCTAACTTGGAGATGTTGATTCTCATCGCAATCTGCTGCAAAACATCCCAGTTCACGCTGGAGGTCACTCAGGCGTTTGAATAATTTAAGATACCCAGGCTATTGATTTGCAACCTGGAATGCAGGCAGGGAAAGGTGTGAGTAATAAATTGAATGGAGAGGGTGAGCAAAGAGCTTGGATGGAGAGGAGGCAATGTAATGGCATTAAACCTTTTTGGATATTGACATTGTCTGTGTGTTAAAACAAAGTAATGGTGTATGTCTGCAGAGCATCAAATGTTTTGACAGCAGCAGAGAGAGGAAGCGCTAATCATTTCTACTGTTGCTATGCAACTATTGTAAATCTGTTTGGCAAAATTTTAAGTGTTTTGAATACCATACTGAACCCTAACACACTGGTCAATTCTCATAGCTGTTGGGAAAATACACTAAACATGCAAAATAGTAGTGCTGAGACATGTAATTAAAATATCACAAAAGATTTATAAATTAATATTTATATTGTGCTGATTATGGTATTTACAGGCTTCATAAATGGAAGGAAATTAACAGAGGTAAAAAAAAAACATGAAACGAGAGAAATGAAACCAAAAAGAAGACAGTGAAAAGAAAAGGCTGACAGAGACCAGAGAAGAAAGAGAGGCTGGTTAATTTGTGACCTCAGTGACCTTGGTGGTTGCAGTGGGTAACGATTGATGCCTTTTCACAGCTTTCTCTCCCATTAGTGGCGTAATAAGAAAGAGCCCATCACCTGTGTCACCTGAGGGCTGATGCCGCCTCCACATCCATCATCCCACAACAAAAGGTGACCCATATTATCCAGGTAGCCATCTCTTATAATGCTGTCTGCTTTCAGGCTGTTGCACAGAATACCATGGCTTTGAAACACTTTAATTTCTACTCACTAAGTGGCAAGTGTTTACAAACTCATATAAGTTGCTGGCCTCAATCACAAACTGAGAACAACTAAAATAAAATCTAAGACCAAGAATTCCACAGTGGTAGAAATAGTGGAACCACCTGCCCATAGCCTAAATAACTTGCAAGAAGAAGCCAGTCTGGAGCTTTATTGTTCAATCTCACCACTTTCATCCACCTTTTTTCTAACCTCTTTGTCCAGCAAATAGCCAAGAGACAGGGTTAGAGACTAGCTGGTGGACATTTACTGTAAAGGCTAAAGATAATTTTCTCAGGTGCTGAAACCAGAGCTAAAAGGAGAGCAAATACTCATGAGGTGGGCAGAAACACAATTATGAATGTTGCCCTGTATCTGCCAGATGCTGAAGTAGGCAACTGCTTGACAACACATTTGCCAAAAATGTTTCAATACAATAGCTTGTTGTGTTGCCCGCAAATGACTCACTGTCTAAAGATATAGTTACTCTAGATGGCATTACCTTGGGCTCTAGCACCACTGTCAGGAATCTTGGAGTTATCTTTGATCAAGATTTGTCATTTAATTCCCACATGAAGCAGACCTCTAGGACTGCCTTCTTTCATTTACGTAATATTAGAAAAATTAGACACATCCTATCACAGACAGATGCAGAAAAACTAATCCATACATTTGTTACTTCTAGGCTGGATTACTGCAACTCTTTATTATCAGGTTGCCCAGATAAGTCCATTAAAACGCTCCAATTAATTCAGAACGCTGCAGCACGAGTACTGACAGGAACTAGGAAAAGAGATCACATCTCTCCTGTACTAGCTTCTCTGCACTGGCTCCCTGTAAAATGTAGAATAGAATTTAAAATTCTCCTCCTCACCTATAAAGCTCTTCATGGTCAGGCCCCTTCATATCTTAAAGAGCTCATAGTACCCTATTACCCCTCTAGAACACTACGTTCTCTGAATGCTGGGCTACTTGTGGTTCCTATAGTCTCTAAAAGTAGAACAGGAGCCAGAGCCTTCAGTTACCAAGCTCCTCTCCTGTGGAACCAGCTTCCAGTTGTGGTTCTGGAGGCAGACACCCTCACCACATTCAAGAGTAGGCTTAAGACATTCCTCTTTGATAAAGCTTATAGTTAGGGCTGGATCAGGTGAGTCCTGAACCATCCCTTAGTTATGCTGCTATAGGCCTAGACTATCGGGGGATTTCCCATGGTGCACTGAGCTCCTCTCTTCCTCTCTCTTTCTGCACTCATTCATGTCCCATTAATGCATGTTACTAACTTCACTTCTTCCCCGGAGTTCTTGTGCTTTCTCGTCTCGCAGGTTCTCATCGATCCTGGTGGAGCCTCCTGCCATGGTCCTGCTAGATTGCCATTGCCAATACTGTTGTTGCTGTGCACCTGTCTGTCTGTCTGTCTGTCTGTCTGTCTGTCTCTCTCTCTCTCTCTCACCCCAACTGGTCGAGACAGACGACCACCCACCTAGAGCCGAAGGATCTGTCCTAGGTTTCTGCCTTTTAACAGGCAGTTTTTCCTTGCCCTTGTCGCCATGGTCTTGCTCATGGTGGTACTGTTGGGTCTCTGTAAATAATGTTATAAAGAGTTCGGTCTAGACCTGCTCTATTTGAAAAGTGTCCTGAGATAACTTCTGTTATGTATTGGCGCTATACAAATAAAATTGAATTGAAATGCACAAATAATTAATTCATGCAGGTTTAACAAAGACAGTGAGGTCAAAGATTCAGGTGTGTTATGGTAGTAGCAGCTAATGTAGCCTGGCCCCAGTAGTGTAAGCAGAGATGACAAGCGGGCTCAAGTAAAACTACTTAATAATTTATCAAACTTTATTTTGCCACTCCATAAGGAGCCAGGCAAAGACCTGCAAAAGGATGCGTAGAGTTCACCTTTAACATTGGCATGTAGGTTGAACCTGGCTAGCTAACATTATCATAGAGGGTTTTCTGATAAATGAAGCTACAAGAGTAGCAGCAAGTCTTATTATACTGAGGTTGGGAGGCATGGGGGGCACAACGTGGCCACTAAAAATCCTTTTGACTCTACATAACTTTCTTCTATGGTTCTTTTCTAGCATTGTCTTATACCAAAGACATGATAAAGACCTATAAAACCATGATGAAAATAATGTTAAACAAGGATCTTTCTCCAAGCAGCCCTTATACATGTATTAAAGTCTAACATGCTCAATGTGTATAGTACAGTGTTTCTCAAACTTTTTACACACGTGCCACCTCAGAAAAATATGAGGATTGACATTAAAATACAGCGGCATAGGCTGCCCCTGTTCAGCTACACACAGTTCACTCAGGAGGCAGCTTTATTGCTCATAAGATTTAATTGAATTTATTGTTGACTGTTGTTGAATCCTGAATGGAACCGGTTCAAAACCCAGAGCTAATTTGGTGGAAAATGTGGTCCACACTTCTCTTTCCAATAGTTCCATTTTGGAGCGATGATTGCAGCCTTTCTGAACCATTCATTTTGCCTTCACTTACTATCTTACCATCAGTATTCTTCTACCGACCACTAGAGGAAACTTGTGCATACCACCAGTGGGAAATGTACCATATAGTATTTCTAGTCATTTTAAGTTAACGAAAACACAATGATTCTTATATTCAGTAATTATACACTAATTAAAACATACTTATGAATATTATATTCCATTTCTGACAATAGATCTTCCTAAATGTTACATACTGAACCTTTAAATGTTGTATAA
This sequence comes from Dicentrarchus labrax, assembly GCF_905237075.1. Classification (NCBI taxonomy): domain Eukaryota; kingdom Metazoa; phylum Chordata; class Actinopteri; family Moronidae; genus Dicentrarchus; species Dicentrarchus labrax. Next base: position 3,215,149 of record NW_026136709.1, read on the forward strand.
AAAGTTCATGGCTTGTTACTCATAAACACTACTGATGGGCATATTTATTTGTTGATTTTGTTATTTGTATATCTGTAACAGAAAAGATGGAGGGAAGGGGGTTCCTTGAGACTGAATAAGCACAGGACCCACATTTTTCCACTCCACTGTTGTTTAGAACTGTCTCTCTGTCAAGACATACTGTGCTCATCAATGATGGCTCAACTTGCCATCTCAACCATCTCCACACATAAAGACAAATGCAATTATGTTAATTACTCCCAACGCGTGTGCTCTATGGTAGAAGTCTTTTCAGTTTCCAGAGGTTCAAACAGTGATCACCTGCCGACTTTTGAGCCACTGCTGCAGAAATGTCGTTTTTTTTTTTTTTTTACCTCTTGTTTTTCTGTGCTGCCACTGTCCACTGCCTCAGGCCCTGTGTGCATTGTGCCTCCACAGCAGTGGTGTCACAGTGAGGAAACATACATGTCCATCAGTAACATACAGAGTGGATGCACCTGAACAAGAACAGGCAGACTGCAGTTTCTTTTTTGTCTTAAAGTAGACAGCGCTTTTGTTTACTTCCTTTATGGGGTAAGCCTTTCACTGGAAGGACGGCACCTGTAATTTAAATGTCTCCCATGTCACGCTGTTGAATTTCAGTCAGTGGTTTCAAACTGTTTCACTTGGCACAATAAATAGGTGACTGCATACAGAATATGTATGTATTGAAGCAGAGCAGACACAAATGGAGCTACAGCTTGAGGAAAAAAGAAGCTTGAGGAAAGAAAGAGGCTGTTCACATTCATTAGCTTCAATCCATAAAGTGAAATTTTAGTGTGAGACCATATGTGATGCGATCTGGGAAAACCCGTCGGATGTCGCGCTGGCACGTTTCGAGGAAATAATCTCCCATAACGTGCTTTGCCTAGGCTATAAACACTACAAAGACGGTTCACCAATCAAAGCCCTAAACCACATGAATGAAGTCATATCATATCAATGCACATTTTCCCGCCAGATATATGTTGTAACAATGTGATATGTTTTGATAAACCTAACGTTAACGTTACGTGAGGATGTGAGAGTCTACGGAGATGGCGGAGATGGCGGAGCGCAAGAGAAGAGAGTCTGAGGTAGCTGCTCACTTAAATGATGCTGCACGTCTCAACTTGGTAAGTCCTGGCGATGCCAATGCCCTGAACGACGTGATCATGGATTATTTCACATCCAGAGATCCAAGAGATGATGAAGGATCGGATTATAATGAATTTACCGAAGAAGAGGAGTCTGATGAAGTTAAGCTAGCTATGCTATTCTTAATGTAAGATACAAGGTGCACTTGCTATTTTAAATGACCAATGTGTAAGACTTGTTATCAAAAACCTACAAGGACAACATTACGATTAAAACATCCAGAGACCGCACCAGTAATAAAACAACAATAAAACAACAACAATTTACTAAATTTTAAAATGCCATCCCCCTCAGGTAACTTATCTCCTTGTGTAATGATAACCGTGATGTAGGTTAGCCTAGTGCTGTTCCTGACAGGCTAGAAAGTTCCCTGGAATATCTTGTTTGTTCAGAGTAACTTTATCCATTACCATTTTCCCGTTATACATTTCTTTTGAACGGCGACACAAAGGCTTAAAACTTCAAGTTAAAGCCACAAACTATGGCTGTTTATGCATGTAAGTTCAGCTGACATGTGACAATGTTAATGTTCGAGATGCAGACTGCAGCATTAACGTCAGGTTAATAGACTCGGTGATGTTCATGATCAGTGACCCTCATTAGGGTATCTGCCTCGCTGAAGCTCACACAGACTGAGCAGCAACGACACAAACACACCCCCTCCTCTCTTTTTCTGAGGCTCTCTGTCACAGCACTGCAGACACACACACACACACACCAAGTTGCGCCCCCGCCCCCCTCACCTGTAGCTCTAGATGCTTGAAAAAGGAGCGAGATCGACAGCCCAAGAGGAAAGGTGGAGCAGAGAGGGAGAGGTTTAAAAAGCTAAAAGCACTTTTACATCAGTAGGCGCCAAACCTAACTCACTCTGGTGTTTTGCGTTAATCCGGTGGTGGTGGCCTGAATTATTGTCCCAGTCCGCCCCTGTTCATGATTGCTCCATGCTAGTGACATTCAAGGCTGTAGTAGCCTTGCATTACAGATGGTGAAGACGGTTTCTTCCCTCTGTGACATATTTTGCAATTTAAATGTAAGACATATAAATCTTATTTCGGGAGAGAGATGTTGGATTGAGCCAGATCCGATTGCTTCTTGTCTGTGCTGTGCAAGCCTGCACGTATCATGTTAATTTTTTTTGATAGTAGACTACACCTTAACATATTGTTAACGTTTTGGTCGCACCTTGTCAAACAACATAATCTAATCATGATGATGATGATGATGATGATGGTTTTGAGTAATAATAGTAGTACTACTATAGTAGTAACCTATGTCTTATGGGCATAGACATATTGCAATGGTGAAATACTTGTGTGATGGATTGTCAATGTTGATTATTAGTACTTATGTAGTTCAGCCTTTTTTATAGAATACATATGTCTTACAGTTATTCATTCTTCCTCATTTCAGATGATGACCATCCCATATCCATTATTGAAGATGTAGCAAAGATACTAACACCAGTTCCACTTCAAGAAGATAATGGTGATGATGTGCAAGAGTTTGTATGTGCATGCAAATACGACAATGGTCATCCATGTTCAACACGTTTCATGCAAGAGGAGCTGCAGATGATTCGCTACTGTTTCCTGGAAATGACAAGGGAAGAGCTAGATATCGCCGTTTTAGCTAAACTCTTGTGTGGAATGCATTTTTCTCAGCTAACATCCCGCACCCATAAAAAAGAACAGACAGTTCGGAAGTCCTAAAGAACTGATTTCTTTCACCATGGGGAGAAAATATGCAGGGATACGTTTAAATATCTCCATGCCATTGGCCAGGTCAAGCTAGATGCTCTTATTAAGCATTATAAAGAGCATGGTGTTACTCCTCGAATGCATGGCAACAAAAAGCGTCAGCCTCCTAATGCACTGAAGAAAGAGGACAATATGTATGTTGTACATTTCATTATAAACTATGCTGAAACTCATGGCATGCATCCTTCAGGGAGGGTACCAGGCTTTTGGAGGAGTGATTTGAAACTTCCTCCAACTAACTGTATGAAGGTGAAGGTGTACTCTGATTATTGTGTGGCAGTTGCTGCAGCGAATCTGGTGTGGTTTCTGTAGTTATGTTTCGTCGTATCTGGCGGGAAGTGGTGCCATTTGTTGTCACAATGCAGCCAGCAACTGACCTGTGTTGGACATAAATATCAAAAACGCATTAGTGAGGCTGCCAAAAAGGCTGATTCAGAGAAGGCAGAGCTGCATCGTCTGGCCACTGAACATCTGGAGAAAGCTAGAGTAGACCGTAACAACTTTGTAAGGATTCAAAAGCAAACTTGCCTGCTGGGTTGGAGTTAGGTTCACACATTCCTTGTAGTTATGAGGGACAGGTACATTATAGCATGGACTTTGCACAACAGATTCACTACCCCAATGATCCCCTCCAACCAGGGCCGATGTATTTCAAAACACCACGTAAGTGTGGAGTTTTTGGTGTAGCATGTGAGGCCTTGCCAAAGCAGGTTACTTTCTTGTTGGATGAATCCATACAGACTGGTAAAGGTAGCAACTGTGTTATTAGCCTTTTACACTCAGAATTATGGACTGGGTGAAATGCACATGCACCTTCATGCAGATAACTGTGCGGGACAAAACAAGAACTCCTTTGTGATGTGGTATCTATTGTGGCGTGTCTTGACAGGTCGTAATGTGTCAGTCAAAATGAGTTTCCTTCTTGCTGGGCACACAAAGTTTTCCTGTGACTGGTGCTTTGGGCTCTTTAAAAGAAATTTTAGGAGGAATAAGGTTGACTGCTTGGATGACATTGCCCAAGTGGTTCAAAACTCAAGTCCATCTGGAGTCAGTGTACCATGTCTTTGTGGTAGAGAGGATGGCACTGTTCTTGTACCTATGTATGACTGGGGCACATTCTTGGGTACATACTTCAGAAAATTACCCACCATTAAAGGCTTTCATCATTTCTTGTTCTGTCAGGGCTCCACAATAGTAAGAATGAAAAAATTCCTTAATAGTGAGGAAGTTTCCCAAGACTTAGGGAGAAATGGTGTCGACTTTGATGCACTTGACCCAAGTGCTTTGCCTGATCAACTCCTCCCAAAGGGGCTTGATGCTAAAAGGCAACAGTATCTTTACAATGAGATAAGGGAATTTGTGACAAAAGACAAGCAGGACTTGGTTTGCCCCCTCCCTCAGGCTATAAATATGAATGAGGATTAATTCAGTGATTCTGGGGACAGTCATTGTATACTAGTCTTGAATACAAGGGTTGCATCTATAGTTAGTGTTGTTACTCAACTTTTCCATTTGAATTTACAATAAGTCATGATATACTGCATATTTTTAAATTTTCTGTATATATATACTGCATATTTCAGATATTTTCTGCATAGTTATACTGCATATTTTTTTATATTGTTCTGGATCTTTATACTGCATGATTTGATGATATTCTGAATAATAGCTGAACAATAATTACATAGAATATTGTTACTCAACTTTTCCATTTGAATTTACAATAAGTCATGATATACTGCATATTTTTATATTTTCTGTATGTGTTATATATATATATATATATATATATATATATACACTTTCAGATTTTTCTGCATATTTATACTGCATGATTTGATGATACTCTGCAACAATATTACATTGAATAGCCTATGTGTTGTTCCCTTCACTTTTCCTTTTTAAATTCACAATAATTTTATACTTGACACTGTCTTTAATACATATATAATGTACAGTAACTTAAAAAAAAGAAAAAGAGAAAAAGATACGTAAAACAAATTCAATTCATTGAATGTTGAATGAATAAATACATTCTTGATTTTCACCCAATTCACGAGTGTTGTGTGTTTGCTTGGTGCCAAAGTAACAATTTTGTATCTTTTACAACATATACAGTGACTAAAATAAGTCTGTGCAATAATAGAGTAATGAAAATGTAACATGTGATATTTGATTGTTAAATTGTTCTATTTAGAATGTCTATCTTTAAACCTGTATTCTCAAAATTCCGTTTATAAAACCATGTTAATAAGCTGATTCAGTTAATAATAACATTTGTTACAGACATGCTATGAAAAAAAGGAAAACAGATTTGAAAATAGCTTGAAAGCAGCTTTAAGGTGGTATCAGAATCTTAAGTTGGTAAAATTTTACCATGTGATGGGTTTTCCCAGATCACAGCACATATATTGATTCATATATTGATTTTTCTCAGTTTTTTCCATACAGATGCAACCACAAGTCAAAACAGAATATTTCCACATTTATGCAAACATAAATTAAATTAAACAAAAAGTAACCCAGAAGTTACAAACAGCAAACAGAAAATGACTCTTGCTTGTAACAAATGTGTCACTGTTGATGTTTTCATTTCTAGGAGAAGACTGTAGTGTGGCAAGGTCATTTCTTAATCATTCAACGTTGTACTGTGTCAAGGAAAGATAATCATTAATTATTTTAGTAATGTTTAATAAGGAAATATTATTATGATATATTGAGTTGGGGTTAATGCATTCGCAATGAAGCTCAGAATGAAATGGTAAATAGTAAAAATAAACATCTAATAAACAGAAACTGACCTTTCTCCACGACAACTGAGAAAATTTGCTGATGAAGAGCTTGAAATGTGGTTGAAAGCTCCAGAAAAATGTAGATATACAATTATTTATTGTCATCCAATCCCATGAAAAGATAAAATCCTTACCTCGATATGTTCTGACTTCCCGACATTGTCTGTATATTCCATATTTCTATTTACGATAAAGATTCAACAGTAATTCCCTAAAACAGCTTATTAAACGTCACTCAAGCAGGAGGAAGTAGTGCACATGTCTGGGACTCTTTTATGCAATGGATTAATACACCTTTGGTGCTGTAACCCAGTGCAACAGTGTGGCTTGCTGATGGGTTCTGTAAGTCATTTTGAGAAACTTTCTCAAAGTAATGACTTATTATCATTAAAATACTGAGAACGTTTTACTAAGTAAAATACTAAGTCAAAATATTGAGAAAGTTGTTCATTTTCAGAGATATTAAGTCATTATTTTGAGAATGTTTCTCATTATATTGACTTACAGAATCCTTTTTTTTAAATCATATTGGCAGATTTAGGCTTCCATACCATCCTGATTGTAGATGGGAGTATGCTGTCAACTTGTTTTTCTTCTTTTATTTACTGGTTAACATCACTCCACAGTACCGGAAATTAGATAGCATCACATTTTCTGGATACCAACGTGCACTGATTTAATATTGTGCCGAGGACACACAATATCACAGGGTTAAGCGCCATAAAGGCTGAATCCTACATAATGCAAACAATAGCATATTTTGGTTAGACCCTCTCTGCCTGGTCTTCCCATGTCTTTTAAACTCCAGTTACCCAGTTAGTAACACAGGGAGCCTATTAGCAATGTGTAGACGTGTAGAAGTCCAATGACATCATTCAAGTTATTTTCTCGAGACTCCATGAATCTCCTCCAGGCTGAGCTAAAATTCTGATGATGTATAAATTGATCTAAACATGGTGGAGTGCCCCTTTAAGCTGCAGTAGGTAACTTTTCTAACTGCAGCTTTAAAGCAGGAATTCATTAGTGATAGGGAAGGCCTAAAATGCAACTTCTCAATAAATAAAAAGCTTCTGAGCTTCAAAGTATTTTGCAGATGTTACACAATGTACATAAGTGTAGTCTGCTTTCTATATTTCACACTTAAATTATCTGTATAACAGTATTATCAAATTAGAATTAGATGAAAAATCATGGCAAATATCAGGAGTGCTATTATGATTAATAGCTTACAGTAATTATTGTACGACTTATGAAGCATCAAAAGGAACTAATTGAGTGTATATAAAAATAAAGTAATAGTTCACTGTGTGAGTCAGTGCAGTTTTATTGAGTCTGAAACAGAAACAATACTTTCTTTTACTGCATGCTGTCTGCTTCTGTGCATTGAAGCACACATGCAGTCATTAACACACCAACAACCAGAGTGAATATTTTCAAGAGAAATTAGATCCATTAACAGTAAAAATATGTAGAGTGGTTTAAACAAATATGAGAAAAGCTCCCATCCTCCAGTGTCATTAATGTATATTGGAGCTTCAACAAAGTCTCTCTGATCTTTCCCTCTGCCTCCCATCACTTCCGCCCTCTCAGTGAGAGAAATGACTGCCAGTATTGAAAAGCATCAACTTTTCTTATTTTCAAGCTGAGCCCCCTTTCTTTCGTGATCGCTTGCTACCCTCCTCTCCTGCTTCTGCGCTGTCCATCTCCCCCCAACAGAGGTGGGAGTAAGTCACACGTGCAAGTCTCAAGCAAGTCATTTTTGTGAGAGTCGAGTCAAGTCAAGTCAAGTCAAGTCAAGTCATAGCTTAGGTCAAGCAAGTCACAAGTCAAGTCATAGAAATATCATAAGCTGATGACAACCGTCTTAAAGTGCTGGTAGCTCATGTTTTCATTGCATAGTATTCCATTAAACACATAGGTAACATTGCAATTAAAATATGTTTTAATCAAAATCAATTAAAGATGTTATCATTTGAAAATGTTGTCCATGCTTTTCTACTAAGCTGTCATCTCTAATTTCTCATTAAATATACAGCCCCTCACTGTTATGTGGACATATACAGTATGTGGTAAAGTAAAACCATAGACTGTATTAGGCAAAATGAGCGCATGAATAATGTCACTGTCTGTCAAACATAAATCTATAGTTGCAATGAGCTTCCAAGGACCGCTAGGAAGGGTAGGCTATGTTGATTCACTGTACATTGTACTAGGGCTGCAACTAACAATTATTTTGGTTGTCGACTAATCTATTGATTATTTTTTCGATTAGTCACGATTATTTTGGCATTTATTTTTGCACTACTACTAAAATAGAACAAAACAGAAAGATGCATCATTCCAGAAGCTGAAGTCTGTGCATCATGTTTTATCACAGTGTGGTACCTAATACCAATTATTACTGATTTCTTCATTGATTAAATATCTTACAAATTAATTATTAATCCAAATAATAGTGCATCCAAATCATAGATTACCCCTGACATGAAGTGGAGCTTAACTATTTAGTGTAATATCCAATTCATGACATTAGTGATGTGTACTGATTTAATATCCTACACATGAATTATTATTGATATCGTCGCTGTTGGCAGAAACCTCTTATTTGGCTAATGTAACTTTTGATTCTACTGGTCAGCCTTCAAGTGTTATAAGGGTAGCGTAATTCCCTTGGAGAACAAGCTGTGCGTAAAATGTGTGTATGTGCGTAAGGTGTGAGTGGATGAGCGAGCGAGAGTTAGCGGGTGAGAGAGAGTGTGCGCGCCTTCCAGTTCCATCTTCCAAGTGATCCGCTCAGGCCACTCTACAACCGCTGCAGTCAGTGATGGGTGCGTCACTTGGTTAGATTATAGGTTGCCAGGTTCGCCCACATGAAACAGGAAACATCCGATTGAAAAACTATATATTTTTGATAATTCACATAAAGACAGCAATGACTTGTCGAGTCATTTCATGCAAGTCTAAGTCTCAAGTCATGACTAGCAAGTCAAAGTCAAGTCAAGTCTTTTGTCACTGTTAATCAAGCAAGTCACAAGTCCTCAATCTGGCGACTTAAGTCCGACTCCCCCATCTCTGCCCCCCAAGGACAATCATCACACTCCAAGAGCAGAGGTACAAGTAGAAGGGATTCAAAATGCAGAAACACATCAAATATAAAAACACAGATAGGGAAAAAAAGCACAAATGTTGAGTGAAAAACCAAAATCAATGAGCCAAATTTATACTACAGAAGAAGTCTAGACCAGAAGTAATTTTAACTGATCATTGGGAAAAGTGACATATGTTCTTAGATGTAAAAAGAGAATAATAACAGGCATTAAAATGTACCAATATTTTGAGAGTGCATAAAAAATCTACATACAGTATATACATTACAATACACAAATTAGTGAATTGTGCAAATATTTGTGCAAAATAAATTTGAGGGAATAACTAAAATGACTAATGATACAATTCTTGCATTTTCTCATCACCGAGGAAAATAGACCTTGGAGGAGCTTTGAATCAAATATTGTAAAATTGAATTCAATTCAATTCAATTCAATTCAATTTTATTTGTATAGCGCCAATTCATAACAGAAGTTATCTCAGGACACTTTTCAAATAGAGCAGGTCTAGACCGAACTCTTTAACATTAATTACAGAGACCCAACAGTACCACCATGAGCAAGCACTTGGCGACAAGGGCAAGGGAAAAACTGCCTGTTAAAAGGCAGAAACCTAGGACAGATCCTCCGGCTCTAGGTGGGTGGTCGTCTGTCTCGACCAGTTGGGGTGAGAGAGAGAGAGAGAGAGAGAGAGAGAGAGAGAGAGAGAGAGCGACAGACAGACAGACAGGTGCACAGCAACAACAGTATTGGCAATGGCAGTCAAGCAGGACCATGGCAGGAGGCTCCACCAGGATCCATGAGAACCTGCGAGACGAGAAAGCACAAGAACTCCGGGGAAGAAGTGGAGTTAGTAACATGCATTAAAGGGACATGAATGAGTGCAGAAAGAGAGAGGAAGAGAGTAGCTCAGTGCACCATGGGAAATCCCCCGATAGTCTAGGCCTATAGCAGCATAACTAAGGGATGGTTCAGGACTCACCTGATCCAGCCCTAACTATAAGCTTTATCAAAGAGGAATGTCTTAAGCCTACTCTTGAATGTGGTGATGGTGTCTGCCTCCCGAACCACAACTGGAAGCTGGTTCCACAGGAGAGGAGCTTGGTAACTGAAGGCTCTGGCTCCTGTTCTACTTTTAGAGACTATAGGAACCACAAGTAGCCCAGCATTCAGAGAACGTAGTGTTCTAGTGGGGTAATAGGGTACTATGAGCTCTTTAAGATATGAAGGGGCCTGACCATGAAGAGCTTTATAGGTGAGGAGGAGTATTTTAAATTCAATTCTACATTTTATAGGGAGCCAATGCAGAGTAGCTAGTACAGGAGAGATGTGATCTCTTTGATTGATATCCAGCAAATGTTTTGGGTACGTTCTTTAGACCTGGTTTAGGGACAGAAGGCAGTATTTACTTTATAATCAGTAGATTTGCATTTTGAGTTTTGGCTTTGCATTCCAAATAATATTTTTGTTGTTCCATATGACTTAGCTTTGTTTGTTTTAGTTTTTGAAACATTGCAAGCTACTTAGCCAGACTGCTAAACTGCAACTGCTGCAGTGTACTAATCTTTGGATGTGCAGGCTCTGTTTTAAAGCTAGAGTGAAGATACTGGTATCTTATGAAAGGGGATGACCTAACATATCCATTGGTCTATTGTGTTGGAAAGGGCTAACATTTTTGTAAGGCAAAACTAGTCATTTTCAAAGCGATCCCTTGACCCCTGACCTCAAGATTACTGAATAAAATGGGTTCTTTGGATACTCATACGTTTCCCCTTTGCAGACATGCCCAGTCTCATGCAGTTTTGGGCAAAACAGTGTCGGAATTGCATAAATTGGGAGGGACTGGAAAGCTGAGGCACATACTTGTGCCACCCCGGTCCAAAAATTCTGGAAACGCCCCTGGCTTCGGGGGCATTACCACCACCCTGGGGTGAAAGTTGGATTTGGTGGGTGGGGGAACCCTAAGATCGTTCCTTCCCACTTTCCCACTTCACTCCTGCCTGTATACCCGGAAAACCAAAACGGATTGCAAAGATTTGTAATGTGGTTAACAGAGAGAGACATATATCTGGCTAAGTGTAGGCAAAAGTGTATTACATTAAATCTGGGTTTCATCCAGATGTGATACAGTTGATATCACAAGTGTATATTGGGACTGCATGCTCTGTCATATCTAAAAAGGTCAGTGCATGCTATTCGCCATTCCCCACTGATAAAGGCAAAAATATCCAAATCAGTTATCATCATGGACTGCTTTCTTGAACATGGTAAACTGCACCCCATTTGAAGGCACCACGTTCCACCATCTGCACATTACACTGCTACTGATCCACACCTGCTGTTTCTACTGCATTAAGCGTGTTTGTGTGTGTGTGGGCCACACCAGTGAAGGTAAACGTCTTGGGCAGTTCCTGTGTCAGATCGCATAGCATGGCGCTCGGAGTGATTATGCCGCCCCTGCAGTCTTCCTAGACAGAGTCTAAATTGGATGTGGCAACAAGAATCAGAGGGAGCCATGGGAGTGGACAGATAAACTTTCCAGGGAAAAACACTGTCATGCACATGGAGCTCGCTGCATTGTGCCATGCTGATGTCATTAAGACATCTCCGCACTGACACCTTTGAACTTTGAAGAATAAAAGGTTGGAGGAAAAGTGGCAAGGCCATGATGTTTTATTTTGCATCAGACACATTTATAATGTGTCTTAACTCCCTCCTCACGCTCTTCTTTCACCCTTCCATCTCCATCTTTCCTGCCTCTGATGCCTGTGGCGCTTATTTATAGTAATAACTTAAACAAATGTGGAGCTCAAAGACCTTCGCGGGGTACCAGGCTGCTGAAGTAGGCTGACTGCCCATCAACCGAAGGTACACCAGCAAGCCTTTGCATGGCAAAAAGAGCCCTGGCAGAGTGTCCTGGAGCAGATGACTTGACCACCATGGCTGAAAGGTGTAGAAAATATAGACAAATATGTTTAGCATTAAAGGATGGCTTTTTTCCAGTGGATTCAATTAGGTGTTAAGCATTTTAAGTATTGGCTTTGCAGTCCAAGTATTTTGTTTTTTATCTGCTATCATCTTCTTATGTTCTGTCCTGCGGTCAATATGCTTCGAGCCAAATGCTTATCTGACCCCCTTACAATATTTGTTTTGGGGGTTGCATCTATCCTCAGTCGCTTTTCAGGCTCTCTAAAACTGACTGTTAGACATTCAAACCTGCTCAACGCAGCGATTGTCCAGGTGTACAGAGGTGTAAAATAGGCAGGGTTTCAAGCTCCCTTCTTTAATTCCACACACAGCTCTTACTGTCACTTTTCTTGGGTACAGCTGAGTGCAGCACCATGAAAGCCTTCAAGGAGAGACAGTCTGAAAATGTGCGCTGTTATCCCTATTTGTACAATCCATTGCTTCAACACTACAAAGACCAGGAAAATGCATGAGGTTGGGAAGGCAGTATGATACATCTATGATGACTGATGGCAGGTTACAATTCAGAACCATTTTGAAAGTGAGGCTAAAATTGTGTTTTTTAGATCTGATGCCCATCACCCCCTAAATTTGAAAAATGCAGACCTGGCATCAAGCAGGCTGACTGGTTGATCCAGTCGCGAGGTTGTTATAAAACCAGTCACGCAAGCAGCTCGGAATGACCCTCTTTTGTACGTCTGCCTACCTGCTGGAAGCATTTTGCAGCCTTTATGCCGCATAGCTCTCAGTTCCCAAGTGACTGACAGCAGCAATGCATTTCCTAGCAACAGCTAGTCATATCTGACTGCGAAGAACACCTCATGAGTATGAGTATGAATGGGTTCAGAGCTGCAGGGGCGAAAAGGACTGTGGGTTAACCTAGCCTCTGCATTCAGTGTAGATAATGCCTTAAAAAAAACTGTAAGTCTGCACCAATTCCATTCATGCTCCATTTAAAAAAAACAAAATCAGACATTATATCAGACATTAGGGTTAAAAATTTCACTTTGTCTAATGTTTCTTTTACATTTTGAGAATGTTTCACAAAACCGTTATTAAGGTTCACAGACAAGTATGACCACATTTGACCACATTTGAATTTCTTGCTCCAGTAACTGACAAAGATGGCAGCGAGCCATCCAATCTTCACAATATGCCTTCAGAAACCCATGACTGACTTCGCCGTGTTGTTTTTCTACACTCAATGCACTGAACCCAGAACATCTCAAGGGGAGCTGCTCTGCAGATGACCCAGACCACTGACTTGCCCTCCTCAACAAGAGGGCAAGAGAAGAGTGAATTCCCCTTCCGGGATCGATAGAATATCAAATCTAAAGTCAGTTTCAGGCCTGTAACAGACTAAAAATCCCTTCAGTTTGTTCGGTGTCTATATTTGTGTTGTTGTTCTTTTATTTCATGCCCTTCAAAAAGCATCGACCAGATGGCAATAGCTATTAATTAGAGTTTCACACCATAGTTTCAAAGATGAGGGATCAATCCCATTATCATTTAAATCTCAGCCCTCGCAGCCTTTGTTGTACCAAGAGAAGGCTCACAGAGTGGTCTGTGGGTGCCAGCGGACAATGGAAAGCTCATTTACTTCTATGCACTGTGTAGCTTCCCCTTGCAGAAAATGAATATGTCATTAGCCTGGTTAACCCCAGAAGTAAATTGTTTTAAATCCAGGCTGTGCTATATGCATTATGTAAAGCAGTCCTGGATCTGAACTGGACCATTACTTTAAAGCATGGACTCTACTCTGCAATTAATTTGAAATGATTGTTCATAGAGAACAAAGAAAACCTAATTTAGTTTTGATTTACACGTCATATCGATTTCATGCTTGCATGCCTAACCTGGCTTGATAAAAAAAAAAAAACCTCAGTTCTTCAAAATTAATTATCCTCTCAGGGATTTGAAACATTCTACATTGTTCTTTTCATGTCTATGGAAATCCCAAATATGCTTTTAAAAGCTCTTTTGAGAGCAAATCAAATGTAATAAATGTGTGCTGATCCTCTGAGATACAAAGAGGAGTAAAATAATGAGGCAAAGTTTGGAAAGATTGAGCACCGCTAATGAAAAATGTATTAATTGTTATACTGTCTGAAGTGAGAGAAAGTTGATAAAGAATACTCCTTAATTACTACTAAACATGGCAGTCATACTTTCGATATAATGTGATTTTTTAAAAATATCTGTGTGACATAAATATTTCAATATGCATATTCCAGGTAGTCCTCAAATTCTTGGTTTTGATGTCACCTCACTGAACTTCTTTTAAAAATGTTTTTTATTTATATGTCACTTATCGTTTGACTATCTTTATATATATAATAAATATTATATCAGTACTGGCATTGATCTTTACCCAGACATCTCTTTTTGTCAGGTGGTATAACAAAACACCATGGTGGGTCTAATGGGTTATTTGATCACATCGCAAGACAGTCTCTAACTCTTAATCTATAGCAGATATATACAGCCTTTACTGTGAAACATGCACAGGAAGACATTTTTGCATTTCATACGCAAAGTACTGTATGTATATGTACATATATATAAATATATTTATACTACATACAGTTAACAAATACAAAGAGTGCGACTAATAATTTTTCTTGGTCGCACTGGTGCACCTGATGCTGCCCGGGTGAAAACATAAATTTATTTCGCAAGCGCATCATCTCTCTGTGTTCTCCTGTGACCGAACTCACACACTCATGGTAGGATCATATCGTGTTCTAAACCAATAAGAGACGGAGCTCGGGCGGGTCTTTGCCTCTGATTGGCTGAGGTCCTGTTCACCGCGCTAAGTTGCATGTGTTTAAAAATTGCACGCGACCTGAGCGCCAGAGTAGCTGACTAACTGAAACAGAAAAATAAAATAAACGTGACAAAACGAGGGAAAATGAAGAGAGGCAGAAATATTGAAAGTTTTTTCATTAAGAAAACCAAACCTACAACCAGCCCTACTACTATAATCCCATCCATCCCCACTACTGAGAGTCCATCTCGTCAAGACACGGAGCCCTCGGTCCCTGGTGAGATACCAAGCCCTGGTCCATTCGGCGACAGCATCAGACTCGGAACCAGAGGAGGAGACAACCGAGTCTGGGATAGAGCCCGGCTCCGAGACCCAAATTAAAAAGGCCAAAATATATTCCTTCAGACAGGACTGGCTGAAACAATTTCCCTGGCTGAGGTACAACAAAGGACGTAACGCAATGCACTGCGTGTACTGTCAGGAGTGCAGTCAGAATATGGACAGAAATGGTGCATTCGTGAGCGGGTTTCGTGTCGAAACTTTAAAAAAACATAACATGTCTAAAAAACACAATATGCCGTGACAAGCGTGTAGAGAAAGTGGCCCCTCTCCCAGCAGCATTTCAGCAGCAGGTAGTAGTAATCAGGTGCTCTTTTATTTGGAAATGTTTTATTTTGCTTAGTGTTTTAGTTTGAAATGTTCAATTTCAGCACATTAAACACTTTATTTTTCTTTTTATATATAATTGTGCTTCAAATAAAGACAAAGCATTTCTCTACACCTTATTGTTTAAAAATCATTCACATTATATGAAAGTTATGGAGAGCGATAAAACGGTGACCTTATGGCGTTAAAGGCAACACAATGAAAAATTTGGGTGCACCTAAATTTTGTGCTGGTGCACCTAAAAAAAAAAGTTAGGCGCACCAGTGCAACCAATGCAAAAAGTTAGTCTGGAGCCCTGTATGTCATTGTACAGTAGTAGTTTTTGACATAAGTGGGCCCCTCATAAGGTTCAATTTGGCCCACCAGATACAGTTTTCTTATCTGTGAGGTAAAAAGGCTCTTTGAATATGTTGGATCCCTATTTCAAATTTCATAATCTGATCACAGTGGGCAAAGTGAGAGTCAATTTAGGGAACATTGAATCCTAGTACCATTTTGCTTCTCAACAAAACAATACAAAAGGTGTTTGCTTTTGGCCTTTAAAGGGAAAACATTTGTGCTCCCCTGTTGTAGATCAATAGACTCTCACTATAATACTTGCTAGTTTAATCACTTGGCATTAAGTGTACCTTATAAGTTGATGCACCATTTAAAACAGTTTCTTGATTTTGTATTACTTTATATGTAGTATCGATTTTGGCTGCTAGATGTAGAGCTGAAATGGCCACAGAAATGCTTGATGAGGAACCAGTGATGGGGTTGGACTGACACACAGATGATGATCTGCAGAGCAAATTTTGAAATTTGTTAAAAATTGTAAGCAAACATTACAGATCTCCTTCAGATAGAAAAAGGAAAATGACTGATCCTTCATTTTTGACCCACTTATTGGAGAGTGTACTATATTCCACTGACCTGTGCATCAGGGCAAAGTAAAATTCTGTTATGGGTAAGCTGTAAAAGCCTTAAACCTGACATTTCAGTCAGCTCCTACAGATTTAGAAACATCACTGAATATAGAGGAAGGAGGGCGCAGAGGGCCAGAAATTGGATTAGCCAGTTGGATGTGATGATAAGCCAGTGAGGACGGCCGGTGCAGTGCCTCCGTGGCCTTTCTGATAACAAAGCTAATCCATCCATCTTAGCCTCCTGGCCTCTGCTTTGATTCCCCTCATCAAACATCCCACCGCCCTATTGTTAGCCATGTTTGCTGCCTGTCCTGCTGTGGCGCCCTGACCATAACTCTTCACTCTGCAACGTGGCGAGCAGGTCAACTATTAATTTAGGTGAAGTGCCACTGTGTCTGTGCCTGCTGTTCAGCTCAGCACAGCGAGCCGAGCCGCTCGGCTGAATGAAAGAGACATGCTGCCTGTCATCTTTCACCTGCCTGGCACCCGCGCTCCTCTGGGCCTTCTTCACATGCACTTGTCTTCCGAAAGTGCCCACCGTGACCGGCAAGACAAATTGCGATATTACGGCAAAACTATCAGCAGGACATTTACTGTGGCCAAGAGTTAAGCTGGAGTCATAAGTCAATCCTAACAGACAGCCAGTCGTCGAGGATGGGAGACAGGCAGAGAGGGAAGAAGAGGGAAGTGGCAGGGCGGGAAATGAAAAGATGAGGGCTGTGTTTGACACCAGTGGGGCGTTCACAAAGTGAGATTAACCATTCGTGCTTATTTCAGCAGAGTTCTGTGTTGGTAAATTCTGCTTCCATTAAGCATTTACCTCTTAAACTCCACTGCTATCATCATTTCAAACTCATACTGAGTGGGTAAACAAAATAAAAAATACAACTGTATTGTCCAGTGTAATGGAATTTTGCCTTTGACTACAGAGACAGCAGCATGTGAAACAGCACAGAATATTACTTTTTCTTTGTGATCAATTATTTTTTATTTTCAAAAGAGAATGGGATGACACAATTCAAAGACAGTAATACAACAAGTAGTATCCACTTCCCTCTGCCCACCCCTCCAGAATACCCCCCCAGAATAGTGACATCCTAGTAAAAAGCCGGTCACCCTCTCCACTGAGTGCCACACAGTCAAAAGGAACGACATAATGGGGCCCAGCTTTAGTTTGGAGCGTTTAATGGAAAGGTCTGAGTGTATTAAATCTTGAAGACTGTGAGGGGAGGCCAAATGTTCTTCTATAGACGAAGAGCTGTGGGAGCTCCGTGAAAGGACCGAGAGAGAGAGAGAGAGAGAGCTACCAGTAGTCAATGCCGCAACACATCCTCGTACTTCGAGAAACTGGTGGTGTACCTGCGGACATTGTGAAGCTATGGCCACCGAAGAGGAGTGCCTGTGTTGCGCGGAGTGGGACCTGTTGCATCGCGACACCCAAGAGACGCAGTGTTTTGTACAGTCTGAAGATTTCCCCTCTCTGATAAACAGAGCTGTACTCGAAACTTTTTTTCCATATCCCGAAAATAAATTGGAGGCAGCGACTCATACCGGAGGGACCAGATGGACAGTTATCCACTGAGTAAGTACACTAGACAAGTTGTGTTTTACATCGGTGCGATTATTTCTGATATATTGAGCAAATTACGTTTGTTTTAGTTCACATCGCCAGCTGTAAGTCTTTATCATTGATCTGCATGAATGACCGAACCCCTGACTGTTTTCCCAAGATAGCGCCCGCCCGTAAACGGGAAAAAATTGTTCCAACTTTGATAAACGCGCACTTCAAAGGCTTCTCAATGCTTTGGTTTATAGGTAGGGACCCTCATTATGCTACCGTGTAAGTGTGGTGCTATTTTGAGTCTTGTTAGTGGTATAAAAAGCGATTTCTTTTCACGTTACTCTGTGCCCCATTGACTAGCGTTATAAGCTAATTAGCGGTTTGTGCTAAAACTGGTCACAGTAGATTAGCATGAAAACATATCCCAGAGAACGGACCAACTTGGTACACATGTGTTATTAACCCCAGGTTCATTTTGCGCCGGAATTGTCCTTTAATAGCTTTTGGCTCTGTTAAAATGTTCTGTGATGACCCAGAGCAGATGGTTGTTATGTTGGCAAATTTCTCACTTTGCCTAAGTCTGAGCGACAGAAGGTGACTAGGCCTTGGGCCCTGAAAATAGTATGTCCTTCTGGTCTTGTGAATTAAAAATTCAGCCCTTTGTCTGAGCAGAGAATTGAGTTCAATTTTTGTCACATCGATGATTTGTTTCCTGGCTTCAGAGAAGGAGAGTTGCTGTTGATGCTCTAGGGAAGTAAGTTTAGATTCAAGATTATTATTTTGGCCAGCCGAGTCTTACTAAGATGTGAGGCAAAAGCTATCGAGGTGTTTCTGATGCATCCTTTCAGAGCATACCAGAATATTCGAGGGCCATTAACGGAACCAGTGTTCTCAACAACAAATCTGCTCAACTCTCTCCAGAAGTACACACAGTATCTTCACTCTTGAGCAGAGTCGTGTTAAGACGCCAGCGAGCTGCTCTGGTAGGTGTGTTCAGTAAGGTAAGTTTGACTAAAATGATGCTTTGGTCAGATAATGGAGTAGGAGAAAGCACTGCATTATGGATTTCGGAGATTGAGCTAGAGGTTAAGATGTAGTAAGTGCAAGAGTAGGTTTTATGTCTATCAGAATGGAAACTATATTGCTTAACTGTAGGGTTAATAGCACGAAATTCATCAATTAAGCTGAAGTCAGATATACATTTGGACAGAGAGGCTGAAATAGAGCTTTGAGAGTGAGAACAGTGTCCCGCGGGGCTCAAGCAGTTAAATCCAAGCAAGCCGCACGTTTAACTGGCCCGTTCAATCCGTTCGTGTTCCAACTAGCTAACTGTAAAGTTGTCATGGTTCAGCTGTAGGGCTAGAATGGGCTGAGCAATGTGCAGTGTATTAAGCAACTGAGTCCAAACATGTAGGCCTGTACTATGGACATAAATAGAGATGATGACGGCTGTGTTACAATAAAGATAAGAAGATCTACCCCCCCCCAATACCCTGTCACCAACAACCCCAAAACACACACCGAGAACCAGGTGGGTTAAGAACCAAAAGCTCACAAAAAGAAAAACATCTCTCCCAAAAAACAGGCACTTGGCACTGAGAGAGCGAGCAACTGTCTGTCGAATCCGCCCGCCCCCCCTTAAAGAAAATAGCTGTCACATACTGACAGTTTCAAATGAACTACCTTAAATTGTAAAAGCTATAAAAAACCGTAGAAGCTGTACAAAGTTGGCAATGAACTTAGCTACAATAGTTAGCTTCACCTTCAAAGTTAAGTTGCATAACGATGTTAGATAGAAATAAATCAACTCTCTGCATGCACTGTGGACTGGCAGTGAGCAGGAAGGCTAGGCCATTAAAAGGCAAAAACAAACAACAGAGCGATGGTTATATCAACATACGTCAGCGTCCATGAACTTACACTCTGATAGATGGCCTAGTTAAAGGTGAACAGGTGGGATCTGCCATCAGTCCTGGGCATGTTCATCCAGCAAGCTATTGTCCAACGGTCGTCCGTCAGTTCCATTCGCCCGTTTCGTGTTGAGAAAATCCTCGGCTTCGGTGCTTGAGTCGGTTAGCTTGTTTCCCTGCTCACCCTCGTCTTCATCAGACAACTCGTGGTTGGGGTCAAGAGGCCTGGTGGATTTTCCTGGCTTCGGCATCTCACAGGGTGGATGTTTAAATGTCACAGCACGCTCAAAAAACAGCCATCCTCCCTGCAGGTCACGTGACCCAGCACAGAATATTACTGATGTGTAATCTGTGGCGTGCTCTCTACCAGTAGCTGGTGTGAGGGGGAGCAAGTCAACAGTAAATTAATTAAATTAAACAAATAATATAAGATAAAATAATATGATAAAAAATAAATAAGTATGATATTTTAATTTTAATTCAAGTGAAATTGTGTGTTAGTTGTTCAATGTCATTTTCTTTGGGAATGAAAAGTTTTATTTCTTTCCAAAGGGCATCATAAAACACCCGCAAAGGAAACAATTCAGTCATACTGCAAGTGGGTGGTATATTTTAAAATACATCAGGCTCTGTGTTTAGTTCTGATGGTATAAAAAAGCTGTCTTTGAGATTTTAATGCATTTCACTGCATGTTAAAGAACCACTGTGTAGGATTTAGTGTAGGAGCAATAAAGTTACCACCCACCTTCCAAACGGAAGGGAGAAACTACGGTGGACATGAAACAAGCAAACATCGTGAAAGACCTTATCTGGAGCTAGCGTTTAATAAATAGTTTTCTTTATAAATTTGACTATATACATAATGCTGAATGGCCATAACAGATCATTAAATCTAAAGTGTTACTGATCAATCACATGAACCCATACTGCAAGATATATCATATACAGTATCATTTAGTTATACATGACAAACATGTTTGATTTCTTGATGAATTCCAATTTATTCTGGCCTGCCCACTTTACTGAGCAGACATTAACATTTTGAGCAATGCAGCGTAAATAAAGCAGCGGAGCGGGGAGTGTCTTTCTCATTAAAGTAAATTTAGACTGATTAGACAAATTGATGTGATCAGCATTCCGATGCCAGAGTGCATCCCCTGACTTTCTTAATCAAGCTGCTGTGCCTGTTTTTGGTCATTAGATGCTTTCTATCGTCAGACTGCATGTGTTCTTTCATAGTGTGACTACTGCATCGCACATGCTTTAGCACATAGCACGCACGGCAAACCTGTCATGACTTCATTAATCCTAACTGGAGGAGTCACTAGTTAGTTTAGTGACAGTGAACTAAAGCCGAGGACCAAGTCATGCTTAATGAAGTGAGACTTTCATCAATAGAAGTCCTGCTCGCCCCCCTCCGAGCCTCCTTGGTGAAATACCCCCCAGGTAGCTGCTCCTGACAGCTGCTCCCTTGTTTGAACATCAATTTCATTTTCAGTGCTCCTTTGCCTCTGCTGCGCTAAGTCCCACAACAATTAGGGCACAGATAAAGTGTTCTGAGGGGGAATGCGGCTAATGAAATGTGGCCTTTAGGGTCACTCGTGTACAGTTGTGTCAATGCAGTGGAATTGCTTCAGGCTAACAGCGTGTGTGTCACCGGCTTTGTATTAACCTTCATGTGAGAAATATTTTCAGCAGTATTTGTTTACTCTAGTTTTTGTTTTGTTTTGATAGTGATTATCATTCTTCATCTCCCAGAGGTGAAACCTTCTTTCCACCCCTGAAAGCTGTTAGAATATTTCTCAAGGACATACACACACACAGGTACAGCATGGCCCATTTTATAATTAGTGATTAAATAATGTATTGATTGGTGTGATTGGTTGATTAGTTTCTTTTCGTACACTTGTAGTACAGATAACATTGTGTAATTTAGCTCAACCCGAATGGAGGATTTGATCTTTTCCAGCTCCAAAACAGACATTGTATCAAGCAGGCAAAGTCCGGGAGGTGATGGGGGCAACGGTTTCTTTTAGAGGGCTGCATTGGGACCCGCGGGACCCAGCACAAATCTCACAGGAACTGGGCGTTTTTCTTGACTGTGGGCAGGAGCAGGTGGCTAAAACGCGGGTCCCGGGATTTATCTTGAACCCATCAGAAGGATGGAGACAGAGTCAACAAAAGAAGTGAGAGAGAGGAAGATAAACGTGACATTTCTCAGTTGTTACTGACAGAAAAAAACAACATATTTTCACCTGTGAGACAGGAGAATACACAAACTCTCTTTGTGTGGGAGTGAACGGTCAGAATGCTGATGGGAGTGGAACACACAGCGGGAGCAGGCGGTAATGCTCAGAAATCCACTTACAAGTATTCTCTGATTGCAACTAACTGAACACCATGTGAGTGTGTATTTAACAACCTGGGAAAGAGAACCTGAGCATAGACTACGTAATAAATCACTAGTTCAGGTTTGTTTCTGAGATCAGTCCTGGAAACTTTCATGTCTTGATTATTGTAACATTTACAGGCAACAGCAAAAATTGCATTTTTTGACACTCGCTCGGTCGGGCAAGTGGGTCATGGATCTACTGGCCCAACAAAATGTATACTGCTACACTGAAAAAATAAAAAAAATAAGTTAACATGAATATATCTAGTTAACATGATATATTTATGTAAGAAAGTCTGGGGGAAAAAATTACAAAATATTTTCCCCATTGTTTTCCCCCAGTCTCCTGGATACATACCTGGATACAACAGGGTTATGTTATGGCCATCATTTCTAAATGTTTTAACTTTGCGTAGGAGAAAAGCGTTTTTCTGTCCATTTGGTAATTCTGCCTGTGAGTAAATGTAACTTTAAAATGACACTAGCACATTTGGAAAAACAAAGTTGATCCCACTTCAAGTAATGTGGAAATTAAAAAAGTAGGTTTTAATTAAAAATAGACATTTCAATTTAAGTAGATCACACACTCAAAGAAATGACTAGAGAAATGCTCAAATCAAGTTGACTTCATGTATTTGTACATTCAAAAGTGCTTTTAGAAAGAGATTTTTGTGTTGTGAGGAAGACAGTCAACTCAGAGTAATACTGTAACGTTAAAGGACTACAGGTCAACTTAATTTAATTGGTCCAATTAATTATACAGTTGTAAAATTACAGTAGTAAATTAAGTTGATCTAATCAAAGTAAATGTGGGTTGGCCCAACACAATTGCTTAATTCTGAAAGAAAGCCATTGAATCGTGGAAAACTTCCATGACTTAAGTAAGTTGAAAGAATAACTTTTGAGTGTATTTAAAAAATCAACATCAAACAACAACAAACATAAAACAACTTGACATGTATTTGTTTTATAATCTGTCATATACAGATATATTTTTGTTCTGTGTTTATGTTTATGTTTTGCAATGAGGCTATATGAAATGTCTCTATAGAAGTTTTTTTTTTTTAATTATCTTTTCCTTGTATGCCTGAAGAATGTCTATGACTGAAAGCTTTTTTGAGATTAAATAAAGTGTGTGGATTCTAGTGTGCATGATTTCTTTTATATTTATATATATGATTGTCCCTGAGCACCCAGCAAAGCCTTTCAGCCATGTGAGTGGTGAACACGTTAGCTCTTTGCAATGTGTCTAAATATAAAAATGTAAAATACCTTTCTGTCATACAGTATTTATTACCTTGTCTATGTACACTCAATTTATAGTTCTAATGTTCGACAGGCACCTGAAGGCAGCATTGTGCTTTTTTGTTGGTTCAATATGTTGCAATTTATGCACAAAAGAAATCAGTCTTGTCACTGTCAGCTCAGTATAAAATATTAAAATAAAACAGCAGTGTAACATTGCTGGGCTAAGAGATGGATTTCTGGGAGTGATGGATTTGTGAGCACATGCACTCTTCAGTATGTGTCAGTCTAGTGTAAGCAGAGCTATTTGCAGGATTAAAAAAAAAAAAGATAGCTTTTTGCAGCAGTGTAGCTGGACTGACAGTTGTCTGACCCCCAGAATAACTCCCCTCTATGTAGTCCAGTCCCTGCTGCTCTGGCAAACCTGTGCTTTAACAACTGAGCTCAGAGTGATGTAGCAGTCATCCGCATGGAGACTGAGGAAATTATGTTATAACTGTTCTCTACACCTCTGAAACAGCCTCTAAAGGGGAGAAATATATATTTTAGTTCATTTTAAAATCCCTTGAAAATGAAAGATCAAAGTTTCCATTAGGAAAATCTTTCTATAATTAAAGATGATTTTCTCTTTTGGTGCTATTATGATTTTCAATGACTGGTCCTTCCTTTACATCCTGTCATTACCACAGCTCAATATCATTACTGCAATGTGTTATTTACTGACAGTTATGTATTTGTCTTGGCAAAATCAGCCTCTTTAATTAGCGGCGCATTGTGCTGAGGGTAGTTTGTGAGGTGAAAAAATTTAAATGTAGTTGTAGCACAAAGATATTTGCAGGTGTTGCTGACAGAACTTACTAAGTTATTTTTTCTGATGGAAAAAATGTACAAACTCTCGGTTAAGCTCAGTGAACCTAGCATGCTGAATGAGGAAGAGCAATTCATATACCACTTAGAATGCAAACAATATTTCATAATTTCATGCTTCAGGACAGTCAGGACAAAACATTTCATAAGAACTAGTGCCTAGTAGTACAACGTGATAAATGGCACCATGGGGGTATGATTATGTGTGCATATTGTTACTTTGAGGGAACAAATTAAGTAATTATAGGGTACAAATTAATAATAAGTGCAAATTATCAAGATGTATTTATTGGCAAGTCAAGGCAAGTCTATTGTGACACCTAAAAACACAGATATGCTTTACATAAAGCAAAGAAATGCCTTAGACCTTTGCACAGGTTAAGGTTGGATGTAACTATGCAGCGAATTATGGGATGTCACCAAGCTATGTGCTATATATAACTCAACGGTCTCAAACTGTGGCTCAGTGGAAGAGCGGGTCGTCCACTAATCAGAAGGTTGTTTGTTCGATCCCGCCACATGTCGAAGTATCCTTGAGCAAGATACTGAACCCCGAATTGCTCCCAATGCTGTGAATGTGTGAAAGGGTGAATGTTGCACGTAGTGTAAAAGCTTGCGCTTTGAGTGGTCGGAAGACTAGAAAGGCGCTACAGGTCCATTTACCATTTACCAAACCGAAATTGACTTGGGGCCACTGCTGGTGTTTAAATATTTCCGTTACTAAGATCGTGCTTATACTGTATTGGGGGCTGGCTACATTCAAGCTATAGCACTATACCAATGCAAAGTTCATTGAAACATACACTCTGCACACTCATTCAGTGTACTGTTTGCAATCTACTGTCCACACATCCTGTTATATGGGCAGCACACAGACAGTGAAGATAATTTAACACAGTGGCGTGTCTAAGCTCTTATTGAGGGAGATTTATGTCAACAAATTTACCGGTAACTTTGATTTCAAGAGGTGAAATGGAATTTCGAGCACATACAATATACAGTAAATGTAATCTGTAATAAAAAAAAATATATATATTTCTATTCATCCTGAGGGGGAGATGGGTGGCTGTACAAAATTTCATGTTAATCGATCCAATAGTTAATTAGCTAGCCTATTTCTATCAAAACTACATACCAACCTCATAGTAGCGCTATAGGAAAAAGTCAAGGGATCATGTCTGGGAACCATAAGTGTACCAACTTTAGATTTTTTAGATGTTGAAATTGAGGATCAGTAAAGTCATCAAAATGCATCCTCTGGGCACTATGTACCAGATTTCAATCCATCTAAGAGATGTTGAGATATTTCTGTCTGGACCATAGGGGTGGGCCAACCGACTGGCCAGCATATTGACATTGCCATCCCTAGAGCCATGCCAGGGCTCTAAAATTTCAGATTAAAAAGAAAACTTGGTTTACGGGGTATAATTCATTTTCTATTCTTTATTGATTGGGTTTAATGAACCTAAGGGAATAACAAGCAGTCTCAACACCTAAAGAAAAACTACAGTACATGACAACTTGGAGATATTTTTGTAGCTCTGGCCATTAGTTCTATTAGGTACTATAACATTACCCCAAAACATATTTGATACTATCTCTGAATATGACAGCATCAGGCTATGGTTAGAAACTTCTGGATATGAGAACAAAGGTACAATTTAAACCGAAAATGTCTGTTTCATCATCATCCTATCAGAGACCAACTTCCTATTTCAGCTTTGAGCTATTGTTCTTGCCCAGGTTGTGCATTGTTAACGGCTAATGATCTGCGACATTAAGCATGTGTTTGCTTTTGGTTTTTCAAATTTTGAGGTAAAACCGAAGGCAAACATGGATGCAAATCTGGCAAACTTGTTGGTTTGTCTGTCTTCGTACTGCTTGTGCTTAAAATGTGCCCCATTAGACCTGTTTTTAACAATGTCACAATGTTTCATGATTTTAGCAATCACTTTATGATTGTTATCTACGGTGGCCGACAAGGGCAAACGCACCGCAAACGGCTTAACACGGGAATGATGCAAATCCAAAAACACACAAACACATAAAACAAATGCAACAGAAAAACGCAGCAAAAGAAAAATGCTGCAATCACAGAAAAGAAGCAGAAGCACAAACTTACACACCCACAAAAGAAATGCAACAGAAAAATGCTGCAAATTTCAAAAACACTCAAAACCCGAAAACAACAGCAAGATATAAATGCTGCAAATTCGCTCGACAAAACGGAAGTGCGCCAGGCCACTAGGGGGACCCGACCTGAGGGATGGACCAGTTCTCTTAACTTAATGCAAAACCATTGTGAACATTTGTGACAACCCACTCCACCCTGTCTTCCTGTTCCTGTTTGTGTGGCTGTTTCTTTGTGCAGGTACTTTAAGTGGGCGTGGCAGAGGGTAGTCAGTAAATTGGCCACACCTGAGGCCTGTGTGCAACGCGCCTTTATAAACCCTCTGGGAGCTCAGTACTGGCTCTCTCTCTCCTCCCTGAGAGAACTAACTGGTTTTTGGGTTTGATGGTTTGATGGTGTTGCTGCATGTTAATACAACACAGGACTCATACACTTCTCCACTCATGCACTCACTTACACCACTGATCCCACTGATTTCACATACTACTGTTAGTTTATTTTATTTTCCTTAATAAATAATTTGTTAATTGGCTCAGTTGTGTGCATCTCCCTCCTTTTGTTATGGCCGTATTGCCCGGTTTGTGACAAGTGGGGGCTCGTGCGGGATCACATGTTAAGGTTTTACCTGGTAAAATCAAAATAAAAATTGCATAAGACTGGACTCAACAGGTGTTGTATATGTAGATGTACACAATATTTCAGCATTGGTCCTCTCCATTGAAAGTAGTTCTTGTAAATCCAACGCCATGTTATTTTTATGGTCAGTGTTCAGCGAGTGAAAAATATAATAATATACAAGACTCTTTACTTAAACCTGTCCTGAAGGACTTACGTTTTAGACTTACTCCCCAAAAACTTGGTTCCAAAATTGGAGGTAAAGGGTTGTCAGATGACAGCAATACAAATAAACCACGACATTAAAAAAGCCCATAATATGATGGCCAAAGTTAATACCAAATATGTTCCATTGTTTGGAGTACATCCCTCCCTGGTTTCCTAAAGGGTTAATAGAAACAGCATGTGCGTTGGTGTTGGAAAATCTCAGGAAAAGAGAAACTCCTTCCATCATCCCTGGGAATACAAACAGGATGATGTATCGCTGAGGTTATCTCTTGTCTCCTTGATGTCCATTTGTTCTCAGCAGTATGTCGGCCCGGCATGGAGATAAAAATCACAGGCAGGATGGAGACGGGGAGGCTCTCTGCGGCATGACAAGATGCTCCACTACAGGAGAAACAAAAGGACTGATGTGTTGCTGATAGATTTCTCACAAATTAAATCCTCCAGTTGGACAGTATTTGCCTGCCTTTCCTTAGAGAGGTATTTTTACAGTTGTTCTTGCTTAGACTTGACTGCAGGTTTTTAGAAATAGACCAAACTACTACTTCACAATTTGGGTGGAGATGAAAATCTTAAAATCTGAGCAAAAAACAATCAAATAATATCTAGTACCTCTTACTAACAAATGTTGGTATGTCTGTTGTACTCCCTCGCAAAGTTTGTGGCCCATGCTGTCTGATGTATCTGCTTTTCAAAATATTTCTTTACCTGCTAAACCATCGTCTAAGTTAACCACATAGTAGTGACTAGCTGGCACAGAGCAGGTTGTAGTTGTAGAGCTTTTTCAATGAAGAAAGCACTATGAGAGTGGTGAGAGTGGAAAAAGTAAAGTTGTGGCAGGACAGCTAAACAATGAGCTGAACTTCACTGTTCAGTTTCATAAAGCTGAGAAGGGGCTGCAGATTCAGCTAATTTCCTGTGCCTTCATCATTACTAGCACTTTCACATTGGTAAAATGCTGCATGCAACCCTTTTATTCCTGATATAAGACACTGAAGCGACATTATGTAACTTCTGGAAGAAAAATAATCATAATTTTAGAATTCAATAAAAGCCATTTGCCCATTTACAGACACATACATTTTGCTGGTACAATCTTACTCGGTCTGACCAGTAGCTTATGGTGGCTAATGTTAGCTACACTGTAAAAAAAACAGTCAAAACATGACAAAAGACTCTAATAGGTTAAAGTTTCTGTAACAGCAAAACACTGCGATATGTATGGCAAACCTTTATTTATACAGCATTTAAAAGAAATGTATAGACTGTACATTGCACAGACCACCATCATAGCATTCATGTGGTATTTTTATATGGCAATACTGTTTCATTTGATGGTAAAAACTGATATTTATACAGTGAAATATGGATTAAAACGTAAAATATCCTTTGACCATAATAGTAGAAAAAGTTCCACCATATTTGTTATGGTACAGTTCTGGCAACTACAGCTGACATTTTTGTATCATATAGTGTAGTGTGTGAAAACTTGAGATACCCATCCTATGTCACGCCCCTTTTGGAACTCTCCTTTCCTGTACTTGGATATGCTATGATAGGTTTGTAAAGAAAATTTTTAATATGGTTAAAAGATGAAAGTGACAATATTTAGTACATATAGGCTACTTATATACACATCCTACATCTTAAGTTAGCTAATGTTAGCAAAATGCTAGCTAACTAGCATAAACATACTCTATATATTGCTATTACTACAACCTTTTATGTCCATGTTTTTTGCTCTCTATTTGTTTTTATTAATGTGGCCACATTAGAATCTTCAGTAAATGTTTGAATTTTCTGCAAGCAAAGGGCTTTCTGTTGTCTTTACTGCAGTCAGAGATTCTTTGCGTTTCTGTGCATGCCCTTTCAAGAACTCCCAGGACCTGTTAGTGTGGATCAAAGGTGGTCATATGGGAATATACTGAAGGCCTACATACTGTATGTGGTGGACAGAACAACTGCAATAAAAATAGTCTAGAGAAAGTATAACTGGAGACAAAACAATCTCATATTGTGCCATGCCCAGTTGTTCAAATGACAAAAACAACCATTTATGTCCTTTGGCTGCATTCCAAACTGGTCTATTGAAGCTTTATTGTGTGGGCAAATTGGTATCTCGGCACAAAACTGTAGCTCCAGATTGAAGTTCTTTGATTCTGTGAGCTTTATCTCTACGAAAGCGTGCAGCACATGCCATCTTTTGTGGTGGCAAAGTGGCATTTAACTGCCAGTGACCACTACTGCTGTAGAAATATTCAATGATCAAAATTGAATTTGGAAGTCGGGATGGCACCACAGATAAAGGTCAACAGTCAGAATGGTCAGATGAACCGGAGAAACCAGAAGGTTCAGAGTGGGAGCAATGTCTCATGTTTGAGGCTCCACCCAGTCCCCCAGAGGAAAAGACTGAGAGCGAGACATGCAGAGAGAAGACAATCAAAGGAAATAGACATCGGAGGAAGGGGTGAAAAGGTGAAAAAAGCAAGGACATGAGAATTGAGTTGTTAGTTGAATTATAGTGTAAAAAAGACTAGCAGTCAGTTTGGGGGGTGCAAAGGCATGGTCATTGTGTCAAAACTGTTCCTGCTTTGCATAGTGTTTCACATAGCACTACCCTCAGTTACTGGAGATGGGGCAGTGGTTTGACGCGTCCAAGATGTTGAACCACCACACTTTTACAGTTGAACATACCAGACAAACCAAATACTGGCTCTAGATAGGGCCTTTTTGCGTTTTTGGCGAGTTTCACTGCCACAGTAATTTCTCTTACACGCTCTGAAGGCAAGTGGTATTCATTTGTTTAAAATCTGCAACTTCAATGCAAGATGTGACTACATCCTACACACTGGTTCTTCAGTGGCATGCAGATGGAAGCTTTTGAGCATGCTGAGACCTGAAGAAGGGATTGTTGAGGCAGCTGCATCCTATTGAAATGTCATAAAACGGGAAATGCCTCTGTCCTATAGCTAGACTCTTTCTAAAGTTTCCTACTTCAATAATGAAATGAGACATATGATGCTTAGGTTGTCACATTTAAAGTACCATGGCACCAAACAAGCGGATGTTATTTCATGTCATTACTTCCTTCCACCTGCTCAGATATTATACTCCTCTGTTCACAGTACACCTCTCACCATGAAAACCACTCATATCCCTACACCACTTACTGTGTGCTCCTGCTGTGTGTCTTTTACTGTACTTGCCGTGCTTGACCATGGATTCATGAAAACAGAGCTTTGAGGGGTTGACTCTAAAAACTTGCCATGCAGCCAACTGTTGCTTAACTTGAAATATGTCATTGATATTTGGTTTCAGAGTGGCTCTTGAATTTAAGGCACAGAACTGTGGTGCTGTGTTTACTGCCATGACTGATCTGTGTAGACCTTCTACACTAATTTAATTTGCTTTAGTTGCAGCATGGTGTTACTAGCTCACCATTTGATTCAGTGAAACTTTCTGCATCGTTGTTGTCTCTGTTTTGTTTATGCTTGGGGCATAGGCCCATATGGGTTTTCTAGTTATTGATCTCTACAATGATTTATGGTTAGGTGGCCAGCCAGACTCTTCTTCTGGCAATTTTTTATACTGGGTTTCACTGCATATTTTCTTGTGTTTTTGTGGGGTTTCATATGTTTATTGTCCCCACTGTTGGAGGTTAGTGAAGGCTGCAGGGCTGAAAGAGGGTGTTGGTAGTCTGAAAGCATCAAATAAAAATATATCTAGTTGGTGAAAGTGCCCATTGTTGCCTTGTTTCACTTGGCCTACAGTCCCTGAGGGGAAACGGCATTACAGTGTTACATATTTCTTCTAGCCTATGAGTCAGACTTCCTATTCATGTTGCAGATAATGATTTTGTTATTTTTCTTTTTCTTTAAATGCTGTTGCTATGCTTCTCTTACTAAAATACCGGCGAGAAAAATGGAAAGATTATGAGCTATTACAAAACAGAACTAGTAGAAAGTCATTAGGACGTACAGTACATTCACATCAATAGGTCCAGTATGAAAGAATGTGCTCAGCATAACATCCCTTAATCAAAGGTATCAAGGCAACACTTTCCTTTGTAAACTGTCAGAACTGAAGATAAAAATACCTTTACCACTAGAGCAATAAAATTGTTCCATTCTTTTTACCACAAAAAAATGTGATATCATGAGTCCCACACAAAGAAGCATTGAACAGAGCGATTATAAACTGTAATAGCCTTGTTAAGTGGGAGGAACTATTATAGGTGCCCTTGGTTCCAGAAGTAAAAAGCCACATTCGTGTTCTCTATAGAAATGTTGGGTGACTGACTGTTGGAGCACTTTCAAGTCTTGAATGGGCTTAGAAGGGCAACTGCAAAAGATAACAACGGCATTAAAAAATATCTTTAAGAAAAAAGTCAAATGTACATACATTGACAATATCTAACTTGTGGACAAAGCTTCCTTGTCTGTGAAGTGAAGCCAACATAGAAGTGTCTTTACCCTGCATTATTTTTAATGGCCAGCAGGGGGCAGCTTTATGGGCTGCAAAAAAGAAGACAGATAGTATGGAGTCTTACAGGGAAATTTCCTGACTTCTCACCAGATGTATTAACTCAGTAAAAAGTTTTCTAATGAGTTAATGGTCTCAATCTCTAGTTTCAGTCTTCTTCCATACAGCATTATGTTCATTTAGCAAATAATGGTCCCATTTAGAGTAAAATAGATGATAAAGCAGGGTATGCTTTAGGGCATGGCTACCATGTGATTGACAAGTCATTCTTAGTGTAATACGAGTATGTGTCCTGCTACAAACAAGTTGAAACCAAGCGCAGATGATGAGTGGAGCTCATACGGGAAGATGACATTTCAATGCATTTAATGTGTCATATAAAATAAATAAATATTGAACCATATAAGCTGTCTGCTGCCAACAAGACGCTTCCAATGGGAGAGGTACTGTATATTAACATAAAATAAGAAACTTTGCTTACTGCTGTAACACGCACGTCCAAGTACTAAGGCTTATTGGTGACTGCTCTGACTACTACAGTACTACAAGTATATGCATCAGAACCAGGACTTGCAGCACTGCAAGTTGTAGTCTTCAGCCTTTTTGCCAGAAAGTGCAGGACCCAGTCGTTCCACTCCTGCATGAGGCAAGTTTTTATTTTTATACTGGCTTTACACTGAGAAACTTATATGTAGTTTTAGTTTCCGAAGTGAGGATAGTCAATTTGCACATTGTAGGAGATGAAAAAGACTTTCCAAAAACAACTGTGGTCACCAGTGAAAAGACACACCAAATTGTTTCAAAAGGTTTTTCACTGACTATCTGAAGACATTAATTGAACGTTCACATTTAGAGCATATTTCTGGTGTGTCTTTTCACCAGTGACCGCAGTTGTTCTTTGAATGTCTTTTCAACTTAAAATTGCTGGAAAAAAGGCCAATGTTTCTGACAAATAGGCATTAGGAATGTATAGCATAGAAGTATAGTAGTTCAAGAAACTCTAGTTTGAGTCCTGTCCAAAATAAGATGCATAAATATGACCAAAAGAGAGTAGCAAATCAATTATTTTTTTCTGTTGAGTGCAGCATTGTGTACATAGTAAAACAGAGGGTATTAAAAGTGTTAGAGATAAAGGGTGACATTCTGTCAGGAGGCTTAAATATCAGGAGTTGACTTTGGAGATTATCTGACAGGATAATTTGCATACAGACACTTCTGACAGAATCGATGAAGCACAGAGCTCTCACTCGCTGCCTTGCTGTGCCAAATGTTGGTGAAATTTTCATGAAGGGGGAGATGCTCGTCTTCCACATGAGAGGGAAGTGCCACTCGCTCTGTAGTGATACCATTTATGTGCAATAATTGCAGGCGGTGCTTCAACATCGAGCTCACCGCTTACTGCTGACAGTCTTTGATGAATAAAATAGTATTTAGACATTTCTTAATAAAATAAAAATCTTAATATAACATTGAATATAGCTAACCTTGATCATGCATTTCTCCTAATTTCGGACTGTTAAAGAATATTCAAGGCAGCTGTTTTGGAAGTTTTACATCGCTCCTGATTAGCAGTTACCCCTAATAAAAGCTGCTTATTATCGTTAAGCTAAGATTTGGGTATTTGTTCTGTAAAATGTCAACATGTTCTCACTCCTAACTCGTAAAATAATGCAGTTAGTCCATGGCCGACCACTCTCTTGCATCTTTTCTTAGAGGTACACTAGGCAAGATTTTTACCTTAATATAACAGCTTCGAAGTCATTTTGATGGTAAACAAACTCGTAGTACAGCGAATCATCCTGATAGCAACGCAGGAGAGGGACGGCGTTGGTAGAACCAGCAATGCAAGTCTGAAAGTTGGCGTCCCGCCAAATCTCGCGAGGATCACAAATTGCTGTACGGCGCGACGTCACATACATCAACGACATAAGAAGCAGCCTCAATGGAAGACACTAGCAGGCATTCACTCAGACGTTACCTGGTCAGTAGACATCTTGGAGTCTTCTTTGCCTGTTCGATGTCCGATGCTTCCATCCTACTGAACATGTACCGGTATACAGGGGGGAGGGGATCAGGCCGTGAGTGGAGAGATGCAGAGCCGTATATTGGTGAGTGGTATTTACGACAGTTAACGTTAAATACAAGTACTCTAGAGGTAGCTGTTTGACAAAACCGGAAAACTGCATAATATGCCTTTAACACAAGGGCTCTGCGGTCAAGTTAACAATAATAAATATCCAATGTCCAGTTAGACTTTCAAAATAAAGCTTATTTGGTTAGGTTTTTAGAAAAGGTCACATAAATAATGTAGCTTAAAGCTGCAGTAGGTAACTTTTATGAAAATAACCTTTTGTTATATTTGTTAATTTGTTCACTACATCCCGACAGTAGCACATGAGAGAGATAGTCTGTGAAAAAAATCAGTTTCCTCTGGCTGGTTCTAATGCTCCTTAATGGCATTTGTAAAAATCCACCGCAGGCCTGGACGACATCAACCATTTAAAGCCCAAAATCCTTCCTCCTCATTACTTACATATGCAGACTTTCACCAGCTACCTCACGTAGCTACAGTGCTGTCAGCATCACACTGATCTGAGTTCAGTAGCAGATCCAACATTCGCTATTCACAAACTGAAATTAAACATAGCTGCTGTCACTGGCCTGAGATCATCGGGGAAGCTTCTCTGTCACACTTCACATAACTCACCTTTCCCGTTATTTTTTGTAGTGTAAAATTAGTAAACTGAATGAATTCCTTGGGGAATTATGGATTTGTTTTCAGACATCCTCAAGTGTTGGAGAACTATTTTAAAATAACCAGCAGATTGCGCTGCTTTGAAAATGCCAGTGGTGAGTTTAAATGTATATTTAATAAACTGGTCGATATGGAAACTGGAGTTTGTTGCGTTTAGTGTGGCCTTGGCTGTTTCCTGCTCTCTGTCTTTTAAGTTGCATATCTGATCTGCTGCTGATGTATTCTGGTCTGGGTGGACTAACTGCTTGGGCCATCCCCATATCTAATGCCCTAGCACCGCCTGTGCCTATTATATAGCATAGTCATCTCTTTTTTTCAAGTTTCATCAACATTTGACTATATGGTCAACTATATGACTATGACTTTAACCATTTCTTTGAAGTACCACACAGAAGTAGTGTGACACCTACAAATGTATAGTCACAATTGTTTAAATGTTTTGTGTATTAGTCAGTAAAAAAGGTCAAATGTTAATGAAGGTACTGGAGTAGTAATTTTGAAAGTGCAAATTCCCATTTGTACCACAAGAGGGAGTGTCCACCTTGGTGAGCGCTAGTAGCTTCCAGAGAACAGCCTGCTGAGCGATCACAAGTAACGTCTCCTGTCTCTGCTTTAGGGTTAGGAACAGGTTGCATGTGTACGTGACAGTGGAAAGGGGAGGGGGATTACAATATAATGATAATAATAATTTAATAAAAGGGGTTCTTTTTCAGTAGAGTTTAAATATCAGTGGTGAGCAGGAATGCCAGTAGCTGATGAGATTGCGCAGGACACAGGTCCACTAGGCCTCTCTTCTTCGGCCTACCCGATCCAACACCAGTGTTTTGACCCCCCACCAGGGACACCTGAGGGCACAAGACAGTGGCCAGTAACAACGAGTGGAGTACACCAACAACCAATTATTTTATTTAACTTTACAAAGATGCTCACTGCCTCTGTGTTGCGTCATAACATTCTGGAATTCTGCTTGCTGGTGCACTCGCCTCACGCTGGCCACTGATCTTTCTACAGGTGGAGGTCACTCTTCTCCCCGACTCTTTCCCTTCTGCGGTTCAAATCCCTCTGTTTGTGCCTCGTCCTCTGCACGCCACTCCACCCGCTCCTGTGTTGTCTGGGTTCCCTTGTTGCTGTGCTTCACGCTACTTGTTTCTGTGTCTCACTGTCTTTACCCACCCCTTGGCCACCGATTGGTCTACCATGGGTCAGCTCTCCCCTGCCATTGGTGGACCCTGTTATCTGTAAAAGGGTTCAGAACTGGCAAGGTGCAGATTATCGATTGTAATTCGTTACAGAGTGTCAGGGAAGAGGTACGTTAAAACAACTCAAACCAATTTCAGCTTAAACGCATACATAAAACAATGTCATAAAACCAAGCATAAACACAATATGACAATATGCAATCAAAGATATAAAATATACCATAAATAACAATGTTAAAACAAAAAGTGGAAACCCTGTATCTGGGACTGAATGTTATGGGTATATTTTATTCATTTCAAGGTACCATGTGGAGTTTTTGACCACAGCTACCCATATGGGGCAGATTTATGAAGTGGTCCCCATTTTCTTTGTAGCATGTATCACACATGGCCGCAGGCAAAGCGATAAACATTCCTGCCAATGGCTTCACGCTGTTCCACTGATCCACAGTAATGCCCTTAGAAATACAGCAATGTGGCAGCAAAGGCAGGGAAGACGAGTGCTAGCAGTTGAACATAGATGGAAACTTGTTCAAAACAAATGGGCGGGTGAGTGTTATATGAAGAAGGAAGCCCAATCAAAGCGTTTGTTTGACTTTAAGGATCCTGAAAATGTCCATAATTTTGCAGCATTTAGCGTCACTTCCCTGCAGGGCTTTTATCCTCCCTCTCAACTCCACTTTTGATCTTTCTCTCAATCTCTCTTTCACCTGTGCTGTGCATTTTTTCTCCATGCTGCCCGGCCACATGTGCTGACTCAAGGTCTGCTGTTCAGAGTGACTGTAGCTGCTCCGTGTTGTTTTAGCTTTGATTTACATGTTTCATTTTGCTGTTTTAACACTGGGCCTGACACCTGACAGGTATTCATGCAGTTATACCCCCGATCCGTGTGTCAATACCCGATGCCTTTCCAAAACTGTTATGTTAAAGTGAGACGACAGATAAAAATAATCCATGATGTTTCATGATGAACAGCAGGTCAAACAAGCTACGCAACTTCCGTGGGTTCTATTAGTATTAATTTTGTTCAACGTAAAAGACATGTATTTGCAAAAATGTCGGAAGATTTGAAAATCAAACGATTTATTGATTTCTAATGCCACCTTTAGATATTTCTATTCAATGCTTTACTAATGTGCCACAATTATTAGTGATCATGAACGTTAAGTAGCACCAGCAAGAACTTCAGTCTACTTTCACTTGTACTGCCACTTTTCATTGATTCCACTTGAAATCAATGAAATGAGGCAGTGGAAACACTACTGCTTTTGGCCACAGGGGTCACCAGGATCTTCTCAAAATGAAAGTTCCTTGTAGGAGCTGTAACTGTAGAGTATTATGATTAAGAAGAACAATAAATGTGTGAACGTCATGCTTCTGTTTCTTTTTTAATTCATCCAATATTAAAAACAAACAAACAAAAAACAATACAGTATCTGTTTTGTTACATTCTAGCTCCATATGTTAGTGTTTCTGATGAGAATAGGTTAAGCTTTGCTTAGGAGGGATTTGCCTTCTCACAGTTTTTCCCACCACTTTGGTGTCTTTTACTTTGACATTATTAAAACTGAAATCCCAGTCATGCAATACATGTTTTGGTGTTAATGTTTACCTACTGATCTCAGAGAAATGTTGATCCAAAGGAGAAAGGAAAATAAACCACTGATACATTTAAGAAAGATAACCCTCCAGGACCTTAAATGCATCAGCTGAGCCCACACAACCAACCTCGCTATTGTCTGCATGTTCTGATGTAATTCGCTGCACATTTTGCAATAAATACATATGCTGACATCAATGGCAAAGTTTATACCAAAGCTTCCAGTTATGTAAGCAAGCTCTCTCCCTCTCTCTCTCTCTCTCTCTCTCTCTCTCTCTCTCTCTCTATATATATATATATATATATATATATATATATATATAATCACCTTTCTGAGCGGTAGAAAGCCTTTTTTGTCAGCTGTATCCTGTTTGTGTTTTCATCTTTCTTTTCATCTCACCGTGTCTGTCTGTTAATTACTTGAAATTGATTAATTAGTTTATTTTTCTTGCACTTTCTCTATCTTCTTATCCTCATGAGACATCTCCCTGGTCATCATTAAAAATAACAACTTCTTAAGTGCGTGAATAAAGATAGAATGAAAATGGAAATAACAAAGTTAGATCACCAATCTTGCTGTTGTCTTTTACTGTGGATAGAGACATCAACTGTTTTGACGTC
Source organism: Dicentrarchus labrax (assembly GCF_905237075.1). Taxonomy (NCBI): domain Eukaryota; kingdom Metazoa; phylum Chordata; class Actinopteri; family Moronidae; genus Dicentrarchus; species Dicentrarchus labrax. The sequence goes on from NW_026136709.1 coordinate 3,252,892, forward strand.
AAACCTTTTGATCACAACAGTGTTTGCATTCATTATTTTATGAATTCTTATGATTCGTGAGATGTCAGAGGGAAACAGCATGATATTTATGTAGATATTCTGCATGTACCTGTAAATACTAATTAGCTAGTTGGAGCTGTCATTAGTTATGAAGGTGTTTAGTAATAATCTATTTTGGACAAACTGGAAGTTTGACCTTATACTAGGCACTAGTATAAGTCGGGTGACTTAAGTTATTGGTTCTTCCTTTGTGGAACATGAATTCATGTGAATCCATTTAATATGGGGGGAGACTCATGCCCTCAGTTATCCCAAAATTCCAGCTAGGGAAAAAAATGATGGAGAAAATGAGCTGCAAAAGTAATTATTAGATGCTGCATATGAGCCCTATTTTGGTTAAACACGATATTACAGCAATGCACTAAATTCTGCTTCTTTTTGTCCATAGTTGTCTCTCAACCTTTGCCGGTCCAAGCTGTCCAAGATGTAGCTGCAGCGCTGGATCAGTGAATCACCAGAATCCTACTACTACTGCAACAGGAAGCCAAGTAAGTTACGAATCATTTCTCACAGTGTTTTGGGCCTTTTAGACAGGACAGCGACATTCAGCCAAACCAGCAGTTACTTAGAAACAAGTGTGTGTTCTGTAAAGGAAGAATTAAATAAGCATCTTGTCAAAGAAAATGGTTATTAGGTAAACAACATGACATTACAGATGTTGGCAGATTTATGCAGGATTATAATCACCAATGTTGTTTTCAGTTATTACAGCTCACCAGCTGTCTGAAGCTAAGGTTGTTTGTGTGTGAAGAAAGCGTTAACATCTTGTAGCACTCATTTAGAGGCAGTATCTCTCCTGAGAAGTATCACACAGAAACAAGAGCTGCAGTCCTTACAACAAACTTTGGCTTTCGGAATGCCAAGTCCTGGTTCCTGCTCTCTTCGGGAGCGGGAAGGGAGGGATTTTTAAAAAAAAGGAATGATGAAAAGCCCACTTCACAGCTTATCCAGGCTACAAAAAGGAAGACTTATCTTTTCAGTAAGATTCCAAATTATGAAAGGCAGAACTTCGCTGGCAGATGTGCTTTGCTTTCATCAAGCTGACTCCTATTTGCTCGGGTTTATCTGCCGGCAGATATCCACGATGTGACAGAAATACATTTTACAACTGTAACCACAAGCAGACCAAATCCTGTGACGGAGTAACATTCAGCAATCCTTTGTGCATGGTGTGCAGACTGCAAAGTTGCATATTAGTCAGCGCGCGATAACACTGAGACCCACTTTTTATGAACTGAAAACAAACACAGCGCTGCTGCTAATGCTTACAGAAGGCTTCGGAAATTTGGAAATCAGGCTCTTGTCAGGCAGCTGACCCATCAAGATTCCAGTTGATCTTTTTATACTTTTCTTCAGATGAGTATTCAAGACAAGTGTGTTGTTCATCTTGCATCAGAGACCAGATGACACCAAAACTGTAACTAATGCCTCTAAGCTTACTGTGCAAGAAACTCATTCTGCTTGCCAAGCCGTACAAAATCAATGTCTGTGCAATCAGAAAACCATGGATACAGCTGCACTACACTGTATTGCAATGCCTATTTGACTAGTGTGTGTTAATGGGGAATATATTTATCCAAGACAGTATGACAGACTACATCGTGATCAGCCAGTCGATACATACACCATGCAAGCAGACATTATATATGCTGTGATTTATGTTTTTTCATTGGAAATATATACTTTGGTTGAGCATATGGATTGATTATGTTTGTGATATAAAATTAGCAGGGCTGCAGAGATCAAATTAACTAATTAGTTACGCTGTAAAAAATGTACTTAGTAAAAATGTTTACTGGGTCTTTCACATTTATTTTACAGATTTTTAAAGATGTGGAAATAGTAAACAAAATTACAAAAATATTCTGTGAATTTACATCTCTAAAATAACATAGCATGAAAAATATGTTATGATTTTTACTTTATTTTGAAGAGGGTTGAATATTTCAACAATTTTATGTACATAAACTTTACAGTAGATCAATATAAAATAATAAATTAGAATTTCTCCCCCAAACATTTGGTTTTGAGGTATTTTAGGGTCCAAGGACAATGTATTTGTCTCATCATGCTATAAAATGTCACATTAAAAGTGAGATCAGTGAGAGAACTACACCTACAAGGCATAACGGATTCATTTCTCGCTCTGTTCACTTAGATCCCATTGTGCTGTTCTTCCTTGTGCATGACAGATAAATACTGTATATGCGTGTATACAAGCAAATCCATATGCACACAATGTACCAGTGTCTCCAGGCGCTTTAGGTGTTAAGAGAATATCAGGGCATCGGAGCAGCTCGCTCTACCTCCTCTCTTTCTGATCTTCTCCTCAGACCTCCTGTCTCTTGATGGTTCTCAAGTTCTCTCATGCCTGTCTGCTCTTCTTGTGACCTTTTCAAAGTTATACATACAAAATGAGATTCTTTCCCTTCAGGAATGTACTACCATTTGAGAGCAATGCCATAACTTAGAAGACACTTTCCAGCCCTGCAAGGATTTTCAAATGCCCATTGAGACGTACTGTGCCTGTGACTTTTTATTTTTTTCCCCCTCTTCCTCCCCCATTCTTTTGCCTCGCTGTTTTTTCATAGTCATTCCACACTTCAGCTCTCACTCTACATCTAATATTGGGCCAAGATTTCAATTTGTTGTTTGACCTTTTCTCAGCTACATTCTTGGGGAAAGTGCAAATAGCATTGTGCTCCCAGGACTTTAATTCTAGGCGCCAAGCTCCGCTGAAGGAAAAGTCCATCTCAATTCTTCAAACTAATATATCCTATCAATAGTGCCATATTTTTTTGATGCCTTGGAAATATAGCTATGGTTTACAGGTATTAGATACTCGCAAACACAACATTACGTTTTGAGCGATATAATGGATCTCCGCTTGCCGCCTCACCCAGACATGTAATGGCATTCTGACTGTTTTACATGACCAATGGCATTTTCATTGTGCAAATGCAACTCGGATCATAAATAAGCTTGTTAATTTTTGCCCCGCTGTTTGTGATGACAAATCACCTGCCGTGTAAACATTGTCAACAGATGGCAAAATTACTCAAGCGAGGGGTGTGCCTGATACTTCTGGGAGGTGTAATGGCGGGGCCGTGTCTGGCAATGGGATGCTAAGTGATGCAGGGCTCCATTCTTCTTACCTCAGCCCTGGCAAACAGCTTCATACATCATGCCGACGCGCCGCCCTCAGACAGATGTGTGCGGAGGGAAAAGACGGAACACATGCTACTATTACCTCCGATGTATCTCGCCGAAACAAGGCGCACAATGGATATTCTGCAGCCCCCGAGCTTGACAGGCCTCTGCAATAACAGTGCCCCCACCCCCACCCATGAGTACAATGTCTGCCTGTAAATGCAAGTGAGAAGGTGTGCATGCCTGCCGTCTTCATCCTATGTGCCCGGATTTAACAGATTCCGTTCATTTCCTTTGAAAAACTGCAAGATACAATATTGAAGGTATTACAATGACCCAACAGTTACAAAACACATTCCATGTTGTCATCGGGTTCTTGGTTGTTTGCGCCAAATTTCTTTCCATCCACTTTGCTCTCCCTTTCCTGTTTAGAAGGGAGGCTCATTGTATCTGCGGAGATGCAATTACGCTGCCTTTTCTGCTCTGGCTCATGCCTCACCTTGTTTCCTCACCAGCTGAGCACTGATGCCCTGATAGCTGGAGGTTAGAGGTGAGAGAGGGCAGGTGCAGGTGGTTAGAGACCCTGGGATAATCTGTGTGGCGAAAGTGAATGAGTAACGCTGTTTCGACATCAAAAGCCACGCGGTGACCAATGTCCCAGAAATCCTCATGTCACAATGCAAAGATGAGTTTGAGAAATCACGGTATTAAATACCTGAGGGTCGCCAAAGCTTCATGGGGGAGTTACAAGGCCTTCTTAATTGTGTGTCATCTAGTTGACACATTTACACTGAGTAAGCCTCATAGGCTAGAGCATCAGACAATAACACAGAATAATATATAATAATCATTATACAAAAATAAAATAAATATGGAATGTCATATCTCAGTTTCTGCTCATAACAGGTTTACAATTTTACATTAAATAAGTCTCGGTAGTGAGAGCATTAAACAATTTAAATTTACAAATTTACACAATTTAAAAAGCAGGCAACCCAGGCAAAACGGAAAATGTATAGTTGAGCAATGACAGAATCAATGTAATTTGGACAAGAAATAAAAGTAATGAAGGAAAGGCTCATACCTCACAGGTTATCATACCAACAGTCGAGTTTCAATCAAAATACGTCTGTGATTCGAGTGAGTGAGCGATCTGAGTGAGGGGCTAAAATACAATAAAAAATTTCCAGGACAACATAGAGTATTTCCAGGATATTTGTATTTTTAATTAATTTCCAGGTGTTTCCATGACTGGAAAACTAGTCTCTAAATTTCCAGGTTTTCCAGGATGTGTGGGAACCCTGTAAATCCTATACACTGGACCTTTTAACCAAAGTATTTCTGTTGTCTAAACTGTGTCTGGTGTTAAATTCTTGTGACTGTATGTTGTAAGTTAGGTCAGTTTGAGTCTCTGTCATGGGATGTATGATGTATGTGCCATTTGTGTTTCCTTCAGACTTATTTTAGTAAAACAAATTAGTTGTAAGGATGCACTATATGGATTTTTTTCAGCCAATACGAAAACCGATAATTACCTGCCTCTCATGGGTGATAAAGGAACAGAAGAACCTGAAATTTATCCACACCTGGGGGAAATAAAGGCTGAGATGTAGTGCGCAAAGATGGATGATTTGATATTCCATAGCTCTGATCTAACCAAATCTAACCATCACCATTGTAAACACAGGAGTTCTGTCTCTTCAACTGTTTCCGTGTTTTTTAAAAAAAAAAAAATTTTTAAAAGAAATAAACATGTTTAAGATTCAAAATAAATAATTATTATTATCAACTTATAATGTCATTATATTTTGGATTTGCATATGTATGTATGAACAAACTCCTCCAAGGGAATTGATCAGATGACTTCACCCATGGAGTTTTAACGCTGCTTGCAGCTTTAATTTTTATTGTTTTATCAAAATGCATTAGGTTTTTGTTGCCTTTTTTGCGTTAACAAATACTGACTGTATTTAAGTCACTTTTTCTGGTATTTTTAGTTTATTTTTCGGACAACTTTTTACATTTACCCCGTACTTTCTACTCCTTAAGTTTTAATAACAGGCTGGTTGGTTTAACCTTTAGGCCAAAGTCCAAAATTGCGACAGAGCGGTACTGAATCAAACAGCTGTTTTCTCCTAATAGAGTGTTATATCTCATTCATACTCCTCCACTAGTTGGCAACATCCCGTACTTAGACCTTAGCTCAAAAACGTCATGTTTCAATGCAAAATCTTCAGGAAGACCCGTCCAAACTGTTGGGCAAACCGGAATAGTGCGCCACGGGCTATTTATGCTGAGCGGTATTGCTGATTTAGGAGTTATTGAGACGAAATAAACGAAATGGCAAGCAAAAGTTGACGCTTAGGGAAGTGGTGGGTCTCCTATTCGCTGACTCTGATTCTGAAGGGGAAAATCTACCTTTGGGAGATGACGGCCGGTCGTTTAGTGAGCGTGATAGTCACGGTGCGTCTTTGCACCGGCGCTCCGCAGAGCGAGAATACACACAAGCACAAACACACGACCCTTTGCCCAACATAGGTGGGATTACTACACAAACTCGTAGTATCGTAGGGGGCTAATGATGTGGTGAAGTACGGTGTACGCTATTTTCACGGGTGTGAAATAGGCTACCAGCGATGTTCCTTTTACCGTCACGGTGCGCCATGCGGAGTGCGCGCCATCCGATGCGATGTACCTGTCCATTTGTTAGGCTATTGGTGGTCTCAATATTTTTCATATTGTTCTGTACTGTGCCTTGCAATAAGGTTCCACACTCTACAAATACTACAAACTTTTATCTGTATAGTCGATTAGCCTCTGCTAAAGATGCGTACTGTTATTATTATTATATATTATAATGATGATGATAATAATACTAATAATAATAATAATAATAATAATAATGAAGAAGAGAATAAAAAGAAAAGAAAAGGTCCTCCAATAGGGCAGTGGTGTGGAAAAATCATAAAAACGCCTACTGTTTACATGAGTTTTGTGTAGTAATAGTTCTAGTTTATGACTGTTGGCTTGCAATTTACTTTTTCCCTGTTCATTTGATAGTGGACAACATAAAAATAGATGGAGGGGGTGAATCTGATGAAATAAGTTCAATCTCTTTCAAAATATCAGGTTTTCTAAATTACATATCATATGTCTAGACGTCTATATATTTAACCTATAATTTGCATCATATTTTCTTTTACTTTTTTCACCACTTTCCGCCTAATTTTCAAATCTGTTTTTTCAAAATTAATTTAATTTTAATCAAGACCGGTGCATGTTACACAGGACAGACGTAACAACACAATAAGGAAGTAAAAGCTGATAGACATGTCATTCAGCGGTGAGCACTTTTTTTAAAGTATTTGTTTTGGGCTTTTATTTCCTTTACTTGATAGTGACAGCTGAAGATAGACAGGAAAAGGGGGTAGAGAGAGGGGATGACACGGTACATGGGGCGCCAGCTCTACCAGCTGAGCTAACCAGGCGCCCCCTAAGTGAGCATTTTTTACTTTATACCTTGAGTTCATTTTAAACCCAGTACCTTTACACTTTCGCTTAAATAGTTAAATCAGCATTTTTCTTTACTCACTTCTACTTGAGTAAAGAACGTGTGAAGATGCAACACAGACTTTAAATAAAATAACGTGGGCAGGTAAACTATATCAAACATCTTTGAAAATGGAGCCAATTGTCCTACAAAATATACAGTAAACCAATTAAAAATAATTAATAGACAACAGGCCGTATTTTTTTTTTGATTCAGGGGAGCAGTGAATTTGAAACTTTGTAACTGTTTTCTAACTCATTTAGACAGTACAGTGTCAGTTATCTGATCTGTTGTGTAAGTGCTTACTATTAGCATATATACTCCATATACTGTATGTATGTATGCTTAGGGCATTGGTTCAGACTGATTAATACTGTCCACCGCCATCTATCCGCACACAGTTTAAAAGTGCAGCTGCTTTTGCTGCCTCTTCAGTTTCTACCCATATAATCCCATCTGGTAATGAAGGTACTAAAGGCTCGAGAAGCAGCAAACACATCCCTTACTACCCTCCATTTTAGCTCTCCTTCAGATCGATAACCTGATATCCGCTGGACAGACAAAGTTGGTTTCAATGCAGAACAGAAGTGCGTGCGATTCTAACATCTCAGCATAAATGCTAAGCAAAACTTTGATCTGAAAGGAAGTGAAGGCAGGAGGTGGAGCACTGACACACACAGCCAGTGACTGAGCATTATATTAACACACTATGCTAATCCTTTCAGCAACGCAGCTGGAGTCCAAGTTAGAGGAAGAGAGATGTAGCTTAGTTCTCAGGTTCAGGTTATTTTAAGAGACATTTTCAAAGGAACTGTAAAATGAGAGGGAAGAGGTTGGGTCCTGAATTGAAAGGTAATTAGGCATTCTCTGCAACAGTAATTATTTGCTGTTTTTGACAGTAGCAGAAGTGAGGGCTTGTCTTGCTTGCTTCCTTCTGCTTGCAGACGTGGATCTCATCTCATTTCGCTCGTGTAAACGTTTGATTTTCTGGCTTTTCTAGTGGAGCCTTGCCAGGTTTTATTATTTCATCATTCTGTGGAAGTAGTAAACACCACTGCATGAATGATGATCAAATATCTGCAGAGGAACTGCCGGGTCCTCTTAGTCATCTGCACATAGCATCGGATTATTAGGAGTCACACACTTAGAGAAAACAGTTAAAAGCCCGAAGGGTAAATAAATCTCTTAGAATGCTTTTAGACACCAGAGAATCTAAAGATCAGTAACAATCACAAAAACTTCTGCCTATAATTTAGCCCATTCGTCTCTCTGATTCGTCTTTACAGGTAATGATACAAGGTCTGGATGAAGGATGTCATAAACAGAAAGCAATTTTCAAACTGGCTCTCCTGAGGACTTCAAAATTCTAGTCGGAGCCTGCCAGAGTCACCTATCAAATCTGCGAGGATAACTGTGAATTGAAGCCATGAATTGAGTGTCTAGCAGTCCCAGTTTAACTATGTAGCAGTAAATATGGATTGTGCTGATTGACGGGCTGGGTTATTTGCTGAAGGAAAACAGCACAGCACAAGGGAAAACAGAACATTGTACATTGTTACAATATGCAGTACTTGTAGCATCCCGCTCTTTTAGCTTAAAAGGTTTTGCCGTCTTAAAGGGGAACTCCATGGATTACAAGCATGACATTACCACTCAGCCAGTGCAAACAGATGTCTAATGTCTGAGAAAATGACCCTTGATGGTGTCATAGTTGTGTCATCGTTGCTATTTCTTTGTCATGAGAGGAGAGATTACAAATTAGGCACATGGAATTTGAAAGAAACAGGTGTTTACCATGCATGGAGTAGGTTAGGGTTAGGGATAGGCTAACCTAACCCTAACCCTAACAGATCAAAGGTTGTGACTGGGAGTGTAGGGAGTAAATATAGCTGGGGGCTAGACCAAGTTAGGCCTTACAATTTTGAAATCCCAAACTAATCTGGCAACCAATGAAGGGAGGAGAGAATTGGAGTGAAATGTAACGTTATGTAATGTTATAATATTCAACCAGCATTATGCACTAGCTGAAGCCCAGCCACTGTACCCACAAGTTCATTAAGGGTTAGGGTGAGGGTTAGATGGGTTACATGAGCGTGGGCAAGGGAAAAGATGAAGAATGGGTGAGGGATGGCGTGAAAACGTGGTTGGCTTTCAAGCTGCGTGCTGCAACAGTCCATAATTAATTGAACTCAGATTAGTGTCTGTTTTTAAATTACTAAAAAGACACTTCAGATCATTTATCCTTATTTATTTGCTCTTTTATTTCAGTTTCTGCAAATGAAATGTTACAGTGGGCCGTATATTGTGTGTGTGTGTGCTGACATGAACGCACACATTATGGGCTGACAGTAGATTGCTATGTTGATTCTTTCCAAAGCCTCAATACATTTGAAATGGGAACAAACACCGCGATTGCAAATGAGCAGCAAAGTGCTTCAGCAGCTTTTAGCCAACCCATTCTGCCTAGAGGATATTTTGTGGTTTTTGCTGTTTGAATACATATTACATACTGGATAAAAAAAAAATCCACTGCGTCTGGCTGGCTCTGAGTGCTTTCTTCCTTTCTATTTCATAACGGGAGCGGAGTACAGGACACTTCCCCAGTGGCACTGCTGCCACCGCCCTCCTGGGATCGCTGCGCGTACGGATGGAGGCCTTTACTGGGGCTTTTTAATGTGGTCCTGAGTTTGTCTATGACCCTCTTCCTTTTTTTTAAATCCTCTGAGACCTTGTTCTTTTATATAACTAAACCTATTTGATGTAAAAAAAAAAAAAAAAAGACAACCAGAACCTTGCTGCAGACAGGAAAAAGGTACACAAAAATATAAAAAACATAAACTCCTTCTTAAATGATTAGATATCAGCTCAAACCCTTTTCAAGTTTTGTCTATTAACCACAGGAAATGCTTGAGAGCTGAACAGTTGAGAGCTGAATTCTCCTGCAACTGAAGAGAATACTAATGAGCAGTTACAATATGTGCTCCAAATTTTTGCACATAATAGTAGTTGCAAAGCGTCACTGACGTCGGTGCCTCAGGCGAGCAGGATGGGGATATGACACCAGCTTGTTTTCAGCACTTCTTGTCACAGTTAAAGAATGTAGGACAGAATGAATAAGAGGCGCATGAATAAGAGAAAATAGCATGTTGTCTCACTGCCATTGTAAACACATCTTTATTGGGCGGATTACATTCTTTTCCCCCGCGCAGGGGAGGCGATCCGTTCATTGTGAGTGTCAGAGGAGGCGGCTGGAGATGGAGGAGTTTGTTTAAGAGCCGTATCATCATCACTTTTCACTGTGGCCCTTGTATCAGAGTATCTGGGAGTGACATCGCAAATAGCATGAGAGTGGAGAGAACAAATCTTGCACACTGTTTTTGAAGTAATTACCCCACCAGAAGGCTGTGGTGATTTTTGGGAGGCTTTTTTATTTTTTATTTTTTCCTTTTCACACCACAAAAGGAAAACTGCGACTTCAAACTGTGCAGGCATTGCTTTTCATCTTATTTAAAGCTTTCTTGTAAGAGACCACTGGGTGGGCATGCAATTAATTTCATTTTTCAAGTAGCAATGAAAATGCTTTCTAACAAAGGAAATCATTGCGAGAAACACAACTCATGACTGGCGCTTGTTAAATTTACTTGTGTTTAATTTCTCAATCAGCTTATTAATTCCTCCTTCTTGTTCCTAAGTTGAACTGATATTACAATTTCAATTCAAATCAGTATGCGTATCCTTGATGTTTGCCTTGATTGTGTAATAAATGGTCAAAATTCTGTGTCCCAGCATCAGCCTGCTTGAGCCAGGGTAGTTTAGACTGCTGCAACTTTTCTCTGTGGCTGTGTAAAACACTTTAATCTAGTTGTCAACTTCAAAGTCTTCATAAAACATCTTTTATAGTCTATTACTAAAATGAAATGTAAAATTCAAACGTGGGGCATTTATCAGGTTTAATTTGCATCGAATAGCAAAAACAATGGCTCACCAAACTCTGTTCCAAAATCCTCCAAGTTACTGGCTCTTACAGATGATGACCGCGTCCTCGTTCATACCGACCACCGGAGGATGATTAGGGCCGACATGGAGCTCCGCTTCAGGCACCTCCTGGTCCTCGATGTTCCTGTCTGGATGGTGCATCCCTTTCAGGCGGACGTGACCGAATGCAAGCCAGCTATCCAGGAGCATCTCGTTGACATCCAGAGCGACGACAAGGCTACTTTCTGCACCTCTGGCTGCAGCATCATGTGGGTCAAATATGCCCAGCATTACCCAGCTCTCTGGGAGAAGACCCAGGCTGCTGCTTGTTGCTTTCCCAACCACATATCTCTTGGCCTATTTCCTTCGAAAGAAGAAAGAAGAAGTATGCTTAATAGTGTTTCTTGTTTGGCATTTATGATCGGCTGCTTGTGATCAATAATGAGAGTTAATTAAATATGAATGTCAAATTTGTGTTGCATTACTCATAAATGTAATTTTTATTCACATGGCTGTTTTGCGCCACATCACACTAATGATAATGATATTCCAAATCCCCAGTTGGAGTCGAGATGAAATGAATCCTGGTTGTCTTCCCTGGTCATAACTTACACCCTCTACAATGTATGCCAAATTCTTTGTATTCTTATATGAAAATCAATGTCATGCAAAGTCAATGCAAAGACACAAATTTGTGCCGAAGGATGCAAATTGCAAACTCGCGTGAAGGGGGCAAATTTCTCGTGCTAACACCATTTTCCCAACTTTAAAATATTCAACTCTGAGTGAAAAATCTGCTCATATAGTGGGGCCCTTGCAGTGTTGTGTAGTGGGGACCAGAGATTGAGCTGCTCCTAGCCCACAAACAGCTGCTTGAGCCCGGGGGGCGGAGGGGGGTGGGGGGGTTGCAGAAGAGCGCCGGGGGCAGAGCCAGAGCTTATTTTTTAAACTTGGGATTAAAAAGTGGATTTAACTTTACTCTCTCTTAACCTGTCTGCTGTGAGCTGCAGATGTGCCTCCCCCAGGTGTAGAGGCTAAAATTTGCTTTACATTTGGTGGGACCACACCATTAGACACCATTAGACTATATTTCCTTACACAAAAGTGAGAATTCACATTCCAGTTCCACTTTAATTACTTATATGTACATTATGCAGCATTCACTGATCTTACTCACAGCCTTGAATTGCTGCAGGTCTCTGGCTATATCTATATTGTTTGTTCTGTGTAACCTACCGGTGCTCTCGCTGCCGTGAACTGGCTCTCAGCTGTGCAGTCTGAACAAGTGCGACTGACCGCCGCTTGAACCAAAGCCAAGATCAGGAATTATTCATCCTCCAGCCACCCTCCCTGCTTCGTCAGACCATCACTGCGCTGCCCGACTGCTGCTGCTGAACACCCAGCGCCGGTGGGACACACGAGGGCTCATCTTTTCAACTCAAGTGTCCGGACTGACCTGAATAAATAGTGCTGGTGATGGCCGGCGATACTGTTTCTAACCATGGCAATGACATTTCTTCAAGATTCTATACCCACAGAAATGACATTTCCACCAGTGCTGATGATGATCCTGCACACTGCGGTGCTGTATTTACCCACAGACGACCCCAGCAGTGACCCACAATGATAACATTTCTCCTCATCTTTTTATTGGACTGTTCCTGTGCTTGGACACTGGTTGCTTATTTTTAATTTTTGTTCAATTAATTTAATATCAGTTCAATTATTTAGAGCAGAATGCCCTCTGAACCTGTCTATTGTTATTTCATTTGGTCTATATGGTTTTCACTGTATACAATAAAATGTGTTGGTCTACTAATTTCTAGACAAATGTTGATCCAACATTAAACGAGTTTCTTGAGGTGGAGGATCTGAGGGACTAGTCACACATAATGTTACCTTTTTAAATCAAACATAGTCCATTTAAGTCCACATGTTCTGTGTCTTTATTGTTTTATAATGTAGAACAGCAACAAACAAGTGTTAGGGATTGCTTCTTGTGCTCTAGCCCTGAATGTGTTGTCCAAAGCCCTGAATCTTGTAGGCTTTTTGTGTGGGATGATGCATTTAAATATGGAACAGTTTGGTTTGAGACAACGCAAACCTGATACAGTTCTTAACATTTGTTTCATGTCGACATTCATTTTCCATTCTAAATTAAAATAAACCAGTTCCATAAAAAGGACACTGCTACTATATACTGTATATGCTACTGTATGTTTGATCAAATAACTGTAAATTCCAAATATTCTTTATTTCAGAATTACATGTCATTGTGATTGTTGCTTTTCCAACAGACACAGACAAAAAGACCTTCTGCAGTGATTACCTTAGACCCTGCCCAGTTGGACCTAGAAACTGTTTAATATCTGTGTCTTGCGTGTTCTTGCTTGTGCTAGCTGTGTTAGCATCCACAGACTCCTCGTCGCCTGGGTAGGTGTCACAATGCCATCTCACCAGGCCAGTGTTAAGATTTGTCGTGTTACCGCTGGACTTCATTGCTGTCTGACAGATGTTACAGATGGTTAAGCCTGGCTTCGGGCTAAACACTGCTTCTGTGAGCTCTGCTTCAGCATAGTTTAACAAAAATAGGTTAAAGGTTTGAAATGCTGTTTGCGCCAAATTTCTTAATCAGTGCCTGAAATGGGCCTGATTTTCTTGTTTTTATGCATTATTATTATAATTGTAGTGCATATATCTGCTGTAAATGAAGGTGCTTCCAGACCCACCTGGCCTGACTCCACCCCTGGTTTTAACCAATGTCCTCCTCAGTAATTGTGAGAGTCAAACTTCTTTTAAATAGGTGTTGAGTGTTGGGTGTACAACAAAAGCTATACTCTTTGGGGTGCCTGGATAGCTCACCTGGTAGAGGTGGCGCCCCACATAGCAGTGCCAGCGCAAGACTGCAGTGGCCCAGGGTTTGAATCTGACCTGTGGCCCTTTGCATTGTCATCCCCCCCTCCGCCCCAAAAAAAGAAAGAAAAAAAGCTACACTGGTAAAGTACAGTAGAACTGGTTTCAGGTAATGAACTGTAAACTGCCCACAAAACAGGGTCTTACATCCCCCTTGGAGATTTTAAATCTTTATTATCTGATGTTTAATATGACTTTTTTAACAGTTTTTATAAATTCCTTGTGCCGTTTGTTTGCTCACTTAATGAGATCTCAATCTTCTGATTAAATAAAGATTATGTACAAATAAATACAATAATTTACTTAACATAATTAAAACCATATCAAACACTCACAGAAATGGAGAGACACAGATTATAAAGAAAAGATGTAGCCGGGGATAGATTTAAGAATATAAAAAACACAGTGTCACATGAAAATGTAATCAAATAAGAGAAAATAAATAAAAAACACAATAAAATCTGACGAGAAGAAATAGAAATACAGAATACTCAAATAGCCAGAAAATATTCAGCCTTATTAAATGATCAGTAGCTGTGCAGAAAAGACTAGTCAATTCATTGATTAGTTAATCATTTAAGTAATTTGTTAAGCCAAACAACCATTCTCTGGTGTCTCCACTGTGAGGATTTGCTGCTCTTCTTAGTTTTAGATTTGTAAATTTAATATATTTGGGTTTTGGACAGTTAGTCAGACAAAACAATTATTTATTTAATTATTGACTCTCACAATGAATTGATCAACTCCCCTCAATTTAATTTATTTAGCACCTTTCATGCAGTTTAGAGGGCAAAACTGAAATGCAGCCAAAAAATATAACCAAAAATGAATTGAAAATGACATTACTTAGTAATTACCTAATAAAACAATAAAATGTAATAAATAAATAGATAAGTCAATAGAATAAAAAATAAAATAGGATAAAAATAATGTAAAAAGCAATGATTAAAATGTAATAACTAAGGCTATAACATTACTGCAAATTAAAACCCAGACTCAAAAGATAAGTCTCTAATTTGCCCGTCTAATATCCATATGCAGTGAGTTCACAGTTCATGGGCATACGAAGAGAATCCCACCAGATCAATTGAAAGACAATTGGCGGCTTAATAATGAAAATAACCTTCATTTAGAGCTCTATTCACCAGCTTTGACTCATCTGTTTCCAAGGGAACTTTACACACTCAATACTACAAGACTCACATTGGGACTCTTCACACTGCTTTCTGAGGGTGTATTCTGCTACCATCACCATCATTCCAACTGTGAATGAGGCATAATGTCATAATGAATAGTCTCAAAAAGAAAACAGAAAAACAGGGAGATTACTAACTTCAAATTATCTGAACGCTAAACTCAGGGGCATTGGGAAGAATGAAACCTCTCCGCTCTGGCTTCTGTTTCAAGGCTTTTTCAGGAAATCTTGTGCTCCAGTTTATTTCGTTTAACCCTTCTTCCTCTGGCTGCCTTGTATGTTTTCCCTATGTTAGTTTGTGTTGTAATGGTGTTTCCATTTTATATCCACAGATTCCAACAGACTGCTATGCTGGTAACATAAAGGTCAAACAAAGAAATAAAAATACACTGCAGCCTACAGTGTATGCCTGATTAGACATGTGCTTCCTTCCATGAGTTGAATATGGCATATTAGGCTTTTGACATACTTCCTTTTTACAAATGCACATACGCGTAGGCGAGCAGCTGTGATTTGAGCAGCACTGTTCACATACTTGACAGTGCATGCTGTAGAGGATTACATACACAGAGTTATCGGTGTATAAAATACACGGTTGTACAAGCTCAGGCAGTCTTTGAGGTAGAACAATAAGCTCCAAACTCTGTAAGTAGAGCAGTTGTCACATTTTGACTAAATATTAGATTTTCTGTTTTCTGATTTAGGTGGCTCTCTACTGTAACAGGACTCATTTCTGTTGAGTAACTCATTTTATTTTGTTCATCCGATTTGCAGTATTATCCTCTCGTGTTGCTTTAACCTGGTTTTTCCTGGGGTTCGTTTGTAGGTATATGTCAGTGTCATCAGACTAAAGGCACGGTCGCACCAGAAAGTGGTTCAGCCAAATGAATCCACAGGTAATTAAGAAAAATGTTGTTCTAGAGTGATATGGTGGCTATAGATTGCTGCAGGGATAATGTATTTTTGTAGGCCAACCCAGAAGTTAGCATCGCCCTTTTTCCAACAAAAGCCAATTGGATTTTGGATTATTGCGAACCTCAGTAGTCTCATTACGCCACGTGTTAGCAACCGCCATTTTTAAGACACGTTAAAGCTTCAGTATTCACAGGTGCAGTATTTATGGATGTATTTTATGTCGTAGAACAAAACATGGAAATTCCCCTAAGCTTATGTTAACCACAGACTGTATTTCAGGTATCTAAACCCATTAAAGAAAAAAAAACACTGATGAGGGAACCAGAAATGCAATAATGCGAACTCATTTTCCCTCATTGCTGCAGCAGTCTCTAGTCACAGGCTGATGAACTGCTATAACTGGGGAGCTTCAACACTTAACTGTCCAGCCGACTGGGGTAGCGTCAATCAGTCAGAATAGTGCCAGAATATTATCTGGATTCTCGCTCTACTGTTCTGTGTACTCCCCACTGGCATTTTGTTTACCATTGTACACCATTACTTTCACCACCTCCATTAAAAGTTAATGAAAAGAGAAAATCAAGCTCTCTAAGCTAATGAGCTTGTTAGTTAGCAAACTTAGTGCATGTCCTGGGTTTGAATCCAGATTCTCTCTCAGTGGAGTCTGCATGTCCTCCTTGTGTCTGTGTGGGTTTCTTCTCTTAGTCCAAAGACATGCAGTTCAGGTGTATTGGAAACTGCCTGCAGGCATTAAATGTGAGTGTGAATGGTTGTTTGTCTGAATGTGTTAACCCAGTGACAGCCGGGGTCAGCCACAGGATAGGCAGGTGTAGATGGATGGATTATCCATCTGCCATGAATGATTTATTAACTATTATTAATGAAGTCATTAGTGACAACTTGTGAACTGATTATCTGTCTGCCGTTCTGTAAAATATAACCCTTTTTGTCTGCACGGTCTAAAAAACTGTCATGTCCAGGAAACTTTAAGTTAATTCATTCAGTTTTGTCTTGTGTCTCTGTTTTGTGATTTCCTGTTTTATTTTGGTTCCACTTCCTGTCTGTCTCTTGTCACCAGTTTTACTTTCTCCCTTTTGTCTGTTTTCCCACTCTTGGGATTACCTGTCTCCGCCCCGATTGTTTCCACCTGTGCCCTTACCTTGTGTGTGTATATAGTCCGTGTCTCCCCTGTGTCAGAGAACCAGTGCTTTATCCATCCCACTGCCACTGTCAGGTCTTGTTGTTTTGTTACTTTGTTTGTTAAAGGGTGATTTTCTGTTTGTTTTCTTAGTCTTAGTATTACCTCATTAGAGTGATTTTTGTTTAGTTAATAAAAACCTTATTTTGAAACTTTCGTCTGAGAGTTGTGCATTTGGGTTCTGGTCCATAGTTCAGTCGTGACAAACTCCAATGAATATGTTCAATAATAGGAATTTTAGGCTTTGAAATGTCTTTAAATGATTTTGAAAAATGTATTAGATTAACACATTTTTCAGTCTTACTTTTTAATGTGTTTTGGGGAAAATCTTTTATTGATCACTGCAAAACCGAACTGGCATGGAACCAACCCTCTATATCCTACTTTCTTTGGCAGTGTGGATGTAACGTCTTCAATTGGATTCATAATGGTTGTTAGAAAAGCCTTAGAAACCCTGCTTTTTTCAAATTATATTTTTAGAGGACATTTTTTTCATATTTGGCTACTCCTAGTGCTCCTTATGGTATTGACTAGAATCCACCTGGTCTGAAAGATAATAACCAATCAGAGCTGAGAAAGATTGAAAGATGGTAGCTTCAAAATAGCTGACGACGTGGGAATGAGCCTCAACCACCATCTTTCTTAGCTCTGGTTGGTTATTTTGCCGTCAGGCCTGGTGGATTCTTGCAGAGGAACCAGCTTTTTTCAGAGATTCACTGTCAGGATATAGTGAAAGTTTTATGACAAACATATTTTTATAATTACTTACTGAAGCTTTAATGTACTGATTTCTCTAGCTAATGTCTCGAAGCCTTGGTAATCCACAGCATCGCTATCTTGAAGGATGGATAAATGTGTTTCATTGTGTTAATGGGTGAACTGTGCCTTTCATGATAATTACAGAAATTTGTCATGGATTTAAAGATTTAAGCATCATATATCAAACAGTGAAACATAAGCAGCAATGCTGTTTGCAGAGCATGAATTGTACCAATTCTGTCTTCTCTGCTATTTCTTCAGTACATTTCTCTGCTGCAATCTTAAACAAAATCATGTAATCACAGTCAAATGCAGAGGGACATATGCCTCTTGGACCCTTTCCTGGAGCCTGTCACCCTCCTGGCCTACTGTCATCTGCATGTCAGATCTAACATTGTGCAACACGTTACACAGCAGGTTCTGTTCTTTTCATGTAGAATGGCTTGTATGCTCATATTCCAGATGACTGACTTTTGTGTTTTGCATGACTTAAATATAAAATGTACTTTCTTTAAAAGTCAAAACTGCTCTTGACTGACTATCCAACATAATTCAGTTTAAAGCAGTAACACAGGAGAGAATTTAATCCATCACAATCTCTTCATTCTTCTGAAAGATGACATTTTCACAGGTAGCACGTCGGGAGGACGGCAGCGGTAGAGAGGCTAATGCTGAACGTAATGAGTCTGTCCCAGACATGGCTCTAAGGATGGCCTCGAGTTAACAATATTTTGTGTTAATTAAAATGTTAATTAGACTATCCCTGTAGCCAGACACAGAGTTGCAGTGCTCTTCTTTTTCAGGTCACTCCATCTAACCTCCCTTGGACACTACAAATGCCATGAAACAGCAGGGAAGGCGCTTTGAAGTCTCTTCACATCTGAGATTTGAGACGCAGCAGTTAAACAGAAACATGGAAATGTACGGCTTGCTATAATTAAGGGAGAGAGTCTTTTCATAGGAAGATACATTTCTTGCACTTCATGCTGTTGTTTTGGTTTAACTGAACACAACTATGCTTGAGTTGCTGCTGAAGCAGATATCATGGGTAAAATCCTTGCAAGGCATTTAGTGTGAACATATCTCTTTTTAATGCTGTAAATGTTTTTGTTTTTTTATGTTGATAAAAAGATCAATTGTCATTATTCTTTACCCTAAATCATTATAAGATAACGTACAATAGTTGCATAAACTGAGTTTTAACCTCGATTCCAATTTCACTACCAAATTATGATGAAGTGATGTCACCACATTAAATTAAATGTTTTCAAATACGGATAGAAATGATGGCCCAAACTATCAAAATAATATTGACACCCCGTGGGGTTAATATAGGGAATAAGATAAATAAGAATAGAAAAGATGGTTTCAGTTGAAGGATAATTTGATTGGTTTCAGTCACTCTGGACTTTTTTCTGTATGAAACCATACCATGAACAGAATCTTTAAAAGAAAATTTTACATTGGTGTAATCCCTACAAGCGTACATTATGTCAGTGAAAGTTTTACTTATAGGCTGAGTATCAACATATTTTGCGAGTTGGAGAATACCTTTTCATGTTGGTAGAAAACGTAATCTGAAGTTTCTGTTCCTTCACAACATATTTGCTGTAGTAGTATACAAAAGTATTTGTAGGAGACAGGGTTGTCAAATGACAGTTCATGCTTACTAGTCAATTTCAAGCCTTACTGGTTTCCTCATCAAGTCTGTCTCACTTGTCAGGTGCCCATATGAACACGGAAGAAGGTTCTTCTCGTTCTTCCTTGGAAAAGGCTTCTAGTTCTGCAATATTCTTGATTCGTCTTGCATGCACAGATCTACCAACAGATTTTTTAATGTTGATAGGGTCATTCTAAAATCTTTTTGAATCCTTTGTCTGCATCTCTTGAGGTAGTCCATGGTGGATTTTGAGGTAAGATTAGGATCATTATCCTGTTGTAGAAGCCATCCCCTTTTCAGCTTACAGATGCTAATCATAGTATAATTTGCTTCCAGAATTTGCAGGGATTTACCGGAATCCATTCTTCCCTCCACCCGTGCAGTGTTTCCTGTGCCACTGGCTGCAACACAACCCCAGAGCATGATAGATCCACACCATGCTTAACAGTTACCAAGGTGTGTTTTTCATGAAATGCTGATGCTTTTGCTGATTTAGGCCAAAGAGTTGTATTTAAACTTCATCAGTCCACAGCACTGCAGGCGTCTGTAGATGTTCCATTACATACTTCTGACGTTGAATTTTATGAACTGGATGCAGGTAAGGTTTTCTTCTACTGAGTCTTCCATGAAGGTATGTATGTGCAAGTATGGCTGCACAGTGGAAATCATGAGTCTGTTAATTCTTCCTGCAGGTTTTTAGCATTCACATGGTGGTTTTGTTTTGTCTTTCTCACCAGCATATGAGCAGTTTTTTCAGAGTTTTCTTGGTCTTCCAGATCTCATCTTGACCTCCACAGTTTGCCTAAACTGCCATCTCTTTATTACATTTTGCACTGTGGAAACTGCAAGCTGACAACACTATCTTCGTGTAGCCTTCTCCTGCATAGTGGGCATCAGTAACTTTCATTTTCATTGACTTACACAGCAGCTTAGAGGAACCCATGGTTGCTGAGTGTTCACACAAGGTTCAAAAGCTTTGAAATTGGCACCAGCTAACGACAATTGTTGACATGCCTCAGTCCTAAGGATCTGATTAAGATCCCTGAAGATAATTGATTCTGCAGTGAATGGCAAATGCCATTAGGAGCACTAGGAAGAGCCAGAGGAACCTGATTTTTCACAGATTATCCGTCTCATACTACTGTCAGGATATAGTAAAAGTTTCAGCAAATATGATACATTTTTAAAAAAATAAAAGTTACCTACTGCAGCTTTAAATGCCGTTTACAGATGCACTCAACATCACAAAAACTGTGAAGGTAGTGAAAAGAGGACACCCACTGTTTAAAATATGTGTAAGTGAAGGTCTGCATCTTGAATAAGACAATTAGTTCCAGTGCAGTGAGAAAAAAAAACACACCATCACGAGTTTAAAATTAAATGGGAGTGAATACATAATATAAGAAAAACACTTTTAAAAAATATGTGTTTGATTGTGGCACATGCTGGAAACTGAATTGATGTGAAATTTAAAAAAAACGAGCAAACACTCAAATCACACTGGAATTATCCTTAATTATGTTCCCATGGTATCAACCTTCTGTTTTGCTAAATTGCCAGTCTGCCTTGTGTCCCTGGCAATATCAACACTGTATATCAACACAGTCAATCACAGTTAGACACACTCATAGTCATACACTAAATACAAAGACTCATTAATTTACTGGATGTGATGAAACTGTTACTTTTATCATTGAAACCATTCCATCACAGTCATGTATGGCTAATATGTGTCGCAGATGATGACTGTGGTACTCCAAAGCTGGATTTCAACTCTAGAGTTAACTGTGAGTGGCATCAGGCTAAATGGTTTTATAATACACACCATAACTCAGCCTCTGTGCAGGGACAGAAACATATTACTGTCCTTTTCAGCCACAGCTATTCAGCCTGTCCTCCATCCTGCCATATGACATCCATTACAATACTAGTCAATGAGATTCACAGAGTGGCAATGAAAGGTGCTCCTAATGTCAGCTTTCCTATCTTTGAAATGAAGTCAATGATTAAAAGGAATAAAGACGGGGAGCAATAGGCCATACTTGAGGTGACGGACAGGCGGCCAGAAAGCGAGAGGGAGTTCTTCAAGTAGCCATTCGCTGCGCGGCCACAAAATGACGGCCCCAATTATGTCTGAGCAGCCTGTGTGTGTGCAGAGGCAGCTGAGCAAAGCAGGAGAAAAATGAACCTGACTCGCACTGTTGTAATTAAGTATTACACACAAAATAATAGCTCACACACACATTGCTGGACTCATGTGTAAAGGCTGCTTCTGATCTGTGTTCATTTACAGCCCTTATTTCCACTTTAAAATCTTACACTTTTTTTGTCTTTTGGATTCCACTCAGTGGGTCTTGAATATGCTTAAAAAGGGCAGGCTTGTAGTTTGACAATGGGAATGTAAAGGCCTCAGTATGCTTCAAATGAAGCAGGGTGTGCGATGTTTTGTCCAACAAATTCCTAAAGCTGGTAGTAGTTGTAAAGTAGGTAACTTTTCATTGCTATTTTTCTTAATTTCACATCAGTTCAGTTTCCAGCATGTGCCACAATCAAACACACTTTTAAAAGTGTGTTTCTTGTATTATGTATTCACTCCCATTTAATTCTAAACTGTGCAAAAACAGATGGTGTGTTTTTTTTCTCACTGCACTTAAACTAATATTCTTATTCAAGATGCAGACCATCACTTAATACAAACACTTTGGGACCCTGGGAATGAGACTCAACTATCTTCAAGGCTCCAACCCAAAGCGTCTTTATATCTTTCTCGGCTCTGATTGGTTGTTCAGACCTGGTGGATTCTTGCAAATGTCATTAGGAGCACTAGGTGGAGTCTGTCAGATTATTTGTCTCATGTTCTACTGTCAGGATATAATGAAAGTTTCAGCGAATATGACAAAATGTTATATTTATTAAAATTACCTACTGCAGCTTTATGTGTTCCTACCTTGGCCACACTTAAGGTGGTGCCATTATATTCACTTGATTATTATGTCATTCTTTGTAATTTACAATCTTAAAACTCATTACTATCTTTTTATTTAATTTCTGTCAGCAATACTGTGGAATATGTTTACACTTATGTTTAGATTTACGTTGTATATAGGCGCTATTTTATTATATCTCTTAGGGTCTTATATTTCTATTTTCCATTTTTAGTTATACGTTTTACTATATGTATATACCTATACATTCATTTCTATTCTGTATATTGTGTTAGATATATTATATAAGTACTATTCTTTAACGTTGCGTGAGTGGAACAACTGTAGCGAACAAATTTCCCCCCAGGGATCAATAAAGTATTTCTGATTCTGATTCTAATTCTCACCCTTTTTGCATCCCCACTGCTCGTCCAATCCCTCTCCAAGAATTCTGGCTCAGATGTACTATAATAAATGCAGTTCTCAATCAATTAGCAACCACAGCGTGCAGTGTGTTTAGCAGCCTGCCCTGTCTCCTAGAAATTACATTGATACAGGGCAGGAAGAAGTGACTGTTAAAAATGTCAAGTGGCTAATCTTTTTCCAAAAATAAAATGTATCAATTTAACAATGCTATAGTTTTCAGAAAGGCTAAATAACAGCATGCCTACATTTTCAGAATGAAAGTGTACATGTATTCATCAGCACTCACATAATAATGTAGCAATGGCAGAACCCTAAATACTTTTCGATTTTATGAAAGATTGTCCGTCAAAATAAGCAGGAGGAGGTACATAATATAATAATATGTTTTTGAGGCTTGCAGTCTATTGACATCCTCCACTTCAATAGCTTAGTTTAGTTGTTTTGCAATGTGATGCCGACCAAATTACGTTTTCTATGAACACAAGGAAACGTTCTTAATTAATGTGTCTGGCAAGTCGCACAAATGTTGATAGCAGTGACTTGAGACATTTAACCAAAATCACAGTGTTTCCCTAACCTTTACCAAAGTGCTTTAGTTGTTAGTCTGGACATGAATCCTGGACTTGGTACGCCCTCCATCCACCACAACCAACTCCTTGTGACTCTAGCACAGTACAATGTAGTGACATCATTTCTGTGACACTTTTAGGGTTGTAGCATCTGAATTACCAAGAAGGCAGCTGGTTTACCTCCTGGACTGCAACTTTTAGGTAGGTCAGCACAGAGTGCAGCAGGTGGAGCTGGAGCCAATAAAGCGGCTGTTTCACTAGAATACTGATACATTCATAGGCATAAAATACTGTAAATGTCTTATCAAGAGACCGGAAAGCTACAACTCTCCACATCCTGTATATTTGGTATCAATATGTTTAGCGATAATTCTTGCTCTTTTTGCTTTCTAAGAATAAGATTTAGTCATAGGATTTATATATTTTTAGATAGCTGATATGGTGCAGGACATTTTGGTGCTGAGGCTACTCATTGAAATTGTTTTTTTTTTTTTCCAGACAACATCCTTCACCATCTTACATCCATCCAGCAGAATACAGAATTAACCTCTGTTAAAATGACTCCACGTATTATTCATAGTGTTTAAGAATCATGAGCTATCTGTATACATCGCTTACTGATACTGTGAGTCCTACAGTAAAGAAAACAGTACATGAGGTCTGTTTCACTTGAGCCTCCAGACAAATGAATCACTTTACCTTAAACCCATGTATGAATAGAAACATAGAACCATTGCTAAGCTGTGGGAATGCTGTAAGCCCTAATATGTTCACAGAACTCAAAAATTATTTTGTAACAGATTACATAACAATATTTTAGTGATGTTTTTAAATCTTTTAAGTTTACATAAAATATAAATTACATTTACAGTTGCCTTAAATTATCTCAATGTTATCTTATAAATATTGATATTCCTCAACTTATAATTAGGGAGTAATACATTCAAATTTTCAATATTTTCAACTCATATAATGTGGGAAATACACTCAAAGTTTCAGTAATTTTAAACTCATAATGTGGGACATGCACTCAAAATTTATTCTTAACTGATGTCGGCCCGCTACACAATTATAATCAGCTAATAATGTTAGAAAACATGAAAATGACACCACAGTGACAATTTAACAACTTTTTTTATTCAACACAATGTGCTTTTTAAAAGGCACGAATCAAAGGAGCTCAGTCAAAACAAAGTGCTCGTCATAAATTAAAATAAAAGGAAAAGGAAATGACTCCAGGAAAACAAAATGTGTTTTAAAGTACATTAAGTGTTAATAGTTCCATATTCTGATAGTGGTCATTGCTACAGAGGGTAGATTCAGTATTTTGGGTCTCCATCTCACATTATTCAGTAAACATTATGATAAAAACTCACAAAGGATTCGTGATAAAATTCAATAAGATTCTAAGTATAATCCATCCTCAACAGCAATGACAACTATTAGAATGTGGAGCCATTTAACACTGTTTAAAAACGTTTTGGCTCTTACTGTACCTTGAAGGCTGCAACTCACTTTTTTCAAATAAAACATTCAAATACAGTACTGGTTTCTACTGTGACGTACTTCAATTGGCAACATCAAGGTAGGCATTAGGCAACAGAACATTAAACATGTATAGTGCATGAATTGAACAGTCGTTTCCCGTACGTTTATTCAGTACAAAAACTTGGGCTGGGCAATAGGGTTAGCATTGGTTAAGATTAAGATTAAGATGAGAAAATAAAACAAAATGACACAGCCGGATTTATTTTAAAAGCAGGAGTTAAGAACACTGATTCCTGAACAGTTATCTAAAAACTTAACATCAGTCAACCTAGGGAGATCACTCACAACAATTTCATCTTCGATGAAAACAGAAATGCTCTTGGGGCTGAAATGAGTTGTGTTGTCAGTGACCACAGTAAGGAGACCCACAGGAGTGTCAGCAATGTCTGGCTCATCTTCTTGCTGCAAAATACAAACAATCCAATGACGAGGATAATTCCAGTAAAAAGGTTTAAAGTCATGTATCATTAACAATGGCAACATAATTCTAACTCAGACAGCTGAAGACTCATATTGGATTCAAACACACTTGCATAAAGAGATTTGCATGAAACAAGAACTGTGGATTTCTCTCTAATTTGGAGTGGAGGTCCCCAATCAGTCTTTCATTGTACATACCACATTTTAGCATTATACTGAGAAAAAAAAAAAACCTATCCATCGATTTGAACCTGAAAAAAGGCGTTAAAGTTGGTTTCCCATACTATATTTCATGGTACATGTCATTGATATTGACATTTCTATGAGTAAATACTTACATTCCAGGTCTTGAAGAAATCAGAGTCATCCTCTCTTAGGTACACCGGAAGGGCACGAAGGGCCAGACTGCGTCTCATGTTTACATCATGTTGTTCCTAGATTGACAACCAAAACATAGTAATCATTATAGAAATATTTACCAGTATATCAAGCCAGTTCAACTTACAAAATCATCAAATCATCATCAAGAACCATCATTGTGCTCACAGCAAAGTTAATCTTAAACTCACATGGCGGTCATAAATCCTGAAGATCTCTCGGAGTGCCTCCGCTGTCTTGCCTGTCCGTGAGCTTCTTTTGTTGGTTTTTTACTCAGCAAACACCTGCAGACATACAAACACATGAATGTATATAGATTAATGTAGGTTTTTCAACTTTTGTTTTAAGAGGAAAACATAATGCATCCATTGCAGCAAAGCTAGCAGTTTTTCCCTGTGACTGTGCTGCTCTTGAACTGTATCACGTTATACTGAGGTGTTTCTATTATTTTTTCCATCCCATTTATATCAATGAGGCCATGCTAAATAAAGACACCTCTGTGTATAACGCAATATAGTTCACCAGACCACAAACTACATCCTATAATAATAAAATAAAACTACATTCAACCATCAACACTATGTTAGGATACATCTTACCGAGATGAAGCTCGAGGAAACTCTGTGCTTCTACTTGAACCTACAAGGAAAGATCAATTACAACAGATATAAGTGAACCTAAAATACATACAGTACTTATCAAACATGTTAAATAGTTACACTATATACTGGTTCAGTCAAGCTATATATGGAAACACTAAATATGTTTGTTGTGTGTTTATCATTTACTCAACTTGTATATGTTTACTTTTCCATATATTTGTACTATCATAATAAATGCCATACTATGCGTCAATATATCTTTCTAATGGTAATTGATTTTTTAAATATATATTACTATTGTATCATTCTTTCTCTCTTTCCTTCCTCGTGCTTTATCTGATGTTAAGAAAAAAGTTTAAACTAAGCTCTGTTGTTCCTCACCATGAAGGTTTTCACTATAGATGCAGAGTCTGACTGTCTGTACGGTACCGGGCTAACAAACAGCAGCTCCTAACGGTGCAATTCAAACTTCAACGTGTTAGCCGCTAACACGAACTAACTTCAATAACGTTAGCTTTTCTGTTAACTTTACTGCGCCTGACGACTTATAACCGACATTTTTAAACTTTTTACTGACCAGACCAAAGCACCTGTAAGAAAGGACAGCAGCAGAGTTCAAAGTTACCGCTTACAGTCAGAGACATAACGTCGACGTTACGTTACTCTTTAGCTAACGTTAGCGCAACAGTAACGCACCAAACTGCTTCTTCATACTGATAAACCGAGTGCAAACAAATCTTTCTTTAACAGCGCTACGAATATGTTTGTATTCTCTTGACTTTTGTAACTTACCCACGGTAAATGAGAAGTTTTCCACCGTTCCTTCAGAATTCTTCTCGCTCGCCAAACGGTAGCCATCTTGAATATTTTAGAAACGTGAAGTCTGAGCCTAAACGTCGTGGCGTCGATGACGTCAGACGCTACGTCCCTCCGTTAACTCAGAAGTTAGGATTTAGACACAAATGTTCACTCAGAAAAATGTATCCACATAAACTTAAAACAACATCAGTAGTTAACAGCACTTAATAGTTGTGTGCTCTGTTGACTCATTAGCTGGTTTTGAGTTCTGTGCCCATATTTCTTATGAGTTAGCAGGACTGTTGGGGCTTACAGTGTAGTAATGATCAGCAGTACCCTGATTTATTGTAATGCCCCTGAGGAGTTAGTGAATGTAACACACAAGTTGATAGACAGACTGTACCAGGAAGGGAGGATAACGGATTCATCTGAGTTTTAAACCTTTGCATTTTAATTATCTTTAGCGGTGGGAAAACCAAAATCTTTATTTAAAGTCCCCCTCCACTCAAAAATCTGTGTTTCTTCTTCTTCTTCTTACAGTGTAATGTTTTAATGCTGTCTGTGCAGAGTTTGACACTAAAAGGATGTTTTCACATTCATCTGCTGAAAGTGGAAAGTTTCTCTGTGCTGAATGAACATCATTTTAAGATACAAATAGTTTGGAAGTTAGTCCTGGTCCAGTATGCAAATTGTACAGTGTGATGTAGAAACTTGAAGCCACCAGTGCACATCCACTGATTACGTTATAGTGAAGTAGGAGACATCTTGTGTCCAGCAGCAAAACTTGCATATTCAGAGATTGTGGCAATTCTGGAAATCGGAAAACTGGACATTTTCTTTGTTTTTCAGAAAAACACATCAGACATACATTATTGTTCTAAACAGACTATTTGTTTATGCTGTGATGCATGTCTGGAGGGGACCTTTAAATTTATCCTAGCAAGTATGGCCATATCAATCATAATCTTTCAGTCTGTTCTCTTACATTGCTATTAGTCTACATGAGGCTTCACATCAATGGAACAGCGAAAATGGCTTTGGCTTAGCTAAGGATACAGAGCATTCTATGGGGGATTTATTTCATTGGTTACTTCCGCCGTTCATTGGAATCATCTGTTATTGGATACTGCAACTGATCTGACACATGAGGCTGCACTGAAACTGCAGTGTAGGACTAACAGCCTGGATAGACAGGCAACAGCACAAGCTCAGGTGTAACCATTCCAGTTTTCACATGTTATTATTTCTCTTCCTTATCTAATTAAAATGATTGGATCTTTGCTATATGCAGGTCTGAATTAAGGAACCATAAAACCAATTTTCCTACTCTTCTTATATTCTTTTTCACTGAAAGGCTTCTTTTTACTCTCTTATCTCATATTTTCCCTTTAACACGCATCTTGGTTTAAAGTCAATCCGTGATAAATTACTTTCAGCCCTGGGCTGAAGTTTAATTTTCATTTTGGGCTATTTTTGTTTTAACTGTTTATCAGAACAGAAGCTCACCTGTATAACAAAGTAATTAGCCTGCAGATTATATTTAGAATATTATCTGTTAATGTTAATAAACACTTTTGATTTTGCTGTCATTTTTATCATCAGGTATGAAGCAATTAATCCCAGAGCATATAGGGCTGTAACAGTTATGATGTAGGCCACTTCTGAAAATGGTCATTATATAATTCCTACACATCAGGGCATCATGCTTTAGATTCGTGAAAATGATAAAAATGACAATCTAAATAAATTCATGCAGATCAAAGTAATTGCAAGAAAATTACACTATAATATACTCCTTCACAAATATAGTCAATATTTTATACTTCCATACATTTTTACATGATTAATGATTTCTTTCTGTGACTTTTATTTCAACAACAATTCCAATCATCATCTTAACCTGCAGCCATAAACTGCACCAGCAAAAGTCAATAACAATTGAATGTGCTCAGATTGGAAATATGGAACCATGTTGATGAATGGCTGGCGTCTGGAGTGGGACATCATAGATTAACTATGCAAGCATGAGAAATACACTCGCAAACTGAACTATGGTTTATTAGATCTGTAAGATATTGTCTGAAGAGAGCTGTGTTCATGTGTGAATCTCTGAGAAACTACTCATCCAACAGTTCATTATAGGAAACAATATGCACAGCTACTCCGTAGCAGTTAAGGCCCACTGGCAGGTGGTCCAGCTGTGCAGCCTTCATCAGTAACTGACGTTGCTTCAGATGATGCTTGACAGGGATTTGGGTGATAAGAGAGGAGGCTCACTGGCTGACAAAAGGGCGTAAGAGGTGTTAATGGAAAATGAAATGCACTCTGTGCTGAATCAGACAATTGGCTGACGTATAATAAATTCTGAATTATCTAAGAAGGTGATGCAAGTTGAAACAGTGTTTGTACTCCTATGCTTGTTTTTTAGACCCGGTTTAATTAACTCTTGAGTAATAAATGTAGTTTTATTTGTTTTGTTAGATAATCTACTCTCCATTAATGAGAGAGCTGTGAAACGCTGCAGATTGGGTTGTTGATCATCAGTGTGATCTGCACTACTGGCAGTCCTTTCACAAAACAATGACATATTTGAATAATATTTGTTATTACTTGACATTCAGTCAAAGGAGGTGTCACATTTGGGCTTTAGTTCTAGGGCTAGTTCTAAACTGAAATGGCCTTTAAACTAGATAATTCAGACACTGTAATTGTGATAAAACAGATTGCGTTTCCTGGAGGAAAATTACAGTTTCTCAAGTAAAGAGATTGGTTATTGGAAGGTTACTCTGACGTCACTGGGAGAGTTAGAAAAAAACTGTGAAGAAAGAAGTGAGCTCACCAGACCTCTGTAGCCCACTCTTTATCTCTGCTGTAGGCTAGAGGCTCCAGGCTACATGAGCCGAAACTACCATGACACAAGTTATCTACAGTGTAGGTAATATAGGCGCCAGGTTTTGACGAGGAGTGTGTGGATTGGAAAAGATCAAAGCTCTGGTTCTGCTGAATCAATTTTGCTCAATCAAAAACTGCCCATCTTGGGTCCATCAACGTTATAGGAGTCCAATGGAAAATCAGCAGTCATTTCTTAATGCAGTCTTTATGTGGTGATAAATGGGTTAGTTGGTCTGTTTCAATTAGACCAATGTGCCCCACCACCCAGAGAACATTTTTACATGATCCAAACAAAAAAAACACAGCGGAGAAATTTCAGTGCTGGGTTCATGTGAATGCTGTCTTGCATTTGTTTTATATGATTACCTGACAAAATGTTTTTTTCTATATTCATTAGACAATTTGAGGTGTGTGAAATCACACACTCGTATAATTCCACTGTAGTAGTAATAGTGATAGTGGAAACTACAGAAGATGGCAGACAAACGTAGCACATCCGAGCGTATACCCCTTAGATTTTTTGGTTTATTATCTAACGTCACCCCACCTTACAGTTCAGTCCATTATTATCAAATATAATTATTTATTAACTGTTTGTTCAGTAAATGTTCATATACTACTTCTGCTGAATCCTCCTGTGTAGCTTGCAGATAGGAATGCTACTTGTTATGGTCCTCTAGTGGTTGGCAGAATGAATAACTAGATACATTTGTCCCACAGCGCCTGAGGCTGACAAGTAATTAGTAACTGGGTAAAGTAATTTTTACGTTACTTTTAAGTAAGTAATTTAATTACTTTTAAGAGACGAAACTAGTAGCTGTAATAATTACAGTTTTTTCAGTAACTTTCCCAACACTGGTGAAACCACATTGTTTGTAATATTATACCAGGCTAATAGTTCCCGTTTCCAGTCTTTGTGCTGAGCTAGACTATTTCTTAAAGTCCAGATAAAGCACCAAAGGATGTATTTCCAATGTCCGAGTCTACTTTAATTGTGACATCTCGAGTGACAAAGATGTATGTTAACATTTTCATAAAATCTCAGTCATTGAAGTAATTTATGTGACACTGTACTTAGGTTCACCTGGCAGCCACATAGTAAGAAGGTAAGGGACCTGTCTTTTACTTTCATATTCATGACACTGATTTGTTTTCAGTACCTGAGATGCCCCAAAACAACCTTGAAGTGATTTGACAGCAGGGTGTCACTCTCACGTCCTTTGTGTATGCAGTTCACTTCCTTCTCTCGCGCCCCTATGGCAACCTGTGAGCATTTGAAGGAGAAGGGAGGATTTTGCTGGAGGGGTCTTCCATATTGTATGGCACTCAGATTTGGAACTGCTGCATGACATTGCTTCTGAATGCTAGATACAAAGACAGGTACGTACTGTAGACCCCAATACACACATACACATATATTTCAAATGCTATGACTGATAGTACATTGGAACTAATTTGTTTGTTTACATGTAAAGAAAGCGCTCAGGAGAACCGTACATGCCTGTCCCCGCTTCTACAGTTTAATGAGGCCGGCTTCACATTCTGTCAACACATTCAACACTCAATTCTCTTGGGCTTTCTTTTTTAATCAGCACGCCCACTCACTTATAGTGTTGCAGCACATTTCCATAACTGCCTTCATACTGCTTCATCTGTCTCTTATGTTGGGTTAAACTCAGAGCTTTGTATTTGCACACTTTGCGATGACATGGCTGTTGTTGTTGTATTCAGTCATTGACAGCCATCCTAAGCCCACCGCAGTAAATTTTCGGCTGATATGCCAATATGATTTCCTTCGAATACCTCTGGGGTTCGTAAATCCCACAGCATTGAGAGATGCTTAGCATTGATGGCTCCATGCAAACACATTTCTGTTCCTCTGGGCGTTTTGTGGAACAAAACAATCAAGCAGGGTTAGAAAGTCACAGGGTACATTACAGTGACGGATTCCTGAAAGCCCAATAAAGACCCTTACATCAATGCCAGTTTCAATTGATTACTTTTAATGAGTGCAAATAAATAATGCAGGACCGTTCACACCCATACTCACTCTCTCACACACACATACACACACACACTCACTTGCAAGAAAGCAACAGAACAGCAACAGAAACTTTAGTAAAGTTTAATGCCCTTCAGTTGCTTCGCCTTTGTTAAAACGTCTTTGGGCAGAATTGCTTGTTAGCACTTTGCCAGCCACCAGATCCCAATAGCACCAATAAGACGGTGTCAGAGGACCCTTCATCCTGTTAAGTCAGACGTACCGGTCAGCATTTGTGAAAGGATGCAGGAGATTTGTATTCATTTCTGGGATATCCAAATTGGCGAGAATAGAAGAACTTTTGAGTGCATTGCAAAGGGTAGATCATAGATTTTGTTTAACTCAGAAAAAGTGCTTCATAATCATAAAGAGAGACACATTCACACCCAATAGTGAAATATTTTTTTTTTGGCCCAGGCCATAATAATGTCATTGATTAACTCAACAATGACTGGTCAGATTTCTGTTAAATTAAGTATGGATATTAATGGTCATATCATGACCATTCATTGATGGTCACAATACGTATCTAAAGCATTGAGGCCTGTTTATCCATGAATTTGCATCAGTTCAGTCATAGCACTGAAGTCATGCTTGCATCAGCTGATAGACTTTTTCACAGCAGCCATTTTGACATAAAATAGTAGGGTAAACACAGGTGCTACCAATGATACTAATTAAATTAGCCGAGAACGGACAAACCAAACGCTGGTTCTAGATAGGCCCTTTGGTGTTTTTCGTGAGTTTCGCAGGCACGGTTGTTTCTCCTAAGTGCTTGGGAGGCTGAGCTGTGTTCAGTTGCAATCTGTACCTTCAACCCTAGATGCCACTAAATCCTTAACACTGGTCATTTAACCATCTTAATTTGTCTTAGGCTTGCATTATCTGTTATATAGTGCCTTCCTGAAGTCAAAATTTAGCATTCTTGTTTGTAAGTACAAGGGGCAAATTGTGGGGCTTCAGACTTTTAGGCAGATATAGTTGTTGTTCAACAGCAGCTGCGCAGAGTTGTTCAGACAGCACTTCTTATTTCCTCTTTTTCTTGCCAAGATGCAGTCAGATCCACTTCTCTAACCTTTAGGCCACAGCATCCCCACAGCGTTGTTACGGTTACATCTCCCCCATTTTTATCTGATGCACAGTGTCAACCTCGAGGTGTGAGGAAGCAGTTGAGAACACATTGCCTGCCCCCATGTTGTGCTACCAGTGGGGTGCTTTGCATTAAGGCTGGAATCACAGCAGCTCTTTTACTCAGCGTGGAAGCTGTCTCCACAATGTATGCATGTATATTTCATGAGTGTTTGAAAAAATGTAAACTTGAATCTCACTGTTATTTCTTTTCATCGATGGAAGCGTGTAAAAAGACAAACAGACCTTGGCCATCTGTGATTCATCGACACTGCCTCAGCACAACATATTTAAATATGCAAAATTTAGACAGGCTTAGTCATGCAATACAATTATTATTTCCAATCCCTTTTTCTTTGTGCTGCAATAGGACCGGTGGGCTGATTAGAGCGCCGGAGGCAGGCTGGTAATTTGCCCTCTTTTTGCCTTTACATAAATAACTGTGTCATTGCTTGCTGAATTAACAAACATGGGCAGAGGGTTAATTTTGCATTGTTGCTCATCTGCCTCACTTGCCTTCGCTCTCTTTTGCTACTTTGCCTGCTTTGCATTCTGAATTCACTGATTAAGTAAACCTGATTAGCTGAGCCGCCGCTGCCAGATTCACTTCTCAATTCCAAAGAGGATCTTCCCCTCCCCCC
The DNA here is from genome assembly GCF_905237075.1 of Dicentrarchus labrax. NCBI lineage: Eukaryota > Metazoa > Chordata > Actinopteri > Moronidae > Dicentrarchus > Dicentrarchus labrax. Next base: position 3,286,634 of record NW_026136709.1, read on the forward strand.
TCCCTCCCTCCCAAGTTCCCATTCCTCGATCTTGTCTTTCAAACAGATGAATGGATGATGATATTTGACAGGCCCTTTTTTACCAACAGAGAGGTAGTTTCCTGTTTCCCAGGTTTGCACTGATGAAGGCTGACTGCCAGAACCAGGAGAACTGCGCTAAGTCCAATTTGCATCACCTGCAAAATGCTATAGTCTTTCTTTTCCTCAACTCAAACATTACTGGGTCCCTTTGTGAGGGGTCTGGATTACTTTGTGTTTATATATAACATTTAAATATAAATAAATAAGTAATGTTATGCAGTATCCAGCTTTTTCATGAAATGTGCATACATTTGCATTTTTAATAAGCAATTCCTGAAATATTTTTTTTTCAAAGATACCTTTGTGACCCTGCAATTTTAATGCCACCAAGATATTTTATATTATATACAATTTTCTTATATTTTTCTTAATATTTCTAAAGGCTCAGTATTACATGCTGCACAACATCTTGTGATATGTATTGTATTAAAGTCTCAGGAAGACCATTTAGCCTAATCATATATACAGTGTAACACAGCACCTGTGTATATTACAAATTATATTGATATTTCAAAATGCTTGGTATTGTCTGATCATGCACAAAATCTCATTATGACATGTCATATGACAAATTATTTTAAGTTATTGTATTAAAGTCTATGCAGGCCCATTCTGTCAAATTGTATTTATAACACAGCAACTGTATAATGCAGGTATAATGCATTTAAACATGTTCAGTATTGCACGTTGCACGTACCTGCACATCATTTCATAATGATGACAACTACAATTTATGAGATTGTGTAAATTATTGAATTAAAGGCTACGGAGTCCCATCCAGGCGCATTGTATTATAGCTCAGCATCTATAGAGGCTACTGTATAGCACAAGCTACTTTGAGATTTTAAAATGCTAACTTTTGCACATTGATCAATGTATGTAATTTCATTATGCTGACATTTACAGTTTATGAGATATTATATTTTGAATTATGTAATGCACTAAGGCTACGGAGGCCCATTCAGTCGAATTCTGTTTGTACCTCAGCACCCGATACAGTGCAAACTCTGTTATTATTTGACTATGCTTAGTGCTTCACTTTTATTAACTGTGACATTATAATAATTATAATTACATTTACAGTTTAGGAGTCCCTATGTTATATATTATATTGAAGCCTCTCAAGGCCAATTCAGTTCTACACTGTAAAACCTGACAACACATTTTAATAAAAGAAGTAAGTTAACGTAAAGTAATCCTCTAAAAAAGGTTATTTTGCTATATGCTTTATAGCTTAGGGTTTTTCCATTTTTGTGTTTTATTTTAGTTTATTAATCCTGATAAGCCCAAGTGCATCCAAATAATTTGCTATGAAGGACAATAAAGTATCTATTTATCTAATGATCCCTCAAAGTGTAAAGATTTGATGTTACTATCACATAAAAAAAACTTTAAGTGGCTACCATTCTGATAATCAACTTTAACTTCTTTACCCAAGCTACCCTAACAAGAATAACTTGAGTTACTTCTACTCAAATCAATATCATAATCATATCTTTTATGCTTAAATTGTTTGAGTTAATACATTTAAAAAGTTTAAGGCAGTTTCCTCTAACAGTTTGAGTTCAACTAACTTATCAGGTTTTACAGTGTATTTGTATTTTTAGCTCAAGATCTGTATACACTAGAAACTGCATCACTGCACACAATATAATTATGATAACATTTAGGAGTTATGTTTTGTAATGTATTAAAATCTATGGAGGCCCATTCAGTCCTGTTGAATTGCACGCCGATGAATCGTACATAATCTCATTATGATGACATTCACAGTTTATTCAGCCCAACTGTATTTCAGATACAGCACCTATATGCATATATATAATTGGCAATCACACTCATTGTCCTCAGGGAATGCCTCTCTAGTTTTTATATTACTGTCGCCCTTCATTGTATAAATGAAGGGCGCATTGATTTTGAGTAACATTAAGCAGTACTATCAAATGAAAAGTGATTTAGCTCACACAAAAAAGAAACTCTTCTGAGTTGGAAACTAGGCCAGTTTTTGCTGTTGTCAGCAGCTCTCTCAAGTTCACTCACAACTGCGCTCAGTATGTTACCAACCAAACAGATGGAATCCCTCGGTGTTTGAATTTCATCTGTGAAAATGGTTTATTTAAATATTATTCTGATATCGTCATTATAATACAAACTGTTGCAATGTTCCAGTACAGAAGCCTCACACAATACCAAAGAAAAGAGAACTATAATTCATCAGAATTTTTGACAGCTCAACAAACAGACAGGACCGCATTGAAATGAAATACATTAGAAGAAACAAATACATCTAGAGTGGATGAGTAGCGTGGCATATAAAACAGAACAGAAAGATGGTTGTGGTGAAATAACATCCCTGGATGGAGGAACTGCTTCTCTAGCCATCGTTGTGAACTGCTCTCCTCTTTGGTAACAGAAACCTTGTTGCCTTGTGAGCAATTCAGCCTCCATCACAACCCAAACTCTTTTTTTTTTTTTGTTCCAAGCATCATTTTTCGTCACTCAGATCACAATATCAAATCATCGCTTCAATCTCTCCTCCTTTGTTATTCAATATGTTGCAAGGACCCAGCGTCAAGCAAGTCCCCTAGATTAGGATGAAAGCTTTATAAAGGAGATGTTTCTAATATATATAGATATACTTTTTTGTCAAATACATTTTACCCAAGTTCATTTTGAAGAGATGAAAACCCACTTTGGACTTGTTAACACTTGAATATGAGTACATGACACCATTGTTACAAGTACAGAACATCACTGGCCTCTGCCTTTTTAAATGGAGTTTTTAAAAAAAACTGTTAACATGCTGATTATTTCATTTACAAGTTGTACAGATCTGTAACTTTTTACATGAGGGTTGGACAGACTGTCCACTCAAACTGTGCACGTTCTCTCCAAAGTGCTTGGGCACGTTTCCAACATCCAAATCCCATTCTCGATACCTCAAAATAAACTTCTGTGAACTAAACATTCTGCATCACATTAGGTAACGTCTCATTTCAAAACAATCCATTCCCAGTCACAGCAGAGTGGTATATATATATATATATATATGGTGATGCTAGATTAACTGTCCGAATACACCCTGAAGCTATTTGGAACTTGAGGGATTTGACAGGGTTGCCCTCTATCGCCCACACATCTTGTATCCAGGCTTGGAAGCTGCTGATCAGTCGACGTCTCTGGTCTGATCCCAAAGCATGACGCACTCCGTCAGCCTTCGAACCTCAGTGCTGAATCAACAAGTTTCCCCATCCACAGTTCTTTGGGAATGCACTATACAAGGGAGATTTTTGCTTTGTCTGCAAAGCGGAAAAAAAGCTTGAAGGGGGGCGAGTATTTTGCCTTTTGAAAAGAAAAAACAAAACCACAGCACGGCAATCGTTGGCAATTACATCTGTTATGTTATGTGTGAATGTTAGATTATACCATACAACACATGAGGAACTACATAATCATGCTTCATGTTACCTTTAAATTTTGGGCATCAACTGAGCAAAAAACAAAAACAACAGCATGTGCTTAGGGGTCAATGTCTACCAAAATAAAGATTTGATCTCACTGCGGGGCAACTGCTGCAGTCTGGCAGCACAGTACTCATGGTGGATAACATTCACTGACAGTATGATTCTGGAGACATAAATCAACTACTATATTATTCATAAGTATTTCAGTTTGAATTAGAACATCTGCATTTCTGAAAGGTGGCGCGCAGTTTCCATTTCAGCTCAAAAGTTAACAACAACAAAAGAATCCCATTTATTTTAGAGGTTATGCTGCACCACTGTAAGAATCGGAAGTTGTCGCACTATGAAACCCACCCCCCAAAAAACACCTTTGTTTGTGTCTGCGTCAGATTGTCAAAGCGTTTTGCTTATAAATGCTCTGCGTGGATAGAAATCTCTATGATATATCATCTGAAAATAAAGATAAAAATATATTACTGCGAGATATAAGAGAAGATTTCAACAAAACTAACATATTTCTCCCAAAACATGGGTCATATACAGTGTTGATGATGAGCAAGTCAGCTCTCTGTGTTGCACTGCATCTCGTGTCACCCTCCAGCCACTCACAAAAGTGCAAAATGTGTGTGTTTGTGCGCTAACATAATACACGCTAGCTATACTCATGATCCAAAGTGGGCGAATCCTCATTCACCTTTATGTAATAATGACACATACCAGGGAGGTGCATGGCAACTGAAGCATGCCATTTGGAAAAACGGTGCGGGCCGATTAAAATTAATCATCCAATGGTCACATATCAGGATTTTGAATGACTCATAAATTGTGACATCCTTTTTATTCCTACTGAGGATGCGATACAAATTAAAATGACAAGGGACAATTGTTTTTTTTCACACCAAAGCTAGCACATTAAAATAAAGCTAAATTCAACATACTGTAACACTAAACTCCAAGGGTTGACTAATGTAGCTCAAATAACGTATGCTCCCCTCTTTTAGGCCTTCAGACTAATAAGCATGCACACCTGTATTATGCATCACCAACAAGATGTAAAATTATGCACATTAGATAATTTTGATGGCCAATACAGCTAAAGGGAAAAGAGAGAAAACTTTTAGCTTTTTTAACCTGCTGGTTAATGTTAACAGTCTAAATTAACATGTACTTGAATTTCTTTTGCTTCTTTGAGAGGGCCAGAGTGCCTATTCACAATGAAGTTCCATGGCCAATATGGAGAGCTATGTATACAGCACATACAGTAATTCTAGGTGTTTCAAATAAAACAGATATATATCTAGAATCATATATATTGTACACAAATGTAGATTCTCCTTTTTTTTCTTGTTCACTTTTGAGCAATGAACACATTAACAGCGAAACCATAAGAAAGTCATTCTTCCGTGAGAGTTATCCAACAAGATACAGAGTCTGTTTTCACGCCGGAGCGTTGGGCCTCGGACGGTGTCAAGTCGACGTCTGTACAAAAAAAGTAATCCAACCGGTTTTTAAAGGTGACTGGTGTTTTACAGTAGCTAATAACAATGTGCTGGGTACGAGAGCAGTAGTGGCTGGGAAAATGAGGGCCAACTGTGCAGTCCGCGTGGTGGGGGAGGAGGGAGGAGGGGAAGGAAGGGAAAAGGAGGGGGAGGTAAAACAGGCAATTTTCTCATTCGCTTCAAGAGCAAACGGAGAGAGAGAAAGAGAGAGACAGACAGAGAGAGAGAGAGATCGGGGCGCAAACCGTGTCAGTTCTTCAAATTATAACAAGGCATCCCTCACCAAACCGCACGCCAGAAGGAGGACAGCCAGTCCATAGCTGGATGATATTCTTGTACCTGAGAAGAGAAGAAGCAAGGGGTTAACAAACTGTACAATCAACATTACACTTTCTGATATAACCATTGCACAGACAGACCAATGCAACTCTGTAAGAAAAAAGAAATTATTTCAGAAAATGTTGAACGTCAGTGAGCAGGACCTGTGTCATTATTGGAAATGTATGTGTTTACTGTAAAATTTCAATTAAAAGCAGGGTCCTAGTTAGAGGCAGGTCTCCTTTACTAGCCTGGTGTGGGTGAGTTAGTCTTGAGGTGCTTAGATTGCCAGTTAATTTCTCCACAATTCAACCCTTGAATTCATTCATTTTACGACTGGCCTAAACCAACCTTAAGCTACTGTTGTCAGACCATGCAATGGATCTATTTTCCAACAGTGATTTGTAATAATTTTACAAATGATAGTGGCATCAGATCCAGTGGTGGACTCATTGCATTCATGGTGAAACAGACATAGCACTTTACCACATTTTTTCCATTGGAAGTGCACCCTGGAGGGCACTTTATCATCTTTTGTATACCATAGGGGCATCCAAGAGGGCACTTCTGTGGCATTTTTTCAAACATAAGGACCCCTTGAGTCCACAAGTAGTTGGTATGATCAATGTATTTTGATCAATCAACCTTTATACTCCTACATACTTCTACCTCATGATATAAAATGCTTCTTTGGTGTAAAATGTGTCTTTCTTTATTATCTAACATGTGTTGTAACTTTCACGCCATATGATTTCATTACAATTTAACAATACAATTTCAATAGCACAGATCCACACGCATACTGGCAAAATACATCTTGATTATTTCTTTGTGGGTCAATCAAATTGCTTTTAACCCACATTATTAGAACATTAAACATTCATCCATCTTGTGACTCAACAAGCTTGTGACCCCCTTTTCCACCAACCTTAAAGTAAACAGTCTTCGCACTGTTATGAAAAGGTTTTACATGGGCAGCTACCGTCACCTTGGCCCTGACAAACTGCTGTCACCACTGCAGGCAGCTCTGACTGTTTACCGAGCATCTGACATGACTAACAACTGCAAACTAGAACACAGCCTCTTCAGCCGGCTGTTTGATTTGCCCGTGTCTCGGGTACATCGAACCCGAACTGATGAGAGCAAAGTAACAGATGACAACTATACAATCCTACGCACAAAGAATAGTTTGCTCTGCATCAGCAGAAACAGAGGCAGGATTTGAGAAAGACAGACCTTGAAAGGAGGGAGGAGTGAGAAATATGAAGAGTACAAAGTTGTAATCCCGTGAAACAAGGCAGGACTTTGGAAATTGAAAATGAAATATTCACTAAATCATATTGACATTGACTAGATTCCTGTGTCAGAGCGGGTTATGGTTCTAAGAAGGAAATCGTCCAGGGGGACACTTTGTTCCTCGCGGCCGCACTCTGGATTGTCTGGGCTACTGGGGGATTGGGGAATGAAGTGCGGAATGGTGGGTGGTGTGAGTGCAGAGATGGAGGGCTTTGACCCTTTATTCCTACCCCCACCACATCTCATTTGGCTTGAGGTGATCTAGAGAACAGGAGCGCCACAGAGGAACGGCAATCACTCTGGGCCAAAACACCCTTCACACAGAGAATAATTAATCAGCCTCCAGCTAGGAGTCGGAGAAAGACACAGAGACACACAAATGTACATGGAAAAACCATGCACTAGTTCACTAATATCAAGCTTTTTACCATAATCTACTCCACAGTACACTGAAAGTCGCTTGTACTATTTGGAGGCACAGTCATGCAGTCACATATCTACCTAACCCACCTAACTCTAACCCTAACCCTGTAATAGGGTTGTAATACTATTTGTGTTTCATTTTTGTGTTGTTTTCTACAGCAGTTATTCCATCTCTTGCATATCCTGTATGTATAGGTTTAATTCACGACCATGTAGTACCAAAATGAATCAAATAATAGCAATAAACTGACAAAGTCCCGCAAGATCTTAAAAGTGCCCAGCTTCAGTATTGGATTGTGAGGTAAAAATAACACCCGAGCAGCATCAGCCAAGCTTTACTGCACTGCACCACTAATATGGTGAAAAGTTATTGAGGGTGAACCTTGCTGGATGTCTGAATATTGAACTTGTGTCTACACCTCCATGATTTCTGTCTGTAGCCTTTTCGTTCATATTTTACCAAATGTCGACAAATTAACATGACAACTCCTACTCGCTCCTGTTTGCACTGTAGAGACGACAGTAATCTGGAGTAAAGTCTGAAGTGATTGTATTGATAGTGAATTATAATGGAGTAAAGTAAAGTTTTTTATTATTATTTCAAAATGTATATATGGATATTTATCAAACAAGACTTATTTGAGACTAATGTTACGAATCTGGTAAAAGTTTTTTGGATGTTGTTAGAATCTGTGGAGCCTTATCTGTTCAATCTAAATAATGCATTTGTATCTGGTTACGTCATTACTGTGTATAACCCATTGATAAAGAGGCACTGGGATACTGATCAAATGCAGGTTAAACTTAACTACCTCAAACTGACACTACTTAACAACTGTGCATAGTTTAGTCTCAAGCTTTTATATATACCTTTATTTAAACATGAAAATCATTGACGACTCGCCCTTATTTCCAATGATGTTGAGTGACAATTAACTAACATAAAATACAGGACATATGAAACAATAAAAGATAAGTTAAATTCACCAAAAGGTACAAGAGTAAGGTAAAAGTAAAAATGACAAGCAGATCTTCCAAGGCATGAACTGGAGGAAGTTGGCTTGCCATTAGGCCATGTTTGATAAGGTTCAGAGGACCATTCTAGCATTGAAGAGATGTAAGCAACTTTCCAATAAGAGCCTAAACAAATACATATGTCTGTCAGGCAGAGAAGATATAGAATGATAGAATGATGAGTGCTATAGACATCCCCAGTGATATACCTGAGGACAGAATTATAAGCTATGTGCTGGGGATTTACAAAATCCATCAGTGGTGCATTAACAGCATGACTTCACTGGTTTTGACCAATGTGTTCTGCCACATAGGTGGCAAAGTGACCTGAATTAATGTTTTTCCTTATTTAATGTTAAATGCTTTCTGTAAGAACAATATTGTTGTTGTACTACACAGGTATAACACATTGCTATTAGCCAATCAGTACATGCATTGTGGCATTTTTATTGCTTTGTTAAAAAGCATGAACACTGACTGTACTTAGTTACTGTCTGGGTCACTGTGTTTGGAGATTGCATCAGGGAAGCTTTCTTATGAACTGGAGGCAAACACATCCCAGCACACTGCACTGTTTGAGAAGGAGAGTGGATTTCATCAAATTATTTATTTGCTGAACTGTAGATGAGCAAATGTTTTCTCTGTGTCTGTTATGTATTTTTTCCCTTTATTTCATCTTCATTCTCTCTAGTTTGTTGAACAGGATTTAAGCAGTTCAGGCCAATACTGTGTTCAGGTGGACAGTTACACTGAGAGTCACACAACTTGTATCTATTCTGCACATAATCTGCATACCTGCTCAGCTGGGCTGTAAGAATGGTTCTTAGAAATGTGTATTTATTTTGTTTATTTATTCCTCTCAGACAGTGCATATTAAGTAACATCACAGTAAATATGCCTGAAGTAGCTAAAGGCTAGTTTCCATCTGTAGTCCCTTGACAGGTGTAAACATTAGCAGCCTAAAGTCAGTTTAAAACAAAGATCAATGTAGCACTTTCAACACCAGGTCCCACATTCAATTACATTCTATTCAAGGGGCTTTGCTGGCATGTGAAACAGATTAAAACACAGCAGTGAGCTACACTGTTTCACAGGGTGACATGTTACTGTTCATGAACATGTACATTGTAGTTTATTTTGACTCAATCCCACATACACCATTACCTCAAATGTGGCCCAATCCACCACTGAAAATAGTCCTCAACAAATGGACAGTTTTGTGTGTGTGTGTGTAATGTTTGATTAAAAACTACAGTGACCTACCTTTTTTAGGAAACTAAAATTATTGTTTGGTAACACTATCTATGACACCCAGGTCTATATTGCATTATAAACATATTTATAATGTGTTATGCTGTGATTATAGCCATGTATAATTGTAGTTATAAACACTTATATGGTGCATTATAACGCATCATAGACATGGGCATCAACATGTGTCATGATTTCTGTTATACATTATTATAAATATTTATAAATGCTTATAACATAACTAACTAACTAACTAACTAACGTATAACTACATTTTTTTAAGCTTAGTATAATGCATTCTAAGTATGTTTATAATGCATTATAATGAATTATATACACAGGCTTTATAGTTTTTAAAGATTTGGTAGGAGCCAGTGGGCTCGTTGCTGAGAGCCACAGACAGTAAGGAAGTCATTAAGTATTAAGATATGGCGTAACACATTGTTTGTGGTCTTTTTTCGGAATTTTCTGACCTAGAGTAATGCTAGCCATATTCTTTAACCATATTCACATGTGAATAACTTAACCTAGACTCAAATCAAGCAACATTTTGATTGAATTTGATGTTTGACTTATTTAAAACTAAACTAAACCAATAATTTTTTGTTGCTGGCTAATCTCACTTTGGCAGCTCTATCAAGAAGTATTGAGAAACAAATAATTTGTAGTGCTTTACACACTGCTAGGCATTGCTCAAGGACACTTGCAGACAGGAGGACCTACACCGTGTCAAACTGCAACAGAGCTCTGAATGGCATGGCTGAATGGAGGAACTGGATACAGAGTAAACATTTCCTGAAACATTTCAAGTTGATGAAATGAATCACACCATCTATTTTCTCAAGATACAACTAAATAAAGCTGCAATATGAGGCAGGGCTTCCAGTGCTGGATCATAATGACCTCCTTCTGGGTATGACCAAACATGATGGGTCACTGCACGCTGCACAGCTGTGCTGGGTCATTTCTTCAATGTCAGTTCTGACATCTTCCAGATGTACTTTAAAAATCGATTGAAGCAACTCTTATTCTTATTTCTTATGTCATGGGCAATCACGGTTTGGTCTGGGCTGGTCACTGTATAAGCTTCTGTAGCTACTTAATTAGGTTAAATTTGGAGACTAAATTAACCTCTTTTTGTGCCTGCTTTGCTAGTTTTGTTGCCATTTGGACGGTAACATTGTTTTCACACAAGAAAACTGGCTGTGTGGATTAATTAAGACAGTTTGGCTGTCGAATTTACAAAACTCAGTGTCCTTGTCATGTGAGTTATAATTCCAATTGTCAGGTTGAGAATTAGAATAACATGTTTTAACTAAGGAGGTGACAAACCCTCTTAACTTCAAGGCAAAGGTTAAAGGAAATTAGTTTTCAATATAGAAAAGTAGATGGATCAGTACAGTCTCGGATTTGTTTGGGGAGAGTAATCCAGAGGGAGGGGGCAGCTATAGAGAATGCTCTGTCACCCCAGGAACGATGCCTATTCTCTCTTGGTATTGACTCTGTCCCTCTTATTTGAACTCACTCTCGACTTAGTCTTGACTAGTCCTGGTCTTGCACTTGACTTGGACTCGACAAAGGTTGTCTACAGTGACAACAATAGTGTCAATGGCTTTATGCTTCTAACTCAAGTGTGATATGTTATTTTCTATAATATATTAGATCATAGAAGTACCAGTCCGGGGGCCCTATGCAGCCCTCCATCCAAATCTTTTTGGCCTGCAGTACAGTACAGAATAGCTTCGTTTTCTGTCTTTCCTTGCCTTGTGGTAAGCAACATGGAAACTGTTTTAACACAACAATGAGCTGACAAGACATTGCAGTCCTGTACTGGAAGCCATTGAGCAGGGAATCAAAACATGCATGATTGGCTTTCGCCTGGTTGTTGCTCACATTGTGACGACTTTGCATAAAGTTGTGCTCCTCTCAACTTTCTCCTGTAGTGCTGCAGAGCCTCCTTTTAAATCTCTGTTAGGCTGCAATACGAGGTCCCTTTCACAATGAACAGATGCCAATGTATGTGAGAGAGAGGAGACCTATATGAGTGTACATTTTGGTAAATCGATACCATTAAAAGTATGCCAAATTAGCTATTAGCACTTCCTGTTTGCAGTGTTGGCATCAAGCAGTAAAGTTGCAGATTTTAACCCCTTCGCCTCACGCTCCCATTCCCAGCGTGTGGTAAAAACTATGATGGCGAAAAAAGAACAACAAAAAACAGTGCATGAGGCCCAATCTAGTTTGGTTGATCTTTCTGGGCTACTGTACAAACACTGCGGTTAAACATGGTGGACTGTAGATAAATGGTTCATTCTAAGGTAACGAAAACACAATGATTCTTAATTTCAGGTGATTATACACTAATGAAAACAGCATATTATATTCCATTGCTGACAATAGATCCTCCTAAATATGATTCTCTGGTCAGATCAGTGAAATTTATTTATAGTTTCTACACAAATATATCTACATATTAATAAGATATTGGAGATCATGTCACTGCAAGCCACACTCCATCTAAAAATATGTGTATCATGTTGCTACGGTCAGATTATACTCCTCTCTGAGTTATACTGAGTTATACTCAGAGAGAGAGCAAGATTGTTGGCGCAAATTGTGGCAATTGGATGCTAAGTGCTTTACAGTACCTTAATTGCCTCCATGAGCTGCATGTCACAACCACTGCTGCTGCAACTGCTAACCGTGTAAGTGAGCAAGCAAAAGTATTGTAAGTAAGTAAAAACGATTTTTTAAGTATTTTAAGATGTGTTTTCTCATGTATAGTTATGCTTTAATTGAACTACAGGAGTCACATGGAGTCAAGGAATCTGTTGCCCAGACATTAAACTGTTCGACGTGGGACTCTGCTACTGTGGTGGCCGTTTACATTCCTCCCTCTGCTAACCCAATGTCGGCATGCAACGTCACTCACAACGTCATACTAGAGAGGAGAAAACACTGGACTTGTTGTATGCAAACGTTAAGGATGCATATACCCAGGGTAGGTCGGAGCATAACCTGGTGCCTCTGGTGAAAAAGCAGCCCCCAACCACAAGGACAGTGAGGAGATGGTCGGAGGAGGCCTATGAAACACTTTAGGGATGCTTTGAGTTGACAAACTGGAATGCACTCTGTGAGCTGCATGGAGAGGACATTGATGGGCTTACAGAGTGAAATTACAGACTACACCAACTTCTGAGTGGACTGCACTGTCACAGCAAGGACCGTCCATTGTTATTTAGATAACAAACCTTGGGTAACAAAGGACATCAAGGACACCCTGAATGCCAAGAAGAGCGCTTTTAGAGACGGTAAAAGGGAGGAGGTGAGAACAATACAATACGAGAGTGAAGATCAGTGAGGCTAAGGAGACATATAGGAAGAAGCCGGAGTGGAGGTCTGGAATGGGAAGAAGAACATCACTGGTTTCAGACCGACTGGAAGAGTCGGTGGAGTGCTTCACCATGTCTTCAACTTGAGCCTGAGTCTCCAAAGGGTCCCTGTGCTGTGGAATTCATCTTGCCTCATTCCTGTGCCAAAGACATCACTTCACAGTGGCTCCAAGGACCTCACAAATTATGAAGACCCTGGAGAGACTTTCCTAGAGCAGCTGCGGCCTATGGTCAAACCTTGCTTGGATCCACTCCAGCTTGCCTACCAGCCCTGACTTGGAGTTGAGGACGCCATCAACTTGTTGCTGTATCGCATCTACACCCACCTGGACAAGCCGGCAAGCATGTGAAAGTTATGTTTTTTGACTTCTCCAGTGCTTTCCACACCATCTGGCCAGCTCTGCTGGGTGCAAAGCTGACAGCAATGGAGGTAGATGCTCCCCTTGTGTCCTGGATTGTTAACTAGCTGACTGACCACAGTACCTGCAATACTGTGTGTCAGACACAGTAGTCAGCAGTAGTCCTTTCTCCCTTCCTCTTCACCCTCTAGACAACACACTTCAACTACCACACACAGTCCTGCCATCTTCAGAAGTTTTCTGATGACTCTGCTGTGGTGGGATTTATCAGTCGATGGGTAACTTTGTCACATGGTGTGAGCAGAACCATCTGCAGCTCAAATTGACAAAGACTAAGGAGCTGGTTGTTTATCTGAGGAAGGCCAGTTACCCCTGTTTCCATCAAGGGGGTCGGTGTAGACACTGTGGAGGACTACAAGTACCTGGGAGCACACATTGACAATAAACTGGACTGGGCTAAAAACCCTCAAGCCTTCTACAGGGCCAAAGCCGTCTCTACTTTTTAAGGAGGTTGAGGTCCTTCAATATCTGCCAGACAAGGCTGAGGATGTTCTATGAGTCAGTGGTGGCCAGTGCTATCCTGTTTGCTGTCTGCTGGGGCAGCAGGTTGAGGGTAACGGACGCTAACAGACTCAACAAACTTATCCACAAGGCCAGTGACGTTGTGTGGGTGGAGCTAAATGCTTTAACAGCAGTGTCAGAGAGGAGGATGCTATTCCATCTACATGTCATCTTGGACAATGTCTCCCACCCACTCCACAATGGTCAAAAACAGGAGGACTTTTTAGTGCAAGACTCATTCCACCAAGATGCACCACGGACCGCCACAGGAAGTCATTTCTGCCTGTGGCCATGAAATGCTTCAACTCCTCCTCAGAGAGAATACTCAGATTAATGCGCAATATTCTGGCTTACTCTGTCACTAATACTGCAGTCTTTTATCATTAACATTATCAGTACTAACTAATATTCTTCATACACAGTCATATACTGTAGCATACACTTACTTCTATCTCTATATATTGTCATATATTGTATTATAATGTACAGACTTTTATTATACTTTACTATTTTCTATTTTTATTTTTATTTTCTTTGTATATACTGATATATACATCTCTCTTCTAGATATATTGTTATATATATATTGTTAGATATTGTAATATAATTATTATTTCTATTCTTTAATGTTGAGCAGCGGACAAATTTCCCCCCGGGGATCGATAAAGTATTTCTGATTCTGATTCTGATAAAACAGACTAGACTATTTCACCTTGCTCTACCTATGAGCATGCATCTAGTATCAGGTTTGCTCCATTTGCTATATCCCCAGCACTCAAAATGCATGTAAGCCATCCCCACACAACCAAAAAGCAAATCTATGTCTAAAGCCATTATTGTCATATGTAAATCACACAAATCCTTTAGCCACTTTTTTCATGCAAACTGGTTTTCTCTTCGATACTAACCTTGCCACTGAGCACACTAAAGGTAAAAGTACCTTCTGTGTTCCTGCGCTATTTTTAGAAAAACAACAAAGGAGGAACATTTGTGAATTATTGCTGTTTTTGTTCACTGCTATGCATTTTAATTGCTGAGCAAAGAAAAAACAAATACAAAAGAAGGGTCCAGCAATACAGCTGAATTTACAAAAAAATCTCATTTATCCATCACTTCCTGTCATAGTTTGCTTACATGTTTGTCTTTACAAGTCATTTCGGATGAATTTACAGATGAATTCTTGCAGAATTTTCCAGCTGAAGAGGGGAAACTCAAGGAATGGTAGGTGAAAAGGTCTCCATGGCAGATACCATTCGGAGATGTCAGCCTTTTAGACTATGTCTCAGGGTTTAGAACTGTGACTGCCGACTGCCATATCTGAGGGAGTGGTATATGCCTGAGCTCGTAGAGACCTTTTTCAGGCTTTCTCGCTGCATGCTGGGATAGAACAGACACCACAATGAACACTCTTCATTTTGTCCCACTTAACCTAACACAACACTCTACGTTTTGCCAAAAATGTTTTTGGCTCGGCGAAATGGTGATGTGGAATATCAATTCCAGGCTAGTGAGGCAGTCAGGTTCAGCGAGGCAGGGAGGTGAATCACCACAGCACCTCCACAGGGAGCTCAAACTGGCTTAGCGCCAGTTCCATCTATTCCTGCTGATCCCTGGCCGGCTGACTGGCTAGCTGACTGTCTCTTTGACTCACTTGCTTACTTGCCTGGTGGCTCTGTTATGAAACTCGCTGTCTGATTTGCTTGTTGACTGATACACTCTCTAACAGACAGTCCTGCTGCCTGAGCCATGACTGGATTTTTGGCTGACTGACTGGTTAAATACAACTGGATGTCATTACCTTGCAGCTTGACTGTTCATCTGTTGGGGAGGGTAAATGTGATAACGCGGCTCTGGTGTGTAGTGCACAGGCTCCTAAATTACCATCCACCACATTTGAAAGGATCACACCAGCAGTTTTGTGTGTTTTAGCTGACATTACTGCAACCATTTTCTAAACCATATAGCCATAACTGACATTAGGATTCATGAGGATTAGGGCTCGCTGACTCTGTAAATATTTTAGCTTCTGTCAACACCTGGTTTCTACTTGTTGCCATGGGGAATTACAGTGGTGGAATGTAACTAAGTACCTTTACTCAAGTGCACATTTGTGGCACTGGTGCTTTAGTTCAGTATTTACTTTTCAAGTCAGTTTTTACTTACTTTTCACACCATTATTTAACAACTTTAGTTATTTACAAGTTAGATCTTTTCTTTGTGACGGTGCCTGTTAAATTAACCGAACACAGTGAGCAGAACATAAACTCTAAGACTCCCCTAAGACATTTTGAGGCAGGCAAATGTGTTTGAAAAGCCGAATTCAAAGCATATCCACATGATTCCAACCTAAGCTGTCTCAACCAATGGTTTGCTAGCAGCCAGTGAACCTCATCCAGTGCAGCATCACAATTGTTTAAAATAGTCTTAAAAAGACAAGAACATATGGATATAATAAACTAACAATATTTTTATTAAGAAATTAATTTATAATTTTCAGGCACTTTTATACCAAAACACAGCTGCTAGTGAGCCGCTAGACACTCCTGCTAAAATTCTGCCCCTCCTCATTGACCGGAGTTGTCCAAGCAACCTGTAACTTCTGCTCATACTTTGAACTTTGTGCTATACAGCTACACTGCTTCCATACTGTAACATAAACTCAATAATAATTTGAGAGCACAGTGGACACAAATTAGTGAAGTATGTACACAAATGAAAAAACAAACAAAGAAATAAATAAAGATGCCGGACACCAATGGTCCTTGTTAGCATAGACTACTTGGTTCATATTAGCTGGAACCATTAACACACAAAAAGGTTCCGTGTTTATTTGTAAAAGGGCTGAATTGTGCTAAAGCATTGGTATAAACCTACACTGTCTGCTCCAGTCTGGTGTACAACAACAGATTTCCCTCACAAAACACAGGTTGAAATCTGAAATCAGATAGAAATCATTCTTGGTAGGTCAGTTTCAAGCTCATTAGGTTAATTTTGGACACAGAGAAATTGTTGGTTATACTGTGTTACTCCGTAGCAGCACTGATGAAAACACGTGGTCTGCCACTGTTGCAGTTTCATTTGACTTGAAGACATTTAGCCACATCTTTTATGAGCGAGGCTTCAGACGTTTTTGGAAGTGGGCTTTTTCTCCACTGAGCGCTTGCGGACAGATTTACATGCTCCCAAAAGACTAAAGTGTGAGTTAGGGAGGACCCATTGGCAGTATCCACGTGAACCTGAAATGACACATTGACATTGCGTGCGACTGCTTGAGCAATATGAATGCAGCCATGAACGGCAGCCTTGCTGTTCCTAACCACCTACTGAAGAGATGACTCATTGCTGTTCTTTCCTGAGACATATACAGTCAAGGCAGTTTAAAAAATATATATGGTGGTTCTGTAACAACAAGGTCAATGATTTTTTTGTGTGGATGAATGCTTACGCAATCAAGCTGAGTCCATATTTGTTTTTCTTTCATGCGGGAACCAGGCTGGCCTCGGGGTTGGTGGGACAAGTCTGGCTTAGGGGACACTTTTCTTTCCTTTTTTTTTGCATTCAGCTCTGGTCACCTCTGAGCTTTGAGAGAACAACACTGCCAGGAACGATGGAGGCCGAGCTGTGATCTAACAACAGCTGACACACTGGTGGGGAGTAGCTGTGAACAAACTACTCTGCTGCTGTTGCTGCGGCTGCAGCCGCTCCACCAGCCACAGTCACATTCCCCCCATCTGGAAAGTGCCTCATTGTTTACAGATGCAGCAATGCGGAAAAGGAACATATCTGCACTCTCCCAGGTTTAATTTCATCTCAGCCCATTTACCTATTGTTGCTCATCTGCCTCCAACCTGAGCGCGGCAGTAATAGAACTGTGTCGCCCTCAGCCGTAACACCTTTCCGCCGCACAGAGAAGGTGGCTGAGGCTGCCCGAGCAGCCACAGAGAGGCATTTATCAGTGTCAGACACACCGCACAGAGGACTCACTGCAACACAGTTGTCAGCATAATTTGGCCGCCTCATAATCTCCGACTTTGCAGCCCCGGGGATTATTCAACTTTTTACCTCTATTCAGCGGCAAGTAATATCTTTCTGTGTTTTGCTTCAGGGTGCAGAGGGCTATCTTAGCCCAGAGCGGGGCCAGCTCTGTGTTTGAACTGTCTGACCAGGTAGAAAATGATTGGCATGTATAGATGAGGAGGAGCAGTGAAATGATATCATAGTTTGATGGTCAGTGAATTGAATATAATTATAATAAAGAGTTAATGAGAGAATATTCAAACTAATACACTTAAGGGGAAACATTGGGCTGCTACTTAAGGACCTATGCTGTTGTTATACAAGTTGAACGCCTTGAAGATACGAAACTGATTTCCTCTATCAGCTTGAGTGAAAAACATATGAGGAAAATGTGGACTATTCGAAGTGCACTGTGTACATGTTACATTAAAGGTCCAGTGTGAAACATTGAGGAGGATTTATTGTCAAAAATGGAGTAGAATATTCATAGGCATGTTTTTATTAATGTATAATCACCTGGCAATGAGAATTGTTGTGTTTGTGTTACCTTAGAATGAGCTGTTTTTATCTACAGAGGGAGCGGATCCTCTTCTGGCACAGTCTGCCATGTTGAACTGCCATGTTTCTACGGTAGCAAGGAGTGGACAAACCAAACACTGGCTGAAGATAGGTCCTTTTGCATTTTTTTGCAGGTTTCACAGCCAACATAGTTTCTCCTTGGAAAGGGACAGTGAAGCAAGGGAGTTGCAATCTGCAACTGAACCACTAAATGCCAGTAAATTCTATACACTGGCCCTTTAATCCTTTTCAGATTCTCCAAGTTTGTGAGAAAATGGTTGAGCGAGCCAAGTAAGTAAATACATATGTGTTGATCTGAGGTAATTACAGCCATTTACACTGATGTATTATTATGAAAGACCTGAATACAAATAATTCCTGGCAGGTGCATACGGGAACTGTTTTTGTCATTGATGCTATTTGCTGATCATGCCTACACCACTCTCTTATGTTATTATAATCATTATTAGTAATATTATTACTATTATACCCACCAAAAAAAGTAGCTAATCAGCAGTCTTATCTGACTTTGTTATTAACCCACAGAGCAATTCATTTAAATCACCATATTACCTCAGAAAGTCGTGTAAATGACCTCATCTTACACAATTGTTTCCAGCTAAATGTTTGATGTGATAAAGTGATATCTTTAACAGAGAATTGCTGTATTGTACAAATTGCTTGCTGTGAATTATCCATTACTTAAAAGAAGGGATTCCGTGAATAGGTGAATTGAATTTTGTTCACGTTTGTCAAAAAAAGTCCACGGGGGAATGTGGCTGACCTCGACAATAATGAAGGGGTTAAATCATCCTCCACTTGCTTGGTCTGCACGTTTTCCATTTCTTGGAAAGGCTGATGATGTTTGCACTCACCAAGACAACTCAATAGGTATTACACTGCACACACTCTTTGAAAGGATTTCAGCCTTACCGGCTTGATGAAGGACAAAGGAATCATTGATATTCTTTGCAGTCTGCTGAGTGTAATTACAGACTGTGCCTTAGATATTAGATATTATTATTAGACCATGATAGAGACATACTGCAGTAAATCTCATGAATTACATTTGCTCAAGTTCAATAAAAATAATAACTTAAAGCCAGTATGTGCAGCATGCTTATGTGATTATACTATCAGTCAGATTATTCTAATAGCATTTATTTTTGTGAGAAAAATTGCAATAATAATCTAAAAAAATCTATGTATGTATTGTTTTCAGCCACTTATTTTCAGAGTCCCTGGGTCATAGTTAAACTACTTGAGGGCACAAATGGACATTTTAAAATTCTAGCCAATAAATAAGCAATAATTAAAAGTCAGAGATATTGAAGCTGAATAACTGTGTAAAAGAAAAGAAAAGAAAAGAAAAAGGTCCTACTGATTTTGGCCATCCTGCTCAGGCAGGGAGCTCCAGAGCTGAGGAGCCTGCAGTAAGAAGACCCTCAGTAATAAGGTGAGTTTTATGAAGCACCAGAGGAGGCCTGCCTAAGGATCTCAGGAGCTGCTCATGAAAATTTCTAAAATGTAGCTGTGGGCCTGGCAATGTATTGCCTCAAACATTAACAGTAAAGTCTTAGAAACAATTTTAAAAACTCACGGGCAGCCAGCAAAGAGGCGCATGAAAGGGTGGAATGTGTTCTCATCTCCGAGAATTCATCAAGAG
The DNA here is from genome assembly GCF_905237075.1 of Dicentrarchus labrax. Classification (NCBI taxonomy): domain Eukaryota; kingdom Metazoa; phylum Chordata; class Actinopteri; family Moronidae; genus Dicentrarchus; species Dicentrarchus labrax. Next base: position 3,306,533 of record NW_026136709.1, read on the forward strand.
CTGAGCAACAACATTTTGGGTATGCTGGAGGCAGGCAATTGACTTGTAGCTGATCACTGAATAAAGGCAACAGCAACACTTCAAACAAGATGAAATAACACCACAGACTTATTCAATATCTGTGGTGACTGAAAAAGTCTTAATTTTGTCTATGATCCTCAGCTGGAGAAAACACTACTGCATCACCATAGCCACTTTGTTATCAATGGTTATTATTATTATTATTATTATGAGTAAGTAAGAGGAACAAACAGAACTCAATAGTGGGGTCTCAGATTTTGATTAATTGAACAGTGATATTCCAACATTCCTAAGGTCCAGTGTATAATTCTCCGACTGAGCTCTGGCAAGCATGTTTGCTAAATGTAACCTCCACAATTACGTGATTGCGGCTGACGCATGGACCTGGTGCATGCCTGTCATAATTTGCACTCTGTGGCTGCTTCTCTTTGTTATTGATTTGCCTGTGGGTCTATGGTACCCCTCATCTAATCTATTCCTCTTCCATCTCCTTCTAAAACACCCTGACCATCAGATAGTTGAAGTGTTTTTAAAGACCAAAAATAGGAAACAACTTATTTTTTGTAAAATGGCAACATGTGACGGGAGGAAATTAGCTATGAGACAGGACTTGAGTCCTGTGTTTCACTAATTTAATTGAAATTCCTGACCCTGTGACTGTATTTAAAAGTGTCTTTTCTTAAGTATTCATAACATTATTGACTGTTACATTTTGTGCATGATATATGCAGGTTTGCTGCATTACATAGCAGCTAAAACAGATGAGGACATAATCGTAGTTTTCCATTACATGATCTGCAAAACACAATTATATTCACATTTAACCCCCGACTAAGGATCATCACATCATAGATAGACAAAAGCCAACAGTTGCCTGTCTAGGTTTGCAGTATATAACAAATCCAAATTATTCAGCCTCTATGGTAGGTGTATAATGTATTCAACAAAATGTGGTACATATTATTACTGTTTTATACTGTCCCATGGATGGAATCATATGGATTATTTCCCAAGCAATGTATGGTGTACCCTAAGTGGACTCTCTGGAGTCTGTTTTTTTTAGACTGTGGATTTGGACAGCCCTTGGCACTTACTTAATGCACCCGTTAAGTCCAAGAGTCTGTGTGTGGGGACAACTTCGCATCATGGACATTTGGATTCAAGACACGTCACATGCTGCTTTTCCTACTTTCTCCTTTAACAGCAACCCTGCTGTGTGCTGCAGTAGATTTGTAGATTCGGAGTACCTTTTTATATTGGTGGCTATGGAACCAATATCTTTTCCTTATTGGCTTGAGCTCAAAATGTGCTAGTGGTGAGACACTTGTTACAGCTGCAGTAGATTCATCCACAGTGCCCACTACAGTGTCAGAGAGCAATGACAACTCCTGCAAGGACAGAAGCATGACTTTTAAAAGTATTAACGTGATAATTGTTACGGACGGCGTGAAAACAGGATTGTTGTGGGGACCATGCAGAGAGCTTAAAACAGTCTACACATCATCAGCATGAGAGAGCAAGGACGTGAAACCTCATAGTAGCTGTACCCTGGACCTGCATGCTGCTCAGATTGTATGCCTTGCAGCTGCACTCAAAGGTGTATCAGATTCACCTTTAATGTTTGTCGTGACCTTTTTAATGTGCAAACAGTCAGATGACAACCTCCAGTGATGTTACCTGAAAGCCAAAAGGAAAAGCAGCCTGTTCCCAGGACTGTATCCTGCCACCTTAAAACAAAAGATGATCTTGGCAGGAAGACTTTAATTCAATTCAATTCAATTTTATTTGTATAGCGCCAATTCCTAACAGAAGTTATCTCAGGACACTTTAGCATGGGACAGGAGGACTGGGCTATCAGCTTGGTAGAAAATGGTGCTTTCCTGCTACCTGGAGCAAGTTCTGACAATACATTTCTGATATGGTTGTTAATCAATACCAAAGAACCAGCCAGATTACTTGGCTAGCTTTACAGAATTCTGGCTCTCAAATCACATTTTTCTGCTTGCACTCTTGTTCAGCAAGACCTGAATTATGTCTTAATAACCCAGTGAGACCAGATACTCTTTTCAAATTACGTTAAGCTTGTTCAGAGCCACCAGATAGTAAAAGTTCCACTCTCATTGGATAGATCAGTGTGTGGATAACTTAAATGACACAGGTGCATCAGTCTCTATCAGTCTGCCTTGGTTAACTTTTGAGGGGGAAGGTCTGTTTTCTGTGAGTATGTTATCGGGTGTTCTAGGGTGAATCTCAACCAAACAGCCTTTTTCAACCAAAGTAGGTGACTCACAAATGCACATCAGGAAGGTTGCAGACCAGACTTTATGCTTGTAGTAAAAATTCTGGCTACATGAGTCTCTTTTGTGCCCTCATTATGTAACCCTCTCCCAGGGCCTTACCTGAGCCGGGGTTGTGTTTAGCTGTATTGGAGGATGTGTGAGAGGTGGAGGTGGAGGCCACCCTCTGGTCTGAACTCATGTTGTCCTGGCCAAGAGGTGAGCTGGACTTTCTTGGCTTCTTGTCTGTCAGGTGCAGCGGGGAGCTTTTCTTGGGAGGCGGCAGTGGTCGTCGTGGCCTGGCCGTGGCGTTGACCTTCAGCCAGGCTTGGGCTTTGTACTCCACAATTTCTCCGTAGTTGGCCCGGGTCACCCGGCACTCGTACAGTCCTTCGTCACTCTTGCTGACTCTGGAAATCTGCAGCTTGTGTGAGATGTCATTGCCCTGGACTTTCACCGTCTGTCAGAGGAATTCAAAGAGAGCACAGTGTCATAACAGTGGACGGTATAATGGAATACAAGAAGGTTTCATGACACATCATGCCACTGTACTTGACTGTTATACTGTAACATTTGGATGTGTACACATTCACGCAGTTGGACTCTGTTTACAGTGTTTTAATTACGGGTGAAATATATATTGTTAGGGGCCATTTATATAATGGACATTATCTGAGTCTATAGGGGAAGCCAATGTATGTAAATGTAGAGGTGGGGGGCAGCTCAATTGGCAGCAATAAAAACCAATACCATGCAGTCTTGTGGAGAAATGACCCAACTTCTCACTTTATTAGCTCAGTAAACCGTTTCCTAATGAGTTTATGTCTTGAATCTCTAGTTTCAGTCTTCTTCCATACAGCATGATGTTCATTTAGTAAATAGTACTTTTTTATACCGGCGGCACTGGACCCAGTATCTTTTGCTTACTGGCTTGAGAACAAAATTGCACTAGTGGTGTCTTGAGATGGATATAAATATAAAAGAGTACATGTACGTAATTTTATATAGCAATTTCAATGTACATTTATCTGGAAAGTCAACTGAGACACATGCATTAAGGAACTATTTCTCAAGAACAGAAAATATTCATGACTAAAAAAGCAATGATTAATGTTAATGTCCAGAAAAGAGCTTCCTTAGGCATTATTTATTACACGTTGTACAGTCAAAAGCTCACCCATTAGCACTTAGCCTCTAACTGTCACTAATTGAAAAGATGTTTTTAGCATCTTTAAAGCAGGTTGTTACATAATTTGGTCAGCCAAGTGTAGGTTAGCACATTACGTGGTAAAATATTTACAGTATGGCACAGAATTAGAATAAATGACTGGGGTGAACGTTTTTGCAGTGATAGAGGCTATGACACTGTGACTTCTGTGAATGTCAGTGCCTGAATTGGACCAAAAAAGGTGCCGGTAGCCTAATTCAACCCAGCCCTGACTAAAACATAACCCTAACCCTAATTCTTTTATCCATTTTACCAAGGACATTTTCAGCGCTTTTTTTCTCAGCGTTGCAGCTGAGCGATTCTGGAGAATGATAGTTGATTTTTGAGTCTTAATCCCTGGTCGTCAAATACTGATGCATTAGGTGGGTGGCTAAAAGATTTTCTGACCAATCACAAGCCAATCAGAGGCAGAGTAGGGGTGATCTTTGCAGAATACCAGTGGGAAAAATACATCCTAGACTCACACAATGAGAAGTAAAGGTACTTATGGACAAACATTAAATAACAAAGTCACGTGTTTCATGGATTAAGAATGTATAGTGTACTCGTTCTTTGACTGTACATTTTTGTGGCTATCCACTTTCCTGAAGATGATGGTAAAGAAATAAAAGGCAAGATAGAAAACCTGAAATCTGTGAGCGAGTCTGCAATCCACAACTCTGTATGTGTGCATTAATTTATGATAGAAGAAGTGGTCCATGGTGGCCTGTGCAGCTTTGACAGCCGTGCAGCAAACTCACATGCCCATCCATGTTAATTAGGACAGCTCAACAGGACATGATGGTCCAATATTTAGAGGTACTATCAAAGTTTTCTTCATTTTGATGGAAAAAAATAATATACTCTATGCCTGAATTATGTTCACTGGCAATGTTTTTTTTTCCACTCTACAGATATGTTTTGTTCTTCACAGAGGTCGCAGGAAGGTGGTTGGGGTAAACAGCAGGCTAACAAAGCACAGGACTTTGACACTGGAGACTGGTGCTTGCATCCTGAGGCCCACATGTTGTTAGGTTTAGACAACCAAAACAATTAGAGAAGGGTCCTGGTTTTGGTTTATTATTAAAACACACACGTCCTGGTTTGTGCTTCAAGTCACTGTAGACTTTAACCGTGTGCACATTTTTAGAATGAAGATTATGCCATTTTCCAGATTGATTTTGTGTTGTGTTGATAAACATAACATGACTATGACTGAGTATACAGTATTTGCTATTGCAAATTTGTAGTTCCTAGTTGTTTCTGACAGTAAATTAGGAACAATCTAAAGCACTGTAATGGCACACATGTCCTGGGCAATCTCATAAAGATCCCAACAACTTCCAAATTCAGTTACAAATAGACTATCTAGCAAACCTCAGCACTTTAGGTAATGAGCATACCTGGTAACCTGCCTGCAAAACATCTATGGTGAGTTTGAGTAGAACCTTTTTATTAATTCTGTGTATTTCAGATGGATTCATTGAAAACACTTTGCAAACACAACTGAACAAACAGAAGACATCCTTTTTAGTTTGGTTCTGCTGTGTTCTGAAAAAATAATTATGGTTTAATGCAACCTGGGTCTTCAAGTTTTGCCCATTATTCTAGTTGGTAATGATACTGCACCAGGTTAATGAGTAAAATCCAGGAATGCATCTACACCGCTAAAAGGAATTCAGACAGGACAAGAAGCACAGGTTCCTAGATGTATGCTATTTCTTTAGTAAGTGCAACTGTACAATTAGCTATGGTTTCACTCAGGTTTAGAGTAGTGTTGTGAGACTGGTGAAGTGTTGTAATGTGCGTGCAATGCACATGTGTATGCTGGTATATCATTCTTTATTTTAAAATGTATTTCAAAATTGTAATCCTGTTAATAATCCCAATTTGTATATGTAGCCTGCGTATATCTGCAATGATGATTGCTGGGTAATATGTATGTATCTTGATGTTGTCTATCGTCAAGTCTCTATTTTATCATGTGACGAGACAATACGATATATAGTAGATAGGGCCCACCAAAATAGCCTGCACTGGGGCCCGTCATGACTAACATCGCTGATCTGAGGACTCCTGTGGGTTGATTCGGAGGGAGGCTGTGTGGTGCTCTGGGCACAGAAAGCACATACAGAGTGGCAGGAGAAAAGGGGCGGAACAGTTGCTGGAGCATGAGCGCAGGAAGGGAACCACTCTGACAGTAATAATACACTGCCACTGATTTCACTGATTAGCTCCTTTCTCTGGTTGAAGGTGTATTATTCGGGGGAAATCAGCTGCTGTTGTGGTTGCTCGGGATGAAATGCCGCCAGCTTGGGTCACGACGCTACGAGGAGCGCTGGGCAAGGGAGAGCCACATGAGGCGTTCTTCAACTTACACTTATTTTTGTCCCTTCGTCATCAGGATCAGGCTCTGGTATCATCTCCATCTGGGAACACAGAAAGCGACAGGAAGAGAAAGAGAGCATTAGCAACGTGATAGCAGCCTGCTGGGTAGAGTGTAGCTCTCAAAGAGTCACTCTGAGGACACATTCAAAGATGTAGTTTTAGTCTCAGACTCCCTAAAACCAGCTATAAAATTACTGCAACAACTTTAAAAAAAAAGAGCATCATCTATCTGCTGATGGCTATAAATCTTTCATTCCAACATCAACACACAGTTTACAGGCTGAGTGACTGCATCGCTACTGTTCTGTCTTTAAAAATAAATGCACAAAGATGTCACTTTTGTGACTGTTTTTGATTTATTTTTAGATTCTTTGAGTGGTTCTGTGGAGAAATTAAAGACAGCTTCCAGACGCTGCAACGAATCAAGGGGATGGAACCGGTTCAGACCAGGATGCTGTGTGACAAAGTAACAGCTTCCTGAGACAAATTGTGCCTCAAAACCTCCATCAGTCCCCGCAGTAAAGGTAATATTACCCATGAAAACTTATGACAAATAATAAATGTCAGAAGGCCTAGAATAGCTTTTCACAAAAAAAAAAAAAAAACTGAATAGCAGCACAGCTCTGGGGCTCAAGAAATGTCCCCTTGTTTGAGCCACGGTGGCATAATTCTAGCATGGTGGCAAGCACTAAGCCCACAGCCTACACCATGGACTGGGCATTGATTTTAGAGGCTATAATTTATTTATCCCACATCGGATGCCAAATGGATGTGTGCCCAGGAAAAAAACAAAGTCTGCTGACTACAAAGCTGAAGAGGAGCAAGAGCGGTGCAGCAGAAAAGGCTTGAGAGGAGGAGAAGGAGGGAAGTTTCTCTAGAGGACATGGAAGCTATCGGCTCTGCAGCCCGACACACAAAAAAAAAGGAAGTGCAGGAGAGGGATAAGATGGCTACTTATGAGCATTTGCAGCAGCGGAGCGTTCCTTCAAGTGCTGTAATTACCTCGGAGGAGCTGGGCGCTTTCTCTCTAGAGGATGTTCGGCAGACAGGTGATTAATGAGCAGAATTAGGAGCCATAGCTTTTCTCCGTCTGCATGTATGCATGACTCTTACATCTTGACTTCACAGATGGACCTGGCATCCTCTATTGTATCAAGGAGACGTCTTTAACGGGGAGACAGGATTAATTGTCCCTGGTTCTCTTGGCGTTGGGCTGTTTCAAGTCATCAATTTCGGCCTTCTCTTTTACAAACTTCTCAGTGGTTATATGGGCTGGGTGTGCAGTCTATATATGTCACCTGAGGAGGATAAAGTAAAGTTCCACTGGAGGACAGATGCTCTACTCTGGCCTACACGCAGTGGCTGCTACGTTCAGGAAAACACGGTCACAGCGACAGATAAGACAAACGGAACTGTTTAATTGCTTCTCAGATGTTTCATTATGGAAAATCCTATGGGGCTATTAAAATTACTTCTCATCACAACACAGCTGAATTGTTTTCCAGAGTCTGATCGATTAGTACAATTTTTGCAAAATAAAATAAATTGTTTTAATTCCTATGTTTTAATTAAAATCCCAGACAGACTTTTCTCAAAGCAGCAACACAAGCATGCGGCCACTGCTGCATTGATTGGTTGGTTGGTTAGGAATAGTGAGTGGCTGACCACCATAAACTTTATGGAACTTTCTGTTAAAGTGGAATTACACATCAAGATCAGTCTACTGGTCATACTCAGAATAGTACTCAGAGGGCCCAATCCAGGAGGAACTGCAATAGTAATGTCTTATAGTTTTTATTGGTCCCAATACCATCCATCATATATTAAAAATATACCATCAAGGATTTCACTAACAAAGACCACGCTAACGGCTGTATGGAATAGAAGGGTTTATTAGACATTATGAACAAATGTGGAATACTGTGGGAGGGAAAGGGTCGAGGGATGGAGGGGATGAAAGGATGAAGGGATGAAGGGGTAAGGGACGAGGGACGAGAGGAAGGGGTCAAGGGTCGAGGGATGAGGGGGTATGGGAAGGACGGGTTAGGGTTGATAGGAAGGAAGGAAAACGGGTTTGGTAGGTGGAGGATGGAGAAGTTCGGCGAGACGGTCGGAGGGTGCTGAGACGCTGAGTGGGGAAGGGTCTTTTTATCTCTTCGAGAGCCCCAGTGGTTCCTGTATTTGGATAAGAGAGAGAAATAAAAGGGTTTGGGGGAAGTATGTTTTGAGCGGAAATGAGATGAGTTTAGGGCGTGGTCTTTGTTCCCGAACCTAGTTATAAAACTTCAAAGGTCAAAAGCACATTTTGTTAATATTAAGGTGTTAATATCGGAAGGTCTATGTACACCTATCCTGTTTGGGGTCAGTTTTTCCAATAAAAAATCTTTTCAGAGGATATTCTAATGTCTTATACCTGTATTTGGGGTATAACTACACTAACACCTCAAAAACTGGGTATAAATTGTAATTGTAAGGGGTACCCTCAAATGATTATAAATAATTTCAAAATCTACTCAACATTAACCAAAAGCAGCCCACCGGGAGATGAAATATGGCCAATTCCAGTTTAAATACCCATGTTGTACTTTGAAAATGTCAGAAATGGATTCAGCATCGTCAATAACCCTAAAAAACACCCCTGTATTAATTAAATCAGCAAAGCAGTTGATCAAATATGTTATGAAGGCCCCAAATTTCGACCCCTGAATTTACCTTGATCCACTACACATATAATGGTAGATTATAATTGTTATTTGTATGTCTCTAGGCATAACATAACACCTTGACCTTACTACTGCAACTTTCCCTGGGCAAAACCACAGATTGACAGGACTATTGAGTGAGTTTCGAGTTTGACCATGAGGTTTAGCAGGCAGTATGGCTCCAACAAAAAGACATAAGTGAATGTGGAATGTTTTTGGTGCTTAACCCTGAGGAAAATAATTGACTAAAAACAAATTCATATTTTGTTAAAGGTCTGCTGTAACAAATGCTTTAACGGTGTGGAAACATGTTCCTACTCCACTTTATCTTTTTCATTGCAAACTCTTGATGCTAACAGAGAAGGAGCACCAACCTTGAAACTGCCAGTCCAAGCCTCTCTAGTTTCTTCATGGTTTGTCTGTATTTGCGCACACATTAAAAATCTTTTTACTTACACACTTACAGCTCCCCTCATTACTTCTTTGTGCCATAGTGTAAATGTAGGTCCTATGGTTGAATGCAACTCACTCATTGATATTGCTGCTTAGTTTGCACGTTATTATAAACACATGACCTCAATGAACTAGCTTCACTGTCATCTGGGCTTTATGCAGGGTTTTATCTACTTGATTGTTGCGGTTTGGTATCTTGGTGAGGAGGAGAGAACCTAAAGGATGTGGCTATGCCAATTCACCGGCATTCCCGGCTTACTGCAAGCTCGTGCCAAGAATGAGTGAGTAATCTAAAGAAATATTCATGTGTTGGCATGGAGATTTAAGGGGTGCCAGAAATATATGTCTTAGTCTAAAATGTGGCCATAACAGATAATTCAGGCATATGTGTTCATTTATATTTTGAACACGTTCGTTTTTGGGTGGCAGGAGGGTTCCACCCCTGGTCTCACAAGATCGGCCAGTAGTCTGTTCAGAGCTGGTCGATACGCAGTTCACACAGTCCCACGAAAAATTGCAGATCAATTAAAACTTCTCTGTCCACTAATAACTCCCTCAGGACCACCTCCATGAGACAAAACACCGGGTAACCAGGGCAACAACTGTGCGCGACATCGTTTTTTAAGAGTCTGGCCAAAGTGTCCCCAAGGAGAGGTATGGCTGGCAAATAAAGAAAAATGCCAAATGAAAAAAACTAGATTGCATTTTTAATTCCATTTCAGTCTCAGTTATGCAGTATGGGAGTATTTAACTTCAGATGGTTATTGTGCAGTAGGATCTTCAAAATGTCAGAAACATTAATGTATAATAATGTACATTTATCCAGACAACAATGAGTTTCCTCTGAGGAAAGCTTTCTCCAGGATTTCCAAACTGTCGTCACATCAGGTAGAAGGTTGTGTTTAAGGCCATGAGAGTAATGAATGTGACCAGCCATGATTGTCAAAGCCTCTAACATGGCAACTGTTAAAGTATGATAATCTATTCCTTCTGATCCCACCATGTATCCAGGTGTGGCAAGCCTGTCCACAAAAATACCCATGCCCCAGACCCACTGAGCAGGACCCGCTTGACTGCGATCTGTGCCGAGCTGCAAGGTTTCTGAAAATGAGTCATATGAATCTGTGAGATCAGACAGTCAGTGTACTTTGCGGCCAATAGGTTTTCATTTTGAAATGAGAAAGCCCCATACCAACAGACTGCGATGCACTGTGTGTTCTGACACCTTTCTGTAAGAACCAGCATTAATTTTTTCAGCAGTCTGAGCTACAGTAGCTCGTCTGTTGGATCAGACAGCAGAGGCCAGCCTTCACTCCCCACGTGCATCAGTGAGCCTTGGCAATCCAGGACCCTGTCTCTGGTTCACCGCTTTTCCTTCCTTGGACCACTTTTGATAGGTACTGACCTCTGAAGACCGGGAACACCCCACAAGAGCTGCAGGTTTGGAGATGTTCTGACCCAGTCGTCTAGCCATCACAATGTGGCTCTTGTCAAAGTCGCTTTAATCCTCACGCTGCCCATTTTTCCTGCTTCTAACACATCAACATTGAGGACAAAATGTTTATTTGCTATATCCCACCCACTGAGAGTTGGTCAGTGCTCATAATTATTATTAATTATTATCTTAGTTATGCTGCTATAGGCCTAGACTGTCGGGGGATTTCCCATGATGCACTGAGCTCCTCTCATCCTCTCCCTCTCTTTCTGCACACATTCATGTCCCATTAATGCATGTTACTAACTTCACTTCTTCCCCGGAGTTCTTGTACTTTCTCGCCTCACATGTTCTCATGGATCCTGGTGGAGCCTCCTGCCATGGTCCTGCTAGACTCCCATTGCTAATATCACTGATATTATTGTTATTATTATTATTATTATTATTATTACTACAGTTAATGGAGCCAAGCTGGTGTTGGTGTCGCCATCATCATCTTCCTCATGTTCATCATCATCAGTCATCATTAGTGTAGTTGTTGCAACCAGCATATTGCACTGTTTATAAAAGAAAAAGGTCAAACATATAAGAAACGAGTGCAGAGTGTGGGTGAGATCATGGATGGAGAGGTGTGTATATAGGACTTTACAGAGGGAACTGGAGGTGAGTAAGCTTGGTAAGAAGAAGCTGACTTCAGGTAAAGCTGTTTATTTACAGGTACCCCTCGGGCAAGATACATCATCAGTCGCAGATGCAAACATCAAACATGTTTAAAAAATCTTTATGAGAACGACTGGCTGGGGCTGGATCTGAAGACTTCAGATTAGGCTCTTTACATACTACATGATTTTATCTGCCACCAACTGACCCAGACTGAAACAGAATTTGGTCAAATTCAGCCTCATCAATTGTCACGCTCGAATCACAGTCTCATCGGTCGTAATTTGTGTCCCCGCCTTAAGGAGGGCAATGCTTGGGAGAGAGTCAGTTATATTTTTATGTGGAACTAACATTTCCACCGCTGTGGCTGTGGGCATATGTAAACAGGAATTAAACATTTGATGTTTTTATTTATTTATTTGTTGGGAGCTAAATTACCAACTTTGGAAACATGTAAAGTTCAACATGCACCCACCCGCAGACATCTTTTATGTTTAATGATGCATTCCTGTAGCTTCCGTGCTGAAACTGCTCATGGACATCCAGCAAATTAGCAAGCATGTAATAATCTACACACTTAAAAGTGACATACATGAATTGGTCTGACTCAGACATTACACACACTGCGTGACATCCAAGATAGTAGCATCAGGAGAAAAAACTAATCACACACAGCAGTATTTTAAAGAGTCAACAGCTATCTGTGTTTGCCACCCCATTATTCTTTCCTATTCCACTCAGGCAAAGACCCAATGCATCCATTGGTAACAACCATGTCATGCAAGCATGAAATGAAGTGGGCTAAATAATGCTCCAAAGTTAGGCAAAATTTTGGCAATGGAAAAACTGGCATGGCCATTTTCTAAGCCATTTCTATGATCCCTTGACCTATGACTTCAAGATATCTGAATAAAAATGGGTTTTATGGGTACCCACAAGTCTCCCCTTTGCACATATGCCCACTTTGTGCTAATCCCATATTGTTTTTTTGAATGTGGTATTAATTTATATTTGAAAATTTCTGCATACTTCATACCACCCCTTCAGTAGTCAGTGCCCCTACTGTGCCACCCCAATCAAAATAAGTCTGGAAATGCCACTGGACAATATGAATATTTTTTTTTGTTTTTGGGACAATATCTCTCTGCTCGGTCTCCGGGTTAGCTCACTGTGCTCGCCCGGTTCCCACATTCAGAGTAAATCCATGGTCTGAATTCACCTCTACGTTTCAAACATTTAAAAATATTTCATCCAAATTGACTCATTGATTTTGCAGGTACTAAAACTAAAAAAGAAAATTAGGCAGTATTTTTATAAGTGTGAACCCATTAGTCATCCAACACTGTAAAAATGCAATTAAGGTAATTGTGACATAATGAATATCCAATATCAATTCAGAATCCTGACATTTACCATCCGCTGTAAAAAGGCATTTATTTGCAACTAAGATGTTGCTGCGTTGTGTCCTTTAAAAAAACGTTAAGCCTTTTATAGAGGATAATCACTCCGCTGCATTTAGCCGTTCCAACTCTCAAAGAATGACTTTTTCTTATCCGAACATGTACCTGTTCCCTGGAAGTAAGTTCCCAGTCTGTGAGAGCAATGTAAAAGTTTTCAATGACACTGTCGGCGTAAACCTCCATTATTTTCCCATTTATATTTCATTTCTATCGCATGAGTGCCTCCTGAGCCAAAGCTGTGGCCGCTCGCAAGTATCTCAATTTCAATCGCTTGTCTCTTTATTGCAAAACCCTTCCACCATGACACGCTGCCATTCTTCATGCAAATCTCAAATTGACTTCTTGTAAAATGTGCTCCACAATTATTGTGCATCAAAAAAGGCTTTATTGAGTTGCTGGGACTAAATTAACGTCACATGAAGAAAAATGGTCATCATTTAAACTCAAGTAAGGACCAGACCACCCTGTGTTGCTGTGATTGTCTTTCTGTGTCGGGATAAGATCTCATGAGAGAGCATTTACCCTGGATGATAGACCACCAATGGAAAGACATTAACATGACCAAATATTTAGATGGGTTTATCCAGCAATTATAAGTTTCACAAACACAAACATTCAGATAAGGTTAAACTCAGGTCGTGGACTTCTTATGACACATTAAACCCTGTAATCTTAAGCTATGGTGGCAGAGGAGACATGCCATTATATACTGCAGTTGAAAGCTTATCATTGCCTGTTTGCATAATGTGACACCAGCTTAGTGGTGGAATTGAAATACATATTAAAAGGAGCTCTAAATTGTTCTTTAAATAAGACAGGAAGCAATGATATTTAACATAAATACCCCTGTGATGTGATATGCTTCAAAATTAGTCTCAAAACATATGGATTTAAATCTATCTTTGAGTCTGTAAAGTTGTTTCATCACCCAGAAAAAGGCCCAAATACTGAACACTACTCTTCCCTTGGTGTCGCTTTTTCAGTATGTGTGATTGACAGTTATTGGGTCTAGTTAGAGTTGAAATCAGATAAGCAAAGCGGTCAAAATTGCATGGATTATTACAGGTGAAACATAGGTTTTGGCTTACTTTTCCCCATAAAACCAAATTTATGTGCAGAGTGTCCGTCAGAACTAGAATGAAAATAAAGTAGTATTAGTGCTCAAGGTGGTGTGGCGGCTACATGAATAGCATCAAGTGATATTTTTCAAATTAATCTTGAATTGGCAGCGATTTGTCACCACCACCACAACAGCTGGTTGGCCTTGTTTTATTAATACACTCCCCTCCAACACACACAAACCTTGCTTTGTAAATCATTCATGGGGTTGTTGATGTTTTTTGGTGTACATGGTGAATACTGGAAGCCTAGTCTTACTTACTCAGATACAGCCATCACTTGTCACATGGTCATTGGCCCTCCACTTAAAAATATGATGCTAGGGGTACCTCTTGTGTAATATCTGAATGCACAGGGCTTCGTGGTCAAGTTAGCAAAAATAAATATGCAACGTCCAGCTAGATTTTCAAAATAAAGCTTGTGTGGTTAATGCTTAAGATCCTAACTCTCAGTCTCCTGCATTGAAGTCCTGTGTTTGTTTGAGCCATCCAGCCCACCACCTCCATATGCAGACTTTTTTGCGCTTTATACTTTGTCAACAGACTTCAGTGGTTTGCGCGTCCAGAAATGACCTAAAGCATCATATTAACATTATAAGAGGAAGGCCACTGACCAAGCTCCAGTATTTGACGATTTGGGATTGAGACCACACAAGGGCCAACCCACCTGCCACCAGAGTTCTTTGTCAAATTTAACAAATTAATTTAGATACATTTTAAAAGATATCCTGTTATTCTAACCTGTTATGGTATATGTAGTTCAGGGTGTAGTGATTCTTTTATAGCCGTTACTGTATGCACAGTTTTGCATGCTGGAAGAGGTGTAAAAACTTTTGATTTGATTTTTTAGTCTTCCGACCACTCATTCGAAAAAAACGTGAGGCTAATTCAAGTTCCCGTTACCTAAAGTACCTTTAATACTAACAGCTGTTGGCTGTGTTCCCTGCACATCTGGATCCATTTTGTTATTAGCTGCCATGTCTCACTCTTGTCGTATAACTAGCTAAATGTGCACAACGTGACATTATGTCAGGACATTTGCAGCGCAGCATCAATGGGGTTTGATAGCAGAAAATGTCTCAAAGATCTGAAACACCATGTCTTGGTGTCAGTTCCTCTGAATCAAAGAGTGAGGGTTTCTTTGTAGAGCCGCCATTTGTGCTGATGCTCAATAATGATACAAGGAGAAACCCATCATGGAGGAGGCTGTGATAACAATGTCTCCACCCACAGCAGCAGAAAATAGCCCAGCATCTGATATAGCAACATGATGATATGTTTTGCGTAAGACAGCTATAGCCCACAACTAAGGGTTCCCACTTTGGAGCCAATTACATGCCTGTACACCCATTTTGATTGAAAGCAATGAGTTTGTGGCCTTTCTCTGAGGGATTCTGATGAGGGATGTAGGACATTGTGAACTGAAGTTGAAGTAGATGAGGCAACCTCTGACATATCCAACATCACAAATTGATGATGCTTAACAATGCAAGAGTGTCTGTGGGTTTTTTTTTCTTGCTAGCTGGTGCTTATGCTTTGAAACAATGCATCCGCAAAAAGCAGCATAGATGCTTGAGTCAGAATAAAAGAGGTAGTCTGATTTGATTTGATGAATATCATAAGAAGACAGCTGCTGAAATGAGAACAGAATAATCTTCTTCTTTCTATTATAGCTATAAGGATATGTGACTGACAGAAGACGAGCCTTACTAAGCCAACAAGAGACACCAACACAGAGAAAAATGTAACACAAGTACTGACATTGATCCTTATATCATCTTTTAAAATATACAGTCTCTCACATAAAGTCATCTTAAAAAAGATGATAATCGGTTATTATCTGTGCTAGTTCAGATAGATCCTCCTGCATGTCTTGTCTTGTGTCCAGTCAGCCCCATAGGCAAGAACTTTAATATTGGACTATTCTGCACATTTGTTCAGTGCTAATTTCAAAATTTTTAGAACTCTTCACATTCTACAATATCTCTACATTTAAAATAGAACTCAAAAACTCTTTCGTCCCCCATCAGACTGTACAACAGCTCTCAGTAAAGGCAGGGAGGACAACAGATAATAGACAATTGACAATTTCTACCTGTATTTGCACATCCATTTGCACTGTTTTACTTCCATTTGCACTCCACTCCATTTTCGTTTACTGTTTGCACTGTTTACTGTAGCTACTGTTAATTTTATATATATATATATATATATTTTTTTTTTATTTTTTATTTTATTTTTAATTCTATTCTTAAGGTTAAGGTTTTTAATTTTAGACTAATGTATGTTTAATGTATGTTTTGTATTTTGTATGCTACTGGATACTTGAATTTCCCTCGGGATAAATAAAGTATCTATCTATCTATCTATCTATCTATCTATCTATCTATCTATCTATCTATCTATCTATCTATCTATCTATCTATCCGATATAGGAGGTGTTAAGCTTTTTTATCTACAGGAATGATTACAATGACCAATATTTATTGTGTTAAGACAGCCTTCACTAAATCCAAACTTGTAGGTGGAATAGGCTGCTTCTTCCATTTTTATAGTATTATACCATAAAAACCCTTAGCATTTCTGCACCTAAATCTGTAAAGGTTTAGGTTTGCTACACTTGTTGTGCCATTGTGAGACTGAACTTCTCTTACCTCCTCAAAATAACTGGGGAATCTTCCGTATAAAATCCTGTGAACTGTATAAAGTTGGATTTGATGTGGTCTTTCCTCATCTCAAAACCATGGCAGCTCTCTTATACGAGTCCTGTAATCCAACTCGAGCATAGCCCTCACTAGTTTGTTGACTTAGTTTAGCAAGATCATTCATCTTCTAAAATACATATCAACAAACCTCCTGGGCAATGAAATAGAGAAGTAAATGCTGCATGTGTAAGGGCACCTACATATTGACAGTGTATTGATGCTCAATGACACATCTCCAATTATGATGGATGTGTTTGGTGTTTGGCACCATCAAAATCCATTACAGCCACGGACAACTTAATCATATCCG
Source organism: Dicentrarchus labrax (assembly GCF_905237075.1). NCBI lineage: Eukaryota > Metazoa > Chordata > Actinopteri > Moronidae > Dicentrarchus > Dicentrarchus labrax. Next base: position 3,323,268 of record NW_026136709.1, read on the forward strand.
ATAATGAGTTATGAACGTTGCATACATTTTAAACTCAATCTCTCCTCCAGCTGAAGCCCTCAGTGGTAGCGAGCTCTTTAACAACAAAGTGAGGCCATAGCCTGTGTAAAGTTACAGTACATAAGGCACAGTTGTGCGCCCTGTAAAGTGCTTCCTAATTACAATACTCACTGACTCCTGCTTGAAAATGTTTTGGGTCTAAGCTTAGTTGTTAACCCTAATTACATCCCACAGCTGACAGGGGTCCCATTCACATGCAAACACTAATCCCTTTCACAGCCTATTGGTTTATGACAAGAGCTATGTTAATTACATGTAAAGCCTGCAATTGTGCGTGTAGAAAACATGAAAGTGCTTGAATTGTGTACAATTACTCCATTACTTTATCCAGTGAAGGGGACATGATCCTTTGACAAGCCAATGTTACAGTAATTAAAGACCAATGTAGTGCTCTTGTTGAACTGTGAGATGGTCTCAAAGCACAGCTGAATGAAGAGGTACGAGATGGTCCTGCAGAGTGACAATAAAAATGCCATAGAGTCACATGCGCCACGTCACTATTATTATCTCAGCTCTATTAATGACACACATACAAAGTTTGGCAGCCACATTAGTGTTGGAATGAGGACAAATCCATCCCAGTGTACAACACGCAGGTCAATAATCAGAGGTTTGTCCTCTTTTCAGCTACTGTTCTTGCAAATGACCGTGCAGACATCCTCAGACATGCACTTGACTCTTTGTGTCGGCGCATCAGACTCCCACAGTGTTAGCTCCAATGAATTACAATTAGTTGCCCAGGCCCAAAGGGCTGGTGGAGTGCTTTCAACTCTTCCATCATCTGTTCAAGTTTTATCAAAATTGCTGCACTTGACAAATAATTCTTATGTCTCATACCCAAGTCAGAAGTCAGACAGAAGTCAGAATTCCAGATTATAATATGCAAAAATGTCTGTTAATGCTTCTCTAAGACTTTTATTTTATTTTGGTAATTTTGTTTGAATTTACTTGTGCGATATAGACAAGATTTATTGGATGACTTTCACCCACTGATCTTTTAAAAAAAACCTCTCAAAATGATTAAATGGAAATATTTTCTAAGCAGACTTGTATGGGGTTGTGAAAAAGATTGATTCACAAACTTTGGACTTTAATTAATTTCTTAGATTTTTAGATTAAAACAGCCTATCTGTGCTATATAATACACAAAATGGGTGCTTCATCAGCCTTGTTAATGTGTTCTGTTAACACAAAAAACCTTACCTTACCTTACATGCCACTGTTTTGTGACCTTTAGATACATGTACTTCCAAAAAAGCCAAGAAAGATACACTATATAACCTTGACCTCCACACTTTTCCTTCGTCCAAATATTGAGAATATACCACTTTTCCATTCACTGAAACACCATTTTGTATCTTCTTCTCGAATACAGAGACTGGAGCCTGGTCACTCTATTGTTGCCTGCAGCTGCAACTACTCATTACATTGTAATTAAGCAGCATTTCTTTGTGCATTTGTATTCAGCTTGAAATTTTATTTATTTCTTTATTTTTTTTATGTTGTGATAAGTGTTGCATTTTGCTTCAGCTTTATTTTTGCATTCTTCCATCATCCATGAGTGACAGTTGGGAACATATCACTTATTTAAACAGTGGCACAATCAGCAAAACCAAAACAGCTTCCAAGCATTTGTGTGCTATCAACAATAATAATATATATATATATATATATATCAACAATAATGTGTCTGCTTTTAAGATAAACCAATAATTCCAGCAACCCCAGCCAACAGGAAAAACATCTCCTGCACTGAAAAGACTTGGCTCATTAGCCAGTAAAAAGGCAGTCAGAGTGGGAGTTAGTCTGCATATGCATGACTGTATTTCTGTCTGATTTCAAAAGTTTTTGGTTTTATAACACATTCATACACATAGAAAGAGAAGAAGATGACAATTATATTCATAGAAAATGCAGGGGAGGTGGATTGTTGGGCTCCGACACATACAATATGACTGGTTCCAGATGGGGACCTTTGTTACATGTCATCTACCCCTCTATCTCCCCATGTGTCCCCTTTTTCTTCACTGTCACCTCAAAAAAGGCAAAACATATACATATATATATATATATATATATATATATATATATATATATATATATATATATATAAACTATATATAATCCAACAGTGCAGGGAAGCACAATTGGTTGGATCCAAAAAGAGAGAATCTGAGTTGACAGCTCATATCAGTGGTCAGTTGTAAAAGTGTAATGAACAAGTGTGACAAGGTGAAAAGTAATAAATCAGACACACAGAACAATGTTCCACACAGAGACACACTCAATAGCAGAAGTCCTCCAAACTAAACAAGAAAATATGTAATTTGTCATCACCATCCATGCAACTACCACCAGCATTGCATTTTCAAAACTGGTACAAATGACTGTTACAAGAAAAGGTTACTGGTGGGAATGGAAAGTGCTTTTTAATAATGCAGGTCTCAATGACCTGTACTGACCACTTATAGGGCAGCAAACCAGACAGGCAGGCATGAGTGGGCATGAGTGGGCCTGTGCCACCAAATGTGCTAGTGCTATCCATTTGAATAATTACAGGTCTCTTTAAGTCAAACTGGAAGATTGAAGCTAACTTGAGTGGCCAAATATAACAGAGTCCAAAACTCCCTGTGCAGATGGCTAAACTGTGCGAGACAATGAGGAGCAGCTCTAAATGGAAAAACCACAGCGGAAGAGGCCTCTCTTGAGCCCCACTCACTGCGCGCTGAGCTGGGCACGTCTGCTAACTTAGTCCCCAATGTCGTTGCAGTAGAGGACAGATCTGGTCCAGCCCTATAAACAAGCTCCTGCTGGTGAAAGAACCGACTGTCAGCCCCAATCAAGGTCATTCAATACGGCACAATCAGTGACTGATAAAGCAAAATGTTTCTCATCTATATGAAAAGGTACATTTACGTTAAGTTAAATGTCCATGCAGTCTCTTTACAGAAGCCCAGCACTCATTATGTGGTCACAGAAAAAGACCCTGAACTGATGGTTGTAGCACATAGAGAGGAAGGATTATAGTTTTTGACTCTTGTCCTAAAGACACTTTAGCACTACTACTGAAAGCAGTAATCAAACTGGCATTGACAACCATGTTCTCTACCATAAACGGGATGAAAAAAACAGTACAATATTCATGTTGACAAGCTGCTGTTTCAACTGTATATCACTACTTTCAGTCCAAAGAGAGATCACTATGATGACATTCTTATATCCCTGAAGACCCAGCCTTGATGTCTTTCACTGTGAAGCCGTCTAGTAGTAAGATGATTTAACTTAAGGACATAACTGAGTATTTGCCTCTTCCATGCTTATCGCAGGCCCATAAGTTATACTTGTGACACCCATTTATGTGCAAGGCCCAACCAACACAATATTTCTGGCTATGTCACTGCAGAAGATGTATCTTGTGCAGCTACACGGTGAGGAATGCAACAAAAGGTGAGCAACTGCTGGATCTGATGACAGCACAGTCAAAAATTATATTTGACACAGTAATACACAACTTTCAACTCAATGTGTCTCAATGTCTTGTGTGTTATGTAAAATGTACAGTCACATGTTCTGCATGTTCTTCGGTATCATGTTAGTAAAAATGCAGGTCCAAAAATAGTACATAAAGAAATAACCAATAAAAATAAATTCCTTTTCTAACATTTTAACATAACCACAATGTTAGTTTTTTGTATTAGCATGTATCTGTAGTACAGCTGAAGCCAATGTTAACCGTGGGTATCTTCAGCAAATTTCAATGGCAATCCATCCAAAAATTGTCAAGATATTTAGATTAAAATTATATATATAAAAGACAAAGCTCTCAATCTGCTGGTGGTGCCAGAGGAAAAGTCAGGGGAACACCAAAGTTAATACACTTCATATTCATTGGATCATTAATATCTGTAGGCCTACATCATGTAATGGCAGTCAATTTAGTAGTTTTGAGATATTTGAGCCTCAAGCGACCAACAGACCATGGCAAATAACCATGGCCACACCTCCGCACAACCCTGTGGGAAGAAGCCACAATGGCTGTCAGTCAAGTAGACACACATACATGCAGCTCTTTATACATCCATGACACAGACAGAGCGCATAAGAGTCAGACAGACACAGTGATGTAACCTGGTTACTATGCTATATTTTAATACAGCCCTGACCTCACACCCTGCATGATTTAGAGGGATTCTTTTTAACGAGTCCAATTCCATCCAATTATCACAAACTAATGTCTTTTATCACAGAAAAGCATTGTGTGAAACAATGTCTGCTTTGCAAATTAGCTACTTTTGGTTGTGCTAAATCAAACTTTGTTGTGCCTCACTTGAATAGGGTACTTGAGTGCTCTTTTCAAACCCTGCATGAAAATGAACTCTTCATCCTGCCTTTTAAATGTTCACCATTGTAGTTTGGCACATAGCAAAGGTGCAACCAATAATCCAAGGATGGAAACAGACAAGCGTAGAAAAGGGCGTGATGAACAAGCATGAAAATGAATCTGCACCTTTTAGGAGCCCTAATTGATTTGGCAGTTAAATTTTTTGTCCTGGCTGGCTTATCCATTTCCAGGGAGACAAAAAGGTGAAATGGCACGGCTGGAAATGAAGGGGATGGAGGCAAAGGCAGTCTCCGAAGAATACTGAATGAAATGAGGGACACTGAGTAAAATGTCAATTCAAGGCGATGGCTAGCAGAATGACAAAGTACTTACTACTCGCATCGGGAATGCCTAATGAGAGCCGAGAGGTGACATTTGAGAAGAGCGCTGAATTGTGACAGCGTTAGTCCAGTTTTCAAGGCTGTTTTGTACATTGGCAGCTCCCACTGACAACTGTTTGGAAAAACCTGAACTGAAATGACCAGAAATCCTCAAAGATGACATCAGCCAGTGGTCTGTTGAGTTTTATCTGGGCCGTGCATTGCTCACTGTTGTGTAGGAGAAACGTTTAGACTAGTTTAGATTTCTCTCTTCCTGTGGACTGACTTTTCCCATCAGCATTTAATTTGGACAAAAGGGTGAAGCTACAGCAGCTCAATTAATGGGAAGCAGTTTTCTCTTCCAAACCCACTTTGTGATTTAGGCAGGTCAACTTTTACATCAAGGTTTTGCCTAGTACAGCTTTACATCAAGCTTTCCAACTTCTAAATGTTTCCGCTCTTTATGTGAGGAATCTACTCAGCTCTTCTCTTCTTTTTAGATGCATCATTATATGTCAGCATTCTTGCTTGAACAAAAAACTAATGAAATCACTTTATATTTCAGACCCAGTTTCTGATTATCTTAGCACAATATGGTCTAAAAACATTGAGGTGTACAGGACAGATTCCTAATGAGTTCACAAAAAAACTTAAAAAGAATTGAAGTGTACCCCACAAGACCATTGGAGACGAAGAGTCTCTGTTCAAAGCACTACAGACAGCTGTAGTCTGTGTACAGTAATGGTGTAAGACTGTTAAAAAAGAGCCACAAGGGTGGTACCATAATGAAAGGAGCACATGAAAAAGGACTTTGAAATAACTAGATCACAATTACAAATGCTGCCACCCAAGCAAGTCATATCAAGCTGAATGACAATTAGCAGTATATGTGTCAGCATAGAGGAAGTGTCCAAGAAGTTTAGCAGTCACTTATTTTATATCATTTTACAGAATGTCTTAGCCAAGATAGTTACCTAGATGATAATTTGTCCTGATATGATTTTATAATGGGTCACAAACACAATTTTATTACCTCTTCAAACTGTTGGCTGTTTTTGATTTGGATATATGGAAATTTGGCTTGAAAATGGAGAAATGGCAATCACTGGAGTCATCAAGTTGCACTGATTCCACCAAAATGCACACTACACAATGTATGCCAATCATGATTTGTGTGATTTATAACACTATGAAGGAGGGTCAGTTAGTGGCAACTAGCGGTAAGGTTGCAGATTGCTACCAAATACTGTTGCCTTCCAAGCGTGTAGGAGAAACTACATTGAATGCAAAAAACATTCAAGGCCTTATATAGAACCAGCGTTTGGTTTGTCTGTTCTGGGCTACTGTAGGAAGATGGTGGTTCAACATGAACTCTCCAAAAAAGAGGACCCACTCCCTCTGTAGATATAAATGGCTCTTTCTAAGGTAAAAAAAACCACGATTCTTAGAGTAGATACAAAAATGCAAGAACCCAGTGTAAGAGGAACAATCATAGACCATTATCAGTGGGATAGAATACTCTTTCCCAGCGTGATTTCAGTTGAGTTCAATTAGAGTTTGAGGTCATGTAGCAGGCAGTATAAGGCCAGAAAAACAATGGGATGCAAATGATCTTGAAAAGCTCTCCATGTTTTATCATTATTCTTAACTATTAATAGTTAGTTTCAACATCACTTTAGTCTTCTTTAACAGCCTTCCAAAGCAGCAGATCTTAACAAGGAAGGCCCAACATTCAGCACACCAACAGAGTATGAAAGGTAAGCTGCAGGGTGAACATGACCATGATTTTGTTGCAATCAGCGCAAACTTATATCCTAGAAGTGAAACTGGAGGTGAGCTGAACCTTGGCTATCTTAAAGTAGCATGCTACAGATACTAGATTATAGTTGACAATATTCAACTGTTTAAGGTGTGTCCACGCTGAATGAGCTGGAATGGATCTAATTTCAGAGGCAGCACAACTGCTATTGTCAAAGCCTAGACGTGAATGGAAATTTAACCTGCTAGGCATAAACTGAGGCAAAGGCGAAAAAAAAAAAAAAATGAAGGGAAAAAAAAAAAAGGAGATAGGAGGAAGGAAGATAAATAAACTGATGGAAAATAACAGAACTGGTGGAAACCGGTTCGGTAGATAGCACCAAGGTTTCAAGAATCCTAAACGGTTTAAGAACCAGAGTTAACTGGTGGAGTGTCTTGTAATCATTTCAAGATCTAGGCTGTATAATGATGTTACAATCACCATAGCTAGAGTCTTCCAGATTACATAAATGTCTCTTATGTCTCATGCAATGGTTACATTTTAAGGGATAAAAAAAACCCTAACCCTAACATTAGCAGAACAGAATATTGTTTGGGTCCCTCTAAAAGGAGAGAAATGTTAAACAAGATGAGAGAAATGGTAAATGACTAAAGAAGGGAGATTTAGAGTTTGTGTTTTTTGAGCGTGATTAATTTCAGTATTAAGTAAAGATCACAGCTGATTAAGTTCAATATCTTTCTTACTTTTGAAAGGTATAACCAAACCATATTGTCTCAGAAAGCGAACCCCTCCAACACTTGTTTTTGTCCCTTTAGTTTTCACCACAAGTATGGTATAGCTTGACAACTTAAGCTGCAAGATGCAGTTTCAATAAGCAAAAGTGGTAAGTATTTCACTATTGATCACCTAAAACTGTAGTGTACTGCACACAGCATGCTCATGTTTACCAACCAGCCTGATGTGTGGTGCTTCATAGCAAAAGAGTACCAAAGAGAAGAGAGAGGCAAGGAATATCTTTTCCCACAAAAACAGAAAATATCTGCCTCTAAAGTAGCTTCATACATTGTATCTTTCTTTTCTGCTTATAAAATGTGTTCTCCCTGCTCTCTGAGTAGGTTCCCTGGCAGTTGTCATTTCCAACAGCGCGAGTTACGCACAAAACAATCGTGTTTTATTGTGTCCCATTATTCATATGTGGAGTGTCATGCATCACTGATATATGTTCAGTATTTACAGGATCCATGGCCAGTAGTTAGGCTGATTATTGTGGATCAGGACATGTTTAGCTATGTTTTTTTTTCTAACAGGGGATTCAATAAAATAGCTGTGGGTGGTTGGTTTATCCACTGAAATATCGATGGACTTGGACTTGGTAAATTGACTTGTATTTATACGGCACATTTCTGATCTACCAACCACTCAAAGCACTTTACAACACTTGTCACACTCACCCATTCATCACACACACACACACACACACACACACACACACACACACACACACACACACACACACATTCATACAACCACTGATGGCAGATGCTGCCATGCAAGGTACCATCTGCTCATCAGGAGCAATACAGCACTTCCTATCCAAAACCCTCATGATGATACTAAGCTCACCCATACACACACACTGATGCTGTGTGCAGCCTTCAGGAGCAATTTGGAGTTTAGTATCTTGCCCAAGCACACTTAAATTGGACACTTTGAATGGACTTGGGGAGCTAGGAATCCAACCAGCAACCCCTATATATTACTCTCTGTCCTTTTATTCACAGACAGCTGAATGAGATTTTTGTAATATGAGGGTTTTTTTATTGGTTCACTCGACCCAGGACCTGTGTCGGGCCTAATCTTTAGTCTAATCAGATCAGGTAGGATCCTGTTGTATTGTTGCAGGTCTCTTCTTTTTATCAGCTGCATTTTGGATCAGGTTGGAGGATCCTGGGGATCAGATCTGATTGTCCTGGGGTCTCTTTTGGTTTAGGTCTGTATGTATTTAAAACAACTGGTCCTGGTCAGTTTTTCTGACTTTTTTTTTCTGTTTTGAATTAGGTCTAAACCTTTGGACCAAATTTGAGAGACCTGTACCCAGACTTTTCAAAGATGCCATATTAATTTGTATTCAGTTAGTCAGTGCATCAGATTTTCATGCAGTATATCTCTTGATAAACTTGGCAAAAACAGGGCGTCAGTCAGGAAGTAACGCTCATTTTTGCCCCAGGGCCCTAGTTTCAGGGCTTCTATGAATGCATTTCCATCCATGCTAAACATTGACTTCCAGTGCTTAATGCATTGCCATCTATGCATGAATGATTGGAGTGGCCGTGTCTTAACAGGACTGATCAAGCATGATTCAGCAGCTGCATGACCTATTTTTAGCCTCAAATTTATTTAGACACAGATTTTCATAAATACTTTAGAAGAATTTAACATTTTTAGTACAGCTGCTGCATTCTTCCAGTTTAAAAATCCGATACAGAGACCAGCAAAAGAGAGAGATGCATGTATGCAATCAGATATCAGTAGGATTTGATTCTATTGTAAAGCCACAAGTCAATCTCAAGCTAATTCTTCCACAACATTGCCACATCACCATTAGAGAGGCAATGTTCTCTTTTGACTATCATTTAATTACATGTACTTTTCTGGTGCAGAATTAATTTAAGATAATGCTGCACTGGTAGTTGGTGGAGTGTAGACCGTGTCAACAGGCAATGGCCATCATTAATAATGTTCTGTTGACACACTGTCAGGTACACAATATGTAGTACACAACACTGGTGCAAAATAACTACAGTCAGGTGGCACTACAGCAGCAAAACAAATGCAGAATCAGATTAACTGCTTTGATACACTGATTGGACTGATTGGACTGACTGGATGGTTATCAGCAGCCTGCATATTCATCAGCCATTCAGTAATGTATTACTGGAAGCTGTCCCTGGATCTGCCATAAATGATCCAGTCTCATGTGGCAACACTTTGTGAGTTTGTTTTTCGTAACTTTCATTTGGTTTGAGTGTCAAACCTAATGGTGCAAAGGTGTCACACCTTTAACCTGTTTCCTAGTGTTTTATGCATATTGCATAAAAATAAGGTGGTTGTAGTCCGAGACCGATTGCAGTCAACTAAATGGACTGATGGATGTATTATTATCTGGCATATGTTGCAAATTAATTTCTGGCTGCGACACTGGATTTGAATGTACAATAGCTTTACCTCTTCAGGAGACCATGTCTGATTACACTTGTGTGGGCTTTCTAGGTCACCTGAACTGTTTTTGAGGTCCAGAAATTGTCATCAGGTGGTGGAATGGTTAGATTTAGACCAGACAGCTTAACTGTGGCCAGCAGCACTGCTTCAGGACGAATATGAGGAATGATGTAGCATTTGTTCAGCTTTCTATGACTTGCTATGTAACAATATAACAGTGTCCCTATAGTGTTTCTATTCAGTTTGCATTTGCATCTAGATACACAATGCACACACATACAGGGAATTCTCCTAGTGCTTACATTGTTGGTCTTAAAAGCCTCTCTGAAGTCTGCACTATTCCTAGTAGATGAAACTTTGAGTTTGCCAATCAGAGGTCAAGGGATGACTGGCAGCAGCAAAACCTCAAGGATGTGTGTTTCCTGATCAGATAGTAGACTCTAGAGCAGATGTTGTCAAACTGCAAGATCTGCTTCCCCAGGGTGGGGCGGGAGGGTTGAAAAGGGGTTTGGAGGGAAAAGACATGAGGCAAACATACTGTGTGAGGTGAAAGTGACAGGTGCCTGGCGGTGGTCTAAAAACCTGAAGTAAGATATTGTTGTCTGGCCAGCTGATTTGGCTGGCTTTCCAGTGGTTGTGACATACAGCTAATGGAGATTATCAAGGTACTTTAAAACCCTTACCGCCTGATTGCTGCAATTTGCATCAAAAATCTTAAAAAAGAACTTAAATGAGAATCATCACATTCACAAGTCTTCTTCTGTCAAAGTAGTCCAGTGAAACTTTTAACAGGTAGATGATCATTTGTTGTGATCTACCTCAGTTCTGTAAAACTTCTCTGACATTTGAATTATCAGTCATTTTTTGGGTCTTGGGTTTTTTTTCACATTCATGCTGAATAATTGCTATAATTACGAGATAGCTATTACTTATGCAGAGTATAATAACAGTGTAAGATATTATCGTATTTGATGGAAATTAATTGGCACATCAATCATGCATTCAGGAGTTCCATTTTTGTCGTTTCCATGTCAGGAGTATTAATGGATGCTATATTCAATCACAGGTTTAATCACTATTCAAAACAGAGGGAATTTTATCACAAGATTAACGCGGGGTGACAGCGGGAGTCACATATTAATGTCTTGACAAGCGTAGAGTTATGGGGAGAGAGAAGTTGTAGAAAAACAGCGCAGTGGAAAGGAATGCAGTAACACCACGGGTGCTTCAAATGAGTGTTATTTAACAATGGCTCTGGGGTTCAGAGTCCAACCTTTTCACTTCTCCGGTGAACCATAGCCGGCGAAGGTGTGTGTGCTGCATTATTGAGAGGCCGTGCTCCAGCGGTGCTTTGATTCTACAAGCAATAGACCTCTTTAAGCAGATAAAAAGTTTGTGAGAGACAGAGAGAGAGAGAGAGAGAGAGAGAGAGGGAGTCTCTTCAGAATACTTTGCCATGAATCCATATCAGCTTTGAAGTTCAGATGCCTGACTTCAGAAGGTAATGAAATAGTTATCACAAAATTTCCCAAAGTTAATAGGGAGAAATGAAAGCATGGAAGGGGAGAAATTGCACTTGGATGTCACATTTCTTTAAAAAGACAGTGAAACTGCGAAAACTGAGCTTGATTTCTCATGCAAGAATTAACTCCCTGGATGAAGTATATCAGGCTAATATTACATCATTAAAATATTATTTGTAAAACATTTTCATAAATCAGAGCTTCCACTCTTACACTGCCGGTATTAAAGCTCAGTTCAGCTATCGCAGGGGATGAGCCTCTGCAGTCTGAACGTACAAATCCTGCGCCCATCAGCCATCCATCTGTAAAGTTCATTGCAGGTTGCTTATGGATAATGGAGAGTGTTTCAATCTGAGGAGCAACCTTGGACAACTTCTTCAACTCTCCCACGGGCGGGCATTAGTGTCTTAATCAATTTTACGAGGTAAACGTCCACAGCAGTCAGCGGAGACGTTGGGGGTGTAGGCATTGGGGGAACAGATGGAGAGAGATAAATTATGAAAAAATGAACTATATTGCAGATGTTTGCAGTTATGAAAGCAAAGGTTTGACTTTAATGATGTGATGGTGAAAGTATTGATTAATTGTAGAAGCGCAGTGCTGCAGCCAGAGTGCTTCCCTTTCAATTTTAAAAGAAGACATTTTTTTATGTGACAGCTTCACCAGTCTGTCTGTGCATTGGCTTGTCCAACTCTTTGGTCCAAAGCACAATGTCTCAACAGCTACTGGCCAGATCACTATGAACTTTCTCTGGTCCCTTTAGGTTAATTCCTAATGACTTTGGGTATTCCCTTGACCTTTCCTCTAGGGCACTATGAATAGGACAACACTTTGGTCCATGGCAAGGTAACTTAACAATCTAATGGCTGATTTCTATTCATTTAGCTGTGGATCGTCATGGGCCCCAGGGGAAAAGTTTTACGTTAGCCTCTATTCTTTCCTCTAGTGCCCCCATCAGGCCAAAACTCCCTCTAATGGGAAAAATGCCATTAAATATACATTTATAGAGCAACCTTGTAGTAGAGCTTTGGTCAGGCCCCAAAAAATAAGGCCCGGCCTGAGCCTAGTGTGAGCTTGAATCGAACCAGAACCATAGAAGCAGTTTTGGTTAGTATTATTATTCTATAACCCTCTACAAGTTCTGCAATGGTCTGCCAGGCCATCATATGTAATTTCATTGTTCATGTTCACAAGTGGTGCTTTAAGTGGAAACAAAACCCAGGAGGTCCTACTCCCCTTACTTACATATCAGTGGATGTATGATCACCATGCTTTATGTCCATGTATCATGTTTGAAGTCCTCATCGCAATGGCCCTGGTTTGAATCTATCCTGGGCCCTTTGCTGACCATCATCCTCTCTCTCTACCCTGCTTTTCCTGTCTCTCTCAACGTATGATTGTCCAATCAAGCAGAAATGCTGAAAAATATGTATAAGAAAAAATATGTACGTAGGTTCCCTAGAGGATGAGCCCTTTCCATTTAGAACTCTCCATTATGTTCCCTCTAGCAGGGCCCTCAGGTAGGGATCCACTGTGAATGCATCATCTAACATACAGTATACATAGTACTTACATATACACATATATGGAAGTCCCTTTAAATTGTAAAGCCCCAAGGGCCTTTAATGTGCCACCCACAGCACAAATTTAAAATTTGAAGCCACTCTGGTAAAACTCAAAACTGTAACCTCTGATTCAAAACTCTAAACCATGGGTCTTCAACTTGGCCAACAACAACATCTAGGGTGGCTTAGTGCCAGCTATAAACATACCTTATCATTGTGTTTACAATAAGCCCTTATAATAATAATTATTTATAAATCCATATACTCATCTGCACAACCTGAGACTGCTGAATTGAGACATGTTTCATTTTATGCAATTTTTTTCCATGTAATATGTCAGTTACATGGATAATATTTTAATGGCATTAGCTCAAAAAAACAGTGCAAAGTAGTAGGTCATGGGTGCATGGCCTGTGTGGGCATCCAAGCACAACTACTTGGTTGGAATAAAGTTAGTGGAGTAGCCAGTCACATAGACCTAAAACACCAGTGCCAATTATACTTCTAACATCCAATTTCAGTAAGCCTAACATCTTGCTTTGCTTTGAATGGAACTCCCACTGGTTCAAACCTCTCATCCAATGGGCAAGGCTCGTTCAAGGTCAGGAAAATACCAAACTACCTGTGCTGGTTTGAAGCGGCACCAAGACAATAGACCCCTTAGAACTGATGCTGTAATGTCACATTGTCAACCACTAGGCATTTTACCAACTTTTGCTGCTTTTTGCTGTTTTAAAAAGCTTTTCCTTCGCTGCTAACCTCCCTGCACCTTTCACCTCTACTAAATTTACTAAGGAGAACATGTCATCAGAATTGACTGTGTTTGACAAAGGTGTTATACAAATGCAATTTTATTGTTGGAGACGATGACAGCAAAGCTCTGCTGAAATGCATTGTGGATTTTGCTACTGTTGTTGTTTCAGCCTACCTCACACTGTCCTGGAAAACAGCGCACTGATTTTGTCGGCAGCCATCAGATGCTCTGCCCTTATCTTAACAGAAGTGAACCTTAATCTCCCAACTGTCCATCAACAGGAAACAGCCTTATTATCTAACACTCACCTCAGAAGGATAAAAAACTTTGCTGCAGTTTTGTATCTTCTAACACTTCCTGCCTGTTTGCTTCATTATATTTTCCAGTAATGCTTTTTTATTTATTTGCACTCTGCTGTACAGATTTTTTGCTGTGTCACAGTTTGTCCGTGTTCTGTCCACAGACTGTTTTGTGGCTGTCCCTTAGAAATTCTATTTCTGACTTTGAAAGCCATAAATATAACTCATTAATTAATTTAGTCAGAATAATACAACGGCTTGAAAATAGAACCTTTGATAGAGACTTTTTTAATACAAAGCAATGTCTGTACTTTGTGCTGCAATATTACTATTTGTTTTCTAAAGGACTTTAATTAAACTTTACTGGCTATGATATTGTACATTGACATGTTTCCCATTTGTATTTATCATTTCACTGGCCTTTTCAAGCGCATGCACACATAATTATGCACCTAATTATAAGATTCCTACCAGTATTTTTTTGTTACTTTGGGATTGCTGATGTGGTGTACAAAAAGTAGAAAATAATGAGGTAAATATTACAATGCTGGTGCCCTGCGGTTCCAAAAAAACGTCAAATATGCAAATGACCTTTGCGTTCTTATGAAGGTATTGGATAAATATGATAATACTGATGTCAAATGTTTTCATATGCTTTTATTTTCTCTTATTTGTTTTCTAATTGAATACAACTTTTGGTCTTGTTTGTTTAATGTTTTTAATTAAATTTCATCAGAGCATATTTACGATATCGCTGTGCTGTGTTGTGAAGCAATTGTAATTCCTTTATTAGGAATTAAATGAATTCATCAAAAATAATGGGCCTCTGTTAATAGACAATACTACAAACCCTAGAACACAATCCAACAACACACGGCAGAGCTGCCGCCAAACATCAGTGATTTAAAACATCTGTCAGTTGCCCGTTATTGGAATCTCTTGTTTGTTGAAGCATCTTAGGATAGCAGACTATTAACTTTTACAGACCAACTTTTGTATCCAAATTACCTAATTGAAAAGCTAACTGTAATGGACATAGAGACTGGCTAAATTACTCCTGAACCATAGTAATCTATGGCACCTCTTAATGTCGTCCAATGTAATAGTCACTCTAATAGTCAGCAAAGAAAATCTAAGCAGGGTGTTGGGATTGTATTACTGATCCATGATCTGGAATGAGGCTGGGGCCAAAAGATTAGTGGCAAATTAGAATGTGCACAAAGGTACAACGTTAACAGGGTCTGTATAGGTTGACATTAAATAGTTTCACAACTATTAAAAAGACTGTCATGAAATGGTGATATTGTTTTGATTCTCAAAAACAAAATTTTCTGGGTTAATCCCCAAACCGCTAAATAGAAGTGTAGCAGATTTTACACATATGGTGGTGTGACTTTTAATTACTTTTTTCTAAAACTAGATTTTAAAAAATTGTGATATATCGCTCGATATATCTTAATATATTGAATCATAACCTCTGTATCGTGATGCATATTGTATCACCAGGTTCTTGCAAATATACAGCCCTGCATAATTACTACATAACTCTTTGTTGAGGCATTTTTCATCTGGACCGAATATGACACGTGTTTCTATTAATGAAGTGGCTTTATTGAGGTTTAGACGACATTTGGAACCAGTGCTGAAACTTGTCCGGTCCAACAAATGGCCATAAAAGGACGAGCTATGGTCATACAGTTGGTTAAGATATGGCTATATCACGGGCCATATGTGGTTATAACAGATCTAGGGCCATGTGTGGACAGTAATTCATTGCTGTATCTGGCACGAGTATTAGTGGGCTGTGTGGGCCATCACTGGGCCAGATCAATTTTGCTATGTGGGATGAAGTATTGCTATTGTCATTATTTTAGCATTTAGCTGAAAGGACTTCTGCGCCAAGTACAGCCTCACAGAGCCACTAGCATGACTGTAAAGTCTTGTTTTGACTGTGTGGAAAATATGATGTTACAAAATGATGATCATGTTATGTATATGCATAAAGGTCCTTAAAGGGTGGAGCCATTGCAGGTGTGCTGGACTGTGTTGTAACTGGGTGGAGGTAATGATTAATGTAGTGTTTCTCATAATTCTAGGGAAGGTGTTTTGATGAGAATGCATCAGTAGTAATGTTGAATACTTATAAAAATTGGTAGTAGAAAGCAGGAACCACCTAACTAAATAAAATAAAGAGGTTGACTGCACCTGATTCTCATTCCCACATGGAGCCAGAGTGAACCCCAATAACCAGTCCTCAGTTTGGGTCTAATGTCACTGCATTACCAGTATAAACCCCGCCACACTCTGGGTGATTGATACCTCCATCTTCGAGCAGATGTCAGTGATTCCCTTTGATTGACAGCTTGAAATGACTTTCTTTACTCACCCAAAGTGCTTTCTGTCTGCTTCCACCTGAGGATATTGAATCAGTCATTCCTGCTGCTTCACTCCCTCACTACACACACATGCACAAACATCACACACACACACTTTGTGATATAAAGAATTTTCTTTCCTCCTTCAAAGTTGATGCTGGCCTTCAGACTGTCATTGACCTGAGACTGATAGGGCCCCAGTCTTGGCTGCAGCGGAGGGAGTATTCAATTTCTATAAGCCAGCCACGACTCATTCGCCACAATTGTGGTTTTGAATAAACAAGGTCTAGAGGACATGATTGCATTATCTTATCTTATTCTGTTGAATTATTCCTTCAATTTTCTCCGCACAGACACAGAAAGCAATGTCATGTGGTTTGTGTAAATTACAGCCACGTTTCCCGCCACCTTGACAGCACACATGTCAGCGATGTGGCACCTCATCTGGGGTTATGCAAGCAGAGAACAAGAGCAAGTGGAGATAATACTTTAAAAAAAAGCATAGCTGGGAGTTTAATATCAGGCCCCTGAATATAACAGAGCTGCACCTCAAGCGTGCGGTGGAAAATTGCCTAAATGTTAATCTAACTGTAATCTAACTACAAGCTTCTGACAACTCCTCTTTCCCTCCACACCAACAGCAATCCTCTTCTTTTTGTTCTCTCCCTCAGTTACTCCGTTTGCCATGGTAACATTATTGTTCCAGACAAAGGGGTAAAAAAAAAGAAAGAAAGAAAAATCAGACGCAGAAAGTAATTCAAACAAAAACCCACAGGATGAGTTAAGACTTAAGTGGCCATTTAAATTAGGTGTGAGGAGAGTGGAGTGAATGTGAAGACTCGGGTGATGAGGCAGTGTCACAGGATGTGGCGGCTTTTAAATTAGCTCATCCCAGCTTGCCGGAATGGAAAAGCAAACACAATGACTGCAGCATTAAAAGAAAAAAACAGAGATCTGTGTCAGCCTGCGGCTGAGATAACCTTGACCCACTGAGTCAAGGTTCATTTAGATTATATTACATCCCTATTAAGGGACAGTTTTGATATTAACATTAAATCAAGTAGCTGTAATGTGAAAGTGTTGCTCCTGCTGCTAACCCACTGGGAAATAACAGCCAGCTCTGCAGCTCTATGCAGTTTTAAGCCAATTTAAGGTTCATGTTTGGGGCCCATACAGACTGCATGCGGGGTCATGGGGGAGGTGAGCCAGTTCAAAAAAGTTCAAAAATACTTCATAAACCGAAGAAATAAGCCTAGAGCCTCACAAATGTCTGGGTATGTCACCTAAAGCTGCAACAATCTAAAATGTTGTGCAATGTCTGCAAACATAAATGTAAATGTCTCTGTGGGTCTATGGAAAAATGTGGAAAAATGAGTAACCAGTGGTCACACCTCCAAACAATGCTTAATGCAGCCCTCTATGCCAAACAAGCGGATTGGTTGATCCCCATTATCTGGATACTATGCAAATACCTCCAAATGACACTTCTCTTACTTGCAGCCCAAACAACCCTTGTCCATTAACACCGCAGTCAAAAAATCAAGTAATTTTGAATATACTTTTTCTAACTGGGTTAGAATTAGCCTGAAGGGTTTAATTGGAGCACACCTCAGTTTCCCAAAAAGCTCTTCTGTTTCTTGCCTCCCTCAGCTCTTTGTCTTCTCTGCCTCCTCTCTTTCAAAGGCACCATCACTGTAAGCAATGTGCAACAACCAATATGAGGCTTCATTTAAAAAGCTACATTAATCTTAGCTAACTACAGTCAACAGTTAGCCTATAACAGTGTAGACCAATTATGAGCACGAGGATATCTATCACAGCATGTTAAAAGCAGTGTAGGAATGAGCAATTCTAAATACATCATAAATACTTTAAAATCGTTTTATCTTAACAAACAAAAACATTTTGGTATTGTAAGTTGTTGCAGTTGATTCAGGGGTTTTAGCAGCTTTCCAATGATACTGGAAGTATATTTCTTTCCTTTTACGAGCACCTGTATCTTGCAATAAGCCATATGGTGGCAGATCAGATATCCAACCTAGTACACATTATAAGGGTTCAAGAATAATGACACAGTTAAATCCACAATACTGAGTGCTCCGATCATATAGACTAACAAATACAAATAGCTATAACACCTGATTAAATCCATATTATGATAAAGAACTGCTTACATCATGTTCATTCAAAGAAAGACTGGTGTGAGAAAAAGTGCATAGTGAGTAACAACCTCACAGATCTGGGTAATAAAGACCATCACAAATTTTAAGACACCAGCTGCTATCTCCGGCTGTCATTTAGAAAGTTAGACATGCACAGTTTTAAAATAAACAGTCTGACATTTTGGGAAATACACATTGATTGCCATCTTACTCAGAGTCAGATGAGGAGATCAATATCATTTTCAGTTCTGTGTATCCAGCGCACAGATGTTTTACCTATAGCACAGTGGAAAGCCTTCAAACAACCTTTATTGATATGTATAGAAACTTAAATGTAAAATCAATAAGTTGTATTTTTAGCATTGCTAAGTTAAAGAGATTTTTATTGCCATTTATTGACTGCTGGATCTCAACAAGCCCTCCAATCTTACCAACAAAATAGGATGTTTTGTGTTGCCTTAACAAAAAAACAGCCCACTTTTGCCCAGGATAACATTGTGTGTTGGTGCCTTCCACATATTATTTAAAAAAAATCTAATTACTATTTATATGTTTTTTGCCTCCTGGCAGGCAAGAGTCATAATTTATACAACAGTTTGAGGTCCTAGTTAGTAAAATAAACCTTGGTCATATTAAGGAATTTAAACAACCTGATTGTGTTGTTTTTTTCAGGAGGACTTTTGCTATCAGTTAGCTTACCAGCTACTTGGATACAACATGCAAAGATAGGGTTGTTAAATTTGTGATTCTCAAAGAGTCCTAAAGACCACTGTCATAACATGAAGTGAGAGGTGGCGTTTTGTAGAAACTGAGGAATACGATATTAAATGCTACAATTCTGAATTCAACTTGGATCGATTCAACATTCTTCATCAGCTAAAACTCTGGTTCCTACGAAACTGAAATATTTTTTGTTGAAATATACACATCATTCCTGTCTTGATGCCACTGTTCAGGCTATCATCAAAAGTTAACTTTCAAATGTAACATTTACAAGGGTAAAACAAACACTTGATGAACCAACAGCTTTGCCAACATTACTCTTTTATTTTGCATCATGAAATAGAACCCACTTTGTTTTAAAGTGTCAGTATACAGCATCTGAAACCCCTTCCCTTTACACTATTCTGAAATTGCAATTGTGGACCACCTGGGCACCCTGGTGGTCAGAATGTTCTGCATCCCCAGACCAACAAACTGTGATACACTGTGTGTTCTGACACCTTTCTATCAGAACCAGCATGAACTGTTTCAGCAGTCTGAGCTACGGTAGCTTGTCTGTTGGATCGGACCACACAGACCAGCCTTCGCTCAGTGCTGCAGTTTTGGAGATGCTCTGACCCAGTCGTCTAGCCATCACAATGTGGCCCTTGTCAAAGTCTCTCACATCCTCACGCTGCCCATTTTTCCTGCTTCTAACACATCAATTTTGAGGACAAAATGTTCACTTGTAATATATGCCACCCACTGACTGTAATTCACTTGTTATGGCTGATTGGTGTACATGTGAAGCAACTACCAATGCAATATGATACGATTAAACCCTATTCCGATGCAGCACGATGCGACATGATTTCAATGCAAATGATCTATTTGATGCTATGCAATTCAATATGGTTCAGATTGAGGAGTTTTGTGTGTTGCCATTCTGATCAAGTATGACCACTTTTGCTTTAAGAAATGATTGGAATACTGCACGGAGTAGTGTGTTTCAATCATACCCTGTTTTTTAAACTGTTTTAGTAAATGTACTAATGGATCATTTGAAAACAGAGACTTTACAGAGCTGAAATGAAAGAAACTAGAAATGTCTTTTGGTCAAATGTAAGGGACCCAGGGTTCATGCACCAAAAGCATTTGATCCTGACTTGTGACTGAAGATAAATGTTAGCCCTGTTCTTTTGAAAACACATTGTGGATAAAGAATCATATTGAAAACAGAGGGAAGGGATGCAGGAAATCATTAGTCCGGCTCAATAAAATATCCATGCTGGATGGAAACAGAGCGCTGCTCTATCTGAGTTATGCCCCGAAACAATCGCTGTAATTGTTTGGAGGCGGCCCCAATCGATAAAAGGATTATTGGCACTGACAACACATGAGTACATATCAGTGTGTGATCAGTGTCATAACTGTTCTAGTGCAACAATACATTACATTTAATATCCTCGGACTGCTATCCAGCCAGCGGAGGCCTAAAGCAATTAAAGGCAGAATCAATGCCCTGAGTCAAAACACTGTGACAGCTCTATTATCCCTGGATATAGGAGGCCTAGTGGAGTCCCATTTCTCGGCTCTCTCTTCCTGTTGCCTGGTGCACACACACGTTCTCTCTCATCCGTCTTTAACTATCTGCAGTGGAGTAGATACACCGCCGCACTATCACACACACACACACACACACACACACACACATAATACACCGACCTTTCACATTTTCGGCCATTTTCCTTCTCTCTCTTTTTTTTACAAGAACATTCTGATCGTCTTTCAGTTTGAAATAATCCCTTCTGGTATTTTCTTACTTTTTTCCTTCATTACCTGCCTCTCTGCGTTCTGTCTCCCTGTCTGTCAGCATCAGTCTTTTACTGCTGAAATCCACCCCATCAATGTCAGCTGCACATCAGCACTGACGGCGCTTTCATCTAATCGCACTCTTTAATGTGCTCAGGTGCTACTAGTCCTCCAAGGTACCATGGGCGAAAATTATTTTTGCCTGCATTTGTTCATTTTGACACATAATACTTTGCTTCATTGAACGTTGTGGCTACAGTAAGCTTAAAATTATCAAAAATAAATCTCTTAAAAGTACATTCTCCTCACTCTGAAGACCCAGACACACCAAGTCGACCAACCAAAGAAGTAGCTAACCTTAAGGACACTGAGGTCATGCTGGGTTTTTTTCTGGTATTTGGGGGGTTTTAGCAACCTTGATGGAGTTTACATTCTGCAAAATTCAGTATTTCTTCGCATGAATTGAAACTGCATTTAGACCCTCATGTTTGGAAATGAAATACAGTACCACAGTACCGCTTTATTTTACAGATCAATGACTTCCTACCAATTTCCTTGGAAGTTTATTAAAAACTAATATTGTAATCTGGTACTATTAATTGGATGATAAAGTTCAGAAACAGTTTTAGTTTAGTTTTTTTTTTTTAGTTCAGAAGCAGTTTCAAGAAGATACTCTACATGCACCACAATAGCTGCAGCCAGGGCAGACTGCCAACATGGACATTTGTTCTGCACCTGCATTAGGGTTAGTAAGGTTTGCTTTGCTTGGAGGTCTTGCATTTGCATGTAATTTAAAAAACATACCACTGAATGAAACAATACACACAAAACCAAATTTTGATTTTCAATTTTCTGTTTATGTCTCACAGCAGCCAGCAGTCTTTGATAAAGCCCGTAGAAAACTCACTCAGATACTTTTCCCCGATTGGCAGAGAACATGCAATTCCACAAACTTGCAGGTGCTGGCACTCGAGCGCATGCAGCCTACAGGCAGTGATGGCAAGTAGTTATTCAAACTAGTGCATTATCATTGTCCCTCCACTGTGCAAAATTTTATTAGCTGTGACCAGCAGTGGGGCGGCTGTAGCTCAGGAGGTAGTGTAGGTCGTCTACCAACCAGAAGGTTGGCAGTTTGATCCCCAGCTCCTCCTGCTGCAAGTGTCCTTTGAACCCCTAATTGCTGAATGTGAATGAATTTTAGTTTGTGATGGGTCATCAAACTATGAATGGGTGAATGTGGCATGTAGTGTAAAAGTGCTTTCAGTGGTCGAACATTTAAAAAAGGCATTATAAAAGTACAGTACATTTAACATTTATAGCTCACTCTGTTGGTTTGTTGGTCGTTTCCCATCCTTTGGCCACAGTTTTTGCCCTAGGAGGCTGAAATTTGGCATGGACTTTCTGTGTGAAGGTGTGTTCATGCCAGCTGGATAAAAAGGGGCATGACAATGGGCGAGCCCTTTCACATAAAAGGTTGTGTGTGTGTGAATGTGTGGATGCAGCTATTGCAAATTTGTGCACACATCACAGTAGATTTGAATAGTTGTGATGCCACTATGCAGTCCTTATTGTTACAGTGCTTATGGAGGCAAAACAGATCAAAAATGAAATGTAAAATGTTTAATTAAATAAATTGTATTATAAGGTGTTCCATTGCGAGCCTCCAGAACACCTTTCGGTGCTTCTTTTAGATCTTTTGTTGATCTCTAATGGCATTATTTTCAAAGATATTCCCTTATTTTGTGTTTTTATGATGGTGATGGGAAGACACATTGCTCCAAGATATCCTGTCGTTGTTGGGTTGAGATCCGGTGAAGGCCATAGCATCTTATTTACATTATACTCATCACACCATTCAGTGGGCCCTTTGCCCTGTATGGAGGCTTCTGTGTACATTACGGTTCTCCACTCATTTATTATGTTTTTTTCCAATTTGCCACCATCTGAACAGCCAGTCGGACAGCTGTCTCTCACAGGCTGCCCCTGCTGCTGATTCAACAAGAGGAGTTGCCTAAAAAAGCACTGACAAGGGCCGACCACAAACAATGCCAAACACATTGCCAAAGGCTGAAAGTGCCAATCAGCAACAGATGCTCAATGGTGGCCCAATAGTGCCTGATTATTTTATTGGAATGGCCTCATTTGAAATGTTAAGTCTTAGCATTTTTTTCTATAGTTACTTTACAGAGTCTTTAATATCTTTTATCAAATCTATTTTATGAGGTATTTTACATGAATGATGTGAGAAAATCCCTACAAATCCCCCTGCTTTGCTATTTATTCATTCAATCAAAATCCACTCTAACTACATCTACTGATAGAAGATATACATAAATTCAGGTCTCTTGATGAAAAACTATATTTCAAATATGTGCATGAGTCAAACTGAGTGAACCTATAGTAAAATTTCAACAGACCGACAGACGCTCACCTGTGCTGCTTTGTCTAAAGCATTGTTGTAGTTAGGAAGCTTAATGCCAGCAGACAGACAGAGCTGACTGATGAGGACACTGCCTGAGGAAGTCACACTTCCCTACATGTTTTTTCACTGTCAGTAGGTTGCCTTAATTAAGTGTAGCAGGGTCCCGCAGCCTGCCGGCGTCGCCACACACGTGAGCATTATTACTAGACAAGCATCTGTAATGAATGTGGTGCTTTATTTGTCCTGGGAATGTAAAATGAGTCCTGTGCTGTACTCCAGTCACGTCTGGCTTTACATTGGTAACATCCAATACAGTCACATTGACAATATGGTGGTCTGCGCTAAGACTGAATCTAGTGTTTCATAATGAGCAGACCTTTGACAATAGAGCTGGGTTGATGTTTTATTCCTCCTGCTGATATTAATTTGGAGAAGGTAAAACATGCCATGATTTGCTTTGAGGGGTTAGGGTTAGGGTTTGGGGTTAAGGTTAGTTTATAAAAGGTCTAACCTTGCCCTTTTAAAACACAATGAAATGCTCAATTTATTCTAACCGAGTTGTTTTAGAAGACATTTTTATTTTGATGAAGCTCTAGATTCATATTATTAGCAGTGTTTTTTCTCTGCAGGCCTTGGTACTCAAAAACCTTTAAGTTTCAAGACTGTGTAACCTTTCTGCTACTGCTGTCATTTGTGACACAGGAAATTATTATCTGGATATTCTTCAGCTGTACCCTGTTGTCAGAGATTCATGCTCTTTCAGATTCAGATTACTTTATTGTCCATTAAATTTGCATAAAATGGAAATTCATCTTCGGCACTGGCATATGTCAACACACACTCTACACAACAACACACAACATAGCTGTTGAAATAAAGGTTTTTTTTTGTGTCTTTCTGGCCACTGGGATTGGCCTGATGGTGGCAGCTGTAATGCTGAATGCAGAGGATGAGTGGGGTGGTTGTAGATCTGGAGATCCTGTAGTTGCAGTTGGTATTGATGCAGGATAAGGTCAAGTTTTACCCTCCACTATGCAACCAATAGTTAAAACGGAAGAAATGTTATTATGAATCAACCTTGTTGAAATTTTGAGTATGATTGCAATGGTTTCATCTTGTCACTAAGATTTGCTATGCACCGTTTTTAGTCTCCACAGGTCCCATTGAGACATATTTGTGGAACTCACACTTACTGTTTTTTTCTACAAATCCATGGATATGTTGTCTGTGGCTCCACTGTGTCTCCAACTTGTCCAGACAGAGCTAAATATAATTATGTAGCCTACACTGTGACATTTGTTTGGGTTGGGCAAAGATTCAAAATCTTTACGCAGAAAACTTTAACAGCGGGATTCATGCCAAGTTTATGCTTCAATGACTCGGCAGCCATTTTATATCGTTTTAGGCCTTTGTTCCAAAAAGATGGATGAGTGGAAATGGTTAAAAGTAATAATTTATATTAAATAGGAAACAATACAGTATATATTTCAAATCTGGCAGTGGGTATGTAATTATCTATATCTCAGTGAAGATAGGTGAATAAGGGGACTGGAAGCAATTAGAGAAATTAATCATGATAGCCAATAAAAGTCCACTACATTAGATCTAAGCCCCTCAGGGAAAGCATTATGTGCCACGAGTCCTGCAAGCTGAAACAAATCATCCTCCGCTCTTCCTCTTGCAATAGCCTGCTACCATTATGATCTTGAGTAAAACTCAAAGAAATACGGCCTCCCTTATATAGTACAGCCATCCTGCCCTCCGACTAACACTTGGAGCTTCACAGCCTCAAGAACAAACAATCTGTACACATAAGTAATTCATCAGCTTATTCTTTTAATTTGCACATCATCCTCAGATATGATAATTTAAAACTTTACACCATGCAGTAGGTTTATTTATTATTCAGAATAAATTCCAAAAGGTGGAACATCTTAAACCCTTTCTTCTTTTAGTTTATTCTTGGGCTGTTGCTTTCACTGACATTAACATGAATGGGGAGAAATAAAGAGGATGTCATATAGCCATGGACATGGATTGATTGGTGTTGTGGAAAATGAAGGTAAATAGTATTTGGGATGGCTATTTTATAATACATGGTTGAAATAATATATAATCTTGAAATTCTATGATCATGCATTTATTGATATAAGCAATACATAAGCATTTAATAAATGGTTTCTAACACACGAGTTGTAAGCATATATACAATAAAGACGTATTAATTAAAGCTGCAGTAGGTAATTTTTATATATTTGCCAACAACTCAT
Organism: Dicentrarchus labrax; assembly: GCF_905237075.1. Lineage (NCBI taxonomy): Eukaryota > Metazoa > Chordata > Actinopteri > Moronidae > Dicentrarchus > Dicentrarchus labrax. The sequence goes on from NW_026136709.1 coordinate 3,348,891, forward strand.
GTATGAAGACATATATAAATAGTCTGCTTGGAACAGTTATTTGCGTTTGTGTGTGATATTTAAAAAAAAGTATAATTTTTGCATTAAAATCCTTAAAAACTCATCCCAAAATGGAATAGCGCCGTCAACAACGGCAGCCTGTCATGGCAGCTCCTATCATTGTTGTAGTTTTAGTGTGTTTTCAGTGTGTTTTTAGAATGTGTTTTTTTGCTATTTTTAACTCTTTTCTTACTTTCTTACTACTTTGTTCACGTCGCCTAAATACTTTTTTGCAAATGTTGTTCATTTCTACAGTTTTCCTGCTGGACACAAGATGTCTCCTACTTCACTGTAAAGTCCATTCTCAGTGGATGTGCACTGGTGGCTTCAACTTTCTATATCACACTGTACAAGTTGATACTGGACCAGGACTGACTTCCTAACTATTGGTGATGTCACAAATCATGCCAGTAGGCCCCGCCCCTCGAAATTAGATGTTCAATGAGCACAGAGAAACTTTCCACTTTTCCACAAGAAGAAACACTGATTTCTGACTGGAGGGGGAGTTTAAGTAAAGCATTTCCCTAAATCAGTCGCATTTCTTCATTGTTAAGAAACATGTACCACGCTGATGAATGAGCTGCAGCTGTGGTATAAGAACTGTGTGATTTATTTCAAGTATTTTCTGCTGTCTAGGTTCTCGTTGTAAAGCTATTGATAGTAAATCTGAAGCAAAAAAAAGAGAAGTGAGCTAATCAGGTGTTTTTCATGTAGCATCAGATGATTTGAACTTGTGTGTATCTAACAACTAACCTAACATTTGAATATTTTGTAACCTGCATTGTTTCAACTCATTTCATACTGACTAGCTCTTGTTCCTTGCCATTTCTTGGTGTGTTAATGCCACCAACTGTTGTTCAGTGGAAAAGTATGAAACCATAGGCAGAAATGTGTGTTGCATAGTTTCATGCTGGTGACTATGGATATGGATCTTCTTGTACATGTATGAGATGCAAACAAATAAAGGAACTGCTCATGAAAACTGGTCAAAACTCCATAGACACCTTTGATTAAAAAATCATGTATACTTAACATTTTTACTGACCATAGAAGATTATTGTTTTGGATGTATTTGTCCTACACTTCCAGACAGCCATTCATTTCTATTCATTTAGGATCTTTATGAAAGTCAATTAGTAGACTCTTGAAACTTACTTAAAGGTTGAGTGTGTAACATTTAGGACGATCTATTGTCAGAAATGGAATTTAATATTCATAGGTATGTTTTCATTAGTCTATAATCCCCTGCAAATATGATTAGTTGTGTTTTCACTAACTTAGAATGAGGTGTTTTTGTCCACCATGTTTCCTCATTAGCCCAGAATGGACCAAACAGACACTGGCTCTAGATAGGGCCATTCATGTTTCTCATGCGTCTCACAGCCACTGTTTCTCCCTCAAGCTTAGAAAGGGAGTGTGAGTGAGTGAGAGTGAGTGGCTAGATGCCACTAAATCCTACACACTGGTCCTTTAAATCTGCTGTAAGCAATATTTTTCTGTTGAAATAAATGTTCTACATTCTGACAGCCATCACTGATATAGAGTGTTCAGTCAGTAACATGGGTCTCCCAGTCCCTCCTTTCTGCAATAAACAGAAAATACACTTCCTGGTGTCCTGTTCCCATTTTATCCAATCAGAAGAGAGAACTACACAAAGGGGCAGTCCTCAAGGGCTAGCAGCAGAATTATCAGTGTGATGACGTAGGAGGGAGGTAGGGGACTGCTAACTGCAAGAAGTTAGCCAAAATGCCAATTTCACTTCCAGCTCCTTTAAGTTGTGTAAACATCAAGTCTGCATTATTTTCTGCCAGTGTTATATTGTTATTCCATTTTAAGAAAATATTGATTTAAAAGTCTGCATTGGGTTACCATGCAGCTATAATCATGTAGACCAAAATAATATAGACTTAATTTCCACTGTGATGGATTACACAACTCAAGCAACTATTAAGACTCTGCTAATTGATCTTCACACCATAAAAAAAAATAAAGAATGCATTAATTCAAGTGAGTCATTATTTTGCTCCAAACTAACATTAAAAAAGTGTTTACATCATAAAAAAAAGCACTTCAAGAAAAAAAGGCAACTAATAACACTAGATTATAATCATAAGTACGTCGACATTTTTATTAATAGCATCAATATTTTAATTAACAGCATCACCGCTACATCTTGTACAGCTAAGATTAATCATGCCTTTAATGAGTGCTCTGTGGAAGAAGAAGATGGAGCAGCAAGTCTAAAAGAAGACCCTCGACCTCAGAATGAAAACGAATGGCTCCTTGGAACAGTAAGATACCTTCAGCTAAAGAACCTTATGTGCGGTGCAGTGTAATTTTAAGCTGTCATACAGTTTGAGTTAAAACATCATAACAACAGCGGCGCAAATGCATGCTGCGAGTTGATAACGTGTCTCTGCTTGCACTCTGGTTTGTTCTGTTTTGCCAGGCATTCATATTATCTGACATGCCTGTAAATTGATAATCTTACACATCTAGGCCTTTTTTAAACACAGCAGCACAGTTTGAAAATGTTATGATGGCTAGTGACAATATAAAGTGTGGTGAGGCCACTGCAGCAGCATCCGCCTGTCATATGCAATGTATAAATGTGCATGTGAATTCATTTTTACTACAGACGAAGCAGATATCTTTGACACAAAATCAAATGGCATGAAGGTAGCGGGGTAAAGATTAGCCAATACAGGCCTGAAAACGGAAACGACAGTCAAAGATATAGCTGCGCAGATACACCCACCCAAATTCTGTGTGAAATCTGATTTAAAAAAGCAATTCTTTCTCTCTGTCCCTTCCCTCCTAGCTGCCACAGTCATACCTTCTTCAAGCATTATGCTTCCTTAAAACATTTCAACCCTGAAAGAAATGTTTGGCTCAACCCTTTCAAGGCTGTCTGAAAACGTTACATTGCATTTGCACTCTGCAAAACATGAAGATGTACCATAAGATATGCCAGTGGCACCACAAACCAGTTTAAAAAGAAGACGTGTGCTGACAGTAAGTTGTTAGCCTACTAAAGGCGAGTAAGGCAGAAGGCAATAAGTTGTTAGTTTTATTTATAGTGTTGTTAAAACTGAAAGTGAAGATTTCTGCACACTTAGATCCATGCAATGTATCACTTTGTTATGATTGAATGAAAGTGAAATATTGCCTGGATCTAAGTGTGCAGAAATCTTCACTTTCGGTTTGAACAAATTGGTTGAGCCAGGTGGAGTGGTTCTCATCCTGAAACTATCTCATTTAGATACATGACATTGACCCTCAGCAAAAGCGAAAAAAACCAAAAATGAGTTGCCCATTGCCAATGTTTACTGCTGTTGGTGTGACTGTAGACATACATTTTGGGGATATTTCTGATACTTATAGTACATTTTAGGAGATACAAACTTTATGAACATGTAAAAAGCCTACTGGGTATAATCAATATAAAATCACAATCAGGTTGAATCGAATCAATGGAAAATGTTTTGTTTTGTTTGCATATCAGATTATAAATGTTTATAGATATGTATTGAATCGTATGAGAGGGGGAGAGGCACAGCCCTACAGGAAGCTGTTAAAACACTGTATTCTTACAGAATTTATAGACTTGGCAAGAGATTGCTAAAGAATAGAAGTTGATTGCTCTTTTGTTACATTGTACCTGCATGGGAAAGGTTCCAGACAAACTCATGGCTCAGGATGACTACCCCTTTGAAATACTCTTGGCAGCTAGCAAAAAAAACGTCACACGGAAATGTCTGCAGCCTATCCCTCAGACAGAGGACGACTGGACCGCAACTGTCAATAAAAGAACTGTAGGAGGAACAGACCTTTACCATAAGTCTATGACATGATTCTTTTTTAAAATGGACTTCATAGATATACTTCATACATACATCAGCTGTAAACCATTACAAAAGAAAAAGAAAACCTGTATGGAGGACCAAAACTGCCAAAATCCCAAATAAATAAATAGGCCCCAAAAATAATATTAAAGACAAATACACGCATGAATTAATTTGTTAATATGACATAAATTTACATTTCTGTTTAAATTTGTCTCTGTATTTATTTTTCTTTGCATTAATTCTGTCTGTTTATTTACTTTCCCATTTTATTCCCACTTATTTATTTAGTCTTTTTTAGATTACCTTATGTTTATTTATATACATAGCATTTTCCCTTTGCTGTTCCCCCTGATTAATTTCCCCAAACTTATTTATTTCTGTGTTCTCTTTTTACTTTTCTTTATGCATTTCTGCTTAATTATGCAAATTGCCCCCCCGGCTGTCATTCAAGGTGTGTGGTGTGGTCAACTTCTCTGAAGATGATGACGAAAGATGAGGATGGTGAAAGCAATAGCCATTTAAAACATGTCAAGATAAATAAATACAAACAATGAAAGAGTGTTCCAACAGCTGACATCAAAGGCCTCATCCGAAGGCATTTGGAGGAGCCTTCGATTCAATTTGAAAAGTACTTCTCTGAGTCTGACAACTGCTTTTGTGACACCAAATGGATTCAGTTTTCCTTTTGGTGACAGTGTAACAGAGGGGTCAAGAAGAACGGTGACAGCAAAGGATCCATTGATTGAATTATCTGCAGCGGCAGATATGAGATCCACATCGGTTACCACGGCTGACATCAAAAGCAATAAAGTGACTTTGTGCTGTTTACGACCATGTATCTGTGACAGTGGACTCTCCAACCTCCTGTACGGGGAACAAATATAATGCCACGCTTCAGCTGGAAAATAATGAGTGTGTGTCCAAAAGTACGATCAGGTTTCCCGCTAGCAGCGTAGAAAAAGCATTTTAAAACTTTTTTTCCCACGAATAATGAATGCGAAGGAGGTTTGTGGATTGCTTTTGAGCCAAGGCGGAGGTTAAAAAAAACCCCTGTGATAAACATTCAGCGCCTGCAAAAGTGATATTTTGAATGAATACAAGCCTCACATCAGGCGGCAGCAGCAGGTCCTGTTTTCAATGTAATCCTCACTGCCATATCAGCAATAAAACATATCAAATAGAGCTTGTGCATTCAGATCAGTGCGAAGAAAACAGTCAGTGAACATAAGCTGATTTCCATGGCGTTAAAGTCACAGCCAACCTTAACACCTCCATCATTACGCATGTATTATAATCTGCCTCTGCTATCAAACAGCAAGGATAAACCATCTCCCTAATCCATGTTTAATTTCCTGTCCCTCTGTGATGTATATAAGCCCTTTTTCTGCCATCACTGGTCATTATCTGCTGCTGATTAAAGCACCAAAAGGAGTATGGCGGATTATGGGGAAGCTGTTGGTAAATATATTTGCTGCAGTGAATGTATAGACATGCAAGAGCAGCGGTGACTGATGTGCCTTCTATGGACTTTTTACAGAATCAGTCGTGCGTGCGGTAACCAATTCCTTCTAAGTGGGATTGAGAGGTTGGGCTTTTGTGTTTCCCGACTTTTTGTCAATGTTGGTTGCTTTCAACGCTCATGAAAACTTTAACATTTAATGTTCTGAATAGATATCTGGTAGGTTATGTCCAGCAGAAATTTGAAAAAAAAAATAGATTGTGTACAATTAACAAAAGAGATGGTGGGTCAAGTGAGTGCTTCAAACTAAATATGGAGACAAAAATGGAGAGAAATGAAGGTGTCAAATTCACTTCACAATGATTTTAATAGTCTTGTCTTATTATATTAATATTATAAGACAAGTAAGCTGCACTAATTCATACTTTTAAATTAACAATGGATCAAATGACTGAATATAATGTGAAAGTTGTGCGAACAGACAATTAACCCAACCTCTTCTCAGCTCCACAGAGTGTTTTGGCCTTTTCAGCTCATTGCTTTGGCTGTCAAGCCACAAGCCGTGTCACTGTTCAAACGCACTGTTCACTACCTGCTCAGTACCAAACAGTATGTAAATGTGAAAAAGCTTAATCTGAGGGGTTGAGATCTGATTAATGGGCTAGGAAAGAAGAAAAACAGCTCTGCTACTCACATTTTTTCAGGCCTTTAACAGTTATGCAGATGAAGCCCAAGTCCAGACTGGTCTCAATCACGCTAGTCTTCAGGCTTAGCTTCTAGAAAGCTGGCAATCAATATGATCCTTTTTGTGACATTGCTAGTTTATTGAATTCTCTTGAATGCATCTCCTTAGTTTCACGACAATCACCCGTCTGTGTGCTTCTTTGCAAATCCAATGGGAAGAGTGACATGAATGACATGTATATATTTAATTGCCATGTGCACTATAAAAATGAGAAAAGTGAAAAAGTATTTGGCGATTAGACCCCATCGTGACGTCATTATTTTTGAATCGGTTGTTAAAGCCATGATTAGTACAGGAAACCGCCCTGATGGAATCTAGACACTGGTGGTGGTGATGAGCTCAACCTGGGCACTGGATGTGACTAACTGGAGATGAATAGGGTGGAGGAGGGTTGCAATGATTTTGCACTGAAATGACAGCTGACAGCAGGCAGAGAGCAGAGCATATTTAAAGTCTGACAGCAACAATATGATTGGCTGTTGGAGGTTATGGAAAAGTCGGGTTGGTTTAACTGGAAGACATCCAAAGTCTGCTGATTACAAAGGAGAGTGTGGGTGAGAAAGAGAATTGTGAATGAACGAGGCATGAAGGTAGTCTTTCTGATTGAACATGTGCTGAGCTTCATTAGTCGGAGCTCTAGTTTAGAAGACTTTGAAGAAGCAACACATCTCACTACACCTTAATGGATTTTCCCCATTCTTTAGTCCCATTTTACCAAATTGTTTCAATAAGATCCTGCAGTTAAATCTCAACAAAACTGAAGGTCTTTCCCCCTAATGAAACCTTGGCATTTCTTAACAGTTCTTTCAAGTTCTTTGCCTTCTAACTCAACTTTGGTTTACTTCCAGAAACATCTTAAGTCAGCGGTTCAGTCCTGTTATTTTCATCTAAGAAACACTGGCACACTGCGTCCCATCTTGTTTTTCTAACAGCTCCAGCAACTCATCCGTTGTTTAGTCTCTTAATGTCTTTACTGTTGTAGTGTGTAGTATTCTTGTTCAAGCTGAAAAGCCATAGCCCATCAACCATTAGTTCAACATTCTGCTACTCGATAGCAAAGACTCCAATGCAGGCTTTGTTAAATTGGCTTCCTGTTAAATTTAGGATTTATTTTAAAATGCTTCTAATTACTTTTAAGGCATGGCACAATTTGGCTCCACTATATACAGGTCCTCCAGGCATCTCAGGTTATCAGAACAAAGACCCCTGGTTGTGTCCCCTGACTATGGAACACAATCTCCCTGTGTGGGTCAGATCAGCAAACTCTGTTAAATCTCATCACAAACCCATTTACTTTCAAAGGCATTTTATTGATGATCCCTTCCCCCGATTTGTTCTTATCTTGATTTTGTGTGTTTAGAGTGCACCTGCCTACAGCTGCTGGATCACAACATGTTTTCTTCTGAACAGTTCATCGCAACCAAAAAAAAAACTGTTTTGAAAAGCTTCTATGGATTAATTTGTTTCAGTAAGTTGTTCCACCTTTGTGGAGTCCAAGAATAGGACCCGCCCAAAGAGGTTTGAGTCCAAGTCAAGGCCAAGTCCAAATGAGAGAGTCAGAGTCAAGATGAGACAGAAAAAATAATAAATCTTTTGTCCTTGCCAGTAAGATGAGTTTAACTTGGTAACCATGGTTACCAGGTTGTCGTGTCAATGTCAGTTCTAGAAGGATTTTGAATTCTTTTTCATTTTAATTAAATCCTGTTTTCTGATCACTCACACTTCATCAACAGGTTTTGTTTTTTTAGGAGTAAATTACTTCAAACCAGAATATTTGGCAAGACCAACGGCCAAACAAGTCCGAGTGCAAATACCAACGAATCCGAGTCTGAGACAAAAGAAAAAATGTCTAGAGTACGGCAGCACTGCCGGAAATTAATGGAATCCTGGCAGCTAGAAAAGTAACATGATGTGATTACAGAGGGGAGATATATGTGTATAAGTGCACAGCCCAGTTTCTGCAATGCCAGTTAAACCATACTGTCTGTTATTGCAGATGTGAGTCTGTAAATGCACTGGAATAAAGCAAATTACTGGTAAATAGTACTTACTCCTGAAACACAAGAACTCTGTAATCATACCAACTGGACAATCATTCTTATCTCTGGGCATAAGAAATATCCGGGGTTTTAAAGTTTAATATTATGATACAATATTACAAGTAAATAGACTAAGCTAACTGGCTACTGTTAGCTCTCCTCCCCTCATCATAGATAAGAAGCACGGACAGCTTGCTTCAATGAAACATCAAGCCCCTGCTTTGTGAGTCTGCGTTCGTACCATACAGTCTGGCCAGTGGAGCTGTGTGGATACACGTGGTACAGTAAATGAGGATTTGTTTTTCATGCATGTATGAATCCGTTCCAGATATTTCCCCAGAGGCACCCTGCATCCTTATTGCATCACACCTCCCATATGTTTTTTCCATCTGCCTGTCCCTTCATCCCTCCCTCCATTATCTCATTCCTCTGCAGCACATGAATGGACTCAACATGGCTGAAGCTGCCCCGGATACAACATCAGAGCCATTTAAAGTTCCACATGACGATTTTCTTGGCATGTTAGAGAGGAGAGTTCAAAGGAAAAAGATTGGTACGGCTTGCTGAAATAGAAAGCAGACAAATAGCAGCCTTATCTATTAACCTTATTTACTGATTTGGATGTGCGCACACTTTTCTAGATCTGTTTTACTCATTCAACTGATTAAACGACACTGAAAATCCCATCCTTATGTGAGATCATGTCTTAAAAGCACAGGAATTGCAGGGCCGGAGGAGTGTCATAAAACCATAAAAGGCAAACCAAATTAAAAATGTGCAAATCCAAACACAAATAAAATCCTTGAAAGAGTAAAAAAATCTTCTCAGTGACCTTCAGATTCAGAAAATGCATTATTTTTGTGCTGTGTGACAGTCCAATGAGTCATTCAGGTGCTTTGATTTTCAGAGAAGAGAAAAGCAGACAGGCATCTGAATCAGATTTATCAATATGGAGTGGTTTCTTTTTTTTTTTTTTCCTGTGGTATTGCGGAGTCGGGTGACGGAATTCCGTCCGTCATTCTCTGTGACACCAGAACAGTCAGTCATATTCCATCACACTCCCTCCATCGCCATCATGACAGAATAAATGCCCTCTAACTAGAAGACTTTGGCATAACCTTCCTCCAGTGTTGCATTTGTCCATTATTCACCTGTTTAGTTATTCTCTAACATGTAAGAGCATTTATTCTCTGCAATAATCCAAAATCCAAAAAAGTGAATGCTATATGCTTCCCTAGTTGCAAATTGATCTTTACAAATGAACACCACTTTTATGATTCTTAAAGCGTAAATGTGATTGCCAGAAGGGAAAAGCTAATGCTAGGCTATAAATGAGCTATTTCGCAGTTGCATGATTTTAATGTAACCACCACTAAACTTTTAGGCAAAATAAAATCAGACAATTGAAATCACATAGAAGTGAGGTAGAATAAGACCTCCCACCAATAAAAATAAATACTAACAATAAAAAAGAGTATTGAAAAACATTTTACAAAATGAACTGCACTGGGGCAAATAACTTAATGATACAAAATTAAAAGAATAAAATATGCTTTGCTGATATATGATGGTAAATGGTAAATGGACCTGTACTGTACTTGTACGCTTTTACACTACGTGCCACATTCACCCTTTCACACATATTCACTCAGCGATGACAAATCCCATAGAACAGAAACTAACACTTTCATACACATTTCAAAACATTTATAAAATAAAATAGATGAAACATGACGAAAAATGTTGTGCTAGAAACAAAAAGCGAGCCTTTTGAACCATAAGTCCAAAAACTAATTTCCGGGTTTTAGGACTTGTTCCTGCAGCACTGTATTGACCACAAAAAGACCCAAACCAACCGAATGTATCTACTAGCTAAGTATTGTGTGTGTATCAAAGCCCGATATATCTTCCTCGTTTTGCCCCAGACCTCCATTGTTGTCCAAAAACTATTAAAAACACATCAATGAGCCACTTTGTTGCACTGGGTGACATGTTCCTTCATTACCATGAACACACACACTGTAGTTTATTTTCACTCAGTCCCACATACACCGTCCTGCTGCCCCAAATACTCACTGGAACAAAACGTGGATTAATCTCCTGCTGAAAATAGTCCCTAACAAATGCACTATTTCCTCCTGTTTGATTGCTAGAAACTACATTGACCAGCTGTTTTAGAGACGTTTTTAAAATACAACTGAGATTAGGTTTTTTTCTTTTTTGCTTCTCCTCTGTACATTACATTTCCTAGGCTCACTATCCAAAAGGGAAAAAGTATATTTTATATATTTCTTTTCTGTATTTCTCATACAATAATATACATATTACATAATGATGCTGTTCGTCCCTCTTCTACATCAAGAGCTTCTTTTCACGTAGCCAATAAAATCATGTATCATCATATAATCAACTGTATTTCCATAAAGCAGTAACGTCACCATTGTGTGTTAGTCTGACTGACAGTCATACTTGCAGCCAGACCTCAGCCTGCTGCTCTGTTTACAGGCTACATAGCTAATTGGCTCGTCAGCTGTAACACTTAGAGCAACTTGAAAATTTGTCAAATGTCACTTTGGGTCAGCTTTTGAATGATGAAAGCGTTGTTACTCTTCAGTGCCGCTGCTAATAAAACACTGTCCTTGATTTGTACGCCATGGATCCCAGCACAGGTTTGTCTACGGTGTCTCCTCGTGACCTTGTCAGCCGTCAATCGAACACCAACCCGACTATTTTTCAAACCTTCGAGAATAAAAAAAAATAAATGGATAAGTTAGGTGTCACTTTGGCATGATGATTGAAGACTGATTGTGTTTTTAGTTGGATGTTACAGATTTATGTCTTCAGTATGGACCATCGGGCTTTAGGCTGAAACCAACTATTTGTGGGTTTGGTCTTTTGGTGCATTTTGAGGACATGAAGATTAATGAGGGATCCATAGTCGCCCTGATTTCACATTGTCAAAAGGTTTTATGTTTATTATTTGTTTTGCGACAGAGCAAAATACTAGCTAACTAATCTACATGAATCGTTACATCTGGTAGCTAATGTTCCCACAACAGTATAGATATAGCTAGTTGGCTACCGTTTGGCTAACATTAGCTAACCTGAAGGACCAGTGTGTAGGATTTAGTGGCATCAGTGTAGGAGCTGGAGAAACATAAGAAAGGCCCTATCAACAGTCAGTGTTTGGTTTGTCCGTTCTGGGCTACTGTAGAAACATGGTAGTTAAACATGGCGGACTCCATTGCGGGGTCTGTAGATAAATCCAATCTTATTCCACGGTAATGAAAACATGATTGCATTATACAGGTGATTACACACTAATGAAAGCACATATATGGATATTATATTCCATTTCTGCCAATAGATCCTCCTCACTGTTACACACTTGACCTTTAAGATGTGACTATATACTGTATATTTTGCATATCTTTCAACCATATTCAACATAGATGAGCATAGCACTTAAGTACAGGAAAAGACAATGTTGACTATTGTTCCAAAAGGGACAGGGGTTAGGAAGGGTCAACTGCATATTCACTTACATTTATCTTATTTTATTTTATCCTAAGAACATTATGCCAAAAATTCTTAGACTGCAGTGGAACACAAGGCCAGTTCTCCAGCAGCACAATGCTATAATGCAACAGATTTTTAGTGATTTCAAAGCAAGCCTTCCTTCCACGACTGATGACTTTGGTGGAGCCTGAAAGCGAGCGGCCCACAGTCTACCGGTCGTAAATGAAAGCAGCAGGCTCTTTCATGTGGATGTTCACACACAAACAGCAGCCTCCTGTGAAGAACTCATATTCACCGCAAACCATTTGGAAACCATTACAATCATTACAGACGGATGTGTGTGTATGCATAGGCGGGTGCCACGGCTGATGAGAGCAGTTACCGGGATGACGCCTGGTGCATCATATTGACTCCCAGTGCAGTTATCTCAGCAAGAGTGTCGGAGGAGGCTGCACGAGCCGCAGTCAGGCGGTGATGGAGGGGCGGAGTGGCAGACGGTGAGGTCACTTGGAGAGCATGGCGGCCGATGGATTTTATGCTTCCTTGCTGTTACACCCACTGGATTTATAAACTCACTTGTTAAGAGAAGGTAAAGCTCGCTGTGGCTTGAGTGCATTTTGGTCAAAGTGCGCCGGTGGATGTTTTATGTAATGGGCATTTGTATTCTGACCGCAGGCCTCAGCTGATCCCTATATTTTCTGCTGGGCCCGGCCGGGGGCAGCCTTGCATCTCCTACCTTTTTTTTTTTATTTATCTCACTTCTACAGACACATCATGCCACCTTTTAACATAACCCAGGTCAGGTAAGTCCGAGTTTGAATCCAGCAGCGGTCTAGCCATTCATGCACTCCGGGCGGTATTTGAGGAATGAAAATGCAGTATGAATTTTTAAACAGCACACATCTGCGTTGAGACTCCAGCATCATCTCTGATTCTTTGTGCCTTTGCTTGATCCAGCTTTGAAATTCATCCTGTCAAGGTGTAGCTTTTCTGATATTGCAGATATGCAGTGATTTTTTTTCTTTCTTTCCCCACTCACAGAAAGCATTAAAAGGATTCTAAGCTGTTTTTATTTTTCATGCATTTATTCTCAACCTGGGCGGGAATATAAACGTGCGGCTGCAAACTCGTCGAGCAGTGGCTGAAAGGATCAGAAGAGTTTCCTTCGCAGGTATATCTCAGCTTATATCCAAGCATAATCCCACACCAAAAAGAATTACCAGTGGACAGGGTTGTAAAGATTTACTCAATAAATTGATTTTATGGCAAACAATAGCTGCGGGATTAGCTGGATAAGAAAGAGAGATCAAACCCTGAGAAGAATCGAATCCACCTCTTCAGAATAAGAGGGATTTAGGGTTTGAAACCAAATAGGGAATTGACTAATGTGTTTTTAAATTGAAATACATGGAAATGAGGCTCTTTGTCCGCCATGTGTCACATAGCCTTCAGCTAATACCATTACCCAGGAGGCTGTGGTCTGTTCTCTCTATGCTTTCTGATTCTATGATGGAGGTCAAAGCAGCCAAAGCAGAAAATCCACAGCCTCAGGGTATTTAGTGCGTATTACCTCCACCATGTTCTCACCTTTGACTTTTATGTATATGACATCACATACTCTTTTGATGTCATATACATAAAAGTATGGTGGTTAGACACTGAAGGCAGTGGCTTGAGGGTTAGCTGAATAGATGATGTTGATCAGGATGTCCAGCATGAGGTGATATACAGTTTTCGGTCATAACTATTCAGTATCACTGCAGGCGTCAACCAGTGTTACACTCACATGATAGTCTGACAGGAAATCAAACACAGAAGACAAATGATAACGGATAAGACAGATGCAATAGACCAGGCAGAAATAATCACCTATATCATTACGTTCAAGTCAGTTATAGATTTATAGATTCAGAAATGAGTTCTTATATCATATTTGCTATTTGTTGGCTTTACGTCCCCATTTTTACTGCTCTATTTGTAAAAATAATCCTTTTGCTTTCTTTTTATGACCTTATTAAAACCACTATGTGGAATAGGATAACACTTTATTTGGCCAGTCTGTCTAACACTTTAGGTAATTTTCTGGAGTTTACCTACTGTAAACTGTTAAGTTAGTTTAACTCAAACGCTTTAAGGCAGTCGATTTCCTCAAAAGGTTTAAGTTTATTAACTCAAACAATTCAAATATGAAATATATTTTATTTGAGTAAAAGTAACTAAGTATTTATTGTTACATTGAATGAACTCAGTTTCCTTCCACTAAAGCCCATTATTATATCAACTTTTTAAATCAGCTCACATACGATAAAAACAATATATAATTCAATTATCAAAGTGGTAGCCATTTAAGTTTCACATCAAATCTTTACACTTTGGAGAATCATTAGGAATAATATAATGTATACTTGGGCATACAATGATTTATAAACTGAAATAAGAACAAAAATTGAAAAATCATTATAACACATTGGCAGTTTTATATAGAAGTAATCATTATTATCATATACTGATTTTATATAGTGATAAGTTAATGAAGTGAGTGATCAAATGGAAGTTAATGGTAAATGGACTGTACTTATATAGCTTATATAGCAATTTGGGGTTCAGTGTCTTGCTCAAGGACACTTCGACATGCAGCGTGAGGAACCTTCCGATTAGTGGACGACCCGCTCTACCTCTGAGCCACAGGCACCTTTTGCTTTGGCAGGATTATAATGCAGACTCCCTTAACTTCCAAAGGTCAAGTTTGACCTCAAGCTTTTTCTGTAGATAAATAACTTTATTAAAAACAAAAAGAATCGCCACATTTCCAATATTCTCCATACAGTTAATTTAGCTGGACAATAAATCAACTTTAAAGTCAGTAACAATTCCTGAACATATACCCTAACCAAGATGTTCATTGTGCCTAAACCTAACCAGACCTTTATTAGTGAAACAGCTGAATTGTTGAAGTACTAAGCTGTTTAAATGTTACAAATACTCTATAAACTATGTTTACATATGCTATGCATGAACAAATCCAGTTTTTTAATGTTTTTTGATTGTCAAATGTGGTTATGTTCTTATTTAAATGTGTATGCTTTAAGAGATTTTCATGGCCAATTATGTTACCTATGATCCCAAAAATGCAGATAATGCACTCTGCCTTTGTGTTACTTTAAACAAGTGTTTATCAAAGTGGGGGTGCCAGGGGTTCCATGGGGACCCTTAGAAAATTTGAGGGGAAGATGAGGGAAAATTCAAAATCAATTAATCCTCTGTCTTATTATGTGTAGTATTATGAAATATAATTTTAAATAAAACATATCATATAGAAATCTTATTTGCCACGGCCATCCATCTGATTGCCTGCCAGTCAAAACATCATTCATCATGAATTGTCGGTGTTGACCTGTAACGTTCTGCCCCTACCACAAAGCTCTCAACATTGAGCTCGGTTGCTTGTTAGCATCTAGCTAGCTAGTGCTAACTCATACAATAGACATATTTTTGGACACGTTATTGATGTCATGATTACAAATTTTAAATGCAAAGGTAAGAATTATAATGTTAAGGAAATACATTAAGACGTATTGTTTTTGTTTGTTTTTTGCTGTTTTTTCTTTTTTTGTCCCTTTTTCTCATAACTTTATATGTTATCCTCAAATCCATAAAATAATGCTGCACTGTCTTGTGAGAGCTACCCTTTGTGAATTATAATCCAAAATATCCAAAATAGACCTCAAGCATGCAACAGAATATCAAACACCACTAGATAATCATGTGTAATCACACTGCCTTAGTTTGTAGTAAAGACAAAAAAAAAAAAAAACTGCCGCCAACAGGCCATATAAAGTGATGAGAGCAATCTGCTCATGTTCTGTAACAGCAAATGTTTAGCTCACACTCGCACGCCACCATCAGTCTCCTCCTCTCTGTGTATCTTCACTCTTTGACTTAGATCATCAACACCACAATGTAGCCGATTCCCGCAGCAGTGAGAATCCTCTTTGTCATGGAGGTGTGAATATTTTGTTTCTGTCTCTCTGTGTTTGTGCATAATTATGAACTGGCAGCGTGTCATTTATAATCTGAGAGGAGAGTCATTTACCACTTGTGGAAGCTGGAGCCAAACAGCAGCATTGTCTGTGTTTTTTTTGGTTTTGTTTCTGTGTTTCGTCTAACCCAAGTCCAGTGCAGTCTCATAGAATGTGAACATTATTTTCCTCCAAAACTTAATTTCTTATGTCCGTCATTATGTAAGAAATCTACATGGAGTAACTGTTCGGTTAGCAGATTCCTTTCCACTCCTGCTGCTGTAAATACATACTGGAGCACAACATTTGGATTAATTCACCACTGAAAATAGTCCCCAACAAAATGCACCATATTGTCCCAATAGAGTTAGCTCAAAACAGTCCCATGTTGGTGTCCTGTTTCTGGCAGTCAATGTTAGTTTCTTTTAAAGGACCAGTGTGTAGGATTTAGTGGCATCTAACTGGGTAGTTGCTGATTATTGGAGTAATTATGGTGGCTGTAAAACACAAAAGGCCCTAGAGCCAGTGTTCGGTTTGTCCGTTCTGGGCTACTGTAGGAACATGGTGGCTAACATAAACACAACCATTCTTATTTTCAGGTGATTATATATTAATGAAAACATACCTACTAATATTATATTCCAATAGATCATCCTAAATGTTACACACTGGACCATTAAACCAAACCACTGAGTTGTTATTTGAATGCAAACCATGATCTTTACCCAAGCCCTTTTTTATGCTAACCATGAGAGCAGAAACGTATATGTGTAAATCTGGAGGGTGCTGTAATTGCATTTGACTTGTTTTGTTGTTTAATTTGTTAATAATACATTTTCTCAAATTTCGCCAGCTTTTTTACCACTAACACATTTACAGTATGATTGATTAATATGTCTTCATAGATACCCAATGTCTACATTTTGTGTATGAAATGATGCATATAAAATGATGAGAAGACTCATTTAGAATGTGCCATTTGATGAAATAGTGCAGCCATTTGCCTATTTATTTTAACAGGGACAATGCAGTTAAGGCTTTCACATAAGAAGAAACAGTGCAACAGATGCAATGTATATAAGGCATCCAGCTCTGGCTGTTAAATTCTGATTTAAACCACTAAATACACAAATGGATAAATCAGATTGAGCAAAACACAAACAAACAACAGAGCCAATACAAAATGTGTACATATGCATGTGACTGTGTGTTTAACATGACTGTGTCTGCACTGACATATAGGTGTGGAAGTGTGTGTGTTTATATGAATACAGTATGTATGTAAATCCATTCTTTTATCTGTTTTACTCGTGCATTGAAATTCAGTGTATTTTTTCCAGATGCAGGAAAAAAACACAATATTTCACATAGTGTCATTGTGATATTATGTAGCGTGACAGAATGTAGCTGTGACAGAGTGGAATGATATGATTCTCCAACCTTCAAGCCCCTTAAAGTAGTCTGAATTTGGCAAGGCTCAATGCTATCTTATTATGAAGAAGATGAGGGACTGTAACTACGGGTGATTTATGTATTATCTTCAACACATTCACTCAGCTCATCAGACATAAATTTAAATTAACCCCCCCCCACACACACACACACACACACTGACACACGCAATTATTTTGCTAAACCTCCAACTGAGGAATTAAAATTAACATACCCAATTTTGAAATATATGACCCCAGTGAACATAAAAATATATCAACCTACCCTAGGATATGTATTCTAATGCTAGAATGCTAGAAATAGTAGCTGGAAAATCTAACTTTTTTTTTTTTTTAAGAAAAACAATTCTTGCTTACTTGAATAGACCTGGGCAAACTGCAAAGAACCTGAGTGATCAACAGAGTTCCTTTATGTTTACTTCTTTAAAAGAACTGAATAGATCATTTAGCATTCATGTATGTTATATGTTTCATTGTCTACATCAGTGGTTCTTAACCTGGGGTCCTTGAAGAGGTTCCAAGAAAAATTTGGTATTTAAAGGCCCCTCTAGTCAAAAATCTGTGCTCCTTCTTGTTCTTACACTGTGATTATTTGAGCTTCACTGTGCAGAATGATGTATGGATGGGATAGGATGTTTTCACATTCATCTGCTGAAAGTCATGCCTGGTCCAGTATGCAACTTCGGGTTGTGAAACACTGGTCTGCATTCATTTTTGCATTGTTGTGGGAATCCGGTTTCTACTTGATGGAACACTGTAGGTGTACTGGTCAACACAGACAAGAAAATGGAGCCATGCGTAAAAGGAAAAAAATTAGATGTAATTTGATAACTTATTCAAACTATTCTCTTTGTATATACGTTTCTGTTCTTTTTTAGAAGTGAATACACCTACAGTAGGTATGGGTAGATGTCAGAGTGAAGCATTTCTTTATGTTTTGACATTTTTCTTTGTGATACGAGTGAAAAGTTTTAAATAAAAGCTTTAAAAAACACAGACTTAGTAGAATACTCATTTGTAAAGTTGCAAACTGATCCAGGGTCGTAGAGAGTTGAAGTCCGCCCACCCATCCAACCAGTACTTACTTTCCTTCTGCTGCACTATTTCAACATCAAACTACTGTCTGTTGTCTCCTTTTTTCATGTCAAAGATCCGACAACTCTTACTTTCCATGCATGCCGCTCATATATTTGCATATGCATTTGCATTCGAAGACATGGTGCTCATTTCCTCTACATTTTCCAGGAGACCAGCTGCTTCCCAAGCAGCGTCTTTTGCACAGTCTTGACTCTGTTCCCATTCAAACTGCAACACTGAAGGACAAACACAGACACACACACACAGCGTCTTTCATTTCAAACAGCCTTCTCCTGATAAGAAATGTGGCTAACAATGTGATGTCTGCATCAATAAGCCACTTCAGCCCAACATCCAAGAGTCACGTGGGATCAAACCCACATCAAAGCCTGGCCGACGCCACTATGAGAGCCCAGCAACAATGGGACAATAATTAAAGCCACATGGATATCCAACCACCCCCTGTCACACACACACACACACACACACACACACACACACACACACACACACACACACACACTCATATCTGTCTCCCTCTTTGTCACAGAAATAGAATGAGCACCGTTTGATGTCTGCCATGACAATACCCCAACCGCTCCAAATCTTGACGAGCACCTACCTGCCATACAATGCGTAAGCAAGTCCTTCCTATCCATTTCAATGCAGTAAACAGACTCTCTGAAGCAGCCAATCATTATTTGGGGCGATGCAAGCTGTCATAGCGAGCAGTAATGCAACAGCAATGCATAACATAATGCCAAAGCGCTTCCAATGCGCACTGCTTAATTAGGCAATATGCAAGAATATGCTCTGACTGTATTGATTCAGACACCTTTTTTATCCATTCATAAATAGTCAGGCTCATTTACCTCATTTATTGTGTAATTAATATCCAGAACGAGCTCTTGTTTTCCCCACAGTAGTCCCTGATTAATGTTCTTGTTTTTTTCTTGATGGGGCTGCTCCCTGATCAATGAGTGGAGGGATTATTTTAACTGTTTAAGGGGACTTAAACAAAAAAGGTGAAAAGTAGCTTGTTTAGGGAGAATTGGCAGGGGCGGATCTAGAGGAGTGGCAGTTTGGTGTCAAATGCTGTCAAATTTAACATATTCATTTAGATTTATTTTGTGTTCAAAAGCAGAAATGAACACAAATAATTGAATAATCTGTGATGGTCACATTTTAGATTAAGTGATAAATTTAAATTCAGTGTAAAAAATATAAAGGAAGAAACTGTCAATTCATTGATTTCTAATTCCACCTTTAGATATTTCTATTCAATGCCACAATAATATAATGTCCAAATATCTTCATTTGGGTGTATTTTCTGAGTAAACATTGATATACACCGTAATGTGATGAGTTATTTTAACTCAAAAAATGGTTGAAACACAAACTCATTTTTGATTAAGTTGATGAAGCAGCTTTTACTTGTAATTTTAAGTGACACAAACTTAGTTTTGTAAGTTACAGAAACATTCCTGATTGTATACTTTTTACCAGGTATTTTGTTTTCACAGTACAAATAAAAATGACTAAATTAAATCAGTGTCACTTAAATTTACTAAAGCTACTTGATCAATAATGTTGTAATTTACTCTCAATGTAATCAGTTTCAGCAATTTTTGGGAGTTTTTGCAGTGGATTGTTTGGGATTTAATCAGCATTTCTGCCAACCCCTTAAAGTCTCCATGCCACCCTCTGGACACCCCGTGAATCGAAGCGAGTCTGCCTCTTTGTGGGTGAAAATCGAAGTGGTTCCAAACCATGTGAGGGGATTTTAGTTCAAGAGGAAGAAGTTTAGAGCAACTGACTGAAGTTTTTGATCACTTCAAGGCAATAGCTGGAGATATTTGAAGGTCACAGCATGTTGTTCCTTGTGAGGAAATAGGTCAACAAAAAGTTCCATCACGAGTGCCTGCCACCGTCTCCAGGGGTGCCACACTGAGCGCGGCGGCTGATGACATAAGGCGCCCTGTGCGTAATGTAGCGCGGGTACTTGTTGGATGCCCTTATTCCCTTTATGAGTGGGCTGTGCCTAGAACATAACTGGCACGACTCTTGATAGGGGAAGAGAGAGAGAGAGAGAGAGAGAGAGAGAGAGAGAGAGAGAGAGAGAGAAAGAGAGAGGAAGAAAGAGGGGTCCCTTGTACCTCTTCAGCATCGACCTCCTCCTCGCTGTCAGTGGGTTCCGGCGCTTTCACGAACCACCACTGGATCTCCAAATACACCGACGCAGTTCCGCTCTGGAAAGCGCACGCCATTTCTATGTTTTGTCCCTCCTTAACCGTCATGTTGGAGGGCAGATCCGTGAAGCGACCTGCAGATGAGAGAATGAGGGATGGAGGGGAGCAGGGGGAGGGGGAGGAGGGGACGTGATAGGGACAGTTGTGTGATTTCTACACGCAAAGAAATGCCCCTGAATTAATCACTTAAACGCTCATCCGCTCGTGGCTGCTGGCGCGGTAGCCGGAAGCTGTGCTGTTGAAAGCAAAAGCGCTTGATAAAGGTGCGTTCTTGTTTTTAATTGATGGAGCTGGAGATAGCCCCCCTAACAACCCCCACACACACACACACACACACACACACACACACACACACTGAAGCGTCTTCATCTGGAATTTACATAACGCACAGTCGCGCCATGGCCACATTATCCACAGATTCAGTTACGCGCAGGTCGAGCTGGTTTTTGCGGGAGTTTTTCCACATTTTCCATTCCCTCTTGTGTCAGTCTGCGGCCGATGTGTCTTTGACATCGCAGATTATATACTGAATAAACTTGACAGTGCTTCCGTGTGTTTGCCCCCCTTCCGGCACTGAGGGAGAGGGAAAAACACAAGAAATAATAAATGAGTTTGGTTTGATGGAGGCTAAAAAAAGGGAATACAGCCTAAAGGAGAGCGGTGGCGACGGCTGTGTGTGTGTGTGTGTGTGTGTGTGTGTGTGTGTAGCGGGGAGGGGGTTGAAGATATTCGGTGCATTCAAACTTTCACACCGAAAACATCCTTTTCAATCCCGCACAAGAGCCGCGTTCAGACTATTTATAGGTCGGTCGGTGATCTTGGGGGATGCAGCTGTAAAGGAGGAAGAGTTGGAAGTGTAACCCTCAGTCAGATGGAGGAGAGCAGGCAGATTCAGCACCGCGGACAGCCGCATGCAGCAGCTGTCCGCGGTGCTGAAATCCGCGGCTCGGCGCTCACTTTTCCTGAGGGAGCCTTCTCAAAAGAACTTCTATCTCTATAATGTGTTTTCTGGGGTGAAAGACAATGCAAGGGGGTAAAAACAAAAAAGCCAGCCAGCCTCCGCACCATGTGAAACGACTCGATCTCAAACAATCACCAGTTGCATTTTTTCCCCCCTCATCGCGCGGTTACAAAAGAAAAACGCAACATTCTTCATCTTCCATCATGAGCTTGTTTAAAAAAAAAAATCCTTTCTGGGTTTATCACAATCCATCTGACTTAAAACACCTCCAGTCTTCCTCCCAAAACAGCCTCCTTCGCTTTTCCCACAAAGGCTGCGCACTTTTAACACTTTCTCCCACCGAGCAGCCTCCGCCGCGCAGCGCCACACGATGCCACCGACACTGTTTGTTAAGAAAATATCCCATTCCTTACCTTCAAAGGAGAATCCCAATTGCACACAAAATCCGGCTAAGAAAACAAATCCAACAGTATCATGAGAGGTCCACATCATTCCAATAAAAGAGGGGTCTGATTTACATCAGCCGAAGGGGGGGAAAAAGACGAATCTCTCCTCACAAAAAAGAAGAAGCCTACAGCAAAATCAAACAGTTGCTGGGCGAGTGTGTTTAAACGGAGATTGCCGAAGGTGGTACATGCTGCAAAAACTACAGCTTTTGTCGTTGTCGAAGTTGTTTTTTGAAAGAAAATGCCCCCTCTCCGCGTCTCTCTGCAGGAGAGATGTGTCGACTGGCTCGGGCTGTACTGAGGAAGTCTGTGAAATAACCGGGCTGCGGTCTTCGTCTGCGCTACCGGAGAGACGTCAGTCTAGTGGATCACTGTGGCATCCACACACACACACACACACACACACACACACACACACACTCCTGCTAACACCTCTGCAAATCTAGTCCTCATCCGGCCCCTCGCTGTCACCTTGGCCGCTTGTTTTTTTTTTGTTTGCTTTTTAAAGAATGCGCCGCCAAAAACTGCTTCTTTTATAAAGAGGGGGGTCTTTATTTTGAAATTTCTCTAAGGCGATTCTGAGTTTGTTGCACTAAAGATATGACGGAGGTTTTAAAGGCCCTCCTCCACCAAACCCTATCAACAAAACAGAATAGTTTCTCTCAACACGCATACAGAAGTGTGCGTATTTCTATTTAGCATGGGTGTGTCCAACAGGAGACCCTCGGACAGCCCTTCTAAGAGGCAATAAAACAATATTGTAGCATTAGATAGGAACAAACGGGGGTGGGGGTGGGGGTGGACCAGCGACCCGGCAAGTGCAGGGCAAGCACAGCATGTCCCGAGTCATTAAGATAGAAGAGATCCTGCTGGAGTATTATTAGTCTCCCGGGCAGACCGAGAACACTTTGCCCTTTAGTTGCAATGGGCACAAATTGTGCCACTCCTTATATTTGCCCCTAATTGTCTCGGAGACCAAAAGCAAGGATCATCCTTTTGGGACAGGCACTTTGCTCCTCCATCAACACAAAGTGTCTGTGGGCGAAGGTATTAAAGCGGCTGGTCTAGAGTCAGCTGGATAATCACTGGTCCCTGTTGTCATCTGGTTCACAGCAGACTTTGTGTGTTAAAGTTATACATGCTATTTTTTTTTTTTTTTTTTTTTTTTGCTAGTTTACTAGACTAAATGAAACACATTTATCCGGATGTTGGTAGGGATGTATTATCAGTGTTAGGGATTATACCAGCCGTATTTAAAGCTGCATTAGGTCATTTTTATAAAAAATATTATATATGACTAATATTATAGTCATATTTGCAGAACCTTTCACTATATCCTGACACTAGAACACAAGAGTAAGACAAGATAAGATAAAAACAACCAATCAGAGCTGAGAAATCTAGTTTATTAGGAGCCTTTTTCCAGCGTCAAATACAGACACTTGGGGGCCTTGTGGATAAGACTCAACATCAACTGTCTTCAAGCCTCCAACCCAACGTGTCTTTATATCTTTCTCAGCTCTGATTGGTTGTTACCATTCAGGCCCGGTGGATTCTTGCAAATCCCATTAGGGGCACTAGCAGGAGCCAGAGGAACCGGATTTTTTCACAGATT
The DNA here is from genome assembly GCF_905237075.1 of Dicentrarchus labrax. NCBI lineage: Eukaryota > Metazoa > Chordata > Actinopteri > Moronidae > Dicentrarchus > Dicentrarchus labrax. The sequence continues at coordinate 3,372,358 of NW_026136709.1, forward strand.
ATCTGTCAGGATATAGTGAAAGTTTCAGCAATAAAAAAAGTTACATAAAAAATGTTTCAGTTGCTTGCTGGTAAGTTTTACCCTTACAAACAATTTTGGGCCAAAGAAAATATGCTTTTATTTTTAGAAAATTTGACAGCAACAGTTAAAAAATGCGTTTCAGTCATTTGGGTTTTTTTTTTATTTACCCATTGCTTGTCAAGCTGTCAGATCACCGTTAAAATTTAGGTCTTTGATGCTGAATATAAAATAAATATAAAAAATAATATATATAAATATAACATGTTATATATTATTACAAGTAATTGGTAGATTCCAATGCTATACTATCAAAGTAGCTTCCCCAACACTGACTATTCTGTAAGTAAGTATGCAGGAATGCTCTCTATTTCTATTATTTTATTAACATGCAATGGTTGTTACATTTGAAAAAATTTGAAAAAATTTGCATACATGGCACATTTGTTTTGTAAAATACTTGTATTTACTGGCGTCGCCAGAGATGATGCAACTCCAGTCTTCTTTTTTCCTTTCCCCCCCACTGTGAGTACCTCCTTCATTACATATTGGTCCTGTTGTGTGGAAAAGTGTTCACAAGGTTATTGATATTCTTTATGAGAAAAAGCCAATCTATCAGTAGCTGCCTTCTAGTTTTTATCGTCGATCAGTAATTGTTTTTAAGGATTTTTAGAGGGGGTATTTACTGCCTTTATTTTGACAGGGAAGCCACATGCCCATCTGTGCAGGTACCCCATTGGCTGACGTGACGCTTTTAGTATATATATTTGTTTTGTTTGTTTGTTTTACCTTTTTGTGTTCTTTCTGCTTGGTCTGACAAAAAATATGTTAAAAGTGTTGCAGGAGTTTTGACCTCTTCAGACACTAATATTGACGGGAAACTGTAGAGAAGAAGTGACAGGAAATAAGGATGGAGTGATGAGGGGTGACATGCAAGAAAAGGTCCCCGAGGCATTAAGATTACATGTATTGAAGCATGGGTTCACATTTGTCAAGTATATCTTTCAGCAGTGCTCACATGCCTATATGCACATTGGCCCTCCTGTCTGGCTGCAAATACATTCTTTCCTAAAGCAATTTCAATGTAAGTGAGTAATGTAAAATGTAAAGATCAGCTGAAAATCACATGATGTTTTACATGAAATAAGCCATGTGGGTGGCCAGTATGGACAAGAGGATCAATTACAGTAACCAATAACTCTTTAAATATAAGAGACTGAAAGAAACTCTCAAGTTCAACCTGAAAATGAATTGGGAACGAGATTGACAGAATTGTCTTCGTCGGCCTTCAAAAATAAATCATCGCTACAGCACTCTTTGAGATGGAGTACTTGATTAGCGAGCTGCCTTTCATTATCTACCGCCGAAGGCTGTTCAGTGTGAAGGTGTGCAGCGTGTCTTTGGCTGAAACGTGTTTCCTGCAGCAGACTTGGAGACGTGTGTGCTCCTGTTTGGTGGTGGGTGTCAGAGGTGTTACCGGAAGAAGCAGTGACACATACAAACACTGTGGCTCTTCCAAACATCGCCTCACATTTGCTGCGCAGCTGCACGGCATGTGAGACAATTTGCACCTGTTGAAGGCATCAAAAACCATAAACCATGTTTATCATAACTACTGTTTCCAAAAGTATTGGACAAATACTTCAACATGTGTTTCCAGACAGCATGATACTATAGTTTATCACTGTAACACAATGAAACCACAATCCCTTAAAATACCTTTGATTATTTGGATACATTTTGAGCAGATTATGTGCTGTGAATGTGGCATCTGAGAGGAGTTTTCCTTATATTTTTTATAAACTTTTATAATTCTCTGACTATATTATGTTTTTTCGTAACAATCATACATACATTATAGGCTTCTTTTTTGACAAATTTGGTGTTTTCTTCTTAATGTTCTAATCACTTTTTGGTTGTTTTAACGGCATACTTTTCTAATGCAGGCTAGTTTTCTGACACCCCTCAGGATAAAGAAGGTCTCTCAACCCCTCGTCCAGTTTGGAAACCAGCACCACATATCATAAATAATTTGTCAATGGAATAGGTAAAAATTAAATCCCCCCAAAAATCAACTACACTAAATGATATGACTTAATTATTTCAAATTGAGGTGCAAATTAATTAACAATTACATCCTTAAACATTAATTCAGTGTGTAACTGAGGGCTACTATAAAGTTCTCAAAACCCCCCAAACCCTTAAAACACTTTAAAATCCCATTTTAAATCCTGTTTTAAGGGGTTCATGACCCTTTAATGCACCCATTATTATAAATTGAATCATACATACAGCATTATACAATAGCAGTATGTGGATGTTCACTTTAATTGTACAGTTAAAGGCCCTTAAAGATATAAATTATTGGTCAGTTTTTAAACTCTGCTCATAATCCATTAAAATCACCTTAAGACATTGCAGCCCATCAGTTGCTCTATTACTGTTCCCCTTTAAACCTTTGTTTTTGTGAGCTGTAAATTAAGCCCGTGCTGCGGTAAGCTCCTGCTTCTTGTCATGTCAAAGTCATCTGAAGAGAGAAATCAGATGTTGACATCTGATAGCCAGTGGTTCCTCGTGCTCAGAGGCCACAATGTAATAAGGGCACTTTAAGAGTCACCTTGGAATCAGGTGACTCCTCAACATACAGGCAGAACATGCAGTCATTAAGGTTTATCGAACAATTTGTTGTGGCACTGGATTTTAACAGCATTTAATTTACCAGAATGAGCTACTTGCACTGTAAAACCAGCTAAGTTAGTTCAACTTAATCTTTGGGAATTTTAAACCATTTAACCAAGTTTATTAACTCAAACAGTTTAGCATGAAATATATTGAAGGTACATTGGGTAAATTGCGTTTAATTCATTGGAATGAGTGACTCCACATGTTTTGGAGGATTGAGTTGACTTACTTATTTTATTAAGATATGCTGTTTTACAGTGCGTGAGTTCAACTTTTAATTAAATATATAAACAAAATTCTGAATGGAAGTTAATCCATTATTATGGTTCAGACCAAATGAAATCAACCATCCATGCCATCATACTTCTGTAGAGGGAATATTATGTGTAAAACACAGCATAGCTTATAATGTGATTTGTGATCTGACTCATCAATAGTGTAGCTGATTTAGTTCACATATTTCTATACCAACAGATACACAGCAAGAAATATGATCGTCTGATTATTTTCTCTCTGGAGGAATAAAATATATCAGTTTTATAACACTTTCAGATTCCCTGCTCTTTAAAAAATTCTGTTTGAAGTTGAATCATATCTAGACTTGCATTCATTTAGTGACTCACAGTACAGTAGTTTCTAAATTTAACTGAAATCTTGGAAAATATGGATTAATGTGTACAAATATAAAACATAAAACTGCCTGTGAATGTTTGATTATATTTAATATATTCATATTTAATTCTATATTTTGTTTGAGTCTGAACACTGCAGTAAGTCCCACACCAAAAAATTTATGGTTTCTTTATTTTTCAAAAAACTTTCTTAAAAAATATTTGCACTAATTTAGATATCTTAGTATGTAGGCTATATTATGATTTGATTAACTTTAGTTCATAGATGTGTTTCATTAGTGGAATGTCGCCTGTTACAACGGCAGCCTGTTATGGCAGCTCCTAACATTGTTGTAGTTTTAGTGTGTTTTCAGTGTTTTTAGCTTGTGTTTTCTTCTATTTTTAACTGTTTTCTTACTTTCTTACTACTTTTTTCACATAGCCGAAATACTTTTTCTGCTTTTTTGAGCAATTTTTATTTTTTGTTTGCACTGGTCTCCATGGCGACGGGGAGTCCCATTGTTTACACCTGTGACCAGATGATCGCCCTGAGGTACCCGAGCATCCTGACTGGAGAGAGACCCTCCATACCGGAGGAGCTGAGGAGGAGACGGCAAGGGTGTAGAGCGGGGGTTAAACGGAGGATGAAGAAGAGGAGGTTTAAACCCTACATCCCTGCAATCATCACTGGAAACGTAAGGTCGCTGGCAAATAAAGTGGACGAACTGGAAGCCCTCACCAGGACACAGAGGGAGTACATGGAGTCTTGTATCATGTGTTTCACGGAAACGTGGCTCCACGAGCAGATACCGGACTCCAACGTCACCATTCCCGGCTTCCAGACGGTTCGAGCCGACAGGGACACCACCGCGACCAGCAAGAAGAAAGGAGGGGGACTGTCCGTGCTCATAAACAACAGGTGGTGTAACCCCGGGCACGTCTGTGTGAAAGAGCGTCTGCAGCCCGGACATCGACCTTGTCGATGACCACCCCCCCACCCCCAGGACAACCTCACAGCCCCCTACTACCTCCGGCAGCAGACACCTCTCTGCATCACCCTCGTCATCCCCACCCCCCACCTCACTGCTGACACCCACTACAGACCCTGCCACTTCCCCCACCTCCCAGACTGGACTTCATATCACAGCCAGCCAGGTGAGGAGAGCGCTGGAGAGGCTCAAACAGAGGAAAGCTGCTGCACCAGACAGCATCAGCCCTCTAGTGCTGAAGGCATGTTCCAGCCAGCTCTGTGAAGTTTTCCAGCGCCTCTTCAACCTGAGTCTGCACCTTCAGAGAGTGCCAGTGCTCTGGAAAACATCCTGCCTGGTCCCAGTGCCCAAAAAAGGACGTCCTGTGACACTGGAGGACTACAGGCCGGTAGCACTGACCTCTCACATCATGAAGGTCATGGAGAGACTGGTCCTGGCACACCTCCGACCATTAGTGTGCCCATCGCAAGACCCATGTAGGGGTTGATGATACAAGAAGGCCTATTCCTCCCTGGACAGACCCAACACCTCAGTCCGCATCATGTTTTTCGACTTCTCCAGTGCCTTCAGCACCATCCAGCCCAGACTGCTGAAGGCCAAACTGGAGAACACGCAGGTGGGTGCTCCCCTCATCACATGGGTCGATGACTATCTGACGGGCAGACCGCAGTTTGTGAGATTACAGAACTGTGTGTCTGACCGTCTGATTAGTAATATCGGGGCCCCCCAGGGAACTGTACTGTCTCCCTTCCTCTGCAAGTATTGCACTGAGTCGTGTCATCTGCAGAAATACTCTGAGGACACGGCCATTGTGGGGTGTCTGGAGGGCGGGAGGGAGGCTGAGTACAGGGACCTGGTCGACCACTTTGTGAGGTGGTGTGGGGAGAACCACCTGCAGCTGAATGTGGCAAAGACAAAGGAGATGGTGGTGGTCGATACAGGAGATCGTTCCTTCCAAGTGCAATAAGACTTTTTAATAATAATTGACTCTTAACTCAGCTGCTATGACGTTATAATTTCCCTTCGGGGATAAATAAAGTATTTTATATTCTATTCTATTCTTCTCTATTCTATTCTATTCTATTCTATTCTATTAGTGTATAATCACCTGAAAATAAGAATCACTATGTTTTCATTAGAATGAGCTGTTTTTATCTACATAGGGAGCGGGTCCTCATACTTTCGAGGCAACCGTCATTCAATTTCAGGCTTTTAAGTTTTAAATTAAACTAATGATAATTTACATTTCTTCTTTAGAAGAAACAAAAAATATCTATATTTCAAAAATGGTTCAGAAAAATAATTTAAGTGAAAAAGGTTTGCACTGCTGTCATGGAGAGGATTAAGACTTTAACACAAAATATCAAAATGTTGGGATAGGGTACCAGTAATGTATGTAATATTTTACAGTTTGTTGACACTAATATAACTTTTGACCCCATCCAGGTTGTGCATTTTCACTGTCTTGTTTTGTAAGTAGTAATTAGATTTTTTTTGCATAATGCTTTTCAAATTTCTTACATACCACAATCGATTTCAATAAGAAAGGAAATTTCTCTTTTATCAACCTTTGTACATCTTGGCACATAGTGTGACATTTCATTAGTTGTGAATGTCCTCTCGGAGAATTGCTGACTGTTATACAAAATAAAAAATACATCACGATCTAAGAAAGATCTAAGAAATGCTTGACAGATAAAAATCTTGGACCCCCGCTGTGAAAACAAGAGAGCTTCTCCTAGACCGTCATGTGTAAATCTAATCTGTATCCCAGTACTCTGATACAGCATGTCTTACTTGTTTGATTAAAGGATTGACTCAGTGTTGATTGATGAGCAAACAAACAGGAACACCAATCCACTGTGTGCCAGATGACACATGATTCGGTTACTGTTCCTGACGTCTGTCTCCCTGCTGCAGCCCTTCTTCTCATCTATTCACTGTGTTTTTTAAAACTAAGGAAGAAAACAACTGTATCAGTTTGTTTGAATATGTCTGTTTAGCTGACGAGGAACTCTGGCAGCTGTGTGAATTATGACTCTTGTCTGTTATGAGCAAAGGTGGAAGCAGACTCACATTGTTATACAGCCACAAAACGCAGGGCTAAATTAACCCACAAAAGAGCCCCGGGGCAAAAAGGAAGTGCAGGCCCCTAGTGACCCTCCATTTCTTCTGCTGCCTACTCACAAAATGGCATGGTGCAGGTAGTAAGCCACCAAGATCCTTTGGAAATAGTACATTTGTTCATGTTTAGGAGGTAATTTTAAGGCGTATTTTCAAGGTGTGGTGATCCACCTCTGCTACAAAACAGCAGGAAAGACTGTTGTATATGAATTAGTAAATACAGTATTTTGTGTGTTAAATGTATTCAGGCATATGCACCAAATAAGCACAATATAGCAGTAGGGACTGGTAAAACATTTCACTTTATATTTTGCTTCAGTGGTGCACGCAGTATTCTCAAACAAATTACCATTTAATTAAATCACTAAAAACTAACAGTGAATGTGGAACCCCTCAGGGCCTCGGGTACCAAGGAAGTTGCCAATTTTGGTAATCCAAAAAGATTAAAAGTGTGCTCCTCCAATTTAGCATTGTTGGACTTTAATTTTAACTTTATTAATTATTTGTTCCGGCCAAGTGTTTCACCCGAGCGCCTTTTAGCGCGAACAACACTTTGAAAACTTGCCCGCGAAAGAGAAAGCCCATTCCACTGTGGTTGTCATAATTACATAAGTTAACTTATGTACTCTTCTTGATGAGCAGCAATGAGGTTTGATGGCTGTTTATCTGCTGTGAAGGTGTAATTGATTATTGTGTTTACATGTGTCATTTTCGGTTTATTCAATCAAACTGTAAAGTGTCTAGCTGTATATATGCTTGGTTATAGCACAAGATGTATGAGACATGCATACAGCATTATTTTTGTTAATTTATTTTTTCTTTCTTTAACCCGTTCTCACGGACTGACCAGCAATAAAGCCATGTATTTTAATCAGGACCTCTTGCTTCATGCCTCATGTCTAATTGTGCAGCTAACATAACTAACTAACTTCACATTATACTTTTTTGTCCTAATAATGTTGCAACATGATTTGTATTTATTAAATAGGAAGAAACCATTAGTGTCTTTAGTGGTAGTACTACGATTGTTCATAAAATATGAAACGTTTTTCTTCTGGCTTTATTTTGAAAGTGTAACCAGACGTTGCTTATTTATTTTGCTAATTCAGTCCACCCGGATGTAGGTAAATGTGTTGTTTTTAACTAATATCAATCAAACATCCCTGCGCGTCAAAAAGTGACGCTAGAAGGGTACCTACAGCGTCACTGCTTGAAGCATAGGGCCACTGACCAAGCTGCAGTTTTTGACGTGTTGGGAATTAGAACGTGTTGGTTATTCAGCACATGAGACATGTTACCCTTTGACAAAACACCTGGGAAGGAAGTGGATGGATGGTTCAACAAATCAATGGTTGGTTTCTTTTAACCACACCACAGTCTTTCTAATTAGTTATTTTAACCATAACCTTGGCGGTGGCAAATCAGACAAGAGTTTTTTTTTATAAATAAGAAATGACTAGTTTGGAAGCCCACTTTAGCTATTATTATGAAACTACAGCATGTAATAGACCTGCCGATCCACTAGAGGGTACCGTGTCAGTGTCATATTCCACCTTGCCTATATGTGAAAAGTAGTGTAAGAAGTACCAGCAGGGGGTGATAATGACAGGATCAAAGTACGAACATATTATAAACAGCAACAAAGTCAAACACAGGGTTTGGCGACTTATTTTAACTTACGTACACAAGTTAACTTCCGTAACTTACTTAAATAATGTAATGTACGTATTTAAATTACATCCTGGTCTAATGTAACTAAACTTACGAAACTAACTGAACTTATTAACTTTTTTGCATTCTCTTTCCCTAAACCTAACCAAACTGCGATAGTCACCTGAAATGTTTCTGAAAGTGTGTAGGAGGTGTTTCCTAGGGGGGGGGGGAAAACACACCCCTGGACCCGGGGGGTTTTTTTCCCCTTTTTGTTTTTTTAGTTTTTTTTGGTCACTGAGGTCATGTGCTCTGTATTTTTGGAGGGAAAATGTTTTTAGCATCCTTGATAGAGTTTACTTTCTACAATTAAAAGCCAACACTTTATTGATACCTAATACACTAATTATTATTTTTACACTCTGCACATTTGACTGTGTATAAAAATTTAATACATTTAAATTAGACCACCAGATTTAGTTCTTCCTGTCAGAGTGTGGAAGGCTTTCACCTTGTTGACCTTCATGGTGCAAAATAAAAATGTACAGACAATATAACTGACTAATTAACTGAATAAATAAACCATTTACAGACTTAGATTTTTGAGTCTTCCAAGAAGTAGAGGGGATTTGGACAGCTAACCTCCTAAAATCCTGGCTCCTGTATTGTTTGGAGGACTTTTGGACCAGCTTTTAATCTGTTTAAGAAAGAACATCCATACCTACAATGTTATATGTAATGGTGTGATGACGTGCAGCTGCTGCAGACATTGATCAACAGGAACGAAAAGAAAAAAAACTTTAAAACGTAGCCGTGTCACCTCTGCTGCGGCAGACCTCAGTGCATCTCCACTGTCAAGAAATGCCATCTGCCCTGCCAGTACAATAGCCATTAGGCAGTGAAACCACAGTTTAGCTGGTTCCCTGCCAGCATCCATTTTGTCAGCCTGAGCACACTCCACGAGGCTTGCTGAGTGCAACAGAGTGCATCAAAAAATAATTAAACACTTTTTCCAGGGTGATGATGCAAGCAGTAATTAATTGCCTTTGCATTCCGTAATGTTCATTAATGTGACTGCCACAATAATAATACTTTCGACCAAACTGTCTCATCTCTAGTTATCTTGCTTCCCAAGGTTTCATGGTTATAATATCTGCTTGTGTAGCATTTCAATAAGAGCCAAAGCCCCCAATAGCCTGCACAGTTGTGTACAGTGAGCAATATCTACAGCACAAATGTATATAGTGTACACAAGGAAGTTTTTCTGTGCAATTAAAATGGGAAAAAATTAAATCTAGTTCATCTGAATTTACCTGAAATGCTTATTTTGTGCTTCACTGCTTTTTTTTTTTTAAGGTGGATGGTTTTCAGCTCTTGTTATCATCATCAACCTCCCAGCACAGTGTCACATCCTTCCTGAAGCAGCCTGATGTCAGGATGATGCAGCTTTGGTGTTTGAGCAGTGTGAGAGGTGTATGAGAAGAGCCTGTAGTGTCTTCTTACCTTTGATGCTGAGAGAATGTCATTTATGTAAGAAGTAGCTGAGCCAAGCGTGTGCGTGTGTGTAATACAAGATAAAAGGCGATGAACTTTTAATGGAATGATGTACTTTATTGGTCCCTGTTGGGAAAATGCTTTTCTTTTCTTGACCCGTTTTACAGGCAGGTCAGAGGTCAGGGTCAGCTGAAAAACGGCAACACCGAGACACAGGGGATTTGACTTGTGGTTGGCTTCAGTCAAGATACGTGCAACCTTAGACTGTAGAAAATCATGTGGTTCCACAGGTGCCACCCACAGGTTTCACAGTAACAGGTTGACACCTGTCAATCAAAAAACACAGCACAAAACACAATTTAAATGATGCCAGAGATATTAAAAACAGCCTACAAATATATAGTTCTGTTATTTTTCAAAAGGCTCAGTAATTTCTTAAAACAACTCCTCGATGTAGTTTTTATCAAATGTAACTATGGATTAATCCACATTTGGTGCTCCAGCAATAAATGTGTTTTTTTTAAATGCCCCGAATCTTTTAGGTTTTTAAAATGACTTGAACTTTATGTCATTTCCCCTCAGTCTCTCTGACTGACAGCAAAAGTTCAATTACTGGGGAAATATCACCATCTATGGGTCTTCCCTAATGTTGTCATTTGGGGTTCGGGGTCTTGTGTGTGACATTTTTCATTCCGCCAGCTAACAGGCTAACCATCTTATGGACTATGGACATAACAAACCTTTTTCTTGAGGAGTCAACGTCAACTATTTTTGCCTCTTTTTTGGTGGGTGAAAATTGGTCATCCTCAATATCAGTTGTGTTCTGGTTTCAGAATGATGAAGAACAATTAGATACAAAATATGAAGTAGGCTCTACAGGAAAATTGTATTCTTGGATAACTATCATGTTTTTTCCCAAAAGATGTACAGATTTTTAAGGCATTCTTTTAACTCAACTTGCTCAAAAAATTTATATAGACAAATCCAGGGAAGTAGCAGGAGGTAAACAAGTCGCCATTACTGCGGTGGCGACTCCCTACAGTATGCACACGTTTGAAAGCAAACTGTCCGAACAAGTGTTCAGTGTTTTCTCTTTACTTTCTATGTAACGTTACGTTTACAATGATGTCTAGGACATTGGGAAGAACCTGTGTAGCTATCAGCTGTAGTAGTAACAGTAGTGACACATTTTAACTGACTAAACAGCTGACTAAAAAACTGAATATGAAACACAAGCCTCGAGTTTGGCGTTTGAAGCCAGTGGAAGTGACGCACTGCGAGTTGAGCTGCTCTCATTGGCTGCGAAGTTTCGACTCGTCTATAACAGAAAACAATGGCAGCTCCCCTGATCACACACGCAATGTCTTATACCAGATAAATAGTACACTAACTAAGGATTTTATGTGAGAAATGGGCAATGCAGTAACAGAATCTTGCTTCATATTTGATCTGCTCTGCCTAGTTTGACAGTTTGATCTGAGTTTGGTGCGGGATCACAAGGTAGCCCAGCCCTAAAGCATACCCTGCTTTATATCCTATTTTGACTTTGACTTTGTATTTACAAATGTTTTTACTAAACTAACTGGTCTGGGATAATTAAATGCAACTCTTGATCGATTAATCTAGCTAGAACAGTAGACACAGTACATCACTTGAATTGTGGCAGATGGTTGCCACATTTTTTTTCTGTATTTTTGGCTGTCTCAATAGTATGTCAAATTTGCATAATGTTAAAGATTGCCATCCATATAAGGTACCTCATATATACCTTATATAAGGTAACTGTGGGCCACTGCCTAACATCGTCACTCCAACTACCCATACTGCTGTCACAGAGTCACTACAACTTGTCAACGCAGTAATGGCACCGCCGCCAGAGAGAGGAGCACACAAACCATTCGCCAGATTCGTGTCTAGTTATTGTAAATGGGAAAAATGTTGTCCAATTACTGCAACTTTTAAGCAAATTTGACCAATCATAGCAGTCTCCCATGCAAAACGTTGCCTTCTGTTGTAATGAATTACGGACATTTTTTCCAATTTTCACTTTCTTCTGCAATTTAATTACAAAAAAATGCTTTAAAACCTTGCAACATGAAGAGCAATCTTTCAGAAAAAGGCATATATAAAAAAACAATTAAGTTTCCTGACACTCAAAAATAAGCCACAGTACAGTGCAGAAAGACAGTACAGACCAGTACTACTTTGACCCAAACATACTCTGACATACTGGTAGATTCAAGGCAATGCACAGTGCTACAAACTTGTTAGAACCACTTTTCAGGGATGCCTACAGGGATGGTCAGTGTATTTGATACTCAAGGTAGATTTTCTGATAGATGTTCCTTTAACAAGATCTTAAAACCACTGTTAGTCTGCTGGTGCTTACACTGTGGGGCTCCAGTGATAATAAATCTTAACTTACCTGACCAGTCAATACCAGACTCTTGCAACTGAATGCTGGTAGGATTCACTTTGACGGAGTCAGTGCTTGCAGGCAACATATGACTCTTATCAATCCAACTGCTCTCCTCACTATACAGCCCTGCTGCCCTCAGTGGGTATCTTCACATGAGGTAGTACCATGGCAAAGTAGTAGAAAAACAAATGTCTGATAAGATTTTGGGAACATTAATATTTAAAAGTACTGTGTCTATGTATAGAAAACTGACAATTTTGTTGCAAGGCATGCGCAAAGTGTAAAAACTAAATCATATAAATACGGCAGCATACAATTATTTTTTTGTTGAATTTTTATGTTGGTCACTTGGGCCCAGTGGAACAAACGTAAATCACTTATACAGTATACATGTTAGCAAAAAGTTGCTATTGTACACATCCAGCAGACACAGAGCAACATTATCACTCATTTGGAGTCAATTTTGTGTCCCCCTGATGAATGCAAGTATAATATTCCTTTTACTTTTAGCTCTGGTTTGGGCTCCACCAGCTTCTGAGAAAAAGAAGAACTTGGCTCTTTTGCTGCAAAATTTTCCACTAAGTTCACCTGCTAGTGTCTAGGGGTGCGTTCACACAGTGAGGATTTCGCAATGTGTTACTTGCTCTCATAGGATCATTCGTTCATACCTTACAGAATAAACACAGGAATTTTCCATATTTCCCACATGTAAACAAATGCAGAAAAGTTGTTTAAATCAGGGCATCACATGTAGCAACACAGTCACATAGGGCTTCACATATTACACCACAAAAATGTTTTAAAACCACGTTTCACATGTGCAAAACTACATATATATGTGGTCACATTTTTATCTGTAAGGCTAATGAAGTAGAAACATAGAGCTCAAAGTTTGCAACTTTGCCCGATACAAACAGATTGACATTGTATGTAATCTCATCGTACAAAAGATTTACTTTGCTTTCTGTGTGAACACTCCATAACTGTGTTTGTCTGCACTTTGGTGCTGGGCAGGTAGTGTCTAGGGTTTATATGAGGTTTTTCCATGAAAATAGCTGTTTGCTGCTGCTGCAAACCAGGATGATGGGAGCATCAAGAGTGAACAAAAACAATAAAGTTGCGTGCTGTAAAACCAAAACAATGAGCTGAGAGACGATAAAATGCTTAATTCAGCTGAGGGGAATGAGTTTGTCACTACAAGGGACACTTTTCTTTTGACCCATCGTTAATATGGATTAGCACAGCTTTAATTCTGGTTGAAAACCAGCTAGTCCAACAATAATGTCTTTTGAAGACCAACCCAGAAGTTACAAAGCTCAATTTGGGATTTCAGTGGGATAAATACAGTATGTAACCCATATGGTTACTAAGCCCATATATGTTGTTTGAATGTAGTTCCCATGCCCCCAAGCCTTTTACTGTCATTGAGCACGTCATGCTCACGCCGATACACCGAGTCATGCTCACTGCGGATACACCATCCGAGAGCAGCACACCTGCTGAGTGAGCTGCCGGACCGAGGTATGAAAAGTGATGAAAACTCACAAATTCACAAATAATCTTGGCACAGTGTGTTGATAAACCTTTCGTTATTAGGAGAGAGTCTGTGAATGTTGAGAGAAAGAGAGGAGCCGCTACGAGCTCTTTGTTTGGACTCCAGGAAGCACAGGGCTACATGCTAAGATGCTAGGCTTCGGTATTAGCCTGTTGATATTAGCCCATGTGAAGATGTTGCTTACTGAAACACTTTAATAAAACCAGTCGGAGTTATTATCCAATGTTCTTACCCACTGTGGTACTGTTGTATCATTGTGTTATGTGAGAAAAACAACTTTAAAGAGATCGTTAGCTGCCGCGCTAATGCTAATCGCGGTTAGCTCCGCTGTGCTAGCTCAGGTAGCCTGCCACGTGGGCAGTATGGATGCTAATGGTGTAGCCGGCCAAGCTACTGGGCCACCACTATGTTGAATGAAGTAGAGATGGAATATGATGATAAGCTGTAAAGTGCTGTTCTGTTGTACTGTTTGTGTACATAATGTGATTTATCTCATTGTGGTTATTTAATAACTCATGGTGATTTAAAAATAGTCAATTAATAAAATTCATTTATGGTTTAAAATGAAGTTAAAAGATAAATATTCATTTAAAAAGCTGTTTAAAAATATTAACATTGTTTAAAAAGACAATTAAGTCTATTTGTTAAAAATATGAGTTCATAATGAATAGTTGTGTTAAAATAACTCTACTATAAGTGTGTACAATGATTTAAACTGTGTATGTACTGAATTTGATTATAAATATTCAGAGAATCAGAGTAGGAGAAGTAGAGAGTCAATATGAATATGGTATATATATTTTCTGCCGGATCAGGGATTGATCAGCACGAATTCTGAACCTTTCGGTTCAGTGGCGAGCCAGGCGATCGACAGGGACAGAGAACGGGATCCACTCCGAGGACCACAGACTTCTACTCATTGCACTCTGACACAGATAAGAACGTTCACCACAAAATCTACCCGGGTAGTAGGAGGAACTGATAGATATACACACACACCAAACACAGAACTGAACTTTATTCTTCTGATACAGAAGAAAAGACCACTTTTATTTGAACTTTGTTTTATTTATTTATTTTTTTAATTTATTTTTATAAAAGAGCTCTATTTTGTTTTTGGGGTTTTCCATTCTATGTGCTGCGAAATAATATTATTGGATGCAATAAATGTTCACTGTTCAACTTTCATTCGAGAATGTGGTTTCTTTCTAACATTGAGGTTAAAAGTGCTACAAATACAAATGCAATTTTTGCACAGCATTTTATATAAATAATAAAAAAAAACAATAACGAAAGAAAAATACATGATAATGTACAGCTTCAAAATACATGGCTGAAATGGTAACTGGTGCACTTTTTCAGTAAATACAAACTGGAAGCCAAACTGTAATGCTCAGTTTTGATTTAAATTCTATCACTTCATTTACAGAAAGAATGCTGGATCAGCTAACCCATATTTAACTGAGCACCTCCGCACCTGTCATTTCATATAACAAGGGCACCGACTCACAGCAGCTTTCATACTGAGACGGATTAAAAGTTGAACACCGTAGTGCCAGAAACACTTTTGTCTAAGTTCAAATAAGAAACGCTTAAACATATCTCGTCTGTCACGCACGTCCTCTCTCAGCATGTTTGCATGACTTTGCATAACAACTCAGATCACTTAAGCAATCAGTATGGTAGCAAAGTGGGATGACCTGAACAACAAGAGGTTTTTATTGCATGTAGAATGGGTCTTCAGATCTATGGCTAAGCTGCAAAGCAGTCACTGATAAACGATCATGCGGGGCATAATCATTATCAAGGGAACAAGGCATGTGTGCTCTGAGCAATGTGTTTAGGTATAAACGGACCCCAGAACATTCCATGAAAAATTCATAGGCCTCCTTAGACGTGTTTTGTAATCCTGAAATATCATGTCTCACTCTGTTTAATATTTTGTTTTTCAGTGGTAATATCCCACAGAATGGCTTAAATTGTACATCTCTACTCACTACCGATTGTCTCTGCAAAGTTCCAAAGGATTAAAGACGATTCCGCTTTGTCACAAGTCTTTTTGTAGTTCTGACAATATTCAGTTCTATTCAGTTCTATTAGTAACAACACTGTTTTTACCACAGTAATTGCTGAGATCACAGTCCATAACAGTTCACAGTTATGACCCACAGTTCTGCACACACAGTTTTCCTGTACAATGATGGAAATTTCAGGTCTGTTCAATTTAACCTCCAAGCGAAGTGATTGAGGTCATCTGGCTGTCTTTTTATTTTTCCTGCCATTGTAGAGATTTCCCCATGTCTCAGCAATCACCTTGATGAGTACAATGTTATCATAACCAATAAAAATGGAAGGCTCACTATGGGTTGTGTCTGTCCTCTCCCTCTGTATTAGGACCAGTGTGTAGGATAAAGTAACATTTAGAGGCCAAATGAGCCAAAAAAATCTCGCTATTTTCCAAGCGTGTAGGAGAAACTAGGCCCTATCTAGAGCGAGTGTTTGGTTTGTCCATTCTGGGCTACTGTAGAAACATATCAGTTTAACGTGGCAAATACATTGTTTAACTTCTTAGTGAATTTTAAGTGTGAGCCTATCGTGACGTCACGAAACTCATAATATCAAGTTCGGCATTATGTCCGTTGCCATGCAGTTCTTCCATAGCCAGTGGCGGGAACATTTCTATGGAGCTATTATTGTAGCAAAACTATTTACAAATGTGCGTGGAGAGTTGTATTGAGAATCTGTAAATATCTAAACAAATCTTTAAATGTGTATATAGATCTGTAAATGTGTGGACAAATCTGTAAATGCAGACATAGATATTAAAGGCGGACAAGTATTTGGTCCAAGAGCTGAAAATACAGACAATCCATCAGTTACAACGGTTGGAAATTGTGTTTCTGTACAGTAATCAGTGAGGCCTGGCCCCCATAACATTTTTCATCGAGCGTTTTTTCAATCGCAAGGTAGCCACGCCCATCCCCTGCTTTATCGTCTATTTTACTCTAAATGGGATCATCATTTACTAGATAAACATAATGCTGCATGGAAGAAAAAGACTGAAACTAGACATTGAGACCATAAACTCAATAGGAAACTGTTGACTGAGCGAATGAATCAAGCTAGAAGTCGGGACATCAAATTTTATTTACTTATTTATTTTAACAGTTTATTTTTGTTTATTTTGCTAGATTTTTGTAATCCACATTCATTCAGAGTAAGGCATTTCGTTAATTCTGAACCATTATGTTCTGTTTGGGGTCCTCTTTAACAGTTCAAAAAACTGACCTAACATTGTTTTTTACTTCAGGGCTTTGACTCTTTACCTAAATATTTGATTTCAAAAAGGTCTGAAATAAAGGGAGAAAGATAAAAAGAAAACACTTAAAGAGTTATGAGATATATTCACGGCTCATGAATAAAATAATCTAGATACAAGAAAATTTGTGAATTCCACAAATTCTCTCTAATGTATGAGCCATTTAAGAACAAATATATTCATATATCTACTGCTGCCACTGTCTACATATACCACACTTATTGCATGTCTTTCCAGGAAGAGGGACTGGTTTTCTGTTGCTCTTCCTGAGGGTGTTCGAATCAAAGAGTATAAAGTGTTGTATGTTGCTCAGGTGGCAATTCGTCCTATATAAATGAAATTGACTTGAATTGAGACAAATCTGGAGACACAGAAGGACATTCAGTTTTCTGTCATAGGGCTGCACATTAATGACCCATGAGGCCTGTTTGATTGAATGCAGGGTTGTAGACGGTAATTGCTCTCAACTTCTTTCACACAGCTGACCTTTGGCAAATGAGATATTTGTGTGGAATCAGTGGGCTATATGGTGAAAAGCCTTCCCCTCCAGTCCCTTGATCTTATCAACAACGATTGAGGCAAATGCTATCGGTGATGAGGGAGACCTGTAAACCTCTCTCCAGCTATAATGCAAAGCCAGTCACACATCAATGAAAACATCTCATCAAACATTTATGCTATCAGCTCCACGGCAAATCCATTTGAATGCGCTGAACCACAGGTATAATTATAAGCCATGATGATAAATAATCTCTTCGGCAAAGTTAGAGGGACACGTCCAGGCATTATGTTTCTCCCAGCCAATGCATGTGATGAGGTAATTAATAGCAGCATGGAAATCATGACACAATTTCTTAGTTAATGCTAATTACCTGCCTCAACATGGTGGATTTCAGCAAGCCCACTATATTTTTGACAGTTTGATGCTGCAAACCCTAGGCCTCAGCTCTGTGTGTGTTTAATGAAATAATATGGAGCAATATGTGGCAGAGAACAAGATTAGGAAATCAAATGTATTTTTAAGCCTACAGAGGTTCAACTCTTCTGGAGAGACATATTAGACTTCATAGTCGCACTTTCTAATAACGTGCCCTTGTATGATGGGTGTACTGTATAGGTACTGAATTCAATAGTGAATAATACACAGGTTCATGTTGTATATAACAGTTCTAATTCAAAAATGCAAAAAACTTTTGGATTGTGGAACCTTTCTCTCATTCTGGTGATAGACCTTAAAGGAATTTTCCATATTTCCCACATGTAAACAAATGCAGAAAAGTTGTTTAAATCAGTGCACCACATGTAGCAACACAGTCACATAGGGCTTCACATATTACACCACAAAAATGTTTTAAAACCACGTTTCACATGTGACCTTAAAGCTGCAGTACGTAACTTTTATAAAAATAACCTTTGTCATTATTTCTGAAATTTTGACTGTGTTCTGACAAAAGTACACAAGACAGATAATCTGTAAAATAATCAGGTTCCTCTGGCACTCCACCAGGCCTGGACGAAAATAACTAATCAGAACCGAGAAAGATACGGGTACAATTTACCCACTACTAGAACGCATTGATTTACAAGGTATAAACAATGCCCAATGGCAGCACCCTTCTGCCCCCCACACCACCAGCATTTTAAGTCTTATTTTTCATAACACACCATTTTGGTTGTATAAACTTTACCTCAAATTAACTGCAGTGTGGTCGGTGCAGGTTCATTTCCTCAGTCATGTCTCCTGTAAAATAGTTTGTTATAGTGGTGACTTGGTCTGGCAGAGCATTTCCAGCAACACAGACACCACTGAATGATCATATAAATATTCTGGGAATATTACAGTGCATTACAGTACAGACACCTGTGTGTGTATGATCCTCTTTCCCTTTTCTGCAACTACACGTTGCTACTTTTTACTTTGATCATGGAGGTGACATTACTCTATACATTATAAAGGCTGCAATATAAAATTTGTGTATTTTCCCTATAGAGAAGGTACATTTTACCCACTGGTGCTTATAGGTATACACGTTTTAACAATAGGGGCGCTGCACAGCACACTTTTAGCCAAAAACTGTGGGACTGGGATTACTTTTGCCCGTTGCCAGTATAGTGTTAATTTTATCACCATGCTTGAAATCGTTACCCTGGGTTGGTAAACTTCATACCCCAACTTTTTTTTTCACAGATTATCTGTTTTATGTGCTACTGTCAGGGTATAGTGAACGTTTCAGTAAATATGAAAAAAAGTTATTTTAATGAAAGTTACCAACTACAGCTTTAATGAGTCTTTATAATCACACGATGACAAGGTAGCTCGCATAAAAATCACACCAAGGTATACAGAACCTTACCCTGCTCAAACAAGTTTATAGTTTCTGCAAAATGATTGTACAGGAAGGACAAAATAAAGTACACATGAAACAATCAGCAGACCAGACCAAAATAGGAGCTTGTTAAAAATAGTGCAGCGTCGGTGTGAGCATGTTGCCTTGCAATTAGAAAAAAAAACAAGACAAAAGTTTAAAGCATAGTATGTTGTAGGGACACAACATGCTCATAAATGTACATGTCAATACATGCAATACTGAAGAAATTAAGTATACTTTTTGTTTGTATATAATAGAATTATATCATTGTTATTTCATTACAGATGAAGCAATCAAGGCGACATTAACTGTTTTTTCTTCTTGTTTAAAACACTGCAGGCTCGATGTTCTGACAGGCTGGAATTCGTAAATAAGACTAAAAAGCAATCATGTTTTCATCCAAGTGAGTTTTAATTTCCCTATGCACTCTAAACAGCTGCATATGTGATTTAGCAAGTTATGTAACATTACTTTTTTTCTAGAAATGTATTTTAATCGGTGCTAATGTGCCATTCACCTGGAAGAACACATGAATGCTTTTAATTATATTTAGAACATGGGGCACCAGTTGACTTAAGCCTCTTGTGTCCAAAATGAGCATTACAACAATAATGTAATAATAATAATAATATATATATATATTTTATGGTTATTTATGTTTTTTATAAATGAATACAAGAAAGAATAACAGGATGATCCTATAACATATTTGTTAAATACAATCCAGAAACATCTCACATTGTTAATCCAATTACGACCTAAGCGTGAGGTGAGCCTTTTGTATTTTATCGGTCAGCATGTGTTTAAATTATTTAAGGTTTTTACACCAAGCATAATGAAAAATTGTGGTATTCTGGAAATCATAAGGTTTAGCATAATTACATTGATTAACTGATATATGCAGATACATATATACATATATACATATACAGTGGGTATACACAATCATAGGTCAAAACATTGTTAAATTTGGCTGAAGTGGGACTAAATGAAGAGCTTTTTGGGAACCAGAAGAGCCAGCTCTAACTGCTGAGCTGAGCCAAATGATCTGGCTCACCAAAGAGCGCAGGAATTCCCATCAATAGATCGGTGCCAAATTAAAATAAAACCCAACTTTAAATGTCTTATAAGGTGTTGCTCCACCTTGAGCTTCATACGTCAAAGTTCGACACCAAGCCACTGACAAAGTCACAAAAAGCACAACTTCTCATCATTGTGGTCAGATTTACTGACTCCCTAGTGACCACTCACAAAAGTGACCACAAAATTCTAAATGGCCGACTCCCTGTTGGGTTTGGGGTATGGGTCGTGTTTCATGATCTTCAAGCATGTTGCAGCCGCCAAAAATGGCATCCTTTTCGGCATAGGGCTTCGCATCCGAATTAGTTATGTTTTTTTTATAATATTTTGAGTCCAAGTATGTGACTGTATGAGCTAAAAAAGCAGATGTGTCCATGCCCCAGTCAAGAGTTCACAGAGTTCCTCTGTTGTAGTAGTGTTTGCCTCTATCAGGCCAGCAGTCTAACGGGGTAGAGAACCAAATTCTTGTGATAGACAGACAAACACGAGGCTGGACCTGTGTGAGTCCAGAGGGTGACAGGCAGTCCTCCTGCATCATTAACCCAGTTTGTTGTGAGGACCTGCTGCCATTGTGAGGTTGTGTTTTTGGCAAGCTGTGTTATCAGTAGTGATGGGGAGACTGATTGCAGCTACACAAGGGGGAGGAAATTTCCACAGCCCATCTATCAAGGCTTCAGATAAACAGATGGAAGACTGTCGGCAGTACAGGCTGAGCAAACTGCCTCCCCTGCTGTCCATTAAAGCTGAGGATTCAGTGGATCAGGCAGAAAAGTTAAAGATGCACTCCAGGCAAGATTCTCTTTAATGTAAAAGAGGCCTTAATCAGTCTGTACAAAGGAGCCTCCCCATCATTACTAATCCAGATGTCATACATTCACGCTATTTCCCCACATTAAGTTCTGGTATCAGAACTGTAAACGGTAGGAACTCTTTTCCTCAGGAACTGGTGACTTAGGACCATAGCATTGATTATGATCCTTATCTATATGTATGTATCATAGCATGACATGCCTATATACCCCATTATACACTCTCTGTATCACATAGGAGGGCTTAATCCATCCCACATGCATCACTGTAAGCCGCTAAAAAACTGCATGCAATGATGCAACCACATGCTAAAGAATGGTAGAAAAGCAAAAACAACCCATGATTAGCACCTTAAGCTTAACACTACACTTTGAGGGCTTTAATGTGTTGGCAGTAACTGGCCAATAACCTATGTACCTAACCTACCTAGAGTTGTTGTGATGTGACTGTTCCACCTACAATGTTCAACTTTGACAATGTCTATATTGCATGCATATCCATCGCCAGTGCAGGAAGTAGTGTGCGCCCTTTATGTAGTGAGGTGGAAAGTAAGGGTGCGGAGGTCGGTGTGGTGGATGAGCACATGGTGCATCAGACTGCAGAAACAGAAGACCAGTTTGTGTCCCCTCACAGACCTGCAAAATAACATTTTCCCTTTTATTAAAAGGGCAGTCAGATTTTACACAGGAAGTAACCCCAATGATGTCTTCATCTTTGGTTTAAGACCTACAGTTTTTAAAAACCTGCATTACCAGTCAGTGGTCCAATTCATAACTTTAGAATAGGACCATCGACCGGTTCATGAAGCTTTGCTGCTAACAGCTTCAACTTTTAATTTTGCTGCCAAAGTTAACAGAGTGCGTCTCACCTGCAACTGCAGCGATGCTTCAATAGAGCCATGCACGTTTCCCAGCAAAAATAGGCAGTGAAAAGGGTCTGAGTTATATCGACAGCAACATATACACCTATTACTACAGTTTCAGTGTCTGTATGTGTAGAATATGTCACAGACATCATATCACAGAGGACAACTTTTAGTAAAGATTTTATTTTTTAAACAACACTATTACTATGTTGTTATCGTGAAAAAAAAAAAAAAAAAGGCAATGACGAACATATTTAGTCATAGTTTTTGTGAGAAAATTTGTAAAAAAAAAAGCCTTTTTCATGAAGTAAATATATATGGGTCAAAATTGACCCGTAACACCATAGATGTTACTTTAGTTAATAATATTAAAATAAATAGGTGAGAGATGTCTTCTAATATCCCATAGTATTAGTCAGGTAACATACAACATTTTATTTATTTATATAATTCTCTTGAGGTTCATTTTGCAATTTTTTTTTATTGAAAACGAGGGGTTTCCTGTCAAAAGAGAGCCCCAGGGGGCCACACAAAAATATTAAAAGTAATCTTTTCATAGACAAGGAAGCCTAACAAGGTAACCAAGAGGTAAGAAACAAATTGGATGATAAATAATTGTTTTGAGGGTATTTTATGGACCATTTAAGACACTGGTCAAAATCGATCCATTAACATAAGAGATAGTAACAGAAAGCTAACACAAGAGGAGGGTTACTCAGTGATAGAAAATAGGTCGCTTAAGGAAAAAGGTTGGGAAGCACTGTTATAGGCTGTATAAAGGCCCACTACAGGTCCTTTGCAATGAGCCATCAGCTCTGTGCCTGTACAGGTCTAGTTTCTTTTTGCAACTTTTTGGCTGTGTTTTATATGTTGCAGTATTAATAGGGCTATGGCCGTGTTGTTCATTAAGATGATCATTAAAGTACAGATCTTTATTATTTCCTTGTTGTCATACTTTTTGGCTGACATCACGTCAGGGTGCTGTGATTCACATGTCACACAGTTGCACCCCTGGTTCAAAATACACTCCCGTGGGTATGCCAAGTCCCTGTCCCTGTCTCTCCGCTACTCCCCCAACACCCAAATACATCCAGCTGTCTGACATCTTTTCTGAGTGGACAGACTGAGACACTCTTCCAGAAATTAGATTTAGATTGAATATCAAATTGATTTCCTAAATCTGGTAACAAATGTAGACTTTTTTCCTCTCTATGTTTCAAGACTTGATAAAAGCATGATTTGTCACAAATTGTATTTAAATCAGTCCGCGCACTCGCCGATAATATCCCACTGCCGTTATTTCAGGTCATTTAATTAGCTAATTCAATCCACCTGTCTTCCAGCTGTGTGAAGTATTTAGGACTCAAAAATTGGTGTAATGTACAAACATAGGCACTATTTCAGTCAGAAAAATCAGTAGTAGGAGTAATGGAGTAATAATGGAGTTCCACAAGGTTCTGTACTTGCACCAATACTATTTACTTTATATATGCTCCCTTTAGGCAACATTATTAGGAATCACTCCATTAACTTTCACTGTTATGCAGATGATACACAATTATATCTATCAATCAAGCCCAATGAAATTAATCAATTATCAAAATTACAAACATGTCTTAAGGACATGATGAGCTGCAATTTTCTGATGTTAAAAAATTCTTGTACTTGGCCCCAAAAATCTTAGAGACTCACTGTTTAAAGATATAGTTACTCTAGATGGCATTACCTTGGCCTCCAGCACCACTGTCAGGAATCTTGGAGTTATCTTTGATCAGGATTTGTCATTTAATTCCCACATGAAGCAGACCTCTAGGACTGCCTTCTTTCATTTACGTAATATTACAAAAATTAGACACATACTATCACAGACAGATGCAGAAAAACTTACTACTTCTAGGCTGGATTACTGCAACTCTTTATTAACAGGTTGCCCCAATAAGTCCATTAAAACGCTCCAATTAATTCAAAACGCTGCAGCACGAGTACTGACAGGAACTAGAAAAAGAGATCACATCTCTCCCGTATTAGCTTCTCTGCATTGGCTCCCTGTAAAATGTAGAATAGAATTTAAAATCCTCCTCCTCACCTATAAAGCTCTTCATGGTCAGGCCCCTTCATATCTTAAAGAGCTCATAGTACCCTATTACCCCTCTAGAACACTACGTTCTCTGAATGCTGGGCTACTTGTGGTTCCTATAGTCTCTAAAAGTAGAACAGGAGCCAGAGCCTTCAGTTACCAAGCTCCTCTCCTGTGGAACCAGCTTCCAGTTGTGGTTCGGGAGGCAGACACCCTCACCACATTCAAGAGTAGGCTTAAGACATTCCTCTTTGATAAAGCTTATAGTTAGGGCTGGATCAGGTGAGTCCTGAACCATCCCTTAGTTATGCTGCTATAGGCCTAGACTATTGGGGGATTTCCCATGGTGCACTGAGCTCCTCTCTTCCTCTCTCTTTCTGCACTCATTCATGTCCCATTAAGGCATGTTACTAACTTCACTTCTTCCCCGGAGTTCTTGTGCTTTCTCGTCTCACAGGTTCTTATCGATCCTGGTGGAGCCTCCTGCCATGGTCCTGCTAGATTGCCATTGCCAATACTGTTGTTGCTGTGCACCTGTCTGTCTCTCTCTCTCTCTTTTTCTCACCCCAACTGGTCAGGACAGATGACCACCCACCTAGAGCCAAAGGATCTGTCCTAGGTTTCTGCCTTTTAACAGGCAGTTTTTCCTTGCCCTTGTCTCCAAGTGCTTGCTCATGGTGGTACTGTTGGGTCTCTGTAATTAATGAGTTCGGTCTAGACCTGCTCTATTTGAAAAGTGTCCTGAGATAACTTCTGTTATGAATTGGCGCTATACAAATAAAATTTAATTGAATTGAATTAATGATGTTGGTGTCTCCCTGTGCAGTTATTTCTGCAGGTAGCGGGAATGTTTCAGTTTTGAGGCATGATTAAATGTTAATACATTTCTTGGGAGATTTTTTACAAAACACCATTGTTATTAATAAAAGCTAAGCTAATAAAATACAATACAAACACACTGTGATGACTGGTAAGAGATGAGTTTTCCTGATATGTTTTGTAACTTTTCATACAATTGTATTATGCATTTCTAATCATTTTTAACAATCATACAAACTTAATAGGCTGCTTTTTTGACCATTTCAGTGTTTTCTTATCCCTGATACTTGGCTATTGTTCTAATACAGCTTGTGTTTAGGTCATACAGTTTAAATATTAAATAATACACTGTAATGTGTAAATTATTTTTACTAAAATTGTTAAGTTTATTAAACATTTTTTTTTTCCACAATTCAAATACAAATTTGAAGACACTGTCTTCAAATTACTAAAGGTACTTGATCAAGCATGTTGGCAAAATTTTGTTTTTTATATATATAATTTAGTAAGTAATTTAGAGTTACTAGTAACTTACCTTGTTTTACAGTGCAGTCTAAACTTTAAAATAAAAGTTAGTTTTCTTCACAGAAATTAATGAAATTTTGGAATAAAGTTTTCTAGCACCCCTTAAAATCAAGAAGGCCTCGCAACCCCCCATGAAGCTTTGGTGACCCCCCAGGTTGGGAACCATTGGTATATGTGATACATGTTGTAAATCCAATAGGCTACAAAGTAAAAAAAAAGAAAATTGTATAATTCTCTAAAATAAAGCCATCATTTTGTTCAAGAAATGAAAGTGTAAGCAAGAGGCAGCTTTTTCTCCTTGAAGCTGATCGGCATACACCTACACACACTGACACAGTCCAACATGTTCTCAGCCACTGTATGTGGAAGTGATTGTTACAGTGGCCATGGTAATTATGCCCTGTAAGATTGCAGATTGGGACCTTGGTTTCTGATTGAATGCTGGCAAAACTAGAGGGAGGACAGCCTGGTGAGATGGCACAATAATAAGCACACAGGAGCTCAGCGCTGACTTTAAAACAACTGGCCCTGGAACTTCAACATCCAAGGCTGAAGAGTGCATATGTGTGTGTTTGCTGTGTGTGGGCACACAAGGATGATTCATGACACCAGCCGGTGACTCACCTTAAAACAGCGTAGGACAATGACAGAATATTGCTGTTAAGAAAATAACAACCTGCCCGGCTGTAAATTACATGAGATATTCCAGTCCGACGTCTGTTAATTTCTTCATGCTGCAATTACTGTAAGTGACTTTCCTGCTTGAATCATCTGCAGCCTCTCTGTCCTCTTGCCATGCTCTCCTGAAAGTGCTTTGTTTCATTAATTCTCAATCTGCAGCCTCTGGAAC
This sequence comes from Dicentrarchus labrax, assembly GCF_905237075.1. NCBI lineage: Eukaryota > Metazoa > Chordata > Actinopteri > Moronidae > Dicentrarchus > Dicentrarchus labrax. Next base: position 3,398,614 of record NW_026136709.1, read on the forward strand.
TTGGAGATTTATTTTAAGAATTTTGTGCATGTAACAGAGAGAAAAAAATTAGTCAAACTCAGCCGTGAAAAGGTTAACTGCGCCACTTAGCATTCTGGAAGGATCCAGCTTCAACCTGCGAGTCAATCTGTCATTAAATCACCAGCAGCACCATCTCTGCTACACGCGATGTGAGGACATCAATAAGCCATCTCCAGCGGCATCGGGTTAGGCTGCTGAATTGATCATTGTTATCCTGATGGCCGTGTGCCATTGGCGCTAAAAGGCTGAATCCATGAAATGGAAGTCTTTTTCAGATAAGGTAGGCCTGAGGTGTCTGTTCCTCGTACTGTGGCAGATGAATGTGGCGTCATGTTGTAAATCCTCCCTGATTTGACTTAAATCTTTTTAAAATAGTTGCCCACTTGTTACTCTTTTGGCCTCTAACAGATCTGATACCAGGTCTGAGCCTCCAGCTGTGATGATAATTTCCAGCACTGGGAATGGTTCTTCTGATGATTGATGGCACCAAACACATACCAGACTAAAAAAAAAGCTTTGTTCATACACTTGCTGTGATCATTTTATAACAACACAGAAGATAACAGACGTAAACAGTAAATTACAGGATGGGAATTGTCAAAAAATATGCTGAAACACCTTAGGCAGCACCATAAACCAATGCAGAGATATTGATTACATTATTACATAACTGGCAAATAATTGGAAAAGGATTTCCAAACAGAGGTGTAGATTTTTTTAAACATACTGTAGCTGTCAAGAAGTCCTTTGTGAAATAATTGCAGAATTATTGTTGAAAATCCATGTAGTTTCTGTGAAACACACCATATCTACACTGTCAGAAAAAAGGGTACAGTTGAGGTCCATTTGTATGCTCTAAGGTACAACTGCTGGTGATGTACCCTCAAAGGGTCATATTTAATCCACAAGGTACTAATATGTACCTTTTCTAGGTTGATAAGGTTCATATACATTTCAGACTGACATAGGGTCCATGTCTCTACCATTTTCCCAACATATAGGGGTATAATCATAGATTGTAAGTGTGGGACCAAAAAGCTGTTGGGGGATGGGCGTCAGGGCTTGATTGACCAGCACGCGCACGCCATTTTCTTCTCCTCTTTCACTTGGCGCGCAAAACCTGAGTATGAAGTAGACGGAGCCATGAAGGACCTTTCAACGGAGGAGGAATCAGGAATCAGGATTAAATGTGACCGAAGAGGAAGCACAGAGATTCAGAGGTAATGTTAGGTTGAATTGGAAAGTTAAAGTGCGTTATATGTTTTATATAACTTTTTTTTTGTGGAAACCGAACGAACTTTAGGTAGCTAACTAACGTTAGCTCAACGGCTAAATTGCTATCATTTGCTAGCTACCAAGGAAAATTAATAAAATTTCACAATTCGCATAACAGTTAAGTTAACAAATGCTGTAGGTTAGTTTTGGGCAAATGAGGACCGACAGTTGTAATGCAAGTCCACCCTGCTAAACAACATTAAGGGGAATACTAAATGTGACCTGCTCCATCATTTTGAGTCACTTTGACCCAGAAACACATTTTGAGTTTTCTTCATGGCTGTAAAGAGGAAAGTCTCAGCTTTATGGCGATACCAAAATTATTTTTCTACTCCAAAAATTGTATGAGACACGCTCTTCCAAAGGTCGACTGTCACCAAACCTTGTTTTTGAGAAAAGCGCTCTAAAGACAGCAATCAACATTCCGCCATATTCCAAATGAATTGAAAGACATTTTTAGACAGTTTATATTCAAATAAATAAACTTTACTGCTTTACATCATTATAATCAGAGACATTGTATGCTACCATCGGGTCAGCCACAAGTGGAATATCTTCCTCCTCGCCTCCGTCACACTCACTTTCTTCGCCATCACGATCGGAGCCGGCCGGTGTCGGTAGCACAAAATACCGGAGGTCGAGCCGCCGCTGTCACTCTCACTCTCAGCTGCCGGTGCGGTGAAATAGTCCGTAATAAGGTCGATCCAGTTGTCGTAGCATGTCTTACAGGAATTGAATTTAAAAGTTGAGCAATTTCGTCGTCGCGAAAATTAATTTTGTCTAGGCTGTCAATCTGTCACTCTGTCTCCGTGTCCGTGTCTATCTAAACTGACAGTTGACAGATGACGTAGATGACACAAACACGCTAGCCGGTGTTTTGAACTCTGACACCTGTTTCGTTTTATTTATGCTAGCTATATTTATCCTTTGTATTTTACATTAATTTTGACATTGTATGAAAGCTGAGACTTTATTTAATTAGAAACATGTAAAAACTGAAAATAGCCCAAAATTGTATTTTCTTGTAAAAACATGTTTCTCACAAACGGGCCGCTGCGACATCCGACTCATTTTGATGGGCGTCACAAATGAACAACGTTACCAACTGAAAATTAACGTTAGCTAACGTAATATTAGCAGGTAAGTTAGCCACCGGCAGCGATTGTTGCCGCCATGACTAGGCACCTTTCAATTTACTGGTAACCAGACGCCCTGGGGTCGGGGAGGATGCCGCCGGGGGGGAAAAAAAATCTTAATTGTGGCAGCTAAATGCACCATTTTCCCGCAGTTCGAGACAGTAATGAAAGCCTAAAGGCAGTGTCCTTATGAATATATTTGAGGTAAGTTATGTTATTGCCTCTTCTAATTTGATGCCATGAAAATGGAGCCGTTAAGCTGGAGCCTTAAGCACCAACGTTAGTTAGACACTATTTCTAATAATTGACACTAACGTTAATGAAGTGAAGGTTTTGGAGGGCGGAATTTGCTCGTGCTTTATGGATGATTATGTGTTTTGCTGCTTGTTGTTTATAATTTAGAAAGTGAAATATATCTAGTAACGTTAACGTTACTTGCATAAATCAAGGAGACAGTAGGCTAACGTTACGTTACGTTGGAAGCGAGCTACGTTACACTGCAATGGGTAACTTGTGTTTTTTTTTAACTATAAGGGGGACGGTGTTGATTAACATAATTCATTTAATAGATATTCTGAGAGCCAAATGCATCCATGAAAGTCGTAATGTTAAGTACCATTTATATTCACCTTATCACTGTGCTTGTGTTTGACATGCAAGCTACCGGTAACTTAGTTTATGCCAGGTTAGATTGGCTAACGCTACTAGCTAACGTTGCTCCACGGAAGGTAACGATCTGCCTCTGAACCGGGAAGGTTGTTAGCAACAGAGCTGGGACGATGTCTGTGTGAAAAGTAACGGTCTTTTTGTAAGCCACTATCATGTAGCCGGGTGGAACTGACGTCGTGGGGCAGTTTGTCTGGCCGGACCGGTAAGTTAGTTGCAGTGTGCAGTGGGTATGTAATTAGCCGATAAGAGGCACCTGTTGGCAGGCCGCGTGTGTTTATGCTTTTGGCACGCTGCACGTGGAGTGGCTGCCACAATGTGAGTGAATTGGAATTTAAGTTATGTGTCAGAGCGGCGTCTGGCCGTAGCGTAACAGGTGGCGGACGGCTGTTACAAGAGCTTTTTGACAGCGTGCTCAGGTAACGTTCCGGGTAGTCGGGGAAACGCAGGCAGAGGTCGGCTGTGTAGCTAGTAGGGAGTCACTGTCTTGGTGATTTTCTTTGCTTTGTTAATTTCTGTTCTTATGTTGAATTAGTGCCCACATTCAGCAGCTGCCGACAACACCCCCGCCGCCTCAACATAAAAATGACAACCGGTTTTGCCAACACTCACTTTATTGGAAGTGCATTTTTAACAGTAACGTCAACAATGTATCTCCTGACATTTGAAGTAGAACTTTAAAACTATTTCCTGAAAAGAATACACGTTTTTATAAAAATAAAATATAGACAGTCTTTCTTAACTTCATTTAACATAAATACTTGTTTTTCTAAAATATAAAATAAAGACAGTCTTTCTTGACCTGACATATTTAACTGTTAACATTGTAATGGCAAAACGTACTATTTATAATCTACATTGTTTACTATTACAACTATTCAATTCTTTTTAACATGTTTTATGAACATTGTACCTGTTGTTCACAGCATTAGAGCAGCAAGGAGTGGTTTTACAAAACAAAACAAGTGTATAACACCACACGTAGCATTTCCTCTGCAACATACCGCCCGACCAACTTCTTCAACTCTCCCCCACTTACTGGTTTTGCACCGAAGTCCAGTTCTTGTTGTTTGGTGGTGGGGGACCTCCTGCTCTCTGCTTCGTAACACCTGGTGGGACTTGCTCTGTAAGTTTGACTGTGCAGTGATGTGACTCCAATTGTTTCTTCAAATTTGACGTAGTGTTTTTGTAGCTAGATAGCACTTTGTCGCCACCAGCACAGAGTGTACAACGGACCTTAATATTGCCATTTAGCTGACACAAACTCAAAATAGTGACCCTCTATTGTTGTTTTTGTTTGTGTCAGCGTAGCCTACATGTGAACTGTCCTCATGCTGAAAACGTGACTTGTCGCATAGGCTACGTGACTTCACTCCCAGAGACGCAAGAAGAAAGCAAATATATTTTTATTAAGGAAAATGACAAACATAGTAACACACAGTGACTTGGATAAGTAACTTTAATCTGATTACCGGTTTGGAAATTGTAACGTGCTAGATTACTCGTTACAGAAGAAAGTGGTCAGATTGGGGTTACCGGCATCACTGGTTGTATATGTCTTAACTATATTGATTGTGAGCTCCCCTTGCACTGGGTTAACGTGTCTGCTGGCCTTTATATTTACTGCATGTCAGCTGGTGTGTTTAATGGGGTAATTGATATCACAGCCAACCTGTCTCCTTCCAGTCATACATGCCATAGGGGTGTTTGGAACCTGACGTCTGTGACTTAAGAGGTGCTACATTAGCTTACCATACAACAGTGTTATTAACAACATACCAGAAGCTGACATTACCAGATTTGTTTACCACGCAGCATATTTCAGTAATATGTGATCAGTTACACTTGCACCGCTCTCTATTGAAGAGTTTAGCTAGCCAGCTACTGTCTCTTGGACTGAAGCAACTGAATTGTTTTTCTATGTTGCTAGCTGTGTGTAGTGGTCTACGTGAAGTGTACCCCGATCTGTAATTGTTGTTCAGTTTAATTTCTGAACAATACAATTTACATAAATGTGTCCATGTTTTTGTTTTATTTTGAAGGATGACTCTTTTCTTCTCTTTCTCTACCTCTGTCTGTGTGTGACAGTGTTCTTTTCAGACAATGAAGTGAATGGGGAAACAGTAGAGTATGGTCTGACGTATAACATGGTGTCATACCTTTTTGCTGGATCATTCAAAAAACAAGTCAAGTTCAACAAATTTATACGGGAGTTAAAGGATGTTGTAACGCTGACTGTAGAACCAGTGCCTGAAGAATGCATTGAGCAGCCTATAAAAAGGTCAAGTTTGACATTGTTGAGCATTACAAGCATTATATTGTAGCTCTATGAATATAACATTGGAGATATTGTTTTCTTTGTTTGTGAATTGTTTGATACTTGTGGGTTGATCTGTGTTTTGGTGGTAATTCAAGTTCATCATCCCTTCTCTTCCCCATCTCAGCAGTGAGGCAAATCGGAGACAGTCTGCTGGATTCATCGTTCCACCTTTCCCCAGAGATATTCAGACCAGACTCGACAACAAAGAAGCATGTTTGAAGTTATCCAGAGATCGACATAGGATCATTCGATGAATTCACTCCATGAAGCAATCATCGATTACACAGTGTAAGTCAATGTATGTATTGTCCATTGCTACTCATGGTTAGAAGTTAGAACATTTTAGAGGTAGCCCATGTCTCTGCCATGGCGTTACTCCATCATTGCTTCATTAATGTACTTCTGGCAGTCAAGATGTGAGTTAAATGAGTCAATTTTACTTGTAAAAATGTTAAGGCCAATTATTTTAGTAGTATTTTCACGATTGTGGTTTATGGGTAAACTAAATTGCTTTATTCATTAATTTAATCTTGATCACAGGTATCCCACCAACGCAGAATATGTGCAAGTTGTTAAAGCACTTATTGTCAAGTACCCTGTCCTTAAGGATCTGGAGGGAAACGGCTATGTAAGTTACGTTTGATATTATGCAGCTTGTTATTTTCTTTTTATGTAATGAGTTTGAGAACACTGAATGAAATAAAGAATGCATTCAAGTGTATTCGGGCTGCATGATTTGAAGAGAAAGTGATATTGCCATTATTGTGGACAATATTGCGATTCGATTATAATGGAACAAATGGTACTATGAGTCTACTTGCTTGATTATCAAGGAAAATGCACAGAATACTGACATTTTGAACTGTATTTCTCAACTTGAACAAAGTTCAACAATATTTATAACAATAACTTTAGTAAAACAGATGTATAAAAGAACAAGGGGAGAGTGTTTCTCTCAGGAGGAAGTGGCTAGAAGCAGCACATATGGGCACATATTGGGGGTTACGGTCGGTTGTTGTTTTAAACGTTACTCGCACACTGCTCATAAATCATTTTTCTGATTGCATGTAGGTCTATCTGTTTTTAGGGGCACATGCGAGAGCCTGGTGTGGATAATGAGCAGACTGCAGTGTACACAAAAAGACGAGCGTCAGACACAGAGCACACTTTTTCTGTTAAATTAAATCACACCCTTTTTGCGGTTTTGTAATCGCACATGACGACATTGCGATTGCAATTCGATGAGATTAATCATGCAGCCCTAAAGTGTATTGTGTTATTTTCCTTGGATAAGTTCATGAAATTAATATTTAATGATGGGGGTTATGTTTGTTGTATTGTCTGTGTTAGCATACCTGGCATCAGTCCGTCAAACGCAAATTCAAGCAGAGCGTGCACCTTTGGTTCATGAAGACGAGGTGAAAAGGACTAAGGAGAAGTTTGGGCACAAGAGAGCCAGACAGTCTACGGAAGCTGCAAGAACGTATTGCAGATCTGTGCCAGGGGTGAGTGGATTAATGCAGCTGCTTACAGTTCTTAGAAAAGTTAGCGTACAATAATATTTTACAAGACATATGTAGGTATGGTAATTGAGGCTCTTTTTGTGTGGTTGCAACATTCTGGTTCAGATGAGAAAAAATGTTTTTGCATTGTGAGGTAAACCTATTTTTATTTCCATCAGGTGCCTGCTATCATTGGTGAGGTTGATTGATTGAGAGACATGTGAACATCCTGCGTGTCCAGTACGAGAGAATGCAACCAGACACCTCTAATGTCAAAGACTGCATGCAGCGAACATTTGCGTGGCGGCGAAGAGAGATAGCAGATGGAATGACTGTGGAGGATATACTCAAGAAATACCCTTTCTTAAGAACACCCTCATGGGTAAGTAATATGAATCACATATCATGTCGTCAATTTTCAAAGCACACATCAATTTAAAGACTTTATTGAACTTACTGTTGTCAAAATACTGGCATTTCTAACTTCAATACAATATTTTGAAAAATACTGATATTCGATACCATACCACTGGGGAAAATTGACACAACATTGATTAAATTTCTGAATTAAATTACTAAATTATCTAATCAACTTATCTTAGTTAGTAAAGTTAGTAGTACTGAGTGTTAAGCAGAACAGCATCAGTTAATTTACCTTGGTCAAAGTATTTCTTATAAACTAAATCTCTGCTGTCTGAGATTCCTCAGGTCTGATAGCTCTGAGGGGGATTAGTTTAGTTTAGAGAATTACAAATGTCTGTTGGGCAAACAACAGGACAACTATCTTAACAACAGTTTACTGGGCCATCTTGTTTATTACTTTAGTGATGTTGAAAGGGGAGAGACGTCTCCAACCTCTCCACGTTCTTTATAGAGGACGGAGTGTCGGTCCTGCAGGTGCTTTGCTCATTTGGTTTTGTTAGCACGTTTCATGTCACTTTCATATGGGCTTGCTTGTATCCTTTGCCAGAATCCAACCACAAGTGATGAGTACTAGCCAATTACAGCACAGTAGGGCGGGACTTTTTGCAACTCTGGCAGGGAAAAAAAATAGTAGACAGCGCTGTGAGTGACAGGAGGTGGGCCTATGTGGTGCGAGTGTCAAGTCGCTGTCGGGAGGAGAAAAGAGAAGTGCATTTTCAGTATTGATACTGTGGAAAATTAGTTAATAAAACCATTTAAAACATTCAGTATCTATGTAACAAAAAATCCATATTTTTGACTAACATTAACAGTACTTGGAATAGTAATAGTGTAATGTAACTTAAAGGCATACAAGAAAGTTGTTTTACAACTGGTTTGGTCCTTCAACATTTTTGTTTTCTTTGAACAGTGTGACGCTGAAAGTCCCTACCCAACTGTACAGCTGGTGGACAACGACTGGAAAATGGCTTTTACCAGGAAGGTTCCAGTTTCTGTCAGAGTGGATGGTGTGGATCTGTGCAGGGGAGCAGGAGTTGAAGAGGGGGTAATTGCAGCCTTCTGTGCCTACATTGTTTTCAACTTGGCTTACCCACCCTACATGAAGAATACACTGACCTTCCTCCAGAGTACTATGAACGTTACTGTGGTGGGTGAAAAGTCACCTTAAAAACATGCCGCGTGTCGGTGTGATTATTGACAGTGTAAAATATGCTTGTAAAGATGTATTCATTGTTGATTACTTGCATACAGAGAATATTCCTCTATTTTTTCGTATCAAATATATTCTAAATATAAACACAATGTGGCTTCTGTGCCGGTAAGCTTTTAGTCCCAATGTCTTATAATTCGCACTTGCATGCGTACACAGTCAAGGTTGATCCTCAGTGGAGTGTAATTAAACCAGGACAAGAAATGGACTTTCAGTCCCTCGACATGTACCATATTGATGATAAGTTATATGTCATTCTTAGAAACATTTGAAATATTCAAGAGAAGTGAGTAACCAAATGAAAGTTATTTTAATAAAGTGCTTACATTGTAATACATTAGTGTAAGTGTAAACATGTATAGTTTTTTATAGAGGGAGAAGAGAAAAATAAAAAGCTGTTTAATGGATTGTAATTCTGAAATTCTGCATTGATACAGTTGCCAATTTTTGTGATGTTTTGTGTAATGTGTCAATACTGCCAAACATTGTAAGATTAAAAAATATATAAATTGAAAATATTAGAAGTCAAATCTAAATGTCATTGATTGTGTAATATCAAATTTAATAAATGTGGTAAGACATTATTTTTGACTGTTTCACATGTTGCTTTATTGAGTACAAATGTGCCATCATAAGGTACAAAGGGGCTTGTCACTGGGGCAGTACCCTGAAAAAGGCCAAATTTGTACCATTTCTAAAGGTCCATTTAGGTACCACAACATTTAGGTCCATATTTGTCCCCAGGGGTACAAACTGTAAAGGTACCAATATGTACCCATGTGTAGGGGTACAATGGTTGTACCTTTGAGGGTACTGCCCCAGTGACAAGCTGTTGGACCCCTAAAGGTACAAATTTAGCACATAATTTCTACCAGTGTACTGTTGAGGATATTGAGGTCTTTTTACAGGGTTTTAGCAAAGATGGTAAAATAAATTTGAATCTACAATAACTGAGACCGTGTCTGTCTGCTGTTTGCTCCTTTAACAGCAAGATTTCTAAATCCAAATGGCTGCTCCACCTCAGTTAAAGCTGTAGTGATATTCTGTTTAGTAGCACTTCTGTCTTTTGTTTCTCAGAAAATAAGTCGTACACACAGTATATCAGTCTGCAGACATGTTTGTATGACCAAAATATAGCATAGTATGTTGTTATCACTGCTATTGCTAACAATGGCTAACCCAGCTAGAACTTGGTTTTCTGACTTGTCCTAAAATGTGATCACCTCAGGTGTGATGTCATTTCCAGCTCCGACTCTGGGCTTCTGAGGTAAATAGGATGCATCATAAGGCATCTACTCCTTCTACCTCCTTTTACTGACCTCCAAACTATTTCTGATGTCACAATTCATGCTTGTAGGCCCCGCCCCTTAATGAGCACAGAGAAACTTTCCACTTTCAGCAGATGAATGTGAAAACATCTTTCTAGTGTCAAGTTCTGCACATACATCACTCAAACAGTGAAGCTCAAACATCACACTGTAGGAACAAGAAGCAACACTGATTTCTGACTGATGGGGGACTTTAATCCATTTAAATTGGCTTTGAAAAAAGCATTCATACCTTGATGTTGGGAAAAGTAGTTAATGAGTAGTCTATATTTAGTTCCATCCAACTGCTACTAATATTTGAGATGTTTGAGATACATCTGCTACTCTGTATCTATCCCCTGAGCATTACTAAGGCTAGAATTTGTCATCCTCAGGTCATGGGGTCAATAAAATCTCAGATTTATCCTGCATATATACGTGCTCAAAATATGTCCCGCTCATTCAATTTTATTTGGTTTGTGTAAAACTGGCTATTGGTTTTTGATATAATTTCTGAGGGACTGGTCAAGGTGAAGTTTTGGCCTTATGGAGCCACTATACACACACGTCCAAGATGACAACAAATCATTAGGATTCATCACCTGAGGACTTTGAATAGCTATATGAAATGTCATGGCCAGAAGTGCAGGGCATCTGGAAAGACAAAAACAACCAGGTGAAAAAATAGGCAGCAGTAAACTCCTCATTTGAAATTTTACAATATATTATGGTTGCTTGTTGTTTTATTACTGATTAGAAATCTTTTGTGTTATTGTCAGGTTTAATCTGCCGGCTGCAGATGGAGAGAAAATATTCATGACAATTCTGTCTTATTCAGGCTTTATTTCAGTCCAGTTTGAAAGTATTTTGACTGCAATATTAAGCAATTATTTGGAGCATATTTTACTTGATTTGATCTGAACAATGCAGGCACTTTTGGGGGGAAATAAATAATGAACCAATCCTGGTGTAATGAGAGATAAAGAGCCCACAAATATCAGAATCTTTTAAGTCAATTCCACTGGCTTCATATGTTGAAGCCTCTTCAGAAAATTATTAGGTAGAATCCCCCCCTAAAATTGAATCAGGTCCTCTCTGAAGTGTCAGTGACAGCTTAGCTGTTCTGTAATCAGCTACAAACATTCATCATCTTTAGAAACATGTAGGATTAATATTTATTGAACTAACGCTATCACTCCCCCTTTTTCATGACTGAATCAGGAGCTGAGTTATATTCGTATGGGCCATTATATTAATGACATTATATACAACATGAGGTAAATTAACCACAACAAATCCAACTGATTTATTACAAAAAATCTGTCAGCAGCACACACACATAGACAGGTGAGCTGACTGGAAGGTTTTGAAAGAGTTTATAGGCTAATGTCAGAGCATTGCTGTGTCTCTGTAATGAAGCATAATTTTAATAACTGCACAGTTGTGTCGCTAAAATCAATAGACTGATTCTATCATATCTGAAGTTATAATAAAATAATTAGAATAGTCTCAGATTCATTTTAAAATAAATCAAAAAAAGAAGAAATATCTGTTTAAAATGAGAGAAAATTCAAATTACACAAGACCCTTTTTAGGCAAGTTATATTATATATATTTAATGAGGTTTTGCATACTGTTAGTAAAGCATACATATTCTATGTATGTGTGTCTCACATTAAAGTATATAGAAGAGAAAAAGAGTTAAAGCTACAGTAGGTAACTTTTGTAAAAACACACAAAACAGATAAAAAAAATAAAAAAATATTCAACCTCTGGCTCCTCCTAGTGCTCCAAATGGCATTTGCAAGAATCAACAGGGCCTGACTAAAAACAACCAATCAGAACCAAGAAAGACGCTTTGGTTTGTAAGCCAAGACAGATAGTTGATAAAGTCTCCCAAAGTGTCTGTATTTTAGGCCCTGGGAATAATACTCACCATTCAACTATCTTTATCAGCTCTGATTGGTTGTTTTTGTCCAGCCCCAGTGGATTCCTGCAAATGCCATTAGGAGGACTAGGAGGAGTCAGAGGAACCAGAATTTTTCACAGATTATCTGTCTCATGTTCTACTGTCAGGATATAGTGAAAGTTTCAGCAAATATGACAAAAAATGATCTTTATAAAAGTTACCCACAGCAGCTTTTATTGTTCTACTTTGCATAATTTGTTCAGTCACAAATCTTTTTTTTAACAAGTTGAGGAGAACGGCCCAAAGTTTCCAAACATACCTCAAACTGAGAAGTGTTTTCACATTGCTGCTGGGACATTGTGTGAGTACAGCCTTGATCCTGTGTGTCCTTGATGAATCTCAGACCACGTAACAAAGCTGCTGAAGAGAACAAGCCCCCCCCCCACACACACACACTCCTTTTCCAGTACCCACCTCTATCTTTTTAATTCCACCATCTTAATTTGTCTGTTTCCTATTTAATTCAGCCACACTTAGCACCTTGAACTGGATTTTATCTCTGAAAGGAGCCACACAAAAAACTCTTTCATCCTCTTTTGACAAATCAATGCAAATGTACCTGTATGGGTAATAAACTGTAAAACCGGATGAGTTAGTTAAACTCAAATTGTTTGAGGAAACTGTTTGCCTTAAACCGTTCAAATGTATTACCTCCTACTATTTAAGCATTAAAAAAATATTTTTAACACAGGTAACTTAAGTATTTATTTTTAGGGCAACTTGGGTAAATTAAATTAATTGTACTAATTCCATTAAGTTAATTAAACTTAAAATTAGTAAGTATATCACACTCAAATGTTCTCCAAACTTATTTATCTGAATAAGACTACCTTTAATGCATCTTATTTTTATACAAATGTTACCACTTAAATTGAATTTAATTAGTTTTCTTCCACTAAAGCAAATTATTACATTACCTGACAAAAAAGTCAATGTATGATAATTTTTTTTTTATCAAAATAGTTGCCAGTTAATTCTGTGGCTTGCATTTTTGTAATGATTTAAGGTCAACTTAAAGAAAATTAGTCAGTGGAACAAACTGGAAGTTCACTCAAAATTTACTTTTTGAGTGGGTTTAATTCATGGGAATGAGTGACTGAATTGTTTGTGTTATGTGTTGTTTTTTGGGTTTTACAGTGTAGTATACTGAGATAAAAAAAAACAAAAATGTGTAGTATAGTGAGATATAAAGTGAGATAAAAATTGTCCAACCGCTCTCCTTGCTTTTGGTTCAGTCATATATTACAACCCTGAATAAAACTAGATCGGAACAGAGCCACATACCTCTCCAGGCTCTCAAATATCACCGGCTAATTTCAACAGAATAATTCCGTCATATTTTAATTGGGCCAAAATAATTACGTCCCAATTTTATGCTGCTGTAACATTTGCAGATCCAGCCCCATTAAACCCTGCACTACTTCATTTCTGCAAGGTGAAACCTTGAACAATTAATGGCTTTAGCCTGTGCTGAGGTGCAACCATAAAGCATTTTTTTTCCACTTAATGTAATCATAAAATGTGTCAAAAATCTGTTCTCTGCTTTATTAGCCTGTGAAGAGGGATTTCTGAGTACATCCAATTATGTTGGGACGCACCACCAAATGTCATTGAGTGCCTCGCAAGACCGCAGCTTCATATTAATGCTCCACTGAGTCTTTGCCACCCATCGTGATAATGCACTGATGGATAGCACAAGTAGTGAATTACTGCATGAGGACGCTGGAGTAGCAGGTGTGTGTGTGTGTGTGTGTGTGTGTGAGCACCTCGGTGAATCTCTGTGTTTCACTCTGATGATCCCTAATGAGAAGCAAATGAAGCACTTGTAACGTTGCATAAAGGAGCAAACGCCTCGCAAATGCAGGTATGACTTAAATATGAACACAAAAACATAATTACAGGAGGCGTGCACACATAGACGGTGTTTAGTTTTCCATTTTAAATCCTTAAAAAAGAAATGGCCTCTGCTTTAACCTTGATGATTTGTTTTCTATTTGCATGTTACAAATGAGACTGTGAACAATTAATGAGTTTTCATTTCAGGCCCCAGGTAATAAATCATGAGATCTGAAAGACTATCCAACTAGTGTTTGCACATTCACTGTATGCTGTTTGTTTAAGCTGTAACTGGATTTCTGCAGGAGGTAATTGCCCACAATGGAATGACGTCACCTTCATGAATCAAAAGTAATGGTTGGAAAATGTTTTGAGACAGAAACCTCCCTTTCAGCTTCGAGTGCATGCTTAGCTATTAGCTATATGTAGTGATGTGTTCAGAGCACTTGATTTCAGAAACTGGTAAAGACATACCTGCCAGCACTGACTCACTGCTTCACACAGCAAATTGAAACAACACACAAAAAAAAAAAACAGCCATAAATGAAATTGTGCAAGGCTAAAAATGAATACAATAGAAACAATAAAATGTAAAACATCCAAAAAATAAAATAAGCACCAGGTAGACCAGTGTAAAAAACAAAGATTAAAACCTGTAGAATTCCGCAGTTTAGAGGCATAAAAACAAAAGGCACTCTCAACAATGCACATGTTCTCTCACCTCACTGTCCGGTAGCTTAAAAAAACATCTGGTGTTTGCACACAGCCCTGGTTTTGTAAATGGGAAACAAAGTGGATCGAAGCAAGCCACACAACACTAACTTGTTATTCCAGCCAGGATTTATGTGTCAGCTAACTTTAAATGACTTGTTCACACACATTCAGCTTTCTTTCTAGTTTGCCGAGATATCCTGTTGTTGTGGTGTTAGCTATAGTAGCAGGAGAGTGGTGAGTATCACTGTCTGGAACTAGTGTGGTGGCTCTGGGAAACCGTCTCGTCCTCTCTGCATGTTAGTGCGCAGCAGCAACATTAGCAACAGTAATGCAACATAGTAAGTTGTATTAATTGTGGAGTCAGTGTTTGCACTATATTTAAGCAATAAGCCGCAAGAGGCTGTTGTTTCCAATGATTTTAGAACAGCTAAGGGCGATACAAAGCCTGGTTCCCCGGCTGCTCAAACATAGATCCCTGTAGGCTCTCTTTGCTTCTTTCGGCGGCATCTTTGTGGTTTTGTGTGCATTTGTTGAATGACAGTGTTGCATATTTCTGCCCCTTTTTTCTCTCCAGCAACTTATCTGCGCCTATCTCATCCAGTAAATCAAAGCAGTCTGTCAGTAATACTGATGTAATGCAATCACAGCTGTGTTTATAGAATATTTTACATCGATGATATAAAGATGGATGTCATGTCTCCACTTCGTTCCTCTGGACAATAATGAAGCCAGAATATCCTGGATACCACTGCTGCCATTTAGCACTTGCGACGTTATCTGGATCCAGAGCCTGCGCAGTAGTGATTGGGGTTGGCGCTGTGGTATCGAGAGCCCATACTCCTGACTGACTCAGTCACAACCAGGGATCAGCTGTCAATCGTGATGCAAAATCCCCTTTTTATAGCTTCCAATAACTGATTAAAACAAACGTATTAGAAATGAACACTTGAACATACATCAATGTGATTTATTTGACGTTTACTTTACTGTGGCCCATCTTCTAAAATGGATGCAACTTGATTTAGGACCTATACTGCAGTCAGCCACCAGGGGGCAATTGAGATGTTGTGGCCTCACTATTGGGGAGCTGTCATGTCGTCCATTTTTATATATGTTAATGGCTTCGAATGCAGTTCAGCCAATCATAATTAAGGACAGGAACGATTTGTTTTATAACATGGTATTTGTCATAGTATTGTATTTCTCTAAAATCACATACCCCACCTGTAAGGTAAGTCAGCTCACACTATTACTGTGTGTCTGTGACTCTTTTATAAACAATGCCAAATTCCATCAAAGTCAAATAAAGCTCTATGCCCAATGCTCTGGTCAGCGTATAACTTGAGAGGTGGCAGAAAATGCATCACACTGTTAAGCTTATTAATTAATCAGAGAGAAAAAATCAGGAGTTTAGACTTTATTTTCATGACCCTCTAGAATACTTACTAAATCTCTATTGACAGTTCCTTATGAGGCAAGCTGGATTTGTATACACTGCACAAATATAAGAGATCTGGCATATATCTGCTCCCAATGGTAGGATAATAATATCCAGATTGAGGGGACCTCTGTTCTTTCAGAGCAGCAGGAATTTCAGGCATGCTAAGAGTGTGATGGGTCTTCTGTGCTGCCCGTTGATGGTCTTGGATACACACAGGTTGCATAACTGCCCCTACTAGATGTCTTCTGGAATTCCATGTGTCATGTTACTTGTGACCTGTGGCAAAAAAAAATATTTTTTGGGAAATGTGAGGACAAGGGACATAGGGCTGTGTATTTGCAAGAATTTGGCCATGCAATACGTATCACGATGCAGGCGTTATGATTCATTGTTTTTATTTTTTACTTTTACATAGGAAGTAAGGTGACATATTGAAATTAGAAATCTAATATTAGGAAAACACCACCATATGCATAACATCTGAGTTTAAAAAAGTTAGCTTTTTTATGCAACCGGAACAGTGGGATCTCATACAGTATCACAAAAACAAAATATTGCGATACAATATTTTTTGATATTTCGATAAGTGCCATATACAAACCCACAATGACATTTTGTCAATGAGTTATCCCCTCATTGTACACTCCTCCTTAAAGCTGCAGTAGGTGATTTTTGTAAAAATAACTTTTTGTCATATTTTCAGAAATTTTCATTATATCCTGACAGGCCTAAACGAAAGCAACCAATCAGAGGGCCCGGTGAAATTTATTTTAATAAAAGTTACCTACTGCAGCTTTAAATGATCTTTAAAGGAAACCGGTCAGCAGCACCATTTTAACTAAATGGGAATCAGTCAGTTCTATGTGGATATATTATTATCAAATTTAATCCTACAGTGTATTTGCATTCTTTCTGCAAACATTTCTTTGCTCAAGGGTGTACACAAAAATAAAAGGGTTATGCATGTTTTACAAATCTTCCATCGGTTTTCTCCTCAGGCACTTCTCTCAACTAAAGCTGGTCAATGAGGCCAATTGCCTTTTTCTATGGCCTTGTGTTGCTTTCTTCAAGGATGTATTTGGTATTAAAGATCCAAATTCAATTTTTGTTTCCTTGAAAGACCACACCAGTGTTTTACATGTTTTAGCTCTTAAAATTGTTCATTTTACTACGTATCAAAGGATTGTGTTTTTCCAGACAGCCGCAGGCTTTTCAGGAAAATAACTAATCCATCACTAACATGCATCCTGTCTTTATTTTTGTCATGTATCTTTCTGTCCTTACTATCGTAAAAACAATGGAAAGTGTAGACTTGTTTTAAGGAATTACCTGCGGTACCAGGATGCTTCTATGTGGTAGCAAGAGGCTGCAACATCTGAGATCTAAATCCTGAACCGTGTTGCATTGATGACGTGAAAAATCAGTGGCCCCACTTGTGAAATAAATTATTAACTACAACAGATTTTCTTCTGCTCTGGTGTTACAGTACTTTTTACCCAGCAATACCCCTCAGAAATACAAAAGACATGTCAGATTTTTGCTATTGGAGCTTTATAAGAGTTTGCTCACCAGAGGTCTAACAGGGCGTTACAGCTCTCTGGGGTATAACTGACCCCAAACAGAAGTAATGTCAGTCTGAATGATAATGTACCAGGAATGGCCGCAGCCAGCTATGAGGTCCATAGGCGTGGGAGTGTTGGGGGTGCTGCAGCCCACTCTTTCTGTAGGCTGTTGTTGTGGCAATTAAAGTATATATTATGTATGCTGTATCTGTCACATGGTATTGATTGGAGTTGTAGTTGTAGTCTGGCACTCCATCTGCTCTCTCTCCCGCTCTCTCCTTACCTCACTCCTTTCCTGTGTGTAATTTCTGTGGTCGCTCTGAGGTTTAAATTGTTTAGTTTAAGTTGTCTGTTGTTCTGTATCTGAAATATTTACCATTGCACAAAAATTCAGCAGGGTGTAAGAGTTAAAGTTAATGAACTGATTCATACTTGATACAAACTTAATGCAGTTTCTGATAACTGAGTCAGAGATGATTTCTTTTGATTTGCGCGTTGAATAAGCCTATATCCTGGGTATGCCAAGCCGTGTTTCACAGTTTTAATGTCTTTGGGTGTGCATTGTGTCGTTACATATTCGTTTTGGCTTTCTGCCTTGTGTGATAGATATAAATGATCCTGTTTAATCGGGTACAAGAACATCATGAACTCTGTACAATTCTTTAGTTTATCAGTGGTGTAGTTAAAACTACACTGCAGGATGGAGTCTCTAAACATTGGCAAACAGTAAAAACAGATAAAAAAGTGACTAACAGCTGTCACAGCGCTGTTATGAGTCAGTGCTGGGCCACAATGCAAGAGGATCAAAGCGGGCCTTCCAATCACAATCAGTCAAAGCAATAGGCACTGCACACCGAAATTAAATGAAAACAGATTGCTGTGCTATAGAATACAAGTCATAATAGCAAGGCAGTTATAGACCAATACTTTTAATATACCATTAATATTGTATGACATCATTCTATTGCCTGAATTTCTCCCAGCACCCCCAGCTGTGACTGACTTGCCGCTCCCCTGCTGAGGTCCAGACCTCTGAAACTATTTCCCAATAAAACTGAATTAAAGAAAAGGGTGCGATAAGTGTGTATTCAGGAGTTGAAAACATTTGTTTATATCCTTTAAGTGTCAGCCTGGCAGTAAAAAGTTCTATGTGTGCAACCTGTTATGTTATGTGACATACATTTAACATGTTGTGCACACCAGTATAGTCCTGTCATTGTATTCACTCTGTGGGCGAGGGGGCTGTAACCTACATTTGCACTTACAACACTCACTACAAGCTCAGTAAAAGCTGTATTTGTTCAATATCTGAGCTCACAAACTATTAAACTAGATACTTTCATAATGTGACACTGTTGGCAAAGTTCTCAAGCTTTTGAACATAAGTAATGTAATCATAACAAATGGATGTGTGTAGCTATCCATATTTATGACAGCAGTGTAGGTGAATTGCACTCTGAAACTGGAGGCGTCAAATTGCAATAATAATGTTGCTTTAAAGCTGCAGTAGGTAACTTTCATAAAAATAACCTTTTGTCATAGTTGCTGAACCTTTCACTATATCCTGACAGAAGTATATGAGACAGATAATCTGTGAAAATATCAGCTTCCTCCTCCTAGTGCTCCTAATGGTATTTGCAAGAATCCACCGGGCCTGGACAAAAACAACCAATCAGAGCCAAGAAAGATAATTGATCATTGAGTCTCATTCAGAGGTCGTCAAATGTCGATGCTGGGAATGAGACTCAACAATCAACTCTCCAAGCCACCAACCAAAAGTGTCTTTTCATCTTTCTCTGCTCTGATTGGTTGTTTTTGTTCAAGCCCCGTGGATTCTTGTAGATAGCATTACAACTAGGGGGAGCCAGAGGAACCTGATTTTTTCATAGGTTATCTGTCTCATGTACTGCTGTTAGGATATAGTGAAAATATGTCAAAAAAGTTTTAATGCAGATGATGAACATCAAGCTTCACATTCAGTTTGTGTTGCATCAGCAAAGCCTGAGTCAATAATCAAATCATGTACTGAGAACTTGCATTAGTCATACTGTAATGCCTTAATTCGATTTTGTGATAAAATGTGATAAAGTATTGTATTTAAAGAGCAAAACTGACTGTCCAACTTTAAAAAACCAACACTGTGCTGGAAACAAAAGATGTTTCCACATCATTGCTGCTCACACTGGCCTGATTGGCCCCCAGCCGAGCACCCCCACCCAACTTCCTTTCCTCCTCTCCCTTGTCCCCCCCCCATCTCATCCACTGCTGGACACTTTACAGCCAGCCATAAACAATAAGCAGAGAGCCTGTCATTGTGCCCACCAATGCAGCATCATCCGTCTCCGGGGGTCATCTAATTAATGCAGGGGATTATTGCCGGGTCCCTGGGCCGAGGCTGGGCCCCGCTGTCTCTGAATAGGGTCATTACGGGAGGTAATGAACAGGGTGAGCAATGAGTTTTGGGCCGACTTGGCAAGGGGCTGCCTCAAATGTCAAAGCCACAATGTAATCATCACTTTGTTTGAGGCACTGGGGATGGACTTTATTTGTTTTTGCGTAACTAGTAGTGTGGAAACTGCAGAGATGGAGTCATGAATGGACTCATCTGGAGGGACGAGGAAGTCTGGTTACTGCAAACATCCCTCCTCATTGACAATGCAGATGTTTAAAGGGACCCATGTTGGTACTGTGACTGACACCCAGTGCCTGCTAAATTTTTGATCTTGGGTTAACACAAAATATCTACATGAAAAATAAAAGTGTTGGACTGAAAGGTGCTGTATATATTTAACTCATGATAACAGATGCAGTAAAGTAAAAGAAGTAGTTTTGCATACAAATTGTATAATATAGTCACTAAAGTATCTAGTATTGTATTCTGAAGTAGGTTTTGTATTTAATACTGGCAGGCCTACCTTGCTCTCTGCTGACAGCACTGTCATGCAATACACTTGTTAAGTTTTGTCTGGCGTCATTTGATTTTAATGTGGCATGTAAAATAAATGACAACGACAAACAATTCATTTAGTTATCAAAGATAATCGTCATTTTAACATTTCTTCTATACGACAGCATATCAGGGCCATTGTAGGTAAATACTGATTAAAAATTAGGGAGACGAGGAGGGTATTAATATTCTGAAAGGAAAACTTGACTAAGATTAAATTTACGAATTTACAAAAAAAAAAACTTACTGAGAGTCATGAAAATGACATTCAATGTTTTCATTTCAATTTGTTGTGTTTTATTTGTTTCATTTAAGGCATTTTAATTCATCATATTTTTGCAAAATTAGATTAATTAGCAAATGGGAATGGGAAAATAGTTTTTCATCTCCTGCTCCCAGTCCTGCAGATTTGCAAACCTGCTCCCTCCTGCAGCTTTGTAACCGATCTGTTACCCACAATTATCTCCAAATCAATTCCAGACCTGACGAGGCCTGACGTGTTGATATAAAACTTGCCCAGTAGGCTGATCAAATATAGTCCAAGCTGCTGCTGGGCGGCACAGGCCAAAACTGTGGAGGTGCACAACAATGAACTAAATAAATAAAATAAAAAATAGATCCATAAAATCAAACATCAATGAAATAGATAAAAATGAGTGACACATACAGATTGCACAGGCAGAAGCACCCACCACATTTGAGTTTATTTTAACTTGTGTTTCCTCCTCCTCAGATGGTACACACAGACTCACACCTACAGAACTAATATTATGCACAGCTGGCACAGCATGGATACCATCATTTATTATTTAAATCGTCCAACGTGCTTTAACAGTTATCTGAATGTGTTTTTCTGACAGCGGTGAGCTGTTCACATTTTACACTCTGAGATCTTTTGTAGAATAGCAGTACATACACTGTAAAACAAGATAAGGTAGTTCAACTGGTAAAATAAGTTGATTGTACTAATTCCATTCAGTTCAAAATGTGTTAACAGAATTTATCTGAATAAAGTCAGACTAACTTAAATGCAACTTCTTTATACAAAGGCTACAACTTAAGTTGATTTTACTCGGTTTTCTTTCACTAAAGTAAATTATTACATTACCTGTCAAAACAACTGATGTACGATAAAAACTATTTATAATTAACCGATTATCAAAGTGGCAGCCAATAACCTTTCTATGGATCATCTAATTGTTACTCCTATAATTAAGTTGTTAGAAATAGCTTCCTTGTCTTCTATGAGATTGACATCAAATCTTTACACATTGTATGTCATTTAAAATGTATCCATATTTACCATGTGATGATTTATGAACTGATAAAAATACAAATATAAAACTCTAATGCATTATAGCACAGCGGTGCTTACATTTTTTTTGATAATTAAAATTACACAATTACACAAATTTAAGTTCACTACTACTTGACTACTACTAAGTTACTACTGCAACAATTCATTTTGAGTTGGGTTTAATTCATGGGATTGAGTGACTCCATTTTGCAGTAGCTTGCTGCTGTTACTACATTCATATTTGCATGTGATTCAAGTAGGTATATCCCTCTTTTGCCATTTTGAATTAATTTAACTACTAAAACAAAACAATTTTGGGCCATCAAAGGAAAGGAATTAATTAATATTTTTATTATTTATTTATTATTTATTTTACGATTGCCTCTCTTTTGTTATTAATCATCCTTTGACCACCCCCATTTTCTTTCAGTGTGAAGGCTTGCCAAGACAATGCATTCATCAGACAGCCACCACCACACACTTGACCTCTGTGTAGCGCATGTGCAAACGGGCGGGTGTCGCTCAGTGCCTACATAGCGACAACGTCAGCATGGATAAGCTGCACAACTCTCAGCCTGAGGAAGAATCACCATGGTCATACTTAAATGCATGCACTGACTAGATTCATCAACCGAACCCTGTTTTTACTTGTGAGCTATGCTTGCATTTCCCATGAATGGTGGGGTCTTTTATTTTTGGGGTTCATGTATGACTTGTGAATAAGTGGGCACCTTTTGCAATAAACATAATTGAGTGGCATGTTTTAATAATAACAATAATGAACTAATAATACACTTTTTTGTGCTTGATTAGTGATTTGAACGTGGACAGATCAGTTCTGTCTTAGGTGTGTTTGGGGAGAGAGGGAGGGGACAGCTATAGAAAATGCTCTGTGGTTGGTGTTGTAAGAGTGGAGGCTTCAGGAAGGAGTGTGGTCAGTGAGGTTAGAGGGCACTTGGTTATGGAGGCCTTTTTGGTGGGAGGAGAAATGTTTTAATTTGGATCCATTGTGGGACAGGGAGCCAGTGGAGAGTCTGGAGGACAGGGGTGAGCAGGCGAGCAGCAGAGTTCTGGATATACTGAAATTTATTTAGGCCCTTAGGATGATGTTCCATATAAAATTGCTGGCATTCATCTTTTTTGCATTATATTGTGTGTAATTCTGTATGACATGTGAAGCAATTGGCGGGCGTGATAATTGTATGGATTACAAGTAAAGCACAAGAAAAAAAGAAAAATGTCTGTTATGTTGTCAGGGCTTGCTGTTGTATTGCTGGATCTCATCTGTTAAAGCTACAGAGCCTTTAAATATTTACACAGCTCACATTTACCCCTGTGTCAGCATGTTACACTCTGTAACATTTAAGGCCAAAGGGTGTTGCTTCCAGCTTGTCACCCCACCAAACACAACTGGCCGCATTTGCAAGTGGGAAATCACTGGCTTCCCACTTGCTCATCATCATGGTCTCTTCACTTCTCTAGCGACTTCCACTGGTTGGTCAGGCACCTTTGCACGTACATAATGCCCCTTCTTGATTCTCCTCACTGGTAGGTGAAATCCAGCAGATGGTGACTCATTGTGTATTGGTGGAAGCACATACCTACCTGTCACTGAAACAAGAGCAGCAGTAAGGACTGCAGTATAGGGGTTATTCCAGAATCGGAGAAAAAGTGACATGTTTCTTGGGATTATATAGATGGTTTGATACCCCTCTCACCCCACACTTGTCTGGTGTTGGAATTGGGTAGGCTGCGTTTGACAATATTTGTATTTTTGCAAACTACCACCCCCACAAGCATACCCACTTTATGGAGTGATTGCCCAAGTGTGGGGAGGTGTGAATGTAATGTGGGATACAACTAAATAGCAGCACATTTTCACTTGTACATCTGAATGCAGCACCTTGAATCCCTTCGACTGCCCAAAGTATGCACTCATATCCTCATTTGTAGGATTACTTGCAAGGACTGAAGAGGCAAACAAGAGACACAGAGTTCTTTGACAAAGTTCAGGGAGGCAGTGTAATACAGCCAGAGGGAGGCTATGGTGGCAGGCTCTTTTCCCCACCTTTGAGTGTTGCCATGATTGCCATTGTAACACTTTTGCCTTTAGATGGGGTCGGACAACACATTGTAAGAGCTTTTATCGTTTAATGCACACTAACTCTCAAATGTGCCATTAACAGTTATGATCACTTTGGTCAGCTGGAATATTGTGTCTGTAAAGCCAAAGCCAGCAAGCTTTTTTAATACAAAAAGGGTGGAATTCTGCTCTTGTGTTGAAAGAATAAATGCAAAATAAGATAATCCCTGCTTTGTGTGACAGCCAATTTGTCCAATCCTCCGAATATTCCTGCAAAAAATGATTAAATTAAACCAACTTCCTTGCAAATACGTTAGGGCCGACTGAACTTTCTTTGTCAGCATTTTAGGGAATCAAGGTTACTCCCAGGCTGTGTGCGGCCCCCAACTAGGTCATCCAATTCAAATTCCAGCAAACCATTTGTAAATTAACTGAGCCATAACCTGCTTGGGACTAGGCACTAACAGCTGTAATTTTGGGTAAAAAGTGTTTTTTGGAAGGCTACTTCCTGGATTGCTACCTGCACAGACTATCAGCAACAAATTAGTATTGTTCACCAACTGCTCTATAGGGAAATAAAACCGTTCTACTCTTATTGGAAGTAAGTACATATTGATTATCCCTGAGTTCCATTGTGGACAGAAAAGTGTGTTTTTAATGATATGTTTTTTTATATGACTAAAGCCCTGGCTTAGAGTTGGTCCCTGTGTGCTATAGAGTGGCTGCCCACTCCTTGTACTTTGGATGGGTTAAATGCAGAGGTCAAATTTCACTAAAGCATTGTGTACTAAGTAGAGAATTAAGTATGATACAATCATACTTATTACAACGCATGATTACATTTGTGATAATAAATTTGATTCTATTCTTCAACACTGTACTGTACTGACCTACAAAGCCAAATCGCAGTAATTATAATTTTGGTTCAAATTGAGTTGTGACCTAAATTGAACTTTTAAATGTCTGTTATCTTCTTTCTCGCCATATCTGTAGAAATTGCAATAAAATCCAACCAAAAACCAAGGCAAACTGCAAAAAGTGCAGTTACTGTTCTGGTTTGTCAGAGCTTCAGTGGCAGGTATTGTGGTCTGTGAATGAAGTTACAACGTCTGTAAATCCTGTATTCTAGGCCATTTCAGGACAGTCCAATGAAGGGAATCTCCATGTTCTCAACTAGAAACTCTTACTTCATCTACTTACCCGATTGTTGTAGATGATAATAGTTTGGATTTCACTGTGTAAGCGGCAGCTAGCTAGACAGGACAAGAGGGTACACTGACAGCTATTTGCAGACTGACAGCCCTTCCCCCTCCTCTCTTTGTCTTTTTTGGGGTTACAGAGAGCAGATCGCACAAACATAATCAGGTGTTACATTGCACATTATATAGCTAAATCATAAGTTTTACAATTTGTAATCTAAACATTAAGCATTAGAATACAATTTTAGGGGTTAACTTACATATTTGATTGGTATTTATTTAGGTTAAAACAGGAATCTACTTCTAAAAATAGGTTTACATACATTTTACAATTAAAATAAATATATTAAGTCATTAGAATAGGCTAAACCTCACAAAATAATACCTTAGGGTTGTTTGAATTGGTGACTTCTCTATTTTATCATGCAAACAATGAAAAACAAACATATAATATAACAAGAAATCAATTAGATTCAGATTTTCTCAGGAAGAAGACACTAGAAGATTGTAGATATTGCACTTTGCCTTAGCACTAACTATACGTCTGTTCAAGGCAATACAAAGCCAGAGTGCAGTATCTGCATTTTTGGGGTCACATATGTTTAAGCCATGAAAATTACTTTAAGAATACCTATTTATTAAATACCTTAGTCATTACTTAATAATGCATTTGGCTGGACAGTCAACAAACTTTGAAGCCATTTTCCTCTGTTTCATTGTTAGCATATAGTTACACTGTAGTCTGTGACTATTTAAATGTAAATTTAAATGTTTAGTAGCATATGCACAAAGCTAACATTTCAATTGTGACCGTAGACACATGCACCACATATTATACCTCATTATTGTATATTACTGAGTTTGCATGATATTGTGAAGCATTGAAGAAGAAAAAAATATCCAAACATCAGCTCTAATACAGCCTTTAAGACAGCTGTGCAACTAGATGCAGAATTCATGCAGAAGCTTGAAATGTTCATTATTCACACATGGTATGTCACCATATGTGCATTGTACGTAATTACATAATTACATCACAACTGCTTCAGGAAATGCCATGAAGCTTTACAGTATGGATCAGCTGTTAATCAGCTGGTTGAGAGTCTGTGTGGCCGTGCCGACATGAGATCTGGTTTTGAATACATCTGAGTCCTCTTTTATTTCGAACGCTTGGTTGGCGGCAGCCATGTGACTCCTCAAAGCTATGTGTCTTGTGTTTTGGGGCACTGCCCTGGGCGCTCCGAGGTCTCTGCTTAAACTGCAGCGCACAGTGTCAGTGTCAGACGGAGGAAAACACAGCAGCGCCTGGAGAGATGTACACATTTCCCACTGAGTGCTGTTAACTTTAACTACACCCTCTGTACGGAATCATCCATTTATATCTTCCATTGAAGTTTTTTAATGAGCTAAAAACTAGCCTGACTTAGCAGTGCATTTATCAGTGAACCAATCAACATAATATGTGCACTCTAAAGTGTTTGTCGTGACGCATCAATCCATTCAGCACCAACCACCAACAGAGCAGAATTTGCGTGTTCCTCCTGGAGAACCCCCAAGTGCTCTGAGTCCCCAGCTAGTAGTTGTAATTCCTCCAGCGTGTCCTGGGTCTGCCCTGAGGTCAGCCGGTCACGCCTGGAACACCTCCAAAGTAAGACACCCATGGGAACCTTTACCAGGTGTCTAAACCACCTCAATTGGCAGCTCTCAGTGCAAAGGAGACACACATACTCACCACACAGGCTTCCATGTACACTGTAAAACCTTACGAGTTAGTCCAACTTACATTGTTTGAAGGATCCAATTTCTTAAACCCTGTAAATGTATAACCGCCGACAATTTAAGCCTTAAAATTTTTTGATTTGTGTACAAATAGCTCAAGTATTTATTGTATTGTAAGGTAACTACGTTATGGTAAATTAAGTCAGTTTCAGGTATCAATTTCATTCACTTAATTGAACTTAAAACTAGTAAGTATATTACACTCATATGCTGCATTTCTTCAAACTTATCTAAATTATCTGGATAAAGAAAGACTACCTTTAATGCATCAAAACAGCAGTATGACCTATGATTTAAAAAAAAAACAGTTCATCAATTATCATGGTATCAATGGTAGCCAATTAATTTTGGCGCTTTAGAGCTTGCATTTTTCTAATGATATAAACACAACTGGAATTATATCACCAATGCATAAATTTAGGGGCACTCAAAGCAACTGAGTCATTACTAAACAATTAAGTTTGAGTTGGGTTTAATTCATGCGAATATGTGACCCAAACTTACTTCTTTTACTATGATATGTTTTTAGGATTTACAGTGTACAAAGGCCCAAAGTGTTTAACATTAGATAAATAAGTAAATAAGTAAGTAAAGAAATAGGATTTTTTAAAAATACATTGTGTAAAATATATAAATTAAGCTATAATTTGTGAAATATTTTAAGGTATTATTAAAACTCAACTCATTATAAAATGTTATTCCATCATTATTATTTTTTTTCCATTTCATATTCAACATTTCTATTCCTAAATTCCCTTTTTCAAAAGTGTTATTTCATAATGACATTCTTCATGACAGTGGTGTTGTTAGCAGTCACTGCCCCCTCACCTGTCACATGCACCCTGCCTCATAAGCAAGAACAACAGCTCCCAGATTTAGCCAGTTAGCAACCAGTAGTTATAAACTGTCAGGAGCAAATATGACAAAACGTTATGCAGCAATGAGCCACAGGTCAGAGTCGAACCCACAGCCAATGCGGCAAGGACTCAGGAACCCCAGCACCAGGCGAGGCTACCGTGGCAACCAGAACGCCTGATCTTTACACACTTTAATTCTGCTTGCTTGAGTTCATTAATACAAGAAATTAAACTCATGGATGCAGCTTTAGCCACTCAGCCAAACACTCCAGTTGAGAATGTAACAGTGCAGCTGATGCTCGGTGTTGTTGCTGGGGATCCATCGTGTTGTACAGTAGCGTGTGTTGTTCTGTGTCAGGGAACCTCCCAGCCAGTTGTCCTGCCGGAGCCAAGGAGGGGCTCTCATAAAATGCAGGCCGCCAGATTTGGCGATGACTGTCTTAGTGCTGAGATGAGATGACACATTATGTAAATGATGTCCCCTATTTCACTCAGGCTGCTGTGTCACGGAGGATAGACATGAGTAATGTAAACAACGTCGGCAGATGCTAGGCGCTGGACGGCTGACAAGACAGAGTGACACATTCAAGATTTCATATTTACCAGAGAGAAATGAGTTTTCCTCTCTTCCATCGCTCGACCTTGATGGTATTGTGTGTGGGTGTGTTTGTGTGAGTGTGTGTGTAAACTGATATTTGGTAGGAATTGAGTTTCCCTGCTAGAGAAATTGTTTTTATATGTACCCAATAAAGGTAAATACAAAGCAATTGTTTCCAAAGCTGTGTCAGACTCGAGATAGGAAAGATATACTTGATAAATAAGCAAAAGGCATGTGAACATCAGGAACAACCATGCACACTTTTAGCAGCATAATGCATGAAAATTTCATTATGTAAACCCTTTTGCCAGAATGTTTATATTAGATGATTCTGCAAAAACCTAGATAAAATTCAATAACAATGATTTTATGCATGTAATACATAACTTATTAAATGTAATGATGTATTTAAATAATGCACTACAGTATTGCTATGACCCCTCCTGTTTCTACCCCAACGCACCAAGGATCTTCCCCAGGACTAAGAGTCTACAGCCATGCAACAAGGCTGTACACAGTGGTGCTTTGAGCTAAATGCTGAAGTGTTTTCCATCACAGAACTGCTAAAGAATGCTTGTTGATGTTTGAGTTCATGCAAATGTGCACTGCAGTCCAGAAAAAGTCCAAAGAATGAATATGCTAACAGATATCAAAAGCGACAATGCGTATGCTAAACGGCTCCAATATTTCTCAGGCAATATTGCGCCTCTGCATCGGGAAAGCTCATCTTGCATGTTAATAAAGTGCAAGAGAAAACAGTTACTCCTGAATAAGACTGAACCAGTCAACCAGGTGAAAATACAGTGATGAGTGTTTATAATGTGCGTTATTTCAGGTTCAACTAGCACTCTTTTAATTACGCCATCTTGTTGCACCCTCTTCTTCTGGTTCTCATCTTGATGAACCAATTCCTAATCACATAATGGTAATGGGTGGAAAAAAGGATTCATTTGCATTTTATTTTGTGTAATTACTTGAAATTTAGTTAAAATTTGCTATACATTTGAATGGAAATATGGCCAGAAACAATTTTAAACATGCTGATGTTTAGCAGATATAATGTTTACCATGTTGGCAGAGTGGGTTGTTCCTTAATCGGAAGGTTGTGGGTTCGATCCCCGGCTCCTGGTGCCACATGTAGAAGTATCCTTGAGCAAGATACTGAACCCCAAATTGCTCCCGATGCCATGCATCGGTGTGTGAATGCGTATGAATGAGTTAGTTTTGGTTCGATGGACTTTGCCATCACTGAGTGAATGTGTGTGAAAGGGTGAATGTGGTACGTAGTGTAAAAGCGCTTTGAGTGGTCGGAAGACTAGAAAGGCGCTATACAAGTGCAGGTCCATTTACCATTTACCATCCAACAAACACAGTACAGCAGGGGCTAGACGGTCAATGGTCATGTTAATTTTACAGGTATTTGGTTATGAGCCAAAGTACTCGACAAATTCAAACTTCGGTCCGATGGCACTAGATAAAAAGATCACCAAAACATTTAGGATAATCTGGGCACCACGAGTTAGATACCACGAGTTAGACGTAGTTGTTAATAAATGTAGTTATATTAATGTTGTTGATAAACTGACCTTGCCATCTATACATCCTAATTCAAATTAAAATTTGTTGTATTTTTGGCCACCTAGAGGACGTTAAATTCAGAATTTTCTGTGCTTTTAGCTCTCATTCAGTCTTCACCAGCTCCACTAAATCCTTGTTTGAAGCTTGTTAAATGTTCCACTATATTCACCAACCAACCACTCTGTAACTTGTCTGCCATTTAGTGCTGGGCAGGTAGAGTAAAATGTGTTTTTGAGCTTTTTGCTGGAATGTGTACAGAGGTTAAAAAGAGCAACTCAGATCCAACCACTGTAAATTGGTGGTCAGCTAAATAGGGTCTGTAGAGATCAGTGTTAATTCTTTATTTTTGATTTTGGCACTATGAGTGACCCTTTCAGCAAATAGTCATTTGATTTGATGGTAATATAAAATATGTGGTCTAAAACAGCTCTCAGTATTATGTTTCGGCATTAATACTGTAACCCAATTTTTCAAATATATGTCACAAATGCCATAAGATGACATAAATGTGGAAATATTTAACTGGAAGGACACTATAGATCACATGATGACAGCTGACATGAGATATCATCAGATATATCATCAATGAAGAGAGATCTGCTGATAGAAGAACCATCACCATAGATTAAAACATCAACTCTGGGGGTAGATTTTACTTCTGCTGATGAGAACATCAACTTTGTGGAGAGAAATGTCAACTAAAACATTATTATTACAGCTTTAACTTCACCATCACAACAAATGCCTGTGTTGGGTTGCCACTTCGATTGTACAAATGCAGTTGGTGTGGGTAGAAACTTCATTACTGCAGGTGTAAACATTATCTCTGTGGGAAGAAATGTCACACTGACAGGTGGAAACATGCTGTATGTGGCTAAAAATGTCATCTCTCCAGGAAGAAACGCACCCTCTGTGGGTTGAAGCATCTTTTCCACAGGTAGACACGTCATCCCCACAGCAGGGACAGCTACCTTGTGGGAAGGAGCGTCATCTGAATGGTCTGAATACTGTGGGAGTTACCATCGTTTGTACAGGCAGAGGTTGATAGTTAGCACCCACTCCCTAAGCAACAATGTACTGAACATTTGTGTTCAATTTTTGAAAGAAATTGCCTGCCAAAAGGGAAGGTGGATTATTATACACAATTTGGAAGCCATGCGAGCACAATAATTCTAAGGATGGCGGTGTCAGACGGTGCATCCATCTTTCTGTCACTAGGGATGGGTTCCGAACACTGTACTAGGTAGGGTACTGACCGAATTACGCTGGTGCTACAGATTACCGATTCATGTCAAACCAATTTGGTGCCGAATTTCAGTACCTTGGAATACATATGGGCGGGAGAGTAAGGTTCAACACAGAGAGAAAGAGAGCGAGAGCCGGCAGTTTGTTCAAATCACAGTGGGTCAGAGCAACACATTTAACCTGAGGAGACACCTGGTCGGACACGAAATATATCTAAACCGCAACGTTAGTGTGTTTGATAGCCTGAAAGCCAATTAAGTCCAGGGCAGCAGCTAATGTTAGAACGCATGCAGCCAGCGTTGAAGTTGAACCCTTCAAGTACTTTAAGTCAGGCATTGACAGCCTCATCGACATCTTCAGGTAAATAATTAGCTAGTTGAATAATTGTTGCTGGAGATAACAGGGCTTTTCTCACTGTGTTGGGCGCTTTTAAACTTTATCATGATTACCCATAAGAGGTTATTATTATTAGGTTAGTATGTCTATGAAAAATCATTAATATAATGGGGAAGACACAGAGGCTTTTATGCGGTTGGCACTGTCCACCCATAGTGCCACCCCAGTCTTTACCTCTTCAACTCCACTCTGTCTTTCAGAGGCTTTAGCGGGCTCCATTTTAAAGCTAGAGTATTAAATGAAAATAGATGACCTAACGCATCCATTGGTACCAACTGTGCCCCATGTGGGGAAGGATGCTAAATAACGTTCCAAAGGTAGCCTACATTTTGGAAAACTGGCATTGCCATTTTGACAGGAGTCCCTTGACCTCTGATCTCAAGATGTCTGAATGAAAATGGGTTCCAAGTCTCCGCTTTGCCCACATGTCCACTTTATGCTAATTAAATATGCATTAAATTAAATATGATTATGCTAATTTCATGCAGTTTTAGGCAAAGCCCATGCATGTGGTATAAATATGTTATTTCTGCCTAGTATATTTGAATATTTCTGCATACTGGGGTCAATAAACAGTGTTGGAATTGCACAAGTTGGGAATAACAGTAAAGTGAGATACATTCTTCATGCCACCTCTGCATAAGTCAGAACCCTACTGGTGCCCTCCAGTCAAAAATGCCAGGAAATGCCCCTGGAAAGATACCCTTGTGAAATTTGTTCTCCTGATTTAGGCTGTGTTGTCTGGAGGTTGGCAAGCGTGCTGATCAACTTGACAGGATTATTATGATTATTATGTAGCGTTTTGTGAGATTTTTTAGTATGTCCAAAACCTTAGTATGAGTATGAGTATGAATATGTTTCCAATGCCATCACAGTTCAAAGGCTCTATAGTAGTGAGAGGAGTTTAGACTTATTTTTTACAACTTAAATTACATTTTTGTTATTACAGAGAGGGGAAAAAAGGAACCCCTGGGTATCAGTACCAAATTCCAGGTACAGGTCCTGGTATGAGTTTAAACATGAACAATTATATGGTAGATTTTGTAAAGACATTTATCCTTTATTCCTCAGATGATGAATCCTAATGACTTTTCGGTGATACACTGACTTTTCCTGTAGGAGGCTGATTTTAGCTGCTAATGACAGATTTTGCATTTGGAGTATCACTTAAAACAGATATGAACCCCTCTTGCCATCCTGCTTCACTACCAAATAAACAGCAAAATACCAGCACCTTCTGAGAGTACTTCACTGTCAATGCAGCTCCAACGAAGGACATTGTCCAGCTTTGTATGAGTCAAGTCAGGAGAGATGTTAATGATAAACATCTGTCAACAGCCACAATATAGACTCACTTGTGTTTCAAGCATCCAACTGTGGCATGTACCCAATCCCCCAAAACACAAAATCAGTCAGTACACAGCTATATGACAGCACTACAAATGCTTCTCTATGTCACCCATCACATCTAAAGCAGCGCTTTCCCCTAAAACCACCCCACTGCATGTCAAACACACGGTGGGAGACCTGACTTGCCTTGATGTGGTGCCTTACTCAGTGGTGGAACACAAAGGTTTCCGTGAGCTATGTTTGTCCTCACTACAGGGTACCTTCTCATTTACATAATTCCTGCAAAAATGTGCCACAGCTTTAAAAAAGGTGACAAGAAAGGTCAAAGAGAAAATGGAAACGCCCCGTGGTGCAGTACATCAGACATTTGGGCAAGGAGGTTTTATTTTACAGATGCGTGTCTCTGATGTGTGTCTCACTGGCTGACGGATGAAACCTGGCAACAGTGCAGACCAGGTGCAGTGTAACACGGGTGTTTAGCAGTCTTTCCCAGCATGGAGGTGATTAATGTTGATCACCCCGCAGCTTGTCTGGCAGATATGTTCCCAGGCATGTTATATACATATATATAGTATGGCAATGATTCAAACAAGAAATTGCGGTCTTATTGAGAAAGTAATACATCAAGATGATATTTGGTAACAGTGGATCTACAATATTAACATTAGCTGCTACTGCTACTAGTTGTTTTGTTTTGTTTTGCTTTTGGCATTGAATGTTAACATCCTCTGAAACAGTGCAGCATCGTCTGTAATGGATTGTACTGTCACGTCCCTTTGACCACCTCCCATCTAAGTCATGAACTGCTTTGTTTTAGCAAGACATGTTTTGGGATCTTAGCTCATATCAAGTCATTCTTTCTTTATTTCCGTCACTGTACGTTTCTCTGATGGCAGAGCGTTGACAGCCGTAGTTCTATAGTCTCAATTTTTGGTTCCCCTAATACCAGTACTGACACCTTTGTTATGCTTTTGTCATTTAGTTTCAAACAACTTTAAACTATGTATGTAAAATTCTTTTTAACTCTTGGGTGACATTTTTGTAAATAAAATATACAAGACTACAAATAGAACAGAAAAAGTAAACCTATAAAGCAATTTAGGTGTATCTATTATGATAATAATGAAATCTCAACGTCCTGCACCTACTCATGTACAGTACAGGTTGAAACAAGCAATGTCTGCTGAGTCTGACTCAGAACACTTGTACAAGCAGCACATGAGTTTTAGGATAAGAATATGAAAATGTGAATGCATGAGGCTGAGTAATTCTAGAAACAGACACTGCTGTTTCCATTTTTTTAATGCAATTTGAACAACTTTGAGCAACACAAAGGAAATTCTACTAACCTCCATTGTATTGGGGTCAGAGCATGTGAGCGGGGAGAATTTACGCTCTTCGCTCTTGGAGCTCTTGGAGCTCTTCCTTCCCTCCACTCCCCCTGTTCAAAGCTGCTCGGCTCAACATCGCTCTGCACTCAACTGAGATTTTATCCCACTCCAATAAAATTGCTCACCGCTTGCTGCATTGTATTTTAATTTCTGCTTAAACCCTTCTTAAGCCATAAGATAAAGCTGTATGTGTCAGGAGATCATCATGAGAAGATCCTTTTAACTTCCTTGTTGCAGAAGAGGTAACACCGCACTTATCCATGAACACACACTGTAAAAGCTAACAGCATATCTTAATAAGGGAAGTTAACTCAGTCCTCCAAAAATTGTGACTCATGTCACTCATTCCCATGAATTAAACCCAACTCAAAAATGAATTGTTGAAGTAATAACTTAGTTGTTTTGAGTAAACAAATTTATGCGGTATTTAAAGTATTTAAAGTTCCATTGACTTATTTTCTTTAAGTTGACTTCATATCACCGATGTGCCACAGTCCTTCAGATTTTTCAACATTTGTATAAAGAAGATTTGTCTCACTTCTTATTTTGAAAAATTCTGTTAACACAAGTTTGGGGAAAAGTGTAATATACTAGTTTTAAGTTCAATTAACTGAATGGAATTGGTACCATTCATTTAATTTACCCAGTTACCTTAAAAATAAATACTTTTTATTTTGTTTTTTCTACTCAAATCAAATGTCTTTCATCCTTAAATCGTTTGAGTTAATAAATTTAAATGGTTTAGGTAGCGTCTCACTCTATAGTCTGTGGGCCAGTATTGATTGCAAATCATTAGTTTTAAATGTCAGTGTATATAACACAGGACGTTGTTTTCCTTTGCTGGACGACCACTTGTATACCTGTGTGGAGAAATGCCCTTAAACAGCCAGGCTCACACTCAAATTGACAAATGATGGGAAGTGTGGATATGATCCTGGGGACACATACTGTGGTACCAGTGGTAGGCATATGCATATTGGAGAAAAACTGGAGGGATGCAGCGGGACATAAGGCAACGCTTAAAAAATCTGCTCTGTGCTGCATCCAAAATCCTCCCACTCGCTCACGCTCCCTCCACATGCTCTGATTCTGAAAATCTTAGAAATAAATGTCCCAAAACACTAGGCAAACTGAGAGTATCAGCATGGACAGGTAGGGAAGTGAAAACATGTCTTTTTTTGCTTTATGTTTACTGACCCCTTAACGTGCAGGGAAGTGACCAATGTGACAGCAACATCACTGGTTTCACATTGATCTAATACAGTTGTGTTTGACTTCTCAAGACCCAAGAGGACTCTGACCTCCCTGCCATCTCTGGAGGCCCACACCATGCAGACGTCAACATTCCTCATGTGTCAGAGCAGAAACGGTCACCGACTGCTCTGGGCTCAAAGACGGATCTCGGGGCTCAGCCGCACGCTCGGCTGCATACGTTGAAGCCCTCTTGAAGATATTGCAACTTGAGATGTACTACGTGTGAGGATTTAGCTTCTGTATCCTCTTTAAGTCCTCATGCGAGCCTCTTGGGGATGCACTGAATAACCTGTGTGAGGATGATGCAGCAAGAGCTCCAGCAGAGGCACTGAAACATCATTGCAGTTGATGTTTGATGAAGCTTCCGGGCGGCCTTTACTGATCCCTCTGGACATCAGCGTATAAGACCACCCTAGCAGCATCAGAAGCTTGGCTCTTAACATCATGAGAATTTGATTGGCTTAGGGCAGATTTGAGTTTTATCATGTCAACTTGCATCAACGTCTTCAGGTGATTAAAAAGCCTCCTGCAAATGAAGTGGTCAGTTTTAATTTTAGTGCTTCGAAACGTGCAGCAGTGTATAATCTGTTTTCAAGGTATTCAAACGTGTTTTATCTCATCTGCAGCCGATGACTGAAATGCATAGAGACAAGCTCTGAGATGCAATTGTGTAGCCAAACTCAAAATTACACTGATTCACCCAAGGGGGGAAAACGGCAATTACAGGTCAAAGGGGGGGCTGCATCATCGGTGGAGCACGGCGTGTTTACTGCTGTGTGTTTGGAGAAAGGCTTTAGGCCTTTATTGGTTTTCTGTAGGGGCATTGTGTGGAGTAAAATTCAGGCCAGACACAATTAGATCAGAGACATTTGTTTTGTTGTGAAACTGCAAAAGGTGAAGCTGAAAGAGAGGAATTTAGTGGATCATATACTCCATGTAATCTCATTTTTATGACAGCCGGTGGTGCCAACATAAACACTTGTGCGAGCAGTGTGACCCTACGCAGGGCTGAGTGGGTTTTCATCAAAGGCGAGAAAAGATCTGAGTGTGTTTTACAGCACTTTAATGTTGAACTAAATCTTGTTGGGTTTTTTCCACTTTTATCTCAACACCATTTGAATGACTGGTTATAAACATTTTTGGGCTGACAAAATAAAAGTGAACAGACAGCTGAATATCTACTTTCTGCTTGGTATCTTGCATACATGTGTAGACTCATATTGAGTTCAGAGCAGAGTGTTGTGGCCACTCCACAGCAGGCAGCATGTTTCTGGATGTGGTCAGCAGAGTTGTTATAAAACACAGCTCCCCTTGGTCTGGGCTGGGAAATGCTATAAAAGCTCAACCTATCTATTTCAATGAACCTTGTTCATGTTGTTGCCTGAGCACTGTCTTCTAAGAATATGTTGGATGTACAGTGATTCTGTTTTCATCTCTCTGTTTTCCCTGTTTTGCTTCAGTC
Source organism: Dicentrarchus labrax (assembly GCF_905237075.1). Lineage (NCBI taxonomy): Eukaryota > Metazoa > Chordata > Actinopteri > Moronidae > Dicentrarchus > Dicentrarchus labrax. The sequence continues at coordinate 3,435,432 of NW_026136709.1, forward strand.
AGCATCCATATCTTTTGATAGTCCTCCAGGATTTTGCAGACCTTTTTTTGGGGACTGTTGTGGCCTAAAATTTCACAGCAGCTTTTCTAAAATAATCTGCGATGCATGTTGCAATGTTTTAAAGCAGTTTTTTCTAATGAAAGGAGTAAGTGAAAATTGCAGAAATAGTTGTGATTTTGTTTTTGTATAATTCATTAAAAATGGCAATTTGAGTATAAAACTACGCTGTTTGGACAGGGTAGATGAGATGTTCCTGTCGTACATGTCTGCATCTTTACAACTAGAAACAAGAAAGTGAGTTTGGCGATGTATGACTGAATGTTTTGCACAAGAAACTACACAGATTAATCAAATTGCGGAAAGGTTGCGAGTGATGGGACAATAACGATTAGATTAGATAGATAGATAGATAGATAGATAGATAGATAGATAGATAGATAGATTAGATAGATACTTTATTCATCCCCAAGGGGAAATTCACAGTTTCCAGCAGTATCCATAGACTGATAATAATAACAATAACAATAATAACAACAACAACAGGAGGTCAAATGCAAAAGAACTAATAAAATAAAATAGAATAAATAGCAAAATAACGAGCATTGGGTAAGTGTCCTAAGGTGCATGGTCAAATCCAGTGCTTGAAAGGCCTAAGGTGCATAAGTAGGTGGTCACATAATGCAGGGTGCACTGCGTCAGGTGGTACAGTTTGATACAAGGCAGACATATTGGAGTTTAGAGTTTTATGGTTTTCCTCCCCTGGGTGGAGTTGAAGAGCCTCATGGCGTGGGGGAGGAACGATCTCCTCAGTCTTTCAGTGGAGCAGGACAGTGACAGCAGCCTGTCGCTGAAGCTGCTCCTCTGCCTGTAGATGGTGCTGTGCAGTGGATGCAGTGGATTGTCCATGACTGACAGGAGCCTGTTCAGCGCCCGTCGCTCTGCCACAGATGTCAGGCTGTCCAGCTCTGTGCCCAACACAGAGCCCGCCTTCCTAACCAGTTTGTCCAGACGGGAGAAGTTCTTAATGCTGCCTCCCCAGCACACTACTGCATAGAAAAGGGCGCTCCCCACTACAGTCTGATAGAACACCTGCAGCAGTTTTTTGCAGATGTTGAAGGACGCCAGCCTTCTGAGGAAGTATAATCGGCTCTGGCCTCTTCTGCACAGGGCGTCTGTGTTGGCAGTCCAGTCCAGCCTTACATTCAGGTGTACAGGTATTTGTATGTCTGTACCAACTCCAAACGGTCACCGTTGATGGTCACAGGTTCCGGGTGAGCCCTGGGCCTTCTGAGGTCCACCACCATCTCCTTGGTCTTGGTGGTGTTGAGGCGCAGGTGGTTGGAGTCACACCATGTGACAAAGTCCTGAATGAGTTTCCTGTACTCCTCCTCCTGGTCACCCCTGATACAGCCCACGATAGCCGTGTCGTCGGCGAACTTTTGCACGTGACAGGACTCCGAGTTGTATTTGAAGTCTGATGTGTACAGGATGAACAGGACCGGAGAGAGCACAGTCACTTGCGGTGCTCCCGTGCTACTGACCACAGTGTCAGACCTGCAGTCCCTCAGTCGCACATACTGGGGTTGTCTGATAGGTAGTCCATTATCCATGCCACCAGATGTGAGTCTACTCCCATGTCAGCTAGTTTGTATAGCAGAAGGCAAGGCTGGATGGTATTGAAGGTGCTGGAAAAGTCCAGAAATGTCATTCTCACAGCACTGTTTCCCCTATCCAGGTGAGAAAGGGATCTGTGCAGCAGGTACACAATGGCATCCTCTACTCCCACTGCAGTGGGTCAAGGGCGTGGCGGACCTGTGGCCTCAGGTGGCGTAGCAGTAACCATTCCATGGTCTTCATCACATGTAATGTCGGGGCGACCGGTCTGAAGTCATTTAGCTCACCACGATGTGGTCTCTTTGGGATTGGGATGATGCATGATGTCTTCCACTGTCTAGGGACCCTCCCCTGTTCCAAGCTCAGATCGAAGATATGCTGTAGGGGGAGTCCTAGCTCCAATGCACAGGCCTTCAGAAGTCGAGGGGATACTCCATTTGGACCTGCTGCTTTGCTGGGACGAAGCCTCCTCAGCTCCCCACACACCTGGGTTGCCATAATAGTGGGTGGGACAACCAGCTCCTCTGTGGCTCCTGAGGGCAGCGAGAGCGAGAGAGCGACAGCAGCAGAACGGGGTATGGTGACCTGAGGTGTTAACAGGATGGGGTGGTCGAACCTGCTGAAGAACTGGTTCATCAGGTTTGCTCTCTCCGTATCTCCCTCCATGTGGGCCCCCCGCTTTGAGCTGCTGCCGGTGATGATCTTCATCCCATCCCACACCTCCTTCATGCTGTTCTTCGGCAGTTTCTGCTCCAGCTTCCTTCTGTACTGCTCCTTCGCTTCCCTGAGCTGGACTCTGAGTTCTCTCTGTACGCGTCTAAGCTCCTGCTGATCTCCGTCTTTTAAAGGCCCTCTTCTTCTGGTTAAGAAGGCAATCCAGGGCTTGTTGTTGGCATAGCAGCGCACAGTTCTTACAGGAACAACAACATCCATACAGAAGTTGATGTAGTCAGTAGTGCAGTCAACAGCCTCCTTGATGTCCTCACAGCGGAACCCTGCAGTACATCCCAGTCCGTACTACCAAAGCAGTCTCTTAGAGCCTTCTCTGCTTCAAAAGACCACTTCCTGAATGAGCGCATTGTTGTGGATTGTCTCCTGACTTTTGGTTTGTAGTTAGGCTGAAGCAGAATCAGGTTGTGATCAGCTTTCCCCAGTGCAGGCAGAGGGGTGGCGCTGTATGCGTCCTTAACGTTTGCATACAGTAGGTCAATAGTCTTATTTCCCCTGGTGTAACAGTCCACATACTGGAAGAAAGCAGGTAGTGTTGTGTCCAGAGTCACGTGATTAAAGTCCCCAGATATTAACACCAGAGCCTCGGGGTGCTGTGTTGTGATTGAGTTTGGTTTATGCACCCCTGTTACACTCAATTTCTGAACACTGCAAATTGCGTGGTGCTACTTAATCAAGCAAATTATAATCAATAGGGGACTGTGATACCAAGAAATTTTGTTTTGATCCAATACCAAGTAATATCAGGGGCAGAATCACTAATAATGAGAGTGGTAACTGTATTATCAAAAGCAACTAATGTACAATCACATGGGCCATATCCATGAGTCATGATTTGAGGTGAATGCATCATTAATAGGCTACTTCTGAATACATTGATTAAAGAAGTGGTTCCCTGCCACTTCACTGACCTTTCACAAAAAGTCAAAAAGTGTCTAATTGGTGCTCCTTGTCACATTTGTTTTTTTTAAGTATTTTTTGGGGCTTTTATTGCCTTTATGATAGAGACAGCTGTGGATAGGGATGGAGAGAGGGGATGACATGCAGCAAAGGGCTGCAGGTTGGATTTGAACCCTGGGCTGCTGCAGCAAGGACTCAGCCTTGGTACATGGGTTGCCAGCTCTACCCACTAAGCTAACCAGGAGCCCATCCTCATCACATTCTAGTGTGGTTTCATTTAAATAAATCGGTTTGAGACCCAAAAAGGTATAATTATCAAATATTTCACAAAGAAGGCAAAGATTAGAGAAAGTAACATGTATACAAATTTGCATAGAACTTTTTTTTTCTTATTTCCTCTCCCATTAATCATCCCCCGACCCCTCAGATTTATCTTGTGACCCTTTGGAGAGGCCTATCCACGAGTTGTTAAAGTAGCTTAAGTAGGTCAGCTTTGAGCAGCTACAATATTTCAACCTGGACATACTTCACCGGAAAGAAACTTAGATTAATTGAATTAATTTATTCTGCATGGTGCACAATTCACTGTGAAAAATAAAAGTTGAGGAAACTCATAATTTCAACTGTCTTCACTGTTTTTTCAAGTCAAACTTAAACTTTACGTTTTGCAGACCTATTAACTTTTGTTGAGGTAATTTACTTTTCTTCTTTAGAAGGACTTTTTGGAAATAACCAGTCATTATTTTGGTACTTGAAAATCAAATAGTTGCAATTTAAATTAAAACCATTTTTCACTTTAATTAGTTTTCTGAACAATTTTGAAATACAGACTTTTTGTTTCTAAAACTTAAAGATTCAAGTTTTTCTAAAGAAGAAATGTAAATGATCATCAATTATCAATTATCATTAGTTTAATTCAAAATTTGAAAGACAGTTGCCTTGAAAGTACAACTTTTTTTTCTTTGAGTCCTTGGTGAATAGACCCCATTGTGAAGTCATATTTTAAGGGGGTAGTGATGGCATGTACAGGAATAACCCCCTACTGGAGTCCAGTGGAAGATCTGGATGCATGTGATGACCAGGACTTCTGATGAGCTCAGTGGAAGGACCCATGGGTGCTGGATGTGGAGGAGGGTTATATCGATCTGACACTGAAATTGCAGATGACAGCAGCAGAGAAAGAACCTGTTTTAAAGTTTGGCAGCAGTGGTATGATGGGCTCACAGAGGTCCTGGCAAAATCTGATTGGTTTAACTGGAAGAGTCAGCTGATTGAGTTGGAAGTAGGAAATAGAAGAGAAAGAGACAGATAGAGAGCTAGTCTTCCTGATTGAAATGCTGCTAAGACACTGATGCATCAGAATTTACAATAGAATAATGTCAGATCATATATCAGTTACTGCAGGGCACAGAATTCTACTTTCGATACTTCAGGTATATTTTGCTGATAATACTTGTGTACTTTTACATACCAAAGTAGGGTTTTAAATTCAAGAATTTTACTTTACTAGACATTGTTCTAGTCTGTGTACTTCTTCCACCATAGTTCAACCCAGGGTTTTAAAGTTAATTTAATAAATATCAGCATCCATAATTCCTGAAATACAAATATTTATATAATAATATTAAGCTCAATAAACATTTAAATATAAGTTCAATAAACCTCATTTAATATTCTGTATTCCTATTTTCAGTGCATCGTCAACTGCTGTAAAACCTCACAGAAGAAGGAAGGCAATGATGTTGTTCACTGTGAGAGGGAAGCCAGAGTTTATATCGAATGTCACACAATAGATTCGTAGTTAAAACGTTGAGGCAGCTGAGAAAGAAGTGAAGAAAAAAGCAAAAACAGAGCCAACAAAATATGAGATTTAAGTCAACGAGCAGCAACCCTCCCAAGGCATTGTGCTTTTACAGTTACAAGATTGTTGTTTAATAAATCAGACACTGATAGTGCAGGGCTCTATTGTACATCTTTATATAGGCTTTTTTCCGAAAATGTTTTGCGCTGGTCAGGGGGTACTTGGCTGAATTTCAAAGGGTGTACATTACTGAAAAAGCAGTTTAACCTATCAACGGTAATATTTACACTCGAAACAAACACAGTATCAGTACCTCAGGTCCACCCCTAATAATTAGCCTGTGTTAAGCTTTGCAGTGCTCACTAAAATGACATGCAAACTGTAATTCCCAGCACCTGTTTGATTCATATACAACATGTGTCAGTGGCAGAATCATTAACATCTGTGTCCAAGTGAGAATAGCAGGCTCCTATTAAAGTTACCGTTCATCATTTTTATAAAAATAACTTTTTGTCATATTTGCTGAAATTATCACTAAATACTGACAGTAGTTCAGAGGGTTTATTTATCCAGAGGGAAATTCAAGCATCCAGTTGCAGCATACAATAGATACAAAGATACATTAGACATACATTAAACATACATTAAAATTAAAATTAACATTCAAATTAAATCTAAAACAGTGCAAATGGTGCAAATGGAGGAGGAAATTGTCCATTATCTATTGTCCTCCCTGCCTTGACTAAGAGCTGTTGTACAGTCTGCTGGCCAGGGGGACGAAAGAGTTTTTAAGTCTGTTGGTGGAGCTGGATTGGGACAGCAGTCTGACAGCACGAGACTAAAACATCAACTATCAACAAGCTTTACTAACTTCAAGCTTCCAATCCAAAGTGTCTTTATGTCTTTCTCGGCTCTGATTGGTTGCTTAGGAGCACTAAAATGAGAGCCAGAGAAACCACAGAGTATCTGTCTCATGTACTACTGTCAGGATATAGTGGAAATTTAAGCAAATATGACAAAAAGTTATTTTTTAGAGAAGTTTCCTACTGCAGCTTTAAGTGCAGCAAAAAGGAAAGATGTGGCTGCGATCAATAACCACTCATACAGGAGCTGAGAGGCGGAGGTTGTCCAGAACTCCTTTATGTCACTGTTGCTGGTTCATTGGCCAACAATGAACGTTTTTCTTTTTTATTACAAGTGTAGGCATTTCTATCTTCAAAAATCCATTCTTCTGAGACTTCACTTAGACAAAGGGAAAATGTTCATGCAGATTGTACAGCTAAACCTCATAATGTCCTCTGAAAGCTCAAAGACTGACTGAAAGAGGACTAAGATATACAACAACCACTTTAATTTTCTACGTGGTATATTCATTTCCTCTCTTTTCTTTACAAATCCACTTTTTTCAAGGTGGTCTGTACAACAGCACAACAAACACCTTTGATGTAAAAGGCTGTGCTCTCTCTCCATCTAACCTCATGCGAGGAGAAGTGTAGCTTAATTAACTACAACTAAAAATAGGAAGGAGGGAAATAGACACTTTTATTCTCCGGCTGTGCGTTGAATGAGAAACGCCTTTTACCAACACAGTCTTGAGGAAAACATGAACAACACGAGATATGTAGGTCAGACTCGGTGAAGGAGAAAGTACACCGAAGGACATTCTGAAGTCGGCCAAGGGAATAAAATCAGACCCTCTTGAGCTCTGTCAGAAACATCAGCCCCCTTGTGTCATTTAAAAAAAAGTAGGAGAGGTTCTTTTTTAGAACAGGATGACTGCAATGAATCAAACTCTGGCCACACAACGAGACTCCTGCAGCAGCTGAACCGTTGACTATACCGTCTTTATAGAACATTTTCAGGCAAGCAGATAAAACCTGGGGGATGTAGGAAGGTGAAGGGGGAACAAGAAGAAAGAAACTTGATGAAGGGATACACTGGGATAGAGGGGGTGCAGACGGAGGTGGTGGGGGGTGGAGAGGGCGAGATGGGCAGAAGGATAGGATTGTGTGTTTGAAGGTGGGGGGGTGACTGAGGTTTGGGCAGGAGCCAGAGTCAGCTGGGAATGGCCTGTCAGGAAAAAGATGTCTCTATGCCGTGACAGACAGAAGTTAAGAGGGTAGACAGCTGGACTCACCTTTGCAAAGTGAAGAGAACTAGAAGATGTTTTTATGATCAGAACTGGAATTTCAAACTGAAAATGACAATATTTTCAAACTGTGTTGACTCATGGTCACTTAATGTGTCGGCCTTCAAGATGTAGATGATGAAAGATGGAACCTCATTTATTCTTGATACTAGCCTTCTGATGGTGTGTTTTGAGTTCGATTTATAAACGATACTGACAATAAGAAAAACTTTGCACACACAGGTTCTGATAAGTCCATTTCTAACTTATGCGCCTGTGATCAATAATTCTCAAATGAACTCAAACTTTACCTTGTGTTTCTAGAGTTATGTGTTTTGACAGACATGTAAGGAATGGTTAAATTGCCATATTTCTTAAAGGAGTTTGGCATTGTATTTTCCCTGGAGAAAGCAGGGAGCTTTTCAAACAGCTGTCACCACTAAGGTCATCTGACGTTGACTGCTGTTAGTCATTGGTTTAATTAATGGTTTAATAATGTGTGTATTGATTACTGACGGTGGCTGATCAAGCTAACTATCAGCTAATGAAGTGGTTGCCCTTTGTCTCTGTTTAGCTGTCACTCACTGCTGAAAGTACAAAATACAATGAAAGCTAAACCAAAAACTAAATATTTGTATAAATAATAATGCAATAAAATTAGAGCAAATTTAAATGTTACTGCCATAATCTTGCACCCCTACTTTAGTAGACACCCATGATTCTTATCACATTGTTCCTAAAGCTAATGAAAGGGAAATCACTTCCGTCAAGTCTAGACTGTTTCTAATAAGATAACAGTTTTACATCAAAGGTGTTTGTCATGCTGTTGTAAGACCACTTCGGAAAAAAGTGTGGGTTTGTAAAGAAATTAATATACCAAGTAGAAAATTATAGCAGTTGTTGTATATCTTAGTCCTTATTCAGTCAGTCTTTGAGCTTTCAGAGTGCATTATGAGGTTTAGCTGTACAATCTGTATGCATGTCTCAGAAGAATGGATCTTTGAAGATAGAAATGCCTATTTTTTCACAGATTATCTGTCTTGTGTACTTCTGTCAGGATATAGTAGAAGTTTAAGCAAATATGAAAAAATATATATTTTTATGACAATTACAAAGTCGGGATTTGGGTATAATCCTTTGTATGTTGTAAATGTTTGTATAGGAGTGCGGGTGAGCCTCCCAGCTTTTATTTCCTGTGTGGCATCCGAGTGGGATAAGAACTCATTTTAATTGCATTAATATATAATTCTATATATATGATTTGACCAAATTAGGCAGTCAGCTGGCAGTGTCTCTTCACAGCAGGTCTCAGATCTGCCTGTTACCTTATACTGCATATGTGCATTTCCCTTCAATTAGTTAAGAAGGTGAATTGTTACACTTTTTTCTCTCCTTTCCTGCCACTAGAGTAAACATTGGGTGTGAGATGTCTGAGAGATTCTGGCCACAGCTTTATAAACATTCTAATGCAATACATTTTCAAATATAAAAACAGTGATTACATTTGATGCACAACCTGGTAAGGGTTTGACCTTGGATCATTATGTTGCCTAAATGGAAGGCCTCCAGTAGCATTGTCATAGTGACACTGTATTGATTATGGTCCACAGTTGCCAGGTTTGCAATTTTCCTGCCAAAACTTAAAGCAAGTTTTGAGTTCAGTTTTTGGGGCTGCTTTCACATTACAGCACATTTGTCAGGGGGCTTCAGTTGCTGCAGAAAAACAGCAGAAATGTCCTGGAAAGCATACAGTATTGACACTGCAGATAAATATCTGGCAACCTGAGCAGAGAGCCAGCCGTCTCACTGTACTGGCACAGTGCTATAAAGGCTGCAAGTTAGGGTTAGATAAAGTTAGTTTTACTTTTTTTTAAAGAACTAAGACGGACAGACAATTTTTCAGACGGTATTTCCAGACAATTAAGATTGGCTACTTTTCTACTTCTAAGAAACTTTTATATAAAAATACTTGATTATACAAAAGACTATAACAAATTAAAATAAATTGACATTTATTTCAATATTTATGCACATTGTCACATTGGAGCTTAACAATAGGTGTGACTGGAAGCTGAAGGATGAGAATGCAGTTCTCCCAGTTTATGTCTTGTTGAGCTAAGATACATGAGAGTGAAAATGAGTGATCAATCACTGAACTAACATCCATTTTTCAGTCCATTCACCCATTATCTATACCAGAGGAATTTCAAACTGTAAGGCGTGACTAATAATGATCAGCCTCTTGAGCTGCCGCAGTGGCTGTGACCCACAGCTCATGGAGGCAATTAACCCTTAAATGCATGGATGTTTTTTCAAACATTACTTCATTATTCATCTTTATTTTATCAGGCACTCTCATTGAAATTAAGATCTCTATTTCAAGAAAGACCTGAGAAAAATTGGGAAACACACGATAGACAAGGAATTAATAAAAATTCAGAAGCAAGAATCACAGCAAATATGCCTATATGAAACCAGTTCTACCATTAGTGTGTGCAAAACGGACATCTAAGGTTAGTTACTTAGATTGTGTACTGTAGTTACTAGATTTAAATACATATCTAAGGTCTTAATCGACCCAGCATTGTAACACATTATGCCAAAAATTAAAACCATCTTGCTTGGAGACTTTTTGAGACATATAAATAACAATAACAAACACACAAAAATATATTTTTTTAATGGGATTTTTGATCATATATAAATGCGCTGTGGCCAATGGCCAATTGGACAGATGTGTGTCTCCTGCGATTTAGTGAGAGTTCTCAGCTGGAGAAGCTCACTTATGGGGATCTGAAATCATGTAGACTTTATGTCAGCACATGTGATATATAACAAGTTAATGACATACATACATACATACATACATACATACATACATACCCCAATAATTATACACATAATCCATTAAGATGAATATACAGAACAATATAAATGCATGGCCAAATAGCATATAGACCCCCCCAAACTTCACAAATCATGGCAAGCTCCCCCTGGCACCACTGTAGTTCACACCCTGCTTTCAGGTACATTAAAGAAGCAGACCATAGTCTGTATTCAGACTTTAATTTACTGTACTTAAATTATTGGGCGGTTAGGGAGTTCTAATGTTGGTTTTGGTAAATTCATAACCTCCAGCTAGAGGGAACACACACAGGCAGAGCGAAAACCTGCAAACTCCACATAAAAAAAGACTGCAGCCGACCAGTCATGGATTCAAACCCATGATTTTGATGCAGTTAGGTGAAAGCAGTAACCACTGCACCACTATGCCACCTAGCTTAAAATGATATAGGTCTACATTGAATATAAAGTAACAATATAAAAACTAAACACAATACAATAGATGCAAACTTAACATTTATGAATAATACTCCTTACGATAATTCAGTGTGTATGTTGTTGTACAGTAAATTATGAAGAGTACGATCCCTTGCAGATTTAGTGGATCTTTTCATTTTGAAGAGAACATGTTAACAGTTCCTGTATCATATTTTCCTACGCTTCTTAAAGAGTTGTTAATATCATTTTTTAAATTATGTAAAATCTGTACACTACATCAGTAAAAGTGCAACAGGAATTGTTTTTATTTTGAAAACTTATGCTGGCTCGACTCCCTCTTTTCATTTTGGACTTTTCAGAAAATATAACATACAAATGCAGGGACTTTATGCTGAAAGACAGTCCCAGGAAGGGTGCTCCTTGTACATAATACAACACAACGCAGGGTTGGACCCACTACAATAGGACAACCTTTGACTGCTCTATTAGCATAATGTGATTCATGGACAGTACCTATGGCAGCATGCTGTGAAGGGTGACGGCAAGACTGCGGTTTCCAGCAGCTTGGGGTCCATCAGGCAGGTCAGCTGAGAATAGACTGCTTCAGTGATTCCACACCTAAATGTGCTGCATTTGGGTTTCACTTCAAGCAGACTGATTTGCTGGCCACATGAACCCGGCAAACGATAACTGGCAGCTGAAACAGCTAAAACTGACAATAGTTAGAAACTAATGCTAAGCTAATTGCTATTTTCCAAGCAGTCCGCTGCACAGAGTCCCTCACTACCATCAAGAATGTTGTTGCAAATGCAGTGCAACATTTTTCATCATTTTAGTTGCAAACATAGATGATTTTACCACATTCAGCAGAAACAGAGCAACATTAGCACTAATTTGGATTCGTGTGTTCTGAAAGATGTTAATCCCAATACTCACTCTCCTTTTAGCTCTGTTTTAGTCTCCTAACTGAAAAGAATATGTGACTCATTAGCTGCTAAATGCTCCACTATGATCACCAGCTTGTTGCCAAGTTTGTCTGCTGTTTGGTGCCCTGAAGGGGGCGTACAGTCGGTTTTTAGAGCTTTTTCACTGAGCTGAGAGGAATTAAAGAGCCTCGTGATAATTCTCTGGGTTCGTTATGACAAGTGACACATTTCAAGTGGTCCTGTGAGCCATTGTTAATAAACAAATATTGATCATAGCCACTTCAGGGATACAATTAATCTGTCACAACTCAGGAAACACAAAATTGGTCCAAATGCAGACAAAACAGGCAGCAGCAGGGCTTCAATGGTTTATTAGACGAAGCAACTGGAATTGAAGGAGAAAAGGCTGGGGACATCAGGTGGACAGGTAAAGAATAATGCTGAAGGGGGCTGGGGAAGTGAAGATGTGGCTGAAGACAGGGACAGAGAGGCGAACATTGTGACATTGTCAGTTTTCTTATGATTCAATTTGGACATGGCTTAGCGAATCTGATTTTGATCATTTATGCTCTTGTCTCTATTTCTGATGTAAAAAACGTATTAGATGTGCTCATATTCTAAAAGAAATTGTAACTTAATGCTATTTATTTAAATCTCAAGTTCATTGTACAAAATATAATCATCAGTAACACTTGAAATTGCCATCTTGTGATTTCAGATGGCCTGAACTGTTACAAAGGACTTCTTTGCTCAAAGTAATTAAATCCTGAAGATTGATGGAAACTGACATCAGATACTGAGTATGTACTTTCCTAATGTACATCACAAAGAGTGTGCAATGCCTTGCACTTTCTACCTTTCCTTCAGGTGCACTTACAGTATTTTCCACAGAACACTACACAGGAATACTGTATATTTAGCCGAAATAAGCAGCACAGATGACTAAGTGAGGCCAGATATGTGCGCTTGTAGTATCAGTGGATTTCAACAGGAAAAGAATTGAGGCTTATCTTTATTCTGTGTCCTCCTGTTTTTCTCAGTGTCCAATCTCAGCGTGTCCGTCATCAAAGCAATGATCTGTTTAGGTTTCTGAAATGGCACAGCCCTGTTAATTTCCCTGCATTCTCAGCATGTTTTCCCGTATGGGAGAGATGAGCTGGGCAGTCTGATGACAATAGAGAATGAGAGGCAGGGAAACTCCGCCTGGCTCTGCAGGCAATGAGCTATTGTAGCCCTGCAGAGTTCAATCAATAGCATGTGCACGGCAATCTGTTCACAGTATTTGTGCCCAAATACTGTGCTGCTCTCACTCTACAAACTGCTTTGTATTGTAATGAAGCAAGAGTCAAGGTTGATTGCCTTCTTTTGAGCTTTCCCAATCAAAAAGTTTGATGTTTGACAAGATTGCTTGTGTCTGTTCACACACGGGTGTGGATGCATTCGGGGAAATAAGAATTGTTTCTGTATTTATGTGCTTCTCTAATAATTAATCCACTAACAATATTTCATTTTGGCAAGGATGCAAAGGACACATTTATTTTTAATTAATACAGCATAATTAGCACTTTTATTGTACTGACTGAATGAACATAAATGATTTTATTTGGAAAACAGGGAGAATCAGTATAAAGGTGCAGTCAGGGCCCCATCTACAGATGCTGAGAATCGAAAGCTGCCCATCATACAGTACATGATGCTCACTGTGAGTGTGGGTGTCTTTCAAAATAAATCCATCCGTCCACCCTTTTTTGTCTACTTGTCTGAATCTGGTTTGCGATGGCAGTAGGCTAAGCAAGGTAGCCCAGATGTCCTTCTACCCAACCTTATCCTCCTGCTCCTCCTGTACGGATTTAGCCTCATTTCGAACCAAACTGGTCACACACCAGACACACCCTGATTTCAGAATCGGGCTGAATTTCTGCCAGATCAGTTGTTCTTATGTGTTCAGTTTGAGGGGGTCCCGATGCCTGATTAATTGCCCATATGGTCAACGATCTGGCTCTTGGGCCATCGGTTGGATGTTTGACAGGTCAGAAATTTTGGTCGGCTGCAATTTCAGCACTTCCACAGTACGATTTCCCTAATGGCTGCTGTCAAAAGATCCATAATAAACTGTAGTGAGTTGTTGTTGTTACTGGACCTAGTATTTTACATAAAAGTGCAGTGACTTTTAGCTCAGGCACCATAGTTTTCTTTTGTTCTTCCTATTTTTAATTCATAGCAGACTCGCAGAAAGTCATGCTGCATCGTCAATTGATCCGTACAGTGTCAGCATAAAAGTTGCATGGTTCTGGCTGTGCAGAGAGGCTGATTAAAACGTGTAGTGCGAGGGAACATAACATACAATATTAATGAAAAAACATACAGTGTCTGCCCAGCATAATCTGTCCAGCATGTTCTTGGTGTTTCCCACGGTTTCCTCACAAAATCTCTAAACTGGGACATACAGCTGGCATACTTATAAGATGCCTGAAACCACCTCAATTGGCACAGGTCTTCCCTTTTCATTTAAAAAACTTATTCTGTTCACACAACATTCATTTAACAAAATGTCTTGGCACACATGAGAACGCAAAATAGATTCCAAACAGAACTGCATGCCCGGCCAGTAGGTGGCGATTTAATCTACATCAACGACATGTCAAATACAATATTTAAAAAAACCAGAGACAATAGTAGCTAATTATTTATTTATCTACAGTTATTTATAGTACAGTTAGTTAGTCATAATTTGACACCTATTTGACACCTCCATCTTGTTAAATTAAGTTGTAATTGGATCTAGCAGTGCTAAGCAAGTGTAAACAAACTGGTAAGCCATCATTGTTGTGGTTCAGGGACATGCTCATTACATAAAGCAATTATGGAAAGAAACAATAATAACTTTTACCCAAATGCTCTGTATTACATTTACACATAGATACACAGAAACAAAATCTGCACTGTAGAAGGCATTTTCAAAACTCTGTTTTTGTGACCTCTCTAGAAAGGAGGCATTGAGGAAAATATTTGTTTTTAAAAATATCCGTATTCATGTAAACAAGGCCAAAGAAATCTCATCAAAGAGTTAAATTATAAAGATTTTAAAACACCAGTCCCCCATGGTCAGTTTTATTACGAAGTTTATAACCTTACTGATGCTCTTTAATGAAGAACCTGGTGTTTTCCTCCTGCTGTTATTAAATGGGAGAAGGTGAGCCATTCCACAGTGTGTGCCATGATTTGGAATCTCCCCAACAAAGAGGTAATTGAAAGTAAAAACTGTTTACATAACTAATGAAAAAGCTGAACGCAAGCCTAATGAAATTCCAATTGAAAAACAATTTCTCCTCTTTACCAGAAGTGTTTACATGATTGAGCTATTATTGTGATTATAGAGCAAATGAAAGGCTCCATAAATGCAGTTTACTGCTAAAGGTATTAGGCATCAGGGTCACTTAGTGACCTTTTGGGACAGTCCAACGGCAGCTGTCAGATTGTAGGCTACATATTAATAACTGTAAAATATGTGTTGTGCAGTAATCAAGTCCAGTGTATCCCTGTGGTGTCTCAAAAGCATCAGAAAAACTGGGACATGTTGAATGGCTGTGATCCAGTATGAGCTGAAGCAGTGTGGCAGAATGTTTTCTCAACACTGTCCTGGTAGACAGAAGGACAGGCAAACGTGACTGGCAGTTGACCAGGGACATAGACAGAAGCTTGGATCAGCAATAGTTCATCTTAGAAAAAATACAGTACACCAAGGAAAAACTAAAGAATTACAGCAAAACAGTTTATCTTTGTTGTTTATGAAAAAGTAAAGAGTATGGTTACTTATTGGATATAATTCGTACCTTTAAATTATGAAACTCAAATAGATTTCCTTATTTCAGAAATGCCCCATTTTTATTAAAAAAGACTTTTACACTTTTCACACAGTTACGTAGGTCTGTAGCCTAGAGTTACATCAACTGGCAGTGCAAGTGGCAGGGTACTGGATCATTTCTGGATGACTGACAATTTTGCACCACATACTTGTACTTTTTAATTCAGGTCACTGGATAGTGAGTGCAGTTGTGTGCATTAGAAACCACCTCCATATGTGGACTTTCTCGCTGTCAACCAAATTTGACATGGGGTGTTTCCACAAATGACGGTAGAGGCATACCTACAGCATCATATTATGAAGGCCACTGTATTTTGGGGCCACTGATAGGCAACGAGAGGGCTACCCCTGACTAGCACAGTGTAGCTGAAACACCATAACTGTCCCACTGCAAAAGCTCTCCAGGTGGATTTCTTGCACTTGCGTAAAATCTAATTTGAAAGTAATAAACAGTAAGAATGTCCCAAATAGAATGCCATGCTGTTGATGAGTGAATGCATGTACCATTATGGTAGGTAGGCAGGTTGCTCGACATACTGACAGAGGGCAGAGTTCTTCCACAATTCAGCCACTGAGAAAAGGTATTCTAACACTTTAAAAGGTGATGTCATAGTTTGCTGAATCGGAGCTCTGCAGGCTTTTGATCACATCAGCTAAAGAGGACAAAAGGGGCCGTGCATGTGCCTGCTATTCTTCCTTTCTATGACAACACTCATGTCAGTGTTTTCTTTGAGTACAATCTTGCCAGCAATAGCCAGGATATTCAGTCACTACTTGAAAAAGTATTTTGTGGTGTACACACATGGCAAGTCCATAGGCAGACATGGCAGTCATATTACTTCTTTGTGGGAGACAGGTCTTGTAAATTGCAATGCAGTATCTGTGAATTATGAATATTGGAATCCCTGGGTTCCGAGTTGGGCTCGGCTAAGCATGACTGCTAAAATTCCAAATCCATGTCATTACAAAGCCCGCATGAAATTATTCCTCAAGAAGCAGTCAAGAGCGCAGGGTAAATAGAAGAGAGAGGGTTAAGGACAGAAAGGGAGAGAGAGAGAGAAAGAGAGAGAGAGAGGGGCTGACACACAATTTTCAAGGACATTCCTGAACAATTAACTTGCGGTTTTAGCTATCTACCCCATTAGTCTTGGGGGTTTGGAAACAGCCATTGATTTTGGATGTCAGCCACTCTCATTTTATGGAAATTGCACTAAATGGCAGGGAAACAAAAACAAATTGAATTTTCTGTGCTGTTACTTGTAATGTGAAATTAGATATGTGGCCATGTGTGACTGAACAAGCCAGCCACAGAGACAGAAAGAGCAATGGTGCAGTATGGGTAGGCTACATGCCATATACATTTTGTAAAGTGTTATTGCTTAAAGGGAGATGCATGTGTAAGGTATAATAACAGGTAAGTGCAGGTACACAATTTAATTTATTTCTTGCTGTCTTACTGGTGTGGATTTTGATAACAATACCAAGATTCACTTTATGCACTTGAAGCCGACATACTGTATATAGTATGTTATGCTGATATTTTTATGTACTTTTTTTCCTTAAGGAAAGGTCACTGAAACATGATTTACAGTAAGACATCATGCGGCTCTGGTACTCCCACTGAAAGCCATACTGTTGAAATCTCTTCAACACCT
Source organism: Dicentrarchus labrax (assembly GCF_905237075.1). Lineage (NCBI taxonomy): Eukaryota > Metazoa > Chordata > Actinopteri > Moronidae > Dicentrarchus > Dicentrarchus labrax. The sequence continues at coordinate 3,452,332 of NW_026136709.1, forward strand.
CTACACCTATTCAGGGTCAGCAACTGCAATCAGACCGCCACTACTAATCTCTTCAGGCTCTTTCCACACCGTGTGCAGCAATGACGCCTTTTGAAGCCAGTTTGTGATATGTGATTTTTGGGTAAATAACACTCAATACTTGACTTGATACAGTATTGCACCGTAGTGCAAGATAGTGAATTCTAACCTGACTGCGCCATATGGTTTGTTACACAGAACCATCTGCGAAGCCGTTGTTAGAAACCTTCTGGAAAAGGGCAGGCACAAGCCGCGACCCACTCGCGTCAAGCAGCACAGAGCAGGTCACACTATCAGGAAGTCAAACACAGAAATGGCATAGAGAAACCAGTACATTTTCAAAATAAAATACTACGAGCAGAGTCCGGATCGAATTTCACACTAGATCAATATCATGGCACCAAGCCAGAAGTCAGTCAGTCAGGGGCAGATCAGGCGATTTGGAGCGGAGAAACACACCAGTTTGTATCCTTTTTAAGGACAAAATACACAAGTAAACAACATTGGGCAGGCAACACGCTCCGAAGACGCTCTGCTTCTAAAACATTCTTAGTGGGATTTGAAGACTTGCGACGTAACAAATTAAAGCATGGAGATAATACATGCCATACCTTTCTCACCTGGGTGTAGGCTTTGCACATTTGACTGGGTCACCAGCCTTTAACAGGGTGGCTGACAACATTTATGGCTGCCACATCCATGTGAAGCCACCAACTGAGGGTGCAGCCTGTTACCTGAATCGAAAACTCTTCTGTTCAGTTTATGGCCGTCAGCCAAGTTCGTCGATCATTGGTTTCCCTGGGTCGGCGCGTTACATAAGAGTGTTAAAGCACAGCCCCATTTATTATACCCTCGACAAGGCTTCTGCATCATTGGGGATGCTAGCTACCCCTGCTTCAAACAACCCATCATCCCCCCTTACAGACCTCCTCTCCACATCCAACTCCAGGTTCACTTTAATAGTCACTTAAGTCACCTGTCTAAAGTGTTGTGGTGAGAGCTTGTGGCATCCTGAAGACCAAGTGGAGGTCCATTTTTTGATGGCAATGGAAGCGGACCTCATGTATGTCCCGGAGTATTTGGTGACATCTGTCTTACCAGCGAGAACCTGTTGGAGCCAGAAGATGTTGATGTGGAGGGAGCAGCAGGGGACCACCCAGAACCAGCACCTCCAGGCACGATGTATGGAGCAGAGACAGGCACTGGATGGCAATGCTGTGTAGCTGCAAGAACATGACGATCCTCATTCAATAAATTATCTTGCTTAATTGGAACATAAACATGTAAATTAACTCTTTAATATCTGTTTTAATTGAATTTAAATGTCCTTTCATAATGTGTTCCTTTTGCACTTTGTCTTAATGCATTTAATGTTTTATGTAAAGCACTGAAATGCCTTGTTGTTGAAATGTGCTATAAAAAATACACTTGCTGTGCCTTGCCATGTGTGTCAACATTTACTTGTGATTGATGAAAGATCTAGGATAACAAGAATAACAGACAGAGCAGATAATGAGTTTTTTTTATTATCATTTGTTTAGTAATTTCTCAAGGATTGCCAGGAAGTGCTCCTCCTCAGCAGCAATCTCCCTGTGTCTCCTCTCCTCCCTCTCCTTCATCTCTTTAAAAAAACATTCCTCCCTCTCTACAGCTTCATGGTGTCTTCTCTCCTCCCTCTCAGCGGCTTCTTTGGCTCCGGTATCCTCTCTCGCTATCGCCTTCACCTCAATCTGTCTGAGCTCCAGCTCATGCCTCTCCTTTTTTCCCCGCAGATCCCTCAAAACCTTCATGACATCCACCTGCCGCCTTTCTGGGGTGGATGTCATGGATGTTGGGGCTGTGTCCAGTTCTGGGGTCACCACAGAGGGGGGTTCGACCACCGCCAAATGCTAGGAAGATGAGGACAGGCTGCATCACCAGCAGCCTGCCCCCAATTGCCTCATCCATCAAACTGTACCATTTTCAAAATGCGGTAGTGGTCTCATGCCCCTCTGTGTTGACCCCAGTTCTGTGGCAATTCAGGTTCAACATTTGAAATGTCCTTCCCTACACATTCCTTACAGTATTCAGTTTTTCCCCTATGATTTTCGTTCAGGAGGAGCGCTGTTGCGTTTAATGAAAATAGGCTAAAATGTATAACGCAAAATGTAAACTCTAAGTGATATGAGCACTGTACTCTGAATGTGCACAAAACATTAATAAATAACCGTGGCTCCTACGTCCATCCACTACAGCTGTTGAATCCATATAGGGGAAACACTGGTATAACATTTCCTAGTCAACTAGGCCACTAACTACTTGCACCAGAAATTATGTATATACACTGATATATTATGAAGTTACCTCTTTATCAAGTTAAACAATTATTGACATCTTTACACATCATAAGGGCTGATAACCACACAGAGATAGTGACATGTGAAATATTAAAGATTAATAGTCTATGACGATACCTAGATATAATATGCATTAACTTACTGGTATCCATTAGGGCTGTTAATTGGCAAGACGTCGTGGGATCTACGTTTGAATTTGATTTTATCACAGTTGCTGAAACATTGAATTTCATGGTCCTCAGTTTACGTTCACAACACCACTATCTACATGTTGTGAATTTAAACACAAAAATTGATAGTGTTTTTGGGAATCAATACAATATCACAAAACAAAAAATCGCAATACTTTATTTTTAGAATAAATCAAAATTCCTTCCACTTTTTGCTTATTCATTCATTTAATGGCAAACTCTGCCCAGCTGATGGAACACCTTTGAAGCTAATTTGACTACTTGCCAAACCATGTGCAAAGTGGCCATTTTGAAAGAGGAAGCTGTGAAATGGTGGCTACAGAGTGTCACAACACATTTGGTCTGATAACATTTGGAAAGTCTAGAAGAGCTTAATGATTCAACCATTGTATCCCCATTCAAGTTTGCGGAGGCCTAAACGGGAAGTCTCTAGTGCAATTGCTAGGGATGAGTGAGTACACTGTATCTGTATACACGGTATCTCTTCAATCTGTTCTGTATTTGTAATGGTGTCCATACTTGTAATGGGCGGAGCTTAAACCATACATGGGCGGCGCTTAATCGGGACGTGTGTTGAGTAACTGGAAATTGTTATTATTATTATTTTTTTAAAGTACATTTTTGGGGCTTTTATTGTAGTGATAGCTGAAGATAGACAGGAAAGGGGGGCAGAGAGAGAGGGGACGCAGAGCATCAACACAGCAGAGGGCCACAGGTTGGATTCGAACCCTAGGCCACTGCAGCAAGGGCTCAGCCTCAGTACATGGGTCGCCAGCTCTACCCACTGAGCTATCCGGGCGCCCGGAAATGTTAAGTTAATCCTGAAACTGATATGGGTTAAGACATTGCTATATTTACTATACTTTTATTTTAAGTCTAACCTTTTGGGCTTCATGTGTCAATAAGCTGCCTCCATATAGGCATGAACACTTTCTCTAATTCTCCTTATCACATCTATTTGTGAGTCGCAGATGGGGACTAGAGAATACTACATGCGATGTTCAGTACCGTTATAGGTTAAACATGCAGAGCTATATTAGGTGTAAATGTATATTTACCACTTTGCTGGCATTATAATTGTGTTGCCTTTAAGCAGCTGGGAATATGATTAAAGAGAGATTCAGAAAATGGCATTCAAATGTTTTTCTATTGTGCACCCCCACTTTTCAAACCCATGTTACACCCTTGGGCCCAGAGTTACATATTCTGACAGCCGATTTTTATATTTCACATTTCATAAGGAAATTGGTAGGTTAACCAGAAGACCCAAAATGGAAGCATTTGAAAGATAAAAAAGGCAACATTTCACTTGCAGTTGCAGGTTAATGTTTTATCTCTGAGCATAGGGATGACATGGGAACAGTTCAGTTAAGATTTTAGGAGGTTCAGGACAGAAAATTAGTAGTTGGACCCTGAGGGCCAAAAGAAAATTAATTTTAATACTGCAGGACACATCTTAGTATTTTAGTGGTGCAAATTTCAATGAATTGTAAATTTTCAATGAATCAAATTATATAAACCTGTTACCTCAAAAAGAACTTGAGGCTGAGACCTGAGGGATTTGGATCCGTCACACATTTTTTTTTTTTACTTATTTAATTTTTTTTTTGTTGCTTGGTCTGATTAAAAGACAAAAAAAATCCTTTTGCCTTTTAACAGGATTTTTCTTGGGAGTTTTCAGAACCGAGGCTCTAATGAGAAACATCATGTTGCACAGATTGTAAAAGTCCTTTGAGGCTCATTTGTGACTTTGGACTGTTTCAGAGGTTTTCAAACTGTGAAGGGGAGACTTGACTGCATGATGTGAAAGTTCTAGAAACAACGGGAAGCTTTAGTATTTAGCCCGCTCACCAGCACAATCAGCAGTTGAAGCTGCAGCAGCGGCTGTGACACATAGCTTGCGGAGGCTCTTAAAGTCAGTTCCTGACTTACTGAGGGAAATGGTTTCCCCATCGGTGGCTGTTGTTGTCCCCACTGGCCATCTCTCTTTCAAAATGAATAGTTGTGAAAACTATTTGGGTTGAAAAAAATAATAGTAAATGCAGCCCAAATTTTGAGAATATAAAGAACAGAATGTATGAACATGAACACAACACATGTTATGAATGTGACCAAGTGCACAAAAAGAGTTTCCTCACTGATGTGTTTTTAATAATGGTAGTTGAGACAGTTATCCTGTAATACACTATTGAATAGTATAAGGATGTATATAGCATACAATAATGCTCTTGTTCCCATAATTGGTTCTTTGATTTGACATACTCGTGTTGTACAGCAGCGTCTATTGGTGACAGTCAGCTGTTCTGTTCTGGTGTTGTTCTGCATTGTATATAATATGAATAATCCATAAAGTACATCACTTAGTCAGTTTGCTCACTGATAGATAAGGGATTCCTTAAGGAAAAATGTTGGGAACCGCTGGGTTAATAACAGTCATGAACACTTAATATCCTCAGAGATCATTCAAATGTCTGATAGTATTCCATGTTTTCAATGTGCCCCCTCCTGTGAGTCCACAGATTTCAAACATGATTTAGGCTTGTTTTTTGATTTTGGCTTTCATATTTATTTGATTACCCACTTCAATATGAAAACACAGTTATTTTCCTATTTTGATGCCCTCAAATAATAAAATTCTGACCTTTTTTTCTTGTTTTTTCATATTGAGTGATATAGTTGAGTGAGCGGATGATACAAAGACCCATTTGCTTCATTATAAGTTCTCTTTCAAATCTGCTGCGGGCTACTCTGTGATTGTCTCTGACTTTTGTTGCTGTTCGCCAATGCATTTGAGTTTCAAGCATCATCAACGAGCTGAAGAGTAGCAGCCTGACACCGACTTCATCCTTTTGACAATGGCGGTGTTTATTTGGGTTTCTTTAGCGCTTTGTTTTGCTGACAGCTTGTATACACAATGCTGTTTGGCGCCAATGCTTGTTCGACCTTCGTCATTTGTGTTACCATCAATGGTAACAAAGATGCAGCGAGTGAAGAATGGAAGAAAAAAGCATGAAAACACAGCAGGTCATGTTGGTGTTTGTATATAAATACCAATATATTGTGACACACAGTATACACTGTGATACGTTTGCACAAATTTAAACAAGGATTTTGATGGCAATGTATTAAAGGTGGAGCTGTGTGTGTTTTAAAATGACACCCGACTGTCTCTGTGAGTGAAGATGTTTTTACTGATCCACTTCTACAGTATGCTGCCTTGTCCAGCTTGTGATTTTATTGTTTACATACCAATCAGCATCAGGCTGGCCAGGTTACATTTGTGAAGAGTGGTACATTTGAGCATCTGCTTTCCACTCATTCAATTCAATTGGCTTTATTGGTACTAGTGTAATAAAGGCATTGTGCCAAAGCATTGTGAAATTATGTCCATGTATGGGCATGTATGGGCGTGTGTGTGCATGTGTGTGCGTTGATGTTCTTGTTTTTGGTGTGTGTGTGTGTGTGTGTGTGTGTGTGTGTGTGTGTGTGTGTGTGTCAGAAATTGAGGAAGTGTGTGTGAAGTTGTTATAGTTGTGTGTGTGTGTGTGTCAAAGTTAATGTGTGTAGCCTAGCATAGCATCATATACAGTCTTGTTATAATCGGAAAATATAAAAATTCAATTATTTACAGATTTACAAACTATATAAACAAAAATAACAATGGTATAAAGATAAATGATAAAAATTTAAATTAAGAATTCAAAAGAAATCAATAGAGAGCTGTGTTGCTCAGGTTCCAAGTAAATATGGTTGTTTCTCTATGTCTGTAAATTTTGGGTGTATTTTTACAATATAAGGAATAAGGATAAATTGTTCATTTCTCAGCGCCTGCTATGTGGGGCATGAGGCGAGGAAGAGTAGCTCTGTCACTTCTTGTTCTCTGTCACACTGGGAGGAGCTCTTATTGTCTGTCAGCCTACAGGCCCACTGCTTTGAGCATTAAACCAAGTTGTTGCACACCGGCAACAACTCTTCTTAAGCCCGCTTTTAATTTACTTATTTCATTTTCTCTGCCACTTGGGGCAACAGAATCAGCTGTAAACACAATACTGACGTGCGACACAAGCAAAACAAACACTGATATTCCTTAGGACAGAGCTTCCCAACTTGGGGATCGCCAAACGCTTTGTGGGGGGTCGGGAAGCCTTCTTGATTGTAAGGGATAAAAGAAAACTTAAAAGATATACACAGTAGAAAGAATCTAACAACGGCCATGCGTCAAAAACAAGAAAACACTGAATTTGTCAAAAAAATAAGCCGATTAAGTCTATAAAATGGGTATAAAATGAAATATCCATAAAATATGTTACGTAGCCAGGGGTCGTCAATTTACTTAATAATAGAGAAGAGGTCGGGAACCCCTGCCTTAGAACAGTGCCACCCAGTCCCTGTAAAAACATACCTGGCTAAAACATAAGTGCTTACCTGGTGATTGCTAACTTGTCTGTCATGAAATGCAGCACACATGTCAGTCATGGCAAAAAAATTGCATATTCCATGGGTCTTGCATGTGTGTGGAAAAATGGCTCAACAGCTCCCCCTACAGAGCAGCCCCAATGCCCCCACATTTTACTGACATGAATGAAAATCGGTACACACGTAGATCATGTCCCAGTGTACAGGAAAGCCTCTTGGACCCATAAGATAAGATAGACTTTATTGATCTCACACTGGGGAAATTCACTTGTTACAGCAGCTCAAGATAGAACATAGCAGATAAGAAACAAGAAATACCTAAATAAAAAAATAAAATAGAAATAAAAAGAATTATGCTTGTATGTACAATATATACAGTTTTTTTTAATCCAGATGTGATTTAAATTAAAATAGAATATTGCACAGGTTACAGCAGCATGGTGTAAAAATAAATGATTGCACTGGATAAAAAACAATATATATATATAGATGGATGGATAGATGGATAGATGGTAGACAAGGAGCAGAAGAAAGCGGTGGTGATAGATGTGGTCATACCAGCAGACGCCAACATCAGAAAGAAGGAACACGAAAAGGTTGAAAAGTACCAAGGGTTGAAAGAACAGCTGGAGCAGATGTGGAAGGTCAAGGCGAGCGTGGTCCCCGTGGTAGTAGGAGCACTCGGGGCAGTGACCCCCAAACTGGGGGAGTGGATCCAGATCCCAGGAACAACATCAGAAGCCTCAGTCCAGAAGAGTGCAGTCCTAGGAACAGCTAAGATACTGCGCAGAACCCTCAAACTCCCAGGCCTCTGGTAGAGGACCCGAGCTTGAGGATGACACACAGATACCACCCCAAGAGGGTGAGAGGGAAGTTTTATTTTATTTTTTTGTAACAGTCATTTTAGCAGAAGAATATAGGCTATATATAGATATATATACATATACTTCTTGCAGTGAGGGTGCAGCAGTCTGTTGCTGAAGAAGCTGCTCAGGGGCCCCACAGTCTAATGCAGGGGGTGAGAGGTGTAGTCCATGATTAGCATTAGCTTGGCTATCATCCTCCTCTCACCCACCTCCTCTATGCGGTCTAGAGGGCAGTCCAGGACAGAACTAGCCCTCCTGACCAGTTTGTTCAATCTCTTTCTGTCCCTCTCTGTGCTTCCAGATCCCCAGCAGACTACTGCATAAAGGATTGCAGATGCCAACAGTGTCATAGAATAACTTTACCTCAAACCCGTCAGGAAGTTGGCCATTTTGGATTTGGCAGCTATTTTTAGCGATTTGCTCACATTGTATTTTAACAAACATCTCAAAGGGAATCGATTTCAGATTGATTTTGTTCAGTTCCATCTTAACACCATCTCGATGAAATGTTATCAAAATCTTTTCGTCAGAGGGCGTGTCCATGGGGTGGCGCCAGATATCAATCGTTTCATCATTAAACAGGAAATTTATATAAATATAAATAACTTAAGTGTACTTTGTCCAATCTCCACCAAACTTCAACCAATGTTTGATAAGAGTCCCACCCTGATCACATCTACATGCCAATATTCAATCATAGTCATAGCGCCACCTACTGTAAACGTAAACCTTTTGTGGCAATCATCATCTGATTTTTGTGAGAATTGAAGTGTGGGCTACACATGATAATCGCACATAATGCGACTGCCACACACCCTGACGTGCACGGGCTGCGAGGGCCCGTTCATCGGTGCTTTCAGCTTTAAGCTTTAATTTTGTTTAAAACTTGAAAAATGTGTTTGTGTTTGTGTTCTTGTAATTTCAGTATTAATGTCAATCAGTGTAGGGTGTACGTTTTACTGTGTGTGTTGTGTGTGTGTGTGTGTGTGTGTGTGTGTGTGTGTGTGTGTGTGCATCCTTACTAAAAACTTGACTATCTTAAATGTCAGAAGAGAGACCTGGCTGGCACCCTTTACTAAAGAAAATATAAAAATTGGAAACAACAAATCACAATACAATGGTATTTGCTTTTCCCACTTCTATTCACACTTTGTTATTTTTTTTGGGGGGGCTTTTATTGCCTTTAACCAAGAGAGGCAGCTGAAGAATGAAAGGAAGAGGGGTGGAGAGAGAGGGGGCAACAGCTCTACCAGGTGAGCTATCCGGACATCCCATCTATTCACACTCAAAGTGGCACTGTAAATTCTCAAAAATAGGGGACTATACTCCTTGCCTGTGTAAACAGTTGTAAGCATTTATGTTCTAACTCTCACTTTTTTATTTAATTTTGGTTGCTTGTTGAATGATTACTGTTTTATTGATTTTTAAATGCACTCTTTTTCCAATCCAGTTCTTCCTACAACCTGATTTATCCACAATTACAGATTGAGGTTCATCCTATTTCTTCTCCTATTTTATGTCTGCACAGCTATGCGTGTGTGTGTGTGTGCGTAGTTTTCATGTGTGTATGTGTGACTATGTTTAGAGTGATGCATATTCATCCGTGCATTGCAGATCCTGGCAGGCGAGAGGAGAAAAGGAAGATGGAGAGACAGAATTGGGCCAGCGAGTAGCAGAGCTCCCTGCAGCCTCAGTCAGAGTGCTCAACGTCTGAGGGGGGGCACTGGAGGCCCCTGGGCAAATACTGACATCACCAGCTTGGTTTCCTCAGGTTTGGCAAGACAGCCCCATGTAAATATTACATCCATGCCCACACGCACACGTGCTCTCAAATATGCCTGCGCTCACACATGGTGAGTCAGACTAAAGCTTTTAACTGCTGTGACGTTGCGGTAGACTGAACTATCACCTCCAGTTACTCACTGTTAAAGGCAAACAGGCACATGGAAAATAAAGATTTCATGTTGGTGGTTAGGTTTTTGGCTACTCCAGCACATTTGACTCATAAAGAAACAGAGTGCTGACTTATAGCTTTAAAGGAAAAATACTACCATGCTACCTTTCATACTTTAAGCTGCCATTTGTATTTGTTATACTCACCAATTAATTGCCAGAAGTCAGACATGACAAGCAAGACAAGCAGACTATCTGGAAGAAAATTATTTCACATTAAAAACATTCTCCATAGTTACCAGACCACTTTCGGGCTCAACTTTAACCTGCTGTAGGCTGCAACACAGTTCTCCTCTGCAGTTAGGGATTATTTGCAACATTACGGGTGCCCTTACTCTCAGCTTGACCTCCAAATAAAGTGGTTTAAGCAATTAGGCAAAACCGTTGGAGGTGTCGGATCATCTGACTGCTAGTGTTTTTGCCCTGTAGGACGGGGGATGCAGGGAAGCCAATCAGATTCGATTTTAGCAATTGTTACTTTTCTACACCATTTCACTTGCACAGTGACTTCACAAAGAGGTCATAACAGTTACTGATGAACAGGGTAGTGAAATATGTTAGCTTTAATGTTAATGGACTAAACAGGCTGGTTAAAGGGAAAAAAGTCTTGACACACCTGAGTGGAACATCAAAACTGGTAAGAATTTGGCTATACAATACGTATCACGATACGGGGATTATAAATCAATATGTTGCGATACTGTAACCAAGGTGATAGGCTGTGGTTTTGTTTTGTTTTTATGCATAAAATCTGTACTTTTACTTTAATGCAACCAGAACAGTTGGAACTGCATTGGAATTTATCATAGTCACTGTAACATCCAACGTCCAAGTCCTCAGTTTACATTTACAACACTGCTATCTAGCTGTTAGGGGTCTTAACACAAACATCGATACAGTGTTGAGAATTGATACAATATCACAGAAGAAAATATCACAATATTAAAAGAAGAAGAAGATATTTGCTAACAAACCCACTAGAGCTGGGCGATAATTATATCGACTAATATTAATACAAAGCAAAATACGGCTGACTTGTAAAGTCCAGATATAAACTATGAACCGGGGATAAACAGCTTTACCTGTTGTCTGCTATATGAGAAGAAGGGGTAAATCAGATGTGGTTTGAAAATGTTTTATTTTTAGCCCATATATTGCCCAGCCCTACAGCGCCATGCAGACAAACACACACACACAGACAGACAAGTGAAGGTAGAAAATCTAAATGCCTGCGATCAATCTTGCCCTTTATAGAGGAAAAAGCTTTGAGGAAAGCATGTCAGCTTCAGTAACAGGGGTAGTGGGGTGTCCATACATCAGAGGCAGCTGTCAGCTGCTGTGTCAGTCAGTAGCAGTGTTAAGAATGATCCATCCATATGCAACCTTTCTTTGCCAGTGGTTGACACAGCGGCCCAGCTCGGTGAGGCTTTGTCAATACTGCCACTATAATAAAAGGCTGAAATATGAGCAATGACCAAACAAAAAAGACAGACTGCAAACATGTTAAAGAGACAAAAACTGCATGTGGAGATCCATAATCAACCAAGTGATTGAGAAGAAGTGGTTTCGATTTTCTTTTAGACTGAGCAGTGGTTGACCGGGCATTTGTACAGCTCACTGGTTTAAAATGTGGTGATTCAAATTGTACCAATTCAATTAGTCATTTTAAACATGTGATGCTCAGGGAATTTGCCTCAATGCTTGACAGCTCTGTCACTTATAATTGTGGGGTCCAGTAAAAAAGTCTTTGTGGGCCTAAAGCCATCACATGACCTGCATTCCCGACTGTGTCTGCTGCCTAACCCAGTGCACTTCCTGTAAGCTTGGGTGACTCATGTATGGACACAACTATGTGCATCGTATAGCTGCGTTGAACACATTGGGCTTTCACCAATTTTCTCTTATTTTGAATTTGCTCTCCAGAGCGCTTGTAGGAGTCATGTGCAATTAGTCTGCTGTTATCCAAACACATGGTTTTCACTAAGGGATTGTATATTACACTATAAGTAATACAAAGTTTCCTGTGCAAATTACACTTCATAATTACGTTGACATCACCCTGTTTGACTGTACCGATTAAATTATTATATAGTTCTAAATGTACATATAGCCTAACGATATCATCATTCATTTGAATTGGCTATTCATGGGGTTAGGGTTCTCTTCACATTAAGGTGTATGCAGGTTGCTGTCCAGAGGAACATCCTCTGTTGCGATGCCTGCCTTTTATGGCATGTTATGTGTGCTCTACTATCTCCATGATGAAGATTTCAGCAACAGCACTTGTTTTTTTTACGCACCCCTTGGCTTTAGCAGGTCCTTTACTTCCACTGCTGACGCTGTTAAAAATGATAGACTTTCCTTTGTTCATGTCCGAGAGCAGGTGGCAACCAATCAGAGCTGAGAAAGACATAAAGACGCTTTGGATCGGAGGTTTGAAGATAGATGATTTGGGGATTGTTGAGTCTCATTCCCACAGTCCCAAAGCATCTGTATTTGGCAACCTGGTAATGAAGCTCAACAATCAACTATCTTTCTTGGCTCTGATTGGTTGTTTTCATTTGGGCCCGGTGGATTCTTGCAAATACCATTAGAAGCATGAGGAGAAGCCAGAGGAACCAGATTTTTTCACAGAGTATCTGTCTTATGTACTAATGCCATGTTATACTGAAAGTTTCAGTAAATATGACAAAAAAATATTGTTATAACATTACCTACTGGAGCTTTAAACAATCCTGCGGAGTATACATTAAGTCAAATTATCTTAAAAATTACATTGTGTTAATTATAGTAGCGTAAAAGTTGCAAGATTTTTTAGTTTCTCCAAATCTGAGTACTCCTTCTGCCATTGCCAATACTAACATTCTCAATGACAGAACATGTGAGGCACAATAGAGGCCCATGCATGGGTTTGCCCAGGGCCCCCAATTCGCTAAATACGCCCCTGGAACCAAATGTACTCCTGGCTTCTTGCCCTATTCTCCGCCTTCAGTCCATTTTGTTCCCCGAAAATCCCCTCTGGCATCCACCTCCAGCGTTGGCTGTGAGCCCCTGACCAGCTGTGACACATGCCTTTATTGCAAGGGATGCATCACCCACTCACATCGGTCCCTGCCCTTGACCTCCTCACTCTGGCCACAATTGTCCACTCGGTAGAAAGCACAGCTAGTCCTGTTTACCCTACAGATTACAACACACATATAGATCCTACACAAATACAGCCAGCCCTCATTGAAGTGTGTTGGTCCCTCCCACAGTGATAATGGCCGCTGACTGTTCCCAGAATGAGCCGGGCCCCAGTGTGCCTGCAGCTTTTCCTGTTCCTGCTCTGATGGGCGATAGCAATGAGAGAGGTGCTCTCAGCTCATGCTCCAAATCTAACTAACCTGTTATCTGTTCCATGTCAATGTCAGACTGCTCTGGGGGCTTCCATTAATACTACAAAGCCCTGCTCAATATCAGATCCCTTTCCAACAAGTAATTTTTAGTTAATCACCTTATTACTCCATACCGCCTGGATATTATGCTTTTAACTGAAACGCGGTTAGATAGCAGCAGCAACAGTTCTCTCAGAGTCAGAGCTGCAAATTTCCATAGTATAAATGTTTCTCAAGCCGACATGGGCCCGCTTTATTCTAAAACTCATTCCAATGAAAGCTTTTGTCACTTTTCCTTTGTGCGCCGCTACACTGTCCTCTAAGGCAGGTCACAGATTTTACAGACCTATAAAATACTTTGCTGAACTGCTGCCTGTTTTCTCCATTGATTTGACTTTTTAGCATGAGGAACAATGCAAGTTCCTGAATCTGAATGTTTGGGACATACTAGGCATATAATGGAACTGTCCGGGAATGTGATCATCAGGTTTTTTGTGTAACACAGAACTTTGATATACCAATCCAGATACATAGTAACATACCTAGCAATTGTTTCAGGCCTAATTTAAAGCTATACTATTTAACATTTCTGCTTTAAAATGTCTAAAAACACTAGACCTATGTTCTATATATAGTTGAGTTATGTACTTACATTATCCCAAACCCAGAGAAATCTCTCTCTTCATTTCACTGGTCGCCTGTCAATGCTCATGCATCAAGGATTGTGGTTGTCATACATTTACTTTTTATCCAGTTTGAAGCCACATTTTTACCATCCACTGTTTAGATCTTGGTGCTTTTTAATTCTATATCTGATATCTCAGTCAGAAAAAAATTATACCCCTTTAAATAACCCTGTTTGATTATTTTTACAGCCCACAAAGCAATCTGTGAAATTTGGATCAGACATGCATTTATACGTGTGATGAATTAGTGGTATGAGCACTATAAATAGCCACAACCACATATAATGACAGCTGTTCTGGTGCTGTTGGATAACCTTGCCAATGCGACACAGTTGGTTAAATTGCACTTCTTCTCTCATGTCTAATGAGGGGGAAGGCGGGCCGTAGTGTCAACATGCAAACGGATGTTAGAGGGCATTTCTACGAGTTAAAATGGGACTTGATTTATTAAACAGAACATCCAGCTTTATAAATCTATGTCATGCATCTGGCCCCAGTACACACGTTGGAAGGATAATTTTACATAATATTTATGAAAATGTGGTTCTCAACCTTCTTTTTTATTTATTAAACTGACCAAGTGACATATTTATGGATATTTCATATCAATATTCAAAACTGCAAGAAGTTTGTGTAAAAGTAATGATTTGAATTAATTCTGAAAAAATGTTTTTTTACGTGATTCTCTGTGTTATATAATCATACAGACTTTATAGGCTTAGGCTTATTTTTTGACAAATTCAGTTTTTTTGTCCCTGACATGAGACTATTGTTCTATTAGACAATTTAACAATTTAGATTTACTTTTCTCTCAGAAGTGTGTCGGATGCTGAAATACAGGCCTACTGTGTTTCTTACATGCCTCAACATATAGAAGGCCTTGCAATCCCCCATGAAGCTTTGGCGACCACTAGACTAACAGACATCCCTCTTAATTTATTCCTACTTGATTTCACTCTTTTTGAATCTAAAACGTATAATATAGAGGAATAGAAAAACAGAAATGTTTGTACTGAGATGTAATTTTTTGTTTTAATTGTTCTTTATTTTAAATTGTTAATTACTCTCGTGTTCTTTATAAAAGATAAAAACATAAAAACTGTGTTTTGATAGACGCTTACGCTTTCACTTACTTAGTCTCTCTCTAGTCTGTCCTTCCATTGTTTGCTTCTTTAAGATAGATGGGAGAAATTCAAGTACTATAGTTATTACTGTCTGAACAGATAGTTCTAGTTGTGACTCAACTCAGGAAGCTGAGCCCTAAAAGGGCACCAGCAATACAGAATCTGTGACAACGAATTAAGTAGTTAAAAACAGTGAATACATCCAGAGTCAACAACATTTGTGTTGTGTCCCCAGGGGACTACCAGTCCCCTTACAGCCCTCTAGCCCCGACCTTGTGGTTAAACACCCTGCGGTTGCTTACTTTGCAGCAATAGTACCATGGGAAGGCAGCAGATGAGGCGTATGAAAGGAAGAGGCTCAGATATACTAAGCAGCCAAGGTGGAACAGGAAAGCTGGAAGACACACAGCCTGGGGATGTTGGGAGTTGTAGTTTTAGCCATTAGTTCAGTCAGGAAGAAAAGGAACTGGTCGGGGATAGATGTAGTCATAAATGCAGTTTCCAGAGAACCTGAACATAATACCCCGGAGACTCCGGTATGGGGCCCTGAAAGTATAGAAATTTAAACCCCTGAATAAAATATAAGTTTATGTACAGTACGGCATCACACCGTGATAACAGAAGTGGGTAGTACTTAAGGCAGGGAATGTGGCCCTACAGGAAAAAATGCATTTCAGTCAGGGATGCAAGATACAGATGTTTGTTTTAATATTTCAAAGGTCTCTAGTGATGATCCTGTGGATAAAAATCAATGTATAGTGGGTAAGTGGGTTTTTTGTGCAAAATGCAACAATATTGTATATCGTTCAATTCCTAACTGCAGCAACACAAAAGGAAAATATTGAATGGAAAATGTACGTAACAAACAGATCCAACTCTCCTGCTCAACATCTAATGTAAAAAATGACAGATATTCACAGTATTGGAAAATCACCCTGATAGATTTCTTTCTCGCTCTTTAAAACATCACCCGGCATCGACGGCTGGTGCATCCAGAAATGACACTAGAGGGAAACGGACACCGTTGTATTTTGACTGACGAAGCGGCAGTATTTGGTGACTTGGGAGTAAGACCATGTCACTTGTACATGTGAACATTTCTGAAAAAACTTGCACATTTTCATGACATATTTTTCTCCTTATGTCTTTTTCTCTCAGTTACTGCCTCTGTTCATTTAGCCTAATTTCTGTATTTTGTTTCTTGATCACTGTTTCTAGAAATGATTGTGATTTTTATAAACAATATAACATAATAACCCTTAGCATTCAGTGCAGTTTATGAATAGCAGCTATTGCCCATAGGTACATCAACACTCATGTATTATTGTGCACATCTGTTGTTTGGCTTTATGCTGTGAAGGTCTCAATTAGTCATCTTTGTTTTCACAAAAGAATAGAAAACATATACCACTGTAGATATAAAACTATAAATCAGAAACCTATTAAACCACACTTGTTCTATTTGATTTCTTGCGGTAACCAATAAAATCAAGGTAAAAGCAAAAGCATCTGTATTTATGATCATATAAAAATGATGAAAATGGGAAACTGAACAGCCTGCATGAGTTACTGTGTGAGGATGGCTTTAATTAATACTCAGGAGAAGCAGATTTCAATTTGATATAAACAGTCTAAAGTCTTCACATCTGCCCCTTTTTGTTTTTTCTCCTTCTCCTCTTCTCAGACTTCTCAGTTGAAATTCATTCAAATTACACCAGAACCACCTGTGCCACTCCTTAAGGTCCACAGATTTTCATTTTGTTTTAGCACACCATGTTGGAAGATGTTCGAGAAGAAAACCTTGTTTAAAGCTCTTTGTAGATTAAAACCAGAAAAAGCATTTTCCACCCCATCAGCGCCAACAGCCAATCATCAAGCAAGTGCAACAGCACAAGACATAGCAAGCTCTAATATTACTGACTCAGTCCAACAGCAAGACGGCCAGCTCGCTGTCTGTCTGCAGTCTTTTATTTCATCTCTCCTCGGTCCTCAGTCAGTTCTGGCACAATGCCACTCTCTGTCAGGATGAAGCTGTTTTAAGGTAGAAAAGTTACATAATAGGGGTTTTAAATTCAATAAATGCAACGACAAGACAACCTTTATTTATGCATTTATATTAGTGCTGTCAGTTAAATGCGTTATTAACGGCGTTAACGCAAACCCATTTTAACAGTGTCAATTTTTTTATCGCGAGATTAACGTTCTTTTTGGCCGAGCACACTTTGTAGTTTTTTTCACATACTGTTGCAACAACTAGTAACGTTAGAAAAACTACAACACCACACCGGATCTAGCTAGACCAGAAACAAAACAACAGGCACGTCGCACACACTTGTTTAAGAGTAGTAGACGTTACTGTTTGAGTGGATGGCGAGCGCGGGACGCCAAAATGGATGCCAATAATATTCTGAATGGAAAGTTTACTTTTAAAAAGTTGCCAAATGGTTCCATTGACAAGACCAAAGTGATCTCTGTGTTTTGTCGTTGTGAACTGAGCTATCATCGCAGCACGTCCAGTCTGAAATACCACTTGATGGCCAAACACACAGAGGATGCGAATTCTCCCCCTCGTCAAAGCCAGGCGACAATGGATGATTTTTCAATAAAAACAACATTTGCACAAAGCAAGCCAATCCACTTTTCCATGTTGAGAAGAGCATTAAAATGAGAAAAGATAATGGGACAAAAAGAAATAAAGGGACATTTAGAATAGATAAAAATGTGCGATTAATTGCGATTAATTGCGAGTTAACTATGACATTAATGCGATTAATCGCAATTAAATATTTTAATCATTTGACAGCACTAATTTATATCTAAAAGAACACCTGTGTTTTCCCACAACAGTCAAATGTTACCATCCAAAAATAATTATAGTTGATTCTGCTGAACCAGTTGCGGTTCAGGAAATTATGCCTTTACTGGCATTTGTCGCATGAATGTGCAGTACTGCTGAGAGTGGAGATTCCTAAGATACTTCCATGATGTAGTGTCAAGAGAGAAATTCAATGTTCTCTAAACCTATAGGCAGCTGTGTCCTCAGTACAGATCCTGAGGGCACAGGAATTTAATCAACTGAAAGGAGAGGCCCTAATGGATCATCCCATCCAAACACTGGTGGATGACATTATGAATTAGAATCAACTATTAATCTCACTTGGCACAGATCAGATTTTTTGTGCATTTACTCTACTTGAATGATAGGAAAAGTCAACATGAAACAGAAAAGGATTCGTGTGAAGAAATTCAGTGAACCTGCATTTGTGCTAAAATCAACAGAGAAGAGCATGGGTACAGTTTCATGCCGAAATGCACCAACAGGCTTTCATTAAGCAACTCAAGGAGCCAGTTACACTTCTCAAATTCAAACTTAGTAAATTAAAACAGGTTGCACCACAAAAACCTGTACTGACTTTGAGATTAGTTGTTACTGGCATAACTGGAAGGTTTAGAAGGACTGAAATGAAGAATGTTTCTCAATAGCTGTATGCTACCTCCTCATCTACAGTGGGTCTCCGGTTAGAGATATAAAAATGGATGCCACTGTACAAAAATACAGCCAAAATATCCCATCTTTCGCCATTTGGTTCCAGAGTCTGTGCTGTAGTGCCACAGTACCGAAACCCTGCCCATACATTCGGTCCAGAGCAGGGCTCAGCTGTCAGTCATGATATAAAACTACGTCTTTATAGCTTCAAATAACTAAATTAAACCCAATTTGTTGAAAAAATAATCACTTGTACATACATCAGCGTGATAAGAACTACCTAAAATAACTTCTATCTCTGTGGCTCCGAGGTAGAGCAGGTCGTCCGCTAACCGAAAGGTTGGCGGTATGTCAAAGTATCCTTGAGCAAGACACTGAACCCCAAATTGCTCCCAATGCTGTACATCGGTGTATGAGTGTGTATGAATGATTAGTTTCCGTTCTGGTGAGCAGTTGGCACCTTGCATGGCAGCCACTGCCATCAGTGTGTGAATGTGCGTGAATGGGGTGAGTGGGGCATGTAGTGTACAGTGCACTGAGTGGTGGAAAGACTAGAATGGCGCTATATCAGTACAGTCCATTTACAATTTACAAACAATGTTTGGAAAAAATGTATTTGACGTGTAAACATCAGTGAGGTATAATTGTGTATGTTCCTGTAATATATTCTAAACTGCAGGAATACAAACTCTGAAACACATAACTCTCCATGTATATATTTAAAGTATATATAACTTCCTGATTGCACAGTTGATTGCTTTTATGTTTCCCAGCAACATTACGTATTTACTGGCTAGGATGTATGTTAAGTGCAGCCTGATTTAGTAAATGAATGGTTTGAATGATGCTATAGGTTGCATTATGCATTATGTGAAATGTTGGACCTAGCGTTCTTGAATTTTGATTAAGGTTGTTCGTTGGTTGATCTACCCCACCGCTCTAGATTGAAATATTAGGGCAACTATTTGATGGAGTGTCATTAAATTATTAACAGAAATTCAAGTGCCTACCTCGGGACAAAATTTAAATTTGACATGATGAAACAACACTTTTGTTTAACATTAAATACTTGCAAAGCTAATTACATTGCCATCAGCTGTACTTAGTGTTTATTGCCAATTATTTTTATTTTATTATTTATGTAGTTCGGGGACGAAAAAATAGCTGGGTTACTGTGAAATTACTAGCTATTGATAGTGGTGATAAGGTTACAGGCTGATCTGGTTGTGCAGTACTTTGACGAGCACATTATCATTAATGACAGCAAATATTGCCCAGAGTGCTCTTAGGAGGTAAAACGAGGTTAGAATGTATTTACCGCTGCACCTGGATATTCTGATCATTCCAATATGACTTAGTTTCTCTAAGGAAATTGGAAACTCTTCACATCTAGGCGCATTGAATTCAAGGTCAGAAGAAGCAGACAGGCTTTTTCTTTTGTGGGAAAATGCGAACGCTAACATGGTTGAAATGAAACCAGAGAACCATCTTAAGCTGCACATTTGAAAAAAATGTTTTCACTGTAAGAACAAAAGTCTGCAACTCTTTGTTAAAGGTCAGGGGTAGACTGAGAGAGGCTTTCTATTTCTTTTCAAATTGAGGAATAATTTAAATCAATTTGCTGTTCAACAACAACTATTTAAAGTAAATAAAAGCCAAATTGTAACTCTTCTGTCTGCAGACCATTGACAGTAATGGACAGAGCTTCTGGATCTGTAAAGTGAAGCCAACACGAAGTTGCAGCTCCATGGGCTGCATAGAAAAACAATACTATACAGTCTTATGGAAAAAGGATCCCACTTCTCAATTTATTTATTAGCTCAGGAAACAGTTTCTAAAATAAATGATAAAGCAGGATATGCTGTAGAGCGTGGCTACCTTAGTCTGTCCAGCGCAATGGACCAAACTCAGAACAAACTGTCAAACTAGGCAGTGCGAAAGAAGGTGCCCAGATAGCTCACCTGGTAGATCTGGCTCCCCATGTACCAGGGCTGAGTCCTTGCTGCAGTGGCCATGGGTTCTAATCTGACCTGCGGACCTTTGCTGTGTGTCATCCCCTCTCTTTCCCCACCTTTCCTGTCAATCCTTAGTTGTCACTGTCCATTACAGGCAATAAAAGCCCCAAAATATATTTATATATAAAAAAAATATTCTGTTACTGCGTTGGATATTTATCATCTAAAAACATTTCACAAACATATTTTAGTGTACAGATCATGTGTGACCAGACTAGCCACCATTGTTTCCTGCTACGGGTATGTCGAAACTGCGCAGCCAATGAGAGCAGCTCAACTCGCAGTACGTCACCTCCGCTGGCTTTTTGCCCCCAATGGCAACGACCATTCATCCACCATGCCCAACTCGAGGCTTCAAAATGGTACTCCACAAACCAGTGAGTGACGTCAGAATAGATTGATACTTGCTGCTGGTTTAACTTCTCACTTCACTGCAGTGATGTAGAATCGTACAGGTGTGTCATCACTGTTGAGTGTGGTTACAGGTACAACAAAGCACACCACTGACCTCATCCAAACACACGCATCAGTGACACTGGTTGTGGACACAGATGAAACAAACTTTAAACTTTAAAAAGAGAGGGCACTGAACCACTGCTTTTCAGCCAAAGACATACCAAAGATAATTATACCATTACACATTTTTAAAATTGTGTCCATCAGCCAGCTCCAGCCTTAGCTGACTGTCATCTCTCAACAGCTTCTCCTCACCTCCTGAGCTGCCGGCACTCTCCATGTGTCTGGGACTAGATCCCACTCAAAACGGCCAGCAGCCATTGCTGGCCTGCCACTCCAGTCTTCCTGCAGTGTTCACAATACCTGGGCAGAGCTCCTGTCAATTCATTCCTGAATCTATGAGGTTACCCAACTTACACACAACCATACAAAAAAGGTCTGTCATTAAACCTTCAGTATGGTTTTAGTGTGTGTCTGTTAGCTATATGAGTTTACAGTGAATAAGTCATTATACCAGCAATTAAAGGTCCAGTGTGTAACACTGAGGAGGATCTATTAGCAGAAATGGAATATAATGACCTGAAATAAGAATCATTGTGTTTTTGTTAGAATTAGCCGTTTTTATCTACAGAGGGAGCGGGTCCTTTTCTACAGAGTCTGCCATCTTATACTGCCGTGTTTCTACAGTAGCTCAGAACGGACAAACACAACACTGGTTCTGGATGGGGCTTTTGACTAGGGCTGTTTCATGTTTTTTGCGAGTTTCCTGGCCACTGTAGTTTCTCCTACATGCTTGGACAGCAAGGGTGAGGCGAGGGGGTTGTAATCTGCAAGTACACAGCTAGATGTTACTAAATCCTACACACTGATCCCATTGGTGGGATGAAAAAGGGTCCTGATACAGAAAAATACAGAAATATAAAAATATATGCAATGACAGCACAACACAAGAACCAACGGATTGGATAACCAAATTTTCACCTAAATATCTTTTATTTGATTCATTGGCATTTATACATGTAACAAATATGCTTTATACCAATAACAATATAATATATGTCTGGTTTTACGGTTGACTTTCTTCATTTTGAGGGGAGCAATAGATGCCCCAAATCTGGCATAGAAACTGTTCACCATTCAGAAGCTTGAAGAATAATCGCTGCTTGGATATTTTGAGAGTTCTTACAAGGAGCTAAACCTTTTCTACATGTCAAACATACAGTATAACCATACATAGGCAATTCCTTGAAGTGTCTCAGACTGGACTGCATGTGTGATATATAGAGATCAGGTATTAATCAGGCACTCACTCAGAAATAGCAGTTGTGACAGCAAGGACACATTACCTATAACCATTTTACAAAACTTGTCAGAAACAGGTATTTTAGAGTAGAACACAAAATAAATTTCTCCCAGACAATCATTGATGTGCTGTTATACAGAGGCTCTACTGGTTCAGCACTATTTTTATAGTCCCTAATTGCCACATATAGAATGATTGATTTAGTTCACATTTAAATCAGACATTTAATACAATGGTTACCATAAACATAATAGAATGTCAATGCAATGTGTCACATTATAATTTGAATTTGTTCTCAAGACATGACTAACTGGCTGGACATCACAGAACATCTATATGTAAATTGATTTATATGCACACTAGTGGTATAGCTCTGGAGATGGCAATGTTAGTCATCCATCCATCTGTTGGTTAGTGAAATATGTACAGGAGATGGATTACCATGTAATGAATTGTACAACAAGTGATCTGAGTACTTTTCATGTAGCGCCACCAGCAACACATAGTTCCATCTTGTATTTTATGACATGATGCTGAAAACAAATGAATTTAAACATAAGGAAAGTTCAAACATTTTGAACATTTATTTTAAAGGACCAGTGGATTGGATTTCATGGCCTTACAGCTTGAACTGAACAGTGTAAAGCTGAGCCAGTCTGAGATGCCCACTATGGTCTCCGTACAGGAGATAAGATTTCAGATTAAGGTGACCAACAATGTCCATAGATAGATAGATAGATAGATAGATAGATAGATAGATAGATACTTTATTTATCCCGAGGGAAATTCAAGAAATATCCCACTAACAAGGATTATGTGTGTATCAAAGTCTGATATATCTTTTTCCTCTGTGCCATAGAGCTCCATTGTTGTCCAAAAGTTATAAAAAACACATCAATGAGCCACATTATTGCACTGGGTGATATGTTCTTTCATTACTGTATCTAGGGCTGTCACGATAACCAGAATCATTAAATACTGCACTATTGACAAGCCCAGCACAGGGGTATTGCAAGCCACAACCACATGTGACGTCATATCATCATATCATCATATCATCAGGGTTCCTGGAAAATCTGGAAATTTAGAGACTAGTTTATCAGTCATGGAAACACCTGGAAAATGCTAAAAGTGACCAGATATCCTGGAAATAAACTTCCAACCGTGGTACCTGCAGACCCCAGAGGTATACTTTCTCTCATGTCTCATTCAAGTCTTCCATGACTTTCTCAATCGATGTGTTAAAAGTCAAAAGCAATATTTTAATAGATGGAACTTTTTATTGAGTTCATGTTTGAGTTTATTTGTGCCATGGGTCCTAATTTAAAGTATCACACACCATCGGGGTGGGGTAGGGGGGGGTACTCACTGAAGGAGACGGACACAGATGCAGCAGAAAGAATAAGTTCATTTTGGGGCACTCTGGTAGCTCACCTGGTAAAGCTGGCAACCCATGTACCAAGGCTAAATACTTGCTGCAGTGGCCATGGGTCTGACTCTGACCTCTGGCACTTTGCTGCGTGTCATCCCATCTCCATCCCCATTTCCTATCCGATATAAAGATATATTAAAAAAATGAAATATGCCCATTTTGCTATGATGGTTGGATGGTTGGATGGTATGATTGGTTGGATGAGAGTTAATGACATTAACCATTATCTATAGGCTTGTTCCTTTCCATGGCCCATATAAAGAGCAGAGGGAGCCTTAAAATGAACTAGAATACCATAGAGCAGTGTGGAAAAGATCAAATTGTGCTTCTGAGGTTAATTTGTACAAAATCTTTCTTTCTCTCAAAATTTATTCAGATTTCACAATTTGTGTGAGTTTGCTCCAGGCTGTTCCTCGTTTTTAAGCTGCGTGCCCCGCTGCATTAAATGTGGCTTCCTATGGTTTCATTTATAGATGACAAGGAGTCAAGTGGGGGTTCTGCTAAGGGCAGATGATGTCTCCTGACATCCTGAAACAACGGAAAAAGAGGCTTTAATGCATTTCTGCTGCCTGCATTAGTCTGCGAGTCACTGCATGTCATGTGTTGGTACAATATGCAGCAGAATGTCTCGTGGATTGTGTGCTCCTCGGTCGGCTGTAGCGTTTTGAGGCCATTGTGCGATCACAGCAGGGTGTGAGAGGGCAGGCTGCACAGCAAGGAAACAAAGCAGCCTCATTAATCCCTGCTGATGGAAGGTTAGCTGGCTGCAACAGAGACGCCTCGGCTGTTGTGTCAGTTCACAGCACAAGAGGGGCTCGCAACCTCATAGAATCAGACCATTTCCCTCCATTCATTCTCGTGAGGTTCCTGCTTCCGCTTTTTAAATCGTGTCATGACATTCACAAAACCATGCATCAGCCTACTGAGGGATTTCAACACTCAGGTATAATCGCTCTCGGTGAGCATTCAAACATCACGTCTGGGGATACAAAGAGAAATTGCAAATGTGACAGCTGGTAACTCTGAGATTATTTCTGGTTGTATTTTGCATGAGACCTGCTTTCCAGCAGATGAATGAAAAGTTTCTCAAACAAGCTGTATGAACTGACATCTTAGTTACATATTTAAACTTATGATGGGATTTTTGGTCAGGCTGTTGCATTATTAGTGTCTCAATATGTTTTGATTGTCTCTATACGCTGCTATTTTTCTGAAGCCTATCTAGAACCCCTTTTACATTTACCCCATAATTCCATTGGGCACGGCTTTATGACAATGGATTGGCTCTGTTAACTGTCTTCAGAGTGTCTTGCGTGCCCGACCGGTGGGTTTCTCCACTTCCAAGATGAACGTCTTGTCATCCATGGTGTCAAATCTCCTCTGATCTGCCTCTGACTGATTGTTTTCTGGCCTGGTGCCACAAAATGTATGTAGCATGAAATTTGATCCGGAGACTGCGCAGCGTATTTTATTTTAAAAATCAACAGGATTCTCTGTGTCATTCCTGCCAATGCGACCTGGCACTGGTGGGTCGTGGCTTCAGTCAAAAACAGATCGTATTCCCTGCGATACTTCTGGTGGAATCATGAGTATCATAGAGAACGGTGCAGAGTCAAGGGTGGAACTTCGGGGTTAGTTAATTCTTGCACCTTGGCAGAGCAGATCCAAGTGTATCTAACATAAAGAGATGGATTGAAATCTTACATTTATTGTAGGAGGCAGTTTTAAACACATTCTGGCCGAATGTTGAAAAGGTGCAAAAGAATCAATTTCTCCAAGAGGCATACATAATGTTGTCTCCTCCCTGGTGTAACTATACGTCAGTAAGTGCCCTGTGAATATAACCACACAGGGTCTGCCGCTGTGATAATGGCGGCCACACTGAGTGCTGCTGTTGTGCATGTTGGCTCACTGGAAAGGCTCTGCTATACTAAAATGAAACATGCCTTTTCCTCACTGCCCACCAGATGTCCTGTACCAATCCCCACCCACATGAGCGCTACCTACCACAAACTTCCTCTTATTAGTAATATAGTACATAAACCCGTCAAGCAGCAGCTCACATTGGCTAGATTGTACTGTGCCTCTCAGCCCTCTGGTTTTGTCTATCAACCTGCTAATGATCCCAGATAGTTTTTGGGTTCTGACTGTCTGCCTGCTCCCCTTTAGGATTTGTCTCCTGTTTTCTGATTTTGGGTCCATGCATCATATAACGAGATTTGCACTCAAGTGATTGCCTGTATATGGACAGCCACTTGATGCATGTATAAGCTTGCCTTAATAGATGGATATGGTGCAGATTGCAGTATAGGAGGATGCCTTTTCCTTCTTTATTATTATTTTTTTACATCTAACCTAAGGCTGCACAATTAATCAAAATATTATCAAAATCTCAATATGGTCAAGTACAATGTCCAAATCGCAGAAGATGCATTTTTTAAAATAAAGGTAAAATGTGCAACAACAGCATTAAAATGAAGTACTGTAGTTCTGAAGAGAACATTTGTATGCATAAATGATCATTCCCAAACTATTTGTGAATCATATTGACTCGCAATATCTATCAAAATACACACCAACTAATGCTCTGGGGGAAAAAATGGCATGACCACTCCTGGATGCTCTGGACAGCACAAACTGTAGCTACTACAGAGTTAATGGATGCGGTTGTAGTAACGAGGGCTGTTCCCAGAGCAGCAGTGTTTAGAGGGCAGCAGAACCACTTTGTTTTCCATAATGATTTATTACACCAGAGATATAATATTTATTAAATCAGAAACACAATAAATCTTTGTTGCTTTTCTAGGCCATTTACCCGCTCTGATTATAGAACAGCACTGCGGTATTAGAGCAGGTAGCTCGTACTAGCCGATCATATTATCAGTAACAAATCTCATGTTCCATATTAAGTGCTCTTTATTAAGATCTCCTAAAGTGATTTGTGTCACTTATTGTGGGTATGCAGAATGTGTGCTGACTACTAACTGGCCAACTGATTTGTTTTCAGACTCAGTGGTTACATGCTCACAATGAGACTAATGCTATGGGAAGAGTATGTATAGAATAAATCTGGGCCAGCTGGTGAGCTTACAGTCAACAGTTGGTATATACAGTGCACTTTGTTTCAATTGGGTACATTTGGCTCTTGAGGGCAATTGAGAGAAACTGTACGACTACACTGGTTTTCAGTAACTCTCAGTAGGTTTATACACAGTGCAGCGAACAGGATGCAAATGTAGTTTACCACAGCATCTGAACTCAAACAATTTATAACGTTACATAGTTATACTGTTATCATTTTTAAAGATCCCCTCCAGACATGTATTAAGAGATATATAAAAATAGTCTGTTTGGAACAATAATGTGTGTTTCATAATTTCCACATTAAAATCTTTCTACTAAAAAAAAAAAAAAATCTATGAATATGCATATTTTGTCAATTTCCGAAGTTACAAGATGTCTCCTATTTCACTATAATGTGCACTGGTGGCTTCTTCATTTTTCAACTTGATGTGCTGCCAAGGTTTCTCAAATGTACCTTGTAACCCATCAGGAAGAGGGAAAAGGAGTGCAGAGTAAAAGGATCAGTGTGGCATCTGGTGGTGAAGTTGCAAATTGCAACCGACTGAATACTACTCGCCTTGTTGTTTTTTAGCAACAGCTTTACTGGCTGAATCATCTTGTGGAGAAGAAAATGATTGTTACCTTTGGGAGTTTAGCAATTCGCTACTTACTAGTCGAACTCTGTCGGCCTTGTGGGAGCACTTAGCTGTTCGGGGCCCCAGGCGTTTGTCTGTTTGCCTGGAGGTACTATAGATATATGCTGTAGAATGTAAGCATGTATGTAGGGGCGGGGGTTAGCAGCATCCAGCTCTAGGTAAGAAAAGAGGAGAATGAGCTGGTTGAATGGAGCGAAAGACTTTTAATGAGTTCCACAAGGCCTCTCTCTCTCAGTCTCGGCTTGCCTCTCTCACTCTCACACCTCGCTCACTTGGTGACCTGTGGAGCCTCTGACAAGCAGCTACAAAATCTACCTTGATCTCAACGATCTCCTCCGTTCAGACACACCTCCCGTCCCACGGCCTCAACTGACTCCCACTTCTGCTGCAACATCTATCTCACTGGAGCCCATTTGCCATTCATTTTGATCTTGAAAG
The DNA here is from genome assembly GCF_905237075.1 of Dicentrarchus labrax. Classification (NCBI taxonomy): domain Eukaryota; kingdom Metazoa; phylum Chordata; class Actinopteri; family Moronidae; genus Dicentrarchus; species Dicentrarchus labrax. The sequence continues at coordinate 3,480,149 of NW_026136709.1, forward strand.
ACACAGTAATAAATAAATATATGTGGTAGAACGGTGCATAATGCATGGCAAAAAGAGCGGGTGGCATGAAGACTGAACCCCACTCAAAGGGGTACTTGAAGAAGATGAGATAATAGGGCGTGCACAGATTTGCATGCCTGGCACAAACACACACACACACACACACACACACACACACACACACACACACACACACACACACACACACACACACACACACACACACACACACACACACGCACACACACAAGCTGATTTATGCAGAGGTTTGGTGGCCTGTAGCATCTTCAGTGGCTCATGTACCAGAAGATCGGCCACATACTGCGAGTTAGAGCCGGTTCTATAGGAGGGAGATCAAAGACACACACACAAACAAACACACACACACACACACACACACACACACAAAACAGTGCCTCAGGTTCTCACACATAAATTAGGAAAAAGTTTTACGTAACATTTGGAGTTCTTTTGTTCTTAGAAATTGGAGAAGGTTTTTGAAACATTTTTGTGTGACAGATTCTCAGCTGTGTTAACCAGTAATTTTATGTGTTCTAGCAATTAACAACCCTCTATCCCTTTATAAAGTCCCTTTATATACTTCATTTTATTCCCTAATACATGTGTAAGAAACGTGATTGCTGCTTTGTTTTTGTACCACACACAAGTCGTAGGCAGGTGTCGGAGTGGAGGCGTAAGCGCAGGACTTTGATGGTCAGCTTCACAGAACAGTGTTCTTAACAGAAATGCAGACACCGCCAGAGGCTTTAACTGCTCTCCTATGAGCAATGCAGTCATGACCAAACCAAGTAAATCCATCAAGTTCAGGTGAATCGCCCGATAAATGAGTCTCATTTAGATAGATGAAATCTGGCTCAAGGGAATGAAGCCCATCCATTAACACTCCAATGAACTAACAGAAACTGCTCAGTACTTACAGACTGGGAATGTTCTTCTCATACCGGCCTTTTCCCTTGTCCAGCTCCTGAGGGAGTCCCTTTGGCTAGTTGAACACTTCCAGCCAAAAAAAGTTTGTCCTGGCTGGAGTCTCTCTGAAGAGAGTCCTAAAGTTAAAATACAATACTGGATGTATCTCTCTGGGCTAATAATATTGAGTAAAAATATCTATAGATACAAAAAAAACCACAAACCTCATGAACACGAATAATTAAAATTTTGCAGTCATAGTGTGGAGTTTGAAAAGAAAAAAACTGAAAGCAGCTGATCATTTGGTTGAACAGTACTTACTACAACAGATAAATTAAATGCAGTTTACAAAAACAGAAATAATTATTTCAAAGAAATTCCTTTAAAAGTTAAAAACTGACAATGTGTTTGTTGGTCTGTCGATACTTTCTGACTTCACCTCTGTCTGTTGCTCTCAGCTCTAAGCCCATTGGTTGAAAAGTACCTCAAAAATATTTAGTTTAATTTAATTTAATTTTTTTAAAGGCTCACTAATTTCCTAAAACGTGTTAGGGACTTCTTTTAGCAGCGGACTAATCCACCATCCATTTGGTGCTAGTGAGTATTTGGGACGACTGGAAGGTGTAATTGAGTCAAAATAAACTAAACTTCTCTTCATGGTGATAAAGGAACATGATGCTAGAGGGTACCTATAGTGTCCTAGTTGGAAGGGAACCACCACAGCCCATGTCTTTCTAAAAGGAATTAAAAACACATCAAAAATATAGTATGCAATGAACTGAAGTAATAGTATAGTGTTCAAAGTGTGGAGTATTTCTAACTTTTTTTCAAAATCTGACACTGGGTTTATCGTGTGCAACTCATCTTATTACATATTCCAGGAACATACTGTCTGTAATTGTGAGTGAAGATCTTTGATGCAGTACATCGCACTGAATGCTAGAAAAACATTAGCACACTACATTATATCATTCCAGTTGTGCTCCCTAAAGTTAATATTTGTGCACATCCCTCCTTCAAATCAAACTCACAAAGGCATTTTCCTGAACAAATTGTTCTCCAGTCTTTCATACACATACACACACAGTTGCATCTTTGAGCTGACACGGTGTATCACCGGCCTATTGTTTGCCTGCGATTATCAAACCCACTCATGTTCTATTTCTGCCATGCATTAACCTTTGAAATCATAGCGTGTCCCTCAGACACACACATAGCTTTGCACTGAGAGCAATGCAAACAACATAGTTACCTCTTACCACTTGGCAACATATGGGGGGGTGGTTTGTGTCACACACTCAACCTGTCCTTCATTGTGCAGAGCACGCTAATTTGTTTCAGGGCTATTCTTGTGGTAGTCACACTGTGGGCTTGTAAAAGCATTGCATGACAGCCGGGACACAGATTATAGGAAGGAAAGAAGGGGATCATTGGATACGAGAAAGGAAGGTAAACAAGTTTGATAGAAAAAATAAGGAGATAGGAAACAGCAAAATACAAGAGTTTGAACGGCCTCTTATATTTCAAATGGAAAGTTTGAAAGGGTTAGAAGCCAACATAAAAGCAAAATGTCAAGGGACACTAGTGGCTCCTAGAGGCTGCATCATTAACTTCACCACAATGCAAAGTGATGGACAGAAACAAACACTGATGATGCAATATTCCATTATAATTTGCCTAATGCGTGGCGAAATGTCTTGTGCACAAAGCTGGTGCTCTGTCATGAAGTTGGCACATGAGAAATGATCATTCAGTGTCAGAGAATGAGAGGGGTTTTCCTCTAGAGGAACATTTAGGTGCTTTCTAGATCTTATAGAAATTTTCCCATTAGATTTTTATCCATTTAATGTAGAACGAGGCGATACGGGAGGCACTCACTGAACCTCTGTGGATCATGAACATCCACAGCAAAATCAATTTCCATGTGGTCGTCTTTTATTTCAAGATACCTTGTCATTGCAAGGAAAGTTAGATCATTGCGCCTCCTTTTGCTGTACAAAAATGTCACTGTTGTAATTGGATCAGCACTGTGATGGTCCCTCGAATTGTTTATCTCAATTATGTCTAGTTCCTTTAATGCAGCAGGTACCCATTGCTGTAAAATCACTGCTCTTCTGGCTGTGACTCTCTCTTCTCCCGTGCACTGTTGGGTTGTTCTTTTGTTAAAGAAAAAAAAAAAATTGATATATATATTATATATTATAATTTGCCTTTATTCTGTGTCACCTGTGACAAAATTGGGGGCTCATCCGTCTGTCTTTTTGGTCCATTTTGAGCTAAAAGGTATGTAGCTTGGATGGTTGATTTGCTACTGTTTCATTGTTAAGCTGTTGTTTGTTCCGCGTACATTTAGTCCTACTGGCTTGTGGTTTGTGCTTTGTGATACAGGTTAAAAAGTATGAATGGAGTGGTTGTCTCTGGTCTTTGTGTGGGTTTCCCTGGGGATTCCGTGTAGCACGGTCCTGCGTGCGTAAATTTCTGTGTCCAATAATGGTCTGACTTTCCTTCCTTCTTTGTTTGTACAAACCTGTCAAAATGTTTGTTTATGTACTGACTTGCAAACCACGCTGCACTAATGTTACTCTCGTCGCGAGACCTTAGCATTGACCTTTTACCTTACATGAGAGTGGAGACGCTAAAAAATAGGGCCATCATTCCTACAATATGACTATGTAAAGTAAAAATGTACTACAAGAAAGTCATACACAAAAAAAAGAAAAAGAGGTTTACATCAGTGAGACAAGTAATGAAAAGAACTTAGGAGCATGTTGTTGATCTTCAGTAAGTAGGCCCATATTGCTACAAAATAGGCAGAACCCCCCTAACCACTTGCAGGTAGACATTTATCAACTGTGCTGATAGTCTTTGATGTGGTTCCTGTAAATAGCTAATGCCATATAGTAGACTGTACCTATTCACTGGCAGGGCATTATGAATAGAAGCAGGATTATATTCGCCTTCAGTTTAAAGGCCTCGGGTCAGTTCCCAAATTTTCTACCAGGATCTAGACTTAACTTTACCAGGCCTATCATTATTATTATTATTATTATTATTATTATTGGTTGCCTAAACTTAACCATTAGCTAACTTTGTCATTAGCATGACAAAGTATTTCCAGTAACATGTCATTACATCATTCTGTATAATGTGTTTGTGCTAATTTTATTTGAGGCCTTTGGCAGAAAGCCAACTGCATGATCATTTATCAGCCATTAAAATTGAATGAATCATCATGGTTATGTATTCATGTATTCCAGTAATATATAGCAGTAAGTATTTTTAGCACAATCTGCCATGCTAGAATAGGGTATACTGTAAGGCTAAAAGAAAAATGGGTTGAGATGCATACTTATTATTGTCTCTTGACATTCTTTTTGTCAACAACAATGTGATTAAAGGACTTTGCCAGTGTTTTTGTATGGTTTCATTTAATACAAATCATGTAAATGTTACCATCGTACTGATCAAGGCTAGGTTACTAAACAAACAAAGCAAGAAACTGCACCAGAGCCCCAAAACTATGAAGGCCCCTAGACATTTTCAAGAGAATTTTCAGCATTAAAAGACATTATTAAATAAGATAGGTCCTAGTTTATCTCTAAATCCTGTGTGTAGAGGGACCCTGAGTCAATACCTAGTTTTAAGAACTAGATTATTATAAGTTTAGGTGTGCTGATATGGTGCATATTCCTACATAAAATCTGTGTTTCATTTAATTACTTCATGGCACACAGGAAGCCTAGGCACAGGTTGTATTATTCCAGCATACATGGAAGCTAAGGGGGGCTCGGCTCTCCTGAAAATGACCTAAGCTCCCCTGAAAGTGCCCTTTGAGATATTTAGAGGGATGTGTGTTTATTCACTCATTGTTTTCTGTGTGTGCTGACAAGTCCATGGTTCTGAAATGGAGCGGACGAGATCGATAGACAGACAGACAGAGCACACCACTTAGTTTAGTTTTTTTGTCTGCTTTTTTTTTGTGGTTGTAAATAGAACGTAATTCCATTTTCCCTCCATTGTAGCAATCCACAGGCAGAAGGGAAATAAAGAGACAGAGAGACAGAAAGAGAGAGAAAGATGCAAGCTGGAAACAGCTGTTTCTACGTGCCTGTGATAACTAATGCAAAGTCCTCAAGAACTCTTTGCATTAGTTTACATTCATTAAGATCAGATGATGTCGTACCTGATACCAGGCTCTGTAAAGGACTGACACAGCGCAGGAAGACTAATTTCTCCGTAGTTAAAAGTTTGCAAGACTTTTACCGTGTGATTCTTGAAAGGGTGTTGTATGAGAAGCAGGAAAATTTTGCTATATGCTCGTGCATGTGATATGTGTAGTAGCGGTGTGCACCAGAAAATGGGTCTCCCCCAAAAGCCACTCTGTGTTTTGAACCCTGTAGGTACTAGGGGATGGAGAGTGCACCGGTAGCTTCAGTGTGCATCGGCTAAATGCGCAATGTATCTTTCTTTGCGTGTCTGCATCGGTAAAACCCATGGTTACATCGATTATTACATAGTTTATATCCTCTGCACCCGTGTTTTCAAGGCACCTTGAACGCACCATCACTATCTTTTTGCGTGGCGCCACAGACGCAGTTAGTTAGTACACAGAAAAAATGGAGGGAAGCGACACAACAGGTGAAGAGGAGATATTAAGCGTACCTTGGAAGACACACAATAGTGCAGGAGTAGTGTGGACTTTGCACTTTGAAAAGAAAGACCTCTAGTTGATTTACCTCAGTGTGAGTGATGTTTACAGTTGCTGTGGCTGTCTGTCAATAGTTTAATTATATTTGTAAGCAGTTGCAATTGTTTATTTTTGTTGAACTGTTATATTGTTGTATAAATCTCAATGATTTCTGCTCTCACTGCTCAGCTGGCCAACTAGAAGAGTGTCAGCTCAAGCACATCAGTCTGGCAGGCAGTAGTATGGGCATTGCACTATGATGAAGTTATTTGCACAATGCACATTGTTGATGTTGAAGTTTTATAAGTGTTTTGTAAAACATTGTGAAATTACAGACAGAGAACACTATTAGTAAAAGGACCTGAGAAATGGTGTTTGTTTTTGTTTTTTTATTAAGAGGCCAAAAAGAAATTGAGTATTGAGAAATTGAGAAATTAAGTAGAGAATGAGATTAAAAACACATAAAAATATTTTTTGGTTATGATTTAGTGTTTATTAGGAATAAAACAATCCTCTGTCTGTACCATATTGAATTGCATCTTCTTTTTAAGTTGGATTTATTGGTTTGCTTTATAGAAAACAATCAAGTATCAAATACATTAGAAACCAGATTGTAAATTCTTTGTATTGTGTTGAATCGTATCGAACCGAATCACATTGTATAAAGTCAAATCGTTGTCAAATCATTAATGAATCGCATCGCATCGTGAACAGAGGTGAATCGTATCTCATCGTATCGGCAGGGGGCTCCACTGTTTCGTTAATGTATCGTACCGCTGGCAGCGTATCGAATTGGCCTCAGTGTTGGGGATTCACATCCCTAGTAGGTACATGCACGATGCACCAAGTGTAGGAGGTGTGGAGTGGTCAGTTGATAGTTCCTAAGTCCCGCCCCTTTTTGCTCTGTGATGCAGTGTGTGAACAGTGGAGCAAGAGTCTACCTTCCTGTACTTAGATATGCTATGTGCCAGGCTCGTCTACATGTATAGCACATATAGTTAGCTAATGTTACTATCTAGCTAAACTACATCAATGGCTAGTTACATCTGAAAGCTATTTTTTTTTTCAACATAGACAAGCCTAGCACATAACATAGCTTATCAACAGGAATGGAGAACGTTGACTGAGGGACAGTGGCTTGCTCAACTGTTATTGGAGCAGACAATAAAAAAAAAGATTTTTTTGTTTTACAGATGAATTACTGGCTTAAATCTGCACATCATTTACATTTGTGATACATCCATACTGTGCTGATCTAAGTTGGATTTGAATGCCGATTAATGGCTACATGGAAGGTTAGGACATAAAATCCAAACCATCCATCCATATGATACTGCAGCCTATTGTAGTGCACAGCACTTGTTATCTAAATGTGCGTTTGTGCAATTGATTGACCACTTGACAGTTTTAAACCACTCACTCACTCACTGCTCACTGCCAAAGGTGTGTTAGACCCCTGGCTTGAGGCAGCCTGCCTACAGAGTGGACTGGTGGGGTATGCAAACAAAGATGACAACCGTCTTTTACCGCTGTCACATCAGGATGCAAATAAGCCAAAAATGAACATTTACTCTTGTCAGTTTTGAGGACAACAAAACAACAGTAATCTTTGCTGTGGGATTACATCAGTGTTGGAAGCCGGCCATCACAATGCAGCTGCTCCCTTTGTCACAGTGAATACAGACAAACGCTCCGAGAGGGAGCAGAATGGATAGGAATATAAAAAGAGAAAGATTTCCCTTGTGATCAGGCACCTGTAATAGCGCATATCCCTCGTCTTTACATATGGCAACTGAAACAACCCTCAGAGCTCAGACTTTTTTTCCCGGCTCAATTTTCCTGAAACTGTAACTGAAAATCATTAACTAAAAAGGCAGTATTGTGTGCGGAAGTCATTTATAGCTACATTTTGTTGAGTAAATGCACCATAGCAATGGAATGGCCTACTCCATCTGCACAGCAGGTTAAAAGGAGCCATTGAAAAGTTATTGCATTTAATTTAGCTTGGTGCTATGAATGATTTATTTGAAAGTCCCATTACAAGAGGAAAAAAGTCTGATTTTCTAAATGCCTAATGACTGGAGTGGGGGTTACCGGCAAATCTTTGTCCATTAGTCACCATACAAGTGTGGAAAAAATAGAAGATTCATTTTAGTGTGGTAATGAAACCACAGCTTCCCGACAGACAAATTTATTTAGAGCTTTTTAAAATGTAAGAGAGATAGATGGTTTACTGTGTCTAAAATAATTGCTTGTATCATGAGAGTTCATTAAGTTAAAGCGGGTTGTGTTTCCAGCCATCACACTTGGACCTTAGTTGTTGCAATCATAAAGCCATGGAGCTCTTACACACCTTAGTAATCTTGGTGACAGATTTGCAGGAGGGGAGCTGGTGCACAATCTAAACTCTCACACACACACGCGCACACACACACACTTCCTCTTACGTCCTGTGATCATAGACTAGCTGTATGTAATTAGGACTAAAGCTGGGGCTTCACTTTGGATGCAAGCTGCCACTGACAAAGCGAGCTGCTAGTTGCTGGCCAGGACCAAGTTCTCAGCTGAAAATACCATGTCAAAACATTATCATCCTATTAGCTACTGTTGGCCACTTAAAATGTGAGAATTGGTAGGGGGACTAGAATCCCCTGGGTCCCAAAGATTTCTTATTCATTGTATGTTGGTTTGTGGGTATTTGATTATTTTCTTTTGTCTGATATTGCAAATATGGAATTGGAATTTTTATGGCAAATAATTCAATGTCATTGTATTGAATGCATTGTAAAAAAAAATAAGTAAAACGGTGATATTTTGGACTTGAATTTAAGTGTTTAATTTATTAAATAAAAAATGGAGATCTGTGTAAAAATGATTAGCATGATTTCCAAATGTATTTTAAGTTTTTATGTGAAAAAAAAAAACTTTCTATAAATAGTAATTTTCTGATTATTTACAGTTACACATTTTTCATGTTATTAAACATGTAAATTCACAGGCTATTTTTGTAATTTTACTAATATTTGTATTTAAAAAATACAGAAGAAATCAGTAAAATAAAGGGGAAAAAAAACACTTAAAATTACAGATTTTCCTTTACAGTGTGCCCACACACTTCAAGTGTGGTTTAAAGATGTGGAAGAAATCTTTGTTTCCAGAAGACAGGAAACATTTGCTATACAGATAACAACACTACCTGCTAGTACATACATAAACACACATAAAGATAGATAAATAGATTCTTTATTCTCCTTTTTAGAAATTTTTGTTGCCACAGTCTGTACATAAACATATACGTATACACAACATTACCGCAAGATAGACATCTAAACACAGGGAGACCAATAATTTTGGAGGCGCTGTTTGTGATGCGTGTGAGTTTGTTGCTGTTGAGGTCTAAGGTTGGGGCTGGAGGCAATAATTTGATGTTGAGTTTGTTCCTATTGGAGGCAGTTAACATGATAAAGAAACAGGTTGAACAGAATGGGTTGTACAATACTTTTATAAAACAGCAGCAGAATGTGGGGGCCGACAGAAAGGGCTTTGAGTTTGCGGATGGCAGAGAATCTTTGTTGGCACCGTTTGTGAACGTCTGTGTTGTGTTGTTCAAAGCTCAGTCTATTGTCCAGAGTGAGTCCAAGGTATTTGAAGCACTCCACCATCTCAACAGCTTCATTATTGATGCAGGTGGGATTGTGGGTGCTGGAGGTGTTAATTAATAGTTCTTTTGTTTTTGTGACGTTCAGCTGAAGAAAGTTATCTGTGCACCACTGTGTGAAGTGGGAGATGGAATCTAGATAACTTAGAATAGAGTTATTGTCATTAAGGAGTGCGAGGATGACAGTGTCATCAGAGTATTTGATGTGGGTGGTGATGGGTGAGGGGCTGGTAGAGTCATTGGCGTAGAGGGTAAACAGGAAGGGACTCAGGAGACAACCTTGTGGGGCTCCAGTGTTGGTGATGATGGTGGAGGATGTTACAGTGCCCACTCTGACGGTTTGTGGTCTGTCACTGAGGAAGCTGTACACCCAGTGGATGAAGAGTAGGGGAACGTTGAGGCGGTGGAGTTTCCTGATCATCTGGTGGCGGTGGATAGAGTTGAATGCAAAACTGAAGTCGATGAAAAGCAGTCTGGCGAAGTTACCGGGTGTTTCAACGTGTTATAGAGGGAGTGAAGGAGGCACGCCACAGCATCCTCAGTCCCCCTTTTGGCCTTATAGGCAAACTGATGGGGATCCAATTGTGGTTCGACAATTGGAAGGATCGAGTTGAGCACCAGTTTTTCCAGACACTTGATTACTATTGAGGTGAGTGCAAGTAGCTGGTAGTGGTTTAGTTCTGAGGGGTGGGTTTTTTTGGGTACAGGTATGACAGTGGATGTTTTCCAGAGGGTAGGTACTGAGGCAGTCCTGTAGTATTCCCAGAAGAGGGAATGCAGAATTGGGGATAGCTCTGTGGTACAGTCCTTTAACAACCATGCCTGGATGCCATCCGGTCCCTGAGCCATTCCCTGGTTTGCACTGTCTCAGCTGCTGGTGCACATCCTCCACCATGAAGGGAGCAGGGGATGCAGACTCCTGGATGGGGAGGGCCTCCAGTAGTGTCATGCATTCCTCTGAAGAGCTGATGGTGCCGAACCATGTGTAGAAGTAGTTCAGGTCTTCAGCAAACGAAGCAGGGTCAGTTATTGTGTACAGTTTGGGTCTGGGGTCACATCCGGTGAGTGTTCTCACTTTTTCAAAAGCTTGTTTGGTTTTCATGGTGCTGAATTTATGTTCAGATATCTCTTTGTATTTGAGTTTGGCTTTGATTATGTAATTTTTTTTCTTTTCATCTTGACTGTTATGGTTGTTGAGATACAGAACTTCAGGTAGTCTGTAATAGCAGTGACTCTCTCATCCAAGTTGCCATTGAAACTGTCCCAGTCTGTACAGGTAAAAGAACCTTGTAATTGTGTAATTGTGTCCTCCGACCACTGGTTGACGCTGTAGGTCCCAGGCTTGTGATGTTTCATTACCGGTCTGTAATGCGGAAGTAGAAAAATAACATTGTGATCTGCAAAGCCGAGTGGTGGGTGTGCACGCGAGATGTATGCGTCTGAAATATTGCCATAAAGATTAAGATGGATCACATAAAAACAATTCAGGCCTTACTTTTAATACTCACTGTAAGCATCTCCAAATACACTTTCTGAATCGTGTTCCTGGGTGTGTATTGTAAGACCAGACTACAGTCAGAGTTTTTATTATCTTTATTATCTTATCTTATCAATTTACAACCTTTGCCCACAAGTCTGAGTGGATTCACATAGGTTGAAAACACTCACAAAGGAACAAAAGGTTTCACTCACAGGCACCCATTAATCAATGTAATATTACAGAACTCACTTGACTGATGCGACTTGATCAGGAAACAGGAAAGACAATATCAGGATAAGATAAAATATAAAACTATTTAGGTAATTAATTGTCTTTTCTACTGCAACTTGCAGGTAGATTTAAAATGGTTATTGGAAAAGTTAATGCAGGATTTGATAGGTCAGGGCAGAAATTCAGAGGAAAGGTAGGCGTTTTCAGCATTGCTCTTAAAAGCACTTTCTTTGTGAGGATGCATTACTAGTCTTTTTTCTGTAGTTTTACATTGTATTTTGCCATTTTTCATCACGGTGAATTGTTGTGTTTGTGCGGGTTGTACAAACTGCAGCCTGCCATGACATTGACAGTTTTCTTGACAGGAATGCTAGCTTTTGTGTCTGAGTGCATTTTCACTGGACAAAAAGGTCCCGTATCTGGAAAGAATCTGTATCCACATCTGTATATCATATCATAGTATGTCATACCACTTTATGTAAAAATAAAAATAAAATCTGTCAAAGATCCAGTCTGTTCTGCATATGAAGAGTATTTTACAGTATTACTGCATTTATTCCAGTTTAAAAATAGATTAAAAATAGATTTTAACATGTTATTGAATTAATTGACAGGAGAACAATTAACAACTGTCACAGCTTAAGAATATATTTCTTTACATTATGTGGATATGATATGGACATTTTTGTGTATGCGGCTCACATTGTCAAAATAATCAAAGCTGAGTAGGAGATTTTCCCATTTCGCTCTTTAGGTTCCATTAGTTTTTCTTTCATTAAAACACCTGAGCAGGTTTGAGACACTGAAACATCCTATTATGGACAGAAGTGGCTTCAGAGTTGCAAAATGATGTGGACGATTTTGGCTCCAGTTGAGTTTGACCTGCGTGGTGATGAAAAGCCGGATGGAAGCCAGCAGCGCTTTGCTAAACGTCAGTCATTGTTCAGTTCATTTGCGTGGGTTGATTTAGGTCTTGCTCGCAGATCAATGCTGCAGGCGGGAAGAACGAGTGGAGAAAATGCATCACCATTTGAAATGCATTCCCAAAGGCAAGCCTTCAATCTCACCCCTGCCCCGTGGGGACAGCCAAACCACGTCTCATCTCCATATCACTTGGTTGCTTTGCTCGCCTTTGCCTCGTTTACCTGCTCAAATTGCGGCAATCCAGGATGGCATCTCATAAAGCTGTGTGATGGAAAGGAAAGGTCAAGTGCTAGACACACTCTGGGTGCCAAATCATAAGTTGTTTTCTACGATTGTTTTCAGAGAGAGAAATAGATACAATATTACCTCCTGTGCCGTCATCGGACTCGAATAGTATGTTGGCCTGAATTTGTATTCATAACCTGCTGGCCAGGCACACACATGAAACAGATACAACAGAGGACATAATGGAATATTTTTAGTCTCTGCCTTACAGACAGATGGAATAATGGCAAACACTGCAGGCCCGGGAGGGAGCTGAGGAGGGTAAATTCAATAGTGGGATTTTAATATCCGAGAGAGAAATAGTAAACATGAAGTGTGCCATTTTTCAGAGGCCGCCTGCGTATAATTTCTTTAATGTGGCACTTAAAAGAGCTCAACTTCAAGAGGCTTTATGTGGAAAACACCAGCAGCCGTCTGAAAATAAATGAACGAACAAGGGGATGCCAAAAAAATCTGAGCAAACTTAAGCCAGGGTTGCAGGCAAATGTCGCAGATACAGATCAATCCGTTCCTTATTGCCATTTTTCTATTTGTTTTGATGGGTTATTCCTTTGCTATACTATCAACAATGCCAGTATGGAGGTTGGACTGGCTCCAGAAAAATAAGTAGCTATAGTGTTGGTGTGAAATGGCCATCAAATGGGACTGGACACGTCAGGGTAAATGTCAGCGGTCTCTATTTCTGTAGCATTTATGGGGTTCACTGTTCGTCATCATTGAGGTTAAGGGTAAGATTAACTTTATTGAACGTTGAGGGGGGATTGTGTAGCAGTGTGACTTTTCAAAATGTCTTTTAACCCGATGATGTAGTAGTTTCAAGAAAACAGGAGGTAACACTGGTTCTCTGTAGTCCACAGAGGAAATGGGACTCCAAACAAGAAAATCTATTTTTCTTTTAGTGATACCTTAATGCAGTTATTCTCGACTGTGAGCCCTAAAGGTGTTTTTTTTTGTTTAGTGGGGAGGGGGGCACTGTACTGGGTGGAAAAATGTGGAGTCGTTAAATGAATCTTGCCTGAGGTTTGCTGAAATGTACACAGATGACTTAAGTACAAGTGTGGAGACAAAAAACCTTTTTTGTTAAAACGTGTTCTTCATAATGCAAACTTGACAAATTGATCTTGTTTTGTCGGTCAACCTTGTGTTTTTTATTTTTAAAAATATATTATAAGAAACAATGGCAACTGGAACATAGGACAGTTAAGTCAAGTTCCTGTCCACCACACCCCACCCAGTGCCACCCCATCCCCCAAGTATTAGACAATTAGTTAAATGTATGCACAGCCAGACATTCATTCAAAAATATACCTATATAAATGCATTCACACATGTTCATTTACATATAGAAATATGAAGTGAAGAGAAATGGGGCATTGAGTTTTCTGGCGAACCCTCTAATGGTGTAGGACACATGACCTCCATAATCCATTGGCCCCATGTTGGATGGAGATAATCCCTCCATCACTGTAAAACCAGACAAATTAATTTAACTGAAACTAATTGCATTGAGAACTTATGTAAACTTGTAGATAACTCAATTTTGTAAGTGTACAAAACATTCTTGATCATGTAGCTTAAGTCATTTTAAGTGACATTAATTTTTGTTTTATGTTTTATTTGTATTTATTATAGTAAAAAAAACTAATAAAAAGTACTTTTATTTACTCGCAAAATTAAGTTTTTGTTACTTAAAATTTTTGATGTAATCCATTTTCAGCAGTTTTTTGGAGTTAAAATAACTTTGCATCACATTATAGTGCTGTAAGTTTTTACTAGGTTTTTTTTCACAATACAAAGAAAAATTCCATAATTAAGTCAGTGTCACTTAAAATGGCTTGATCAAGAATGTTGTGAATGTTCACCTTACAAAATGTATGTAATCAGTTCCAACTCTTTTTTTTTTTACTTACCTGGTATTACAGTGAATGTGACGCAACCTACATTTTTAAATTTTTATTTGTACTATGGAAACAAAATGCCCATTAAAAGTACTTAACAGAGGGTCTGGCTGCCGCGGGCCCACCTTTGTCCCAATCTGCCAGACTAAACATGCATTTTCGTTTCGTGTATTTGGATGCGCACAGGTTCAGCACCAGGAGATTTAAACGCCTGCAGCCTGTCTGCGGGATTTCTGTTTACATGCTGTTTTTACTAATGTAAAAAAAAAAAAAAAAAGCCCAGAGAGCAGAGGAAGACTATTGTGGACTCATGTGTTCACTCACACACTTTGTCTCAACCCTCCATGTCTGACAGAGACACTGTTAGCTAGCAGCAGCAGCAAGCTCCGTGCAGGTAGCTGACAGCAACCATGATGATGAGGATGATGAGGATGATGATGGTGGTGGTGGTGGTGGAGGAATACGTTGAGTTTGTGGTGTTGGGACTGTTTGGACATTTCATGCAGACTACAGTGGTTCATGTTGTTCCTGCTGGGTTGGATTGGGACTGACAGCTGCTGATGGAAACATCACCAGTAGGCTGTGTCATTATTTGTGATGACAGGGTTGCTGTAGATGCTGGCTATCTGGTCTTTTTAAAACATAATGTTGTTTGTTGCTCGCAGTGTCTGCTGGTTATTGTAGTAATGGTAGGGGACACACTGCTTGCAGACTTGTAGCCTAATTTGCTGTCATGTGCAGGTTTGATATGGAGGCCCATTAACGTCAATGTAATGAGGGGGAAAAAAGGATCCGTAAGTCATTATAATGAGAAACTTTCTCAAAATAATAATATAATAATAATAATAGGACTGTGGTGGGCAACTTTTTTTACTTGGACTGAGCTGAATCATCTGCAGCTCAATGTGACAAAGACAAAGGAGCTCATAGTGGATCTGAGGAGGGCAAAAACATCTGTGACCCCTGTTTCCATCCAGGGGGGTCCCTGTGGACACTGTGGAGGAATATAAGTACCTGGGGGTGTACTTTAATAATAAGCTGGACTGGACTAGAAACACTGAGGCTGTCTACAAAAAGGGGCAAAGCCGACTCTTTTTCCTGAGGAGGCTGAGGTCCTTTAACATCTGCCGGACGATGCTGAGGATGTTCTATGAGTCTGTTGTGGCCAGTGCGATCTTCTTCGCTGTCACATGCTGGGGCAGTGGGCTGAGGGTCGCAGACAACAACAGACTAAACAAACTGATCAGGAGGGCCGGAGATGTCGTAGGGGAGGAGCTGGACACTGACGACAGTGCAGAGAGGAGGATGCTGTCCAGGCTTCAGTCCATCTTGGACAATGTCTCTCACCCTCTCTACGACACACTGGCCCAGCAGAGGAGCACCTTCAGCAGAAGACTCCTCTCACCCAGATGCACCACAGAGCGCCACAGAGAGTCAGACACCCCCCCTGTAATTCTGACTCAAAACATAGACAATCATTCTTTTGCACTTTTTGCACATTAATACTGTACATTTGATCTTGTATGAATATATAGTTACATATATATATATTTATATTTTTTGTGCTGAATGTTGTATATATATGTATGTTGTTTGTATAATATGTCGTTTGTATATCTGGAGTGTTGTAACGAAAACAATTTCCTCCTGGGATTCTTAAAGTATTTCTGATTCTGATTCTGATATTGACTTTGAAATACTAAGTCATTATAATCATCACATGGGTGGAAATGGGCTTCCATGGGTTGATCATGTGGCTGTATTGTGTAGGCTATATGACTGTGTGGACATCCAACATCACTGAATGTCAAAAATGCTGAATGCTCGCTAGTTTAGTCGATCTTACTTTTTTATCCTTTATCTGATCACAGTTCTGGTCTAGCCTATCAGAAGTTGTGATGGTTAAATATCAGCAGGTCACTTTATAATGATAAATCCATGGCAGGGTCCATGGTGGTGTAATAGCACACCTCACTGTAATCTGTATTTCTCTCTGTTCCTCCCCCCAGCCTGTAAGTTGACTATACGGCCTTTTACATTAGCACTTTTAAAGGCCCACTACAGGTCCTTGCCCCCTCTGCACTGTGCCATCAGCTCCTGAGGATGATCCTATGTATAGTGTTTTGTTAAATGCACTCTGTCAAACTTTAGTAAAAACTTTAAGACTCAACCATGGTTAAGACCTCTATATGTTGTTGCCAACATACAAAAACATAGCTAATAGTAATATTGTAATAAATGAAATGTTCAACATACATTATTTGACCAAGCTTAATGTGTAATTACGGTATTCTGGAAATGTTAAGGCTTAGTTAATACATACTAAAATATATAGTATATACATACTCTAAGTGATATATGTGCACACATACCAATCATAGAAAATATTGTTAATTTTGGCTGAATTATAAAAGCCAGAAGTTGTATTAATTCATATAGGGACCCTCTCTGTCTGTCACTGAAACAGCTGAATAACATAGAGACATTTGTGATTAGTACTGATTATCCTTTTTAAACAATTATGACAATCTTTTGGACTGATTAGTTTCATTTATTCTCCACAGTTTAATAAATACATACAAATGACAAGGCTAACCAATGGTATACAGTGCCGGGAGAGGCAGAAAACCCAGCAGGGCTTATTTGAAGCCTCCACCTAAAGTTCAAATTTCACAGTTTAAAAAAATATAGAAAATAGTATGACTGTGTAAGATTGCTCGAGCGGTGAAGGCAGGAAGGAAGGGACCTTGAAACTGTTCATGCAGTCCAAATTTCTTTATTTCCTTTTTATCCAAGCAGTGGATCAGTGCAGCTTATTTACGGTGAGGATCAGCTTGGCCCAAACTGAAGAAAACAACAAACTAAATGAAAATGAAAACAAATGGGAAACAACTTAGGAAAAAGGTAACTAGAGGCATCAAAATAAAAACCTCACCTCTGCTCAGGGCTATACCCCTTTTAAGCTTGGGCCCCTGGAAGCTAACAAACCGTGTGGCCTGCTCACCAACATCCTCAAAAGTATTCTCCCCTGTAGAACCCTCAACTCCTGCTTATATGTGCTGTAGCTCCTCCTACCACAACAAACAAAACAATTAACGTATAGCATTCATTTATCTAATACCCAATAGATAACTAAGTCAACAGTAGAAAAACCTCCCTACACACATCAAAAGAGTAAACTAGATCCCAACTGTTCAAAACAACAAATCTCCCCCTCATCTGTACTACACTTGGCACATTCCCCCAGGAACCTGACCATAAAAGGAGTCCACCTGGGCGAGGACTGGTTTGCCAGTTCCTGGGTCCAAATCAGAAGATGGCCAAGTGCAATCTAGAGGAGAGGTGAGAAACACAAATTAATCCAATGGACAAAGTTAAAACCCAAATATTTTCTTAGGCCTCCTTCCAGATCTAATGCAACTCAAACACAAACATAACACAATTCCCCTTACCATGTTTCAACCCAACATCTGTACTAATTACCAAACCCCAGACACCTGCCGGCTAGATGGTATGTAATGTGTCTTATTTAAGTTACAGGTCAAGGGGCATCCCCATGACAGACTGGATGAAAAGTGTTGGCAAACTAATAATTAGACACAATATATAACAATAATAATAATAATAATAATAATAATAATAATAATAATAATAATAATATCACTAAAAGCAAAAATGTAAGAACTTTACATGGGTGTGTGTGTGTGTGTGTGTGTGTGTGTGTGTGTGTTACAGTTATAAAACAGCAATTTAGTCGTCTTATAAGCATATTTTTTCCAAGTGGGAGCTACTACATAATTTGGCTCCCCTAAAACATATAGAAAATATGACAAATTTAAGAGAATGAAGATCTGAGGATTGACGAGTTAAATATTGAAAGTGAATTTGTTTGAGGCTGCTCTGGAATATTCCCTTTACATGAAGTTATTCACAATTTGCTCTCCAATGGAGAGTTGGAACTCTCACGTGTTTTGTAAATATGTGTGTATATATATATAAGTATAGAAAATTAATGTGTCAGTGGCAGCTGGTGGCTCAAAAAAATGGGGAGGAACCCACTGCGTCATGTTATTTTATACTAGTTGGCCACTAATTTCTACTTTCTCATGTTCAACGCAAAATAAGCAGGAAAGCCACAGCTTACAAGACTTATTAAAAACGTCTGATTCACTCCAGTTGTAGATTGACCATACAGGCCTAATGCAGAGGATCAGTGTATTTAAGGGTGTGTGTATTAAAGGCCAGTGAATGAAAGAGTGCTGGCTCACAGTGACTACTCGCTGGTTGAGTCCAAGCTGGCCTTATTTCCAATTAGACAAACAAAGCTAACTTCTGATTCCAATATTTCATTCTCAGCGATACATAATCACAAGCACAGGTTCACCAGGGCAGGTTTAACAGAACTGAAACAGAAACAGACAAACAGAAGCCAGAAATGAGAATCTATTGTGGAGGTTAAATGGCATTGTGCCCTGAGGGTGAAACCAGGGGAAGATGATCCTACACAGTTCACTATAAAGGCTGTTTGTCTCTGTGTGAAGCAGCTAATTTGGAACCTTTGCACCCGAACAACAAAAAAAAAAAAAATACGAGTCATCTTCAGCAAAAAAGAAAATTATGTAAGTATATAAGTTTTAAATTATTACCACAAGGAGGGAAATGGACGTAGCAATCTTTTTGGCGTCGAGTCATGGATGTTAGAGTTAGAGGAAAACTGTAGTAAACAGTAGTCAATTTGCTGGAGTCCGCAGTGGAAAAATCTGCTATGGTGAGAACAGCCACAAACACAAGCTGAAGCGGATTGTCCTATAAATGCTGAGCACCAACCTGTAATGAAGTGACACTTCATGAGGGAGGAATAAAACTGGGGTTGAATGTGTCAATACTAGGCCTACTGGTAAAGTATATGACCGTTTGCGAGCAAGTGCTGTCCGGGATTGTCAAGAAAACTCCTGGAAAAGAGTGGAAACCCCGGTCAGTCTACAGCTGCGAGTTCAATACGATTCACAAGTCGTTTTAGCTGTTTTAGATTAAGAAATTATTTAAACAAACTCACAAAATGTCAGGAAAGGAAATATTCTTGCACCTATTTTCCTCATTAAACAGACAAATACAACCGCAAACCTTCTGAATTCAAGTTTCTCTCTTTTACCCAACTAGCTCACATGCCTTGTTAACTGACTGTAGACCACACTCCATTCTGAGTGACACAAACTGAGAAAGACATAGACACGTTGGGTTGGAAGCTTGAAGATAGTTGATTGTTGAGTCTCATCCCCAGGGTCCTGCAGTGTCTGTGCCCTGAGAATGAGACGCAACAAGCAACTGTCTTCCTTGGCTCTGGTTGGTTGTTTTGACTGGTGGATTCTTGCCAATGCCATCAGAAGCTCTAGAACAAACCAGAGGAAGCTGATTTTTTCACAGTTTATCTGTCTCATGTACTACTGTCAGGATATAGTGAACATTTCAGCCATAAGGGAAAAAAAGTGATTTTTATAAAACTTACCTGCCGCAGTTTTAAATAACCCAGTTTTGGTTGTTTGAATAACATTTTTGGCATTTGTTCTACTTATAAGACTCAGTATAGTCGTTCAGTGGCTAGATTTCTATGCTAGCTGTAAGAAATCCAGCCAAGTGTAATTGGCTTACCCCAGTGGCACATTTTTTTTGCTCAATACAAGAACATTTGGCTTGTTTCTAGAAGGGCTGTTTTTGCAGTGTATTGTTCCCAGATGATGAATCTACTACATATTACCAGCTTTGGCAATCCTCTGGCAGTTTAGGGAACAGAGCTACTGAAGCAACTAATGACAGACTGTATAGCCATAGCTGTTACTACAAATAGACATATGTTGGACGGTTGGTGAAATAGTCCTTTTAGTGCATTATTATGGGGGTTAGTGAAATACACACACACTGCTGAAATGCTGCAGCCTCTTCTTCATTTTTGCACTTGCGTAGCAGTTTCTGTAGTTCCATAAAACATTCATAATACTCAGCAAAGTATAGTCAGTAGCTGAAGAGGCACTGTATACAGTCTCAATATGTTTTCCCCAGTCAAAGTCACCCTGACCTCCTCTTGACCTCAGCTCAGGCAAAACAATGAGCAGTACAACTGAGAAAATAACTGCCGCAGCTCAAACGTCTGATTAAAAATTTAGAGTGATCAAATCAGCCTTATTTATTCACAGCGCCAGAGGCTACGCATGATTGGCTGAAAACTAGCATCAAGCTGTACTTGATTAGTGATGTCTGATGAGCTTCTTCCCGCTCATTTGGGGAGTGGGGGGGGTGCTGTTGATTTGGGCTGATGAGACTTAATCATGCTAATCAATGGGCTCGAGGGGGGGGGGGGGGGTGAGACATGGAGTTGAAAGATAAATTAAAAAAACCTCTGTAGCTGGAGTGGGTTTCCTGCCAAGAATCAGCTCTATTCAGATTGTTTAGAATTATGCATTGTGTTGATAGTGATTTTCTTTTTTTTTTCTTTTTTTTTTTTTTTTTTTTTTACTTATACTCTTAATACCGTCGATGTAATTCTAAGGATGAGCGCTTTAATTTTTCACTCCAGAAGCATGCAAAGTGCCCGAGGAATATTCAACAGTTGTCTTTTTAATGGGTTTTTCCATTTTTCCCTAGGCTCCAAAAGTGAAAGAGATTCACTCGAGGTTATGTTGTCACCCTGACTTCACCCGCTGCTGTCCTCGGTCGCATCCTTTTTAGATTTAGACACAAAATTAGTATACACAAGATGCCCTTCCGCACATCCACAGGAACTTTGTTCTTGAGGGCAAAACATTAAAAGCATAGTGTTAAGTATTTAAAGTAAGCGAGAGTAGAGAAAGTTCCTCACCCCGAGATCATTTCTTCCACTGTTGTGGAGATGTGTAACACACATATAATTATCACAGAGATCAGTGCGTGTGTTTGATGTGGATTAAATGTTGATGAAAGAGCCTGCAACAGCATTGTAGCTTACTGTTATTTGCATAGCCCCAGTTCTCTGAATAGTACTATTGGAAACGCCCCCATGTGTATTCTTCAAAGCCTTTCTTCCACCGTGTCAAACCCGGATGGTGAAGGAACCTCCCCTGGCCCTGTGAGAACTTCTCACTTTGCTAATTAGACACAATTCTCTTGAAACGGAATAACGGGGGCTGCTGTAATGAAGGGAGGGATTGGAAGTGTCAATCAAAAGTATATCATCTGATGAGAGGAAAGACATCTGATTGTCAAATTCCTGGGCACTCTCACCCTTTCAGTTTGAGTGGCTGAATTATTAAAACTGTGCTAAAGGACTGATTTCACACATGAGGATCAGTTGTACAACAGAAAATAACTCAAGTCTGAGGAAAAACCTGGAAAGAACTCTTGTCCTGAACATTTTGAACTGTGTTTCAGCCCCTCACTTAGGGCCTGTCCTCACAAATACGTATTTCATGATTCCGGATAAATACTTTATCGTATCGGCCTCGCGTCCAGACGGATAGGGCGTTTTCGTGGTGTGAAAACTGTATTTTTTGGAAATGGGTTCTAGAGTGGGAAAATCCGAAAACGCCGGATGGCCCAGAGTCGTCAGGACGGCGAAACAGATTTTTTCCGAAACTATGACGTATTAGCCCCGCCCCTCTAGCCTTTAACCTCAGCCGCTGCCGCTAGACACGTCATAACAACAACAACAATGGCGGACTACTACTACTTGTTTGTAAACAGCGGAGGCTCCATGGCTTCTTTTCCGGTTTTAGTGTATTGGTGTGGCGCCACATACAGGCCTGGCATATGTACTACAGCGTTTTGGGTCGTTGTCAGCGAATCCGTGTGGACGCAGATATTTCTGGAAACGACGCCGTGTTTACTGAGATTTTTTTCGAAACAACATCGTATTGGGTGAGGCCGTGTATTCGTGAGGACAGGCCCTTTAGATTGCTGTCAGTGAAGAGCTGTTCACACCACTTGCACCAAACTTTTGATGTCAAGTCTATTTGGGAATGCTCAGTCACATCTACATGCATACAGCCTGTTTATTAATAAATTAATCAGATTTACATTTGTTTTTATAGCTTTTAGGTTTAGGTTTTTAGGTTCCACCTTAAAAATCTGTGTTTCTCCCACGCTGTTGGGCAGACAAAGGATGTCCCGGAGGGGCTGCGAGCTGAGCTGCTGCTAACGTTAGCTCTTAAGATCCAGACGTCCGATGACTGAAATCGTTCATCCAGTTCAAATCTAGAGTTAAAAACCACCAAGATCTAAACAGTGGATGGTAAAAATGTGGCTTCAAAATGGATAAAAAGTCAATGTATGACAGCTTCTGGCTTTAAGACTGAGGTAATAGTGCATGCAACCGAACAGTTCATCAGTGGCAGCCATCTTGATTGGCTAATAAGGTCACGTTCCTCTATACAGTCATTGTATCAAACCTGCCCCATGTTAGATAAACGGTTGTGATTGGCCCAATCAGATCCAGAACTGGTGGAAATCTGTCTGAATGAGAGAGTGGCCAGTTGCATCTGCCAGACCACATAAAACATGTGACAAATCATTCATCTCCTTGTTGTTGTCTGTCTGTCTCCTCTGAATTATGTTCATATAGTACTAATTTGTTTTCCAAATTATGGCATGATGGGAAACATAATTGCTGTACAAAGTGCCAGACTTTGACACCAAGACCCTGATCTTTCCATAACCTTAGTGCTTAAACAGAGCCATTAAAAGTCTGATCGTGCTGTGGATGCTACAAGTATTGCAAGAGTGGATATTTTGGGGTAAAACAAATTAAATATGTTGCCAGTAGTTTACATATAATTGTATAATATTAAAGCTGCAGTAGGTAATATTTATGAAAGAGTGCCTCATTACCGTTACTCATGTTTCTCAGTACCGCGTACTTTAAAGGCTCATATCGGTAATGAGATGCTCTTACCCAAGTTAGAGAATAACATTAAATGCTAGTATGCTACATTACTTTAGACCTTAACATTCATAAATGGACAGTTAACAGTTATTTTAATTCATATTTTATTAACTTCTAACAATATTGTATTAGCTTATAATGTTACTATGTATTAACTATGTAATTACTCAAATTGTAATTACTTAACTATGTGAATAGCTAGCACACTCCACAGCCTTTTTAATGATCATGTTAAATGGTTTTTGTGACTGTTGCCAAGACTGACAGACGACCAGCGCAAGAAGGCTGCAGCCAAAGCTAGGGTTAAAAAGCACAGGGAGAAATTATATGGGAATTGATATCTGTTCAACCAACTAAATCTAATTGAAACAGAATGTATCCATACTGTACCCAGAAGGGGCAGGGCTCAACCCAGAAGTGGGTGGTGCTTAAACAGGAAGTTGTTCATTTAAGCCTGAAATTGATATGTGATGATCAGAAGTTGCTATATTTGTTATTTATTAGAAAACTTTTCACAGAAATCGAGTCGTTAGATCAATGTTTTTGATCACAAGCGAGAGAAACAGAAATTTACAGAATTTTTTTTATAAACTTGAATGAATAATAAACAGCTATCCTCACAGAAATCGACACAATATAGTGGGAGGATACTTTATACATTTATTTATTTTATATATACATTATCTGTATCGGATACTCATTTCAGCCAAGTACTCACTCAACCCTAATGTTATCACACTGATTATATTTCTGCTCCACATTTTTAGTTACTGTTACCGTTTTGTTGATATTGTACAATGCTTGTAAAAATGACATTTTGATAGTTTGACTTGTGGTACACATTATGATTATTATTATTGACACCCTGAGTCACTGACATTTAATTTTTTGTAGATATCGAAAGTGCAAGTCTGAGGTAAAACTAAATCTACCAGTGACCTGGATGCAAATGCATTAAAAAGACAACAAAAAAAATGAAGACAAAATTCTGCAAAATATTACAGAAAACAAAAGGCCTTGAGAGATGCTCCAGATCTCACCCCACCCTCGATCACCGATGAGACAGATGTTGAGCCTGGACCATCAAGACAGGTCTTGCATCCGATGACAGAAAATGGTGAAAATCAGTGTGCTCTTGAAGCTCCCTCACCAGTAGTCACTCTAAGAACATCAACACCAAAACCAAACAGGTGTGCTGCATCCAGGCTTAGAGCCAAACTCAAAGAAAAAAACAAATCACTGCAAACGAAAGACAGAGAAAGCAAGTAAAACGAATGAAAATGAGAAAGGAAGATGTCCGTTCATCCGTCAAGCGGAGGCAACTGATGGGAAGTGCAATCATAACCTTCTTTCATCGTGATGATGTATCCACGATTGTGAATGGGAAAGCAGGAGAGATCAGGAGAAGTGGGCAGGTGTTCCGGAGAAGGTTTCTCTGTGACTCTATAGAAAACCTTCACAAACATTTCCTGATGGAGGACCCAAGCAAGAAGATTTCTCGTGCTCAGTTTTTTAAATGCCGCCCTTTCTGGACCTCTAGTCCAACTCTGTTGGACAGGGAAACATGTGCATGTAAAATTCACAAGAATTTTGAGAGTAAAATAAAGAAGTTACACCAACTGGGTATTTCAAATGTGTCATCTTGTTTGGAGGTGGTTGACTCGGTGGTGTGTGAGAGAGGGAACATGGAATGTATGTACAGGCAATGCAAGGATTGCCAAAGCAAGTCATCCTCCCCAATGTTGGATCCAAATACAAGAGACAACATAGTCCAGTGGAAGGAGTGGGTGAGCAGGTCCACGCCCATCAGTAAAAAAGGACAAAATGGATCCACTGTTGAGATAGAGGTCAAAACAACAAGTCTTGAAAAATGCTCTGCCTCCATTGAGAAGCTTGTGAGTCTCACAGAAGAATCACTTCCTCGTTTCTGCAAACACACATACAACATTAAACATCAATTTCAGTACATCCAGAGCTTGAAGTCAAACCTGCAGGAGGATGAAGCTGTGGTTCATGTAGACTACAGTGAAAATTACAACTGTAAATGGAACAGGGAGATCCAAGAGGCCCACTTTGGAGGATCACACAAACAAGTGACACTCCACACAGTGTCACTCTATCTGAGTGGAGGAAGACTAGAGTCCTTTGCATCTGTGTCAGACTGCCTCAGGCATGATGCTGCCGCAACATGTGCACACCTGAACCCAGTTTTAGAGTACCTACGAAGTCACTACCCTGCTATCACTAAGTCCACTTCCTGTCTGACGGGCCTACCTCACAGTACAGAAACAAAACTGCCGTCTACCTGACTTCAACTGTGCCATTCCTCAAAGGTTTCAGTTACATTACATGGAACTTCACTGAGGCCTCACATGGAGAAGGAGCACCTGATGGTGTTGGAGGTGCTCTGAAGAACACGTGGGACTGATATACCAGCCATGAGAGCACTCATCACAAATCTGAAACAGCATTCTGGTGTGAGAATTTTTGAGGTCACAGAAGAGGTGATTCTCAAAAGCTCTGAATTGGTTCCTCCCTCACTCAAATCTGTGCCTGGCACAATGAGTGTGCACCAGGTAAATTCTCACTACACTGAAAATTTGTTGTTTTTTCTTTGTTTTTTCAGTGGTTTTTTTTCTTCTGTTCAAAGCTCAATGTCAAGGAAGCAGGCTACATCAGGGTCAGAGATGTCTCCTGCTTCTGCAAAAATTGGTGTGACTGCTTCTCTCCAAGAGATTTAGGTTTTCCTGTTTGCCTGACAATGGAGCAGAAAAGGAGGAAGGAGACACAGATGAAAGCGCAATTGAAGTTGGGACATGGGTTCTGTTGAACTATGATGGAGACCTTTTTCCAGGTATTGTTACACAGGAATGCAAGTTAAATTGCAAAGCTCACATACAAGGTATAAAATTTACTTTTTGACCCACCTGCCAATGACAGGTAGGGTGAGGAATTTTACCGGCCTAAATATGTTTTTACCGGCCACTGAACTGCTCACAACACAAGTCATTAAAAAAAGCAAATCCAGTGCTTTATAGTTAGGCAGCCACCTTAACAATACACACCTCCGACCTTAACTAAGCATGTACGGTTAGTTGAGTGCCTCCTACAGACGTGGCAGCTCATGGTGTTGGCATAACAGCCAGTATCTCCTCACTCCCATATTGTTAAACTTTACGACTAAATGACTACTTTTCCTTTCGATTCTCTTTTCCCCCACATAATGTTACACACACACACACACACACACACACACACACACACACACACACACACACATTGAGCTTCACCAAGCTCAATGAAGAGAAACATATTAAAATTTTTGAAATGCTGTGCTTTACATATAGATTGTCGCTGAGCAGTACGAAGTGTACACGATTTACAGGGCAGGACCAAACTGGTTCTTCACCCCAGCAGTAAAGATACCAGGGGACAAAGTGTGGTACTTCCTCGTCATTTTTGTGTCTTGCTTGAAATTTGGGCAATGGCATTTCAATCAGTTTTAACTTTTTATTGTTCACTTGTTGTAATGTCCCCATGACCTTTTGAAATGAAATCATTCCATCATCAATCATTACTGCAACATACAATCTCATCCTCCTCAACAGATTCTGTTATGGATGAAAATTAGTTGATTAGTTTTTATATTTTTATTATTCAGAGAAATCACTTTGTTCATTTATCATAATATGTTCCTTAACTGTGCTCCACATGTGTTTTCTTTCTACCATTTCTTGTTAACAAAGAAAGTATTTAAAAAATTTGGCTCCAAAATACCTATAGTATATTGGTAATGAGAGTTACTTGTTTTTAATTGTGATTAAAAATATATAAAACAATACTACTGATGCACTGGGCAGTTCATTTATTGTGCTTATTTGTGTAAATGTGAAAAAAATGGGTAAAAATATTTTTTTAATTAATGGTCTGCTTTCTCCACTCAGCATATTGGTAATGAGAATTATCCTGGATCATGCTGGTATGAAATTGGAATTAAATTGAATTAAATTGTTTTCCTGTGTAACTTCTATCAAAAAATAAAAGTTCGCATTCTACTTCAGCCAGTAGAATCAAAAAATCTGCCAAATAGGTTGATTATATTTTTATGTTACTGTGACACTGTTCGTGAGAATCATGATTAAAATAAATAAATAAAATTAGGATTTACCTAAAAAAACATTTTTAAGTCTTCTTGTGAGCCAGAGAGCCACATAAATAAATTAATGTCTAAAGCCTTGCAAGACAAGACTATTTGAAAACTGAAGCTGAGGCTTCTGCTTTTGTAGAGCCTACAGTAATGGGGCTAAAAATGTAAAAATTTGTCCTGAGGTTGGCACTGTTGGAAAGTTCATGGGGCCATTCAAATCAAAAAGCTTTATCAAATTTGCAGGATGAATGTGTGTCTGTCTGCTTTTATTAATAATTTAGATTATGAGCTATGTTGTACGCAGACATTTTGTCTGAAGGGTGGTACAACTGGAAATCTGAGAGTTTAAAAACGGAAACTGTTCATTCTCCGAGGAATGTGCTCAGTATATATCACAGCAGTTTGCCCAAATTTGGTCATAAAATGTCAGCAATTATCCAATGGAGCCAGTGATCATAGATACATCATAGATACCTAGATGGCGCGTGCTCGATTTGACGTGCATCTGTGCAGTTGTGATATTGTGGAGGTCAAGATCTGATAGTTAGCAATACTGCGAGATGCAGACAGCACTATGAAATTGCAACTTGCTTAATTCTGAACCGATTTACATGAAATTTAGTTTATTATAAATGTGAGAAATTGAACCCGATATTGGTTACTTGTTGGAATTAATTCAGTCACTGGGGGGGCGGATCTAACGACATTCATAACAAACCAAATTTCATTAAAATCTGTTCAGAATTAAACGAGTAACAGTCGATTTTGTAGTGAAATCTGCATATCTCCATATTGTTAACTGGCAGAACTTGACCTCCCAAATATAGTGACCTCACAGACGTGTAGTGGCATACAGCAACAAATGAGGTATCTGTTTCTATATCTATGGCTACGCACAGAAAAAGACAGAAAAAGGTGGTCATTAGTTTGCAAAATACCTGGTCATGGACCAAAGTTTTGTACGGCCAGACACACAACTGACTGATCCTCAGGCCCTGCTGCTAGTGAAGCACTGGCTGAAGGAGTTCTTGCATAATCCTCCAAATAAGGACGGAATACAGAGCGAGCTGCTGAAGTTTGATTACTCAGAGGATCAAGGTGTCTTGCTACTCTGGCAGATGAATCAAGATCAATCCAAATTTGAACTTTGAGTCGTTTCCTTCATGGTGAGAAGATTATAGAAACCCTGTGTTGACTTAGCTGACATGTCTGCAACAGAGATCTCAAGGAATATTACTTGTCATATTCTGACTGCTGCAGCTGGATCTATCACAGCATAGGTTTTTGTTTTTTACTGCGCCTCTGTCAGACCAGAAAAGAAGGTTGGGGTGGTGCATATTGTTATGGAGGAAACCCTGAACCAGACTGTGTATATGTTCCCATCGACTCAATGAGGTGTTATTTACTATGTCAAAAGACGCGGACAAATTAGCCCTTTTCACAGCTTCATTTGTGGAGCTGACAAAAACAAATGTAATGCATCAGGCAGAGAGCAGCAAACACATGCTGGAATCCTTTTTTGTGACTATACATAAATGTTAGAAATACAGTACATCCTATATTAATGGTCCGAATCTTAAAATCATCACCATTATCTCCATTTTCGGTTGTGGCCTTTTGAAACAAAAATAATACCCTCTGTCTTGTTAACAAGGTTATTAAAATAATAAGCTCTCAGTTTAACCAATAACCAACCTCTCAGAGTAGTAACTACATACTGTAAATGTTGACACAAACTACTTAACTTAATGCAGTGGTTCTCAATTATTTTCTGTCATGCCCCCCCTAGAGGACAGACATTTTTTCACGTCCCCCCTGAATTTTAATACTATTGAGAACCTGATAATATTTATTTATGTATCTGTACAAACCACTGTATGAGTTGCTAGCACCAGCATTCTGCATACAATCACCTGATTATCAAAATAGATTAATAAAATGAGCTGAGATAACATCTGCAACAACTTAAAACAATTTCCAAGTTCAGTTTATTAGGTTTTTGCACCTTGCGATGTGGCGGTGTTTGTACGAGGGTAACGGTGTGTTTTTATTTACTGATGCCGCGCTCACTAAATGACCGGCCTGTTGGCGATACTCATCGAGCTTTCGATGAAAAAAGTCCAGTGGCTTATTGACATAACTGGGGTGTAAGGTCTCCAGGTGTTTGCTTTCATGCTGTCCGCTGTCAGAGTTTTTAGGCATTAAACACACACAGGTCTTTCCTCATTTCCGACCGTATTCACGGTAAACCCAGGGCTATGTAGGCTTCATCATATTTCCTGGTCTTATTAGGTTTATGCCGGTTACCGTCACTTGCTGTTCTTGCCTCTGACGCCTCCTCCGTTTTTCTTTTTACTCCTGCCAGAAACTTCTCCATCTCTCCTCCTCCGTCAGTCACCCCTGCCTGTCGCGCCCCCCCTGACACCCCACTATTTGAGAAGTACTGACTTAATGGAACCTTTTAAAATGACACTGTAATGTGATTTTATTTTTAACTTAAAACTCAATTTTGTTCAAAAATATTATTGCTTAAGGACCGTTTTAGTAGTAACTTTAAGTTAACACTGACTTAGTTTTGTTACAGAAAGTTACAGAAATATTCCTGATTAAGTGCTTTTTACTATGTATTTTGTTTTCACAGTACAAATAAAAATTCCAAAATAAGTCAGTGTCACTTAAAATTACTAAAGCTACTTCAACTTACAAAATTGATTGTTTTACTTAAAAGTTTTGATGTTATCAGTTTCAACATTAAATTAAATGAACTGGTTTTACAGTGTATATGTACTGCAAAACATAAATTCAATGTTCAGTTGTAGCGTTTAGCTACCATTCGCTAACTTAAGATTTGAATATGTTGCTTTTATCTCTTAACCATCTTCAAAATGCAGTTGATTAGCCTAGCACATTGCATATCCAAGTAAAGGAAAGGAGAAGGTTCCGACCAACGCAACTGTTATTAAGGCACAGAGCGAAAAAAAGGGCAGGATTTAGGAAGGCATTGTCTAAAGCCCTGCTAGCAGTCATCTGGAGGCCCATATCTACATTACATCCAATAATGTTAGCTAGTGTGAGAAGTAAGAGAACAGGCTGATGATTTTTACTAATTTTAACACATTAGTAAATTCCAAAAGGTTTTCTTTGTCTGGAAAATGTGAATGTTCTCTGGCACAGACTACCAATGCATCATGCATCATGCATTTCTTTTGTCTAATTATGGTACTGAAGGAAGGAAGGAATGGTCATGGGATTGACATTCATGCCAATTTTGATGGCAGTTAGTTCTGCTTTGTGCAGAGTGGATAGTGTCTGTGTGGCAAACAAATGTAGACTGGAGACAATGAAAGTGCTCAGTGAATCATTTCCTGGTAGACTGTCAGATTTCAAATGAATGTTTTGTACTGAAACTTTCCTGAAGGTGGTGCTAGTGGAAACAAATGTGTTAGAATTCATCCTTTCATACCTACATTAAAAGTCAATCAAATGGCTGTGTGTCGTGAGGTTGTCATAGTGACGAGCCCTGCTCACATGCCAGTCCCCAATACCTCTGAGGCAAGATCCGGTCTAGGTGACGGCCTAATTAGTGACCTTTCAGCAGATTGGCAATGTTTCTGTTTATGTACCACATTGTTTAGAGCTTACGTTCCTACTGTGTTGTCTGTTGTCCTTGACTTACAAAATAAAAACTAAGATACGTTTGTTTCTTTTATACAACTTAAAATGTGACCAGTTTGAAACAAAGATTAATTATAACTTCAGTCCCCTCTGTTTCAGTATATTTCTGTAGTTTTTCCATCCCCACTTGTCAGTCTGACTGTAGCATTTTAGAAGCTCAGATCTTTAACATCCTTTGTACTATCCCTGGTCTTATAGGCCTATAGCCTACGAGCAGTGTTTGCCAAGATGTGTCTGGATTCAGCTCACGGGAGGTTATTATGAAAATACATTACGAAACATAATTTCTATTGAGCCACGGGGTCCATTAATTTGAGCTTAAAAGTGAATCCATTTGCAACAGCCGCCACTACAGCCCTTCCCTGTTTCAATTCACTCGCAGCCATTTGTAATTGCTTTGTGCCGTGAGTGGAATGGACGTGCGCTTATGATTGAATGCACAGTAGGCATTGATCAGAGTACGAGATATCTGGGGTTTCCGCTGCAGAAATAATACTTCTGCAATGCCAACTGGGATAAATCCCAAAACTAAATGGTCAACAATTTAGATTACAGCTCTCAGCATTGACTTCCTGGTGTAAAGCTGTCGAACAACTGGAGGCAACAAGCTGCTTGATTTTCCTGGGGGGAAAAGAATCTGCGTAGTGCCAAATATTTGCAGTCTGACTTCTGTTTAAGCCTGTATTGATATTCTATGTCTAGTGTATTAAGTTTTTCTGTCAAAAAAGGGTCCGTTAAGTCACTGTGTGGTTGTAAGTTCTCTGTAAGATCAAGTATGCTTCTTCTGTTGTGTGCTGGAGGAAAAGTGCATCACACAGATGCAACTCGATGCTCCATCATCTCTGTTTTGAACATGAAAAGTTATGGATTGCAGTGCTAAATAAATCACAAGTCACTGTGACCATATCAAGGCTAAGGTTTCTTTGTTGAGAACCAAGGACAACTAAACTGATCTGCTGGCTGATTTATAGGCTGCAGTGTGGAGCCACACAGTCAGACTGAACGCACTTTTGCTGAAAGTGAAAGCACCAATGTTTGGATCCAGGGCTTAAAGCTGCAGTAGGTCATTATTATTATATTTGCTGAAACTTTCACTATATCAACTATTTTTCTTGGCTGTGATTGGTTGTTTTCATCTAGGAGGAGCCAGAGGAAACTGTTTTTCACAGATTATCTATTTTATTTACTACTGTCAGGATATAATTAAAGTTTCAGCAAATATAATAAAAAAAATATTTTTTAGAAATACCTTCTGCAGCTTCAACAGTGGGGCGGCTAAGTTGAAATATTAATAACAATTGTGTGCATTCTGTGATAAAAGCAACATATGTAGGTTTTATGAAAAGATTGCAAATATGGCCCCTGAGGGCCATGTCAGCCATTTTCCAAATTATGTTTAATAAATGCTGCTTGAGCACACCTTGGCAATCATAAATCAGTATTCTGCAACATTCAGGAATCATTTTGAATCACCAGAACTGCCTTTTTTCACCTCAGAAACATAGCCCGACTCAGCCCATCACTCTCCTTCTCTGCTGCAGAAACCCTCATCCACGCCTTCATCACCTCCAGAATCGATTACTGCAACAGCATCCTGTACGGCACACCATCCAAAACCTTAAATAAACTCCAGTACATCCAGAACTCTGCTGCTCGTCTGCTCACCCACACCCGCACCCGTGACCACATTACCCCTGTCCTTCAGAACCTCCACTGGCTCCCGGTCCCATAACGTATTCAGTTCAAAATCCTCCTCCTCACACACAAAGCCCTCCATAACCAGGCCCCTTCCTACCTCACTGACCTGCTCCATCGCCACAATCCATCCCGTAGCCTCCGCTCATCTGATGCAAACCTCCTGACTCCTCCACCCAGGACCAAGCACCGAACCTGGGGCAACAGAGCCTTCTCTGTAGCTGCCCCCTCCCTTTGGAGGCTCCCGGACAAAATCTCACCTTTTTAAAATTGCTTTTTTGCTTTTAGCTTAGTCCGATGTGTTTTTAGTGTTTTTACTATTTTATGTTGTTTTTGCTGCTTTTTACGTTGTCTTTATGTAATGTGTCTTTGAGTATCCAGAAAAGCGCTTATAAATAAAATGTTATTATTATTATTATTATTATTATTATTATTATTATTATTATTTTAGCCCTCAGGGGCTACTTTTTCAGTGTCCCCATATCTATATATTATTGTAACATATAAACCATATATAAGCATAATGACATTATGCATTTTGCGACATATAATCTGTGCCAAATATGTCACATAATGTCATTATCCTTATCTGCCCCTATATCCTTTTATTTGGTTTGGGGTTTTTTTCTCAGGTTAAAAGATTTTTAAAAGCACCTTTAAAAACATACAGATGAAAAAACATATGTCTCTGGTCTTCTGACATTTGATCTAATCAGCTTGAACACAACCTGGAGTCATAAAATCAGTTTTCTGCAACATTCAGGAATATTTTTTGTCTTTTTGTTGGCCATTTTGAAAAATGGCTGCCCTATCTAGGAATTTGATTTTATATAATATTCTCCTTAAAATACACTAAAAAAGAATATCAATAAAGGTAAGGTGGTAAAGCAAAGGGATATTTTTCCAGTCTTGACTTTTGCAATGCCCTTTTTACTCACCTCAGTCAAGCTGCTTTGGCTCTTCTTCAGCTTGTACAAGAAAGTAGGACCAGCAGCACACACTGCTCCTATTATAGCCTGCCTATTTTTGCTGCCAGTGAGGTTCTGGATTGATTTTTTTCAATTCTTTTAAAAATGTATATGGCACCACACAGCCTAGCTCCTGCCTACACTTCTGAGCTACTAACCCCTTACACCACCAAGAGACCACTTGCAACCCAAACCTGCTGTCTATACCATGTTTCAAATGTAAAACCAAAGGCAACTGCTCTTTTGCTGCCCTAAGATCTTGACTTTGAAAAAATCCTGTCTTTTCTATAACTCCAAGGGTGTCATCTGGGTTGCTGTATGTGGACATATGTGCATTGCATTTGTATGTATTTTCAAATGTTTCAGTCTCTATTAAGGAAACTAAATGTGGGATTAGGGAAATTACAGTAGAGTTGTAATAAAATATATGCAGAGAATCTTATGTTAGATTGTGCATGAAAGTTTTTTAGAGAATGAAAATGACTTCAGGGAGCAGATGAGTCAAAGTCAAAATATGTGTAAAAGATAGTGGTCTTTCTGCGGCATTTAGGTTCAGGATCAGTAGATATGTTGGCATAAGCTGTACAAAAGTGGATAAAATGAAATCCTTAATGGTGTATTTTTGTACTTCCACATACAACCCTAAAGGCTGTAGTATTATCATCCCAGTATTTGCTATACACACATATGGTAAATGGTACTGAGCATTTGCAATGATGGTGTAGTAATTATTAATGTAATGAAGCTGTAGCTGTCTTGTTTAAGTTATTATTCCTAAAACCTTCATGAAATCAAAGCCATTTTTTATACTATTTATGGTCTGCATTTTTTCCTGCATTAAATGGTAAATGGTAAATGGACCTGTACTTTCTAGTCTTCCGACCACTCAAAGCGCTTTTACACTACGTGGCACATTCACCCTTTCACACACATTCACTCAGTGATGGCAAAGTCCATCGAACTAAACTAACTCATTCATACACATTCACACACTGATGCACGGCATTGGGAGCAGTTTGGGGTTCAGTATCTTGCTCAAGGATACTTCGACATGTGGCGGGAGGAGCCGGGGATCGAACCAACAACCTTCTGAGTAGTGGACGACCCTCTGCGCCACAGCCGCCCATTAGCCTTAGTATTAGCCATTCTGTGTATTAACATTCAGCGAAAGTCCCTCAAAATATCTCCTTGTATTATTAGTGACGGAGTCCGCCATTCCCACGGTAAATTAAAATTACCTTCACACAGCAGGATTTATAGGAAATGATTTTGGGGTTACCAAGCTCACCATAGGTGTTGCTAACCTAGCAGGACTGAAAGATTAAGGAATCCATTATAAGGTGAAAATTTTATTATAGTCATATTGACACATCTGTCTGGGAAACTACAGTTTGGGTGAAAATCTCACTGATTGAGTCTCACTTGATGTTATAATATAGTGGGATTTTGTAAAAGAAAAGAGACTGAAAATGATGAAATTCACATAAATGATGTAGGTATTGCTCTACCATTATACCATACCATCATGAATATAGGTTCAGGTTTTAAAGTGCTTTTGTTGTGTCACTGTGACACTGACATTTTCATTTCTGTTATGTAAAAGCTGAGTGATGAAAATGTGCTGCACATATACCTGCCTTTCTTTTCATTTCATTTATAATCTTCAGTTGAAGAGCAAGACTCATGCAACCCCATTATACATATATATATATTATATGTTGTATAAATGTTATGTGCAGTGGTTTGGCACCACACAATGAACGCCAATAAGATGAATTAAGAATATAAATGTAAAACATTTGCACAGATTCTTTATTTATCACTGCTTCCCCAAGTTCCCTCCATTATAAATGCTACAATATTGCCGGGATTTTCATAACCAGTAGGATGGATTACATTGGCATCGTAGGACATCAATGATACATCATACACGTTTTCTTGCAGACTCATAAATAACAAATATTTTTCCGCCCTTTTCTTTAAATATGCACATATGGTTTGTCATATCATCTCTGACAGATTCCTCCTCTCCATAAACATCAAGCTCTGTGACAGACACCAAAACCTACTTACCGTGGGATTTTAAAGATATTGGTCTGCCAAGTCAGCATCACAGATGTGGGAAGATGGCATCATCATATTTTGAATTCTCAGATCGTATAAGCAGTCTGCACACATGAAAAGACTCACTCAGGTGTTGGAGCTGGCAGGAACCCAGTATCATTATATTCCCCTTTATATTCAATGATATGCAGATGGCTGACGATACAGAAAATGTGTTGATGCTTTCTTCCACATCTGTAATGCTGTGGTGTGATGTATAGAAGTGGCATGCAGGAGGATGTGATGTGCATCGTCTACAGCATCAGCAGCTGCTCCAGTCCTCTATCACAGTGGCTCTGTTCAGCCACAATACTGCTGGGAAATCAGAAGTGTTTTGACAGAGCTCAGAGCTTTATACATAATTATGTACTTATGCACGTAAGTGTCTAAAAAATAGATTTGATGCCTAAAAAGTTGCTTTGGGTCACAGTTGAATCCCGTCTCCTAAAATGATGTTACATGGTTTTGCCTAATACATTTTGTAATAGCTGCATGAGCCCACAGGGTGCTACATTCGTCTAGAAGTCACATGGTGGCCAATGTGTTTAGGGTTGTTTGTAGGTGTACAGAATACAGGACTGTACCACCAAAGACCAGCGTCTAAATTCTGTGTCCCACGAGTTGCTAGGTTTAGTCTACACAAAAAGAATTATGGTTTGAGTTAAATACAGACAAAATTGAACATATCCTATTTCGTGCCTTAAGTCATAGTTGATCTGACCGATATTTATGCTGCATAAGGACAAGGAATGGTTTATTCATAAAGTTGAAATGAGGAGTTCTCTACAGCAGTGGTTCTCAAACTTTTTTTAATAAGGTACCCCTTTGGAAATGTCCTCAGCCAACTACCCCCTGACTGGCAAAACATTTCTGATAGATAGAAATCCTGTATAAAGAGGTACCATACAGCATAACCTTGTAACTGGAAAAACACTTACATGCTACATTTCAAATGTTTAGAATCCATCACTAAAGTCAAGGTAACCCATTTTTTTTGCCATCATGCAGTAACATTGCATTGAACTGCGTATTTTTTATAAGTCGTACTTAACAGTTTGAACCGACATGGGCTTTTGTTTCGCTGAGGAACTTTGTCATTCATTCTTGGTGTTTTCGAGAGGTTTTAGGGCAGTAAACAGTTCACGGCAGTTGCATTGAAAAATGGGAATATTGAATATAAAATGTGGATTATCAAACTTACATCTACATTTTGTATTGAACTTGAAGTATAATTGAAGCTGCAAGCAGCGATAAATGGGCCCTTTGCAGTCCGTGGGCTGAGGTTGCGTTATGTGCCAGCACATCATGCGTCGACCACACTGTAAAAATTTCATACAAGGCTTACTTCCTGCTTCCAGTAGATGGAAACAGGCATAGATGTGTTTAAGATGGGACTCTTATCAAACATATTTCTCACAGGGATGACTTAAAATGCAGCTACAAACACATTTATTGAACACAGACGTTATCAGGACAATATCCTAAATGAGAATTTTCCACAGATATCCCCGTATCCTCTTTGTGAATGTTGTAGATTAGATACAAAAACGTGTACATCAGTAGATTTTTCTGCAACCATGTCATCTTTGTCCAATGGGACTTTTACCAGATGCACACAATTCAGCTACTTCCAATAATATACAGTATATATAGTCTCCATGTACATGCTGTCTCACAGCTTTTAATCATTTCAGTCACTGTGGCCTCTACAAAAGCGTAATCTCAGGGCATGATTGGAGAACTCTCAACTGTAATTAAATGATAAGGTGTTTATGCAAATATATCAGATTTTTGTTGGCGGCAAAGCGGCAGCTGTTTGAATGAGGAGGTCGAGATAGTACAGATCATTGATTAAATAGAGAGTCTGTTAGTGTCGTCCCACTTGCTCTCTGTCTGTAAGACACTCACTTCCTCACCTTATCAGTTTGGCAGATTAGCTGTGAAAGTAATACTGATGCTGTGAATGCCATCAGATATATTTTAATAGGAACTGTGGCAGCTTGGAATTTACAGCCAACCTCCACAAGGATGCACGTAAATGTGGGGAAGCATATCCAGTGCTTCTGAATGGCTCTCATCAGTCATCAAATTATCTGCTCGCTCCAGCAGCAGTAAAAACATCTGAATGTTTGTGCCGTTAAAACAGCAGAGACAACAGTGCCGTGGAATGAAACGGCTCAATGCTCACCTAATTATAAATATAGGTGATCTGAAGCACCGCATGGTCTTCAGCAAATGCAATTTGGCTCAATTTTTTAAAGTTTAACATAATTGCTTTAACATTCATTCTATAAAGTGGCTGTAATAATGTCCCAGTGATCATGGTTGGAGCTTTTAATTGCATTCACGAGTCAGGTGGTTCCTGCACAGTTTCAAGAGGCTCATTGTGAGCATTCACAGGCCTGAAACCAGCAATGATGAAGCCTGTTTTGGGCAAGTGCTGCTTCAAGTTGGTGGAGATGTAATTTCATCTGTTCCTGAGAAGCCACTACAAGTGGTGGTGGTGGTGACAAACTCGTGTTAGCATTAGAAGGAAAATGGAAGCCTCAAGTCAATGACACTACTAAATCTACCATTACAACTCATTTCTTGAGCTGAGTTTGTAGTTTAGTTTGAGTCACTTAAACAAATATCTGCAAACAAAACTCCAGACTTAAAGTACAAAGCCTGCAGGAAATAAAATCTTAGCTACATTACATTCAAAACAAGCCAAAACTTAATTGAGCGTGTGCACGTACACTCAGATACCAAAAATAGAACTGCACCTCATCGCTAAACAAAGATGGTGACACTTACCTTCTAAATATCACATAAGATTGTTGTACTGAGCGTGGACTCAAAGCATGCTTGATTTTAGCTTTCACTAAACAGCATTGTATCTACGTACAGCAGACCTAAAGTCTTGTGTACACATCAGACCATCTTAGCTAAACTACACATCCATGCTCTGTATTGATATAGGAGGTGCAATGTCACACCAGCCAAGAGTAATTCTGAACAATGGTGGATGTTGTAAAGTGCGAACCAGTACATAGGCCTTTGAGACCTCCAGAAGCACATCATTTAGCCATAATGTGGTGAAAATAATTTGTTAAAAAGTTTGTTTAGAACATAATGATCAATGCAGATGGTCAGTGGAGGGATGGCTTACACCGCAGGAACAGTTTGAGAACTTTTAATGGATGATTTCTGAACCACTGTGACTGCCAAGCTGACAAGACTTGCTGCACTCTGCAAACAAGCAAAAGCCACCTTTGAACTCTACTGGAGAGAGCGTTCAATACTGAAAAGATTTTGAATTGAAAATCGCTTTGAGTTGACATAATAACTCTATAAATGACGGTCTACGGATTTGACATTGAGCAAAAAGCAAAAAGGTAGAGCCACAAAGTTGGATCACAGAGAG
Source organism: Dicentrarchus labrax (assembly GCF_905237075.1). Classification (NCBI taxonomy): domain Eukaryota; kingdom Metazoa; phylum Chordata; class Actinopteri; family Moronidae; genus Dicentrarchus; species Dicentrarchus labrax. The sequence goes on from NW_026136709.1 coordinate 3,519,144, forward strand.
ATATAAAAGCAGACAGACAGACAGAGTTATGTGACTTTGGGTCAGGCTGATATCGACAACATGCCAAATATAAATCTGGGAATGGGAAGAGTTTCACAGTGCTTTGTATTGTGTAACTGAGCCAGTGTCAATGGACTCTTCTGCTGGTTTTAGTTTTTATCTGAAAAGACCCACGATTCCCTCTTTGGGTTATCAGTGGTGTTGTACATTGGTGGTTAAAGCTCCACAAATTAATATTTTTACATTAATAGTGAATCAAATATTGTTTAAATGGGAAAGGTGTCGCTCTTAGTCCACTGAGAATTCACCAACTCTGCTGCTCCTCTCAGCTCTCTGGAGCCTTTTTTTGTCTTTTAGATCGTTGTTTTGGTTAAAGCTGCAGTAGCATTCTGAACATATTCCGGGATTTGGCACCATTGAATCAGGCTCTCATCATCTGTTTTAGTAGAACAGCCAATCAGTAAGCATTTCTCTGAACTGAGCTGTGATTGGACAAAGTCTCCTGTCACAACCTACAAGGGCTGAAAACAGAGACGAGAGGAAGTGCAGACCTCTCTTAGACCTCCCAACCCAAGTGCAATATGTTGAGAGGTTATTATGGTATTTCTGCCCAATCACACACACACCCCCCCCCCCCCCCCCCCCCCCCCCACACACACACACAAAACCCCAGCTTTAAACTACCCTCTTTTGGTTAAATCTTACTGCAGGTTGCTTTTTATCAAGCAAAAAGGCTGTAATAAAGCCACTCTGCAACACCTCTCCTACACAAAACAGATAATACACACAGTTAGCAAGTAGTAGAAAACAGATTTCTCTGGACCAAAACAGAGCTAAAAGGACAATATCGCTGCATTCTGCAACGAAGTTCATATAGTTATGAAGCACGCTCTCTCTCTCTCTCTCTCTCTCTCTCTGTCTCTCTCTCTCTCTCTCAAGCTGCACTCTTGCTTGTTGTTGACTTCTCCTCATCTTGTTGCATTTTATTGTCCAGTCTTGTTGTGTCTAACATTATTTATTATTTAATTATTGTCCTTTCTTTCCTATTCCTATCATTTGAAATTTGAAACACATCTCAAATTTAATTTGCGTGGTTCTCACTGAAAAGATTTTTTTTTTCATGTGGTGGTGACGGTTACACAAATAACTTTCGCTCCGATATCTTTGCTGTTGCTGTGTTTACCTTCAGTTTAATATTGGTACAAAGGCATCAGAGGTGTCATTTTACTTAAAGTTAATCCACACCACCAACTGTTGACAGTATATATAATGGACAAAGCATCCGGGTCTTCTATGTAACCGCCAGCAAGGGGGCAGCTCCATTGGTTTCAAAAAAGAAGTCTGATATAGCCGAGTCTAATGGGGAAATTGTCCTACTTCTGATTTGATTTATGAGCTCAGTAAACAGTTTCCTAATATGTCTATGGTCTCAATCTCTAGTTGTAGTCTTCTTCAATACAGCATGAGGTTCATTTAGTAAATGATGGTCCCATTAACAGTAAAATAGATGATAAAGCAGGGTATGCTTTAGGGCAGGGCTACCTTGTGATTGACAGCTCATTCTCAATGAGTCCGTCCAGCTCAACGCACCAGACTCAGATCAAACTGTCAAACTTGGCAGTGCTGAAGCAAGATTCTGTTACTGTATTGCCTATTTCAAGGTTTACATTTGCAACCAATTTGAAATTAAATTTTTCCATGGGCATGATATAAAAAGTGATAATATGTCATTGTTTTGATCACAGCTTGCTCCCCTGCTCCTGAGTCAAAAAACAATTATTGCTGCTTTCGACCTAGAAAGCATATAAATCCTCACAATATGCTATGTTAGCCATTTTATACATTTTGACAGTTTTCTTTTATCTGATTTGACTCTGGTTAAATCACGCTTTTTTCCGGAGTCAGATTAAACAGAATTTTAATTTCTTTATGTTTGCCTTACTGGCAAGTGTCCATCCTCCTTGTACATTCTGTTGGGGTTTTGAATGGTACTGCAGGCACACCAGCTCCGAAGCAGAGTCCAGCAGTACAGTATGGAAGGTGTATTCACAATGAACTCATGCGTACGTTTCCTCTCTGGGAGCCAGCAGTTTATTGTGGCGCAAGAAAGAGAACACCTGCTGTATCCAGCTCCAGGTGACCTCAAGGTGTCCTATACAGGCATCACTACAATAAGCACAAGGAAAGTGGAGGCTGCTGTGGCACTTACAGAGGCAGAGACAGCCAGGCTGGAGCAAAGGGAATGACTCAGGGAAGAACTGGTCTGGGCAACATAACAGCAGCTCTGTGCTGGCTTTGCCCGAGGGGAGAAGAGGAAGTAGAAAGACAAAGAGAGTGGTGGAGTCAAAGCGGCGGAGTGATTCCAGGGCCTGAGCTTTGCATCAACTTGTTTTTAGATAAGTAAAGTTTGTGAGGAGGTTGGTGGGGGTACAGTTGGTTTTAACACTGTGATTAACTACTGTAATTTTCCTGTGCTGATCTGTTCTGTATACACAGCATCTATTGCATGTCTGTTGGTCCTGGGAGAGGGATCCCTCCTCTGTTGCTCTTCCCCAGGTGTCTTCCCCATGTGAATTGAGGGTCTAAGGATGGAGGGTGTCCCATGATGTGAAGATTTGTGATTTGTGATATATGTACACAAAATTGACTTGACTTGGCACATCTACACAAATCAGTATGGTCGGTTAGAATTTAGTGTTCTGCCGGTTTGTTAGAGATGTCAGATTACAGTCAGTCAATGCTGCATGTCACTGCTTCCTGTCCAACTTTATTTTCAGCATAAGTGGCATTTCAGGTTTTATTCGGGGAACGGTGCTGGTGCATTTTACGATATTGCGTGACCGTGATGTAGGATAATATATTCAAAACTGAAAAAGTGCCCGATTGATGCGGCCTTAGAAACAAATAATGAAAGATGATGACCCTGTTTATATCATCGTTGTACTAATCAAATAAAAACCAACATCCTCTGCCTGTGGCTACAGATTTGTGGTGCTATGTGTTCACATTATGAACCATCCAGACTCACTTTGATTGGCTCAGCTGTTTCAGAATGATGAGACTGTGTTTATTAATCACCACACCTTCTGATCTTTATTCCATTCCCCCAGCTCTTGCACTTGGAGATGCCTACACAGTGCGACAGACATACCACTCTGCACGTCTTTCTCCTTATGGTGTGTTCCCGAATATTCGTTCGTTTCACGTTACTTGCGCTAATTTACTCGCAGGATCATTTGTATTTACTCAGGTGAGTAATGTAAGGTGAATATTCAACCTTTAATCTGGTTTACAAAGGTGGTACAAAGATTTTGTTGTGATTTAATGTCAATAAATGGATCAAATGATGCTGAAATAACTACATCAATTTGTAAAAAAGTTTATACTTTTTCAGGTCTGTCTACAAGATGATGAGTAAACAAATTTTATTTTCTGAATGGAGTTCTGGTCAATCAGGCCGGTGATAACTAATATTAATGTTTATTCGCACAGTTGTGACTGTGTATGTAATCTACCAAACAGTGGTGGGAAAGCAGCATTAGGTCTACCCAAACAGCAAGATTAAGGGTGTAGAGAGTCTGTCAGACAGCTTCAGAAAGATTTAGATGCCCACATAGACACATTGACAGGGAGCAGGCTGAGGTGAGGACCACAAGATGCCAAATAGACAACCATGGGGAAAAGAAAGAGGAACAATGTGAGAATTATCAGGATTACAGCTAGAATGTGGTAGCATTTCTACAGGACATGCCTGCCATATGGTTCACCAATATCAAGATGATTACGCCACATTTGCAACCTGAGTGTAAAAGAGAACATTCCTACGGCTGGTCAGCCATAGAGATCTCAACACCATAATGAGCGGTGCCCCTGAGGCCCTGCTGAAGACGTTTTTATGGGGGTTACACAGCTCATATGTGCCAAAAATGGAAAGAATTCACACTGACGAAGGAAGTAATGAAAATGGGAATTTCATCCTGTTTGGATGCAAGTAACACCTGGGTAACACCTATCAGTGTGGTGAAGAAATGGAGCAAAAGAGTTTGAAACCCCCAAAGATGAGCAACCAAACCTTGTGTGCAATTGATTCTTGCAGCTGTAGCGTCTGATTTCAACTTTTGTTCTGTTGGTGTCATTTTGAAACTTGAAGACTGTTTTAGGTCAAACTCTTTCATGTGAAGGACCCCTAAACTGACAAAAATTAGACCACGGACCCCCATTTTATAAGATCTTGTCCCAGGATTTTTGATTTTAGATGTTTAATTACAGAATGCGTATGGAACCCAAGACCAAAACAGTCATACATTTTGTCATTTTGTTACTTATGGATGGAATTATAGTGGAACGAATGGGGACCCCTTGGAACCCTCTGAAGGACCCCTGGTGGTACCCAGACCCTACATTGAAAACCTCTGACTTAAAACATGTAAAAACTGAACTGATTTTCACAAAAAAAAAAAAAACTCTTCCTTGAGCACTCTCTCACCATCTCTGTATTGCTTTTAAATGTACATGCACACACATTTTTTATTACACTGTTAAAAACGATCATATTTCCCAATTTCATATGGTGCTGAGAATTAATACCTGATCTCTTATCCCCGGGACAATGATGGCCCTAGAGGAGCACTATGGACAGCACAAACTCCCCTGAGCCGACCTGCAACTCGAGAGCAACTTACATAAATATTCCAACAAGTCCCACATAAACGTCTGTTAGGGAGATAAAGAGAGGGGGGGAGAGGGAGATAGAGAAATTGGGAGCCATTCCTCATTCAGCACGCTGTGTAGCATGTTAAGTGATAAAGGGGTGGTGAGCCTGGTGTACGTTACATCCTTCACTGCCCTTGGTCTCTTGAACCCCTTCTTATTGATAATTCATGCTAATAGCTCTAATTTAGGGAGATCTGCTTTAAACACTGTCAGGAGGGTATGTATTATGAATCATCTGGCTCTCCACTGCCACATTGCGTAGCACAGGCACTGACAGATCAAAGTATTCTCTGTTAATGGCAGAATAGGGGCATATTTTTAAAGTTAATACAGTAAGTCACTCAGCCACTCCCAAAAATGCCAACAAATGTTACTCTCCATATGTCATTCCAGAGCAGCTCTGACAAACTGATTGTCGCATCCCTGAATTTGGTTGCATTGCTGTCAACATTGCTTTTGATATTGTCACTAGGGGATGCAAGAGCCAGACATTGGCAGATTGTAAATTAAGTGCCAAATCTTCCTTTTTTTCAAAGCAAGTGCACGGACACACGTGTCGACCGTCTGTAGTGCCGATGCTGGGTACAGTTGTTGCTGTCAATAATACATACATCACAAAGTGTTGAAAATGAAGAAAAGAAAAATAAATGTTTAATAGTCTTGTCTTTGCTGTAACTTCCAAAAACCCCAGAAAAACCAAGGCAGAATCCCTTAACATCAGTCTTGAGTTAAGGCTCTGGGCTTCAGCACGGTAATAATAACTGTCATCAAAGCATTTCTGACACACACACACACACACACACACACACACACACACACACACACACACACACATACACACAGTAGCTTGAGTAAAGTTGATGTTGCTGCTAGCTTTTAAGAATTTTAGATTAGATTAGATTCAACTTTATTGTCATTGCACAGTACTTAGACAACAAAATGCAGTTAAGCATCTAACCAGAAGTGCAAAAAGCAGTAAAGTGCAGAGTAATGTGCATATGTAACTGGCCCGTTGGTCTCGAGGTAAAATGTTGGTAGCTTTGAAACGCACACACCAAAATCAAAGAAGTGAGGTGTCGGGGGGGGGCGCGACAGGCAGGGGTGACTGACGGAGGAGGAGAGATGGAGAAGTTTCTGACAGGAGTAAAAAGAAAAACGGAGGAGGCGTCAGAGGCAAGAACAGCAAGTGACGGTAACCGGCATAAACCTAATAAGACCAGGAAATATGACGAAGCCTACATAGCCCTGGGTTTACCGTGAATACGGTCGGAAATGAGGAAAGACCTGTGTGTGTTTTATGTTTAAAAACTCTGGCAGCGGACAGCATGAAACCAAACAAATTAAGACGGCACCTGGAGACCTTACACCCCAGTTATGTCAATAAGCCACTGGACTTTTTTCATCGAAAGCTCAATGAGTATCGCCAACAGGCCGGTCATTTAGTGAGCGCGGCATCAGTAAATAAAAGCGCACCGTTAGCCTCGTACAAACACCGCCACATCGCAAGGTGCAAAAACCATCACACAATAGCAGAGGAGCTCCGGCAGCACTGGACATGGTCACAGTCATAGGTGAGGAAAGTGCTGAGACACTGAATACTGTCTCTCTCTCCAATGACACTACCGGGAGACATATATTTGACATTTCAGACGACCTCCAAGAACAACTCACAGAATATTTAACAGACAAACGTTAAATATAAACAATATTGTTTTACACAAAAAAAAACAAATGTTAAAAAGTCATAAACCTTTTTGAAAAGGAATAAGCTGATGAAGTTGAAAGGTGACCAATGTTTACAGTTTAAAAAGTTTTGAATGTTACTGTGTTAAGTCTATAAAAATGCACATCCCAGTGAATCATTTGCACTTTTTTTTCTGTTTAGAGAATCACACAGACTGAGCAGTCTTGTTTAAATGTTCCAAATTGAGTTAATAAACTGAACTTGGAAATTGTTTTAAGTTGTTGCAGATGTTATCTCAGCTCATTTTATTAATCTATTTTGATAATCAGGTGATTGTATGCAGAATGCTGGTGCTAGCAACTCATACAGTGGTTTGTACAGATAAATAAATAAATATTATCAGGTTCTCAATAGTATTAAAATTCAGGGGGGTGAAAAAATGTCTGTCCTCTCGGGGGGCATGACAGAAAATAATTAAGAACCACTGGGCTAGAAGAATACAGAGATCATTAGGCAATCTACTTATTATTATTATCATATACTGATTTTATATAGTGACCAGTTAGTTAATCAAGTGAGTGATCAAATGGAAGTTAATGCCGTTTTACTGTGGCAGGACCCCTTTGTGCAAAATGCAAACACAGACTACCTTAACTTCCAGCAAACAATAAATCAAAGATTGAGTTTGATCTCCGGCATTTTTTTGCCACAATTCCAATATTCTGCATACAGTCCATATAGCTGAATGACAAAACAAGTAATTTATTTAACTTCTACACTAAGAAGCAAGTCAAGGTCTTTTGCCTTTGTAGGGAGGTATAGCTTTTATTATTAATGTTACTGGTTGGAAATCAGTTTAGACTTTTTTTAATTTACACATCATCGATTGTGAATGTCATTCATCATGTCATCATTTCTATCAGACTTGATGTATATAAGTGACAAACAACATTGACATCATAAATAAAAAAAGATGCAGAACCTGAAAATAAATAGGATCACAATCAGAGAATAATCAGGAAAGTTTCAAGAAGAGATGTAAATATTAGACAAGGAATGGAAGAGGAGGATGATGACAGAAACTGGAAGATCAATCCTGCAAATAAATAGTTGAATTGGTTTATGGGTGTGTTATTTGTGCTGGCCTATTTTCTAATTTAAACATTCTCACTTATTTTACATCAATCCTCACTTAACAAAGAAGATCACTGTTCATGATAGAAATATAGAACAGATATAACAAAAAAGAGTTATATAATAGTCTTTGGTTCCTCCTGCAGATTTCAGAGCTTCTCACAGGCTTTAGGCCTCCTATTAGAGGGATGTTTGTACATGAATCATCTTAGTATTAAAATACTTTTGGGAAACAAGGCCCTGGTCTATATCCTTGTCTTGCTGTAGAGCCTGCTTTGCTCTCATGCCAGCTGGTGGTTTATTCTTACCTCTGAATAAAATGTAATGAAATGAGCACTGGGAAATGACCGGGCTTCTACATGCACACCTTTTAAAGGGCAGAGAGAAAAGGCACAGCGAGCCAGTTAAGAAGCTCTCTGCATGCTCCAGAAAGCCTAGCTTGAGATCTACATTGCAAAGTGCTTCACTGGACAAAAATATTCCTGTAAGATACATTAAGCAACACAGACACAGAAAACCAAGTCTGATCCCAACAAAGTGCTTTAACCCACTGTTATTTAAGTTTATCTCTGACTTCTTGCTGAATAGCACCAATCACACAGAGTATATATATAACTATGAAAAATAACATAACATGACGGGGAGATGAATGAAAGATGTAAACACAGCCTCTCGAGTAATATAAAATAAGATGTATATTGTTAAATTGAACAAAAATGAAAACATTAAAAACATTGTGGCATGTGCAAATGTTTGGCCAAACTACACAGTGTCAGTAGTATCAATGGTTGCTGTGCCACTGGCTGCAACACAACCCCCCAAAGCATGATAGATCCACCCCCATGCATAACAGTTGCAGAGGTGTTCTTTTCATAAAATGCTGCTCCAGAGCAGCTTCTAAGAGGGCTTTGTGTTGTCAGAATGGCATTTCCCAGGTCAAAAATGACCTATCAATCAGAACTTGCTCATTTCTGTCAGGTTCACCATGCTTTTAAAACAACTACAGAATCTCTATTTTATACAAGCTTTCAACACAGCTTTCTCCTCAGAAGGCAAACAGAATGAAAAAACACTTGAGTGTATGTATACAGTAGACATCCAATCAATGCAAAACATCCCTCACACAATACCTGTATTGTACTTTTGGCACGTATGGACTACAAAAATGGAGCTGTGGACATTTTAGCTCTCATGTTGAATGTAAAATCTTTGTCTACAAAGTAGAAAGAACCCTGTCAGCTGAAGTTCGATCACAGAACCTCCTTGCTGTTAGGCTTCAGAGTGAACCACTGAGCCCCCCCTCACATTACGGTCTATGGATTGAAAAAAACAAATGCAAAATTCATTTAATCGACTGAATTACCTCTCTGTCTGTGCCTAATAATAACTGTAACTTCAGCCAAAGAGAATTTGCCTGTTCACTCTCGTTTTCTCCCATTGTGCCTCAGAGCCAAGGCCCGCCAGCTCCAATCCAATTAGCAACAGTAGCAACTCTCCCTCACTTCCACTTAATATGCTTTCTCAACTTTTTGTGGGATTAGAGAGGGGGATAGACTGTGTAATAAGGGAGACCAAGCTGTGAGCTGCCGGAGGAGTGACTGACTAACAGCAAGGCTACAGTAGATCCAACACCTGCCCTGATGTGAACCAGCATTACAAAGGATAGAAGCATAGACATCAGCATTGTCCTCAAGAGATACATTACTTTGTGTTAATGGAAGGTATATATGCATACGTTCATTTCTGTTCAAGTGATTCCTTATTGTGTATGTCTATGTCTAAAATAGACCTGACAATTTTAAGTAACACAAACCTTGTTTTGGAAGTTTAAAAATATTCTTGATGAAACAGCTTTTACTAGTACTTTTGTAAGTTACAGAAACATTTCTGATAAAGTACTTATTACTAGGTAATTACTAAAGCTACTTGATCCAGAATGTTTTTTTTAACTTAAATTTAGTTAGTTTTACTTAAGATTTTTGATGCAATCAGTTTCAACAATTTTTTAAAAGTTAAATGAACTTATATCTTGTTACAGTGTATAGATTGGTTCTAATAGGAATTCCAACATTTTTTAGAAAAGCTGCTGTAAAATAAGGCATTTTAGGCTGCAACCCCAAAGAAAAGGCAAGTCCTAGAGGGACTGGATAATAACTCAACAAGCTGGTTTTAATATGTTGATCCTCAATTAGCCACCATGGAGCCTGAGATCTTCAGGCATGAGTTTCCTGGTTGTTCCAACCACTCACTTTTTTCCCCGACGTGACTGGACCCTTTCAGTCCACAGCCCTCTGCTTTGGAACTTGTGTCTCTTGTATTACATTCTTGCATTTTATTGATCTGTCCATCCACTCAGACCTCTTCTCTCTGTAGACTTTGTAGCATCATGCAACTTTATCCTTTACACTTGACAGACAAGAGTCAGAATTGCAATGGTACTAGAGGTCTTAGCCACTTAAACATTAATATTCAAGATTCAAGATTCAAAATGTAATTTATGTCGTTTTTTAGCATTTTCTTGGGAAGACAACTGGCACACTGAGAGAGAAGGACAGAAATTGATGAACTGACCCAAAACCTGATTATTCATTAGGACCCAATTGGTTTGGTTTTAAAACTCCAGAATGGGCCAATATCTATGGAATTTGTAATTTCCCCATTTGGTCATTTGTAATATAGCAAAGCACAGGAAAAGCACCAATGACATTTTTTTCTCTCATAAGGAGGTTTTTGTTGCAGTTTCTACTGTTTTTATTCATACTTTAAAAGTAACTCATCCCAATACCGGACCCTACGACTATAGTAACCATCATATGTTTAAGTTGTCCCTTAATTGTAGTTATGAATGGAGAGAAAATGAATGAGGAATTACTTTGAGCTATGACTGACATGAAACAGTTTCTTTTTTGCTGTTTTATCTTAGTGATTCATTTGAATCCATAATAATCCTGAAACCAGAGCAGAATCCGCAAGTGCCCTCTCTTGTTCTTCTCGTCCTTGATGTTGAATGTCTGTGTAAGTGAACCAGGCTCTCTCAGATCACCAAAGTCTCCATAACTTTGCCCTAACTGTGAACATATCCCTCCTGAGTGTTGCCTTGAACAGGAAACACATAGCAGCTTAGACTTTAGCCCCTGTTTTTCAATGCCGCATCAAAGACAAAGCACTGGCACTGTAGTGTATCTTCAAAAATATTAAAATATCTTTAACAGGCACTGTCCTGTTCTGTAAATAGAACAAGAACATGCTACTTGGCAAAGAGTGCCTACAGAAACTTATTAGCTGATGATCTGAGATGCAAAAATATTGGACACACTACTCAAGTGACAAGTGATCCTTCCTATTAGCACATATTAAAATTATCACAGCAACATTTTTACAGATTATAACACAAGGAATGACTCATATTTTAGTTCTAAATATACAATACTTATGGCTTTGATAACTAAACATCAGAACAATGTTACTACAAACAGTTAGAATGTCAACACTAAAAAACTTTTTTTTTATATTGAGGAAGGTAGATTAGGTGTCACCTACAGCTGGCCAACCAACTCACAGGCAGGGGCACCCCTTCTGCCCTTACAATAATGGGGAAAAGAAAGAATTAAGAAAGGTGAAAAAAGTAGAAAATGTTATTTCTCTTAGGTGACTGTCTATCTCCATGGATAGATTACTACAAGTCCAAAGAGGGAAAATGCCCAGGGCCTTGGAGTCAGTTTATATGAGAGTAGGCCTATATTTAATAACAATGTGAAATAACTATATGATCAGTATTTTTCAGTGTGGCTCTGCACTGTATCTATATATATATATGTATATTCTTTCACAGGGTGTCGCATTTATATTATTCATACAGATTTTATTTTGACCCTTAAAGATGAATAATGTATGTTTTACTGTTGCTACATTGTGTGCATAAATCAAAACAGAAATAAAATGAGGTTAATCCTGCGCACCAAAATAATGAACGTAACACACTTTTCAACTTGCATGGTGTGTAGTGTGATGTTGGCCCATGTGCTGTTGTGCATGCGTAGGACAGGGTGAGTGTGTGCTGTGTGTAGTTGAGCCATTTTGCAAATTAGTATTACTTTAAGAGGCAACCAAGAACGTTCATCCATTGGCAAAGTGATTAATATATAAAAAATAATACATAAAATGCTTCTTACATATGGCACCTTTAAGTATGGGTGACATACAATTGCAACCTGCATTGCGTGTGGTGCTGGACTGTAGATCTTCTCAAACCAGACTGAAAGTGGCTTGAGGAAATTTTCAGAAACGAAATCTAGCCTGGCTGCTGAGTCTCACTATTGTCCGGAACATTTTCTAGGTTAGGGTTAAGCTTTTATGTATGCATTCCCTACCACATTTTTTAAATTGTCTATAAATCATCAGGTTAAAGACCAAATAAACAAACTCACAGTGAAGACAGAAAATCATTGTTGCACTTGCTCTCTGTGGGTTTACCTCAGCAGCAACGTATCTGCCTTGACACACTGACCTTTCCTAAAATCAAATGAGCTCTACCCATGGGCTCAGCCATGGTACATAGCAACTGCTGTGTTATCCCTAATGAAAGAGACACCTTGCAATAGCTACCTGCGTTTCTGAGAACAGATGCCATTAGCAGTTGTACTTGAACGAGTAACACATCAGTGACTGGAAACATGAACATAGATGTGGACTTCCCTACAGCTCTGTTATCACTGAAAAGACTGCAGAAAAACTCTTGATCCAGACCAAGAAATAGAAATCTAACCAGTATGTTTCCCCCAGCAGATGCTGATCACATATCTTTGTGACATTATAAGTGTCTAGATAATCTCTAATGAGAACCTCTTCTAAGAACCACTTCCACAGCGGGAATTGTTAAATAATGTTCTTCATTTAGTTTATCAGGTCCTGATAGATAAGCTAAGAGAAGCTTCAAAAACTAAACTTGGGTATCATTATCCTTTCCATGACTGTACGCCCTATATTAAGTACATGGTTTTTTTCCTTAAAAAATTTAAATAATGACTTTTGAGTTTTTGTGCTTTGAACAACTATGGCATACATATTCGACTCTGTTCTATTTATTGTATATACATATTGTATATTTTATAGTATATTTTTCTGTTTTCCTTTTTCTTTGTACTTGTACATTCCACTATGTTACTACACTGGTCATAAAAGAGTCCACGCCTCTTACTGATGTATACATTCACATTTATTCTTCCCTGAAGCCTCATGGAACACAAACAGAACAGTTTCAAGCACAAACCTAAAAATAACAAACATATACATTTACTCATAACTATTATTAGTGTTTGACTGGTACTCCAGCTGTAGAATAACAGACATGAGTATAAAAGTTCACTGTTTTTACCCACCATTCTCTCGCCTCTCTGCGCTTCCTCAAAAACTTCTGGCTAATAGTTATGTGACTTTCAATATGAAAAAACGCATTTATCATCATAAATTTAACAAAGGCAAAATATCTACTAATATATACAATTACAGTAAACAAGATATATTATAACGGCATAAAGAAACAACTTATCATTGTAAAAATCATGCATATATGAAAACGTGTATACACCCTACTGGTCAGCGTCAGCTTCACACTATGCCGTTATATCAGTTTGAATTTCCCCTATCGAAGGGATCAACAACGGTACAGCTTATCTTAGAGCTAGAACGACTACTAGACTACTAGGGGCACTTACTGTTAACTGTGGTAAATAGTGTAGATAAAACACTTGTGTGTCGAGGTAGATATACAATTTTTGTAAACTTACATATGGGTGAAAAGGCAGGGATTGCTCTTCCCACACCCTAAATGGCACATGGGTAAAATTGAAAAATAAAAATTAAAAAATAAAAATAACAAAACACAAAAGAAACAAATGAGGAAATAATATAAATAATTTACATGCATATACCGGCACATATATGCACTGAAATGGTAAAAAAGTCAGTCATAGATATTGGGGAACAAAAGAGCTGCCACAAAAGAAACAATGTAGACGATATCTCGATAACGGTATAAACATTTGTGTATACAGTCATTATTTCATAAAATCTAACTTTATTGTATCAATTGTATTTCCTTTCGCATCATTGATTGGAGCTATGGAAAGCTCAAGAGAGATGATGTCTACTATTAATAATGATAGACTTCTTGGAAAGTTTTTGTACGTAAAACCACCTGTTCTATAAAGAAATTAAATTTACACCACACAGAAATCCATTACATTTCCTTCCAAATATCACCAGTGTCTCACAGTTAATGTGGTAGGTTTAGTAAATGTGAAATGTATCCATAACCACCATTTTTGGAACGGGAACAAAACACTTTCAGCTAACAAATGATAAACTCTGACTACTAGTGATGACATTTTGGTTGCTTATATCCTCATCCATCTTAAACCCCAACATGTCCTGATAAAGTGGCCCAGAAGAACTCGTGCAGCAGCAGCACTTCTGGAGGGTTGGAGAGGCCTTCAGCAACCACAGAGCCTGCAGCCACAGCTGGAGTGAGCTGATGTCACTTCACATCATTGTGAGTGATGTGGCCATGGGCAACAAGTTTGACTGCACTGAATGATCCAGGAAGAGCTGAAGGATATGGTTATACTGTGCATTCAATGTGCATTACTTGTGCCTTTTACTGAGACAGCATCAGAGCAGTGATGGAGCATCTACTCCAGGCCTGATGGATATGTTTTTCTGTTATTGTCCTTACAGTGACTCTGGTGTCAAAGCTTTTCTCTTCACCCACATTACAGCTGCAAAACTGCATGTACAGATTTATATGAAAATAGCATGCAGCAGTGAGTTACTGCTTGAGGTTGGAAGTGGGTCTTTTCCACAGTGTGATGTTTTATAGTAAAGCAACTATCCATCTGACCTGACACATAATGGTGTGTTCTTTTTAAATTTCACGTAAAAATCAATGACAGCTCATGTTCATGCTTTGCCTTTCAGCCTCAAAAGTCTGCACATCCTGCTAAGCCTCTGGAGAATGACAGTGAAGTCTTTTGAGAGCGTTTATATCATTAAATATTGATAAAATAATAAAACCATACTTTAGACTGAGAGACGTGCATGACAGCACTTTATTGTTGGAGTCGGAGTCCAGCCGAGCTCTCTCACACGGGGATTGAGCTGAGTCAGGCTGCTCTCAGCCACACAGTAATCCCCTCTGTATTGTGGATCCTTGTACAAAGGAGTGGGCAGGGTGGTCCCAACATGACAGAGAGAAAAGGGTGAAGGGCGGGTGTCAACATTATCGTAAAAAAGAGAAAATTATTGTGCTGAATGCCGATATGCATTATCTGTAAATACTTTTTCCAACAACTTTTCCTGGATTTGGAGCCCTGATTACAAAGGCTCTGTCCCCTTCTGTGTCCCCCTTAATGTGAGGAGACTAAAACATTGTCATGTGACCACCCATCTTTGTCCTGGCAGCTAAGTTGTGTACACTGTGTATTAAATCAATAGATTTTTTTGTTTTTTTGTCAAGATCAGTGAAGAGATTGATGTAATAATAAAGGTGCGAGGAGACAAAAGCATGTAAAATTGTCTGTGTCTTTAAAAGAAAAAATAGACTGAATTTCTGCAATATTTCTAAGATGACAAGAATGTGATTGGACAAGCTTCATGGTCTGCTGCTCAAAACTTAAATTACAATCAAACAAAACATCAAGGTTTCTTGCAACTGGCTTGATGTGGTCTAACAGGGTATCGGTATATTCAGTATGCATTGTTTGTGTAGTGACATGCTGAGACAGATTAACAAGGATTTCTGTTGTAATGGAGTAAAGTTGAGGGAGGTTTTTAGACATCCACTTTTTGATATCACACACATCTACACAATGCTGTAGAGAACTCAGTCAGTCAGTGGGCCCAGCTGGGAGGTACAAGTGGGTGTCATCGGGGTAATGGTGAAAAAAGATGCCCTGTCTACACGTGTGTCACATGTATAAGGGAAATAAAACCAGACCTCTAATTGACCCTCTAGGCTCACCACACTTCATGTCCATCCATCCATTATCATCTGTTCATCCTGGGTCGGGTTCTGGTGGAGCAGGTCAAGCAGGGCACTCCACACATCCCTCTCCACAGCAAACCCTTCCAACTCCTCCTAAGGGATCCTGAGGCGTTCCCAGGCCAGATTAGAATACCCAAAGCTCATGGCATTAGGTGAAGGTTGGAACAGATTTGACAGAATGCCACCCAAAGAACTGTCACTTTAATGTGGTGGTGGGGTTTGTGTGTCCCTTTGATCCTTGGCACTGTGTTGTTGGGGGCAGCAACCCCTGGTTGCGTCTCCCAAGGCAAATTGGTCCCAGGGGAGAGGCCGGATTTAGAGCCATTCACAAGGCTCTCTATGAATTGGCAAGAATCTGGTGACCAGTCCTTGAGCCATGGAGCTTGGCGAAAGAAAGCAGATCCAAGCGTTGGGGCTAGGGGCAGTGCAAGCCGGCTGGCAGGCGAGGCAGTGACCTGGGCGTGCTGACTCCTGGCATCGTAGACTGGTCTTAGGCATATGGAATGTCATCATATGTTATGTGAGCAATTGAAAAGACACAGAACCTCATTTCTGACTGAGAAGATACCCTCATTTGCTGCCTGAATTTATTCGTCAAAGCTTTCCTTATTGAGAAAGTGGCTCTGGTGAGCTTGAATTCCGTTGGTTACAATTCATTCCACATGTGACAAGTATTCACTTTTCAAACCACTGTGGCAGTATAATCTGTTTCTCCACTGCTTATCCATACACTCAATATGTTCCAAACACTCATAGCTTTGCCTCAATACAGCTCAATACACAAAAACGTATAATCCAGTTGTATTCATAGTGGATTAGAGGGGAATGCTGCTCTTCCGCTGAAACCAATTGGAACCAGTTTACTGCACTTGTGCGTTATTACTGTTCACTCACCATTATGGTTCATGTTTATTGGTCTTCTAACAAAATGGAATATGTATTATATACTCCCTGTACTTCACATCTCTACTAATTTCTCTGGCTTGTTGAATTTAAATAGATGACCTGCAAAACAGTCACCATATTACATCATATTAATATGTAGGCCTCTATAATGATGTTTGCCCCATTATTGACTGGGCCTATGGATTGTCAGTCAGTTGGACTTTTCTAAGTAATCTCAATAACTATAAATTACGGGGGAAATTAATCTTGGATTTTTTTTTTTAATGAAAGACTTGCAGGCAAACATTGACATTAGCTTCCAATGTTTTTATTGTTTCACGTCTTTATGAGCAACTGGGGTTAATATTTTAGACCCAGTCATTATCTGAGAACAAACTTTTACTCGATTGGATAAAACAGACTACAGTCTGTTTCATCCAATCCTCATACTGTGTGTTGTAAGCATTGCATACATGGGGGCACATAGAGCTTTTTAGCTTTGTTGTTATGCATTTTCTTTGTCACTTGTATAGTTTTTTTGGTTCAGGCCTTTTGAAAATTACTGCTTGATCTTTGCGAAGCTGTATGATTAAAAATGGATTAAAAAAAAGAAGTGAAGAAAAGAATAAAGTTTCAGAGGACCGGTTTGAAATTCACCTGCCCGTGGAAGAAGGCCCTGTCTACTGTGTCTGTCAAGGTGAGATGTAACATACTGTCATGTGTGTGAGCTAGGGACACACTAGGACTTTAATACATTTGGAACCTTTTTCCAGCAGTAGCTGTTAAGAGACAGCAAGTAGTCATTTTAATTGAATCCACGCAGACAAAAGACAGTTCTTGGAACTACGTATGTGTATAGTGGTTTTATACAGAACTATAATGACTCCAGATCATTAAATATTAACAGAAAAAACCCCTGATGTGCCTTGTTAAGGGCACTTCCTGCCTGCATGGAGACTTTGCTCATTTCTTGCATTTCCTTTCTGTTTTACATCTCATTCTGGTTAGTTTTCAAAATAGAGACATAAGCCCCTTTTAGACATGCATCTCTTTACGTGACTGTGATACCAATTGCACGTCTGTCTCATGTTTGAATATTAAAAGGTCGGAGCTTTTAACAGTAACGTTTCTCTTCCAGCATGGTGTCTGAACTGAATGCCGTCAAATTAACAAAAGGGCCACAGCAGCACAAGGTTAAATGGACAGAGAGGGAGATTAAATGTAAGTATTCCTCTCTTTTTGTGAAACTGTGAATGAGCCAATTTGAAGCCCGACAAGGTCAGATCACTGTATAAAAGGAAAATGACTATCAAGACTGGCATTGCATTATATTTTTGATCTTCATTCCAGACAACTGCATGGACAAAGGAACGGGTATCCAGCAAAACACTTTACATACAGCATGAGTCCCAACTTAAAGCTGCTCTAATCAATATATTTGTACAGACTGTGAAAGAGAGCGCACCATATGTAGACTACACCATGAACATTTGATGTAAATCCGATGATTGCCACACAAGCCTTACTTCCTTTTTCCATCAGGCGGCACTATGACTATCACTGAATATTGGCATGTAGATTTGTTCAGGACGACTTCAAACATGAAGTTCGGTGGAGATTGGACAAAGTGCACCAAAGTTATGAAAACTTCCTGTTTCATGGCAAAACATTTAAATTGGACGCCAAGCCACGGCCACACTGTTTGATCACAAATCACAATCACAGATAGCTCAGCTTTTAATCATAATGGTCTTTAGATTGCACTGACTAAATTTGAAGATGATACAATTAATTCTGTAGGAGGAGGGAAAAACTTCCATAATGACCACTAAATTGAAATTGGCAGACTTCCTGTTGGGTTCGAGTCCAAGACGCTTTTTTTGTTTCTCTGGTCGTGATAATAAAACCTGAGTCAGGAGCTGACAGCAGTCACTGCTTGGGCCCTAATGATCAAATGACTCTTCCGTTCCCCAGGGGCCCTGTGGAGCATCCAGATCTTTCATGCAAGTAAAAGCAGCAGTACTAATACTATTACACAAATAAAAGTTGAGCTTTATGCAGAAAAATGGCCCATGTGAGTATCGTGTTTTTATATATTATATTATTACATATGCATAAATGGGTGTGCAGCATTATACTGTTTTAGTTGGTCATGGAGGTGTAGCTAATTTTAAATATTTTATACACAGGACTCATGGGAAATTTATTTCATAACAATTGAGAACCATCTCCTACCATGATCTCTTTTAACTTTTCACTGGTTCCATTCCCTCTGGGGTCACAACTGTCTGTAATACTCATGTCATGAAAATTTAATAACTGAACATTTACATAAAGGACACCTATGTATAAATGACAAAAAGCCATTACATTAACAAATTGATTAAGCCAGTGTATTGCTGTATTCTAATGTAAATAAGCAAATCCCAGACGGCTTGCAACATATACATATCCAGGTGAGATGAGATCACTTCCTCTACCTCCACTCTGGCTAGTTAGAATGCTGCTAACCACAAACAACGCAACATTCTTGACTGATTATTTCTAAAAGTCAGTCAGCGGTGAGTAATAGTATTTTTAACAGCTCCCGCTCGCTTAGTGTTTGGTGTAAACATTTGTAACCTGTTCCCTTTACTCCTGCTGGCTTTGTGATAGGCTGTAATGCAAAACTCCCATAGGGAAACTGCCGATTTGAGGCAGTTAGCGATTAAATGAACTGTATGTATTTTATTTATTTATTTTATAAATGATTGGTTGGATTCATTATTCTGCTTAACCTTGACAATAAATGAGATTTTGAATTGAAATTCAATTCTACAATATGATCATTTATAAATTGTGACCTTTTTATAAGTCTGTTTTTTTTTTGTGTTGACCTATCAGATGGTCCTGAAAGCTACCCATGAATTGAACCAATCAACTATAGAGCTGAATGTACACCTCTCTTTCTCTGAACATAATAGGCTTCTCAAAGGTAGAATTTGTTGAATACATTGTATTGGTTAATGGATTATATTGTACAGTTATTGGCCTTACTGTGCTCAGCCCTATAAGTTTCTCAGATGTGTTGCAACAGCAGTCATTACCTATCATTTTGAGGGCAACATCTCTGGTTATATGTGGGTAAAATTTTAGGCATGACTTTGCATTCCCCCCTCAGTTTTTCTGTTCCTTTGTTAGATGATTTGTTTTGCCGGGGGCTGTGTCTGTTCAATTAAGTGTTTTGAATCTAACTGTCAAACTGCTGTAAAAAAATTACCAAACAATGTCTGTTTTGTCTCAGAGTTCATGTAGGAAAAGTGGACAGAGGTAATTGCCCAATGATTGCATTTGACTTACATAATTGCACAAGAGGGATAATGTGTGCAGTACTTTGTTTGGAGAATATTGATTTTGTCTTATATGTTCTGAGAAACAGAATAAATTGGTTTGCCTGTTTTTTTTTGGCTCCCTTGGTGGATGATAAAGGCCATTCAGTGTTTTTCATTAAGTTTTTTTTTTCTCTCCAATCTCAGCTGAGCGGCACCAAGCTCAACATTCAGCCACCACTGCAATGGGAGTCTTTGCGTTAAGTTTTTCAAAAGAAAAGCAATTTGTTAGAAACACTGCTCCTATGATGGGCATTGTAAGATTAGCACACACAAGAGCTTAAATAAATACAAGTCAATATAAACTACATACAAATCTTCATTTAAAAATGATGTATCAATATTTGTAGCTCCACTGAGAATAACCACTAGAATGAAAGTATAAGCTACTACAAAGTATTTGTGAATTCATCCCAGAATGTAATTTCATTTGCACAAACCTTAACCAGGTTTTAAACCAGCTGCAGTCCGTACTCACTCAATTCATCAGAAAAATGACAGTGCATGAGTGAATGATGAGCAGACAGTGCTGATAGCAATGCCATTTTGGAGCCTCGCTTTTAGTCCAGGAAACTCAAAAATTCCAAGGCAACAGAAAGTTAGACAATTTAAGTAAATGTCTTACCTTTTGGCTTTGATACTGTACAACTTCAAGTTGGAGTTATTTATAATTTTACGTTGTCACAGCTTTGAATTTTCTGCACATCAAATCAATTTTAAATTGAGTTTGATTGTCATTTTAAATTTGTCACAAGGAAAACAAAGTCAAATCCAAGACCTCATCAGCTACAGCATTTAAATGTTACAGCTTCTGCTGTGTTGCTAGCAGCAACATTTAAATCAAGATCATGTTAGTGGCTCTGTGAGGCAGTGCTTTGAGCTAAATTTAGCTAAATTTATTAGCGCATATAGACTAATATGTGCACAATGATGATGCTAACAAGCTGATACCATGTTATTATACTAATGCAATCCAGCACTAATCATGAACTAATTGGACACATTTTGACCAGCTGGTGGCGATAGAGGACAGGTCAGAAGATCACAAAAGTGATATGGCTTCATCCTTTGGATGACAGACAGACCAACATTGAAACTCCTATAGAGCCATGATGCTAGCATGGGGCTGACAATGTAGCAGAAGTGGGTACCTATCATGTGGTGTGTTGTTTTAAGATAGAGGAGACCACATGGCTTATCTGAGACACATGAAAATAATTCAGTCCCATAAAAAGCGTATTTCTGTCTCATAGTTCTCATCCACTTCTTTTCAGGTAGGCAGCAGTTTGCATGAAGAAGCTTTGATATAACACTGGAATAAATGCACCTCCAAGGTATCTGAGAAACAGACAGTATGCCAAAGATTATAGACTGATACGGACAGATTTTATTATGACATGATGGAGTTGGTTGAGACCAAACAAGAGGTAAGACAGTGAATATTACTGGCTGGGAACCTAACTCCAAATGAATGCTAATGTTACACTAATATTCGTCACAACAACTTGATATGCTCATTTGTTAATGCCAGAAAAATTAATAAATGCAAGTGTAATATAATGGATTATGAGATTTTAGTCTGTATAAAGTTAAGACAGTGTAAACTTTGTTCTCCCTGCATCCCACAGGACTCAGACCACAGTTTTCATTAGTCTATAATCAATTGAAAATGATAATCATGTTTTTGTTACCTTAATAATAACCCACAATTATTACATAAAAAGTTATAATTACGAGAATAATAAAATAAGATGAAAACTTAATTATATAATAAAAATGTCATTTTAAATCAAAATTATGAGATAAAAAGTCAAACCATGATAGAAAAAGTTGAATTTATGACATATGTCAAAATGATGATATTACAAGAAGAAATTCTGAAAAGTAAAAAAGTTAAAATTATAACTTAAAAAGTCATATGGATAGAATAATTAGTATAATTCTAAAATAGGATAAAAACTTGCACTGATAAGTGAAATGTCATCTTAAGTCAAAATTATGACGTAACATAATTAGAGAAAATATCACTATTGATCTCATAATTTTGACTTGTTCTTTATTATAAAGAAAAAATATTATTATCATCAAGGTTTTCATCTTATTTTTTATTTTACTGAAGGAAATGGGCTTCCATACTATCAACACTATCAGTATAGAAAAATGCATTACCACCTAGTTTTATCAACCCTTTCTCTAAAAATAGTGGTCCACCAGGTTTTTTTTTGCTGCAAATGATTAGTCATCTCCCTCCCTGAGTTCAGTGACAACTTCAGAATGGAGCCGTTTTATCAGGGTGTCTCCACAAAGTCACCATCCCTGTTCACACAGTCCTAATGATGGAGGCTGTGTGGACCACTGAACAAGACAGTTTTGAGTTCTGCTTTTAATAGTGCATATTTTTTTAAATGTAGCCTACGATAACAGAAAATGACCTTCCGTGGGTGTTAATCAATTGCACTGACATGCTTCTGTCACCAGCTGCTAAACTTTCTAAACCTAACTCTGAGCCTTTCTGTATGAGAACACCCACTGCAACTAACCCCACAATTATATACTGTACTGAATGTACTGCAATGAAGGCAATTCCTTCTTTCTTTAACACATTCCAACCCCCATAGATGACTGAAATTTCTGCAACCTCATAGTAGATATTGGTAAGTTGAGTACAGAAATAGAGACAGCTACTATTCTATTAAAGTGTGATAATGGTTTGCACTCTTCTGACCCCATCTGGGCCACAGTTGACGTCACAACACAGTGAATGTTGTGACACATTCATAGTCACTTACACTGCTACATGCCAGGTTCCCATTATCAAGCATTCCTCTCAAGAAAAGCCACATTTACCAGTCTTTACTTACATTTTTAAACTCCTTAAGTGTTTCAGGAGCTTTTTTTGGGAGGTGAATACATTTTAGGTGCTGAAAAATTCAGCCTGTGCTCTTTATCCTGACTGATGGCTGGCTGACAGCACTTTAACTATTGATAGTGCATATTGCATGTAACTGCTGCAAGAAAGACAGATAATTGCAAGATATCTAGATGAAACTGTTGTGTATAAGTCCAGTTCTATGAGACAGACTTTGAGATTTATGGTTATGAATCAGCTGGTAGCATGCTGGTAGTCTCTCTTTGAACCTCATTGTAACACTTTTAGATGTGGCCAAGGATATTACTGCATTTTTGAGTAACATGTCAACATGAAATGTGAGGACCACCCACGAGGGGCCCAAGAGCCAAAGAGCACCCACTGAAGCAACAATAAGCATCCAAACAGACTGAGACATGACTGCACAAATGGAGACATGGAAGACCATGACAGTTCATTCGTAGCACCTCTGTCCAATAAGAAAGAGCAGTGCGACCTACCAGCTTCTGCCTCTAGAAATACACTGATAAAAGCGTAAGTTGCAGGCCAGAAAACCAAAACAATGAGCTGAAAGAGACTAAAATGCATGATGAATGTCGATCTATAGTGACGTAGAAGAAGAAACCCAGCTGTTGTTTCCTATAGAACTCAATTAAACACAACTGGATATAATAGTACTACAACTGCGCATGTGGTTTGTAGAGAAGCACTAATGTGTACATGGCAAATATTAAATACATCCAAAATGTGTCTAACTTAAAAATAATGGGAAGTGGATGGTGGTGATATTTTCCAGGAACACTAGACGATTGTCTTCACTGAAGTAGGTTTCATTTTTACTCAATATGAGCTGAAGTGGTAAAAGCCAGGTTTGATGCTCATTAATAGGACACCACCTGTTTGGGCATATAAAATGTCTTTCTCTGGGAACTGACTGAGAGTTTGTTCATGGTAAACCAGTAGTTCATAACAAGTAAGAGACCAACAGAAAAACTAAGAATCAATAGCGGTCTTTAAAACAATTAGCAGTATGTTGAAACTAATTCTTCCGAGTTGACTATAGAATGTGAAGGAGGGCAGAGTAAATCTGTGATTTCTACAACTAATTAGTAATTTGCCTTTCCATTGTCTTGTAAAGTAGCAATGTTTCAGTTGCATGCAAGGTCACAGGAGGGAAGAGTTAAGGTTGGAATTAAGATACTCCTAATGGCTATGTGTGTAATTAGGGATCAGCATTTGTGAGAGCAGCAGCTGAAACCATGGTTGAAATGCTTACTGCTGAATATATAATTCCAGTCTATACATCCTTAACAATATGCAGCAACATCTGGTTACACAGGGGGAAGGTGCCTTATGCAGCTGACTTCAGCAGTAAGAATCATTATTTTGCCCAACTGTTCAACCAAACCAAACCTCCGACCATTTGAGTCATTCAGTACTATTTCCTTCTAAACTCTGCCTGAACAGGACATCAAATTTTCAAAATGTTTAATGGAATTTAGAGTGAAAGAGAGAGGGAGGTTTGGGGGAAGCACCCCCTGAAGATTTCTTGGGTTTTCTCTCACTGCTGTTGACAAAGCCCTATTTTCGTGAGCAAGGGGAAAGACAGCTTTAGAGTGAGAGGATTGTTGAGATTGATGCCCGGTGAATATGCATGACAGGACATGTCTTGTCTCAGTGAGTTAGTCACAGATGTATGAAAAGCAGGCCAGGAAGGGAAAATAGCCCCTAGTTGGATGCAACCACCATATATTTGAACTGAACTCTGTAATGATGTATTTCCCCTTTTCTGTTTGGCAATTCATTTCAGGTCAGAGAGAAAGGCAGGCAGAAGGGAGACTCACCGGTTAAAATGTCATTGCAGATTCTCTCCTGCCTCTTCCAAAAGTGTGGACTGCCTGTAAAGATATTCCAGTTTGTACTTTATTTAATTAGTTTGTCAAAGACAGAAACATACACTGACAGCAGACACCTAGCGGGCCGTCAGCGCATTCCAAGCCAATACTTGGCTGTTTGCCCATCAAACATATTAACTAAACTGCCACAGTCCTCCAATTTAAAGACTGCTTTAGAGAAAGCCTTTTTTTCCATGCACATACTAATCTTATGCATGTGTAAACTCCAACAGTTCCCCTTAAATCAAACAAGATTGCACTTAACACTTAAGCAGTTAGACACAGCAGAATCCAGAAGGTTAAGTAATAAGTAAAAAATATCAGTGCTATAAAAATCTCCATGGGGACTTTCACTTTAAGAGTTTACTGTAAATCTTTGAGCAGTTGGGCAAAATGTCTGGTAATATGAATACTTCTATTCAAACCTGGGTGGTGGACCAAGAAATCTTCCAGCTGAATGAGGTATATCTGAGATTGGTTGATTCTTGTGCAGCCATGACAGCAGCCTTAGTTTTGTAGGCTGCTTTTGACATGAGAATGGCATCAAATGAAAAGATCCCCAATGTCAGTAGGATTCATCCTTTGAGAACCATGAAAGTCGGTACCAAATGTTCTGTCAGTCCAACTACAGTCATGGAAAAAATTATTAGACCACCCTTGTTTTCTTCAATTTCTTGTTCATTTTAATGCCTGGTACCACTAAAGGTATATTACCTGAAGAATGAAATGAACACGACAAAAAATGCAGCTGATTCCATAATACTTTATGTCCTATTTGACATGCTTAAGCTTAATTGTATTCCCAGGGTATATAAGAGGCCATTTCATGTCATAAGCAGCACTGCACATGCAAAGGCCTAGAGTGGTTTCCTGCTTACATTCAAGCCGTAGCACAACTCAGAAGTTGTCAGCTCTCACATAATGCCTAAAAAAAAAGAATTATGTGAAGCCACAAAGGCAGCCATCTTGGCATTGCTGGAAATTGGCATGAGTGAGAGACAGGTAGCCAAAAAACTGAAGATCTCCAAGACAGCTGTTCATTACACCAAGAAAAAGCAAGCCGAACATGGTACTACCAAATTGCTAGCTGGTCGAGGCAGGAATCGTCTTTCTACCCCACGAGATGACCTGAATCGTCGTCAGACCTCCAGGGACCTTAAAAATGAGAAATGTGACTTGTTCAGCAAGGACAGTTTGAAATCGACTTCTTGAAGCTGGTCTGAAGTCACACAGGGCACGGAAGAAGCCCTCCATCAACGAAAGGCAGAGGAAAGCCCGGTTCCTCTTTGCTAGGGATCACAAGGATTGGACTGTTGATGATTGGGCTAAGGTTCTCTTCAGTGATGAATCCAATTTTGAGTTGCTGCCCACTCCAGCCAACTTACTGGTTAGGAGGAAACCTGGAGAAGCCTACAAACCAGACTGTCTTACCCCTACAGTAAAACATGGGAGTGGAGTGGTGATGATCTGGGGTTTCTTTCTGTATGGGTGGAACAGGGCAAATGCAATTGAGTGAAGGGCAAATGAACCAGGTCACGTACAGGGCTTCTCTTGAAAATAGTCTTATGAGTTATTTTTGTTGTCATCCTTATATTTGTCCAAACAAATGTAACTTTAGTTGTACCAGGCATTAAAATGAACAAGAAACTGAAGAAACAAGGGTGGTCTTATAATTTTTTCCATGACTGTAGATATTAGGCTTGATTTGGGAGAACCTTGACCTGCTGGTGGAATTATAAAAACCCAAACAGTCTGCACTGTCCTGGCGGTTCTATTGTTAAAAACCATTGGGAAAGCCATCAGATGAAAAAGATTTTACACAAGATGACTAGCACACAAACTTTACAATTAAAGTAATAATAATGTCCACCCTGACCCTGATCATTGAAAATGTCAAAATATCATTTTCTACCTTTGTTCGTTCCCACTGGGGGTTTCAGAATCTTTTCTGAAAAATTGCACCTCTTCCCATCGTCCCTTCACTTCATAAATACAGTGGCTGTTATCCTTGTTTGAAAATGCTTTAAAGCTCCCCTTCACCTAAGAAATATGCAATACACCAATACAGACATTTAAATGCATTACTTAGGAGGAGGAAATTGGTTTATAAAACATTGCTCTGTGCACTGTGTTTTGAATTATGCATAGTCAATAATGGCTACTTGTCCAATGTCCTTAAAACAAGGATATTCCCGAGCTAAAACATAATCCATGCCCCATGTACATATGCCAGTATCACATCAGCTGACACTTGGTATATCTTATTCTATGAGTGCAAGGAAACCAAACTGTTTAAAATGTGAATTATCAAGAACAGAATTTTCTACTGTTTTATAGACCCAATAATGTGGGTTTATTAAACTCGCAAAGTTGGAACTCACCTCTTTCATTATGGAGTCTGGGGTGGTACTCCCTTCTGTGGAGCGATCTAGAATGATTGTCGAACCACATGAAATTCATCTGGGTCACTTGGCTGAACAAGACAGTGTAATTTTGAATGTGTCCCATCTGGAAAGGTCTTTTGGTTTTTGCAAGCTTTTGTATAGCTATTCATTCACAGTGACCTGTAAAAAGACAAATTGAATTAAAGCTGCAAGCAGCATTGAACGGGCCCTCGCACTCCAGTTGATCCGATAAATTCCCTAGGACGAGTTCATTCAAATACAATGTGTGCAAATCGCCAAAAATGATC
Source organism: Dicentrarchus labrax (assembly GCF_905237075.1). Lineage (NCBI taxonomy): Eukaryota > Metazoa > Chordata > Actinopteri > Moronidae > Dicentrarchus > Dicentrarchus labrax. The sequence goes on from NW_026136709.1 coordinate 3,546,425, forward strand.
ACGAAATTCAAATTGGCCGACTTCCTGTTGGGTTTTGGGTTATGGGTCCAAGAGGCTTTTTGCTTGTCCGATCATGATACACATGCGTACCAGTTTTCGTACATGTCGGTCGCAACCACTCACCACATTCATCACATATCATCAACAATGTGTTTTGCATTTTATAAATAAATTTCAGCTGGATCTGATCATCCTGCTAGGAGTAGAACATGAAAGTATAAAATGTGAGAATTCCTGTTGCCACTAGGTGGCGCTCTCACTATAAGTGAATATTATTACATAGACGTGTTCAGGGCGGGACTCTTATCAGACATGTGAAGTTTCGTAGCGATCAGATCACGTACGCAGAAGTTATGACAAATCCCTCTTTCATGGCGAAGGTTCGAAATTGGATGCCATGGGACACCACACCACATCCACGCTGTCCGACGGAATAACGTGAATAGCACAATTTTTAGTCGTGAATGTCTTTAGATGGCTGTGTCCAAATCTGAAGTCGGTCCGATAAATTCCCTAGGAGGAGTTCGTTCAAATACAACGTGTGCAAATCGCTAAAAATGGCCACAAAATCCAAAATGGCCAACTTCCTGTTGGGTAGGAGGTATGGGTCCAAGAGGCTTTTCTGCTTCTTTTATCATGATACACATGCGTACCAATTTTCGTACATGTCAGTCACGACCACTCACCACATTCATCACATATCATCAACAATGTGTTTTGCATTTTATAAGTAAATTTCAGCTGGATCTGATCATCCTTACGTGTCTTGGGGGCTGATTCTGCAGGGCGTGGCTTAGCCATTTGGTGGCGCCCGTGCACGAGGACAGTTGCCTACGTGAATTTCCGCCACGATTGAATTTTGTGCAAATTACTTTCCATGACTTTTCAAGCATGTTGCGACCGCCAAATATGCAGTCGAAGAGGCAGAAAAATAATAATTCCTTCCATTACAATAGGGCCTTTGCACGGTCAGTGCTCGGGCCCTAATTAAATACCAAATTAGAACACTTGGCTATCAACTCGATGCATTTCAACACTTGTTTGGATCTCAGTCCTGCAGCATGGATTACTGCAGTACTACTTTCTTTGTCATAGCTTTAATTTCTGGTGTTGATGGGGACCTGTCTGATTCTCTGACCCCCGCTGCCCTCAGGATTGCGATCACATTGGTCACAGTGTTTCGGATGAGCTAGCATCTGAGGTTTTTAAACATTTGCCAGATGCACTCTTCATCTTTCCTCGCCAACTTGTTTTCGGACATGCTCAAGTTTGGTGTGAAATTCATGTAGTGGGAAGGATAACCTTTGTATACTCAGCAGGACATCCATTCACAGGAGTGGATGTCTGTGGTGAGTCATTAATAGAAGGAGAACTGCCTGTTGGTTGTGAGTCTTCTCAGCCAGATTCCAGTGAAATAAAAGAAAGTAATAAACAACCGATAAAAGCAACATTTCAGTTTAACTGTTACCACAGAGTGCAATTCCGCCTTGAGAGCTCTGTACACATATGTTTCATTTTAGAGGTCAAATCTCTTATGTCAACTAACTGAACACCTTTCAATGAATCTCTAGACCAAACGTATTTATTTCTTGTAGGACAAATTATTGTTCATAATAGTTTAAAACATGTTGAACAATCTCATAAAACTGCAGCATTACATAAGCATGGGAAATCATATGCACACAACCAGGTTTAGATGGTGTGGTGTTATGACAGTCTTAAGTTAAATACATACAGACATCAATATTATATGATATTATTTTAACTTTGGACATCAATGCTGTCTACTGTTACATGTATTTTCTGCCAGCATCTAGTTTATTTCTGCCTTAAAATTACTTAATTTCCCATCTAGTCTGTTACTAGTTGAAATACCTGCAATACAACCCATAGAGTGAACTTTTACTAAAAAGTCAAAAAGTCTTTACAGCTCCTACCTTGTGACTGAAAGGTGTATTGAGATCTTACCCACTGTGGTATTGATAATATATTTGAGAGGATTAACTGTGACTTAAAGGAGCTGTATGGTGGTGTTAATGTTGTCACAGCAAATGGTGAGAAGACACATTATGGGGCACTTATCTCTGTGTGTGGAGAGTGGCTGGGTTTAAAGACAGAGTTGGCTTTGCCTACAGTACACTCTAAAAAATATACAAAAGTTACAACTTAAAAATGTTATCCTTTTTATTCAACTTTATAGTAATTGTTGCCCAAGTCTAATATTTATATATAATATGTGAACCCAACTGAAAATTTTATGTTGGCAGGAATAAGCAAAAATAGGTTCAACTAATGTATTCTCTCAGGTCAAGTTGGCCCTACTTTTGTACAAGCTGAATTATTAAGTTGCGTCAGCCTGTTACAGTTATTTGGTTATGTAATTATTTCTCTTTTGGGTCAAGTTGGTCCGACCTTTCTACTAGTCAAAAAATTAAGTTAGCTTAGACATATTCAATACTGCAATCATTGGTTTACCTTATTCTCCTGTGGATGCAAGGGAAATGCCTTGCCCCATATCTGTCAATACATTGTCATCAAATGACGAACTGAAACAGTCCACTGGGCAAATGTGGGTTTTGCTAAAGATCTTGCTGTTTCTCATAGACATGATTGAAGAAAAGGATATCATACCTAAATAGCTTGTCTTTTGCATCCTCCTTGGTCCCACAGTGAGGCACATGTGTATGTTTTCTGAGTCAGAGCATTGCTTTTTAAAGCAGTGGGCTTTGCAAAGTATTTTTTAGTGTATTTGTAAATCTCTTGTGAAGCACAACCAGCTATATGCATGTAGTCAGAATGTGCATGAGAAATGCCCAGTTTTTTCAAATGAAATTGAAATGGGCCCAGTCTTTGAAGTAAAAAATGTTCACTGTGTAGAAGGAAATATTAAAGACCTCTTTGGAATTGAGCAAGCTGAGCATGTAGTTTCTGTACAGTGGATTATACAGCACAGAAATAAGTATACATCTGGAATATCTTTGGGTATTTCTAATGTCATCAATAGTTCTCTAGAGTTTAAACTTGTCTATTATCTATAATGTAAATTAATCAGTGTGTTGTTTTGAAGGCCAACTTCTCAGTCTGTCAGCAGGATTACAGACAACTGCCAGACAGATTTTCATAAAACTTGGTGCAAGGGCCTCGCATGAGCCAAGGAAGAACCCTTTACATTTTGGAGCGGTTCCAAATAACAGGGCAGATACAAAAAGTATTTTTCACTCTCCTATGGCAAAATTAACAAAATTTGTCGCACATGTGTGAACCCATCATTATTAAAGTGGTGTGCTGTGATTAAGCATACATCGAAACGAGCCACCTTAAACATCAATGTAGGAACAACTACATTAGGTATGTAAGAAATAAGCAATCAAGCACAGTATTTTTCCGGATTAATCCTGAATTACTAATTTACTAAATTACATTCTAACTTCTAACTTGCACTGGTAATTAAAGTGAATGGTGCATAGATTTGCATATTATAGAAGACTGGACTATTGGCCTTGGTGGAGGTCCATGCTCAGCAAGTGCCTTTCTATAGGGCTGTATTGGCAAGAATCTGGCTATACGATACGTATCACAATACAGGGGTTATGATTCAATATATATTGCAATACTGTAAGCAAGGTGATATATATATATTTTTCTTTTAATCTAATTTCAAGGAAATGGTCACAGTCCCTGTTACATCCAATATCATAGTCCTCAGTTTATATTCACAACACTGCTAGAGGTTGGGGGTTTGAACCAAAAATATTGCGATTTGATACCCCTACTTTCTACTGAGTGTATAGGTCACCCTCTGTGCTTCACTTAGTATGTAATGCACATAAATACACACATTTTTTCTTCTTTAAAGCTTCATACATTGCACTGCCATATCTCATTGTCTTTACTGTTCAGTGTGAGCTTGTCATTTCAAAGATTACTGACACAACAACTTCGGAACTGTTGTAAAATGTCCACTGTTCATTTGATACTTAATGCTATGTTACATTGAACATTTTACCAGTTAAAAGTCTTAGAGTTTTATTATTGGAGTGTAATGTCAGATTTCATATATGACTTTTGAAAAAAGGACATAAAAATAATCATACAGCTGCAAGTGACTGACAAATAAAAAAATGTGATAATGTAAAACATTTAGCTTGTCGACTATATATTTGACTATACACTTAGAGTTAGTGCGATGTGAAAATATTCTGGCTCTACATGCTTGTTTCTCCCCCGCTGCCTCTCTGATGCCCGATCTTACTCTTGCTCCCCTCCTGGTATTTTCACATCTAACTTGGTGAAAATCTGTACTTACATTTTACAAGCTTCTAAAATAGAAGTGCATCTGTTCTGTCAGATGGACGTCTGAAAAACCATGTCCAGTATAGACCAAGCATGTTTAAAGGTTTAAATGTGCAGATGACACAGAGTGTTTTAACAGTATGAATCTATTGATTGGTTACCTAGATGGATTTGCTCAGTTCTGTGATCAGAAGGTGTGATTCTTCACACTTTGTGTATTGACTTAGAACTCTCACCTATGGTATGTGACATCTCATTGATGTCTGCACTATTGAGTTTTTATAAAGTGTTATATTGCTCGAACTGAATTGTGCTGTGGGCTTTGTCATCATCCATGCTCTGGAAGAGTGAATCAAGGTCATCCCATATATTTTTTCTCTGAAGAACCATATATCTTTGCTTTGGGTTGAGGTCAAGCACTTAACATATCACTTAACGTGAATATTTACTGAAGCACAGAGAGGAAATTGGTTTGTTGCAACAAGGAAATCAGTGGAGTACAGAAGGGAAATACTTAACACTACTCAGGAAGGTGACTCAACTGTTCCAGCTGGCAGTATAACCGGTAAAAATGATTTACTTTAAAGCTACATTAAGTCATTCTTGACCACCATGGGCCTTGAAAGGCTTCTAACGAATATCACAGTCTTGGTGTGCATACATTATGTTGATCAAGTTCTTACAGTGAATGTGTGAGCAAATAATTTGCCTATTGGGGGAGACACGAGTAACCGAAATTTAGTCCCCTGTCCTACCACCAAATGTACCTTAAGCATCATAATTTAATGCCTAATCCCAACCCTTACCCTACCCCTAACCCTTTTTGGAATGTAGACTTCCTTTCTTTTAAGCCTAACCATAAAACCAAGTATTTGCCTTCCAACAGTCCTTTCTGTTAGTAAGGACAAGACAAACTGTCCTCACAATGGGGAAATGTCCTCACTTTGATGGTTTAAAATGCCACCAATCCTTAATCAACAGTCTTAACCCTTTAAGCGCCAAAGTCGGAAAATTACGACACGACGCAGTACTGAATCAAACAGCTGTTTTCTCCGAATAGAGTGTGATGTCTCGTTCATACTCCCCTCCACTCATCCCGTATTTAGACCTTAGCTCAGAAATACGTCATGCTTCAATGCAAAATGTTCGAGGAAGTCCCATCCAAACTGTTGGGTGAGAAACCGGAAATAGTGCACCATGGCGCTATTTATGCTGAAGCAGTATTGCTGGAATTAGGAGTTATTAAGACGAACAAAGAAAAATCATAAAAAACGCCTACTGTTTACATGAGTTTTGTGGTGTAGCAATAGTTCTAGTTCACGACTGTTGGCTTACAATTTACTTTTTCCCTGTTCATTTGATATGTGGACAACATAAAAAATAGATGGAGGGGGGTGAATCTGATGAAGTAAGTTAAACTCTCTTTCAAAATATCAGGTATTTCATGGAAATTACATAATCCAATATGGCCGCTGCCATATTACGTCATAATATGCAAATTAGATGGGAAAATGTACTCCCTAGATAAACTTTAGGTCATTCTCAATATTTGTCACATTTACACTTTGTCTCTATCTCAAACCACTTTCAAGCCAGAGCCTTCTGAAATTTAGATGTCAAAATCTAGTATTTTTAAAAATAAAACCCGGCGCCTAAAGGGTTAAGACTATTATAGGAAGACACATAATAATTCAGTAAAAAAGTAAATGTATGGTAATGGCAAATTGGAACTACACGGGTCATTCAATTTGAATTAACTAGCCTTACACTACTGTGCTAGCGTCACTGCAGCTTAGTCAGCTGCAACCATACATGTAATCTCACAATACTAGCAAACATACCTGCACCTGTGCACCTCATAGCCACATCTTTGCTACTGATAAATGCAGAGAAAATAATCTGATAGCTATATCCCCCTTCTGCCAAAACTTAATGCTGCATATTAGGTTTTTTTAAGAATGCGTTCTGTATTTTGGTCTTTACTTTGCTATGTTTTCAGCTTTGAGGTGCAGATTGGGGTGTGCAGTCAGTACTAGCAAACCTTTCTCATGCAGGATTTTTTCAAATTTAAAACGTTACTTTGTGGAACACTGCAAATCTTTAACAACACTGACAACATACATAATATCTTTGGCTTGAGCTGACTGGGGATGGAGCATGTCAACCTGATTTGATGACAGGGAGTAGTGCATTGCAGAGTTTTTGCAATTTCTATCCTCTCTAGCCTTGGATCCTCAACTGTGAGTGGCCCTTTCCAATACATCACTGACTCTTCAAATTGAGTGTCACTCAAAACGCAAGTGGGCTGATAAGGGCCGTAACAGAATGGGGGGAGGGAGCGGTGCATACTTTGGGGTTCTCTTCCATCACCTCTGTAATTTCCCACGTGTAGTGCTGGAATCTGCTGTCCTACAAGTACACATCAAGTGCAACGGCTTGCAGTGAAGGAAGAAAGTTGAAGAGATCATGGTAAATGTTAGAATAAATGCCGCAACATTTCATATGCAGATGACAGTGTTGTTGTAATACTTCATCAGAGCCCTGGCTGATATGGGATTTTTTTCAGACTGATGCTGATAATGACTTTTAAAGGGAAAAAATAACTGATTACCGATATGGAGGCCGATATAATGCATTTCTGAGCTGGAATGAAAATCTTATGTGGATTTTGGACCAATTTTGCACTGATTTGACTGTGCAAAGGTCCTCAGATGGACTGCTTTCTTAAACAACTAACTTTGTTAAATATTCTTTAATTTCTTTGATTTATTCTTGTAATTAAAAGTGCACTCTGCTGGATATCCTTTGCAGTAACACTAATATATTAAAACAAGCATTTTTTGTGTGAAAAGAGACACAATACGGTACGGTTGCAGATTCCTGGACATTCTGCAACCACGTTTGTCATGATGATCTGATCTGGATATTAATGGAATCTGTGTACTTTCTCTTTCAGTACTCATGGGGTTATAAACTGAAAACGAGTTTTCAGCTCATTTGGACTATTTGCACAAATGGACTATATTTTTAAATCCCCAGTAGGTTTCCCAGTAGGGCATGTTGATCGGTCGGGAATGTAACACGTATGGACTCTCCATGCAGCTGGCTTTTAGATTCGGAGACAATGACGAAACATGAAATGACTGAGCGACCAAGCACAGGAATGGGATGGATATGTCGGGGTGGTAAGGAGCTTTGTTACTGCAGGGATGTGTGGCTTGGTTTTGTTTGTTGGCTCCAGATCATCTTCCATCTCATCCAGTAACTTAAGTATGGTGTGACTTCAAAGCCTGCAGAAGGTTACTCACATTCTCCTCTGGCATGCCAAAAGGGGATAAACGACTTTAAAACACCCTTTTCTTTTTCAAATGTGCTCGTCTACACTTGCAGTATGTCATGTGGATGACAGAAGCAGCCATGGTAACTTCAGTGAAATTTCCCATACCCATTTATCACATACTCTTTCACTGGCACAAAGGTCACCAATAAGATATTTGTTTCAGTTGTGATATGCATATACGTATACTGTACATCTGTATTCCCTCTTTTTAGTGGTGCATATTTTGTCTGTAACGTCTCCAGTGAAAAACCTCTATTGGCTCAAAAGGACAAATAAACCATGGTGTCAGTTTTTAGCCATGATAGCAACATGGCTCTAGGGATGGCAATGTTGGTTGGTCAGTCAGTCCACCACTTTGGTGCAGACTGAAATCTCTTGATAACAATGAGACACATTGGTCCCCAGACAATGAATTCTGCTGACTTTGGTGATCCTCTTGGCTTTTCCTCTGGTGCATTTTTAACTTTAACACTAGAACTACTGGAATTCCATAACTACTAGAACATAGCGGTCATTCTGACCATTCATACTCTGATGTTCATACGGCCGTACTGAACGTAATTTTTGTCATGTCATATCTACATTTGAACCTTCTCTTTAAGATTTCCAATGAAGCTTTTAATTCCTGTCGTCATCACCCTTAAAACAAGCACAAAAGAAAGATTGCCCCGACAGGTGCTGCCTCTCTGTGTGAGGAAAGTTTTGCGTCTAAAAAGATTTTTTTCACCGCACTTACGTGAATAGTAGGGGTGTGACGATACACTCAGCTCACAAGACGAGACGAGACACGATATTGGGTTCACGAGTACGAGACGAGACGAGATTTTAAGAAAACTACAATGACAAAATATATGACCAACAGACTTTTATTTAACCGAGTTGCACATGCATTTTGAAATGTTTAATTATAACTCTTTACATGCATGATGTAAGCATGAGCTTTCAATAAACTTCTTCTTCCACAAATGAAACTAAAACTAAAATTTATAAATGTTAAAATAAAATAATAAAATGAAATATTTCTTTCTTTTTTTCAAGTGCAAACAATATTATGTGCAAAACCAAATCAAAGTTCTACTCTGTCAATACAGAGTGCAAAGTGTCACTGACAAACTTGCTGCAACGACACAGCCATGTTCTTTTTTAAGAATATTAGCATGTCCACATTCTCTGGCAGCAGTTGGGATCTTTGCGCATTGACTATGTCTCCTGCTGTTGAAAAGATGCGCTCACTTGGAACGGAGGTAGCAGGGACAGAAAGGCACGCTTTGACAAGGTGAGACAGCAAAGGATATTGGGAGCAGTGTTCTTGCCACAACTTCAGAGGGCAGCCACTGAGAGGGATAGAGGCCTCTTTTCTGTAGTTTTCAACTTGCCTTTATATACTTTCAACAGCCTGTTTTTAACTGCTGGACTCCTCTGGCTCAGTAGAGAAAGAGTTCCCTAACAGGTCCTCAAGTGCTGTCTTTTTGGGAGCAGGTTCTGTCACTTCGGGCTCATCATCTCTCACAGCCTCCTCTCTACTGTGTGTGGGACAGTGAGCTCCACCTGCTGCCCCTTGTTCCCTCTCCTCAGCTGTGGTCTTTAAACAGAAGAAACACTGGTGTTAAATTTGATAAGTAGCTTAGAGCCCCCCCACACACACACACACACACACACACACACACACACACAGTGATGCCCTCATGTTTCTAACACACAGACTTCATCAATCTCTTAAAAATGTTTAGTTGACAAACATACACAATACAATTTAATAATATTTTATTTAATAATTTGTATATGTCTCTGCATGGTGCTCGTATTAGCCGCGGTGTACGACAGTATTTTCATAGGGTACCCAAAATGCTGCCAAACAAACGATTTGAAAGTGGCGGGGGCATCTTCAATGGTAATACCGGTATTTTCCGACATCATTCTGGCTGCTTGCTGCTTCTCCTCCTCTTCTTCTTTTCCTTCTCCTTCTTTAGGTTTTGGCAGGCTAGACGTAGGAAAGGCACATTACTGCCCCCACAGGTCACAAATAGAAGTTTGGACAGCTCACAAATCTCGCGTGACAGATTTTTAACGCAACGAAAAATATCGTTAAGTTTAATCTCGCGAGATCACACCCCTGGTGAACAGACATGCTAAGAAGTTAGGCAACTTCAAAGCTTCATACCGTTAATTACAGGCCTGTTTGTAAATATGTTCAATAATCGATACAAAATCTAAAAATAAATGGATCTACAATGTTAAGATAAGTAATAATAAAGATCAGGACACACAATTTAAATTCAAATGAATGTGAAAATGTATTTTCCAGCCTAAATGATAAATATTCTCTTATTTTCTTTGTACAATAAAAATAAATCTTATGAAACAATAACTTATAAAATATATTCAATAAGAAAAACATTACCTATACCATTTGAATACATTGTAAAAACTTTAATGGACACGTATGCAGCACAATACAGTACACATAAAAACAGGCTAAGAAAAAACATGAACATTAGCTAAACAAGAAAACGAACTGCTTTAGAACGATTAGTTATTAATGAACAAAATCAGATAAACACGTTTTCCTCAAAGTGGGCTCATCTGAACAGCGCAAACACCCGCATCATTCACTGACGCTTACGCCTTTCGTGTGCAGCTCCCACACACTACTTTGTGACATTTGGCACATGTCTCCTTGGTTTTATTTTTTTGCAGTTCCTCCTTACTTGGCACTGCCTTCTTCTCTCCATCTGCTGCTGCTCCTGCCCGGGTCCTGGCTCTCGAACCACCAGTTGTGTGGCTTCTGATCTTATGTGGTCGGAGCGAAGTTCACTCGCCAGTCGCGTGATGAAGTCCCTTTGCGAAACTTGCTCATTCGTGCACTTCTGGTACAATATGTAGAGGTGGGCGATATATATTGTTTGCGATAATAGCGTCATTGTTGTTTTGACGATGTGCAAATTTCCATTATCGAGTATTTAAATTACTTCGACAAAAACAATGAAACGCCCGCGGAAACTCCTCACATCCATTAATACACGGTGCAGCAGCGCTCTCTACAGCATGGCAGGATTCAGTCACACAACTAGTGGGCCTACGTGATCACATGACGTGATCACGTGACCTCTCGCTAGCATCCTCCTTGCAACAGTTTAGCAGCGCGTTGTGATGATAGAGAGAAAATGCAAGCACCTCCAGTCCCTGAAGCTACCGGTACTTCAGATGATTTAGTGCCGAGACGTGGGTCCTATGGGCTTCAGCGTTCAGAGCGCTAAGCGCCTTCAGCGGTAAAAAGATGTCAGCGGAGACGGTTTTTTTTTAGCGCAGTTGAAATCTGTTCAACTTTTAACACCGCTGGGTGCTTGGAAAATGAGTTTTTGAGCGCTCTCAGCGCTGTAAATGCGTTTGGTGGACACAAGTCCAGCTCAGACAATTCTAATCACATTTTAAAGGATATCGACTGATTATCGTTATCGCCAAAATCCCAAAAAATATTGAGATATTTGCCCATATCGCCCACCCCTAACAATATGTGCGCGTTAATTGCAGCCAGGTCGAGGATGTTATAGAAAACAGCTACTGGCCATCTACATGTAACCAAGGTTAAAAATCTAACTTCATATTAAAAAGTAAATTCATGAAGTACGTTATTAATGTTAAAGATTAAAAACTGGTATTTGTCTAAAAAAACTATCCAACTGCGATAAAGAGAAAATAAATAGGAAGTTTATTTTGAAGGAGATGGGTTGGAGACGTGCTGTCAGCCAATCAGGAAGAAGCTCGGACTGTTGACCGCATGGAGCAGAGTTCACGTCACCTTGAGCTGCTGGAAGAACAGAGAGCAAACCCCGCGTCCAGAACGATTCCTACCTCGGGAAGATAATGCAATGAAAGTTGTTAAAACTGATTAAAAACTGATTGAAATAATCCAGTGTGGAGCCCTGGACCTGTGAGAGTGCAGTCGGAGAGACCTGACGTCTCCCTCACGAAGGAAACGCATCGGCGAGCGATCGTTGTTACCATGCTAAGCGCTAGCCGCTAACGCTAGCTCACGCGGAGCGCTAGCTGAGATGCTAACTAGCACAATGGCAGACGCCATTCACTAATGCTAAAACCATTAGCTTGATATTTTAAAGCTGCAGACTTAATCCAATAATGTGTAATATGTTGGTTTGCATAATTGTTACACGCTGAACTGTGGAATGTGTTGAGTTAGCACTTTTACCTGTGCATTTTGAGCACATTAAGCCATATTTGAGTTATCTTTGTCACATTTTATTTTGTGATGTGTCTGAACATGCCATCACATGGCAGAGGGTACACAAAATGTGTCTTCTTACTAGTATCTATGCAGGGCCAGATTAACACTTCACTGTACCCTGGGCAACAATATTCAAGGGCCCCATCATCATGACCCCAGGATCGCCATAATCTGGCAAAATACAGAATAAATTACAGTAATATACAGTAAATATACTCAATACTTCAATAACTAACTGTCATCAAGTGCATTTTGATGTACAGATGTGCAAATGCTCATAGAACTACAAATGCACCGCTATGTTCTCTTGTCAAGACCACTCACTCACATATGATGTTATGAAAACAAAACACATCGGCATCAGTATAATCTGGCAAAATTGACCCACTACATAGAGAGGGAAGGAAGTGTCCTCCATTTTCACAAAAAAATAAATAAGCAACCACTTTCAAAGCATCCAATAATTATTTAACAACACCTACTCCCAACACAAATGTATTGAACTGATAGAGCCATCACAGAGGAAGTCCACAAACAAAAATCCATAATCTCCTTGAATCAAGTAGCATTTTGGTCCTCAGCTCATTTAAAACAGAAATCACCCTGTCACCTCAGAATTCAACAGGACAATCAAGTTATAGTGCAATACATTGAAATCTGCCTGCTTTCTCTCAACAACAATAAACAATTTACAGCATTTTAATGGAACCACCACAAGGAAAAAATAAATAAAATGCAGTATCATCAGCTCCTAAACTCATTTTTAACTTGTTTTAAAACAGAAAACAACCTGTCACATCACAGTTCAACAAGACAGGCAAGGGTTAAACATTTTAGTGCAAGATAAACATTTGGAAATCTGTCAATTTCTCTCAATTAGACAAGACAAAAAGAAATGCTAAATAATCTAGCAAAATACACAATTTTAATCCTAAATAATGGGGAAGTGCATGTTTAAATTTGAAATGCTTGATTTCATTTTGGGAAGCACATCTTACACTGGCATTTTTCTGGACTTGAATGTGCAAACTGGTGTACAATAGCATCAAAATCAAGGGCACTAACAAGTTCATGTTCGATGGCCAAGAGAGAAAGTGCAGAGAGCCGTGTCTGTGACATTGTTGTCCTCAGCTCATTTTTAACTCGTTTCAAAACAGAAAACGACCTCTCACCCTCGCAGTTAGACACAGGCAAGGTCAAAAACAGTCTTAGTGCAACATAAACATTTGGAAACGTTGTCTTAAGTCAATGTCTCTCAAGAGCTTGCAGCAGCTGTACAGGTGAAGTCTCATTCTGCACAAAGTGCTTGAACTGAATAAGTTCGTCTGACAAGGAACCATCCAGATCTGTCGGATAAGTGGAGCACAGCTTAGCAGCCCTTTCACGCTCATCAGAATCATTGCAGTCCCTCTCCAATAAAACTCCAAAGAGGTCACACACGTGTGTAGGCTTCGATGCGCTTCGATAGGCATGAGCAAAGTCTGTCAATGATGACATAATATGTTTCAACCTTAAATCTCTGACTACTATCAGTAAAAGGTACTTCGCTGTCATCCCCAGACTCGTCTGCAAATTTCTGTCTTTTTCTCACACGTCGAGTGTCAAACTGGTAGTTTTGTGTGGCACTAACAGTGCGTGCGGATTCTTCGAGCTCTGCAAACTGTTCACGTAGAGTGCCAACATATGAATGCAGTGACTGCAAAAGGCCAAGAGCAGTAGCTAATCCATATCGCTTTTTTGGAGTTGGTCACGTGTTGCCTTAAATCTATGCAGTACCCGGTCGCACAACATAGTCATTATTACTGTCTCAAGTCTATCAAGTTTTGCGACCAATGCAGCAGCTTCGAGTTTGGATTGTGTTTTCTCTTCACAGTCTGAAGCTATTTTGGCTAACGTATCTCTGATTGCCCCGTAATTTTCATTGAGAGCTTTTGTGGAGTCCGATCTGCAACTCCATCGAGTGGTGCTGAGGGATTTTAGAGTGTATCTAATGTAATGTTCACTGTTATGGAAAACTGTATTCCAGCGATGTGTTGATGCGCTGCAAAATGTATACAGGGACTGCAACAGTTCAAAAAATGACTTAACCTCCTCACAGCAATTATCAATGCAGTTAACACCTACGAGGTTCAGCGGATGGGCAGCACACGGTGTATAATGAATTACTGGGTTTGTTTTTTCAAGTGCGCCTGGGGCCCGCTGTATTTGCCAGACATATTGCCAGCGTTATCGAAACTTTGGCCACGACAGTTTGACAAGTCCAACCTCATTTCAATCACACATTCAGCTAGGCTTGCACCAAACCCAATGAATCTTTCCACTACTCTACCATCTGCACTGACAAAACGAAAAACAAATGTGAGCTGATGTATGTGTGCCAAATCTGATGTTGAATTTGAATTTTGAATTACAGAGAAATATTTAGCGTGTCTGATTTCCTCTGCTATCACTTGCTTAGTTTTGTCACCCATTAATGAAATAAATTCTTCACACACAGTTGAGGACAAGTAAGATGGTTTACCTCTACCCTTATTGCCATACTTCTCAAGGTGCTCCTTTAAAAAGGGGTCAAACTCCACTATCAGTTCAAGCAGTCCCAAATAGTTCCCATTGTGCGCGGAGCCCAGCAGTTCGTTGACGCCTCGAAATGGCAGTCCTCTCGCTCCCAAAAATGTAATAACAGCAACCACACATCTAAGGACTTCTTTCCAGTATTGCTGTTCTGCCTCACACTGTCGGGCAAGAGAAGTGTCAACTCTGCATGCGTATTTAGACCTGTGCAATAAAGAAAGCATGTTTTGTCTGTGTTCTGCACTCTTTTCATGATCACTAATCCTCTCTGGATGTTTCCAATCACAGAATCCACTATTAAATGTATGCTTTCGGGATGACAGGAGTTTGCATGCATAGCAATAGACTGATCCAGTTGATGGCGAGTAAAGAAGCCATTCCCTTGGCACAATTTGATTGTTTGGGAGACGGCAATGAAGCAGATCGTTGGTGAGGGAGCGTGTCCTACTCCCAAGTCCGGACCCCCTCACCAATGCAGGATAATTGGCAGCCCGGTTCTGGAAAGCTGCGGGCCCTCGGAAGATCGCCTCTTCCCAGAGCGGCTCCGTAACCAGCCCCCACAGTGCAGGATCCTCAGGGAGTAGAGGCGTTGAGGTACAGGGGCTGCTCGCAGAGTCGACGTGCGGTTCAGATGGCGGGCAGACTCGAGACCCATCACCGCTTCCCTCAACGGTCGCACTTGCAGCAGAATCCGGGCCGTCGGTTGAAGATGTTGCCGGGGGCTCTTCACTCTCGGGGCTGTGAACGTTAGCTAGCGCCGGCAGTGAAGAAATATCCTGGCTAGCTGAGCTGTCCTCACTGCCTTAGCAGAACAGTTGCTAACGTTTACTAACGTGTAGAAATTCCCTATTTTCGGTATATATTTAAAATTTTCTGCGTTCCTGATATCCTTCTCCTTTTTTACTTTCCGTTTAGCGCTCCCACTTAGCATTTTTTGAGTTGTGTTGTGTAGCGGCGCTTGACGCCACGTGACCTGCTCAGTGCACGTTGATTGGTGTCACCTTTGACCTTTCTCATACGGGCTGACCAATGAGGAGAGGGTCTCAGCTCACAGTCACAGTTAGCCACGGCAGAGATTATGTGCAGCGCATAGACTGTATAAATGTAGCGCAGCGGCTCCGGCGGACAGTTATCATATAAGCGAGATATAACCAGATATTTTGCTTGTGCCCTCTCTGGCCTTGGCCCTTTAGAGGTCGTGGTGGTATGGTTAATCCGGCCTTGTATCTATGTTATTTTGTATTCTAATTGCTATGTGAAAGAGATATTTTGATATTTTTATTTTGAAGAGGTTTTTTCAGTAAATATCTCTGAGAATATTTAGAGAATGTTTGTTACTGATATTGTGATGTCATATTACAATGATGCTTCAGTTTAATGAGATATTCTATACTTCATGATTGAAAGCTAAAAAAAGAATGTTTTGACCTTACTCACTGTAGGTCAGGTTTTTTTGTTGGACCCCTTTGTACCTTTGATCTACTTGGATGTTGGAGCCTGGATCGAGACGTTGGTGGCAAGCCACAGCCCAGAGGAGAACTAGAGATACGGCGCCTGCAGAATTCGGCACTTCATTAGATACACACACACACACACACACACACCCCAACTGTGTGGTAGGACAAACTCTCTCCACTTCCTCAGTGGACCGAACTGAAACTGAAACTGAATTGAAGTGCCTGAAAACGGGGGGGAAATTCTGAACTTTAAATCACAGCTGTGAGTTTTGTTTACATTTTTTATTTTTCTACTTACCCGGGTAAGATTTGTGTCCTTTGAAGAGTGTGCATTTTTATGGTTTTGGCTTATCCTTCCCATCCATGTATTAAAAAGGGAAGCGTTTTTTTGTTTCTCAAAGAAAGTACAACTGTGTCTCAGTCATTCCTGGTGTATTGTTTGGTTAATCCTGTCCGTAGTCGAACATAGAACTTCTGATCCCACTGGCCATAAATAATCATTATATAGAGTAATCCATTTCTGTTCCCCATCTCTAAAGGGTTACATACGGGAGGTTGCTTTCACTGAGTATTTTCTAGCCATTTGATCTAGAACGTCTACTCCTACCTTGGTTTTGTTGTAGTAAGTGACCGTCTCTGGCTTGCTCTTCTGGCCACTTGTGATGCCAACAGCTGTGTGGACAGTGCTGAGGATGCAGACATTCCTTTTTTTTTTTTCCACTGATACACGGTCAGTGTTGCATCACCACTTTTCAGCAACTCTGTGCTGAACAGCGGCCTTTGCGCCTTTACGCACGGGGGGAGTTCTCGTCTGCTCTTGTTTACCGTGCCAACCAAGCTGGTTGTCTTGGCCTGAAGTGCCATGGCCAGTTCAAAGGAAGTAAAGAAATTGTCTGTGGTGACGTTTCTTCCCTTCCCCAGGTATGGGTCGACTATTTTCAGCACCACACTGTCTCCAAATCGTTGACCTGGCCTCCTCGTCTCGTCCTTACCCAGATAAGGCGACATCCTCAGCAAGCCAGAATTTGATTCCGAATTTGTCCGGTTTGTTTGCAATATACTGGATGAAGCTGCACCTTGACTTTGTAGGGAATAGTTGCTCATCCACAGTGATGTCGGCACCGGGCTTGTAGCAGGTGATGCAGTTTTGTGCAAATCTGTCCCAAACATCACTCATAAGGGCAAACTTGTTGTCTCGCAGGCGTGTGCGTCGGGTTTCCCTTCTGTCGAAACGCAGGAATCTCATGATTTCCCGAAACCTGTTTCTGGACATGGTCTCCTTGAAAAAAGCGCAGCCCCACTCGGCTGACCAAAAGCTCGCTAAATCCATCCCTTTTCCACCTCAAAAAAAAATGCGCTTCTCTTCCACTGACATGTCCCAATTTTGTCCTCCTTGACTCGGTGGGCCTCAGCCACGGGGCAGTCCCTGATGTGTTTCAGCATGCCCTCATCCACCAAACACAAAAAGGCTGTAAGGGCATCTTCAATATTGCGCTTGGCGTGCGCTTGGGGGCCTGCAGCTTCTGTTATTACATTTTGGCATTGTCGCCTTCCTCTGACTTCACCCAACTCTATAAAGGTCCACACTGTGCCGTCTTTCGCCGTTTCACACCTCTCGGCTGAAAGTGGGTTTATTGGGCCAGCTTCCTCATCTTGTGGCGGACTGAGTTGTCTTGGCACAGCATCTGATGGATCAGGATTTTGCACTATTGCCAAGAAAAAGAACAGACTAATTACTTTTTTAGTTCATGAAATCATGATCTTGTTAGGACTAATATTAGCATATATATGATTTCTACTAGCCTGACAATATAGTATAATACTAATAATAGCAATAGAATAATGATAATGAAAAGGTGTGTGCCGCTGGAGGTGAGTGCCTGAAGTAAAAATGTGAATGAATGGATCGGTCGTCAGGAAAGGTGCATCGGTAACAGCAGTGGGTGTGTGAGGGGAAAAATATGACAACCGTTTTCGATAGCAGATCTGATCGGTATAGCCTACCTTAGATAGTTAGAGACGGATAACTTAACTTTGAAGTACAATTATTATTGATAATAGCCTGGCTAGTCTGCCTCGCAAAGTATCAGGAGAAACATACCTAGAATATTATCCGATGGAACAAGGTCAGTTCCAGGATCGGAGATGTCCAGCCAGCTCTTTTTTCGACGGGGAATGAATTCATTATCTGAATCACTCTCAGAGCTGGATGAACTGTCCAGGGACCAAGAGACATCGCTGTCCCTATCCGTACCTGCTCCTCCATCAGACTCCTCATCGTCAAGCCTCTGAAGCATGGCTGAAGCCTCTGTGGTTGTCATTCTTCTTTTTGATGACATTTTGTATAATATTTGGTTTATTTTCTTCGGTTTAGCTCAAATGTATTACTTAGTCTAGTTTGGAATGTGTAAACCAGTGTTCTCAATTATTTTTCATGCCCCCTAGAGTTTTTTTAAAAAAGTGCAAATGATTCACTGGGATGTGCATTTTTATAGACTTAACACAGTAACATTCAAAACTTTTTAAACTGTAAACATTGGTCACCCTTCAACTTCATCAGCTTATTCCTTTTAAAATGTTTTATTTTTAATGGTTTATTTGATTTTTAACATTTGGGTTTTTTGTAAAACAATATTGTTTATATTTAATGTTTGTCTGTTAGATATTCTGTGAGTTGTTCTTGGAGGTCGTCTGAAATGTCAAATATACGTCTCCCGATAGTGTCAATGGAGAGAGAGACAGTATTCAGTGTCTCAGCACTTTCCTCACCTATGACTGTGACCATGTCCAATGCTGCCAGAGTATGAGCTCCTCTGCTATTGTGTGATGGTTTTTGCACCTTGCAATGTGGCGGTGTTTGTACGAGGCTAACGGTGCGTTTTTATTTACTGATGCCGCGCTCACTAAATGACCGGCCTGTTGGCGATACTCATTGAGCTTTCGATGAAAAAAGTCCAGTGGCTTATTGACATAACTGGGGTGTAAGGTCTCCAGGTGCCGTCTTAATTTGTTTGGTTTCATGCTGTCCGCTGCCAGAGTTTTTAAACATAAAACACACACAGGTCTTTCCTCATTTCCGACCGTATTCACGGTAAACCCAGGGCTATGTAGGCTTCATCATATTTCCTGGTCTTATTAGGTTTATGCCGGTTACCGTCACTTGCTGTTCTTGCCTCTGACGCCTCCTCCGTTTTTCTTTTTACTCCTGTCAGAAACTTCTCCATCTCTCCTCCCCTGTCAGTCCCCCCTGCCTGTTGCGCCCCCCCTGACACCCCACTATTTGAGAAGTACTGGTGTAAACAAAAAAGGACAGAAAAAACAGATCGTTGCTATGCAACAGGGGACAGTCATTACCAATGGCGGGAAATGTAGCGGATGTAAATATGGTATCTATAATGCGTGCGGTCAAAATGACCGCCATGGCCATTCTAGGTAGAAATAGTCAGAGCTGTTTTGTGATTTTAATAAAATAACAATGTCAGAATAAAGTAATATTTAGGAAAAGTCAGAGTCCTACAACCACATTGATTTTATTTTTAAAAAGTTATTACACTGTAAAATTTAAAAACGGTCAAAATGAGTAGTTCTAGTGTTAAGTAATATCTCAGTTGCATGGATTGCTAAAGAAATTTGGATTCATGGTGCCCCGAGGATGAATTTACTAATGACTTAGCCATCTTCTGACTTTTCTTCTAGCACCACCATTTGTGGTTTTGAGTGAAATATCTGAACAACTATTGAATGGATTGCCATTAAAGTCCTCATGAAACAGAAAACAGTTCTGTATGTTCACGTGTTTCCTGTAAACACAGTAAGGTAGGGAGGGATCTGAAGCAGATATTGATCGGTGTTTACAGCAGCCAGTTGCACCAAGCGTGTGCTACGTCCCCACTGCTACACAGCTAGCTGCACGAGTGACCGAGCCCACTGGAGTTAGCGGTTTGCTAATTAGCACAAGACATATGAGATAAAAACCCTCAATTTTGACTTCAGGGGAAGTGTAGATTATCCACACTCAAGCCCCCATCAGGATAAATTGTAATCACTTTCATGATCCTTTGACTTCATCTAGTGCCAATACTTACTGACCAATATCAGCCAAACTAATGCCATTCACACTGTACTTACTGTTTATTGCTAATTAGCAACTGTTAGCCCCTCTCTGTACAATGAAATTCTTCATTTGCCTTGATCTTTGAATGTCGTTTAAAAGTATGAAATAAATATATATAATAATATATAAAAGAGAAGCTTCTTGTACGGTGAGGTGGGTTGGCGTGGGGGCGGGGTCAGTGGAATAGATCTGTTGATCAGTCTGATGGCCTGAGGATAAAAGCTGTACCTCCTGAAGGGGTATAGGTGTAAAAACCTTGTGTTGGTGGTGGGTGGAGTCTCTGATTATGCTGCAGACTCTTCTATGGTAAACATTATATTTATGTACAGTATATATATATATATATATGCATGCATGTTAGCATTGTCATCAGCAACTTTGCAGATGGCATCTAACAGGCGGTGTTGTGGTGGCCATTCAGCTACCAAGGGGTTCCAATCCACACATAGTCTAATGCTATAAAATAAGAACTGCCAGGGTATTGAGTTTTATCCAATCCTGACACAGAGCAGGAAAGTATAGCCTTATAAATTCCATTGACATTTCAAAAAACTCCACATTAACTCTCTCACACACATATTCTACACGCACCACACACACACAAATGATCCTGAACATCTTACCAGTGAATTTGAACAGAATACTAGTAGTATATGTGGAGGTCTATACTGTCTTTTTAGCCTAGTGTTTGGCTGCACAGTGTAGAAAAAGAACGCAGTCCGTTCTCTCAGGATTCCCATTACGACACAACCCCGCTCTCATCAGCATGTGTGTGTGTTTGAGAGAGAGGAGGAGGAGAAGGTGGTTTCTGTAAGTTGTCAATAACTTACTCAGAAAGCTGCTTTGGCACTTGACCTGCCTGCCTTAACCTATGATATTTTCTAGTGAACTTGAACCAGGTCAACGCACAGGACATGCCTGTTGTAGGTCAACCCATGCACCGCTACTCCACACACTGTGCAGGTGCAGACTAGGATTTTCTGTTTCTATGCACATTCTTCCTTAACAGACGTTTGGTAACAGCCCTGTCAGATGTTCAGATGATGATCAGATTTTTATTTTACCTCATTAATTAGAAAGTTATTCCCTCCTCAATACATGTATCATTAATATTCTAATGTTAATTATTGCTATTATTATGAGCATTGTTTCTTTTTTATATATATATATATATATATATATATATATATATATATAATATGTATTATGTTTCTTCCATTATGACAATACAAAATAAATTTGTCATAAGACCCTGAAACACCCATATAAACTGCAGTAACTGCATTATGTCACTATCATTATAACATTTATTATGACTGCCCTCATTTTTTTGTGTTTTTCATATATGTCAAGCTCTACACATCACCTTGTCTGTTTGTTTTACTTGTGTTCTTTTTTTCTTTTTGTTCGTCTGTCTTTGTGTATTTCATTCGTTTATATCATTGTTGTATCTGTCACTACTGTTTCTTGCCCCCTCAGTGTTTTACCCACGTCAGCGCTAAAGACTGACAGTACATATGTACGCATTAAAATGGCTTAACAAGCAACTTCTAAGCCCCACCCTGCTGAAGTACATAATGATTTATTCAGACCAGCTGTAGCGGGATAATGAGCCAATCACGCAGTCACGAGGGTTTTCTGATAGGCCAATCCCATTATATGCTGTCACATTTTCATATCAAAAGTTCTGAGTTTACTGAGCATTTCCAAGTAGAGAAGGGAGTTCCTCCATATGATGAAAGTCTATCAGTCATTTTCATAGGGCCTCCAGCCTCAGTGACAGCACTTCGTTTCCCTGTTTTATCTTGCATTTAATATCTTCCCAGCATCAGCATGTGGTGTTGAGCAGAGACAGAGCGAGAGCCAGAGACAGAGACAGAGAGAAAGAGATAACTCTGGAGGATGCTCCATTCTCCTCTGTGGTAGAGGTCAGGAGGGAAGGACTCAACTGTTGGGTTTTCCTTTTGAACAATTATAATTATATTTATAAAATAAGTCCAATTGATCTTCGCTGCTAGGGTTTCAGTGAGGCAAGAGAAAAGCGAACAGATAGCAGCTAACTTCAGAGGATAATATTCCTCCTGCCACTGAGGCTGGAAGCCTTTTTCCACTCGGCTCTGACCATGCGATTGAAGTTTGATTATCTGCAGGCGAAGACTAACAATGAACTTCTACCAAGTGTCCAGTTCCATTGTTTGCTTGCAGCTGAGACTGGTGACTGTCCATCCACGCTCTGTCAAAGGGCTATACTTAAAGGTGCAGTAGGTCATTTTTATTAAAAAAATGTTTTGTCAAATTTGCTAAAACTTTTACTATATCCTGAGAGTAATACATGAGACAGACAAAATGTTATTTTTATAAAAGTTACCTACTGCAGACTTAGGTCCCTCAGTAGATCTTGGGAGCACAGACTGTGCAGGCGCCTCTGAGAGTGCAAAAGAGCTGGGTGAAGGGGAATATAGTTGACAGGGTGGTGTGATTAATAAATACACTCAGCCCGTCTGGATGTTGCAGAGCAACATGATGTGAACATACAGCACCACAATCTGCAGACAGAGGCAGATGAAGTGGGATTTCAGACAGAATTATACCGTCTTTCACACTGCAAATCATATCTTCAATGTGACAGTTTGCTTCTTAATGCATTTCAAGACTAATTCATGAACAGCTGAAGCTTTTTTTCATTGGACAGGAGGCTGAGACGCTCAGGATTAATGAGCTCCGGTAATCTTAACATCTCCCACATAAACAGGCAGAATGCAGAGTTCTAAAGGACCCGTCTGAGGTCTGTGTGATTATTTTGTAGCAACCTGGTGTCGTTTCCTGGCGATTTAATAACGGTACACAACAAAGCCACCGAGCACTGTGCTCTGACGCCGCAATTCTCAAATCTAAGGCTGCAGATCTACTGTATATCCAGGTGGACACAAACTCCGTATGAATGCTGATGTCTTTCTGTGTCTACTAGATGTGTAAAGAGACAACTGGTTGCTAACAGTACATCAGCCTACAAGGTCAATATGTTTGCTTTTTTCACAGAAATGAATGAAATGCTATGATATCATATAGCCCTAATGTGTATATCTTTTAAGTTTTCTTACACCCCTTAAAATCAAGAAGGCCTTGCAACCCCCTATTAAGCTCTAGTGACCCCTAGTGGGTCCCCACGTTGGAAACCACTGCAGTTTATCGTTGGGCCAGCTCCATACTATGGAGGTTTATTAATCACTGCAGTGATGGTGGCTTATTTACTTATGCTTCCGATGTACACTTACACATACCAAGTGAATATGTGGTCATATTAATATTCCCTGTATTAAAAAGAGATCTACAGTTTGACGTTAGTTAAAATGGGTTCAACCTTTCCTTTTAATTCTTGCCCTTCAACAAAGCTCACACATCAGTACCGTGCTCAGTATGCTGTCCTCTGTGCAGCAATTGTTGAGTTGGGGATTTATTATATGAGGATTATTTATATGAGGATGAAGAATGCACCATCACATTCTGTGGAGTGGGCCTCTGGGCAGGATTAACAGGTTACTGTCAAAAGCATGTGGCGGCACTTGTACACTGGAGATGTCTGGAAATTAATGACTCATCAGTTGAATCCCATGGCGGGGATGCTTTTTATGGAACAGAGCATGAAGGTGTGTGTGTGTGTGTGTGTGTGCGTGCAACCATTTTGTGTGTTTGGCTCTGTGTGTGTGTGTTATTGTGTGCACTGTGTCTGGGGTAACATGCATGCTTTCACCCTCAGAGAACCTCATCTATTTCTATCATAGTGCGCCCTCAAAACATCAACCTGCACTGCCTGACCCGACTCCTGCCATTGTGAGCAGGCCAGAGCTGCCCAATGGAGACACTATGAAAATGACATTAATACGATGAAACATCAGGTCCAGCGAGGCATCCTGTACTGTCTCAGTCTAGTTTATGTGGTCTTTCAGGTGGGTGAAGACACTGTTACAATATGTACCATTTCCAGCCATTAAGACCAGGGCCGTTTCCAGGGCCACTTTAAGTGCCACCCCATTGTCCTTACTATTCCACTCCGACTGTCTTTCAGACGCTGTACTGGGTTCTGTTTTCAAGCTAGTGAAGATACTAGTATCATATGAAACTAGAAGAGCCAACACATCCATTGGTACCAACCATGTCATGCTAGCATGTTAGGAAGAAAGCTAAATAACGCTCCTAAGTTAGGCAAGATTTTGACCTTGACCTCT
This sequence comes from Dicentrarchus labrax, assembly GCF_905237075.1. Classification (NCBI taxonomy): domain Eukaryota; kingdom Metazoa; phylum Chordata; class Actinopteri; family Moronidae; genus Dicentrarchus; species Dicentrarchus labrax. Next base: position 3,570,669 of record NW_026136709.1, read on the forward strand.
GACCTCAAGATATCTGAATGAAAATGGGTTCTATGGGTACCCACAAGTCTCTCCTTTGTAGATATGCTCACTTTATGCTTGTCCCAGGCAGTTTTTGTACAAAAACCATGTAGTTTTCTGCATGTGGTTGAAATGTATTTTCGCCTAGGGTATTTGAATATTTCTGCATACTGGGGTCCATAAACAATGTTGGAATTGCATACTTTATTCCACCCCTGCAGAAGTCAAAACAAGTCTGGAAACACTCTTAATCTAGACTAATCATACTCTGGACCACTAAATAATGTATTGGTATATAAAATTAGATGACTAATTGACGAATCAACATTTTTTCACTGACAAAAACTAGATGCTAGCTAATTTAGAAACCAATTTATGGTGACAAGACAAAATCCAAACTACTCTCTGTGTGGTAGGGAGTAGGGATGAGTGACAGTAACTGTATTTGTACTCGGAATGGGCGGGGTTTATTACCGGACGCGGGTTGTGCTTAAACTGGAAGTGGCTGGGGCTAACCGGAAGTTGTTCATTTAAGCCTGAAACTGATATGGGTTGATCAGAAGTTGCTACATTTATTGATAAACTGTATACAGAACAGATCAGAATTGAGCTTAAGGGCAAGCTTTGATCTCAAGAGTAAGAGAACTACTTACAGAACAAGTTTTCTTTTTAGAAAGTTGCTATATTTATGCCCATTTCACATGATATTCGTACTCGTAAAAAGTACATTTGTTTCAGCCGAGTACTCCCACTACCCTAGTAGGGAGGTTAGATGCACACAGTTGGGTGGTACTGATGCTCGGGAAGTCAAGCATGCACTTGAGAAAAGAGTCCATTCATGGAGGACTTGAATAAAACTTCATTTAAAGAAATAGCCACCACAGTGTCAAGGTAAACAAGAACCTTTGTAAATGGTGTGGAGCAGCAATCACTGGAAAAAACACAAACAAACTTGAATTTGCAATCAGGTCATTCCGAAAGTCATGCGAAGGGAAACACAACAAAAAGTTTTGGGATTTTTTTCCAAGCTAATGTTGTTTTATCAGCTAACCCGGGTTGGTGTGTTTTCACTGAACTTGAAATGCTGTACAAGCAAAAAGAACTCAATGCTTTAATCAATAATTAGTTGCATTAATCGTAATAGACCTTTCCTCCAGGAGTATGAGTTTGGAAGTTTTAGATACACATTTAAATAATGCACTACACTAAACCTGTTAGATTTTAGTTAACTGTAATTTACTAAAATATGGCTAAATCTAAATTTGCTTTCAAAAATTGGTATTGCTATAACTGGCAGTGGCTCAGGGCTCGTGCCCATATTTCCACCTGGAAAGTCACCAGACCTTGGTTTTTATATGAGATTCTTGTATGAGAAATGAATGACTCTTATTGTATTTCCTGACAGTAATTCCCTGTATCACAGCATCCAATGGCATTGAGCCCCGCCAATGAAAGCCAGTGACTGGGAGTTTAATAAAACACGTCTTTTGAAAAGGTTTATTGATGAGTGGCTTGCACCTGGTGTGAAAATCACAGTTAGAAGAGATGAAGAGAAAAACACTTAAAACTGAAAAATGATTTGACTGATCTGAAAACTGTCTAAATGCAGGACAGTTGCATTTGTGGAGGTATGTGAGCTCCATTTAATGGACAATATCGATGGCTAATAGCATAGAATTATGTGCATCTACAATGGAAGGACATAAAAAAGTAGTGTTCATCAGTTACATTTTCCATTGAAAAATCAATATTAAAAAATTGGACAATTTAATTACATTTTCTGAAATTGTATTCTTTTGTTTGTCAGCATCAACATTCATCGTATACATTTCTGAGGACGTGCAAAACCAGTGGTCCAATCCAAATGTCTTTGTGATACCAAGTAATTATTTTGAGAAACCAATTCAAAATATTGATATTGATTGAATAAAGTCTCTCATTATAATGACTTTTCCATTGCATTGGCAGAAATGGGCTTGAGTGGAATGAAGGGATGGCAGAAATATATATATAATATATCACAAATAATCACATATAACAATATTTGCTTGGAAAAGATGCCAAATGAAGATGCCTTAAATAAATTAAACTGTTGACATTGTAGATGTGAATTCCTTCAAGCACTCTTAAAGCTGAAAATTACCTCTTCAGCCTACACAGTAAATTGAGCAGTGTTGATTTAACACTTAAAGAGTAAATTTGAACACTGAGTCGGATAACATATGGTTCTTATCTACACAGAGTTAAAGTAACACTTACACTAGTGTTGAATTTTCAGAGTTAATTTAACTCCGGTAAGAGTTCATATTTAACACTACACCAAAATATTTAACACTGAAAAATGTTAATTAAGTTTTACACTAAGATGGAAACAACACCCATAGTGTTATTTACATTTTACACTAACAGTTTTTAAGTGTTAATCAGAATTAACTCTTCAGTTTTACTCTTCACAAGTGTTAAACCTCCTTAACACTAAGTGTTTATTAAGCATTTACTCCAGACACAGTGTTAGTGCTAGTGTTAAAAGCTGTTTACCCTCCACTTATTGTGTAGTGTTATTCTTACCTAACTCCTGGACTTTCAAAATAAAACCAATTTAGTCTTTGCAATCTTCTACTTTACTGTCTTGCTGATACTTACAAGTAAAACTTAAAATGTTTGTAGAGGTTTTAAAATAGACCATCATATCCATGCCTTAACAATTATTTATTAAACTTGAATATAAAAACAATTTAACAGACAAGGAAATGTTGAAACAACATTGTTAACAATCTGCCCTTAAAAATCCAGGTCCATGTGAAAAACTGTCACAAACACTGGTCAAGGCTGCATTAGATGGTAATATGGAACTATAAAAAAGGAGGCATCTGTTGGTCCATATGCCATTTGAATATCAAGTGGTTTGAAGTAGAGCAAATCCTGAACATTGAACACCTTAAGCGAAGTGATTTGCCCTGATATAAACCATGTATTAATCGCATATACCTCACAAGACTGTTGGTGCTCACAAAATGAGTCTGACAAACAAAACAAATCACCCCCATGATATCAAATAAGATGTTAAAGTGTGATATAAAAATGGGTGAAATGGGTCAAAGAAAATCTCACAATATCCAAAACTCAAGACAACATCATTGATAAATTAACAGAAAATATTTTGCCTGTTCCATATGTCAGTGTATACATAAACTAGCCTGTAGAATGCAGAAGTGTAGCCCTAATCTCAGCAACACATGGGCTCTCCTGGACTTGGCCCAAATCAATGTTGTAGACAGTTGTCTGTATGAAGGTGTAAATGTTGTGGAGCATCTGATTGTAAAGAGTCCCAAATACAAAGTGTGCCTTCACGAGTTCATCAAAAGCTCCAAGTGAAGTGGTTGACTTGCATGGTATGACCTGCTTGTCCAGAACAATGAAGAACTCATGGATTGTGCTCCTCCTCATGCCAACAGCAAGTAGATATGGTTGAGTGGTGCTGTTGATGGCATCAATGTGTTCCTGGATGCTTGTTCCACTCTAAAAAAAAAAACAGAAAAACAATTAGTTAATTTACTTTATACACAGGAACAGAAAAGAATAGAATAGAATTGTTTTACATTCATAGGCCCAAAATACAACCACACACACACAAGGGCTCATAGACATGCAAATGTGGAGAGATGGTGGAGTGATGGACAGTCACGTAGTGGCACCTTGGGAGCAGTTAGAGGGTTTGGTACCTTCAGTACTTCGGCACTGCCCAGGAGGTGAACTGGCACCTCCCCAGCTACCAGTCCACCTTCCATACTTTGGTCCATGCTAGACTTGAACCAGCCACCCTCTGGTTCCCAAGCCAAATCCCTACAGACTGAACTACTGCCGCCCCCAGACATGATGAGGGAAAAATATTGTGTTTCCTTCCAACTTTACAAGAACCGCAGCTGTCTGAAAAAGTAAAGAAAAAAAGAAAAGGAAAAACACCCATAAAAGGTTTAATACAAACCTTCTTGAACACGACAAGGTGCTTCTCAGCTTGGGATGCAGACACCTTGCCTGGCCTTTTCCGCCCCTGGGATGTTGGAGGAATCAGATGGAGGAGAATGATTGAAGACAGATCACTGTCCCATCCTGTACACAGAAACAAAGAGCTAAATGTTACATGATTGTACAATAATTTTACAATTTAAAAAAACCCATTCCTTTAAAGTTAAAGCTGACTAAAGAAAAAGCTAGTCAAAGTCAAAACCTTAGAAGTAATTAATTAGGAAAATAAAGTACCAGAGGCAATAATGTCATTATCCATTTCCTCTTCATTTGATGTAGCTTCTGCACTATAGATCATATCTTTAAGGTCGCCTGAGGAAGGGAGAGCCTTACTCTGCTGGATGACCCTTTTCTTGAATGTTGTAGGCCACCTAGATAGAGAAATATTTTATATATATAATACAACATGGAAAAATTCCTACACCACCAGCTGACATAAGAAAAAGCAGATAAAATGTATCAGAGATCAGAATAACAAAACCCAATGTTTCCATCAGGTAACCATGTTATTTCCATGCTAACAAGGCACCAACTTGTGGACAAATTCTAAAAACAGCTACATCCTCAAGATTTCCAATAAGAGGTAAATGTGTAGATGTAATATAGACAATGAGAGTAAAACAAGGGCCTTACAGATGATCACCTCATAAATCTATAACAGGTTTTTGGGTGAAGACAGATATAGTTAGGACTAACCTCTCCAAAAACTTGGCAGCTACATCTTCTCCAAACTGCAAGATGAAGTCTTGGTCAATCTGCAAAAGATAAATGACATACCACAAGTTAAGACATAACTACTGCATTCTTTTTTTTTTTTTTTTTACATTTGTTTGGCCTAAATGGACATTTCTCTGTAAAATATTCAATTACCAGGCCTTTGACATCTTTGAAGTGTGGAAATTAAATCAAGATATCTGAGGATTTCTCTTTGTCGTAGACCATACTGCGACGATATTCAAATGTAATCTTCATTTTCTGCTTCATAGTGTCCTCATCAGATGAAAACTTCATGAAGGATATGCCCTCCTTGCATTGCTCTTCACTCAGGGTGATCTCAGGCTTAAATGAAGCATCTCTCCTAGTGGACGGCCCTCCACCAGTCAGCTGATGTGATGGCCTTTTGCTCTGTGATGAAGCAGGATTCCTCTGTATGGTTTTGAGCCTCCATGCCAAGTAACCACTGCCACTTTCACCATCATAGAAATGCTCCTTTAAATGATAATAATAGGATAGTTAATTATTAAAACAGCACGAGTTGGTTAAATTGATGAATTCCGGAAACAGCATTTTACATACTATAGGTACTTCCTACCTATAGTAGGAATAATAGTCTAATAACTAGAACAAGTGAAGACTTACATATCCATTTTATTTAATATGGATCCATCAGGTAAGGGAACATCTCAACTGTGCCTCGAGCATACATCTCTCTCACGTCCCATGGTGGTGATGTCCTGAGAGTGAAGTTAAGAAAGAAAATACAATTTATTTCAGTGCTTATAATAAATGTCAAGAATTAAATAACAACACTTCTTCCCCATAAAAAACATGGAAGAAATGTTCTGCTTGAAACAAAAATATCCATATTACCCATAAGTTTCAGTCATATCTGCTGTGAGGATGTTAACCGTCTTTCACCATAAGGAATCGCTTTTCTTACGGTTGTATTTCTTAGTAATACGGTCTCCACCTGCTTTCTTGGTCAATACTGATTCAACCACCTGTGAAAGGACAGAATAAAAGACAAGCCATTATTCACTAAAATTAAATAATCTTGAACAATTGACTGTCAATACATCTAAAAAGAACAAAAAAGTATGCAATGCACAAAATGAAGCTGGCACAAAATATGTTCCACATCGACTTACTTGTTTGGCATCTTGATTTGCCTTTTGCCGTTTTCTGGAAGGACCGCAGTCCTCATCCAGGATGATTGTATCATCAGAGCTGGTTAATGATGAAAGGTCCAGTGCTGAATTGGTTTGGACTGGTGGACTGGCAGAGGAAGCGTTCCCCTGCGAACCTAAGTGAGAAGAAGGGAGGACAGAAAAAGAGAAACACGAACCATTTGTCAGTTTTTCACGACCTAAGTGTAACTGAGTGTTAAGTCCATGCATTTTGCTGAAAGAAATTCAGAGAACACGTTTACCATTGTCAAACTGAATAGTAAATACACCAGCATTGGGCAGCTGTGCCACTTCTGCAAAGACATCTGCATCCACCTCAGTTCCTGTTTCATCGTAAACTCTGATGACTTCACTGACGGGTGGGATGGAGAACGTCACAAAAGCTTGGGGGAAAACAAATACAATACAAACATGCATTAGGTAAAAAAATAAAAATAAATCAGGAGGCATCCCACACCCAAAAAAAGTAATTGAAATAAATTCCATTTCTCTTTGGGCACAAAATAACCCTGAACAATGATATGCATTTGTAAAAGTCATAAACTGACAATTACTTTAGTTTTGTTTTTATAGTGGTGTGTGACTGATGGAATTCAAGAATTCATCCAGACTCGGTTCACTGATCTTGACATATTTCAGTTCATCATTGATTTTTGTTTTAATCAACATGATGGCATCTGTAAATACAGTAAAACTTAATGAGCATTATGATCTACAACCCAAACCTACTCTGACAGTAGCATCAGTGTCTGTTAACATAATATTTTAAATAGGGAAATCATACTGGTCAATTTGAGCCTGAAAAAAAAAATCACTATCACAATTTATCTCACTTTAAATTTAGAGCCTTTGGACTGTGCAGTCTCTTTGTTGTGCAAGCAAAAAAGCTTTTTGTCATGTGTTTAAACAAAGACTGTAAATATTAACATAAATAAAATATTACCCATCATCTCTGGACCACAGCACAAAATGGACAAATCTGAGAAACAAAGTAGAAAAATAAATAAATTCCAAACACTATGCATCGCCATCACTTCACAGCAATTTGACATTCAATCTGTTCAACAGTTTGTAATTTAGACTTTTATCCAAAGGACACATCAATAGATTCACTATCCAACCATTCCTAACAAGATGCTAACTCACAGCAGGAATTTACTGATCCAAAGTATGTTTGTGTCGGCTTCACAGGAAGAAATCAGTGTTTGGAGGAGTACAGATAAAACAAACGTTAACGCCTGTGTAACGGTAACGAACCAAAAATAAACTGAATAAACACAGTAACACATTCACTAATACGACAACGCGACATTAGCATTACAGTTTTTATTCAGGGTGGACTTTAATCCATGCAGAATTGCCCGCTCAAACAAAGTTCACGTTAGCCACACACAGCTAGTCACCAACATCAGCTAGTAAAGTCAACTCTCCACACGTGTGCAATCTTCACTATTAGACTGAAATCTATGGACATTAAAAAGGAACACCTCAACAAAGTTTACCCCAACATTGTATAGTTTGACATTAAATAATGTCGTTATTTAGCCTAAAACTGCTTGAACATTTCAGCTAGCTTTCAACTAGGTCATGTTAGCCCTTTGTAATTCTGTAATTTAAGGCCCAAAACCAGTTAGGGTGTATGGTGAACAGCAATTTAAACTTATTCTTAAATACACTCAGCTGAAATGCCAAAATGGGTTAATATGGACTTTTTCGATGACAGAAAATGGCGTCTGGTCGTCTTCTTCTCAGCTTGATTCGAAACGGACGGGGCGGGGCTTTCCACGTGATGTCACCAGCACTAGCGGACTTTTTTTATGGGTGTTGTAATAAGTCTAGATGAGTACTTGTACTTTGACACTGCACACCAGTGTCAAACACAGAGTACTTTTTACACCATGTATTTTAACTTTGAAAACTGACACTGGACAAATGGGGCGGCTTCTTACACTTGCTGTTGTTGTAATAACTCTCCACTATCTAACTAACTATCCACAAACTTTGACACAGCATATTTGACACTGGAGAATTTACTGTGTAATAGTCACTGTTTTATTTTGAATCCAATGTTCGGGAGTATAGAGCCATAATAATAAACACATCAATGTGCTTATACACACTTAAAGCCGAGGAGCTGATGGTGTGCTCGGTCTGTCTGCTTATCAGGAAATAAGTCAGCAGTTTCACTTTTTCCATCTGAGCTGCTCCTCACAACAACAAGTGAGTGTGGGTGTGAGAAAACTAATGTCTTTTGTCACTTCAAGTTTGTCTATGTTATGAAAAACAATATGAAATGAACACAGGGTGTTCTAGAGGGATTAGAAGTAGCTTGTGTATATGGTGGAAATATAAACTCAATGCTAATTGTCACATAGATGCTTCAGGGCTCTGATTACCAACTGGTCCTTCTGATGGAGCCGAGTGCATCTTCAGGCTGATTGCATCTCATAGGAGATTACTGTGACCTGGGAGATCATGAGGTTGCCACTGACAATGCTTTGAAGGCGCTTTGTGGGAAACATCAAGGGAGTGATGTGCATAATTAAGATCAAAAATGATTTTTCACACGCTTTAAATTCAAATACCCTCTGAGATTAAAGTTAGCATGGAGAGCATGAACATGAACAGGAACACTCTCCCCCAAACCACTGACACTGCATCAGACACTAAATGTATGTTGATACAGTGTACTATATATTGTCCCCAAGTGTTATTTGCATTATTTGGCAGATTTTTTATAATGTTATGTAATTATTGTGGCCTTAAGTGACTTGACTTGTGTTTTATTTTTTTTAAAAAAAGACAAATTGTGCATTTTCACTATTCTCCTATGAAACTACACATAAATTTCAGCTGATGCCCCTGCGGGTGCTCGCTGCTGTTGTTAATTCATGCCATTTCGTGGCACTTGCTGTAAAGACTGATAATGTGGTTTTTCAGGGCATTTCCCTCCACCCCATGCAGATACTATACCTAGACAGGAAATTTAACACACTGCTATAACTTTTTACCCCTAGCAAGTAAATATTTCCAACTATGGTGTACAGTGCTATCAAATTGATCGACTGATTTTAAGTTATTAGATTAGAAATTGTTAGGGGTTTGGGAGCTTTACAAATGGTTGGAGGAGTTTGTTCAGCACGATGAAGCCTTAAAAAGAAAGTGCTCTCTTCTAGAGAAACAAGTCCCACTGTTCTGCACAGGCTGCCCTGATATGTGCATGCTCACGATAGCTTACACTGACATATTATGTGTTGTCATGGTTCTGGGATATAGTTTAGCTGTTTCCTGTGTTATTATAACGCTCACTACTTCCAGCCTTTGTCTGTTTTCCCGCCCCTGCCATGATTTTTTCACCTGTGTATTTGTGTTTCTGTGTTTCGGGGTAGTGTGTTTCTTATAGTGTTTCTGGGCTGTCCCTGCTGGTTTTGGACTTCCTGTCGGTTTTATTGGACTCTGGATTTCTTGCCTGCCCCTTTTGGATTTGTTGGCCTCTGTTGGACTGTTTTTCTGCTTTCAACTTTGCCCACCTCACCATTCGGTAAGCTTTTGACGTGATTAAATAATTGTGACTGCATTTGGGTCCAATCCCTCACTTTCCCTGTTAACCTGCTTGATTTGGGACAGATGAAGTTGAATATGAAACTTGCAGGGCAATAATATTCCAGGAGGAAAACCATATGATCCGTGCATATAACTAATTTCACAATAACTGATCAATTTGTGAATGAAGGGGAGGAGGGAGGAATGGTGTTAGCTTACTGAATGGCTTAACAAGCCAACACCAATTGTATAAGCCTTAAACAAATTGCAAAATATTGTGAACATTGGTTGAATCTGCATTCATTATTGGAATTGCAAGATCACAATTCCTCGAGGGCTGGGTTTGCCTTTTCGCTTTTTCAGTTGCAGCAGAGCCTTATAATGACTTTTCAACACATTGGTATATCATGTTGCCAACATAATGTCCTCACTTTGGCTGATATGCAATTTTGCAGCTTTCTACCTGTCCATTCGTCACATGCTATGACATCAGGAGTGGATGTAAAAATTACTCAGGGACAAATATCTCTAAAATTGGAAACGTATCTGTCCAAATAGCTGTCAAATGTGATGATCCAGATTGTCACTGAATTGCTTTCATTTCCACTGAGTATTTGTCTGAACCACAGCTGCCTGTACTGCGCTGACAAGGCCTCAGTGAAGAGTCAGCACTGCTATAAAACCCTCTCATCAACCTTGACAACTGCCTTGATTTTATCAAATAAAAGTGTGAAATAATCAGCTGTGTTGACAGATTTGCACCTCACCTCTGATTGCAGATTTGATGCTGTCATGTTTCAACAATCAAGAATTTCCTGATGTCTTTGTGAATAGCATGTGTCACTCATTAATACATTCTCCCTAAAATGTCCATACGTAACGATGCAGCATTGTTCTGTCAGAGGGCCACCTGTCGACAAGAGACATATTGTGGAATTTGTGTGAAGTTTCTGTTGTAACTAGTGGTAGTGTTGCAGTGTATTGGCTTGTACTGAAAGGTTTTTAGGTCACACGCTGGAAAATCTATATCATCATAGTATGGAAACTTTCACTACTGAGTTAATTAGTGTTTGAATTGTGGGGGGAAAATAGAACTTATTTTCATTCAAATGTCTTGGGGTCAGCGGTCAATGGGGGTGGCCAATCACATTTCAGGGGTGGCCATCCCAGGCACACCTTTGGTAGGGAATAACTTTTGAGGGTGGACAGTGGTGTACTAGCCTCTCATCCAACTGTTAGACTTTGTCGCAGCTTCCTTGTGCACTCCGCTCTGGGGGGCCGGGAAGTGCTGGAAGGGAATCTTTGAGTGAGAATACCAGTTGTGCGTAGAGGGAACGGCTCTTGGCGAAGCTCTATGGACCCATTTCCAGTTAGCTCTGGTTCTTGAACCGGTTCTGTTCAAGATTCTTGGAACCTTGGTGCTATATAGCGAACCAGCCTGCGTTTGAGTGGAACCATTGTTGATTGTTGTTGACAGAGGGCGCAGCACAATTCGCAGTAACAATATGTCATACCCACTTGGTTCCCAAGGAAAACCGTTACTTTTCCATTCAAGCTGGAAGCCAACTTTTCAGGTTCCAAACCAATTGATTTTTGGTCGAAATACTCTGAAACGGACCCAGTTACCTGTTGGTGGATAAGCCCTATGCGAGGCATGAGGTTTTGCAGGACAACCGACTGCTTCTGCTGCTGTACTTTTGGGTTTAGTAGGAAGGGCTTAGCGGAGTGATAGGAGGTGGCAGATTAGAGGTAGTAACTGCTGCCTATAGCTTTAAAGGTTAGAAGCCATCGTTGATTCTCATCCTGGGTACCAGACCGGCATTCATAGACACCTGTAAACAGACAACTATGGTCTCTGTAGACAGAAGACATTTTTCTTATTCTGGGTTTTAATATATAAGAAACAATTTAGAGCTTAGTGGTTATATTGTTAACCTTGGTCCTTTAAAGTTCAGTATGTGTGGGTTGCTGCTGACTTTATCACATTTGTTAATGCATAGAACAGAACTGATCGTAACATGTTGCCGGGTGTGTTTGTGTCAGTGGACTGCTTTGCTATTGTATGTGTAATTATTTTGTTTGTATTTGGTGTCAAATTAGATGGATTGTGATGTTGTTACTGTGGTGATGGATTAGCCTGTGCGAATTGGCCACAACAGCTGCTCATACTCGGTATGGTAAGACTGTGAATGTGACAATGTGTGTAAGAGAGATAAAGGATGTTATATTTCTATATGTCATCTGTGTGTTTCAATGAGTATCAGGTGCCATAGCTTGCAAATCCCCCTCCCACAGTTTAATTCAAACCTAGTAATGTAGCAGCAGTGTTGTTGCCATGATTACCTGCAGTTTAATATAGCTTGAGGACCGATATAGTCAGTGGTTAAAGTTCACTGGTTGAGAAACAAATATTAGAAACAGATGTTCTCCGTGGCCGCAGTGAAAAATGAAATAGCACTTTGCCTGTTTTAGCATTAAGGATAATGAATATATCAATACAAGACAGGCCTCAGACTCTATCTCACTGTGTGTCTGTGTGTGATTTCATTTTGATGACACACAGAGCCCATCCAATTTGTAAATGGAAGATGAGGCTTTATAAATGTCGGAAAATGGAGAAAATAAAATAATGGGATGGTTTTTTTTTAACCTTTTGTCACAGAGTAAAAGCAAACTGATAACAGCCTCCATTTCCATTGGGGCCACACGCTGCTCACACTCCCCTAGAAGGAGAGGTCGGGATAACTATTCATGCTGAGGTTTCTCACTTCTGGGGGTATTTGTCTTCAGGCATAGTGCATGCATTATAACTGAGTAAACAGTACATCTGCCTTGAATGTTTTGATTTAATTAGTAATTATTCCAGTTTCATCTTTGGTTCATTGCTGAATGCATCCATACTCTTTATTATTGCTCATTTGTACTTCATTGAATGCCTTTTACATTTACATGACGGCTCATACCGTATGATAACTAATCATAGATGTAAGTGTGTGCTATGTTCAAGAATATGACTACGTATAGAACCAAAAATATTACAGGAAATGTAAAACATATTTTAAATGACAGCAATCTTGTGATATACATATTCATTTGAAATTTGGTAGTATTTGACAGTTTTTATAATTTTCATTTCAAAAGAATATTTCAGAGATTCCTCCATGTACTACTAGAGGCATTTCATTTGAGAACCAGTGCTTTATATAAAAAAGAATAATTTACACCTGAAAATGAAGATTGTTTGACTATATGACTTGTATGATACACAGCTAGCTAACCTTTTTTTAGGATATTTTCTATTTTTCTATATGCATTAGGTCATTTTTATAAAAAAAATATTTATTGTCATATTTGCTGAAACTTTCACTATATCCTGACAGTAGTACATGAGACCGATAATCTGTGAAAAAATCCGGTTCCTCTGGCTCCTCCTAGTGCTCCTAATGGTATTTGCAAGAATCCACTGGGCCTGAACAAAGACAACCAATCAGAACCGAGAAAGACATGAAGATGCTTTGGGTTGGAAGCTTGAAGACAGTTGATTATTGAGTCTCATTCCCAGGGTCCCAAAGCGTGTGTATTTGACGCCCTGGGAATAAGACTCAACAGTCATCTATCTTTCTCGGCTCTGATTGGTTGTTTTTGTTCAGGCCCGATCGATTCTTGCAAATGCCATAAAGAGCACTAGAACGTCAATAATGACAGTTATTTTATAAAAGTGAGCTACTACAGCTTCACCTGGACAGTTATTAGGTGTGAGCCTCACTAAGTGTGACTGATTTAATATCCCAGTGCCATCCAGTGGCTGAAGAAATGTTTCCCCCTTTTTTCATGCAATTCAGTTATGTAAAATATTCTGAAACAACTGCTTTCTAGGGTACAGCAAAATAGCAAATTCTACAGTCGAGTGTTGATTAGGTGGCTGTGGAGGTCTCACAGGTGTCAAAGCAAGCTGCAGATTATTACACAATTGGCAGGAGAAAATCAGCAGTGCAGAGGATGTGTGTGTGTGTGTGTGTAGGTGTGTGTAGGTGTGTGTGTGTGTTCATGTGCAGCACAACTTATTTAGGACTTGAGCAAAATGTGATAACAACCTTGAGGTATTTGGTACGCTGAGTAGAAGTGCACCACCGCTGGGTTCCTGTATTTGCACTTATCAGCTCCTAGCAAATGCCTGTTGGGAATTACTCAGCATACACACCGACAATACAATACTTTTTTTTTTTAATAATCACAGCTTAATCCATGCAGTTATTGCTTAGAAACATTATTACAGTTATAATATTATTTAATACTCAGATGCTATTTCCAAGGCCTGGGAAATTCAGTTCAACTGTGTTTGTGTGTGTTATGATAACAAAAAACTTCATTTTGCGTGTTTCTGTGTGTTTATACTGTACCTATTGGTCTTGGGAGGTTTAAATGTATGACCTTCGTATCTGTTACTATTTTATTTGATTATTTTGCTTCTTTTTTTTAAACCCATTGAGTGCCTGTCATATGAAATGTGCTACATAAAGTTGTCTTGACTAGGTATGAAAGTACTTCTAGTAATTTAAGTTAATATTCAAGGCACTGAGGAGCCCTGAATATTGTGACATTGCAGATGGTAAAAGCAGAGGATATGGGGAGGGTTGGGCACTACTTTGAGGCTGTCTGATAACAGGGTGCTCATAAAGTGACTGCAGAGATGAATATTCTTTAACTCCTTTATGTTTCATAACAGTTTGCACTGCGACTTGAGATTGTACCTGAACAGACAGATTACCTTATCATGATATTATGTTTTTATTATACTCTCAAGAGCTGCAAGATGATGTGGTAACATAAACTAATTTGACACCAAAAAACCCAATCGTTTTTTAAATAAGTTTACCTGCTGATACAGTGTGAAAGAGACTTTTAACACCTCCAAAACATTTTTCTATTTACTGTGAACTCCCGAGAATAGATCTGCATCACAGGTTGACCTTGGAAAACAATAGGCCCATCTTCACTCGCTGCCTGGGGGTCATCTTCTCTTCAGACAGCTCCTTCGCCTCCTCTTGAGAACAGCTGGCTAAAATCCCTACAGAGTTACACTGCTGGAACCACAATGTGGTTACTGAGTTGCTAAATGGCCCTTTTGCGTGCAATCAGCTGAGACACAGCTGTTCATTTTTTGTGTGCTTAAGACTGTAGTGAAGATTATAGCACTGCAGCCCTGTCTCCTAATTTGCAACAGCAAATATGTTTTGAGGGAAAACATAATGGCGACTGAATTACATTTTCTATTAACATAATAAAGAAAATGTTGTTAATTAAACCCCCTACAGGGAACGTTCATTTTGTGTTGATTCTGGCGGCCCCTGTGGACAAAAGAAGTAGTTTTTATTCAACCGCCTTGTTTCAGTGATTTCAAGGGGAATCCGACCCAGTGGCAGGCATTAAGAATAACTACATAGAAATAGCCAATCTTCATACTGATGGTCATTAAGTAGGTCATATAGAGGTATCAGTATTGAATTGAGACTGTTTCATAAGAAATCCTTGTTGTACGTTTAACACACACAGCAAGTCACAAAAATGTTGATACTGAATGTATAACAAAGTATTTCATTTTATGCCAAAATAGGCACTACTGTCTTATATTTGAGAGATTATTATCTATCTTATTATCTATTATGACATTTTTTTTTAAATAAGCACTACTACTTGATGTACTTCAACAGGCAATGGGACTTCACCGCCTTCCACGGAGGCTGCCATGTTGAACAGTCATGTTTCTACAGGCCAGGACAGACAAACCAAACGCTGGCTGTAGACAGGACCTTTTTGCGCATTTCGCAGCCAACACCGTTTCTCCTTCACATTTGGAAGGGGATGGTGAAGTGAGGGAGTTGGAATCTGTAACTACACCACAAGATGCTGTGTTTCCTGTTTGAAATGTGTTTTACAATTATCTGCAAGGTAAAATTACTAGTTTTGTCAATGGCGTATGGTTGGCTGTAGCAGCCCATTGTTTCGCTCCGGGATGCTGTGCTCTAGTGCAACATTATTATTTCAGAATTTTTTTATATATGATTTCGTATATATAACCTTCAACCCAACCCAAACCCACTTTTGGTGCTTTGAGTTGCTGCAACATATACATCAAAATTCTGAAATATGTATCTTCCCAAAAATATGCCAGGAGCGGATATTGTAGGAAAAACGTATCATATAGGTTTGCAGTGGAAGACTTACAGATATGTTAACTATAAATATGTTCTCTTTATATTGATTTAAGTAATCCAGTCTGTTAAAATTTTCTAAAAATCTATTTGCTGTATTTGCTAATGCCAGTTGTACAGTATACAATAAAGGAGATACAGAAGTGCAATTACAGAGCAATAATCATAGTAACAAGAATAAGGCTCAGTCTTGCCGCCCTCCTCTTCTATCTCACTCTACACTTGCATTGCTTCTCCCGCCACTGCTATGCTGATGACACCCAGCTATTACTCTATTTCCCCCTTTCTGACACAGAAGTGGAGGAAATCATCACTCCTTGGCTGGCACATATCTTGGAATGGATGTCAAGGCACCACCAAGAGCTCAACAAGACTGAGCTTGTGTTCCTTCAGGGAAAAGTATGCCTGGACTTAGGCCTGTCCATCACCCTTGACAATAATGTGGTGATGCCAACTCTGTGAGAAAGGAGCCTGGGTGTGATGCCTAATGATGAACTGTTGGTCTCAACAAACATAGCAGCAGTTGCTTCCTCCTGTAGGGCATCAGGCGGATCCACTCCATCCTTACCCCAGGTGCTTGAATAGTCTGATGATCTTAGATTAAAGGACAAGGGTCTTCAAAGTTCATAAAGACTGTTGACATTGCACTACAAAACAAACATATCAACCTCATGGTGGTGTAGAAGTAAGGAGATCACCATCCGGTTGTAAAGATAATTCAGACATGACCAAAGTGGTGGACTGACCCATATTGCCATCACTGGAGTCAGACTACTAGCATACTTAAAACATTTACCACAGAGGCATTAACCAGTTTTGAGCTAGAATGTCTAAGCTTTTGTTTGATGGTTTCAATATCAATGTGTTTTCCAAATTCATAGTATTATTATTATGGATCCTAAAGCCGCTTTGATATGGAGCTTGTCCTCCTTTAAAAGGTTTTCCATCCTGGCTCCCACCCAAACCTTTTACTTTATTTTACTGCCAAAAATAAATAAATGCTGCAGTATATTTCAGTAAAAATTAACATGGATTATGTTAGCAACAAATGTTCCATTCTCACAGGTAATATGAACATTTAACATATGCTTTTAATTTGTTTTGTTACAGTTAAATAATGCCACTCCAAGAAACCGGTAAAGAAATGTAACAATGACGTGGCTTGAACACAGTTTTTAGTTCCAAAACGATGTAAAAAAAATTAAATAAAAAGATGAAAATAAAAAAAAGAGAAGCGCACTCACTTTTCCAGTTAAAGCAGAAATGTACTTATGTATCTAAGTATTATTTGAAATATTTTTAAACATCATATAATACTACAATTGACATTCTAATTTGAGAATTATATTTTTTTGGCAAATGAATTATTATCCAGCTGAGATATGATTATGGTGCCTGAGCATCATTGTTTTGTTCTTTGTGGAGAGCCCTGTAATGAGAAAAAATGCAAGAGAGAGGGTGTTCGTGTGTGTGTGTGTGCGTGTGTGTGTGTGTGTGTGTGTGTGTGCTTGCAAATATACTATGCAGTACACTACTATTAATCATTGTGGATTATGTGAAAATGAATTATACTGTGTTGTCTCCCTGCTTGGCAGCAATCAAATCCCGGGAGTTTCCTTGCCACCTGCATTACTACAGTTGAATGGCAAGCTCACTGCCACCATCAATAACACAATAGTTTAGCCTCAGATAAAAATGATAAATGCACTGGCATACCTTCAGACCCTGATTCAGCCGACCATTTATTTTAATTTTTCAGCAACTACCAGGCGCTGTCGTTAATCACTGTTAGACTGCAGATAGGCAGGGAGGAATCACAGAGAGCAGGAGAGTGGAGGAGCCGAGATGCGGGGACGGACGGGGGAGGAGGGGTGACGGAGGAGGAGGAATGGGTTTGGGGAATGCCACTTCTCATTGGGGAAGCTGTTGCTCATCTGTCGTGGGCTCGTTGGGGCATGGCTAAAGGCTCCCGTTCAGTCAAACTCCTCTCCTGTACGCATGACATTTCAATTACACAGCGAGCTCTCATAGCTCTCTCCACAGCCAGATAAGCCGAGACACCAAATGCCACACACAGCACGAACACACACACTCACAGAAAAGCACATGCCCTGCAGGGCTTGTTTGAATGGATGTCATTCTTGCTTGTGACAGGTGAGTGTACTGTACGGAAACATTCCTGGAAACCTGACTAAAATAGATATTTGAATAATGGTTCTTTATTTGCATCACCTTTTATGTGCAATATATAATGTAACGTGATAAGACAGTCAAACTAATAATAGGTATGAAAAATGAAAAGTCTGTACCAGGAAAAAGGATGGTTTTCAACATAATGGGGCTGTGGAAAAGACAGCAGAGGACAGATAATATTAGTGGGTTGGAGTTCAGAACCTGCAGGAGTTGTGTGACTGCAGGAGAGCCAATTTAAGCAGTTTCGACTTCATAAAGTAGTGTTGCGCCAGTAATGTACGATGAAAGGTGCGTATATAGAAAAGTAATGAACGTGCAGAAAAGAGGAGGCTAAAACAGCCATAACGCAAAGCTAGAACACCCAGGATGGCGAGTGGTAGACCTAACCCAGAAAAACTTGAAAAATAACCTGACTTACAGGAAATGGCGTCATTATGGTCATTTTTCTCATGGCTTATTACGTATATGTGGGCTAGCAGCTGTCTGCAGTAGCTTAACAGAGGGTGTGGGACAGTGTCATATGTAACTGTGAGAAAACCTTTCTTTGGTCAGCACCAGCTCCGCATGGAGTCAGTCTAGTGTTAGGGAGAAAAGCACAGAGGTGAGGTCGATAATATAATAGTGTTTTCAAACCAAGATGGCGTTAATTTAAAGCAAAACTAGATACAAATTGAAATGGTAAATTTTTCACAAATCAATGAATAAACATGGCTGAGATGGCCTACTGCACACTGTGTGAACAGATAGACATTAGCTGGCATACTTCACTGCCTTTGTTGGTAGGCTTTTATCCTGAAACATTTGTAGTAATAGACGGTAGTGTAACAGAAATTAAAAAAAAGAATGCTAAAAGTAATTGTCAGTAATTAGCAATGCATTTTAATTTGTCCGTGGTGGTTCAGACTATTATTTGAGACTGCTATTATTTGAGTATCAGCCTTTATTTGATATTTTATGACACATGGACTTTGTACAAGCAGTCTACTAAATGCCACCTAGCCAATTTGACACATCACATATTAGTCCAAAATATGTATGTGTCTATATGTACATATATGCACAGATATGTATTTATGTATAATGTATGCAATATGTAAGAAGCCTCCCAAATATAACACAGAAATCAAAAATACTACACAAACATATGTAACCAGTAGTACAGAGTCCAGGAGTATCGGTCTCCATACTTAAATAACATTACTTTAATACTACATGTGACTTGAAGACTTTGAATACTTCAGAGTGTTCAGAGTAATGGAGTGTGATGCACAGACTTGTTTTTACTTACAGTGCCCTCTGTGGTCATCTTCATTTAGTATTTTTTTAGGCCAGTTGGTACCAAGTGGAGAAATTATAATTTTTTTGTGGCTCCACCTGAAAAACAAAATCCGACCTGCATGCATTGACCTGAATGTTTCAGGCATCTCTGGTTGTTGCCTTCAATATTTCGATGTATTCACTGTCTGAAAGGAGCATCCCTTCACAGTCATTTCTGGTACAGTGTATAGTCATGGCAAGTGCCTTACCCACTTATCCCATACATTCATAACAACAGTCAGTTCATCTTTATCATGTGTTGTTTATCTCATACCAGGGTTGCCAAGACGATTTACCCTGGCAGGCTGGTATCACCAAATGCCATACGGATAACATGTCATTATTTTTAAGTTATTTTGTATGTTATCACAGCTGCTTTTTTTACTTTTTGCATGTCATTTCATACCATCTCTACTGAATGATAGGCTGGGGTGGGTGGATGGGTAAAACAAGCACAGGACTTTCATCAAGAAGACCACTGTTCATGTCCTATGTGAAACCAATCCTGATTTATTCTGTCATGTATTAGTGACGTAGGTAACGTACTTATTTTAACACAAACCGTTATGTTAATGTAACAAAGTAGTTTAGTTGCCTAAACCTAACCCAACTGCAAGCATTTCACATGGTCACCTGACTTTGTCCCTTCTGCACATCCAAAACTCATCAGGTTGTGTTAAATGACTTGCAAAAAGCTTAAAATGCGTAGAGACATTTGTGAAATTTTATAAAAGTGGTGTGCTATTTGTATGCCATCCCATGATATCACATTGACCCTGGAGAAAATATGGAATGTTTCCAGTGATATGGTTGCACAAAAAAATCTGGCCTCCCGTTTGATGTTGGTAGTTGCATTTTTAGTGGTGCAAGCCAAAGAAAACAGTAAAGGCCTGGTCACTACACCAGCATTTAAAAACACCACATTCTGCAGCATAATCAATTCAGTCCAATAGAATGGGGGCGACGTAAATCGTGATTCCTTCTTGTTGAGCAGTCACACCAGAAAATGACAGCAAGTTTATATGCATGTTTCTACTAAATATATATGGTTTGTAGTAGCAGTATTAGTTAATCAGCTACTGTAGATGGTGAGCACCAGTCACAATAACTATCAGAACATATATTTTCTCTCAACTGGACTTTTTACTCCACTCTCACACTTTGATCTCAGGAACGTAATTTAATTTGATATATAGTTGAGGATGGAAAAGAAGCTCTAAGCTAGCAGGCCTACTAACTGTCTTCTGGAAAATGCACTTGATAAGTAGCTTGGTAACTGTCCGTTAGAAAGTGGGCTAACTTGGCTGCTCAAAGGACAATAAATTCAGTTCATTCAAAAAAACAATGAGAGGGGGTCCTGTCTTCAGGGTCTACCAGCAGAGAGCATAGGGTGTTGAATGGTTTGTAGTGATGCCTCCTTGAGACTTAGAAACTCTATTTGTTTCAAAAGACAGATCACAGCTGCTATGGGAGTCCCTTACATAGACTGCCTTGCCCCAAAGCAAGATGATCCCAGTCCAGGGACTTGCTTATTAGATTTGTGCTGTCTTCATTTACATTCATCTGAGCATACCAGCAGCTACTGGACAGTAATCTGAGGGTGGTCACTAAATTAAATATCTGTATAGGCTACTATATATGGAACTGTTTCTAGAAAGTTTCATTTACAATATTTTGTTTCAGAATTTAACATCTTTTTAGCCAATTAAATGTATTTGTTTGTTATAAAAAAAAAGGTGTAAAAATGTGTAATATATTTGTCCTATGCAGCTGACAGGAAATGTGTTGCATTATAGGCTACAGCAGGATGTGTTAGAAATATAATGGTTTTTCTCACCATTAGTAACCTGTAGTCTCAGTAGTCCCCTGTCCATTATCTGGACAGCATCCAAGCAGGATGCAAAGTAAAAATGTTTCATACAGACAAATAAAGAGACTGCACTTGATGAATAGATTTATTAGTCTGCTGATTCTGTTTGTGTTAAGAGGTAAACATTATTCTGGTGATGCTTTTAGAAAGTGCTCAAATATTTCAAGGAAACATTTTTGTCCTGGAGGACTAAGGTGTCTTAGTTTTGTTACATGGGGCGGAGCAACCCGAGTGCAGACACTCAATGGTGAGGAGACAGGGATTTGATAGAAAAAGGTATTTATTGTAAAGGCTGGCGAAAGGGAATGGAGGGCTGGAAGCTGGGAACCTGGGAACCTGAGAAACTGAGGCTGAGGCTTGGGCTGGAAGCTGGGAACCTGGGGCTGAGGATTGGGTTGGAAGCTGGGAACTTGGGGCTGAGGATTGGGTTGGAAGCTGGGAACTTGGGGCTGAGGATTGGGTTGGAAGCTGGGAACTTGGGGCTGAGGATTGGGTTGGAAGCTGGGAACTTGGGGCTGAGGATTTGGCAGAAAGCTGGGAATGAGGTGCTGGGGACAGGGACCGGACACAGAGCAGAGACATGGTCAGGCAAAGGGAAAAACGCAGAACAGCTGGTAATGCATGAAAAATGACTCGACGTGTACTGTAGACTGGTGTCACACACACACACACACACACACACAAAGGAGAGAGAGAGAGAGAGAGAGAGAGAGAAAGAGCCATTGAGGAGTGGCAGCAGGTTAAGGAGGCACATCACGTGCAGTATTTCTGTTGCACTCGAGGTCATTTCAAGGTAGTTTTTCTGTAATCTATAATTCTCTCACTCGGTTTTGTATTGAGATAATATCACTATAATAATAATAATAATAATAATAATAATAATAATATAATAAAATAATATTCTCTTTTTTTTAAATGCCGTTAGGCTATCAGATACAGACACACTGTGTGAGTTTATCTTTTTTCAAAAAGGAACCAGTAGAATATTACACACTGCCATGGCTGACCCTCCGTATGACATCCCAGTTCCCTAGGTCCACTGCTTGCCTCAGCTCCACGTGCTTCACCTTGATTACCCAGATCACCTACAGCTGCTTCATATTTGTCACAGTCTATTTGTTGCTCTCTCTGATTTTTTTCTGGAGGTTTTTGGTTCATCCCTCGACTCTCTCCCTGTGTGAATTGTACCCTTGATTCTTTCCTCCAGAGTGTATGTGTGGTCTGTCTTCTCCCCAGGGGCCAGATGCATACAGCTGTGTATAGATTCACAACTATAACTCATAACAAAGGCAGAAACATTCATACCCATTCTTTTCGTCAGATTTATTAAGCTGCACCTATGTCGGATTCTGTTTCTAAATCTCAGTCATTGTGGAAGTGAGTGCGCGGGCGTAAATGGATGTAGAAACGCCCTTAAACATCCGTTTGCATATCCATACTTGCTGGTGCCTGCTCCACCGCTCATTTGTTAATGAAAGGAACGAACATGACTGTGCCGCGTTTGGCGAGGTTCTCAGTATCAGTACAGCTCTCATTATGCACAGCTGTGGCTATTTATAGCACCCGTACCACTAACTCATCACATGTACCTATAAACCATTGCAGTAATACTTCCATCATTTATTATTATTATTATTATTATTATTAATAAACATCAGAAGTATGATTCATAATTAATCTATACTGCTCATATTGAAACTTTTCAAAGTGCTTCACAATTCAGGATCAAATAAGAGCAAATTAATGGGGTAATGATGGCGAATGTCAATAAAAACAATGATAAAATTAATTCACTTTAAAGCTGCAGTAGTTAACTGTTATGAAAATACCTTTTTGTCATTATTGCTGAAACTTTCACTATATCCTGACTGTAGTACATGAGACAGACAAAAATCAGGTTTCTCCTAGTGCTCCTAATGGCATTTGGAAGAATCCCAAATAAAAGCAACCAATCAGAGCCGAAAAAGACTGTTGATTGGTGAGCCTCATTTGCAGGTTGTCAAAAACCGACTCTAAAAATGAGACTCAACAATTACCTGTCTTCAAGCCACCAACCCAAAACATCTTTCTCGGCTCTGATTGGTTGTTTTCGTTCAGGCCCGGTGGATTCTTTCAATTGTCATTAGGAACACTAGGCACGCTTTGTTAGTGCTCGATTCCAGATCCATATTGTTTAGTTACAATCTATATACCTGATATAGTCATTCTGTTTTTCCATATTGTAACTTTAATGTTATTCTGTATACTCTGTGCCACCTGAGACCTGGACTCAAACCAGATTCAAGTCACCAAAATGAGGACTTACAACTCAACATCGACTCTGCTGTTAGACTTACTTGAGACTTGAAAGCAAAAAGCTGAGGAGACGTGACTTGGTGACCCATAAATGTTTAAGAATGCAATATTGTGTGCAGTGTTGCCTTTTGGGGCTCTGCCAAACTGCCATAAATAATTAATAGTGTAACCAGAATGCACACGTTTCCATAACCTAATGCACACTTTCAGTTGCAGCTGCTGGCACCAGAATAGAGAGGAGAAAACTCTAATTTTAGATGAGAGAAATTAGCCTTTCATTATAAAATGAGTCTATACAGGAGTAGCTCAATAGTTTTCTCTCTTCATCATATTGCCTATTTTCCTCTCTGCAGCTGTGGAAATGATTCTGTTGCACAAATCTTTAATTATGTGCTGGTTTCATGCTTTTGGTTAGTTGTTAATATTTAAGTTTATTGTTAATATGTATTCAGTGGTCTATTGTATCAGTTATTTGGAACAACCTCGCTGCGTGAAGAATTTGTGTAAATATATAATAATTTATTTCCTACAACTTAATGATAAATGATCTTCACTGCTGAAAAGACCAGTTACTAATGTTATTGTAGTTCAGTAAAAATAAAAAAATAAACAAAGACTAACTGAAATTATATTGTATACTTACAAAACTAACTAGAATAAAATAAATAATAAATATACAGGAAATATCTCAAGGTTAAGTCAATATAGAAGGCATTGGTGCATATTGTTATTGAGACTGGGACAGTGTTTGTACTGTAATACCTATTCTGAATTTCTTAAATCTTGCCTCTGACAAATACTACCCATATTATAACAATAATAATAAAATTTAAAAAAATAAAAATACCAATCCTAATAAAAACCAAAGTCAAACTTAACATTAAAACACAAAAAACTACACTGAAAAGAGCAAACCCCCTCTGGGAACTAACTAAAACTAAACTGAATTGAAAGCAGTTCAGTCTGATCCCTCATACTCTGCACTGCCTATCATCATAGCTTTTGCAGGTTTTTCTGCTTTTAATGACTGAGATGTGTTAAGGTCAAACCCAGGAGCAGTGATGTATAGAACCACCAGAAACCACCTTCATTTTAAGTGTTCTTCTTGAACTATTTGACACATACGCATGCTTTAATTAATTGCTCCTTGAGATTAAATGCCCTGCGTCCATCAAAAATGTGTTTGGTGTGGGTTTGGGCATTGTGCTATGGTACTAATAGACCAGCCTTTTGACTTGCTGGCTAACGACTTAAGACTTGACTTGGTCCAAAACACTTAGAGCACTTTGGTCTAGACTGAAATCACTCAGACTATTGGTTGGATTGCCATGTTTTGTATTTCTGCAATTTTGTACAGATATTCAGGTTCCCAGAGGATGAATCCTATTGTCCTTGGTGTTCCATTGACTTTCCCTCCAGTGACACCAGCAGGTCAAAGTTTTCATTTATTCTGTGAAATATTTCAACATCTACTTGAAGGATTGGCACAAATTTTGTACGGA
This sequence comes from Dicentrarchus labrax, assembly GCF_905237075.1. Taxonomy (NCBI): domain Eukaryota; kingdom Metazoa; phylum Chordata; class Actinopteri; family Moronidae; genus Dicentrarchus; species Dicentrarchus labrax. The sequence continues at coordinate 3,595,534 of NW_026136709.1, forward strand.
TTGGTTCCCAGACCATTAATTGCTTTTTTTTTTTTTTTGGTTTGTTAGTTTTGGTTGTTAATGAAATATGGTAAACATGGTTTTATTTGTTTCACTCAATGATGGGAAATACAATCAAATCGTCTATTTCAGCCAGTATAAATATTACTTGTGGACAAAGTTGATTATCGAAGAACATATCAATTACAAATAATTTGTTTGATCATTTGATGCTTTGGTGTTCATGATTTCCATTTAAAAGGTCACAACAATTGAATTGTGGAGAATATAACTGATCTAAAGACATGTAGCGTGTGCATATTGACAAAAGTTTAAACATTCATTTAAACATTCATATTTGTGTAGAATATCTAAGCAGCTCAGAACTCGCTCAAGTGTATAAAAGAGGTTTTATACATCCAAAGAACTTCTATAAAATCCAGACCAGGCCTGTAATTGAGACCTGTGTTTATTTGTCAAAACCAGGCTAGTAAAGGAGACCTGCCTCTAATTGGGACCCTGCATAATTTTACAGCTATAGCATTTAACTATTAAATGGATCGCTGTAAAATTTGCTACTGATATCCAGCAGTGGAGGATGAAAAATAATCACTTTGGTGATGATTTTCATCTGGTTCTTGATCTTTGAATTTGTCCAGTACTTTGGTTTATGACCAAATACCGGCAATCTAATGACTTTTCCACCAGCTTCTTTGCTTTGTATTTAGGGCTAATTTATGCTGTACAAATTGTGAAGCCCCTTCAGGCAGATTTGTGATATATTTTGATTTTTGGCTCTATGAATAAAACTGCCTTGACTTCACGTAGTTATTAGTGTGCTACTTGCTTATCGCTAGTTAGCCTTAACTTTCCTCAGTTGTTGCCCACAGCAAGCCATTATTAGCCAGGGTTTTTTCCTCATCTATCATCATCTGTTCCCTCCCACCCTTTGATACAGTTGCCCAGAGCCATTAAGATATAAGAGTCGTGTCATCTCTGTTTGCTCCAATGAACCAATGGACTCTCAATATTTTCCGGAAGTTAGCATACTCTACTAGCTGTGCAGTAGAGTTGCAGCCAAAAAGACCATTTGTGATGCATTTTGTATATTATCAGCACATCTGAACCAAATGAACATGTGTATTAAAGCACGTAAGTGGATTAACCCCCACTAATTTAGTAAAATTTGACCGTTTACAGATAATAGATTAGGCTAGGATATTGTATTAAGTTAGAAACAGTCTACAGATTGTAAATTCTGTTCTGATAATGCCAACGCTATATCATCCAGTGTTTTCTAAATTAACGTTAGAGAAAAGTCTTCTTAACACGTTTTTTGCATGGTTGGGAGAGTAAAATATTAATTAAAGATAATATTGGAGTATGTGACTGATGTGCATCTATTTTTGGAGTACAAGCTATGTAAAAAAGTTAACAAGTAAGGCTATTTTTTGTGATATATAGACTTTTAGATGTAAGTTAATGGTTGAGTGTTTTTAGTGTTTGTGATTCTGTTGATTGTTACCTGTCTATTATGGCTCAGTTGATTTTGGATTGATGGGAAGGACCTAAGTGAGGTTGAAAACACAAGGTAAGTCCAAGTTTTGGGTGGCAGTAGCTCAATGTGTAGGGACTTGGCTTGGGAACCGGAGGGTTGCCGGTTCAAGTCCCACAGACCATAATATGGAGTGTGGACTGGTAGCTGGAGAGGTACCAGTTTCACCTCCTGTGCACTGTCAAGTTGAGCAAGGCACCTAACCCCAAGAAACTGCTCATGGGCGCCACTAACGAGGCGAGCCCATCACTCCACCATCTCTCTCCCTGTTTGTATGTCCACAAGCCCATGTGCATGAGTGTGCGTTTCAGCCTATGTTTGTGTGTATAAAAAATAGAGTGTAAAGAAGAATATAAAAAAAAATCATAAATGGGGAATCACACTACATACAAGAAATATTATACTACTTTATATTAGTAATTATACTAAACATGTATTATATTTCTGTATTATGTAAGAAGTCTAGTTAGTAAAAATATTACTGTAGGAGCAGTGATGCTGCAGGTCAGGAGTGCTGAGTGGACCATGGTGAGATTGAAAACCTAACAAGGTATTTTTCAAATAAGCCAGCAATAAGGAATCATTCTATATGTGTATTGTACTACTGTATTATACAAGGAATTATACTGAACATGTAATATGTATTACTCATCATACTGCTGTAATGTTCAGGGTGGGAAATTAGCACCAGCCACTAAATGCTGGTAGAATATGAAATATCAGCAGCAGAAGCTGTTGATGATCAAAACAAAGACCAAGCCTCATCTTCCAAGGCAATTACCTTTCCAACCCTATATAGGTGTGTCTAACCCTTTTCCCTCTCTTTTTCTCCCTCTCTCTTTCTCTCTCTTAGCACAATAACCACAGGGGCATTCAGTGGAGTCTGAGGACTCCCTGCAATGAGACAGAGCTCTCACCCTGCATCCCAAGTGCTTGGGTTTTGCATGCCTTTCCCAGAGCCTTATTTTTATTAAACCAAACATTACGCTGTGTGGTCGTTTGTGAAAAGTGAAAATGCAGTGTCTGAATAGGTAAGATAGCTCCGAGTGACTTGAGCCAACCTTTTTTTTTCTTTACTCCTGTCAGTGGTGGTAAGCCTTGATATGCTATTCATGTTTCTGAGTTTATTATTGATTTATTAAATACATTTTTGTGGTAAATGAGTGCATAGCCAACAGACAAGATACGAAAAAATGTATTTAATCTAATATGAATTTGGAAATTTTCCTTTCCTTTTACTACGTCCAAATATATCAATATCCATTAGGATGTGATTGCATACAATTCAAAGTACTAAATAATAGCAACCTGATCTTTAACCAAGATAACATTAAAAATAACAATAAGGCATGTAACCGCTGTTCACACTGATGCAGCTACATATATCACCGTGATACATAGGTTAATTATTGTAGATCAATGCATTTGTTGACTACTAATTGCAGTTGTCTGTCCGTCTGTTTTACATTTAAATTGGCTGGCAAGAACTTACTTGAACTATCCAAAGGCTACGTGAGTCACGTGACGATCAAGCATTTTGAACTTCCATTGGCATAGCTCTTGTACCTTAATAGCTCTGCAGTTGCTCAGATCACTTCAGTTCAACCTTCCTGGCCCCCCTTGAGGAAAAGATGAGTAGATAATGCATTTCCCCACAATGTGGAAGAGAAAGGGATGTTTTTGCCAGCTGGCTGTCACAGGTGGTAAAACCTTAGTTAGTCAGGTGGTCAATAATTAGTTGCATTTAAATATTCAATATTTATAACATACTTTACATCAGGAACATCCAACCATCCATTAACACGCATATGGCACTAAAAGGAAGCTCTGTCACCACCTGGTGTGATATTGGCTGGTTGTGCCAGTTATTAATCAAGAAGCCTCCATGACACTGGTCACTGCTGATCTAATGGACCCCACTGTCATTCAGATCACAATGTGGGACCATATTGTAACCCTGGTTTTTCACAGGGGGACAAGGACTGTGTTGTGTTGCAATATGTTTCCCTCCCGGCACTCAGCTCTGTATCGAGAGAGATTTCATCGCCATCACGATCAGTATTGCAATCAACATCGTCCTCTGTTTCTGAAAGGTCCTCTTTCATGGATGGCATTGATGTTTTCACAGATCCGGTCAAGAGTCTCAAAGGCTCTGAACCTTTTCGTCAACAGACTGAAATGTTAACAGATAATTGTGGGTACTGCCTTGCGTGCGGTGGAGACACTCTGGGGACAGATTGGCTTTCAGGGTCACGTGATTGATGAAACCAGACAAAGGCATCTGAATCAGTTGGGATTTTTAACGTGACATGCAAGCTATTAAAACAAAAGGCAAAGCAGTTAGATAAAAGCCCAATTAGCAGAGGAGTGGACAGACCCTTTATCCTTGAGCTACTGAGACGCTGCCTTTTCACGGAAAAAGACAGACATGTATTTAAGCATGCATGTGCTTGTTTTGTGCAAAAAACTGACCCTCATCTGGCCGAGCTTTCAAAAATTTTCACCAGAGTACATTCCTACCATTATGAGCATTTTTTAAAATACATTTGAGTAGCGGCTTACATTGCTTAACTGTAGGCACAGATACCAGACATTGACTATTGGAGGTTTCTGTCCACCATGTCTATGTTAACCATGTTAATATTTAATTTCCATATATATATATATATATATATATATATATAAATGAATAAAAGTGAAAGTGCCAGAAATGAAATAAGAGGACACTAGAGTTTTAAAGATTTACCTACATACGAGTCAGAAATCAGTTTTAACTTATACTATAGATGAAACTACATCACTAGTTTATAGCTTTTTTGGAGAGTTTTTTTTTTTTTTGGAGCAACTTCACGGCTAGATGTCACTAAATCCTACACTGTGGCTCAGCAGGTAGAGAGGATTGTCCACCAATCACAGGTTTGGTGGTTCGATCCGCAATTTGTCCTGTCTACATGTCAACATGTTCATGAGCAAGACACTGAAACCCTAAATTGCACAAAATGGTCAGGCCAGCACCTTGCATGGCAGTTCACTGCCATTAGTGTGTGAGTACAAGAATGGGTGACTACATAAATAGAGTCCATTTACCAGTTTTCAGTACCCATTTCCAATTAAAAAGAAATCACTTTATTGCAGTATAATGTAATTTTTTTAAAAATGTATTTCAAATTGATTAGTGGTATTATAATATATATATATATATATGGTATTAATAAAGTACACCACATGATAATAAAACTGTCAGCCAATGATTGTCATATGTACAATGGCCTATTACATATCCATAACTCTGTGACAGTCACTTTAAGAATCCTTACCTTGTTTTTAACAAATCAAAGTGCTCATCCATATTTATCAACCCAGTTGCCCCTGCTTTTCTTAATGGCTTTAAACCCATTTATTTGCAGCTAGAAAATATACAGTATCTCTGTTTGAATTAGCGCGTTTTACTTGCCAGAAGGTAAGTGGGTATCACAGTGCTGATAGGAGTCAGTGTTGGGGCATAAATTCCACATTGGACCATTTGGACTTGGCTATAAACATTCAGCACCCAGCCTCAGAGGGGAGCAGTCCAGGCATAAAACTAATTGTACTGTGGACCTTCCTGTCAGCTGATGAATTAATTTCTACCTGCTTATGCTCAGTCGCTGCTGCTAAACACTTCAGCAGCTCATTATGTCGCCACGTGTATCACCCTGGGGACAGAATCGTTTTGCATCCTGTCAAAATAAAGCTAACATGATAAAATCAAAGACAAAGGATGTGAGGAGTCCCTGCCACATTAAGCAAACTGTTTTACATTATACTGAATTACATGAATCAACAAACATGAAATTAAATGTTAACGTTTCTCTTGATGATGTTAGAGGAAAGGTCGTGGGGGTAATAAATTCAAAAGGGTTTACTGTCCTGGAAGCAGAAATTTGTTCAGTGAATTTTACGTTTTTAGACTGTGCAGTATGATGGTAGCTTTACCTTGAGATACTATTTATTTGGTTTGTTATGAATTAAGTTAATTAAGGGACATATCTCAAATACCAGCTATAAGGGATGTCCATATCAGTCTTTCTGCCAGTCCAATCCAATACTAATATTTAGTTAAATGTTCATTTGATATGTATCTGACATGTAACAGCTGTAAACCGATGTTAATTTGACCTTTTCACAAGCTGCTTGATCCAAATATTTGGTAATATCTTGCTTCAAACCAATTAAGTTTGTAATCCTTAATTATTTTAATAATAAGGACTGACGTGATGCAATCCACTAGAGAGAAGATGTATCTCTCTGTTGTTGGAAGTATAAAAACACGCTGATTGTGCAGTGGTATCTGCAGGTTGGTTCTTCCCTCACAAATGACCTTTGGCTGAGCACAGACACCGGCTGTAGTGAGCACTTCAACCAGCAGACATTGTTTAATGTTGGGAAGTTATTCACAGAATGAACATTAATTAGCAACGAGAAGCTGCTTCCTGAATGGTCTGTCAACTGCTCTTTGCTAATAATCATTTGAGTAAAGAAAGGGTCTCTATTTGATCGGTTTCAGTTCAGCAATCCTTTAAAGCAGGGGTTCTCAACCTTTTGCAAGCTGGGCCCGCCCAAAGCTAGTTCATTGCAGGTGGGGCCCCCCCTCCCTTCCCGGCGCCACCCCCACTACACCACCTTGCATAGATAGATAGATAGATAGATAGATAGATAGATAGCCCTAGGTTAGGCTATTATTTTTAGGTCCACTCCTCCTATAATTATTATTATTATTATTACTATCATTATTATTATTATTATCATCAGTAGCAGTAGGTAGGCCTATTATCATTACTAGGCTATTGCTATATAATTATATGAGGTTACATGCTTTATTGTTGTTATTATTATTATTATTATTATTATTATTATCATCATTATCAGTAGGCCTATTATCATTATTAGGCTATTGGTATAATTGGGAATTGGCACCAGACCTCTGATATGAATTTATGCTTTATTAGTGTTATTATTACTAGGCCTAATAGTAGGCATATCATCTGCATTTTTTACAGAAGCTTGCAGGTAGGCAATGTTAATGTGAGACCTGAGCCTGCTTTGCCTCGCAAAGATCCTCAATTCTTGGCGCAATGTCTGCGCGATTCATTTGCAGCCTGGACGTGGAGTGGTGTGTGACTCCTCTCTGCTCTGATTGCAGGCTGGGACTGCTGCGCGAGGCTACTGAGACCACCTGTGAGTGCTTTTGGACGGGGGAGGGGCTCACGGCAGCACCCGCTGCTCGTTGAGTACAGTAACTGCAGAGTGATACGTGCTTTCAAGTCAGTCTCTAAACACCACAGAAGTCTCCAATAACACCAGTAAAAGTCGCTAGATTTGTCGCTAGTCGCTATTGAGAAAAAAGTCACTAGGAGGATTTGGAAAGTTGCCAGATTTAGAGAGAAAGTCGCCAAGTTGGCTATGGCGCGCGTGCAGATGTTCTGTGTGGTTGATTTGTTTGTGTGTTATAATAGTCCAACCACTTGCATTTCGACATGGGGGGGAATTTTCCTGATTTATTTTTTTTTTTCAGATTTTTTTTTTCCTCCCATCAGGTAGCCTACTCGCGCCCGCGCCCCCCGGGAGAGTGTCCTATCGGTTGAGAACCACTGCTTTAAAGTATACCCGGACTGGCATACAGTGACATACAGTGACAATGTCAGTCCATTGCTTTCCATCTTGCATTTGTCCAGAGTTGTAACTAAACATTGACTGAGAGACTGACCCTTAGTCACAGCAGCAATTTGACATGGAATAGAAACAAACAGATTCAGTGTCACCTGTGCTTACCCTACTATTTCATGTAATAATTTGGCTGCTGTAAACTCTATTGTCTTGTTTACAAAATTAGGTCCACCTATGAGGAGTGCCATCACACTCATTTTTTGGACTAGTCCACATAGAAGCTGCTGCTGCTGGAAAGTGTCATTTTGTTCACTCGGTTGTGTTTTCTGAGCTGCACAAAGATAAGAAATAGATGTATTTCACTCTCACTTTTGTTAGGCACAAGGTCACAGAACAGAGCCTGGAAATGGCTGGCCAGCAACCAAGACCCATACAGACCAAGAGATGCAGCACTGCCCAGCTGTCCAAGACAGACAGAGTGGAGAGAGATGCTCTGCAAGCTGCACGGCTTCAACTTACTGTTATTTGCCAACATCAAACGTGGAGAGGAGAGAACACAAGTTTACCTGATTGTTGTTCTCACAATTCACAATTCACTTCTCTTTTTATGACCAGAAGGATAGTTCCACTTCATCCTCTCATCAAAGCTATAAACACTGACACCAATTTTGACACGAGGGTGCCCTACACAGCTAGAGAGCATATGGGGCGACAGGCTCTGCATACAAGGAAAAATTGATCAATGTGCACACAGAAGATCTGTTTGATTCGTGACAGATGTGGGCTGGGATTCAGGTCTTATGGAAGCTCATTTCCACCAATGTGACAGGAAAAAAATGACTAAGCGTATCAAAATAATGTGAAACTCTCAAAATTTTGACTTTTCATCTTTCAAAGTTTCCCATTGTAATGGTTTACAGAATCCTTTTTTTCCCCCTGTCACATTGGCAGAAATGGGCTTCCATAGGTCTGGACCCTGGATAGCTATTGGTAGCATTATGAAAAACTGTAACATCCAGTATTTTTGGAGCTCGACCCATACTAGGGACTAAAACTCAGCATATCTCAGCCTCTGCTGCACAGACTTTGACCATTCTTCTTTAATCTCTCTCTTGTAAATCCCCCTAATTCATGGAAGTACCCTTTTAATAACATGTAGCTTAGAAGTAACCTTGTTACAAAACCATGAGCACACAGAGAGATGACATATTCCTCCAGCAGTGCGGTGCGTTCAAAGCCTCCTTGCTGTGAAGCCGTCAGACACGATGTGTTATTGTTCTTTTAAGGCTGATCCAATGTTGGCAGTTCAGCCACAAACCACAACCATGACTTAATAATATATACTTAATAAAATAAGTATCTTCCTCCTCTTCAAATCAGTGTGCATTTGCTGCTGAGCATCTCTCGTTGCTCTCTGCTATGTGTCTGACTACCCTCCTGTAAAGCCCACAGCTACCACTTAGCCTGTCCAGAAGAGTAGAATATCTATCAGTATTATGAAACCAAACCTTTGATCAAAGGATTTGGGATTATCAAGAACTTGCAATTTAGAGTTAAAAAGAGGCAGCTGATAGGTTGAACTGCTAAAACCGTTTCAGCTGACAAAGTAGATAAGGCTCAAGAGGAGTGCTGGGAAGAAATACACAATACTGATTCCATAGTATTTGTGTGTGTGTGTGTGTGTGTGTGTGTGTGTGTGTGTGTGTGTGTGTGTGTGTGTGTGTGTACGCCTTGAGCCATTTGTGCAATAAGGCAGCCTGTCTCTGCTTTTCCCAATTTAAAATCCCAATGTCTCCCAGCAAACAGGCAAAATGAGTGATTTCCATGAAGATTTACCTCAACTGTAATTGGTAGGAAACCTTATTAAGATCCAGATGATGCGTCTTTCTCTTCAGTTATTGCCCAAACACAACCTCTTGCTCAGCTCATAAACATCCACCGAGATCAAAGAACCTGTTAAAAAAAGAGCTCAGAGAGACACACAGGGCACACACTCACTTCTCTAAATGCCACATTTTAAGGCGTAGTAATAGGGGAGATCTCAACACCCTGTCGCCGAGGGGGGTGGAAGCATGAAAGAGCAGTACTCTTATTTATTGATTGTCTTAAACTGTTCGAACTGGGGAGATATGCAAATGTGCGAAACAGGTTTGAACTACTATGATGCAGTTAATTAGAGCGGTTAAGGTTCTGCTGGGGGGCAGGCTGCTGGTCCATCACGGCAATATACCAAGGGAGAAAAGCTGGACGGGAAGGGGATGAAAGAGGAGAGGAGGGAGAAACTGACCATTCTCAAAGCCCTGCTCTTAGTTACTGTTGCTATGCCTGTCGAGCTTTCGGTTCATGTCACATATGCAGTTTAACAGTCACTAAAATTCTTTGTGCATTTTGAAACAGCCGGTTTTCCACTCCACACAGAGGTAAATAAAAGCAGGCTACTCATTTCTACAACTGATGGTGCAGACACAGAATTTAACGAGGACTCTTCTGGACACACTGAACCACTGAATGATCCAGCTGGCGCGTGACTTAACTGCGAGTTGGGCGGCGCTTGGTTTTAGATCGCTTTTTCATCATGCCACCTAGGACAAAAACGTTCTTATCTATCAGCTAGACAGTAAACACTAACATGTGTTTCTGAAAATACTTCGAAAATACTAGAAATATGCAATCCAGTGACAGAATCATTGATCAGCACTGCTTAGTTTTCTAGTTTGATCTGACTTTCGTAGGCTTGGTGCTTTGAATCGAGTCATGTTTTTGCAAATTCAGATATGGTGAATGGTCAACTTGCCACGGCGTATCCATTTTGCACGCACTGCCGGATGTCTTGCTCTCCATAGGAAAGGATCCGTCGACTTGACATCAGTCGACGGATCCAGGTTGTCTGCACAACGACTACCATCTGTTCTATCGGCGGATGTTTAGCAGGTAATGTTTGCCAGGTTAACCATCTAAGTTTAGCCCAACACATCTGTCTGGAGCCACATTTGAGCCTTATAATGTTAATTTCTCGCCACAGATCAAGCATACCAGTAAGCCAGCAACATTAGTGTTGAAAGCAAATCTGTCCATGTACTATTAAATTCTATTTAAGTATTTTCCTCTGAGACTTTTTTTTGGATTTGGGATCTGTAGCTAGCCTAGCATGGGGGACTCAAGACTAGTACCCACAACGATTGAGGTTCGGCAAAACATAGAGGAAAGGAACCAGGTAACATAATGTAAGAAGAATATTTTAGTTGATGAAAGGTTAATGTTTTTTTTATTTGATGTGTAATAGCTAAACATTTTTACAAGTGGGGGATGTAAGAATCACTTAAGGCCTACAACAACAATAAATGAAAATCAAAAAACTAATACATTCCTTATGTTTTTGTCAAACTAGAGACAGGCCTGTTAGCATGCTAAGGTTTGCCAATTGAAACTAAATCAAGCTGAGGATGATGAATGCCATTAGCTTTCAGATATTTCGTGATGAATGGAAATTTTGACCTGATGACATTTCTTGATGAAAAGTCACCAAAGGTATTGCAATTTATCTTCGAGAAACCTTTAATATCTGCCAATTTCTCCGCAATGCAACCAATAGTTGTCAAGATATAATTTTGTATGTTTGATTTCTGAAACTACAGGCTCCAGTATACCACGTGTTTCTCTCTACTCCTGCGGTTGTTGCTAAGCTATGATTGGACAGAGACTGTTGTAGTGAAGAGGTTTAGCGAATGCTCAATCGGCCGAGCAAGGGAGGAAAAATATTTCCACAATTAGAGCATGGTGGGTGGGCTGAGCTACCGCCTTCAGGACTCCTCAGCTACAGCATCCTGATAGTCTTCTCATTATAGCAATGTGAGAACATTCACTCTGTCTTTGGCTCCCCAGCTGGGGATCGTAATGAAACATATAATGCAGCTCCTTAAAATAAATGGACAGGTAGTTGAACCTGGAAGAAATAACTTCTGCCTCCTGCTAGGATCTCTTTGCGCACTGTGTTGAGGTACACCGATGACGCACCGCGATAAACACTTTTCATTAGAAACGGCTTTGTTTGGACGTGTGTGCGATGATGCCTGTTTCAACATGGCGCAAGGAATGCCTGTTGTCTTTTAGCCAGAATGCTGATGATATGGATTAGCTGTCCCTCTCTCTGCGCCCGGCTTTCTCTCTCTTCCCATCTTTCTTGATCTCACACACACACACCCCTCTGCTTTCCGCCTGCTTTCTTCCCAGCGCATGCAGCCCTCTGGCTCAGCTCGCCAGTGTGGATTATAGCTCTCTCACGGCTATCATGATCTTACACAAACAACATTTGTCAGCTCATTTATCACTGTTCCCCCCTGGTTGTCCACTCTCGTCTATTCATCTACGCTCTATTTCTGCATCCCTGCCTCCAGGGTGAAAATGCATGTTACCTCCACAACTGAAAATAACCCCCAAAAGTCCCCTTTGATATTTGTGCAAATCTGCAAATGTCAACGGTGATAATTGATGCTTGACTGACTCGCTAACACCCATTGTGTTTCTTGTAACTAGACGGGACGAGAGCACCTTGTAGAAAAGCCGCGGTGTGTTTTCATCATATGCCAATTTCAGTGTCACTTCCGCAGATGATTATCCACCTGTGATCAAAAGTGATAAACTGATGTGGCAGCAGAGGGATTTAGCGTCGAGAGATGCTTCATTGCCTGGGGCTCACTGGGTCAACAAGGTGCACGTGAGCCATATCAGCACTCTGATAAACATCAGCGCTCAAAGTGGAATGAAAAAGGTGCTCGTCCTGTAAACCAGCAAATGCATCTGTATGTGAAGCTTTCAAAAGGAATAGCATGTTGGCCTCCAAAGTCCCATAATTCAGAAGGATAACAAAACATTGTGGATTTGTGTAAAATGTTCAGTTGGGTTTAACCTCTACCTCAATCGGGAGGTAACAGGTTGAGGTGAATAAGAATATTTACTTAGAGACATGACAACAGGAGAGAGGACAAGTTTAAGGAACACCAGGAGAAAGATCATTGGTCGGATATGGTGACGTCAGAATTTGTGCATGTAGCGTCAGACAGTGGCGACCCCAGAAATCTTCCATAGGGGTGCTCAAATGGGGCCAGTGAAAATTTTAGGTAGGGAGTGAAGATGGCCATGCATTTATTTTCTTTCACATGAACTATTATGAAAAATGTAAAAATATACATTATTGATTAAATCTAAAGTAAAATATCAGATAGATGCATATTATTATGGCTGTGTATTGGCAAGAATCTGGCGATACGATATGTATCAGAATACAAGGCTTATGATTTAATATATTTTAATATATTGCGATACTGAAAGCTAGGTGATGTATATTGCTATTTAATAAAAAAATTAGGAAAATTTTCATAGTATAAAAAACACACCACCATATGAATCAGATAAAAAAAAAAAAAAATACTTGTTTATGCAACCAGAACAGTGGGATCTGTATTTGTAATAATCACAGTTGCAGTAACATCCAACATCATAACCCTCATTTTGTTTAGAACACTGGTAGCTAGAGGTTGGGGTTTAACTGCAAAAATCGATAGTGGTTTTGAGAATCAATACAATATCACAAAATAAAATATTGCGATATGACGATATTGTACGAGTGGGACTGTGGCACCTCAAGGACCCACCTTGGAGGCACCAATGGTAACAGAGAGGTTGAAAATTGAAAGAAATAGAAATAAAAGTATCAATGTGTAAATGTTAATATCTTTATTAGCATCACAGCTGATAGACTGCTGGCTCAGCTTTGACCTAACTTGTGGCATACAAATGTCTGCTTATTCCTACCCTGTCAACATTGCTGCTGCCGTGTTCCCAGATCTCAGCTGTTACTTCAAATACAATGCAGGAAGTCCAGTTTGAGTAACAGATCCATGAGTTGAAGGCTTTACTATCATTTTACTATAACTGCAAAGTAAGCTGTAGAATTACCCTATTCACATTACAAGGTAGTCTGCAAGGAGTGTGGGTTTGTATGCATTTGTTGATGCATAATAAAATCTGTTAAATTAAATCTAAACTACAATCCAGAGAGCATCCTTTTTTTTTTTTTTTACTATTAGTCATATTTCTACTATTATAATTGTTGCTATTATTTTTATTTCTTTGCATCTGTCTCTTTCTAACCCTCAGGCAGACAGCTGCCCACCTAGTGCTGAGTTCTGCACGAGGTTTCTCCTTGCCACAGCCGCCAAATGCTTGCTCATGGAACTGTTAGGTCTCTGTAAATAATTTTATAAGAAGACAGTTTAGACCTGCTCTATTTAAAAATAGTTTTGAGATAACTGCTGTTATGATTTTGTGTGATACACATTTAACATTTAATTGAATTTTATTAGAAGTAATGGATTGATAAGAAAGAAAAGGAAAAAACACAAGCAGTCCAAGTTGACCAAGTGTATTAACATTTTTAAGGAGGTGCACCATGGATGTATTTCAGTGAGACAACTCACATTTGAAATATTTACTGCAGCAGGTTAGGGTTAGGGAGCCCTACCTACTTTTGAACAACAAACCACAGCCTATAAAAAAGCAATAAATTCTGCTTTAAAAAAATATATTGACGAATTATGTCATGTGACATAAATCAAACTTTTCCCATTCAAATGCGGCCTGACGCTGCCCTTCTCCACCACTTCGTTAGGTCTTACTAAAAAATGAAACGCTGAAAAATCAGTTTTACCAGTAACACTTTGGTGCTGATGGGCCCGACCAATCTGAAATGTGTCCCGTGGTCCATGTTTATACCTTAAACCTCCTAGCTGAAGCCTACAGGTGGATGCTGGGGTGCTGGTGAGGCTTACAGAACTGTAGGCAGCGATACTGATGCAGAGCAGCAGCGGAATTGACAGACCAGAGGGGGAGCTGGGAGATTTTGCAGCTTAAATAGACCGCCAGATTGGAAGGGTGTGTATGGTTTGTGATTATGGAGAGTGAGGAATGTCGTGGGTGTGTAGCAGTGCAGCTGGAATTCACTGCCTGAACTAGCTCGCATGAGTCGCTCCATTAAGTAGAACTGGGTACCGTGTTAGAAGATGGCACCCCATCCATCCCTATAAAAGTCTGAACACAGAGCGACGAAAGAGACTTGGCTGACCCGCCACTTGTTTGGACCTAACCTACCTGCCTTCTCCACATCAGTACTCAAGTGTCACTGCAGGCTATTTACTAAAACTGGATTTTGGAGGCGAGAGCAGAAGGCTTAGTCTGTGTCCAGCAGACACACATCTGTGACAAGATAAGGTGACAGCAGCAGCATTTCTGCCTCCTCTGTTGGCTTGTTTTGGCAGGAAATGGACCAATCTGAGTCAGATGAATAAAATACAGTAACTGCGAGGTGTGCGTGTTCTGCTATGAGTAAGTACACTGTTAGATATCAGGGAAAATGAACAAAGTAGAAGAACCAGTGTTCTGTCCTGGTGAATACAAGCTTTACATAAGAACATACAGTACACCGTGTCTACAGTGAAAAAACTGTGCATCAATTAAAGCAATTGAAAAGGCTACTAATTCATAGAGACTGCCAGACTAATCTCTTGAAAGGGTGGAATAATAGATCTTTCACGTATCATCATGATGGAGCAGTGTGCAGAAAGAGGTGCATCTCATTTGTCCGTCCAAGCTGAAGTAATCGAACAGCTCTCCTTTTGAGAACTTGTGTCCTTCACTATGAGACAGCCACTAAGATGACTGAAGCCTCCTGATACCTCGATAAGCGAGATGAAACTTTATTGATTCCTGTGGGGATATTGGATCATTGCTGTGGCAAAACAGGGATAAGGCGCAGAATGGAAATAAGATAAGTAGACTAAAAGCACACAGAGAGAATAGAAAAAAAGCAGTAGGAATAATACAAACATATATTTTAAGAACTTTAAGTGGACTGTATTGATTGGAGGTATGGATTGGCATTCATGGTTCAAGTTACAATTTGAAAATGTACTGGATCCATAACAGGATCGATTATACATTTCACATAATTATGAATTTTAGATTAAGGATCTAATGGGGTGATTAGATTACATTAGGTTGCACAGTATATCTATAGAATGTAATGTAATCCTACAGACCTTCAACCCTCCCTGCCTGCTTATAATGTTGTTTTTATTCAGCTGTCTAGATCTGTTTCTTCAAGTCTATGGTGACTGTTATAGGTTTGCTCTGTAATGTTAGTGCTTTATATTTACATAGGCATACAAATGATAGACATATAGAGGAAACACACATAATAGGTATTGCGTGTACAAATACTGAATCCAAACCTAAATGAATAAAACTAAGTGTAGTGGCTTTGTCAGCCTGCTTTTAGGTACAGCAGTCCTCGGAGCTAAATTCTAACAATGACAACGCTGACGCACTCATGATACGCTAGCCGGTGTGACGTTCATTATGTTCCCCATCTCAGCTTAGCATGTTAGCATGGTTAGCTCCTAACACAAAGGGCAGTTGATGCTAATAGGAATGTTAATTTTGCAGGTGTTTGGTCAGAAACCAAAATATCGTGTAACATAATACCTGATGATTGCACTTGATCCATTATTAGTAATAGTTAATAGATTTCACTCAAAATGACAGAAGTGAATTTGCTGGTGGCACTGAAGGAATACTCAGTGTAAAAATAATAATAACAATTGTATTTATATGGCACCTTTAACCATAAGATATAAAAGATAAAATAACAATTTAAAATAAAAAGGGCATTTTGTGTAGTGCAAATACAGTGTGAGCTAATAGCTAAAATATGTTTAATATTATGGGATCTCAAACAGCTCAAGTTTGGAAATATATATTTTTTAAGTGAGGAATGAAACCTTACACCATGTGATTATGTGCCATGCACTTTAACCACTTTCCCAGTAAACAGCACAGCATGGTTTAAGTAATTGTTGAAAATGTCTTAATGGTGATAAACTAACTAAGCTGCTGCAGGTGTGATCAATCATTGAATCAAAATTAGCTGAGGGTTTGAAATAGGATCTGTTCCACGAGCAGTAGTAGTGCTGCACGGCTTCCCTGAACACACTGGTACTCTGTTCAGTAGTAATAGCAGTAGTTGTAGTAGCAGTAGTAGTTTTAGCACCAACCTTGATGATGAGGCCATGAATGTCTGTACAAAATCTCATGACAATCCATGTTATAGTTATTGACTGACTGGTTGACAGACAGACAGACAGATGAGAGGACAGCAGTCAACTTCAAGACGCCTCATTTATAATCAGTGCATATACAAAACAAGGCTCCTGTAGGCAAACGAACATTTTGGAGACAGTGGAAACCGGTGACCCAGCTGCCGAGGTAGACAAATATTCAAGGCCAGCTGTGATACATTGTGTTTGAGCTCGTAGCAGGGCAACATAAGCACCTCTCCATTCTGAAAAGATACAGTCCAAACTCAAAGCTTAAACATTTACATCTGCGATTTACAGTATAAATGAACTGTTAGTTATAGTCTGCTCTGCGGTTGACAGTGGTGCTCACGTCAACTGCTGGCTCATCACTACATTCCCAGGAGAAGTGCCATGATGCCCACGCTCGGTCGCAGTCAGTCGTGCAATATCACAGCGCTGCTGAAATGCCAAGGATGACGCCGGGACGCGTCAGGTGGCAGCTTTTGAAAAGACTGGCTCGCCTTTCAACAGTATTCACCCTCATTTAAATTGTTTGTGCAAAATAGCTTCATGGCCATGCGTTACCATGTTGCCAGTGGCAAATTGCACACAGAAGGCCCTGGAGATGCTGCCTCACGCTGTGCACATTCTCCGCCCACCTCATCCTATACACTGTAAATCCTAACAGCATATCTTTATAAAAGAAATAACACAACTTAATCCTCCAAAACATTTTGAGTCACTCAATCCCATGAATTCAACCCAAATCAAAACTGAATTGTTGAAGTAATAACTCTTGGTATCGGGTTTATAATTCTAGTTTGTTCCTGTGACTCTGAAAATTTTCTTTTCTCAAAATGAATTGGCTAATTTTGATAATCAATTGTTTTTTATCGTACATCAGCTGTTTTGACAGGTAATGTAATAATTTGCTTTAGTGGAAGAAAACTGAGTATTCATTTTAAGTAGTAACATTTGTATAAAGAACTTTTTTAATAAATTAAGTTGAACTTTCAACTCACCAGGTTTTACAGTGTACCCACATTCATATATCCATTATGAAAATGAAAGAAACACATTTATGCTGCATTTATTCAAATACAGCGTTGTTATTCCTTGCCAAATGCTGAGTGTGTGGTCACATCAGGTACGTATTGAGAGATGTTTCACAAACATCAAGCTCCGGTGTGTGCTTACCCACACAGTTCACGCTCTATATGGTCTGCAGCAACGCTCTTCTTGGCATCCACCTCCATGTCTGACCACTTTGTTTAATTTTGTCCCCGTTTCATGAACTGACTGCATTAACAGCTGCTGCAGCCATCTCAGCCTCTCACACTCTCATTTGTTTGGAACGACGCTGCCGTCCTCCCAGAGGAACAATATGTATATCAATATTCATGAGGGTTTCGCACTGACCATTTATGGTTAATTATGGGAGTGTAGTGGGTGGAATATGAGGCGGGTCCACATGTGCCCATTTTAAGTAGAATGTAATTCACACACTCTTTTATACATCTGATTTTGTTTCAGCGTATAAATAGAAAGCAGCACACACAACACTAGCTTAGTCTATTTTGTGGTGCAGGTAATCAAATCCCCTAAAAATTCAGTTCCAAAGAAAAAAGTCAGTTCTTGCACACATCAACTCTTTACATTACAAAACTTTCAGTCACAAAGACAATTCTCAAGTAATCTTTTGGCAAATTACATTTCTGTCTTTTGTAACTTAGTAAACTTTTAGTATGGACCCTACACACAGATCTATAAAAGAGGATGAAGGGGCCACCAACCACTGGCAGGACCTGGATCACATAACCTTGTCTGTACCAGAAAAGACCTACACATGCTAAACAAACACGCAAAACACTATTCGGGAGATTGTAAAAATATATTTCAGCAAACAATAACAGTCCCTGCTTAAAGCTGCAGAAGGTATTTTTTTATGAAAATAACTTTTGTCATATTTGTACAGTCAACTATCTTCAACTATCTTCAAGCTTTCCAAAAAAGATATAAAGGGGAGTACTCCACACAAGTGCGTCAAATACCGTTGCTTTTGGACACTGGGAAGAACTATCTTCAAGCTTCAAGCTTCCAATCCAAAGCATCTTTAGATCTGTCTTGGCTCTGACTGGTTGTTTTTGTCCGTTTTCATAAAAATGACCGACTGCAGATTTAACGCTAAGAAAAAAATTTTATTATTAAAATGGATTCAAAATGTCAAAAGAGTTAGGGATAGGGTTATGTTGTGTTTACGGTTAGGGTTGTGCTGAATTTGGAAACTGGTGTCTTTTTTGGTTCAATTCAGGCATTGGAGAGAGTCCACAGTCAAAAGAATACTACCATTAAGACATAAGGCACTACATTCATTTAAATGTGAGAAGATAAAGCATGGATAGAATCCTCCCCATGTGGAGAAAGATTTGGTTAGCATCTTCACCAATATAATGCAAAAATCGCATCAATATTTATTCCCAGATTCTTTGGCAGTTGACCACACTGACACTGTTATGAATGAGGTTCAAGAATGATCAACCAATGTATCAAGCTGTTTTTAAAGTTAGTCATTTCCTCTCCTCTCCTGCGTGTGTCTACCTTCTTACTATTTCAGTCAGTAGTGTGTGGGTGGCAGGAGTCATACCAGCACACCCTGCTGCGCTGGTATTTTCAGAATTCAGGTTTTGCGGCAATCTGTAGAATGTCAGAGGATTAATATAGGAGGTAGATGGATGCCATGCGATGCATCCCAATTACTGGCCAAGCCTACTGGCAAGAGTACTTAAGTTTCTGAAGCTCCCCGCCATATTAAGAAGTCACAGATAGAATAATTTCATTTGCGATGCCTGCTCCAAGTTTGGAACCTTGTTCATTACAGAGTGGGGGATGTGTTATGTGGGGCCAATTCATTTTCACACTTTTAAATTCATATTTTACGTGTAAAGGGATACCAAGGGGAAGAATTATTTAATATAAAGGCAGGACAGGCAGTACTATTAATTTTTGTGTAGTTAGCTTTGCTCGTTACCTACCTACTATACAAGTGTTACAGTAATAGGCTCCCCTTAAAAGGAGACCGATGTATACTTCCATCGATCCCCTCATCGTAGATACTGGTTCCTGCAATCCACAGGGGGCTGCCCAACGTGACTGTTTTCCCAAGCCTCATATCCATACACTGTTGGAAACATATGAGCGCACATTGTTGCTGTTTAGGCAAGAGCCTCTACCTTTTTTCCCTCATGGACCACTTCTCTGCTTCTTTCTGCTGCACTTGAGGATGGCTGGCACTTAAAATTTAGCCACACAGAGTAGGCAAGGTACAGTGGCAATCTGTGGGGAGCAAATGTGAGGGTGCTTTTTCCACTAGGGATGGAGGAGATAAGTATGGAGGAGATAAGTCCCCTTCACTTTTATAGTTTCCGGTTGTTTTTTATTATTTAAAGGTCATCATTTTGTGACCTTTTTGTTTCATTAATTTATAAGTATAATTTTATAATTTTATAATATTTTATAAGTAAAAATAGGAATAGTTGTTTTATGGTTACTTTAGAATGAGCTGTTTATCTACAGAGGAAGTGGTTCCTTTTCCATGGAGTCTGCCATGTTAAACCACCATGTTTCTACAGTAGCCCAGAGGGGACGAATCAAACACTGTTTTGCAGCTACTGTAGTTTCTCCCTTGTGCTTGGAAAGGGAGAGGTGAAGCGACACCGCTACAGTGCGGCACAGGGGCCCTTTAAGAGTCATTTAACCTTAATGGACAGTGCAAGCAGTGTACACTCTTAAAACAAATGTTTTGGCCAACAGGAAAAAAAATAACGCAACAGTTTGTATCAATCTTTTTGAGTTATGGCAACTTTTAATGAAATGACATTCAACAAATTTACTACACAGAGTTAGGGGAATTAGCTTTTACTTCTACAGTCAAAGGTGTTTTTAATTAACACAAGTCTTTAAGTTGATTAGGCTACTCATAACATTAACTTGTTCCAACTAGTTTTTACACACTTATTTATGTCAATACAACTCATCAAAAATAATGATTGCAACTTAAAAGGTCTATCTAAATCAGTAAATTAGAAATGTTATCTTGCAACCATGCATTTATTTAAGTGATGACAATAGGTCAACTGAATTACTTTTTAGAGTGCAGTTGCACTATGGCATGTGTAGTGGGGGGGCCCTCATTGCCCCTTCATAAATACGCCTGTCAAAGTCAAAGTTCCGTTGTTCATTCAGTATTTCGTATTTACATTTCCTGTTTTATTTTGTACTTACCTCTCCTGTTGTCACAGATCACTTCTCTTCCCGTCCCCTTGTGTTTTTTGATTGTACGTCTTTGTACCTTTGTGTCAAACGTTCCAGCACATTCCTTCGTGTGTAACTCTGGTTTGGATTATGGCCTGTTTTGTGACTCTGTCTCTGCCTTTGCTAACTGGATTTGTGTGCTTACGCTGGCTGGACCTCTGTGAACCAAACCTTTATTTTGTGCTTTTACGTTAAGTTCTTGCATCAAGTCGTGCATTTGAGTCCTGCTTTTTGGGTTACCACTTGTCACATGTTCAAAGAATACCTCATATTCAACTAAAAGTGGTGCCATTTGTAATAAATGCCCTTGAAAAGTCAAATCTCCCTTACAGTTTTCATTTTTTAGTAAAACAGTTTATATCTATAACAGATGATTTGATTATTCTACATATGCTAAAACACATCAATTGAATGATAATTTCTTTTTTTTTCTCTAATTTGTTCATTTACGGGTATGCAACAATGATTGTTGGGTATTATGTACACATGTTGATGTCCATGATCAAGTCTCTTGAATAGCATATACAACTTCTAGGGCCCATCATAATATTCAATTCAGTTTTATTTGTATAGCGCCAATTTATAACAGAAGTTATCTCAGGACACTTGTCAAATAGACCGAACTCCTTATAATATTATTATTATTATAGCATGCACTGGGGCCTTACCTCAAGAGGACACCGAGGTTGCTTGCCTGTTGCCCAGCTGAAGGCTATTCCAGCTTTGTAGCTGTGACAGAAAATGTGCTACTGGCCTTCGGCTCCAGCCCGGCCCCTGGGGACAGTCGAACAACTGGCCGGCTGACCCGAGGCTAAGAACAGCAGCGTATGGAGAGGGAAGGTCATCAGTGTAGGCTGGGGCAAGACTGACTTTAAAACAAGCAGTAACATGTAAAAATCATTGCTATGGGGCAGTGCCGAGAGGCATGGGCTCAAAATCTTCTGATGGTCACATTTTGCATAGCTGGAGGTGGTATTGCAAATAAAGCGTTGTAGTAATTTAATGGACTGGAAAGAAAGCATGAATAAGGGTTTGGTGACTGGAATGAAAGAAATGATCTAGTCTTAGCAATGCTCCCAAGCTGACAGTTTACTTAAATTTCCATTTTTACAATATTTTTAATTCAGCAGAGATCATGCGATACAGAATAAGACAATAAGGTCATCAGTTAAACACATACAAATAGTGCAGTTTTATAACAAATGGATTTACATGCATTCACCCTTTAGACTTGGAATTTCTCTAAAGCCAGGATTTGGTAATAGTTTTTTTTTAACTTTCTGCCATAGATTTCTCCCCAAAAGCCTGAATATTTGGATAAAGAGCAGTAGCATGATCCACCAGTGCTGATTCACACTCCCTCAAGCAAGTCTACTGGGTCCCAGTTAATTTGTATTCCTGCTTAAGAAGTTAGAAGATGTGAATCAGAATTTTTAAACAAATATTTCTCCAAGTACTGTGAGTTTCCCAAACTTGTAGCAACTCTTCCTCAGGCGTTTCCATTCCTGTTTTTTCTCTTCATCTTTTTTTCCCCATAACATTACCTCTATTTGTCTTTTATTATTAATGGAGGTGATACCTTTGTATAATCCTTAATACAGTCCCTTTATTGTTCAAATCAGAGTTATAAATCACCACAAGACTCCTAGCAACCTGTGCACAGTGAAAGCTTAAATGAAGCGTGCCTAATATGAAAATGGAAAAGATAAGCACTTGCAGGTCAGGAGGCGCGGCATTTGACCGCCGTGCGTGTCACCTACGTTGAGTGTCCAGAGTCGGATCTGTGCGCTCTCTAAAAACGCGCTCTCTCCGTAAGGCCTGGATGGCCAAAGCATCTCAAAGCAGCATGTGAGCCATTCAGAAGCCTAACGTACGCGATCATCCAAGGGTTGGTATAGTCTTAATTAGGATCAATGGACCAATAGTAAGTCTTTAGCCCACAAATGTAATAATCTGATAATTATAATTACTCTAAAACATATAACCTAATCAAAATATATGATATTAATGCTTTTTTATTTTCCTCAAATTTTAAATGTACGTTTCTTGCTTCATTGAATGTCTGTGTTCTGGGAATGGGATGACAAATTGGAAGAAACCTGAGGAAGAGTAACAGTTCCTCAGGTTTCTTCCATTTTGTTTTTTTTAATCTGAACAAGAATAGAGGATGTCATATACTGTACAGACTGGAGAGGGTGATTTATGATAATGGAGTGTATAAGTAAAATTGACTTGACTTGTACAAAGCATTCACAGGTGATCCACATTGTGGATCTACAAGTTTCATTCTTGACCTTGGAAAAAGTAGTTGGATAAAAAGAGCTTGGTAAATGGTAAACAGACCACATTTTCATTGCATTTTCACCCAGTCACATACACTTACACTCTGATTACCATGCATGCGTGTTATTGGCCCTTCTATCTGCAGCAACTGGGGTTCAGTGTCTCGCTCAAGACACATTAGCCCTTGAACAAATACACACACTAGAAAAGTTATTTTCCTTCTTTTTATCTGGCACTAAAATTAAAACTGCACTAACTGACAGTTTACCGGAATCTGCGAATCACTCTCATCTCTCAAAACATCCAAAGTACCCAAACATCCCTGTTGGTATCACGATTACATGCCAACCCTAATCACGTTTTGTTGATGAGAGCTAAAGCAACACTTTTTTCATTACACTGCCACAAACATTACCACTTTAACTACCACGCTATCACACTGGCACGATGGGTTTTTGCTCTTAACAAAACTCATGGGCAACCTCCCAGTCTGACCTGCAGTGATACTCACTGGGTCCTGGTGGGGGGAATGTTGGTAATAATTGCATCCATCTATCAAACCCCAGGTCAGTGTCACCATTTCAAATGACAACATCCTATGGCGCAGCTGCTGACTAGGGCATTGTCAGCAATGTTATCATGCAGTGTTCTTGGACCATTGTGTTGGAAATTGTCAACGGGAAAGAAAGAGGCCAACAGAAGCAGAAGTGTGGAGTTTGACCCGACGCTGCCACAAAGCTGGAGACAGCAAGATAGCAGGCCTAAGGTTAAAGATAAGGCAATTTATACTGAAGGTTGGAGGCAGTGAGAAGATAACACACAAAAGTAGCATAGGGAATAACACCATTTAAAATGGTGCTACAAATCAAATGAAAATACATAAACCTAGTGCACTAGGTTCTTTATATATTCAGGTCACGGAATACAAAAACGTACGTTAAAATGTGGTACATGTAACATACTCTATCTCAGTAAAGATACTGCTTTAAAGGTCCTGATACATCGGGGTGACGGTTGGCCAATGTTGGGCCATCGGCAAGTGTCTGTAGCCTAAGGTTTTTGCTATGTGTTCCGTGTGGTCAGCGGCTTTTCTGGCCGACTGAGCATGTTGAATCGGTGGTGGGAGGCCGTCAGTGAGAGGAATCCCTCTCATACCATTGGTTGTTCAGCTTGAGTCAGAATCAGGGCATGGGAAGAACGGAAGGGAGCAAAGCAGCAAACAACTTTGTCAAAAGGGTACGCATGAAAGGATCATCCCATATTTCAACAAAACTGTCTAAGGGAGAGCGGACAAACCTACATCCATAGGGCTTCTTTTGTTTATATCCACAGTCCTTGGTCTTCTGGTTTTCTTTTTTTTTTGAATGATGAATGCAGACTACTGCTACCTGCTGGTATGGAGAGTTATTACCTCTCATGCAGGCAGAACCTATGTGCTAGTTGGCCGTTCGCTGTAGTTGTGCGTTGTGTTCTTGTTTATTATACAGTTATCTTCTTGCAACATTTATTGTGAAAATCCATTATGTCTAAAGTTTTAGTGATTAATTTTAACTCTCAAATTGATTTGTGTCTCAGATTTATATTAATAAAATAAAATGTGAAATACAGAGAAAAGTTTTTTTTAAATGTTTAAAAAATATCACTCATGCATAATAATTATAATAATAATCAATGTAAATGTAACTGTTGTAAAAGTTTTTTTTTTATATCCAATGTTAATATTGCATTTATATTGCATTTTTCAATGCAGTCGTTAACTGCCGTAACCTGTCAACTACAGTTTGATCAGGTTTCAACTTTAGTTGCTTCCCTGCCACTAAGAATAAATATAAAACATATTGAGTGAAGCACAGGCCCATATTTCTCACTAAACTGTAAGTGCAACTTATCCAAAAGACGCAGTTAAATGCAACTTCAATGCCGTCTTCGTCTTGGTTTGCCATAAATTTAGTGATTAGTGTCCCCATGTTATTTCTTTTAGCACGACCTGTTGGAGAAACTTTGTGAAAATTGTCCAACACTTTAGTACTGTTGGTTGTTATGAACTCTGCAGCCTGTAGCAAACACTATATGCACTCTAGGCCTTTGGGATTTTATCCCTGAAGCTTTTTTTATTTTTTTCATGCGCATAAACTAAACATTACATTTTAGTTGTCATAAGAAAGCCAGCCCTTTTCAAGTCCATTACCCCATACACCCGCCTGTTAGCTAGTAGTAATAGCAACGGCTGCAACATTATGTCTGTTGAAAACTGTGGGAACACTCTGGCAGAGCAATGCCTAATTAGTCTGACTCAAAAAATACAATTGCACCCATAAGTCAGGACTATATTTTCCACATCCAGTCGCAGCAATTACTTATGTCACTGGTTTAAAGGTTTAAGTGTTGCTCAGAAGCTGTCTGTGCCAGCTGACGTCTCCATATAAAGAACACAGCACTCAGTGATGTTCCAATTTGCAGCTTTTCTCTGCAAATTAAAAACCATCTTTTGAATCTGACACGCAGGAAAAATCACAACAGTTTGTCTCACATTGAGCCCCTCGAGAGCCAATGTAGTGACACCAATTGTGTTCATCTGTAGTAAGAGCCCACAATAGATGATGAAGAAATTCAACATGACAGCAAATGGAAAGTAAATTGTCAGTTAGCTTGACTTGTAAAAGAAAAAGGCTAAACAGATACAGAGAAGATATAATCTGCAGCTTATTTGCAAACTGTGCAGAATTACATTACTAAAGCTGAGGGCTGTGCAAGAGCAGAAATGCTTACTGATTATGTTGCTTGTGGTGGCTTAAAGGTCATAAAAGTGACCTGATTTCAAGTATTTCTGCCAAAAAATGACCTAATGAATCGTTTCTACTGATACTATTTGAAGTTTGGGAATGTTCTGCACTGGTACTCCACAGTTCAGTCATGATACAATTTACGGAAGTGTTGGTGGATTATTTTACAATTGTTTTATTGCGGATTAGTTATCAATTTAACAATATTTCTATGTTATGGATAAGGGACAGGCCAGGTTCTTAGAAAGTCTCAAAGCTCTGCAGGGTTTCAGGTCGAACTCTTAATACTATATATGGAAATTATGATTCAATATAAAAAGCTTTGGTTAATACAAATATTCAGATGGGTTGGCCTTTACTGGCCTTTTGTGTAAGTGTGATGTCACTACAGAGCTGGCATATCTGAACCATGTGACTGCTCTCCAGACAAGTCAACTAAAACAAAATAACTGAGAATCTGCTTTAAACAGGACTTTGCTGTTCAGTCCAAAGGTCAGCCATTTGAAACTCTACGTATCCAGGGATATTCTTAAAGAGTAAACTTGTTTTTCTGTGTTGCTGATTATGTTTTCAACAAGTGTATGCAACATATTTCTACGGTGAAATGATTGTGGAAGTCTGCAGATTTGAGTCTATTTAATATATATGCCCCGTTCCTCTATATTACGTCATACAATATCACTCCAAGGTGTATGGTAACCTGAGTTGTAAATACAGGAGCAAGCTGGAGAGGGTCATCAACAATACCGCAAATCTTCACATCCACACTCCCCCAGATTTGAGAAGCTAAACTCTGGTAGGTGCTACAGGAAGCCCCTGGCTACAAAGCCTGTTTATAATAGGTAATTTATCCAAACAGAAACTAACTCAGTTTTAAACTAAAGGACCAGTGTGTAGGATTTAGTGGCATCTAGCGGTGAAGTTTCAGATTGCTACTAACTAAACGCCACTGGTGTCTGTATTTGCCAACCTGAACCTAAGGAAGTAAGTTTTGTTCCTAAACGTTCACTTGACAAGATTAACCAAACAACCAGCCTGCGGAGCAAGTACATTTTTTGGAAAGATTACTTACCAGCATGACCTTTGACCTGGCACTTTTGCCATCTAAAAGGTTCACAACGCTCACAAATTCTAAAGTTTGTTATGTTCAGAGCTATGAGAAAAATAAGATCTCAACAGTAACAGAAAGGTCTGAGTTTCCAGCAGGATAGTTCTGGCTGGGCAAAGAGCACCTTTTGTTTCTCCCTCCCCATCTCCTGGTTCTAATGGACATATCCAGGATGTCCAGGTGACAAAACCAGTGAACAACAAACAAAGGACAACAGAGGATTAAAGCACAGCACAAGAGCCTGCCTTTTCCTGCGCACCGCTAACACGATTCAAAAAGAATCTACGGCTTTAAATAGAATGTCTGCCAGCTGACTTAACCGGAGCAACACCAAGTTAACGCCAAGTCGTTAACTCTGCAAGGACAACTTCCTCCGACCTACATCAGCAAACACTGCACAGCAAAGACGTTTGGATGCCAGGAAACAACGTTTTGCCATCTGATCCACACAGCACACCAGCAACTCTTCTTTTTCTTCCTCCCTCCTTTGGACTGTTGGTGACATACTGGGTAGAGACAGTTTCAGATAACTTAACAGAGTTAACGGCTAAGCAGGGACTGTTTAATTACTGTTAATGTTACTGTACTGATGTGGTTTTATTCAGGTTATTGTATCGTGTTGTTGATTTAATTAACGCAGGTTACTGTAGTAACTGTAGTCTTTGAGACAGTGCTGAAGTGACGTTGACACCGTCTCTGCAAGCACCGTTAATCTACAATTACATACACACATATTCTGTCTAAACCTCAGCACACACAAGGAGAGGGAACTCAAACCCTCCCGCTCCTCCATGCTCTCCTACCAACACCTGTTTCATACTCAGCTGAAACATCTGGTCAGAGGAAAAAGGACACACACCTTTTTTGGCTTGCAACCTCCATGTGCGCTCACACACACACACACACACACACACACACACACACACACACACACACACACACACCTTTTTCTTTCTTTAGTTCTTTCTGGTTAGATATTATATTGTGTTTTCCTCTGTTTTGCTTTTATTATCTCTTTAATAAATGCTTGTGTTTATACATGCTGGCCTATTTAATTTCGCAGAGTGGGTGATACCAGCCTCTTCTATGCAGACTTTCACATCCTTCCACTTTTAACTATTAATAGTGTTTTTTGGCTATAGTTATGAATTTATTTAATATTCTGATTTCTAAATGAATAGTTTAGTGTATTTTATGAGACTGATCAATCCATTATTGGATATTGTTTTCCCTTCTTGCCTGAGGGTCTTTAATGTAACTTAAAGTAATTTTCTATTATCTTTTGATAATTAATAAACTTTGATAGCCAAAATTAATTGATTGCACCAACATAGTTTAGTGCGCCTTTAAACCACTGTTGTACCAACAAACAGTACCGCTGCATCATTACAAAGGTAACAAAACCACAATTCCTTTATTCAGGTGATTATACACTAACGAAAACTATTTCTGCCAGTAGAGCCTCCTAAATGTTATACACTGGACCTTTAAACGGCCCCTTTGGACAGAACAGAAACTCCACTGTGCTTCTGGTTCTGCCATAAAAACAACTACTTCCAATTTATATCTGTTGGCCGTTGTGCCAGCATCATCAGTCCTTCACTGGCCAACACTCAGTGAGCATGTTTCTTCCGATGATTTTCAGCTTCCACCAGCACAATAGTGAGACAGTTTTTGGCCATCCATCCATCAAACCTGTGTAGACCACATTTCACAGCAGTAATAGCTGTGTCAGAAGCGCACTGGTCCCTTTGACACTTGTAGAGGCAGGGGGAGGGTTCTTTCTGCTTCCTCACTGAGCGTATCAGCCCTGTGCTCCACCCACACCATTGTGCTGCTCTTCTCCTCCTCTGCATAAAACTACGCATGCAGCATGGAAAATATTGATGTCCCTTATGTTGTTGGTGCTTAACCACACAGTAATTGTATTTATGAGTAAGGGAGTACTGTGCATTATTTCACATGAGCTATGGGTTTTTGTCTGAATTTGATTATAACAAATGACGTGTTCAGGCTAATCATGAGCATGTATCATTCATAAGTTCACAAAATAACAAATATTACATTCATATTGAAACTGAATATCCTTGTCTGCAATCTGTAATGGTGAAATATGATTTGCTTGCAGTTTATTTAATAAGGTAGCCTAAATATATTCATATACCAAAGCTGAAACATATTCATGTTGGCATTTCAATAATTTAAGAGCTTAAACATATTCAGTATATTTAATCACAGAGTTGTGAATGTTATTAATGTTTTAGCACCTGTTTATTGCTGAGGAGTGTGTGTGTGTTTGTGTGTGTGTGTGTGTGTGTGTGTGTGTGTGTGTGTGAGCTCCACCACGTCATGCAGACAGCTATAGCAGCCTCCTAGACTCTTTTCACTTCTTCTTGTCCCGTGTGATGAATTGAAAAAATATGTTCAGCTGCTGCCACCATATCTCCTTATACATCTTATAATCATACAGCCCTCCTCTTTTTGAATGCTTTACATCAAACACACACGCAATCAAACACAAATGCAAGTGCGTTTCCATGACTGTTGTTTTCAGTTGCATTCCTGCCTGAATGAAGATGTGATGAAGTGTCATAAATTTGTCTATGCATATGTTTCTCCCTAATACATCCATGACGCAGACATGTTCACTGGTCAGCCATGGTTGTGTTGAACGGCAGGTAAATCAAACAGAAGTGGTCAGCTTGCTGTTGTTGTTATAGCGCCCCTAGCTGCAACACTGAGACTGCAGTTCACGCTTATGCTGTGCTAAGGTTAATTCAGGTGACACACTCGCAATGGTTCCCAAATGAGTGTATGATCTTCTTCGATATAGCAGGATGTTCAATTGGTAAATTATGGTCCCATTTAGAGTAAAATAGATTTATGGAATCTTGGCTATCTTGTGACTGACAAGTGATCCTCATTGAGTCCATACCGCTCAACGCACAAAACTTAGATCAAACAGTCAAACTAGGTAGTGCTGATCAAATATGAATCAAAATTCTGTTACTGCATTGCCTATTTCTCACCTATAATCTTCTCAGAAACCGCCTTTGTTTCCTGCTACGGACAAGTCAAAACTTAGCGCAGCCAATGAGAGCAGCTTAACTCACAGTTGACCGACATGGCAACAACCGACAGTTACTGAGTTCACTATTTTAGGTTCATTGGGCAGTTTTGGATATAATATGAACTATCTATAAATTATGTCACTTAGTCAGGGGTTCGTCAGTTTACTAAATGATAGAAAAGGGGTCCCTTCAGGAAAAAGGTTGAGGTGGGTTTAGGGAACTGCCCCAAGTGTCACTATAACAGTGATAATGGGTTAGAAATTAAAAGACCTCTCAAGTTCACATGAATTTAACTGACACATGACAAAATATTGCCAATTTAAATAATTGCTTTATTGTCACTTTTAGGATTAAAAGCTGAACTGGGAGAAATAAGAATTAATTTGTCATGGACTTATGTTAAATGAGACAAAAAAGATTAGAATTAAAATTCTCAACATTCTCAATGTCAGAGAGAGACAGAGACTTTTTATCCTCCCTCACTCTGACATTGAGAATGTTGAAAATTGGAATTTTCATTTGGTAACCTGTAGATCAATAGCACTTTATAGCAGGGAGCTGCTGCTGGGTTGCAAAATGGAAGGAAATGTTTACAGTCTGCAAAGAAAGCAATGTTTAGAGCACCTCCAAGGCTTGGACGTGCACGTCTTTGATAAAAGGTAGAAAGTTCAAGCTTGTGGAGATAAAAGCTTATGGAGTTATGTCAACAATGCGACCTGTTACATGCTATTGTGTTTTGTGTTTCTTGTCCACAGCTCTAGCTTGATCATGTGTGTGTCTCTCTCTCTCTCTCTCTCTCTCTCTCTCTCCGCCTTGCACCACAAAGATGCTTGGTGTATGCTTTTCTTTTATCTTTCCATTTTTATTAATAAACTACACAGTAAACTGGAACATAATAATGGGGTCTCGTCCAGCATCTCAGATCAGTGCTTTGAGGTTTGTTAACGTTATTTAGAATTTTGTTTAGTTTTCTTAAGAAATACATCAAATTGCTGAGCTACCTACTCTGTATATTTCTAAGCTTTCTTACACTCAAATCAAGAAGGCCTTGAAACCCCCAGTGAAGCTTTGGTGACCCCGTTTGGGGGTCCCAACCCCCAGGTTGGGAACCACTGTTCTAGAGCAGGAGGTTAGACAATATCAAAATCCTATTTTAAGAGTAACATGTGGTAGTACCACTGACTATATAAAAAGACTCCCCAAAAGTGAAGCTGTGATTTTCAGCTGTAACTGTTACATTTAAAGACATATACGTGTAGTTAAACATAATGGTCTGACCTATTGTTTCTGATCTGCTAATTTTATGTGCTGTGTTGCTTTGCTAGCATCTTTAATAAACAAAATCTACCCAACAGTGATATCTCACCGCTGGTCAAACTAGTTTTTGGTGAAGTCAAGCTTTTATGTTAAATGTTAATTTATTGTTATTAATGAGATGTGAAACCATAAAATATGCATTTTAGATGAATGAGATAAACTATATATAAAAATGTATATGTGACGCGTTCCATCAAAATGAGTCGGATGTCGCAGCGGCCCGTTTGTGTAGAAACACGTTTTTACAAGAAAATACAATTTTGGGCTATTTTCAGTTTTTACATGTTTCTAATTAAATAAAGTCTCAGCTTTCATACCATGTCAAAATTAATTTAAAATACAAAGGATAAATATAGCAAGCATAAATAAAACGAAACAGGTGTCGAGTTCAAACACCGGCTAGCGTGTTTGTGTCATCTCGTCATCTGTCAACTGTCAGTTTAGATAGACACGGAGACAGATTGACAGATTGACAGCCTAGACAAATTAATTTTCGCGACGACGAAATTGCTCGACTTTTAAATTCAATTCCTGTAAGACATGCTCGACAACTGGATCGACCTTATTACGGACTATTTCACCGCCCGGCAGCTGAGAGTGGAGTGACAGCGGCGGCTCGACCTCCGGTCTGACTCGTTTCGTGCTACCACACCGGCCGGCTCCGTCGGATGGCGAAGTGAGTGTGATGGAGGCCAGGAGGAAGATTTTCCACTCGTGGCTGACCCGATGGTAGCATACAATGTCTCTGATTATAATGATGTAAAGCAGTAAAGCAGTAAAGTTTATTTATTTGAATATAAACTGTCTAAAAATGTCTTTCAATTCATTTGGAATATGGCGGAATGTTGATTGCTATCTTTAGAGCGCTTTTTCTCAAAAACAAGGTTTGGTGACAGTCGACCTTTGGAAGAGCGTGTCTCATACAATTTTTGGAGTAGAAAAATAATTTTGGTATCGCCATAAAGCTGAGACTTTCCTCTTTACAGCCATGAAGAAAACTCAAAATGTGTTTCTGGGTCAAAGTGACTCAAAATGATGGAGCAGGTCATATATGTATAAACTTTGGAATAACATAGTGAAAAAATAAAATATTGAACATTTTTCACACATTTCTGCTTTTAAATGGTATGTACCTGACAAAGGGTTTTTCTACCTGGAAGTTATTGTAAACAGAAATTGTGATTGGTTGGTGATTTAGTACTCCATGAGCAGTAGAAAGTGAGTAAAGACAGAGCTATAGGGTTCAAAGAGCTAGACTTAACGCTTCAGCTGAAGATCCAGAGATTGAGGCAAAGCAGTTAAGGCAGCATCGAACTCGAATGTGAAAAGCTAAGACTTGCGCATGAAATGGAGCTGAAGGAGATAGCTCAAGCAGGAGCAGTAGTCTTCAGCCCCAGCAGACACTGACTCCAGTGACATTACTTCAGAACATTTATCAGACTTCACACAGCTCCCTCTGGAGACACACAAGGCTTTAAACAACATTTTGGCAGTAACACTCCCCAATACCTGGAAACATACTTTGATGTGTAAAATCAGTGGAGTTTGCTTTTAACCGTGGAAGTGGCAGATCAGGAAATGCTCATATGAATATTTATTTTATGCTGTTATGGGTCATTTGGGAAGGCGAAGATAAGCGACATATGTTTCTGCTGAGGTATTCAGATTTTTGGAGCAAACTGGAGACACCAGGTGAGGAGGACAGAGTTGCCATCACCATGACACCCATTCCATTGTTTCTATGATCAGAGTTATATCATATATTCTAATAACATAGGAACAATAGACAGTTTATATCAGCAACTGTAGTCCAACTGACATGTAAGAGGACAATTATGTTCTCTCCCCTCCATGCTGATTTTCTTTAAAGAGTGGTTCAACCACTACACCGTGAAACCTCTCTAATAAATAGGGAGTTGTCTGTTCACTAGGCCCTGTTACATACTGCAATGACAGTCAATTAGCCTGCTTCTCTCTGCCATTGCTCTTACTCACAGACAGGTCCGTGGGTGGCCTTCCAAAACGCACACACCTCCAGGAATGTTGACACGATATAATGAGAAGGTTTTCATCATATAAATACACCTGATGGCTAGATAACGGTAAAAAAAATAAAAATAATCCCTCGTCAGTAAAGGGGGGGGGAGCTTGCATTTGTAATTGACACGTGTGATGAAACTAATAAGCTCCCCTGTGAATGCATCAAAGAACAAGGGAGAGATAATGAGACTGTCTCTCTTTTTACATAACTCATAATCAGTTCTTTTTTTGTTTTTCCTTTTGCGCCATAACCTTCAGCCTCTCGACCGAGGACAGTCTCGCAGAGGAGCTTCAAACACGTGTGAAAGACTTATCCTTACTTTTAATATCAGTTAATGTCCTTCACGGATGACTGGTTGATAACTGCAATTTTTGACCGGGATTCATGTCAGATTGTCTTAACAGCAGTGTTAAGAAAAAGAAGCACTGCTAGGGATACGGCTGAGTTGTTTTTCTTTCAACACTATCAATTAAATGTCATTTTGTTATTTATATATTTCTCTCTGATGTCACAAAGGTGTGACGTATTGAACAGTTACCCTACATTCAGACTGTGAGCAACTTTGTTGATTTGATTCTGGCTGCTGACAGTCTGCGAGTACAGCCATGTAAGACTCTAATAATCTGCGTCTGGTGACTGGGCCTTTGTGCTTTGCCTGCTGCAAAGGGTAATTAGTAAATCTACAAGTCATCCCAAAAGTGTCTTTGCCCCCATAATTATGTGTCTTCAAACGAACCGGTGTAGATCTTGTCGGGCCATTAGAACTTACAGTGCCACGGAGGACTTCTTTGAATTAGTTGAAGCAGACTACTGAACTTGGTATTCTACAGTTGAAGCATTAAAAGATTTAGGAACAACAGTTAAAACATAGCTGCATTGGCCTCTGTAGGTTGGAAGATATAGGTTTTATTTGTAACCGTCACACCCATGCGCATCAGGTGACAGAGAGTGGCAAAGTCCCAGTAACCCCCAAATTCCACCAGGCATGCGGTCCCCAGAGTTGATTATACCTGCTCAGATAATGCTCAGAACTCCACCACTCAAGCAGCACAGAATAGAAGTCAGTCAGAGGAGATTATAAGCGCAGAAACATACTGTTTTGTATCAGTTTTAAGGATAAAACACACAAGTACATTTGGGTACATGCATGTTGGGTTGGGAACACGCTTTGAAGATGCTTCGCTTCTGAAACGCTCTCGTCTGTAAATTTCGAGGTAAGAAAGTGGTTGGGGTAGGTGGATGGGTCAAACAAAGGACTTTAACAGGACAGGATCTTCACCTAGGACACAGGGGTTTGTGTCACACGTAAAATCAATAATTAGCTTGACAAAGTGACGGTATGTGATGACCTGCAAAGGAGACACTTCAGCAAGGTGAGAATTCAAACCATTGGGGGTCAGCAAAGACAAGATTCAGGGAGTATTAAAGAAGCATTTCACCCGTGGAAACCTTAATATTTATTGAAAGTGGGTTATATATGTATTTGAAATGTAACATAAATTTAGAATTTGGTGCCTATTTGACCGAGAAAAGTCAGAAAGTGACTTTAGGGCGCATTTGTATGGAAGACATCAACTCCCACAATGCACAGCTCCGCAAGCCACTCCCACTAACACTACCAAGGACTACAACAACGTGAATGTGAACCATTTATTTACAGAAATATATCAGCAACAACAAAAATACGCACAGCGACAGCACAGGCACCAGCAGTCCGCCCCAGCTCGAGCCAGTCCGGGCTCCTCGGCTGCAGAAGCCTCAGCCGCCTCCTGTTCAGCCTCAGCTGCTCTTCGCTATATTGCGGCTCATAAAGGTAGCCACGAACATCACACTTTCGAAATCCGCTTCTTCCATATCAGATTGATTACCTTCCGCCATAGTCGTAACATTTGGCTCGACAGCGCCTTAGCTTCCAAACAAGATGGCGGTTATATTTTTTAGTTTCTGCAGGTGAAGTCCCACCCACTGATCTGTAATAGGTCTGTAGCGTGAGTGAAAAAACCCCCTCTACAGAGATATGAGACTTCCTGCTTCCAATGACGCAAAATGATGATTTTTACATCATTGGAAGCAGGAAGTGCAACACTAACATCCTTATTTCTCCCCTCTCAGGGAAAGTGAGGGAATGATGCACGACCATTCAAAAATATGACTGGGGTTCTAATGATACAAAGCTTAATGCAAGTGGGTGAAGTGTCCCTTTAAGTTCAACTTTCCCATTAATTCTATTGAGTCAGATGGAATGGTGATATTCACTGTGACGCAAAGATACCAGCAAACAAAAGCAATGAGCTGCAAATGGCTGACAGCTCAAAAATCCAGACGAGGGTGTTATTTTAATTCTTATTTATCTAACTAAACTGCCTTTTTCTGATCAGCTTATTTCTGTTGTCAGTGGTAATTCCTATTCCTATTATCTCACGTGCAATATCATGCCTTTGGTATCCACCAATTGTCAGTAGTGCACAGAAGCCGTTACCATAGTTACCGCGTGTCAAGCGCCTGGCATTTACTGCGTTTGTCTGCATTTGTGTTCACATGAGGATTGCAGTGAGACGCCGCACATACGCAGGTGGAGAATCGCTCCCCAAGATCTTAAGAGTGTCACTTCAATGACACACACCTGAGTTAGCCTGATACCTTTGTACCTGATGAGGGGCCTACAGTTGAGTGTTTTACAGTATTGCTAGTCTTTGCGAAGTAATAATTCAGATACATCTACTCCTGCAGTAACATTTCTTCCTCCATTTCAATAGCACATGCAGTGCCTGGTACGTTTGATGCTCTTAATGTGATTTAATGGCTCCCTTTCTTATAGTAAGTGGGTCAGGGCACAGAGAGGCTGGGCTGGCCTATGAGCTCATCAGGATACTTTGATCTAGAGTTACCCTTTCATACATACACTGTATATTACTGTCTCAGCAGATGAAGTATTTTAAACCAATGGACCCCAGTAGTGCAAACAACAGTCTTCTCCAACAGGCAGCTTGAAAAGGTTACAAGGTTTTTACCTGAAGGAGGAATGAGAGGAAGAAAAGCAGAGTAAAACACATAGCCAGGAAGCAGTTTTTGATTATTTAAGTGCAGGTGTATTAATTACATATTCAGCACTGTGTTTGAGAAATAGCAAACAGTGTGACAGCTGCTATTCTAGATTCACTTACCCAGACCGGTTTTTAATGTATTTTAAATGTATTATGCTTCCAGGTTCAAGGCTGAAGTCAGATTTTTAATGTCGGAGTCTGCTTTTACTTTATTCATTTGTGCTCTCCAACCAACTCTCTCTTCTTGCTCTCTCTGTGTCTTAGTCTCTCTCTCTCCCTGTCTCTGGGGTTAGTCTGTTGGATTTAGGCCTTTCTAGCCTGTTAAAAATTGAATCGTTTCCAAGGAGGCACTTGGCTCTCTGGTGAGCCACAAGTTTGCAGTGGAAGAAGAATTAAGGCTTCAAAATGCGCGTTGCTTGCCTCCAAAGACACATCTATAAACATGATGCAGTCTGATGTTGCCTAAATGTTCTCGCTTCAGTGTTTTTTTTTTTAGAGTGATGCAAAAGAAGTGCTTCTTCTGTAGAATGGAGTTTTTGTCCTGCAATGCAAGACCACAGTGCGCGACAGTTCTCAGACGGTGATGAATATGCAGTAGAGTTTACATTCGCTCTGTGGTGAACAAAAATTACAATTCCATGCCATTTGGAATGCTGGCTGATAAAGTATAATCTCAGCCAATTATGAGAATTGAGCAAATTACTTTTTTCTCCGACTTCATTTAAAGGAATAACAAAAAATGGTCACGTTCAAGAAGCCTTTTAGAAACTCGCTGCACAAAATCAGGTCTTCAGTCTGCTGAAGAACAATCTCCTGTTCCAGTGCTTCCTCCAAGAATGCATATCCATTCATTCATTCATTCATTTATTGTTTAACAGTGCAATTCCAATAAGAATATTTGAATGTCTAAAAAAAAATAAACTTTACACAAAACATAAGCTGCAATCTGTAACAACATAGTTACATATTCAATGATTGAAAAGGAGCTGGGAAAACTCAGGTACTCTTTACTCCTGCCATTACTCCTGCCAGGCTCCATAAGAGGCTCGGGAGGGATATTATTATACACAGTTATGGTCTGACATTAAGGATAGATAATGACATAAAATTGCAAGCAGTGTCATGTCTCGTCAAGTTTGTTAAGTTTAGTCATGTTCAGTGTTTTCATGTTAGTCCTTCCTGTTTTCTTTTGTACTCACCTTTTCCCTCACTGTTCAACCCTGACTTCCTCCCTTTGTGTGATTTTCCTACCTTTCCAATCCAACTTTATTTGTTAAGCACTTTAAAAACAACCAAAGTTGACCAAAGTGCTGTACAGGAGAATAAATAAGACATCATAAATGTAAACAGTGATGCGTTACACCACCTGTTGTTTATGAGCACGGACAGTCCCCCTCCTTTCTTCATGCCGGTCGCGGTGGTGTCCCTGTCGGCTCGAACCGTCTGGAAGCCGGGAATGGTGACGTTGGAGTCCGGTATCTGCTCGTGTAGCCACGTTTGTAGGGTTTAAAGCTCCTCTTCTTCATCCTCCGTTTAACCCCCGCTCTGCAGCCTCGCCGTCTCCTCCTCAGCTCCTCCGGTATGGAGGGTCTCTCTCCAGTCAGGATGCTAGGGTGCCTCAGGGCGATCATCTGGTCGCGGGTGTAAACAAAGCGACTCGCCGTCGCCATGGAGACCCGTGCAAACAAAAAATAAAAAGTGCTAAAAAACGCCAAAAAAGTATTTAGGCGACCTGAACAAAGTAGTAAGAAAGTAAGAAAAGAGTTAGAAATAGCAAAAAACACAGGCTAAACACACTGAAAACACATTTAAACTACAACAATGATAGGAGCTGCCATGACAGGCTGCCGTTGTCGCCGGCGCCATTCCATGGTTTTTGTAATTGTCTGCCTCGCCCCTGATTGCTTTCACCTGTTCTTACTTACACATGGTATAAATAGTCCTTGTCTCCCTTTGTCTTTGTCAGTTTGTCTTGTTCAGTAAGTCAATGAGTATTGTCAAGTGTTGTAATTCAGAGTCCAGGTTATTCCATGTACCAATCAAAGTTAGACTTTTGTTTGCATTTTTTTTAAATCCTCCTTGAGAGCGACTTTTGTTGAAAAAATAAATATCTTTTTTTCTTCAACTTCGTCTGTGCCAGAGTCGTGCATTTGGTTCCACCTGTATAGTGTCAGAGGTCGTGACAAGCAGTTACTTCAATCTTCAAAAAAAAAGCAATAGCATATCCAAGATATCCGACACGTGTTCACTTCCAGCTTGTCAAATGCTGCAGCTTGGTCAGTGCCCCTTGCGCAAGTTAGCAACAATAAATATGTAACGTCTGAAACTTACTCACATGGAATTTTTGAGAAAAACTCACAGATTACCAATATAGCAGCTGATATAGAATAGAATTTCTGATCAACTTGTAGTGGAGGACCACTATTGTATTTGATGGCTTGGTAATGAGACTGGGTTGGTGTATCATATTTTATCTTAGCAGCTGAAAACGACAAGCTAAATCCAAAATTCAAGAAAAAATCCTGCACTCATCTCCAACAGTTTTCCTACCTTGTGCCCTTCTCTCTGCTCCATTCTTACTGCTATTCTTAGCTACACTCAGCTTCTGCGGGCCCAGTCTAGCTGCTGTGCAGTGTCCAACTGAATAAACTCTGTGTCATCATGCTGTATTTCCACAGCCAG
Organism: Dicentrarchus labrax; assembly: GCF_905237075.1. NCBI lineage: Eukaryota > Metazoa > Chordata > Actinopteri > Moronidae > Dicentrarchus > Dicentrarchus labrax. Next base: position 3,634,485 of record NW_026136709.1, read on the forward strand.
TCCTCTCTCCCACCTTTTCCAGCTGCCAACAACAAAACATATTGTTTTTTTATGTCATTTATTAGCTGGAGATGTTTGGTGCACATTGGACGAAAACAGACAGTTTGTGCAACTCTTTTTAGTTTTCTCTCACTTTTCGGAATATTTCATGTCAGCATCCCCGCCGACCTTCAGCACATCATGCTCACTGTGCTGTAGGTGGTCTGAGGTCTTGGTGGTGATTTATTAAGCAATCACTCACTGCTTTACCGTTGTCATTGTTTTAGGCTGTGCTTTATCAGCGGGAAGAGGTTTAAAAAATGCTGTCTGTGTGTGTGTGCTGGTTGGCTGAGGAGCTGAGAATCACTGCAAGGTATTTTAATTTGATTTAAATTTAAGGACTGGGCTGCTCTTACGATAATTTGTCTTATTCTAGTTGACAAGTTTAAATAGACCTTTCTCACGTTAGACATTTAAACTTATTGCAGCAGGTGTAGCTAATAACATTAACAATGTCTGTTCCATTTAGGTGCCCCAGTAAGCCATTCCAGTGAGTCAGCATGCACACTACCAGAAACTGAAACTAGCAGACAAAAATGGAATGCGGCCACAATAAATGCTGTTAGTTACACCAGCATCCGTCTTTTGATATGACATGTCTGCCATGGAAAAGCTATTCTCATCCTCTACAAACAATCTTGTGGGCTAATTTTAAATGAGAAACAACATAATTTTGAGTGATTAAAATACATATTTAAAACATAACTAAACTAAAATAAAACCACCCATCCACAACTAGGTCAAACAAGCTGAGTGACTTTAAAACAATGAAACTGTTATACTGAAAAATATTGAATTGCAATATTTTGTTTTGTGATATTGTATCAGTTCTAAAACATACTGTAATGATGTTTTCATAGGTCTATGATGTGATAAAGACATGCAAAATCCCACTGTTCTGTTTTTCGTAAAAGGTATCGCGATATATCACAATATATTAAATCGTAACCCCTGTACTGTGATATGTATTGTATTGCCAGATTCTTGCCAATACACAGCCCTGATGTGAATGGAGGATGTGCCTTCGGAGCCACCTAGACATGCTGGGCATCTCACAATAAAGTCTTTAAAGAGTATTCAAATGACCATCAGTGTTTTTTCATTACCATGCATTGCCATTACTGATGCCCTACATCATGCTGTCAGAGGTTGTGTTGTAGGACCTGTCTGTATAATGGGCTCAATCATATGACCAATTACATACTATGGTGGATTAGGATAACAGGAAAATAATTATTTCCATTTGGTTGACGTGGGGGCTCATCACTTCCCTCCCTCTCTTCCTCATGCCTTAGCTCCTCCCAGCAGGGATGAGAGTGACAGAGGAATTTAGTCCAAGTGTGACATCCAGAGACAGAAAATACATGTGAAATTCATCTTGGTTGTAAAATGTGTAGAAATAAGTACCAGTAACTGCTTGATTCCAGCATATTTTTGACGGAAGCTGTCAGGCAACCACAGCAGAGCAGATCGCGCAAGAGGAAGTCAGACACATAAACGGCATAGAGAATCCAGTCACCAGTCCCCGATTATCATTATGATCATCATTTTCTAACCCTAACCACCATCTTACTCCTAAACTACTCATGTCTAACCCTAACCAACCAACCCACTAAAGGCATTGAACACATGCCACATTACAAAATGGCCACTGCTAAATCCCCCAGCATCCCTCACCACTCAGACAGGTGTAGGTGCTTAAGCCACCTCCTAGAGACAGGATTGGAAAACTGGAGGGAGAGCAGAACAAAGGAGGTAGAAGGACAGAGAGCACACTGCTGGAAGGAGCTGGGAAAACAGACTTGAAGTACACTCAGTAAAGTACCTTAATTAACTCTCTCCTCCAAGATGTTTTAAGTTGAAACATGGATTTTGTTTTAGGTTGAAGAGATTAACTTAAGTTACCTGTTGATACTCTTCTGAGTAAAGAATAAAACTACTTATCTACTTTTTAACCCTTTATCTTGACAGTTTTTGTCGTTTCTTTTGGACTGCCCCACTTTCACCTTCCTGGTGACCTCTCATGACATTACAATATGTAAACACAAGTTTGACTTCATTCATTAGACTTAACCTAAAGTACTAAAAAGGATTCTCCTCCTTGAATGCATTTTTTAACATTTACCACATTCATGGCAGTTTAACTGACAGCAATGTTCTCTTTCAAGAACAATCTGCTCACATTCACACCTGGAAACTACCCAGTATAACCACCATCTGATCTGCTGACCACTGAGCAGTCCAACTGGAGCAGTTTAGGGGTTTTGGACCTTGCTCAAAGGCCCCTCATTGGTCGTAATAAGGGGGTAAGAGCTCCATTTTCACTTTCCCTGCCTAAATTTCCCCTCCCATTCGTATAACTAGCCAGCTCAAACCTTTACACCACTGCTGCCACACACTCACTGGCTCTGACACTACTATTTTGGCAACCACAGGGCTACACTGAAATTAGAAATCTCTGCTTGTAGTGGCTTAATGGAGGAGCTATGCTTCTTAAATTAAATATAAAGACAAATTAACTCCTTTTGTCAGAATGTATTAACAGTTTCTAGTTGCTTTTAGACTTGAAATGCTGACATTCATTGTCCCATTTACCCTCACTGGTCTGTTAGTGTATGTGCTCTCATCATGCAGTTCTAATGGTCACCTAAAGGTAGCATAATGACGGGGTCCAACGTTAATGTTCTTTTTAACTTGCCTGGTTTGGTAAGTGTGTCAGAAATCTACTTGCCCAAAGTACATTTTTACTTGCCTCTGTACAAATAGTTTTATTTATTTGTGGTTATCAAATAACAACAAAGTTGCCATGCACGCGAGATGCTGTCAGCTCTTGTAGCACTCCAGACAATTTTGGGTAAAACTTCTCGTGCCTTTAAAAAGTGACCCAGTTTTACCCGTCTTGCACTCAAACATGCGGCAAAACTGTACAATACATATGTTGGAGTTTAACCCACACCCTCTTATGCCACCAAACTAACCTCCTGATTCCAGGAGAATGTAAATGCTTGCTTGTGCTTCAGCTAATAAACTTTACCCACGGCCATTTTCTTGCAAGTATCCGATCAGTACTGAGCATGTGCAACTGTCAGCAGAGGTCAGACTTCATCAACTCTGGAAAAAAACAATGCATTTCATCCTCTTTTTTTAGGAGTTGTTAGATTTACCAGCAAGTGGGCAATCCTTATTGTTGAGCACTGAATCAATTGCTAAATCAACTCAGTAATGAGCATTAGCTGAAAAAGAAAGATGAACATTACAAAAAGTAGGCTTTTATAGGTTCTTGTTGGATGACTTTATTAAGCATTTATTCAGTTTATCTGCTCTAGTTTCAGTGTACAGAGGTGTCACCAGCAGATTATTGTGAGGAAAATGAGGACTTGACAGTTGGTGAAAGAAGAGGGCTGAGCAGTGTTTGATCACAGCTGCTCTCCTGCTGAGCAGATAGAAAGATTAATTTCTACATTAAAGATTAGCCTCTGTTTCCCCTCATTTTCTAAAATGCCTTAATGTCACTCTCCATGCTTTTGAAATGTATTATAAAGGAGGACAGATTTGCCCTCCTCAAATATTGGAATCCTCCGTATACTTCCAAGCCCTCTCAGCTTGAGCTGGATCATGTTGGCCTAAAATCGATGCTTTTTTGTTGTCAGTTCTGTTATGAAATAGCACATGTTCACTCACAAAAGCTTGTGTTTATTTTGGCATTAAAGGCTGAGCTCCAGTGCTGCATTCAGGTGAACATGGTGTCAGTGTCTTGGCTTTAAAGGTCATCCTGCCGAGATAGCGTGCAGGCAACAAGCAGAGAATCACTGTTATTTCTACAACAGTACAAAGTGATAATGTGGCGATAAATAGAGTCTGGTCTTTTTATTTCTATTTTTTTCTATTTTCTTATTAGGGACCGAGCTAGCGACCGCTGGGAGGTCCCTATTGTATCTCTAGGAATTATTATTTTCTCCATCTTCGACTGCATATTTGGCGCCCCAACATGCTCGAACCCCTTGGACCCATACCTCAAACTAAACAGGAAGTCGGTCATTTGGATTTAGCGGCCATTTTTGGCGACCTGCACAAGTTGTATTTGAACGAACTCCTCGTAGGGAATTGATCGGATCGACTTCAGATTTAGACACAGCAGACTTTTATTTAACACAACTTTTATTTATATCTTCCAGCAGATTGACCAGATCTAGCTGAAATTCTGTCACAAGTTACTTGGGACGATGACAATGACATATCTTATGAATCTTAAAGAACCATGTTGCCATGGCGACGTGGCGAAAATCAGCTTTTGTGTTAACATTTGAACACTCGTGGCGAAGGCTAAGGTATTGTCTTGGTCCCACAGATGGGCGTCGCATAATGGCTTAGCCACGCAAAGTCAAAGTTGGCCAGGTTGAATCAGATGTCAAACTGTGATGCCATTTCCGGCATTTCAGGGCTTCCGTTTTAACTAACTCCTCCTACGGATTTTATCGGATTGACTTCAAATTCGATCACTGCCATCTAGACATGGTGATCAAAAGTTAATCAAATATTTACTGTGCGCAAACGGCGAGTCCGTGGCGTGGCAATAAATTTCCACGTTTCGCAATGAAGAGTCTCGCTATGAACGCATAAGTCTTTTGCACGGTGTCTGAAACGCGTCACAATGTAGAGCGGTCTCCCTCGGCTTCTGGCGATGAGCTTGGGCGTGGGATGAATCAGTATGGCGTGGCTGCGGCGGGCAACCGCCGTGCAGGCCCTGACATGAGTCTAAGGCTCGGTCCCGCCCAATGCTGCTTGCAGCTTTAATTCAATTTTAGAATTTATACATTCATCTCAAATTAAGTTACATTGAAAAACAGTACAACGTGGTGTTTGGAATGTCCCAGAAAGGTCCTGAAAAATTAGTTCTTAAAAAGAGTGGGAACAAGGAGAAACCATAGTGGCTGTGAAACTGGTTTAAAACACGAACACCCCTGTCTAAAGCCAGTGTTTGCTTTGTCCCTTCTGGGCTACTGTAGAAACATGGTGGTTCAACATGGCAGATTGACGCCGCGACCCGTGGCGTCCCTAGATAAATAATGCTCATTTTAAGGTAACAAAAGCATAACAATATTCAGGTGATTACACACTAATTCCATTTCTGCAAATAGATCCCATTAAATTACACACACTGGACCTTTAATTAATTATTCTTTGTTTGTGTATGGTGTTGTAGACTTGTCACTGTCCTTGCCCTCTCGTGCTTTTCATTTTCATGTGAGGTTGTATGTTATGATTACACCGTAATCACACTGGCAGGGAATTCATTATGGGCTCTTGAGTAAACAATGGTTACTTCAGAATCCAATTAACAAAAGAAAACACACTGCATCAGTTACCAAGACCCCGCTGTCTGCGCTGGCAAGTCCACACTGTGAGAAATAATATCTGCTCCCCCATACGGCGGATGCTAAAAAGAGCGGCGTCTGACAAGCACTCCATGCCCTGGCACCAATCACAGGGGCTGACTTCTCTTTGATGTCTATCCTGCTCGCGTGCAAAGCTTCCATGTAGGGAGAGAGAGTAGGGAGGGAGGGAGTTAAAGATGAGTTTATTTGGCAATCATTCCGTTTACTCATAAACAGAAATCCTTCTGATGTGATCCTCACGTGGCTTTCCGGGAGTTCATTGGAAATATGATTTGCTTTTAGAATTGGTGGCGCAGTCAGAGGAAAAAAGACATTTACAAAGGTCATGCTACTGTACTGTTCCCTGTTATTGCTCTCATGCTGACTATACACAAGGTTTTATGATCTATCTTCCACACTGGTAAAAGAGAGTATTTGCTTTTAAGGTTCACTTAAGTGGCAGCTTGCAAGGGTTAGAGGTGACGGTTTTCCTAATCCACTCTAATTCCCTTCAATCAATGCCTCTCACAGCAATTTTCTGTGCCTAATAGGTGCTTTCGCATTACTCTATAAGTCAGTCAGCATTGATTCAAGTGATTGCATTTGCTGTACTAAGGGTAGCCTTAATTGACAATAGTTATTTCTTGATGACAAAAAAGCAAAAATACACTAGATTGACCACCTATTGCACACGTCAACAGTGAGATGGTCTTTTTCCCTCTTAGCCTGGCTTGTTGAAGTGGTTTAGGATGGCAGACCTGTCAGTTTACAGCCCTAGATGACCAGCCTGTCTCTGTTGTTGTGGACAATAGCTTCAGGCTTTGTTAGAATACCTTATGCTTCATTACACACTGTGGGTGTCACTTCTCTGACAGTTGCCTACTGGAGATTCAGTATAACAGCATATTCACAAACTCCTCCAAAATGCAACAATAACTTTCACAAACAACATGGAGCTAAAGGAATACGCCACCAGAAACCACTTTTCAGAGCAGTAGTACCTATTAATTGATGTTTTTTATTAGTCCACTGGCTTTATTGCTGAAAACATTGAGGACTTAGGGCTGCTCCTGGCTAATGACCGAGAGACTGTTGTACCCGGAAAGAACATGATAGTTTATTAAATCAAACCATCAAAGAGCATGGAACTTTGATACGATTAATTCCAGAAAACATTGCATAAACACCTATGACACAACATCAAGCAGGATACTTTCAGATTGGCAGTATATGGTATATAAAGGCATGTAACTGGAACTCACCAATGTATTGAAAAAAAAAGAAAACTTACAGTATGATATTTCCATATACATACTGTGGTATAAATATGTATCTACTTGGTTATAACTTAGTACTTGATAACCATTTATTTGGGTACTTTTTTGATAAGGATATTTTTATCATCTAGTTTCCTAGTACGTTTCTAGTCCTTAGGTACCTTAATTTGGTAATAACATTCCTACATGATATCTATTTTGTATGTACTTACTGAATAATAACAGTACTTACTACCCAGTTATTTTGGTGCTTTCCTATTAACTATATATTGTTACCATCTAGTTTCCTAGTAAAAGTAATTAACAGACTGCCCACCTGTTTTGATTGTTTGCATCGCCATCATTGGCTTTACCTGTCTCATTAGCTTTCCTTCTCACTAGAGTATATTGTGTTTCCTCATCAATCTGTGCCAGTTCGGCTTAATGCCTCTGCGCCTAGTGTTCCAGGAATTTTGATCCCTAGTGATTACTTTATCCCCGGTTTTTGATTCCTGCCTGTTTTCCTCTTTCCTCGCACTGTTGGATTGTGCGCTTTTGAGTCCTGTTCTTTGTGGTCACAGTTTGAACTGACCAAACCATGAACTAAGCCGACTCAACCTATTTGGTGGAACTATTGACAAAAAAGTTTCAGAACCACTTTGCTGATCTAATGCACACATGATAAGCTTAATAAGTATTTTATGTAATGTGATAAAAAGTTTAAAGTAGTGAGTAAATGTATTTAATTACTTTCCACCATGGAACAGTGGCTTGCATTTTAGGGATTGTAGGTGTATTTACCGCCTTGGGGGCAAACCCCAAACAGTTTTGGACTCTGACCTTCATAATCTGTCTTTTTCACGGTGATTTGTCTCATCTGTTCTGTAATTAATAAAATTTAATCTAAGTATAAAGAAAAACAGTGACAAGTGGCCATTATTCAGTTTGTCCACCTGGACATGTATGTATATCTCTTGTGTATCCCCTGTGTTGCTCTTCTTTCCCTCCAAAAACAACAGAACAGACAACCCAGAGTTCACTTTAATTAGATTTAACATGTGTTCTGACAGAGAACAATGCATCTCATAGCATTTGCATGACAATGCCCTCTAATTGTGCTTTTGCTTAATTTGTTTTTAATAGCTAAAGCAGCAGCGCCTGATTATATTCAAAATGGATCACTGTCAAGAAGTACGCTCCTCTCTCTCTCTTTCTCCCCATCTCTTTCTTTCTCACTCTCACTTTCTGGAAATTCAACCCCAAATGGCCCACATGGAGAGTTATTCACAAGTATCATTAACCCTCCTGACTCTTCATTGTGTTGTTTTCCCTTGGGGAAATGGAATCCGTACTCATTTTGATGAAGAACTGCAGAAGCTCCTTTGTTTGGGCCCCAGATGGAGAGAAGCTGATACTTGATTGTGTGAATGTGGTTGTGCCCTGAACTCTGAAATAAATAGGGCTGGATAATGGTCACTTCTCTTCAGCTCTCTAAAGTCTTATTCTATCTCCCTGTGCCACAAAACCTAAATAAGGGGTAACAGTTTTCTACTGGAGTGAGGAACTTGACACAAACTTGATGCTTGTGGCTGAAGGTCTGATCTAAACCCCCAGCAGCCTTGTTGTGGTGGTAGACTTGACGTAAGGGATCCTTAGACCATTCACTTTCTGTCCCCTCCTTCTTAAAGTCTGCATTTTCCTTGGCTAAAGCGCTGCGAAGAGGAGGAGAACTCGGTAGAAAAAGGCTGATGCAGGTTCCATCAGTGTTCACACTTCAAGGGCTAGCTCAAAGTTCACCCAGATTAAAATGAACTAGTTCATTCATTTCATTCATTTATTTCATTTCATTTATTAATGAGCTGCTTAACAAAATGCTGTGACTTTGACTTCACTGGAGAAACTTTGCAGCTGTTGGTTCGTTATGATTAAACCATGAGTCAAACAATCCTTTCTCCTCTTTATTATTCTCTGCTGAGACGCAGTGTCCATGAAGGTGTTCCAACCTAACTTAATGTGCTGGCTAAAGATGACCTATAACTATAGACTGTATTAGAGTTCTGAATCAACTGCCGCTATTTGTAAATGTTTTGGGTAGACCAGAAAGGAGTGCATTAAAGTAATCCAGCCTGCTAACGGCAGAAGCTTGGATTAGTTTCTCTGTGTCACTCAGAAAAAGAAATGGTCGCATTTTTGCAATATTTTTGAGGTGATAAAAAGCAGATTCAGTTACAAACCCCACATGAGCTTCAAAGTTCAGGTCAGAGTCGAAGACCACACCAAAGATTGCTCCGGGTAAGTCCAAAGGAATTCATTTTTGTGACCAGTTTCCCTGTGTTTTAGAACCTATGACTACAATTTCATTTCAATGTCATCCTGGTTGATGTTTTGTGACATCCACAGATGTAATGAAATTCAAATCAACTGGTCCTGTGTGATCAGCAGACATGGCCTCATAAAGTTGTGTGTCATCAGCATAACTATGGAAAAAGATGCCGTGTGATTATATAAATTAAAAAGAAGTGGCCCTAAAATTGATCCTTGGAGAACTACACAGGTTATTTGGGAGGTTTTGTCAATGAACTTTATTCCAGAAAGATAATAAGAAAACCAGTTAAAACAGTTCCTAGTGTCCAATGATCCCTGAGTCTATTTAAAAGAATTTTGTGATCAACTGTATCAAAAGCAACATTTAGATCAAGAAGTACCAACACTGAAGGTTTATTTGCATTTATATCTATGCGAATGTCATTGGCAACTTTCACTAGGGCCGTTTCAGCATTATGATTAGCTCAAAAACCAGACAGAAACATTTCCAACTTGATTAATACTATTGATTAATTGATTGTACACTAGTTTTTCTAAAATGTTGCTGAAAAATTGAAGATTGGAGATTGGTCTGTAGTTACTGGGTATCAGGGGTGAAGGCTACTTTTCTTTAAAAGAGGCTTGACAAGTGCAGTCTTGAATGTTCTGGGGAATACAGCTTGTTGCATAGACTGACTACGACAGTGAATTAAAAACATTTAAAATAAAAAGGTGGTTGGGATTAGGTCAAGGCTGCATGTGGAGGACTTCAGTGTTTTTACAACTTCCCTGAGCTTTTCAGTATAACTGAATGAGTGTACAGGAGCATTGTTTAAAAAATTCATAGCTCAAGGTAAGTCAATCTTGGATAGTTACAACATAATAATCAATCTCCTCGATTCAGAATATAAATGGAATTTTCACTTCTGGAACCTCACTGTTGAGCTTTATAGAGTTACTGCTTTATGCTAGTATGACTTCAAATATTGTAATTTGATTAGCTGTAAGGAAACAACTTCCCCATCTTTGGATGGATGGAGATGGCGCCATCATTAAACCATGATGAATGGTTTTAGTATATTGTTTTTGTGCCGTTCACATGTGCAGCCAGATGGATAGCAGACTCACATGCAAGACACATGCACCCAGAATAGAACAAATTTTTAGGCTTAGGGTTACCCTGAATCCTCATTCACTGTTTACATCTGCAGTCCTGATAAGTTTCCCATGTCACTCTCCTGAATGCCTCTCCACTGAATCCACTGATAGCTTAGACATTCTGTTGTGTTTACAGAAAATTACAGACTCAAATGCAGGTGACGGTGGGTCGAGGTTTACAGGCATTTCATCATTACAAAATGAAATATCAAAATAACAAGAATGTCCGTGGGCAGAATTTGATCGCACTGATAATGCTGACAGACACACTCTCTTCCTCCAAGGCTTATTAACACTCCTTAAATCCAAGATAGACGTAAGAAAAAGAGATGAAAAATGCCCTTTACTTCTCATTTATTCATTTTTTTGAGACAGAACAATGCTTCAAGCTATAACTAGATGTTTGAAAGTGTAAAAGGAATTATATAAAGGGATGTGGGTAAACTGACAACATAGGAAGCCGCCTCCACCAGATTTTTTTTTACCCTTTTTCGAGACTGAATGAGTCACGTCAACAGCACAGAATGATCCTACATGAAACCTTTTGCACTGTTCTGTTTCTTTCTTTCCCTCTTTATTAACAACTGAATGGATTTACATGGTACCAACCTAGCTTCCTAGCTTGACCCCTCAACTCTCTTTTTAGCCATGCTAGTGACGTGGCTCTATGGGTGGCAATATCAGTGGGTTGGTCCACCACTTTCATCCAAACTGAAATGTCTCAACAACTACTGGATAGATGCCATGAAGCTTTTACTTGGCATTACATTTTGTACAGACTCATGTTGGTGCCCAAAGCTTCGTCAAGGTGAACATTGGTTGATCTACAAAGTTCATAATCACTTACAAATTAACTCACTACAAGCTTGCTCCTCTCCCACTTTACACCCTAGAGTCATAACTTCTGTTACCCTCTTAGCCTCTGTCTGCAGCTCTCAGACATGCACACACACAATTTGACAGAATTTATCCACCATATACCTTTGTCACAAACCCTACTGTTTGTTGTTTTCAGTCTTCGTATTTATAGCATCATTGTAGTCTCTTAGTGATGTGATGCAATGTGTTGTAATGTGTCTTCATGACGTATCTGTTGTCAGTTTATGTGTGTTCTTTTGTGTTCTCTGTCAATGTCCAACTGTTCTATTGTGTTTCACCAATAAAAAAAAACACAAAGTGTACATTGAGTTTATCATGGCTCTTCTACTGCAAACACCTGCCTGCTGTTGCAGGACATTAGTTTCATGAGAGTGGTTCACTTGCCATTGGATGTTGCACTAGAGCGTCAATGCTGGTTTGGTTGAAATAAACCCTTAATTCACAGAGTTAGACATGCAATGGCCACAACAGAAGCTAATGTAAATCCTTGGGGACAGATGGCCTTGTTAAAGTACTAAAAGTGCTTGTTTTTGCCACTGACAGACTTAAAGTGTCTAACCACACTGGATCCCTACAGAGATAGAACTTCTGTTTAACCAGAAACAGCTGTAATATTGCCTCGCCACCAGACTCCATAGACAAAATCAGTAATTTTACCTCACATATGACTGTAACATTTTAACTTTATTCAAAGTGGACAGAAACAAAATGAAACTCACTGAAACCTTTGTTAGTCTTTACAGTGTTCCACAGTCACAAACACTGCTTTGGTCGAAATTACCGAATTTACCGACACAGTTGATAAAAACAGGACTTTCAGGCGCTCTACCCAGCTGCACTAGAGACAGACCGACTATGTAAACAAACCACAGAGAGGCTGTGATAGCAACACAGGCAGAGGGAGTGTGACGTCTCAGGACTCCACTATATATTTACATACCAAATAGTTTTTTGCTGCTATATTATATATATATTAGATATGATATATGTAATCTTTAAAATCAAACATAAAAATATTCATGAACGCAAGTTTCAGTGTAACTATACTATACACTGGCACAAAGACAGGTTTTACTAGCTTGAAAGCTGAGTGAGACTTTAAAGATCAACGAGAGGTAATGATCACCGCTGTAGTCGTCTCTCTCTGTCTCTCTCCTGACTTATTCCTCTCTAATCAGTTCTGTGAAGTTGCCGAGCGGCGCGACGTGATGCAGAGCGTGGCTTTCTGTTACTGCAAATGAGTGTGTGACTAAATCACTGCTTCCTATTCTGCTCCGATACTGGAGCTGCATTGTTTTCTCAGCCATGGTTAATGTCTTTGACAGTGAGGCAAATAATTAGAGCGTCTACCTGTTGCCTTCCAATTTCCCATCCTCTAACTCTCTGTTTGGAAGCGGAAACGGGAGGAATGAACGCTGATTATCTTCACTCCAGCAAATCCAAAATCACCCATTGAATGCAAGCACGCCCACACTGTCTCATAAAGAGAAAGATAGAGAATAAATATGACAATCAGTTCTATTGTTGAGAGAGATGGAAATCTGTGCTGTGCTGTCTTAGGCTAGAATACCAGAATGCAATGCAGGGTAAGTGCTAAATGAGTGAGTTAAAGAGGAAAGAATGAAATTCCGACCGCGGACACTCTGCCACAATTAGCTGGGATAATGTAGACTACAGTATGTGTGGACGCCGCACACGCACCCAAGGTCAATAACACAATTCAGCCCACGTGTGCAGGACAACCTGAGACAGCTTGGAATAGCACATCTGCTGTTGAAGCTTCCCTGGCTCATGGTCAACACAGAAGAGAGAGGCAAGGACCCGCTAGCAGGAAAACTCAACTGATCAAGGACCACTTATCATTAATAACCTCAGCTCCTATATTTTTCCACCAGATTAGCTCTGACTCTTGAACCGCTTCCCCTTTAAGATTCTTGGGACCTTGGTTTCCATCAGTGGAACCATTGTTATTGAAATGCGTTATTAACAGAGGGTGTTGCACAACCTGTTGAATATAACACACCCCAAGAAAAAAATGCAATTTTTTTCAGATCCGAAACCAACTATTCTGGCTCCGAACCAATTTACTTTTTAAACCGTAACGGAGTTGGTTCCCTGTTAGTGGAAAAGGCCAGTAATGTCAAAGATAAACATGATTTGCTCAATCATTACTATGAGACTAGAATTCTGCCTTCCAATACACATTTTGTTGAAACATATTTTCAAAGTCACAAAATGTTGATACTGAACACATCCAAATGTTCACTGACTTTATTTGTTTTTGGTACGATGGATACAATGGATGCTCTGAAGTCATGGATTTATCCAGAAATAGAACTGTTTCAGCCGACTGAGGAACTCCTAGATGACACATCTGTCCATGTATTGCAAAACAGTGGTGCAACTTTCTGTGCTCTGGTTCCCTTTTTTCATTTATTTGCCCCTGCCCTTCAAACAGCCCAAATCTACCACTGTGTGTTTGGTAATAATCAGTTTTGGGCTAGTTACTCAAAAAATTTAATTTATTACTCATCACTTTTCAAAAGTGATATCATTACATTACTTATTACTCCCTGCCAACAGTGATTAGTCACACTACTAGTTATATTACTTTTCTCCTACTCCCCACAAAATTGGTAATTGTGTCCTTCCCAGAATTCAGAATTAGACTAAACTTTTTTTTTTTATCAAAGTAATGGAATATTTCCAGCCGCTGAATGTCAGTGTTTCATCTTCCAAAGTAGTTTCCCCCACAATAACCAAAATGAATGATTTGATTGTAATTAATTATTTTTTGGTGTGGTAACTGTAATAATATTACTCAAATGTATTAGTTAGTAGTTACTTGAACTTTTTTTAAAGAAGTAACAAATTGCATTTACTGTTGTTCCTAATATTACTTATTGCACTTGCTGCGGTCTCCAAACTCTTTTTATTCACTGTTGGTCTTCTGTGTTTAATTATCTGAATTTTGTCTCTTTTCTGGTTTAATTGTAGTGAGGCTTTACAGATGAAGGCTGTTGTATATTTATAATTCATAATCCATGCACAGGCTGCAAAATCTGTCCACTAGTGTTGTTGGATTGACATTTAATTCAATTGTAGCCTAAAGGTGTTCTTTGATTTAACAGTAACATCATATATATGATAAATTGTGAGAATGGAACAAAAGGATGGAGCAGAATCAGCAGCTCTAATGCAGAATAATGACAGGTACATGCTGGGTCTTGCATATATGCTCATGGTGGATCGTCATCGTTCATCTATCTGTGGTGTAAAAATGTTTGTCTTACATATTTTGTGTGTGTGTTGAGCCTGTACCTTTGCTAATTAAGTTAAAATAAATCTAATAAATATATAATAAATGACCCTTATTTAGGAGGGGGCCCTTCAAATATGGTCACCCTAGGACAGTGGTTCCCAACCAAGGGGGCTGGACCCCCACTAGGGGTCACCAAAGCTTCACATGGGATCGCAAAGCCTTCTTTATGTTAAGGGGTGTAAGAAAACGAAAAAATTATACACAGCAGGCCTACATAACAGCATTTCAAACACTGAATATGTAAAAAAAAAAAGAAGCTGAATATATTTGAAAACTTTAAGGAGCGCAGTGGCTGGGTGGTCTGGTTATATTAAGTAACACTAAGTCAAACCTAGAACAGATTGTGGAGGACAAAGACAGGAGAGTTAGTTGAAAGAATAACTTGTTAAATGTCAAACTCCCACATCCCTGAAGCATACAATGGAATGAGAGCAAGTCTTTGTTTAAAAAGGAGACAATTAATTTAACAAAAGTTAATAATAGCTGAACTGCAATTTAACTCTTCATTCCATATGACATTTAAATTGTTTAAATTACAGGATGTGGTCTGAAATTGATATGGACAATTAGCCGGGACAAAGGCAAAAGAAAAATCCTCCCAATGGGGCTACGGGAGAGTTAAAGGGGAGGCAAAGATACTGCGTGAGGTGAGTCAAAAATCATAATTCAGTCTGATCAGACGTAAAACATATATTGATAACATATTTTTAACAGCAGAACTTGCCTTAAGATCAGCAGGTTTTTGAGTTTTCTAATGATTATTTGTAATCCGGTGAAAACCACCTGTACGTTTATGGGAGTAGTGCACACAGGAACTGCTAATAGCTAATTCGGCATACTTTTAATGGGGCCAATTTGCCCAAAAATAACTTAAGTTGTACCCCACAGCATAAATCTCTGACCCCTTGGCAACATACTTTCTGTTTACATCCCTTCAAGTATTAAGCATGATAATGTCCCAAATAGAGGTAGGATTAGGAATAATCATAAAATTGACTAGGGAACACTTTTTGCCACTTACAGGCTCAGATTAAAAGGCTCAGGTTCAGCATGGCAGACTCCATGGAAGGCGACCTGCAGTATCTGTAGATGTAATCGGCTCATTCTAAGGTAACGAAAAGACAACCGTTCTTATTTTTTAGGTGATTATACACTAATGACAACATATGCGTGAACATTATATTCCATTTCTGACAATAGATCCTCCTAAATGTTACACACTGGACCTTCAAGTTACTACAGGTAAGCAGTGTAACTTAAGATCTTTTTTGTAAACTAACCAAGTAGTTTTTGTACCTAATCCTGAACCAAACCTGAAGGCTTTATTTTGAAAGTGAAACTGGACGTTCCATATTTATTCTGCGCACTAGAGGTGGGTTCTGAGTAAACTAAGCAGCTGTCCTTGTATTTTTGTCCTCTACTCCTTCTTGAAAAGTAGCAAGGTTAAGCTCTTGTGCATGTCACACAGTAGTGTGCCAAGGGTACTGCTAGAGAAAGCAAAAAACCCTTAATATGATCAGATTTCAAGATGTATCAGAAGAAACCAGAGAGCAGGTGTGAAAGTGGAAAGAGTGGGAGATGGAATGAAGAAGTATAACAACGCAGCAGCACTCAGGCCTATTTTCCATGCAAACAGGTGCACACCGAGCATATGCTCTAACAGATGGAGGTCCCAAGGTGACTTTGCCTCTGAGATATCCCCACTTGCCTCGGGTTTTCTTAGCATTTCTGATTACCTGTTGAATGGCAGAGATTTTTGCATGTGCCGAGCGATAACGACAGCTCCAAATCAAGCGCTGCCTCACCTTCCACAGAGAGAGAAAGACTGCTCGCCCCTAGCGCTTTCTGCAAAATACCAGACCTTCTGCAGCGGTAAATTAAACAGGAGCCATTTAAAATTCATGACGTTGTGGAGGAGAGAAGTGAACAAATGCAGCCATTAAGACATTTGTCGCAGTACTCGCTCGTCCACAGGGGGTGAAAGAGGGAAAAAGAAGAACTGCATGGCTGTTTAACAAGATGACGCCAACTGCTTTATGTGAAATTGGGATAGCCATTTTAGAGTGATAGATAAGTGATTCCTGCAGGATGCGTCTGCACAGCTGAAAGAGGAATTCATCTAAACGTGTTTCTGGAAGCGGAAACGCATTAGTTGAAGAGCCCCGCTGTTAAACGACAAGTGCGCGGTACTTTTGTTTTAATGTTCGTGATTGACGGGTCACAGGAAAGCTTAACATGGGACGTCATTATGAAATCCCTGAGAAGCTGGAGTGGAAGGAGAGTGAGGCAGGAGGTGAGAAAAAGGTGCACACAAACACACTTTGCACACTTTCTTCTCTGACAGGAAATCTTTTGCCTCGCTCACCGTGTGGTTTCTGAGTGCCGGCGATGGGAACAGGCTGTGTTAAAGCGTAAAGACAGCCACTGTACGTCTCCACCTGGGCGGGAGGCATGAGGTGCACTTTTCCCTGAGTTAGTGTTTTCCGTCAGAGCCAAATGTTTTTCTCAGGCCTGTCACTTTGATCAAAGTGGGCTGGGGCCTTCAGTCTGCACCGACCGGCCTGCCTCATACAGCCTCACTGCCAGCTGAGAGCACACAATCTGACTGCTTGCCTCAAGCATGGAGCCCACTTCTGGCGTCAATGTATAGAGAACAAAATATTATAAAAATATATATATATAGTGTGCACATAAATATATAAAACCTGTGCTCAAGCTACATTAAAAGCATCCAGAAAAGAAAGGTCTCTGTATGAACAATGGGAAGAGAGTAGGTTTGAGACCTAGACCTTACGTGTGTTTTAAAAAAATCTTTAAAAAATGTTAAATGCTCACAGTTCTCTGCTCAAGTAGCATTAAAAAATGGTTCAATGCAGAAAGTGAAAATGCAACCAGGTTGACATGAATTTCAGGCGATGCCTGTTGGAGAAGCTTCAATGTATGCTGGCCCTATAAAACCATGTGAAACAGATAGTGATATAATATGTGGTCTGGAAAACATAAACCTCTCTTGTGTTGTTAAAGCTCACCATTTTTAGTGAAAAGTAAAGTTGATGTTAATTTAAGTGTCTTACCTCATTTAATGTTAGAAGCCTTCTCCCCTGTGCCTTGCCATGACACATAATTCATCCTCCTTGCTGAGAAGGTTGGTAAAATACATCCAGGTTTTCTGTTATTCCTCTCTTGCTGTTTGAAACCGCAGGTCCAATCCACTAGTCATTTCAAGTCCACTTGCTGTCATTGTGACGGACACGACTCATTTATCTAGCATAATAAAGATAACTTCCACTGTTGAACTCAACATCGACTGCAGACCTGGGAACCGCTGTTATAGAACGGGACCCGACCCAGTTGGCCCTCATAAAACGTGAATCAAAACTTGTACAGGCCCCGCGTCCTATACTTTGGGTAGACCCATGAAGACCTCTACTCTACTTCTACTAATGTGAGTTCTGCAGTTAGACGCCCTCTCTACTGTTACTCAACCGCTATTAAACAATCAGATCCTCTCCACAGATCATTAGCAGTCAGACTGTGAATTAACCAAACAGAATAAGATTTTGAAATACACTTAACACTACTGTCACAAACAATAGAAACTGTTGCCTCAAAGTTTATTTCCATGTTGGTGCAAATCTATAAAAACAAACTGAGTAACAAACCTCAAGGTATTGTTTGCTAATGTGTTGGCCCCTCCAAAAAAACCTCCTCAAATGGCACTCATGAGGCTGTGGTTGTGCAGCTCAGCAGATATTGATATTCATGCTTTAGGGACTCGTCTGGTGACATTTTTCTTGTTAACAAATCCCATGAAAAGACCCAAACCAACAATCAGTGTATACTACTAACAAGTATTGTGTGTGTATCCAAAGCCTATTGTTTTTGTCAACGGAGTCTGGTTGGCTGTAGTGCCCCAATTGTTTTTGGTCTGAGATGCTGTGCTCTAGTGCCACATCCAGTAGCAGTAAATGGTGTATACCATTAAGCAGACACAGCATGGTAAAACAAGTTCATTTAGTTAGGAAAAAACTTTATTATATATATATTTATTCCACACTGTTATATTACATTTTTTCTACTGTGTGTTGTTGTGGCTTGCTTTGGGCTGCTAGCGTTAGAGTTAGGCCCTCTAAGTTTAGGTCTTGAATTTTGAATTTCAATTCAGTTCAACATAATTTAATTTATAAAGCGCAAAATCATAACAAAAGTTATTTCAGGACACTTTTCAGATGTGATTCAGACTGTACTCCTTACAAAAGTATGTACAGAGACCCAACAGTTTCCACCATGAGCAAGCACTTGGTGACAGTAAAGTGTCTTTTTAGGGGGAAAAATCTCGAGCAGACCCCAGCAGTCTGCCTTGACCGTATGCACTCAAAGCTACAATTTTCTGGTATTCATTAGGAAATCACTGTATGCAGAATGTGTTTCAGTCTGGCCCTCGTTTTGTATTGCTAGGCTTTCCAAGCATAAGGGACTGATGACATTACGCCCATAAACTCTTGTCTGTTGTGTCCCTTTTTCTGTATTTGGTTCAGATTTCATCCACAATCCATCTGAACTACAAGAGTCCTCTCATGGGCCACATTTTTGGTTGCACTTGACTTTGAAGTTATTTGACTTATTTGGTAGCACTTGACTTTGAATGTCAATGTTTTTCATCTTGCCAAAAGTAGCAAAAGGGTATGAGAAAATAAACTGCTCTTTACATGCTTGATGTGGACCCACACCAAGCTTGATGTGGACCCACACCAAGCATTTGGTCACTCATTTTTAGGGATTGAACTGTCAGAAAACAGAACATGAAAGCCAAGCTAGAAGTTGCTGTGTATACACAAACAGTGTGTCTGACTTCAAGGGTGAGCTCCTTGAAAGTCGGCACTTCAAGATGCATTGGTCAGTATTCCAAGTTACTATATCAAGGCATAAAGTTATGCATAATTACGGGCGTGGCCACTTTGAGTAACAGTGGGTGCCATCATAGGCGGTTGTTTTGAGTATGCAGGCTCCTTTTGGCCCACCTCAGCTCCACCGCTTCTTTGCACATTTTTTTCAAAATGGCGGCGGCCAGAACCAACCCCACTAATCTTCACAATGGCTCTTGTTAGACGTAGACGTCACTGCTGTACTTTATTTACAGTCTATGTGTTACATCTACCTTCTCAGAAACCACCATTGCCATTGGCAAAAACACTGGACATATTCACAAAACAAGCATCAGTACTCTACGCATTGGGATTCTCTTGAACAAACACACCTCTGTGACAGAAGCAAACCAGCTCCCGTCAAAGCATTAGCCTCCAGCACTTTATCTAATAAATCTTTCTATACAAAAGAATCAAAACTACAATCTCAATTGCACACATATAGGTGATCTTTCTCACGCAGACTTTTCTCTCCATCTGTATAGACACTTGATACAATAGTAATTGTTTTGTCATGCTGTAGTACACTGTTTGGAAGAGCTGATTGATTTTTCGTTTTCACACTTCTGAGAGCACAACTTGCTCGTCTCCACTTTCCCTCCCTTTCACACAGGCTGAGTATTAGAAAACCCTTCTTTAGCCATATTGCCAGTTAGGCTGAAAGAGAAACTTTAGAGGCTGCTTACATATTCCCCCAGCGTTTGTGGAGTTAGGTGTGATGAATGGAGCCTCAGATGTACCACCTATCTGCGTTCACCGTGCACAACAGGGGAGCATTATCACTCTGGTCCTAGCTGGTCGAACACACTCCCAGTTTGTTCCAAACATCATTTTGCAAGCCGAACACACTCTGTTCCATCACATTTTCCCGTGGCTATCAGATAATGGGGCTTTTGTGTGAATCAGGTATTGGAATATCGAGGTGGATCATTAGTTCTGCATATGTATACACTCCTCCTGACTCCCTTATAAGTAGGAGGCATTGACAAGTTTTGGATGACCCTTTATGAAAATGATCAGTTAAGTCATGTATAAGCTTCCAGTTAACAATTAACTAATCATTACAATAAATTATTATTCATATGTAAGTAACTAATTAATGTAATTATTTAATATTGATGAAATAGTGTTATGTGTGAGACTGGACAGGTTGGTGTAAGGAATAAAGAATATGGGATGTGTGGGGGAGAGAAGGAAGAATATTGTTAATCTTATAGTAATAATAAGTATATAACACAAAAACAATATGAATAACACTGATTATCTGGTTATCATGGCGCCTGTCAGTGGGTGGGATAGAAGCAGGTAAAATGGGCAGCGTGAGGATTTGAGCGACTCTGACAAGGGCCACATTGTGATGGCTAGCGGACTGGACCAGAGCATCTCCAAACCTGCAGCTCTTGTGGGGTGTTCCCGGTCTGCAGAGGTCAGTACCTATCAAAAGTGCTCCAAGGAAGGAAAAGTGATGAACCAGAGACAGGGTCATGGGCAGCCAAGGCTCATTGATGCACATGGTGAGCGAATTATGACCACCAGGGTGCCCAGGTGGTCATAATGTTAGGGCTGATGGGTGTATATGCCTACAACAATTCTAGTCTGCCGTTAAATGCCAGTATACAGTAGATTCTATATATTGTGAAGCAGCAGAACAGAAATTGGTGTTGGGAGTTTGAATGAATAACTACACAGGACAGAGCTCGTCTTCCAGGCTCCCTGGGTGTTTGTTTGTCTCTGTGTCCCCAGTGGAGCAGCAGTGAAGTGAGTATTATCAGCGGCTCTGCTGAGCCTCAGCTCCTGATCCTCCGCAGGATGATTATTATGTGTACTCTAAACAAAGCCCACACTTCTTTCTTCTGTCCTACAAAGAGCCACTCGATAAGAATACTGTAACACTCAATGCAGCACTCTCACTTTTGTTTCTGCTCAAAAGGAACCACTAGAAAGAATCAAATATATATACATATATATATATATATATATATATATATATATATATATATACATATACATTTGATGAATTTTAATCTTTTACTTTCCCTTGCAATCTGTGGAGCCTATAGAGATGATGTTGGTCAGTTATTCATGGGTCAAGAACACTAACTGGCATAAAATATGATATGGATATCCAGAGGATTCCTATTGATTTTGGTGACCTCCTGACATTAATTTTCAACTGATCAGTTCAAAACCCAGAACTATAACCAACTGCAGTTCCCCTAAACTCAGCTGAGGATTTAAGCACCTCTTAGCTCATCATTTTGTTTTTTTGGTCCATAATGTTTTGTTTTAGCCATACCAATCTTCTCAGCCTTGTTTCCAAGTAGTACGTTTTCAGTGAAAAAGCTCAGATAAACTTGCTGTACACTACAAGCCCAGCACCAAATTGCATACAAAGTGAACATAGTGTTGAGGAACCAGATATTTTCCTCCAGAGGTGACCAAGCTGAAATAAGAATGAATATACTGGACTTATAGTCATCAGAATACAAGAATACTAATATTGCTCTGTCTGCTTTACGTGTAAATAGGCAACTGCTGTCAAACATGTTAAACTTTTTAGGTTATAATCATTGACATACTATACTGCAGTCAGCCACCAGGAGGAGATGTTTTAGCTTTAATGTTGGACCGCTGTTGTGTCATCCATCTTTGTATATGCCTATGGTTATAATAAGTCAGTATCGTTTTGTTGCACTGACCTTAATTGGCCAAAAAACAAGAACCCAATCATGTTCCAAACTCAAAACATATGTATTATGATGGTGGATTTCCTCAATGAATAAAGTGATAATTAACATCATTTTAATAAAATTAAACATTTCAAAATTCAATTATGTCCAGAAAAAAGTGTTTCCTGAGCTGAATATTATGTGTACATAATCAGTGGGATGCATTATAAAATGACTGTATCATTAGAAAATCAAATCAGAACAGTCTGAAACAGTATTTCTCTATTCATTTCACTATTTACTTTTAGATCCCTTACAGTGAAGAGATTTTTGGAAAAAGTCCAGAGTAAAAGCTATAAATCTTTCAGATGGTATTACTTATGGCATGTATAAGTAATGTAACATCTCATGTTTGCTTTAAACACAGTTTACACGCAAATTATTTACTTTAACAATATGATTTTTTTCCCACGAGTTTCACCAATCATAGCAGTCCCCTGTACAAAACGTTGAGCCATGTGGCCATACAACAACAAACTAATAGCGACTGTTAGTGGAAGAAGTTGCCTTCAACTTTGAATGAATCATAAAAAAAAAATCACAACTATTTTTCTAATTTTCACTTTCTCCCGCAATTTCAATATAAATGCTTAAACACATTGCGACATGAAACACAATTTTAGGGCGCTCCAATCCCAAACAAAGACTGCAAAATCTTGGTGGGACTGGTATGTTCATTGAAATAGACCTCCCGTTTAACCAAGGCAAAGGAACACTACAGGACAGCAAGACCTTGGGCTCCCCCTAAACTCCTAAAAGATAAGGAAAAACTAAACTTCCCAACTTCCATAAACAAGGCTGCAAACTAAGACTGCTGGGTCACAGCAGGCTGCTGCTGAGGCTAAGAGAGAGAGACCATGCATCTCCAGGCCCCTTTATATTCTGTAGGATGGCATAATCAGACCAGGCCAGGTGCAAATGGAAAGAAGCAAAGGAAATAGAATAAATGCTGCATTGGAACAGCAGGGGAGAGAACATACTATTCAGGAGCCTCAGTGTGCTCAACTAAAGACTATTAACCCTGCTGGCTATAGAAATGTACAGTACTTTGATGATGTGGTGCACACTAACGCTACAATAGTACCTGGAGACAAACTCCTGGCTTATCATGCAGGCAGTGGACAGGGTTATATTACACTGGTGAGGCATTTAAGCTGCTCACTCTTAGAATAGAGCCTATATAAAGTCACTGCTACACACTGGTGCTCTGTAGTGAGTTGAGACCTCACCTGGATCGTGATGCCACTAATTCAGAGGTTTTGCAGCAAGTGTCAATTCAGGCTTAGTACTTTCCAACCAAATGTGGGTTTTTTTATCCAATGAAACTGATCAAATGGTACACATTATTATGAGCATCTGATATCAGCCAGTCATGACCAATAAATACAGTGTTGTGTTCCGATACATTCGATGTGAAAGCTCCTAGTCCTACCACACGCTCCGGGAATGAGACTCAACAATCAACTATCTTTTTTGGCTCTGATTGGTTGTTTACATCCAGGTCAGGTGGATTCTTGCAAGTACCATTAGGAGCACTAGGAGGAACCAGAGAAAACAGATTTATTTTATTTAACGTATTTTTTGGGGGCTTTTATTGCCTTTATTGTAGTGACAGCTGAAGATAGACATGAAGGGGAGGCAGAGAGAGAGGGGATGACACACAGCAAAGGGCTGCAGGTCGGATTTGAACCCTGGGCCGCTGCAGCAAGGACTCAGCCTTGGTACACGGGTCGCCAGCACTACCCACTGAGCTATCCGGGCGCCTTTAACCAATTATCTTTCTCATGTACTGCTGTCAGGATATAGTGAAAGTTTCAGCAAATATGACATAAAGTTATTTTAAGCTTTAAAGTATTTTGTTACAAATTGCATCTTATTTTTTCTACCCAGCAAAATGCAAATAACAAAATACTCAAACGTAATACTTGAATACTGAAATACTGCCCATCTCTTTCTATACAGTGCATTTACATGTGTAGTAGAGCTGTTTTTACCATTATGATGGCAATGTCCTAGCTCTGATCTGTGGTGTGAACACCCAATCAGAGGTTCAGCAGAGCGTAACTGTAGTTAATGTGAACACAAAATGAGTTTGATTCAGTTGAAGAGGAGTTTAGTTTGTTTTAAAAAAAAGACTACATCTGAAGCTAATTAAATAAATGAGGCAGATTGTAACCACAGGAAATGGGTCATGGGCAAAAACAAAGTCGGGGAACAGCCGTGGCTGTGATGAGATGAGTCCTTGATGAAAGCCACCAAGGGAATTCAAGGATTTTAGACGTTGATGGATCGGTCGTAAAGGTGCAAAAGTTATTTAACAAGCACAGTAGGTCCATCCTCCAAAACATTTATTTCCAAGTACTGACCATGGGATGTTAGCGTTGAAATAGTAACACAGGTTGTGAAGTAAAAATAGACTTTTTCACAAGGTGACACTCGTGATATTTTAAAGCAGTTACTGGGACTGTGCTTTTCTGTGTTAAGAAATCACACTGTGTTGATTAAAGTTGATTCAGTAGATTTGGATTACGGTTGTTTCATCCATTGATCGGTATAAAAACATACAAATGACTTCATTTTGTGCCACATAAGTCTGAATTTATACACACTATGCATACCTATGTATATACGTATGTGCATGTGTGTCACTCTTCTAGGTATTCTGTACAAGTGAGTTGGCCGGGTTGCAGTTTTGATTAATTTACTTCTGCTGAAACAATCTAAATGTAAATTGGACCTCTCTATCTGTGTCTCCCAGACTATAATGAGGAGAGAATTTAAATGACCTGGTTGCTTTTCATCCATTCTGACGCAAAGTTGAAATTTACAGAGAGACAACTTCTGTGTAAACAAAAAGAAATTATGGAAAGGAAAGGGGGGAAAAACCCTCACAGGCTTTACTAGAGACTTATATAATATAAAGTTTTGTCAGGATGGTGGTACATAGTAAGCGTATAGGGTCAGCTGTTTCAAAAGTTTCTCTCAATGGGCCTGTTTTGTGTTGGGGCCAAAAATAGAGATGTATGACCAGAACCAATTATGAAAGTAGTTGAATATTTGTTGTTGTCTGTTATGAGTCCATAATAAAGGTTCCATAAGTTTCATTCTTTACCCACTGTAGCTATACTCACCCACAACATAAAATAACAAACATACTGCCATCTATTCAATGCTTCCTCTGTATATACTGTTTGTACTTGTTTGTATTTCTTGGACTTGCTTTATTTATAACATAACCAAGTAGGAAATGCTAGCTTGAATCATTCCAGAGAGAGTGTTCATCACTCAGATCATCTACAAGAAAACTCGAAGCCCTTCCATTATGCTCATTCGACACCATCTGAGGCTGAGTCAATAAACATTTTCAGTGGGAAACCATCAATATGTTGTTAGAGGGTGTGATGGAGTCAGCGGGGAGCAGGGGACCTACTGAGTGCTGACAGACTTTGGATTTACTTTCAATTTCAGCATTCACTGTCTGACACGAGACACCTGACCTCTTTCCCTCTATTCATCTTCTCCATCCACTTACATTTCACCTTGTGTTCCCTCCTCACCTTCTTTTTCTCTTTTTGTTTCTCGATCACACTCCTTCACCACCCCTCCCACTGTCTTTGTATGTGCTGAGGCCATACACACACATTTTAAGGACAAAGTGTGGTCCCAAAATTTGTTTCACTGAAGTTAATCCTATTCTGCATGGAGACACCTGCCGAGCAAAATGTGCTTGAAAATATGGGAAGACCCCAGCAGAGGGGATTTGGGTAGAAAGTGAAGAGTGAAAAGATGAATTTCTTTTTCTTCATATTTGGGCTAAATTTGGAACAATTCATATGGACTTAAAACAGCCCAATTTTCAACATCTAGTTTTGGGCAAGATAAAGGCCATGATGGGCTTAAGCTGTTTGAGAGACAGGCAAAAAAAAAAAAAGGGCACCAGCGTGTGAAAGTTGTGATGCATTCATGGTGAAACAGCTTAGTCAGGGTAAGGATTAGCACATGGCATTTTATCACATTTTCTCCACTGGAAAGGCCACCCAGAGGGCAGATTATTTAGTTTTATCTACCATAGGGGCATCCAAGATGGCACTTTTGCAAGGTTTTTTTGAACAAAGGGGCACCAGTGGGGGCAATCATCACTCATATGATGTTGGGTGCTTGATGCAAACCAGATCCGTCTTTATATGAACTATGTTAGAGTTGGGGGTAGGCTTGCATTTCAAATAGTTCAGGTAAAGGTAAAGTATCAAGAGAGTTAATGTAAGTCAATGAAATGTTTTTGTGTGTACAAGCCTTTGTTCTCACATTTACTTTTAGTTATTTAGCAGTAATGAAGCGTGACATTTGATCTTTAGGGATATGTTTCTTTTCCTTGTGTATTTACCTGTGCTGGCATCCTTGGCATCACTGGTATTGCATGGCAGTGGTTCTGTTCATATCTACTTGGCAAAAAATATCTTCATTCATACAGTAGTAACAGGTTCTCTGATTGTCACATTCTTTCCTGGGGCATACCTCAAGGCTCTGTTCTAGGCTTACTGTTTGTCTCACTGTATATCATCTATAAATTCCATGTTTAAATCACAGCCAACACTTGCATCCAGCAATCTAGATTGTTAGACTTAATCTGTAAGATTGTCCAGAATAAGGCTGATATTTTTCAGTATTTCTTTCATAGCTTTTGGACAACAAAATGGCACAGAGGAAGAAGATATATAAGGCTTTGATAGACACAATATCCTTGTTAGTGCAGTACATTTATTATTGTCATGGGTCTCTTGATGTAACCTTGCAAGCCACGCTAGAATCTATCTTACCAGGGTCCAAGCTATGCGCTTGTATCTAAAGACAGTTGTTCAGACCAACGCTAGGTGTGTGTGACGATGTGTGTGAGAAGCGACTGTTTGCTCAAAAACAACAATGGTGGCTGCTAGGTTAGTGTAGATGCTGCTAGCATCAGTTCTATTAGAACTGGAGAGTTCTTCTTTGAAAGAAGAGCAAGGAACAGCACTGCAGGTTTTTCTTGATGGAAAAGCTCCTACCCTTACTGGCTTCAGTAAGAGTTTGACTACATCATATGGTTCGTTGATCTGATTGATTGAGATTTGCCTGTGATAGCCAGATGGTTCATCCAATCACCTGCCAAGATGGTTAGGTTTACATATGCCACAGTCAGGTTACTTTTGATTTATTGACAATAAGAAAAACAAAGAATATTACCAGACATATTTTGAAAACACAGTAATATTTACCAAAACCAGCAGTTACAAATCTGAGTTCTCATTATTGCTTTTATATCATCCAAACTAGACTGCTAAAATGGGACTTTCCAAATTGCAGCATTAAAAAAAAACGGTGTACTGTTGTGCTTAGTTTAAATTCTCACTGCTATGATTTATATAATTTTCATATACAGTTCAAAATAGCAAACCTGTCTATACCATCTACTGAACCAACTTCTGGCTGTATATCCCTGCAAACTGTTATCTTATATTTCAAAAACTTAAATGTTTTTATTTCAATTCACAGGTGCAATGACCTAGTTTCCCCACATGGATCAGTGAAGTTACTTTTACAGCAAACCCCCATTGTCATTTTCAGTTTTTAAAAAGATCTGGAAACTCCCTATCAAAACTGCTGCTGTTGTTTTTTAAAGGCACTGATGAGAGGCCACCTCCTCCTCTGACTGGGGACGTTTGACTCTGGTTTGCTGATAAATTGCAGCTGCTACTTGCTCCTCTCTCTGTGGGAAGAGACTATGAATTCACTTCATTAAAATTCCACCGGGGAAGATGACACCTTTTATTTAAGGTCTCACACCCCCCACCCCCTCATCCCTTTTTTCTCTCTCTCTCTCTCTCTCTCTCTCTCTCTCTCTCTCTGTCTTGCTCCCTCTCTCTGCTCTTTTTCTTTTTACACGGGGGAGATTGATTTGAATTTTAATTTGCCAGCACAATGTCATAGCGTCTGTTTGTGAAACGAGGTCAAGGAGCTCAAGATGTTTTACAGGATCAATACGAGGGGATGTAATGTGATAAAGGCAAATGTTGGACCTTGCCAATACTCTACAGTCTTCCTCTGGAAATATTAGCAAAGCTATCACGCTGATATAACTGAGGTTTTTTCATTATTTGCCACTTCTGTCACTTGGAAGCCTCATATCAACCTCCATATTTTATTCAGTGACTATGAGGGCAGCCTGTCTGAATAACTGAACCACAGGCAAGGAAATAAAGTGTGCTCCCACCACCTTCATATCCAGCAGTAGAAGCTCAACCTGTGGGATGTGTTTGTTGTGTGAGCTGTTGATTGAAACAGACACGCTCAGCTAAGCCTGAGCGAGCACCTGGCGGATTCACTTATTACTGACTTCATGAGGCTTTCAACTCCCGGCCGACCTGTGGTAATGCACACACACGCTCACATGCAGTTGTGATAGTCAATACGCAATCCTCGACGGCTTTGTCTCTCATTAAATCTGATCCCAGCTTACTCTTCTCTCAATGCTGTCACAGTATAAAGTTGTTGACAGGTTGCAATTACAAGGTACTTCAAATTATCAAGCAGTGCTACACTCTTTATTGTTTCTATTAAAATCACAAATTAACATATGCTGTTTAAGAAATGTCTTTATGTGCAAGAAGTAATGCATACAGCCCCATCATTTCATATAATCAAGACTCTGACTGAAAGATGGGATTAACTTTCACAGTCACACAATGAATATTGTTACCTTAGGGTTAGGTTTTTTAAAAATAGGATCATAGTGTCCACATTAGCGTCCATAATGTGGGACCAAATAATCTCATTAATGTCACCAATGACTTTCTGTAGGACATTCTGAACCCCTAATATCCTTTGCTCAGGCTCAACTGCACTCTTGGCACTGGAGAAAAATGCTTGGTTGAGGCATATGTAATAATGGAGTTACCTTAAAGGTCCACTGTGTAGGCTCTATTGCAGAAATGGAATATAATATTCCAAAGGTATGTTTTCATTAGTGTATAATCACCTGAAAATAAGAATCATTGTGTTTTTGTTACCTTAGAATGAGCCATTTTTATCAACAGATGCTGCAGGTCACCTTCCATAATGGCCACTGTGTTGAACTGCCAGTAGCCCAGAACGGATAAACCAAACACTGGCTATAGGGAATTGTTGGGTCACTGTAAACAATTAGTGTATAGTCTAGACCTGCTCTATTTGAAAGGTTATAATTTAATTGAACTGAATATACATCTACATATACATATACAGTTTGCAAAGACACTGCTAGTTGACAATAAATCCTACACACTAGTCCTTTAATTATATGTTTCTAAGTTCTGATTTCTCCCACTTGATGCTTCAAAATACCAAAGTGACTGCAAAGACAAACAAATATAGACGCCTCACAGCAACCAAAATACTTAGTTTTATGTTATTAAACCCAAACTGAGTGCATATAGTGCTATATTGTAAATGCAGAGTATTAACAAGTATGTCTTCTGAACACTTGCACGTCATAAAATATGACCATCTTTTCCATCTGTCTCATTGGCATGAGGTAGGATGAGTAAGTAGACATAACTACAGCTGACTGTGATAGTCTGAAAAATCTGTCAATCAAACATTTGCTACTCATTCATTTCAGGGGGTGAGGAATGGATCTAGGAATGGATCTAGACACATTACCTTTCAGTAGAAAATCGATCCCTCCTTGTTTTCTTTAAGTTCAATGGACTGAACTTTGATCTGCGAAGGCAGTGTTTGAGAGAAATAATAAAAGCAGTGATTGCAAGGGCGATGACAGAGATTAATGACAGTAAAGGGTTTCATAAGAAGCTGTGTAATGTATGTCTTGTTGAATCCTCTTGTTTGCCCACCAGCTGTCCTCGCTTCTGCAATATATGAATGAAAGAGAACCGGATACTCTGTTCCAAATCGGTACCCATGTTGCACGGGACATCCATTTTCAATGTTTTAAATAGCATTCTCCATGTTATACCTCCAATTTGTTTCAATGGAAGAGAAAGGAAGGTAAGTAAGCGGCATACTTTTGTTAGCAGCCACTTTCGTTGCCATTCAAGCAACTATCTTACATTTAAAATTGATTATTGGAAGGCGGCGAGAGAACAGATAGTCAGGTATTGCAAGACTATCCTGGAGCTGAGCTGGCTGTTTTCCTGCAGACTCCTCCCACATAAGAATGGCACAAAAATATTTTATTCTTCAAGACTTTTTGTGTTTAAAAGGCTCTAATCACTCAGATTCTGATTCTGAAAAGAATCATTGTGTTTGTGATGCTCATTATAAATGTGTGTTGCCCAAAGTCTGTTTGGTTTTGTGTGCATCACGTGACCTTTTCACAGCAGCCGTTTGACATGAAATAGTAGGGTAAACACACGTGTTAACCATGATGTTAATTAAAGTTGAGTTCCATTTAGTGTAACAGAGGCTTTCCAGTTAGTCGACATGCACAATAGCAGCACCCTGCCTCTGTTTGACCTGAATAGAACAGAACCTTAATTAGTATGATTGGTAAATAACAGCTATGTTTATCCTACTATTTCGTGTCGAAATGGCTGCTGTGAAAAAGGTTTATTCTGACCACTGTGCTGTTCATAGAGACTTAGCTCCTCCTATGAATGCTTCCACTTTTAAAGCCAAAAGTATCTTTTTAAGAAACCTTTTATTAAATACCTTTCACTGGACAAAGTTAAATTACCTATTTGACAGTAGTTCTATAAATAAGCTGGGGGGTTTTCCAGTCTTTTCAAGTCTTCGTATTGCCAGAGCAATTGCAGATTGAGGCATTTTTACATTGGACTGCTGGTTGGTGGTTACATTGTGTACAACCAGATATGACAGGGTGAAAAAAAAAAAATTGAGATGGAAAGGATGATGAGATGAAATTAAACCGGGATTTCGTTAGAGAAAACAGGGTAAAATAAAATGAGACACGCTCTATGCTAAATGCTAAAACTTTAGCTAATTTTCTCCCACCTCACTTCCATTTTCATGTATTCCAGGTGCTGTTTTGATGGGAAAAACTTGATTACTTAGTTAGTGCGATGAAGAAAGGTTTTCATCTTCAGGTCTCTGCTGAGGTACATCTCTCTCAGCTTGGATTGCAATCACTGAGCGATTGTCTGATAAGGTTATGACATGAATACTAAGCACGAGCCTGTACTTTTCATCATTGTTAACCACACTAGGGATTAACCTGGACAGAGATGGCCAGAAAATATCCTTGGTGCTGCTGTTTGAGCCTCACAAACAATGAACGAGACACAAAGTCCTGCTAGCAGAGCCTTAAAGCTGTCATCTAAATCCCACCTCACAATACAGACTGTATTCCACTGACTGTAGTGAGGATTTTGCTATCCTTAAAATCAAAAGTCTTAAAGCTGGTGCCACATCGAAGGCCATAAAAATCAAAAGGTTCACTTAGGAGCATGCTCAGTAAATTCCAAGGTAATTTAAATGGTTAGATAATGAGATATCTCTTTTGCAACACTGACAGTTTATCATGCAGGGGGAACAAGAGGAAAAGCACAGTACCCAGAATAGAAAGAATTCACGCTGTGGGTGACATAAATGTGCACAGTAATTTTCATGTCAGTCTACTCGTTCCATTTAGATTATTTCTTGCGTATAGTGTGAAATTCTGACATAATGGAAAGAGTGGATTTTCTAAGAATCCAGCCATTTGTTTCACAGTAGCTGTGTCTTCTATATATTCTATACTATTTCTAAGCAGGGTTTTAGAATGTATTGTGTTGCCATGAACAATTCAAAGTGCTGTTGATGTATACAATTGTCCCACAATGCAATGCAAAAAAGAATGGAGGCACTGCTCTTGGTGGCTAGGAAGAAGGGATAAAAAGACAAGCAATTACAATTGTCATTTCATTGTCTTGTCCCACATTTGATTATCCACACCTGTGCTGCCCCTGATGTTAGTTCAACCTGTATATATAAACCGATCAGCCATAACACTGTGAGCACTGACAGGTGAAGTGAATAACACTGATTATCTGGTTATCATGGCTCCTGTCAGTGGGTGGGATAGAAGCAGGAAAAATGGGCAGCGTGAGGATTAGAGCGACTTTGACAAGGGCCACATTGTGATGGCTAGACGACTGGGTCAGAGTATCTTCAAAACTGCAGCTCTTGTGGGGTGTTCCCGGTCTGCAGTGATCAGTACCTATCAAAAGTGCTCCAAGGAAGGTAAAGAACCGGAGACAGGGCCATTGGTGGCCAAGGCTCATTGATGCACGTGGGGAGTGAAGGCTGGTCTGTGTGGTCAAATCCAACAGACGAGCTACTGTAGCTCAAACTGCTGAAACAGTTAATGCTGGTTCTGATAGAAAGGTGTTAGAACACACAGTGCATCACAGTTTGTTGGTATGGGGCTGCAGGACATTCTGAGCGGTGTATATAATCCTGCTTTCTCTGATTCTTGCCAGATTATCTTTGTTCTATTTCATGTGTTTATCACTCTCCAACTTTTCTTTAGTGACTGTTAATGGTTTGTGGACTATGTTTAGAGCAGAATTCAGAAACACAGTATAACTGAAAAAGCAAGGCTAGTCTAGTCAGGGCATGGACTAGTCAGGTTTCACATAGGCCAAGGTAGGTGTGACCTTTTTTTTTTTTTTTTAACTATGCTGAGGTATCTCAGCATAGTTAAGCCTTAACTATGCTGAGATACCTGCTTAAAGTGGTGGACTGACACGTACGTCCCTAAAGCCAAGCCATTAGCATGGCTAACAAAGCATCTACAGGGTCTTTCTTGACTTGAGCAAAGTCACAATATGCTCCATATAGCCTACATGTTGTCAAAAGTACACTATAGCGTCGCGAGCTACTAGGGTTGAGCAAGTACTTGAAACATTAGCATTAGTCAACTTTGTCCTGAAAATCTGTGTGTGTGCTACGCTTTGATGTTCATCCAGGGTATTCAACATTGGAATTTTTAAAAGACACCACAAACAAAATACTGGGAAGGTGCATCTAACTCTTGCAAAAAGTGTCTTATCCATTTAGAACTGCCATCATACAGTATATTAACAGCTAAGGAGCATCTGTAGAGTTAAGTTTCCCATTATTCAGTCAGTAATCCCTCCAATAATTCATCTGTTCATACTCCTTCCCATCCAGCCCCTGACCACTGCTTCAACTGGCTGATCATTTGTTCCCTTCATCCACTAATCCAATCATGCACTTTTGCATCCCTTCATCTCTTAATCTATGCATCCATGTCTTCCCAGTGTTCTCCCTGCTGGCATTGGTGTCATGAAGAGTTAACAGTATTCCTTTTGAAGGCCACTCAGCCCTTCCTGGTGTAGCAGCCATTGAAGATTATTAGGGCTCTCATTAAAAGATGATGTAAGACCACTGGAGGGCCAACATATGAGTTCCCTCTCTCCATATTTCTCAGTCTTGCCTTCACATTCTCACTCAATCACACTTTTACACTCTTCAATCCATCTTTTTATGCTACCCATAATCTGTAACCAGAATATGCTAATAGAACACAGGCAGTGTTGTATTTTCATTAGGTCTAAGATGACTCTGGAGGTAATTTAATGGGTTGGATGATATATTGCACGTTACTACTGACACTGGATCTTTTCACAAGTCAGACATTAGTGTTGTGCTGAATTGTTTCATTAACACATTTCAATCAAACCATTACTGTTAGGTTGTGTTGCGTTCCAAATGGTTCTAATTGAGCTGACTCATAAGACGAGATAAGTATTCAGGACAAAGAGGCTTGTTAGCTGACCGTGGCAGTGATTTCAGGTTCGCCCTGGTTGCTTTTTCAAAAATGGACCTAATCAATCACAGGCAGGACTAGGGCTGTGTATTGGCAAGAATCTGTGATACGATATGTATAACGATACAGGGATTACGGTTCAATATATTGCAATAGTGGGATCTGCATTTGTATTAATTACAGTCGCTGTAACATCCAACATCATAGACCTAAGTTTACTTTTATAGCACTGCTATCTAACAGTTGGGGGTTACATAACAAAAATGATACTGTTTTTTGGAAAATTAATACAATATCAGAAAACAAAATATCGGGATATGCTCATACACCCCTAGACAGAACAAGCTGCTTTCAAACTGTTTTGATTCAGTATTTGCTGTTCATATGTGACACCTCGACACATTTTGCACTGTTAGTGAAACTTTGCTCAATTATCTCAGTTGAAATCTGATATTCAAACTAGAAATGTAGGGCAAGGAAAATGAGAGTGGATTTAGGCCCATAGTAGTTCAGGAGATAGCTACCACTAATCTAAGGCCCTTAGATGGTTTTGCTAAAAATGGAAAAGCTTGTAACAAGTAACATGTAAGTTATCATAAAATCATTTTCATAAGGAAGAGTTACTTATACTTAAACATGAGGAGATAAACAGAGTAAAGACTGGCCTAACAATTGACCAGTTTTCAAAGTTTCTGGTCACAAAAATAGCAAAAAGTTACACCCTCATGTCCAACTCATTTTGACTATTGAGTCCAGTTTCAATAACACCAGGCAGCTGTGTAAATGAACATGACTAAGATGAAGACACATTTCAGACAAAATTCCTCTGCTGCAAACTAAGGAATTTAGGTTACAACAGCAATATGTAAGGTTTGCTGACACTAACCGCCATAAACTACTGGCCATACCAGAATGTATTCCAGATCCAGTTCTCAGCATTATTAGGACTCATTAGTATTTACCAAGCAGTTTACCCCCAGGGATAAAGAAAGTGTTTCTAATTCTGTAAGGCTGTAGCAAGAAAAACCATGACTATATTAAACTGAGAATGTGTGCGTTTTAATGCTTGGCAATGTAACTTTTAATTTGAAAGAAGAATGTGGAGTTTCGTCTAACTGAAGTTACATTATCTAACTTTGTTAACAAAGCTCTTGAAGTTTATAGAAATGCATTTAAGTATATTACATTTTGACATTTTGGCACACTAATAAACTAACTTGAAAGCCTTACTCCTTGTTGCCAGTGGGGGAAAAAAATACTATATAAAATACCATCTGTTTGGATGGGCATGGACTGTAGTTTTTGTTTTAATTTGATTATTAGTATGTGTCCTAAAAAGGGCCAGTTCACACTGATGATTAGGGATGAGTGAGTATAGCATTATCTGTATTTGTATGCAGCAACCAACTAAATGATCTGTATTTGTATCTGTACTCTGAATGGTCGGTGCTTAAACTGTAAGCGGACGGTGCTAGCCAGCAGTTGTCAATTTAAGCCTGAAAAGAATTTGCTATATTTATTTGAAAAGCCTCAAAAGTGAGATTCTGATTTTCGCCAGAGAAAGAGAACAATTGACAGAACATGTTTTTTTTAATAAAAGTTGCTTGTTTCGTACTCGTAAAAAGTACGTTATCTGTACCGGATACTCATTTCAGCCAAGTTCTCAGAACATTTTTCTAACTGGTATTTTACATGCAGACAGTTTTGAGATATAGGTTTGAGAAGATAAGATTATAAGGTTAATTATGTTAGTACCTACAAGTGCCTGTGCTTGTACTTGATGTTGAGGAGGGGTCATCCATGATCAAGTATTTTGTATTCCTGAGTTGAGCGTTTTGCTTTCTTAAGATCTCTCTTCTTCCATAATATTCCAAACTGGTGACCTTTTTTAAAATTCATTATCTGTCAGAGCAGGTACAGGACTCGTGAAGTCACAAAAAGGTTGAATAACTACCTCTAAAAATGGAAAATATGGAAATGAAGGAACACAATGGAACAATTCAGTTGAAAGGTTTTGTAATAATAATGTGGTGTTCGACCAAAACGTGTATTCATGATACTCTGTTCCTTCTTTAACTGTAAGACATTTTGCTTCAGAGTGAACTTAACAAACTTGAGTGAAATAAATTGTACAGAACTGCAGTGGGGAAAATACCTTGATGGCTCAGGTTTGATTGGGATTGTTTCAGTTTTGTGTATCTGCATGCTTTGTTGTAGAAGAAATACCAACATTTTAAAGGTAAATTCCACTAAACAACTTATTTACTCCTGAATATTGGAAGGAATAAGGAGCTGAACCTTCGATATCTCAGATGCTACATCCGTGTATATCTCCAGGCTCCTGCATTCAAATGCTCTACTTATTAGATTTGTCCAAGAATCGACAAAGCAAATGTAATTATTACTTAAAATGATAGAATAATTTCCGCAGTGGGGGGTTATATATTAAGGCAGCAGCAGTGTGACTCCACGGCTAGAAAATAAGTGAAGAAGCATTGACTGTGGCTTCATTGTCCTCCATATATGAACTGAACAAAGTGATAACACCTGATACAATCCTTCTTATTCAGAGCCCTGCCAACAAACCATGATGCAAATATCAAAGGTGTATTATATATCTTTGCTTGCATGTGGTAGCTGCCTGCACCGCATTGCCTCTCCGCTGCTTTTGTGTATCCCCTGTTGTATTTGTTTTGTTACTTGGGAATACATTACATATTCACATTTCTGCGGCAAGAGAATCCTTTGAATATTAGCAAGGCAGGGAGCTGTCTGACTTGATCAAATATTGCCCTGCAGTCGTTTCTTTATACAAGCCAGGGTTTTATTTCTGATTCACTCTGTGCGTTTTCATGAAAGGAGCAGAAAGAGAATATGTACTGTATATGTGTTATGTGCAAAGCATGAGTGAGTGCATGTTTGTACTTGAGCAGGGTGCAAATGGAGCCCCGGAAAATTATTCATCTCACTAATGCATAATTAATGTCCAGTGTGTTTGCAGTAATTACAGTTCTGTGTATGTAGCATGCCTGAAAAATGACTATTTGCCCCTCAGTCCAGAAACTGCTGGCTCAAACATTTATGTTTTTCAAACATCCAAGGAAGGACACTGTTTTGAGGACAGTCTATTACATTGTCAATCAGATATTCAGTCGCGCAGTTTAACTGTTGCATTTCACTGTTGCTGCAGAGTTGCAGTATTACTAAAAACCTTTGACTTCTTAATTTGATTGTTATTTATTGTGCTTCATGATGAGGCTATGTAACCACTTTTTAAAGTACAAATCAGAAGTGAAACCAAGACTGTTTTGCAAGTCACAACTAAGTCTCCAGTCTTTGCAGTCCTAAACTTTGAGTTTTGAGTCCTCAGTCATAGCTTGAACAATTCTTCACTAAATGCAATGCCATTTTAAAGATCCCCATCCTCATTAATTAATTCTGCTCCCAACAGCGTTCATGAATGAATAATGAATGAAGGGAACAAGTTTGAGCTAAACCAGGGTAGTAAGTTTATTCTCATGAACAAGTAAATGAACATGAAATCCTCTGTAGTAACAGACAACAATGGCTCGTTTTTCTCCAGAAGTCGGACTATATCATCAGACTGTGTTAATAAAGTTGCCAGTGTAAAGAGACGTTGTCAGGCTGCAGGTCTCTATTTTTAATTTGCCTGAAGAAGCACCGAAAAACTTCACATATGGCAGGACAAAGCCACCTGTCTGTCTGAAATAGTGAGTGGAGAAGGGCCCTTCAGAATATTAATAACTCCTCATATCCGTCCCCACAGTGGTGACAGCAGCTCTTTTGTTTCATGGATCAGGTCCAGTAGAACACACACTGAGTTCTGTGGACAGAATATCTCAGAGGACTGTTGACACGTGTATGCACCTCCCCTCTGCCTTGTGCAAAAAAATGCATCCACTTTGTTCTTTCAACAAATGGCCAGCAGAGAACTAAGCAGGGCTTCAAGGCTGCCACTGGTTGTACTTGGATATTATAATAATAATAATAATAATACATTTTATTTATAAGCGCTTTTCTAAATACTCAAAGACACTTTACATAAAAACATAAAAGCAGCAAAACAACATCAAATAGTGTTTGTGACCTCTGAGGAGTTCCATTCTGTTATTATCCAGGTAAGTGGGATGAACCCTGCAGGGTCTTCACAATTCACCCAGCGTCAACACGTGACCCTTTTCATTCTGAACTCCACACTGAAAACAGGGGGAAATGGTTGTTGTTCACTTTACAAATGAACAGTTCGTATACATAACACAATTGATTTATGTTCCTCCTCTGAACATATATCAATCGTGTAGAATTCTTGAGTCTCAATCATGTGAGCAGGTTTTTGAGGGAAAACTTCGCCATGTGCGCCATTTTTTCAATCCGGTCGGCGGACTTCATCTGTCTGTACACGGTAAAGGTAATGCAACTTTGTCGTATGTTTGTCAAAGACAGGCGTAGTCGCGTTACACGCAGAATTTTGACTAAGCTGAGGTTTTCATCTGCCAGTCACATCGAGCAACAAGAATTAGTCAATGTCAAAGTCAAAGCTAGCTAACGTTACCACTCGCTAGCTAACCTATGCTAATGCCCTTGGATATTTGGAGAGCTCTCCACGAGGTAAAGGCAGTTCAATCTTGTCAAATGTCAGTCAGAGTTAAAGATAGTCCGGTTCAGACGCGTTATTTCCACAGAGCAGAAGATTTTAAGGACCAGCAAAAACGAGCAACATGAATAGTCAATGGTAATGCTAAGGTTAGCTAATGTTGCTACTCGCTAGTGAGGGAGGGCAACTTTTATCTTCAGTGTAACTGTTAGTAGTATATCTGGTAATGCACAGCCTGTGCTTTTATAGTTTGAACATTCATATAACCGGTCCAGTAGTCACTGACCTCCGAAGAATAAGAAGAATGATGGTAAATTAACAGTTAGCACTTATTTACAATACATAGACATTCCTCAGACGTCCTCAGTAGTCTCCTGTAAACCCCTGTAGAGGAGGTGCATTACTCTGAGTAGAGCCGTTCTTACCACGTCCTTACTCCTGATGTGAAATGTTTACTAATTCTTTTCAACATTTTTCTGTGTTGGAATTAAAACGTGGATGTGCTGCTTGAGATTTACATTGGCAAGAAAATGGATCTAAAATCAAGTTTATTTATTAGAGATTTTTTTTAAAATATTGTGAAGAGTATTATTCAAATGCCTTTTTATCATTTTAATTTTGAACTTTGACACAGTTAGATAAGCTGTGTCACAATCAGGATGCTTCATCAACTTGTAGAAATAATAAATCATTATTAAATCATTTTATAATGTTTTTGTTTTCTGGATGGGTATTAGGTGGCGTTCCAGTTTAAATCTCTGCTTTGCTTTGAGCACAGTACCAAAGGCTCTGTAGTAAATGGTAAGTAATATACAAATGTTTTTATTTTATTTGACATGTTACAACTAAATTGTCAAGACTTTCAAAAATGTTTGGGTATTTTGTTGCTACAATTTTAGGCTTAAACTAATTCAGTCGAATATAGTCCTGTAATAAATCCTACCTTCATGAAGATTACAAAGTGCTGTATTTGTTATAACTGTTTAAAAATGGTGGCTATAATATTGAATCTAACCTGGCTGTTCTTAATACCTAACATTAGTATGTCCTCTGATTTGTTTCTCTCTCTCTCCCTCCCTCTCTCCCCCCAGTGAATGTGGCAGTGTAAGGGGTGTTCAGTAGCCGTTGCAAGTAGGTCCGAGCTACTTAACCATTACAAACTCAAACATCCACATTTTGGACGTACTATCCGCTATCCATGCACATATTTGAAATGCCGGTGCTCATTCAAGACATAGAATAATAAAGAGTTCGGTCTAGACCTGCTCCATTTGAAAAGTGTCCTGAGATAAGTTCTGTTATGAATTGGCGCTATACAAATAAAATTGAATTGAATAGAATGCTGTTCATCAAAGTAGAGTGCATTCCACACACGTTTGTCAGACTGAAAGAGCTGTATACTTTAAGCTGTCACTTATTTACGTGTAAACATTTAGCAAATTAAAGGGACTTCTTTGTTCATATTAACACACATCTGAGGACAAATGAAAACGTTTGTTGCATGTTTGTTGGCTGTAGTTTTCAAACTAGCATTTATGGAACCTTTAAGTCTCATAAGGTTTAGGGCAAGTGTTTTATTTCCTCTCATATGACTCTTTTTGTGAATGTGCACTCTGCAGGCAGAAGACGAAGGCCTGCACCAAGGAGCCATTGAGGAGACCACGCTGGGAGTATGTGTTGTGAAACAGAGATGCCACTGATAAACCAGAGGACATCGGGATTGTCCTGGAGGGCCAGGTGGTACTGCACGATCTGGACAACGTTGCCTTAGCTGTTGCCTTGCTGTTTGGCCTAATGTATGCCTTAAACCTCAACTACCCTCCTGAACTTAAGTACTGTTTCGAAGTGCTCCAGAAGGTTGTGATGGAGCTGGACGGCAATACACTGTCAAAGAAAGCCCAGGCTCTCAAAAACAGACTCCACCAGTGAGCTGTTGCCATTTAATGGCAAGATGGATACAACAGAGTCTCCCTATCTTCTTTTGGAATATGGACCATTGCTGCTTTTTCATTGGACTGGACTTTTGACATTTCACTTGCGCTGCCTTGATGTATGTTCTTGTTTATAGCAAGTGTTGTGTATTGTTTTCAGCAGATATTTTTCTCAGGGTCATGTGTTGCAAAATGTGCCTTTCTCATTTAGGTGTCAGCATTTGTCAGATGTGTGTTGAATAGAGCTCCAACAGTTTCCCCTATTTTCAAATTTGGAGGTGATTTTTGGTTTTTGCACATTCTTAACTGAAATGTAGTAGTGGTCGGAAAGCAAGCCATTAATTTTAATTTTATTACACTTTATGTTCAAAACCCTTGCAGTAAAAGGAGAAAATTATTTTTTCAAGCACTGGATCTACATTTGCCAGGACAATAATGGTTTTCTTACATTTGTTCTTTTATTTTGTTGAAAAATTGTAAATGTATAAATGTTTTTGCACATATTTTGCAAGACATTCCAGTGTTTCCTCTATGTTGACTCTGGAGCAGCGGCCCGCCGCTGTTAAATTTCTGCCGCCACGATATCAGAAATGGGGCAGACGCACAATGTAGTCACGGTTGCCTTTTAAATGATCTTGCCGACATAATGCACCCCCGCTGGCTGCCGCTCACATTGCAATTTAACAACAAGTA
Source organism: Dicentrarchus labrax (assembly GCF_905237075.1). Lineage (NCBI taxonomy): Eukaryota > Metazoa > Chordata > Actinopteri > Moronidae > Dicentrarchus > Dicentrarchus labrax. The sequence continues at coordinate 3,675,475 of NW_026136709.1, forward strand.
GAACTATTCAGAGGTTATTGGGGCTGTCCAGTTTACCTCCACATACTGTTGTGTTGATGTAGTTTATTGTCAAAACGTTCGCTTTCTTCCAAGTCGACTATTAAACCAACAGCTCCACCAAAAGACGTCACCGCGGTGGGTCCGTTTTAATTGGACAACGTTCAGCTTGTCAGTTCTCAACTCAACGTCCTGATATCAAACATCTGGAAACATTGAAACGGTAAATATATTTGTTTGTGTCGCAGCGAAGTGTCACTAATGTTTCATATGAAAAACGTTTGCCGACGGGACCGGGGGGGGGTTCGGACGGGCCTGCCGCCACTGCTATCTGGCCATTGTATTATTCTCTTGATGCTGGTTAGAAGTAATTCAGAAGGTGTTTTAAGGACCAGCAGTGTTGCCTCATGTTGTAGCAGTCATGAATGTTTACTACACACTCTTGATAACTAGGGTATGAAGTGTTTCTTGGGAAAGAAAAGGGTGCTTTGTTCTAATATGAGATTTGATTGTGTATATATGCATGTGTTAGTGTATACATTGCATTGAACCTACTGTTCTATGACAATACAGTTTTACACTAAACGTTTTGTTTTGCCTTATTTGTTCTTAAAATGTTACAGGAGTAAATGCTGTAGGTAAGATTCAGTAGAAATCAGCGTACAGAAATAACTTTAGCATGTAGAGTTCATACACAAAGTATGTAGGATCTTTATGAGACTAACTTGAGCAGGAAAAGTTGATTTAACAGAACAACACTGCATATACTTTACATAAAAATCTCATGTTGCTTTAATAGGTAAGAATTGAATACAGTAAACATAAAAGGGAAACTTTAAATTAACCCCCAAAAGATTATGTTGGGTCTTCACAGAATAATTGAATATAATTAACATTAATGAAAAACTTTGAATTAACATAATAAAATCATGTTGTTTTTACAAACAAGAATTCAGTATATTAAATAGAAATCAATCATTTTGACTTAACATAAATATATTATGTGCAACCGATGTCCACATTTTTTTTTATGTTAATTCAGTGCAGCAGTTATCCCTGCACTCCCTCTGCATGGCACAGCAGGTACCCATTAAACATAAGGCTACTGATGCTTACGTTGACTTTACACATGGAGAACATAAGGAAGGCAATTTTAATTGGAAAGCAGCCATGAAGCAGGCATGCAATCATGAAGAAAATGCAGTCAAAGGGCCAATCTATGTCCCTATAAAGGGCAGTCCCAGTATGATACAATTTTCTACATATTAACTCATGTTTTATTTGTTTCAGTAATGTCAGTCATTGTCTACAGGTTATCTGAATTATTTTACTATGCAGTATAATTTGATAATATAAATCAACTACCCTTTCATAAACCTCAAGTCAAGCTTTCCCTGAAGATAAAACTGTAAACCTATTGTGACATCACCTATTGGTTTTTGGAGTTGCATTTTGAAGCTTCGAGTTGGACATGGTCATTACCATGATGATTTTTCGGAGCCAGCGGTGGTGACGTACTGTGAGTTGAGCTGCTCTTATTGGTTGCACAGTTTCAACTCGTCGGAAACAATGACGACTGGCCTGGTCAAACACATGCTCTGTCCATTATATATACTGTCAATGACATAAGTGATGAATGTAGATTACAGGAAACGGTAACACACTAGGCCTTACTGTCAATGTATGAAAGTATTCTGTTTAATTTGTGAAGTTTATATTATATTCCATGTTTTCACACATATGGATACAGTATAATGTGTCTTGCAACTGTGTGAAACATACATAAAACATTTGGGTGCGTGATACTAGAAGAAATGTATTTATTCATGTTATTTTTTGCTTTTATTTGCACAAAAAACAATGAGACCATTGTGCAGCATCATCTGGCCTAAAGACGAAAAGACATGCCAAAAAACAACTCTTGCAGTCTGATTTTCTTCTTAACAATATGTTTATCATTGCAGTGAACTATTGTTGTATTTGACAACCCACAATGATACCATTTTAGGCTAACTGGTACATAACATTTTCCAACACTCAAGAAAGCAATAGGCCTACATACAGTATGTTGCCTCGCTGTCCTCAGTGTATCAATAATCACTTTAGAGGATTTCTGTCTTTGTATTGAGGCATTTGTGTGATTTGTATCCTTAAGCAGTGCTTACTCAGTTTGACATTGTAATAAAAAAATTACGACATCCAATAAAGAAATGAGAATGAATGCAAAAAATAAAAAATAAAAAACTTACCATGGAAACTAAATAAACTTTGTCCATTGGGTCAAAACAAAAATAAACAAAGCTTGTCTGTTCTCACACTACAAGGTAAAAATGTAAGTAAATCAGAAACCCTTCCATTTAACTTAAAGAAAAAAGAAAATAATAAAAATATATTGACAGTTTTAAGCCTGTGTTTTTACAATTTAGAGTTGTCAGGTCTCTCTTGATATGTGAGATGTCAATTCTGTATGGTGTCAAACTCCCATGACTAAAAGCATACAAGGAAACAAAAGAAAAATGTCATGGACCCCAAAAACAGACAAACTGCCTATCAAAGGTTAAATAATAAGTGTAGTCCAGAACTCAGTCCATTTATCTGCATGATGTATCAGTTATATAAACAATTTCCAAAACAAAACAGATGAAAAGCAAAAAAAGACTTGATTTCCTCCCCTGCTGTCAGTAGTGTTTTTTTAGCGGCTCGAAGGGGGTCTCACACAGGGTGTCATTCAAGAAAGAACTGCCACTGTCTGCTGTAGTGCTGCTGATTGGACCTGTGGTGGCAAGGTTCGCCCTCAACCACAGCAACAAGCCCAGGGGTGATGTATTTTGAGGGGAAGGGGTAGGGGCCAGGCTGTGGTTCATTGCATCCACCATGTGCTGATTTGACAGATGATACTTACCTGGAGAGCTGACCAGTTCCATCTGTAATATGTCAAAGCTGGAGCACTGGATGCGCACTGCTCCTATGGACCCCCGGTCAGGCCATGACCACCTCTGGCCTTTAGGGCTGTGATGGCACGTGACAACTGCTCACCAGATCATTCATTCCTTAGAATCTCTTAGTCTGCTCCTCACTCTTGCAATGACTCTGGGGGGATCATGGTAGTTTGCCCATCCAGTCTTTGGGGACGATTAGAAGGCTTACGATTGCATTTCTGTGTGTCTGTCCAATTGTTGTATAACCAGAGAAGGTCCATTTTCATATTCTTGGGACTAAGTCAAGTGCGTAAAAAAGGGTTGGACACTCATTTATACACACACATTTAACCTGCTTTGGACGGTCTTCTGCTCCACACCAGTCCAGTAGTTAGTGGTAGTCAGTGGTGGAGGAATTAACTGAAAGCCACATTTGAGTAGAAGTACAGATATCTTACCAGGAAAGGACTTTGGTAGAAGTTAAGTCACATATTAGAATATTATTTAAAGTAAGTAAAAGTCTTAAAGCTATAGTAGGTATCTTTCACTATATCCTGACAGTAGTACATGAGACAGATAATCAGTGACAAAATCCGGTTCCTCTGGACCAACCCAAAGCGTCTTTCTGTCTTTTTCTGCTCTAATTGGTTGTTTTCATTCAGACGTGGTGGATTAGCTTTGGCGACCTGTTGTGGGGGTCGGGACAGCATTGTATATTTTAAACAAATGATTTAGAGGGCTGGACACCAACTGTATCAGGGCCCACGTTCACTGTGTGTGTTGGACGTTCAGTGAACAAATCGGTCAGCATGCACCGTTCCCTCGTGGCGAAAAGATCTGAATCAGAGAATGAGTGTATGCCTGCACGTTCGTTTGCAACTGACTAAGCAAAACGTTAAAGATTTGCACAACACTAGATCATGGGGCAGACTGATGACCATGGCTCAGAGCAGCATGGACAGAGATGTAGACTTTGTAGAGAGAGCTAATGAGCTTTGAGCAGCTACCGTCAGACTGTGTGTCTATGCTGGTAAGACAACGAGTCTTTTGGAACTTTGACTGTCACAGGAAGCACATTTATGGCCCTGTGTCAGTACTAAGCCATAGCTGTGCTGTTTACTGCGGTTAGCATTACTGTTTGTCAGCCCTAAAAACCTAGAAAACTCTAAATGCAGCACAGCTTTTCGCTGTTATCTGATTGCAAGTGTAATGCTTCAGCTGTATGATGCATGGTCCTATGTCCAATGAGCCATGTATTTGCATTTGTGTTTGTATTTGTGTAAGCGAAGGGATGGCCTTAGTAATAAAGCATGTCCCTGTGAGTACTTCGTTCTGCCTACCATCATTGTGACCCAGAACACCATAACTAGCAGAAAATGTCCCCCAATGGAAAATTTTCAAATAAACTCTAACTTACTTTGTAACAATTTGTAGCGTTATGGAGGAACAAAGGGGATCTAATCTAACTAGTCTACTTAGACCTAAAGGGTGTCGCATAACATTTAAATTTGTTGATTATGTCTGACGACAGAGAAGGCGCATGAGTTTAATTTGTTTTAACTGATAGAATCAAAGTCCCTTGATGAAAGTGGATATTGATGTTTCCACTTCCCCTACTTAGGCCAATGTCTTTCTATTCTTGGACTATGTCTTGTCACTGTTTTGGGTAGGTGTTGTGGATGGAAAGTGTGTGGGGAATATTACTTCCATGTCCTACCATCTGCTGCAGCCTCAAAATATATTATGACATTGATAGAACCCAGGATAAATCCAGTCATAGCAGATGATCTGTCTTATTTGAAATCGTCAACATATACAGAACATTGCTTGAGCCCCTCCACTTTCTGTCTGTCCTTTTCTCCTTGTCTGTTTTTTTTCTCTCTCACCTACCATCTATTACCGAAGGCCCATGACGCTATTTAAAGGCAACTAAAATATTTCTACCCCACATAAAGGGCCTGTGTCTCGGATGGGTGACCGTGATGTGGAGTCTTGTTAGCATTGACCCTCGGGGAGTCTCGCACAGGTGGGAAACCATAAACATGAATCTGCGGCGACAACAGCAACCCTATAGCTGCATGCCTGCTTTCAATTTACATCTGCTCCCTGTAACTCTCCAAGCCCGAGAACATAATGAGCACAAACAACTCAGAGGAAAATGAGATAAATGAGGGCTATAATTGTGTTTGGAATTGCAATTACTGTTATCACAGCATTTTGTCGCATGGATTTAGTGTATCCAGATGTGCAAATGGGAATGACTGCCATTGTTTGAGTGGATTGGATCAACCCCACTCCGAACTTCCAGCTCTATCGACTTCTAATTACTGATTTTTATTGACCAACCACAGCTGCTGCTGAGAAATAACAGGTAGACTCAGACGTAGCAGTGCTGCTATGACTCATTTAGCCTGCAGGTACGTTCGCTGACTGCAAAGGCACGGACCAAGACAATCTCACAGTGGGGGGAGGGTGACCATTTATAAATATTTCTCATTTAGCCATGAAATAATGAGCCTAGGACTGTGAAATTTTATTTCAGACTTTGACATGTCGACCGTGAATAGTTTAATTCCATCTATTAACTAACTGAGCTGCATATAAACTATAATGGGGTACTTGACTTAAGTAAAAGGAAGCGTATCTGTAATGTACAATCACATTCTTATGTCTTTGCACAGATGTAAAGACCACAATATGAATCCTCTTATAATTCAGTTCTTTGTGAAAGGAGCACTTTACTAATTTTACTCAGTTCAGCATTTATGCAGCTAACTAAGTGAGTACTTAGCGGAATCGAGAATCCGGTACAGATAATGTACCCTTTTACAAGTATCGTCAGAGTAAAATGTCAATGGGTCAATATCCGTACTCATAAATAAGGATTTTAAAAAACGTGTTCTGTAAATAGTTATCTTATTTGTGTGATCAAAACATTGCTCTGTATAGTTTCCTAATAAACATAGCACATTTTGATCAACCCATATCAATTTCAGGCTGGAATGAACAATAGTTAGCCCAGCACAGTTCTGGTTAAGGCACTACCCATGTCTGGTTTAAGCCCCACCCACTCAGAGTACGGATTCGAAGACAGATAATTGAGTTGCTTGAACAGATACAGATGCAGTATCAGTACATTATACTGTATCTTTTCAGCCAACTACATTATCTATATTCATATCCATACTCGGATGGGGCTTGGACTGTGAGTGGGCGGGACTAAAAGGAAGTTATTAATTTTAGCCTTGTGTTGATCGGATATGCTGTATTTATTAGGAAACTACACGAAACTGAGCTTCAGATAATAATATAATGTGCTTTTCTCATCTTGCAGGTTCTCATTGATCCTGGTGGAGCCTCCTGCCATGGTCCTGCTTGACTGTGCGTCTGTCTGTCTGTCTGTCTGCCTGTCTCTCTCTGTCTCTCTCTCTGTTTCACCCCAACTGGTTGAGGCAGACGACCACCCACCTAGAGCCGAAGGATCTGTCCTAGGTTTCTGCCTTTTAACAGGCAGTTTTTCCTTGCCCTTGTCGCCTAGTGCTTGCTCATGGTGGTACTGTTGGGTCTCTGTAAATAATGTTATAAGGAGTTCGGTCTAGACCTGCTCTATTTGAAAAGCTGTTATGAATTGGCGCTATACAAATAACAGTGAATTGAACATTGAATCTTTTTGTGCAGCACTTTGGAAACCTTGTGTTTGTTAAAATCGTGCTATATAAATAAAGTGGATTGGATTGAATAATTCCTAGTACTGATATTGACACATTTCCCTCTGATTATCCTGTGTTCGAAATCACATACTAACATACTGCCTACTACATACTCAGTCAGTATGTACTGCATATTGCCTATTAAATGAAGGATTAAGTATGCCAACTGTTCACACTGGAGTATATTCAAACATACATTTTCTCTGTATCACACATCATCAAGTGATTTTAAACACAGCCCTTGTCTGTAACTGATACTTGTTTAAGCCGAGTACTTTCTCAACCCTACTTACTAATAATCAGAATACCTAGGCTTCTACTGCATGGATTTTTCAACATGCTTTTAATAATCTGGTTCATACAAAGTAAAACTGCAATACTAAATCCACAGTTCACAGTATCCTGTTAATGAACCAAGTCCATGAACAAAGCACCAAATGAGGAATGTTGGGTTTTTCTTAACAGAAAATCATTTACATAACAATAAGCTGACAACACACACCACTCTTGTGTGTGCTTTTTATAAAGGCACATCGATCACTAACTTACTAACCACAAGATGGTTGGTACCTGTAGTAAGGACATCCAGCAAACAGCTCCTACAACAACAGGGCTGATTTCAGTAGCCTGTTGTTTCCATGAATGTATTTAAGGTCCAGTGTGTAACATTTAGGAGGATCTATTGTCAGAAATGGTGTATAATATTCATAGATGGTACATGGACTGCGCTTATATAACGCCTTTTCTTGTCTGTGGACGACCGATACAAAGCGATTTACACTACATATCAGATTCACATACATTCATACATTGATGGCAGAAGCTGCCATACATGAATCACATTCAGGCACATGCAGACACTGATGGCACAGCATCAAGAGCAATTTGGGGTTCAGTAAATTGCTCCTGTTCAGTATGTTGCCCAAGGACACTTCGACATATAGAGGGAGTAGTGGGGATCGAACCACCAACCTTCTTATTACTGGATGACCCACTCTTCCTCCTGAGCCACAGCTGTCCAGCTCCTGTGGCCCAAAGCATTTTTCCCGCTGACTGCAGTTTTTCAAAACACATCTTATTGACAGGACCCCTACAACTTCAAACAATTGACCCTTCCTAAGGTCTGTCCTTTTGGAAACTCATGCTGGGTCTCAAATTGAATACTTACTTCGTCAGTACACTTCTATGTAGTACACTATGCACACTACGTACACGCGCATAGCGTGGTAATTTCAGCAGCTTAGTGTTTAGCTTAGCACGGACATTGCGCACTTATCGGATGTGACGGTCGCAACATTGTACCACGTCACCTTCTTCTTCTACTGCGATTTACCGGACTGAACATTAGCACCAATACCGGCTTATTTTTCACTGGATCTTTCCGTATTAATAAATTAACCTGCTTCTACTTTTATCACCTCTTTGCACACTCGAAAGTGAATGGGTGGGACTTAGGAAGGGTCAATTATTTCTTTTAATGTTATTCATCTTCAATCCATGAAGATTTAACATTTGTAAAAACTTAAAAAATACATAATTTTTGCTAAAAAAGAGTCAAACTTCGTCTTAATTTTAAGTACTTACTTAATTTGGCCTACGATATATTAAGAGTTTCTATGTAAATAATGGTTCTACTGTTCATAACAACACCACTGACATGCAGTTGTTCCCCAAAAGTAAGGGGAGAAATAATCACAAGAGTGATGCAGCATTGTTTTTTTGGTTTTTGTTTTACAAAAATACAACAATTTACACAAGATAAAGATATCTAGAGGAGAGGAGAGAGTACACACCATGTTCACATTACAACAGTAGTTACAGTATTTACCTGAAGAACAGATTTTAACATTACAGACCATGACTTTCTTATGCTTTTCTTTTTACTTGTAACAGACTATGAGTGTATTATATTTCAACTTACAGTTAACACATAGTTCCCACTGATAGAAGTCAGCCATTTGTCTGGCTTGAAGAGAGAACTCCAGATATCCCTGACCCCACTATCAATGTGCTGTTAGAGACTGAATGTGAAATGTGACTATTTCCTCTGAATATGGTCTTGCTCTCTTGAGTTACAGTGATCACTACTGCTGTCACATTGCCACTAAAAGTACAGAATGTTCTCTTCCTGGTCCTGCTATAACCAGCAAATCTGTCTCTTCAAACTCAAACTGTAACAATCTTACCTTTTAAAATCACTTTTCGTGAGACATCAACTCGCCTTGCAAATAACTGCTGTTTTGTATTGTTTTATGCCCATTTTTCTATTTTATTTGATAAATGTTTAACTCATAATGAGATGACCCTCGCTGCTGTTTGTTGTCCTGCTACAGTAACAACCTGGTGTAAAGTGGAGGCTAAAAAGTACATAAATGCTGTTTACCCACCTCTCAAACCTGAAATAGAGTTTACTCAAATCTCCTGGGGTGTTTATGAATACAAGAGTAGTTTCACAGGTCCCTGTCATACACCGTCTTTTGTAAATTCTGGGATTGCTTGTTTTGTCCACCATATGTGAGCACAGAGCAGCCTACGGCACACTCTCGTTAGGTCGAAAACAAAACTGATTGTGCTGATTCTGAGGGGCGGCTATACATAAAAGATAATGGACATCTGATAGATTTTGAATTATGATCCATCATTAAAGCTGCCATAGGTAATTTATGAAAATAACATTTTGTCATATTTGCTGAAACTTTTACTATATCCTGACAGTAGTAGATGATACAGATCATTTGTGAAAAAATCAGGTTCCTCTGGTTAGTTCTCGTGCTCCTAATGACATTGGCAAGAATCTACTAGGCCTGAAAACAACCAATCAGAGCTGAGAAAGATAAAAAGACGCTTTGGGTTGGTGGTTTAAAGATAGTGTGTGTCTCATTCCCAGCACTGAAACTTGATGACCCAGAAATGAGAATCAATAATCAACTATCTTTCTTGGTCCTGATTGGTTGTTTTTGATTAGGTACCCACCGTACTGTGCAAATGCTGTAAGAGCTGTAGGAGGAGCCAGAGGAACCTGTTTTTTCACAGATTATCTGTCTTATGTACTACTGTCAGTAAATAGTTAAAGGTTCAGCAAATATGACACAAAGTTATTTTTATAACAATGACCTACTTTAATTATGCATCATAATTCAAAATTTGTCAGATTTGTTATGCATAGCCACCACTCTTCCCCATGTAGCTTTTACACTACTTGCACACCCTTTCACACAGTGATAGATGACAGAAACTAACTCAGTCATTCACACAGTATCTTGCACAAGGATGTAGGAGGAGCCAGGGATCGAACCAACAACCTTCCGATTGGTGAACAACCCACTCTACCTCTGAGCCACAGCCGGACTTTGAGCTCATGTGGTGAACAAGTGATCCGAGAACTAACAAAAGACATTGTTACAAAAGTTACCTTCTGCAGTTTTAATAATGTGTTAAATAAAGCTGTATTATGAAACGATCACTACACAGCCAGTATGGACAGGGAGATTGATGACACACACAACTCAACCTGTGTATGGCATGTGTGTGTTACATTTAGGAATAATCTGGTGGCTCCCCTCAGACCCCATCCCCTCATTTTGCTAATTGCATTTGTGACTATATCTGACTGAATACAGACACTTTGTATAATATTTAAAGAGCATGTGTGTATTTTATTTGACCTCATTTTATTCTACAGGTTGCAGATCATGAAGCTCTCATTCAGTGATCCAGGAGACCTCAGTAGGAATACATGTCATCCAAGCGTATAGACCATCAGGACTGTCATCGAGAGCTGGGTTTTTGCAGATTGCAGGGAACACCATTTGCTGCTGCCAGTTTGTTTGAACCTAAACTACCCTCCCGAACTCAAGTCCACCTTTAAAGAACTCCATTAGGTTGTCATGGAGCTGTAAAGTAACACACTCACCTGTATTGGTAAGACTATCAGTGTGATGTTACCATGGCCTGGACATCTGTAATTATTGCCTAATAAAAATAAAAGAAAATCTGTGCTTTATAACTGTATAATCAGGAGTTTAAAAAGTCTGCCTCTATCCTGTACGTCTCATGGTTGCCTGGCAACCTCAAAGTGATGACGAGGATCCAGGAACTCGATGCACCCAGCCACTGACCAAGAAAGTGTTGCAATACCTAGCCTACAACAAAGCTCAACTTGTCATTTATACATTTCTATTTGTGGATTAAACAAAGGAGATGTTAATTGGTGAGATTTAGAGACAGTGGAAGGCAGATTTCTGTTTCTACTTTAGACAGAGCCAGGCTAGCTGTTTTCCCCTGCTTCTGGTCTTTATGCTATGCCTTTGTAACTTAAAGCTGCAGTAGGTAACTTTTATGACAATACTTTTTGTAGTGAAGTGACTTTTGTAGCTGAAACGTTCACTATATCATGACAGTAGTGCATGAAACAGTGAAAAAATCAGGTTCCTCTGGCTCCTCCTAGTGCTCCTAATGGCATTTGCCATAATCCACCGGGCCTGAACGAAAACAACCAATCAGAGCTGAGAAAGGCAGAAAGATGCTTTGGGTTAGGAGATTGAATATGGCTCATGAGCATTGAGCTGTAAAAACATACATTTGTGTCATGATTGGTGGTGCCTTTCAAACATTACCTGGCCATTGAAATGATGCATTATAATTTAAAGTTTTTTGATTTAATGTGAATTCTTGAGCACATGTAAATATAAAATATTGTCAATAAAAAAAAAAATAATAATTTGGCACTACCACTGCCTCCTCGGAAAAAACAAATGGGCCATGGTCCACTGTGCTGAGCTAAACTAATCAGGGCTTGTCATTTTAAAAATACAAAAACATGTTATAGACCAGAACTCCTCTTAATTAAAGTGGCTGCTTTAGTTGTTACACGGTGGGCATGAGTCTTAGCTCTATTGGACAAGAACTATCCCCTCAAACACACTGTATGGGATTCTATTAAAAAACATGATTAAGAACCTCATAATCTTCACGTAGTAAAACATAAAGCAACAAAAACATTGTAGACAGCCGCAGTACAGTCCTGTGCGTGTTGCTGAGTAGAGTTCTCCAGAACCAGAGTACCCACACACCCTGCCAAGAGCTGACCCATATCATTAAGGCGGCACCGGGAGGAAGGGGATTCTCCAGAGATCACAAAACCTCTCTGAAGCTGCCGGGAGGGTCGGCCATCCAACTCCACTAACAGGGTGCCAGGGAGGACCTTTCTGGGTTTTTAATAGAGAGCCCCCTTTACTCCGCACACACACACACACACACACACACCTCCATGATGAAAGCTTTTTGGGAGAATGTTTCATCTCAGTGTGCCTTCTGTGAGATAGGAAGAACAGGAGTACAAGTTTGAAGATATTATGTGTGAGGCCTGTGTGAAGTGTGTGTGTCTGTTCTTAAATGCGTAGTGTTTGTTGTGTGTGTGTGTGTGTGTGTGTGTGTGTGTGTGTGTGTGTGTGTGTGTGTCCGCATTGCGCCCCTCTGCCTGGCAGCCCCGAGCTAGCTCCTCACCAGAGTATGAGTTTCACACACATTTCATTTCCTGCAGTCAGCATCAATTCAAACCCTCTAAGGAATTAGCTCTATCTACCTGCTTGTCGTTTTCTGCTGTCGCTCCAGGTGCACCTCGCAAGCACACACACACAATTATACACTCGCACACGGTCTTCTTTGAAGGTTTTCAGTCTCCCCAGTCAGTCTGCAGGGAAGATAAGACTGTGCGCTGGAGAAAAGAGAAGTCACAGTGATGGATGGCGTGCACAGCTGCCACACAACGCTATACTATTAATGCGTTATTGATTAATATCTGTCACTGGCCTCCCACTATATAAGTACCCACACACAGGAACCAGCACCACGTTTCCATGCTATCATTAGCAAGTGACACTAATTTGCCCCCAAAGGGTTCGTGCAGCGTTAAAAATAGCTCCACGTACGTAGGAGTCGGCTGGTGTCAGGATTTGTAAGTTGAGGCTGCTGATACAGCTGAAATACTGCTCGTATTCTGTAACATGATCTGTATTTTTATTATCTCCTTTAAATGTGTGATGACAGTTGGTTGGTCTCCATCCAACAATTCATTTTGAGAAAAATAGTGAATCCTGGCAACTACTGGCCAGATTGTCATGAAATTTGGTTTGGATAATTATGGCTTCCGGGCTTTTTCCATTACAGGAAATTAAAAGTATTAAAGAGTATAATAACACTGGGTCAAAATTGATGCAGCAGAACAAGAGATATCTTCTTCTCTATATAAAACCATGGCCGCTTTGAGTGACAGCTGGGTGCCGTCACAGGCCGCTGTTTTCAGTAACCAGGCCTCCGCCTCCTCACCCATTTTTGGATTAACAGGGAGTCGGAGGAGTCAGAACTGCCAAGATGGTGATGGCCAGAGTTGACCACACTGAACCTCACAGTGGCTCTTCAAAAACAGGTGGGTGACATCACAGAGACTAAGTCCTTTTTTAATTATACAGTCTTTGGTAGTCTCGAGCCTCCAGCAGAGATGGGGAGCGGGAGCAGAGGTCACTTCTCCACTCGGCCAGATTTTTCTTTTAAACTCGACTCATTTGATGCTGACTCAAGTGACATCACTTAAGGACATTTATCACACTTTACACAGCTCCCTCCAGAGCCACAAAAGACATCATTCACCTAGTGTATTCAGTAGTAGTAGCTTTCATTCTCTGCCCAAAACTGTTAGCGGTCAGGCTCAGACAGAATAAGAGTTCAAAAAATATATATATAGTTAATTTACAAGGCACATAACTGTATTTGTTATTTATTTGTTGTTATAATAATTTTCACTATAAAATATCTACATTGTACTCTACTTTAGCTTGCAATAAACCTTTATTGTTTTACTTTCACTGTTATTAAAGCTTTTTTTCAAGCAGGAATTCAGGTTGGGGTCGGGCTCACACAGAATTGTTTTGGTTTTGGGTCGGGTCAGGCCTGAGTTTTTGCGTCCAATCAAGGCTCTATTCAGTAGCACTCCTCTAGAACTGTAAAGAGACTTTAATGTGTAAAGTCACTGGGGTTCCTCCTTAATGACCTGAATTATCCCATAAACTGAAACTTTAGGAACCAGTAAGGCTTTTGTTCTAGGCCTTCTATTTACACTCTGATTTATAACCAGGATGTTTAGGATAGATGTCACTGAAGTGTTGACATTCTGATTGATATATAACAGTAAACAGGCAACTCTGAGACAGTGTCTTTTTTATTTGCAGCTTGGTAGGTGAGTACAGTTGTGGGACAGACAACAATGGCAAATATTGATTTACGTGTGAGGACTTCAGTATCATTAATTTAAAGAAGGGTCCCACCTGCAGTTGGAGCAGAGAGAGTAGATGAGAGCGGGACGGACTAGCGCCCACCCTGCTGCAGCTGTCTCTCTGTCTGCTCCTCACTGTCAAAAACACAGCAAACAAAATCCTGCTGCTTGTTCATCTCATGTACCAGAGAGGGGTGACACTGAAGAGAACTGATTGCAACATCCAGTGCAATCATTTCTGAGCTTTGCCCACCCCTTTCTAACATAAAATAAGATATAGCAATGTAGCATCAATGATCCATGTTGGGTCTCACATCCAAAATAGTGAAAAAGTATGTAGAAAAGATGCTCAGCGCATGCAGCGCAAGTATTTTTTTAATGTTCTTAATTAATTTTTTTTATATAAAAACGTACCTACTGCAACTTTAAGTAAAAGCTAATCATTCTTTCAGTTAAAAAGCACAGATATTGATCAATAATTCACTGTCAGAAACCATACATATATACAGTGTGTGTGGGCTCCATTGTCGGCATCTTCAAACCAGTTTGTGTAATCAAGTTAGAAGCTTGTTTGTTTGTTTGTTTGTTCACAAGGAACTTTATTGTTCAAAATCTGGAAAATTGCCATTGGCCTCACCACTCACAACAAAGTAAATTAAAATCAACACAATTTAGAACACAGATAAAGAAACAAAGACATCAACAATATAATATATACATGCAATTACAGAAAACTGTTTATATTAACATACAGAGGGGCATGCACCATCTAGCTGGAGATGGAGGCTGTTAAGGGTCACTGCTCAGTGATATGGGTGGTGATGCACATGCTGGAGTCCCTTCTGTGGTATTTGTGGAGAACAGATTAAACTCTTTTGTTTTTACAGCATACAAAAGTTACAATAAAGTGTATATATATATATATAATATGTACAGTAATTATATACATTTGTGTAATTCAGTCTGTAATTCAGTCATTTTGTCTACGTTCACACTGCAAGCCTGAGCATTATAGTTTGGACCACATATGAAAGTGGCACACATCAAAATTGAAAAGATCAGATTCCATGTGATTTGTTCTGTTCACGCTGTCACATATATGCAAAAAAAAATCTGATTTGGGTACCTTGGTTGCCTTAGTTTATGACTACATTAGGAACCCCTCAGGGTCTCTGAGAACTGGAACGACTGACTTAGGAAAGCTGTCAATGGTAAGACCCATCTAGGGCATGGATGGATTACCAAATAGGCCCACGGGGCCAAGGTCCTGACTCGCAGCCTCTCTGTGAAGCGACTGCTCTTGAGGTTCCTAATTCAAATTGAAAGGGCTAAAAGTCTCTCAGAAAAACTGAAGGAATAGCCAAAACATTCACTTTGATGTTGTCACAAGAAAGAAGCCATCATGACATCTTTCAAATGAGTGTTTATCCCCTCAGGTTTTCTGTAGAATGTTTAGGTCCAGTTCAGTCCAAGTCTGCTAAAAGGAATCCTAAAACTCTGTAGCTGCAGTTTCACTTGACCCCCGAGGATGGTGGTCAGAGGTGTTCCGGGGTCTTTATAGTCATCTATGCAGTGTCTCATCATCTGGTTCTTGGGGTGACTAGGAGCGGCTAAGGGTGCTACAATATTTATTTCCATTTTCTTTACAGTTCATTTTAGTTTCACCACATCAAATAGCAAGGTAACATTTTTATATGATGTTGTCAAATGAATCATATTGAGTCATAAACATTGATATCACCTCATTAGAATAAATTAAATGTGCAATTATGCCTCAGCTAAGGATGGTGACGACAGCTCGTGGTTGCTGGTTGTCATAGTAACGCAACATGCTTTCAGGCAAGTGAGTTTTCCAGGTGTACAGCTGTCAGGATAGTGATGGAAAGAGTTTTGACTGAAAGAAATGCAGCCCGTAGCACACCTGATACACCCAAACCTGTTCAACACTGTACAGTGAAAGCTAGCTGGCTTAGAGCTTTTAATGGGGAGGGAAGCTGTTTCAGACCACACTGCCTCATCTGCTGGAAAAAGCTGTGGCACTGGAGAGCCAACAAAAATATGAATATGAGTGAGTATAAGTGGTAAATAAAAAACAAAATGAATACATATCATGTGTGCAAAATAAAATGTACACTAATTGTATATTTGAACAGAACCAACAAAAATGCATGTAACTAATTAGCATATTTCATTTACAGTCATTGTTTATCTGAGCACCAACATAAACCAGCTGACTTCTTTTTGATTGGGAACAGGCCTATGTTATTTACATTTTGAGTGTGTTGTGTACTCACACTGGAGGAGTGAATAAATGAGATTACTCAAACAGTCGGTATACATACTAAAAAAGTGCTGTTGATGAACACTATTCTAAAAATGCCAAGATTAGGTAAATTAACAAGCTGCTCAAAGAATAAAAAACAGTTAACTAAAATGTGGGTGGTACACCTCCAGATACAACCCAGAAGACTAAAAACAACAATTAAGGAAAAACATTTTGATGTCTATTTGTGAAATTAAACCGTTTGTACTCTGCAATAGAAATGGTCTGCCAGTGTCTATATTGGTATTTTTGCTTATCTGGATGTCATTTCTTGTTTCTTGAAATGATTTATATCCCTAAAATCCATAAACCAAAATATTTGATAAAAGTATTGAAAGTGAGTCAAAATTAAAATAAAAAAGCATTTGTTTTTTCATTAGATTTTATTAAATAAAATCAAAAAACATAGTGATTCAAAAGATCTTTAAATGTAGAAACATGAACAAAATATTTCTGAATGCATTTGAATAATTGAATAATGTATATTAGGTTTTGCTCTACACTTGCTCTAAACGAAGAGCTTCCATGGTTTTAAGAAGTGTGGGGAGTACTGTAGGGAATACTGTCAGTGTACTTTGCAGGGGCAAACCAAAACCCGGAAACAAGCTGTTTTCCGACAACCATTTATAAATATGGTAAGCAAAACCTTTAGTTTTTTCATTTTCTGTATTTTATTTTCAAAACAGAAAATGGATTGTTTTTTTCTTCTTTTTTAAAAAAAAAGAACCAGAAAATGGATCGTGTTTGCATTTTTGATTTTATTTGTATTTTTAAAACAGAAAACAGGTAGTTTTGTCTTTTTCTGTTTCTCTTTTCAATAAAAAAAAAATGGAAAACTTGTAATTTTTCGGTTTTTATTTTTTATATACTTTTTTTGGGGGGGGCTTGTATTGCCTTTAATTGATAGTGACAGGAAAGGGGGATAGAGAGAGGGGAATGACATGCAGCAATGGGCTGCAGGTCAGATTTGAACCACGGGCCGCTACAGCAAGGGGTCAGCCTTGGAACATGGGGCGCCAGCTCTAGCAGGTCAGCTGTCCAGGTACCCCAAAAGAGTTGTTCCCATACCAGGAATTGAACCCGGGCCACCTGGGTAAAAACCAGGAATCCTAACCACTAGACCATATGGGATGATATGTGTGATTCCAAAAATGGAAAATCTGTAATCATTTTGTAATAGTTTTTTTAAGTTATTGTTTTCAAAAGCAAAAAAGTGCAAACAGCTTTTGCTAATTTTGGTGTTCTCTTTTCCAAACGAAAATCTGTTGCCCACAATACACTGACCGGGTTGCAACATAGAAGGTTGTTCACTCCCTGGTTCCTAAACCAGTCCTAGACCTAGAGCAGTCTGGATGTGGCAACATGGCAAACAAATGGAAGCAATATATTGTCATTGTAAACTAAAGCCAAAATAAAAAAATATCGCCCACTTCAACAAAATGCTAACTAACCTTTATGGAAAAATCTACAAGGTCTAGAGCCAGAAGACAGAATGGCCCCCTGAATCTTATTTGAAATGAAATAGAAAAAAGCAAGGACTGTGGTTCTACCCTCCACTCTCTCCACACACTTGTAAACAACTTGACAAATTCAAAAGTGTACGGACCCCTGGAAATCCTGGACCCCACTCTGGTAGCTTCTGATACAGGCAGCATCAACTGGCAGGCACACCCATACACACACTCTCTCTCTCCCTCCTGGTGCCACAAACACACCACAATACCATTTGATTTCTCCCTTCAGGAGAGGGGATAAATCAGCTGGTTTGAACCTGGCAGTGTTGGTCCAAGGGTTTTCCCTCTTGTCCTGTTCTACTTCCAGCTCACAGTCTGTGTTCATAATGGAAACTCAAGCTAGAATGTATTCTTTCTCTCTGCATGCTCAAACACCCAATGCTGATCCTGGGAAATGAAATGCCGCCACTGAAGCGGCAAATTCTATGAAAAATGGAATTCCTTCAAATAGAAACTAAAGTGTGTTCTGGGTTGACCTTTGACTTGAGGCACTTTGCTTTTTTTCCACTGATTGAACTTTCAATGGATTCAAATCCGGAGAGGAGTTCTTAAAATTAGGGCCTGCAGGTACTTTGAAAAGTAAAATAAATTCTTAACTATTATTATTTACGTTGTAAGCTTCAAACAAGAATTCTTAACTACTGTGAGCACTCCAAGTGTGATTCCTTGGTGAGAGATTGCTTATTTTTATTGTGCCAATGCTTAAGAAGCATATGTAGCAATATGTAGTAACAGTACCTCATCGTCTAGGGAGCATGAATGTCTGCAAAACTTTGTATCAATCCAGCTACTAGATGTTAAGATATTTAGCTAAATAAGTGAAAACTTTGACCTGCTAGTGGCTCTAGAGGAAAAGTGCAAACCATGACAGCCTGTAGAAGATTTTATTTTATCACCTTCCATTCAATTAATTTCATTTCAATTCAATTCAGTTAAATTTTATTTGTATAGCGCCAATTCATAACAGAAGTTATCCCAGCACACTTTTCAAATAGAGCAGGTCTAGACCGAACTCCTTACAAAATTATTTTACAGAGACCCAACAGTTCCCACCTTGGCGACGGTGGCAAGGAAAAACGTCCTTATAGGGGGCAGAAACCTCGGACAGACCCCTGCTCTAGGTGGGTGGTCTGCCTCAACCAGACATAACTAAACTTAACGTAACCATAAAATATAGATACAATGTAAAAACCTCAGTGTAAAAAATTGTAATCTATTACATTTCTAACAAAAATGAATTATTTAAAGGCAATTAGTTGTATGTGAATGTACGTTGTAGGAGGTAGGGTTGACAGTCCCATGTGAGTCTGGTTCCGTTTTTAGTCACCACTTCATTCTTAAGTGGTCAAAGTTGTCAATGTTATGACGCAATTAATTTTTACTGCACCACATTCTTATGAAAATACCTTGAAATAAACAGCTTTCTTCCTTGGGGATATTGAAAGGCAAGACATCAAAGGAGTGTGATGCATTGAAGGTGAGCGCACTGCTCGCATTAAATAATACAGCTATAAAGATCAAAATTTAATGCATCTCCCACTCATCAAGACTCATTTGTGATTTAAAGCACTTCTCCAGGAGTAAAAACAGCCTAGTTTCAGAACTAAGATCATGCTTAGATTGCCTGAAAGAAGAGTGAGAGTAGGTCTGAACTATTTCTGTGGAAGAACAAAGATATTCCAAGTCTTTTTTAATATCTCTTTGAAATAAATTAAGCCCATCAAATATGGGGGTTTATTGATGTAGAACTTTTTACCCTCTAAATCAGTGCTCATTTGATCTTACATAAAGGAGTTATCTCCCTCATACTGGCTCTGCTCACTTCTTACGATGAATATCCAACACATGAAACTCATCATCTCAACAGTTTCAGCCATGCTAATGCTGTAATCCAATTAGCAAAGTCATGTTTGTAGATTATGTGCACTCACCCTAGACTTTCAAACCGTGTTAGTCTGCAAATACACACAGCATGAAAGGAATATAGAGATAATATCAACATGCTCATAATGTGATATTCTGGCCTAGTGTGTCTCTATAAAACACTGTGGGGATGTTTAATCATTCAGAGAGTGCCAGGCTCTAGTGTTGTCTTTTGGGTCAATCTTCAAGTTAAAAACCAGTTCTTAGACACGGAGTTACAGGTACTGTATTGTACTGTATGACTGTGTTGGATCAAATATAAGACAAGACTGATTATAAGACAACCTCCTTTTCTAGTGCCTCTATCTGAAAAAAAGACCCTCTTTGAAGATTAGAAACACGTTATCAGAGTAGTCATGTTGAGAAAGACACTGAAACAAATCCTCATCCTCGAAGCCATGCCTTTTCAAAATACCTATCGAGGTGTAAGGGGAATCCAAATTTCACATTTGTGTAATTACGTTTTCAACATAGCAGCTAATTTTTACCTGTTTACTAGTTACATACTCATACACTCTCCTTTCAGGCTCAGTAAGAAGCAGTTGAAAAGTTAAAGCAGGCTCAACTTTTGCTGTAAATTCAGTGTCACGCTATCCAGAAACCTCAAGCAGGACTTCCTGGATTTCATTGTCTCACAGGTACCTTTTAAACAACAAGCCCCTACGGAACGCAGAGGGCTCTGGTAAAAAATGTAGGCCACCAGCAAAGAAGTTGAACCTGGCTCATGTTTGGCTGCAATGTAATCATCCAGCAAAGTGGTGCGTCGGCTAAAGAAATACATGTAAGTGCACATTCCTTCATGACAAAAGATACATTTTTGCCAATGTGATATTCCACAATTGTAATGTCCTCTTTCTGAGTATTATAAACCACCGTGCAGTGTTTTGGCATCTAAGAAGCGTGCACAGATCTGCATGAACAGATATGAAGGAACTTGCCAGCCTAGCAACATTAAACCTTCATAAAAAAAATATTTAAGCCACATGGAGGCAGTGAAAACAAACTATAAACTCAATACTGACTTATTATCACCAAGTTACAGAACAATATTATTATTCATTTGCACTGGCCACCTGATGAAAGTCCAATATTGACTCTCTTTCAGCTCTGTTTTCGGTCTTCATGCACTCTATAATAGTTTTAATTAAATAATAGTCTCTTTAGCTGCTAAATGCTATACTCTTTTTGCCACCTAGTTGTATGCAATGGGTTTATTAGAGCTTTTTTTTATTGGAAATAGCTGCCTGCTGTGGCCGAAAATGACGCTGTGATCAGTGAGAATGAAGCAGTGGGGTTCATCACTGCCAGCAAACCCTTATTATGAAGTGATTAGGCTATAGCTGTTTTAAGGCTACAGACAGTCTTTCATAAATGTCTAGGCCTACAGTGAGTTTTTGTGAGACCAAGGTACCAGCTTTTGATGTATCTTGGCTACAAAGAAGAAAACAGAACGGCAACAGAGACTTTCAAACAGATGTAGCTCGTAATGCAACATTTATTGTTGCCATATTTAGTTTGTTGTCAGAGGGATGCAAAGTAAATCAAATGTGTTTGGCTCCACTCAGATTGTGACTTTCTTTGATTTAGTTTCAATATATTTCCCTGCACAACAGTGACAAGTCTTTCGTACCAGCACTCTTTGCTTCCGTTAGTGTGTGATTTTCTTCCAGTTTTCTCAAAGATCAATATGAACACACGTCTTAGGCACACATACCCATCCATTCCATGCCCCTATAATGCATTTCAGATGTATTCACCGGGAGAGAAGGCTGTTTGATAATGGTGCACCGGAGAGCAGCGTGAGACAAATGAAATGAAAACAATGAAAGGCATACAGTTCATTTCCCTGTGTTTATTCGCAGTAGGCCGAGGTATATGCAACATATCGAGACACCTGCTGAGTCAGTGCTGGAGGGTGGAGGGTCATAAATTATGGAATGAGACCCTGAAACACAGTGTGATGCATCTGAAAACACTACACCTAACGGCAGCGTACGAGGCAGGAGATGTGCATACTGATGACACGAACACCGTGTCAGTGACATGTACAACAAGCTGATGCCTGTGACTCACTCCAAGAAGAGATTCCATAACCTCAGAGTAAAAACTACAAATATATATTTAGCAAAAAAATGTAGTTGTAATAGTAGTTTAGTTATATTTAGTTATTAGTTATATAGTTAATTATTTAAATGGCATGTGCCAGTATATGTATGCACTAATAAACACAACTAACTATTATTACCTGCATTTATCATCTTCATCTTCAATATTTAGAAGTTAAGACTTTTTACTAACCAATCAGATGTCTTCATTACATTCCTTGAGTTGATACATATGGTAAAGCTCCAGCTACATTGAATGTATACAAATGTTAAGGCTTTGGCAGGCCTTTATTTTGAAAGCACTTTGGCCCCATTTCCATCTTATGTGATCTGTATCTGGATACATTATCTGGATAATAACATTCAATCTACAGTGTGTAGGATTTAGCGCTGTGTTTGCAGATTGAAATTCACCCGCTTCTGCAATGCAAGGGAGAAACTAAGGTGGCCACCAAACTTTAGAAATGCAGACAGTCCTATCCAGAGCTGCAGTGACTCGGCTGAGCTACATGACAGACTACACATTGGCCCCAAACCAGTTATAGCTTGCCATTTTTCACAACCTGCGAGACGTCATCAGGAAGGAGGTGCTAAGGAGGTGCTTCCTGAAACAAGAATAATGTTTGAAGTAGTGTTTTGTGTTCAGAAAAGCCACACAAAAAAAGAGACAGAAAAAGCACCAACAATATCTACAGTTGTGTGTGGAAGAACACACTGCGCTCCTATTAGTCAACGTCATGGAACACTGCATGGAAATTACATTACAACGCTAGTCTTTTTGTTGAGATGTCGTGAGGCGTCCCAGATGCTCCATCGGTTATCACCCACTACGGGATAAAACGTTCAATAGTTTGATATTTTGTTCCCGACGCCCCATGTCTGTCGGTTCAGGCTATTATCAGCTGATATTGTGTGCTATGAACCCAGCATTACACATTCTCCTGTCAGCACAGCCACTCCCCCTGCTCTGCAGAAACTGCTAATGGTAATGGGGAACCACCATTCCCCATTACCTGACCCGCCCACCCACTCACCTGTTCCAACTTTCCCTCATCAGCCTTGCCGTATATATACCAGCCCATTCACACTCGTTCCCTGCCAGACTGTCTGTTGTGCTTGTGCCTTAGCTTTTGAGCCTTTTGTTTTGTCTGCTGGACTGAACTTGCATGATCCCCTGCCCTACTTCTGCCCTCTGCCTGCACGGTTTTGACTTTTGCCTGTTTTTGACTGTGAGTGAACACTGACTTTGACCTAACCTGCTTGTCTCTGACTCCTGCATCGAGGTTCAGACATGCTTATCTACTGAGCCTTTACACACAGACTGGAGAGTCAGTTCAATAGAAGTGTATGACAAACAGAAAAGCTATACACTGGAAACCACCTTTTAAAGCTGTAGTAAGTAATTTTTATGAAAATAACTTTTTGTCATATTTGCTGAAACTTTCACTATATCCTTACATATCCATCTGACAGGTCTCACATTGTGATTGGGTGCTTTCGTTCAGGCCCGTCAGATTCTTGCAAATGCCATTAGGAGCACTAGCAGGAGCCAGAAGATTTTTTTTTCACAGATTATCTGTCTCATGTTCTACTGTCAGGATATAGTGAAAGTGTCAGCAAATATGACAGTTATTTTTTTTTAAATAAAAGTTACCTACTGCAGCTTTAACATTGTGTTCACACCTGAATGAGATCTAATCACAATGCTGGAGTTGGTCTGGCCAATGCAGTCACATTCCAATCACAATGCATCCTGCATATTTAGCATGATTAGTTTCATATAGGGTGTTCAGGAAGAGTTGGAATTTTTTGGAAGTTGGTTTCAAACGTTGCACAGCTGTTTTTATGTTTCTAGCAAAGCGAAATTAAGAGTCAGAGTTGTTTTTTTCCTGCACATTTGAAATGGTTCAATTTTTAAAATATATATATATATATATATATATATATATATATATATATATATATATATATATTTAAATATATATATATATATATATATATATATATATATAATGGTCACATTTATTTGGCAGATCAATTAAATAACAGAGCCCGTTTGTTGCCCTTTAATTGTAATGGCAAATATGCCTTTCTGTGAGTCAGAAAGGCAATTATCCTCTCATACTCTCATAACTGAGCATGCTGACTGGCACAGATTTGTCCACCATGTCAGATATTAAAGTCTGTCCTACAGACTTTGCAAAAGACACAATTTTTACTTTTACCAAGTAGGTCCTTTTTCATTTTGTTTCTGTTCATCAAAGACCTGAATATTTCAACCTTTTAAACCAGTTTCAGTGAAATGTTGTAAAAAGCTAGATGACACCCATGATTACAACTAATATTCTTGAAGGATTTCTTAACAGTTTCATACCATTTTCGAGTTTGAATATTACATCTAAAGAAAACAAGTGTCCGACTTTAAAGAACCATGACCTCTGTCAGGTTCATAAAAAAAAAAGTGATAAGGAGATCTTCATATTCTAGTGTTCTCTTTGTCATGAAATGTGATGTAAAGTAAAATAAAATAAAATAAAATAACCTGGAAACAGCCACTCCAATGAATATGTCCCACCACTAACGTACACTGAGGATTCTGTACAGTTTCATAATAGTATGTGTGGTACAAATAAAAACAACCTGCTGCTTCAAAAGATCATTCAGCAGGCGCCTGGTTATCTCAGTTGGTAGAGCTGGCGTCCCTCTACCCCCCCTATCCTGTCTATCTTCAGCTGTATATTATAATGTGTATATATAAGATATTACAACTCGACTAGAGCCAAACACAGTGTGCGAGACCGATGGAATCCAGTTTGACAGGGAATACAGTACAGAGGTGGTTTTCTTGCTGTGGTATGTTAACAGGCTATGTTGTCAAGTTGTCATAACAAAGACATCTCAAACAATGTCAATTTTGCATTAAAAATTACATAATCGACTGAATAACAAACATTCATAAAGACTCCTTCAGGTGTCATGTCATGATTATGATTGACTCACTTTTATGTACACCCCTTCAAATAAATGGTTACTAAATATTATTAGGTTGTCGTGAATTATGCTTTGTCAAAGATGCCTTAAAGTCCCAGCTAAAGCAGACCTAAAGGTCCAGTGTGTAACATTTAGGAGGATCTATTGGCAGAAATTGTATATAAGATGATCGTAACCTTAGAATGAGCTATTTTTATCTGCAGAAGTCGCGGGTCCCCTTCCATGTGAGTCTGCCATGTTGAACCCCCATGTTTCTACAGTAGCCCAGAATGGACAAACCAAACCCTGACTGTAGATTACGCATTTCACAGCCACTATTTTCTTCTGCAGCCTTCAAAACCCATTCTCATTCCCAGGTTGTCAAATAAAGATGCGAGTGGTGTTCAGTTAGTTACAATCTGAAACTTCACCACTAGTCACCACTAAATCCTTCACACTGGTCCTTTAAAGAAAGACTATTACTCTGATTTTGCCAAGACGACTGATTTTCAAGTGTTTGCACTTGCAGTTTAATACTCTTACTGCCAACTGAGCCTCAGTCCAGCCAGTAGTTTTAAAACGGTATAATGGCAGAAACCTTCAGAGAAAGAGAGAGCATGTGAACCACAGGAAGAGAACAGGACATGCAAGAAAGAAAAAATATGTAGAGAGGAGAAGGCAGAGACAGTTGACTTAACGATGGACTGAGGGACAGAGGAGAGAAAAGTGAAAAACAATACATGGAATACAGCCGCACTGCAAAAATGGCAACTATAGTAAGAACCTTTTATCTTGTATCCAGATTTATGAACACCAGGAGGCTTCCACTCAAATTATCACAGCAGCAGATAACTGTTCTGTTGATTTGACACAAGTAAGGCTCGTTCTTCCACTGTAATTAGCACAGCCATCAAAAGTCTCATTTTACAACAGAAAGACAGAGTGCAGGATTGTCTCAAGAGCACAACAACACAGGAGTGAGACAGAAAAAGGCAAGAGAGAGAAATAAAGGAGGCAGCAGGTAGAGGTGGGGAGGAGAGAGGGATATAAATAAGGTGAAGGGAAAGTGTGAGAGGAGGTGAGAGTGGATTGATTGTTGCCCTGCAGCTCAGGAAACAATCATGGAGCAGCGGCGTTCATGACCTCCTGCAGAAGGCTTTATCACTCAGTGTTATCTGCTGTTGAGAGGACCCACCCCCCATGCCGCTGCCAAAGCCGCTCTGTTCATTTCTGCAGACCGCAGTCTGCTGCATTGTAGAGCTTATGGTTCTGGTTTACTCAAAGTTTCATCTACAGGCATATAAAGGTTTCAAGAGAGGTATTTGGTGGAAATGTTAGTTTTGGAATCAGTCGGGTAGCATTGAAAGGCCTTAACATAAAATAGTAATTCACAGCATTACTATTTATTTATGTTAAGGACATTGGGTATAGCTTGGTTAATACATGTAAAAATAATAAAATATGTAATGTAATTTACCCTTCCATTTGCCTTGTACTGTCTCTTTTCCAACCTTTCTTTTCTTACCCAGCAGCTCCACGCTCTTCTCACTTTTGGCTCCAAAACACCAAGATGGTGACAGCCAAAAAGCCAAATTCAAGGCTTCAAAACGGTATTCCACAAACCAACGGGTGACTTGACAGTGGGTTTAGACATGGCATTTGGGTAAAAACATTATTCAAACAGCTATTTTCAGAACTGCCATGACTATAGTCAATGTTTAGTTATGTTTGGGCACAAAAAGGCTAATGGTTAGGGAATAAATGTGGTTAAATGAAATCAACGTTCACGTTTTTAGTAACTCCCTGTCTTTTTTAACAATCATGCATACATAATCAAACAATTCAGTGTTTTCTTTCCATTGTTCTGTTGGTTGTTTGAGCAGGACAAGGCTGGTTATCAGACAGTGTTCAAATATTCAAAGTTAAGTTTAAATCTTAAAAAACAACAATTTCATTTTGTTTTCTTTAAATGCAGAGATATAAACTATGTGTGTTGTGTTGTCCCAAACCCTCAGGTTGGAAATCACTGGTCTACCGTGTATAAGTCACACACTTTGTTGACCATCCACCCTGACATGCTCACCAGGAGCCAGCTTGGTCAGACAATGGATTTATCCCTAAAATAGTCCGAAAATGACACTATATAGACCTTTTTATATGTGCACTCTTTATGTACATTGCTGCCAAAAAAGATTCATAAATACATAAGTGAGTCAGTAAAATGATTCCTAACTCTCCATGTCTAGTCACTGCTTTGCTGGGGACATTTGTTGTGACTGACACTGGATTTCCAATATACTGAGGCTGATGTTGGCCTTTAATTTAAAATTGGAATTCCATCAGTAAGTGTTGTCTATCTCGGCCTTTAATGATTTTAATTAATGGTAAAATTAATGAATACTTTAAAGGTTATCTGCGGCTTGACCTCAAGCATTAAGATATTTTCAAAGCGTTTTAGTGTCCCCTGGTCTGAATACTCACGGAATATGCCGCCCCAACACTCTAGTCAAATATAAAGATGAATATCAGCACAAAATATTTTCTTTCAGCATCTTCAGTATAGAAATATCAGCATCTTTTTTGACTTAAAAAATCCCTTATCAGTCAAAGCACAGTTGCACCTCACAGTTGGAGACTGATTCTAATTGAGAGCCCCTTCGGTCCTCTTTTAGTTTCGAAAAAGTCTTTGTTTTGCAGACAGGGAGGCAGCGAGTGGAAGGGAGAGAAAAGTGAGTAAAAGTGATGATTAATCAAAGCTAACATGTGTCCTCCGATGTCACAGTGCAGCGTTATAATCCCTTTCAATGATCCACAGCTAATGAACGACACTGGCACTGACAGCTAATGGAAGCTGAGTCTCTTGCCAGCAGTTAGAAAGCAGCCCAGTATATTTCTTTCTTTCACCTACCTGTCACACTGTCTCTCTGTTTCCTTATTACTTCCCTCCTCTTTCTTTTTGTCCCACTTTCCCTCTTACCCTCGCTTCATCATGTGGGGAGGAGATGATCCGTGAGGCTGAAATGTTTTAGTTAAACTGAAGTTAAAGCTCAGTTTTATGCTGGATTTGGGTCAAATTAGTAACGTTTAAGGTGTTGCTCATGGACCCATAGATAATTATCACCTGACTCTGCAGTTCCACTGAGCTGTATGGAGCCTTATAGCCTCTTTCAGCTCTTTTTTTTTTTTTTTTTTTTCAGGTTTTATGGCCCACAACTTTACTACTTTGGTTCAATGTCACAGCAATCATCAACTTGGCTTCTAGCAGCATCAGACAGACATAACCCACTGTACATTACCTGTCCAGCACCAAACAGCAAATCGATGAAGTTAGCAATGAGCTGGTAAAAATCATTTCCTTTAAATCATCTGGGTTACAGGATAATTCCAGGTTATTATTTTCAAACTTTTGGTTATAATGTCAACAAATGTGATCATCTTGAACCCACCAAAGTTTTTGCTGAGATCTGGCAACACTGTGACATTCTGTCAGGGCACGACGAGCATCAAGACAAGTGTCATGGTTGTGCAAGTCTCTTCAGTCTGCAGCCTTGCTGTCAAGGATTAATACTTGACAGCGAGTCCAAGTCAGTTTCCTGCTAATTAAACATTCAACCTGTGTGACGAAGCAAGTCATTGTTAATCCTAAGAGGTGGAGCGTGGGTGGAGCTGAGGCGGGCTGAATGAAGCCTGGTTACTAAAAACAGCAGCCTGTGACAGCACCCACCTGTCACTCAAAGCGGCCCTTAATTATGCATAACTTTAAGCTTTAATATCATTTTAACTGTATGGGGGAAAGTTTTTATGTAAATCACCAGTTCTCATGAACTGGGAATTCAGCTATAGAGACCAAAACAGTTTTTTGTACCAGGCTGTAAACATGTTTATTTCTGCTGTAAAGTTGGCCACAAGTGGCCATTTGAGGAACTGCAGTTTTGGTTACACCCAAGCCATGTAGGTTGGGAAATATCAGAAATTCTCCTCTTCATCTCAGCTGGCTGGAGATGTGTGTCTGTGTCTGTGTTTGATTGACAGCCGCTGTTACAAGGAGACAAAGTAAACAAACTTGAGCTACAGCCTATATGTCATGGGCAGACAGCGTGTTGTTAGTGGTATTGGAGAGTAAGAACCCAGCATGTAGCCCGGAGTTCAAAAAGCTTAAGTGCAGGGACAGATGTGTGTTCATGTTTGTGAGTTGGACAAAAGGAGATTTTAGCAGGAAGGCTAATGTGGGTTATTGTTCAGTCTGTGGCTCTGGTTGTGTAACAGGCTGCTCTCTGGCTCAGTGTGACTGTCTGCTCTGTTTATAATAGAACACTAATGTTACCGCTTGATGCAAAATTTGATTGGCTTTTTAAACGTCTCCATCTACATATACAGATACCTAATGGTATTCCAGCGAGTTGACTAAAACTAAAAGACATCATCATAAAACCAAAAAGGATACAAATCTCCCTTTGTCCGCAAAGGAGAACACAATACAAGTGATGTAAAGAGCTGTAGCAGACAAAGACATGCTTTTTAAATTCAGTTGGACTGACTGGACTGTCTCAAGTCTATTCGGAAGTCCTCATTTTTGTGACTAACTCAGTCCAAGTCTCCAGTGAACGGCACTGATCTAAACCTCCTTATTTGGAGGTGCAACAGAAACTAAGTGCAAAGAAAATGTCTATACAAATCCCTCAATGCAAAGGTAAACTTTGTGTGTCCACAAATACAGTAAGTACAGTGGGTCGGAGTTGAGGCAGTAAGTCAGTTTGTGAACTGTGATAGATAATTAAAGTTTTCTATTTCAAATCAAGAATAGAATAGAGTTAGAATAGAAGAGTCAATTTTATTGTCCCATATGCAATCATACACAGCACAACATATAGTGAATGCAGTATTAAAAACAGTGGGCCGCCACCGTATAGCACCTGGGGATCAACTCTAGATCTAAGCCAGACCTCACTTTTTACAAGCAATGACAATGTTCAGTGCCGATACAGGAAGTAGTATGGCCTATCTAGTGAAAAGGATTTTAGGGTTGTGCAGGTCGGGCTGGTAGATTTCTATGTACCACACTGTCTATGTGCCATTCACTGACAGTGTAAAGAGTACAAATTTGAAAAACATTGGCATTGGATGTATTCTGGGTTTTTTTCCGAACTGTCCAAAGGAGACCTGTTTTTAGAGGACAAATTTCCCATGAGAACCAGCTTCTCATTTTGGTCTAGAGGGGCACTGTGTCATTCATGAAACAAAATGTTTACCTTGTTTCAGTCCTGACATTTTCCTGCACCTATCTCCGCCTTCACTTTCTTCCTCCGTCTAAAGCCCCCGCCTCATTGCCCAGACTGTGATGTACAGGGCTTCATTAGAGACTCTCCTTCTCTGCTCCCAAATGTCTCTACAGTGAGACATCAGGAGTAAAGAACCTATTTGTATCCATGCTAATGAGGCTGAGTGAGTCCATCCCTCCTGGTGAGCGTGCAAGCACACACTCATGCAGCCCTCCCCCAAGTGAGAGTCTACAGACCAAGGGAATATAATATTCTCTTTTTTCTCTATATCAGGCCTGTCGGAGGCTCTCCTCGCTGCTATTTACTTTAGTTGAGGCTTTTCAAATTGAGAGCATTATCTGCTGGTGATGGAGCTATAATTACAGGGCCTCAATGAAACCCTCATTGTTTCATCATGGCTACAAGACTGGCAAAGTGCATCAGTGCAAAGGAAAAGTAGTCGAAGGAAAAGCCAGAAAGAAAAGGAAAGAATCATTGTTGGAGCACTAATGGGGTTTTGCTCGATATTGACAAGAGTTGTGTAAAGTTAGAATAAATCCACAATTAAGTCTTTTGGCACTAGAACAGGGGTCTTAAACTACCAGCTTAGGTGCCAGATCCAGCTCTCGAGAGATGCTGCCCACATGTTTAATTATTGTGACTGGCCCACAGAATAGTTTTTTATTTTCTCCCATGTGGTTTTTCCCCAGTCATTTATTTTATCGTCAGTTAATTTTCTAGCAAGGCTACAAAACTGGAACATAAATCTGGCATTTGAACATTAGCCATGTTTTATGTGTATGTTCAATCAGTGTTGATGGTAAATGTCGTCAACTGAAGGCATAAATTTGTCAGAGTGTGCTATATTGGCCGAGAAGGCTGGGTTCTCCTGTCCGCGGCGCCGTGCGGCAGTGCCTACGTGTTCAGTGCGCATAGATGATCAGAAGCTCATACACAGTTCATACTGGTACAAGTCATATTACGCTGCTGGGTGCTAATCAGAGTTACACAATGTTGTCAAGAAAATGAATTCCCACAGTTTGACCATTTCTTTTTCACACTTTCACACATGACAGTGCTTTTGCCAGGAGAACAAATTTAGTAACCATTTCTTGATCATTGGCACGGAGGAAGAATTTATTGCCTTAACAGATTTCATTAACCATCAACATAATTGGATATCCACAAAAAAGTTGCAAATTTGGCCTTTAACATCTCACATCATCTTATCAAACTGTGCAACTTTTAACACAAATGGATAATATTTAGACTAGCAGCACTCTGAAATACACTGTAAGAAGTTATTTTAATCTGTTTCAACAGATTTCTTAAGTAAGACAAACTAAATTTGTTCAAAAGATTCTTGATGAAGCAGCTTTTACATGTAGTTTTAAGTGAAACCAACTTAGTTTTGTTAGTTACAGAAACATTCCTGATTAAGTACTTTTTACTAGATATTTTGTTTTCACAGTATAAATTACAAAAATTATAAAATTAAGTCAGTGTCACTTAAAATTATAAAAGCTGCTTGATCAAGAAATGTTTTTAATTTACAGAATTAAGTTTGTTTTACTTCAGTCAATAATTTCTTGGGTTAAATTAATTTATCTGTTTTTTACAGAGTACCGTGATACACCTGACACCAAAATGTCTTTGGTTCTAAAACTAAAGCAAAGGTTGTCCTGGAGATAGATCCCTTCAAGACAGTTGGACACTGTTTTTTGTCTGTGAGGCAAAAAAAGCTTCCATTCTCCTGAATACAATTAGCTTAACTCTCTGAATGCAGGGTAAAATGCTGGGATAGATAGAAGATCAAGGAAAGGGAAAGACGCATTGCTTGGAGTGCTGTTGGTAATTCACTGTATTTTTTAGCATATTATTTGCACCCAGGGATGTCCTGATGTATTGGCATAACATAGTTATTGACCAATATATGCCTTTTTGACTGTTTATCTGTTGTGTTGCATTCTTTATTCTAGCTAAATGTTCAATTGGTTATTTCCAACTCTTATATTAGAGAAATAATCACCTTCATTTTCCAGCACGGGCACAAATTGCACGCAAATATCAATATCAATGCAGCAGCATAGAGAGAGAGCAGCTGTTGAGAAACAGACTAAGCTGCAACAAGGCAGAGATTGTCACCTTTGTTTCCCTGGCACAAAAAAACTAATAACAAAAAACAGTAGCACAGGTTATCAGATAAAATAACTATATTTGAATTGAAGCTATTAGTGGAGTTGTTGATGGTTTGGTCCTTGCTAGTAAAACACTGGTATGGGCTCTCCCCCAATTATGATTGACATTGACAGAGCACTGAGTTCAGTGGACTCGACATGCACAATGGATGATGAACAAAATTCAAATGAAATTTAACTTTATTACAAATAGGATTGCTGGTCTGTGCCACAGAATTAACAGGGAGGCTCTGATGGCCTTTCTAGACCCATATGACAAACCCAACCCTCGCCATTGCTGATGTTACACTGTTCATTAAGGTAATTGTTGGATGCTTAAAAAGTAGGCTACTTTTATGATGACTATTTGGTGCCCCTAGGTGAGAACAACCTGACGGATGTAATTTGAGACCCCAACTAGAACCTCAAACTACAGGTTCCTTCTCTTTTTTAAATCAAACATCAACCGATTTCAATAATGGTATAATAGATAATCCAGGTCTATACTACAAGTTGAAATATAGTGATGGAAATGCTGTTGAAACAATGGTTATATGTACCCAGGACCTGAGCTCTTCTGCAAATCCAATGCTTTTTGGATTCGGCTCATTTAATTAGACACAGTCAACAAAATAGATAGATTTTCTTATTCTCTGATTCTCTTTGATTCGGAGTGGCAATGACCAAAACATGTACCTGCAGTGGATGCAGCCCCAAACAACAGAGAAAGCCTAAAAATCCAAGCTGAATGTGCACCTTCTTTTTTGTTAACATGTCATATAGCGATGCCAATCCCATAAAATGCTCCCTGGGAATTGAGCATACGGATCGATCTGTGTTTTACTGCTGCTTTTCTACAACTTTACTTTATTGATCTTCGGACAGTTAATCAGCATGAAATGTGGGTATCATGCTGAAAGCTCTTTATTGAATACAGGCCAGGCCCTCCTCCATAAAGGTGACAGATAACATTAACATCTTCACCCCACTTTCATGTCTTTATGGGCTAAAAGCATGAAGCAAAAGCCAGTAAAGTGATATTACCAGTGCACACCAAAGCACGGTAAACGTGCCTGAACAAGAATCCCCATGAGGAGACACTATGTGTATTAAAAAGTTGTCTGATAGTCTACCAAAGTGGGCTTTGAGTCACCATTTGCACAGTAGAGAGTACAGAGGCAGTGGTGACTGAGTCTAGCACCGCCATCCCAAGTGCATAAATAAGAAAGTGAGACCTCTCCAAAACTGTTCATTTCAGCTGGTAATTGCAGATTTCTGGCAAGTGAAAAAATGATAAAAAATCCAGAGAAAGAGAAAGCTTTCAAGACGTACTGTGTGGCAGAAGAAAAATCAATTTTTATGGGCTTGAGTTTATAGATGGATTGTGCTTTGTGGCTGTAAATGGAGCTGTGAAGCTCATCATTGCATGGTTATCAGACGTTTGGAAAAAAAACAAAAATAAAAACATAAAACCACCAGCTGTCCTAGAAAGGACCCAGAGTGCCTCTGGTCCTAACATAAAAGCATGTTGCTTCAATCACTATTACAGTTCAATATC
Source organism: Dicentrarchus labrax (assembly GCF_905237075.1). Classification (NCBI taxonomy): domain Eukaryota; kingdom Metazoa; phylum Chordata; class Actinopteri; family Moronidae; genus Dicentrarchus; species Dicentrarchus labrax. The sequence continues at coordinate 3,709,198 of NW_026136709.1, forward strand.
TCCCATCACCTTCCTCCCTCGCTGAAATTACAGTTATTTGTGAGCTAACAATTTTCACTTTCCCTACACCTTGAACACCAACGCAGTCACGTTTTTATCCAAATCATTGATTGGGAACTTAAAAAGGATGTTGCTCAGAGTTGCTGGATGGAATCCAGGTAGAGGCTTGAGAGACTCCTCTGTGTGCATGAATGCCAGGACAGAGGAAAAGAAGAGAGCCAATGCAATGTGAGGACGCCAAAAAAGCTGTTCTGTGCTCGGGAAACAAACTGTACAACAAGTCGGAGAAGACACACACGCACAGAGCTGCAGCTCCATGAGAAGCCTTAACTTTGTAACGCAGTGTAATGCTTTGTTCCCACCAAACGTGAAGAAAATTCACAATTCAATACTGGTGAGGACTGGCACTGCCTACTTATTGCCCAATCTAAAAACATTTACAATGTCTGAATTCAACACTGATTTGTCTGTATGTGTGCCAGTTAATCGATGTGCCATTGTCAAGGCTGTTGCTAGCCATAGTCATAGGCAAGCCTCATAGATCTGACAGAACCAGAAGTACCTGAACCTGTCTGTATGCTAATGCTAAGCTGTCATGCTGAGGATAAAGTCGGTCTTTTCTCAAGAGCTCCAGGTGTACATTAATTTTAGTTTTGCAGGTATTTGATCATAAACAAAGGGAAAAAGATAATAGATAGATCGGTAATAATAATCAGATAATGCTAATATATCCAACTAAAGTCACTAGACTTCTTGCTGATGAGCAGGGGTGTGTCCAGACTTTTTTAACTGGGGTGGCAGCTGGAGTATGTATCTCAGCTTTCCATTCATTCACAATTTATGCAATTCAAACACTGTTAGTATGCAGAAATAATCAAGTATACTAGGTGAAAATAATACATTTATACCAAATGCTAACATGACATGGTTGGTACCAATGGATACGTTAGGTCAGTGGTTCCCAAACTAGGGGTTGGAACCCTCACTAGGGATCACGGAAGCTTCACAGGGGGTCGCAAGGCCTTCTTGATTTAAAGGGGTGTGAGAAAGTTTAGAGTAGGTAGGCCTATATCTCAGCATTTCATTCATTTATGTGAGGGAAACTAAATGAAATAGTTATTTTAAAGTTTAGATAATTATTTAAAATTTCAAAAATTTGCGAGCCTGTACTTTGTATGAACGTCTTCATTCTGCATTAAAACAATGGATATCAGGGAGAAGAAATACTGAATTTGTCAAAAAGGAAGCATATTAATTTAAAAGCCTATATGTGTGATTGTAACTAAAAAAAACTATACGGACAGAGGATGGTATAAAAAGTTCCTAACAATGAGGAACTCAACTAACAATATTGACAAACCATTTATTTTCAAAATGTTCATTGCTTCATTTACACAAACCTCCTGCAGTTATTGCCATTATTCACTACTTGGGTTCATTGCACAGTTGAGAATAATATGAAATATTATAACAGGAAACATCCATAAAATATGTCACTTAGTGAGGGGTCATCAGTTTACTCAGTGATAGAAAAGGGGTCCCGTAAGGGAAAAAGTTGGGAACCACTGCATTAGGTCATCTAGTTCGATTCACTAGCTTTAAAACAGAGCCCACTACAGCCTCTGAAAGACAGTGTGGAGTGGAAGAAGTAAGGGTAATGGGGTGGGGAGGCACATCAGATTTACCCTAATCCTCCCTCTGGATACACCGCTGCTGTGGAGGTGTACCAAGTTCCATGGCATTCATTTCATCCTTTCAATAGTTCTTGAGATATTTCATTAATAAACAGAAATGTCAACAAGCAAGTGGTGCTAGTGGAAAAGTCAGAGGATCACCAAAGCCACTAGGACACATCTACTGGGAACCACTAATGTTTACACTAAAATTCAAAGCAATCCATCCAATATTTCAGTCTGGACCACAGTAGTAGACTGACCAACAGACTGACTGCAATCTGCAAAACAATGCTGCTAGCTTAGCTCATAACATATAGCTTCTGTGTGGGTGTGTGTGTGTGCGCCATGAAGGCTTTAGTGTTTTAAAGGTGCAGTGTGTATCACTTTTAAGCATCACTATATCACTGTCAAATTACACCACTATCTTGGTACATTTACTGTGAAGAAATGGCACCACAGTGGAGGAGATTGGTAGCCTCTGTCTGTCGCTGTGTGGTGTTGTTAATGCTGGTTTGTCCACAAATTATCACCCCAGCTACTATAAACCCTATTTGTAGGTTTTATAGCAAGTCTTAAATATCAATACTCAATATTTCTCAATATTCACTACTATGCCTCATTTAACAGTTGATAAACAGTAAGAAGTAAAGATCACTAAAATACATGTAATATAATACTATATTCAAACAATTGTTGGAACTTGTTACTGGTTAATCCCATCTCAATATTAGCTGTAATATCTTATTAAGACAAAGTGTATTTGCTTAAAACCAAATTACTTTTCTAATGCAAAAAAAAAAAACAAGATTGACAAGATTATTTTTCTTTTTAGACAGAAAATAACTAATTTCCCAGAAAGAAGGCTGTTTCACTTTTTTGCAGTGAATTAGAAGAGCACTATTCTGCATTTTAACACTTTTCTACAAAACTGTTTTGCTGTCTATACATGTGAAGAGACATCACCTGAATATTTTATTATCTGGTATCGCATTGATGCATCCAAAAAAACAAAAACAAACAGTAATATAAATAGTTAAATACCTGGACACATAGCTGAGTATCCACTGCGGCTTCCTGGCCTTACAAACACAGGTCGCACCTCCTCTCTGTACGGTGCAGGGTCCTGGGTCACCTTCTCAAAGATGAGGTCTATCAGTGCACTTGTGTAATCTGCACAGAAATGAAAAGTTAGAAAAGTTTGTGTGAGACTTGAAAACAAAACACTCCACAGGCTTCACTGTACCGGATTCTCTCTGCTTGGCCTTTGGAAAATGTATTCTGTTGTTTGCTGGAGACGGTCAGCATTTTCGTTAACATGCAGCCAGGCTGACAGCTAAAGTTTTGGGTGAAAAGCAAAACTAGGAACTATGGCAGACAGCATACATATATATGTAAATGAATACACATATTTAGACAATAGTGTATTATTTGCCTGCATAGCATTTCAAGGGAAGTAAACAACAGTCTTGGGAGCATAACATTGAATTATCCAGTGATAAGTGATCTGTTCCTGCATATTGTTATTGATAGATTTGGGTTTAAAAGTCCAGTGTGTAACATTTAGGAGGATCTATTGTCAGAAATGGTATATAATATTCATAGGTATGTTTTCATTTGTGTATAATCACCTGAATATAGGAATCGTGTTATTCTTACTTTGGAATGAGCCGTTTCTATCTATGGACACCGCGGGTATTTCTAGAGTAGTACAGAATGGATAAACCAACACCTGTATGACATTTTAAGCAAATATTGTAAGAATTCACCCATGGCCAACAAGTCTGATCTCTTAAAGCTGCAGTAGGTAACTTTTATTAAAATTCCTTCTTGTAATTTTCTTTCAGTATATCCTGACAGGAGAACATGAGACAGATAATCTGAAAAAATCAGGTTCCTCTGGCTCCTCTTAGTGCTCCTAATGGCATTTACAAGAATCCACGGGGCCTGAATGAAAACAACCAATCAGAGCTAAGAAAGATATAAAGATTGATAGTTGATAGTAGACAATCGGCTATCTTTCTTGGCTCTGATTAGTTGTTTTCCATTAGGTATGGTAGAATCTTGCAAATTCCATAGGATATAGGGAAAGTTTCAGTAAATATGACAAAAAGTAATTTTTATAAAAGTTACTTTAAAAGGCATTGTAGATGCAGACATTTGGGGAAATTGGAAATGTGGGTGTCATGCACACAGTTGAACATGGAGGTCAAGTGCTGTCTTTGTTTGGTTCAGATGTAGAGGACTTTTAAGTCTTGCTAGAGGTGTGATTTTATTAGAAATCCTGTTGCTGAGATATTGATCTCAACAACCATAAATTTAAATTTTGTACACACATGCATTCATTGTGACACATTCGTGACTAAATACCTGCAAAAGTAATCCATCAGCTTTACTTAGTGTTTAGTGCTAATTAGAAAATGTAGAAAAGATAGTGAACAGTGAACATTACCTGATACCTGGCACAGATAATGTACTTTTTACTAAAAAAGTAAAATGTGTAGCACCTTTTATAAAGAAAACTTGATCATTCTCCTTGATCAAAAACATTAATCTGAAGCTAAATTCTGATACAGATAATGGTGGACGAGCCACTAGCATATCTCTAGGCTCTCTACATTGTGCAGTGTCTGAAACTAAAATCACCAAAATTTGCTCCTGTAATAAAAATTGTGAAAAGGGTCAATAAATCCTAATGGACTGTTCTGGGTGGTGAAAGTCATCTGCACCAGTTTGCTCTCTCTCTATTTTTGACAGATGGACAATAGCACCACAGAAACTAAAGAAAGTATTTGCGTTGGACAAGTTTCAATGTTGGGGTGAATTATTAACCTCTAAATGCACAATCATGCTCAGTATTGAAGCAAATGTGTTCAATTTCCAAATGCACCCACCGATTTAAATTGCTTCTCATAGACTGGCAGAGTTTTGCTGTACAAGTTGCTGTGTTTGAGTCATGCATTGATTTTCAACACAACAGTAAACTTTTGAAATGATTTTGTGAACGCTGTGATGTTTGTTATACTCCCATTGATTAGCACTTTGTATCCGAGTGGTAGTAACTATGCTGTGTAGAATCGTTTAGGCTAAGAATACAAACAGATGAGATACTCACATGCAGCCTTGCCTGTATATGCTGCAGGCTCATAATGTGAACATTAGATGCAGAGAACAAAAACATATGGAAATGCAAGGATAGGTGCCACACAGTCATTTACATCCAAACCCACACATTTTCTGCTGCCTGTCCACATTGAACATGTCCATATGTATCTGCTATCATGACATGGCAATTGGATTTCTACCCTCCTGCTGGTGCACATTGTTTGTCTATACACTTATCTGTATTGTAGGAGGAAATAAACAAGCCACCATCTCCTTCCTGCCTGTGCAATATTGCTGTGATGTATGTAAAGGACAGCAGAGGTGGAAGTATTTATGAGTAAAAGTCCTGCTTTCAAAATTTTACTTAACAGTAACTGCTGCATTGTTCAACCTGGAGGCTATTTTCCCATGTTGCTGTGCCTGAGTAACTAATGGGCACAACACATTGGTTCCGTATGAGCAAGTGGGTTGCAGCTGCAAAGTGGGCTGCAATGTAAATGCGCACCATCAATGTACGTCCACTAAAAGTGCTTGTTATTTCCACTGGGGCTCAGATTCTCAATATAAGTGTCTTGACAACATTATGGAAGGGATCCCTACAAATAAATAAGACGTTTTTCTTTACCTTTTTCTTTATTGTGTTTTACAAAATTGGGCTCAATGAGAAGTCTCGTTTTGAAATCATGTTGTGCTTTTGGCATCCGCGGAAACATGACTGACATTTAGAGAGATGAACACCGGGAAGAGTTTGTTGTGTTGGAGTACAGAAAACAGGACAAGATTAAAAAACAATTCCTATTTTTGCCAACAAAATATCAAGCAGCTTTCATAGACTACCTTTATTGTATAGGGACATGCTCAAATTGTGGCTACTTGTACTACAAATAGGTGCTAACACCTCTTTTCATACCATGCAGCAACCTTTGTGGCTGAAAAATGAAGCCAACTTAACAGCAGAAATAAACAGCTGGGTACAAAAATATCACAATAACAATAATTATTGTGAGATCGACAGACTCCAGTGCAGCTTTAAAGTGTCTCCTGAAACCTCACCTTTACAAGATGGCCTACACAATGTTTTGCTTTTCCATTTTCACACCACTTTCATATTTCCTCTTTACATTACTATTTTATGGTGTTTTATGCCATCACATATTTTAATTATGCTTCTTTTGGTATCATCACTTTTATATCCACTTACATATATGTTGCACTTTTATCTGTTTTAAATTCAACAATTTCTTATTTTATTGGCATTCTATTTGCTTTATATAAGATCATTACACATCTGTCCTATATAAGATCACCTCTTATAATTGCATCTTAATTGTGATTGACCTTACTACATTTTCTTTCATTTCAACTGTCTTTATATGAACTTACTCCTTTTATTTTGCACTTTCACTTCCATCTGTTTATGTACGTATGTGTTACATATAATAAGGCGATACTGAGCCCACATACATGTGTTCATGGTCTTAATGTTTGTATATGTTATATGGGTGGGGCTCACATGGGTTTCTGATTTGAATTTTTGTTCTGTTTTAATCTGGACAGCACTTTGTGCTTAAACTGGAAAAATGCTTTATAAATACAGGGATGGACACTGCTGCCGTTCCCAAGCCTGCCTTATGGTGCCCTATGGTGCCATTACAGGTATCTGGTTTCTGTAACCAGGCTACATTTGGTCTGCCACGGAGTCAGGACTGCCAAGATGGTGGCGGCCAGAGCAGACCACACTGAGCTTCATAGCGACTCTTCAGAAACCTATGGGTGACGTCACCATTTTATACATGGTATGGTCCATACTTTGCCCTTTGCAGACCATATGCAGTAATCATTTTCCCTGGGATGACAGCCAATGCGGAGAAGAAATCCTAAACCAAAGCACTTTTTTCTGAAGAAAAATGCTGTTCTCAGAGTGGAGAGACCTGCTGCGTGAGTGCAGGTAATGTTATTATTAGCTATTTTGTTGACCTAGCATCAGTACACCTGAAAGCATGGTGGGATAATGACATGGACAAACACTCAATAGGACTGTACATGACTATACAATATCTGTATAAATTAATGATCCCTTTTTAGCAGTTGACATTTACAATAATAGAATTAGTGATATTATCAAGCTGACATTATCTGGGTGTTTATGTTTCTTGTAAATCTTTTTATATACCCATATATAGTGTTCAACTCTATTTCCTGGTAGAACAACCACATTGATCTAAAACTACGTCGTGAATTCATGTGCGTCATTGAGATGGTGAACTACAATTAGACACAAATATTGTTTTTTACTTAAGAAAATTCTGGTACAGGTATTCTGTAACTAAACAAAATCAACAATGGCTTGCAAAGCTCATCTATGAATGCACTGAGCAGGCCTTCCATCATGACCTCTTGGAGCATGTGCAGCAGAGGAGAGTTTACTCACCATGTCGCAAAAGAACACTAGTTCATGCAACACTGAGGAACACTGAAAAAATATTACAACTGGACACACAACATTGAGCTATCTTGATTCTTAAATGCAGGTGAAATGTATTGAGCAAACACATAATCTCAAAATCGGCCAACCGGGAATTGAAATATGGCCCCTGCCAGTTTAAATGGACATTTTGTATTTTGAAATCCTCAATAACCCCCAAAATCACTCCAGTATTGTCCAAATCAGCCAAGCAGTTGCTTAAATATTGTCCATATAGGTGATTATGCTAATTGCCCAACCTATGCAAGTTAGCATCTGGCAGTTTCTAAATGCACGGGACCCATACTCTATATTTCCAACATAAAAAACTTTGGGTTACTCCAGGCTCGCGTTGTTGGCAAGTAGACTATGAGGTAGATTTACTAGCTTGACATTCTTCTAGGTTCAAAGAATAGTGAAGCTGAACTGATTTGCCAACAGCTTCTTGTCAGGCATTTTCTATACATTCTTATTATAAGACTGATTGTATTCAGAGATTTCAAATAAAGAGACAGAATTATTGTAGTATTAGAAATTATGGAATATTACAGTGTTGCATCAGTATCTAAACATGGCATGGATACTGAATTCTAAACACGAATTCTGAGGATGTCTTCTGCCTCCTTGAACCTTGTGTAACTCAGTGGGGGTGCTGGTATTTGCTTTTACAGTGATTGCATTCAAAGATATGAAATTGAAGACAAACAGATATCTTGCTTTTATTATAAAGGACGAAGAGGTTCAGAAGTACAGTTATTCAAGAGTCACTCGTGGGATAGGTGTGTATACAGTGTTATATCACATCATTCTGAACATGTCTTCTGCCTCCTTGAACCCAGTGTAAGTGCCGATGAGGGAGGGGTACTTGCTTCTGCAGGCAGGCAACACACTTCTATTACCATGAGCGCTCCAGCATCACATGGAAGACCACAAGTCTGGCACCACTGGCTGGAGGAAAGAGAGAGACAAACTAAAATATGCAACAGTAATTACTCATCAATCAGAGACATTTCTAGGTAAAGAAATTACATGCATGTTAGCCACACTTACTCGATGGATACTTGGCACTGTTGATCAGAGGGGGGAAATCCTCTGGTGTGGTGACACAGCGTTGTGCACTGTCCAAGGTGGACTTATCAAGACCACAAATACTGGGCAGCAACAAATCTCCTTCTTCAAAATATAGGTGTTCTTCCTCTGTGGGCACAGGGTCACAGCACCCACAGGAACACCAACAGTCTACTGAGCTTTGCAGACTTGCAGCAGCTTGTTCACTCTCTCCTTGTCGACTCTTGCAGTCTGTTATCACCTACTCCAAAAGTGACAGATGCACGAGGTTCCTGGTGATGAGGGATCATCAGAACCTGTGCCGATAAAGATTTAGGAATGACAATTTCCTGACTCCTTTTGTTCTCTGATATATCAGAAGATTTGCAGACAGGAAATGAGGCACAGATAGATAATTGTGTGTCCAGTGATTATACCAAAATCTTTCAGTGATGCCTCATTTATCACTTTTATTCAGTGATCAATAATTCCTCTTCTTTTTATTTTATTTCAAATAAGAATAACATTTAAAGTATTTTATTTCTCATTTTACGGGGCATAATATGTATTGATATATTTTAAATTTAAGGACATATTAGGCCTATGTGACTTTTCAACAATGTTATACTACTTCATTGAATCTGTGTAATGTGATAGTTTTTGAAATAAGTTTGAATCAAATGGTAATAGACAGTATATATAATGCACAGAGCTTTTGGGTGTGTAAATGAAGCCAACGCAGAAGTATCCTAAACCTGCGTTCTATGGAATGGCCAGCAAGTTTTCACAAACATATTTCAGTGTACTATTTATCTGTAATTCGAGATTGTGTGTGACCAGGCCAGTCGCCATTGTTTCCTGCTAAGGACGAGTCGAAACTGTGCAGCCAATGAGAGCAGCTCAACTCGCTGTACGTCACCTCCGCTGGCACATCTGACAATCTGTAATGGCGACAACCATATTGCCAAACTCGAGGCTTTAAAATGGCACTCCACAAACCAATGGGTGATGTCATGATAGGTTCACACTTGTGCTCACTATTTATAAAATCCTGGCTATGGCCGACAAAATCCAAAATCCAAAATCCTTTAAATACAAATACTTCATTGTACAGTAGAGTACATCACTACTTATATATAGTTATATAGACATCTAAAAAAAAATGTAATATAGTTAACTGATATCTGTGCTGTCAACAGATGCTTCAACTATACTGAACAACATCAACAATCATACTTAAATAAAAGTTTGGTTTGGCTACGACTCCAATCCGACAGCATCAAGCAGCCCAACACATAAATCATGTTAATTTATTTGTTTTTGTTAGCATACCGCCTCACCATTAAATTCAAACACGATGACTGGCTTGTTCCTCAGTGTGGCATTAAAATGCAGAAACTACACAATCATTCTCTTAATTATGAAGAGGCGTTATAAATTTCTGTCAGTTACTAAGCAACAGTGTCATCTCAACGCCAACAATATCGTGCACTTGAATTTCTATGATGAAAACACAGAGAGAGTATTTTCAGGACACAAGTATGAAGTTCCATTCTGAAGCATGAGTAACAGTGAAAGGAATGGAGCTTCAGCTGTAACCTTTAAGCTGCATGTGGAGAAGTGACATTTACAGTACATCCCTCACTGTCTCATACTGTACAGTACACTGACTGCACTCTGCACTTTTCAATTGGCTTCACAGTTAGCCATGAGGAAATGGACTCTAGTCTGGCCATCACACAAATGGACTAAAATTACGCACACACACACACACACAAACACACACTTAGACATTAACACACTCTCTTGCTCTGTGCTGTGCAGGTTCTTCATAGAAAAGTCAAGATCGTGCTTCATCATCTCAATTTCCCCTGGCTGCGTCTGCTCTCCAAATCTCTATGTTGGAGAAAATAACACAGATTTATGGGTGGGGCGCTAACAATATCCTCAGTTATTGCTAGAAGCAAATGAATAAATCACCATGCCAAGATGCTTCGACTCCACTGCCTGGACTCATAAGAACCAAGTGTGTGTGAGTTTGTGTGTGTGTGTGTTTCATTTCTTACTGCATACTCATTTGTGCCTCCGTGCAGGCACGCATCTGTGTGTTTGTGCATTTCATTTTATATGAACCAGCCACTTAAACCTTTCCTTGTGTGATTTATTCAGTTGATTGCTGTTGGTTTTCAGTGGCCCGATCAGGCCGGTGAAATGCAGTCAATTGTTAAACTCAATCGCAATAAGCTAAATGTAAACCAGTTGCGAAAAATCTCCTTTCTTGCTTCATTCTCTAATATATTATGAGATGCGCTTTTTGCAGGGCTTGCTTGGAGAAACGTGCTATGGGTGTTCATCCTACTCAACGTATTTTAAAGAAAACTGTAAATTCCAAACACAAAGGAAACAGAATTTATATTGGAAGCCACCTTGGTTTGTATAGTAAATACAGTATGAAAATCCTGAAAGATTTAAATTAAATTTTTTCAAGAAACTTGTGGAACAGAGGTTGGTCTTATTAAACAGGATATGATTTTAGCAGCACAAACAATTATGGTGTTTTCATGTTTAACACAGCCTCTTCAGGCAACACTGTTTTAGCATCTATCATTACATTACATAAGAAGAAACTTTAAAACATACATTTGCATTTACATTAAGATGTGTCACAACAAGGCATGTCACGATACCAGAAATTTAGTTGTAGATACCAATACCAGTGAAATTTCCTGATTCTTGATTGATTTGAAACCACGGTGAAAAAACAAAACAAAACAATAAATCCCATGTACTTTGACATACACTCCTTTTATTAAAAACATAACTAACGTGGTACCGAATGACACTGGCAGCTGTTCAATTGAATTGAATTGAATTGAATTCAATTTGATTTGTATAGCGCCAATTCATAACAGAAGTTATCTCAGGACACTTTCCAAATAGAGCAGGTGTAGACCGAACTCCTTATAACATTATTTACAGAGACCCAACAGTACCACCATGAGCAAGCACTTGGCGACAAGGGAAAGGAAAAACTGCCTGTTAAAAGGCAGAAACCTAGGACAGATCCTTCGGCTCTAGGTGGGTGGTCGTCTGTCTCGACCAGTTGGGGTGAAAGAGAGAGAGAGAGAGAGACAGAGAGAGACAGACAGATATACAGACAGACAGACAGACAGACAGACAGGTGCACAGCAACAACAGTAGCAACAACTACACTAATAGTAGTGACTGATGATGATGCAACAACAGTAACCGTAGCTATAATAATACTTTATAATAATAATAACACTAATATCAGTGATATTGGCAAGTGTAGTCAAGCAGGACCATGGCAGGATGCTCCACCAGGATCCATGAGAACCTGCGAGATGAGAAAGCACAAGAACTCCGGGGAAGAAGTTAAGTTAGTAACATGCATTAATGGAACATGAATGAGTGCAGAAAGAGAGAGAGAGGAAGACAGGAGCTCAGTGCATCATGGGAAATCCCCCGATAGTCTAGGCCTATAGCAGCATAACTAAGGGATGGTTCAGGACTCACCTGATCCAGCCCTAACTATAAGCTTTATCAAAGAGGACTGTTGTGTTTACTGTTGTTCCCTCTTGCTTTACCTGATCCGTGTTTGTAAAATATGCCCCATATCTGCGCCAGAGAGCATCTTTTTCTCTGCAGAGCATGTGTGACAGTCACTAGATTGTACAGAAGGTCCCTAAAAACAAGTACCATCACGCATTCAGAATTTTGGCATCGACTTGGTATTGGTCATCACTAGTCACGGCCTGAAGCCATGACAAAAAAGAGGGAGACACAGGTTGAAGGCAAGTAAATAATTTATTTCAACAGAGCTTAATAGTTAACAGATATCCCATTTTCTACTTACTTACTATAGGTAGCTGCAATTTCTGATAATGCTTAATTGTACCCACTCTCTGGCCTTCATATTTAAAACTGTATGCTTGTCTGAAATTTACAGTAATGCTAAACAACAAATTTGACTTTATTGCATGTTTAGCACCTGAAAACTATGTTACATATTCTTATTCATCACTTGAAAGTGTTCAAGAGTTTCCACTTTCTTTATAATGAGTGACAAATTGTATGGTCCTTTCCATGGACCTTTCTAAGTAGTAAGTTTTAAGTTTGAATTTTTTCTTAGAAATTATTATTATTATTATTCTGAAGTGCATTTTGTTAACACTCTAAATCAAAGAATCTACCCTTTTAAAATAATTTTAAAGTTATTTTAACAGACCAAAACCCAGTGGGAAGAATAATGGTCCACCAGACTTTCTGTCTGCCTAAAGGAGTTTTCACTCCTACTCCTGTTCAATACTTCCCTCTGTATTTAACCAAACACACTGTGTGAACCTTGACACTTGTCTACAACAGTAATAAGAATATGGGAGAAATGTCACTGAAAACAAGAAGTGAATGAGAAACAACCTTCCCCATTGCAATGTTTTGATTTCATTAGTCATTTGAATTTAAATGCATTTAATAAGCAGTACCAGTACCAGAAAGACCATTTGAATTCTTACAGTGGTATTGAAGTCAGACTAAACCTTAGATTGTTACAGAGACTGTTTGGAAAAGGGCAGGGACTTCAATACTTAGGTAGGTTAATAGATGAGACACTGTCTATCATTGGTGAACATCAACCATTCAGATCAACCAACCATATAACGCAGTCAAGTCTTACTGAAGCCAGTCGGGAGAAGAGCGAAAACACCTTTTCCATCAAGAAAAGCCTTCAGTGTCGTTCTTTGCTCTTCTTTCAATGAGGAAATACTCTCTAGTTTTACGCTAACCTCTTTAGCAGGCGCCATGGTTGTTTACACACAAATAGCATTGAACCACACCTGTAGTTCATCCCATAACCAGTAGTGCCAGTAGTTCCTTGTAGGATGCTGATTAGTTTGTAACGTGCATAGCTTGAAGCCTTGCAAGGATTCTCACATGATCTTGTTCTTTAGTAATCTTTCAAGTCAAGCTGCCTCGCAATGTTAAGAAAGCGTATGTAACATTTAGAAATCTGACTCATGTACCAAGGGCTGAGTTTTTGCTGCAGTGGCCATGGGTTTGACGCTGGAAGCCCCAAAACATTGAACCCCAGAGGCTTAATCGTCAGTAGGCGCAGATGGGCTCGGATCCTGTCAATTCCTTGAATACCAACAGTCCCGTGTTCTTGTACCAAAACAAACATGGACAGCAACTAGCAGCTTGCACTGTTTATTTTGCAGTGACATTTGTGCAAGTGCAGAGTTTGGGTGACATCCTGGATGGAGAAGTGTGTAGGACAGTAGAGCCTACAGAGAAACCTGGAGGTGAGTAAACTTTGTAAAACCAAGTTAATTTCAGGTAAAGCTGTATATTGAACGTTATGCCTCGGGTGACATCATCATTCAGTCATTCAGTCAGTTCTTAATGAGAATATCTGGCAGCCAATGGAAGACGAAAGGTTAGATTATATGATTGTATCTGCCAGCTATCAGCACCAACTGACCCAGACTTAAACAGACCCAGTCCAACTCAGGTCACAGTCACGTCAAAATCCTACTTATAATTGGCCACAAGAGTCCCAATGTGTGTCCCTGTCTTAAGAGTCTACAGTGGTTCTACTGGCACTGTGAGGCTGTACCTATTTAGACACAGTGGTGCATTAATACACCATAAGGGAGCCATGAAAGTCTGCACAGAATTTCACGGCAATCCAGCCAGGAGATGTTGAGATACCTCAATGGACAAGTGAAAAGTTTGATCTTCGGGAAGGGTCACCAAAGTCACGTTCAGTTCACACAAGAGCTCTCTTTTGCTTACTATTAGTCTGTTGGGGTTTTATTTACCTGCTATTTAATTAGTTTCACTTGAGTTGAATACTACAACTACTTCAGCTGACACCACTTTAAGGAAAAAGAAAGTGTTGGAATTGTAGTGTTTCAGCAACATTATTTCTTAATTTAATCAATTTTGTTATTATTTTATCTACAGAGGTTTTAATGATACAACTTTCCCCGAGCCTCTTTCTCTGCTGGTACTCTTCCCTTATTCAGTTTCCAGTTGCAATACTTGAATAAACATGTCGAGAAAAATCCATACAAGCTGAAGAAAAACTGAAAACGTGTTCTGTTTCCCCTTCAAGGGATGCTTGATGACATATTGATTCAGCAGTATGTATGAGAAAACACAATCCGTTTGTCATGCTGTATTTTCTTATTGTTCACAATTTGTCTTTATGGGTTTGAGTGTATTGTGTCTTGTTGCACGTTTTCTTAATTAAATTCTGATGGTTACTTCAACGATAGAGAGACAGATTGGCCTTGGGTTGAGATTTAAGTAAGTGTGGGTGGGTTGGTGGGACATTGTCAACTCCAGCACTTTTATAAATGAGCAGAGTGATTTATTCTGTGATTTTGGACCAGCAATGCAGTTCCCCGAACACTAGAAGCGTCACGGGTAGTTTAGTTGCCCACTTCTAATTGATGTGCGAGTGTCCCTGATCGTACAGTATGTCTCTTGATAGTGTTTGTCTGTGTATCTGTGTATGTATTAGAGATCCACTGGATGTTAATAAAAGCTTCCTGGGTGGACCTAAAATACCTTTTAAGCCATGATGCACATTTCAAAGATTCAAGCTATGTTTACAGACACTGAAACTGTGTACTGTAAATGTGTCTTTATTTTGTCATGTCTTGATTTTTGTGCAAGCCTACAAGGTCTCGTTCAGACTAATAGTAGCACAAGGGGCCACGGCAAAAACAGTGTAGGGTCAAAAACATGATCCATGCTCAGCTTTTCAACATGATCCAGCAAGCTGCTTCGCTTGCCAATCAACATTAATGGTGTTACTTTGTAACGTGATCACTGCATTTCTACTGTTTACCTTGTGATTGTCGTGATTAAAGATATAATAGTTGCTGCCATGCTAACTGTTCAGAGTTTCAAAGTCCTGTCTGTCATTATTACAAACCATTGTGCAGTGTTCTGGTGTATGATAAGCTTGTTAACACATTAATCTGTTTCTCCAACCTGACTTGTTGGATCATTGACAGTATATATAATGGACAGTGGAGCTGACGTGGCAGTCTTAAACCTGCATTCTATTTAATGGCCATCAGGGGGCAGCTTCACTGACCTCAATAAGAACTGATACTGTGCAGTCTTATGGAGAAATGACCTGACTTCTCACTTGATGTATTAGCTCGGTAAACAGTTTTCTAATGAATGAATTATGGTCTCATCTATGGTCTTCTTCCGTACAGCATGAAGTTCATTTAGTAAATGATGGTCCCATTTAGAGTAAAATAGACGATAAAGCAGGGTATGCTTTAGGGCGAGGATACCTTGTGATTGACAAATCATTCTTAGTGACTCCATCCAGCTCAACTGTCAAACTAAGCAGTGCTGATCAAATATGAATCAAGTTCACGTCATGATAGGTTCACACTTGTGTTGGAAGCCATTTTTTTTTTCTTGTCAGGGTGGCAAAGTTATGACCCACTCTACTCTGGCTGTGATTGGCCAGTACTTGTTGCTATTATTGGTTTGGTTGGTTAAGTATAGGCATGAGGAGTGAGATTGGTCAGGATAAGGGTAAAAGTATCAGGGTAAGCCAATCAGCAGCTGAGTAGGGAGGGTCATGACTTCATTGTCTCACCAGAATCTTAAATAACTCTCACCCACCAATGCATTGTTTCAAGGGAAGAGCAGAGGTTTTGAAACCATCAGGCAAGAGACACTATGTGAGGTGAAAGGCGTGGGTGCATGCTGAGGTCCTAAAATCAACAGGAGGTTAGTCTGGCACACTGATTTGGCTCACTTACCAACACAGTATGCAGTAGTATCAGCAGTAATGGCTGTGACACACAGCTTATGGAGGCTATTATGGTACTTTAAAAATCTTATTGCCAATGCAGTGCGTCAATTTGATTCAAAATTCATACATGATACACATATTTTTAGATTTAGTGATTTAAACTCTCAGAGGATATTATTGTCCATTGCGAATAAACGTCCACAAATCTGAAAAATATGATAAAAAAGATTCTACTAAACTGCAGATTGTTTAAACTGTAGGGAAATATTTGGATATGACTACCAACAGATCCTTTTACTGTGCTGTTTTGCTGGGAGAAGCACATGGCTCGCAGTAAAAATAGGCGAGACCTTGACTCTCTAGTGAAGCAGTGTGACCGCTCTAATCTGTTAACATGGGCGCCAAAATAAAAATCAAGACAATCCGCCACGCACATGTCATGCAGCACGGTGTAAACAGATCAAGAATTCTCATGTTTGAAAGTTTTTTTTTTTCAGTTTTGTCTTGCTTTCAAAAGAGCCTGAAGTTCAGTGGCATTGCAACACCACCACACATTAGGGTTTGGGATTATTAGGGTTTAATTTAATTATTTCCTGTTTTATATTGAAAGTGTTCTTCCTTATGTGTCTTGTGTAACTTCACTTCCTGACCTGCTTAGGTTAACCGGGGCGTTGTTATCCTCCCCACACCAGTGTGTTTGTGTGTTCCTTGTCTCAGTTGCCAGTTTGTACAGTTTGTTAAGTGATCCAGCTTCTCCTTGTGTTAGTTCTCCTAGAGTTTCTGTATCTTTGCCTTGTCTTCTGGAACCTTGCCTGCATGGACTTCAGACTTGCTTGCTTGTTTGGTTTTGACTCGTGCCTGCACGACTATGTTCAAGCTTTTGTACGTTGACTTTTTGGAAAATCATCTGTATTGCACCTGTTAGGTCTGCATTTGGATCCAACCTCTTCATGGTTTTCCTCGATAACCGTGACACCAAGCGTCCACAACTGAAAGAAATGTAGGAGAACACGTGTGCTCCTTGATGTCTTCAAATTCTGCAGTGGTATCATAAAATATGCCATGACGCACACCTTGCTGCTAATTTAAGAAGACATGTGCTGACAGTAAATAGTGGATTATTAGTAAATAATGGACTGCACATATATAGCATCTTCTAGGTAGCAGGAGCAGTCTGAAAGTTACCAGGAGGAGCAGTCAACACAAGGTGAACAACGTTACTTCCAACTGGCCCCTACTTCTCCAGGTTAAAGGTAAAATTGTTACTGAAGCTATGTTCTGTTTCATGTACCATGATAAGCAGCCATACAGCGTTTACTGAATTAATTTCAATTCAAGTGTATGACTTCTCATGTTTACTACTGTTGGTGTGGCTGAACGCACATCTTTTTTTTAGAGCATTTCTGATTTAGTATTTGAATAAAATGAGGAAATAAATAATTATAATAAGATTTCCGTCTCATGTTAAAAAGGAATCAACAATGGCAGTGTATCGCATTGTTACAAATATATGTGCTGTTTTTTGTATTGGTTTGTGGACTATGTATCTGCACTGGGGCGTAAATGACCAATACAAAGTGAAACTAAGTTGAATGAATGATTTATGTAGGGAAAATGTTATGTTTGCTGATACTAACATGCTGACCTTTATCTCACTCAAATTCAACTTGCATCATTTATTATTATTCATAATTAGTATTATTTATTAGTTGCTTCCCCTATCGTTGTTAAAGCAACATTGAACTTTCATTTTGTGCTGACTCTGGCAGCCCCTATAGACATATGTGGCAGTATTTTCGCTGCCTCGTTTCAAAGATTTCAAGGGGAATCCAACCTGGTGGCAGCCATTAATAATAACTGTATAAAAATAGCCAGTCTTCTCACCTTGACCTTCTTCTCTGTAGGTCATATAGAGGCATCAGTATTACATTGACTGTTTCATAACCAGTTAAGAACTCTTTATAGTACATTTAATGTTTGAGAACCACTGATCTAAATACATGTGAGAGGTTGTGACGCACACTCCAAGTTTAAGATTTCATAGCATTGGAAAGGTCTTCCTTCCACCAAGACTCCTCTCTCAGTTTGATTCCAGCTGGCAACCATTGTTGTATACCCCTCTCTATCCTCCATTTCCTGTCTGCCTCTTCACTGTCACGGTCCAATTGCAAAAATGCCAAAAAGAGAAGATCAAGAGACTAACAGCATATAGATTTCTCTTTTTTTCACAGTAAAAACAAATCTAATTCTAGAGTTTGCTCTCAAGAACAAGTATCTTGGCTTTGAAAAAGATCTATCAAAGGGCATATGGGCTCTATATTTCCATCCAATATTTCTATGCAAGGCTGTTTAAAAAATGTATCTATTCATCGAAGATTTATTTTCAGATTAGATCTTTTGCTGTTGTGCTTCACTAATTAGATCTCTTGGACACTTCTGTCTTCTAAGATCCTCCAAAAGATCAAAATCTCCTCTTTAGTGCTGAATTTGTTTGTGATATTTATAGTTTGTACATTTCTTAGATATCAGCAGAGGGTAGGAGAATCACAACTACACAGATTTAAAGTGCTGACTCTTTCTAGCCAACAGATAGATGACAAATTAAAAGAAAAACCAACATAAAGGGGTCGCCCTAATGACGTCTTCCATGTTGAACTGCCCAGTAGTCCAGAAGGGGCAAACCAATCACTTTTTGTGCGTCTCACAGCCACCATAGTTTCTCCTTTGCACTTGGAAAGGGAGGGTGAAGCGATGCGGCTACAATCTGCAACTTCACCGCTAGGTGCTAATAAATCCTACTCACTGGACCTTTAAGTCAGTTAGATATTGCACAGATTTAGCCTGTTATTAACCCTGATTTGGATGCCAGAATTGGATGTCTGCCAGATAACTTGTCGTTATATGTTCAGTTTGAGTTGGGTCACAACACCTGACAAATTGGATTTCTGGTCTGAAATTTGGTCTGCTATTGTAGCCGTTCCACAGTATGATTTCCCTCATGGCTGCTGTGTAGAGATCTGTTTTAACTGTCGTGAGTTTGTTTTAATATTATTGAAGTAGTTTTACTTGCTGTGGTTACTTGTAGTCTTTACTGAGACTATGCTGCAGAACAGATGGACCATAATGTCTGCTGCACCGTATTTTCCCTTTTTTTTTCTTACTTTCCTTTCACAGCAGACTTGCACAAAATAATACTGCCTTTCTCTCTTTTTGTCAACATTCATAATTACGTGCTTGTCTTGTTTTTTGAATAAACTTTTTTTTTGCAGTTGTCAAGGGAAAAAAGACCAGCTAGGAATTGTATGCACATTTCAATGTATCAATTGATCAGCCACAACTGTACGGATCAGTACTGTGTGAGCATAAAAGTCACAGGTTCTGGCCATGCAGAAAAGCTGATCTAGTGGGAGGTAACACAATGTACTTTGTGTGATGAGTATGTGTCTAAAACATCAACAATAATGGTGGAGCCAGAAATAGTCAAATACTTAAATATAGCTGCTTGGTCAGTGGCCCTCCACTTCAAAATATGATGCTGTAGATACCCCTCTTGCATAACTTCTGCACATCCAGGGCTCCATGGTCAAGCTAGCAAAAATAAATATGCAGTGTCCACTTGGACTTTCACAGTAAAGCTTGCATGGTTGATGGTGTACAACAGTTGCAGTTAGGTTTCAGCACAAAAACAACTTGGTTAGATTTAGGAAGATTGTAACTACATTACATACCTGTCGTTGATGTAAACTTTATTGCTGCCTACTGGCCTGGCATGCTTGTTTGAGCGTTTGAAATTGCTCTTGCATTCTCGTGATATTTTGGAAGGTTATCATACATATATGTGCAGATCAAACATCACGTCATTCTACACACTGGTCCTTAAATCCATCTGCCCTGCTTGAGTATCTGTATTCACTCTTATGTTGCTCTTTACCTCAACTTGTTGAGACTGTGGTGAAAATATTTTTTCTGTGCTGAGTTCTACACAGATTGAAGGACATCATTCTCTTCTGCTTTGATCCATGTTGAATCTTCACCCAATCAAAGTCTTTTAAGCCTAATCCATTATGGTAACTATCCTTGTGGCAACAAGTCTGCTAAACTAAACAACAAAATACATTATTTTCCTCCACAGTGAGCGTCTGGCAGAAGCAGTACAAATGAGAGTCTCTCTGCCACCACAACATTGTCAAGTTTGGTTTAGCACAACATCGGCTTGGTTAGCGTTAGGGAAAGTTTGCAGTCATGGTTAAAAGAGTTAAAAGTACAACAACTACAAAGACATCTTCTAAAGTTTGCTAGCAAAGCAGTTCATGTTTTGATCTTTTTTTGATCTCCGGCTACAGGTTCATGAGCAACATAACAGAGCAGTACAGACTTCCACATATTGAGACGGTGGTGGACAGGGTTTGTAGTTACCCGACCGTAACTGTATTTAAGGGGTGGATGTCGACCGCAGCTGTTACAATCTCACTTGATGCATCCTGAATAGCATAATGTTAGTTTCCTTTAATTATAGTAACAAACTGGTATGAATGCAATTGTATCACATGTTCTCTCCTGCAAATGCAAATGAAAATGAAATTTGCCCAGATTAACTGCACCTGCACACAACAACCAACAGCTATGTGGTGGTTTTAAGCTTCCTCTTCAGCGCATACTGCAGGAATGTATCAACACCTATTTAAACTTGCAGCTAACTTTGAGTTTGACAGTCTCTGAATGCCTGTGTCCTTCTTTCCAGCACCTCAGGTAATTTTGGAAAGCGGTTGTTCAGAGTAGCTAGCAGCTGTTGAGTCTCCTCCAAGAAACTTTGTGGCAAAAAAGATATTTGACTCCCCCAGGCCGGCCGTCAGCAGCGCATTCAACAATAAAAGAGCCAAATAATTACTGTGCCTGAGGAGGTGATGTGTCTGCAGCCCCCAGTGGTGCTCTACACTGCTCTGGCTGCCTGCAGGCCTGCGGTACAGGGAGATATGAGGGACTGATAGAGGAAGAAAGTTAGTAATGAAAATACTGAAAAAACAAGGAGGGTAGAGGCATGGAGGTTAGAGTGTAGGTGGGAGAGGAAGACACGTTTCTAGATGCTTAGAAATATTTCTTCAGTTAGAGAATTTAAGTATTTTATCAATTTACTTCATATTAGTATTTTGAGATTGGGGAGTGTTTGTCTACTTATGGAACTTTTCATTCTCTTGAGTGTAAATGATGGAAGGCTATATGATATAATACCTACAATCTATTTCCCTTGTGATCTTATTACTACTGCACATGTGGAAAAACACCTTTAGTGTCCCCCAGAGGGAGCTGTGTGATGGCTGAAAAATTGCCTCAACTGATGTCACATGAGTCAGTGTCAGCTGACAACCTCAGGCAGAATTTACATCAAGAAACTCCAAACCCAACCAAAGCCTTGTATTTTGTAGGGACTCTTTGGATAGCAGTCAGGAAGGCCGGATAACTTGGAGAGCAGACAGAAGACAACTGGTTGGGGATTTCCTCAGTGGGTTTCTTTTGCAGTACTAATTGACCATATAATACCAGGCTTCTCAGGCTGTAGAATACGCTATAGGCATTATACGCATATCAGCTCCTTAGTCAGCAAAGGAGACTGTTGCAAGGCAGCACACACATATGCAAATCCATCTCATCAAATAGAAAGGGGCACCAGTTATTGTTATAACCTGGCACTAGAACAAAACCACAACACAAACTGCTGCACTGCACATGCCCTTCTTTTGCTGAGTAAATGAGTCATTAATGTAATTAAACTATTATAAATTCACCATTAACATAACTACTGTACATATGGGATCAGGTTACTTACAATTAAAATACTGGCTGGTGGATGCAAAAAGCCTTACAGTGTCAGAAAAAGGACTATATTTAAATATTGGTTAGCGCAAATGTGAATTTGAAGCCATGCATGCAACGGGAAAGGGAGGCAACATTAGTTTCAGTAACAGTGACAAAGTATTCATTGGTCCACATTTCTGTTGCAGTCCTAATGACGGAAAAGAAACATGCTTGGAAATTAAGGCTTATAGCTTGCAAAGAGGTGACTGCAAAGGTTGACACGTGAAAGCAGAAGTGACACCTCAGGGGCACAGCACTGGATCACGGTTGGATAATATTTGAAGAGCTTAGTCCCCTCAAACTCTAATCCCCCCTCGGAGGGATAAATATGTCTGCAGGAGAAAATGACAAGTTTTAGTGCATGAAAAGAAGAAAATTACACTGATGCATGTGATGTCAAATGTGTGTGACTATGCGTTATGCACTACATATGAAATAATCTCTTACATTCCTCATGAGTCGAGGATAAAGCTAGTGTGGAACCTGTTGCAGTCGACTTTTAGTATGGCCTCCAATGAGATAGCTGTTGAAATTAGAAAAATGTAAATGACATATCTCACCTACCATTGTAGCAGGTCCACATTTTCAATTATCCAGTCAATTATCTACAGACATTCATGGTTTCCAGACAATGTATTCTAATTACTTTGGTGGTCCCCTGCTTTCCCCCTAGTGCCCACCACAAGGTTTGACCTTTGTGGTTTTGGGAGAAATATCTGGGAACTGCTGAAATTTTGTTGTAACTTTGGTGATCGCTTGAATCTGCTAACTGACTTTTATGGCCACTTGGGGGCCACGGGAGCTGTACTCGCAAGATTACAAAATCTAGAAGTGACTGTTTGCAAACAACAATGGAGACTGGTAGGAGAGGTTGACCTAGATGCTGCTTGCATGGCAGAACTGGTGAGAATTTCTTCATTGAAAGAAGAGCAGTTAACGGCACTGAAGGTTTTTCTTGATAGAAAAGACGTTTTTGCTCTTCTCCCGCCTGACTTAGTTTGACTATTATTATTATTACTATAATGATTCATTGATCTGACTGGGTGAAGTTTGCTGGTGCTTAATAGTGATACACAGATTCTCACCTGCCGAATATTTCTTTTTATGTGCCTGCACTTTTACAAACAGTTGCAGTCATTCTAGATAAGAAATGGTTCTTGCACATCTTCCAGCAGTATGCAGTGGAATCAACTTTCAACTTTGGTGATCCCTCAACCTGCCAACACAGAATTTTTTTGCCACTTGGGGGCAGCAGAAACAAGTTGTGAACACAACATTGACACATCATTACCTTTTTAAGGTGATGCATATGAATGCAGATGTTTAAAAAAAAAAAAAGCGAAATTGTCATCAGACTATAGCCGTTGGGTTCTGAGTTGTTGTAACTTTGGTGATCCCTTTAACCTGCCATAACTGACTTTTGATGGAAACAACATTATAATTCAATTGCCGTCAGATGATAGCAAATGGGTTCTGAGATTGCATTTTGGCCAACATAATTGATCAATACTACTCGGACTACAAATATAACCAGAAAGTCTTGGTCCCTGGCCTTCAAGTTTGAGCATCTCATCAGCTGATACAGAAGATGCAAGAACAATTAGGAAAAGGCGAATCAAGTCAATGGCAAAATTGGTCTAGGTCATAATTACATGGATCATATCTTGTAAGTTGATTTAAATTATCTCTGTTGTACCATTCAAGTGGTTACAAAAGTGTAACAAGTGTCAAAGTGAGCAGTGGAACCTAATCATGCTGGCTTTGGTGCTCTGTGGTCTTAGACAGCTCAAATACCTTGTTACTGAAACTCATATCAATGTGGGCGACAACATTAATCTCAAAATAGATTTGTCTGGAAACCTATCCAGCTGTTTCAATACTATGTGCTGTGTTGCAGCTCTATTTGTCTTTCTTAGTGTCTTCTAAGTGCTCCTGCGTCTGTCAGAGTTCTTGCCAAAGGGCAGCAGAACTTCTGTCTGTGCGCAGCATGTTTAATATCCCCATTGTCCTGGATGTGCTGCCTTCACCTGACTACGTGACAGCTGGGGGCTTTGCAAGATGGAGCTGAGGTTCTCCACCGGCTCACAGACTGACTCAATCAACATTAAGCTGAAAAGAAACCTAAAGCCTGAGAGCGCCTCATACAGTCTGTCTGCCTGCAGCATCAGAGCCAATGCTGTTCAGTTGCTCTGTAGTGTTGCTGTACAGTAGTGCCCTGACAGCTTTCACACATCTCCCACCCCACACAACTGTTCACTTTGGTTTTCCAGTCTTAGTAGGGGAAGCCTCTTTAACCCTGAGACGTGGACTCCTGCTGAGCTTGAGTCAATGGATCTTCTCCTTACACAGCTTCTGTCATAAATCCACTTACTTCCATTGTGTACTTAGCAGCATCCACTGAGATCGACCCACTTAACTGAATATGTAATGTCGAATCGCCATAGCATATGACCCCGAACACCCCCTCAACCCAGTCTTCTTACTCTACTCCCATCTGGGCACAGATACAGACCACTTAGATGGAAAAAGGCAGTTTTAGCACAAGCTTTGTCCCCTCTGCTATAGTAGTGACAAATGCCACCTTGCTAATCTAAATAACACACCATCTATTCTGTTGTTGTTGGTATGTAAGTTCTGGAGGCACTCATAATGCATAATAAATGCACAATAAAAGAATCTATCCATCTAATAAATGTTCTGTACAATATACAAAGGCAGTTTTGTGGCTAAAAACAGAATGAAATCATCCTTAATTGTTGCCCCAATCTAACACTTAGTCATTTCATGAGCATCCATATTATGTCCTGATACCACATTTATGCACATTAAAAGGCAGAATAAATGCACTTCACATGGTTCAGAAGAAATTTAATAAAATATGAACCACTTGAAGACATTCTCTGAGGCGCAGCTTATCCAGATGTTACACAAACACGCATCTTTGTCATTAAACCACAGCTCTTCCATGTGTGCAAAAGTGTCACCATAGAGAACAATTTTTCCCAGATATGTGTGGATACATCTGTTAAATGAGCAACATTTTCTGTGTTATGGCCACAAGCTGAACTGAATTTCTATTATTTATCTTCTATATATTTAATATCCACTGAGGGTTACTTAGACAAAAAAAAAAATATATATATATATATATATATACACACACACACACACACACACACATATATATACACATACATATAGGCTATATTAATCTCTGTTCATTTAAACGTCCATATCGTAAAGAAATTAAAGAAAACCTACCTATTTATCTAGAAAGAAATAATTCTGTTAGAATGAATGAATAATTCTGGCTCTGACTTCAACTGTGTAATTTGTTTAACAAATTTTGTACAAATGTTTTTATCGTACCACTAGTCCATTAAACTACTTTCAGATTTTTTGGGCCTAAAACGACTGATTTCAAGGCAGCTTTTCTAAAAACTTGCGATGCATCCTGTTTTTAGGCATTGTCTTTGCAATGAAATTGTAATAAAAAAGTAAAAATAGCTTGGCTCAACATTTTGGGTGTTATGAAAGACCTGGGAACTCACAATGATTGGTCAAATTTGCAGACAAGTTGCATTGCTTGGATAAAATTGCAAGCTCGTACAGAATTCACGGCAAATGGTTAAATTTGCTTTAATTGTTGCGATCAGAACATCTCAACTTACTGGAGGTACTGAATGGTATGTTGAAATAGGCTGAACAACAGAGTGACAGGGCACACACATACAGCCTGTATATGGAGAAGAAGGGGCAGCATGTGTGTGTGTAGGTGTGTGTATGTGTGTGTAAAAGAGGGAAAAGTATTTTGGGAGTAAACAAAAAACACAAAAAGAAGGTAGAGAATTAAGTAGAATCAAACTGATGAAATAAGAAATGAGCTGTAGAAACAGAAAGGTAGTCCTCCACAGTTCATTCTGCGGGAAACAATAAAGTGCAAGCTGCTCCTAACAACCAGCGTAGGCTGCTCTGGTTTAAGTTGTCTATAAGAGAGAGAGAAGAAAATGTTGCGCAATAAATAAACTGTTGTGAATTCATAATTACATAATACATTTTTAGTAGTAATTAAATGTGGAAGTGGCCACAACATGACAGTAGCAGTAGTGATTTGAGTTCGAGACCCCTATTCTAGAGCGTTGACAATCTCTATAAAAACATTTATTGCCTTTTAAGCGAGCTAATTCAATTCAATTCAATTCAATTTTATTTGTATAGCGCCAATTCATAACAGAAGTTATCTCAGGACACTTTTCAAATGGAGCAGGTCTAGACCGAACTCCTTACACTCACTCAATCGGCCGCATGAGCAGTACGTAGCGTCTGCTGCCAGCCCCATGTTCCCCTGTACACTCTTCACTGTATAATGTCCATGAACAATCGAAATGTTCATATTATTTAATGTACAAGGCCATATGGTTTAAACCTAAATGTGAAGAGTGGTAACCATAAAGCACGTGTGGTTTGTTAACCTGAGAGAATGAGTGAGAGGGAGAGTGCAGTGGAAAGATACTGCCCTTCATCCGGCTCACTAAATAGTTTTTGCACATTAAAAAAATAAAGTCTATTAAACTATATGCCAACAAGAATCTGGTAGTGAGGAGTTCTCTTTAAGATGCATACCTTATATGCACAACATCCTCCATTTCCAGACGAGTCAGTCTGAACCCCAAGACTTCAGAAAGTTCAGTTCTGCTGATCACACAACCCCTCAAGGGTGATGTTGGTGAAACTGGTGGTACTAGATGAATACCACAGTTGACTTTATAGGTTGCTCGATGTCTGATGTGTCACTGTGCATCACATTGAGTTAAAGATGTCCTTACAATACCAAATGCAGCCAGAGGGCATGCTAAACAACTGGATAGCCAATGTACTCACCTGCTCTACTGGCAACCCACAGAAGCCTAATCCAGGAAAAGGAGATTATTCTCATGTTCTGATGTGTGTGAACTGATTTATTCACCTGAAGAGGTGATCCATAGGAGCTGAAAGGACAATGGAATGTAGTACCTTGCATACCAATGCAATTCAATTCAATTCAATTTTATTTGTAAAGCGCCAAATCATAACAGAAGTTATCTCAGGACACTTTTCAAATAGAGCAGGTCTAGACCGAACTCTTTATAACATTAATTACAGAGACCCAACAGTACCACCATGAGCAAGACCTTGGCGACAAGGGCAAGGAAAAACTGCCTGTTAAAAGGCAGAAACCTAGGACAGATCCTTCAGCTCTAGGTGGGTGGTCGTCTGCCTCGACCATGCACTGCAGGGCTGTAATTGGAATGTGCTTCCTGTGAATAGCACCAAATACTAGAGGAAACCCCTACGGTAGTCTCTGTACTCTGGGGATATGCAGCAGGTAGAATGCAACTGTCTGGGACACTGTAGACTTATTCCAGGCAAATGTGACAATGATGTTTTCTCAACATCAGTACCCTGTTACATATGTAAGATTGACACGTTGACACATTTCAATATTACTAAGGCAGTTCATATGCCACAGAGGCATCAAGTACTATGCACCAGTCTGCAGGCAGCAGTTGTAGCATCTTTACCGCTGCAACCGCAGTATCTGATATGTTCAAATCAGCCATCTACTGCCATATGTTGACAGCCAGAGATCGAATCTTCTTCACACATTAAAAAGATTTAAAGAGCATTAAAAAAAATGTAGGTTTGCAAGCAGATTGCATCAGTTTTGTAAGGTGAAGCAACACATTTTGTGGGTTGTCTTTTATTGTCAGGTATTGGGTTGACATTTTTGTGGGGCAACTGTCGCGTCTCATAAAGCGAAACTTCGAGGGGGGTTTGGTTTTGGTGAACTTTGGCCTTTTAACACATTATCCTTTTAAAACACAAAAATCACACACACAAACTAACTGATCGAGGCTGCGGCAGACCAGCGACTCCCATGTTCTTTGTGGGAAAAATCTGTGTTTTTGTCAATGGAACAGATTTGAACAGAGCAATATAACAGCAGTTTATGGTTAAACAAAACTGATCTTACTCTTTAACAGAATGGTCTGTCTCTGTATGGTGGCACTTATAATAACAACCTGAGCCTGTCAGTCGCAAAATCCAGCATTTTAAGTCATACATCGACGGTGCAAATCTGCCTTAAAGGATTACATTGCAGCCCGTTTCACATCTGCTAACTGCTGTGCTCTCGTTTAATACTGGACCAATTTCAAAAATTGTTGTCCCCATTAGTCACTTAGGACTATTTTTCAACAATTTTCCAATGTTTTATTGTTTCCCTTTAACTATGACTGTGTACAAAATGCAACCAGACTGCAATTTGATCAACAGGTGACACTAGCGCAAAATGAAGTCTTTATTAGAAAGATTTTAATGGTTCCTAAAAGGACTCATGTAAGGGGGCGTTGGGAGCTTGAAAGAACATCATCAATTTGACAAGACAAGCAGCATTTAGAGAGAAGCTGCTATTAGGGAAAAAAAGAGAATGCAACCAAATACAGAAGTGTTTTTATTGTGGTAAGTCTTTGTAGTCCGTTTGGGGTGTTTTGGTTTTTTTTTCAATAAATGCTGCATATGTGTTGTCAAACTGGTGAAGAAGCTATCTGCATTTGCTCGTGTTGTTTAAGTCACAGTGCGTTGAGCACCATAATCATGAGTTATTTGCCTGAATTCAAGATGGACCTGTCCATTGACATAGAGCATGTAAGAGAATGTAAGAATCACTTCAGGCCTACAACAATAATAAATGTTAATGTTAAAAATAAGTGTTATAAATTTCAATAATGTTATAAATTTCAATAATGTTATTAATCTCACTAATCATTTCTTGTTAAAGCCACAGTGAGCCACTGGACAGAGACGCATGCCCCTGACATAGAGGCAAATCTGAACCACTTCTATTCCATGTGTGTTTGTTCTCATGTTTTCATTGTACACTGAACAGTGTTTTCATCGTGTGTCATTAAGTTGGGTTTTCCCATCCATCCTCTGGGTCAAACATAAAGTCAAAGTATTCAAACTTGAGGATTGGCGATTAACATAAATTATCTTCATACCTGAGATTCCAGTACTCACTAGAGTCAGCACAGAGACAGGCTGCATCAGGCAGATGAGCCAGCCTGAATCGGGTTGCTGTGGTGTTTAATACTTTCCCAATCTCATCATCTGCTCCATGGTAACCATTTCAGCTCCTGTATTGCCTCTTCTGTTTGTCTGAGCTTCTTCTTTTCAGGTTCCTCAGTCATTTGTTGTCTTACTTTTAAGCTTTCTTTAATATTGTTTCTCCTGCGCGCCTAAAAATACCACACAAACAGTGTCTGAGAATGTAATTTTCTGAGAATGTAATTTTCCAAAGCTGAAATATTGTTATCTAAAGATTTTTGTGCCATCTAAACCCTGTGCTTGTATCTTGCTCATTTTATAAAAATCGGTTTCTATCAGTATACATTACTTTTATCTTGTAACAAAACCTCTTATTGGTAACCAGCAATAGAAGGTTGGATTAACCCGATAGATAGTCCTTGATGTACCTTGCAGTTAAGCAGCGGACACTGACCTCAATTTTACTTGTGCACTTTTATTTTATTGTGTCCTGCAATAATATCTTGTGCTGCTCAGTGGCGGTGTAAATGTCTAAGTGCACTGCACACTGAGGGCTTTCAACTTTATAAAGTGAAAAAAGGGAACAACATGGATCATAGAAAAGGCTAGAATCACTGGTCATTTGCAGCTGTCTACTGTCTATTCTACAGTAAAGGCAATGAATGTCCTTGCTAAAATATATTGTTTCCTGAATAAAATTGATAGTCCTGCCATAATTAAATGTGAAAATATGTATTTTGTCATAAATTAAGTTCAGGCTTTGACGTTGATCTTGCAGAGGGAAATGTTATTATGTATAACCGTACAATGAAGGTTTTTAAATAAAGTGATTCATGAGTCAAGATCCAATGAATGATTAGACAGTATGGAAAAGTTTCACAGGTCAGTAACATAACACCCTATCCCCTAACCCAATGTGGCCATAAACTTCGACCAGTTACTTTAAAGGCTGCAGTCAGTGTCAAAGCACAGACCTGATCTGACTACCGTCCCTCCTCGGGCGGCAGTAGGTCAGTCTGTAGGGACTTGGCTCGGGAATTGGAGGGTTGCTGGTCCGAGTCCAGCACAGACCACAGTATGGAGTGTTGACTGGTAGCTAGAGAGGCGCCAGCTTTACCTTCTGGGCACTGAACCCCTAACCGTGCTGCTGTGTGGCAGCCCTGCCCTCCACCATCTCTCCACTGTTGGATGTCTACAAGCCCTGTGTGTGCATTATTGTATTTCAGACCTGTGTGTGTGTGTGTGTGTGTGTGTGTGTGTGTGTGTGTGTGTGTGTGTGTAAAAAAAAAAGGTAATAATCTCCCTGTGTGTTTCATTTTCTTTTCTTTGCAACATCTGCTTTTAAAGAGCTTTGTGGTATTTGTTTTGCAATTAAGCGGCATTACATTACATGACAGGTCATGTTCTTGTCACAACAGTAAAGCACACAGGAACAAGCTGATTCTGTAGAACACATACAAACATGGTGACTGGAACCAGTTGCAACAGTTGCTAAAACTGGACACCCTCATTCCATTATCCTCATTTAATGACTCAGTACATGCATTAGTTTCTGATCACTGCAACTACTTTTAAACCTGCCTCCCTGGAACACAGTCTTTAGACGTACTGTATATATTGTGCTGTCTAACTGTATTGTTTTCTGCATTAGCTGTATGTATGTTTTACTTGTGGTATCGGCTTTCCCTCTTGCCGCTGCCTGATGAGAATGAGAGAATTGGTTCTCAATTGATTTATCTGGTTAAAAAGAAAAAGATAAAAAAATCTATAAAGCAAACCAAAAATCATTATAGACTTAGGCAATGTAAACCTCTATATTGTAAATGCACTGTCTATTTTTTCTCAAACTACACTTATTATGGAGAGCACAATAACCTGTTTTCATCATTTTTATTGACTTTTATTTAAATGAGCAAAAAAAGATAAAGGCCATTCTTAAAATGAATAAACCAACACAGTTTCCTGGAGTGCACAAAAAAACATGATTTATGAAAATAAATCAAAAAGGAGATGTGTTTTTGCAGGTGAACCCTTTGTATGTAAATGTTAAACATATATATTCTGTGCAGAATATACATTTGCGTTTGTAACTAATCATTCTGAAGGACGTCATTCAGGTCATTTTCGTTCGGTCTAATGGTAGAATGAGTGTTTTCACTGGTTCCTTTCAGCTTCCTTTGGCACAATGGAGCTGAAAAAGTGTAAACCTGTGAGCAAATGGTGCAGGTACAACAGTCCATCTCTGTCTAAATTCTGCTAATTAATCTCATTTGATTGCATTAATTTGGCCACTTCTTGTTAATCTTTCTATAAACAGGTCTCAGTTTCAGTATTTTCTGCCATCCATGACGTATAAAATATTCATGTTTTTCATTATGGAGAAAAATAAGTCCTGTTCAAAAAACTGAGAAACTGCTGCTTCTCATATTTTCTTTTTAGTGTTGTTCAGCTAATAAATTAATGGATAGCACTGCTTTGACTACAGGGTTACTATGGAAACTGCACTTCTTCTGTTTGTAGACAGCAGTGGATGGAGGTGTGTACATGTTCCATTATATCCCTGGTTTGTTTTCTTACACAACCTTTACTGACTTACTGTCTTATTAACGGTGGACAAGCATGGGGTTACTCATGGGTCAGTGATGTAAAAGAAAACTCATACTATTGGCCAATACTGTTACATATCATTGAGTTTTATTACAATACACAAAGATTCAAGCCTGAAAAAGCACCCAAAATGGTTCAAAACAAGCTCCGACTGGACGTGCTGATCACCCATTGATTGGTCCATGGCTGTTCCCATTTATGCAAGCGTTATATAAGGGTCAACTTGAGATTTAGAGATCGCAAGTGTTGAAAAATGGAAAAATGGCCCCTGCGTAAGCTCAGTATCTATTAGGAGCGGAAGGAGACTGTCAGGAATGATCTTAAGACTCAAGTACAAATCTAAGAACATTTTTATAAAAGAAGCCCTTGCTTGTGAACACATCTGTAATTTTGCAGCGTTTAGTGTCACTTTCCTGCAGGGCCTTTCTCCTCCTCGCTGTCCATTTTCTCTCCTTGCTTCATGCGCTGCATCATGGAAATTAGAGCGTATGTAAATTTGAGAATCCATGTCTAATTAATAACTGTTGAGAAGATAATGAATACTTAAATTAGCAGACAGGTTTTTGCAGTGAAAATACAAAGGACAAAGATGCATCAATCCTAATAATAAATCGCTTTGAGTCTGAAACCTCTGTTGTGTTATAATGTAGCATGTTGAGCTATAATGTGATTATACATAGCCAGGCTGTTTTTGCCTGTTACGTGGTAAATTGTTAGGCTCCATCAAGCTCAGATGACAATCCAATCATCTGGTACAGCTGAATAATAATATTTATTATTGGCTTATGTCTAATGAGCCGGTAATCCAAATGGACAATACACTGGTTAAATCATACTGAAAATATATGTGCATTTAAATGAGCTGTGAACCAGTTCTTTCTTTGACCTTGTGATGGAGGAATAAAATTGCCCTATGAAAGGCACACATGTTGTTGAGCTGTACTGTACTTAAACTTGCAGGGAAATGATTTAGTTGGTCTTGGTTTCGACAAAGCAGTGTTAATGTGTCCAGTGAGGATTGTGCTTGAGATATTGGTTTTCAGTCTGACCTCAAGTGGCCTCTCAAGACTGTCACTGTTGTCAAAGCTTCATGAAATATTCAACACAGAGGCGACACACCTCAAGAATTCATACAGTGTCACTTTTCAGATTCCAGTCGGAGAGGACTTTTCAATAAAGTTTGAAAACATTGTGAATGACAGATTTTTTATAAAAACGGAGAAGTGCGCTGTTAAACAACATGTAAAGTATACAGGACTGTAACTTTTGGTACAAAGAAAAAGCATCCGCCAACAAATAAGAAATTTAATTCATAAGCAATATATTGCAGACTTGCTCAAAACTTATCACTGCATCTGCCACGCCACTGCATGACTTTGTGGTTCAGTTTTTAGCAGAAGTTAGACCAGTTACCACAAGTGGTGTGCGGAGGAATCTCTCATATTTTAATTTTAGTATTTTTTTTTAATTAAATGAATCAATTTAAAAACATATAATGCAATCAAATACTACAAAATTTAAACGATATCAGCCTTCTACATAGTCATGTTCATGCACATACGTAGCACAAGCATATATACATCCATGATTAGTTAACCTAAAATGTGATGGCATGATAGTTAACAGAGGTAAAATTAATGGCTTCATAACATTGCAACTGTGGCTCCAAACGGGAACTTTGAGTACCCTTTTTCCACCAAATTAGCTCTGGTTCTTGAAGTGAACTGTGTGTAGCTGAATAGGTTCGCTCTACGCTGCTGTATTTTAACATCGGCCATAATGGTGATACTTGGATAGTCTGATATCTTCTGAGGTGGCACGCGGTGTAAAAACTCAGAGAAACACTGCTGTAGATACACATGTAAAGCGTCAGTGGGTTCTCTGGGGGCAAAAGCAGCAGAATGAATTGTTCTTGCGTCTTGAGTTTTATGATGCTCTATAAATGCAAATGCTCTGTCTTTACAGTTCTATGTAAGTTCCAGAAACATGTGCCCTCCATATTCTATGAAACTCACTCATTAGAAAGAGCAGAATTTCAAGGTAACGTCCATAAAATAGAGACGTGAGGAAAATGGGATTGTTTACTTCACAGAGTCAACAGAATAACTGCAGAGGCCTGAAATAAATTTGGAGCGAACATAAAGTGTTTTCCATTTCATTTTCAAGGAACACAAACGGCAGAATGCCCGCAGTTGATGCAGCGAGAGTAATAGAGAAGTGAAGGAATAAGTCAACAGAAACTCATTTCAAAAGATGACAAATCTTTCCTTCTGCAAGACCGATACACTAGAGACTGTTGTCATTATACAGCCTTGTCTGGACAGAAGAGTCATTATTTACTCTTGGAATTTCCTATTATGGAACTATTTTTATGTTATCCTGACTAATGATTTAGTCGATTGAAGAGTAGTTTACAGGAGACTCTAAACCAGCGAGATGTGTGAATGTGTGTTTGTGTTCCATAGCTTACTACAGAAACCTGTAGGCTAGAGATGGCGTCGTGAGTCTAAATCATCGACATATATAAAGAAGGACGACAGGTCTAAAAAGGCAAATGTCAAAAGTGAAAGCAAAATATCTTGATCGCCCTCTGGTGGCTGACTGCAGTATAGGACATAAAGCCTGCTGCCTCCATGTAAGCAGTTAGGCCAAAGTAAATGTCAAATTTTCCCAAAGCATTTTAGATCGTTCCTATCATGCTGATGTATTATCAAGGATTCATTTTTCTGATCAGTTTGATTTAAATTCGTTCTTTGAAGCTATAAAAGGAGGGTTTCACATCATTAATGACAACTGAGCCCTGCTCGCCAGTGCAACATGGCAAAAGTCTGTATTATGTATTTTTATTTATAATTTTTAACAATCATACATACTTAAGGCTTTAAAAAACAAATGTTTTGTTTGTTATTCTATTAGACAATTTAGGCTACTGTGTATAGTTTTAAATTTGTTTACAGCCCTTAAAATCAAGAAAGCCTAGCAACCCCCTGTTAAGCTTTGGCAACCCCTAGTGGGGGTCCCGACCCCAAGGTTGGGAAACACTGCTCATGCACATGCACATGAGGCTCAGCATCTCAACAGTAAAATCTGTAGAAATAAGTAACAGTTTAAAAGAAAAACACCAGTCTGGGCTACAGTACTGATTGTAGATGCTCTGAGATGTAAGGGTGACACAGAATGTGACCGGTTTTATTAGTTTTTTACTGAAAGAAAAGAAGTGGTGTGGGAGGAGATAAAAACGGCCAATAATGTTCTAAATAAAATCTATAATCAGTCCACAGGTACAGTGAGTGCGACACCCTTTTCAGGCTCCAGCTGATTATAGGAGAAATAATGAGAAGTGAAGCTGTGCCACCATATAAAGTAGGACAGTAGCTGTAGGTTTTCTTGGGTGAACTTTGAAAGAAAAATAAGAAAAAGGAAGAAGAGAAGCATCCCGTTAGCTTACGGAGAACAAATAAAGTTCCAAAGAGTGTTCTACAAATGTAGCCTAAGGTTTTTTATTTTGTGAATTAACATCAATGTTAGAGCTGCTGTTAATGCTGTGGTTCCTGTCTCCACAGTAGAGCTTTGATCCAAATCTTTTTGACCCAACCCGAACCCCAAATAATTCTGTGCAAACCCGCTCGACCCAAATTTTTGCTTAAAAAAAATATATATTACAAATAAATTATTACAAACTACATTGTGCATGTAATATGGTGTCAAAATCAATAAAATGCACTCATTAATTACAGTTGCATGCATGATTAATAAAATATATCTTTTTAAAATCTAATTCTGTCTGAGTCCGACTAGAGCCTGACCTACGGCAGAGAATCAAAGCTTTACTCCACAGGTAAATTGTCTAATCTACATTATAACAAATCATGCAATATTATTACCATTACAGTTATTAGATTAACTGACCAATCAATAAACTGTTCTGATCTAAGAGGAAATGCCATCTAGTAAAAAAAATCTGTGGTTCATCTCTCCTGGACTCCTCTGAGAGGTATTTTAGGGATTGGAACATCCTCATCAATGGCGGACCTTAATCAATTTCCAGGTAACAGACTGCAGGATGGAGCTGCGATGAAAGCATCCAGACTCTCCTGAAGTTTGCAGACAGTCCAAAACTTGAGGTCACCCACAATGCATGCTGACCCACACACGTAGTTGCGTGCGTCAGCAGTATCGATACTTTTTATCGATACCAACGCTCTACTGATCGCCATAATTTCATGCAGAATATAAAGACATGACGTGAAAAGATTGAACATTTTATTATGAATTTTTGTTGTATTTTCTTTAAATTTTGATTTTGTTGCAGCCACACTTTTGAACATTTTGCCCTGTCAACGCTGCATAATTACCTATATTATCATTTGTCTATGAGCTTATACATATTTCAGCACTGACCAGTCAGGAACCGGTACCGGTTTAGTATCGGTTCTCATTGCCCATCCCTTCCGTTACCTGAATACAATTAAGGATTTGGACATTGTTTGAAACATTTGGGATACACCACTCAACAAAACATAACACAGGTCTAGACGTTTTACACATTTTCATGCAGAAATGTTACATATTATATCTTTACCATTCAACATCTTCATTTAACGATTTTCTGAAAATTCTGTTAAAATTTGAATACATTTGGATGGACATTTGACCAAAGTAAAGTAGGTCAAGTTTCATTTTCATGTATGTAAAATGCTGTAAATGCTGTATATACTGTGAAAATGACAATAAAAAGACTTTATCTTTATCTTTTATCTTATTTGCAAGATCCACAGCCAGTTAGAGCCAAATAATCAACTGTCTTAAAGTCACCAACCCACACCATCTTTCCATCTTTCTCAGCTCTGATTGGGTGTTTTCGTTCAGGAAGTAAAATAACTGCTGAGTTTATAATGATATTTTCAGTCATCAGTGAGAAGGATCCAACACAAAAAGCTGCTCATTCAGTTGTCAGTTGAGCTGTAGGATTTGTTAGTACATGTACTTGTAGTTGTCTTGCCAGCCATTTTAACTTTCTAGAAACATATGCCTGGGAAGTCCCATTCTAGGAAGCTTAGTTTATCTGATCTACTGATTAGTTGTTTTGTAATTTTCTCAAACGTTTTGTGCATCTTTAATAAGATTTATCATTCAACTATTCATATATTACTGTCATTTAGTCATTTACAGCTAATATACATACTTTTTTAAGATGTTTCAAGGCTTGTTCAGCTCCTAAAAGGATGAAGATAATTCTTGTTCACTTGGAGATTTAATGACCTGGAACAGTTTGATTTCCTGCTGACCTCTGAGTAATCATGCAGGAAGGGTTAGTTAGTTGGAGAGAGACAAAATTGTGTAGAACGAAGAGTCGTCACAGACCAGACCTGGAAGACCAAAGCATCGTCCTGATTTCCTCCCTCTCGCCTTAAAAAGATGTGTGGACTTTATGATACTGAAGGTGGCAGAGGATAAACCATTTGTGTCTTTCAGGTTTGTGTCTTTCAAAGAATTCTGCATTTCTTGCTGCATACGATCGAGCCTTCGGAGCAAAACAGCCTCGTCGTCTCATCCTGATTTATTTGGTCTTGAAATGCAGAGTTCAATTTAGGTGGCCCATGAAATGGGGCACAGCACAGCTGTGGGAATGTTCTTTTTCTTTCAACATGTTCACACAGACATGACTGCAGCACAAATCAACAAATCGTGGCTATTTATTGCAGGCATGCTGAAGCAGTCTGTGAGATGTTCAGAGCAGATAAAATGCTGCCCCAGTGCATGGGTATCTGAGTGCTTCAAAACAAAGATATGGTGGGCAATTAAGTCTTTACAGCTGAAATGTCCTGTAATTGCATCAACTTCAAACAACAAATGTCTTTATATCTTAAATGGTAAATGGACCTGTACTTGTATAACTTATTTCAACCACTTAAAGTGCTTTTACACTACGTGCCACATTCACCCTTTCACACACGATTGCAAAGTCCATCGAACGAAACTCACGCATTCATACACATTCACCGATGGACAGCATCAGGAGCAATTTGGGGTTCAGTATCTTGCTCAGAGATGCTTCGACATGTGGCGGGAGGAGCCGGAGATCGAACCAACAACCTTCCGATTAGGGGACAACCAGCTCTGCCTCTGTGCCACAGCCACCCATACTATACTACAACTATAAAGAGCTCATAGTACCCTATTACCCCACTACAACACTACGTTCTCTGAATGCTGGGCTACTTGTGGTTCCTATAGTCTCTAAAAGTAGAACAGGAGCCAGAGCCTTCAGTTACCAAGCTCCTCTCCTGTGGAACCAGCTTCCAGTTGTGGTTCGGGAGGCAGACACCCTCTCCACATTCAAGAGTAGGCTTAAGACATTCCTCTTTGATAAAGCTTATAGTTAGGGCTGGATCAGGTGAGTCCTGAACCATCCCTTAGTTATGCTGCTATAGGCCTAGACTATCGGGGGATTTCCCATGGTGCACTGAGCTCCTCTCTTCCTCTCTCTTTCTGCACTCATTCATGTTCCATTAATGCATGTTACTAACTTCACTTCTTCCCCGGAGTTTCTCGCAGGTTCTCATGGATCCTGGTGGAGCCTCCTGCCATGGTCCTGCTTGACTTCCATTGCTAATATCACTGATATTATTGTTATTATTATTATTACTATTATTATTACTACAGATACTATTATTACTATTGCCACTGCTCATTGTCCCCCATCGCTGTGTCATCATCATCATCATCATCATCACTACTATTAGTGTAGTTGTTGCTACTGTTGTTGCTGTGCACCTTTGTCTCTGTCCTTCTGTCTTTACCTCTCTCTCTCTGTGTCTCTCTCTCTCTCTATCTCTCTCTATATTCTATTTTATGTTAAATAGCCAAAAAGAATGTTCAGGTTAGTGAAAAGGTGAATTAGTCACATGTTCAGTTGTGATCATTGGAGACGGACGTGGTTTGAATCTGCATCCACCCTTTGTCTTTGGAAATCATTGCCTGTGAGTATTTTTCAGTTGTAAGAATGTTTCAAGACATTTTATGTGATTATTTTGATAATATTTGGAAAAAGTGCAGCTATTAAGATCAAAGGCATGTTTTGTAGTGTTTATTAGGCAGCACTTGTATTTAAGTTTGTAATGGCTGTATGTGTTTTTAATCATCGCCTTACATATATTTTGTTTATGTTTATGTATGTAGTTTTACTCAGTTGGCATTTGAAGATAACTTGTCAATAAAGAAGACGATACATCTGTTGTTTGTCAACAAGTTCGTCTGTCTGCTTAGCTTTGGTCTGTTCTTCAGTGAGAGCAGAACACTCTCTCTCTCTTTCTCTCTCTCTCTCTCTCTCTCTCTCACCCCAGCTGGTCGAGGCAGACGACCACCAACCTAGAGCCGAAGGGTCTGTCCGAGGTTTCTGCCCCTTAAAAGGAAGTTTTTGAAAAGTGTCCTGAGATAACTTCTGTTAACATTAAGTGTTTGAGTCCCCCAACTTGTGGGAGCGTTGCCAGTTTGATGACTTTTAGACTCTCTTAGTGAATTTACTTTTAAAAAGCCGTATTTTTTCCCACTGGAAGATATCCTGTTTGCTACGACTGAAAAATGTATATGTATTCTAATTGATACGTGCATTTAAAGTCAGAAAACAGTGAACAGGAAGCAACCAAAACCCACTGTAGTGGAGGGGCAGCCACTATCTCAGGGGAATCACAGACTATTGCTTTAAATGTGAATTCAAAGGTCAATATAATCCTCAAAACTACAATCTGCACATTTTTATAAATATTGTAGAATTTTGGGATAATGCACTTAGAAGTGTCTGTTGGAGGGCTCTCATTTGGACCTCCACAATGTCTATACCATGGTTACGCCCTTGTCTACATCTTTGATGATGGGCTCAGCGTTTTGCGTAAAAAACAATGATTGGTCGGATTTGCAGAAAAGTTGGACAAACTGTCATGTAGAATTCCTAATGATTGGTCGAGTTTGCGTTAACTGCAACTTCCTGGAGGGACTGTCATGCTGCTCGTCAGTCTGACGTCAACCAAGTTGCAAGATTCTCTATGAAAACAATCTACACACTACATACAATTTCAACCTATGTGTCACCGCAACCTGGCAACCTATAACCTGATTTGAAGGGGCGACTGCACAGCTTCTTTCGGCACAGATAACTTAACATATTGTTAAAATGTCAGGGCAGGGTGGTGTCCCACCTTAAAAACAAAAGCTAAGGACTGAATCCAACTGAATATGTGCGGGACACTCATCCAACAATCATCTAACAACACACACATAAACTGACGCAAAGGCACAGATAGACACACTTTTTAATATTATGTTCATGAAAGACATTTTAATATAAATTGATGTGTATGTACCACATTGGTAAACTGTAGTGCTTTATGTGATAAATTGAGGTTTTGTCATAGCATAAATATAAATGAGACATATAAATAAATCTGGTTATTTATTTATTTACTTATTAATTTACTTCCAGACTTAATAAAAAGCTTAATCTCATTGGCAAGCTATTCGTGTGACTTAAAAATAAATGCATATGCAAATTAAAATAGGTTATTTTACTAGTATCAGCTTGTTTTACAGTGTCTGCAATAGTGCTGCACTCTGCATGCATTGTGCAGTGTCACACAGTAGCAATGATGATGAAAATTGTTAATTTTAGTTAATTAGACTTAGTTTATTTTTTATTGTTTTAATAGTTAATAGCACTATTGTATTGTATAGCACTTTCCTAGTCTGACCCCTCCAAGTGCTGTAAACTACCACATCCACCCATTCACACACATTCACACACTGATGGCAAAGGCCCAGACCTCTGTAGCCCCCTCCTCATCTCTGCTAGAGGCTCCACGCTACATTAGCCTAAAGTGTTGAATGGAATCAGTTGTTTTCAATGTTTGGATGGCGCTAGAGGAAAAGAGACTTTAAACTTCCCACAAGTATGAATCGTGTCAATCTGTATGTCCAAGAAGAGTGAAGAAGAAGATATACTTTATTAATTTATTAATTATAGGCATGCAAATGTGGGGAGAGGGTGGAGTGATGGGCTGCCACCAACGCAGTTAGTGGTTAGATGCCTTGCTCAAGGGTACCTTGGCAGCGCACAGGAGGTGGAACTGGAACCTCTGCAGGTACCAGTCCACACTCCATACTGTGGTCCGTGCTGGACTTAAACCGGCAATCCAAGCCAGTCACAGGGGATTCCAAAGGGGCCTGTTTTCACATTGAGACAAAAAAACATTTCAAACTACTCCTGCAGCATTGTAATAATCCATCCTGTCAGTCAAAATATGGTTGACTAGTTGTCCAATTCTGTCTCAATATGTTTGTTTTTTTAAATACAATTTTACATTGTTTTGTAAGATTATAAATAAGAAGAAGAAGAAGAAGAAGACGAAGAAGAAAAAGAAGAACACATTGTGATTTATGCCCAGCTGATTGCTGATCCGTCCAAATCCTCTGGAAAACATTATATCTAAAGTTAGTGTATTGATATTGTTTTTACATAATCATTTATTGTATAACAAGTCATGTAAGCGACCTATCGCAACTCAATAAGGCCAGAAATTTTATGTGAAGCTTTACTGCTGAGTCTAATTAGCACATACAAAACTCACTTCACAGTCATATGAAACTAATTAAGGGAAGCAAATGGAAATCTTGAGGGAGAGGGGGTGAAGGCTGAGTATAGAAGCTTTGGT
This sequence comes from Dicentrarchus labrax, assembly GCF_905237075.1. Lineage (NCBI taxonomy): Eukaryota > Metazoa > Chordata > Actinopteri > Moronidae > Dicentrarchus > Dicentrarchus labrax. The sequence continues at coordinate 3,750,550 of NW_026136709.1, forward strand.
ACACTGTGAGAAATGAATGGAGAAGTTCATAGTTTCACCAAGTGTGAGCCTCTTGTGATGTCACCCATTGGTTTGTGGAGTAACGGTTTTGAGCCTCGAGTTTGGCATAATGGTCGTCACCATGACGGTTTGTCGGAGCCAGCGGAGGTGACGTACTGCAAGTTGAGCTGCTCTCATTGGCTGCACAGTTTCGATTTGTCTGTTGCAGTGAACAATGGTGACTCGCCTTGTCACACACAATCTCGTATTACAGATAAAAACTAAAATATGTTTGTGATATGATTTTAGGTGAGAAATAGGCAAAGCAGTTATAGAAACAAGTAAGACGAAGACTAATTTCTCCATAAGACTGTATGGTATCGTTGTTTTATTGCAACTAGTGGGGCTCCCCCTGCTGGCTATTACAAAGAATGCAGGTTTAAGACACTTCAGCATTCAGACGCAATGGCTCAGTTGGTTACACACATTCTCATATTACAGATAAACTTCTTCTAGAATTTTTTGGAATTGTTGCGGGCTAAAATTGCTTTTCCAAAAAGTTGTAATGCACTTGATGATGTTTATGGCATTTTTTGCAAAGAAATTGTGGGAGAAGGGGAAAATTGCCACTTTGTTAGTATAATTCATTCACAATTAAAGTTAACTTCTTCCAGTGAGTATAAAATCACCGATAGTGTGGCACAATGGACTGGTGAAACACGTGGGAACTTAATGATTAGTCAAATTAACGTAAAAGTGACTGGACAAAATTGCAAAACTGCAATCACAGAATTCACTCATTGGTTGAATTTGTGTTGTGTTGCTTCCTGGAGGCATTGAACAGCACACTAAAATATGTCTGAAATAATTTTAGGTGAGAAATAGGCAATGCAGTAACAGACCCTGCACAACACTTCTCAGGCCCGGCAGCTCAGTCCACTATACTGTCAATGTGTCTGACCTACAGCACCATCTCCTCTTCTTGTATTTTTCCTCTCACATCGCCACATGATTGCGACTGATTGAATCATCCGTCTCTACTTTTTCCAACTTGTGAAAACACGTCAAAGTGCCGCTCTGATTAATAACCACATAGAGACCGTATACACTGTGATCCGGCAATCAGTCACTGTGGCCCGTCACTGGATGACATCATCAACAATTTCCTCATTAAATATTCACTGTGCGATACAGAGATGTTGCTCTTCCGCCCTGAGGCACAGGGGATTCAAAATCAGCAAAAACCTCGACAAATTGTGCGAAAAAGGATGCAAAAATTAAAGTTCCTTTGTAGCTTCTTTTCTTGGATGAACAGGCCAACATCTGCAGTCACTGTGGCAAAAAAAGTCTTAAAAGTAGTTGACAGCAGCACTTTAAACCACAGGCAAATATACACATAGAAATCAATGCACAGTCATAACAGATTCATACAGTAATGTGAACATAGTAAAAGTAAGATATCAAATCAAAAGACTGTTAATTCTCACAAATACGCAGGGACTAATGATTGCTCCCTTTCTTTCTTTCTGTCTCATTCTCTGTCTCACACACACAGTCAGCAGTCAGACGAAGCAGTGCTGCAGACCCTAAAGCCATGTTATAAGTCAAGACAGGGTAGAGGGTGCATGTAGCTCTAATCCTCCAATTAATTCTCATTCCCCACAAGAGGAGGACCCCAGAGAGCTTCTTGACACTTCTATTAAAAAGTAAAAATGAAACACAGCATGAAGGTGAAGCAAGAGAGATCTCTTTCTTCTGCCCATCTCCACGGAGAGCAAAGTTTTACAATATTTTTTGTCAAATAGTTAAATTCTCTTTTCTTCTTAGAGTTAGAGGGTGAGCTGCTGCTGAGAACACGCTTGTACAGTAGCAGGAGAATAACAAAGGAAGTTCAATCCAGTTTCATGTATTGCGACAACTGCCACAAATAGAGATTGGTTCAGAAAACACAGAGCAAATTACACAATAAGTGGTTCGAAAATGCACCCAGTAACCACATTTCAAGTCCAGGCCCTTCCCCAGTAATCAGATTGAAACAGGAAATCATATAAACCGCGTGGTAACTGTAAACCCCACTTCACATGTCATAAAACAAAAGTGACCAGTTTGCATATCTGAATAAACTCACACAACTTCATTGTTGTTAAAGCTTTAAATGTTCATTGTTGACAAGGTGGACAAATCCTACCACACATCTATGGCAGGTGACAAATCGAAAGACAATTCAGTGTCACTCACAAATACTCACTGAGTGGATCCTTGCACATAATGAGCAGCATAATGCAGCATAATGACAGGCACGACCCTGCATGACATCCCATACCTGTACAAGATAAGGTCTCTAAAGAAGGACCAGTCAGCCTGGCTGATCCTAGCCACCCACTGTTTAAAGAGTTTCCGTTTGGCCATAGATTCACTCACAAGATGCAGGACCAACAGACTGAAATAGTCATTTGTTCCTGCGGCAACTGGCCTTTTAAATAACTTTATGTGATATCTGTGTTGTATTTATGTAGTAAGAGCACTTTATTTATTTATGGTCTCACTGGTGGTTGTCTATTGTTTGTTGACCGGTGACGCCAATTACAGTATGTGTGTACTGCTGGCTGTATAATAAAGTTACCCTTGGACCTTGAACCCCTTGAGCTCCAACAGTGTTCTTGCATAATAAAAGCTCATTTTCTTCTAACTTTGAAACCTGCACTGTTTACATCAGTGGTTCCTTACCTTTTTTCCTTAAGGTACCCCTTTTCTATCCTTTAATAAACTGACGACGCAATTATATATTTCATGGATATTTCATATTATAAACTGAAAACTGAAAATGAACCCAAATAGTCTGCAAGAAGTTTGTATAAAATGAGTGATTTGGATACATTTTGAGCAGATTATGTTTAATGCATTTTAGGGGATTTAATACATTTTTTTGCATCATCGCAACATCAAGACCAGTACATATCATGCATGAAAGACATACACACATCTAACAATGTAGCAAAACAAAACAGACTAGAGGGAGATTTTGATTGTACAAACAGCCAGAGGTATTCCCTATGTTAACTAGTTTTACAACCAGTCAAAAACAAAAAAAAGCATAACAAACAACAAAAACAAAGTCGTGGTTAGAAGTGTCCATTATTGAAGAAGGGCACAAACAATTTCAATATCTTGACATTTACATATCAGTGTGTCCATAAGCATTTTCCACTGTGTCATAAATCACCATTTCTTCCATTCACTAGCAAAAACGTTTTATTTCACTCTAAGCTGATGGTCATTTTTCTCCATAGTATAAATGTCTTATAAAGTCTAATCAGTTATCTATAATGGGGGGTGGGGGTCAGTCTTATACCAATTTCTTGTTATTGCTTTCTTGCTTGTGATCAATAACAATAACTCATTGACAGAATCATTTCTATTTCCGAGGTACATAAGAAAGACAGTTCCAAAAAATGTGTGTGTGCTTTGCCTGTCACATAATCACCATCATGGCTGTTGAGAACCAGTTTGTTTGCTCTTTATTTTAGATGTTCTGAAGTAGCGAGTCAGATTTTTCCATTTCAGTGCTCAGTTCCCTTTCCTATTTATCCTTAATATACATGGTTGAGGAAGCTTTACATTCTCCTAGATTTTGATACACTAGTGATATTAACTTGAATCTGGTCCCACTGTATAACTACATCAAGTATTCCATTTGAGGTTTTTGTGCTTCATCCTATCTTTTACAGGGTATTCTTTTCTTTTTTTACCTAGGTAACTTTACTTGTGAATGTGACATTTCAACATTATGCAACTGTGGCATGAATCGATCACACGTTAAGTGTCTTTTTAATCCTTGTTGGATAAGCAAAGTGGCAGGTTCATGAGATGTCAGTTCACCATAAGATCAGGCAGTTTTACCGTTATGGAGGGTGTGATGTCATGAACACATGAACTTCATGCATTCATCCCCACAGTGGCGTAAGTTGATCATTTGAACCATATTGTCTGCTCAACCAACTGTGCAGATATAGCGTCTATGAAAAAGGAATAACTGAAAATGAATAATTATACACCTTACCTCCCTCCCCAGCCTGTTCGTATATTTTGATAGAGAGAGGGTGAGCAACTTGCAACAAAGGGCTGCAGGTTGGAATCCAACCCAGGCTGCTGCAGCAAGGACTACCAGGTGAGCTACTCTGCAACCCAAATCTGCATTTCTTTGAGGCGGTGAGACCGTCCTCATCAGGAGAGATTTCCTGAGTGAAGGATGAAGACTGGGTCACCTCTGGGAGTCTGTGCTTACCACCAGCAGTGGGCTGCTGGGCCTTCTACCTCTTCCTGATTGATGTCCTGGCAGGAGGAGCTGACTGTGGCCTGCAGGAAGGGGTTACAGTAGGTGCTGCAGGGAGCGCTGACTGGCTGGGTTTCTGCTGGAGAGCTGACAGGCTGCTGGGGGAACTGGCTGACTGCACGGTTGGCTGGCCGGCAGGTGTGGGTGCTGGCTGGCTGACTGAGGGGAGTGAAGGCAGTGGCGTGGCTGGCTGTTGTGCTGGTCAGCTATAAGGCCTCATGTTGGATGAAAAACTTGTGACACCCACTGCCTTGCAGCCTTGCAGAGACAGTATCCCTACATGCCCTTCCTTTTCTTTTTTGTTTTTCTTCCGATCAAAAAAGTGGAAGTAAGAATGAGTGGAAGTATTGCACATTGCCAAAGCCACTTCTTCTGCAACGAAGTTCATGTAACATATCAGCAAATGCAGCAATAATAAAACCGAGAAGTGAACTTTCGTTTGAGTACTGCACTGATGGATTTAGCATTGCCTTCCTTTAATATTGGAAAGTGGTTTTTATTTTTTTTTCAAAATTGATACAGGAGAGCCACATTTTTATTTATTTTTCTTTCTTTCTGGTTTAAAACATGCTGCCAACATTACCCATAATGCAACTCCCAACACATCAGTCTGAGATTCAGGTGTGTTGTGCTAGCAGTGGCTAAAGATATGAGGAGCAGGCTACCGAGGTCTGGTCCTCCACACCCCCAGATTCTATTTTTTTGTTTGTTTCATGTTCAAACTCGTAGTTTTCAGACTCAACCAAAACGACTCCAAAACACCTGCAAACATGCTTCGATATGGAGTTCCCCTTTAAAAGACAGAACACAGACACAGCCATTTCTAGTCATTTCTAATCACAGCTTTAACCTACAGTCTGAGCAATGGTATTAGGTTTTTTCATCAAATAATAGGGGAGCACAAATGTCTCTTTTTTAAATTGTACATAACTTCTTTTATATAGTTTATATTAGTGCTGTCAATCGATTAAAATATTTAATTGTGATTAATCGCATTAATGTCATAGTTAACTCACAATTAATCGCAATTAATCGCACATTTTTATCTATTCTAAATGTCCCTTGATTTCTTTTTGTCCCATTATTTTTTCTCATTTTAATGCTCTTATCAACATGGAAAAGTGGATCGGCTTGCTTTGTGCAAATGTTGTTCTTATTGAAAACAACATTGGCATATAATGTAGTGTTCAATTTCACACTAACATCATCCATTGTCGCCTGGCTTTGACGAGGGGGTGGAGAATTCGCATCAGCTGTGTGCTTGGCCATCAAGTGGTATTTCAGACTGGACGTGCTGCGATGATAGTTCAGTTCACAACGACAAAACACACAGATCACTTTGGTCTTGTCAATGGAACCATTTGGCAACTTTTTAAAAGGAAACTTTCCATTCAGAATATTATTGGGTCCGTGTATGTTTTGGTCATTGGATTTTCCTTTCAGAAACGGGTATTAAAAAACAGAAAACGAGTGGTTATTTGATTTTCGTTTTAAAATACAAAAATTAAAATTGAAATACAAGGCGTTTTTCTTTTTTATGGTCAAAAAGGGATGAGCGAAATTTAAAAAATGATTCGATTTTCATTTTCTATTTCATATAACAAAAAATAAAATCACTAGAAAACAGAAACGGAAAAAGGCCTGTTTTTTTCATATTCTGAGACCGGATGTTGTCATTTACAACAAAAATTACAAATTGGCATCCATTTCGGCGTCTCGCGCTCGCCATCCACTCAAACAGTAACGTCTACTACTCTTAAACAAGTGAGTGCGGCGTGCCTGTTGTTTGGTTTCCAGTCTAGCTAGATCCGGTGTGGTGTTGTAGTTTTTCTAACGTTACTAGTTGTTGCAACAACATGTGAAAAAAACTACAAAGTGTGCTAGGCCAAAAAGAACGTTAATCTCGCTATAAAAGAATTGACACCGTTAAAAACGCGTTTAACTGACAGCGCTAATTTATATATATAGAAAATAAAACACATTGGACTACTGTCTAATGATTATTATTTATAACAATTCTTAAAGAAGTTTCAATATTATCAGTAAAGGCTATATGTTTTGGGGTATCTCCCAAAAGGATCAAATACGGTTTTAAGGATGTAATTGCATTAATTACTGTTGTTGTTGCTTTGTACCTACTGCCAATACTGATCATGCTATTGTAACATGCTTTATTTTAGAAGTGTAACTGGACTTTGGATATTTATTATTGCTAATTTGACCAGAAGTTGCAGATGTTTCATGTTCATTGTTGCTAGTTTAACTGCTAGGCCGTGTGTCCAGAAACCAAGGAATGAATGAAAATGTATTTATCATTATACTAGGTACTTAAGTAATTTTAAGTGACTTCATTTTGTAATTTTTAAATGAACTGTGGAATTAAAATAACTTGTAAAAAAGTACTTCATGTAGAACTTTTTTGGTTAAAATAACTTATCACATTACAGTGAATATGGCCCCAACCCAACATAAAAAAGAAAAAATTAATATGTTGTCATAGCGAAACCAATTTACAGTAATCCCAATGACTAGTGTTCCTCTAACGTTTCCTCCCCCACAAGAAGAAATTAAACACCTGTGACTGACAGCAGGTCATACTACATTTTACTGACTCAGTTCACAAATATATACTCAGAGCTCCCAACTCTCACGCTTTCACCTTGTGACACACGGTTTTGCCTGTTTTCAGACGCACTCACGCCACTCATCCAATTTCTCAGGCAAAAACAATCGTTCATTCCTTATTAAACTCCCGGACGGTAGATGGCGCTGATGAGTGCCACTGAACCCTCTGCGCTGCACCCATATATGCTGCACCCCGTTCTATATATACAGTCTATGGCACCCTGAAGTTAGTGACAGAAGAAGAGATACCGAGAAAGACAGCGGGAGAAACTACCTCCAGAAGTCTGATGAGAATCTGAGCTGAGACTAGGTATGTCAATGAAATGTCGTCCAATTGAGTACTCACTCTCTTAAACTTTAAATCTTGAAATAAATGATATGTTTGTGATGATTTAGTGTGGTGAAAGCTGTCATAACAAGCAGCAGGAGACCCGTTTTTTAAATCATCAATCATGAAGTGCTCTTAAGAATACAATTACTCACAACATAGGTTAAGTTTCAGTTAAGAATTAGTTTAATACCATTCTAATCAAAATATCAATCAACCTACAGGTACCTAGGTCAAATCTTAAACACTGGTCTATGAATAAGGCTTCATTGTGATACAGGCAGTCATTTAGGCACAACAATAGTTTTCTGGTTGAATGTTCAGCTCAAGTCTAGAAGGCCCTACAAGTCATGATGCCGAACATGAATCAGAATAAGTTCAGGTATTGCACATCTTTAGCAGACCACCCAAAAATCCACAAGAATGCAGGAAATCACATCTACTTAATCCAAAATTTCCTGGGGGTGGACCTTCAGCTATGTCTGCTTCTCAGAATGTAACCAATATTGTCCATCTCCAGTAGGCTGCCCCTATCAGCGGCTTTGGGCCTCCCCACAAACCACCAGAATGCAGGGTACAACATGGGTACAACATCAAATGAATTCCAATTCTCTGATATCTGAGCCACCAACTTGTGTGGCTGCATGCGCTGCATAATTTTGGTCACCCCCGACAAAATCTCACTTTTTTGAAAAGTTGGCAGCTATGTATACTTGATTATGAGCATTATTAGTCGAGACTGAATCTCATCTGTCATGAATATTGAGGTAGGTAGAAATAGGACAAAACAGCCCAAATGTCTTGGACCCTAATATTAAGAGTAGATAGTTATAGTATCACTTACTTTTAATGCACAACTGCAAAAATACACAACACACCATCGTTTTAACACCATTTCACTCTCTAATGTGTCGTGGAAAATCCCCTCAGACATGCTGATGTGCATTTAGGGGATTACTGATGGTTCGCTGTCAGCAGATAGATTAAACTGTAGTTCAGCTTAACTCCTGCAAAAAATCACACATTTGCTAATCTTGCGGTTTGTCTAATTTGCTTTCACATCACAAACGAACTACATCAGAGTTTGATCAGAGCTAGATTCAGTGCTTCCTTTTCAGCCGGCTTACATCACAGTTCCACTGGCAGCAGGGCCCGACCCAGTGGTGCAAAGTAACTTAGTGACTTTAAGTAAGTGCTTTACTTAAAGGAAAATTCCAGTTTATTTCAACTTGGTGTATTTCCTATGAATGTGGCCTTTGTGGCTCTATTAGTTTGGCTGACTTTGCACTCGCCACCTCTGTTGTAGAGATTGTAGATATTAACATATCTGGGCTAGCTGTGCAAGCCTCTGACAGCTTTCTAATGGTTTTTATTGAATGAGTTCCTACACTTGCTTTTAAGTCCGACCAAAAGTAAACCTCAGTTTGTTGACGTGTGAGGCTGTTGACGTTGATGATTGTTGGCTGTTTCCATTTCACATGTGCTTGAGGAAGAGTTGTAGCAAACAAGATAAGGTGGTCCATGCCTGCACGTTTCCGAATTGCAAGATGCACATCAGGCCGTTTTCATTTCCTGGGGCTAATTGTCCTACACAATTGTCACCTTTTCTCTCAGAACCTGCTGTAATATCGGTGCATAGTGGGTCCAGTAACATGTATAACCAGATGCTAGTGTTTATTTGTTCTTTTGAGTCATACATATTCCCCACGTGTTGTACAGTATGGAAAACTGAGGGCTGCCTTTCTCCCAGTTGGTGTTGGCAAGGTGAAACAGAGTCTCTAGGACGGCAATACTGATAATCGCTGAAAATTCATTTGTTGAGGCTATACAGCTGCTATCACATCTTTGGACAGTCCTGTTTTCCAAGTCTGGCATCAACAAGCCTGAGTCTCTGCAGCAAAGCTTTTTCCCCTTCACATACTGTACTTAGAAAATGTCACTGTGAGCTCTACAACTGTTTTGGCGAGTTATTGAAACCAAGCACTTAATGTACTGATCAAGAAAATAATCACGAGATTAATCCAAAATGAAAATAATCATTAGTTGCAGCACAATAATTCAAATCTTGCTCCAGCTCAACTAACAAACAGGTAAGTGCTTTTTAAATATCAATGCATGAGTAATATTCTAATATGTTATATCAGACATTATAAATATCACAGGGACCATTTCTCTGCATTGGCTACTTTTACTTATGATACATTTTACTGATGATACTTTTAAGTCCCTCTTTTTTATAGTCTGTGTAGATTTATGCTGCAGCTGCTGAAGCTTACTGTAACACACTGACCCTCCTGGATATGTGTGCGTGTGCGTGTGTTATATCATTAATCATATCCGTCACCTCCCTAGCTGCTGGCTGGAAGCTGCTGTAACAACAAGCAGGTTGCTTGTAGTTATTTCCAATAACTCAAACTACAGGTCTCTATTTTCACTGTGAATATATTTGGATTATTTTGTAACAGTATAACAGCTGCAACATGTGTGTGTGTGATTGCACCACCGTGCTCTTTATCGCTTAAAAATATAAGTCACCTCCCCCCAGTTTACACCAAATTTCTGTTGCACAAGACTCCACTTCCCCTTCCCTCCTGTCAGCAAAACATGTTTAATCTGATCATCTTCAGTGCAATAATGTTAGACCCTTCTCACCTTCCCTGGCCTTGACTTTGTCACGACAGAGCAGAAAAAATGTGTGTGTGGGGGGGGGGGACACCGCTTATCTGAAAGCATTTCTCTCTGCTGAAGCCCCTATTCATTCTTGACAGCTTGATTTTTTTCCCTCCCTCTAACCTCCAGTGGAAAGAATGGCAGAAATGTAAGCCTGGCTTACAATTTATCACAGAGTGGCGGAGAGGGTGAAATTTAGCAGTTCCACAAAAAGGGAAAAATTAGCCACTGAGGTGGAAGGGTAGGCTGGCAGGTGATCAGAGCTTTAAAATAGAACCCATGCAAGGACCACACTTAGAGAATGTAATAAATTATGAATAAGGGTGTTTACAAAGATGGGCGGTAAAATGAGAAGCATACTTATGATTGGTTGATTTGCGTGTGCAAAGGTTGTTGGTTGTTGTTGGTTCGATCCCTGGCTCCTCCTGCCACATGTCGAAGTATCCTTGAGCAAGATACTGAACCCCAAATTGCTCCCGATGCTGTGCATCGGTGTGTGAGTGTGTATGAATGTTTCTGTTAGATTGACTTTGCCATCACTGAGTGAATGTGTGTGAAAGGGTGAATGTGGCACGTAGTGTAAAAGCGCTTTGAGTGGTTGGAAGACTAGAAAGGCACTATACAAGTACAGGTCCATTTACAATTTACCATTATATCCTAAAGTAAAGTATCTCCAACATACTGGGAATATTCTTAGTTATGTGGGGGGAAACCAGAAAGTCTTGTCCTCTAAGCATGAAAATGTATCTGAAATCAAACCTTTAAGAAGTGCAGTCTAAAATGAATATTCTTAGAAAATGAATGTGAAACACAGAAATAGAGCTTCCTGATTAAAGTATTTGTTTAATCAAATAGCCTAGTTCACACAAGCAAGTGCAAGAGCCAACCAAAAAAAAAAAAAAAAAAACTGACCACAAAGCTTTCAAATCCCTTTTTTGGTGCAGCTTTCTCCATCTTTTCCTTCCATGGCACATTCCTTTCATATAACACTTGATTAAGTGGATGATAACTGAATCATAACATTACAATCAACTGTTTTTCTACATAATTTTAAAGTAATTTTACTTTAAGAAAATTATTCATTATAAAACATCATTAAAAAGCAATAATATAAGAATAACACACGGACTGAACAAATATAATCACAAACATTTGCAGGCTCAAGGCCATGTGGAAAATGACTGGACAGTGAGTGTGCACACTTTTGGAGAAGCACACTATTTTAGGATAGTTTATAGATGCTACAGTTGGGTGTTTCAGAGTCAGTTGCCGACACCACTTCCCAGACTTGTACAAACCTCTTTTTGTATAACATTCAAAGCCCTTTTCATGTAGGACTAGGGTGAAAAAGTTCACATTAAGAAACTATGGACCCCTTCCTGGATGCATTTGTCACTCAAGGTTGTCCGACACACTTGACTACTGACTACATTCAGTCAAATCACCATTGTTTCATTCACTGCAATAAAGAAAGGTAATCGTGGTGAACATGAGGGTTTGTAGCAGAAATGGCTTTTGCTAGATGTATGTTTCTAAAAAACAAAAAAAGCAGATTACTTGGTCTTAGTTCAACTTCCTTAATGTTATCTTCACTATTGATAATCTCTATGGGAACTTGATGGAGCAAACACAAGCGACCCGAAGTGACCAAGGTTATAGTTCTTTACAAGATACCACTTGAAATCCATGTTTCTTCCACTTGGCTCATTCTAAGGGAATGAAATTCTTATTTTCAGATGATTATACATAAATGAAATCATACCTATGTTGCATTTCTGCCAACAGATCCTCCTAACTGTTACAGCGTGCTTTGAAAGGCAAAAAGATTTGAAAATACAGGCAAGAATGGTGTTTGTTTATTCAGTCTCGAGGTGACATGAGTTTCCATTTAGATTTGTGCAGATATACTAATTTCATTGCTCTCCACCCTGACAAAAAAAAGAAGAATGCAAACTTTTACAGCATTCTTCCGGTTGTTTTTAAACACATGGTTTGCTGAACACATGGCAATCTTGAGAAACAATGTCCTAGGTAATTTTTTTCGAAATTGTCCGAAAAATGTCCCATTGGACCAAAAGCCTGATTGTCCAACAGCCAAAAACAGACAGCCATTGCTCTGAAGACCCATTGCTCTGAAAATACCAATCTGGTAAAAATTACGTATCATATTTACTTGCATCACACACATAACTTAATTACGCCATTTTAACCCAAATCATGATCTTTCCCTTAACCTAACAAGTAGTTGTGTTGCCTTAAGCTAAAAAACTGTGACTTTTTCACGTTAAACACTTGTTTATTATTGTTACCATGACAAAGAAGCTCATCTAGCAATGGCAATGAAGGTTACATTTGCACATCAAATCATACACAAAGTTACTAATGGCAAAAATTAGGGCCTTGTAGTAGTGAGCTTTTCTTTTTGGAATAACGGTCCAATGGGACATTTTTCAGACTACCATGGTTTTGGAATAATGGTCCGTCAGAACAATGCACAGTCCCCAAAAACAAAGGTGTTCCACTCCTTAAAGATCATTTGGTGTAGTTTTCGTGGACATATTAGTTGCGCTTTGTTGACTGACAGAAACATGCTTCTTTAACCTTGGGAAACGCTTCACCAGCAGCTGTCTGAAATAGCTCTGGAACTTTCTCCCAACAAATGTGTAAAACATGGGACTGATGCAAAAGTAAATGTAGGCCAGATTACGAGTGACATGAAGAGCATAACCCCATTTCTGAGCTGATGCACAGCTAGTGACTTTATCGTGCATCAACAGTACAATGTTGTATGGGGTCCAGCACACAAAAAACAACAGCACAATGATGAATATTAACCTGACTGTCTTGAACTTGGTAACTATCCTGGATGATATGACAGTGATAGCAATCCTAATATAGCAGTAGACAATCACAGCCAGAGGAAATATCAAGAAAAGGAAAAGCTGAATGTAAAATCCAGATGTTCTCAGTTGCTGCACATTAATATTAGACAATTCAGTAGGATACTCCTCACAGTAGGTTTTGTTGTCAATTAAATGAACAAAGGTGGTGTGGAGAATCATCTGCTTGATGCACGCCAGTCCGCTGACCAGCCACACCACAATACAGGAGACTACCGCATAGCTTTGATTCCTAAGCCGCGATGAGCCCAAGGAGTACACGACTGCTAGGTGTCGGTCGAAGGTCAGCAGAGTTAGAAAGAGTACAGAACTGTAGAAACCCAGGTAGTAGACGCTGCCAACAATCTTGCACATGACCTTGCCAAAGATCCAGTTGGAGAGCTGCATGTAGACTCCAACGAAGGGAAGGCTGCTCATGAAGATCAGTGAGGACACCACCAGATTCAGCAGTAAGATGTTGGTCACAGTGGTCAACTTCTCAAACCTAGGAGGTGATCATTTAAACAGTTAGATGGAGAGCAAAAATAAAAACGCTTGGATCAACACAAGCATTTCTGACAGTAAAGTTTTCAAACTTTAGGTGGTTCCAGTGGAATCCCTGCATCTGTGGTCGGTCGACAAAAATAACCTTTGAAATCAGTTTGACACTTGGAGTGGTGGTCATACTAATGAAGCTCTGCGTAAGTTAAAGCAGGAAGACCTTCTCATCAAGCCTCTTCCATTCACCATTATCTCATGCTCCTTTCTAATTAGCTATTTAGAGTGCGTTTACTCTTTCAGTTAATCCAGTCAGATTTACCCACAATGTCCTCCAGCCAATCATGTTGCTGCTGTCGACCTTTAAATCTGTTCTCCTCTCTGCTGCTTCCAGCTGTCATTTCATTTCAAGAATTTTTCTCATCTTCATTGTGCACATATCAATTAAATATATTGTTCATTCAAAAAGTAAGTCTCTCCTGATTAAAATGGAAATATACAAAATAAAGGAAGTTCTGGTTTTAGATCATTCAACTTTCTACAATTCTTTCTGTTCTGTTTTGTTGTGGTGGTTATAGGTGTGCTAGCTTGTTGACACTGTCAATGTGTGACAATATCCTAACATTGTACCTTAATACCAGACTGTCCTCTCAAGAAAAATGACAACATCAGTCTTTTCAGCAAGTGCCCCAAAACACGTGTTTACCCTAAAGTGACAAAGACTTTGGATGGTGGCTGGAGTGGAGGGAGCAAATGAGGCAGTCAGGTGATATTATCATAGGAGGAAGGCCAGGATGGACCGGTGGGTCAACAAATATTAAACTTGAACATGGGAGACCACTGTTAGTTTTTTAGACAGCCAACATGACCACTAATCATTAACCTTAACCAAGTGTTTATTATTGTAACCACGACAACAAAGGTTGTCAAAGTTATTTGATGAGTGATTTGTGGTTTTAATTTGACTTTTTTTTTAAATGGTGTTATGACTGAGGATTATCATTACATTTTTGTTACCGAGGATCGCTTACCTCTATATTGTTCAGCCCTAAGGAAAATAATCACATATAATGCATACTGCATATTTTAGGTCTGAAATGGAAGACAACAAAGAGACGCAGGAAGCAAACATCCCCAGCTTTTGTGAATCAAAGTCCTGATTCTAATGCATCAAGGAATAATAGATATTTATTTAATTCCACTTTAATTTTGCCTATGGTTGAAAAGCAGCACTGTTGAGCTAAGCTTTGTGAATAACGGAAATTATGCCAGTTTAGAGTTTTCCGTTGTAATTTCTGAGCTATGAATGGTACCATAGAAATTGATCTTTACTTTCCTTGAGCTTTCAACCTGTCAGCCACCCTGACATAGCAACCCCCTACAATATACTGCATTATAAACACTCCTTTCAGTCCATGGCCCAGGGAGACTTGCTGAGCTCATCTCTGACATTGTCATTTGTGTTCCCATGAACACCAAAAATATTTTCACATTTGCTTGCTCACAAAGGTAGGGAGCAACGGAGACAAGGGTAGAGAGAGGAGAGTCGGTAGACAGTGACAGAGGAGAGGTAACTCTTAGGGGGCTTAGAGAGGGGAACTTTACCTACTAAACAACTACTGTATTCCTCTCGGTGGGCTCAAGTGTAAGAAGCTCCTAGTACGACTTCATCTTATAGTCTGCCTGTGTGTCTTTTTTTCTGACAACCTCATGACATGATCTGCAGTCAAATCCACCGGTTCCCCAAATGGTCTAGAGCTGAAGCCTGTCATAGAGCTGCGCTGTCCATTCTGCCTCCCACACGTCAGAATCAAATAAAGCAAGTGGACTAAAATCTCTCTATAGATTTTTTTGGCTAAAGGAGTGGACAATATGGATAAAATTGATGTAATTTTACACTGTACACTGATGTGCTGTAATAAACCCTACCTTTATGAAGGTGTTCAGTTCTGCTGACAAGGTGTTGATTCAGTTTTATGGTCATTTTGAGGATGTAGTTTGTGGTGCTGTTGAATTATATTGTATTATACTGATGAGTGTTTGTTTGACTATAATGGGGCTTCATTTGCATTAAAAATAGAGAATTGTAAAAACATCTACCTCATGCCACATACTTTAACAAATTAAGAATTATTGTTCTCAGCAATTAACATTTGAAGTTTAATTTAAGTATACTCATGATATTAAACCAGATTTTTTTCAATAATAGCCTTTAAGTATATTTCCATTCTGTAATTACCTCTCTCTACAGTCGTTTTCATTGTTAGTGTCAGGGTCCGTCATTTCCACACAGGATTTACAGTGGTTTTACACCCATAATTCATAGGAAACAATGCAACATGTAATTTGCCGTTGTTGTTTACTCTCCCATAACCATGTCAGGGCTGTGTTAGCTTACTGCCAATATAACATACCTACTGCTGCTCTTTCACATTTAAAGTATTAAACGGGTTAAACATGGGGTGGCTTTTATTGTTAAAATCCCACAGGAAACACAACATATGTGACGCTCCCCCACAAAAAGAAGGGGGTGGGGGAGCGCCCCTTTGTTGAAAAAACCCATTATAAAAAAAAAAAAAAAATTAGGAAATTTTAAATTTTTAAAATTTTTAAAAAAAAAAAAAAACAAAAAAAAAAAAAAAAAAAAAAAAAAAAAAAAAAAAAAAAAAAAAAAAAAAAAAAAAAAAAAAAAAAAAAAAAAAAGAAAAAAAAAAAAAAAAACCAAAAAATTTGATAAAATTACATCTCCCAACAACTATAAATTAAAAAAAAAAAAAAAAAAAAAAAAAAAAAAAAAAAAAAAAAAAAAAAAAAAAAAAAAAAAAAAAAAAAAAAAAAAAAAAAAAAAAAAAAAAAAATAAAAAAAAAAAAATAAAAAAAAAAAAAACAAAAAAAAAAAAAACTATTAAGAACAAAAAAACCAACCCCCAAAGGAAAGGAAAAGGGGGGGAAAGGAAGAGGGACCGGAACCCACGCGCCACCCGCGGCCCCCCCCCCCGACCCGGCCGCCCCAAAAAGGGGGGGGGAAAAGAAGAGGGGGGAAAAAGGAGGAGGAAAAACAAACACCAAAAACAAAACCAAAAGAAAAAATAAAAAAAAAAAAAAAAAAAAAAAAAAAAAAAAAAAAAAAAAAAAAAAAATAAAAAAAAAAAAAAAAAAAAAAAAAAAAAATTAAAAAAAAATAAAAAAAAATTTAAATTGATAGAAAAAAATAAAATTACTTTAAAAAAAAAAAAAGGAAAAAAAAAAAAAAGAAGGAGAAGGAAAAAAAAAAAAAAAAAAAAAAAAAAAAAAAAAAAAAAAAAAAAAAAAAAAAAAATAAACTATAAAAAAAAAAAAAAAAAAAAAAAAAAAAAAATAAAAAAAAAAAAAAAAAAATTGTCCATGAGGTAAGTGCTGACCACAGCTAACTCGAAGAAGCAAGCCACAGTGAACTAGTGCTGGTCAAAAATAAACAATTATTTTTGTTAATATAATATTTTGGCCAGGTTTGATTCAGATGGACGCTGAAAAAAGCTTTCACCATCTCCTGCCTACTGTGCTTTTAAATGTTACAAAACTCACTGCCAGCGATATAAATGGAAGCAATACGACCTCAAACAGTGTTACAAACAGCTCTACAAGCTGTGTGACAAAATGTAACTTACTTAAAGGTTGACTCGACATGGCTCGACTTGGCTGCTACTGATATGAGCTCTTGTACTTTCTTACTTCTGTACCACTCTGTACCAGAGTCAGATAGTAGACTCAGTGCGTGCTAGCTTTACTATTCCAGCTGCCTGCCAACTGCTGCAGTTTGGTTCATAGGTAGACAAGTGGTCTGTTAGTGTTTTGCATTTTGATTGAAGTAGGCTACTTATCATCTCCAGGTCATCACTTTTTTCTGCTACTGTTACGCTAGAACATACATGTAGCAAACAATTGTTAATACCTCTTACTTTCAGCTGTATTTAGAACACAGCTTCATATTTTGGGAGGATAATGAAGCATGTTGCTTTACTTCCACTCGAGACCCACACAGAGGCTGATCTAGAGAAATATCCATGGACGCAATATATGCTGAATTAATTGCAAACAATCACATACATCAATAGTTATATAATATAGTTAAATGAAGATATTTGAACTTAAAAACATTACATTATTGTGGCACATTGGTAAAGCACTAAATAGACAGTCGGTAGAACTGGCGACCCATGTACGGAGTTGCTGCAGTGGCCCTTTGCCGTGTGTCATCCCCTCTCTCTCTGCCCCCCTTTCCTGTCTATCTTTGGCTGTCACTATCAAATAAAGGCAATAAAAGGCCAAAAAATTAAATAATAATAATAATAATTTTTTCATTCAACTTAGTCTAAAACGTTGTCATAACAGATCATTAAATTCATTTCCAGCCATTTTTTTATACCACCCATCTATGCGTTTCAATTACTTAACAACTATTCACCTGTTGGGCTGCGTAGTAAACACATACAGCTGCTGCTCTTTTGTTGTATTTCTGTCAACGTAGCTGCTCAAGGGCTGTTTGCTGTAGCATTAATCTGCACTTGTTGTTACCACCAGTAACCATGGGTGTTGCCAAATCAACCAGGATTGAAATGTTAACGATTATAACAATTCATACCTAGTAAAAAAATCATTCAGTTATACTCTAAATTAGGTGTATTTATGTATTCCAGAAAGTTTCAGATGAGGGCCATCCATACACTTGCTACCCCTAACTGCTATAACTAAACTGCAAGACCAAAACTTTGTTTGTATTGTACTCTTTTTAAAACCCCTCTGCAGTGCATGCTCAGGGTTTTCATTTGGGATGATGTGTCGGACCACTCACCGATAGATGATGACCAGGACCAGCCCATTGCCAAAGAGGCTGAAGAGAAACATAAAGTAGAAGATGATGGACAGATGAGCTCCCAGCTGGTTGTCACTGTCCCTGTTACATGGTGCGACAGGGGTGTGAGGGTCATCGGTGTAATCGTAATCATACGTTGTAGTTTCCATCATGGTCTCAGATGTAAGCAGGAAAATCTGTCGGAAACAATAAATGCAGCTATCAGACACAGCGTTCACAACACGATGCAGTCAGTGTGAATCTGAAACTATAAAATGATTAATGTATGAGACATTTTAAACAGCTTTTAAGTATAGGCGCTATTTTCTGCATGCAAGCTCCTGTAAGACATGCAAATGAGGAGAGTACAACGCAAAACGTCTTTGACCGAGAACCTCGGAGGAGAGAGGGAAATAAAAGCAGATGTTTGTGGGAATGAAAAGCACTAAGTTGAGCTGACTTACCGCCTGGACAGCAGAGAGGAATCTGACTCTGAAGGCCACAGCTGTCTGACTCACAGCAAATTCAAGTCATGCCATGATAAGTCAACCAGCGAGGGGAAGGAAGTAGGTTACCACAGAAGGGTGTGTGTGAGGGAGTGTGTATAAGGGGGAGGGATTGGCTGAAAACATAGCATATCATAGCAACACTCCCTCTGAATTATCCCCTCTGGGCTACATATGAGACTGTAAAGCTGTGTTCGCAATAATAAACACTTGGTTAAGGTTAATGATTAGTGGTCATGTTGGCTGTCTAAAAAACTAACAGTGGTCTCCCATAAGTGCGTCTGTGTACATTACGTAATGAAATTTAAATCACATTTGAGTAACAGGAACCACCATCTTGATGTTGGAATAGTTCTGAGCTAGAGGAGTCAACGCCATGAAGTCAGAGATGTTAGGATCTTGAAACATTGGCGGTCCAGTGTGTAACATTTAGGAGGATCTATTGGCAGAAATTGAATATAATATTCATAGGTATTGTTGTGTTTTCATTACCTTAGAATAAGGTTTTATCTACAGAAGGAACGGTCCTCTTCTACGGAGTCGGCCATGTTGGACAAACCAAACACTGGCTCTAGATGGGGCCTTTGATGCCGTTTTATGCAAGTTTTGATAAGAGTTTGTAACGATGTCAATATGGATTCTGCCAGTCCATATGCCTTTTAGATTTCTGATTCATGTTCTGTGTGGAAATTGTGCCTACACAGGTTTTAGACATCAATGCAACCGTTTTTATATCTCTGAGTCTGAACACAGTGTAGACAACGAGTAGAATTAAAGTAGTTTGAGTTTCTTTTTGAACTGAAGTCACATTCTGGACTGTTTCTTCCTCTCCGTCGTCACTCCTCGTTGCAAGTTTCCAGCAGTGTAGACACAAGAGTTTGACATCATTGTTTTTTTACTGTCAGAACACAATGCTGGAATTGATAAAAGGTATTGATAAGCTCGTGGATCGGATAATTTGGACCTGGTTCTCAACTGAAACTATAGTTCTTGATTCCCTTCCCTGTATACGATGTGACTGTGCTCCACCAGCTGTGTACAGTAGGCTGGCTTTCACAACATGAAATCATGATATTTTCAGCTGCAGGAGTAAAACCCTAAAAACACATAAGAGCCTTGGCATTGATGAAGCGTGCTAGATTGTGTGTTGCCAAAGCTTTGTTCAGATTTGAAATTGACCAGCCTCATAGCTTCTGTTTCTACTGCGAGAGGGCTCCTTTTGAAACTCTGTTAACTCTGTCTTATCTTTGATTCTCTGCTCTTCTTCACCTCTCCAGTACCTCTTCTTGAGTCTCATCTGTCTGTCGCCCTCCTCACCTCTTTTCCTCTAAAAGCTCCACCATCTTGTAGCTTGAAGATGAGGAAACCTCACAACCTGACTCATCTGCTGCTACAGCAACTGGAGATAACTCTTCCTCCACCTCCTCAAGCCCCGCCAGCCCCTCCTTGCCTTCATCCTTTTTCTTTTTGAAAAGGCTTCCTATGTCTTTCTTCAAGTCTTGCCTTTGTGAATTAGCTAGCTAGCTTCCACCAGATGCCAACAATGACAAGCCCTGTAACTGGCAGCACCCTCGGAAATGTTTCATCTGGGTGGCCAGCTGGGACTTGGTTTTTCATAACAAATGTAAAATATCAATGTATTGTACATTAGTTTAAAGCTGCAGTAGGTCATTTTTATTAAAAACATGTTTTTGTAATATTTGCTTAAACTTTCACTATATCCTGACAGTAGTACATGAGACAGATAATTATTTCACAGATAAACTGTCTCATGTTTTACTGTCAGTAAATAGTTAAAGGTTCAGCAAATATGACAAAAAGGTTTTATTAAAGTAACTTACTGCAGCTTTAATAAACAGTGATTTAATTTCAAGTCAGTATACATTGATTTAAATTAATAGTATCACACATAAGGAGCATATTATGCATACAGTACTGATTACTCAGAAGCATATTATAATTATATAATTAGATCCAGGGCTATTCATTAAATATTCAGGGCTTTAGTCTCGGGTTGCCCAGGCCTAACAACCCCACTGCAGAAGACCAGAGACAAAATTGTCAAGCATGTTTGATAAAGATGCTACTAAGATGCTGATAATGATACTCCAGCAACCAGTGAGACTTGGAACAAAGGAATATATAAAATCCGGTTTAAGCAACAGATGCATGACCTTTAAGGCCAAAACACTGCAAAGCAGTTCTGAGACAACCCAGGAAATCAATTATTTTTATCCTCAGTCTTGAAGATTGATCATCTGACAGCAGATTACAAAGTAATATCTGGGTAAATTATAAAGTAATCTAATGCGTTGTAGATTAATACCTCTAATGAATGCAGTATGAGATCAGCAGGACTGTTATACCGCTCACTAGATGTAAGCTATTGGATAGTCTTGACCAATATTAGTTTGGCATCATTGAAATTGGCTGCATGTAGGTGTGTCCACATTAACTAAATGACTCTTGTAAAACTTTACAGCTCTGTCTGTATGTTACAGATGAGCATTATGCTGAGTGGAAATTTTACTGTTAATAAATGATTTAAGATTTATAGACCGAAGAGTACAGCTCTGTATAATGCTGGTATCTTCACAATATTCCTATGTTTGGAACAAGGTTAAACTGACTTTACAATGACCTTAACATATATTTTTTTGTGTATTTTGTAATATATATGTTATCACAAAAATGACAAACTTTAACTTTATCTTTACTTTACTTACAAACAGTAATTCATACTTTCGGTATCCTTACTGAAGTTTGGTTTATTCTTCTCCTACCAAATATGTTGTATTTCTACAGTTATGTGTCATTTTACTTTTTAGCAGTTTGTTGCAATCTGTGCTTACTATTCACCCAAATACTTCTCATTTATACCCCAAAGATTTGATATCAGTCAAATAAAAGTATGTTATTGTTAACAACTTACATACAGCCGTAACAGTTAGATTAGTTTATCCAAACAATTTCATAATGAATTCATTGTAAATTGTCATACGCCTGCTATTTTGACAAGTAAGTTAGTAAATTGCTTCTCTCTGATGGTCGTTACGTAGGTCATATAGAGGCATCAGTATTAAACTGAGACTGTATTATATCCAGTCAAAAACTTCAGTCCAGTACAAAAGTAGCAACATAAACAAATAAGGCCCTCTTAATGCCTGCCACTGGGACGTTTTTGGTCAGATTCCCCTTGAAATCATGAAGTGAGGCGGTGAAAAAACAACCCATTTTACCAGAATCAACACAAAATAAAAGTTCCATGCTCCTGCTTTAAGTACAGTACTTCTACCACTGCAGAGTGTGTATTTTGGTAAATTATATTTCACAGGGTGTGTCCTCCCCTTTCCCACATTTAAGATGTGTCACACTGCAGTTGCTAAACACTTACTGTAAGAAAATTAGACATACAGCATAATGGGTAATTGTGCAGGGGATTCAGTCGTAGTCAGCTGCTGTAAAGAGCCCTTTTTGAATAAAATATTAATAAAAGCGAGAAACGGTTGTTGAATTGAGAAAGTCAGCAGCAGACCTGACAGTGACAGGCTGAAACTGACACCCGGGGGAGTTTTGAATCAAGCGTGAGGACCATTTTAAAAATGGCACAAGAATGACCAGAAATTGGGTCCTTTGAAGTCGTGATGGCTTTCTCTCTGCAATTTCTTGTCCTCTGCCCATTTTTTCATGTGTGATCATTGCCTTTAAGAACCCCAGCAGAGCTAACAGGAAGACACTTGACAGCCAGAGTCATTGTGGTAAATCAGCTCACTGATATGTTCAATGTTGCTGCTCTGACCAACAATCCCATCTCATAGGACAAAAAGAGCCACAGCCTTTTTCATTGGCAAAGCTTTTCTTCTTCCCAGTATTCTTCCTGGAAAGACAGAAATTCCAAGTTAAAAAAAAGTTTTTTTTCCAAGTATCAGAAATCAGTTCTTGTAACCATCTTTGGAAACAACCTGGAATTGCTTTCATGAGGATGTGTCTGATGTCTTTGAGAATCCATTTTTTGGCAAGCAGTTTTCCTACCATCAAACCTGATTGTGTATGAGAGGGAAGTGCTAGCCGTGCATCCAAAAATGGATTCCATAGAGAGGCTTAGTTTGTTTAATTGCTTGGTTTGGGCTACACAAAATGAGTCTAGCGTTGGAACATCCCAAAATAAATGCAACAGGCTTACATCTTGTGTTTATCTTCAGTGGAAATTGCATTCAGCACAAAAACTTTTTTTTATTTCAGTGTGTGTCTTCAGGGTTCCCACAGGTCCTGGAAATCTGGACATTAAGAGACTAGTTTTCCAGTCATGGAAACACCTGGAGATTGAATTAAATGACCAAGTATCCTGGAAATGTTGTCCTGGAATATTTTAATAGTATTTAGTGCTGTGGCCAAATTAATGTTAGAGTTAGAGAAAACTGTAGTCAGTTCAGAAAAATCATCAATAAATGAAGAGAAATAGAAAAATAAATTATGTAAACAGGCAAACCAAAAACATCTGAGCATACCCAAAAATGCATCAACACTCAGTCGAGCATGGTGCAGTTAACGGGGAGAACAATAGTTAATGTATTTTTTGCAATCAGCAGTGAAGCTCCAAAAAATGATCTGAGAAGAAATGCAGTGACGGTGTGTTACAGAGCCACATTCTATTTTTAAGTGAGCAAAATTCTTCCTGCACACTGACATTTCAGTTTCCTGACTAGAATGTTCATCATTATTGTCCCAAAATGCAGTGCTTGCACCATTTGTGTATCGATGTGTCACTCTGTGCACAATTTATGTATGTTTATATCATACACTGTATACAGTTCACATAAACACTCTCATCAGGGAGCTGTGTTTATGAAGATGCAAACCACATGGGACACTTTTTATTTTGTTTACTTTTTGGCTTTTAAAATAAATCCTCATCATAGAAATGATACAGGGGGTTTTTAAGTATTTTCGTCACTCAGAGAGTATTTCATGCAAATAATATTATTGAACTAAATGAACTGCTCACAAAGGAGCTTTTACACCTGCAGTTCATCTTCTGAGCTACAAGGGACCCTGGGAAAAAGGGATGGTGTTGCCTTTTAGTTCTAGTCCAGTTCCTGTTTACACTGAATTATTATTTGTTTAAACCAAGGGGAGTGAACCTGATGTCATACAGGCAGACGGGTATGACACAGATCGGACAGTGTGTGAGAGTGTGATGAGCCTCTTTATGGGATCTAGTACAGTAAAATCTACTTGATTTGTTTGCATTCAGTTTATCCTCAGAATATTTATGTTATGTGTAATTTTTTAAATAAATTTAAACTTTTGATTTCATATATTTCAGTTACATCTGATGTAAAAATAATGCTTCATGTTTATGAGGACAGAGAATCATTTTCTTGAGTGTGTATCATCACAGCTACAGAGACTCATGTGGGGAACTTCCAGTGACTTCTGATTTGCTCACAACTAATTATTTTGCATTAATTGACCGCAGATTGACTGTATGTTAAATTATATGTCACCTCTTAGTGGACATAATTAAGTGCTAAAGTGTACGGAGGATACAAGTTTAACAGACTTAAGGTTTATCCGCTTGGGGCTGTCTGATGATCAGAGGAAGTATGTGCATGTGTTACCACAGTTACAAATATACATCGCTTCATGAATAGTTCACAGTCAGTAGATGATTTAATAGCACTTATAATGCCACATGTTGTTTGGTCTAGGGTTTAGATAACAATTTTCATACCAGCTCAAATCGAGAGTACTGAAGCAACAGATTATTATTATTATCTTTGTGTTTTTGTGTTGTAGAGCACAGAACCTTTTATAGTGTCTAATCCACTGCCAGGACCAAGGAAGTCAGCGTGTGTCAAACTATATATTCCTTAAAAAAAATAAACAAAGAGTGGACTTGTATGACAGCTCCCTTTAAATAAAGCCATCCAAAGTTGTATGCATATTTCATCCAAACCCTGTGCTGACAGAAATATTACTCATGAAAAATTTAAATCAAGAAGTCGGTGAAACGTTGGTGTTACATAATTATGGTTTATTTAATATAAAATAATTTTACAACCAAACTAATAATGCAATGCATTTGCAAAATGTACAAAATATATATAAAAATACTATTGTAAACATTGCCTTTTTTTCTGCATTTACATATATGAGACATAATATTAACTTTGAAAAGGTTATGAATAGTTGCATCTTGGAATATATTGCAAATACAGAGCACAGACAACACAATGCAAACAAACGCTAATCAAGGATGTAATTAGTGTGTTTTCACAAAGTCTTCTTTGCTTAACCCTTGTAATTTTAAATAATAAAACGATTCACAACTTGAACAGGAAATAGACTGCATCTGCAGTGAAGATGTTGCAGATACGCTAATGCCGTGTATAGAAGGTGTCAGTACTCAAATGTCAGATAACCCAAAAAATATCTAAAAATACCAGTGGTGTGTTACAATGAAACTACAGCTGCACATTTCAACACACAATTCAATGTGACACTGTTCTCATCAGAAAACAGGAACTTACTCAGAAGCAAAAGAAGAAATAGTGTGACAATGACATACTGCAAAAAGCCATAGGAAAGAGAGGACAACATATGTGACTTTGATGCCGGAGACCTCTTCCTATCTGCCACCACAAAAGTCTGTGTTGATATACCCAAACTTAGCTGAGTATTCTAAGAGCGTCTTTATCCGACCACTAGCTGATATACCAATTGCCAGGGCAGCAAAAGGTTTAGGCTGATAAAGCACTTGGTTAAAGGGTTGCTCCAGCGATATAGGACTGTATTTCATACAGTTGGGGAGCTCATAAAAGGCAGATTAAACAGAGAGCAGTGAAAACTGAAGCAGCAGTTCAAAGTTCAAAAGACCCCACTAAAAGATAAAAAAAAGACCTATACTATTCTCCTCCTCCAAGTCGAGATATGGCCCATAATGCATCTAAAAGTACATCCCTTTACTATGCCTCCCAAATGCCTCACTTCTTTCAAACTCCACACCTCCAGTTTGCAACTAACACAAGGTTGCTGTTATCAGTTTCAAGTCTCAAGCCAAGGCCGAGGTAACCCTGATTATATCATGGTTGTTTTAACTTTGATAAACTCCTTTCAGAGCCACAGAAGATGACAGCATTTGTTTAATGTAAAATATAAACCCTTTATCATTATGTTGGTACAGCACAGCGTTTCCTGTAAATCTGATATGTTTGCCAATGCAATTTCGCAGGTTGGGATCAATAAAGTATATCTATCTATCTATCTATCTATCTATCTATCTATCTATCTATCTATCAATGCAAATTAATGATATATTAACATTATTTTTTAAGGGGATAGGGTTACCTCCTGGCATTCCCATTAGTCCAATATTTCTATTTTCATATAAAGTTGTCAAAATATAACTGGAAGAAGTCATAGAATTCAACTTAATATAAAAATTTTTTTATCACATCCATGGTCCCTATGACTGACAACTTACTAACATCTAAGGCAAATTTACACAACTGGAAAGTCTCCGGATAGCAAATTGTAGGGCTGC
The DNA here is from genome assembly GCF_905237075.1 of Dicentrarchus labrax. NCBI lineage: Eukaryota > Metazoa > Chordata > Actinopteri > Moronidae > Dicentrarchus > Dicentrarchus labrax. The sequence continues at coordinate 3,776,745 of NW_026136709.1, forward strand.
CTCCTAATAGCCGACTTGACCATTAGTTGATGTGAAGATTCTTAGTTGACGCACTTTTGATTAGTCGGATACTCACAGAAAAACAATATCAAACTCCACTCGGGGGCTGCACCTTGTCACTGGGGGACTTAAGTTTCAGAGGATTGTTGCAACACGGATCTTTTCTCTTGTACACAGGGAGTCACTGTTGCATATGCTAACTGTACTAGCTGCTGCCACTAGTAAGTCAGCGGTCTTATTACCTGACTGTACCCGGACTGGCAGCTCAAAGGACAGGGGGAGTTTAAACACTACTACACTGGCTGGGAGCAAAGCTGGAATGACAGTACTGGAGCCAGGTAGACCAACGGAGGCCAGCTGATTTCCAGCGGCTCAGACCAGGACTCTGCTCTGATTCTGGACCAGAAGACACGGCAGCGGCAGGAGAGGCGCGAAACGGAGTGGGAGGAGTGAGTTTGTAGCAAGTTAATTTGTAAGTAACTGTTAAAGTTATCCACCATCCCTCGCATTGATAAGTCTGGCAGTGTTTGTTTTTGTGAATTTGGAAGTTCTTTATTCCGTGTTTTGAACAGCGAGACTGTGTGATGTTATACTGTGGTGAAATTAATGAACTACATTCAGAATCAATTTCTGTTAGCTGTATATATATATATATATATATATATATATATATATATATATACACACACACATATAATTAATGTCATAAATTGGCTTTATCTAATGATCTACTAGTAGAATCAAAGTTGGGGGCAGCCTTAGCAAAATCATCAATATGTTGTTTGTTTCATGAAACCATTTAGTAGTGTGGGATGTGATAAACAATGCTGTCTCTAGAGGCTGCTAGCTATAGCTTTAGAATAGATTTTTGCTGGTAACACAACATTAAAATGATATAATGGTGCTAAATAAGAAGTAAAAAGGCTGGAAGCTAAAGGCACAATTTGGCAACATACAGAAAACTTATGTGATATCTTCATACAGTAAAATCACATTTTTATCAAAAGAAAAGCAAAAATAACAATAGTAATAAATAGTAGGACAGTCAGTCTAAAATCCTTACTCTTCCAGCAGGACTGTTGGCTTAATGCACACCTGAATTCTTCCTATTTCTGAAGACTTATCCATATACCGAGGCTAGCTACTCTTACAGCAGTGATACCTGCCAAGCTTACTTTGACAAGTCCAAATTTACAGTTTTAGAGCAACAGACAACGGTTTGGAAACTGGCATCCTGAAGTCTGAACCCCAGAGAGAGGTACTAACCCGTTTGTCACACCTCAAGGCATTTGGAAAGGTTCCAAAGTCTCTGAAAGAGTTTTCTGATGACATGTTTGTCTTATCAGTCCTAACCATACATGGAATTTTAAGTCTGTCTTCTTGGGAAACTGGGACAGGAGCCATCTCCCATAAAGCTACCAACACTTTATGTAAATAGCTATGGAAATACAGTCTTCTGAATTTGTGTCAAAAAACAAACATGTCTTGTTCCTTGCAAACACATTGTTTTACTGCTTCTTCCTGTAATTGAGTGCTTATTGCTTTTTGTCTGTGAGAGCTAATATGATGCCTGTAGCGGCTTATTGTTGCTAAATCCCTCTATATCGCTCTATATCATCGTCATTTCTCCACATAGCTGGTGTGACTGAACACACGGCTGTTCTATCCTGTATAGGCTTCCCCCTTTAAGGCTATCGCTAGTGGGTTTATCTCTCGTTGGTGCAGCACTGAAGACGTCCATATATGACATGACATGAACAGACATGACATGGGCCCTACCTTGGTCTGACCTTGTGCGTAAATTGGACTAAGACCAGACGTTCAACTTCGCCACAAAGAGCAACTGACTAGACTTCAAAGATGTGTTCCAGTGGTGTCTGAATTTGTCCAGCGTGCTAGACTGACTACATTATAGATTTCAACCTGCCCACTGTGAGCTGTGCCTAGCCCTCACGCCTCAAGCCACGTGTATACTGTGCCTTATTCAGGCCGAGAAGCACCCCAGAATACATAAATAGCGAGTTTCTCTTGCCCAAGTTACCAGATGTTGCCTCTTTTTCCAGCCATCAAGAAGTACCAGACTGCAGTGGCGGTGGAGCCCTGAAACTGATGGTACCTGCTCCCTTTGAGCCAAACTTGACATCGTTTTTTGGGGTAAAACAAACTACAAAGACGGTTAGACGATGGCTGGCTCTACCCTCCACCAGAGACCAGATGACTGCCAGGGTCACCTTTCATCGGTGCACCTTCCAGGTGGCCATGACAAGACTGGCTGCTCAGCCAGATGTTATGCGTCCTGAAGATTGATCCTGATTTATCAAGGCTTCCAGCGCCATTCTGGCCCTGTGTGCCTCCATCACTATCTCTACTGCAAGGATCGCAGTGTGGCAGACAATGATCCACTGGGATTTCTGGTTGCACCTTTCTTCCATCCCAGACACAGCGAGAAGGGAGTTTTTGGACACCCCCATCTGCCCAGGTGGGCTGTTTAGGCGTCATTTCCACTCAGTGCTGAGAAATGACAGTGGAAAACATTTACACTGCAGCTTCCTGGTCTTCCCCCTGTTCTCTCATTTGTTTCTATCTGTGGGATGTCTGTTGTTTTTCTATGACTCACTCTGTCTTGAGAATTTTGTCAGAGTGATTGTTATTTGGGGTGCTTTAACTGGGTGCTCTCCCTCATGCTTTTGGCACACGGAGAGCTGTTTCTCTCCTACACTGCTCTTTGCTGTTCATTTCCAGTTTCATTCCCTCATGGTGATATTGCACTGTTTCTATGCCATCTGCGCATATGATGTACTGTGATGTGCAATTAGATTATGACACGTTGGCGAGGTATGGACTGGTTATTGATTCTCGTGAAGTGGGTGTGTGTTGGTGCTTGTGGGAGTTAAGGTCTTCAGTGGGGTGCGAGCGAGGGATAAACCCACTTGCAATAGAAGGCTGTGCCTATATTTGTAAATCTGGAAACTAACGCTCTGTGATTAACACTTGCTGAGTAAATTGATTTTGGATGGACTATAGAATGGAGACCGTAGTTTTAATTATCCAACTAGCTTAGCATGAAATTGTTAACATGCTCTGCAAATTTTAAAAACACTGATAGACAATTGTAAAAGTAATCCATCCAGTCACATTGTGGGTCTACTGTATAACTTCACACTATTTAATCAGCATATTCCATATAGCCAATGTTACATTTTTTAATATTTTAACATTTCTGTTGAGCACAACTTTCTTAAAAGAGCTTAGTTTGGTCATTAAAATGGTATACCATAAATTCTCAAATAAAAACCAGCATTTAAATCATGGAACATGCTCACCACTCTGCTGCTCTAAGTTCCTCCTTTTCATTCACTAATTATTTCCAATCGATTCAACGCTGCCGTTTTTCCATGTGTGGTTGGTTTATTGTCAGTGAAACTCAATACTTCCTGCAGATGTTTCAAATTAAAAGCTTACCAGGAACGTGATAGATTAAGCCCTTTGAGGCGCTGGGAGGATTTTAATGTAAAAAAACCAGTGTCGGTATTGTGAATGTATAGTTTGAAATCAAATTAAAATTAAAAAGCAGCAATTAGTACTATGAAAATTAAATTACAATGAAGTTATCAGAACAGGTAGAGTGGACATTTTGGCTTTGCAACAATAAACAGCATCACCAGCAAATTAAAAAGGGAGCATATCAAGAAACAGGGAGGCGTCTTACTTAAATAAGGTCAAATAGGCTTAACTAAATGGAGGAATTGGAAATCTAGGCCTGTCAGTAATATAACTCTGCATAAATCTGCAGTTGAGGTAAATAAAGGCCACTATTTGAGAATTTATGGTAATCCACACAGATAGAAAAGCAATGCAAAATAAGGTCATTTAATATTGGTAAACAAGAAAACAAATATGATAGGTACAAACAGACAGTGACAGGATTCTTACAACCCTCTGTGTCACAGTGATGGACAAGCACAAACCGTAGTGCTCCGTTCACAATAGGTGGTAGAAATATGTTTTTCCACCAGCAGGGATTACATGTTGTGGTTGGAGTGATTTCAACTAAGAGTTTTTCTCATTTATTCATGAACTTTGTATTTTTTATTTTTTTGTTCTTATCTTTGACCAAACAGCCTAACTGTTAACTAACCTTTCACAAGACAGTCATGTGAAAATGCCCAGTTCTTACATTGTGACGTAAACCAATTCATTTCTCCGAGGCAGCGCTGCACTGAGGGCAGGAATAACCTCGCTGGTTGATATAAAGCTTTGGTGAAGCAGAGAGAAGCACATCTTTCAAGCACAGCATGAAAGCGGATTCTTGTTCCACTTCTGTTGATCATATGCAGTTTTTTATCATAGTCTGGAATAAATTAATAATTAGAAAATAATTGCTTGGTCTACTTGAATTTTGCTTGGTCTCAGATCTCAGATCAAGCTAGTATCTTTTTTGCAACATTAGCCCACAGAGGAAAACTCTTCTTTAGCTTTATTAAAATGCATTAAGACATTCTCATTTATATTTTAGACGTTTTGTTGAGGAAATCTGTCCTGTCTGTCTCCTGTTTGGCGTGTTGCGTTTAAAATTTGATCAGGCTGCTGGTGAGGTTAGCTAGCATCCTGTCTTGCTAGCAAAGCCTTCAGTAATGTTGCCTTAAACATAAAGAGTAACTCACATATAAGAGGAGGTAGCTATTTCAAATATTATTCCAAATCCTAGTTCTGCTAGTCACACAAAAATGAAACCAAACTATTTTGGTGGATTAGACCTCGCCGTTTCAACCTGCTATTCAAACGTTGCAAGTGTAAAGTAGCCATATTAGTCTCTCAAAGTCTCAAGTTTTGCTAGGTTGCCAGCCTGCTGACCATCTTTGGTCATGAATTCCATAATCATGAGTCAATGCCCTTCTCATTTCAGTTTAACTCAACTAATAGGGTTGTTGTTGCTGCCTCCTGATCAGCTGTTCTCCAGACACTCTTTGTCAAAAGGGAGTCAACAGTCACACACGTCTCTGTAAATCAGTGATACAGTAAATCGCTTCCTCTAAACACTCTTTAAGTCAACGGCTCTCCCACGCTGCTCTTTCCTCAGACGTTGGGTCCTTTGCTGTAATGTTCCCTGAGGTTGTATGTCTGATAACACATGGAAACATCACAAACCCCCGGAAGCCCCGGATTGCCCCGTTTACCAGGATCGCCTGGTGGCCCCGGTTTTCCAGGAATTCCCTGGTTGCCTGGGTGGCCGATTCCATCGAAGCCACGAGGACCTTGAATTCCTGCGGTGATAAGGAAGTTACTGCTTTTACTGGTATTTCTGCTTCATTTTTGGGAAGAAAGTTGGTTCCATTAAATCTTTATCATAGTTCTTGAGCTATTAAGTTAAAAATAGTGCATGCTGGATTATAAATTACATCTACTCTTACAGTACGGGAGGGGTTAATAAGCTATTATAGCTTCCACAATGAAACCCAGCACTCACTGTCTGCCCCCACCTACCATGCTGTCACTAAAAGTACTCCCTGAAAATGAAGTACAAAAAGGGTCCACCCACATATTAATTAAAGACATAAGAATACAAACAGCCTAGATGCATTTCTGTCAGAAGTGCACTCATGCACAACCCTGACAGCTCAGATGTCAGAAGACTGTGGTCAGGTCACTGAAATAGTTATAGCTCCACAAAATGGCTTAATGGCTGCAGACGTTTCAAAAACCAGGCTGATAGATGGGCTTTTTACATACCTGGCTGTCCAGGTGGTCCTGGAGGTCCGCGGTAACCCTCCCCCTTGCTGCCTTTGAGCCCTCTTGGTCCCATGTCACCTGGGGGCATAATATGTCTGCTTTAAAAAATAGCATTAGAGCTCCAATAAATGAGCTGTCAGATTGAGAGCTGCAGAAGCCTAAAGGCTGTGTTCCCTCCAAGCCAGCCGTGTCCAGTCCTGTGCATTGGAAAAATCCGCAGCCTTCCATTAAAAGGTAAAAGTTTATTTCCCTAATTCTCATCATTCTTTTTTTCTTTAACAATTTTAACTAAGCTATCTAAAGTTCTTAGAGTTTTGGGTAACATTTCTATCCCTTATGGAGGCAGCTTCAGTGATCCTGTGGAGAGAAGGGGACACTGTTACACTGTCAGACACCATTTATATGAAAGCTTGGTTTTTGACAGCCATGACACATGGCACAAATTCTCTGCAGGACATGTAGTAACAAGACTGAGAGCTCTACATGGGCACAATGGTGCTTTGTGCTAAATGCTAATGTCAGTATGCTAACAAGCTTGCAACAACACAACTAATATGTTAATGTTTGGTAGGTATATTGTCTACCATGTTCACCATCTCAGTTTAGTGCAGGGATCTCAAACTGCCGGTCCAGGGGCCATTTCTGGCCCTCCATTCCCCTCCTACTGTCCTGAATGTATAGAACTGCTGTTTGTGTTTTTTTGGTTTAGTATGGTGTTAATAATGAAATATTTTCAGAATATTGTTCTTTCTTGTGGTACTGTTTACTATGAGATGACAATACCAGCAGTGGCCCCAAGCCAATTTGAGTTTGAGACCCCTGGTTAAGAGTATCAGCTTGCTAACTTTTTTATTAGCACTAAAGCCAAAGTACAGCTGAGGATGATGGGGATGTCATTAGTTTTGCAGGTATTTGGTCATAAATCAAAACATTGGACAAATTGAGAATTTGACATGATTGTGGTCATGAGGATCAGCCAAGTGATTTACACATCATCCTGTGGGAATGTCTGTACCAAATGGCATCGCAATCGATCCAATACTGGTTGAGACATTTCACTGAAAACCGAAAATGTCAACCTCCTGGTGGCGCTAGATGAAAAGTCAGAGAATCACTAAAGCCATAGATATTTTATTGAAAACTTTAACCATGATCACAAGTATTATTGCTACCATTTCTATCTGTGGCATTCCATTCCCAGCACACCCTCCATTTAGCCTTTCTATCTGACCTTGACTCAAGTCTGTCCAAGCTGTTCTGTCCACCTCATGCCAACTGATTCGAAACCAAACTAGTGCTCTTATAACTACCTGCCTGTTTCCATGTAAATCTTTCCTATTTCAAGTTTTATCTAAGTTGCCTTTTCTTGACTATGAACATTTGTGTGTGCTTCATTAAAACTTCTGAACTTTGTTGAACTGGACTCCTACTTTGTTTTCTGAGAGCTCGCTGCTGCCAGAAATCAACTCTCAAAGATCAAGAGAGTAGATGATGAAATTAAAACGTCTGACTCAACACAGAACTCTATTCTATTACAAGACATGATGTGTTCCTTTTTCACAAGTCCTTACCAAATCCATAATTGGAATTGGTAGTGCAAGAAGTTGGTTACACTACCCAGCAGTTGTTAATTTAAGCTGGAAATTGATATGTCATTGACCAGACGTTGCTATATTTTTGCTATTAACTGAGCAGAATTGAGCTTCAGATGAACATTCAGTGTTCTTGATCACAAAAGTACACTGTACAGCATATCCTACTAAAAGAAGAAACTTAACTAAACCTCCCAAAAAAAAATGCTAAATCACTCAATACCATTAATTAAATCCAACCTAAAAAATTAACTGTTTAAGAAATAACATAATAATGTATAATTCCAGTGTGTTCCATTTACCTTTTTCTTTAAGTTGACTTTATATCATTACAAAAAAAACACTATGCCATAATCTTCAGGTTTTGCAATTTATGTCATGACTATTTTAGCATGCACTAACAATGAGATTAGATGATCTACAGAAAAGTAATTGGCACAATAAATTAATTATAAATTGTTTTTATCGTACATCAGGTGTTTTGACAGGTAATGTAATTATTTGCTTTAGTGGAAGAAAACTGAGTAAATTCAACTTGGTAACATTTGAATACAGAAGATGCATCATGCAAGTCTTACTACTTCTGGTAAATTCTGTTAATACATTTCAAATGTGTAATGTAATGTGTAATCAATTCAATTAAATGAATGGAATTAGTGCAATTAAGCTGATTTATCCAAGTTTCTTTAACAATAAATACTTGAGTTATTTAAATTGTTTGAGTTATTAAACATAAATGGTTTAAGGCAATCGGTTCCCTCAAAAACTGTAAGTTGAACTAATTTACAGGGTTCTACAAGAACTATTTATAGGACCTTTATTAAATAAAAAATGCTGTATTTATAAGGACAGATATTATATTTTAGTGTGATGATACTCTTACTTACCAACAATGATGTTGTACCAACCTTGGCTCTATCATCACATGAACACAGCATACAGTAAGAATTGGAATCTGTGTACTGATTGGCTCATAAAAAACCAGACTCCAGTTAAAAGCTTAAAGGGGTATTCCAGTGATCTGGTTTTGTACTTCCATAAAGTTTAGCTACTTGCAAGAAATAGATTAAATGGATAGAATCCATGCAGCAGAGGACCTAGTGTCCCTATAGAAGCTATGGATACTACACTTTCACTCCTCCTTGATAGTGTCTTCCATTAGAGCCTCCCTACCTGGTCAATTTCAACCTCTTTCAAACTTCATGTCCCCAGTTTGAGACACAGGTTTTCTGAAAAAACTCTAGTCCAGCTCCTCAAAATTTACAAGTGGAAATCATCCACAGCAGTGGAGTGGTACAGTTTGGCTTCTTTCACAGCTGATTAGCCACTCCCTGTCTTCAAGTGGTGATAAATCATAGACAGCTCATTGAGATGGGTTTGGATTCAGTATTTGTTGTCTTTTGCTCTGCTGACTTTCACTGATGTTCGCTCGTTTAATGATCTTGTTTTATGGGGTACAGTGAACATCAACACATCCAATTTGCTCGTCGTTGACACTGTTTTGATTTTAATCGTTGATGAAAGCAGCAATAAATTTTGTCCTAGCTCTTGTTCATGAAGTTTTGTTGTTATTTATTGTCTTGTTTTCGTCAGGGTAAAGAGACTGAGAGATTTTTGTCACAGTTTCAGACAGTGGATCAAGCACCACTGGCTAAAAAGGGAGCATTGAATATAGATATAATAAACCTGTCCTAGGGTGGTGATTAATCCCTTTAAAAAATCCTACATTATGGGTCATATCACCTTTGAGGCCTACAGGACCCTGCATTCCAGGGGGTCCTGGGTAACCGGGAGAGCCACTCCTGCCAGGGTAGCCCGGAGTCCCCATGGAGCCTTTGGGTCCTGGTGCTCCTGGCTCGCCTGGGGGTCCCTTCACGCTCTGGCAGTGTTCACACCTAGCTGGGGGAGCCAGGCTCTGGAGCAGTGCTGGAAGTTGATCTGCAGGGCACAGCCAGAAGGTGATTAGTAATCCATTAGTATATTATATATTATGTCAAAACTCCAGTTTGATCACATAATACTGTAAGCCTAACCACATTGAAAAACCATATACTCAGTGTGCATATATATTTATTTATTCTAGAAATGTTTCATTAGACATTTTCAGTTCTAGGATTTCTGTGAAATATTCAGGATTTCTCCCATTAGGTGCCATGAATATAGTCTGGCCAGGAGCCTGTGTGCTGCAGACATATTGGGTGCTTTTCCATTCAGCTTATCACACTCTCTCCTCTCCTTGCTCTTCCAGCCCATGACCCCAAAATTGATCGGGGTCGACCATCATGGAGGACGTTTCAGTTAGAGCTACACCCACGAACTGGCCAATATATTGGCTGATATTTGTTGTGTCAGCGCAAATTGGGCTAACTACCTGGAGGAAAATAAATAACTGCATTCTTGTGTTACTGTTTTTTTCAGACTGAATTCTTATTTTAATTTACTAAGTTAATCTTTGCCCAGTTAAGTAAAGTGAGGGGGTCCAAATATTTGTCATCCACAGAAACAGTTACCGGCTCAGCAGGTAGAGCAGGACATCCACTAATCAGAAGGCTGGTGGTTCCAAACCCCCGGAGCAAAATACTGATCCACAAAATTGCTCCTGATGCTATGCCATCAGTGTGTGAATGTGTGTGAATGGATGAATGTGACGAGTAGCGAAGTAGTAGTAGTAAAGTGCTATGAGTGGTTGGAAGACTATAAAAGTCCATTTAATATCTGGACAGGCAACGTTGACAAATATCTGGTGAACATTGTGTAGCATTTAGCAGCTAAAGCCAGATTACAGCCAGACATTTCAATAGGGAGCTGGTGGAGACCAAACCAGAGCTAGATGGCCACATGAAGGCCACTGATGCTCTGCTGAATGCAGTAGTGTAGTGGTTCACGGAAAAGTGGGCATACTTTTAATTTAATTTATTTCCATTTTTAGTTTAAAGTGCCTGTCAAGGCAAATGATAAACGCCCTGTGTTTTAAACAATGTTATAGACTACTCTTGAATATTTAGTTCACCCAAAAATGTGCCAGTAGTATTTGCACATTGTCACTGAACTTCTGCTGCTTAACTTCAGGCAGTGATGATCATTATGAGATTAACATTAGACACAGGAGAATCAATACTGGCCCAAAGGCGGGTGAGACAACTGCATGATTATGCATTTGAACTGAAGTATTCCTTACTCCATCCACTTATGAAAATTGGACAATTATGTCATGCCCTCCCCATCCTAGGAAAAAAACCTCTCAGAATACTACTGAATGATGAGCATGCGAGGGGATTTAGAAGTGGATATACCCAGTGCTGACTGGATAATAAGTGGGTATACTCCATTTACCTGTGTATACCCTGTACTACACCACTGGCTAAATGTGTACATAAGCTGCTTGCTAACAGTTTAGATTTATTAGCTTTGTAAGGTGATGTCGGTGTTGTTTAGGCCTGTTAGCCAAATGGAAAGCACCCATAGTTTTGCTTGATTTGCTTTGGGATAAACACTATGGCATGCACCAGTTAATGGCTGCACTGGTTCTTTTACATTCACATTCTTAAATAAATGAAACTATCCATTATATGTTTAGATTTAACACTGTGCGACTCTTTTAATGAAGGAGGCAAGTTTTTTCACCAGATGCTCTAGTTCAACCCTAAACTGTGCACCTCTGCGTCTGAGAGAAGCTGTTAGCAGTATTTGGTGTGTATGGGGAGGAAGTTTCAGACTTTAGCTTTCTTACTCTGGTTCTCAGCAAAGTGACATAAAACAAACATATACTTACTACGCAGAACATCAGAGCAGAGCTTTAGAAGATGTTCATCTGAGGGAGGCTTGCCCTGCAACACACAATTACACGTAGATTCAGCTGAATCAACTGTGGGACTGGGAAAACCTGTGATTGAGTATGCCTACAGATTTACAGGATCTTCACAACGCTCCATCTCTGTCTTCAAATAGCCCACACACACTGACAGCTGTGCCCCCATTATTCCCACACATAACTCTCCCCAGCCCAGGCAGGAAATCACTGGCTGCTTCTCACAGCCAATTTGTTCTATTTTTTATTTAATCCACTCAGAGGAGATGTTCAGGATGAGGTTCACTCACAGGTTTCCCTGGATAACCGGGTTGGCCCGGTTGCCCCGGCAACCCATCCTGGCCAGGGAATCCCCTGGGTCCAACAGAACCCATGTGGCCCATGTCCCCTTTCTTTCCTTCAGTCCCCCTGGGGCCAACGTCACCTGTCACTCCTTTCTGAAGAAGCAGGAGGGAGGACAGAAAATCTCAGGTTACAAAAGGACAGAAGGTGAAACTGAGGCTCATTTTTCAGACATTGACAAAATGATTTGATCTCATAAGGCTCAACTGACCATTCGTTAATTCTGCTCCTAGTGCAGAAAATTGTGTGAAACTGTGTGTTTATTTTATTTTTTTTATCTCATATAAGTTAGCATCATCAGCACGTCCAGTTCACTGTCTGGAGCTAGGTTGTATTAGTTTGTGGGTTTACATTAACAGAAGCCTAGCATTTCCACTATATAGTATTTCCCCATTGTGTTGAATCCACTCTTGCATGCTGACAGTGTTTAGGCCAACATTAGCGGCTCTGTCCTGCTCTAGAACAAAACAACAGTCTAATATGATCAGGTGTGTAGCAGGAGGGGTAAACTCAGGTAAACTCGGTCCATCTACCTGAAATGAGAGTTTACTCAGGCCAAAAAAATCAGCAGTCTCCAGCTACAGGGGCATTTCCAGAGGGTGGGCCTGGGGTGGCACTGGCCTAATATCCCCCTTGCAGACATGCCAACTTTATGCCAATCTTCTGCAGTTGTGCACAAAAGCCATGCCGTTTTTGCATGTGGTATAAAAGTGTTATTTTTGTCTAGTATATTTGAATATTTCTGCTTACTGGGATCCATTAACAGTGTTGAAAGCTCATAAATTGGGAATAAGTGGAAAGCTGAGACACATTTCATGCCACCCCTGCATAAGTTACTTGTGCCACCCGAGTTAAAAAGGTCTGGAAACGCCCCTGACTATCTAGAAAATGAGAGGCTGCTTCTGTCTACCTCTGTCACAAACAAGCATGCATTGTTACAAAAAATTAAAAAAAAAATCCAGCAATAAATCTTGTTAAGCCTGTCAGGTGTAGCAACAGTAACTAAATCAAGTGGGATTAGCAAATAGTCAATTAGCTACACCAATTAAATCAGTACACAGCAGTCCAAAGTTTTTCACTGTTTTTGTTAGTGATCATGAAGCATGCTACTACAGCGTGTGCTTGATAAATGATAAATGATACCCCACAAAGGGTACAGCATTCACACTACTGAGGGAGGCTATATCTCCATAAATTGTGATTCTGTGGACAGTACAGTAAGTGTTTGATATTTCAGATGTGTGCGCCTTTAGAAAAGAGGGCTTTTGTGATGTATATTTTTGCCCAGGGGGGTAGATTTCCCCAGGCCCGGAGGTATTGGCTCTGTAAGTCTTCTATAGCAGCCGTGCAGGCTTGACAGGGCTTCTCACTGCGGTGCAGAATAAGACAGAATGGATTATATCTAATACGGCAAAGTCTAATTCGACAAACCTCTCCTTTCCTTCCCCTGGGTCCCACTTCGCCCTGGCGGAAGAAAGAAAAGAGAGCGGGAAGAGTAGGGAGGAAAAGAGGAGAGGGAGAAATAGAGAGAGACAGTTAGAAACTTCTGCTTACATATCAAAGGCTGAGTTAGTATGTCAGAGGAGCTGTGCTCACTGCTCTGCATTGCTGATGCAGAACCGCTGTCTTTTCTGTCAAAGCCGGTGGCTTACAAAACATTTTGGATTGGTTATTGTAAAGTATTCTCTAAAGGATTTTTTTTTTTTTTGCTACTTGTTGTAATGTGATAAAATATGCATCTGTGGTTTTGTCCTTAAAAACACCATTAACTGGTAACACCAATTTTGCAAGGCTTTCTTTGTAAAATTGCGTTCAAGGACATATTATATCTGAGGCTGGGGTTGTGTTCCATTTCCTTTACAGTGCTTCCTCTTTTACATCCGTTTGTTCTCCTTTCCTGGTAAGTGATTTCATCCATCCTAGAGACATTTCCTCCTCTGCTTCAAGGAAACGTTGTCCGAGGAAACGCAGAAACCTTTTGTGCCAGTCATACTGTTTTACATTCAAGCCGAGATACAAGAAACTCAAGGACTTCACTCTTTCAACTCTTCTGTGGTTGGCAGTCATGCCCTTCCTACACTGGATGCATTTCAGCTAGGTTTTTCAGTTGTCAAACTCACAGATCAGAGGACACTACAATTTTACACATTTTACACAAAATACACTCGTCAGCCCTGACCACATAACAGTCATCGCTCCACTCATGCTTACTCCCCCCATTAAGCTGCTTTCCCATGGTTTCAGGCAGACAGCAGACAGACAACACTTTGTAGACGGCGTGGGAAAAAACAAACAATCCGTCAGAATGGCAGGACGGCAAAATGAAACATGCATGACATTATGTTGCTATGGTGATGTCGTAAAGAGTGGAATAAAATATATAAAAATGATCTGGTTAAATTCCTCAAGTTAAAGATCCCCTCCAGACATGTATTAAAGGTCCGGTGTGTAGGACATCAAGTAGTGAAGATACAGATTTTGACTAACTGAACACCGATCGCGTCTGTATTTGACAGACTGGAAAGAGAACAGGCTGTGATGTGTGTAGGAGAAACTACGGTGGCTGTGAAAGGCTTAATCTACAGCAAGTGTTTGGTTTGTCCGTTCTGGGCTGCTGTAGAATCACAGGTTGAACAAGGCAGACTTCGCCAGAAGAGGACCCACTCTCTCTGTACATAACAAGGGCTCAGTGTATGTGCCCTGTTGGCTTCAAGTTTCTATATCACCTGTACAACTTACATATTGGACCAGGACTGACTTACAAACTATTTGTGATGTCACGATTCGATCTTGCAGGCCCCGCCCCTTACAATCAGATTTTCCGTGAGCACAGAGAAACTTTCCACTTTCAGCAGATGAATGTAAAAACATTATTCTAGTGTCAAACTCTGCACATACAGCATTCAAACAGCACACTGTAGGGACAAGAAGAAACACTGATTTTTGACTGGACTGGGACTTTAAACATTTTAACTGTGGATGCCAATGCTGTACCATTACCGTTGCCGGTATTCTCTGCCACCACCTGATTTCCTAATATGCCATATTCTATATCTATATCTATATCTATCTGTAAGTCAGCATGGATGATAAATTCTAGAGGTGCTCACAAACATGAAAAGTTTGAGTGTTACTGTAATATCTTCAGTTTCATTGAAACGGAGCAAACGCAATCTGCTGACGAGGACTGGGGGTCAAATCCAGCACAAGTGGGCCTTGAGCTAAAATTGTTCTGTCAACTAACAAAACATTTGCTTTCGAGAAATATGAGCCCTCAGATGCAGCTACCGGATCTGTTCTACGGTGTTGTTAGAATCTTTAATGATCCTAACACTGCTGGAAACTTACTGTAGTTTATAGGTCTTTGCATAGTTAGACGTGCACCAGAGTCCTGCTATTGCACTGTAATCTGAAGCCACATTACTCCCCAGTATGAGACAAGTGGCGATGAGGAGGGAAGCCAAGAAAAAAAGAACACACCCTCTCCTGAACTGCAGTGCAGAGGCATATTTATTTTACCCAGTAGGAATTAGGAAGTCTGTCTGAAGACAAAAATATGTCATATTCATTTCAGCAGTGGCACACTTGTGATTCACTGCTGATGCATTTAGCCTTGAGAGTGTGTCACGTACAGGCTGGGCTGCTCTCAACACTGTGGAATTACAGAGTGTGAACATTAAGCTGCATACTGAGGAATACAATCGTTTTATCTGTCTCAAGTGTCACAGACAAGACTACACAACTCTGTCTCCACATGATGCAATGTAGCTGCTGCTGAGCGCACGCGCACGCACACACACACACACACACACACACACACACGCTCTGTCTGGAATCATTGCCTAAACCTCATCTAGGGACGTGAGAATCGATGCCTCAGTAATCGATACTTAGCGATCAATTCTTAAATGCTACTCGTTTGGTTTTGTTCCTATTAAAAAGTATCAATTACGAAGCTTGGCTTGAAAGGTGGAAATTGCAGATCACACATCAATTCTATCATTATGTTTGTTCATTAGCAAATATTGATACGGATGATAATCTCAGCGTGGATAAACAAGTTAAATCAATTATGCAAATCTGCTTCCTCTCACCTTGTGAAACCTTATTTCACCTTGGTGCCAAGATCAAATCATTCCTCACTGCCAGCCGTTTGAAATTATTTTAGATTCCATCATTCTGCATTAGCAACTGATGCAAGCTGCAAGAGCTTCAAGGACAGAGAATATATAACGCCGACCCTTGCCTCTTTCTGTTGGATCCTGGAGTGGTTTATAATTAAGATTTTACTTATTTCTTCAGTGAGGCTGTACAGATCTTCTCATGACTCATATTAATAATTATTATTTATGAAGAACTTTCCACTTTCCAGATGTCACCTCTCTCAAGTTTCCCGCTCCTTCCACTCATCTGACACGGCCCCACACTTGTAGCACGTGTCATTCATTCCCCCGTTAAAGGAATACGTTTTTATGCTTTCTTGCTGAGCGTTCAGTGAGGAGATCGATACCACTCTTATGTCTGTACATTTTAAGCATTTTAAGCTACACCAAGCAGCCGGTTAGCTAAACGTAAATGTGGGGAAACTAGCTAGCCTCGCCATGTCCACAGATAACAGTCTCATCACCAGATGTACACATTGTTACATTAGTATCTTGTTTTTTTTTTTACAGAAAAACTAAAAACTAAGTTTAAAAACGACAAGCTGTGACACCAGGAAGTCACTGTGCCCGGCCCATAGTCACACATATAACCCTCTATAAAAACTCTACTTTTTATATAAAAATAAAACAGCGGGTGATAGAAGCTTTGGGATGTAGGGACACGTAACAGGGCTGGTTGTTGGACTCCTGTAGCCGGCGAGCTAATAGCTAATCCACTAGCCAGGCAGACACATGCTAGCCCTAGTCAGTCGGAGGACATTTTGGCACATCACAGCTGTGAATCATAAAATAAAAGAACAGAGCCATCATTCATTTTAGAAGTAACACCTGTGCTTTTCCTACTGTCAACCTGTCGGCTGTGAGAAGACCAATATCTTAGCAATAGCTCTCTGTGCTTGCTAGTTTGCTAACTATCAGTGAAAAGACCAGCCTGTAGGATTCAGTAACACCGATCAGCCCTAACATTACGACCCCCAGGTGGTCACAATCCTAGGGCTGATCGGTGTGGTTGTGTAGTTGCAGATTACAACCTCCTTATGAAGCTTGTAGGAGAGACTATGGTGGCTGCGGAAACACATGAAAGGCTTGAGCCGGTGTTTGGTTTGTCCATTCTGGGTTACTGTAGAAATATGGCAGTTAAACATGGCGGCTGATAATTATTTTCAGGGGATTATACAGTAATGAAATCATACCTATGAATATTGTATTCCACACAAGCTCAGTCGCTAATGGGAGTTTATACAAGAGATGTATTTTTACCTGCACGTCTAATAACTGTCTAACAAACATGCACTTTATACTCCAGCAAAGGAAACCCACTGATCATGGCAGTTCCTTTGAAATAAATAGATTTTGTTGTGAATTTGTCCGGTTGTAAATGCTAGTGTAGACCTTCTGCCTGTGTCTGACCTGCCATCCTGCCTTCACCTTGCCATATGTGGTTGGAGTGCCTAGAAGTGTCCAACTGTTAGTTTGATTTTTGGTTAAATAACTGTAATTCAGTGTCTGCACTGGGTGCTCTTCACTGTTGCCATGAATCTGAACCGTCACACTGTGATCCTCATATGGTTGTTCTGAGGTTGAGCCTAAACACCAAAGCGGGGCCAGAGACTCTGGAACGACTCTTCTAAACAGATTAGCTCATCTAACTCAGTTACCTCATCCTGTGTCCCTGCTGAAAGTTTACTTTTTCAGACCACATTTTATTTGATTTTATGATTTTATATTACCGTCTGGAGCTTCCATGCTGTTTTATTCTCTCATTTTTATTTTGTCTCCTCTCATTTAGTCTGTTTTTGCTTTTATTTCATCCTCCTCCGTACTGCTGTTTGCTTGTACTGTTTCCTGTTTTGTCTTTTATTTCATTTTTATGTGTTTTTATATGCTGTCTGATTTTAATCTTGTGAAGCACCTTGTAAAGTGTACTTTCAGGAAGGAGTTTGTTATTTTCATATTTATTTTGTGATAATGTTTTTACGGTGACTTGTATCAGTCAATTAATGACATTAACTACAGACAGACATCACAAGAAATTTAAACTCAAGTTCTAACCCCAAATTAGCTCCTTGTAAGTGAGAACTGGCCAACATATTCTTCCTCATCCTCATGCCCTTGCAGGAACATTTTGTCCCCGTACCTTCACACACATACACAGACAAACACACACATTTGAAAGCCAGTCTCCCTGTTCAACCTGTAGAAAGATAAGCTTCACTGCCACCAAGTGGAAGCAGAATGACTCTACACTCACAGGTACACCGGGAGTCCCTGGATCTCCATCTCTGCCTCGCTCCCCCTGCAAAGAGATACATCATGATTAACTGAAGGTTTTCTGTGAGTTTGTTTACATACGTGCTGGTACAGCTTCATGTGGTGTGTGTGTGTGAGTGAGTGCAAGGGTGAGATTGAATGTGTACAACAACAGTGTGCGTCGATTTAGGTGTGTATGTATTACTGTGTGCTGGTCCATGTCTTCATTCTGTGTGTGTGTGTCTCTGTGTGAGTGGAGAAAAGGTCATGATTACCACTAGCAGCCAATAAGAGAAACCCGGGGAGAGAGGGGATAGGAATTGGCTAGTGGTGACCTTTAACAAACCTGACTTTTTATCTCGTGTGTGGCTTTCCAACTGCATCCTGCAGCACTGTAACACACTGCTCTCCTCTCTCTGCTCCTCTGGGCTCTCACACTGTTTTTCCATTAGTGCATGTAAAGGGAAGCAACTGAATCAGAGCATCCATCGCATGCTTTGATTGTTCAATTTGTGGCTAATGCTGTGTTCACAATGGTAGAAGTACAACAGGGTGGCATGTTGTTGCTACAGTCTTGAGGTGCTCATGTGTTCATGCTGGGATAAAAAAAGCCAGGATGGATAGATATTTAACAAAAAACATGAATAAAATACAGCACATACTGCACAGTTTAGACGTGACTGCACTGAGAGTGAATAAAGTGATTACATTAGTTTGAATTGGCTGAAGTAGAAGATATCTGAGCCTACTTAAACATCCCACATATCCTAATTAACACTAAGAAGCTGATGTAAATCAGTGCAACGTAACCCCATAAAATATGCCAACCAAAGAAAAAGTAATATATCTGAATCACTAATCATGGTAAATGATAATCAGGTTCAAATATGCTACATTGGTTTGCACTGCTCAACCTTTAGGCATGTTTCATTTTTTTATGCTTGTATTTCTGGAAATGTTGAGATTGTAATGAGGTGAGGAGGACTTTACATTATTACATAATTTCAAATTACACATTTTTAACAATCTGATATTCTTTACAGTCAGTTTCTGCAGTCTTCAGATGTGACTATTTGAAGCCATTCAGACCATTGTTTAGAGAAGTGGATATTGCATCAGAGATGATTTTTCCTGATATTTGTAGGACCTTTTTATACAGTTCTTTGTCTGTATTATGTGGTTCTTTTTCATTTTTAACAATTACACACTATTATTAGTCTTCTTTTCTGACACATTCAGTGTTTTCTTCTCCTTGACACTTGGCCATTGTTCTCTTAGCTCTTGTCTCGTTGTATTAACTGCATACTTTTGTAATGCAGGATGAAGATGTTTAGTGAACAAAATAATTTTTCTTATATCCTAAAAATCAAGAAGGCGTTGTGACCCCCCATTAAGCCCCCCAGGTTGAGAACCACTGGCTTAGGGAGATGATTTTATTTATTTTTTTACGTCTTGTCAATTCTTTCTCAGTTTAAGGAATTAATAACATCAGCATTTCCAGTATTCCTGGATCGCTTCCCCTCATCAGAATGATGGACTATACAAATAATAACAAATGTACAAGACAGGTGTCATAATAGGCCTACTTTCAAATCCATAAGATTAATATGCATTTTCAAAAACATTTCAATGTTATATTATATTAAACTATATTCATGAATGAAATTTTAGGTCACTCAATCAGTACGTCCTTCAGTGTTATAAAAAGGTAAGCTGCTGAGTCCGTGTTTTGTTCGTATCTCATGACGACACACAGACGTACATTCATGTGGACAAGGACATGGAAAATGCAGTATACATTCCCACCAACAGTTCAAGATGCAATGTTCATTTATTCTACAACACAGTGTTGTATAACAAAAAGCAAGCTGTAGTCCCTTTATGCTACTCACAAAACAAAAATTATATAAAAGGTTGAACAGATTAATCGTTACAGAGTCCTCGTCCTGGTGTGCACACATCCCATGATGCCAGTCTGTGATGTTTCCAGTCAGGATGCCTTCTATCGCTTCTCTGTAAAAAGTTAACAGGAACTTGGCACAGTAATTTTACTTTCTCAAGTTCCCTTTACAAATACAGTCTGTGCTTTCTAAACCAGAGTGGGGATGTGTGAAGTCCATGACAGGTTCTTTGTGATGCTGATTCCCACCTGTTCCACTCAAGTTTTTTCCTAAAATCAACAATCAGCGCCTCGGTTTTGCTGACATTGAACAGAAGGTTATATATGCTATGCAAGCAATGAGCCTGTAAAAGGCTGGGTTAAAGAAGACTGCTAACTGATGTAAACAATTCTGGTTCCAAATATCCGCAAAAAATGTCTTTGCAAATGATTTATGGTGAAGGAGAGACATTTAACACATTTGTTAGGCCTCTAAGACACACACAGTGTATCCTGGTGAGAAATACTGAATGTAAAAATAAATGTGTTTCTTTACGCCTCTAAAGCACCTATTTAAAAGATTATATGTAAAGTATTTCATCAGAGCCACTGTACGTATATATATGTATATTGAGTGATACTGTGTTACTGGTTGATGTACAGTATAGGACTGTTTTTTTTTTTTTGGTTTTTTTCTAAATAAATTTAGCCTACATCTCAAAATTTAATTAAGTTCTGTCAAGAAACCAAATAGAATTGTTTTTTAAGATATAGACAAGATAAGGGCACGTTGAAGACCTGGACACAAGCTATTCAGCACTTTCCCTCTCTGCCTTATCTCTGCATTCAGAACGTACGCAGTTAAAACCACCAACGAGCTAATAGACAAATGGCCAAGAGTCAGGGACAATAAAACAGTAATTCTGTCAAAAAAGAAACCTATTATGTATAATTGTTAAAAAAAAAAAAAGAAAATACATTATACAGACAAAGAATTGTATTAAAAGCTCCTAAAAATATCAGGAAAACTCATAACTGATCCAAATCCCTCATTTTACACAAACGTAGTGCAGTTATTGTGTCCACTGTTTGGGTTCATTGTATAGTTTATCAGTTGTTCTATACTGTCATTGTTATGCATTGAATATAATATCAAATATCCATAAAATGAATCCCCTTTTTAAGGAAAAAGGTTGGGAACCACTGTTATATAGCACTGGACAAGCACTGAAAAAGGTTTTCAATACTGGTGGCTCATTCCAGCTTCAGCTGATTTTGCCTGTTTACTCCCTGTGCTCTCATCAGCTCGTCAATCTAGTTTACCAACACTGATAAGATCATTAGTACTTATATTAATTTCAGTTAATTCATTCTCAATTAAGTTTTATATTTTAATACAGGAACTGTGTGCAGGGGGCTTTTCCAGACTTGTTTGACGGTGGTGGCACAAGTGGGGCTCTGACTAATGTGTTAGGTTATCTAGTTTCATGTGACACCAGTATCTTCACTTTAACTTTAAAACAGAGCTACGGCCTCTGAAAGACAGTCTGGAGTGGCAGACATAAGGATAATGGGGTTGCACTTGGGTTGGCCCCCTTCTGGACACACCCCATATTAAATCAAACATATATTCTTATGGCTGTAGAAGAGAAAGTACAATACCTGGGTTCCTTTAGAGCCCGCCTCTCCTCTCTCCCCCTAAAAATACAACACCAAACATTAGCACGTGTCCAACAGTAGTTTCAGGTTGTTGTTTTACACTGACAATGTGACATCTAAATAACAAAATGCTGTTTGAGGCATTATGACAGCTGACAGCAAACTGTACAGAAAACAAAGCACAATTTGTTAACCACACTGATCTGGATTAGGATTGCTTGTACTGCGCGCATGAAGGACGACCTTCAGCACCATTAAAATGAATCATGTCATCTAAGCAAAAAAATGAATAATACATTAACAAGCATGTATTATGTTATGCTTAACATTTCGACAGCACAACATGTAAATGTACAGAGTCCTGACAGCCAGAGCTATAAATCATTCATGAAGTGTCGCCTCTGTTGACAATTGCAGACTTCATTAAGTCCAAATGAAACCACGCAGATCATTTTGTTTTATTTTGATTGTGTATGCCAGTGTATGAATCCATTCCCACCTTGTGACCTTTGAACCCCGGCATGCCCATGCCACCTGGCAGCCCTGGAAAACCTGGTTCTCCTGTTGAGCCCTGAAAAGATAAAAGATAATGGATATTTGGACATTAAAGCTGCTGTGGGTAATTTTTATACAAATATTTTTTGTCATATTTGCTGAAACTTTCACTATATCCTGACAGTAGTACATGAGACAGATAATCTGTGAAAAAACCAGGTTCCTCTGACTCCTCCTAGTGCTCCTAATGGCATTTGCAAGAATCCACCGGGCCTGAACGAAAACAACCAATCAGAAATAGTAAAGATGATTATTGATTATTGAGTCTCATTCCCAGGTTCCCAAAGCGTCTGTATTTGATGCCCATAGCAATCAGCTATCTTTAAGCCTGCAATCCAAAGTGTCTTTATGTCTTTCTCGGCTCAGATTGGTTCTTTTCGTCCAGGCCCGGTGGATTCTTGCAAATAGATGGCGATGGCATTTAAGAAAAGAAAATGTTCAGAAACAGTTGTAACCATCATGTCTTTGAAATCCAACAAGGGACCATCTTTATCTAGCAGATAAAAGAAAAGTACTAAAGATTCCTTAAAATATCAAACATGAACAGTTTCCAGATGTGTGTGTGTGTTTGTGTATGTCTATTCTATCCCGTGTGACAACTTCCCAGGCTGCTGCAGCGAAAAAGAACTGTTCTCAGCCAGTAATTAAGGCTGGTTTAATACAGGTTAGAAAGATGTTTGAGTGAAAACTTTTCAAGCTCTCTTTTACTCATGAAATCATCATTTCCAAAAAGCTAAAGTAATTCTTGCTTTGAAGGATGGCACCTACACAATAAGCAAGGTTACCTGTAATTAAGTAGCACAACGGAGACAACTCGGATTCTCTTTTTAAAACCACAATGGTTGACATTTATGGGCGTAATTGCTCAGAAACATGTCACTTAACAAACAAGTGGCATAGAAAGTGTGGTTGTCATTCATCAGCAGGATCCAAACTGCGGGCTGGAGAAATAAGAAGTGGCTGGCAGGATGAGAGGAAGCAGACAGAGAATGAGGTTTAGAGAAGAGAAAAAGCAAAAGCTGTCACCCTGACCGCACCCTGATCCCTCCGGAGGGAATTAGTAATGCCCTCGCTAATCCGACAGCCATGTTGAATTTTCAAACACTCTCTTATACGTAGCTGAGTATAGGCCAGGGTTGCTCAAACTTTGTCCCTTGGAGGGCCAATACTAAAATGTAATCCTGGGACAGGGGGCCAAAAGCAAACATCTATAGTGTTGTACTGTTAAAGCTGCAGTAGGGAACTTTAGAAAAAAGAACGTAAGTCATATTTGTTGAAACTTTCACAATATCCTGACAGTAGTGCATGAGACAGATAATCTGTGAAAAAATCAGGTTCCTCTGGCTCCTACCGGGTCCGGACCAAAAGGTTTTTTTTCTAAAAGTTATCTACTGCAGCTTTAAGATGCAAATGGTACTAGGATCAGTAAGTTCACTTAGTTGACTAATTTCCTGTATAAAGTGTCACATTGCCCTTCGTGCTCTGATTATAAAATATAATTCATAAACAGGGATCCTAACTTAAAATAAATAAAACTGCATAAATAACTTCATATGACATCTGGGGAATAAAGGTGCAAACAGTCTACATCAGGGATCTCAAACTGCTGGCCTAGGGCCCATTTCTGGCCTCATGTCAAAACATCAAAAATCTATTATAATCAATTGTATTATTTAGTTTTTTTTTCTAGTTGTTTCATATCAGTTTAAACTACTACCCCTTAATATACAATTCAAATAACAACACAATTCTATTTTTATTTATTTTTTAATGTTTAATAATTTGGTGCAAAAAAATGGCAAGGGTCAGTAGTTGATAAGAACAAACCAGGTGTCGCGCCTTCATTTGTATTTTGGCTGTGAACAACAAAGATGATAGAAAATGATAGAAAAATTTATCGAAGCTGCTTTTGATACATTTGTTGTTAAGTATGATGGTAATAATTGAAATATGTTCAGAATATTGTGCTTTCTTGTAATACTAGGAGTGGCTCTACTATGAGATGACAATACCAGCAGTGGTAGCCAATTTGAGTTTAAGACCACTAGTCTACATGGTTTTGGCAAGAGAAGACGGCAGGCGATTAGACGAGCTTAGCATAAAGACCAGAAACACTGGCCAACAGTTAGCCTGGCTCTGTTCTATAAAGCTCATGGTGGAAATATTTATAAAATCTTGTCATCACAGTGAGGTTGCCAGGTTTGAAACCATGGTGTGTGTACACCAACTGTGCTCAACGACTGTATCTGGCAACCCACACTAAAGCAGGAGAAGCTGCACCCAAGTACTGGCTGCACGGATACACTATTGTTCCATAAACAGATACAGCACTTAACTAAAACAAATTAAATACTTGGGCTGGGTGAAATGGCTGTAACATTTATCACAATAAAATGTTTTATTGATTTTTCATTAAAATTTCTGTCGATAATGATACTTATTGATCATTTTTAATGACCTATTTTTAATAAAGACCAGGTGAAAATAACAACCACATTATGTATGAAGGCACACAGGTAATAATTGAATGTTAATGTTTTGTCAGACTGTATTGTTGCTGGAGAGTACCTCTCCATCGTGGACTGCCTGTGGATCATTTCTTGAGATTTCCCAGATGTAGGTCATGATTGACGACATGCTGGTACTCCAAAGAATGATTCCCTAATAGCACGCTCCGTTATTGAGGAATATGACAGCCGGGTCATGACCAAGGGTGTATTCCTTATGTAATTTCATAGCGGTTTGGATTTAATTCCCTATCAATATTCTATTTATTAATTTTCTTATTGCTATTAATGAAGCATCTATTGCCGGTACATATTGCTATTGTTTTATTACCCAGGCCTGTGAGATATGTGCTAATAAGTAAGCTTAGGGGGTGCTGATATATGTATTCTTTCCCTTTAGACAGAATCACCTAGCTTCCTGTTTATAAGCTAGGGGAAATACTGTTTGTCCACACTCTAACTCTGAAAACTGACTCTTTGGTCAAGAAAAAATCACCTGGCAAAACTAGGTCTGAAATAAATGCCTGTAATTATTATTTAAGATTACATAAAATAGCCATTATGGAAAAGAGGGAAAAGGAAAGGAAGATGCTGGAAAGCAGTAAAGAGAGAGGTTCAATTAAAACAATGTGATCTGGTCAATAATCTGAAGCTCCACTCACCTTCTGGCCTGGTGGACCAAAAGGACCTGCGACCCCTGGATCTCCACACTTCCCCTAAAAGAAACACACACACACACACACACACACACACACACACACACACACACACACACACACACACACACCGCATTTGTCTCACAAAATTGACTAAACACCCATTTCTGAGTCTACCTTTAATACGAATCTCTATTCCAACCATCACAAAGAGCAGCACACAGGTCAGTGGGGGCATATCGGAGTGTAGCTGCTATTTGCATTCATATAGGCGCAGCACAGCATGCACACAGAGGATGGCTGAAGTGGAATATAAATCACAGTATGAGGTGATTAATCATTATCCTCTCGGCCAGTCCCATTATTGGCCTCTTCCCCGTTAAACAGCTGCACCAAGCACACAAGGTATGACTGGTGCATCATGAAAAAGGCTCAAAAAATGTAGACAGGAGACAGCTTATGAAAGTATTCTGCTGTGTCCATTCGGAGAGGGAGGCTGAGGGGCAGCATGCAAATGTATGTCAGCCAAAAGCGGAATTTACATTGGTGGATAATGTGCCATGTTTTCTTAACATAATGCACGTTTTTATTTTGCAACTAAATTATGCACACGATTGTTGGGATGTCAAGTTAGTGAATCTGTAGTATGCTACAATTAAATTAGTACAATAAAAGGGATTAATGTGGTTTTATAGTGGTGGAAAGAGAACTCTTTGCTGAAGTAAAATTAGCAATACCACAGCATAAAAATACTGTTAGAAGTAAAAATCCTGCCTTTTTTATGTACGTTTAAGTACACAAGCATTATCAGCTTAATGTACTTAAAGTGTTTACCCTGCATGTAAAGCAAGAAAGGTGGCCCTCTAAGGAGCATTATATTGAAATATTGATACTGTTGGACTATTATTACTGGCATTACTTATAAGCAGTTGCAGGGGTCTTAATACAAATGTTTTCTTCCACTACAGCAAATTATTAATTATTAATTATTACCTGTCAAAACTGCTGACATACGATAAGAACAATTTACAGAATCAAAGTATTTAATAATAGAATTGATTTACTGTGGATCATCTAATCTAATTGACGCTGACACTACTAGCCCACTTGTTTTTTATGTGACTGACATCAAATCTCGCCACTTTGGGGGATCATTAAGATTTGTTGTATACTTGGGCATACGATGATTTATAAACTTAAATAAGAACATACACAGAAAAATCTAAAGCATTATCGCACAGTGGCACTTATATAAGACATGATATTAGTTCAACTAAGTCAATAGAACAAACTTTATATCATCAATACTTAAAATACTGCAGTTATTACTTCAACTAATGGTTTTTGAGTTGGGTTTAATTAAACATTAAAACATTTTTGGAGGATTAAGTTAAATTAACTTACCTTATTTAATTAGGATATGTTTTACAGTGCAGACAGACACAGTTCTCAGTACACTCAGGGGTTTGTCCCGCTACAGCCTCACTTGGTCTGTTATGACTGGTAGCTTATGGTGGCTAATGATAGCTAGTTAGTAAATGAGCTTACTGACAATGTGCTACAGTTACATAATGTTGTTTCATGTCACAAATAATCATTGTCATAATCATCAGTGGTTTTATGGCAGAAATAAAAGAGCTAAACACAGAGTGACATTTGCGTATGTTGTTGCTCTCTGGCGTTTGTTGATGCCCAGGAAGACGCAAACTTGTATCCAACCAGTGTGATGTGTGCAGAGCTGCAGCTTGGTTTGTGTAGTTGTTTTTGCAGCAGCCTGATGTTGGTTATGCATGACTTAATCCAGGTAACCACGGTGGATCACTGTGTGTGATAGTGCTGTTCTTTTCATACGTTGTGTGTTCCGTCTTCAATTATCAGCTACAGATAGAACACACAGCCTTCAGACTTCAGCAGGGAGTTAATCAGCTGATAGGGAACTTTCCATGCAGGTGTGAAAGCAGGTGCAGATAAAACAGACTGGTGAGAATCCTTAGCTCAGTACAGGCTGCTTTACTGGCATTTAAGTCACATTTAAAACGAGCAATCTAAATTCATGTACTAGTTAGGGTATGTATTTATTTGTGTTTATTTATGTTATCAGTTTATCTATACATGTATGCTTACTGAGTGACCAAATCACCTTTTATAAATTATCAGGTGCCAGCTGAAACAATTTTTACCTTCATATGCATGAGACTCCTATCTTTCACTCCTGCTTCTCCTTCCATCTTTGTGCCATGCGTGCTGCACCGAGTATACAAATTCCAAAGGGACAGCTAATGTGCATTTCAAGGTCAGGGAAATATTAATATTAATGTCCTCCTGCCCTCTGTGCTACTCATTGTAAAGACAAAAGAAACAGAGCCCTAAAGGGGCCCTCCACCAATTTAACAGATAGTTTACCTGTCATTTCTGCAGCGTTTTGGGGCTAAACGTTGGGGTATCACAGTGTCTGTTGCTTTGCTTTCAACCACTCTTGTTTTAATTTGTCTCTTGCAAATTCCCATACTTTGCAAAAGTGCAACAACAAATCACTGGAGTACCCCTTCAATCTGCAATTAGACCCATAATTAAGTCAAATATTGCAAAAACTTCACTTTGCATAAACCCCTAAGAGTAAAACTTGTTCTTTGAAGGAGATAAATACACACTCCAACAGTCCAAATATGAACCGTGCTTGTCAGGATTGGCATTTATCACATATTCAGAAACACCTACAATTTGATTCCAAACAAGTTGACTCCATCTCAGCTAAATGCAGTTTTCTCTACGGGAACATCAAGCAAACAGGGAGGGAGGGTACAACATTAGAACAGGCTGAGAATAGCCGAGCGGCTGGGGAGCAGCAGGCCATTAGCATAATAACTAATTATAACGTTCAACGCACAGACCTTGGGACCATCTCGGCCGATCTCTCCGGGCGGCCCCTGGGGCCCCTGGATTCCCTGGACAGAGAAAGATATTGGAGGGGAGAGGGGAGAGAGGGAGAGGGGAGGGACGAGAGAGGAAGGGAATGAAAGGGAGAGAGAGAATGAGATGAAAGAGACAGACACGGTGCTTTGGGCTGAATGTGACAGTGTGCGTGACGGCTTAGTCAGGAGGCAGTGAGGGAAAAATGAGATGGCTCAGGTCCACACACACACACACACACACACACACACACACACACACACACTCGTGCAAGCCTACTTTTGCACACTTGCACGCTTTGCACATTTACCAGTCCAAATTTTGAGCAATTTCTGAAACAATGGGTCCTTGATGTCAGACAGAGGTGTAGCTAGCTGTAGCAGAGACGCTGTCTCGGATGACTTGTAGAGGATTTCTCATTTTAAAACGAGTCGACTGGAAACATTAAGAGGGACTTGATGACTTGATCCGTTCCTTACACATCTGCACTTGTGATTTTGGTTTTGGAAAGGCAAGGCATCACCCTCTACTGTATAGAGTATTGTATACGGAGTACCACCCTCCCATGTACAACCGATTCCACATGTGGGGAAATCCAAAACTTAGCAGGTTGCAGTTGCTAAGCTACGATTGGACAAGCACTGTCTGATGGAGGAGTTCAGTTAATATTAGTTAGTTTGTATTACGTATGTTTCCACATGGTCTTAGCGAGATGGATTGGTTATTTTCATTATCTTTAACACATCACTTTATCCAGGGGATTTGATTAACTGAGTAACTGTAACTGATATTGTATTGATATGTAGTTTAGTGTTGTAAATAATGATCAAATAAATAATTTGATGTGTACATGTTGATGTAATTGATGGCGGGGCTCGACCCAGGGTTCATTAGTGATGAGAATTTTGGCTCGTATTAGTGAGCCACATCATTTGGCTCAGCTCAGTAATAAGAGCCAACTCTTTTGGCTCCCAAACAACTTCTGTCTTTTTATAATTCAGATAAATTTCACAATGTTGTGACCTATGCTTGGTACTCTATGTGTACAAATATATGCTATACATAAATTATTTAAGGTAATTATACTAAACCTGAAATTGTACCATATGTTTACATTATGATTGGCATAAGTACCTTAAATAATTTGAAAACAACACTATTACATATACATTGAGCATTTTATTTATACTGGACCGTGTTTTGTATGTACCGGCACAACATACAAAAGTCAGGCTTGGGTTTTAATGTTATTACCAAAGTGAGCAAATATGTTATAAGATCATCCTATTATTCTGTCTTGTATTCATTTTAAAAAAGAGCTTAAAGGAGCTGACTCATAGAGCAGACTCATTCATGAACAACACATCATAGGGTTAAGACCTGGGTCGAATCAGGTGCATTTTGACCTTGGTTACATGTTCAGTACATTGCTTAGAAGCCTTTATTCAGTGTGTGGGTGGCTAAACTAAGATATTGTTATGATCATGACATAGTTTTAACAATTCAAAACTAAAGTAAAAGGTTTAAATGATTGATGCTGACATTTGCAACTGAACATTTGAAGCCCTTTCTGAGATGATGAAGATGTTAACAAAATCAATAATAAATCTGATCACTTGTGGCAGAAACACAGTGATCATGACAATATAGGGATATGAAATACATAATTTTGAGCAAAGAGAAACATACCATTGTGTGTTTATTGATTAATGAGGAGCCAAACAAGGAGTATGCACATTCGAAATGCCAAATTTGATTGGTGTTGGCTGGGTCAACTGACAATTAGTTTGACTTCTATGTATATTTATTATCATACGATTGTATGTGGTTGCCTAGATACAAGCGACGGCTCATCCCACCTCCTCCTTCTGACTCCTGTGTGTATGCATGTGTCTGTACGCGTGTCAGATAGAGTCAGAGACCCACTGCAGGCATAACGTCATACCGTGGCAGTGTTCACTTCTACTGACAGGAATAGAAAGAAGGGGATGAAGACTAAAGGATGAAGCTTGTGGTTGTGGAAAGGTGAGCTCTGTGCACTTAGATCCATGCAGCAGGCCACACCAGTGTTTGGCTGCTTTTAACAAGGCTTTATGTGCTACAGAGAAAGTATGAGATTTTAAAAAAGACACAATTGCATTTTATAATCATATTCAATTCCGTTTTCATATTGTATTCATATGTTGGATCAAGATACAGGAAATATACTGAATCATTTTCTGTTTCATATGTTGTTCTATGACCAGCCAACATTTCAACTAAACAGGTTTCCACAATGCAAATCTGTTAAATGCCTTTCCAGCCATTATTCACTCTCCTTACCCTTACCCACTCTATCCATGTTGCACTGTCACATTTTAACCACAAGAGAGCAGCATAGCTATAAGCATACAGCCCAGTGATCAGAGGACTGTGTACTCATAGTGCTCTGCTGTAATTGCATCTGGCCGTGTGTAATCTTGTTTACCAGAGGGGGGTGCCCTTACTGTGTGTCCAGCCGTAACCCCACACAAACTCATCTGACTCTGGTTCTAAATTAAAAGCCACTCAATGCCTTAATGGCACTGCTAAATAAACCAAATGGACTCATATGGCGCCTTGGCTAAATTAATGATCTCATTATGAGCCCACCGCAGAGACGGTAATGTGAGCACTTTTATGTGTGGAATTCTAGTGCAGGAGATAAGACTGCATTGCACAAAGACAAATGTGAAAAACGGGTGGACCTGTCACATAGGAAACAACAGGAAATGTAAATGTATGGGTCCGGTGTGGGTTAAATGAGGGCCAAGTAGGCATGGACAAGAACTAGGATCCGTAACATGATCCGTCGTGGCAAGCCCATGTGGGCTGAAAGTAAACCTTTAAGGTTTCTTGTGAAAAAGTTCAAATTTGACCAAATGTCCTTCCTCCACTGCCAACAGCCAATAGGCTATATTATTCAGATGTTTGGAGTACCAAATCCCCTACGTTCTACAGTCCTTGTCATTGCTAACTTTACTGTTAGGAAGGGAACAGAGAGACATGTGCTACTTTCATGTTGCCAGCTGCTTCTTTTCACCTTCCAGCAAAGAGCCTCGCCGTGAGGGATTAAAGGCCCCAATATGCTTCAAACAAACTAGGTCGTAGGATGTCTAACCACGTCTAAAGGCAAAAGTGTTGAAAGCAATTCCAAAGGGTCACACTTAAAAATGAGGAAAAAATCCTGTCACTATAGCCTTTCAGCTCTGTCTCATGCATGTGTTTTTAGTCTTGACAAAAATTATACTAGACAGAGTGCAGCAGAAAGGAGCACATGCTTCTTACCTACAAACATGGGCAATTGTGTTTGTCGAAACAAAACAAGGTACTAATACTAGGAATCCATCTCCCCGGTCAAGGTCAGGTTCAAGTTCAAGTCAGGTTAGATCTGGATCCTAGATATCCCCATGTCTTTTACAATCCCCATCAAAATGATGTGTTCTATCTTTCTTTGTGAACATGGCGCACAAAAGAGCTAATATATGGATCCAACAGTGAGTCTATTTAGGCTCCATGTGTGTCTGGCCATGGTGGACTACAACTTGACTTATGTGAGCAACTAATCAATCAAACATGTATGCAAGTTCTCATTAGCTTTCATACTGTAGGCGGGCACAAAAAGCGACACATAAATCATTAACACATGTTTTGATCATTTCTGACGTAAACCATTCACTACTTCACAGCTTAATGGAATATTGTACATAAGTATTGTCATGCAGAATGTTGAGGAATCATTTCAGCATGCTGAAGACGATTGAAAGATGGCTGATGTTATACCAACCGGCATTCCTTTTATTCCAGGTGGTCCTTGTGGCCCAGGCAACCCAATTTCTCCCTAAAAAGACAATCAAGAACACAGATGATAAACAACTGATTGGAATGACTTTAAGCCACTAACAATTCTGACAAGTGACTCGCAAGTCACATATTACCTGAGGTCCCTTTGGGCCTGCTTCGCCAGGTGGTCCCTGGGCACCCTGTGGACAACGTGGATTTACAAGATTACATAATGTCTTTGTGGAGATTTAAACCCAGTTTCAGAGGGAATGTTTTGATGTATTTTATCTGTATTCTGAGCGTTTAAATGCCCCATCATAGGTAGACGCTATACTGCTTGCACAACTGTATGGTGCTGCTTACATGGAACCGTATAGTGTGGCAAAAAGTACTCACTACACACTTTTTGCAGTGTCTTTACTTTCTTTTTATTTCTGGTTAGGGTTAGGGTTCGGTTTTAATTTCTTTCAAATTCAAAATCCACCTCCAAACACACTGATGGAAATGTCAACTCAATGTGCACCGATGTTAGAGAAAACCCGTCTGTTACTATTTTTATGTCTTGGCAAGTTTATCCCCACAATTTGGACTGTCTTGTAAAGTCAGGAGATGGTACTGATATAACTTTATTAAGTGAATATGAATAGGGGTCACATTATGCTATGTCCTGTCGTGTCATGCATTAAGATGTTAGCCTCCAGTGATGGTTAAAGTCTTTGGAAAAGCAGCTCTGTTGAAGATTCCCTACCTGTCATGCAAAAACTAATGGATTATGCTGGAGGATCAAAGTGCTTTGGATTCAGACTATGTGAACCTGCACTGATGATCCCACTAAAGATAAGTTTGATGTGTGTGCATGTGTAAAAAGTAAACTAAGTGTAATCCTTGGGGTTTAAATAAGTCTGATATATCCAGATATCAGCGGGCGTCTGACATGGTGGCTTTACTTCAGTAACAACATCGGGGCTTTCTCTCTGCTAACATCAAAAAGACTTCCTGTGTACTTTCTTTCATCCTCTCCGTATCTATCCGTCTGCAAAATATGTTTGTCAGTGTCTCAATTTAATGTTAGAACAGCCGAATAGACTATTTTAATTTTGTCAAAATGATTTGTCTGATCCTGGAGGAAGGTGATGTGGAATTAATGTTAGATTTCAGTGTTGAGTGGCTTTTTAGCTACTAACTTGAGAAGATCTACAGGTGATACTAGAAGTATGAGATGCATCTGTTTTTCTGGTGAAAACACGAGGATGCAGAGTGATAACACATTAGAGTGAAGCGGGCCCTGCATCGTAACATTCATCTTACTCATCAATCTCTCATCAGCATGCTCGCAAGTGTGTGGATGGATGTGGATATGTGAGCTGTCTTTAACAAAACCTGGTTATCGAAACACCATCATACCTCCCCCCGAGGTGAGCAGAGGGCAGAACAGGGAAGGGGTAGGACGACAGATGAACCGAGACCCCAGACGAGGCAGCGTCAGTAAATATCAAAGAAGAGCAAGCGCTTTGAATTTTTGACAGTTGTGAATCAGTGCAGGATGTCAGTCAGTCCAAAATGTTGTGAAGTCAATCTAACAAGCTTTAGAAACGTGTCATTCTTTGCTGCTTACAAGCTTTTCAATTCCAGTTTCAAATAAGCCTTAATTTACATTTCTTTTGCAGATTTACTCGAAATTCTGTGGAAATGTGCAATTCATTTGGATGGAAACACGGCTTGTATAAGCAAGTTTCTGGTTCTAACATGAGATGTTACAGTAAATAACACAGTAGAAATTTTGGCATGCGTAACAATGATTTAATAAATTGATCGTTGTTTCCATCGACTCCCGTTATATGATTATTATTAGTTGGTTCATTGAGATAAGGTTGTGCCAATTCTCCAGTCAGAGAGTCACAAGAAGGCGAAACAAGATGACATAATTACAAGAGCACCAGTTGAACCTGAAACAGTGAAAAGATGGTCAGAGGGGAAACAGCTGATCCGCCCTATAAGGTATGTCAGAACTTATAAGCTTTTTTGCTCAAAATCTTTAGAGAAATTGATATATCGAATTTTGCCATTTCCATCAACCTTTACTAATGCGCGTAAAAATATGTTGATGGAAACATGACTGTAAATACATTTCTTGAAGGATTAAGCCCTGGTTATGTCACAAAGTGGCACTACAAAAGTCCTTCTCATATCCTTTTGAAAATGGTTGTGCTCGAAGCATGGTGACGTGGGTAGCTAGCTCAGTCACTAACCTGATAGTCAGTTAACAAGTTCATTTAAGAGTCGTATTTGTATCAACTGCTGGGCTCTATATAATTATCTATATAACTTCCTTCTATTTAGACTGTTACCAAGTTAACACATTTATTCTTCAAAAGCAACCTTACACAGTAAGTGCCAGTGTATATGTGTGTTTATATAATAAAAATGATATTGCTTTATGTAACTCAGGGTGTAGGTTGGGGGAAAATGGGGCCGGTCCAGACAAAGCCACTCCCTACTTACTATATAGTGCACTGTTTTTACTGTACTCCATTTTATCAGCCTCTGTTACAAGGCAATAACAACTGGGACAATGTATTATAGTAAAACTATTTACAATAATAAAACCTGCATTCACAGTTTTTGTTTCCCCGCGTTCCATTTAAATATCAGCTTGATTATGAAGGGAGGGTTTGGCTTTGGGATGCAGTGGGGAGCTGCTCTGCACGCAATGCTGTCTGCTGCTGTGGACCTATGAAGGTCTGTGTGTGTTCATATGCATATGTTGACATGGGTGTCCACTGTATTTTAAATAGAGTGGGTGTCTGGATATCAGTACTGAAGGCTGTGTAATTAGCAGAGACAGGAAAAACAAGTTCCCCAGTTTGTGAATGAGTAATACATGTGTATATCTGTGTGTGTGCTTTGCTTTACACACTGCCTCTCATAAAGTGTGAGTGTGTGGTTGTGGGATGTGACACTGATGAGTTTAGCAGTCCGGCATTTACAGACACAGGACGTAAAAGTGTGAACATTTCATACATACACATGGAACATAACATTCAACAGTTCTGTTATTCCAAAGAACAGCCTTTTAGGTGGTGGCTTTCCATATGATTAAACCTGTGTTTTACTCCAGTCTTTTTTCACTGCCTGATATTAAAGTGTATTGAACTGAAAGCGTACCCAGAGAAAAAAATGCCTGTTCTACAAAGCATCAAGGCAGAACTGAGCTTGTATTGCACAAGCAGCGACCTCTGTGACCTCCGTATAGTACTTTATGTACATTTTAAATGAATAAATATCAAGTTCACATTCTGCTGAACACATTTCAGTACCTATGCTGCTCCAGACGTATCTCCTGTGAGTAACTGTAGTGTGAGCATAATGCAGCCTGCTTCCAAGGGGACCTTTTATGCTTTCCCTTAGTTTGTGTCATATACATAATGTAACAATGGTCATAAATGTGGCCAAAGTAAATAATAAGGTAAATGAATGTAAAAGTAATTCCTGTGGGTAAAAGGGTCAGTGTACTTTACGGCCAATGGATTTTTGTTTTGAAATGAGAAGAACCAAAATACCATTTATAAATATAGGGAACAAACAAAATATCTATCAAAGTATCTACAGTACATGCCTTAGTCATAGGCACAACTGTGAATTTAGTAAGTGTTTTTAATTTATTGTATGTTACATCTACCTGCCCAGGGACTACGGGTGGAAAATAGCAACTTGCTAAAACCCGGTGCAATGCATCTCTCCTTGTTATATGCAGGGTTAATGTTTTATTGTGCACTGTCCCTGCTCAAATAAAAGAAATAATAATAATAATAGCCTGCTTGAATAAAAGGAAATGAAAGGCATAAATCAAATGAATACTTCGGGCCCATCAACCTCTGGGGAGCCCTGAATGAATGAGTGTGGTTCAGTGTGAAGTGACGCAGGTTTTTCTGCTGCTGTCTCTGATGACATCACAGAGGACATTATACAACCGTTATTACCGCCAGTAGTACTTCTAGTGGTTAGTGAATTGACTTTGACATTTAAAATTTGCGGAGAGCCCTTTTAATATGATGACATTTCCAGTGGCCTCCAGCAGTTATGATAACTGCGGCTTTTACAACAAACATCACAGGATGATCAAATGTGTCTTTGTTCTTACTATGGAAAATAAGTTCAAAGATTCTTATCTACTGGATTTGATCGACTTTTTTGCAAAGCATTCTGGTTCCAGCTTGGTTTGAACAGAAATATAGTCTCTAACACCAACAATGAAGCATGAATTATATCTCTGTTTGAGGTAGAATACAGCTTCCTGGTTTCAAAAAAACTGGTTGTTGGCTCCAAATTGATTGGTCCAGGAGACTGTGTTGAAGTCTCTAAAAACTCAAGTTACTAGAGAATTGGTGCTATGCACAATTACAAACCATGAGAAACAGTCTTGTAACAGAGATAGAAACCAATATTGTTGCCAGGTTAATTGATTTCCTTCGACAGTTAATCAAGCCTGACTGCTCATTGCCCTTGTGCCGACACAGCAGCTTTTCCCATTCTTTGTGTCCTAGTGTGTGCACTTGTGTACATGCAATGTGTGTGTGTTTGTGTGTGTGGGCAGTGAGTTTACTAGCACACAGCAGTGTGTAAAAGCAGCAATGAATCCAAGCTCTCATGTTTATGTCCTGATTACTCCTTCCTTCCAACCTTTATGGGACCATTTAAAAACTAGTTGCTTGTTATATTCACAAAATGCTGAGTTAACAGGAGTTATGTTCTGTGAGCAGGCTCTGCGTTCATCAGCAGCTCTAACACTTTCTAATAACCTGAATTAATACACTGATCTTTGTCATTTTGTCATCTGTCATAATTGCTGCATAAACGTTACAGAGTAGTGTTTCATTTTCAAATAAATGTTTACATTGTAAAACTACATCATGCAGCCTACTTTAATACAGACAGCAACTACATGCCATCAGCATCAACTTACCGGGGCACCTTGAGCTCCAGCAGCACCAGTCAGCCCAGTGTCTCCCCTGTCTCCCTGAGGACGCAACAGACATGTCAGCACCTTTTATCTTTCACTGGGAAAGCATTAGTACAATGTACAGTGATCACTTATTCACATTCACTCAACTGAATAGAGGCTACAATTTGAAGAACACACCTGTAAAATATTATGCAAAATATGGGACCCCCACTAGGGGTCACCAAAGCTTCATCAGGGGTTGCAAGCCCTTCCTGATTTTAATGGGTGTAAGAAAACCTAAGAAATATACACAGTAGACCTATATTTCTTAGGTTAGCAACTTATCTAATTCCATGAAGAACTTAATTAAATTATTTGCTTAGATAGTATGTTTGATTGTTTACAATACAGACAGAGAATTGTAGAAAATTCCTAAAACCAACATAAAACTCACCTCTAATATTTATAGGAATGAATCTGCTCAAAATTCATCCAAACTGCTAATTTTACATAAACTTCCTGTTATTGTGGTCCCTATTTGGGTTCATTCCACAGTTTATCAGTTGTTCTGTATTGTTAATATCCAAAAAATATGTCACTTAGTCAGGGGTGGTTAGTTTACTTAACGATAGAAAGGGCTCCCTTAAGGAAAAAGGTTGGGAACCACTGTTGCAAAGCAAAGCCCACTGAATGATTCTGGCTTGTGAGCAAGTGAGTGAATGAACAAATTAAAGAAAAGTCAGTCAGTTGCAGTGAGTAAACATAATTGTGATTCTGATTATTTTAAATTTTCAAATTTAAAGTACCTACAACAATTTTCTACAGACATCGCATCATCACATCAAGATTTTTAAGTTCCAGGGGCCCACGTTATGTTGAGTTTTGCTTCTTTGATATACATTTAACCCATTCTATTGTGGATTTAAATGCACATCTTAATACCTCCAAGCCTGTACTGGGACCCCCTCATGCTACTCCCAAAAACAAATGCTATATACAGTAATTATATGTATTAGATGGGTAAATAAATAATAATTAATAGAAATTATTCTACAGGGTGAGGATGAATTAAGAAGTCTCACAGCCTAAGGGAAGAAGCTGATCTAAAGTCTGGTGGTACGGCTGTGGATACTTCTGTATCTCTTGTCAGACGGCAGCAGGGTGTGGCTGGGGTGGGTACTGTCTTTTAGAATGGTTCTTACCAACATTGTAATTCACAGCTACTATATAATGCATAAGGTCCATTATTAGGCCCTAATTTAAAACATAAGGCAATAATATGTGTCCTTACTATTATTAAAGGCAGTGGTTTTAACAAGAGCAAACTGTGCAAAAAAGTATACCTGTGCAGAGAAGCTGTGGTTTATTTTCATGCACTGCATTACAAAGTCTGTTTCTGTGTCACAGAGAATAAAGTCATTTCTCTGTGCTTGTATCTAAGGGAACTGTCTGGGTTTGGCGTGTCAGAGTTTATCTGTGGCAGTGACACTGACGCAAGAACACCAGCTTGCGTGGCGAGTCCTGCGGTCAGAGATCTTAAAACAAAACTGAACAGCGACAAACAAACACCATTTTAAGCCACAACACAACATGCAAATAAAGTTTTAACCATCCACAGAACACCAAAATCCACGGCTTGGTTTTCCTCTCAGACCTCTCCACACTGTTTAACTGTGTTTGTTGAATGTATTACGACATAAGTGGTATGTTAGCAGGTTCCAGTGTGCGCCGCTGTGCAGTGAACACTGGCAATGAACATGTGAAACAAGCTGTAAAATGTATTGTGGTACTGCAAGCCATTCATTTGTAAAGTTACATGTTACTCCCTGAAGAGCTTTGACACATGTCTGCTTATCATACAGATGTATACAAAAAGAATCTGTTGATTTCCATGTGGTAGATACATCAAACTTTATCTACCAAAATACGCAATACTTTTTCTCTGTCATAGAAGATCATCATTGACACCAAGTTTACTTAAAAGTACACTTTATTATACTTAATTTATCTTTATACTGTCTTGTTACATGTTTTGTGTCTGTCTTCCTTTTTAGCCTCTTAGATCATGTTTGAAATAGGTGTTCTCAAATCAACAGTTATCTCTTGGATTCACTGTGTTTTTAAATCAAACATCAGAAACTAAAATCCTGCAGCCTAGTGGCTAAAGGCCACTGTATTTTTCAGTTTGTTAGCAAATCTCATTAAATGCATTTGTCATCTACTCTACTCTGTCCTTGGCTCTCAGCCCCAAGCCCACTCTTTCCTACTGAAGATATAAATCTTTTATAAAGAGCTCACAAATATATACTTTTACTTTAAAAACGGTCTTGGTAGTTTTCCAGAATAGCTGGTTGCTGTAGTTTTAATCAGGTTAGGAAATAATCAATATTTGGGTGACTATTTTCAGCGGTGGATTAATTCATGGGATTGAGCCAAAATAAACTCCAGTGTGTGTGTATATGGTAATGAAGGAACATGTCACCCAGTGCAATAGTGTGGCTCACTGTTGTGTTTTTAGTAGTTTTTGGACAACAATGGAGCTCTATGGTAGAGGAAGAAGATGTGATATACACAAAATACTACATACTGTAACATATAACCACAACATTCCCAGTTCAGTTCCAGTTTGGGGCCTTTGTTGCATATCATACCTTCAGTCCTTATTTTTTCAGTTTATATTTAGCCACTGTACAATACAGGGAGTTCAATGCTAAAACATTAAAACGTTACAGTATCTTCAAAAGAAAATCTTTTAAAAAAAAATAAAAATAAAGCTTGGATGGTCATTTTATGGAATACACCTCTGAAAATGTCTTGACTCTCATCGAAAAGAGAGAGCTCATTTAAAGAAGAACAAATGTGCTAGTTATTTTCTTTGCTTGTAGATATATTGAATTAATAATTAGTATGCTTCCACTAATTTTCCCTGTTGAAACATGACAGCTGTTAGTGTCACATTACTTCTAATAACCACGTAACAATTAACTAACTAAGCCCTTTTCAAAATAAAATGACAAATAACAATATCTAAAGTAACGTGTTTTAAAAAGGAACATTAAAGGGGGCACTAACATGTGACCCTAGAGGTGTCTGGACAATTAAAGACAGACTTCAAAGATAAGCTTAAATGAATCATGAAAATCATAAAATCTTAAATTATAAAAACTCGGAGGCAGTGAAGGGCAGCAGGGATTAGTGTATTGTGATTGTAGCTCTTAGAGTTGGCTCAAGCCTGGCAGCAGCATTTCACACAAACTGCCGACAGGAGATATCTCTCCTGCAAAGGTCAGAATAAAGGGCATTGCAACAATCGAGCCGGCAGCAAATTCAAGCATGACTGACCTTTCCAAGAGCTCCAACTTATAAAAAGGACTTAATTTCAGCAATTTGTCTCAGCTGCAGGAAACCTGATGGCAAACCCTTCATCAGATGAGGAGCGAAAGAAACGTGGGAATTGAACATCACACCTCAATTACAGGCCTGAGACTTAATATTAGATGACAGACTTCAGACTGGAGATAATTGATGACGCTAACCATAGTAGCCATACCCACATACCACAGCAGCGTCAGGTGTCAGGTTTCATTCAGGGTTGTAAAGGCTCAGCTTGCAGTAAAAAATGTATTCAGATATGAACTCTCAGCTGAATGCTAAGTGAGGGGTTTGCTGAACATGATCCATACAAGTTCCATTTTAAAAAGTACGCCTGAGTAATGGCATCCTTTTTCTTTTTTATGCCAAAGGATCCACTGGATACTCCACTGTGCCATATGTACAACAAGCCTATGTGTCAGAGCATGTCTAAAGGTTTCAGGTGAACTAGTACTTTCTTGGGACCCACTGAGATCTCGACTGCACCGGTTTGGTATGCTGGTGACTCGACGTGCGCCCCAGTGGGAGAACAGGCACCATAAGTTAAAACTGCCTCAGGATTATGTGTTCCTGCTAGTCTTTTCGCAGTGTCTCCATGACACAAACCACTGGATAGCAGTGAAATGGGCCAAAGAGTCGCGTGAAGCTCTAAACTAAGATGCTAACTGCTTATCATCAACATGTGCACATCGTCTGTTTAAGCTTGTTAAGCTTTTAGCTCAAAGCATTGTTGTGTCTAATTCAAATTTTTAGCAAGTAGAACACTGTTTGCCAATTTTGTCATCATACTAAGGCTTCACCCCTCAACTGTTGTCCAATGATTTCACCAAGTTCCTTTCATCCAGTGTGTATCTTAGCTGAAGAATATTTAAGCAACTTTATCTACTTTGTCTCTTTCTGCTGGCATTGCAGTCTATGCTGCTTCACAGCTTTACCCCTATTCGGTAGTCCATTCGATTGGGGTCGGTATGCATCATTTTGTTAATTGGTTATGTGTGTATTATAAAGGTATAATACAATGGCTTGGCCTTGGCTGAATACTCAGTTCTGATTGGTCCAAGGGTAGGTAGTAATTTTCAATAAAGGGACACCTCCTCGGTCTAGCCTAACTCACATCCAATCTATGACCACGTGAAAAGGAGTGCCCACCCATTGAAACCCTGTTGCCCCTTGCTGATAATTGTCTGGAGCCAGCGCTGACCACCACCACCAGTATCAAGGCCCTGTCTATGGCTCCCCAGGGGGCTCTCCAATTGGCTGTTTTAGGGCGGTATACCTGTGTATTAATCTAATCAAAAGGGTCAACGTCTTCTTTATCAGATAATGTTTCTGCATTCATGATTTGTATTTCCTGATGGAACGATATTTAGATGCTAGTATGGCTGTAGATACATATTGTTGTTAAGATGTAAATTATTTTGAGGATAGATACAATTTTAAAATAGAAAAAGAATAGAAAGAAGTACCAGCCAAAAACTTATATTATTATTGCAGACAGATAAACCAAGGATAATATGTAAAGTAGGTCCTTTCCTGACTAATCTTCTACCTCTCCTTAAATTACTTAGTTTGTACGAAAGATCTAGTCTGGATGTTTACCTTTGTACTGCGGTTTTGTTTGTACTCCATATTACAATTTTACATGATCAAATAAAAGCAATTCTGGGAATTCTCAATAAGGATAAAAACATGATCATGTTTAGGCATTTTTAGATAAGCATGCAACATAATTAAGACCTCTCTATGCCTGTGTTTAAAATGAATAAAATCCTGTAAAGTAGTTTAAGCTGACTGGCTTTTGTTCACCCCTTTGGACCTGCTCTTGTTCCTGGTCTTCCTCTTAACCTGGATTCATCTATGGTCTAACTGTAGTCCTGGTTTAGTGCTCTGCAGGGATTCAAGTATGACACCATGGGGTTTGAAGCACTTTCTTTCTGTTTGAGCTCTCGGCAGACACAGAGGTTACCAGGTCCCACCAACATATATTTTAAGTGCAGAGCTCTGCATGTTGGCAGTGAGGAAACAACTGAATTAGCTCCCCACTGCGTCTGTTTTCTTTTGAAGTGTCTCGCCGCACTACGCACATAAACCCGTAAGAGCAGCAGACCTCATAATTACACAGCCAAGACGCCCACCACGGCCCAATAAATGACAAGATGACATAAATCTCTGGATTTCTA
Source organism: Dicentrarchus labrax (assembly GCF_905237075.1). Taxonomy (NCBI): domain Eukaryota; kingdom Metazoa; phylum Chordata; class Actinopteri; family Moronidae; genus Dicentrarchus; species Dicentrarchus labrax. Next base: position 3,819,091 of record NW_026136709.1, read on the forward strand.
CAACAAGAGAAAATAGACAAGTGCACAGAGACCAGTCTAACACTGTCTTGCCACATATTGTTTAAAGAGCGAGGAGGCTGAGAGTGCTTGACGTCTCTGAGCCTAACTACACTTGAATGAATTCTGGGAGGGCATGTGGAAGAAAAGTCAATAAAAGATAAAGACAGCTAGCAGAACAATACAGTAACAAAACGGAGTCTGTGTCTGACAAGATCCCTTTATAACGGAGGATCAAACTCATTCTGGGTTGGGAGTGAGTTGTTGCCCCAAGTGAAGGAGTTCAAGTATGTCAGGGGCTTGTTCACGGGTGAGAGTAGAAGACGAGATCAATGGGCCAGTTGGTGCAGATATAGAGACAGAGACAGGAAAGAAACATGGGGGAAGAGAGAGCGATTTTAAGATTTTCTTATCCAGAGAAACTTAGAAAGTATGCATAGAAGTAAGCATAGAAAAATGCTTCCCAAATTTAGGTTTGATGCAACACCATCAGATCAAATAAAGATAGGTAACCGTCAATCCAGTGTTAAGCTGACAAGAGGAGCTACAGCTATACTTTATGATGGATTAAGAGGCTTTGAGAAAGGTTTTTCCACAGGCCAAGTATAGCCGCACTCGAATCACACCATGAGCTGAAATCTTTGCAGGGTGGCCGAGCTCTCATCCTTAGAGACGAGGAAAGTAAGGAGCCATCCAGAAGGAGCTGTTCCTTCATGTCAAATCCAGTTGACATGGTTTGGGCACTGGACAAGAACGCCTCCTTTTAGAGGGTTTCCAGGCACGTCCAACTGGAGGAGACCCTAGGGCCAACCCAGAACCAGCTGGAGGGATCACACATATCCCATCTCTACTTGGAATGCCTTGGAAACCCCCCCAGGAAGAGCTGGAAATGTCCCTGGCTTGGGAGATGATTCTGAGAAATTTCTGATGCCGTACCATATCTCTCCTTCATATATGTATTGTACATGTCTGGAGTGGCTCATCCATTGACTGTTTGGCAACCAGCTGACTAGTAATATCTAATTATATTCATGCAGATATGCAAGGCAGTCATTAAACTTAAGTCATTAATATTCTCTGCTGCAGCTTTCTCCACCACCTCTTCCTCATTATGTGCTAATCCTTTGGTATTCATTTAACTAATAACTGCTTAAAGACCAGAGCCTTTTCACTTGCAAATAATGGTCAATTTGTTGATGCACTGACTGAAATGCCATGTTAATTTCCTGCCCTATAGAATTTTTCAGAAAACCTGCCAACTGCTACAGGACCTCCATAACAAAATTAGAAGAAAAAAAGCAGACTGTCAGCAAGTACAGACTTGGCTGATTAATTCTAATCTGAAATTATGTCTCTACCCCAGGAAACATGTGTGCACTCTGCCATTATAAATAACATATCCTGTGTGTGTGTGTGTGTGTGTGTGTGTGTGTGTGCGTGCGTGTGTGTGTGTGTGTTTAGGGGTGGGGGGTCAGTATGCACCAAGGGATGTGCCTCATTCGCCTCACTCTGAGCATTTACACGAGTAAAACAGCACCTAATGTGCTTCCATTATCACCATGATTAATCACCTCATTAAATAGCTTAATGTGCGATGGTACAGCTATTACATGTCTTCAGTATAATTTATTGTTCTGGAGATATTTCATTTAGTAGCAAAGTGCGAGCGGTTGTTTGGGGCGTCCAGGGTTCTTAAAGTAAAAGGACTGTTTATCTTCTGCATAGAAAAATCTGACAAAATCATGCAATTTTATTTCAGTGTGACTTTAGTTGGACATGAAGCTCTCACAGCAGAATCAATAGTATGAAAGATGAACAATTGTGGTATTGAATATCTGATTCTTTTTTAATGTTAAGCTATGACTTTCAGGGTCAGGAGTGGAGGCAAACATTCAGGGCTTAGCCCGAACCTATAGGGGTCTGGGGAAAGCTCCATTTTTCTCCAACTGTCTTCATCATTCTGAAACCAGAACACAACATTTGTTAAGGAAGACTAATTTTCACTCCTGCTACGTAGTAAAGAGGCAAAATTGTCTAATGTTACTATTTTTAAGTTACATAACAAGGGTAGGAATTTGGCGTGAACAGCATTACTAATCTGTGTTGGAGTAGAGTTCACAGCATTAATTAATGCTGACAAATGCTACATGTGAATCCATAAGCCATAATACTGTAATAGATAGAGATATTTCTCCAGTAATAAACTGATTTTAAGGTCTGGTTAGAGAGACTGAGGGGAAATGACACAAACTTGAAGTTATTTTAAAAGCCTTAAGTATTCAGCATTTCATTTTCATTTAATTACCCTATCTGTCCACAGACATATTAACACCTGCCAAAGTAGTAAAAATGCCCTCTGTGGTAGTTCCCTTTACAGCAGGTGCCTGCAGGAGCACATTTTGCTATGATGGCACACAGAGAATCACAAGGTGAACACAATGCCAGCCACACCAACCACACACTGTCACAGCTGGTAATAACTGTCTTCAGACTTTGTATATCCCCTGTAAATAGCACCAGGTTGCATGTTTTTTTCCAGGAAACTTCTTTAGGAAATGAATAGGAAACTGTGGACTATATAAACAAAGCATTACTGTTTTATTTCTCAACATGGCATGTTGCCTGGAGTTTAGTTTTGGTGTAGAAATACTGAATCTGTTATCCTTTAAATCCTCTATTCTCTTAGAGTTAAAAGTAGTTATACTTGAATAGAATTATTTCAGAAATACTGGAATCAGCCATTTTTAACCGTAGAATGTAAAAATATTATTGCTGAAACCCTTTAAATTCTGGGACATGACTTCAGTGTCGTTCAGCCCCAATAGCATGGAAAATACTTTGGGAAACAGCAACTTCTCCCAATTAACATCTCTATTCATGAGAATATTTTTTTAAAAATACAAATGCAAAAAGAAAAAAAACATCCAGGCTCCAAAGTACTGCATAAACTTAATTTATAGCCACATAGTGTATAATCTTTATGTGATTATAGCACATATTATAGCATTATAGCATTCAAATGACTCTGGTGACATGAGTTTTTGTTTCTAGATAAGATAAGGGAACTTGTGGGGTTTAATACTATTACTATTACTAAAAAAACATTTCAGCTGTAGATGAACACACAGTTTGCCATGCTACAGTAACACTGGTCCAAAACTTAAAAAAAAAAATGCTTTAATTTATGATAATAAAATACCAAATTACATAATTTTTAAACTGTGTTCAATAAAAGATCCTGCTTTTATCAATATTATTATTTTACACACATATTTTAAGTCTTATAGTTTAAAAAAAAAGAAGCATATTGACTAAATCCCCCTTGCTTCCAAATAGATAAGTTTTATCACCACAATTTCCTTATCTGCTGTTAAAGTGAGAGTTCAGTCTATTTTTTCCACATCAGTAGCTCGTCCCTAACCATGTGACCCCCGGGGGTCTCTGTGCATCTGTATTTGTGGTGAACAACTGATCATTGGAGGTCTAACAGCCTGCAGGATGGTGTAGCAGTAACTTACTTATGTAATTAGGAGCTCTCTGAACTTGCTTCTAAATTACAAGCACAGGGGTTAAAAATAAACCCAGTGGCTTCCCTCTGATTTGTAGGAGGACTCTATTGTCACACTGCTTTTTTAAGACTGTTATTTTGGACGTGATAAGACACTCCTGCCAATGTTCATAAATGTTCTTTTTACTTTTTTCAAAAGAACTACTGACAGAAAATTCCCCTCTACACATTAAACCATCTTTCCAAATGTCTTCCTACAGGTAACAGTTATACTATTAGTAATTATAGGGAAGGAATGTGTGATATACCATATCTTTATCACCCTGTGACGTGCGAACCTCACACAGCTGCATCTAAAAATCCATAATTTTGGGTGTAGAAAACTCCGTGCCTGAAAATAAGAGACCTGCATCTACCACAAAGCTGATCATTTTTAACTTCACTTGAGTGTGAAACATCAAATCCAAAATTGCTGAAAGCTGATGTACATGTTGCTGAAAGACGGTTTTATGTGTGTATGTGTATGTGTGTGGGACTGTGTGATTAAAGAGCATGCTGACAGCCTTAAGCCTTATACAGTACATCTAAGTTTAAGCCTCATTAACATTCAATGGAGCTGTCATGGATGGGTGGACAGAAATGCTTTACAGTTGATGGAAGACGTTTCCTGCGGCGGCGACCACACTGGGAGCTAATCTGGTTCTGCACGGATCACATCTGGATTCATTTTTTTTCACTACTTTACTATCATTGGGTGTTCACTCAGCTGTATGGGAACTGGTATAGTGACGGGCTTATCCGTGTTCTGATGAGACAACATAGTCAGAAAGACTTCTGTGCTAATAATAATAACACACTAATAGTAAGGCTGTAGCCAGGGGTTAGAAATACTGCAGCTGTTAGTGTGAACCCCATCTCCCCAAAAAATGCATGTCAATATCAAAAAAAATATTCAAAGAATCCCCTTTAAAAAAAATCCACCACGTGGTAACTGGAGAATGTAAACGCATCCTCAGGTCATTAAAATCCCCAAATACCCAATAACAATTCTGAGGACATGACCTCAGTGGCCTCAGTGGGACTTTAGCTGTGGCCCTGACTCACAGGTTGCACAGTCAAAGGCCTGGCGGTGGAGAAAATTGAGCCTTCAAAGTGGGGGTGTGAATAAAGGACTCTCAGAATGAAGACCACAAGATGCAGTTGAAAGCTCCAAATCATTAGAAAGTGGACCTTAGATTGTTTTCACAAAATTTTGTGGATGAAAGTCCATGTACAGAAAAGCTTTATGTGTTTATGCTTCAGGTTACTACTGCTGTTTTTTTAACTAGTCGGGCTTCTGCTTACACACTGTAGCTGCTTTTCCACCGCATGGTTCGCCTCAACTCAAGGTTGAGGTTCTGAATGCCCTGAGCTGACACTAAAAGGTAAAACCACTGCAGACCACTGATTGACTGCACAACACAGGACATCCAGCACAAACCCTTATTTTTAAATAGCCAAGCTATCATCAGGAACCTGATTTTCTCACAGATTATCTGTCTCGTGTACTACTGTCAGGATAAAGTGAACGTTTCAGCAAATATGACAAAAAAATATTTGTATAAAAATGACAGCTTTAACAAAAGACAAAACACATCTAAATTGACTTTTGCTGGACTGGTGTTTTTAAACTAGTATCAGCACAGTCTGCAATCATGTGCAGCCCAGAGCTAGATCTCCACCAGAGCAACCTGACAAACACAGCTCTTTTACCGCAGCTAATTGTTCAGCACGTTGCTCTCTGATCGAGCCATATGTGATGAGTTTCTGCCTCTTTCAAAACCACCTAAAGGGATCCAAATGTACCTTGCTGTAGCTTGAGAAAGACGTAACTACTCTGCTCAATTGATTTCTTGTACTGGAGCTGAATTGAAACCTTGTTAGACCTGTGACGCTCTCTGCTCACCTGTGGTGTATTTATATTCATACTGCTCCAAAATAAATGTCCTTGTCAGACTTCAACAAATATTAGAGCAAAACTAACATGTGCACCCAAAATTCTTCAAATAGGTACAGCCAAAATACTTTATATGTTTACTTCAGTGATTCATAACTGGACCGTCTGGTCCAAGCAGGAAGGAAAAGGGTAAATTTATGACAAACACTGGATCTCATGCCATATGATTTGCATTGTGTCAAACATGAGAGAGATCAGTGTGAGTAAATATCTCTGCTGTGAATCTAATTCTACATTAATAACAACACACTTGTACACACAGTATTCTCCATTAACTCTAGCAGCTAGAGCCACTTCATCTAACAGAAGAAGACAATGTAGGCAAAAGTCTGCATTTTAAACTCTTTTAACCCCAACATTACGTTCAACAGGCAATTAGTTCTACTTACAGAACACACTGCCATGTTCTTTTTCCTGTTAATCATTAGGACGTTCAATGTTCCCTGACATTGCAGGAAGAAATTCTGTCTGTTTGTTGGTTTTGTTGCACAGCTCAGGTAAACACCCGATTGTTCCAGCAATCTTAACCATCTGGTATTCCAGCCAGTCTTATATGCACTGAACCAGACCTTTGGTGATCAAGCTGTTGACCACACAGTTGGGCTTGTACACTCTACGTACTAGTTGGCTTTTGCTGAGTCTGAGTGTAAATACAAGGACTGTACTTAAAAGTCCTCTGAATAACTGAGGAGATTAACATTTTCTTGGTTGGTACTTTTTTGTGAAATATGAAGTATGTGTTTAAAGGTGCGCTAATCAATATTTTTATACTAGCAATAGCTAAAACAACATGTGTAATGTGAGAGTTATTGCTTGTTGCCTTCAGTTCTTAATGCATTATTTCACTTTCTCCTGCAATTTTATTGAGAAAAAAATGCTTAAAAACATCACAACATGCATCGCAATTTTCTTCTAGAGAGGCTGCCATGTAATCAGACATTTTAGGACAATTCAATTAAATTCAATTTTATTTGTATAGCGCCAATTCATAACAGAAGTTATCTCAGGACACTTTTCAAATAGAGCAGGTCTAGACCGAACTCTTTATAACATTATTTACAGAGACCCAACAGTACCACCATGAGCAAGCACTTGGCGACAAGGGCAAGGAAAAACTGCCTGTTAAAAGGCAGAAACCTAGGACAGATCCTTCGGCTCTAGGTGGGTGGTCGTCTGCCTGGACAAAGGCCAAAATACCCAAAGCCTTCAAAATCTTACAAATGATGTTTTCCAGGGTCTAGCTCCCCCTGGCTCCCCTGTAGTTATCACCCTGGAACCCACAGAGAACTATCACCTACTTCCTCTCAGCTCTACAGAACCTTTAAGCATCTTTCAGGTCATTGTTTTGGTCTTACAGCCAACGACTTTATCGCTTCAATTCACTCTCAATGCTCTTATCTGCACTGTTCCTACCAGCAGCATGCAGCTGTTTTCAGTGATACAAACTGATGAAGCTGATGATACACCCGCTGTACACTACCTGCCCAGCAGCAAACAGATAACGTTAAACTAGCTAGTGAACATAGTGGAGCATTTAGCAGCCAAAGACCCAGATATTTATCTCATGATGAGGGTTAAAAAAGCACTTCCAGGGCATTGCAACATGTGTGTCGTTTGGGAAACAGCAAACCAAAACTAAGTTCATATATTTTGATTTTGACCTAAATATAAAGAAAGTCAGTGCTCTGTTCTAGGTATGGTTTTCAGTTTCGGTTTTAAGTTAGTGATCTGACAAACTGTACATTTATCAAATCCAGTGCCCCATGTCACTTGTAGTTCCACCAAAATTAGTGAATAAAGTTGTGCTTTTGTACAACAGGGCCCAGCCTTCTTGCCTTTTCCGGCACAAGTGGACTAGCTGCGTGTCTAACGGAGATAACGGAGATGCCACCTGAGCATGCTCTTGCGGAGAACCGCCATTTTGTCTGCAGCTAGGTGCTCTTGAAAAGCTTTGCGAAAGAATGAAAAAATTTTTCTCGGAAGAACGCAAATGTATCCCCATAGGGTCTCCGTAGGAACCTGTGACCATTAGATGTTATATGATATGATGTTGATATTTATAGATATAAAAGTAACTGTTTGCTAGCACAATGTGTTTTCAGCTTGTCCTGTTGCCCATAGTCTCAAATAAATAAGAAAAAAAGAAGCGGCTTTTCAAAATACATAATAATTGTCAGGAGGATTGGTTGGATAGATGAACATACTGGTTAGTGCTTGGTTAGCAGCTGGTTGGAGTTTGTGTTACTCAAAAGTAAAGTAACTCAAAAGTTAGCCACTTCCTGTCTTTCCTAAACACATTCACCGCACCCCCCCCCCCCCAGACATCCACACATGGACACCAACTGTGTCCTGTTTCAGCGCCCAGTGTACCACCACCCTCCAGTTGTTGTCAAGAACTTCCAGATTCTTGGGGAAAGTAGTTTATTGTGATAACAGGAAGAGTCCCAAATTACTGAGCAGGGTGACTGCGAGTCAAAACTGGGAGAACACTCAAAGGAGTTCAGAGAGGACCCAAAATAGCATTGCACACTAAGCTGGTGGGTGTGCTCACATGCTTGCAGATGTGTGCATGTGCTCTTTCATTTAGCTACTTGTTCTTTTCAAGTTACCACAAGGGAACATCCCACTATACAGTATGTAGCATGTGGTCCCACCATGGTGTTAATTTCATTAACTGACAGAAGTGGAGAGTGTTTTCAGATTTACTGTATGACTCTGCACTGATGCTTGTACTTCTGTTTGATAAACTTACAGAATACTTTCAAGGCCAACATGGGAAAAGATGTGGACTGAGAGATTGTTTGTTTCACTTTCACACAGGAAGCTACTTACTTTCACTTTGTGGTACCAGTTGGTGGAAAAGTTGGATCTCAGTGACTCAGTGTGCTACAGTTTGTCCTTGGCACCATCATGGAAAAGGTTTGTAGGCTACATACAGTACAGTGAGGCAATGAGATGTCGCTGCAGCAAGGCTAGCACTCTCATTTAGATTCAATTGTGTTGCGTTTAATTGCTTCATGTCTTGAATGGACAACTTCATATTCTCGCAGGCATGCCACATGACAAAAAGCTTGTCATGCACACAGTCCATTTAATGTAAAGCATGTATGTTTTGCATTTACTGCTGACCATTTTTCCAAAAACCTTACAAACAACGCTATGCTGTGAAAAATAATTGGGAACAGCCTTTGGTATCTAGTTTTGTTCATACTAATTTATTTCTAGCAGCCAAAACTTTCTTTAATTGAGTAATTAAGAATCAAGTCTGCTTTGATTTTGATTTAGTTTTGTTATTTCTGTGAGGCAATCTCAGGCAAGTTTCACCTTGCTCAAAGTAGATTTTAATAGTGTGGTAAAATTAATAGAAATAAATGGTTGCCTGGGTGGAGGTAAATCAACAAAAGTATGTGTATTAGAGTACATTTGTGTACTTTTTGCTGTGGTTCCCAAATAAATCTACAATTTTTGCATACAGTGTCCATGGAAAGACGCAAGTGGCACTAACAGATGCAAATTCACTCAAGGCAGCTCATACTGAGGGCAAAGACATACATCCACACAATTTGGGTGAAAAATGCACACTTATTCCTAGGTCTTTATAAAGCTACTTCACAAATGGAAAAAACAGAGTTTCTAGAGAGTTCTGAAATCAGTTGCTAACTACAGCTAATATCTGTACAGTTTTACTTGTTATTTGGAGCAAATAAACCTAGACTTCATAAATAGTCTTGCAGTCTAATTCCTATGAATTCAATGTGGTGAAAATTCTCTTCACTTCAAGTCTGAACACACTGTTAGACAACAGTGTGCTTCCAACATTATAAGCAAGGCCTTATCACTTAACATCGGTGCTACACTTCAGTAATTGTGGCTGAATGGGAGCAAATCCTTGCAGCCAGGTTCAACATCTGGAGAAAAGTTTGCCCACAAGACTGGAGGCAGCATACAATATTAGTCCCTTTGGTTTGGAATTAAATGTTCAGTAATGAAGGAGTGTAATGTCTGGATGTCCGCATACTTTGGGCCAGTGTCTCCCACCTGATCTCCCAGTAGCTACAGTCATGCACTGACCTTTGGTCCTAGTGGCCCAACCAGTCCGCTGGTGCCTGGTAGTCCTGGCTCCCCCTGGTTGGACAGTAAACACACTCTGAGAGGCAAAGTGGAGCAGCAGCGGCCAAATTCAACACCATTGCAGTAATTATCTGTCCCACTCAAAACACTGCTAATACTGGTGTGACAGGAGGAAATCACAAACACACAAACACATACATTCTCAGTGGAAGCCAAACCTCCAAAATGCAGATTGCATGCTTTCACATCCTCTAACTGTTGAACAGAACTGGATCTTACCATTGGTCCGGCTTCTCCTGGAGGGCTCGGCTCACCTCTCTCACCAGGAAGACCCTGGTGAGATGATCACAGTGAATGCTTTGTGTGTCTGTGGTCAATAAGCCTATACATTAGGCCACTAGTTCTAGCCACTAGTAGTGGTACTAAAATAAATTCAGGGTCCCTACGTATATATGAGCCCTACCCCTGTCATTAGGGTGTGGTGTGGTAGTGTGGTAGAACTGATTTATTTCCACTTTCACATTTTGTACATGGACATATATGAACACATTAATATCAACAGAAATATTTATAGTTTGACAGGATACAGAAACATTATTCATGTACAATGGATTAAGAGTCTTTTTATGATTCTGCCAGTTAGCAGGGCCAACTGGGGTTGACCTGAGACGGCCTGCTCCCTCAAACCAAAGCTGCATCTTGCAAAAATGGTACAGTCAACACCTGTGTGTCTGTGCTGGTGACTAGAGAAAATCTTCTTGTGTTCAGTCCTCAGTGCTTTTGTGACTTACCACCACAATCCTCCAGATATCAGCCTTCTTACTGTTTACTGATCACTTTCTTACAAACATATCGATGTTGTATTAACTAAACGACATTTCCTCCTGCTGCTAACTAAAATCATTTTACTTTTATTGTGTAGCACCAACAGGAAATGCCATGTACTTGTCACCACCAATGGAATTGGACAGCACTACTTAAATTGTTACAAGATGGAGTAGTACTAGAAGAAACAGCAACAGTGACAACTGTTGTCAGGTTGATCAGGATTGGCATGTGAAATTGGGAGGCAATTTTCACCTACACTTCCAATTCAAAAATGCATAAGAGTTAACCATACACTACACTGTATATAAACTATACAGATCTCCAATGACCATTAGTTTTGTACATTTGAAACAGTTTTAGCCTAACCTGAGATTCAATACAATAGCCAATCAAACAGTAACTAAAGTAAAATGTCAGGGTATTTGTCACGTTAGCAGTAACCACCTTTTATAAAGAATAAAATGTTCAATATTCATTCACTAATTGTTTTAACTATTGATATATGAAGAGAGCTCAAACAAAAACATCACCTGCCGCCATAAAAGCATTTTCCCATTAAAATGGTCTCACCTTGGCTCCTGGGGGTCCTGGTTCTCCTGATAACCCTGGTTCCCCTCTGTCTCCCTTGGCAGTATCAGAAGAATCAGGTAGTATCAGTACAGGCGGCAGATTAGTAAAGCCACAACACTGATACAACTGCTTCTTTAAAGACTTACCATGCTACCTTTTACCCCGGGCTCCCCCTTTGGTCCGACTGAGCCGACTTCACCCTGTCCAGCCAAGGGAAGGCAGTAGGTAAGAGCGTGCAATCAAAGGCAGAAATGTATTCACTAGCATTGAGCGAGATCTCAGCTGAAACAATATGAGTATCATCTAAGTAAAATGTGACATTATCCATAAATATAGCAACTTTTTTTTTAAGTTCCATTACTCCTGTGACCAAAAATGTTGGTCTGAAACTCAATTCTGAGGTTGCTCTGTAAATAGTAATTCTAATACATATAGCAATTTCTGATCGACCCATATCAATTTCAGGCTTAAATCAACAACTTCCAGTTAGTTCTGCCCATTTCTTTAAGCCCCACCCATACCAAGTACAGATACAAATACAGATAATGTAGCTTGCTGAACAAATACAGATATTGGCGTACTCGCTCATCACTATCATTGCCTGAAACACTGTAAAGATGAACAGCTGACAACATTTTTTTTTCATTATTATGGTGCTTGAAAAGTAAATAGTTGCAATTGAAAATATTGAATTATTATATAAAAGGTTTTCACTTTATTGAGTTTTCTAAACTATTTTTTGAATACAGATTTTATTTTTTTAACTTAAACATTCGTGTTTTTCTAAAGAAGGAATGTAAATTATCATTATTATTAGTTTATTTCAAAACTTTACAGTGAATGAATAAACTGCATCGAACCTTTAAAAGTCCATTATGTGGCTTATTATACATGCACACCATTTCAGCAATGTCTAGCTGTCCATAACGTGTAGAGCAATTTTATTTGTTGACCAAAATCTAAGAGGGAAACCTTTCCATAACCTGTGAGCCAGGTCAGCAAAAGTTTGGTGACCAGGTACAAGTCGGACCTTTGGGCACAACCTGCAGATATTGTTCCGCTTACCTGAGATGATTCCTAGATATATAACATTAGCAGTGGAACCACGTTGTGTAACGGCTTAAAAGTAATTAGATGGATTTGAAATTCAAACCAAAGCATTACAAGAAGCCTTGTAAAAGTGACTTAACACATCAATATTTCAAAATTGAACCAGCATCAAATCTAAACTCTTGTTGGTTTCTAAGTTATGTTATTACAAGAAACTATGATATCTATCTCCTTAAGTCAATTATGTAAAAGTAGCCAGATTTGAAAGTTTCCCAGGTTCCACAAAGACATAAATCAGGATATCATCTGCATAGCAAGAGACACAGCCAGATTGATGACTCATGTACCTTAAAGAAAGCATGTAAAGGGATAATAAGACAAGGTACTCCAGGGGGTCATAGAAGCACAGTCAGACAGTTTGTCAATAATGCATACAACATCTTTTAACATGAGTTCATAAATAATGTTTTCCTTTAGAAATTCTAGAAGTTGGTTGCATACAACTTTTTTTAAGGCCGTGCAAGACTAGAGTTGAGTTTAATTAAAAGGATTCTGTTATTTATTCTACTTTTTCTTCTAAAATTCAATTAGAAATTGGGACTTTCATTGTGGCTACTCAAATGTGTTCATGCAACAGAATCTTTACCTTCATCCCTGGCAATCCAAGAGGGCCAGATTCCCCAGGTATCCCATCTTTACCCTGGGAACAGAGACAACATTAACTTATTCTATCATGCAGATAAAATGTATCTTTAAGACTGGTGACAACAGTGTGTAAATAAAAAAAAGTGATGAAGAAACTGATTAGCACTTACAGGCTTACCATCAGGTCCTGGGGGTCCTTCCCTCCCTTTCTCCCCTCGGAAACCCTGTAGCATTAACAAGCCTCATCACGACACTCAGAAACATATTCTTTTGATATAGTACATTTTATTGCTCAATAGTTATTTGAAATGCATAGGCTCTAATAAATACAAATTTATTTATGGCTCTGTTGATGACAGCGGTGATGGTCAGTCCACCACTTTGGTCCAGACTGAAATATCTCAACAACTATCGGATGGTCAGTCATGGTTTCCAGTTGCTACATCACAATGACTTTGGTGATCTCCTGACTTTTCCTTTAGTGCCACCATGAGGTTAATTTTTGAAGTTTTAAGTGAAATGTCTCAACAACTATTGGATGGATCGCCATGAAATCTGACCCCTAACAATTCATTTTAATAACTTTGGTGAAATTTTTTAGCTCCATCAAATTTGTCAAATACTTTGGTTGGACAAAAATATAATAATAATGATATAATGAAAATTATTTTATTTTATTAATAAAATAAAGGTAAATACAACAACATAATGTAACAGTACCACTATTAGAGAAGAGTCATAAAGTCAGTGAACATCTCTCTAAAGTTTTCTAACATTAGCAAACACTAGCTACCACAAGACTGTAACAGCAAAAGTTCTGAGGGTGTTGAATTTAACAGTGAATAATTAAACAATAAAGTGTTATTTCTTCTTTCAAAAGCAACACATTCTGGCTTTAATCTTTTACATTCCAAACTATCTTTAACAAAACATATATAAAATGATATAACCAAAAAAGTCAAATTAGAAGTCAACCCCTCTTTATTCATGAGTACTTCATGGTTAGGCAGCTCTCCAAAAAGGACATGTAAAGATTCCAAAAACCTCTCTGGGTAAACAAATTCTACCGTGACTCATGAGAAGTGAGTCACTACAGCTAGAAGTCATTAGAGGTCATTAGTGGAGGACACAAGTTATGGTCTGGATATGTGTTTTTTTGGTATGATGCACCAATTCCACATAAAATACGTACAAATTAGTTTTGTACTTTCCAATTTGCCTGTTGTGGCCTCACCTCCCTTTTCCATATAGCATAAACCACTGTGGATCCTCCATTATAATGATATAGTGTTGACTCCAATTGGAGCAGATGTATGAGAGAAGAGAGAAAAAAAGTGTGTGTAAGCAAGTATTGCATTTTATATTTCATCTATTCAGAGATCCAAGTCTGTTTTGTAACTCCTGAAATAATCATAAAGTTGTAAAGTCGTAAAGCTGGTGTTATAGATTGATTACACGCACTCGTCAGCACAGTCAGTTATATCATAGTTGAGCAATGTGGTGCTGTTGACCCTTAACTCTCGCCCCCTTTTTGTGTTCCAGTAACTTAGTAAATAGTTGAGTAAGCTTCGGTCAGAACCTCAGTCAACTTTCACCTTTCCTGCACTCAGATAACCTATGTGCTAGGCTCATTTGTTGAAAAGACAACCACATTTTCAAGATGGCGCTCATAAAAGTGACTTTTATATAGTAAAATCTTAAGTTGATGTTAGCAAAAACGCAACCTGTCTAGCAAATGAATTATGTAGATGGCCTAGCTAGTTAGCTTGCATTTTGCTAACATCAGCTTTCAGATGTAACTAGCCTGCTAATAACTGATATAGATTTAGTTAGCTAACCACTGACGTAGCTAAAACATTACCAACATTAAGATGTGACTATATATACTACTGTCCACCAGTATATGTTGCTTTCATCTTTTAACCATCTTCAAAATTTGGTTGTCTTTTCAACGTAGTCGAGACTATTACATAGAATGTCAATGTTCCGGAAAAAATATAGCTTATCAAAAAGGGGCAGGATTTAATAATACTTAATTGTACATCGTGCTTAATAGCCCTGGTGTCAAAACCACTAGAGGGGCAATACACAAGTCATATCAAACGTTCTTTGAGTCAAAGAGTTGTGGGTGTATTACCATACGTCCTGGCAGGCCGCGCTGCCCTGGTGGTCCGACCACACAGTTGCAGTCTTCTTCCTCGACTGTGGCTGTTCGATCCAGAGGACACTGAGGAAACACAAGCACAAACTGACGTCTGCAATACAACACACACTCGGAGCTTCCCTATTATACAGAAAACACCAACCAGAATAAGATTAAGCATTTATAATATTTTTTTTTCCTTGATGTTGATGTTTTGTTATGGTTTAAATCAAAAGTCTCTAAAGAAGACTTCTTAGCATGAGGTATGAACGTAGCCAGTGATTTCCACTATGTATTATTTAATGATGTAGTGTGATATTGTTACCTTTGCATTACCTCTGTGTCTAAATACTTCTAAGCAAAGTCTAATTAAAAGAAACGGGATAGAAACTGCACTTACCCTTTCATCATCCTGTGCAGCAGAAGAGAAAAAGGACAGGAGAAAAAAATAATAGTTATTATGTAGCCTGATAAATGCAGCTAAAGGAGTACAGATTACAGAGATTACAGTAGACACAAGCGACAGTGGAGACCTTACCACAGAGTAGATCTCGCAAGCTGTTTCTCTCTCACTCTGATGAGGATCACAGTACAGACGCAGCTTCTGAATCTCCACCTGAATGACAAATGAAAATGTGGTGAGGAAAATGGGAAATGTTGTTTGCAGTAAAAGGAAATAGAACAATACAAATATTTACGTTTTACTTTATGTTATCAACTGACTGGTGGGAAAGGTAAAAGATTTGATCTATTGATTGATGTATTGTATTGATGTATTCAGTTATAGTTTTGATTCGTCCAACAACCTTTTGCTTCATTTAGAAAGTAAAATTATAAAAATTTACTTCCTTCCTTTCTTTAAATATATTGAGAATATTGTATATATGCTCTTTTTTACTGTGTGAAGGTACTGTATAAATATAATTTTTATCAGTCAGTCGAGGCAGACAGCCACCCAACTTTCTCAGATCAACAAATATTTTTTGCTTCATGAGGTGCCTCCTGCACTGGGTGACAAAATGTATTATAGCCATTTCTTTGTTTTTGAAGGTATGCTTAGACCTCTCAGTTGTGGTGTACTTACAGGCACAGTGATGTCTGTTCCACGCCTCTTTGACAACTGTGTCTCCCCATTGATGTAAATGGGCTCCACCGGTTCCAGCTTTACTTCCTGGATTGTTTGATCATCAAGGAAACTGGTGACCTGGTGTGGCCTCACCAGGAGTTTGAGCTGATGCCACTTTCCGTCATACAGAGTCTGAGAGAAGGCACAAATATGAGATTCATAGATATAAATAATAATAGGTTATCTTAAATATAATGATATATGTATTGAGAGCTTGTTCATTTATGAGACTGAAACATATCTTTGTTCAAGCTTTGAGTCATGAGCAGAGTTGGAAACGATTATTAAATTGTCAAATCTTCTTTCACTCAGCCTTCCATTTCTGTTGGCAATCTTATGTGTGCATTTGTTTCAACTAATCAAATTTTGCCCGAAAAGGCCAAAAACGCGTGTTCGCTAAATGCTCCACAAATGGGTTTGACCAGAAAGGTATTAAGACCAAGAAGTCCTTCCTTTTTCCATCACAGTCTTTTTCTTGAAAGCTCAAACCATACAGAGGGAGGAGAGAGAAACAGAGCAGCTATTGTTTCATTGGGACTGAGCCACAGCCATCCTTTCCAATTGACAAATCACAGGCTTCTACCTTGTGCCACATCAAACCAAATCAAATCAAACATGCGCAAACATAAAATGAACATAATTACAACCCTGGTCAACACTCTACTCTAAAGTCTAGGTGTGTTAGGATGGAGGGTGGTGGGTGTCTTTGGGAAAAAACTACCCGGCGTGTCCAACTGGATGTATTATTACCTTGTGCTGCCATGGAAACAGAGGCATGTGCTCCAAGAACCACACATCTACCAAACAGTTTCCACTGGGGAAATACAGTTGGTTTAGAGTAGGAAACGTTTTCTTTGAGCCTCCCTCCATCACATTATATCTTCACCCGTTCAGCTGTGTATTGAACTGAACAGGGGATGATGTTTAAATAACTGCTAGTTTGGCTCTCTGCAAGTCATCCCAGTCATGTTCATTCACAGCAACCAACATGAAGGGAAACCTGAGATTGGAAGGGACAGAGTACTCTCCAGAAACACAAAATGTTCTTTCAGGGGCAGGAAAATGACAGTACCACAGCACAGTACACTCTTTATATTGTGATATTTATGTATTGCTCACATTCATCATCAACTTCTTGAGGTTTCATTATGAAAATATTAGTAATAACGCAAGTTTAAGCAGCTGCATCAAATTAGTTTTTTTTTAAGCTGCGTCCAGTGATTTTTGACCCCTAGAGGGCAGGGCAGAAAGATTCTCACTGTAATGAGCCTTGTTGAACTAAAAGACTCTAAATACCCCTGCAAGACTGTATAAATCCAATAATCAGGGGGTTGGGGAGTGGGCCACATTGGTCACCATGGGGATGAAGTGAGAATTCTTCCCATATCGGTACAGACATGAATTTTAATCCTAATACCAACCTCAAAGCCAGTTTTAAAGGTGACTCTCTGCTCCTTTTCTGTTATACTGGTGGTGGTGAACATGACAGTTTTGTCCTTCCCACTTAGTGTCACTGCAGCCTGGATCTTCTTATCCTTAGACAGCACCCTCCAAAGGTCAAAGGTGAGCCTGCTAGAAGACCCCTTTAGACGCAGGGTGGCCACGAAGACGTAGGATGGAGGGAGGCCCTCTGGGAAAATCTCCCTAGCATAAGGATGAAGTAAAAAAACTAAATATAAACTAGCAAAACATTTGAAAAGTAATTAGTAGATTTTTAAGAACTTTAACATTACACTCGTCAGGCAGTATTCTACCTGGTGTTCTCAGTTACGTCTATGGAGGCAGTCAGAGCGTAGGCTGTCTCAGAGGTCAGAGAGCCAGGGATCTTCTTGGCCTTCATCTGAACCTTCATGCCCAACATGAGCTCAAAGCCTTTCTCATCACGAGATGCCACTGGGATTCGTGTTGGACACACAGACTCTAAAAAGAAAAGGGTTACTTATTCAGACAGCTGCAAACCTCCACATAGATATGCAAAAACTGTCAGTCAGTTGTGTTATTTGGTGGTATATTGATTTGTATTTTTATGGACAACACAATTCAACTGAATTTATTCTCATACAACAATACAATATATACATTGTTTCCAGGGAAAAAAACAGGTGTATCTAATAACACAACCCGTTCTCATTCCCAACTCGTCGAAGACTGACGCTTTGTCTCTTTCCTGTTGGTGTCCCATACAGCCGCATATGGTACCCATCAGTGGCTGTATGGGACGCACCGGGCTTTCTATTGACTCTAATGTAAACCCATCGTATAGACACTTACAGAAACTTCCATCACTACAATATCAACCTGATCGCGGAATGATGTTGCAACATTATTAGTACAAAAAAATATAAAGTGAAGTTAGTTAGTTATGTTAGCTGCACAATTAGACATCGACACTGTCAAATTAGCAACAACACATATAGCTCCTCCAGTGACCGGCATGAAGCAAGATGTCTTCATTAAAATACATGGCTTTATTGGTGGTCAGTCCGTGAGGGTTCAAGAAAGAAAAAATAAATTAACAAAAATAATGCTGTATGCATGTCTCATACATCTTGTGCTATAACCAAGCATATATACAGCTAGACACTTTACAGTTTGATTGAATAAACCGAAAATGACACATGTAAACACAATAATCAATTACACCTTCACAGCAGATAAACAGCCATCAAACCTCATTGCTGCTCATCAAGAAGAGTACATAAGCTAACTTATGTAATTATGACAACCACAGTGGAATGGGCTTTCTCTTTCGCGGGCAAGTTTTCAAAGTTTCGCCCAGGCAGAACAAATTAATGCCGTCTAGCTGTACAGCTACCTGTAGACGGAACTTTCAAAACTTGCCCCGTTTCCACCGTTCATAATTGTCATATTTACATAAGTTAGCTTATGTACTCTTTGTGATATATAATAAGGTTTGTTGGCTGTTTATCTGCTGCAAGACATCTTGCCTCATGCCGGTCACTGGAGGAGCTATATGTGTTGTTGCTAATTTGACAGTGTCGATGTCTAATTGTGCAGCTAACATAACTAACTAACTTCACTTTATACTTTTTTGTCCTAATAATGTTGCAACATGATTCTGCGATCAGTTTAATATTGTAGTGATGGAAGTTTCTGTAAGTGTCTATAAGTGCTGCGGATGGGTTTACATTAGAGTCAATAGAGAGCCCGGTGCATCCCATACAGCCACTGAAGGGTACCATATGCGGCTGTATGGGACGCCAAAAGGAAAGAGACAAAGCGGCAGTCTTTGACGAGTTGGGAATGAGAACGGGTTGAATAACATTAACAATGGCTCAGCCCGTCATTTTTCTGCTCTCACATCTCAAAATGTCTGCCGTTTTGCTCTGCTTCCTTCTGCTCTTCCTTCCAGTCTGTCTCACCATTTTCAGTGAGAAATGACAACTGTGACAAGCTACATAACACGTAATTACTGAAATATAATGGTAACAAAAGGACATTTTATTGCCTTATAATACCATTAAGATCAATGTGTTGGCAGACAATTGCCTATTTACCTACACAATGAGCAGAACAACATTAGCATTCCGTGGGAGTCATGTTTTAACTATGTTTTAGCCTCCAACAATTCCTAAGAATATCTTGCTCTACTATCATCTTGCTTTGGCTGTCATAAATGAGTAAAGTGACCAGTAGGCTATGTCAGAAGAAACTTCCGCCATACCTGTGACTTAGGTTCCATTAGCAAAATGCCACCTTTCAACAATGCCAGCTCTGTCGGTTACAAGTTTCAGGCACTGCTCACTATTATTTATTTCCTAATTATTTATTTATTTATTGGGGTTCCATAGTCATGAATCCTCAACAGTGAACACTGGCAAGCTTTAATGATGAAGTATTCTGTGTTCGTTTTTAATCATTTATTTGTTGATTGATTTGTGTACCTTTTGTAAAACTGCATTTTATCCTATTATTTCCCCTGGTTACAGCAGTAAAAGTCCCATTTCTTTTTTTCCCATAGACCATATTATGTGGCTCACAGTTCTATGGCTTGGATCAGCAAGAAACTCAATCAATTCAATCATCAGTACAAGGTATTAACAACAGCGTTAGGAAACATCTGGCTCTTTGATCAGAAATTGATGGTACAAGCATGTGTACATACCTTCACAGAGCTTTTGTTCCATGGAGTCTCGGATACGGTCAATGGTGGTGTAATCTTCAGCATACAGGACATAGGTGGTTGATGGTTTATTGGCGATGGATACCAGCTCCGAGGTGGTGATCTCACTGCCAACTCCAACGGCGAATACTGTAATGCCCTGAGCTCGTGCCTCCATACTGGCATCCACCTAAAAATACAAAGGTTATCTGTGGTGAAAATGAGCACCCCATACAGCCAACAGCTATAGTGTGGTAATCCCAAGCCAGATAGTTTTCATGTCACACAAAACGTTGGATGCTGTCACAGCAAACTTGTAGACATTTGTGTGAGTGTGCGGTGTGTGTGTGTGTGTGTGTGTGTGTGTGTGTGTATTTGATGGGGGGGTCATATTTATTTATAAAAGTTGGCGGGAGGGGGGTAAATTGTTTTCAATTGTTTTAATGATGTGGGAATGTGTGTATTCATAACTTTGTAATTGAAATTTTGCACAACTGTGAATTTAGTAACTGTTTTTAATTTATTGTATGTTCCATTTACCTGCCCAGGGACTACGGGTGGAAAATAGCAATTTGCTAAAACCCGGTGCAATGCATCTCTCCTTGTATATACAGGGTTAATGTTTTATTGTGCACTGTCCTTGCTGTAATAAAAGAAATAATAATAATAATAGTGTTTCCTTGTTGAGGTTCTACGGATGGGGGAGCTCCTGACATTATTTTTTTTCACACTGTGATACTTCAGAAGTTCCTTGACGCTACCACAATGATTTAGGGCCACCCAAATAACCTGACTTGGTTTCGCTCATGCCAAAAGTAACATTTACCACATCATCCTGAGATTTGCCATCAGTAACCACCACAGCAATGCGGTTCTTGACCTGGCTGGCTCTTTGGGATGAGGAGAAGACGTGGTCCACAGCAAACTTGATGGCCCTGCCAGTCTGCAAAACAGTCAGAAAACAGTGCCATGATGCTGTGAGGAATCATATGTGTGAACTTGTAGGATTTCTAGCCATTGACAGCCCCAATTGCTGTCAAACAAAATCTTCTTTATTTTCCCCATGGGAAAACAGGTGCGAATAGCATCAGATTACAAAAGGATACAGCAGGCAAACTGTTTAAAATGTATTTCTATTCCAAGAACATGTGATGTAAAGCAAAGCAACCAAATTTAGCATGCCTGGATGTTTATTGACCATTTCTGTGCTTGTGGCCTTGCTGTGTGGTCATGTTGCTGCAGATGCACCTGTGGTGAGTGAACGTTGGCACCCTTGGACCTGCATAAGTGCAGTCTGCCTCTCCATAACCAGCCACAGCCTGCTCCACTTTATTAGTTTCTTGTTTTTGGATGGAGTACTGGAAGTAGTGAAGAAATTTTATAGGACATTTTATAGCACATTTTAGGAGTAAAGGCTGTTTTATACTTCCACCGCTCCTCTGCAATGCAGGTGTCCCGATCAAACCAGTAGCAGTCATTAGTGCAGCGAGCCGGGTGTGTATGGAACCAGTAATTATGGCCATAGACGCACAAAACAAATGTTGCTTGGGCAACTTTAGCGTGGTCTTGTGCACATTCTTGTAGAGCTTTCATCAGAAAAACTTCTGTGCGAGCCCCAACTGAGCCCAAACTGCAGAAGCAGTTTTGGGCCTGAGCCTGATCCAAACCCAAATTTAAGATAAATCAATAATAATGAATAATTTATTACAAGCTAAAGTAAACTACATTGTGCATTTTTCAGCGTAAATTATTAACAAAACTAATAAATAACAAAGTCACTCATTAATTACAGTTGCATGCATTATTAATAAAAATATATATTTTTAAATGTAAGTCTGTCAGAGCCTGGCCCATGGCAGTTGCTTTGGGCCTCAGGCTTGGTGACAGCACTGTCATGAAAAGTGACATGACAAAAAATTGACATTATGAAAATAATAAGTGGAATGTTAATGCATTAAGTGTCCATGGGGAAAATCCTATAATGAAATAAAAACAGATATTTGTTTCATAATTATGTATTCATTTAATATTGAACACTTTGTGGTTCCACAGTCATGAACTCTCATCCGCTTCCAATGAACACTGCCAAGCTGCGTTTTAATGGACAGTGTATTCTACATCAGTTTTTTAATAATTATTTTCCCGCCCTCTGTAAAACTCCATGTTTCCTTATTTTTTAATATCTATAGTGAAATTAATGTAATTTACTAGTTTATATAATTATGCGCATTTGACTTCCCCTAGGGGAACACAAGCAGCACTCCCAAAGTTTCCTGACCTTTTAGCTTTGCCTGTCTGTGTGACATTGGTTTATTATTCATATTGTGATGTATATGGTCGTGTTAACATATTCAGCATGAACATACAGTGTGATAATAACACACAGTGTTGTATATTCTCATAATACCTGCATGCACATCAGTATTGATAGAGTTGTAAAGATAAAAAAAAAACATGGTGTCCTGCCTGTGTGTTTCCTCCCAGGTACGTGATGCTCTGTATGGCCTGGATGAGCTCTGCTCCACCCTGGTGCTTCCCCAGAGAAATCTCCAGACGAGGAGTGTCGCTGTACTGGATCACAGCCACCTACAGCAGACACAAACATAAACTAATGTAGGTGTATTGCAGATTTACTGATGCTCTGCAGCACTTATGTGGCTGTTATTAAACTGGCTACAGTGCTCTGGATTTGACAAGAGAAAATAATCAGATAATAGTAATGAGACTGGCCATGAACAGACTATGTAAGCCTGATGGAAAATTGCTGTTAAACGCAAATGAAAATAACAATCTCACTCCATTCATGCTCAGCACACATATATATATATATTTATATTACCTGTGTGTAGTGGGAACTGATGTCAAATTGGCTAGTGATGTTGATAAGCCACTGCTTGGCAGTGTCGAAGTCAGAGAAGCCAACACTCCATGAGCCATCAACAATATAGACCAGGTCGTTTACAGCAGTGCTGCAGCCTACACAGTGATCAAAGAGAAGTACCATTAGGTTCAGACTCAAGAGGTCGGTATCTAACGCTGCTGTCATCTGAATGATACACTTTGTTGGGGTCTATATAACAGGGTCGTCCCTACCTGCTCGGACATCATCCTCCTCTGCAGCCTCCAGTGGGGTCAGTAGCAATATTGCACTCCATACTGACCACAGCAACATGGCTTCGTAGGAGAGCGGCCTACCTTGGTCCAGTCCAACCTGGCTAAATTAGTGTGTGAAACAACAAGGGTGTTAACGATGAGCTTTTCTCCTCCCATCAGGCCAGAATGACCTACACGTTAGTACATGACGATATATCTTTAAGTAAAGGCCAGAATTTAGAGATCCCTTACAGACGTGTTTTACGACATACACAATGAATGCATTTTTGAGGGGAGGGGGACTTTAATGAAATTCGCTGTGGATATTCATTACACCTAGATGATGGCCCCTATATATGTTTTCTAGCCCCCTGGCCTTTTGTCTCATCAAAATGTCCACTTGTACAGGATATTCTAATCTAACTGGCAGGTTGCCACCACATTTACATTCATGGTCCCAACAGATCATGCTGAGGCCATAATGTCTGCATTGCATTACACATCTCCTGAAATTAACTGAACACATTCTTCTTCCGAAAGGAAATCAGCTCTTTTTACTCTTGCATCCATGGTGCCACCCTACAGACAAAATTTCCATATTTCATCCCCACTAGTGGTAAGGCTCTACAAATACCTAAATTATGGCCTTTTGTTTATTCCTTCCCACACTTTGGATGTCCTGGGTGTAATATGCATTATGTCCTCTGGGGGCCACTAGGGAGGCTTCAGACTTATAGCCTGAAACTGAAATAAATACCTATAAATCAGTCAGCCGATCTTTGCAGCTTTGCAGCTTCCATTTCAACTACAAAAAACAAAACTGTGACTGTGTGTTGAGTCCTTGTGTGTAAAAGCTGCATCTCAATGCATTTCATTTTTAAAATCTTTCCTTATCTGCCTGATTCCTTATCTGCCTAATCTTAATGTTTCTTCTGATGTGGAAATGCAAACAGGAATATGCAAATTGGTTCCTAGTTAAGTTCCAGAGTTTTCACTTCCCACAGGAACTAAGGAGTATTTGGTTAAAGAGGGCCTTTAGAGTGTAATTCAACACCAAGCTGAAAATTGTTTCGTTGAACTTGTCTAGTTGTTCAGTTTAACTCAAACCTTGCACCTGTAACGTCAGTGTGTATTTAACACTCTTCTACCACAGCTGAAGGTCACCCAAAACAAGACTGCCTGCTAGTGACTTTGTACTCCGTAATACAAATGTATACACACACATTACAATGCATAGAGTACTAATACATGTATGTGTTTCCATGAATTAAAAGGGCTCTTTCCAACAGTCCATAAAAAGTCTAATAGACTGTGTTGTAATGTTGAGTTGGCACATGTATATGATATATGGCTTGAGAAAGACATTTGACTGCCTTGTGAAATCACCACATCTCTCTTTTCCTCTTGTCTGTCCCCACTGTTCTCCTCTCCTCCTCCTCTTCCCCTTGAAATGCTTTTGTGAGTTCTCATGTTGTGCCATGCGACATATGGTCTAGTAGCGTGTTTTCTCTCCCTGTGTTCATTTTGCAGCGCAAACATGGTTCCGCCGACCACAAGGCTGGGCCCGAGAAAATAACAACGTGAGCACTGAGATGCTGGGATGGGAAAACAGAAGTATAAACATGGCAGAGCGGGCTGCAGTGCGCTGGCAGAGGATTTAAAGACGGGGGAGGATCAGTCAGCTGAAGAGAGTGCAGCTACCACAACCCTTCTTTTACAGTCTCCTCCCAGCTCCCCTAACCCCTTTTCTCTTTCTCTTTTGTTTGACTTGCTATTATAGAACCATATTACACCAAAATACTTCCAGTTGTGACACTATCTGTCTCATGTATTACTGTCAGGGTATAGTGAAAGTTTCAGCAAATATGACAAAAAGTTATTTCAATAAAAGTTACCAACTGCAGCTTTAAATGTTTCTTCAAACAATTGGTTAAACAATGCCAGTATTCTATAACTGATATAACTATAGCTAATGAGTTTTGCATTACTGCCTACATGTGAAGAATGAATCTCTAACACAGACTAATAAAGTTACAGAATAAAGGCATTACAGTGAGCACATGTGCACCCCATATGAAGACAACAAGCTGGCCACGGGCTTGAAATGGGCAAACCTTAAGGGCCCCACAAGGGCTAAATGTGGACTGTGTGCACTATACGAGAGCCGTATGTGCTCAATAACCTGGCTCCCACATGGGCATGCATGGGCCTCTACTGGGTTTCATGTTTGGAAAGTGAAAGTTTTTGACAAGTGGCAATCTCCATGGCTGGCAAAAGAAGCCAACATAGAAGTGACCAAATCTGCAGTTCCTCAAACGGCCACTTAAGGCTGGCTCCAGAAGTGAAGTGGGCCTCCATAGGGCCTGATATATCAAAACATGTTTACAGCC
This sequence comes from Dicentrarchus labrax, assembly GCF_905237075.1. NCBI lineage: Eukaryota > Metazoa > Chordata > Actinopteri > Moronidae > Dicentrarchus > Dicentrarchus labrax. Next base: position 3,844,631 of record NW_026136709.1, read on the forward strand.
TGGTACAAAAAATGATATTGGTCTCTATAGCTAATTTCCCCATTCATAACCACTGTAACACCACTGGGGTACATTTTATAGAACTCACTCGTTTAAATTACATTGAGGCTTAAAGTTATGCATAATTAAGGGCATAACTGCTTTGAGTGACAGGTGGGTGTCATCACAGTTGGCTCTTATCAGTAACCAGGCCTGATTCAGTCCGCCTCAGCTCCACCCACGCTCCACCTCTTTTTTCCATTTGTAGATTAGCTGGGAGGTGGCCGAGTCAGGACTGCCAAGATGGTGACGGCCAGAGTTGACCAGCTCTTCAGAAACCTATGAGTGACGTCACAGAGACTATATCCATTTTTTATTATGCAATCTATGGTTTTCGAGGGTCCCTTCTGATAATCATTGCTTTAAAGGACCATTGTGTAGGATGTAGTGGCATCTGGCGGTGTGACAGCAGATTGCAAATCCCTTGCTTCACCTTTCCCTTCCAAGCACAGAGGAATGAATGAATGAAAACATTCATGTATAATGAGATCCTCTTGAGTGTGACACATTGGATCTTTAATGTGGGCCAATTTCACTAAGACATATGTAAGATTAGTTACTGCTATAGACTTTACTTTTACTTTACTAGTGTTGCTTAACAGCTTGAACAATGGGTGTGATTATTGACAATGTCTTCAGACTGACTGGCTTTTAGTTTGCCCTTTAAATTGATGGAAAACCAACCAACACTCACATTCTTCATTTAGAGTTCATGTTTACCAGAAATTTTTCTGTCTGCTTTTACAAACCCATTTGTCTTCTGCTGTCTCCTGTTTGGCTAAAACAACTGTTAATGTGTATTTCCCTCTCTCTCTCTTTGTCTCTCACTCTCTCAGCTTGTTAAAGGTCCTGGGTTCCCCCACACAGGTGTTTTCACTTACTGTACCTGATTACACCTCTCCTGAGGACGTGTGGTCATGCACAGACTATGCTTGATTAATATCTCTCTGACCCTCCTATTAGTTTAGTTCAGCTTGCACCTGTTCAGGTAACAGACTTACACCTTCATCACTCTTGTTGGTTCAAGTAGGTTTGTTCACCTCATGTAAAACCTGAGCAGAGGAATCAGCAACAATGCTATTAGAGCGATGCTCTTTGCAGTGGAATCAATGTACAGCTATGCACTTGATACCATTTAAGACAAGAAGAAAGCTAAGATGAGAGCAGCAATGTGACTGCGTGAATTATGTCGCTATGGCGAAGCGGAGCAGACTTTATTGATTCACTTCAGTCAGCACACTAACATTATTAATGAACCTGTGATTGTTTGCCACAGACACATACTGACTGTTCAGGTAAAACAGTTTACCCTTTTTATCCTCAACACTTTCATAGTTCTTATTTCACTTAAAGGGGAACTTGGCAACTCTAGCCATTTCTTCGCTGGTTTTCACTTTTGTCGTTGCATGTTTTCTCAACAAGCTCCTCCTACAGCTCTGGGACATATATTTCAAAACACTGTCGTAAAAAGACTCACTTGCGGCCCCCTCCTCCCCCTTTCTACCGCTGCTGATGTGCATTTGTTGCCGGACAACTTTTTCGTGTGGAGCAATGTCTACCGAGGTGGGTAATACATTCATCGTCGCTTGTTCTTATAGCTGGCGTGGCTAACCGGTATTGAGGGGGGCGTGTGCGTTTATGTGGAATTGCCGTAAAGCAGTTTGTGTTTCTTGCTCATTTTCGCTTCTCACGATACTTCCTATTTCCAACTTAACAGGACGGTCGTCCCAAAGTTGCAAGGTTGGATTTTCGCCTGGGGACGCTAGGGGGAGCGGGGAAAGTCACCATTTTCACTGGAACAGGCCATTTAACCATCCAAATGATTTCTAAACGGGTTTATTAAGTTGAAATAGTTGCCAAGTTCCCCTTTAAAAGGGGGAGTTGTTCTGAAGACAAGAAAGTGACTTATGGCTGCTCTCATCTATCCCTTGTTAATGCAGTCAGCAAAACTGCCATTTTAAAAGGGTGAACAACATATAATGAATATAAATAGGAGTGAAAATATACATGTATTTGACTTTGTTTTAAATTATTATTATTAAAACAACAGTTAACCTTTAAAATTATAGAGCTCAAAGCAGTCAACAAATCTACAAAGTCACAACAGACCTTTCTTTTAGCAGACATTTTAAACTGTCAAACCTAAAGGTGTAACTAATAGCATTCTTTGACAGCAGAATTCTGTTCAAGATTTTTATGGCAGAATCTCATTTTGGTGCCACAGTTCTTTATGCTGGTTCATTGGCATGGTTCTAAATGGAACAGAGCCATTGTTATTATCATCAGTAACACCTGCGCTTTTCCTGCTGAGGCAAGTCAACATGTCTGCTTTGCAAAAGGTGTATTTGAATCTCATACAGGCAGCATGTCACTGCAAATCAGTGAAGTCAGCAGCTCTAATGTTAGGTTCGACTTAAAACCTGCGGGTCTAGATACTAAATGTATCATCACATAAACTTACACATTTTCTTGGAGACTTACCCTAAAGGCATTTATGTGATTAACACCAATATATATTTCTTGAATTGTTCTTTTCGAGTACTTTCATGCAGAACTCAAATATTACGCAGCAAAAAGCTTTCGCACCATGAATAAAGGCATCGACCAGTCACGTTGTATGGAACAGACATCACGTCATCAAAAATGGTAAAGAAAATTGTGACAAAAGTGACAATTGCTCCCTCAACACAGATTGCTTAGTGGAATTTACCGACAGGGAACTGCAGCTGAGATGAACCCAATGAATGTGACCCTGTATCGGTGAGTCGCTCTGCAAGCTCCTGACGTTTTTCTGCCAGTCCCTGTCTTGTTTTGTCCACAGTAAGTGTGCACGGATTTATTTTTAGTTTTATTGAGTCACAAATTTGTATCGCTTAATAGGTTTGATACAATATATAGACAGTTTGGCCACAAAGTACTTTATATTTTTATGTTGTTTAGTTCTCACCTCCCTGGTGTGTAAAGCCCTTAAACCTAACCATAACCCCAACTTGCCTAAAACTTTAATCACTTTCCCTCAAATTTCAGCTTTTTCTTGGGTGGATGACTTTTATCCCCTGTTGGACAAGCTTTTCCAACTCAACTGGTGGTAAGAAATGTGTCCCCAAAAGTCAGACACACAAATGATAAATTCTTTCACATTAAAAAAAAGAAATTAACTCTTGAACATATGACCATAATAAAAAGGTTTCCCTTACATTTATGAGCTTGGGCGTGTGTGCCCACTGATGTAGGGAATAAAAGAGACTTCCAAGAAAAACAACAGCACCAGTCACTGTTCAAATGCCTAAAGTGAACAAAACTTCATCAGGAGTAGGTCAGGGTGGTTGAATGGGTCCACAGAGTGTGTGACTTTGACATGTGAGACCACCATTGATTTCACAGTGGTCTCTTTTAACCCTGACCACAATCTTTTCCTAACCCTAACCAAGCCAGTTTTGTGTATAAACCTAACCAAACCTTAACCATAGTGGTGGCAGATCAGTTAACGTTCATATAATTGTGATTTGTTATGGTTTTGAAAGGCACTGACAAACTGTGTTGTCCTGCCAGGGAGGCCTTATAAAGAAATTATTCTGGGTTGTTTTTAAAGACAGTGACAAATTATGTATGATTTTGTTATTGATTAGTTTAGAGGACCTATTGGAATAAAAAACAAGTACAGCTGTAAGAAAGCGATTTAGTTTATAGTCGCTGGATTCACAGAGGAGACAAAGGAGAGCTTCAGTTAGTTCATTTCTATCCAACCTGAGGGGAAATGCAGGAAATTTGAAAAATGCAATGTGTGATGGAAAACACTGGAAATAAATTGTGACCCACATGAAGCATGTGACTTCAACATCCACTGAAGCTTCTGAACCACAGAGACCAAAATAGTGGCATATGAAAACACCAGATATGTGCAGAGCAATGATAAAGATGATGATGAAAAAAATGAAGATTTGTGCTAAATTTGGAGGGAAACATGACTACAGGGTGGATCTAGTGAAATATTCATGGGGTGGCCAGAGGATGGAATGGATTTAGGCATCTCCAAGCACACTAAACATTAAACTCTGTGGATGTCAGCCAAGTCTCAATGCCAATACAGTTATCTTCAGTTATTCAAGTTATTTTTGCTGAAAAAAAGTTGTTAAAATGGATTACATTGAAAATTTTAAGTAACACAAACTCAATTTTGTAAGTTCAAAAAGATTCTTGATGAAGCAGCTTTTTACTAGGTATTTTGTTTTCACAGTACGAAAAAGAATAACAAGTCAGTGTCACTTAAAATTAATAAAGCTACTTTAATCAAAAAATGTTTTTTACTTACAAAATTTAGTTAGTTTTACAAGACTTTCGAAGTAATCAGTTTCAACAATTTTTTGAGTTAAATGAACTGGTTTTACAGTGCAGAAGAAGACGGAAATAACTGTAAAATAAATGTGTACGCTAATTGATGTATGTATCGCTAACCCTGACAATTATGCAATATGTAAACATCACTCACAGGCCTTCCTAGTTTATGATTTTCCTTTTATTTCCATTTTAAACTTTATGACTGTGGGGCCAGAGTCTATAACACTGCGACAGCATGCAACCGAATGAATGTCTCAAATGTTTCACTGTGTCTAAAAATGTCTCTACCAGGATCCTCAAAAAGACACAAAATGTTTTTTCCTTACTCAAATCCATCCATACATCCTATCCTGAGCGGCTCACTCTTTCATTTTAAAGCACATTAGTCATTACAGACGCACAGTGACGATAGGTGGGTAGTGAACCTGAATTCCTCCAAACCTCACTCTACATTTGGCAAACCAGAGGTGCAGTATGCCAGCCACATCAACCGCCTCCACTGGCTTCGGCATCACAGAACATTCCTTGTGCACAGATGTTGTTGGGATTGCTCAGCGCCTTTGGTTGGTTTATGAAACAGACATGACTGCAGAGAGCAATCCCAGCAATCCCAGCACTGCCATAATATTGTTAACATGCTAATCCACTACATTTCTGACTGATGGCTGAAAATACTATTTAGTCATTGCAATAAATTATGAGATGTGGAGTCTGGCAGGATTTAGTTTGACAATGTGGTTAAGTCAAATTTAATTAAATACAGTCTTTAAAAGATCAGTGTTTCTGCATGTTCACTGTAATACTAATCATTTTCCAAAGCATGCTGTGTATTATTTTACATTTTGAATGTGGTTTCACAACTTTCTAGCCATTGATTTCCATTCATTATACTATGTTATGAAAATCAATTTTCAGTGACTTTCATTACCTGATTTTTGTTTTGTTTTATGCAGTTGAAAGTGCACATTGATTCATAACACCCTCACTTTATTGTCGTGCAATGCTAATATATCTAACAAAATAAATGCACATGGGAGGTTCTCTGTAATTATTTTTTTAAAGGAAGCCTGTTACATTAACACACGATATTCACATAACAGTACAGAAAATTTTATTTTGCATGTTCTCTGGACATTCTGTGAAAATTTTGACTACATTTGGATGCAAATGTGACTAGTGATGTATTATTTGATTTGTAGTATTTGGGTTCAAAATATGCAAAAACATAACACAAAAATCGAATATGTTGTTTATGTGTTACCCATTTGTGTGCTGTTTTTTGTGATCTCACAGAGATCAAAGTAATAAAATGTTTGCCAAGGGCAAAACCAACTATTTAAAGTCAGTATTTCTACAGACTGGCCCAGCCTCTGATAGCGAGCAAAGCAGAGAAGAAGAGCAGAGAGGAGTGGGAAACTTTTTTAAAGTTATGAGTAGTTCTGACAGTAGACATGTGGGATCCAAGTGTCAACCCGTTGGTTTGTAGAGTACAGTTTTGAAGCCTCAAGTTCACCATGTTGGTTTTTTGGAGCCAACGGCATGTTTCTGAAAAGACTTAGGGGAGAAATAGGCAAAGCAGAAACTTGATTCATATTTAATCAGCACTGTCTACTTTGACAGTTTGATCTGAGTTTTTTAACGCGTTGTGCTCAATGGACTCACTAAGAATCTGTCAATCACAAGGAAGCCACGGCCTAAAACATACCCTGGTTTATGCTCTCTTTTACTCTTAATGGGACCATCATTTACTAAATGAACATCACGCTGTATGGAAGAAGACTTGAAACTAGAGACTGACACCATAAACTTATTTGTAAATATTCACTGAGCTAATAAATCAAGGGAGAAGTAGGTTAATTTCTCCATAAGACTCAATACTATGTGACTTTTTTTTGCAACCCAGATTTAAGACACTTCCGTGTTGGCTTCACTTCACAAACCCGGAAGCTCTGTCTACTACTTATCACCAGAGGAGGTGCTACATATGTGCTAAAGTTACAAATAGAGCAAGCAAAAATGCTTATATGGTCCTTTGTATTGCAGCAGGATTGTGTAACTACTGCTGTCAGTTAAAGGCTAATGCAAATCATTTCTACAGCAATGTCTATCTCAAGTTTGCTAACATTACCCACCTTAAGCTCATACCAAACCAAGAGAGGATGTGTCTGAGGTGAACAAGGTTTTATTGCTTATGAATTGTACTTTTCCTTGGTAAGAGGTATCCCCTTTTCAAAATCTACACACATAGTCTTGTTCTAAGCTATTTAATGGCATGAATAACTCCCATTCAAAGCAAAAATAGCTACAGTGACCAAAGCATTTTAGCTGTCATGTAAAACCTCTCGGTGACAGATAATTAGTGACTACTACTGAAGACTATACTTTCCTGACATTCACCATTGAGATGATCTTCTATGATGAAACTATATGTCCCAAACTTAAAATTGCTGCCTTATGCCTCGACTATCTTTAAAACCATCCCACACACCTTCTCCGTCATTTAATTCAGTAGTTGTACATACAGTACAGTAATTAGGATGGAAGTTATTTCAGGCTACAGATTTACAGTCAACAGCACAACTCTGAAATGCCAAGAGACACACAGAGAGACTTTGGTGCCTTGCGCTAAGGCAGAGGACCTTGCTGACCCATAATCACAGAGGTGGATTTATGCAGTTATACTGTATATTTAGCTTGTCTTCTCATTGTCCTGATGGCTGGTCAGTTGTGGCCAAACCAAACTCATGCCATGCTAACATCAAGTTTGGAAAAGGCTACTAAAAAACAGCGATGATACATGCATGCATAGATACTATATACTGTACGCAGCTGCCCCAACCCTAACCCTAAACCCTAACCCTAACCCTAACTCTGGTAAGTGAAACAACCACCTAACTACCAACCAACAAGAACAGAGATGACTTATATTCTCAAAAAAAAAAGAACAAATGCTTTTGTAGTGCTGTCTCCAAACCTCTCTTTGGTATTATTATAATATATACATCACATATAAAAATAGTTGGCACTGTGATTACCCTCTGTAAAATCCCCCCACACAACAGCACATGCACCAAAGAAGTGATGACAGGGCCTTACCTTTCCCTCTCAGCTGCAAGCAGGCAATGATGACTGCCACTTTGCGAGGAGAAAGTGAAGAGAGTGAAGTCCTGACTTGGTAGTGACAGTCCTCCCACTGGTTGGCAGAGGGAGTGGTGGGAGTGTCAGGGCAGCCTTTATAAATCGTGGCTATAGCTTCACCACAGAATGTCACACTACAGAGACCAATGTGGATCTAATGTGGATTTACACACACACGCACGCACACATCCAATGTGTGGACAGACCGCAGTGTGGAAATGCATTAGTGTTTGTTTCGTATTTCAGTTTTGATCATGTTGAATCATCTGCCATTCATTTAATATTAAACAATGGCTGAAAGGCATACAGATAAGAGATTTTCAGATTTTCTGTAATTTCTATGGTTTATAAAATAACAGCAATAGGCTACCGGCAGCATGCTCTTATTTTGAAATGACGGAATTTTGTGTGTGTGTGTGTGTGTGTGTGTGTGTGTGTGTGTGTGTGTGTGTGTGTGTGTGTGTGTGTGTGTGTGTGAGTAGTTGAAACTGTGATCAGTAGCCATAGGATTAACTGGAGCAGTGCTGTGGTTTAACAGCCAGCATGTTTTTACTGCAGCTGTGCTGTTTAATTCAATTAGAGGGTAAAAAAAGCCCTGTGGGAGGGGATAAATAGCATCTGTGGCAGATGTTGGACCTCTGTCATACTGTGGTAGGCAATGATTCAGCCATTACGGCTCAAAAGTGATTAAAATTGACTGAATAAATGTACATGTTGGTGAAAATACAAATGGATGTGTGTTTTCTAGTTCCTACTTGCTTATTTACAGAAGGTTCTTAGTTAACTTTAATCGGCTTTGCTCGAGCTGGATTTGTTCTTGAATTAGTTTTATTGGATTTCACATTTCATTATAAAAACAAATGTAATTACATTTTTATTTTTAAGACTTTTCAATTAAACCTTTATCTTTCAATAGCAGAAATGCTTCCTTAATTGCACACATATTCTCTTCTGGTTAACAACATTGTTTTATTAGTACCTCCAAGGAAAGAGGCAGTCTTATCTGAAAGTGAGCTCATGGATGGAAGGCGTTGGTCATGATCCAGATTACTCCAAGGTCAATATTCTATTATTGGTAACAAATCCCATGAAAAGACCCAAACCAACAATGAATGCATCTACTTGATATATCGTATTCCTCTGTTTCATAGAGCACATTCACAATCCTGCTGTGGTAAATTCTCACTAAAGCACCAAATGTGTGTTAATCCGCTGCTGAAAGTAGTCCCAGACTAAATGCATAATATGTCTTTTTTGAGTAACATTTGCTAAAAACTACAGTGCACAGCTGCTTGTGTTGTACTGCTGAGATGCAAAATGGTACCAGGATCTAGATTGTGAAAAAGAATTCAGAATAATTAGGGATCCTATATATTTAAAGAGCAATTTCAACTCACAAAAAATAAAACAGCATAAACAGTATTTATACCATATATTATTTGCTAGAAACATCTGGCGGGCCAGATTTAACCATGTGGTGGGTTTAATCTATAATAATGCACCAGATTTTAAGCTTATCATTTTTGATACAGTGTAAAACCAGATAAGCTAATTTAACTCAAACATTGTTGAAACCGATTACATAAAATAGAACAAAAGTAACTTTTCAAGTAATTTTAAGTAACACTAGTTTTGTAAAAAAAAAATTTAAATACAACAAAAAACTCTTGATCATTTTTATGAGGTATTTTGTTTTCACAGTACAAATAAAAATAACAAAATTAAAAAGTCAATGTCACAAAATTACAAAACTTAATCAGGAATGTTATTTTTAACTTACAAAATGTTGCTTTTAGCTTTTACAAATGTTTTTATTAAATTCACTTATCTGGTTTTACAGTATATGTTAAATAGTTAAATATAATAAGTAATTAGTAACTATAACTTTCTAAATAATCTTGTGCATGCAGTAAAAAGTACAATATTCCCTCTGAACTGTAGTGAAATAGAAGTATGAAGTAGCATATAATTGAAAAAACTCAAATGCAAAGTAGAGTAAATGAACTCATTACATCATTACATTACATTCTGTCAAGAAGAACGAAAGAAAAAAGAGATGCAGTAGTTTTTGGCACTGTGTTCATTTAAGCAGTGGTTCCCAACCTAGAGGTCCACAAGGGGTCGCCAAAGCTTCAACTTTCACCACCTTGCTGTCTTGATTTTAAGAGGTGTAAGAAAACTTGAAAATACTCACAGCAGGCCTATATCTCAGCATTTTGTTAATCTCTGTGTAGAAAACTAAGGTAAATTACTATTCTTACAGTTCAGATTACTATTTAAGATCTCTGAAGACCTGAACACAAGCTTTATTCACAGAGCCTTCACTCTCTGATAAACAGCCTCATCCAGCATTAAAAAAGTTCCCATTTAAAACAACCAAAGAGCTAACAGAACAATCGTGTCAGGGAGAAAAAAAACACTGATGCTGTCAGAAAAAAAGCCACATTTGTATGTATGATTGTTTAAAAAAGGCATAATACAGAGAGACAATTGTGTAAAAGGTTCCTAAAATTATCAGGAAACCTTTACACAAACATCCTGCTGTTAGTGTTCACTGTTTGGGTTTATTGTACAGTTTATCAGCTGTTCTCTGCTGCTGTCATGCATTGAATATAATGTGAAAAATCCTTCAAATATGTCACTGAGTCAGGGGTTGTCAGTTTATTCCATGATAGAAATGGAAAAAGGTTGGAACTGCTGCATCCAAGGGCCTGTGAGCTCTGAACTGCCGTTGCCCCCTGTTGGAGCAGCACAGCGCAGTTGTTCTCAGAGACCTTTATGGTCAAGGCTGCTGTTCCCTCAGTGCTAGTTTAAGGCTCTGCTGCAGCCAGGGCCCTCTCTGAGCTCAGAAAATAAAAAAATAAAAAAAAACACAGCACTGGAAAAAACATGTCCAAATATGTGCCTTCACTTCCTCTCCAAGCAGACCACACGAGGCTGGACAACACAGAGGACTATGATAAACTGCAAGTCTCTGTTTATTGCAGAGGGAGGCTATAAGTACCAATTCAGTCCAGCTCAGGATGCAAGGACAGTGTTGTTCTAAAATAGATTCTACTGATTGTGCCTACTGTATGGATCTATGTTAAATCTGCTGTAGGTCATTTCTTAGCACATTTTTTGTCATATTTGCTGAAACCAAGCCTGAACAAAAACTGAACAAAATTATTGAGTCACATTCCCAGAACGCCAAATACAGACGCTTTGGGACCCTGGGAGCGAGACTCAACAATCAACAACCTTCAAGCCTCTAACCCAAAGTGTCTTTATATCTTGTTTTCATTCAAGCCCGGTGGATTCCTGCAAATACCGTTAGGAGGAGCCAGAGGAACCTGATTATTTCACAGATTATCTGTCTCATGTACTACTGTCAGGATAAAGTGAAAGTTTAGGTAACTATGACCCAAAAAAATAAAAAGATTTAATAACCTGCTGACATTTTAAGAGAACAGGGAAGGGTGGAACTTATGGACTGCAGACAATACTGTGTAAATACACTACACCATTTTCATACTCTATGTTAGGAATGTCACTAGGCCAATAGGTGTGTCTTAAAAGACTGAAAGTAGGTGGTGGAATTATCCAGAACATAAAGCATGGACCATTCACAATGTGGCTGTTCCTGACTTAATTTCTATAAATCCGGTGAAAATGATGTAGGACCAACCGAACATTTTTCTTTTAATGCTATGCTCTCATACACTGTGCTTCTGGAAAGAATTCAAGAAAGGATTTTTCAAACATCATATAACAAGGACACTCCTTTTGGCACAGTGTATACATTCCCTCTTTGCTATTACAGTAGGGAGTTACAGTGTTAGACCAAATCATTAAAGTCCTCTCCAATCAAACATCAGTGTCTCTTCCTGTCTCTACAGTGTGCTGTTTGAATGCTGTCTGTGCAGAGTTTGACTCTAGAAGGATGTTTTCACATTCATCTACTGAAAGTGGAAAGTTTCTCTGTGCTCATTGAACATCTGATTGTAAGGGGCGGGGCCTAACAGCAGGATTTGTGACATCACAAATAGTTTGGAAGTCAAACCTGGTCCAGTATGCAACTTGTACAGTGTGATGTAGAAACTTGAAGCCACCAGTGCACATCCACTGAGAATGGACTTCACAGTGAAGTAGGAGACATCTTGTGTCCAGCAGGAAAACTTTAGAAATCATCAATTACATATATTCATAGATTCTGGTATGAGGTAGAAGGAGTAGATACCTTTTTGTCATGAGGTTATATATGTCAAAGTGGAGGGGATCTTTAAATTGAATGAAAACCGTATATGCAGATGACCTCTATGATGTTCCAGCATATACTTTTGATCTCACGTTGTTCTGTGTGAAATACAGCACAGCTTATTTATTTCACACAAGGTCTGCTTGTCTTGTCTCATCTCCGTACATCTGACCTCCTGACCTCATGTTTCTTGGCGAGCTGCTGGACATGAAGTCGCAGAAGAAAAACGACGCAGCTGTTTAACTATTCAGATCCAGACTAAGCAGAGAGACACATCTTCAAACACAGAGGAAGTGAAGCTGCACCAAGCAGCCACATTTACCCATTCTGGTTTCCTTTTCTTTGTAATTGTTGCATTTTTCCTTTAGAGGGCAGTATTGACTAAATGAAAGTCAGTGTAACACCATTATTAGTCTTTTTTTCTTTCCCTTCTTGGCATTATTTACTGAAACTATACTAGAGAGAAAAAAGAGGCAAACAGAAAACATTCTCAAAACAGTCTCAAACATTTACTATAACAAAATCTATTTCATTCACAATGTTCCTTAAAATCCAGATGCTAGGTGATATTATTGCTTGCTTGTGTGTGCTTTTATGACAACTGCAACAAACTGTTCACAGGTCTCCCCAAAAGGTGCATTAATCAGATACAGTTAGAGTTTGCATCAGATACATCATGTAGTGTTATTCCAGCACAGGAGCCTCTGGGTAGGAGGACAAATAACAGAGCTGCCATGGGTAAATATATATTTTTAAGACTATAAGTAAATATTTTTGACATGATTAATATTGTAACTGTGCAAACATGAGATATTTGGAATATCATTTGATAGTTAGCAACTACAGAACACAAAAGGCTACTACTGTACACTAACTGATGTTCAGTGCACTAGCCTAATTGCCAGAAGGGTAATAAACTTCCTTCAGACATTAAAAGTACATGCAGGCCAAAGTGACCCAAATCAGATTTTTTTGCTCATATGTGACTCAGATCAGATTTTTCCATGACAGTGTAAACATCACGAATCACATGAAATCTGATCTTTTAAGTTCTGTTTGGGACCACTTTCATATGCGGTCCAAATCAGATTCAGGTCTGATTCTTCGCAGTGTGAACAGTCACATCGGAATTCATGTGACTTTAGCGTCACTGTAGATCTACATTCGTTATGTGGGTCACTTCGGGACCGTGACCTGTTCTCACTGGAATCTGATATGTTTCATTGTTTAATGTTGATAAATACATGAACTGAAGTTGTAAAAATGAGATTTTTAAATGTGTCCTATTGAAATATGTAATTCCTTGTACGGTGTAATGCAACTGGGGGTTGAAATATAGAAATATACACAGTGACCAAGCATCAGGGACAAGAAAACGCTGTATTTGTCAGAAAAGAAGCAGACTAAGTGTGAATTATTGTTAATAATATATTTATATTATATAATATATATTTCTTTTAATAATACAGACAGAATTTAATAAAAAGTTCCTAAAACAGGAAATAATCTGCTCAAAACTAATCGAAATCCAATTAAATTAGTTTTACGCAAGGTTGTTGCAGTCAATCAGCTCACTATTTGGGTTAATTGTATCATTTTTGAACATAATATGAAACAGCCATTAAAAATATGTCACTCGGTCAGGGGTCGCCGGTTTACTAATTGATAGAAAAGAGGCCCCTAAAGGTTTGGAACCACCGACAAGAAATACAGCCAGTCCTCCATCAGTCGCACGGTGGCAGCAGTGAGCGACTGTACATAGGCACTCTGCCGGAAATGAGGAGTAGAAGAAGAACGTAACCTAGGGAAAGCGCTACAGTAGTAACGTTACTATCGCCGCGTCAGATGATTAGCTGCGAGTACAAACACTGTTAAACGACTGACAGCTCGCCGCTCCTTTCAGTGTTACGAAACGGTGGACGTTGTCAATAATGTATATTGGACCGTCGTTCACACGGTGAAGCCTCTCTCGTAGCGCTGATAATGCTGAAAATGAAGCTACCGATGAAAACGGGCGAGGAAGGAGGCGACGAAACGGCCGAGGACGATTCATTGGAGCAGCCGGAGCACCAACATCTTCCCGGGGCTGTGCCTCCCTCTTCGGTGTCCGACAGAGTGGACGAGTCGCCCAGACCTTATGTGTACCCATCCCAGCTGGACAAGGAGACTGTTTTCGAGTGGTTCGGCCTACATCTAAACCCCGCTAAGCGGATCGAGTTCATGTGCGGGCTGCTCCATATGTGCCAACCCCTGGAGCTCCGCTTTTTGGGATCTTACTTAGAGGATCTCGCTAGGAAAGATTACCACGTTTTAAGGGACTTTGAGTTTCGGGCAAATAGTCCGAGCGATTTGGGAGTTTTAACAGACGTGATCGACCCAGTTGTCCGGTCCAAACTCCTGGTCTGCCTGTCCCTCCTCGGCTCTGACAGCAGGGAATGTGCTGGAATACTCTTTCGGATACTGAACCATGTTGATCAGGCCTTGTTCTACAAAAATTACGACTACTCCCTTCCTCCGTTAAGGGACCCTCTCCACCACTCGTCCCATCCGCCGTGTCAGGACGGGAATGTGTACGGGCGGTCGGAGCAGACCTGCGGCTTCTCCGCTAACGAAACCGCGGCGGGACCTCTGGAGCAGTTGGCGCTGCTTTATACCATGGCCTCCCTGCACCCAGCTTTCCATTTCCACCAGCGGGAGATAGTCCGAGGGCAGCTCGACAAAATAGAGTTTGCCATAGAGGAGGAGAGACGTCAAAGTCAGCTTAGAATAAACGCCCAGACAACGGTAACCAACATTAGTGCCTTTACATGCTAAACTAGTTCAAAACTTGCTCAACTTCGACCTGTTCGGGAGAGAGTTTACGTCTCTGGCGTACGTGAATTGGAATATAACTTACGTGTATAGCTGTTTAGTAATAATACGTTTTGTTTCAGTACATATTGGCCGAGTATGCCCAGCACTGTGGCAGGAAACGTCCCTCTCCTATCAGGAGCTGTCGGCCATAGCAGGACGGCTAGCTGATGCTAACAGAGTTAGCTAACACATATAAGCTAGCCAGTTAAAGGCCCAGTGTGTAACATTTAGGAGAAATACAAAATAATATTCACAGGTATGTTGTCTTTAGTAAATAATCACCTGAATATAGGAAGTGTTGAGTTTTCGTTGAGCCGTTTTTACCTACAGACGCTGGGGGTCGCCTTCTGTGGAGTCGGCCATGTTGAACCACCATGTTTCTACAGTAGCCCAGAGTAGACAAACCAAACGCTGGCTGTAGATGGAGACCTTTTTTGCAAGTTTCAGGGGCAACCGTACTTTTTCCTACACATCCCATACTCACTCCCAGACCGTCAAATACAGACCCGAGGGGGGTTCAGTTAGTTGCAATCTGCTTCCACTAGATGGCACTACACACTGGTCCTTTAAATGCTAAGTTAGCTCAAAACTCTTTCGCTCGAGGGTTCAAGTCTCTAGCTCAGGCGGCTAAAGCTATATCTTAATTGAAATATACACGTATGGCTAATTAGATAATAATAAGTCATGTTTCATTCCATATTGGCCGAGTATTACAAGAACTGCAGCAGGGAACATCCCTTTTCTATTAGGAGTGGTCGTCCATAGCAGGACAGCTAGCTCATGCTAACAGACTTAGCTAACACACATAAGCCTGCCAGTTAACCTGCCGGCAGCTAAGGTTTAGTTGGTTGTTTCAATCAGTTACCCAAGAAGCCATGGGGTGTGTGGGGTAGTGCTATGGCTCTGTGGCTTTGGTCCCATTATATAACGTCCTGTTTGTTGGTGCTGTGGATCTATACTGGCTACTGTTACCTTTCTAAATGCTCTGTACGGTGAAAGTCATTAACAAGCTTACTGAATGCTAAGCTGTGCTCCTATTAAAGCTACATCCACAAACAGCCAAGTGCAGTTCGGACAGCGTGGTCTAATTATCTGACAGCCGGCACCACCAGACCGACTGCCCCAGCCGCTCCAGCAGGACTCTGATCAAGTATTGATCCACTTGTGGCTTTTTAAGAATGTCTGACATGACGCTGTGCAGGTTTTCACTCCAAAGAACAGGTCAGCAGCGGATCATTTCCTCCTTTGCTGTTTGGCTGGTTCTTGATAAATGGGAGGGCAATGTTGCACCTGTTGCCTTTCAGTGTCTTTTAGCAGTAACAGTAATAATGTTAACTACCCCTGCAATGCAAACGAGAATGACAAGACGGACAGCTGGTTCTCATTTGATCACGTAGTCTGTACTTTAGCATCAGAACCTTTGATTAAAAACCAAAATCAACCTGCATTAGGAAATGGAGACAGGCCTGGGAACTGGAACATATGCACGAGAAAGCCTTATTTACATAACAGGGGTGGTGATGCCTTCGACTTCAGTATTCATGGTCTGTGAGCGGGGTTTCTCAGACATACATTTCTTATGTGTTGCTGAAATGGTATGCCGACTAAAGTGCAAGCCTAGTTACACAATGATGTAATGATGTCCCTGTCAACATGTTGCCACCCCAAAGAAAACAATTACAACAGCACATTTGGTTCTCATATAAATCAGTGGGGGAAAACACAGATTGTAACATGGATGTAGCATCTTGAGGGACATTTGGAAGCAGTCTGCCTTTCCAACTGAGCAAGTTTACTGGGAACGCTGAACTGGCGAAACCTTGAGACAAATCTTGTACGCCAGTCCATGTTCCAGATTTTGGGAGGTTCTGCCTTTTACAGTTGAATCCAGATAATTCTGTAAACCCCCTTTGTGTAACAGGTCCCTGGAGTCTGGGTTTAGTGCTTGCAGCAATGCTTGAAAGTTACTGAAGCCAGAAATTCCAAATTTGTTCAAAGAGAGGGGAGCCTGGGTGGAGCTAATGTGGGAAGAACAAGTGGTAACCTCCACTGGTGAGTGGGAGGCACCTTCCAATCAAGCAAACAGTCAATCATTCCAAACATAACTCCACATTACCAAACTGCCACCAGGACACACCTTGAAACTGAACTGATATAAGTGTCTGAGCTTTGTAGGAGCTAGCATCTACTAGCGGTTTGAGGAAACAGTGGTGGTTACTGCTAGGGGAAAAAATCAGTTTCTACACAGTATTGCTCATCACTCAGGCACTTATCAGTCAATCTCTGCCCTCTGTTAGTCTTCAAAATGGGGAGAGTTGTTAGGTTTTCATTCTAGCTATGCTTCCGAACTAATTCAAGCTGATTTATTACTGATTATACCCGTTTGCCCTCCCTCAGGTTGGGGTTATTAATCAGTGGCCATAGTGTGTGTGCTTGGAATGAAACCCTCCAGTCTGTTGAAACGAAGGGTTAAATCATGAACACAAAGTTACTTAACTCTGTCTTTGAGGCAAGGATGGATTATTGACTGATCCAGTGTGTGACCACAGAGAGCTCAGGGTTTCTCCCAGGAAATTGTTTAACAATGGCGGCAAGAGATTTCTGTCGATTGACAGATTGTTTCAGGAGGTACACTTACAAAATCACCCCCCTAATCTGAAGTCATGTTAGGAATGCAAAGCTGTTCTTCAGCCTACTCTCAAGTGTCAGAGCCTCCCAGCAGCACATGGAACCCCGCTCGCCTCTCAGGGGCTTGTGCAAGTGTCTGTCCGCCTAATGCACACGTGTGGTACATGTGGGTTACATTTATGATGCTTTAATTAATTGAGCGATGATAGGAAATTAATTGCCAGTATCTAACAGCATCCGTAGTCTCACAGAAAAAAAGAGTGTGAATAGTTCAACTAAAAATGTCAGTTTTGATGCCACACTTGTACCTTTTGTGTTTACTGCTGACTTTAAACAGACAGCAGTCTGCGGTGCTGTCTCTGTTCTGGATGAATCTGTGAGGTTGACATCATTGTGAGTCAGGGCCTGGTGAAGATGCACTGCTCTTAATAAAATCACACATGCTGTTTTTAGTCTCTGGACTGTGCGGCTGTCCGATATGGTAAGAGACAGAGGGAGAGAGATCAGTGAGTGAGAGGATGGTTGGAAACAAACAGTGGTTCCGACTGTTTCTTTGTCTTCATATAATGTCTGGTTCATCCCTCTTGATTGCCAGGCAGTTTAGCTTTAGATGTTGTAGCTCGGCTGTTGACAGTTTTGCATATGTCCTTTGCTAACTGTCTTTTTTTCTTGGTTCTGATTGGTTGTTTTCATTCAGGAACCTGATTTTTCCACAGATTATCTGTCTCATGTACTACTGTCAGAATGTAGTGAACTGAACGGAACATTTCAGCAAATATGACCAAAAGTTATTTTAATAAAAGTGGTCTACTGCAGCTTTAAAGGTCAAGATAAGGAACCCATTATGAGCCAGTAAGTAACTGAGTGTATTTTCTGGTCTGCAGGAGCTGATGGGTCAGGAGGCGGATTACCTGCCTCCCCCAGCCGGTTTGGGGGAATGTACAGCCTCGCATCCTCCATGCCAGAGCCGACGCTCCAGTCGCTGGGCAACACAAAGAGAAGGTGAATGGAAACAGTGCACATTCTTTACATATATATATTACACATGTATAGAAAATATTTACTATTGATTTGCTGCAGGGAACTGGGCAGCATTTTTAAGTCTGGATTTCATTAGTCTGCTTGATTGTGCAATGGACAAATCCCCACCAAACTAACAATATCTCAAATATTTTTGTTTGAATGTAATTTGTATTTGTCGCTTTTCTGTATTAACTCATATAGTTGCACCTGTAAGGGTTTTTATGCTTTTTTACGTTTAACTAATAAGTACTTAAATAACTTTTTAAGCAGTCAATTGTCTTGACACATATAAATTACTGATCAGTTCATAGTCAGTGCTATAATAACCTTGCTAATTGTATAGGCTTTCAGTAGACACACACTAGTGAGTGTTTGTGAACTTGTCTGAGAGGCTGAGTCATGATAGATTGTTGCTGATTTCTGTTGTTGCAGCGGTGCATATAGAGAGAATCGTGCTCAGGGGCATCTCTCGGACCAGAAAAGACAAGGAATACAACTTTGAGGTAGGTAACAACACTGCGCGCACACACACACGCACACATACACTGCTCTGCTTCAGGTTAAGATGTCTGGCGGAAGGGTTCTTTTAGCATGATACTGTGTTTTGTCTGTGGAAGCCTATGTACAGTAGCACTGTAAACACAAATACACACATACAAACTACTGCGAAACACCTTCTTGCATGTGTGCACTCAGCTTTTGGGGGGTTGTTCATTTGAAAGATGCTGCAAACAGTTAGCTTGATAGTGGAGTGTAACAGTAATAGCTTGCCAATAAAACAGGCTTTGAAACAACCCACATCACTGTCTTTTAACATGGCTCTCTGGCACAGGGAGACAGTGGTATTTCCACATGGTCTCTTTTGGTCCAAAAACCATATTCAGACCTACAGTGGTCAACTATAAAGACCTTTCTTCACAACAAACACATAGAAACAGATGCCCAGTGTGCTAAATATCATATCATACTTGCTTCTGCCCTATTTTAAAATGTTTAAAGTAGTAATAGTTTTTATGAACTAAGCAGAGCATGTGGTGATTGGTTATTTGTTAGATAACTTCTGAATCACAATCGGGTCAAAATACATGATGGACTGGCAAATGCTAGTTTGTGCATGACGTGGCTTTCTGAAAGGTGTCTGCTGCTCTTGTTCTTTGGCATCACTGTCTCCCTGTGGTGCATTGTGCTGGTTATACCAGTGCCAGCTTGGAAGTAAGGCTTTTTTTAATCTCCCAACACAGGGACATTTCTGGTTAGGTGGAGCAGGATTGGAACAGGCCAGCAGCCAAATTGGACCATGCAGGAAAACTGCAGGTTCTACATGTGTCCATATTGTTACAGACACAATTGTGAGTCTGTGGGTTAATTGTAAAGAAAAAACTGGAGCAAATTGTCTTTATTTTCTTTTGGACCAGTTGGCTGTGCACTCGACTAATCCCAGACTCCAATTCCATAGTGAGTCGGTGTAGTGCCAAGCTGATGGTGGCTCGTCACTGCTAATGGTTTCCAAACGCGGATTCACAGTAACAAACAGGAGTGCTTAGTGCTCATTTACAGAAATAAAGATTCAGTAAGACAGATGGAGAGGAGAGACTAAGTCCTGTTGGCTTCACTGAGCTCCAACAGTCAAGCCAGAAGCACTCACTCTCCATCTGTTTATACTGGACCAAACCACTGACGCACACACACATATTAACACGTGCATTTACACTGTTAAATAGGCATGTGTCGTGTTCATCACATAGCATAATTAATGTATTTATCGGTTTATCAGTGTGAAGACTCTAGAAGCTAAATTAGCTGGTGGTGCTGCTGGGAAGGAGTAAATGGCTATCTGTGCTTTTTTTGTGTTCATTACGTATGCGAACGGCTCCAAAGTGTGTGTCCTGCTGCTCCACTGAAAAAAGGCTCACACTGCTATAGGGTTGTTTAGGTCAGGCTTTTGGGGACCAATGCTGATCACTAACTTAATTCAAGTTGAACGCTTCTGTATGAGAGACACTGTAAAGGTCTTTTTTTCTTCCTTCCTAACTACACAGTACTTAGTTTTGGTCTGTTACATATTTAGGGCTGGGCTGTATATCAGTTAAACTAGTATACTGGTTTTAATTGATGTGAATTTTTGACGCATAGCTGAAACAACTGCTGTAACTCATTTATATCTTGTGCAGTCTGAGAAACATCTCTGTGAATACTCAAATACTGAATTTAATGTACGTTTATAGTGTTTATACAACTATTTAGTTTTGAAAAGTTGTTAACATAACGTTTTTAAGTTCTGTTTTTATTACGTTGCAGTTTGCGCAATAAAATAGTTTACATTCTGATTGCAGGCCAAGAAAACCCTATAGTAATCACAGCCTTCACTATATATATGATGACAACAAATCACAACCTATAAAGCTATATAAAGGCCTGCAATGCAAAGAAAATAGCAAATAGCTTTGCAGTAAGAAAATACAGCCTGCATTATCTCACTTGTGACTGTCTTTTTAAATTCATCTGTCGTTTAGGCAGTAATGCATCCTCATAGTTGTTGCATGTTGAGTCATAGTCTGCTGTTTTTCTTTGACAAAAGTGAATAAGATGCTATGTAATAGCATGTGACACAGCTTCTGTTCACACAGCTGATCCTAATACTCTGGCCTCTGTAGGCATACACAGTTTAAATACATCCAAAATGTATTTGTTGTAAAGCTAGTAATTACTTTAGAGGAAACTTAGGGTTGGGACATACAAGCAAACATCAGTCACATGTAATGAATTTTAGGCCATTCGATCTTACCTCACCATTTAAAATGGCTGTGTTTAAGAATAACACTATGGTACTGTTCCTGCCCTTTATTCATGTATTCTTAAGGCTCAGTTACTCGTGGTCATGAGTAACTCATGAGCTCATACAGCTCAGAAAAGATATCACATCTCCCTGTGTCTCAGCAGGAATGTTATGTGGTCTAACATATCTGTTTCCTTTACAACCCGATCTTACACATCTGTGGTTCTTTTTCTTTTGTTTACTATTGATTTTTTTGTAATTTTGTTTTGTATAAAGACCAGAAAGAAAGTAAATGACCATTAAAGTACATATGTTATAAATGTAATAAAGGTAAAGTAAGTAAATATGAACATTTCTGTTAAGTTTTATAGCGTCAGGCATTACATAACTTGAGTGCTTTGGCTTCTGAATGGGTGTAACTAACGTCATATCTCTGTGATTATAGAGAGAGATGTGTGTTTGTGTACAATTCAGGGTTCTTACTTGTTTCTCACTGTGTGGGCTTCGTGTCATCATGTTCTTCATTTGGACTTATTTTGGTATATGTCAGTCCCTTCAACAATTAGTCACCAGAAGGAGATCGCCTGACATTGTACCATGCAGCACTAGCATAGCCCCATTTCCTTTTTGACATTACTGTTGTCAGATTTGTCATTCTAGCCTGTGTAGTGATGGAGAATGCCCTCTGATTTGTTTCAGGTGAAGTGGTCAGACTCTTCTTCAAGCAGTGTGACCAAAACCCATGTGGAACTGGAGAATTTCCTTCAAAAGGTACCCATTTTTGTTGAACTTGTTGATTTTTCACCCTTCCAGTGCAATGACAAGATTATATACAAGTTATAGGTCCTGCAACCAGTCACGCAGAAGAGAAAAACTGAACTGCAGTCTCTGCCAATGACTTCACGCTACCTAGGAATTCTGGATTCATGCTGCTGCAAAGTGTTAAATGTTGAATTAGTAAAAGAGATATATAAATAAACCTAAACCTAAAATAATTGATGAAATGATTACAACTCATTTTCACTCAGTTTTATTGGATATTATTTTAATTTTGTTGTGAACATTTTTGTTTCAGAATGTCCTTTTTGTTTTATAATGTCACTGTTCATGACAGTGGTGGCTATATTGAACCGCCATGTTTTCACAGTAGCCCAGAAGGGACAAACCAAACCCTTGCTCTAAAAAGGGGGGGGTGAATTTATGCGCATTTCACAGCCACCGTAGTTTCTCCCTAATCTTGGAACGGGAAGGTGAAGCAACAGAGGTGATCTACGACTACACCGCTAGATGCCACTAAATCCCACACACTGGACTTTAAGCTAACAAGCTCAAAAACAGCTACCAAATTAGCCAATTTAGCTCACAGCCTCGCCTTGCTAGTTAGCCTGCTAGGTGAGTAGAATGAGTTAAGGTCATTGTTAAGCTAATAAAATGAGGTGTTAATGTCTGTGTCCTGAGTTTCTTTACAGTAACTACAGAGTCGATTCAGAATGACTTTGGCTTTGTTGTTGCTTTAGCTAACAAGTGCTAATAAGCTTAATTTGGTAGCAGTTGTTGAGCTTGCTAGCTTAAGAGGCAGGGCGCCATGACTGGCTGGAAGGTGATAGGCCGGGGACATGAAAAGTGACTTGAAATAAAAATAAACTCCAAGTAGAGTTTTAATCATTTCTAAAATGATTTTGCATATTAACAAATTTTACACAGTTTATTCATGTGATTATTTATTTTATCATTACTAATTATTTCTGTTTTATTGAACACCTTGGGGCTCCATAGTTGCATTAATGCTTCTGTCTTCATTTATGAACATGATCAGAATGTGCCAGAATGTCTGGAACATGAGTCATTTACTCTAGCTAAATTAACTAAATGAACTGTTAACCAACAGGGACGTATTATTGCATGCATTAATGTTGAATCTTAGCTACATGAGGCGATACCTGTTGGGATGAGTATATCAGCACCATGGATCATCACATTAGTGTGACAGACCTGTTGGGCCTTTCTCACAGTACACATTTTCATATGTCACACATTATTAGTGCCTTTCCTATAGGGCTGCACGATATGGTAAAAAAAAGTCACATTGTATTATTTTGACAGATACTGCAGCTTCTAAGATTTGCATATTGCCATTTCAATAATATTGCGATTCATTGTGCAGCCCTATTTTCCAAGTCAGAACGTGTGTTGTGAAAAAGGCCCATTTGGCTATTTTACTGCCTTAATAAGACTAAATAATACAGACAGAGAGAATTAGTGTGGAAAGTATGAACTCTGAATTGATCGGCCCAAATGTAGAAGCAGGTTTCTCAGTGTATCCTCCCCTGTTTCTCTCTGCAGCTTCCTAAGGATCAGTGTACTGAGTCTTTTGAGAAGAGCATCCTGAGGCTCTTGAACCAGGGGGACCAGAGTGAGAGCAGGGATGTGGAGAAGAACCTCAGGTACTTTACATTTAACCCAGATGTACACCTGATGTGTCAAATAATGGGGATATAGCAAGACTACAATACTTTTCCATTCATATGAATCAACATTAATTGTTATTATAATGATTCTAGCCTTAGTATTTGAAGGGTATTCTCAAAATTACTATAACCTGAAGACATTTGAGGGTTATTTAGAATGCATTGTGAACTTTATTTTAAAACCCAGATAATGGAACTGTACAAACACTGATTTCTTTTAGCGAGGTTCAGTGGCCAGTCATCCCGCTCTGTTAAACATATTCATGGCTAGATAGAGTTCAGATAAATCTAATTTCGGTTCCATCGGCGAAACACAATAGACTTGTCTGGACTCTATGCTGTCACTTGCCCCTCTCTGGCGTTCACGCCAAATAAGATCGCACGAAAACACTGCAAACTGCAGCCTTGACCGAGGACAAACCGCAGTCCTGACTGTGGTCATTTCATTCTGTTATTCTGAGTTCTCCGAGGATAAGAGTCAACATCTGTCTCCTTTTACCCTATCTTTTTGGGGTCATTTCCTGTCTGTAATAAATCTGGAGTACATTCTTACTCCGTACTGTGCCACAGTTCACTGAGGAGGCAACCAAGACCTGTGCTTTCTGGCGTCTGGAAGCTGACAGTAGAATTCATTCAATTCAATTAAATGAAGCTCCCTGTAGATGTTCAGTACTGCAGTTACAGTGTGAATTAGCTATTGGCTGTCACACAACATGACTTGTTGTGATTGAAGATCTGCAGCCAGTGGGTGTTATTCATGCTAGTATTCTATATTGGTAGGGAGTTTATGAATAGCAGTACGGCTTTCAAGTTCTAAGCCCCTGGATCCCACAGTCAGACAAAATCAAGTCGACTGTGTCACTATTCGGGGATAACCACGCTTTATGTAAGTTTTGGAACTTTAAGGATTGTAAACAGGAAGTGTAATGTTGCCATGGATTCAGTGAGCTTGATCTTTGCTTTTTTAAGCCTATATTTGTTTATATTTTGGCAAATTGGCACCATTAAAAGTTTGATGAATTAGTAATTAGCAGTTCCTGTTTGCAGTGTACCCATGGGTGGCAGACAACTATCAGTGGATAGCTTTTATACTGAAGAACCTTGGATGGATGTCAGAGATGATAATATTGTTGGAAAGTGTATGAAAGTCTGTGAATCATGTCTGTGTGTTTAGATTTGAGTTATGACTCTGAGTAGTAAGGCACTAAGGGTTTTTAAAGATCCCATATTTGACACTTTCTCAGTGTTTTATTTTGGCTTTGAAAGGGTGGGGTGAAGCCAGAGAGTAGCAATCTGCAACTACACTACGCTAGATCCCTAAAAAGAACTAAATCCTACACACTGGTCCTTTAATATTAATGAGCCTCTCTTCTGATTGGCTGACTATTTTCTGAGTGACACACAGCCAAGCCTACGACAGATAACGGATTGCAGTGTGCCTGGACAGTGTGTCCAGGTAGGGCATGATGGGAGTGTGGCTGAGCATGCACCACGGAAGTCCAGAGGGCTTGTTTAAAGGCGCTGCTTCTGAATATGCGCTGTGTGCAATTCTTTGTGGTTTGAGCGTGCTGATACTTTGACTGTGTTTATATCGCACCTATGCCTGCACCTACCTGAATCAAAAATGGACATGGAAATATTAAATGTGGGAGCTTTAAAGTATCTTGAGTATCTGAGCCGCTGCTGCTGAGAAGTGAGCCAAACCAGCAGATCAACAATAACTAACTTCCTGTCATTTCCACTCATTGTCAATGGATCATATAAGAAGAATAAGATCAGCAGCAAAACTACCTGAACTCTGCAACAAACATGAGCTAAAGGAGGCAGAATCCATCATGTCTGACAATACCCACCCAGTGCCCTCTGGGTCCCGCCGCAGACAACCACCAGCCAAAACGAACAGATATAAATTCTCTTTCATACCCTCTGCTGCTTCTCTGCTCCACTCTGAGGCTTTTCCCTTCCCTGTGTAGCTGTTGTGTTATTTTTTATTGCTACTGCAGCAGAATGAGTTGCCCCTCTGGGACAAATACTTGAACTTGAACTTTATACTGGAAAGTTCTAGAGCCATAAGGAGCGTGTGTTTTTTTAAATAGAATTTCTTAGCAGAATTATGGAAATGTACTTGTGACGAACACAGTGATCTATCGTCATACGTGCATCATGTCCTTGTGCTCAGAGTTTAGTGAGAAACTGCTGCTCCAACTGCTGACCATATCGGTGAGCGGGTCAAATCAGCACGTCAGACTACAACTAACTTCCTGTTGTGTTCAGAACAACAGCATACACACGTCCCTTTCACTTCATGGAATAACTTTGCCTCATGTCTCTTTCTCACAGTGTGAAACTCTCTTCTCTGGAGAGTCTAAGATTATTATTATAATAATAATAATAATAATACCTTTATTTATATAGAACCTTTTAAAAACAGAGTTAGTAAGTGCTTTGACAGACAAAGCAAAATGATTGTTGTGATACACAAAATATATAAAAATAAAGAAAAAACAATTAGAGCAGAATAGAAGCCATGAAAATAAAATGAAATAATAGTTGCCATCACATAAAGGCAAGTCTATAAAGTGGGTTTTAAGAAGTCACTGATTCTGTAAAGCTTTTCTTTAACCTTCCATGATTATCTCCTTCAGAAAGATCCCAGTATTATGTTCAACCTGTTTTGCAGCTGTGCACATATAACACATAGTCTCAGGCATGCTAGACAAGGGACCTTATAGTGTGTGTGTGTGTTGTGTGTGTGTGTGTGTGTGTGTGTGTGTGTGTGTGTGTGTGTGTGTGTGTGTGTGTGTGTGTGTGTGTGTGTGTGTGTGTGTGTGTGTGTGTGTGTGTGTGTGTGATGGTTGGATGGGACTGCTGATATTCAATCCAACAACGCCCTTTAAGCAATACACAAATCACAAACACTCGCTCATACAATGGCGTCCATCAGTTTCATTTTGTGCTAAGTGAAACTGTGGAAAGTGAAACTTTCCTGAACTCAGGCTTTTCATCGGTAGGCCAGCCCACATTGGGATTCTGCTCTTTTCCCCTCCCCTTCTATGGGTCTGTGCTTCACTGATGCCAGAGAAAGCTTTTTCCTTGAATTATCTGAACAACAGTAGTATGTTGGTGTCACTACAGTAGACTGGCATTGCAAGCATTTTGATTCAGGTCTAATTTGCATGTTCAGGACATCTGTGTTGCCATGGTTTGATCTTCATTAGCCACACAAAGCCAAACACTGACCAATATGTACACTTATACTTACAGATACAAAAATAAATATGATTATTTCTTTATTATATATTGAATTTTACGCTCAAAATTAGTCCTGGCCAGAGCCTTGCTTTGAGAACTTTAGTGAAGGACTGAATAATCGTCTAGTCATTGCAGTGTCAAGAATTTGCATAATATGTTGAGAAAATTGAAGGAAAAAGGTTTGGATGGTTGTTGGAGTAATATATGTAGGATTGAAGTAAGGTTTTACCACAGATGTATTGTAGTTGTTCTGCTGCCTCGTGTATTAATCCTCCTGAGAGAAAAACCATGACAGCCAAGTTTCCCTTATTCTCTGTCTCTGCCTATTCAGGGAAAGGTTCCTATCTGCTCCTCCAGTCTTCAGACAGACCAGAAAGGTCTGCAGCTTCTTCAATTGTGACTCCAGTTACTCTACGAAACCTGCTAGCTGCAGATGTGAGTATCAGACGCCAATGTCCATGAAGGTGTAATCATTAGGATTGTTTTTTCACCTTATATCATGTGCTCATTTTCCATACATGCTTTTAGCAATCAAGCATTTTCCTGTTCTGACACCTTTTAAAGTCAGCTCTTAGAATGGTTAACGCTTACACTGTTCAGTTGTCCTATCTGACCTCCTCACAAGGACACCATGTACTCAGAGAAAGTTAGCAACCACTGCAAGTCTTTGATCCATTTTTATTTTCACTTTAGTTCTCATGTTGTTTCAGATTAGTAAATAATTTAACTGTGAAATTAGATTTTGTAAGGAGAGCGTCTCTGCAGTATTTTACCATTTATGACCAGAAGACATGTGGAACAAAGGCACTGTTGTTCTTAAAACAGCAGTCTCATTCTATTTTCTTAGCATGATTATTAAATTGGCTTTCTTTATTATCTGAACAGCTCATGATATGTGCCAGTGCACTGCGGTTTCCTTTGACCATTTAAAATATTAGATAGTTAATTGTTAGAGATGCATTAACAGCTGGTCAAACACACTAGTGCTGCACAATTCATGGAAATAATTTTAAAATCACAATATGCAAATTGCAGAAGCTACAATTTATTTGATAAAGGTAAAATATGTGACAAACAGCATTATAATGAAGCGCTGTAAGAGATGCTCTGGCCTACAAATCTTATTCTCCAGATTTATATTTTAGTTTTTTGTATTAACCTATATAGAAATGTTGCTACCTCATGCTGCCATGAGGAAATATACCTGTACATGTTTAAACTGTAGCTGGTGTATATAGTTAAACTGTGGTTGACAGGCATTTGTGTTTATACTGAAATTACACAAGCATCATAAAACATTCATTGTATACTGTACATTCCTGGCAGTAACCACATTAGAGCAGATTAATTACCAGTTTTCAAAACCACATGATATAAAATTAAATTTGTGTTCCTCACATGTAGTCATTTTTATAATGTTTTACTTGACAGAGCCTATACATTGCTTATTTAATAAGGGAGCATTTATCTTGACTTTCAGCACACACATTACAAGGATGTCAAAATAATCAATACTTTGATACTTTGATACATGTACAAAATTATACAATACTATCATTTAATAGTATCAGATCAGAATAAGGTTTATTGGCAAGTACATTTTCACATACAAGGAATTTGCCTTGATAAGTTAATATAAATACATAAATAAAGATAAAAACAGAGGCAATAAAAGGAGACAATATATACAAATATGAAGAATAGTGACAATATGGCAGAATGCTTGCCGTGTCCAAAATGTGATTACTCCTGTCAGAACCAAAGTTATCTTTTTCTTTACAGGCAACTGCCCGCTGGGTAAGGCCTACCAAGGAGACTGCTCCGATGCCTCCAGCCAGGAGGAAGGTGAGAGGAAGAGAAATGATTCCACTCATTTTCCCACAGTTTTTTTTTTTTTCTGACAAGAGTTTTCCTGTGTGGAGAGCAGTAGTGGCAGGGAGGGAGCAGTGAAGAGGACAAAATAAATGCACAAGAGCATGTATAATCAGTAAATGTGTACGGACAATGCAAAGGAGCGGCCCGCTGACCATGGCTGCTGTGGTAGCTGGAGCCATGCAGAAAACACGAACAGTTAACTAGAGTTTATTTTTGGAGGTCGTTTGGGAAGGCTGAGTCTGTTTCAAATCCTCATATTTCACGGCTATATTTGCCCGATCATGTGCTGGACTGGGTTCAGGTCGAGCAGCAGTAACCACAGCCCTGGCCTGCCTCATACTTGCATCAGAATTGTCAATGCTAGAAGATCTTTTGTGCGTTAGATTAATGCTGTACTCTATAATGTTATACTGCTCATAGATCATTCAATCATTAAAGGGAATTAAATGAGCCTCATCACGGAATTCTTAATGTTTGTGTAATGAGGGTTCCCACACGTCCTGGAAAACCTGGACATTTAGAGACTGGTTTAAACACCTGGAAATTGATTAAAATGACCAAATATCCTGGAAATGAACTATTAGTTGTTTGGCCCAGAAGAGGACCAAACAAACCGAAACATATTTACATTTGAGACGCTGAAAGCTGAGAATTTAGAATTTTATTTCTTTAAAATGACTCAGAATGACAAATCAAAATCAAAATAGTCATAACAAAATAGTCAACAACTAATGGATCAATCATTGCAGCTCTAGTCAACACTGTATTATATTTATTAACTGCTCCAAACGCTTTTCCCCAAATCGCCTCTTTTAGAATAAAAGTGCTCTGGCAGCAGCTACAACAATATATTGATGCCATGGCAACAGGTGGTGTTTAAGTTACATTTGTTATGCCCTACTTTACATAATAGTCTTTCCCTGTTTATGTCTCCTTTAACATTAAAAATGAGAGAAGAATGAGTTGCATGTGTTTTTAATGTTGATTGACAGTTGTACAGATGTAACGGAGCTCTGTTGATGTTTCTCTCATATTTAGAGTCGTATGTTCAGGGATACAAGAAAAAGCACGGGACCAAGAGTCCATGTCAAGGGTAAGTAGACTGTGTGGTCTGATCTGTGCCTCTGAATACTCTCATCCCCATTATTAAAGTAGGACATCACCGCAGCAAATAATAATGTAACTCTACCATATTATATCTTAGAGAAAACAATAGGTATTGTTTTAGGAAGACTGCAGGCAAAGATGTTTACTTCCATATCCAACAGGACTCAAAGTGTGAAAAATATATATTATATGTAATATATTCCTTTATTCTCCACCAGTCTCTCTAGTGCCAAGGGCTCCCAGGGGGATAGTCGGAGGGGGGCCCACACTGCAGAACATAATGGTCCAGCAGAGAGGAGGAAGAGCTGTACGCTGAGGAGCAGCCAGGAGGCAGAACAGGTGAGGGTGGAAGGCTGAACTAGGCCAGATATCTTCCTCATTCTGAAATGTTTGGTGATCTGCAGTACTTCTAAATACATGGCTGATCAGTTCAATGTATTACACTGTTTATTTATTAATGTATATGATAAATGGTAAAGGGTAAAGATAAAAAGCTCTAAAATCAAAGGTTTCCTAACCATGACACCAAAGAAAATTGTAAAATTGATCCAATAAAAGCGTGATAAAACATCATGGAACCAGAGACACTTCATCATTAACCCTGCATCATTAAAGAAGGGAGAGTAAAACATGTGAACAATAGGCCTACTGTAGTTGGTAGATGATATGACCCTTTGTCAACAAAGTGTTGTGTTGTATTGTCAAGAAAACTCCTGGAAAATTATTTCTTAAACAAGAGTGGGAACCCTGATTGGTTGATTTGACAGTGACTGACTGTCATGATGTTGTCTGACTGTAAAAGGAGCAATACTGTCAATAAGAAAAAGTTTGCATTTACAAATAAAAATGCCAACAGAAAGAAAACAAGCTCAGTACTTTGAAAAAGAGCATTTGAAGTGCTGAGTGTTTGTTGGTGTGTTGGGTTGAGGCCCTGCTGGGTCAAGGTGTTTCTCTCATGTAACCGCAGCAGAGGTATTTAGCAGTGTTGGTCTAATGATTAACTCCACTGTAAGGCTCAGCAGCACAGTACACAGTTACACACAGTTCCATGAACACTAGTTAATCATTATAGCTTGTTGTTACATGGAAGCCTGTAGGACGCCTTTCCACCCAAACTATCTTAAACTTTTAGTCCCAGGAACTACTTTTCAAGGAAGTAAAATGTTTCTGTGCAAGCCATTTTTTTTGCGTGACTATACAAGATGTATGCTTGCTTCTTCCCTGCTGATGTGTGGAAGCACAGTGAATAAAAAACAAACTGCTTTTCGGATGCAGATTTTTAAAATGGTGGCTGAAATAAAATGCTGTGCATACTCGACCAATCAGAAACGTTCAGCACTGAAAGCCCCACCCCCAAAGTTCTTGTACTCTTGGAAGGTACCACCCCCGACTACCCCAGGGAGTTTGTGGGGGACAAAATAATGTCCCTGGAACTCAATTTAGACCCTGGTCCTTGCTGTGGAGAGTATATTTACCATAGTGTGTGTGTGTGTGTGTGTGTGTGTGTGTGTGCGTGTGTGTGTGTGTGTGTGTGCGTGTGTGTGCGTGTGTGTGCGTGTGTGCGTGTGCGTGTTTGGATGTGTCACACACTGCCACGTGAATGGGAGTACTCCACGCTAATCTCACTGATATAGGTCAAGACTACTTGTATGTGTCAGTGGGGGGAGAGAGAGAGAGTGAGAGAGAAAAAGAGAGACAGCACTGTGCTGACAAAGCACATCCCCTGCCTCTCTCTCACTCACTCACTCACACACACACACACACACACACACACACAATAGAGGCTTAACACATTGGAAATGCCTTTCTGTGCTGCTGCTCCGGGCTACACCACATTTGTTTTCACAATGTCATTTTTGGAATTAAGATAACAAATGAAGTTTACACAGGGTACAGCATACAGAATAAATGTAACCTAAACACTATGTGTAACACAAAATTCCACTTTACTCCAAAAATCTTTGATATTGGAAAATTGATAAGAACACATTCTATCTTTCTCGGCTCTGATTGGTTGTTTTCATTCAGGCCCGGTGGATTATGGCAAATGCCATTAGGAGCACTAGGAGGAGCCAGAGGAACTGAATTGTTCACAGATTATCTGTCTCATGTACTACTGTCAGGATATAGTGAATGTTTCAGCAAGTATGATAA
This sequence comes from Dicentrarchus labrax, assembly GCF_905237075.1. NCBI lineage: Eukaryota > Metazoa > Chordata > Actinopteri > Moronidae > Dicentrarchus > Dicentrarchus labrax. The sequence goes on from NW_026136709.1 coordinate 3,876,519, forward strand.
AAAGTTGTACCAACATGTTTGCATTTGTATTTCTGAAGCATCCAACATCAAAGCCCTCAGTTTACATTTCCAACACTGCTATCTAGAGGTCTGGGATTTAAACACAAACATTGATACAGTGTCTTTGAGAATTTATACAATATCACAAAACAGAATATTGCAGTACAATATATTTTTATATTTTCTGACACCCGTCTTTAATGCATTGATTTATGACTGGCCACACTGGGCAGTGTTACTTGTGTTAAGAAAATGCTACGATGATGTCAGGAAGCGGAAGAGGAATTCTCTGTTGTCAGGCTGTGTTAATGGTTGTGGTTGAAACTTGGTGAAGCTGCGCTGACTCTCTGTCCTCCTCACAGCACCCAGAAACAGAGAAGAGAAGCCACCCAGCCACTAAAACAAAGAGCAGAGGCCTGCCCACAGACAGGTAGGTCAGCGACGGCTGATCAGCATTTTATGAGCGTGTTATGGGAACTGTGGAGATATCACTGCTAGAGGGTCAAACTGTTAAGTATGACATAACAAGAAAAAGGTTTAATTGCTTTGTAAGATAGAAGTCATGCTTACACTGTGTCACACAAAGGTTACAGTCACATGTCTTCTTGTTTGTGTGATCTGTATAGATAATGAGAGACAGTATTGTACTGAACCGTCAAAGGCCTATCAGTCTGTAATCTGCCAATGACTGCTCACCACATACCACATTTATATCCTGTTACTGTGTTTCTCTGTCCACATCACACTGTCCCCATCTCTTCCAATCTCCATCTATTTTCAGGGACAAGGGGAAGGGGAAAGGTGCTGCCTTTGTAGCCAACGGTAGGCTGGTACCAACCCTGTCACCTCAGAGGAAAGGTGAGTGTCTGGATGGCTGTGATAGAAATCACACGGTAGTTTAAATGTTGCCTGCTAGATGGACTTTATTATTACAGATGAGAGGTTTCCAGACTGTGAGGTGGGGGTGAGAGCATAGAGGGAGAGACGTGACTAAAACAATGCCGCGTGATGTAAGAGGGACAGGAGCATGCCGCTTTTCTAACAACAACAGGAAGTTGGTTATTGTAGTTTGGCTCAACAATGTGAGCAGTTGCAGCAGTGGCACAGCTTATGGAGGCTATTATAGTACTTTAGAAACCCTTAGTGCCTGATTGCAACAACAATCACGCTGCTTCTCACAGTCAAATCTAAACACACAGACGGGACTCGTACATTTTTCCACTTTCCGAGGATATTATTATCTCTGATGTGAATCCAAGTTTTCCTGGGTATCAAAATAGTGCAATGGTAGTTGTCCGTGTTGTACACTGCAAACAGGAACTGCTAATCGCTAACCCAGCATACTTTAAATGGCGCCAGTTTGACAAAATGTAAACAAATATACAGGGTTCCCACGCATCCTGGAAAACCTGGAAATTTAGAGTCTGGTTTTCCAGTCATGGAAGCACCTGGAATTTGATTTAAATCGTATTTTAGCACATCACATGGCCACATTTTCTGTAAAACAAGATGAATTCTACTTGATTTGAACTGTTACTTATGGACTGTGGCCATAGTGTTATGGTTAGAGGAAAACTGTGGTATATACATAACCACTGACCACCTCCCTGTAATAAACCTACACTACATCATGAACCTGCATCATTAAACAAGAAGTCAGTACTAGGCCTACTGGTAATGTATATGAACTGTTGTCCTGTATTGTAAAATTCCTGGAAAGGTCCTGGAAGATTCTTAAAAAGAATGGGAACTCTGATATAGGCTAAAAGAAACCAGGCTCAGGCTGTATCTACCAAATAGCACAGGATTGACAAGATAATAACAAAACTACAGACTAAATGTTGTCTGAGAGGGTTCCCACAGACCTTAATAAACCCTGGTTTCTAAAATAACATCCCTTACATACATAAATGGTTGTAAATGCCTCTTACACAGACACAACCATAGACCAAACATTACATTATTTTACCATTACTATCACAAATCCACAGGTTTTCATTTTTTATTTGAAATAAATAAACACATTTTCATGTTGGATGAAATAACTGACCTTAAAACATTGAATCTTTTGGTACATTGACAGTGAATGCTCTGTAGACTGATGCTTGGTGGATCGTCTGTAGTTTAACACACACACACACACGTTGTTGCAGATGGAGGTTCTGGTCCAGATACCTTTGGTGAAACATCATCAGAAAGCTACAGCTCTCCATCCAGCCCTCAACACAGAGGACCAGAGAGCATGGATAGTGAGGACGACAACAACAAAGGTAACACACACACACACACACACACACACACACACACACACACACACACACACACACAGATGATGTAGCTGTAGTTTGCTGCATGTCTCTCTCATTGTCCTCTGTCATGAGGGTGTTGGTGTAACGTGGCCTGAACCTGATCTTGTTTCTCTGACAGATACAGACAGCCACTCTGATGACTCCAGCAAAGGACCGGGCCCTGGCATGTTCTTCACTCACCAGACTGGTCCAGCTGCGGTGGGAGAGGTCTCCTCTGTCCACCCTCTGTCTTCCAAGAACCACCAGGCCCAGCTGGAGCCGCTCTGCCCAGAGACCGGCTCAGATTTCCCCCCTCTCTCCTTCATGCATCCTCTGCCCTATGTGCTCCCCAACGGGGCCGCTGACTCTCCACTTCCACTGGTCCCTCCTCCCAGCCAAAGCATCATCCCCGACGTGAAGCCCTCCTCCGGGACTTTGATGATGCAGATGCCCCTAGTGCCTCCAGCTGTCCCAGGCCCTGGACTTGTGGGAGAACCAGAGAAGAGGGACATGCTCCCAACCTTTGGGATTCCACCTATCGGCCTCCACCCTCCGGCAAGTCCTGCTGTGCAGCCTCTGGTTCAGAGATTCAAAACAGCTTTGTCTCACAGCCAGGGTGGCACTGATGGAGCTTCAGGGAGCGGTTCTACCCCCGCATCCCCGCAGGCTTCACACCAGGTTCCTGTAAGAGCCATCAGTGTCATGTCTCCTGGCTCCACATCCTTCTCCTCTCCTCTTCATCAGTCTCTGCCCTGCCAAGACCCAGCCAGTGTCAGCTCAGGCCTGGCCCCCTCCCTGCCACATGTGGAGACTTCACATGCCAAGCACCCCAGCTTAACCTTACCGTCTGGCCTGCCTTCTCCCTACACCCTGCCCCCTGTCCCCACCTCCGTCATGCCTGCTGTAGGACCGCCTGCAGCCACTGGGGTAGCTCTATCTCCTGGACATGTACAAGCAGCTGTTCCTCCAGCTGTGCCCACCCACACCCCTGGACCCGCCCCCAGCCCCAGCCCAGCACTTACTCACAGCACGGCCCACAGCGACTGTACAGCGTACAGCAACAGCAGTGCTTCCTGTGGAAGTGCCCCTGTTAACCCTATTACCCTTCAGCAAACCCAGCAGCAACAGTTGCCCCCCCAGCAGCCGACACCACCACAACAGCAGCAGCAGCAACCGATGGGCTGCGGGACCTGTGGTTGCCACAACAACTGCGGCGGCCGAGGCGGCGTCACTAACAACAACAGCGTCAGCGGTGCCTCCGGCTGCCAAACGCCGCTATACTTCCCTGCCCACCAGATGGCAGCAGCGCGGCAGATGTTCAGCGTTCCGCCGCACATCTTCCAGCTCACGAGCCTGTGCAGCAACAGTTACCTCACCCAGGCTCAGCCTCCTCACCAGGCCAACGGCGCTGCCACCCTGTCCCCCTTCTTCCCCACCGCTCCGCCTCCCGCACACCCGCCCCCCTACGGCCCCCTTCACACTCACTCTCACAGCCACGCGGACGTGTCGTCACACATGCTCGGCACTGCCAACTACAACCTCCAGCAGCAGATGGCGCCAGCGGCGTCGTTCTGCCAGCGCATCTACCACCACATGTACCCGAATCAGCTGGGGATGATGCCTGCCGCCGCGCTGGGGGGAGGCGGAGTCAATAAGAAGAACGGCAACGTGTCCTGCTATAACTGTGGAGTGAGCGGCCACTACGCTCAGGACTGCAACCAACCCTCCATAGACTCCACACAGCAAGGTAGTGCAGCCTCACGGAGCAGGGAGAAACAGAGGACCCCTTAGTTTCCCTTCCCCAGAACCCCAAGCAGTCATTGGCCAACATTCAGCCCAGACTATAAAAAGTCAGGCCTCGTCCTCACCAAGTATATTTTGAGCTGTTTAGTTTGAGCTCTCGTGGGTTTCCTGCTTCAGTTTGGTTTATTTGGCCAGGAGAGAAGCTGTGCCACTGGAACACTCAATTCACAGCAGATAATTCAAAGTGTCGCCTATCCTCCGGGACACCCGTACTGGTAGTGTGTGGCCAGAGAAGGAAAAGCATGACAACAAGCAGTCATACAGAGCTATAAGGAACAAGAATAAAGTTTGTTTTGGCTCCACCTCTGCCATCACACTCCACTGTGATTGGTTATCCAGTGCCAGTGCCAGCCCCTGGTTTGCATGTAGTCGGGCAGACAGAGCGAAACTAACCACTCTAAAACCAACAAGCAGTGGGTGTGACCACAGCCTTGATGTGTTTTCGCATGCCTTTTAGTAAGGAGCAATAGACCTTTTTCACAGTGCGAGACTAGAAATAGTAGGATAAACACAGGTGATACCAATGATGCTGCTATTTGGTACAGCTCACTGGTAAGTTTACCCTACTGTTTCATGTCAAAATGGCTGCTGTGAGAAGGGTCCACACACGATTCAGGCTTTGAATTGAAGCACTACATGAAACTGGCTTGAGTCTCACTGACAAACTAACAAACTCACAAGCTCACTCATTCACAACTAGCAGGCTGCAGATGTCCCACAAGGGGGAGCTGTTCAGTTGTTGTCCCAGGTTACCCCGACCCCGCTACCTAGAGACAGTCGGCAGGTGTATCGCCCCCTACTGGCTATTCAAGTAATGGTTGAACTCTTCTGCCAACTGCCATTTAGTGTGTGTTTTGAGGTTTTAACAGAAGCAGTTCCCACTCTTTGCCTGTAGGTGGCACAAGCGTTAACGCTGCAGACTCTCCGTTTCCTGTAAAGGAGTTTAGGGAAGCAGCTGTGGGGAAATGGCCCTGAAGTGCATCTTCCAAACTAACCTATTAGTCTTCATGCTTTAAATGTTTTCCTTTGTAAAAACCTGTTTCCAGTGTAGAAACACTTCTTCTCAGTCCCTCCAGGAAGTTGCCATCATTAACAGTTAACCCACATTCAGCCCTGTGAATTTGGCAAGACTGCAAATGGGGCCGTGTCGTGATTTCCTGAAATGTTTTACCAATCATTGCAGTCCCAGAACGTTGAGCCACACGTCCCCAAACTACTATTGATTTTATTCTCACAAGTTGCCTTCGATTTTTACAACAAAAATAATCAGCTATTTTTTACTTTCTCCCACAATTTAGTTGTAAAAAAAAAAATGCTTAAAAGCTTCACAACATGCAATGCAATGATTTAGGAAAGCTGCTGTGAAATGAGACATTGTAGACCTGCAAACTCCTGGAGGAACTGTCCCACCCAAAGCTTAAATCTCACCTTTGTGTAGCTTGAAGTGTGAGTGCAATGCCTCACCAAGCAGTAATGGGCTCGTGACTGCCCCCAGTGGCTGACTCCCATAGCAGATATGGTTTTATGTCATTGGCCACTCGTTGCATCTGGGACCAGTCACACAAAGGTGAACTACCTGCACGGAGCCGCTTCCACAAGCTTTTCTATGGGAAACACGTCTGCCACGCAGTGCATGACACAGTGCCAGTGGCGGTACCTAACCCCGCCTGCTGGTCTACACACTGCTGCTCACAGGGTACGGCAACTGAATTTGCAGACCTGGACCGAGTAATCCCCCCCCGCCCACTGCAGTGCAACAGTAACTGCCAACATTCATTCATAGCCGACATGATGCTCATTGAAATATGTGCAGTTATATTTTCATTGAGAAATGAAGTGATAGCAAACCAGTGACTGTCAGTTCAGTTAGTGGCTAGCTGAAGGTACTGTGGAGGAGAGCCTAACAATGTAAAGTGTACATGAACAAATGTGTTGTTAGGAGAATACATGTTTAGGTCATTCCAAGCTAAACCCAGCATTCATGTTCAGACTATTCTTTTTTTTCTGTGCACTGATTGTATATCCTGTGTGTGTTTGGATGCATCTCTGTACGTGTGCATGTGGTTGCTCGTGTGTTGCAGGTGGCTTCCGGTTAAAGTACACAGCCTCCCACATTTCAGAAGCACTCGACAACGCCGACTGAAGGAGAGAAGAAGAGGAGTCCCTCTGGGTCTCGTTTCCACGGCGATGGTCCTCTGCTCCTCCCCGGGCACTGTGCGTGAGCAGCTCACTGAAGCTTCTGTGTACTTCAGGAAAAAAAAACTCAAAAAAAAAAAAAAAAACTCAAAAAGAAAGAGTGACCTGCCAAAGGCTCGGTGGACAAAGCCTAAGTACTTGTGCCTGAGAAAACTTTGTTCCCATGGAGATGACTCACTGTCTCGTGCACAGCGACAGTCCACGTGACCACGGGCCCCTTCCCTTTCAGTTTGTTTTTGATATTTTTGCACTGAGGGTTGGATATGATTAACTTATTACTTAATTATTAGGAAGTTCAGAGATTTTGGGGGATTTTTTTGTTTTTACTTAAAAGTCTCAACTGAAAATGGTTCTTGTACACTTATTTCTAAAATAGCGTATTTATGCTTTTTCCTCATTATTACTGTTCACCTAGGATTTTATTGTCTGACAGAATTGTACAGCAGTTTTCAAAGATTAAAAACAAGAATCAAAAGAGTAATGTAAGCAGAATGGAATTTAGGTTTGTTTCAGTTTTGCTGTAAGGTTTTGAATGTACACCTTCTCATATAAGGAAGCTGACTGTGTGTAAGTGTATGCGTTTGCGCCACTTGATATGTGTTTAGTTGGAAGGTAATTGCTGCTTTGTAACTATATATTTTTTTTCCATTTTTAAAATAGTTTTATTGAGTGAAATGCACTATAGCGAGGCAGGAACACAAGTGCACTAGAACAGTCGGCACTAGAACAGAATTATTGTTTTTCAAAATCGACACGATAAAGTGGAATAATCAGCTGATGCAGCGTTTTGACTGTTTTAGAATATTGAAGTATTTCAGGTGAGGAACAGCTTTTTAGGGCTAGCTTTTTGAAAAGAGATGCTGTAGACCCCAGCTGAGTAAACTCACAGTAGTCAGATTGACTATGACCCCCTGAATTTTAGTCTAAAGACACGGTCAGGCTGAAATTCCCACTTGTACACAGAAAATACTCAGAAGCTCTGGGTAGATTCTATTTTGGACTCTGGTATTTCTAACCACTACTGCGGCGGTTCTACAGGCCTCCGTTGGCGTCAAACTAGCTAGAACATACAATGTGTGATCTAACCAGGTGTAAAGGTTAACAGTTTTATACCCCTGCAGCCCTGATCTCGCTCCCCAAGAATGATGTGTTTACATGCATTTGTTAGCCTGAAACCTTCATTCAGCCTGTTAGCCAGTTAGCTGTAGGGCGAGGTGGAGCTGGGCCTGAAATCGATTCATTTGGAATAAAATTTTAATACGATGCAAAAAAAAAAAAAAACGGCTGAATGGAAAAAGATTTACGCTACAGATGTTCTAATGCGGGGATATACAGCTGCTAAGGCCTCTTTAAAACAATCCACTCAGTCATCTACAGAGAACGTTTCCCTGCTGAAGGCCCCCGTTATAACACACTACAGATGAAGTGGTGTTTGTAGTTTTGTTTTTTAAGAAACAAAAATCAGGACCAGGATTTTATTGGATGGGGGGGGGGTATTTTGTCTTGCCCTAACCAATGGGCAGTTCTTCCTGCCCCTCAGATGTTGATTTCATTCGAAGCTGCACTGATGCTCATCAGGAGCAGTAAAGTTAACACTCAAGTCAATTAAAGAAATATGCTAACTTATTTAAGTGTGTTATTTCTGTAAGTCCACTTACAACATCTGTACAGCTGCATCAGTCTCCTCCACGCTCACCAGTTTTCTGTCTTACACTTTTTCATGGATGTAGCTAGCTAGCTGGGCGTTCCCATTTATTTATTAAAGCAAGATGTAACTTCTGTTTAACTGTGGCCACAGGTGACATTAACAGGATGCTAGAGAATAGTATAGTCAGTGAAATGATGACTCAGTAATCAGCAATGTCTATCTAAAGTTGGCCACCGTACGTTGAACACATCAGACCAAGCAAGGCTGCAGCAGCGAGAACTGATGATCAGTTTCTAGAAGTGAACATTTTCAGACATGCATAAATGATTGCAGACAATTCACAGAGCTCTTTGTGTGAAGCATACTGACGCTTTAAGAATACAGCAGTTTGGTATTGATGGCCATTTCAATTGTTGAGCTTCCTTTTGTTAAAGCTGCAGTAGGTAATTTAACTTTGTGTCATGTTTGCCGAGAAAGATAGTTGATCGTTGAGTCTCTTTCCTACGGCGTGAAATACGGACGCTTTGGTGAATGAGACTCAACTACCTTCAAACCTCCAACCCAAAGTGTCTTTCTATCCTTCTCGGCTCTGATTGGTTGTTTTCGTTCAGGCCCGGTGGATTCTTGCAAATAGCATTAGGAGCACTAGGAGGAGCCAGAGGAAGCTGATTTTCTTTTACAGATTATTTTGTCTCATGTACTACTGTCAGGATGTAGTGAACGTTTTAGCAAATATGACCAAAAAAAATCTTTATAAAAATGACCTACTGCAGCTTTAAGGACAGAATTTTCAGCCGTTGCTTTCATCAGTGTACAAGGTGGAGCCAGCTTCAAACTGTCCCGTGGATTAACTTCTCAAGGGTTGATATATGAATATGAAGACATTTCTCTCCTGCACTCTTGGTATATTAATGTGTTTGTGTGTCAGATCACCTGTTAAAGAGTGAACTGTTCACAGCTGGCTCCTATAAGAGAGCAGAATGTGTGTTGTGTTGAAACACTGAGGAAGGCAATTACTGACTTTTTCTACACTTGTTAATGTAGAGAATGAATGTGGAATATCCATGTTGGGGGTTTCTTTCTCCACAGAACTGTTGAAAACTGACATAAGATATCTGTCGAACCTGATAATGACATTTGACCACCAATTTTTGTTTGTTTTAAGCCATCAGATTCCCTCACGTGTTTAAGGTTATTCTACTTTCTAAGGTGGTATTTCATGCTTCCGCAGCCTCACTTTGTCCAGCTGTGTCGTTCCTGGTCAGGGCGGTGTGTGTGTGTGTGTGTGTGTGTGTGTGTGTGTGTGTGTGTGTGTGTGTGTGTGTGTGTGTGTGTGTGTGTGTGTGTGTGTGTGTGTGTGTGTGTGTGTGTGTGTGTGTGTGTGTGTGTGTGTGTGTGTGTGTGTGTGTGTGTGTGTGAGAGACACTCTCAGGCTGTTTTCAGGGCTTTGTGGACGCTCTGCTTGTTTTAGTGGTTTTGTCTGCCTACTGTCAGTGCATTAGTTCAATTAAAAATCTATGCATACGTGCTTGTTTCCCTGAACGCTTAAAGTGACTGTCACGGGCGCCAGTGGTGGAGACTCTGTGATGTTTGATGTAAATGTGTAAAGGATGCACACCCTCAGACACACTGCTGTTAGATCGGACTATGTCCAAAACTGTTTCCCAGAAAGTTCTTCCTTTCGTTCGACACTTGAAGCGGATCCGAGGGTCCTGCCGAGCTCTGGACCCAGTGATCACAAGCAGTGAGCAGATGTGGACCAGTGTACATACCGAGGATGCACCAAACAACCCAAGTGTAGTTTTGTTAACCTTGATGGTTTGAAAAATGCTGTACTGTACATTTGCAAGGGGTCCCGCGGCCCTCAGTTGTAATGTTTACTGTACTCTTTGATATCTCTGTACTGGAAAGGTCAAATATATTTCTAGAGCGGAATTTGGATTTTATGCAAATTGTTGATGTTTTTTTTCCTGTAATTAAAAGCAATAAATATAAAAATGATAAGTGAATTCTTTGAAGTGAACATTTTTGAGCAGTTTGTTTTTATGGCGGGGAAAGTGGCGTCCAGTTCAGACCAAAGACTGACAACAACATGAACCTTGCAACTTCCACATACTGAAACCTGCCAGTTCACACTAATGCAACAAGACCAGATGATGTTATTGTCTCCATAGCAACAACTCTTCTTTTTGTGTAGCTGGATATACGTTGTAGCATCCTAAGATATAAAATGAGGATGGTGACTTTACAGGCGCTACAGTTGCTATTCATTGAGGAAAACTCTGTCCATGGTTGCGTGGGTCAATTTTGAGGCTTGACCAGCTGACTTTGCAACAAGCCGATTGGCTGTTGAAACAGGCGACGAGTTCTTGTTCTAAAACCAGCCACTGGAAATCTGACAAACTGAGTTGCAGCAACGTTATCAGCCGGCAAGAGTCGAGCTGAGACGACGAGCTCACACCGCTGCAGTGTTCTGTTTGGTGTCAGTGTGAATCTTTGGTCTGAAAGCTTTTTCCTGAGTCGTGGGTGAATTAGTGATTACAGAATGACTTGAAATCATACGTTGTGTGAAATATTGCAGGTACAATGGGTTCAGACCTGCACAAGCACAAATGTTGATGGATGTGTAACTCATCCCTCCTGCCAATATGTTCCACCACTGCAGAAAACACAGCCATGTGATAATGTGAGACAACAGATTTACCTTAAATAGATTCTGTTGAGCAGCTGGCTTCCCATTGGCTAATATTTGCAATTATACAAATAGACATTCTATTGGAATTTTCACAGAACTTCTTTATTCAAATGATCAGAGCACTGCGAAGCTACGCTCACAGGAACCTACATGGAATGCAGCAGAAGCTCCTGTACATTTAAATACAAAATTCAGCAGATAAATACAAACTTTGATGGAATAGACTCATTTTGTTTCTTCAAAGACAGCGAGCTGCTACGGTCTAACCGGCAAAACACAATATTGAGGGGTAACTTTTTAAAGAAAACTAATTGCAGAATGTGTCTCGTTGTACAGAGCGCTCTCAAAAGCATCCACCTCATGATGCCATTAACTGAAAGGGCTTGTGATAACCATGTACTCAGACTGCGGCTGTCTTTCAGACGTCCTGTTAAGTCCTGTTGTTCTGCAGGGACTCTATGAGACTCTTGTTGTACTCTGACACTTGTTGGAAGACGTTCTTGGCGACTGAGTCGTAGTCACTCTCCTGAGATTTCGAGGCGATGACTGATGCTGCGGTTAAGGAAAAGATCACTGGTGTAAACCCACAGGGACAAATCACATACATCACAGAGCTGTTATCTTTAGAGGGGATGAGTGGCAACGCTCCAGGACAAAGTCATAGAGAGGTAAAGACAGAAGGATACACTCTTTCATTACGAAGTTGTTCTGCTCCAAGTGCTGCCATTTCCTCTCAAGGTTAGCCAGCTGAAACACAGGAGCAAAACACAAGATTAGTGTGGGAGGAGTAGAGCTTTAATGACACGACCCACCGGGTTCGGGCCCCCCGCTGCAGCTGTAGGTCGGGTTGGGCTTGGACAGCATTTATATATATATATATATATATATATATATTATCAATACATGCCATTGTAATTAAGGAATGAATGTGTTATTTATTCGTTTTGATTAGAATTGCACATTGTTAGCTAGTTTAGCTTGTAATGAATTATTGAAATTATTCATTTATCTATTTTATTTTAAGCGGTAATTCGGGTCGGGTTCGGGCCCAAAACTGCTTCTACCAAATCCCTTAAAGTTCACTAAAGCAAACCATTTCCCTGTGGGACTGCCACTGTTGCACTGTGACAGCCGGTGGCTTTAAAATAAGATTAATCAGGCTTATTACAACTTTTCTCCATTTTGTTTGAGATCAGGTCACACAAACAGCAGAACTTTGTCCCAGTCAGCAAAACTGCAACTGCTCAAAATGTCATTAAATCAATAAAATGTATTTAAAGAGAATCGTGCAACAAAAGAATTTATAAAGATAAGATTCTGTGACATTCCAGCCCTGGGACGACTGCAGTGCCGACACACACCAAGGACAACAAAATAATTGCCAACTATTTTGATAATTGATGAATTATTATCTGCAAAAATGGCAGAAAATACAGTTTCCAGCGTTTCTGTTTTCCTTTGGGTTTTGAACTGACAAAACGAGACATTTAAAGACACCTTTAACACTATTTTTTTACATTTTATTGACCAAATCTAAAATCAATCTAGAAAAGAATCCGCAGATGAATCAATAATGAGAATAATCAGTAGTCTCCGCCCATCTGTATAGTGATAGGGATTTTTCGAAGCATAGTGTGAAATGCTCTGACCTGAGCGTGGGTCTCGTTTTCTTGCAGTTTAGTCTTCAGAGCTTCATATTTCTGGTTCATGTCCTCCAACAGCTGTTTGAATGAGTCCCGTCGCTGAGTCAGCGACACGCGGTCCTCCTGTAGTCTCTGCACCAGAGCAACACACACCGAGTTAGCCCACAGGTTAGGACTACAAATAGATATAGAAAGCAACTTTCTCCGTTGCACTTTTGCTACCGTTACCTTTTTCTTCTCCTCCCCTGTGTGCCTCAGGGTGTCCAGGTCTCGGTAGGTGTGCAGCTCAGACTCCATGTTGCTGACGCGCTCCTTCAGGGTGCTCAGCTCACCCGTGATCTTCCCCTCCAGCTGCTGCACCTTCTCCAGGTCCTGCTGCAGACGCTGGGACTCTGGGGGGCGTTAGTGGGGGTACAGAGTGGTATGACGGTATATCCGTTTATTTAAAAAAGGCATACCTTACTGGTGTGTGTGTGTGTGTGTGTGTGTGTGTGTGTGTGTGTGTGTTACGGACCAGTTGTCAGTCCCTTGGCGGTGCTCTCTGATTGGACCACCTCCGTCTCCTTGCTGACCAGCACCTCCTGCATGTTCCTCAGCTCACTGGCCGTCACTGTGTCCACCCGACGTAGCCGCAACATGTTCTACACACACACACACACACACACACACACACACACCCACACACACACACACGCTATTTACTCCATCTTTCTTTTATCTAACATTCCTTCCTTCTTACCATTACCCCTCCCTCCCTTCCTTCCCCACTCTGCCTCTCCCCTTCCTCCTCACCCTGCTGCAGTGCTCCAGGAGGGAGACGATGTTCTCCTGGCTCTGTGACATCTTCTCCTGCTCCTGAGCTCTGGTCTCCTCAAATGACTCCAGGTACCCTGACACACAGGAATCATATTTAAACCAGTATGGGGTCACGCAGATACATTACAGCTGCTGTGTGCAGGACACCCAGCCACTGGCGACTCCTGGTGGTAGTGTCTAAAATGGCAGTACAATGTGCTTCCATATCTGTCAGCCTTCATATTCCCATTTCTTAAAGCAGCGCACCGCTGCAGATACTTGAATCTGTTGGCTATACAGCAACTGTGATAAGACTACATAGAAATGACATATACAGTCACTAGATCCCCCTCGGTTACACTAAATAATACTGTGATTTTTCATATTAACTATCATCGCCCGCTATCAGGTCTGATTCTATCAACTGTCAAATGTTCAACTTACGGTCAATTTCCTCCTCTCTCTTCTTCAGCTCCTTGTATTTCTGCTGGCACTCCCCTTACAGACAGACAGACAGAGCAACTATTCAGCAATCATACAGTTAGTAAGTTAGTAACTGAGTTCGTTTGTTGTTGATAGTTTGTGTGCAGGAGTTTGGTAACATGGTAAAGACACATTCGGCCCATTGATTGAAAGAAAATGAATCAACAACAATTTTGGTAGTCAATTATTACTTCATACAAAGGTTACAGTGTCTCTTATGTACATATTTGAGTTTGAGAGTCATGTACAATAGCAGCACCCTGACTTTTGTTTGACAGTCTCTGATACAGTGTAACTGCTGGTTTAGGACTTTCCCAATATAAGATGACACACTTTAGAGGCAATCTTTCGAAAGCGTTCACTGAGCAGAAATAATTGTGATCCTCCGGTGTTACCCTGTGCTTCCTCTGAGTCCTGCTCCAGCTGTCGGATCTCCTCTGAGATTTTTCCGGCCCTCTCCCTGATCTCTGTAAGTCTGAAAACACACAGGTAAACACACAGCACAGTTCAAAATAAGAAGCAAGTAACTGTGAGGTCACAGGGTGAATGGGGAAAAACATGGATGTGAAGAATCTCCTCTCAATGAGGCGGATCAGTTAATGAATATCAAACTCCTCTTTTTGTCTTTCAACTGGATCTGTTGTGACAGACTTTAAAAGATGATGCAGAGATGCTGCAAAATTGACTGTGGTCTTACTAGATTAGATTTGGTTTAGGGCTGCACAATATTATCAAAATAGGCAAGTGCAATATGCAAATCACAGAAGCTGCAATTCTTTGATAAAGCTACAATGTGTGACAAACAGCATTATAATGAAGCGCTGCAGTGCTGCAGAGATGTCCTGGCCTACAAGTCTTGTTCTCCAGATAAGAAAACATGTTTGGTACAGATTCCAAAAAAATGTCACATCATCAGGATTTTAATGTTTTCTTCAGTGACAATGAAAATTAGGATGCAAAAATTATTATTCCCATATTAATCATGAATTATATCACAATGGCAATAGCAGTGAAAATAATGTTACATATCATGCAGCCCTAATTTGGCTTCATTCAAGTCATTTATAGAATAAGAACCATGATTCTAGCAGTGTGTCCACTATCTGCTCGTGTGTTTTCTTCTTGGACTTCTAATTTTAGTCATTTATTTAGTAATGAATGAATCAGACCTAAACCTAATGCAGACAGAGTTTTGGTGTTTAATATGAATACATACTGTCTCTCCATGCTGGCAATTTCCTGATTGTCCTCCTTCACCTGGAAAACAAAACATTAGCAGCTTAAATTTTGTTTTAACGTTTATTTTATTTTGAAGGAATGCAGCTTACATTAGCCTAATAAAACTGTGTTGCTGTAGGTTGTCTATATCCATTCTCTTTGGCTGCTTGTGGAGCTAACCTGTTTGAATAACTTCTCTCTCTCCTCCTGGGGGGAGCCCAGGCTCTTGTGCTCGGCCTCCATGGCGTCCCGCTTCGCCTCCAGCGTCGAGCGAGTCTCATGAAGCCGGACCATTTCCTGCTTTATGTGCGAGTGGGCCAGCTCCTGCACACAGGACAGTGAAAGGTAAAACAGCTTGCACTACTGTTACTACTGCAGCTACAGGTGTTCCTGCTGCTACAGTATCTGCAGGGCTTGAAAAGTCTTAAAAGCCGTTGATTCCATTTGATTTCCTTAAATAAAGGTTTCATTTACAAAAGGCTCTTAAATATTTTTCCACCCATACATTCATCCTCTGCTGCTTATCCAGGTCCAGGTCATGTTTAATAATTGATTATTAATGATATTATTGGCAAGGATTGGACAACTACTAGGAAGTTATGACAAAAATGTAACATAAATCAATACATAAATAATAATAAATAAATAAATAAATAAATGAATAAATTGACCTTTTGCACTTGGTAAATTATTACAGGCCTTATCATCCCTACTGATTTTTATTGAGGTTGTTCCTATGTATGACCATGTAACAGGTATTAAAGTACATTCTATGTGGTATTACAAATTTCTTCAAAAGTCTTAAATGTAACTTGGTGACTTGGGCGTTCCCCCCCTCTCCCCCCCTCTCCCGGCTCCTCTTTGAAACCCAACTCACTGCTTCGTAGTCCTCCTTCCTGGTTATCAGAAGGTCCAGCTCCTCCTGGAGAACAGTTAGCTCCTGTGAAATGAAAAACAAGGAGTTTGGAGTCATTTTTTAAAGAAAATATGTCATAATTGTCAGATTACAGGTTCTCAAATGTGAATATTCTCTGGTTTCTTTAGTCCTCTATTACAGTAAACAAAATATCTTTGGGTAATGGACAAATGAGACAAATCTGAGGACATCGCCTTGGACTTGGGAGACAGTGATCAACATTTTTCACCCCATTCCTTTCATTTTATGGACCAAACAACAACTTGATCAATGGAGAAAATGATCGTCAGATGAATCGATAATGAAGATAATCGGCAGTTGCAGCCCTAGTGTAGTAACAGTGTTGAACTACAGTATGAGTAATAGTAATATGAAAGTATTATAACTGCAAACATTAGACTATATTTAACACTAATATTAAAGTAATACAAGTAAAGAGTGGTATTTTAACAACATCAGACTAAAACTACATGAATACCTGTAGCAGTTCCTCATTGGCTGTCGTCATGGTGAAATACTTTTCTTGCTTTGCAGCCGGCATTGATTGGACAACCTCGTCAGCGACCCGCCTTTCCCTCCTGATCTCTTCTTCAATGGCCCTGATAGCTTCCTCTCTCCTGCATGGCAAACACAACAAGCCTGTGAGAGTTTGTTGTTTGTGTCTTTTTTTCTGCCTTAACTAGTTAAAAGCGTGGGGAGGGGGACATGTGACAAAGATCCTGAGCCACATGCAAATGCAGGACAGATAAGACAGACAGACAGACAGACATCCAGATAAGATAACTCCATAGATAGATGGACTGGGCAAATGTACATCATGTCAATGCTTCTCTCTCCTCTCTCATCTTTCTCCTTTGCTTTCTTTACTCCGTCAGCCTCTAACTACTCTTTAAACTCTGTACGTACATCATTCTGCACAGTGAAGCTCAAACGTCACACTGTAGGAACACAAAGAAACACTGATTTTCAACTGGAGGGGGACTTTAAAGATACAAAGTGAGAAAGACACCAAGAAAGGAGGCCTGCCTTCAATCATAAATGTTTAGCTAGCTGTAACAGTACATGTCAGCCTTCAGGTTTTACAACAAGGAACAAAGGTCATATGCTGTGCTGGCTGCATCACGCTGACAGGTGAATTAAAGTTCATCTAAGTGCCCGTAGAAGTACAGGTAAGTGACTTTGGTTATTTTTCAGTGATATGGAATAGTGAGGGAATAAGATGTGTGTGTGATCACAAACATTACAGTAAGGACACTGACAGATGTTGCTGTACTGTATGCAGGTTAAAGGTTATTCAGCAGACGTATTTATGCGGCTCCATGAAAGGAACAGGTGTGCTTGTTGAATTCCAAGTTCAACAAGTTCAAAGTGTTTCTTTTTTCAAAAGATATCAGGAAAATAAAAGACACTGCAGGCATATCGGTTTAACTGATGTCACTTTAAAAGAGAACTCACTGACTCCAAGATTTCAGAAATACCGTACTCTGATCGAGGTTTACACTGAAATGCGTCAGAAGATAGCACAGTCCATTATATGAACATAAAAGACTCAAATAAGGACCAGAACTCCAGGTTCTCATTTTCTTTTGGGCAAAACAACTAACATGATGGCCATAATTAGCCACATTAAGGTTAATGGTTTGATTAATGTCCCTTCTCAGTTATCCAAGTTTACATTAGAGGTTTATAAGAGTGTGAGAAAATATTGGGTATGAGTATCGCAATATTTTTGTGGTACTTTAAAAATGGATACAGTGTTTTTGAGAATCGATAATTTATGGTGGCAGTGGTTCATTTTGTGTTTAAACCCCCAACCGCTGGACAGCAGTGTTGTAAACTGACTTTCGTTCAATTCTTGTTTTAATTCAGACTTAATTCTTACAATATCACAATAAAATGAGTCGGAACCTCTGTATGGTCAGATTCTCAACAATACGTAGCCCTAATGTTTTACACACGTTAGTGTCCAGGAGAATGTTCGGTTTACAAGATAACAGATTAGTAAAATGTCTGCTGCAGTTCTGAGTATTTCTTTAATGTATATCTACTCTAATTATTAGGGTTGCACCGATTTATCAGCTGAACATCAGTATTAGCCAATATTAGTCTTGACATCAGCCTATCAGCAAATAAGATGGCATTCACTGATGTCAGTGGTGGTTATCGGTTGTGTCAAATCATTTTTGTGCTGGCTAAATGTTGTGTTGGTTATTTCCAGCCCGGATATTAGACAAACAATCACCTCTGTTTTCCAGCACTGATACAAATTGCAGGCAAATGCTGATGTGTTCCACGCAGCAGCACGGACAGCGAGTGTCTGTTCAGCTCTGCGTCTCACATCTCAGATCAGAGGAGAAACAGACTGAGCTCCAGAAAACCATCCTAATTGTTATTTTGTAATAATCGTTTTCGGTGCATTCCTGCTTATTATTTAAATGTAAACAACGTATATGATTTGTGATAAACTGCAACCAAATTGGCTACGAATATACACACTGGAACTGGAAAGCAGAATATGTGGTGTAGTGACGCCATAAAGCCGAACTCAAGGTGATGAAGAAGGTGAACTCAACAATGTCTACCATGACATCTCTCTCTCTCTTTCACCCCAACTGGTCGAGGCAGACGACCACCCACCTAGAGCCGAAGGATCTGTCCTAGGTTTCTGCCTTTTAACAGGCAGTTTTTCCTTGCCCTTGTCGCCAAGTGCTTGCTCATGGTGGTACTGTTGGGTCTCTGTAAATAATGTTATAAAGAGTTCGGTCTAGACCTGCTCTATTTCAAAAGTGTCCTGAGATAACTTCTGTTATGAATTGGCTCTATACAAATAAAATTGAATTGAATTGAATTGAATTGAAAGTAATGAGTGACATACAGACCAGTAGAGGATAGAGCAGAACAAAGCTATTCCACTGTTTGAGCAGGTGGACTGATCTTCCCGTCATCCCAGGTAAAACAGAGGAGTCTATTTTCCATTCAGGGTAGGACAATGGAAAGGTGCCGGCACCCTCTGCTACTGCTGTGGTTTACTGCAGCCATAGCAACAAATATACTGGGAGGTAATGCTGCACTTCCAGAAGAAGACAAACTGGTGAGAAAAGTTCTATTCTTTCTATCTTATTTTTGTTCAGCTGTCTCGCAGTGAGCGAATCAGACTACTTTGTTATGTTTCTTATGCTCTGACTGTCGGTAAGTGTAAGGTTGTTGTATTTACTGTCCATTATCCATCAGCAGGTAAAGAACTGGACCAACAGCTCTCTAGGAGTCATTCCTCAGTGTAACACCAGTTGCTCTGTTACTAAACTGCTGATTGAAGGGAATTTGATCACTCTGAATAACGCTGACAGACTAGCCCTGGCTAGTTATACCACACTGGTAGAACTCCAGCTGGGGGGTAACCTGGTGACTGGTATACCAGCCAAATACTTCTCTGTGGTACCGCACCTCAGAGTGCTCTCTCTGTCCGGGAACAAAATCAGCAGGTAAATAAAGATGCTAGATTTAATTCTACATACTGATTTTAGCAAGTTTTGAACACAAATTTTGAACAAAAGTGTTGTTCATGGGTACTACTGTTACATCTGGTGAAACTTGGTGGATTGTTGCATCTCTGTACTGCTCTAGACCTTTGAGAGTTGAAATATGTGTACTACCACTACTACTGCTGCTACAATAATGACTGCATTTACTACTACTGGGTCTTACTGCAGCCTGAACCCAGAGTCTTTCTCTGGGCTTGATAATCTGACGGAGGTGGACCTATCCCACAACCTGCTGACAAGTCTCCACACACAGCTATTCAGACAGCTAAAGACTCTACAGGTAAACCCAAAATCCCTGGAGGATCCCCTAAGATATGCAAAGGTCACTGTGAACTGTCAGGCTACAACTGAACAATCTTAAGTTAATCTGAAGTTTTTCTTGTCTCTAATTCTTCCATGTTTAATGTTACAACCCAAGTACATTGGTATTACAGTTGATTACTGTCCATAGGAGAAAGAATAATGTGTCAATGTTATATCAAATGCTCATTTTAATGCGAAAGAAAAGGAACAAAACCAAGTGTAAACCTGGCTAAGCCATTATGTTTTTTTAATCAGAGATCTGCTGTGTAACCACGTTATTATTAATCCATTAACCTGACATTGTCTGGTCCCATTAGGTGCTGAACCTTCAGGAAAACCCCTGGAACTGTTCTTGCCCGCTGCTGAGCAGTATTGGAGCGCTCAAAGCAGCCGGAGTCACCATTGGTAATCATTTCCTTTCTATGTTGTTAGGCTGTCAGTTATATAGCTGACATGTGACCCTTGTGATCCAGGAGGGTTCATAATTCATAGATTGTTCAGGGTTTGTTATTTAACTGTGGGTGGGTGAAACCTATTATACTAGTCTATAATTTCATCCAAGTAGACTGACACACAAATCCATGTAATGACCAGAAGCATTTTACTTAGACATCAAGAGGACCTTTTTTACTGTACACTGCAGTTTAATGGGGGCATAAAATGTGAGTGAAAATGAAATGAAACCACTATGCTCATTTTAAAAATCGGGGACCTTTGTCAGTTAAAATCTGTAAAAACCAAGAAATGATGAGCCTTATGATATAAGATATGCACAGCTGGTCTGGTGGTCCCAAGTTGACCTCCAAAGACATATTCTTTGCAATGATCACGTGGTGCGGGCAGAGAAATGTTAACATTCCAGAACACCTGGAGAAACCTGCTGATTATCTCTACATAGGCAGATCATTCCTCGAAAAGCACGATGAACACGATGAGACCACAAGAAAGTGCAGAATTTAAAAACCATAGGCCTTCTCTCACAAAGTAAATGATAAGTAAATTGTCTAATAGAACAATGGCCAAACATCAGAGACAAGAAAACACTGAATTTGTCAAAAAAAGAAGCCTACAAGTCAATATAATTGAATTATATAAAACATTATCTAAACAGTAGTTTTACACAAACTTACAGTTAGAGTTCACTGTTTGGGTTGATTGTGCAGTATTTTATGAATATGAAACATCCATAAAATATGTAACTTAGGTGGGGGTTGGGGTCCCTTAAGGAAACAGGTTGGGAACCACTGTTCTGCGTGCTGATGACATTTAACCTACTGAAGTAACGCCCTTTTCAGACATGGAATATGTAACATTTACATGGAGAGACTGTTGGTCAGATCATTATTGTAAAAGGGTTTTTTTTTATCTCTGCCCCAGTTGCACAGCCAGGGAAACAGCTTTCATAGACGGAACTGATATGCATGAATAAATCAAATTGCCGTCAGATTAAAGTAAAGGGGTGCTTGTCTGAAAGTGGCTCATTAATTAAATTGCTTCTATATGTGATATCTGGTTGTACAGGGGGACCACAAGTCACCTGTGCTTCTCCAGAAAATCAGGTTGGAACAGATCTTTTGGAGGCTACAGCTGTGTGTTACCCATCAGCACCAGCACCGACCTTAATCACAGACCCACAAAAAACGAGAGTCAATTTCCAGCAGTCTAGGACCTCATCCACTGTGCTGCAGACCACGTTGACTAGCCAGAACCACAACAATAAAGGTAAGACAAAGAAGAGATGTGGATATTTTATTTTCTTATTTTCGTATTCTTCAACTAAAAGCTTAGCTCTCCTCTCTGTCTCCACCCTGCAACCCCAACCAGACCAGACACCTGTGCTCGGCAACTCATGGAAGTTCACAGCGTGTGTTGTAGCCTTGGCTCTGTTCACCTCCATGCTCATTGTATGTGCCATAAAGGGGCCTTCCTGGTACAAGCTCTTCCATAACTACCACCATCGGAGACTACGCCAAGAAGAGGATGGGGATGCGGTGTCCACAGTTTTCTCAGACACAGGGACACACTTGAGTCATCAGACATTCACCTTTAGGCAAGAGAACGGGCAGATGGAGGAGGAGGATGGGTATTTTGAGGATCCATACATCAAGAGGGAAGAATGACATGCAGGAGAAGAGACTTTAGCAGAACCATGATGGAGCAAACAGCAGCTGGTGAACCAATGACAGGACAAGGAGGCAGTCATCACAGCAACGTGGTACTCACTGAGGGGCGGTTGATGATATGTACAGTATACATCGCCTTAGCTAAATAAAATCATTTAGCTATTTATGTTCCAGGCACTGGTTTGTATTATCATCCTAGGGGTCAGTTAAACTTTGTCTTGACTCGGTGGCTGCAATACAAGGTCGGTATAATGTTGGTAGTTGAGTAATTGAAGCTTTTTGTACTGTTTCTACTGATTTTACAATACTCTGTAGCATCCTATCAATGCAAGAATATGAGGTAAAACGTTTCAAATTTGAGCTCTTGATCCCTGTTTCTGATCGACAAATCATGCCTAACATGTAAGTCCCTCTCACACTTTGACATACGAAGGCACAGTTTTTACACTCCGCGGATCCGTAGAGGAATGCACACAGATGGGTTGCCTCCTGCAAAATGTGCACTTGAGGTTATATATTTCAATTACAGCGATTTACAACCACCTCGTTTGCACGGCGGTAGTCTGATGACTCTGACTGCAGGGTTGACACAAGTTAAGATGTTACTACGGTCACGAAAAGCTTGCTACCTGCTGTCTCTGCACTGCACAGCAGTTCCTCAGTGACGGAGTTTATGTGAGCTCTGCAGGCAAGGGAGGAAAGGTGTGACTGAACGTTAGCTACCACACCTTCAAAGAATGTTTTCAAGCCAAAACCAGGGCTTCTTTCTTCTGCTTCATTCATTTTGTGCAATGTAACGTCTACAGTCTTTTTGAATGTACTCACCATTGTATGAACTGCAATCAAAACCAATTGCAGATTCCCATGGAAATATGTTGATTCATGCAACATACTGTAGTCTAAATTGTTGACCATGACATCATATATTGACATCAATAATTTATCCGAAAATCCTAATTTCCTTTATCAGTTGTTAATGAAACTAATTGATAAACCATTAAACGCTTATAAAATATCACATGCAGGCTTTTTTCTGAAATCTTTGCCCAGTGAACTCAAGCAATATAGCTGTGTTTGAGAGGACACCCTGTCAC
The DNA here is from genome assembly GCF_905237075.1 of Dicentrarchus labrax. Lineage (NCBI taxonomy): Eukaryota > Metazoa > Chordata > Actinopteri > Moronidae > Dicentrarchus > Dicentrarchus labrax. The sequence goes on from NW_026136709.1 coordinate 3,899,266, forward strand.
AACCATAACATAATATAATAACTTACTCTCTCCTCTCAGTGAAGATGCTATCAATGCTTTCAGCCTCGCTGTTATTCTGGGCTTTCACCTGGGAGGGAGGAGAGGAAGGGAAATGAAAGGAATAAGAGGTCATTCTCATTATGCAATGGGGAACAGTCTGTCCAACCTTCTTAGACTCACTAAAACACACGACAATCTATCAGCTTTAAGCTACACGCTTCTGTCCAACTGCAGTGGTTCAGACCGATCAGCGTCCTTAGATAAAACTACTGACAGCTACAAGCGTGGTTTTTAATGCTAAGTAACGCAACAATGGCTGATTTCTAAAGAGGTTAGCGTAGATGCTGCTAGCATCAGTTACATCAGAACTGGAGAGTATCTCTTTATTGAATGAAAAGCAATGAACTTATGCAGGTGATACATGGTGCACTTACAATGTTGTAGTCGTTGATCATTTCCTCCATCTCTGTGTTGGTGTTGAGCTTGTCCACCAGCTGGAAATACAAATTTAGGAATTTACACAACAATTAAGCTACATATCAGTAGGACTCATCAAGTGTTTAATAAGGGCAGAACAGTCCAGTGTATACCATTGAAACACCCTGTGTTACACCGGACACTGAAGTACACTGCTAATATTCAAATGATGTTTAGTTTAACAGCTAGTTAGCTAGCTGTTTGCATTTTCTATTCTTACACTCACTATGAGTCATTATGGATAGGGATGTCACAAGAACACATACTTTGATACCAATACAATGCCAAAATTCTGAAAACTGGATGGTACTCGTTTTTCTACAGTACTGCATCCCTTATTATAGATAACTTAAGCTTATACTCCATAAAGTGTCAAATAGTGTAATAATATTAGTTCAGTTTGTTGCTGGTTTGTAATGTCGAGGATGTAGGAACCAAGAATTACTTTTTTCAGTGGCTACACACTAAAAACAATTAGAACTTCAACTTTACCATGTTGTAGTCAGCCAGCTGGCCTTGCAGATCCTTAATCTCTACAGCTAGGCCTTCGGCTCTGAATGGGAAAGAAACCAAAAAAGGCTGGTGATTTTTATTTATTTTTTCACACTGTTTTATTCCTGTTTATAATATGAATTAATTGTATAACAAGAGCCATCGTGTTCGTATGCACAAATGTGTGATGGTAGACTGGTGGACTCATTTTAATAGCATGGCAGGGTTTTTTTCTTTTAGGTTAGCTTAGAATTTCTAGCTGCATTCCACAAACATTTGCCTTTTTTCCTTCTCAATAAGTGTTTTTTCTTATATTTCTGAATATTTGAAGGCTGTGAGATGCAGTAGGCCTAAATTCAATTGGAGAACATGATCTGTTTGTCATTACAAGATGCACAGTGTCTGCACTAACAGCTAAAAACACCACTCACCTCTTCTCATAGGAGAGATAGACTGAGTTCTCCTGGTTGTAGTTGTCAATCTCTTTGTGCAGTTTGCTGGTCTCTGTGGTTAACTCGTTGATCTTACCCCTAACAACACAACAACACAAACATTCTCTTTTAAATGGTAAAATGGATCAGTGTGTATGAACAGGCCTTCAAGAAAGGGCTGTCCTGCTGGGAACACCGGCTGCATAGTGAGCCATAGCAGTAGGACTAATAGCAGCATGTGTTACCTAAGAAGGCCCAAGTAGTAGGACTTATCCAGAATCTGTCTCTGAGGTCCTTTTGCGGATGGAAGAAAGAGAGAAAGAGAGAGCCTGGTGAGACTTATGATGATGTTCAGGAATGTCTGTTTTAACATGGCTCACTGTTTCTGCCACAATATTAAACCAAACAGATACAAACCTATGCAAACAGAGTCACATCAAACTTACCTTTCATGCCAGTCTTCATCCCGCTGAGCCCCTGCTGGGTCACAGGCCTGTCAGTCACTTTGATTGGAGCCGACAGGACTCCAGGGGTGGCGATGGGGATGCCGCCCCTCATACCAGGATGACCACTTGTACCTGGAACCATCTGGATTGAGAACAGGAGAATGAAAACTCTGTGAGACCAGTCAACGAGACAGTCCCATATGCTGACTGTGTAATGAACGGCTGCCACAGTAGAATATTTGCTAATAACATGCAAATCACAAAAGCAAGCATAAATCTTCCTTGCTCTAAAAGTTGTTTGTTTGAGAGTTACAGTTGCCAACAGGTAAACAAAACCCAAGTCAGTTACAAGGAGGGAGATGCATCAGATGCTCTCAGGAGAGGGCACTGAAACATAATGATCACAGGAAGAGCACTTGGATCTCAAAACTAAACTGCATCCAAGCAGCAGCTGACTTACCCCAGTTGCAACACGAATAGCTGTAGGAGGAGGTCTGACGGCCGTCGGGGGTCTTCCAGCGCCAGGGAGCCCAGTTCCACTGCGGCTCAATGGGCGGCCCATGCCGGAGGGGGGCCTCTGGCTCGCCATGAGGCCTGAAACCACCGACGACGAGTTATCAGTAAAAACAAGTAATAACAAGCACAACAATAACAAGAAAGAAATCAAACATTTGGAGCTGATGGGTGGAAACAAATCGTGTTTAAGAAAACATGATTGTTTGGTGCAGACCAGAAGAAATGTCACATCATCGTGATTTTAATTGTTTGTGCTGCAAAGATTATCATTCCCACAGTAGTCGTGAATCACATTGCATTATGTGTTTTACCATATCGTGCTGCCCCACAGGGGCCCTTCGTAGCACTGTGTACTTTAATGTAGAATGAAGAACATAATGAACGGTGTCAAACTGTAACTGACTGTGTTGTTGTCAAACAAATCACATATAATAAGAAAAGTGCCAATGCTGACAAGAAAAGTAGAAGAGTCTTGTGCCTTTCACACAGAACACATTTTTGAATCTGAAGACATTCTTCTACTAACTTAACTAGCCCTATGATCTATGATATGGGACTATTGCTTTCTGCACTCACCCGAGGAGTGCCACCCCTTTCACAACTCTTTGACTTTTTTTAACGACAGCTTTTTAAATTCATTCATTGGTGCCTGATGCAGGGCTGGAGAAGTTACAGACAGTCCCTTCATGTGGACGATCAGCACGCAGTAACGTTATCTGTGCCGGGAAAACGTCAAATAAAAGCTACACTCATTTTAGCTAAAGCATTAAAGGTGACAATAAGTGCCCGTTAAAAAAATATCCACTAATTTGTCGGTCGTAGCATTTGTAGCACGTCAGCCATTGAACGCTAGTTTACCAAACGCCTTTACCCTTACCATTAGCCAATTAGCCAGCGTTAAGATAACTTTAGCGTTAGCTCGTTTCCACGGAATAGCACGGATAAGATAATAAAGGTTTCGTACCTTAGACTGAACACTTTCTGGCCGTCCAACCGAAGCAGGTGTTTCGCTAGCTAACACAGTTTGGCTGAGAGGAAAATGTCTCCAGAACTGTCGCGTTACTAAAAACTAAAACGCTCCAAGAAAATCACCAACTATGATGTTGACGTTACCCCCGCGTTACCCCAGTAACCGTCTTCTTCTTCTTCTCCTGAAAATGAGGCAGAATCATAGTTGAAGAGTGTGCTACTGCCCCTCACCGTCCAACAGCGGAAATACATGCAGACCACATTCAGTAGGTCATGAAGACCACCGTTGTTCCTCACATTGCCCTTTCTATCATTTAATAAACTGACGACCCCTGACCCAGTCACATATTTTATGGATATTTCATATTATATTCAAATGAAATGAACCCAAACAGTAACCTCTGTAACTGCAGGAGGTTTGTGTAAAACCAGTGATTTGGATGAATTTTGAGCAGATTATTTCCTGTTTCTGGAACTGTTTATAGAACCCTCTGTCTTTATTTATTTATTTCTAATCATTTTTAACAATCATGCAGACTTAATAGGCTTCTTTTTTTGACAAATTCAGTGTTTTTTGGCCATTGTTCTGTTAGACAATTACTTTAACAGTGTACTTTACATTTTGTCACAGAAGTGAACTAAATGCTGAGATATAGGCCTACTGTGTATATATTCTGTATCTATCAAGAAGGTCTCGCGACCCTCCATGAAGCTTTGGAGACCCCTAGTAGGGGCCCCTACCCCCAGGTTGGGGACCATTGCTTTACGTAGAATGAAGTTTGAAAAAATAATAAATGTTTACCCTATCAAATAGTTGTTAAATATAGTGTTTATATCAAATGATCTTTTATTCATTCTTTATGAATTCTCTGAAAACCCATAATACATTTACTCATTTGAAGTGATTATTTGCCCCTGTTAATGAACAGTGCAGGTCAGTTTGACTCACTATATACCGGTATGCATTTTCCCCAACATAATAGGAGGGTTAACAATCATAGAGATGTGAGTTGTGTGTGAGTAGAGCTCAGTCTGTAATCAACCACACAGTCCTGATTAGGCAACAAGTGGGATCTCCTGTGCAGGTGAGCCGGCCTAAATAAACCAAAGGCTCATATTATCACCGTATTACCAGTCCAATAAGTTGGGAATCCAGAAAAGGTTTAAAGACTTTTAAACCTCACCACGCCAAACGTCACACCTAAATTTAAGTGTCATGTTGCACCTTTGTCACAGATATCTTTTTGTTTTATAATTTAACCTTTATTTAACCAGGGAGTCTCTTGAGATTGAGATTTCTTCTCCGAGGGAGACCTGGCCAAGAAAGCACTGCAGGTCATGCTGTTCAACAAACAACTGTGACAACAGACAGCTCTGATGTGTTTACATGATACATCATCACTGCTTCCTGGTCCTCCTGTTTCTGTGAAATCCTCCAGAAACCACTTCTGTTTGTCGGCTCTACAGCGCCTCCACCTGGAGGAGAGGAGCAATGACACCACTCACACCAGTCAATGCAACAGCACAGATACCTAGGAGTAAACAGGGTTTCTAAAAATATATTATTAGGGTCAGGTTAATCGTATATTTAAATAAATATATAAAATATCTCCAAATGAATATAAATCACTTTTAAATAAGCAGATACTTAACAACATAAGATATAAAAAGACTTATATGGGAATAATATATATTTATTTGCATTTATTTTGGTAGGATATTTGGATAGTTTAAAGTGGACAGGAAAGGGGACGAGAGAGAGGATGACATAAGAGGGGCCACTGTGCTAAAGACTGGTACTACGGACATGAGCTCTACAGGTGGGCTACCCAAGGATGACATTTTTAACACTGTATTTAAAGCATGACACCTCTAACAGTTCACAGTGCTGATGAACAAATCCCTCCCTCTGTCTGCAAACAAAAGTCAAGAAGTCATGACTGACTGAAGCTCAGCTCCACAATGCATAATACTGCAATATATAATAACACATTATATTGTTAAACCTCAAATATGTAACATTTGGCTGTATGTGACCTGTAAAATGTTTGTAAAGGAAATGTTTTGAGAGGAGATCTGTCCATTTTTAGTATCAGAGAACAATGTTCAGAGGTAGTCTGTGTTTCAGTATTACTGAAGCTATGAACACTGAGAGTGATGACAGTAGAGTCCACTGCTGTGTTCTGAATTTTGCTGGTGGAGTTCTGTTTGTTATTTTTCTGAGCACAGTTTTTAATCAATAAATAAAAAGTATTGCTCTTTATTGAAAGAGGCTTTCATCAGTGGAAGCTGTACAATCCTGACCGTCCTTAACCACACCTGATGACGTCACGGCGGTAAACCCCAAACCCCCTATGAACGAGGAGCCCTGCCGCCGGGTGCGGTGGCGCGCGCCTGTAATCCAAGCTACCGGGAGGCTGAGGCTGGAGGATCGTTTGAGCTCAGGAGCTCTGAGCTGCAGCGGACTGTGCCGATCGGGTGTCCGCACTAAGTTCGGTATCGATATGGTGCTCCAGGGGGAGCCCGGGACCACCAGGTCGTCTAAGGAGGGGCGCACCGGCCCAGGTCGGAAACGGAGCAGGTCAAAGCCCCCGTGCCGCTCAGTAGTGGGTTCGCGCCCGAGAATGGACGCTGCGGTGCAGCCTGGGTAATACAGCGGGACCCAGTCTTTTTCCACTCTCTGTACTGTTCAACAAACACACACAGTCCACAACAACGTCTTTATATGATCCATCACTGCTTCCTGGTCCTCCTGTTTCTGTGAAATCCTCCAGAAACCTCTTCTGTTTGTCGGCTCTACAGCGCCTCCACCTGGAGGAGAGGAGCAATGACACCACTCACACCACTCAATGCAACAGCACAGATACAGTAAACTCCTGTTCTGCACCCTGACTGCACCTTTCAGTCTCTGCACATTGCATCAGTGAATGTGTATGAAAACTATCGCTATAATTGAAGGATTCAAGGATATTTTATTATCGAAAATTCAGAACACAGCAGTGGAATCTACTGTCATCACTCTCAGTGTTTACAGTCGCTGGAGCAGTCATTCATATATTTTCATTCATAGCTTCAGTAATACTGAAACACAGACTACCTCTGAACATTGTTCTCTGATACTAAAAATGGACAGATCTGCTCTCAAATTAATTAATTTTAGTTAATATTGACTTGAGGTTTAACAATATATTGCAGTTTAATACTTTGACAATATGCTCTTCGATATGACTTCTGAAATGTGCTAATTTGTGTCAATTAATCCATCAGCACTGTGAACTGTCAGAGGTCAGAGACTACTCTATTGTCTGTATTTAAGATCATATTGTAAGTAGTAAGTCAATCTCAATGTTCAATGTTGCCTAAATTATTTCTTAGATGTTATTATGTTGTTATCTTTTAACTTTTTGGGGAAACCGGGTGCCTTAAACAATTTAAGTTTAACTAGAACAACTGAAGCATATGAAATATATTATTTAAGTACAAATAAATAAAGGATTTTCTTCAGATTCATCTTCTTTACTGTAACTTACCTGTTGTTACTGTTGCCACTCAGTTCTAATGTCAATTATTTGAATAGAATATGTGAACATTTGGATATAGTTAGGGATGAAAGTAAGGATACTTTTTCTGTCGGGGACTTGAATATGGATTGGTTTTCTAAAAAGTGTCCATTAAAGAAGGTGATTTCTATGGCTGATGTTTGTATCGCTGTAGAGCCGACAAACAGAAGAGGTTTCTGGAGGATTTCACAGAAACAGGAGGACCAGGAAGCAGTGATGGATCATATAAAGACGTTGTTGTGGACTGTGTGTGTTTGTTGAACAGTACAGAGAGTGGAAAAAGACTGGGTCCCGCTGTATTACCCAGGCTGCACCGCAGCGTCCATTCTCGGGCGCGAACCCACTACTGAGCGGCACGGGGGCTTTGACCTGCTCCGTTTCCGACCTGGGCCGGTGCGCCCCTCCTTAGACGACCTGGTGGTCCCGGGCTCCCCCAGGAGCACCATATCGATACCGAACTTAGTGCGGACACCCGATCGGCACAGTCCGCTGCAGCTCAGAGCTCCTGAGCTCAAACGATCCTCCAGCCTCAGCCTCCCGGTAGCTTGGATTACAGGCGCGCGCCACCGCACCCGGCGGCAGGGCTCCTCGTTCATAGGGGGTTTGGGGTTTACCGCCGTGACGTCATCAGGTGTGGTTAAGGACGGTCAGGATTGTACAGCTTCCACTGATGAAAGCTTCTTTCAATAAAGAGCAATACTTTTTATTTATTGATTAAAAACTGTGCTCAGAAAAATAACAAACAGAACTCCACCAGCATGGTTTGTTTACCTGCCTTTGCACATTGCACTGTGACACTTAACATGTGACAGATCAACTCACAAAACGTTTTTCTGTAGGCCTACAGTCATTTCACTGGCCCATACAGTCAGATGTTACATAATGGGTTGGGGTTTAACAACATGATGAGGAACAATATAATGCAGTATAATACTTCATCACAATAATACCTTCAGCAGTTGCACATTTTTATTTGCATATAAAGGGAACAATTAACTGTCATCCATCAGAAGTGGGAACTGCTGCTAAAGATGTCCTCTCACCCCAGAAATCTACAATCAGTTTGTGTGGAGATGTTCATTCTTTGGTTTTGAAATATCTGCTCATAAAAAAGCTGCTTTGTACTCATGTGAAGGTATTCTATTATTTGTGTTTTACAGCAATAACCTTAGAAAATTTAGTTTCACAAAGTCTGAATGGTGAAATCTGTAACCGTATTTACGCATTGATTAAAGAAAAATATAAGGGTCATTCCACTGAATTGCTGCCATTTGCATGTTGGAACATGCAATTACATACTGTTTAACTTTAACTTGAATTTCCCTTGGGATAAATAAAGTATCTATCTATCTATCTATCTATCTATCTATCTATCTATCTAACTATTCACAGTGTGTAATGGTCTACCTCAGGCCATTTTATTTATATTTTAGATTGTTTCTAAATGGAAGATTTTGCATTTTTGGTAACTGGACTGAAAGTAACAGGACTGAGTTTAAAATATCTTTTTAGCCACTACATGAAGGGTAGCCTCAGGCATCAGTGCTAATAGCACGAGAACACTGAGGACCTTCAGGTGGGTTACCATCACTATAAAACAGCACATTTTAATAAAAGAAGTAAGTTAACATAACTTAATCCTCCAAAAAATGTTGAGTCACTCAACCCCATGAATTAAAGCTAACTCAAAAATGAATTGTTGTTTTCATGAATGTAAATTTGTTTCCAGTTTGTTCCACTGCCTCATTTTATTTAAGTTGACCTTATATCATAAGAGAAATGTAAGCGCCACTGTGCTATAATGCATCAGATTTCAGTTCATAAATCATCACATTGTAAGTATGGATCCATTTTTAATCATGTTCAATGTGTAAAGATTTGATTTTAGTCACATAGAAAACAAGGAAGCTATTTCTAACAACTTAATTATAGGAGTAGCAAATATATGATCCATAGAAAAGTTATTGGCTGCCACTTTGATCATCAATTAATTATAGTTTTTATCGTACATCAGTTGTTTTGACAGGTAATGTAATAATTTACTTTAGTGAAAGAAAACTGAGTAAAATCAACTTAAGTTGTAGCCTTTGTATAAAGAAGATGCATTTAAGTTAGTCTGACTTTATTCAGATAAATTCTGTTAACACATTTTGAACTGAATGGAATTAGTACAATTAACTTATTTTACCATAGTTACCTTAACAAATACTTGATTTACATACTGAAATTGAATATTTATATGCTTAAATTGTTCGAGTTAATACACTTTAATTGTTTAAGGCAATCGGTTTCCCTAAAAAGTTTGAGTTGAACTAAATTATCTGGTTTTACGGTGATTGGCAAATATCATTCAGGGTGCTTTATTGAAGTTGCTTTAGCCTGCCTACCTTTGCTGCTTCCTCTGCAAGCTGCTTTGCAACCCACCTCCACTCCAGCTCCTCCTTCTATGCTGTATCTAATTGAATCAATGACATTTCTGTTGTAATTGATGCCTGCTCTGTTCTGTACCATAGGGGGTCCTTGCTGCTGCACTCCTTGTCTTACGCTTTCGACATACAATATGCACATGGAAGGGCAGGGAGGTCGCAGAACAGAGCCATGCCACTGAATATTATTAATATTATAACATTGTGCATTTAGAAATAAAGTTTTCTTTTGACAAAAGTGGTCCTGACTGAAATGAGTGGAAATAAGAGTCACACAGTGATAATAATAGAAAATGTTTATGAAGGATTCTAATGGTGATATTTCGTGTGTGCAGTGCAGAGTTAGAGAGTGGGGACACTCGAAATTCCTATTTTTTCAGTGTTGTCTGTAGTTTTTTATGAAGGTTTTACATGATGTATCTTCCCATTGCAGTTAGAACAAAGTGCAGCACACTTTGCTTCTGCATAAAGAATTACACCTAACCACTTTAAGAGGAACGTCTTAAGCCTACTCTTAAATGTGGGTTTTAAGGGGTTCAACAATATGAAGAGGCACAATATAATGCAATATAATACTTATAATTTTTAAACACAATAATACCTTAAGCAGCTACACAGTTTTATTTAAATCCCTGATCCACCATAACACTGTGAGCACTGACAGGTGAAATAACACTGATTATCTGGTTATCATGGCTCCTGTCAGTGGGTGGGATAGAAGCAGGAAAAATGGGCAGCGTGAGGATTAGAGCGACTTTGACAAGGGCCACATTGTGATGGCTAGACGACTGAGTCAGAGTATCTTCAAAACTGCAGCTCTTGTGGGGTGTTCCCGGTCTGCAGAGGTCAGTACCTATCAAAAGTGCTCCAAGGAAGGTAAAGAACCGGAGACAGCTTTTATCAGTGGAAGCTGTACAATCCTGACCGTCCTTAAACGCTGCAGCTGCAGGTTTTACGTCACTAGGAGCCACCTGAGTCTGCTCCCTGATGACGTCACGGCGGTAAACCCCAAACCCCCTATGAACGAGGAGCCCTGCCGCCGGGTGCGGTGGCGCGCGCCTGTAATCCAAGCTACCGGGAGGCTGAGGCTGGAGGATCGTTTGAGCTCAGGAGCTCTGAGCTGCAGCGGACTGTGCCGATCGGGTGTCCGCACTAAGTTCGGTATCGATATGGTGCTCCTGGGGGAGCCCGGGACCACCAGGTCGTCTAAGGAGGGGCGCACCGGCCCAGGTCGGAAACGGAGCAGGTCAAAGCCCCCGTGCCGCTCAGTAGTGGGTTCGCGCCCGAGAATGGACGCTGCGGTGCAGCCTGGGTAATACAGCGGGACCCAGTCTTTTTCCACTCTCTGTACTGTTCAACAAACACACACAGTCCACAACAACGTCTTTATATGATCCATCACTGCTTCCTGGTCCTCCTGTTTCTGTGAAATCCTCCAGAAACCTCTTCTGTTTGTCGGCTCTACAGCGCCTCCACCTGGAGGAGAGGAGCAATGACACCACTCACACCACTCAATGCAACAGCACAGATACCTAGGAGTACACTGACGGGGCTTTCTTTAAATGACTGAAGGACCTTGATAAAGAGGGAACATCAGGGCTGCAAACATTTGACACTGTCTATCTTTTTCTACCTCTCCGTATGCTTGTTTTTGTTGATGTGTGTGTATTATCACATCACTTTGATTTTATTAAACAAGTTTGTGCTACCTTCAGGTTTTAAAGGTGTGAGAGATTTTCAAAAACAACTTCAGTCAGCCCAACAACACATTCTTTTCTCTGCTGCCTAAAGCTCGAGACTGAGAGGATGAGGTAGAGTTTCTCCCCTCAATTCAGGTTCTTAGGATCCATCTGCCTGCCATACATGACTGTCACACAACTGGCTGTTACACCTTATTGTATATGCTACAATAAAACTTGATTTGTGTTGATGCAGATCAACCGGATCACAATAATAACGCTGACATAATAAGGATAACAGTCATTAATGTGATTAGTAACTCTGCTTTTCCTTCTGTGACAAGTCAAAATGTCTGCTTTACCTTTTTTTATCAGAAAGTGTAAGTGAGAAGCTGAATAAAAGGAGGGTTAAGTGAAGGCATCAGGTCTGCACATATAAATGTTAGTAGGTCATTCGAGGGTCCTTCCACTGAAAGAATGAGTGAGGTTAGATGTCTGCCCTCAGGTCCACATGCTTGTTATGCTCCACCGGGGAAATATGCAGCTGTCCACCGGTGTAACAGGAAACCAGAGTGTGAATATACACGTTATGGATGTCGGTACACAAAAGTGTACACATAATCTTTCTCATTTTCATTCAGCTTGTTCTTCATTCATCTTCCCAATTCTGGTTATTCTCTCGCCACACCCTCAGGCAGAAGTTGGACCAAGTCCTTGTTTTGCAAGTCACAAGTAAGTCTCAAGTCAAGACAGGCCCAAGTCCTACACTTTGAGTTTCGAGTCCTAAACAAGTCATAATACCATGTAATGCCAGAGAACCAAAGCAAACTGTCTTTGGTATCTTTTTTTCCAACTGGTTCTCAGTAACGTAATGTTAGTTCTTCATGGTTCTTCATCTTCTGTTAAAACATCCCAACAACCAGAAATGCTCACATGGAAAAGTCCACAACAAAAAATGGGAAGAAAGAGTAAAGTAAAAAGAAAAAAAGGCTTGTTTCTGTCTAAAGCATGTTTTGCATTAGAAAAGTGATCTGGTTTTAAGAAAATATATCTAACTTCAATATTCTAATCTAATGTTACAGCTCACATTGAGCTCGATTTAAGCAGTAACAAGTTACAACAATGGTTTGTACAATATCCCAACAGAGGAACTATTTTGATTGTATTCTCCTTACTTAGTAAGACCACTTGCACAGCTTCTATATTTAAGATTAGTCCCAGTCTTATAAATAAAGCAACTGTTTAGTTTTTCATTGTTTTAATAAAAAATGATAAAACATAAGTATGTTTCTGGTGCCTTCATTTAGGACAAAGTCACTTACGCTGTCAGTACGCCGTTTGAAGAAATTGTCTCTTGTTATAAGATTGTTTTGCTAATTATTAATCTTAGATTAAAGTACAAATTCTTAAATTCAGCTCCATAAAATGACCAAAATACTTTATCTTAATAACTGAGTTTTCACTGCGTGTAATAAGCACAACTTCATTTCTGGCATTTCTAGTTCTAGTTCTAAGACCCATTAAAGTCTTTCTGAGGATAGATTTTTATGCTAGCTTTAAGAATTCTAGCCAAGCATAACTGGCAAATGTTTTGGCTCAATACAAGAAATGTGATTATATTTAAGAATATTTGGCTTATTTCTTCTGCTGAGAACAATGCATAGCTATATCTAAAGAATTCAAAGATTTGTGAGGCCAGGGCAGCACAATATGGTAAAAGAAAAAAAGAAAATCATATAGCGATAGTTTTGATAAATATTGTGATTGTGAATAAACATTTTTGCATCACAATTTTCATTTTCACTGATAAAAAACTCATGATGATGTGACTTTACTTACATTACAGTACTTCATTAGAATGCTTTTTTGTCTCATCTTACCTTATTATGATTCAGTTCAATGCAACAGCTCTGCCATAGATTTTACTTTTAAAAGTTTATAATGTTCAGTTGTTGGTTGACATCATCAGAAAAGTGTCAATTCAGTTACTTATTACTGAGGTCAAAGTTAACAGTGGTGCTGTACTGCAGTAGTTTTCAAACTGGGGTCCGGGGACCAACGGGGGCCCTTGAGATATTTGAACTTTCATCACATTATGTAGAAGTTTGAACAATGAGGGAAGAAATAGATAAATATGGATAAAATACTTTAGTGTTTGTAATTTATAGTGATCACAGTTTGATCATTGACTATGAAGATATTATAATCTTCTAACTTAAAATAGAGGATTCCTTAAGACAAAGTCCTCCAAAATTAGGGTCTCATGTACATCTATTGTGGGGGTCCTTGACATGAAAAAGTCAGGGACTACATTATATTAAGAAGTGTTTTCTAATTTTGAATGTAATTCATTTACATACATGAGGGGGCAGAATATTAGAAACACCTCTGACTATGCAGTCCAGTGCAACTCACTAATTGTGATCTATGCTACAACATATAATTTAACTATTGAATTCAATTTTAAAGGTGTACCTACTAAAGTGGCCACTGAGTGTATTATTTCGAAGGGAGGCACATAGTGTATGTTGTACAGAATGGGCACAGTTTTTATTCTAAGATTTAAGCTTGGAGTTCACAGAATGTGGATGCAATTAAAATAGTGATGACAGTGAAAAATAAATGAAGTAATAATGTAATGTAGAACAGTAGAGTCTGAGCTACAACAACGGGGAGAGAGAGAGCAGATGAGGAAGGGAACCACATTACGTCCATACGAAACCTGTTTGACTGCATTGATGAGGGTTAATGGGAATGGTTAAGCTTTAAGTGCAATGGCATGTCATCTGTGGAAAACCTGAAGAGGGTGTACTTTCCCCTGCATTTCATTATTGTTACTTGACACCAGCTAAAGTAGTTCTGAAAATATGTGTTACTAGTACCTGTGCCAAACTCAAACACATTCTCTCCTACAGACTAACTAACAGGGGCGGATCTAGTTGAGTGGCATTTTTTTAGTGCCACCCCTCTGTTACCAGTTTGCTGTCAAATACTGTCATTTTTGAAGTAAGATAAAAACATGAAATTAACACATCATTTAATGACCTCTTATGGCCACATTTTACACTGAGCGATATGCTTGAGTTCAAAGGAAAACAACATACCTTTGGAAAGATGTCTGAAGATTTGGAAATGAAACAACGTATTGATTTCTAATGCTATCTTTAGATATTTCTATACAACAATGTTTTTGAGTTCAAATATCTTTTTTTTCCAGGCAAATATTGATATATGTGATTGTTTATAATTATCTGCATATATTTCTACCACCCCTTAAAATCCCTCCATGAAAATTTCTCTAGACCCACCCCTGCTCACTAATAAACTAATGGCTGGCTAAGCATGTCCCACCTTGACTATTGTGAATTGTCATCCTTTGAGAAAATTTCACAAATAAAAATGATCTAAACAAAGATCCCATTGTCCATGCCAATCATGGCTCACTAAGTTAAGTAGTAGTAATAGTAGTAGTTAAACTAATGCTCTTTATTCTGAAAGAGCTGGATTGTATGGAATAAGGCCACTGCAGGTTTTGTTCAATTGCATGTGTGATGTATTTTTATGATTTTGAACTTATTGTGGCTTATATTTTGTAAACATGTGTTTGGGACTTACCTGGTTTTTCAGGTTACATGAACATAGCCACTGTCACCAATGCTTGGCCACTTCCTCTTAGCTGTGGGAGGAGTAATTCACAGGCTAAATACTATGCGCAGTCAAAGACTAAATGCTTGTCTGTACCTGGAGTGGTGAGAGGTAACACCTGCCGTCATGGACAAAAAAATATTTTGTTGGATATTTTTGCTTGGATATTTCCATGCATCCTCTGGACAAGGTAACTACTGATTACAAGTTTCTTATGGCTTGGATTGTTTGTACTTTACTTTCTTATGTGCCATATTGTATCAGAGTAGACTGGTTATATATTGACATTCTACACAATATTGCTATCTGTTATTGCCGGCCATTGATCTGTCTTTAAAAAACCCTTTTAATTGCATTCTAATTAAATTAACTTGACTAATTAGTAATTTAGTAAGTAACTGAATGATTATTATCAATTATTCTGTAAAATAAGTTATTACATGATTACAGTGGGGTTCAATAAAGCTTTGTTTGCTTTGGTTAATTTACTGTCCTAATAATAATAGATCCTGTTTGGCAGACAGCACAGTGTCACTGTTTCACCTTTGAAAACAGGACATTTGAAAAGTTTATTATTTGTTCTGATTAATTGGCTTTAATCACCACAACTGTATCCACCACAACTCTAGTGACAACCAACACAACTGGAGCCATCACATTTTCGGCTACAACAACCACAGCTGGAACCGCCACAACTCCAACTCTAACTACCACAACTGGAGGCATTACATTTTCGGCTCCAACCACCATAATTGCTGCCACCACATCTCCAGGTTCAACCACCACAACTGCAGCCACCACAACTCCAGCTCCAACCACCACAACTTCGGCTCCTAGCACTACAACTCCGGTTCCAACCACCACAACTGCAGCCACCACAACTCCGGCTCTAACCACCACAACTCCAGCTCCAACCACCACAACTCCAGCTCCAACCACCACAACTCCACCTCCTAGCACTACAACTCCAGCTCCTAGCACTACAACTCCGGGTCCAACCACCACAACTCCAGCTCCAACCACCACAACTCTGCCTCCTAGCACTACAACTCCGGGTCCAACCACCACAACTCCAGCTCCAACCACCACAACTCTGCCCCAGACACACTCCGCCAACCAACTAGCTCCAACCACCACAACTCTGGCTCCTGGCACTACAACTCCAGCTCCAACCACCACAACTCCACCTCCTAGCACTACAACTCTGGCTCCTAGCACTACAACACCGGGTCCAACCACCACAACTCCGGCTCCTAGCACTACAACTCCAGCTCCAACCACCACAACTCCACCTCCTAGCACTACAACTTTCTACAACTCTGGAACAACAGCTCCAACCACCACAACTCTGGCTCCTGGCACTACAACTCCGGGTCCAACCACCACAACTCCAGCTCCAACCACACAACTTCGGCTCTAACACTACACTCGGGTCCAACCACCACACTCCGCTCCACCCCACAACTCTGGCTCCTGGCACTACAACTCCAGCTCCAACCACCACAACTCCAGCTCCAACCACCACAACTCTGCCTCCTAGCACTACAACTCCGGGTCCAACCACCACAACTCCAGCTCCAACCACCACAACTCTGGCTCCTGGCACTACAACTCCAGCTCCAACCACCACAACTCCACCTCCTAGCACTACAACTCTGGGTCCAACCACCACAACTCCAGCTCCAACCACCACAACTCTGGCTCCTGGCACTACAGCTCCGGGTCCAACCACCACAACTCCAGCTCCAACCACCACAACTTCGGCTCCTAACACTACAACTCCGGGTCCAACCACCACAACTCCAGCTCCAACCACCACAACTTCGGCTCCTAGCACTACAACTCCGGGTCCAACCACCACAACTACGGCTCCAACCACTACAACTCCAGCTCCAATCATTACAACTCTGTCTCCAACCACCATAACTGGAGCCACCACCTCATCTATAGGAGAAACAACAATTCAAGGTTTTATGACTTCTTACTTTTCCCTTTTTATTTTTCATTTGTCTTCCACTCTCCTGGCTATAATTTGGAAAGTACTTTGAGAATTAACTTGGCTAAAGTCTAGTCATAAATGAACCAAAAGAGATGATCAGTGATACAATGTAGCTTTAAAGCCTTCTTTTGAAGCAGTTTCTTCTCATTCTTCTTTAGTGATTGTCCTGGTGTTGCTTTAATATTAGTAACAGAATTGCAATAACTGTTCCAAATTTCTCATTAGTCTTTTGTTAATTTCCACATGATGTTTTTTAATCCCTACAGTCTTTGAATCACTGGCACATCTACAGATGAAGTTAAGTTCTATTGGAGAGCTCAGCAATCAAACCATCATTGAAAATGTTAAACAGGTATGTCAAACAGAAAGAGTAAAATAAAGAACAGTTTTGTGCTAACATTATCAATGCATACGAAATAGAAAAGATGGGATTTAGGGGGTGAAATAAGTCTTCTGATGTGTATTCTCTGTTTTCCCTCCATTTAGCTTTTTAAAGAGCAGCTCCTGAATGGAACAGCCCATACAATAACAGTGACAAACATCCAGAAGGTTAGAGTTACCCCATAGAAGCCTCATGTTGAAAGAAATAATCAAATGGGAATAGTGGAGATGTGCGTTTGGCTCAAGTGTACGGTACAATGGAATTTTCAGACCAAGCAATATGATCTGTCAAAGCGTTTTTTTGGAGTTGTTAATAATTACCATGCTGGAGGAGCAGCTGCCATGATGACAAGCCTGGTAACCAGGAAACTAGAAAACAAAACTATAAGGAAATGTCTAACTCATTTGCAGCAATGGTGAGTAACACATACCAAGTACTGTATATGACAATTGTACCCCAAATCAGAAATCAAGCTTTCAAGTATTACTGAAAGAATGCACTCAAATGTCTACTGAATGTGTGTCCATTATATGATCTTGACACATAGGAATTAATATATTAATGATTAAGTGTGTATATTTGTGTGGTTTTAGCTATTTGCCCCCCTTGCAGTCTCTTGTCCATTTGAAACTTACTTCACCTGGTAAAGAGTTAACTACGTGTGGAATATGTTGAAATGTATGAAAATTTGACACATGCAGGACATTAGTTATGATGCTGAGCTTAAGTCAACATCATTGACTTTTAGAATAATCATTAGAACAACAAGCCTGACCTGTTCAGACTTTCTGGTTTTGTTTAGACTGAACACCATATTTAATATGATATTTTATGTTGTATGCCCTTTTGAAAGATAAATTGACATTTCTATTTGAAGTGCACTTCTTCGTGTTCTTTTGGTGTAATTGAATAAAACCTTTTGACAATGAATAAAATAATTAATCAAAGAATGTTGAGAACTCTGTTTATATTTCAAGTTAGGATCCATGATTGAATCGCAAATAAAAATAGTGCACATGTGCTTCAGGACAGAAAATCCTAACCTTAACCCTAACCCTAACACCTAACAAATACGGTGCAAACACTGTGACATTACAAACGCAGGTGAAACAGGGAACACAATTAGAACTAGACTTGCACAGCACATATATAACATAAAAAACCAACAAAGACACACACATATATATATATATATATATATATATATATATATATATATATATGCAATAACTGAATACACCAGGGCACAAACTATTTCTCTCAGAAAAAATCAACAGCAAGAATGGCCAGCACACACTCTTTTTTCCCAGGGAATCCAGACAAAGGATACATTGAGAAAGACGAATTCTTCTCTAAACCTAACCCTAACACCTAACCCTACTACAAGCAAGACCATCTGGTTAGTCAGAGTTGGTCAGTTCTAACTAATGGTGGTACTCAAGAAAATGTTAAAAAGTCACAAAACCATGAACATCCATACTAAATTTTATACCAGTATAGTTAGAATATATTCTGCTGTGGAAAAGTCTTCTCTGACTGGTCCCAACAAGCAACCCACTGATACCTCACTGAGATAGCTAGCGCTCATAAGGCAGAGGGATGAGATAGATTACCTAACACGTCTCACCACTCCAGCTGTGCGAGGCAGTGTCCTCTGGGTAGACAGACAATATCTTTCACCACAAGTCCCACCTTCTGCAGAGATAGTCTCTTCTATTTGAGAGGACTTGTTTGAGATCGGTTGCAGCACATAGTACAATGCCACAGAGCAGAGTGCAGCTTGAGGACATAGACTGAAAGGTAGACATTCTGATAAATCACATTAACTATGCTCTCCACAGCTTGTCATATTACAGAAACATTTTCAAAAAGATAACAGTTTGTTGCTGTTTAATGTAAAACCATCAAGCAAACTGCAAATGTAGGACACAACTGGTTCTAGCATGGAACAAAAAAAAACCATTACCACTGAAATGAACAGTTATTAATTTATTGATCAACGGACAATTAATCGAGACCAATTTAAATATTTGGTTACTGTAATTGTAATTAATCTGCCCAGTGCCTGAAATGGGCCAGTACTCACCAGTACTAAGTACTGGCATTTATGATTTTTGTCCACGAGTTCCTTTACTTCTTATTGAGTACCGCAAGCTGTGGTACCCACCATTGAGGTCACCATGGTCTGGACCTTTGATGCTTTGATGCCATACATATATATGTAACAAAGACAGTTAATAAAGTACCACAGTTGAAAACAACACATGTAACATATAACATAAAGATTTCTGCAGTCCAAAACAGACACAGCTCATCCCTCATTTTAAACAGCCTTTGGATACTTTCAGGTAAGAAATCTTACATATAATAAAGAGTGCATTTGTTGGTTCAAGGTAAGTATTTTATTTATTTTTTACAGCTCTTATGGCTCTCAAAGTATGAAAATTGGATTTGTATTTTGTTGTGTGTGTACTTCCACACAATAAGTTATGTGGTCCAGTATGCAACTTCTACAAGTGTAATGTATAAACTACACAAGTGCACATCCTGAGAAAACATTTGCATATTGATAGAATCTGAAATGTTTAATGAGGTAGAAGAAGTATATGACTTTTTAGGGATTTTAATGTTGAAATTACGTAACAAAAAAACATATCAGACACACATTACTGTTACAAGAGGACTATTTGCAGATATATCTTAATATATCTCTGGAGGGGATCTTTAAAGTAATTGATAGTTTATTCAAATCAATCAACTTCTGTTTTAAAAAAGGTGCAACAACAATAAATCAAATTCTCGAAACATGCAAAGGCAGCCCATTTTCTAATGCATGTAAACAGACAGAGAATATATCTGTACTTTTTTACTTTGGCCTTTTAATATTGTGTCCATCTCACTGGCTCATGTGACATATACAAGACCTGAGTATGATGGGTTTCCGCTGTCATCCTAACTGCAATACACGTCACATTGAGTGACTGATAGAGCAAACTCATCACAGATAAGAGATTGGGCAACAGATTAGTATTGACTGATTCAGTGACTGGGTAACTAACACTGTTTTGGATTCAGTCTACGTGCTCAAGATTAGTGCACGACAAAGCTCTGTGTTGGCCAATACACTAAACCTGATCAACCTATTTTACCCAACTATATATTCTAAGAGATGCAAGGAAGCTCAGTGGTTACAGCAATCATCATTCAAAATGGTTTCAGGCTCCATGTTTGCGCAACATCACCCTGCTGGAGAGTCAAGTCGCTGATCAGGAAATTACAAAATAAAACTTGAATTGACGTACTGAGGTCATCGTAGCGGAAGGATCACCTGATTTTATCGCTACTGGCTCACTCTCAGACACTCTGAGGGGAGGGAACACCTGCATGGAGTTAAGGAAAGCAAGAAAATGAGCTTTGTTTCCACAGTATTACAATAAGTGGGGACAGGATGCTTCTTAAATTCCTCATGTTCACTCACCTCCATTTCTATCTGAATTTCCTCCATGAATCCTGTGACAGGGGGGCTGTGCTTGGTCTCTGCCTTAGCAGGAGGCTCCGTTTTGGGCTTGACCTGCTGCCTGGGTTGGGTCTGAAAATGCATCTCTGGTTCCTCATAGTCAGGGACCAGACGGTGCTCTGGGTGTCTCTGTGTTCAAGAAAAAGAAGAGGTTAATGAACATACAAATAATCCCTAAAAGTGAAAAGTGGAGTAGTGAAAGAATGGCATTTTATCTCAGATGGTTGCTACAGAGAGTCTGATTATTACAAGACCACAAAGTTTCATTGACTGTGTTCTATTTTTTTAAGGGACACAGCCTAACTACCATTGTTTCCTGTTAAGTAGTCTTTTTTACTGATTTGTTTTATAATGAAGAACTTTACGTTCACCTAAACAACGAACTAATCATTATATATAGAGAGAGAGAGATTACAAAACTCTTATTATAAATGGAAAAACACAATGTATATTAAGTGACATATTTACTTGGCCTCAGCCTGATGGTACAGTTAATTCAACTCAAAAAATTGTTGAAACTGAATACATTGAAGATTTTAAGTAAAACAAACTGAATTTTTTAAGTTAAAAAACATTATTGATTAATTGTTTGTACTGAGAAAACAGAACACCTAGTAAAAAGTACTTATTTAGGAAAGTTTCTGTAACTTACAAATCTTTTTTAACTCACAAAAAAGAGTTTGTGTTGTTTTCCATTTGATGCATTTCAAAAATGTTCTTGAGTTAAAATAACTTCATATTAAAATCATATCATAATGTATGTGGTCATATTTTGTGAATTAACCTGCAGCACATGCTATTTTGCATTTATATTTATATTATATATTAATATAAACATAATATTATGTATTTATATTTTCATTTGCATATTTGGACTTTCTGTGAGTGGCTGTTACTAAACACAAAGACACTGAATAGCAGTGAGGATCAATTAGTTTTTCTTGTAGTTTTCATTCCAGCTGCAGTGTTACAGAAGACACACCTGGTAAAAGCTGTATTCTTCCTCCTCTTCCTGAGTTGATATCACCACGCAGTACTCCTCTGAAGAGAAGAGCTCCATCTCAATGTTCTCTGTAATGGCCAGCAACGCCGCCTTCCTCTCGCTTAACTTCATCCTCTTTAATAACTTTATATACACTGTCATTTTAATTTGACTACTTTGTTCCTGTTCTTTCATTAGACTTAACTTTCCCTTACTCTTTTAATTTATTTTGCCTTATTTCTTTTTATCTCCTTAATTCCTCAACCCCTCTTTCTGTTTTTTATGCCTGGTACTGCTTTCCATGTCCTCTCTAGGTACCCCCCAAGCAGTTGAACCTCCAAATATTCCTGTGAGATCTATCAGAGCTCTGACTGGCTCACTGATGTGTGCTCCCTGGGTGTGATGTGGACTCTTCTGAAGCCCTCATTGGTCGAGAAGTTTGTGAAATAACTCTGGTTGGTTCTGTGGGGTCTTTAGAGTTACAACATCTCCAGGCCTGCTGTTGTTGGAGTTGTTAAATAGTTTTAAATATAAAATCATTTCCCATTTCTGCACAATGAATTCAAGTGTTTAAAAGTAGTCCAGGTACTACACACATTCTTTGTGCCCTGTTTCGATGACTGAGTCACTTCTAATTGATCACTTTACACTTTCCCAATATTTGTTTCCAAAGTAATCAACCAGTTACAAATAGTTTAGCATTTTTAATTGATCTACTTTTGTGTCTTTTCCAGTCAGGCAAAACAGAACATTTCTTGAACTTTGTATCCAAACAGCCGGAAACAACCGACAGACTTTAATTCTTTTAATGCAGACTTCAGCAGGAACCCACATACACAGTGATCTACTATCTTATCAGGTTTTGTTATGTTTGAAGTCACACCATTTCTCTGAAACTGAACAACCCCTGTCTGCTATCTGTAACTCAATGCCCTCAAAGCCCCGAGAAACTTCAAAAGGCATGAGGAAACAAAGAATACCTGTAGAAGGAAGACGGAAGTTGTTTGTGGCTATAAAAAATTGACTGGTTAATTGCAGTTTAAAAGTTCAAACTACTTGCTACTACAAGGACATCTTTCCACCTTCCTGCATGTCACGTTTCAGAGATACACAGTTTTCACTCACGTGTGACAGAAATGGAAAGACTGATCTGGTGCCTGTCGTTGTGACAAATAAAAAAGTTTATTTAAAGTTTTTTTCTTTTCTTTTTTCTTTGAATAAAAAATGATTGAGGACAGAGATCAGGTGATGGACCCCTGCAGCTCTTAAGTGCTTTAAAATAACTTCCTGGATTATGGATTGAAGGACCAGTTTTAGGATTTCAGACTGCAATAAAAAAATTAATCCTCATAGTTTTTGTCTCCACATATATACAGTATGGACCACATTTTGGAAATGTTTCTCTGCAGCTGTGACAGCAGGAAATATACACACATACGTATTTTTAAAATGTTACAAAAATGACTACATATTACAATATGAATGGCAAACAAAGAACAGAAATGCAAAGCAATATCTGTGCATATATTTTGATAATATTGTGATTAATTGTGCAGCCCAATCTTGGTATGATTGACCTGTATGGGTTCACTTTGGTATGACTGACCTGGTTTGATCTATTTTAATCAGTGCTGCCCAATTTCTCCCCTAAACATCTTTTGTACCACTTGACTGTATTTACTTGCTCTCATACAATTCATTTTCTAAAAAAAAAAAGTATATGAACTGGAATAAACATACACCTGTTATTCCATATAAAAAATACTGGTTCTGATTAAATATAACAGTAGAACAATAGAAAACTCCACAATGCTCAAGAGGTTCACATACTTTCTCTGCTCTATATACTGTAGTCGGTTTGTGTGTGTCCTGTATATTCTACCCTTTTCTGTATCTCTTTTGTTAGCTAAAAAAACAGATACATCAAAATGTATAAAATATGTAAAACAACAGACTGTCTGAGGACAAACAATTTCTGTTGCTGCTGGGGCAACCACAACCAGCGTCTCTGTTGACATGGAAACCAGCCATATCGAACCATGGACATTAGAGCTGATCTCACTTTCTGACACGTCCGCTTTCCTTGGTGTTTCTGCTATAATTAGATTTTTAATAGAAAATGTCAGCCCTCTGTGTTAGAGCGGGTCAGTACACCCAGACACCAAAAAGAAAGAACTAATAAAATACTAGTATACTAGTAGTGTAAGAATGGCACTCATATAACACTGTTGGACTTGCAATGAATTGTTTTTTTGAAAAGAGAAAAATTCGATGTAGCAGAACCAGAGATATAGTTAATTTTCCTTCCTTGTCAAAACCTGGTGCCTACATTATCCACGGTACATATAATGAACAATTCTTTTTCAAGATTTTTCAATTATTCGATTTCATCATATTTTATGTATTAACTGTAAATACAATTTACCCTCATGAAGGTCAAAAGGCTGTTTCACACCCTCTGTTCACTGCCAGGAATAATCCTTTATCTATGTATCTGCTTTGTTGGCTTAAAAATAATCTTATACAATATACAAAATCTTAAATGATCAGAATCACCCAACTTATTCACACCATATGTGCATTTGTTACACTGCAAGGTTGCTAAAACACAGAGGAAACCATGTGTCCTCAGACTTAACCCTGTTATTATGTCCAGATTGTTGTTAAACCTGCTTGATGTTTCAAGTCCAAGGATCCAAGCTGTCACTCTGTGGCAGCTCTTGTTTTGTAACACAGAGCGAAAAGGCTAAACACTTCACAATTCAGGCTTCTGCTCAATACAGACCATATTTTCAAGATCAAGATTCAAGATTCAATACTTTATTGCCATACAACTCGGTGCAAGTTGCTAGGGATTTGCTTCAGTGTGCTCAGGACATCAACAAAGTCAGAAAAAAAGGACACAGAACATGTAAATACATATACAACACAAAGGGCCCCAAAACATACACTATACACAGTACATATACGGTATCCCACACAGGATCACACTTGACACAGGCAGATAAAAAGGCATACTGTTCACAGCATACCTGGATGACAGTCCAGAAGGCTAGAGTGACAGATGTCAAGTTAAACTGACATGGTGCATAGGGATGCAGAGCGCAACCACGACTTTACAATAAATAAAGCAAGGCTGGGACGCCTTCACACTTCTGCGGAAGTCGACCACTAGCTCCTTAGTTTTGGAGACATCATCATCATCATCCCCAGAAATCAGCCCCACCACTGTTGTATCGTCTGCAAATTTAAACATTTTAACAGAATCAGTGTGTGACGTACAGTCATTTGTGTACAGCGAATATAGAAGAGGTGATAAAACACACCCCTGGGGGGGCACCAGTGTTAATGTTTTTGTTGTCTTTTAACTGTTCATTGGTGTAGTAAGTTTGATAGTCCAGCAGCTTTTCAGTGCTGCTGTTGTACTGCCACCATCTGGTGGCACAGAGGAGGGGACATGGAGGCATACAGGAATGTTACAGATTAAAATCAAAGGGCATGAGGATGTCACACTGAAAAGATGAAATAACACAAAATAAAAAAAATAAAAATAAAAAAAAACCAGAGGAAAGACACACTACGGACATGGTCACTGTGTCCTCAATATTAGCTATTAGTAGCATGCTGTAATTGACACTGGTGCTAATAGTGTTCATTGTTTAGCAAAAGTTACCTTGCTCCCTTGAAGGCCACTTTTGGCTTGAAGAAATAGTTTATTTTGTACATGTATACACAGCATGCTGTATATATTTATTTTGTACGTTTTCAAGGTGTGCTTGGATCCCAACAGAGTTTTCCACCTACGGCTAAATGTTACGAAACTCCCTCTATCAGAATCCGTTACAATCATAGGTAGCTTTGATGTTTCACTGAACTTAACCACTGAAAAATACAAGGCATGTAAGATGCATTCCCACATTGCATATGCTGTTCAAGTCATTATACATGGGAATGCATGAATTATTATTCAAACAAGATTGGCATAAGTGCTAAATGGTGTAGCTGCTTCAGATTCAGGGTCCTGGCATTGTGCATGTTGGCTCACTGTCTGTTATTAACATTCTTAATGTTATTAGCAACATTATTATTGTTATTAGTTATAAGCCCAATGTAACAACAACAATCTATTTATTTATGCCATTGGGGGGCAGCAGAAACAAGCAGTAAACACAGCACAGTTTTTGTTGATAGTTTTTATACATCCAGCAGACTCAGAGCTACATTAGCATTAATTCGGCACTTAAGTCCAATATTCACTCTCTGTAGTTATTGGTCTCCACTAACTCCTGAGGAGAATATCTGTCTCTTTATCTGCTACTTCCTTCACTGTGTTCGGTCATGAATTCTGTCTGTCGAGTGGTGCTAGGCTGGTAGCGTACACTCGGGGCTGAAAACTACTGTGGCTGAAGACGACGCTGATGAGACGGAACCAAAACAGAAACATCGAGGACCAGAAACCCCAAACAATGAGCTCAGCTTGTTTCTCTGATAACTAAAGATCCAGATGTCCGATGACTGAAATCCTTTATCCAGTTCAAATCTAAAGTTAAAAAGCACCAAGATCTAAATGGAAATGGTGCATGGTAAAATGTGGCTTCAAACTGGATAAAAAGTCAGTGTATGACAACCACAGCACATGCATAAAGAGAGGGCCTCAAGATTTGAATCATTGGCAATCAAAGCTCTCTTGTATAATCCCTCAGCTGTTTATCCTGTTCTGCAAGCCTACACACATACTCTCACACACACATTAACAATAAAATTCCTATTACCGCTCCCATCCCGACATTGACCTCTTTTTTTATTACGGGAACAAACCAGACCAGTTAATGCTCACTCATCGGTTTCAAAACAGCATTTCTGTCATTCTTTTGTAAAGTCAGTTCAGTGTTGAGCGCGAGAATGTGCAAACCCTTTTTGGTTTCTGCTGTATTATAACTTTAATTACACACAAGCAGTTCAAAAGAGGAAGTAATGACTCATGTTTAAAATAAATTTAGTGGATCTCAAGCACGGATGTAATTTTCGATTGGCTCTGCCGTTTCTTGTGTGAATGTCACTCCATCTTGCTTGCACGCCGGTACTGCTATGTAAATGAGGTCTGTTTACCATATATTCCAAAAATAAGTGTAAAATACATGGTACTGAGTTGGAGTGAAGTTGACTAACAAGGTGAAACACAGAATTGGGTGATAATGTTTTGCTACATGCTTTACAACCAGTCAAACCAAAAAAGTGAACAGTAAACATAAAAGTAGCAATAGAAAACTAGAACAACTACTAGAAAATACAGTGAACTGAAAGAGTTAGAGTTTTATTAAAAATACTTGTGTCCCCCCCACCTCTGAAATCAAAATTCCGTCCTTGATCTCAAGCAATGAAAAGCTGTACTGATTCACTGCTGTGTAGAAAACATGCACTATCATCTTTAATCCATCCATTCCTCAAACTTTCAACGTATTCTGCTGTGTTTTATAGAAGAGGGTGAGAACATCGTTCCTGAAATAAAGTTGATAATATCTCTGTCATGAATAATGAATACATTTTGTTACACTTAGTGCACTCACTTTAGGGGTAAAGAGCAGTGGCACTATTTCACACAGCAAATGCCATAAAATTAGTATGACCACAGAAAAGTTATGACAAAGTTATGTCCACCTACAGTCCTATATCTAGATCAAGAAGTCAAGGAAGTAGTGAATAGACACTATCATATACTGAGGGACCCTCTTCCATATTTCTTGGCTCTGATTGGTTGCTTTTGTTCAGGCCCGGTGGAATCTTGCAAATGCCATTAGTAGCACTACCACACTCTTCTTACACAGATTGAGTAAACGCAAGACCCCAGACTGTGACATACTTTATGGACGTTCCATATTATACTCAATGCTTAACATAATAGTACAGAATTTGGGTTAATTTTTTCCTGGGAATATTGCATCAGAGATGTGTTTCCTGATATTTTTTAGGAACATTTTATACAATTCTCTTTCTGTATTATGTTATTGTTTTATTTTTAACAGTCATACATACTTAATAGGCTTTTTTGACCGATGTAGTCATATTGTTCTATTAGCTCTTTGATTTATTTTCTAATGCAGGACGAGACTGTTGAGCAGAGAGTGAGGCTCTGTGTATTTAGCTTGTGTTCAGGTCTTCAGAGTTTACATCTTAAATAATAATTGAGCTTTAATAATATCAACCACCAGAACCATTGCTGTAGCAGATGGACGTACTCATTTACGCGGCAATGGCGACATATCAAAGGCCGAAACAACAAATAGAAGCCACATAAACATGCAAACACAGGTACATAGTGTCTGGTTTCCATTTGGGCTGAAAAGTAAGCACAACAGAAGCCTGATGAACCAGAAACCGAAAATTATGTGATAGAGAGGGGAAGTGAGATCCTATCATAAGTGGTCACGCAAGATACATGTGGAGATGCATTCTTATAGCAGGTGTGAAGTGAAAAACTGAGCTGTCTACTTGTGATCATATCACCCAGGACCTATGTTCATGCTGGGTGTAAACAGGGCTTTTATCATTCCACCAGGCACCTGACTGAAGATGAAGTTAGTAAAGTAACTACAGCTGTGTGAGTTCCTGCAGGACTGCCTGTCATGCTGATCCCTCTGAACCTTTAGGGAAGAAGATTCCCTCAAGGTTAAAGCATAGCATTCACAGTCAAACAGCACACATTGTTTACATGTTAAGTGTGTTATCTGTCAGCTCAGTTAGATCAGATTCATTGTTTACTCAAGCTGGCAGTCATTCAGGAATTCACAGAACCATAGGGTTGGTACTTCCTTGGTTAACATTCAGTACAATAGGAAAAAAGTGTTGTACACTGTGGCTCTATGTGTATTTCTATTTTATTTCGCTGATAATGTTTGTCCATCTTCTTCAAGATCAACAATCTTAAGAGAAAGGGCAGAGAATCAGAGCTGTACTGCTCACGCTATGACACAGAGAGCAGTATGAGAATAAACAGAGGTTTAACAAGCTGAGAGCTCTGTATCATAGCCAGCAACTTTACCAAAGGTTGGCTATGATGCAAAGCTTTGTTTGTTTGCCAACTGAAAAGAGTGGAAGCGGATGAAGAGAGAAACTGCATTATGTAAATAAGAAACCTGTTCAACAACCTTGGCGAAGGTTTGCAAAAATACACCTTCATCCAGAGTAAGTGGGGAAAACTCACCAAGTTGAAATAACTGGGCTTTATTAGGGGGGGAAGCCCGTGTTAAAGTTATTTGATACCAGCTAAAGGAGTTCCACCAGGAAACATTCAAAACAAAATACAAAATAGGTAAATTAATGATTTTTTAAATTTTGTTTTAGAGGCTAAAGTTGGCCTGCTCAGAGGAAGTAAACTGGTGGGTCAATGGCCCAGTTGTGCTTCCAAAAATGTTCTGATTTTAGTATGTGACCTCCAACAGGAATGGTAATTCATATCTACAATAATTTATTAATTTAAGCTCAAAGCCATACAAAGCTCTTTCAGCATATCACTTGAACACTTCTGACAGTACTGAGGAAGACTGGTATTTATCTACTTTTATTTTTAAAGGTAAAAAAAAATAAATGTGATAGTAAAATGATTTTCACACAGGCCACTTGCTGAAAAGTAATTGCCAAAATATTTATTCCCACTCAAAAGTAATTACAGTATGAAGACTCCTTTCCAGTGTTGAGGATTAGACCTCACAATAATGTTGCATTCTTTAGATTAATTCCAGCATTCTGTAAAAGACTTTTGTTTATTAACTTCTGCTTTTATGATTTGAATTAATTAAAATAGAAATTATTACTTTTCTCAATGTTACTTTATCTTTCTTTGCAAAAATAACAAAACAAATTTCATCCACTGTGTTTAACTAATAGCAACACTGTTATGCAATTAGAAAAGGATAAAAATAACTTTCATACAGGAGTATAGTTTAACACAGGAGTATATTTAAAGGCACGATTATGGTGCCTTTAAATTAGTAGTAGTACCACATTCTGTATTAGTAATCCTTCATGTGTGTTGAAATCAAACAGATTCTGTCCTAAAGTAGCAAGCTGCAGCTACCTCAATCCCAAGCCCCACTACAACAACCAAACCACAACTACACCCCAGCAACTACAACAACCCCAAGGACCATTTCTACGAGGAAACTACGACCACAAAGCTCATGCCTATTAGATTAATTACTTTGTAGAGTCCTACATTTGTAAACCTGTGTTAGCTGTGACTTACCTGGTTTTTCAGGTTACATGAGAGAAGCCTGTGTCACCTGTGCGATGTCATTCCCTCCACAGCTGAGGGAGGAGTAATTTAGTGCCATCTCAGATTAAATACTGTCTGTACCCAGAGATGTGTAAGTAACACCATTCAGTATGGACAGAAAAATCCTTTGTTGGATCTTTTTGCTTGGATATTTACATGCATCCTCTGGACAAGGTAACTACTGATTACAAGTTTATTTATAAGTAATATTTGTATGGCTTTTGATGTTTTTATTTTACTTTCTAATATGCCATATTGACTGAGAGTGTACAGGATGTTAAGCACTTCACTCAGTGTTTTATATTTGACATTCAACAAAATATTCCAATGACAATGATCTATCATTTAAAAAAAATCTAAATATTAATTGTAGTATAATTGGTTTAAACAGTGTAAATGTTGGAATAAAAATGGAGCATATTTATTTCTTGCTAAAAACTGTAATGCAGTGACTAATTATACACATGCATACATGTATAACTTTTAGCCTGAATCATCTTGTGATGGTTGTAAATTAATCTAATAAAATATGTACTATATGTATGGGTTAAATATAGCTGATACAGCTGGGGGGTTTTTTGTAGCAGTATTGGTTTAATAGTTGTTCTGCAATGAAAATGTAATATTCCAAAAAAGCACATCTGAGCGCCTGGTTAGCTCAGTCGGTAGAGCTGGCGACCCATGCACGGAGTTGCTGCAGCGGCCCGGGTTCGGGTCCGACCTGCAGCCCTTTGCTGCGTGTCATCCCCTCGCTCTCTGCCCCCCTTTCCTGTCTATCTTCAAGGCAATAAAAGCCCAAAACAGTATTAAAAAAGCACATCTGATTGTGAACAAGTTTCAAACAATCAATCAAGATTGAAGGTGCATATATAGCACTGGATCAACATTTACAACAGTGAAGAAAGTGTTATAAATGACTAAATTACGTATAAAGAGGAAATTTGTGCTGATGGCTAAAGTAAAAGTAGTTAACCACATCATTAGTATTATCCTTTTCAGAGGATAGATGTTCAAATAAAGATTTGTGCCAAATTCAGAAAAAAGCTGTTGACACGTTTGGTCAAAGTTGCATTAACTGAAACTCCAACAGATAATGGATCATGTTGTTTGCATTCCTTCGTGAAAGCACCCGTATCAGATAAGCATGCAAAGACATGGAATGATTTGATTGTTTTTCTGACTTATTTTAATATTGGTTGAACCAGGTCCAACCACAACAACTTCGGCTCCAACTAATACAACTCCACCTCCAACCACAACAACTACAGCCACCACAACTCTGGCTCCAACCACTACAACTCCAGATCCAACCACCACAACTGCAGCCACCACAACTCCGGCTCTAACCACAACAACTCCTGCTCCAACCACCACAACTCCGGGTCCAACTACAACTGCAGCCACCACAACTCCGGCTTCAACCACCACAACTCCGGCTCTAACCACAACAACTCCTGCTCCAACCACCACAACTCCGGGTCCAACTACAACAACTCCGGCTCCAACAACTACAACTCCAGCTCCCACCACTACAACTCCGGCTCCAACTACTACAACTCCAGCTCCAACAACTACAACTCCAGCTCCAACTACTACGACTCCAGCACCAACTACAACAAATACAGCCACCACAACTCCGGCTCCAACCACTACAACTCCTGCTCCAACCACCACAACTGCAGCCACCACAACTCCTGCTCAAGCCACCACAATTCCGGCTCCAACCACTACAACTCCGGCTCCAACTACTCCAACTCCAGCTCCAACTACAACAACTACAGCCACCACAACTCCGGCTCCAACCACCACAACTCCGGCTCCGACCACTACAACTCCGGCTCCAACTACAACTCCGGCTCCAACTACAACTCCGGCTCCAACTACTACAACTCCAGCTCCAACAATAACAACTACAGCCACCACAACTGCGGCTCCAACCACTACAACTCCAGATCCAACCACCACAACTCCAGCTCCAACACCCACAACTCTGGATCCAACCACAACAACTCCAGATCCAACCACTACAACTCCAGCCCAAACTACTACAACTCCGGCTCCAACCACGACAACTGCTGCCAACACAACTCCGGCTCCAACCACCACAACTCTAGCTCCAACCACCACAACTGCAGCCACCACAACTTCAGGTCCAACCACAACAACTCTGGCTCCAACCACCACAACTCCGGCTCCAACCACTACAACTCCAGATCTAACCACCACAACGCAGGGTCCAACCACAACAACTCCAGCTCCAACTACTACAACACCTGCTCCGGCTACTACAACTCCGGCTACAACCAGCACAACTCTAGCTCCAACCACCACAACTCCGGGTCCAACCACCACAACTCCTGGTCCAACCACAACAACTCCGGCTCCAACCACCATAACTCCAGTTCCAACTACTACAACTCCTGCTCAAACTATTACAACTCCAGCTCCAACTATAACAACTACAGCCACCACAACTCTGTCTCCAACCACTACAACTCAAGATCCAACCACCACAACTGCAGCCACCACAACTCCGTCTCCAACCACCACAACTCCAGCTCCAACCACCACAACTGCAGCCAATACAACTCAGGCTCCAACCACTGCACCTCTAGCTCCAACCACCACAACTCCAGCCACCACAACTCCAGCTCCAACCACCACAACTCCGGCTCTAACCACCACAACTCCAGGTCCAACCACAACAACTCCTGCTCCAACCACCACTACTCCAGGTCCAACCACAACTCCAGCTCCAGCCACCACGACTCTGGCTCTGACCACAACAACTCCAGCTCCAACCACCACAACTCCGAGTCCAACCACAACAACTCCAGCAACCACAACTCCAGCTCCAACCACCACAACTCCGGCTCCAACCACCACAACTCCGGCTCTAACCACCACAACTCCGTCTCCAACCACCGCAACTCCAGCTCCAGCCACCATGACTCTGGCTCTGACCACAACAACCCCAGCTCCAACCACCACAACTCCGAGTCCAACCACCACAACTTCAGCAACCACAACTCCAGCTCCAACCACCACAACTCCGGCTCCAACCACCACAACTCCGGCTCTAACCACCACAACTCCGTCTCCAACCACCGCAACTCCAGCTCCCACCACCACAACTTCGGGTCCAACCACAACAACTCCAGCTCCAACCACCACAACTCCAGGTCCAACCACTACAACTCCAGCTCCCACCACTACAACTCCAGGTCCAACCACAACAACTCCAGCTCCAACTACTACAACTCTGTCTCCAACCACCACCACTCGAGCTCCAACCACCACAACTCCGGCTCCAACCACAACAACTCCAGCCACCACCACTCTGGCTCCAACCACTACAACTCCGGTTCCAACCACCACAACTCCAGGTCCAACCACAACAACTCCGGCCCCTACCACTACAATTCTGGCTCCAACCACAACAACTGCAGCGCCGACCACCACAACTCTGGCTACAACCACCACAACTGCAGCCACCACAACTCTGCGTCTAACCACTACAACTCCTGCTCCAGCCACCACAACTCTGGCTCCAACTACATCAACACTGGCTCTGACCACATCAACTGCAGCCAACACAACTCCTGCTCCAAATAGAACAACATTGTCTTCAACAACTACATCTACATCCACCACAACTCTCACTCAGGCAACCACTATTTCAGCCACCACATCCCCAATAGATATATCCCAAGGTATGTGACTCCCAGACTCCCTCCTTTTTCCCTTTCTATTTTTCTTTTCTCTTCAAACCTCCTGACCACAGTGCAATTCTTTGGTATATTTAATCTATGTGTACTTAAAAGCAACAAGTGAAGGACTAAGTTCACCTTGACAGTTTCATTCAATTTTGACATAAGGATCTATGCAATCCTTTGTTGACCCCCGTATTGTTTGGTAAAAAAAAAACACAAAATTTTCCTCAAATTGTATAAAATGACTAAGCCACACAATTCTTATATATTCCTATAACTCTTTGATTCCAGTGGCCATAGAAATGTGATTCTTGATGAATTGTACTCAAAATGAATTCATCCTAAAGTTTATTTCCAAAAAAACAGATCCCAATTCTATATACCTTTAATATTAATAATAAAACTGCTTTAACTGTATGTTCAAGGACATGCATTTAACAGGAATTCTGTTTGTACTGAAATACAAAAGTCCCAAATTTGTTATTTTATTAATTTCCAAACATGATGTTTTTTAATCCCTACAGGCTTGAATTCATTGGCACATCTACAGATAAAGATAACTTCTATTGGAGAGGTCAGCAATGGAACCATCACTGAACATGTTAAACAGGTATGTCAAACAGAAAGTGTAAAACTTTATCAATGATAATGAATACATGCAATATAAAGGACGGGATGAAGGGGATGAAATATATCTTCTCTGTGTTTTCTCTCCATTTTTAGTTTTTTGACCAGCTCCTAAATGGAACAGCCCACACAGTAACAGTGACAAACATCCGAAGGGTAAGAGTTGCCCCATAGATTCATGTGAACAGAAATAGTCCAAAGTGAATGTAGAAAGACAGCAATTGATAATCCCAAACAGTATTGTCACATACCGTTGTAGTAATACGCTGTATTTCACAGGAATGTGAATAGTGGCAATGTGTATGTGGCTCAAGGGTCAAATTATTTGCATGGCACAATGGGAAGCTCAAACAAAGCAGTCTGACCTGTCAAAGAGGTTTTTAAGTGGTGTCAATAATTCCCATGCTCCGTAAATGGAGGAGCAGCCACACTGACGAGGCTGGTATCCAGGAAACTAGTTAACTATGTTTCTCTCTCACCCACTCCCTTTTATTATATACCAATAAGGAACTGTTTCACGCAAACCATTGGCAACAATTAACCTTGGTAAGTGCCTCATACCAAGTGTATGACGATTGTGATTGTACCCCAAATCAGGGAAATTAAGTCTTTCAAGTATTAGGGACAAAATGCATAGTAATGGCTACTGAACGTGTGTTATCTTGTGCCATCAAGGATTGATTTATTAAGCTTAGAATGTGGCTTTCCAATTGATTGGAAAATCTGAATATGAAAGCCCTACATGTATCTTGTGATGTGCTGTGAAATAAAACCAAGAAATATTTCAGTACAGAGGAGGAAGTCTAAGATTCTGTGTGCAGGTTAAATGGGCTTGAGACGTATATTAATGATTAAGTGTGTATTTGTTTGGTTTTGGCTATTTGCCCTCTTTATCGGTCTTTTGTCCATTTGGTATACTTCCCTCTCCTGTTATTGAGTTTACTAGGTGTGGAACATATACAAATGACATATTTAAGAGGGATAAGCTATTTGTGATCCTGAACTTTGGCCAGTCTGTTTATTCTCCTCCTGTTAGGCTGCAGCCGTGTTTTTATTATTTTTACACTTGCAGACAGAATGTAGATGTATTTCTTATCAATTTAAATATTTTTCCAAAAGATTATTTTTGTACTTAATTATTGTTTATTTTGTATGATATTAATTAGACTTTAAATAAAGTAAAAATATATTATTTAGTGACATTGTCTGTAGCTACAATCACTTTCACTTAAGGCTATATGATAATTTCTGCACTTTCATACCTAAACCATTACAAACTTTCTGGTTGTCCTTAGATTTAACACTAGATTTATAACACAAGATGAGCTGTTTTGTTATTTTATGTAATATTATGCCATTTTGAAATGTTAATAAAGAGATATCTACTATTTGAAGTGCCTTTCTTTTTGTTATTTTGGTGTTGCTCTTGTTTATTCATTCAGTCCATCATGTTTCTTGTTTTAATTTGTTACTCACCTCTCCTATCCCTTCAGACCACTTCACTTCCTGCCACTTTCCCTCCAGTTTGAAGTTTGCCCCGCCCCTTTGTTTGTTTCATTTGTTGTTTGACTGTGAACAACAAAGATGATATAAAGGTATTGAGATAAAAGAGAAACTGCTGTTTGCAAATAAAAGTATCATAGTAATGGAAATATTTTAAGAATATTGCACTGTAGTACTATTGCAGTAACGTTGAAGTGGCCCTCCTATGAGATGAAAATACCAGCAGTTACTACTCAAGTCTGAAAATATAGAAAATAAAAACCACTTAAATACACTGTTTAATGTATATTTCATGTAGACTATGTGAAGTTTTTCTATCCCACTAGAGGTCAGTGTCCACCTTTATTCCAGCTTTGGCAGAACACCACTGGTCCTACATATACCTTCATATAAATTCAAAGTTTACTCTTGCACAATTGTTTATTTTTTAATATAACCCAAGAACTCTAGAATAACAGTTGCTAACATCAACCACTAACTTACTTACTAATGATGATTTAATGTTCCATTTACTGAAGTGTAGCAGACCCTTTCCAGTGACATCATATGCACAATAGCGGCACCCTGACTCTGTTTGACCTGAATGGAACAGGGCCTTGATTAGGTTACATGGTAACATGGTAATGTTCCTTGTCATACCAGGTCAGGTAAAGCCGTGTCTGAACTAAGGAAAGGTTAATTTTTTTGTTTCAAAACATACATAGTTCAGCACTCACATAGATTAGGTCAGGGGTAGGCAACCTGCGACTCTTTAGCCCTTCTCTAGTGGCTGCCTGTGGCTTGGTGGGAAAAAAAATATGGAAGTGGCATCTTCATTTTTTTTACATTTATCATTGATGTAGACCAAAAGAGAATCTTACATTCTCCAATTGTAAAAATGTTTAGCCATTACCACCAGATAAAACTAACATTTTAACAAAACACAACTAAATGTGCGTCATACATTACTTCCTGACCTGGTGCCTTTTCTTCTATATTTTGCCAAACTAAAATACTCAATAGTGGTGGCCACTATTCTTGAGTTTCCCATGCTAGGCTAGCTATGGATTCCAAATCCAAGTCTTGAGGGAAAACAGAGAATTTAATAGTGCATGGACAGATTTGTTTCCTTTCACCACCAATGCTGCTGGCTTAACACTATGTTTGATCTGCAGCGAGAGATTAGCATAAGGCTCTAATACGTTTCACGCCTCCAGACAGGTTTTCTGTCAAAAATGGCTCTTTAGATTGTTAAGGTTGCTGACCCCTGGATTATGGTTAAGGTCGAATACTCTACAACTTCATCATTGTTAGTTATAGTATATGCAGGGGCAGATCTAGAGAAATATTCATGGGGTGTCCAGAAGGTGGCATGGAGACTTTAAGGAAAGGCAGAAATATATGCCTATTTGATCGCAGACAGTAACATATATCAATATTTGCTTTGAAAATCTCCCAAATCAACATACTTGCACTAAAAAACATTACTTTCAGGAATCAAGTAAAGGCTGAATATCAAAATGAAAGTGTAGTTCCTTCATGCTAAACGCAGGGTGGTCTTGTGCACTGTCGGCGCCAAACACGGTTCACCTGTCGAATCAACACTCGGGATGTTGATGGAGCGGGTCTCTGTAAAGATGTGGGCAAAACAGATCTGATTTCCCATTGTTTGGCCAGCATATCATCCAAAACATTAGCCAGAAGCAGCCTCAATTCCAAGCTGGGCCAGCATGGCTCCTATCTGGCTCTCCTTCTCCCCTCCTGGAATGACAGCACCCGCTGTTGGTGGGCTGTCCTTTCAACCCATGCTTTCTTTTCCGATGACTGTATACCATTCCTGTCTTAATGCGCATGTGTGTTTCAGCAATGAAGCCAAAAACAGCGAGGTTTGAAGGATCTAGCCTTATGGTCACATCATCTGAACACACAGCCGTTGCCATATTCAAAATCTCTTAAATCCATTTGATTTGATACATTTTGCTCAGACACACCATTCAATTATATTTTTAGCAAGAAAAACAAAAATAAATTAATTAAAAAAAAAATTGCAACTTTTTCAGGAGCTACCAGTCATATGAGGCGCATGAGTAAAGCATTGAATAGAAATATCTAAAGGTGGCTTTAGAACTCAATAAATAGTTTTATTTCAAAATCGTCATCTTTTTTTTTTTTATTGAAACTTATCACTTAATGTGTCTCTAAAACATGGCCGTAACAGATCATTCAATTAATTAAATAATTAAATTAAATTAATTAAATGTGTTAATGTAACACAAATTCTTAAATGAATTTAAATTAATGTGTTCAATTTGAAAGCATTTTACACCAAACTGAGGTGGCAGCTGGGGTGGCCAGGCATTTTTTAGATCTAGATTCAACCCATGAGCATATGGAGTTCAACCTGAAATCAGCCCACTGAAAACACCTGTGTAGCCCTATAATGTTCTGTGAATAGTCTGAAGCAGTTCGACAAACCCAGATGGGAGTTTTAGTCCATTTTATTTCATGTTTAACAAGTAATCATAAGTACTCATAAAAAAAAAATTCTAAATAAAACAGTACAGACCTCAGATAAAACTGTGCGAGTAGATGCGGTCCAAAAGAAGTACGGAAGAATAAAAAGAATAAGAATAATTATGAATTAAAGAGCAGCAGTCACACTTTAAATAATTGAAAAAAGATTGCTGAGCAAGACGTGTGATTGCTTGCTTCTAACAATAATGCATACAAAAACAAAACAGATCATTTAGAAAGTTTTTTTGGATAAAATAAGTACAGCAGATGTCCTTTATGGTAAAGATGTTGCACCCTCACTGCCTGTACCAAATGCCTGTGAGTCTGTGTGACCTTATTGTGTAAACTTACAGGGTTAACAGGCCTCCGTGCAATGCTAGACTGGCATAAGAGGCACTACTGATGGAAACAACACTGAAGTTGTGAGTATGCAAGAGTGAGTCAGTCTGCATACGCTTGATTGTAAGATTCATACATGTTGTACAATTTGAATTGCAGCGGAAACTAGCTGTGAACACAGTACAGTATGTGCTGATAGTAAACAGCTGAGTATTTACACATGCAGCAGACAGAGCTACATTAGCATTCATTTGGAGTTGTGTTTCTGGACAGCTGGTCAATCTAAGTCTAATAATCACTCTCTTTATAGCTTTGTTGTTAGTCTCCTGAGGGACATATCTGTCTCTTTAGCTGCTGCTTACTTCACTGTATTCATCAGCCAGTCATGAAATGTGTCTGTCATTTGACGCTGGGTAGGTCGTGCTGAAGACGACGCTGAGGAGGCTGAACCAAAACAGAAACACTGGCCAGAAACCCCAAACAATGAGCTGAGGAGAGCTGTAGAGCTGAGGGGAACAGGAGTGGTTTCAGTCTCATTCAGGGTTTATGACATGGCTGACAGCAAACTGTTGCCCTACCACCAACTCCAGGGGCCAGATTCATAAAACTCTGTGTACTATATGTAGGTGTAGAAATCTGTGTACACACAAAACAGGAAACATGCATACTGCGCCTTTTCGTCAGATTTTGTGAAATTGTGCGCACTTGCACGAGCCTTCTGACCATTCCTACAGTTTAATATAAATCAGTTGAGACTTATTTTTAACGTTTTAAACATACTGTCTTCAGTGATTGTGTATTGGCAGGAGTGTAGTGGTAAGGTTGGCTATGATACAATGATTTGTTGTTTGAAACTGAAAAGAGGATAAAGATGACATGATTGAACTCTTTTGCTATTGTTTAAGCATTTTAGCGTGGACAGAGATATTTGCAGAATTTTAACAGTTCAGTGTGGACAAAGCTGGAGATATGTGGTCAAACCAACGCACCTGCAGCCTCCTCCTCGTCCTCCTCCTCGTCCTCCTTCTCCTCCTCCTCCTCTTCTTCTTGATGATGATGGACACAACCTCCCAGGCAATGAATAGCTCCAGACAGGGCTATCCTGCTCCTCTCCCCTGCTGCACACACACCAGCAGAGGCTCTTCAGTGAATAATCTTTTGTCAGAGACAAAAAGACAGGTGCATAAGAAGATGAAATCCCACACACTATTAGCACTGAGTATATTGGAGATACAACTTTTTGGTCACAGACCCTCCTCAAACATCAAGTTCACAGAAGCCACTAGAGCCACAGGCTGCAAGAAGCAATAAAAAGGGGCGTCAAGTCGCAAACAGACAATGAAACTACGCAGAGGACAAACAGTCAGTCAGTTAGTTGATTAGTCAACCAACAGAAAAATATTCTGCAACTACTTTGAGTATGGATTTATTCTTTCAGTCATTTTTCAAGCAAAAGTGACAAAATATTTCTGCTTTTCTCTGCTTAAATGATTAACTGAGTATTTTTGGGCTTTGGACTGATGGTCAGACAAAACAGTCTATTTGAAGTCATTAACTTTAACTTTAGGAAATTGCGACAGGCATTTTCCACTATTATTATTCCGACAGTTTTGTGTCCGATGGTGTGTTGTCTGTATAATCCTTGGTAAAAAATAATACACATGGACGAAAGAGCTTGCACGGGGTGTGTTACAATGAAACTGTTGGGAGAAACAAGTTCAATGTAGGAACTATACTGGCCACTGATTTCACTAAATTATCTGCTTTTTTCTCAGCACTAACTATTAGAATTTGAGTCTATAAAATAACATTTCAATAGTTCATTACTCTATATTGCTCATCTAGCTCATTAACTGTAAAACAGCCCTTCTAGAAACAAGCCAGATTAAAATTCCAGATTTTCTTGTATTGAGCAAGTTGTTTCTTTTTAATATTATTTAGGTACTCAACCTTATATGAATGACTTAATTCATATCTACATTAACTTATTTATTTGAGCTCAAAACACAAGGCCATATGTTTCTACACAGCATGCATAACTTCCACATCCATAACAGTCCTGAGAAAGACTCATGTTTATCTACTCTGTTTTTGTAATTAGCAATTTTCAGTGATTAGGATACTTCAGTTTATAATGTACATATTTTTGGGTCTCCAATATGGGTTTGGCACAATGGCTTGACTTTGCCCCTGAACGCAGCCCTCAAGGCATGTTTTACCTATATGTATGAAAATCAGTGCACACACAAAGCTCATGACTATTGAATTAGTTATACATGAATTACTTTGTAGAGTCCTATATTTTGTAAACCTGTGTTAGCTGTGACTTACCTGGTTTTTCAGGTTACATAAGAGAAGCCCCTGTCACCTGTGCGATGTCACTCCCTCTACAGCTGAGGGAGGAGTAATTTAGTGCCATCTCAGACTAAATACTGTCTGTACCCAGAGATGTGTAAGTAACACCATTCAGTATGGACAGAAAAATCCTTTGTTGGATCTTTTTGCTTGGATATTTACATGCATCCTCTGGACAAGGTAACTACTGATTACAAGTTTATTTATAAATAATATTTGTATGGCTTTTGATGTTTGTATTTTACTTTCTAATATGCCATATTGACTGAGAGTGTACAGGATGTTAAGCACTTCACTCAGTGTTTTATATTTGACATTCAACAAAATATTCCAATGACAATGATCTATCATTTAAAAAAAATCTAAATATTAATTGTAGTATAATTGGTTTAAACAGTGTAAATGTTGGAATAAAAATGGAGCATATTTATTCCTTGCTACAAACTCTAATACAATGAGAATAATAATAATTCTACACATGCATACATGTATAACTGTTAGCCTGAATCATCCTGTGATGATTGTAAATTAATCTAATAAAATATGTACTATATGTATGGGTTAAATATAGCTGATACAGCTGTTTTTTTTCTTTGTAGCAGTATTGGTTTAATTGTTGTTGTACAATGAAAATGTAATATTCCAAAAAAAAAGTACATCTGATTGTGAACAAGACCCAAACAACAATCAATCAGGATTGAAGGTGCATATATAGCTCTAAATCAACATTTACAACAGTGAAGAAAATGTTATAAATGACTGAAATATGTGTAAAGAGGCAGTTTGAGCTGATGGTCTGGGCTAAAGTAAAAATAGGTCAAAGTTATATAAACTGAAAATCCAAAAGATAATGGATCATGTTGTTTGCATTCCTTCGTGAAAGCACCCGTATCAGATAGCCATGGAAAGACATGGAATGATTTGATTATTTTTCTGACTTTTTTTTTTATATTAGCTCAAAAAACCACAACTGCATCCACCAAGACTCCGGCTCCAACCACTACAACCCAGGGTCCAACCACAACTACTCCTCCTCCAAGCACTACAACTAGAGCAACCACAAGTCCGGCTCCAACTACAACAACTCTGGCTCCAACCACTACAACTGCGGATCCACCTACCACAACTCTATCTCC
The DNA here is from genome assembly GCF_905237075.1 of Dicentrarchus labrax. NCBI lineage: Eukaryota > Metazoa > Chordata > Actinopteri > Moronidae > Dicentrarchus > Dicentrarchus labrax. The sequence continues at coordinate 3,941,225 of NW_026136709.1, forward strand.
AATGTCCACAAATGTGGCTCCAACGACCACGGCTGTAACCACCACAACTCTGGCTCCAACCACCACCACTTCAGGTCCAACCACCACAAGTCAAGTTCCAACCACAACAACTCCGGCTCCAACCACCACAACTCTGGGTCTTACCACCACAACTCCAGTTCCAACCACAACAACTCCTGCTCCAACCATTACAACTGTGGCTCAATCTATTATAACTCCTGCTCAAATTACTACCATTCCAAATCCAACCACCAAAACTGCTGCCACTACAACTCCGGCTTCAACCACTGCAACTCCAGATCCCGCTACCAAAACTCCAGCTCCAACCACCACAACTCCAGCTCCAACTACCACAACTGCAGCCACCACAACTCCGGCTCTAACTACTAGAACTCCAGCTCAAACCACAACGACTGCAGTCAGCACAAGTCCGGTTCCAACCACTAGAACTCAGGATCCAACTACCACAACTCTGACTCCAACCACCACAACTGCAACCACAACAACGTCAGATCCAACAACCCAAACTCCGGGTCCAACGACTACAACTCCAGCTCCAACTACCACAACCCCAGCTCTAACCACAACAACTCCAGCACCAACTACTACAACTCCCGCTCCAACCACCACAACTGCAGCTACTACAAGTCCAGGTCTAGCCACAACAACACCGGCTCCAACCGCCACAACTGCAGCCACCACAAATAAAGCTCTATCCACTACAACTCCAACTCAAACTACTATAACTCCGGCTCCAACTACTAAAACTCCAGCTCCAACGACAACAACGGGAGCAACCACAACTCCGACTCCAACCAATACAACTCCAGATCCAGCTACCACAACTCTGGCTCAAAACAACACAACTGAAATAACCACAACTCTGGGTCCTACAACACCAACTCCGGGTCCAGCGACTACAACTCTGGCTTCAACTACCACAACTCCAGCTCCGACAACCACAACTGCAGGCACCACAAGTCCGAGCCCAACCGCTACAACTCCAGATCCAACAACCACAACTGGAGCTCCAACAACCACAAGTCCAGCTCCAACTGCCACAACTCCAGCTCCAACCACCACAACTCCAGATCCAACAACCACAACCTCAGATCCCACTACCACAATTCTAGCTCCAACCGCCACAACTCCAGCTCATACCACCACAACTGAAGGCACCACAAGTCCGACCCCAACCGCTACAACTCCAGATCCAGCCACCACAACTCTGGCTCCAACCACCACAAGTCTGGATCAGACCACAACAACGCCGGCTCCAACCACCACAACTGGAGCTCCAACCACCACAACTCTAGCACCAACAACCACAACTGGAGCTTCAACCACCACAACTCCAGCTACAACTAACACAACTGCACCTACCACAACACCCACTCCAAGCACTGCAACTTCAGATCCCACTACAACAACTCTAGCTCCAACCACCACAACCACAGCTCCAACCACCACAACTGAAGCTACCACAACTCCAGGTCTAACCACAACAACTCCAGCACCAACTACTACAACTGGAGCTCCAACCACCACAACTGCAGCTACTACAAGTCCAGGTTTAGCCACAACAACACCGGCTCCAACCGCCACGACTCCAGGTCCAACCACTACAACTCCGACTCCAACCACCACAACTGTAGCCACAACAACACCGGCTCCAACTGCCACAACTCCAGCTCCAACCACTACAACTCCGACTCCAACCACCACAACTACAGGCACCACAACTACAGGCACCACAACTCCGACCCCAGCCACTACAACTCCAGCTCCAACTACTACAACTCCAGCTCCGACCACCACAACTACAGGCACCACAACTCCGACCCCAACCACTAAAATTCCAGATCCAACAACAACAACTCTGGCTCCAACCACCACAAGTCTGGATCAGACCACAACAACACCGGCTCCAACCAACACAACTGCACCTACCACTACTCCGGCTCCAACCACCAAAACTCCAGCTCCAACCAACACAACTGCACCTACCACAACTCCGACTCCAACCACCACAACTCCAGCTCTAACCACGACAAGTGCAGCTACCACAACTCTGGCTCCAACCACCACAAATCTGGATCAGACCACAACAACGCCAGCTCCAACCACCACAACTGGTGCTCCAACCACCACAACTCTAGCACCAACAACCACAAGTCGAGCTCCAACCACTGCAACTTCAGATCCCACTACCACAACTCTAGGTCGAACCGCCACAACTCCAGCTCCAACCACCACAACTGTAGGCACCACAAGTCTGACTCCAACCGCTACAACTCCAGATCCAACCACCGCAACTCTGGCTCCAACTACCACAAGTCTGGATCAGACCACAACAACACAGGGTCCAACCACCACAACTCCAGCTCCAACCAACACAACTGCACCTACTACAACTCCGGCTCCAACCACCACAACTCCAGCTCCAACCAACACAACTGCACCTACCACAACTCCGGCTCCAACCACTACAACTCCAGCTCCAACCACGAGAAGTGCAGATCCCACAACTCTGGCTCCAACCACCACAAGTCTGGATCAGACCACAACAACGCCGGCTCCAACCACCACAACTGGTGCTCCAACCACCACAACTCTAACACCAACAACCACAAGTCCGACCCCAACCGCTCCAACTCCAGATCCAACCACCACAACTCTGGCTCCAACCACCACAAGTCTGGATCAGACAACAACAACACAGGGTCCAACCACCACAACTCCAGCTCCAACCAACACAACTGCACCTACTACAACTCCGGCTCCAACCACCACAACTCCAGCTCCAACCAACACAACTGCACCTACCACAACTCCGACTCCAACCACCACAACTCTAGCTCCAACCACGAGAAGTGCAGCTCCCACAACTCTGGCTCCAACCACCACGAGTCTGGATCAGACCACAACAACGCCGGCTCCAACCACCACAACTGGTGCTCCAACCACCACAACTCTAACACCAACAACCACAAGTCTAGCTCCAACCACTGAAACTTCAGATCCCACTACCACAACTCTAGCTCCAACCGCCACAACTCCAGCTCCAACCACCACAACTGCAGGCACCACAAGTCCGACCCCAACCGCTACAACTCCAGATCCAACCACCGCAACTCTGGCTCCAACCACCACAAGTCTGGATCAGACCACAACAACACCGGCTCCAACCAACACAACTGCACCTACCACTACTCCGGCTCCAACCACCAAAACTCCAGCTCCAACCAACACAACTGCACCTACCACAACTCCGACTCCAACCACCACAACTCCAGCTCTAACCACGACAAGTGCAGCTACCACAACTCTGGCTCCAACCACCACAAATCTGGATCAGACCACAACAACGCCAGCTCCAACCACCACAACTGGTGCTCCAACCACCACAACTCTAGCACCAACAACCACAAGTCGAGCTCCAACCACTGCAACTTCAGATCCCACTACCACAACTCTAGGTCGAACCGCCACAACTCCAGCTCCAACCACCACAACTGTAGGCACCACAAGTCCGACTCCAACCGCTACAACTCCAGATCCAACCACCGCAACTCTGGCTCCAACCACCACAAGTCTGGATCAGACCACAACAACACAGGGTCCAACCACCACAACTCCAGCTCCAACCAACACAACTGCACCTACTACAACTCCGGCTCCAACCACCACAACTCCAGCTCCAACCAACACAACTGCACCTACCACAACTCCAGCTCCAACCACTACAACTCCAGCTCCAACCACGAGAAGTGCAGATCCCACAACTCTGGCTCCAACCACCACAAGTCTGGATCAGACCACAACAACGCCGGCTCCAACCACCACAACTGGTGCTCCAACCACCACAACTCTAACACCAACAACCACAAGTCCGACCCCAACTGCTCCAACTCCAGATCCAACCACCACAAGTCTGGATCAGACAACAACAACACAGGGTCCAACCACCACAACTCCAGCTCCAACCAACACAACGGCACCTACTACAACTCCGGCTCCAACCACCACAACTCCAGCTCCAACCAACACAACTGCACCTACCACAACTCCGACTCCAACCACCACAACTCTAGCTCCAACCACGAGAACTGCAGCTCCCACAACTCTGGCTCCAACCACCACAAGTCTGGATCAGACCACAACAACGCCGGCTCCAACCACCACAACTGGTGCTCCAACCACCACAACTCTAACACCAACAACCACAAGTCTAGCTCCAACCACTGAAACTTCAGATCCCACTACCACAACTCTAGCTCCAACCGCCACAACTCCAGCTCCAACCACCACAACTGCAGGCACCACAAGTCCGACCCCAACCGCTACAACTCCAGATCCAACCACCACAACTCTGGCTCCAACCACCACAAGTCTGGATCAGACCACAACAACGCAGGCTCCAACCACCACAACTCCAGCTCCGACGACCACAACTGCAGGCACCACAAGTCCGACCCCAACCGCTCCAACTCCAGATCCAACCACCACAACTCTGGCTCCAACCACCACAAGTCTGGATCAGACCACAACAACGCCGGTTCCAACCACCACAACTGGAGCTCAAACCCCCACAACTCTAGCACCAACCACCACAACTACAGCTCCAACCACCACAACTGCACCTACAACAACTCCGGCTCCAACCACTGCAACTTCAGATCCCACTACCACAACTCTAACTCCAACCACCACAACCCCAGCTCCAACCACCACAACTGCAGCTACCAAAAATAAAGCTCTATCCACGAAAACTCCAACTGAAACTACTATAACTCCGGCTCCAACTACTACAACTCAAGCTCAAACCACCACAAGTGGAGCTCCAACCACTACAACTCCGACTCCAACTACTAAAACTCCAGCTCCAACTATCACAGCTGAATCCACGAGAACTCCGGCTCCAACCACTACGACTCCAGATCCAACTTCCACAACTCCTTCTCCAATCACCACAACTGCAGAAACAACAAGTCCAGCTCCAACCACTAACACTCTAGCTCCAACCACCACAACTCTAGCTCCAACCACCACAACTGCAGCCACAAAAACTTCGGGTCCAATGAATACCAGTCCAGCTCTAACAACTACAACTCCAGCTCAAACCACCACAAGTCCAGCTCCAACAACCACAAGTCAAGTTGCAACCACAACAACGCCGGCTCCAACAACTACAACTCCAGCTCCAACCACCACAACTCTACCTCCAACCACCACAACTTCAGCCACCACAATTCCGTTTGCAACAACCCCAAATCCAACTCCAACCACTAAATCTCCGGCTTCAACCACCACAACTCCAGCTCCAACCACTACAACTCAGACTCCAACAACCACAGCTGCAGCCACCACAAATACAGCTCCATCCACTACAACTCCAAATCAAACTACTATGACTCCTGCTCCAACTACTACAACTCCAGATCCAACTACCACAACTGAATCCACGACATCTCCGGCTCTAAACACTACGACTCTAGATCCAACTTCGACAACTCTAGCTCCAACCACTACAACTCCGGGTCCAACCACCCCAAGTCAAGGTCCATCGACAACAACTCCAGGTCTAACCACAACTACGCCGGCTCCAACCAGCACAACTCCTGCTCTAACTACCACAACTTCAGCCAGCACAACTCCAGCTCCAACCACCACAACTGTGGCTCCAACCACCACAACTGGATCTCCAACCACAACAACTCTGTCTCCTACCATTACAACTCCCGCTCCAACTCCTACAACTCAAGCTCCAACTACCAGAACTGCATCCACCAGAACTCCGACTCTAAAAACTACAACTCCAGATCCAACTTCAGGAACTCTAGCTCCAACCACTACAACTCTGGGTCCAACCACCACAAGTCAAGGTCCATCCACAACAACTCCAGGTCTAACCACAACTACACCGGCTCCAAACACCACAAGTCAGGTTCCGACCACTACAACTCTGGCTCCACCTACTACAACTCCAGCTCCAACTACCACAACTGCAACCACAAAGACTCCTGCTCGAACTACTACAACTCCAACTCCAACAACCACAACCCCATCTCCAACCATCACAACTGCAGCTACCACAACTCCGGCTCCAACCACTGCAACTCCAGATCCCACTACCACAACTCAAGCTCCAACTACCACAACCCCAGCTCCAACCACCACAACCCCAGGTACCACAACTCCAGGTCTAACCACAACAACTCCAGCACCAACCACTACAACTCAGACTCCAACCACCACAACTGCAGGTACCACAAGTCCAGGTCTAACCACAACAACACCGGCTCCCACCACAACAACTCCGAATCCAACTACTACAAAACCTGCTCCAACCACTACAACTCCAGCTCCAACAACCACAACCCCATCTCCAACCACCACAACTGCAAACAACACAACTCCAGCTCCAACTACCACAACTGCAACCACAAAGACTCATGCTCCAATTACTACAACTCCAGCTCCAACCACCACAAGCCCAGCTCCAACCACCACAACTGCAACCACCAAAAATCCGGCTCCAACTACCGCAACTTCAGCTCCTGCTACCACAACTGCAACAAAAACATCTCCTGCTCCAACTATTACAACTCCAGCTCCAACCACTACAACTCTGGCTCCAACCACCACAAGTCTGGGTCAGACCACAACAACTCCTGCTACAACAACTACAACTCTGACTCAATCTATTATAACTCCAGCCCCAACTACTGCCATTCCATCTCTAACCACAACAACTGCAACTCCAGCTTCAACCACTGCAACTCCAGATTCCACTACCAAAACTCCAACTCCAACAACCACAACCCCATCTCCAACCATCACAACTGCAGCTACCACAACTCCGGCTCCAACCACTGCAACTCCAGATCCCACTACCACAACTCAAGCTCCAACTACCACAACCCCAGCTCCAACCACCACAACCCCAGGTACCACAACTCCAGGTCTAACCACAACAACTCCAGCACCAACCACTACAACTCAGACTCCAACCACCACAACTGCAGGTACCACAAGTCCAGGTCTAACCACAACAACACTGGCTCCCACCACAACAACTCCGAATCCAACTACTACAAAACCTGCTCCAACCACTACAACTCCAGCTCCAACAACCACAACCCCATCTCCAACCACCACAACTGCAAACAACACAACTCGCGCTCCAACTACCACAACTGCAACCACAAAGACTCATGCTCCAATTACTACAACTCCAGCTCCAACCACCACAAGCCCAGCTCCAACCACCACAACTGCAACCACCAAAAATCCGGCTCCAACTACCGCAACTTCAGCTCCTGCTACCACAACTGCAACAAAAACATCTCCTGCTCCAACTATTACAACTCCAGCTCCAACCACTACAACTCTGGCTCCAACCACCACAAGTCTGGGTCAGACCACAACAACTCCTGCTATAACAACTACAACTCTGACTCAATCTATTATAACTCCAGCCCCAACTACTGCCATTCCATCTCTAACCACAACAACTGCAACTCCAGCTTCAACCACTGCAACTCCAGATTCCACTACCAAAACTCCAGCTCCAACCACCACAACTGCAGTTACCACAACTCTGGCTCCAACCACCACAAGTCTGGGTCAGACCACAACAACTCCTGCTCCAACCACTACAACTCTCACTCAATCTATTATAACTCCAGCTCTAACTACTACCATTCCATCTCCAACTACCACAACTGAAACTCCAGCTTCAACCACTGCAACTCCAGATCCCACTACCACAACTCTAGCTCCAACCACCACAACCCCAGCTGCAACCACCACAACCTCAGCTGCCAAAACTCCAGGTCTAACCACAACAACTCCGGCACCAACTACTGCAACTCCAGCTCCAACCACAACAACGGCAGCAACCACAACTTCAGCTCCAACTACCACAACTGCAACCACAAAGACTCCTGCTACATCTACTACAACTCTGGCTCCAACCACCACAACCCCATCTCCAACCACAACAACTGCAACCACCACAACTCCAGCTCCAACTACCACAACTGCAACCACAAAGACTCCTGCTCCAACCACCACAACCCCAGCTCCAACCACCACAACTGCAACCACAACAACGCCAGCTCCAACAACTACAACTCCAGCTCCAACCACCACAACTCTACCTCCAACCACCACAACTTCAGCCACCACAACTCCGTTTGCAACAACCCCAAATCCAACTCCAACCACTAAATCTCCGGCGCCAACTACTATAACTTCAGCTCCAACTGCAACCACAACAACTCCTGCTCCAACTACTACAACTCCAGCTCCAACCACCACAACTGCAGCTACCAAAAGTCCAGGTCTAACCACAACAAAACCGGCTTCAACCACCACAACTCCAGCTCCAACCACTACAACTCAGACTCCAACAACCACAGCTGCAGCCACCACAAATACAGCTCCATCCACTACAACTCCAAATCAAACTACTATGACTCCTGCTCCAACTACTACAACTCCAGATCCAACTACCACAACTGAATCCACGACATCTCCGGCTCTAAACACTACGACTCCAGATCCAACTTCGACAACTCTAGCTCCAACCACTACAACTCCGGGTCCAACCACCCCAAGTCAAGGTCCATCAACAACAACTCCAGGTCTAACCACAACTACGCCGGCTCCAACCAGCACAACTCCTGCTCCAAATACCACAACTGCAGCCAGCACAACTCCAGCTCCAACCACCACAACTGTGGCTCCAACCACCACAACTGGATCTCCAACCACCACAACTCTGTCTCCTACCACTACAACTCCCGCTCCAACTCCTACAACTCAAGCTCCAACTACCAGAACTGCATCCACCAGAACTCCGACTCCAACTACCACAACTGCAACCACAAAGACTCCTGCTCCAACCACCACAACCCCAGCTCCAACCACCACAACTGCAACCACCACAACTCCGGCTCCAACTACGACAACTCCAGCTCCAGCTACCACAACTGCAACCACAACATCTCCTGCTCCAACTATTACAACTCTGGATCCAACCACAACAAGTCTGGGTCAGACCACAACAACTCCTGCTCCAACAATTACAACTCTTACTCAATCTATTATAACTCCAGCTCCAACTACTACCATTCTTTCTCCAACCACCACAACTGCAACTCAAGCTTTAAACACTGCAACTCCAGATACCACTACCAAAACTCCAACTCCAACCACCACGACTACAGCTACCAGAACTCCAGCTCCAACCACTGCAACTCCAGATCCCACTACCACAACTCTAGGTCCAACCACCACAACCCCAGCTCCAACCACCACAACCCCAGGTACCACAACTCCAGGTCTAACCACCACAACCCCAGGTACCACAACTCCAGGTCTAACCACACCAACTCCAGCACCAACTACTGCAATTCCAGCTCCAACCACCACAACTACAGCTACTACAAGTCCAGGTCTAGCCACAACAACAAGGGCTCCAACCACCACAACTCCAGCTCCAACCACCACAACTGCAGCCACCACAAATAAAGCTCTATCCACTACAACTCCAACTCAAACTAATTTAACTCCAGCTCCACCTACTACAACTCCAGCTGAAACCACAACAACGGCAGCAACCACAACTCCGACTCAACCTACTACAACTCCAGCTCCAACTACCACAACTGCAACCACAAAGACTCCTGCTCCAACTACTGCAACTCCAGCTCGAACCACCACAACCCCATCTCCAACCACCACAAATGCAACCACCACAACCCTGCCTCCAACTACCAAAACGGCAACCACAACTGCAACCACAACATCTCCTGCTCCAACTATTACAATTCCAGCTCCAACTATCAGAACTGCATCCACCAGAGCTCCGGCTCTAACCACTACAACTACAGATCCAACTTCCACAACTCTAGCTCCAACCACTATAACTCCGGGTCCAACCACCCCAAGTCAAGGTCCATCCACAACAACTCCAGGTCTAACCACAACTACACCGGCTCCGAACACCACAAGTCCAGCTTTGACCACTACAACTCCAGCTCCAACAACCACAACCCCAACTCCAACCACCACAACTGCAGCTAAAACAACTCGGGCTCCAACCACTGCAACTCCAGATCCCACTACCACAACTCTAGCTCCAACCACCACAACCCCAGATCCAACCACCACAAGTCTGGGTCACACCACAACAACTCCTGCTCCATCAACTACAACTCTGACTCAATCTATTATAACTCCAGCCCCAACTACTGCAATTCCATCTCTAACCACAACAACCGCAACTCCAGCTTCAACCACTGCAACTCCAGATCCCACTACCAAAACTCCAGCTCCAACCACCACAACTGCAGCTACCACAACTCTGGCTCCAACCACCAGAAGTCTGGGTCAGACCACAACAACTCCTGCTCCAACCACTACAACTCTCACTAAATCTATTATAACTCCAGCTCCAACTACTACCATTCCATCTCCAACCACCACAACTGACACTCAAGCTTCAACCACTGCAACTCCAGATCCCACTACCACAACTCTAGCTCCAACCACCACAACCCCAGCTCCAACCACCACAACCCCAGCTGCCACAACTCCAGGTCTAACCACAACAACTCCAGCACCAAGTACTGCAACTCCAGCTCCAACCACAACAACGGCAGCAACCACACCTTCAGCTCCAACTACCACAACTGCAACCACAAAGACTCCTGCTACAACTATTACAACTCCAGCTCCAACCACCACAACCCCATCTCCAACCACCACAACTCCGGCTCCAACTACCACAACTGCAACCCCAAAGACTCCTGCTCCAACTACTACAACTCCAGCTCCAACCACCACAACCCCAGCTCCAACCACCACAACTGTAACCACTACAACTCCGGCTCCAACTACTACAACTCCAGCTCCAGCTACCAAGACTGCAACCACAACATCTCCTGCTCAAACAATTACAACTCTGGCTCCAAACAACACAAGTCTGGGTCAGACCACAACAACTCCTGCTCCAACAATTACAACTCTTAATCAATCTATTATAACTCCAGCTCCAACTGCTACCATTCTATCTCCAACCACCACAACCCCAGCTCCAACCACCACAACTCCAGCTCCAACTACTACAACTCCGACTCCAACCACCACAATTGCAGCCATCACAAATAAAACTCTATCCACTATAACTCCAACTCAAACTACTATAACTCTGGTTCCAACTACTACAACTCCAGCTCCAACCACAACGGGAGCAACCACGACCACAACTCCGGCTCCAACCAATACAAGTCCAGATCCAACTACCACAACTCGGGCTCCAAACAACACAACTGAAATAACCACAACAGTGAGTCCAACAAACCCAACTCCGGGTCCAACCACTACAACTCCAGCTCCGACTGCTACAACTCCAGATCCAACTACCAATGCTCTGGCTCCAACCACTACCACTTCAGGTCAAACCACCACAACTGCAGCTAACACAACTCCGGGTCCAACAACTGTAACTCCAGATCCCACTACCACAACTCTAGCTCCAACCACCACAACCCCAGCTCCGACCACCACAACTGCAGCTACAGCTACTCCAGGTCTAACCACAAGAACTCCAGCTCCAACTACTACCATTCCACCTTCAACCACTAGAGCTGCAGCCTCCATAAGTCCAGGTATATCCACAACAACTCTGGGTCTAACCTCAACAACGCCCGCTCCAGCAACAACAACTCCGCCTTCCACCACTAAGACTGCAGCCACCACAATTGCAACCACCACAACTCCAGCTCCAACCACCACAACTCCTGCTCCAACCACTACAACACTCACTCAATCTATTATAACTCCGGCTCTAACTACTACCATTACATATCCAACCACCAAAACTGCAGCCACTACAACTCCCGCTTCAACCACTGCAAATCCAGATCCCACTACCAAAACTCTAGCTCCAACCACGACAACTCCAGCTCCAACTACCACAACTGCAACCATCACAACTCCGGCTCCAACCACCACAACTCTGACTCCAACCACCACAATTCTAGCTCTAACCACCACAACTGCAGCCACCACAACTCCGACTCCAACCACTGCAACTCCAGATCTCACTACCACAAGTTTACCTCCAACCACCACAACTCCAGCTCCAACCACCACAACTGCAGCTACCACAACAAACGGTCTAAGGACTACATCTCTGGCTCCAACTACTACAACTCCAGATCCAACCACCACAACTCCTGCTCCAACCACCACAAGTCTGGGTCAGACCAAAACAACGCCGTCTCCAACCACCACAACTGGAGCTCCAACCACTACAACTCTGGCTCCAACTACTACAACTCCAGCTCCAACTACCACAACTGCATCCACGAGAACTCCGGCTCCAACCACTGCAACTACAGATCCAACTACTATAACTCCTGCTCCAACCACCACAACTCGGGCTTCAACCACAACGAGGCTGGATCCAACTACTACAACTCCAGCTCCAACTACCACAACTGCAGCCACAACAACTCCAGTTCCATCAACTATAACTCCAGCTAAAACTACTATAACTCCTGGTCCAACCACAAAAACTCCAGCTCCAACCACCAAAACTACGACCAACATAACTCCGGTTCAGACCACAACAACGCCGGCTCCAACCAACACACCTGGAACTCAAACCACGACAACTCTAGCTCCAATCACCACAACTACAGAAACAACAACTCCAGGTGCAACAACCCCAACCCCAGGTCCAATGACTACAACTCCAGTTCCAACTACTACAACTCCAGCTGCAACCACCACGACTGCAGCCACCACAAGTGCAGCTCCAACCACCACGAATCAAGTTGCAACCACAACATCTCCAGCTCCAACTACCACAACTGCAGCCACCACAACTCCGGCTCCAACTACCACAACTCTGGCTCCAACCAACACAACTGTAGCCACAACAACTCCGGCTCCAACCACCACAACTGCAGCCACTACAACTCCAGCTTCAACCACTGCAAAACCAGATCCCACTACCAAACCTCTAGCTCCAACCACAACAACTCCAGCTCCAACTACCACAACTGCAACCACCACAACTCCGGCTCCAACCACCACAACAATTACTCCAACCACCACAATTCTAGCTCCAACCACCACAACTGCAACCACCACAACTCCGGGTCCAACAACCCCAACTCCGGGTCCAACGAGTACAACTCTGGCTCCAACTACTACAACTCCAGCTCCAACCAGCACAACTGCAGCAACCACAAGTCCGGCTCCTACCACTACATCTCCAGATCCAACCACCACAACTCATTCTCCAACCACCACAACTGGAGCTCCAACCACTGCAACTGCGGCTCCAACTTCTACAACTCTGGCTCCAACTACCACAACTACAGAAACCACAACTCCGGGTGCAACAACCCCAACCCCGGGTCCAATAACTACAACTCCAGTTCCAACTACTATAACTCCAGCTCCAACCACCAAAACTGCAGTCACCACAAGTCCAGCTCCAACCACCACAACTCCTGCTCCAACCACTACAACTCTAGGTCAATCTATCATAACTCCGCCTCCAACTACTACAATTCCATCTCCAACCACTGCAACTCCAGATCCCACTACCACAACTCTAGCTCCAACCACCACAAGCCCAGCTCCAACCACCACAACTGCAGCTACAACAACTCCTGGTCTAACCACTAGAACTCCATATCCAACTACCACAACTCTGGCTCCAACCACCACAACTGCAGCCACCATAACTCCCGCTACAACCACCACAATTGCAACCACACCAACTCCGGCTCCAACCACCACAACTCCAGCTCCAACCACCACAACTCCTGCTCAAACCACTACAACTCTAGGTCAATCTATTATAACTCCGCCTCCAACTACTACAATTCCATCTCCAACCACTGCAACTCCAGATCCCACTACCACAACTCTAGCTCCAACCACCACAAGCTCAGCTCCAACCACCACAACTGCAGCTACAACAACTCCTGGTCTAACCACAACAACGCTTGCTCCAACCACCACAACTGCAGCCACAACAACTCCAGTTCCATCAACTATAACTCCAGCTAAAACTACTATAACTCCTGGTCCAACCACAAAAACTCCAGCTCCAACCACCAAAACTGCAACCAACATAACTCCGGTTCAGACCACAACAACGCCGGCTCCCACCAACACACCTGGAACTCAAACCACGACAACTCTAGCTCCAATCACCACAACTACAGAAACAACAACTCCAGGGGCAACAACCCCAACCCCGGGTCCAATGACTACAACTCCAGTTCCAACTACTACAACTCCAGCTGCAACCACCACGACTGCAGCCACCACAAGTGCAGCTCCAACCACCACGAATCAAGTTGCAACCACAACATCTCCAGCTCCAACTACCACAACTGCAGCCACCACAACTCCGGCTCCAACAACCACAACTCTGGCTCCAACCAACACAACTGTAGCCACAACAACTCCGGCTCCAACCACCACAACTGCAGCCAAAACAAGTCCAGCTCCAACCACTACAACTCCATATCCAACTACCACAACTCTGGCTCCAACCAACACAACTGCAGCCACCGTAACTCCCGCTACAACCACCACAACTGCAGCTACCACAACTCCTGGTCTAACCACAACAACGCTTGCTCCAACCACCACAACTGCAGCCACCACAACTCCAGCTCCATCCACTACAACTCCAGCTAAAACTAATATAACTCCTGGTCTAACCACAAAAACTCCAGCTCCAACCACCACAACTGCAGCCACCACAAGTCCAGCTCCAACCACCACAAATCAAGTTGCAACCACAACAACTCCAGCTCCAATTACCACAACTGCAGCCACCACAACTCCGGCTCCAACTACCACAACTCTGGCTCCAACCAACACAACTGTAGCCACAACAACTCCGGCTCCAACCACCACAACTCCAACTCAAACCACTAAAACTCCTGCTCCAACCACCACAACTGCAGCCAAAACAAGTCCAGCTCCAACCACTACAACTCCATATTCAACTACCACAACTCTGGCTCCGACCACCACAACTGCAGCCACCATAACTCCCACTACAACCACCACAATTGCAGCCACACAAACTCCGGCTCCAACCACCACAACTCCAACTCAAACCACTACAACTCCTGCTCCAACCACCACAACTGCAGCCAAACCAAGTCCAGCTCCAACCACTACAACTCCATATCAAACTACCACAACTCTGGCTCCAACCACCACAACTGCAGCCACCAAGTCTCCCACTACAACTACCACAACTGCAACCACCACAACTCCGGCTCCAACCACCACAACTCTTACTCCAACCACCACAATTCTAGCTCCAACCACCACAACTGCAACCACCACAACTCCGGGTCCAACAACCCCAACTCCGGGTCCAACGAGTACAACTCTGGCTCCAACTACTACAACTCCAGCTCCAACCAGCACAACTGCAGCAACCACAAGTCCGGCTCCAACCACTACATCTCCAGCTCCAACCACCACAACTCTGGCTCCAACCACGACAACTGCAGCCACCATAACTCCCACTAAAACCACCAGAATTGCAGCCACACAAACTCCGGCTCCAGCCACCACAACTCCAACTCAAACCACTACAACTCCTGCTCCAACCACCACAACTGCAGCCAAACCAAGTCCAGCTCCAACCACTACAACTCCATATCCAACTACCACAACTCTTACTCCAACCACCACAATTCTAGCTCCAATGACCACAACTGCAACCACCACAACTCCGGGTCCAACAACCCCAACTCCGGGTCCAACGAGTAAAACTCTGGCTCCAACTACTACAACTCCAGCTCCAACCAGCACAACTGCAGCAACCACAAGTCCTGCTCCTACCACTACATCTCCAGATCCAACCACCACAACTCCTTCTCCAACCACCACAACTGTAGCTCCAACCACTGCAACTGCGGCTCCAACTTCTACAACTCCAGCTCCAACTACCACAACTACAGAAACCACAACTCCGGGTGAAACAACCCCAACCCCGGGTCCAATGACTACAACTCCAGTTCCAACTACTACAACTCCAGCTCCAACCACCACAACTGCAGCCACCACAAGTCCAGCTCCAACCACCACAAATCAAGTTGGAACCACAACAAATCCAGCTCCAACTACCACAACTGCAGACACCACAACTCCGGCTCCAACTACCACAACTCTGGCTCCAACCAACACAATTGTAGCCACAACAACTCTGGCTCCAACCACCACAACTGCAGCCAAAACAAGTCCAGCTCCAACCACTACCACTCCATATCCAACTACCACAACTCTGGGTCCAACCACCACAACTGCAGCCACCATAACTCCCGCTACAACCACTACAATTGCAGCCACTATAACTCTGGCTCCAACCACCATAACTCCAACTCAAACCACTACAACTCCTGCTCCAACCACCACAACTGGAGCCAAAACAACTCCAGCTCCAACCACTACAACTCCATATCAAACTACCACAACTCTGGCTCCAACCACCACAACTGCAGCCACCAAGTCTCCCACTACAACCACCACAATTGCAGCCACACCAACTCCGGCTCCAACCACCACAACTCCAGCTCCAACCACCACAACTTCTGCTCCAACCACAGCAACTCTCACTCAATCTATTATAACTCCGGCTCAAACTACTACCATTCCATCTGCAACAAACACAACTGCAGCCACTACAACTCCAGCTTCAACCACTGCAAAACCAGATCCCACTACCAAAGCTCTAGCTCCAACCACAACAACTCCAGCTCCAACTACCACAACTGCAACCACCACAACTCCGGCTCCAACCACCACAACTCTTACTCCAACCACCCCAATTCTAGCTCCAACCACCGCAACTGCAACCACCACAACTCCGGGTCCAACAACCCCAACTCCTGGTCCAACGAGTACAACTCTGGCTCCAACCACTACAACTCCAGCTCCAACCAGCACAACTGCAGCAACCACAAGTCCAGCTCCTACCACTACATCTCCAGATCCAACCACGACAACTCCTTCTCCAACCACCACAACTGGAGCTCCAACCACTGCAACTGCGGCTCCAACTTCTACAACTCCAGCTCCAACTACCACAACTACAGAAACCACAACTCCGGGTGCAACAACCCCAACCCCAGGTCCAATGACTACAACTCCAGTTCCAACTACTACAACTCCAGCTCCAACCACCAAAACTGCAGCCACCACAAGTCCAGCTCCAACCACCGCGAATCAAGTTGGAACCACAACAACTCCAGCTCCAACTACCACAACTGCAGACACCACAACTCCGGCTCCAACTACCACAACTCTGGCTCCAACCAACACAACTGTAGCCACAACAACTCCGGCTCCAACCACCACAACAGCAGCCAAAACAAGTCCAGCTCCAACCACTACAACTCCATATCCAACTACCACAACTCTGGCTCCAACCACCACAACTGCAGCCACCATAACTCTGGCTCCAACCACCACAATTGCAGCCACACCAACTCCGGCTCCAACCACCACAACTCCAGCTCCAACCACCACAACTCTGGCTCCAACCACGACAACTGCAGCCACCATAACTCCCACTACAACCACCACAATTGCAGCCACACAAACTCCGGCTCCAGCCACCACAACTCCAACTCAAACCACTACAACTCCTGCTCCAACCACCACAACTGCAGCCAAACCAAGTCCAGCTCCAACCACTACAACTCCATATCCAACTACCACAACTCTTACTCCAACCACCACAATTCTAGCTCCAATGACCACAACTGCAACCACCACAACTCCGGGTCCAACAACCCCAACTCTGGGTCCAACGAGTAAAACTCTGGCTCCAACTACTACAACTCCAGCTCCAACCAGCACAACTGCAGCAACCACAAGTCCTGCTCCTACCACTACATCTCCAGATCCAACCACCACAACTCCTTCTCCAACCACCACAACTGTAGCTCCAACCACTGCAACTGCGGCTCCAACTTCTACAACTCCAGCTCCAACTACCACAACTACAGAAACCACAACTCCGGGTGAAACAACCCCAACCCCGGGTCCAATGACTACAACTCCAGTTCCAACTACTACAACTCCAGCTCCAACCACCACAACTGCAGCCACCACAAGTCCAGCTCCAACCACCACAAATCAAGTTGGAACCACAACAACTCCAGCTCCAACTACCACAACTGCAGACACCACAACTCCGGCTCCAACTACCACAACTCTGGCTCCAACCAACACAATTGTAGCCACAACAACTCCGGCTCCAACCACCACAACTGCAGCCAAAACAAGTCCAGCTCCAACCACTACAACTCCATATACAACTACCACAACTCTGGGTCCAACCACCACAACTACAGCCACCATAACTCCCGCTACAACCACCACAATTGCAGCCACGATAACTCTGGCTCCAACCACCATAACTCCAACTCAAACCACTACAACTCCTGCTCCAACCACCACAACTGGAGCCAAAACAACTCCAGCTCCAACCACTACAACTCCATATCAAACTACCACAACTCTGGCTCCAACCACCACAACTGCAGCCACCATAACTCCTACTAAAACCACCACAATTGCAGCCACACCAACTCTTGCTCTTACCACCACAACTCCAACTCAAATCACTACAACTCCTGCTCCAACCACCACAACTGAAGCCAAAACAATTCCAGCTCCAACCACCACAACTCCAACTCAAACCACTACAACTCCTGCTCCAACCACCACAACTGAAGCCAAAACAATTCCAGCTCCAACCACTACAACTCCATATCAAACTACCACAACTCTGGCTCCAACCACCACAACTGCAGCCACCAAGACTCCCACTACAACCACCACAATTGCAGCCACACCAACTCCGGCTCCAACCACCTCAACTCCTGCTCCAACCACAGCAACTCCGGCACAAACTACTTCAATTTCAGCTCCAACTACTACAACTCCTGCTTCAACTACCCAAACTGCAGCCACACCAACTCCGGCTCAAACCACCACAACTCCGGCTCCAACCACCACAACTCCTGGTCCAACCACTACAACTCTCACTCAATCTATTATAACTCCGGCTCAAACTACTACCATTCCATCTGCAACCAACACAACTGCAGCCACTACAACTCCAGCTTCAACCACTGCAAAACCAGATCCCACTACCAAAGCTCTAGCTCCAACCACAACAACTCCAGCTCCAACTACCACAACTGCAACCACTACAACTCCATATCCAACTACCACAACTCTGGCTCCAACCACGAAAACTGCAGCCACCATAACTCCCACTACAACCACCACAATTGAAGCCACCATAACTCCCACTACAACCACCACAATTGCAGCCACACAAACTCCGGCTCCAACCAAAACAAATCCAACTCATACCACTACAACTCCTGCTCCAACCACCACAACTGCAGCCAAACCAAGTCCAGCTCCAACCACTACAACTCCATATCCAACTACCACAACTCTGGCTCCAACCACCCCAACTGCAGCCACCATAACTCCTACTAAAACCACCACAATTGCAGACACACCAACTCTGGCTCCAACCACCACAACTCCAACTCAAACCACTACAACTCCTGCTCCAACCACCACAACTCCGGCTCCATCCACCACAACTCCAGATCCCACTACCAAAGCTCTAGCTTCAACCACAACAACTCCAGCTCCAACTACGACAACTGCAACAACCACAACTCTGGCTCCAACCACCACAACTCTTACTCCAACCACCACAATTCTAGCTCCAACCACCACAACTGCAACCACCACAACTCCGGGTCCAACAACCCCAACTCTGGGTCCAACGAGTACAACTCTGGTTCCAACTACTACAACTCCAGCTCCAACCAGCACAACTGCAGCAACCACAAGTCCGGCTCCTACCACTACATCTCCAGATCCAACCACCACAACTCCTTCTCCAACCACCACAACTGGAGCTCCAACCACTGCAACTGCGGCTCCAACTTCTACAACTCCAGCTCCAACTACCACAACTACAGAAACCACAACTCCGGGTGCAACAACCCCAACCCCGGGTCCAATGACTACAACTCCAGCTCCAACCACCAAAACTGCAGCCACCACAAGTCCAGCTCCAACCACCACGAATCAAGTTGGAACCACAACAACTCCAGCTCCAACTACCATAACTGCAGACACCACAACTCCGGCTCCAACTACCACAACTCTGGCTCCAACCAACACAACTGTAGCCACAACAACTCCGGCTCCAACCACCACAACTGCAGCCAAAACAAGTCCAGCTCCAACCACTACAACTCCATATCCAACTACCACAACTCTGGCTCCAACCAACACAACCACAGCCACCACAACTCCAGCTCCGACCACTACAACTCCATATCCAACTACCACAACTCTGGCTCCAACCAACACAACTGCAGCCACCATAACTCCCGCTACAACCACCACAAGCCCACCTCCAACCACCACAACTGCAGCTACCACAACTCCTGGTCTAACCACAACAACGCTTGCTCCAACCACCACAACTGCAGCCACCACAACTCCTGCTCCAACCACAGCAACTCCGGCACAAACTACTTCAATTTCAGCTCCAACTACTACAACTCCTGCTTCAACTACCCCAACTGAAGCCACACCAACTCCGGCTCAAACCACCACAACTCCGGCTCCAACCACCACAACTCCTGGTCCAACCACTACAACTCTCACTCAATCTATTATAACTCCGGCTCAAACTACTACCATTCCATCTGCAACCAACACAACTGCAGCCACTACAACTCCAGCTTCAACCACTGCAAAACCAGATCCCACTACCAAAGCTCTAGCTCCAACCACAACAACTCCAGATCCCACTACCACAACTCTGGGTCCAACCACCAAAACCCCAGCTCCAACCACCACAACCCCAGGTACCACAACTCCAGGTCTAACCACCACAACCCCAGGTACCACAACTCCAGGTCTAACCACACCAACTCCAGCACCAACTACTGCAATTCCAGCTCCAACCACCACAACTACAGCTACACAAGTCCAGGTCTAGCCACAACAACAAGGGCTCCAACCACCACAACTCCAGCTCCAACCACCACAACTGCAGCCACCACAAATAAAGCTCTATCCACTACAACTCCAACTCAAACTAATATAACTCCAGCTCCACCTACTACAACTCCAGCTGAAACCACAACAACGGCAGCAACCACAACTCCGACTCAACCTACTACAACTCCAGCTCCAACTACCACAACTGCAACCACAAGACTCCTGCTCCAACTACTGCAACTCCAGCTCGAACCACCACAACCCCATCTCCAACCACCACAAATGCAACCACCACAACCCTGCCTCCAACTACCAAAACGGCAACCACAACTGCAACCACAACATCTCCTGCTCCAACTATTACAATTCCAGCTCCAACTATCAGAACTGCATCCACCAGGCTCCGGCTCTAACCACTACAACTACAGATCCAACTTCCACAACTCTAGCTCCAACCACTATAACTCCGGGTCCAACCACCCCAAGTCAAGGTCCATCCACAACAACTCCAGGTCTAACCACAACTACACCGGCTCCGACACCACAAGTCCAGCTTTGACCACTACAACTCCAGCTCCAACAACCACAACCCCATCTCCAACCACCACAACTGCAGCTAAAACAACTCGGGCTCCAACCACTGCAACTCCAGATCCCACTACCACAACTCTAGCTCCAACCACCACAACCCCAGATCCAACCACCACAAGTCTGGGTCAGACCACAACAACTCCTGCTCCATCAACTACAACTCTGACTCAATCTATTATAACTCCAGCCCCAACTACTGCATTCCATCTCTAACCACAACAACCGCAACTCCAGCTTCAACCACTGCAACTCCAGATCCCACTACCAAAACTCCAGCTCCAACCACCACAACTGCAGCTACCACAACTCTGGCTCCAACCACCACAAGTCTGGGTCAGACCACAACAACTCCTGCTCCAACCACTACAACTCTCACTAAATCTATTATAACTCCAGCTCCAACTACTACCATTCCATCTCCAACCACCACAACTGACACTCAAGCTTCAACCACTGCAACTCCAGATCCCACTACCACAACTCTAGCTCCAACCACCACAACCCCAGCTCCAACCACCACAACCCCAGCTGCCACAACTCCAGGTCTAACCACAACAAGCTCCAGCACCAAGTACTGCAACCCAGCTCCAACCACAACAACGGCAGCAACCACACCTTCAGCTCCAACTACCACAACTGCAACCACAAAGACTCCTGCTACAACTATTACAACTCCAGCTCCAACCACCACAACCCCATCTCCAACCACCACAACTCCGGCTCCAACTACCACAACTGCAACCCCAAAGACTCCTGCTCCAACTACTACAACTCCAGCTCCAACCACCACAACCCCAGCTCCAACCACCACAACTGTAACCACTACAACTCCGGCTCCAACTACTACAACTCCAGCTCCAGCTACCAAGACTGCAACCACAACATCTCCTGCTCAAACAATTACAACTCTGGCTCCAAACAACACAAGTCTGGGTCAGACCACAACAACTCCTGCTCCAACAATTACAACTCTTAATCAATCTATTATAACTCCAGCTCCAACTGCTACCATTCTATCTCCAACCACCACAACCCCAGCTCCAACCACCACAACTCCAGCTCCAACTACTACAACTCCGACTCCAACCACCACAATTGCAGCCATCACAAATAAAACTCTATCCACTATAACTCCAACTCAAACTACTATAACTCTGGTTCCAACTACTACAACTCCAGCTCCAACCACAACGGGAGCAACCACGACCACAACTCCGGCTCCAACCAATACAAGTCCAGATCCAACTACCACAACTCGGGCTCCAAACAACACAACTGAAATAACCACAACAGTGAGTCCAACAAACCCAACTCCGGTTCCAACCACTACAACTCCAGCTCCGACTGCTACAACTCCAGATCCAACTACCAATGCTCTGGCTCCAACCACTACCACTTCAGGTCAAACAACCACAACTGCAGCTAACACAACTCCGGGTCCAACAACTGTAACTCCAGATCCCACTACCACAACTCTGCTCCAACCACCACAACCCCAGCTCCGACCACCACAACTGCAGCTACAGCTACTCCAGGTCTAACCACAAGAACTCCAGCTCCAACTACTCCATCCACCTTCACCACTGGCTGCGCCTCCATAAGTCCGGTTTCCACACAACTCTGGGTCTAACCTCAACAACGCCCGCTCCAGCAACAACAACTCCGCCTTCCACCACTAGACTGCAGCCACCACATTGAAACCACCACAACTCCAGCTCCAACCACCACAACTCCTGCTCCAACCACTACAACACTCACTCAATCTATTATAACTCCGGCTCTAACTACTACCATTACATATCCACCACCAAACTGCGCCACTACAACTCCGCTTAACCACTGCAAATCCAGATCCCACTACCAAACTCTAGCTCCAACCCGACAACTCCAGCTCCACTACCACAACTGCACCATCACACTCCGGCTCCAACCACCACAACTCTGACTCCAACCACCACACTGCTCTAACCACCCACTGCGCCACCACAACTCCGACTCCAACCACTGCAACTCCAGTCTCACTACCACAAGTTTACCTCCAACCACCACAACTCCAGCTCCAACCACCACAACTGCAGCTACCACAACAAACGGTCTAAGGACTCTCTCTGGCTCCAACTACTACAACTCCAGATCCAACCACCACACTCCTGCTCCAACCACCACAGTCTGGGTCGACCAAAACAACGCCGTCCCACCACCCAACTGGGCTCCACCACTCAACTCTGGCTCCACTACTACAACTCCGCTCCAACTACCACACTGCTCCACGACCCGGCTCCAACCACTGCAACTCGTCCACTACTTAACTCCTGCTCCACCACACAACTCGGGCTTCAACCCACGGCTGGATCCAACTACTACTCCAGCTCCAACTACCACAACTGCAGCCACAACAACTCCAGTTCCATCAACTATAACTCCAGCTAAAACTACTATAACTCCTGGTCCAACCACAAAAACTCCAGCTCCAACCACCAAAACTACGACCAACATAACTCCGGTTCAGACCACAACAACGCCGGCTCCAACCAACACACCTGGAACTCAAACCACGACAACTCTAGCTCCAATCACCACAACTACAGAAACAACAACTCCAGGTGCAACAACCCCAACCCCAGGTCCAATGACTACAACTACAGTTCCAACTACTACAACTCCAGCTCCAACCACCACGACTGCAGCCACCACAAGTGCAGCTCCAACCACCACGAATCAAGTTGCAACCACAAAATCTCCAGCTCCAACTACCACAACTGCAGCCACCACAACTCCGGCTCCAACTACCACAACTCTGGCTCCAACCAACACAACTGTAGCCACAACAACTCCGGCTCCAACCACCACAACTGCAGCCACTACAACTCCAGCTTCAACCACTGCAAAACCAGATCCCACTACCAAAGCTCTAGCTCCAACCACAACAACTCCAGCTCCAACTACCACAACTGCAACCACCACAACTCCGGCTCCAACCACCACAACATTCCCACCACCACATTCTGCTCCACCACCACAACTGCACCACCCACTCCGGGTCCAACAACCCCAACTCCGGGTCCAACGAGTACAACTCTGGCTCCAACTACTACACTCCAGCTCCAACCAGCACAACTGCGCAACCACAAGTCCGGCTCCTACCACTACATCTCCAGATCCAACCACCACAACTCTTCTCCAACCACCACAACTGGGCTCCAACCACTGCAACTGCGGCTCCAACTTCTCAACTCTGGCTCCAACTACCCAACTACGAACCACAACTCCGGGTGCACACCCCAACCCCGGGTCCAACTCAACTCCAGTTCCAACTACTATAACTCCGCTCCAACCACCAAAACTGCAGTCACCACAAGTCCAGCTCCAACCACCACAACTCCTGCTCCAACCACTACAACTCTAGGTCAATCTATTATAACTCCGCCTCCAACTACTACAATTCCATCTCCAACCACTGCAACTCCAGATCCCACTACCACAACTCTAGCTCCAACCACTACAAGCCCAGCTCCAACCACCACAACTGCAGCTACAAAACTGGTCCAACCACTAGAACTCCATATCCAACTACCACAACTCTGGCTCCAACCACCACAACTGCAGCCACCATAACTCCCGCTACAACCACCACAATTGCAGCCACACCAACTCCGGCTCCAACCACCACAACTCCTGCTCCAACCACTACAACTCTAGGTCAATCTATTATAACTCCGCCTCCAACTATTACAATTCCATCTCCAACCACTGCAACTCCAGATCCCACTACCACAACTCTAGCTCCAACCACCACAAGCCCAGCTCCAACCACCACAACTGCAGCTACAACAACTCCTGGTCTTACCACAACAATGCTTGCTCCAACCACCACAACTGCAGCCACAACAACTCCAGTTCCATCCACTATAACTCCAGCTAAAACTACTATAACTCCTGGTCCAACCACAAAAACTCCAGCTCCAACCACCAAAACTGCAACCAACATAACTCCGGTTCAGACCACAACAACGCCGGCTCCAACCAACACACCTGGAACTCAAACCACGACAACGCTAGCTCCAATCACCACAACTACAGAAACAACAACTCCAGGTGCAACAACCCCAACCCCGGGTCCAATGACTACAACTACAGTTCCAACTACTACAACTCCAGCTCCAACCACCACGACTGCAGCCACCACAAGTGCAGCTCCAACCACCACGAATCAAGTTGCAACCACAACATCTCCAGCTCCAACGACCACAACTGCAGCCGCCACAACTCCGGCTCCAACTACCACAACCCTGGCTCCAACCAACACAACTGTAGCCACAACAACTCCGGCTCCAACCACCACAACTGCAGCCAAAACAAGTCCAGCTCCAACCATTACAACTCCATATCCAACTACCACAACTCTGGCTCCAACCAACACAACTGCAGCCACCATAACTCCCGCTACAACCACCAAGCCCTCCAACCACCACAACTGCAGCTACCACAACTCCTGGTCTAACCACAACAACGCTTGCTCCAACCACCACAACTGCAGCCACCACAACTCCAGCTCCAACCACTACAACTCCAGCTAAAACTAATATAACTCCTGGTCTAACCACAAAAACTCCAGCTCCAACCACCACAACTGCAGCCACCACAAGTCCAGCTCCAACCACCACAAATCAAGTTGCAACCACAACAACTCCTCATTACAACTACCACACGCTCCAACTACCACAACTCTGGCTCCAACCAACACAACTGTAGCCACAACAACTCCGGCTCCAACCACCACAACTCCAACTCAAACCACTACAACTCCTGCTCCAACCACCACAACTGCAGCCAAAACAAGTCCAGCTCCAACCACTACAACTCCATATCCAACTACAACAACTCTGGCTCCAACCACGACAACTGCAGCCACCATAACTCCCACTACAACCACCACAATTGCAGCCACACCAACTCCGGCTCCAACCACCACAACTCCAACTCAAACCACTACAACTCCTGCTCCAACCACCACAACTGCAGCCAAACCAAGTCCAGCTCCAACCACTACAACTCCATATCAACACCACAACTCTGGCTCCACCACCACAACTGCGCCAACTCTTCACTCCAACCACCACAACTGACCAGCCACCATAACTCCAACCACCACAATTCTAGCTCCAACCACCACAACTGCAACCACCACAACTGGGGCCAACAACCCCAACTGTCCGTACAACTCTGGCTCCAATCACTACAACTCCAGCTAACCATCACAACTACCACAAGCAACAACTCTGGCTCCAATCACCTTACAACTGCAGCCACCAAGACTCCCACTAAAACCACCACAGTTGCAGCCACACCAACTCCGGCTCCAACCACCACAACTCCAGCTCCAACCACCACAACTCCTGCTCCAACCACCAGCAACTGCAGCACAAACTACTTCAAGTTCAGCTCCAACTACTACAACTCCATCTTCAACTACCCCAACTGCTTACTCCAACCACCACAAGTCTAGTCAATAACAACCACCACAACTCCGGCTCCAACAACCCCAACTCCGGGTCCAACGAGTAAAACTCTGGCTCCAACTACTACAACTCCAGCTCCAACCAGCACAACTGCAGCAACCACAAGTCCGCCCACATCTCCAGATCCAACCACCACAACTCCTTCTCCAACCACCACAACTGTAGTCCAACCACTGCAACTGCGGCTCCAACTTCTACAACTCCAGCCAACTACCACAACTACAGAACCACAACTCAACCCCGGGTCCAATGACTACAACTCCGTTCCAACTACTAAACTCCAGCTCCAACCACCACAACTGCAGCCACCACAAGTCCAGCTCCAACCACCACAAGCCCAGCTCCAACAACCACAACTGCAGCTACAACAACTCCTGGTCTTACCACAACAAGCTGCTCCAACCACCAAACGAGCACAACAATCCAATAGAAATACAAACTCCTGGTCCAACCACAACAACTCCGGCTCCAACCACCACAACTCGTCAGCCACAACAACCCTCCCAACCACCACACCTCCAACTCAAACCACTACAACTCTTGCTCCAACCACCACAACTGCAGCCAAAACAAGTCCAGCTCCAACCACTACAACTCCATATCCAACTACAACAACTCTGGCTCCAACCACGACAACTGCAGCTACCATAACTCCCACTACAACCACCACAATTGCAGCCACACCAACTCCGGCTCCAACCACCACAACTCCAACTCAAACCACTACAACTCCTGCTCCAACCACCACAACTGCAGCCACCAAGACTCCCACTACAACCACCACAACTGCAGCCACCAAGACTCTCACTACAACCACCACAATTGCAGCCACACCAACTCCGGCTCCAACCACCACAACTCCAGCTCCAACCACCACAAATCCTGCTCCAACCACAGCAACTCCGGCACAAACCACCACAAGCCCACCTCCAACCACCACAACTGCAGCTACAACAACTCATGGTCTAACCACAACAACGCTTGCTCCAACCACCACAACTGCAGCCACCACAACTCCAGCTCCAACCACTACAACTCCATATCCAACTACCACAACTCTGGCTCCAACCAACACAACTGCAGCCACCATAACTCCCGCTACAACCACCACAAGCCCACCTCCAACCACCACAACTGCAGCTACCACAACTCCTGGTCTAACCACAACAACGCTTGCTCCAACCACCACAACTGCAGCCACCACAACTCCAGCTCCATCCACTACAACTCCAGCTAAAACTACTATAACTCCTGGTCCAACCACAAAAACTCCAGCTCCAACCACCACAACTGCAGCCACCACAAGTCCAGCTCCAACCACCACAAATCAAGTTGCAACCACAACAACTCCAGCTCCAAGTACCACAACTCTGGCTCCAACCAACACAACTGTAGCCACAACAACTCCGGCTCCAACCACCACAACTCCAACTCAAACCACTACAACTCCTGCTCCAACCACCACAACTGCAGCCAAAACAAGTCCAGCTCCAACCACTACAACTCCATATCCAACTACAACAACTCTGGCTCCAACCACGACAACTGCAGCAACCACAAGTCCAGCTCCAACCACCACAAATCAAGTTGCAACCACAACAACTCCAGCTCCAACTACCACAACTCTGGCTCCAACCAACACAACTGTAGCCACAACAACTCCGGCTCCAACCACCACAACTCCAACTCAAACCACTACAACTCCTGCTCCAACCACCACAACTGCAGCCAAACCAAGTCCAGTTCCAACCACTACAACTCCATATCCAACTATCACAACTCTTCCTCCAACCACCACAACTGCAGCAACCACAAGTCCAGCTCCAACCACCACAAATCAAGTTGCAACCACAACAACTCCAGCTCCAACTACCACAACTCTGGCTCCAACCAACACAACTGTAGCCACAACAACTCCGGCTCCAACCACCACAACTCCAACTCAAACCACTACAACTCCTGCTCCAACCACCACAACTGCAGCCAAACCAAGTCCAGCTCCAACCACTACAACTCCATATCCAACTATCACAACTCTGCCTCCAACCACCACAACTGCAGCCACCATAACTCCTACTAAAACCACCACAACTGAAGCCAAAACAACTCCAGCTCCAACCACTACAACTCCATATCAAACTACCACAACTCTGGCTCCAACCACCACAACTGCAGCCACCAAGACTCCCACTACAACCACCACAATTGCAGCCACACCAACTCCGGCTCCAACCACCACAACTCCAGCTCCAACCACCACAACTCCTGCTCCAACCACAGCAACTCCGGCACAAACTACTTCAATTTCAGCTCCAACTACTACAACTCCTGCTTCAACTACCCCAACTGCAGCCACACCAACTCCGGCTCAAACCACCACAACTCCGGCTCCAACCACCACAACTCCTGGTCCAACCATTACAACTCTCACTCAATCTATTATAACTCTGGCTCAAACTACTACCATTCCATCTGCAACCAACACAACTGCAGCCACTACAACTCCAGCTTCAACCACTGCAAAACCAGATCCCACTACCAAAGCTCTAGCTCCAACCACAACAACTCCAGCTCCAACTACCACAACTGCAACCACCACAACTCCGGCTCCAACCACCACAACTCTTACTCCAACCACCCCAATTCTAGCTCCAACCACCACAACTGCAACCACCACAACTCCGGGTCCAACAACCCCAACTCCGGGTCCAACGAGTACAACTCTGGCTCCAACTACTACAACTCCAGCTCCAACCAGCACAACTGCAGCAACCACAAGTCCGGCTCCTACCACTACATCTCCAGATCCAACCACCACAACTCCTTCTCCAACCACCACAACTGGAGCTCCAACCACTGCAACTGTGGCTCCAACTTCTACAACTCCAGCTCCAACCACCACAACTGCAGCCACCACAACTCCAGCTCCATCCACTACAACTCCAGCTAAAACTACTATAACTCCTGGTCCAACCACAAAAACTCCAGCTCCAACCACCACAACTGCAGCCACCACAAGTCCAGCTCCAACCACCACAAATCAAGTTGCAACCACAACAACTCCAGCTCCAAGTACCACAACTCTGGCTCCAACCAACACAACTGTAGCCACAAATCAACTCCGGCTCCAACCACCACAACTCCAACTCAAACCACTACAACTCCTGCTCCAACCACAACAACTCCGGCACAAACTACTTCAATTTCAGCTCCAACTACTACAACTCCTGCTTCAACTACCCCGACTGCAGCCACACCAACTCCGGCTCAAACCACCACAACTCCGGCTCCAACCACCACAACTCCGGCTCCAACCACCACAACTCCTGGTCCAACCATTACAACTCTCACTCAATCTATTATAACTCCGGCTCAAACTACTACCATTCCATCTGCAATCACCATAACTGCGGCCACTACAACACCAGCTTCAACCACTGCAAAACCAGATCCCATTACCAAAGCTCTAGCTCCAAACACGACAACTCCAGCTCCAACTACCACAACTGCAACCACCAAAACTCCGGCTCCAACCACCACAACTCCGGCTCCAACCACCACAACTCTGACTCCAACCGCCACAACTGCAACCACCACAACTCCGGGTCCAACAACCCCAACTCCGGGTCCAACGAGTACAACTCTGGCTCCAACTACTACAACTCCAGCTCCAACCAGCACAACTGCAGCAACCACAAGTCCGGGTGCAACAACCCCAACCCCGGGTCCAATGACTACAACTCCAGTTCCAACTATTACAACTCCAGCTCCAACCACCACAACTGCAGCCACCACAACTCCGGCTCCAACTACCACAACTCTGGCTCCAACCAACACAACTGTAGCCCCAACAAGTCCAGCTCCATCCACTACAACTCCAGCTAAAACTACTATAACTCCTGGTCCAACCACAAAAACTCCAGCTCCAACCACCACAACTGCAGCCAAAACAAGTCCAGCTCCAACCACTACAACTCCATATCCAACTACCACAACTCTGGCTCCAACCACCACAACTGCAGCCACCATAACTCCGGCTCCAACAACCACAACTCTGGCTCCAACCAACACAACTGTAGCCACAACAACTCCGGCTCCAACCACCACAACTCCAGCTCCAACCACCACAACTCCTGCTCCAACCACTACAACTCTCACTCAATCTATTATAACTCCAGCTCAAACTACTACCATTCCATCTCCAACCACCACAACTGCAACCACCACAACTCCGGCTCCAACCACCACAACTCTGACTCCAACCACCACAATTCTAGCTCCAACTACCACAACTGCAACCACCACAACTCTGGGTCCAACAACCCCGACTCCGGGTCCAACTACTACAACTCCAGCTCCAACCAGCACAACTGTAGCAACCACAAGTCCAGCTCCAACCACTACATCTCCAGATCCAACCACCACAACTCCTGCTCCAACCACCACAAGTCTGGGTCAGACCAAAACAACGCTGTTTCCAACCACCACAACTGGAGCTAAAACCACCACAACTCCTGCTCCAACCACTACATCTCTAGCTCAATCTATTATAACTCCGGCTCCAACTTCTACAATTCAGTCTCCAACCACCACAACTGCAGGCACCACAACTCCGTCTCCAACCACCACGACTACAGCTACAACAACTCCTGGTCTAACGACAACAACGCTTGCTCCAACCACGACAACTGCAGCCACCACAACTCCAGCTCCATCCACTACAACTCCAGCTAAAACTACTATAACTGCTGGTCCAACCACAAAAACTCCAGCTCCAACCACCACAACTGAAGCCACCACAAGTCCAGCTCCAACCACCACAACTCCAACTCAAACCACTACAACTCCTGCTCCAACCACCACAACTGAAGCCAAAACAAGTCCAGCTCCAACCACTACAACTCCATATCAAACTGCCACAACTCTGGCTCCAACCACCACAACTGCAGACACCAAGACTCCCGCTACAACCACCACAATTGCAGCCACACCAACTCCGGCTCCAACCACCACAACTCCAGCTCCAACCACCACAACTCCTGCTCCAACCACAACAACCCTGGCACAAACTACTTCAATTTCAGCTCCAACTACTACAACTCCTGCTTCAACTACCCCAACTGCAGCAACACCAACTCCAGCTCAAACCACCACAACTCCGGCTCAAACCACCACAACTCCAGCTCCAACCACCACAACTCCTGCTCCAACCACTACAACTCTCACTCAATCTATTATAACTCCGGCTCAAACTACTACCATTCCATCTGCAATCACCATAACTGCGGCCACTACAACTCCAGCTTCAACCACTGCAAAACCAGATCCCATTACCAAAGCTCTAGCTCCAAACACGACAACTCCAGCTCCAACTACCACAACTGCAACCACCAAAACTCCGGCTCCAACCACCACAACTCCGGCTCCAACCACCACAACTCTGACTCCAACCACCACAACTGCAACCACCACAACTCCGGGTCCAACAACCCCAACTCCGGGTCCAACGAGTACAACTCTGGCTCCAACTACTACAACTCCAGCTCCAACCAGCACAACTGCAGCAACCACAAGTCCGGGTGCAACAACCCCAACCCCGGGTCCAATGACTACAACTCCAGTTCCAACTATTACAACTCCAGCTCCAACCACCACAACTGCAGCCACCACAACTCCGGCTCCAACTACCACAACTCTGGCTCCAACCAACACACCTGTAGCCCCAACAAGTCCAGCTCCATCCACTACAACTCCAGCTAAAACTACTATAACTCCTGGTCCAACCACAAAAACTCCAGCTCCAAACACCACAACTGCAGCCAAAACAAGTCCAGCTCCAACCACTACAACTCCATATCCAACTACCACAACTCTGGCTCCAACCACCACAACTGCAGCCACCATAACTCCCACTACAACCACCACAATTGCAGCTACACTACCTCCGGCTCCAACCACCACAACTCCAGCTCCAACCAACACAACAACTGCTCCAACCACAACAACTCCAGCACAAACTACTACAATTTCAGCTCCAACTACTACAACTCCTGCTTCAACTACCCAAACTGCAGCCACACCAACTCTGGCTCAAACTACCACAACTACGACTCAAACCACCACAACTCCAGCTCCAACCACCACAACTCCTGCTCCAACCACTACAACTCTCACTCAATCTATTATAACTCCGGCTCAAACTACTACCATTCCATCTCCAACCACCACAACTGCAACCACCACAACTCCGGCTCCAACCACCACAACTGCAACCACCACAACTCCGGGTCCAACAACCCCAATTCCGGGTCCAACTACTACAACTCCAGCTCCAACCAGCACGACTGTAGCAACCACAAGTCCGGCTCCAACCACTACATCTCCAGATCCAACCACCACAACTCCTGCTCCAACCACCACAAGTCTGGGTCAGACCAAAACAACGCCGTTTCCAACCACCACAACTGGAGCTCCAACCACCACAACTCCTGCTCCAACCACTACATCTCTAGCTCAATCTATTATAACTCCGGCTCCAACTTCTACAATTCCATCTCCAACCACCACAACTGCAGCCACCACAACTCCGTCTCCAACCACTGCAACTCCAGCTCCAACCACCACAACTGCAGCTACAACAACTCCTGGTCTAACCACAACAACGCTTGCTCCAACCACCACAACTGCAGCCACCACAACTCCAGCTCCATCCACTACAACTCCAGCTAAAACTACTATAACTCCTGGTCCAACCACAAAATCTCCAGCTCCAACCACCACAACTGCAGCCACCACAAGTCCAGCTCCAACCACCACGACTCAAGTTGCAACCACAACAACTCCAGCTCCAACTACCACAACTGCAGCCACCACAACTCCGGCTCCAACTACCACAACTCCGGCTCCAACCACCACAACTGCAGCCAAAACAAGTCCAGCACCAACCACTACAACTCCATATCCAACTACCACAACTCTGGCTCCAACCACCACAACTGCAGCCACCATAACCCCCGCTACAACCACCACAATTGCAGCCACACCAACTCCGGCTCCAACCACCACAACTCCGGCTCAAACCACCACAACTCCAGCTCCAACCACCACAACTCCTGCTCCAACCACTACAACTCTCACTCAATCTATTATAACTCCGGCTCCAACTACTACCATTCCATCTCCAACCACCACAACTGCAACCACCACAACTCCGGCTCCAACCACTACAACTCCGGCTACAACCACAAAAACTCCAGCTTTAAACACAACAACTGCAACCACCAAAACTCCGGTCCCGATCATCACAACTGTTGGTCCAACCTCTGCAACTCTGGCTGCAACCACTACAACTCTGGCACCAACCACTAAAACTGCAGCCACCACAACTCTGCCTCAGACAACGACAACTCTGCCTACGACCACCAAAACTCTTTATCCAACCACAACAACTGTAGCCACAACAACTCCGGCTCCAACCACCCCAACTCCAACTCAAACCACTACAACTCCTGCTCCAACCACCACAACTGCAGCCAAAACACGTCCAGCTCCAACCACTACAACTCCATATCCAACTACCACAACTCTGGCTCCAACCACCACAACTGCAGCCACCAAGACTCCCGCTACAACCACCACAATTGCAGCCACACCTACTCCGGCTCCAACCACCACAACTCCAACTCAAACCACTACAACTCCTGCTCCAACCACCACAACTGCAGCCAAAAAAAGTCCAACTCCAACCACTACAACTCCATATCAAACTACCACAACTCTGGCTCCAACCACCACAACTGCAGCCACCAAGAATCCTGCTACAACCACCACAATTGCAGCCACACCAACTCCGGCTCCAACCACCACAACTCCAGCTCCAACCACCACAACTCCTGCTCCAACCACAACAACTCCGGCACAAACTACTTCAATTTCAGCTCCAACTACTACAACTCCTGCTTCAACTACCCCAACTGCAGCCACACCAACTCCGGCTCAAACCACCACAACTCCGGCTCAAACCACCACAACTCCAGCTCCAACCACCACAACTCCTGCTCCAACCACTACAACTCTCACTCAATCTATTATAACTCCGGCTCAAACTACTACCATTCCATCTCCAACCACCACAACTGCAACCACCACAACTCCAGGTCCAACAACCCCAACTCCGGGTCCAACAAGTACAACTCTGGCTCCAACTACTACAACTCCAGCTCCAACCAGCACAACTGCAGCAACCACAAGTCCGGCTCCAACCAGTACATCTCCAGATCCAACCACCACAACTCCTTCTCCAACCACCACAACTGGAGCTCCAACCACTACAACTCCGGCTCCAACTACTACTACTCCAGCTCCAACTACCACAACTACAGAAACCACAACTCCGGGTGCAACAACCCCAACCCCGGGTCCAATGACTACAACTCCAGTTCCTACTACTACAACTCCAGCTCCAACCACCACAACTGCAGCCACCACAAGTCCAGCTCCAACCACCACGAATCAAGTTGGAACCACAACAACTCCAGCTCCAACTACCACAACTGCAGCCACCACAACTCCGGCTCCAACTACCACAACTCTGGCTCCATCCAACACAACTGTAGCCACAACAACTCCGGCTCCAACCACCACAACTGCAGCCAAAACAAGTCCAGCTCCAACCACTACAACTCCATATCCAACTACCACAACTCTGGCTCCAACTACCATAACTGCAGCCACCATAACTCCCGCTACAACCACCACAATTGCAGCCACACCAACTCCGGCTCCAACCACCACAACTCCAGCTCCAACCACCACAACTACTGCTCCAACCACAACAACTCAGGCACAAACTACTACAATTTCAGCTCCAACTACTACAACTCCTGCTTCAACTACCCCAACTGCAGCCACACCAACTCCGGCTCAAACCACCACAACTCCGACTCAAACCACCACAACTCCAGCTCCAACCACCACAACTCCTGCTCCAACCACTACAACTCTCACTCAGTCTATTATAACTCCGGCTCAAACTACTACCATTCCATCTCCAACCACCACAACTCCGGCTCCAACCACCACAACTCTGACTCCAACCACCACAATTCTAGCTCCAACCACCACAACTGCAACCACCACAACTCCGGGTCCAACAACCCCAACTCTGGCTCCAACTACTACAACTCCAGCTCCAACCAGCACAACTGTAGCAACCACAAGTCCGGCTCCAACCACTACATCTCCAGATCCAACCACTACAACTCCTGCTCCAACCACCACAACTCCAGCTCAAACCATCACAATTTCAGTCACCACAACTCCGGCTCTGACCACTACAACTCCAGTTCCAACCGCAACAACTGCAGCCACTACAACTCCAGCTCCTACCATAACAGCTGCAGCTGCCACAAATGCTGCTGTAACCCCTACAACTGTGGCTCCAACCACTACAACTCCCAGTCCAACAATAACCACCACAAATACAGCCACCACAACTCTAGCTCCAACCACTACAACTCCGGCTACAACCACAAAAACTCCAGCTTTAAACACAACAACTGCAACCACCAAAACTCCGGTCCCGATCATCACAACTGTTGGTCCAACCTCTGCAACTCTGGCTCCAACCACTACAACTCTGGCACCAACCACTAAAACTGCAGCCACCACAACTCTGCCTCAGACAACGACAACTCTGCCTACGACCACCAAAACTCTTTATCCAACCACAACAACTGCAGCCACCACAACTCCAGCTCCTACTACTACAGCTGCAGCCACCACAACTGCGGTTCCAACCACTACAACTACCAGTCCAACAATAACCACCACAAATACAGCCACCACAACTCTGGCTCCAACCACTACAACTCCGGCTACAACCACAACAACTGCAGCCACCCCAACTCCTTCTTTTACCACTACAACCCTGGGTCCAACCACAACAACTCTGGCTCCACCAACCACATCTGCAGCAACCAAAACTCTGGCTCCAACTACCACAACTGCCGCCACCACAACTCTCACTCCAACAACCAATACTTCAGCCAGCATATCCTCAATCAGTTCATCCCAAGGTATGTGACTATAATGCAGTGATTTTCTTTGGACATTGATCCATGACATTGTGATTTTAGTTGCCGTAGAAAAGTTAATCTTCATGAATTGTTTGGAAAATAAAATAAAAAATGTATCTCGAATGCCTTCTCATTTGTCTTCTCTTGTTATTATGTGCTGATATTACCATTAATTGTAATAATAGAACTGCAATAGTTATGTTCAAGGACATGCATTTACCAGGAATTCTGTTAGCAATGACCTTTGAAATTATTGTTTAATTAATTTTAATAAAAGTTTTTGAATCCCTACAGGCTTGAAATCATTGGCACATCTACAGATGAAGATAACCTCTATTGGAGATGTCAGCAATGGAACCATCACTGAACGTGTTAAACAGGTATGACAAACAGAAAGTGTAAAACTTTATCAATGATAATGAATACATGTAATATAAAGGATGGGATGAAGAGGATGAAATAGATCTTCTGATGTGTATTCTCTGTGTTTTCTCTCCATTTTTAGTTTTTTGACCATCTTCTGAATGGAACAGCCCACACAGTAACAGTGACAAAGATCCGGAGGGTTAGAGTTGCCCCATAGATACTTCATGTGGACAGAAATAGTCCAAAGTGAATGTATAAAGACAGCAATTGAAGGTTGTGGTGGTATTGTTTCAGCACAATGTAAAGGGGCAGTTCACCTCAACCGTTTCATCATTTCTGAAAAGAGATCTTTCCTTTGAGTTTTCAACAGCTTGATCACAACTCCTCAAATGTCATTGTATTAAGACCCATTACCGCTCTCTATAATC
Organism: Dicentrarchus labrax; assembly: GCF_905237075.1. Lineage (NCBI taxonomy): Eukaryota > Metazoa > Chordata > Actinopteri > Moronidae > Dicentrarchus > Dicentrarchus labrax. Next base: position 3,979,325 of record NW_026136709.1, read on the forward strand.
CCCAAACAGTATTGTCATTACTATGCTGTTGGCTGTTTTACAGGAATGTGAATAGTGGCAATGTGTATGTGGCTCAAGTGTCAAATGATTTGCATGGCACAATGGGAAGCTCAAACGAAGTAGTCTGACCTGTCAAAGAGGTTTTTAAGTGGTGTCAATAATTCCCATGCTCCGTAAGTGGAGGAGCAGCCATATTGACGAGCCTGGTATCCAGGAAACTAGTTAACTATGTTTCTCTCTCACCCACTCCCTTTTATTATATACCAATAAGGAACTGTTTCACACAAACCATTGGCAACGATTAACCTTAGTAAGTGCCTCATACAAGGTGTATAACGTTTGTGATTGTACCCCGAATCAGGGAAATTAAATCTTTCAAGTATTAGGGACAAAAAGCACAGTAATATCTACTGAACGTGTGTTATCTAGTGCCATCAAGGATTGATTTATTAAGCTTAGAATGTGGCTTTCTAATTGATTGAAAAACCAGAGCTCTGCATATTTGTTTTAATGTACTGTGAACAACACCAATGTATATTTCAGTCCAGAGAAGGAAGTCTAAGACATTCTGTGTGCAGGTTAATTGGGCTTGAGATGTATATTAATGATTATGTGTGTATGTTTGTGTGGTTTTGGCTATTTGCACTATTTAAGCAGGATAAGATATTTGTCCCAGTCGGTTTATTCTAAAGCTGCAAGACAATATAGCCTATGTGTTTTTATTATTTTTACACCTGCAAATGGAATGTAGGCATATTTTCTTCCAACATCACTGATATTAATATTTTTCCAAATGATTATGTTTGTACTAAAATTATTTATTTTATCCGACTCGCTAAAATCACTTTCACTTAAGGCTATATGACAATTTCTGCACTTTTATACCTATATAACCCTTGACTTTCTGGTTTTGCTTACATTTAACGCGAGATCTGTTTGAAGTGCCCTTCTTTGTATTCTTTAATGAATCCTTCTAAAATAAACAATTTAACATTTGATGTTAAAACAAATATAATACCCTTGTCATAGTCAATACCTGTCTCTTTAACTCTTTTTAAAGACATCATTGTTTTCATAACATTACTAGAATTACAGTATGTGCACAGCTGCTGTTATACAACGCTGACTCTCTGAATGAGTAAAGCTTTAAATTCTGGTCTTGGCTCCCTCATCGGGTCACACAATTTATAGTGACTTATTCAACAAACTGTTCACAGACCAGCACCTATACCCCCAACTGTGGGGGGTGGCATTTTACTCAGACACATTGTTCATTTGTCTTGTGACAAGAAAAGTTGGTCTTTGAAGTACCTTTTATTTGTTATTACTATTATTATTTATTACTATTGTTGTTGTTGATATATGTAGAGTAGTGTTCATAGTCTTGTTTAAAAGTCTCCTGACAGGAGTTGCCTGGAATTCAGGTTGCTTGACAATATGTTACGTATGCAATGTTGATGTTTACCTTTCCATAATACAGGACAATACATAGAGTTGGGATGGTTACTTTAAAAATGTCATCTGATACAATTAATAATTACCTGTTGAAATGTAGTCAGTAACCTAATCCAAGTATCACAATATTAACATCTATAAGACAACAGAAAGAAAAGTATTAAAATGTTTCCTGTTTTACTTAGTTACTTACCTTTCAGACCACTTCCTGCCACTTTCCCTCCAGTTTGATTGTTTGCCCCGCCGCAATTGGTTCCACCTGTGTTTCATTATTCCCCCTAATTAGAGAATCTTATGTGTGTCTACTCCTTCATATACAATTCATATAAAAACCCAATTCTATTTTTAAAAATGTATTTTGTTGGGCTCAAGATAATGGCAAAGGTCAAAGGTGCCCACAAATGCATAAAAACACATGAGGAGAGAGCGTGTATCAGTCATTAGCTGCAAACAACAAAGATGATAAAAAATGTAGATTTAAAAAAAGAGTTTGAGACCCCTGTGATAGACCATTTCCACAGCTGGAAGGCAGAACTTGCACTGTGCTGTGATGTTGTTATCTTTTCTACTTCAGAGATAAAATAATGGTGAACATGGGCGCCCGGTTAGCTCAGTCGGTAGAGCTGGCGACCCATGTGCTAAGGCCTTGCTGCAGCGGCCCAGGGTTTGAATCAGACCTGTGGCCCTTTGCAGCATGTCATCCCCACTCTCTCTGCCCCCCCTCCTGTCTGTCTTCGGCTGTACCTATCAAATAAAGGCAACAAAAAGGCCCAAAAATAATGGTGAACATTACATTATTGAGCTGCGAAGACGGCAACCTGAGGTCATAATGGATGTTTTTCACAGTAGACATTTTGACTTGTAAAATCAGCAAAAGCACAAATGAAACTAATAATTGTATTAATGGCTGCATCAGTAACCCTTTTCACAGCAGCCACTGTGACATGGAATAGTAGAGTAAAGACAGCTGTTACAAATGAAACTATTTAATTCTTAATACAATTTACTGTAGCAGAGAATTTCCAGTAAGCCAACATGCACAATAGCAGCATCCTGACTGTTTGATTTGAATGGAACCTTTAGTGGCATTGGTAACCTCTGTGTTTACCCTATTACTTCATGACAAAATGGCTGACACGTACGTTATAGGCTCATCCTACTATTCTGTCTTGTATTCATACAGAAAAACTACAAAAAAAAGCAAGAAATTGGCTCTCAGACGGAACATGTTCGTTCATAAACGGCACATCAGTGATTTTGGTACCCCGGTTTCAGGGGTCCTGGTTTTATGTATGCTAACCTGGCATGGTTTACAGGGACACTTCAATAGACAAAGCTATTAAAGTTATTAGTTACACCTCAGCTCCTGCTGCAAAGACAGTACAAATATTTGCTGAGAAAAAGGTCAAGGCAGCAGAAAACACATCTCCTGTTAAAGTATGTTCCTAGTACATAGTATGTAAAAGTTTTTATTCATAAAAATTATTTTTGGGCTTGTCCTTTACTAGAATCACTCAGAAAGGCACACTCTACCAGGTAAGCTATTGGAGAACCCCAAGGTGAGCTACTTCTTGTTGTACTTTGGTGATAACAACCAGTGAATCTGTGACATGTGAAGTGTCACATAGATTAGGTCAGGGGTAGGCAACCTGCGACTCTTTAGCCCCTCTCTAGTGGCTGCCTGTGGCTTTGAGAGGGGAAAAAAATACAAAAATGACATCTTCATTTATCATTGATCTAGACCAGTGATTCTTACATTCTCCAACTGTAAAAAGTTTAAAACTAACATTTTAACAAAACACAACTTAATGTGTGTCATACATTACTTCCTGACCTGGTGCCTTTTCCTCTATATATTGCTGAACCTTAATAGTGGTGGCCACTATTCTTGAGTTTCCCATGCTAGGCTAGCTATGGAAATCCAAGTCTTGAGGGAAAACAGAGAATTTAATAGTGCATGGACAGATTTGTTTCCTTTCACCACCAATGCTGCTGGCTTAACACTATGTTTGATCTGCAGCGAGAGATTAGCCTAAGGCTCTAATACGTTTCACGCCTCCAGACAGGTTTTCTGTCAATAATGGCTCTTTAGATTGTAAAGGTTGCTGACCCCTGGAAAATGTTTTTTGAAGTCAAAAACATTATTGTGGCACATAAGTAAAGCATTGAATACAAATCTAAAGGAAAATCAATGAACTTTTAATAAGATGTGCAAACATTTTCCAAACACATGGAAAACACATCTTTTATTTTATTAATCTAAATTAATGTGTTCAATTTGAAAGCATTTTACACCACACTGAGGTGGTAGCTGGGTGGCATTTGTAGACCACTCTAGATCAGTGATTCCCACCCTGGGGGTAGGGACTCCCACATGGGCAGTTGCAAGGCCTTCTTGATTTTAAGGCGTGCTAGAAAATGTCAAAAATATACACAGTAGGCCTATATGTCAGCATTTGGTGTGAAGTAAATGTCTGTGAAGTAAATGTAAATTGTCTAATAGAACAATGGCAAAGTGTCAGAGACAAGAAAACACTGAATATGTCAAAAAAGAAGCCGATTAAGTCTGTATGATTGTTAAAAAAACTATAAAAAAAACATAATACTGACAGAATTGTATAAAGGTTCCCTAAACAGGAAATAATCTGTTCAAAATTCATCCAAATCACCCCTTTTACACAAACTTCCTGTTCACTGTTTGGGTTCATTGTACAGTTTTGAATATAATATAAAATATGTCACTGAGTCAGGGGCCGTCAGTTTCCTCAATGATTTTAAAAGAAAATGGGGTCCCTTGAGGGAATGGTTGGGAACCACCCCTCTAGAGCCTCTACTGAGAATATGGAGTTAGCTCTGCCCAACTTCAACCTGAAATCAGCCCACTGAAAACACTTGTGGTCTGAAACAGAAGAAAGTCAAACACAAATGAGAGTTTTAGTCCATTTTATTTCATGTTCAACAATCACATCACTAATTAACAAGTAATCACAAACACTTTTTTTCCAAACCAAAAAATAAAATTCAAATTAATGAAATAAAAATAAAATAAAACCACAAAAAAACCAATGAGGAGGTTCTGCAAATGACATAGTAAGTCTACCTAACACATCCCATTGTTGTTTTTTCAGCATGCTCTGCAGGTACAGTAGGTGTTCATTAGCTAGTGTTACACTTGCATGTCTGGTATGAGTGCAGTGGCGGTAGATGAAGCTCTACAACGCTCCTTGGATAGATAACTGAGGAGCACTTATTAACACAAACCAACTACAGTTAGTCTTCTTAGCCTTACACAAGGACGTGTTAGGGTCTCGGTGTGTGTGTGACTCTCCTGGGCAGGTTGCTGCTTTTCGAGCGCCATATGTAGCAGCCAATGTGTTTTTGATATGCAGTACTCCCAAATTACAGGCCTGTACATTGATCTCTACACTAGTGCCTGCTTGAACAAGAAATTCCCTGTGCCCACAGAAATACAGCGTTGAGTGTTTCAGGTGCTTCAGTCCCTTTCAGCTTTGTTCTATTATCAAATGACCTGCAGAGGTCACTGTATCCTGAATTTACCAGCCTGTCAGAACATTATTCTCATCTCTTAAGACTGGGCTTGCGGGGCATGATTTAATAGTGTGCAGGCATAACTGTGCATTACACATTCTGTTAAAAATGTTTTAAATTAATCATATTGCAAGTTAAACATTTCTAAATCAAGCTGCTGTTAAAATCAGATTTATTGAGATCTTGAAGACTTTCTAAGTGTTGCACTGGGTTCAGATCTTGCTGTGCACATCCTTGGAGAAACTCCAGGATGCAGTTTGCGAGACTGGCTGTCACAAATCAAAAGTCTAATCCCTTCAACCGCGAGAGCACAACCACCACGAGGCTACAGGAACACAACGATAAATACATATACAAAAGTGTTGCGTCTTTAGTACAATATATCTCAAAAGACATTCTTTCACTTCAGTGGCCCCTTTCTAATGAAAAAGGCAGACTTTTTCAATTTGTCATACTAATAATCAGAATAATAGTCATAAGTCATGATAAAACATTTCCTCCCCTTGGAACTATTAGAGGTACATGGACATAAGAGCTGTTATCAACAACCTCAACACCCCCCCACCCACCAAACCCCCTGATGCTGCTGCTGTTTTGTTTTATTTAGGGCCATAAAGAGTGCATCAGCAGAAAAATATCTATATACATCCATGTGCAATCTCATAAGTAGTGGTAAGTAAAAACTCTAAAAGCAAAGCTAAAACACGGTTTGTGGACAGGCACAAGGACAAATTCAGCTAGGTGACAGCCGTGGCACAAACAAAGCAATTTAACTATTTGATGACAGCTGCTCTTTTAGCAACACTCAACTGGCAGAAAAGCCCTCCTACATCTGCATGTGAAATCACTTTTAGAAGACATAATTAGAAGTTATTGCCCATTTCTGTCAAAACTGGATCTTTCATAAAAGGCTCTTGTTTTCTTATATTAGATTTAAAGGGATTCCAATATAAAACTTAACAATGACTGAGTCTCGACTGTGTTTCATGATTGGATAGTAGAAGAAGAAAAAAAAAAACGAGGGCACTGTCATTCAGTTTATTGCTCTATTCATATCATCACGTAAAAGCTCATTCAAAATTAGGTCATTTAGGATCAATGGTTCATAGAGGGGTATTGTAATTGTTAATTAAACGGCACCACTCCATCACAGTGAGCCCTCTTTGATATATTAAAGCATTATGGTGCAATTTAGTTCTGTCAAAGCTACATTGAGAATCATTACTAAAGTGACATTTAGAATCGTTGTTTGAAGTCTCTGTATGTATGTATGTATGTATGTATGTGTTTTTGTGTTTGTTGTATGTATGTATGTATGTATGTATGTATGTATGTGTGTATGTGTGTATGTGTACATATGTATATTGATAAAATTGTTCAATTTCCACTAAGGTATTTGCCACCATCCAACTTGCTTGCCATTGAACTTTCAATCACTACTCAAATGAAAGAATTTTGATGAAGATACCTTATTCAAATCCAACAAAAACTAGAGTTATTCTATTTTACTAGATATGTGTTATAACTGGCGCTGATTATTGAAAAGGTTCTGACAAACCCAAAGTATGCTACCTGCCCAACACCAAAAAGCATACAGACAGTTAGGGCTAGCTGGTGAACATAGTGGATGTTTTTGTAGCTAAAAATCCAGATATTTCCCTCAGGAATTGGTAGAGTAAATATCTGACCTACATTCGCAACATGGACACAAACACGACTCCAAATAAATGCTTATGTTGCTCTGTATCTGCTGGATATTTAAACAGGCCAGCTTAACCATAACCACTTAATAGGGTGATAATGTCAACTTTGTGTTTACAGTTTATTTGTGCTGCCCCCAAGTGGCCCAAAAAAAGCAAAAAAAAAAAAACCAAAAACTGATGCAGGTTTAAGAAGGAGCAAAACTGATATTGAAGAATTCCAGTTGACACCCAGCCCTTTGTTTAAACACTATACTTAAAACTGAGCATGGCAGACGAGTGAATATTAAGCAAAATCAGTTTTACTTTACAATGATTTTGCAGCTGCTATATTACTGAAAAAAAAACTACAAAATAAATCAGAACAACTGATAAACACCATCTTGAGTATTTCTGTATGGGCTGTGGAGTCACTGTATACACATCTGCACCTAGTTTGGAGCTGTGGAATCAAATCAACCATCAAAAACCAGTTCTTCCTGCCCATCTGCGCTAAATCCCCATTTGAGTAACGACACATCAACTGGCTAGGTCTGCCCCAGAGATATACGTATGGTACCAAACCACAACACTTTGAGTCATAATGCACATAGGCTTTCAGCTCTGGGCGTCATATTATATAATCTGGCCATGCACTATAAAGGCAAATTGGAGGCAACAGTTGAATACATTGCTACGAGAGAAAGAGGATAAAGCCACGTCATGTTCCACTGCCACGACTCAGAGAAAAGTGCCCAACACACATTAGAGATGTTTTCAGCCAAACAACATGCTACCATAACCCTAAAAGAAACACCTGAAATGGGACAACAACCATGACTACACACAACTACCAGGAGCTTGATTTACAGAATTTCCTTAAAACAGCGATACCAGGTTGCCCCTAGCGTTTCTATGTCCGTTTTGTGATATTCTCTTCCTTCGAGCAGCATTAGGCGTGAGCCCGCAACGTCCTCGTTTGCTGTAAATTACAAGTAAAAAGGACCGGAGGCACAAACGAGACACACAGCTCCCTCGACTTCAGAGACGTTTCCTATCTGTAGCGTTTAGACATCTTCCTCATCTCCCTCTGGACTGCATGCTCCATTTAAAGCTTCACTACTTAAGCAAACATCCTCTATTGCGTCTCAAAAACTTTTCAGGTTTCAATCTTTTTTGCTACTTTGCCACAAACACACCTCAAATGCTTTTTTTAACCCTTCTAGCAACACCTCCTTCCTCACTTTCTTCCTCCCTCATCTCCTTCTTAACTGTGTGTCTTGGTTTACAAAAAACCTGTGCGTGTTTCCAAGATTTTCTGAGTGCTATCGGAAAATTAAAGACTGCCCGCCGTATTGCTTATACAGGAAGAAAACATACAATAAATAAATAAAACCTTGTTTTAAAATCAAGAAGCTAGGAGGAGAGAAAAGAAGAAAACTGGAGAAAGACAGAAATAAGATCTGAACAGAACACCAAAGCTCATTTTTACACAATTTTGTCACTCGAACACATCATCACAAACACAGAGAATAAAGAGTTAAACAGCCTACTTGTTGTCTAGCTTTTTTGTTTGTCAGCTTGTTTATGATAGTGAAGAGAGCGGAAGTGATGGAGCAGATGAGATGGACAATGAAGTACTATGATGTCAATGAAGCAGTGGTTACTGGGAACAGTAACTAAAGTCACGAGGAATAGACAAGCTATGTGTGTGACGGAAGCCATGGGTGAGTCCGAGAGGGTTTCCACGCTGCTCAGTCAACGAATGAAGCGATCGCCACTGTCATGTGTGGAGGTGAGACAATGCGAGGTCACCACCAGGCAAAGAGGATCCAAGTGACACCCTAATGATTCCCGGTCAGCCAGCTTGGAGATGACGCAACCAAATATTTTAACCAAACCTTGCCGTCCCCTCATTTCCCCAAGCTTAGTCTATACAGTCATTTCAGCCAAATATAGGAGGGTAGGGATGGCGGCAATGATGATGATGGCGCATGACGATGAAGAGGCATGACAACATGAAGTTGATACTAGAGTGGCAGAACTATTGGATGATTAAAACATTTGCAATGACAGATTTAAGATAAAAGGGGTTTTCAGAGCTTGATGGGGGAAAGAAAGGTCAAGATTCCTTTAAGGAGCTGCTGTTGTCACCCTGGACCCCCCCCCTGGAGAGGCAGCGAGGAGGGGGCAGAGGGGGAGCCGGCGCAGCCTGTGGAAGCCAACGATTCAATGAGGGAGACACTGCGAGGAGCCAGGGGGTGGTGGTGGTGGTGGTGGTGGTTTTGATGTAGAGAATAGAAGGAACCGTGTGGGTTGGGACTGTTGTTGTCCTGGGGGGCTGGCCAGGTGACGATGTCGGCGCCGTGGTCCGTGCGAGAGCGAGCATTCTCGCGGAAGTTGAGCTTGAAAGACTCAATCTGCAGCAGAGAGGTTGGAAAGAAAGAGGGGGGAGGAAGAGAAAAAAATATATATATAGATAGGGGAAGGTGGGGTTGGTGTTGTTGTGGGCGGGGTGGGGGGTGGGGTGAGGAAGGCAGAGGGATAGAAGAATTAGATGCCTGCAAGATAAGAAGTCAAAAGATGATGTTGTGATCAGGTGCTTTGGACTACTGACAACATGGTGATGAATACAACACATACAGATACAGATACACTCACATGCAGTCACAAAGATGCTTTATGATGAACTGTTTCAGTTAAGGAGAAAAAAGTGAAAACCCACACGCTGTTAGTCCATTTATTATACATTATGCTATGTCGGCAATAGGAGTACCACAGGGCATCATTGGAGGAATCCTTCCGTTTTTGCTACACGGCAATCAAACCCAGCAGATGAGGCTGGCACACACACAAACTTACTTGTCTCTGGGATGCACGAGTCCAGAGCCTGGGCCTCCCGGAGGCCCTCACTATCACAGGGAGCCCCCTCCTTCAGCCCATTCTCCTGGGCAGCAGGGCTCCCTGCCTGCCCTGGCTCAGAGCCTGGGGCCGCGGTGCCACTCAGGGGAGTCCCATTCCCCTCTGTTGTGTCCTGGGCCCCCTCAGCCTAGAAACACATAGCAGGGCGTGTCAATCGGTGGGGGATGGGGATGGAACAACCTGGCTCCAAATCTCGTATGACTGCAGTTCATTTGTTGTCTTTTGTGAAAGACAGGATATAGTTCTGTCTGTAGTTACTGACCATAGTCTAGACGGATGGTTTGCAAAAATCTGGCGAGGCACATACCTTAATAAAAACATCTAAGATCTGGAGCCAGACTAAGGTGGGTGGTGATGGAATTCCAAAATAATGGTGTATAACATTCAAACTGAACAACTGAACATGCCCAATGAATGCAGTGATAGCAAACAAATTCAAGCACATCATATAAAAAAAGCAGATGCAAAATGTGTAGGTGTTTTTCCTGAACCACAAACCCTTCTGCATGATCTCATACACATATCTGTAAAAAGACTTGAATGCTATTATCCTATTTCTAATGACAAAACCCAGGACAACCCAGGAAAATACACAAAGAGGCCTGAATAGCTTTATACTTAACATGCAGTTCAATAAACTCATCAGACAAGGTATTATTTATCTTAACCCAAAACCCAAACCAACAATGTGTGAGTCCTTCTGTTTCTTGCTTTCCTACCATACCTGTGGCACTCAGCCTGAAGCCCACTGGTTCCTACTGGAGGAAAGAACCAGGGGGGCTTGGCCTGTTACACTCAAGAAGTGTTTTAAGTAACTTAAACATGAGTCAATAGTGTTGTATTTGTTAGGGACTAATTTCAGCTGCGGATGAATACACATTTTCCACAAGAAATATATAGAAAAATAAATATAGAATATCACTTCTGCTAAACATATAAGGACACCCATCATTTGGAGACTCTCGACAGTGACACAGCATGAGAAAGGGTGGGTGTTTAAAGCCTGCACAATTCTAGAATAAAGATAGATAAGATATTGTATGCATGATATACAGTATTTCCAACAAAAACAAACAAAAGTAAGATAAGCAAAATATCAGTTGTTATAAAGAGTATATTTCAAAGCTCAAACTAAAAATAGACTTCAGTTCACTTAAAAAAAGCTACAGCCTCTCTCAAAACGGGCTCTTATTATGTGAGTGCTATTTTTAACAGTCCTTAAAATCCATCTTCACTCTGTTGGTGGGTGCAGATGATGATGGCGTGTGAAGATGAGGATGTGAGTGAATGATGGGATCATGCAGCAATCATGAAACACAGATGGGCTGCCATAGGCTGAGGGGACAGGTGACATCATTTCTGTTCAATTAGCTCTTTTCTTTAAATTCCCATCCCATACAATAAACTTAATCCTGTTTGAAAGGTTTTCTATTTTAGAAATGTATGACCATCCCCAATCTTTCATATCAAATGCCACATGCCAGAATGTCAACATCCTTTCCCTGTGTCCCTGTCTTCTTCCATTCTCTCTCTCTAAATGTGTTGGACAGAGCTGAGCTGTGCCCTGCAGGGAGGCATCCAGACACAACAGAAGGACAAAGGGCCAGGAAAAAGGGAGCAGACTGCAGGTGTAGAGGGTTTGAGATGTTTTCAGGTTGCCGTAGATGGCTTATGACAGGCTGTCATTATCATCAGCGATTGTAGCTCGAAGCCACCCAGCATCTTTTAGATGTTGTTATGAACACGGCGGTGGAAAGAGACAAGCATGAAAAGCCTCTAACAGTTTTCTCCTCACACACAAAAACCTCCATGACACTGTTTTATTTATTAACATGCAGACAAACAGGAAATGAAGGAACTGAGTCAGCAGTTGCGTCCTTCAGACAGCCATCTTCTGATGAAGGATATCACGAGCACACTCTCTACATGTCTGATCATTCAGTGTAAGAAGATAGTGTACTACATGAGCACACTATTTTCTGTCACAGTTGCTTAGACAGAAAAAAGTCAGGATTTAGAAACATTTGACTCAGAACCTGACAGTTAGTGGGTTGTATTGAGTTTTTGCAAATGAAATAATACCTAGAGATGTCTTTTTTTTTTTTTACTATTTATTAGTTTATTTAGTTATTTGTTTAATGTGACAGAGAACTACTTGAAACCAAGTTTTCAGGGGCTTTAATAAAGAGCTGAGATATTACTTAAAGGACCAGCATGTAGGATTTAGTTCCATCTAGTGGTGAAGTTGCACATCACAACCAAGTGAAACCACTCACCTCAACTGAGTGTGTTCGAAAAAACTACGATGGCTGTGAAACTCACAAAAAAAATGCAAAAGGTGCTATCTAGAGACAGTGTTTGCTTTGTCTGTTCTGGGCTACTGTAGAAACATGGCAGTTCAACATGACAGAGAGCTCCCTCTGTAGGTAAAAACGGCTCATTCTAAGGTAACAAAAACACAATGATTCTAATATTCAGGTGATTATACACTCATTAAAAAACATACCTATGAATATTATATTCCATTTCTGTCAATAGAGCATCCTAATGTTACACACTGGACCTTTAAGACCAGAGGTTCCTGCAAACTGTTTCAGGCCTGGCATCCAAAATTGAAATTTGGTCTCTCATTCTGGGCAATAGAGCTTACAAAATACACTGTAGAATTTACAGCAACCACTGTAGAGGTATTTTAAAAGTAGACGGACAACCAGAAACTGAGTGAATTGTGGTTAGATGTGCCGTGGTACCTGTTCTATATTTATATGAGGAGTAAATATTGCCGTAATGAACTATTTTCATCCAGATGCATTGGCTCAACTGCATTTTTTCCATATGATAATGAAGGTCAGTCATGCAATGCACACTTCGTTGCCATCCTGACCAGCTGAAGTAGGTGCACTGAACACAACCCTCAACACTTTGCAACAACATGTGTCATTACTATTTGTAGGAAGTGTATCTGAATTTACATTTGCTAATGAACTGTGAAACCTGATTAATCTGATTGGCTGATAAAAAAAAAATTTAAGAAAAGTTTTTTTTATCTCAATTTCAGAAAGTGTAGAGATCTGCAGACACTTCCAATGATTAGGAACAGAGTAACGGTGTGCACGTGTGATGATCTCACCTTGATGTTTCCTCCACCGGGTGAATGGCTCACATTGTCCATGGAGCCCACTTTGGACTGGGCCTTTTCCCTGAAGCTCACTTTGTGGGACTCGATCTTCACAACACCACCACCTGCAGCACACACGCATGATCAGTCTGATGGTTATACACATGCACGCATGGACACAAGCTTACATATTCATGAGCATGTGCAAAACAGATAGATATTCTGCATCGGCATCTCATGCTTCACTGTGAACAACTGTGGTAACTGTTTGTTTAAGACCCCGCTTGAGTTTGATGCTTAAAATATTCACATGAAAGTCTGATTTAGCACTTTTGAATTCCAATGTGGTATCATGACTACAAAACTGGGGAGGGATTTTTATACATTCATTTAATTTGTACAATATATTATGGAGCCACGACTTGACAGTTTATTGGTACACCTATTTAAAAGTAATGCAGTTTAATCCAACAACCCTGCAATAAACTGCATAAGTATTTGGCACAAGGGGGCTCTGATTTATACAGGGGTGGCATGTAGTATGTGTCTCAGTTTTCCGTTCATACCCAATTTATGCAATTCCAACACTGTTAATGGACCCCAGTATGCAGAAATATTCAAATACACTAGGTGAAAATAATATATTTATACCACATGCTAAACACTGCATGGTTCTTGCCAAAAACTGCATGGGATTAGCATAAAGTGGGCATATCTGCAAAGGGAAGATTTGTGGGTACCCATACAACCCATTTTCATTCAGGTATATATTGAGGTCAGAGGTCAAGGTAGTCTTTTCATTGCCAAAATTTGGCCTAAATTTGGAACATGGTTGGTACCAATGGATACCGCAGGTCTTCTAGTTTCATACTAGTATCCTCACTAGCTTTAAAACGTAGCCCACTACAGCCTCTAAAGGACAGTGCAGAATGGAAGAGGTAAGGAGAATTGGATGGCACTTGGGTTGGCCCCAGGCTCCCCCCTCTGGACACGCCCCTGTCTATGTGTACCTAATAAAGTGCCAACTCAGTGTACATAGAGATAGATCATCCAACATATCAAGCACAAGCTCCATGTATTAAATTAAATAAAAAAGTCATTTCCCAGCTCACCAGGCTTGTGCTTGATGTTGTCCTTGGAGCCGCACTTTGATGTCACCTTACTCAGGTCCACCTTCTTGTTGAGTATCTGCACCTGTCAAATGTCACATAAGCCTTTTAATCAGGAAACAGTATGATTTGGGGTTATGGGTCCCTTGATCGCTATTTCTTCTTCCGCTTCACTAAAAGCCCAATTTACACCTTGAATTACCACCATCAGGATAAGCAGGGCAACAGCAAAAAAACAAGTTTTGTTCTGTTACAATTTGATGTTGTTGAACAGGAGTGTTGCAAAGAAGTGGTTGAATCCAGCCTATAATTCTGAAGCAAATACTTGATGATGGCAGGATCACCTGGTACAGTCAGTGTGAAAAGACAAAGCTCTGGACAGCACAGCAAAATTTCAGGAAACAGAAAGTCCCAAATGTACCTCTCTGTGGTGACACAGACAATCTCGCTTTATTATTTGTTTAGTAAGTTAGTGACAGGGCAGGACAACAGAAGAAGAGGTTGAGGAAGCAGGGGGCTGTCAAGCGGGTTCTGGGGAAGGGCTGGTACTTCAGGCTTGCTAGCATGCTGTCCAATAATCCCTCAACTTCCAGGGGTCCAAGCGAGAGCAGCGCTAGGTGTTGGTGGCCATAAGTACCGTAGCTTGATGTTTCATGTAGCCTACTGTACAACTTACTCATGCTGGCACTGATAAGGACCATTTTCAGGAGCAAAAAAGAGCCTAATACTTCATCTTTGCTCTGCTGTTCCTTCTATCCAATTTGTCTGACTAATTGGCCAATGCACATGAGCTCTGGTTGTGGGCCAAGCAGTACTTACATTCCCTCCACCAGGAACATGCTTCATATTGTCCTTGGAGCCCAAGCGTGAGGTGACGTGGCTGAAGTCCACCTTTTTGGAGACTATGTGAACCTATACGGACACAGCATAGCAGCAAGAGGGGAGAGGAGAGCAGGGGAGGGGAGATGGGATGACAGGAGAGGAAGTAAAAGGAAAGGAGAATGAAAGTAAGCAGAGGAGAGGAAAAGAAAAGGTAAAAGAAGACAAGAGGATAAAAAAGAGAAGAGTAGAGGAGAAGAAGTCACCATAATAGGTAGGGTTAGAAAGGAGAGGGCAGAGGGGTGGAGCGAGGTTCACCTGGGCAAAATCAAACATGGCTACAAATATTCTAGCTCTTAGGTGTGCTGGATATCAGCTGCTGGGCAGGTAAGCTGTCTGAAATCTTCCCTGTGTTACCATTTGAATAGTGACAGAATTTTTTCTAGAAAAGGAAAACACACAAACTACTTTATAGAACACAAACATGCAACACAACATATAAACATCTCCTCTCTGAGGAGAATTCAAGGAACCACAAGAAAATGTTATTAACACAGACTGACAGCTGACAAAAGCAACATTAATACTGTCATTTCATTAGCTTGCCAGACTCATAGACTGTATGTAATGATGGATGATATGACAGTTCCCGAATAGTGAAGCCAAAACATCTTGATCTCCTGCTGTATAACCCTATAAAAGGGAGGTTTTATGTCCTGATTGACGGCTGATCCCTGCTTGTGATTGAGTCGGCCCAACTCTGATACTGCGGCTCCAACCCAGATTAATGACTAAGGACCAACAAGCGCAAGATGGCAGAGGCTGTACCCGGGACATTTTGGCTTCAATTTTGTACAGTCATTATATACAGTCTGTGGTGAGAGATTACAAACCAAACCTGACATAGATCCAAGTTAGTTGTTACAGTTACAGTAGAAGTCATTGTTTGTCTTCGACACACCTACAGACTCTCACAAACTCACTTAGCACAGTCACAGATTTGTCAGCTGTGGGCCACAGTTCGGTGCCATAACAGTGCTGTTACCCCATGTTCCAAGACCTTATTACACAAGTGACCAACCAGCAGGAGTTGCTAGTGCATCGATATCTGACTCTACCACTTTTTGTATGTTTGCAACAAAGACTGACTCACTTTAAAGAATCCTGCAACGTTCCCTCTTTTTATACTGTGTTGTTTTCCATTCTTTTCAGAACACATAAAAATCTACTTGAGTTATATAATCCATCACGTGAAAATTACATCTGATTTTTGTTAGCTACATAATCATTATGTTTGTAAATGCAAATGATTTTAAAAGTGAACACTGCTTTAAAGCTGCAGTAGGTGACTTTTATAAAAATTTCACTATATCCTGACAGTACTACATAAAACAGATAATTTGTGAAAAAATCAGGTTCCTCTGGCTCCTCCTAGTGCTCCTAATGGTATTTGCAAGAATCCACCAAGTCTGAACAAAAACAAACAATCAGAGCCGAGAAAGATAGTAGATTGTTGAGTCTCTTTCGGAAGTTGTCACGCTTTGGATTGGTTAGAAGCTTTGGCATCCAAAGTGTCGGTATTTGACAACCTTGGAATGAGATTTAACAATCAACTATCTTTCTTAGCTCTCATTGGTTGTTTTCATTCATACATGGTGGATTCTCTTCTTTATTAGGAGCACTAGGAGGAGTCAGAGGAACCTGATTATTTCCCAGATTATCTGTCTCACATACTACTGTCAGGATATAGTGAAAGTTTCAGCAGATATGACAAAAACTTATTTTTATAAAAGTTACGTACTGCAGCTTTAAATATATGTATAAGTATGACACATTTTGTAGTACAAAGTTTGTTGTCTCTTTCTGTTGAATAGAATACATATGTATTCTACATGGCTCTGTGGTAGCGTGGAAGTAGAGTAGAAAGGCCATAGCTTCAAATGGAGCCATTTGCATTACAAGATTAACAGAACCAATGCCGATCCTAAATTGCCCTGCTGAGATTTGATAAATGGAGTGAAACCAGGCAAGGATGTAGGTTGATTATGGCATTAGGCAGTAATACCGAGTCAGCTTTCTTTGATTTCTAGTCTCATTTCTCATACCTCAAGGTAAAGTCTGAAGTCAGCAGTCAAGAGAAACTACAACTTTGATAAAGGTTAATTACCATCATGGCTCTCTAACTAGGATGCTAATTAACCATGAGAACACGCTTCTCTGTCTGAATAACCTGACTTGCAAAATAAGGAGGCAGAAATTAATCATTTATCACTCATGTAATTGTAAGTGTTTAAATTCTCCAGGGGAATATCTGTATTTCCGTCTGTCTCCATGTTGAGAATGGGCGTACAATAGAACGAGTGAATAAATGGGTTTGAAACTGTGAATTTATGTTCATTTTCAGTGAATCTTTGTTCCCTGTGTAGTGTAATCTAATACAAACAAACAAAAAATGAAAACATATGTATGAACAGAGAAGAGATGGGAAGTATTTGCTGATGGTAGGGAGGATGGAGAGGGAACTCACTTTGCCCTGGCTCGTTTCTTTGGAGGCGAGGGCCCTGCTCTGAGAGGCAGATGGCACCTGGAGAGACAAGCCCCCCCCCCACGGGTCAACAACAACAACACCTCGTAACAACACACAGGAACAGGAGGCGGTGCAGGAAGCGCAAAAGGATTAGGCACGAGGATCAAAAGTAGAAAGAGAAAAATGGGATTGAGAGAAGAAAGTAGAAGAGAAAGTAAGATGGAGGAGGATAAAGAGGAGGGAATATTAGATGCAAGGAAGGGGAGAGATAAGAGAAGGCAGGCATGCAAGAAGGAGAAGAAGAGCAAGAAGACAAGGGGTATAATGAGGAGAGTAGGAAAGTAAAGGTTAGGTGCACAAACAGAAGAAGATGATATGACAAAGGAGAAGTGCTTGAAGGATAGTCACAGTTTATTGCAACCTGGGTCTACAAAATGCAGTGACATCAGTTAAAGTCCAGCAGGCAAAGCTTGATTACCAAACCAATTGACCAAAGCAGGCAAAAGCCCCTAAAAATCCAAGGTTCAGTGTATGCCGGATGGTTTTGGTAATTTAATTAATTGCAAACCTGTTAGGCACCACTAAAGGTCAGCATCAGGTGTGGTGGCTCCTGTATTATTATCTAAACCTGTGGCCCTGTCATGTAGAAGTTGCCTGGTTCCACACATTTAAACACCTGCCAGCATCTCAGAATGTCAATCAAAACTTTGTAGGTAGGATTAAGCTACAATAAAAGAGATCGAGGCAGCTGTACAGGTAGAGTCAACGTACAGAAATACCCTTTTTTGATTTAAGTTTTAAGTTTTTTTGTTTTGTTCCACCTAGCAACCACTACTCAGCTTTTGTGCAAGGGCCCAGTGTAAAACAATCTTTATTATTGTAGTTTGTGATATTTCTAAATAAAGTTATCTTTGATCAAATTGCCACAAAGTAACCGATACAGAGAAAACCTGGGGCCAGGTAGAAGTATTCCAGCACTGGTTGGTCTCTGGGTGTATAATGAAGCTACATTATATACAATGCACTGATAGGTAATCCAATTTTTGCCCTGGGGCCCGCTAACTTGTTCATCTGATGAGGCAAATGGCAACATTTTACCCAAACTGTCTGTTGTACCTGTCTGTTCTACCAATATTCCCATACCTGTCAAAACACAGTATTCCTGTCTTCACACTGTCATAATGTCGCTGCATTCCTGTGATCTCAGGAGTTACTTTGGTGGGGAGACTGCTAAATAAGACCCAAGTTTAAATAAACCACCTTTTAAAGCGTGTAGCGAAGCTCAGAGAATGGGTAAAATGGTAGTGAATGAACATGCAGAGGGTTGAGTGAAAGATGTAAGAATGAGAGAAGGTGTGACTGTCAAAACCAAGCATATCAACCAAGCTAAGGGGGAAAGAAGATACAGAAATGTATGGACTGTTTTTCACTAGAGCTGGTGAGGTTAATGTATTAGCAACTTTGTGCACTGTGCTAAATGTTGATAGCTGGTTATATTTAGACTGCTGATAAAGTAGTATGTATGAAGAATTTCAGAAATAAGTTTGAAGAGTCAGTGAGTAACCACATGAGGCCAGTGTCACATGTTAAATTGGCCTTGCAGCTCCACTGCCTGTTAGTTGAGGGGCGGCCAGTGTCAGAAATACATGCTATAAAACCTGTAGAGAGGAGTGAGAGCTGCGGGGGATTCCACAGTAGGACCTACCTTCCCTCCTCCAGGCTGGTGCTTCATGTTGTCTGTAGAGCCGATCTTAGAGCGGGCGTTACGGATGTCGGGGGCCGGTGCCGTGTTGGGGCGAGATGTGGTCCTAGAGGTGGTGGTCGTGGTGGTGGATGTGGTTGAGGAAGTGGCCCGAACAGCGCGGGGCACTGGGGGCTTCTTCTCTGGTACTGTGCCGGTGGTGGAGGATGGTGTTGCCGGTTTGGCTGCTGCAGTTCGAGTGCGAGACGCAGCGGTGGTGGAAGCAGAGCTGCGGGCGGCGGTGGTCTTGGGCTTAGTAGCGTCGGCTGGGGGAAGAGTTATTTAGAGTTTTACACTGTTTCATTACAAAACTAGAAAACTTTGAATTATCTCACTTAGGGAGACTGGGATAAAATATTATTCAGACTGAACACAAAAATAACAACATCAAACCTTTATGCTTATTCAATATTAGGTTTAGGTTTATTGCCAAGTGAGTTTTTACACATACGAGGAATTTGTCTTGGTGCATTGGTGCATAAAATATCAAAATCACACAAAAATAAAGTATATATAGTATTTAAAATATAAATAAATAAAAAAAGATAAGCTGAGGCTTTACGATTCCAAATCATAATGTATGGATACAAGGATAGTGTATTTCAACCAAGTTAGCACTGGTTCTTGAACAGGTTCATCAAGAGAGAGCACTGAACAATGGACAGCAACCCGCAGAATATGACACATCAACTTTTGTTACTAAGGAAAACCTGCTATTTTTTGGTTCCTAGGTTCTTGAACCAGAACGGAGCCAGTTCCCTGTTGGTGAATAATGTCTATAGAGAGGTCTGAGATCAGATGCTGAGCTGTCAAACACACATTCCAAACACATCAGTGTGTAAATGGCTAGCTAGGTACAGCTAATGGCCCTACAGTTGGTACATTGGCTGTCTGGAGTGCAAAAACACTCCAGTGGTCACATTTGTGCGAGTAACATACTCCACTGATCGGCAATGAATTAAGGACTATGTGGACTAAACCATGATATGAAAGTAGGGGTGTTGGACACTACACTGCTTGTGAACCTCAATTTCACTATTATTTCATTGGCTAAAAGTCGACTTAATGAGAGAATGTATAAGAATGCCTATTCTGTTCATAGATTTCACACTTCTCACTGTTAATCTGCCTGATAATCTACAGCATAGACAGTTATGGAATAACTAATCTTATCAGATGGTGATCCCTGAGAATACATCTTATCAAATATGGGTCCCCAGCCTGATGTGTATCCATTTGGGGGTTCTTCACACCAAAAAGGCTGAGAACCACTGTGTAAGAGCAACCCAAATACATCACAATGATCTGCTACCTCTATAGAACTGTTATACAAATGACATCCAAAGGCGACGTGCTTAGGACTAGAAATTATTTGAAAGTGTATTTTGTATTCAGAAACTCTCATACACACACGTGCTAAACCCAAGGCCAAACCACGAAGGACGCTGTCTGTCATTTACAGTCAACCCTGACAGATAAATGACGCGAGTTCCAGAAAAGAAAGCAAACACAAAAAGAAATGCAAGCAAAACAGAGCCAGAGAACAGGCCAGAGAGAGACCAAAAGAAAGACGACTATGCACAGGGGATCAGCTTCTTTGAAGTACATTCTAACATTGGCCAGTCTTTGGGCCATCACTGACAGCTCTGCCTTGCTGTTGTATGTCTGAAAACCAAGTTAATATATGTCAGTGCACAAGACGTATATGTTTAGTTGTGGGCACTTTTTACAGTTGACGAAGTGCTTTCTTTTCTGTAATAAATAAATGTTTGAACACAAGTGAAGAGTCTAAGCCTCTAATTAAGAACTACCCAAACCTACAAAAAAGTTACTGCAGTAGAAGAATAATAATCCATGAATTGCTTGCGTCAATCATATGGCTTTTTTTGGAAGTTGTCACAAATATGGTTAATGCACAAAAACAGCGCCCTCTACTTGAAATGCAAGGTAAATATCACAATTTTAAAGTTGGTGAAAGAGGGATTTTGGGGGGAAAGCTTCATTTTTATCTCTGTCTGGTTTGAGTGAATACATTTCAGCATCCTTCACTTCAGCATGCTAAGCCACTGAGGCAGCAATTAAAATCTGTCAATTCACACATATTTTGCAACATGTCAGCTTTTTCTTCAGAGTGCTGAGGCACGCTGAGCCATGCGTCCTGCTGTCAATCCTCCCTGAGAGCCTGGTATATCTCCAGCCTCTGTTAAGACATGTTTAATTGAGGAAATCCTCCCGCACTGCCTCCATGTTTCTAAAGAGTAATTTGACTTGCTGTATGAACCCCTGGCAGATTAGACAGGCTGGGGCTGTATCAGCACGAGCTGCAAACTCCTGTCAACAGCGAGGGGACAGTAATCCACAGACTGCTGTGGGGAAGGTTTTTAACTCTCCAGGGCCTTTCAGCAATAAAGCCTCTCTCCCTCTCTCTACGAGCCTTCCTGGCATTGTCATGGTTGGACAGTGTGTGTTGCAGTGTCACACTCCTGCTGACAGCTCTCCTGTTGCCAAAATATAAAGTAATCTGTCGTCAGGAGTAAAAGCTGTGACTGTGTAGGAAGAGAGAGAGAGAGAGAGAGAGAGAGAGGGGGGGGGGGAGTCAAAACTGTGGAAAGGATTACAGAAGAGGAGAGTGAAGAAGAAAGAGGACCGAAATATCTGCAGAGTTAAAAGCAGAGAGGAGGGGGGCATTGCAGTGCTGGGTCAAACACTAGCTGAAAATAGTGGCACCAGCTGGTTGGGATTTTATTCAATTCTAAATATTAGCCACTATTAATCCATTAAAAATAATAAGATCTAGCTGTACCTCGCTGCACCTTCCCCTTCTAAGTGCGAAAGAGAGACTATGGTGGCTGTGAAACAGATGATAAACTAATCTAGTGTCAGTGTTTTGTTTGTCCCCCCTGGGCTACTGTGGAAACAGTACTTCATGGAAGGCGCCCGCTGCGTCTGTAGATACAAACGACTCATTCTAAGGTAAAACACAGTGATTATACACTAATGAAAACATACCTATGAATATTATATTCCATTTCTGCCTATAGATCCTCCTTATTGTTACACACTGGACCTTTGAAACAGTAAACAATAATGGCTAAACAGTAGAAATCAACTGGTAACTAATCACTTTTTAAATTCCAATATTTGTTTCCCATTTACTTTTGATTGATTAATTTACTGGGAGTGTGCTTGTTTAAGAATAAAAAATCTTTTATTAACAGGCAAGTTACAGTGCTGTCACCTGTCAGAGGGCTCAGCAGATATACAGCAGAGCCTGTATTGATATCCTGTATGTGTCACAGGGCATGTTATATCTTTTGTTTCCAACTCAGTTTTCATTTGGTTCCGTTTTTCATTCGACATGCTTGAATGACAAACTACAGGCAGAGGCTGGGAGTTTCTTTTGAATGTGTCCTGTCTCTGAATGCTGTAACAAGTGAAGGGAGTGCTGTAATACCTGTGGAAGTCCTCGGAGTGCCGGGCTTCTTCTCCTCCCCTGGCTTGCTGTCGGTCTTAGAGGCTGAAGCACAGAGTGTACAGTTGTTGCAAAGGAGAAAATTTGGCAAAGAGATAAAAAATAATAATTTGTTACATTACTGTAATGCATCAGAAAATGCATTGAATTTAACTATTTTATTTAGTATTAAAGCTCCAAATAAAAATCCTGATCATCACAAACGTGTGTGTGTTATGTGTGTGTGTGTGTATGTGTGTGTGTGTGTGTGTGTGTGTGTGTGTGAGAGGGTGTCTGCCGTACCCAGTGGCTTTTTGGCTGCGGTGGCAGTGCTGGTGCGAGTAGACGCCGTTGTGCGCCCTGATGTAGCGGTTTTACTGGCCGCTGTGGTAGCAGTTCCATTTTTGGTGGCAGCGGTGGAGCCTGTTTGATTTGAGGTGGCAGTGCTGGCCTTTGGCACGAGGGGGCGCTTCTCTGCAGTTGTCTGAGGAGAGGGGGAAAAATAATAAACGGGAGATGTCAGATGAGGACAGTCAGTAGCAGTAAACCCATCGTCAACAAATCAAACGCACTAAGGTGGGTCATAAAACAACTTGTTTATATCTGGCTGCTGTCATCTGTTCGGGACAATGTTCACTGAGAAATTTAGGTCAAAGATTTTGCCCCAATGTGTGTAACATGTAGACTAGAGTCCAAGGCGCTCCTGGAGGATTGCACATTTCATTCAGCAGCAAACCCCCTCCCTCCCATAACCCCTTGAATGATGCCATGCTCCACATACAGCTGAGCCGTCCTGCAACAAGCTGGCCTCGCTGAACTGAGTCACCCTGCACCCCTGGGCGCAGAGAGGCTAAATAAAGGCTGTGAATTAATCGCTTGTGGTGTCACACTGGTTGTAGTTAAGGAGGCCACCGGACGAGGGTGACCGAAGGGTGAAAGCACAGAGCACTGAAGTAGTAAAAAAGTTACTCAGTACATCTTAATCCAGTGACACTGATCTCATCAGGCAAGGGTTTACAGGTAGGGTAAAAGGTTACTTTTCCAGCCTATTTCATCTCCATTGGAGCGTTGGAGTTGTGGATACAAACACATGGGGGAGAAAGGGAGGGGCTTGACATGCAACAAAGGCCCGCTGTAGGAACTGAACCAGGAATGTTGCCTTTATAAAGTATGTATCTTAATCACTAGGTCACCAGGAAGATCAACTAATTCATTTTCAAACAACTCATTCACTAACACAACAGATCATTTAGCAGCCATTATTAGCAACAAAATATGGGTTGTGAAAACCCCTTCTGGCTGACGTTCAACCTCCCCCACCACGACACGTGCTCTTCAGATATTGTCACTTTATTAATTACTCATTAACACTTACAACTGCACACTTGAAGGCTTATTAGAAAGTTAGAAACTCACTCATTCATTCATTCATGACACTGTACTGTTTGTTGTTTTAAGTTTGTAAAAGATTGTGTCAGATTGTTGCTGCTACTTTTTGTGTGTATGTAAAGCATTTTTAAAATAGTGCTATACAAATAATCATATTATATATTATGTTATATATATACTCAAAACCTGGCTATACAAAATGTGTTAATAACTTATTGCTGCTCTATAAAGTATTAGTTAATGGTTAATTAATTTAAGTTAGTTACAACTTATAAAGCAGTTGTAAAGGATGCTTTATTAGAAAGTGGCTACTGAGCACTGTCAGCACTATATGTTTCTAAGGACGGACTACATATGCCACTGTACCCTTTGACCAGATGCCTAAAAGGCACTGAGACCAGATGGTCACATTCCCTGACTCAAGGCGGAAACAGATTTTTGTGAGGCCAAATTTAATAAGATCTACACATTTATCAGTGTTTGTACTCAAACTCAAAATACAAAAGAGAAATGTGGTTCATCAAGTGTGTTCTCTTAAATTGTCCTCGTGCAGTCAGATGAAATTCAACCATGTCTGCACTGTTTGGAGCTGAGAGGGAAAAGTATGGACAGCACTTGAAGCATCTAGCATGCTTAAGGGTCGATGAAATTCTGGATCCAGGCGTTGTTCCGTATAACTGAGCATTCTTTGACAGACGCCCCGACAGCTGAAACTTACCTTGGGTTTGACATCACGTGCGGTGGTTGAGGATGCAGGGCGGCTGGTGGAGGTGGTGGAGGGCCGCTTTGGACCAGCAGCGGCTGTGGATGGTGCCTTGGCTGTGGTTGGTTTTTTGTCTGAGGTGGAGGTGGTGGTGGTGGAGGGTGTGGGGCGTTTAGTAAGGGCTGAACCACCAGCAGCGGCGCTACTCGGCCGCGTTTTGGCAGCAGCAGTCGGTTTGGCTGCCCCGGCAGCAGGCTGCAACACGGGACCGATACATAAGGGGGCAATGGAGAGCAAAATAAGGAGGGAAAGCAAAGGAAAAAAATAAGGAAAATGGATGATAACAGCAGGGGAGGTTAAGCAGCTCAAGCAGCATTATAATAATAAATAATATAATGAAAATATATTAAATAATAATTAGCAATGGCTCTGGTGTTTCAATGTTAACACAAGTTTATGACTTTAAATAGCTCTGTATACAGTGTATACAGTAGGCATAAAGAAAGCAGTAGCAGAAGCTTGAGCAGAATGTGTGATGAATGGCTTTCTCTCATTTAAACTCAACATTCACAACTCTACTCCAGTATATCACGCTTTATGTGCTCAGCTACATTCCCACAATGAGCGCGGTATCTGAGGTTGTTTCTACTCTCTTATTATGCAGCCTGTCAATAAGTCATGTGACTTTACAAGGGAAATGTAAATGACCATAAATACAAGGAAGTTGACTTTATTTTCTGACCGAGGCTCGCTCAACTGTTATTGGAGCACAGAGCGGGACTTAGGAACGGTCAGATGTTCTTTTTTAAGTAACTTGCCCAACACTGTAATTCTGAATTGTCTTACAATTGACTACATTCAATTTGGCCACAGCTCTTAAGTAACAGTTCAAATTAAGGTGAATTTTTTTTATTTTACAGAAAACTCATCTTTTAGAAAGTGTTCATTCATTGTGCGTACAATTAACATGACTGTGCATGTATTTATCACTAGAGCAACAAGATCATTAATTTGATTTGATCATTAATAGGCTGTATGCATGTAGATATGAGAATGTCGCTCACAGCTTGGAAGAAAATAGACTTGATGTCAAAAAGATCACTGCAAGTCAGTTCCACTTTGCATCTGGTGAACCCGCTGTGTCTTACAGTTTACCATCCAGTTGCAAACAAAATACACACCTAGGTTTAGGTAGGCGACCAAACTCATCCTACCACACTGCTTGCGATCAACCTTTAACTTACCTTGAATCCATGTCGGACATAAGTCTGTATGTAAAGTCTTACATTATAACATAGTGATATAGGTAATAGCCTAATGTGATACTAATGAAATAGTCTGACCTGTGTTTGCTTCCAGTATAGACTGTATGGATCCTGTCCATAACTCCTACCTTGGTCTTCTTGTCGGCAGTTCCCAGGTCTTTGCTCGGTGTGGCACTGCTTCCATTAGTTGCAGGTTTTGCTTTTTTGGCCTTCTCTTCTCCGTTCACTTTCGCAGCCTTGTCCTTCTTGTCATCCTTTTTCTCCACAACCTTTTTGTCGGCATGCATCTTGTCCTGCTTCTCCTCCTTTTCGCTCTTCTGCATCGTTTTTTCCGCTGGCTTCTCAGGCGGTTTCTCCACCTCCTCCTCTTTCTTCGTCTTCTCGGCTTTGTCTTCGTCAGCCTCTTCTTTCTTGGTTTCTTCCACCTCTGCTGTCGTCTTTGTCTCTGTGTCAGCCTTCTTCTCCTGCTTGTCATAACCCATATCAAGCTTGACGGGTGTTGGCTGCTGCTCTGGGGTCTTTTCCACGTTATCGATCTGCTGCTTTTTGTCGTCCTTCACCTCTGTTTTCTCAAGCATCTCGTTGTTTTTGTTCTCTGCTTCTTCCACTTTGGGCTTTTCGTTTTTGTCCACTTTTTCCACATTCTCTGTTTTCTCCACTTTGCTCTCTACCTTTTCTGTCATGTCCACTTTTTCTGCTTTCTCTGTCTTCACCATTTTCTCTGGTGATTCTTTTACCTTGTCCTCTTTTTCTGCTTTCTCTGTCTTGACCAATTTCTCTGGTGATTCTTCTACCTTGTCCTCTTTTTCTGCTTTCTGCTGAAGTGACTCAACTTTCTCTGTCTCTTTCCCCTTTTCTGGCTCCTTCTTTTCTTCCCCCTTTTCTGCCTGTTTCTCTGTCTCCTTCACTTTGTTTGCTTCTTTCTCCTCCTTCTCCTTCTCGGCCTCTTTTGCCTTTTCTGCCTCCTTCTCCTTCTCTTTTTGTGCCTCATTCTGTTTCCCCTTCTCCGTCTCTTTCTCCACCATGGCTGGAGCCTCACTGCTTATGAATTCAACCTTCACGCTCTTCTGCTCAGCTTTATCCAGAGGGTCAAACAGGAGGTCAGCCTTCTTTACGTTGTCCTCCAGCTTCTCCTCTTTCTTCTCTGCCTTCTCCATTGTGTCTGATTTTACTGCAAAGAGAAGAAATTTTTATTAGAAATCACAGCAACATATTATAGATAATAATAACAACACAAACATTCACTGGCTGTACTCCACAACATCAACCTCCAACTCAACATATCCAAAACACAGAACCCTTGACTCGAGGCTCATTGCCCAACATTAATCTCCAATGCTTATCTCAGCTGAACATCACCAAACACAAACCCCAAAGAGACTGTTCTTTCACAGGCAACTAAAGAAAAAAGTGAAACAAAGACAGTTTCATACAGCCATCACTGAAACTCCACTCAGTCCACAGACAGATTATAAAAGAATGGGCCCCTCGGCACAGATGCATGAAATGTCCCTCCTGCCTGCATCGCCCTCAGTCGCCCTGCATCTTTTTTAGGGGTGTAAGAAAATATTTTAATCAGATTGCGATATTTTATTTTGTGATATTGTATAGATTTATGTGTTTAAACCTACAGCCACTACATAGCAGTGTTGTAAATGTACAGATCCCACTGTTCTGGTTGCATAAAAAAAGTGTTCACTTAGATTTTATGTGGTGTGTTCTTTATATGATGACAGTTTTCCTAAAACTGAACTTTTTTAATTAAATGTCAATATATCACCTAGCTTACGGTATCGCAATACATATCAATATATCAAATCGTAATCCGTGTATCGTGATACGTATCATATTGCCAGATTACCAATACAAAGTCGTAATCTTGTTGCAGGTTAACCACAGCTGTGGCATGCCACTGTTGGTTGAATACTGCATATAAGTATTTTTCATGGTTGAGGAACACAGATATTACATAAAATACTGTGGAGTACAATAGAACAGATTACAGAAAGGCATTAAAGGAAGAGAGCACTACAATTTATGGGAATTGTTGGGTCTCTGGGAATAATATTATGAACAGTATGCTCTAGACCTGCTCTATATGAAAAGTGTCCTGAGATAACTTCTGTTAGGATTTGGTGCAATTAAAGCACAAATAAAATTTGATTGAATTTAATTAATGTCAGCTAATTGTAGCCCAAGTATGCACTGTGTAACTGTGTTAATTAGGAGTAAAATAGCATGAGTATGGGCACATAAATGATCTGAAAAACAAACAAATGTATAGAAAAGTCACATAAAATACCATCAAAATATGCAGCTTTCTCTGCCCAACTAGAAATATTGTGATTGTTATTTATTAAGTGATATTTTATGTGTCTGCCTATATGCACTGTTGCTGACACTGTGTATGGCATGTTTTACCACACAGTAGCAGAAACAAATTCCACTCACTCTGATCACGTGGCTATTAAAGTTGCTCTGAAAAAAAAAAAAAAAACTGTTTCATCTCAAAACACTGCGAAGAACATTTCCTTCTTAAGATTCAGTAGAGAAGGACAATGTTCCTATTTCTATAAGTCTGGTTTCTGGGCTCCAACACGGCTCACTGGAGCAATCCTTCCTCTGCAGATTGATCTCTGTGCTGTATGACTATTTTATGAGTCAAAAGGCCCAGTGGAGACAAAAGATTGTGACTGGGAAGAAAATAAATAAACACAAGATAAGATAGTAAAGGTGAAAAGGATGCTCTTGTTAGACTTGATATCAATCATCCAACCAGACAAACGGAGACAAATGCAGAAGTCAGTTTTCTTCCTCACAGTCTGACTGCCCCTAAGATTAAATGTTGCTTATGTTTGCCTTTGACGGATCATTCCTTTCCTGTACATATATATATATCTTCTCCTCTACCTCCCACTGCGTCATCACAATCTCCAGGGCTTCAAATGTTTATGGTTACGTATGTTTTCTTTCCATTTTCAGCCTTTTTTACATTTCTTCTTTGGGACACATTTAAAACATCTGCAACAGGCCAATCAAACTGAGACACGCTATCCTCTCTGTCGCTCATCTTTCCTCTTTCTCCCCATCTGTCATGGCCAGTCACTACAGTCAAATGCCATCTGATAAGGCAGACATTGCTCATAATGAAAACCAATCTCTTCCTGTTGTCCAGGTTACCGTAGCAAGCAAGGATGCAAAAGTGGAAAATGTGAGAAGGGGATACAAAAAAAATCCATTTCTGAAATATCTGTTGAGATGAACTGCACCTCAAACCTGAAATCTATAGGAAATATAGGTAATGTCTGTAGAAGATCTTCCAGACGTGGGATCTTTGTTTGTAAGTGAAAGCTATCAGTGTTGATATATTCTTACCACAATTGAATAGATCATTTCATAAAAATAAAAAAAACATCAAGCGAAAGGTGGAAACTAGCTAAAGAGAGTGCCCATTGTTTGAGAAAAATCAATAGTCATCTCCAGTCTATTTATTTGATGCTGTAGTTTTGCTTGCTAGGGGTTTAACAGAAACTAACAACAGTGATGGCCCCTGAGAGAAAACAGCAGAGATTTCTGTTGAGCAAATTTAAAACTTGAAGCCAGGTTTGGAAAAAAAAGAAAACAGTGGAATATTTCAGAGCTGGTCTGTAGATGTGAATGAAGACAGAATACTATAAATCTGGATGATGCTGCAGCCCTGCTAAACGAAAATATATTATGCAATATAAACAAGCCAAAATAAGATATGTCTCCTACGTTGACTCACTGAATGACAACATGTGCATCATCAGACCTCAGGTGATGATGACCTAACAATGGGGTGAGCTTTGTCCCAGTTTGGATCCTCTGATGCCCACATTTATAAAAAAGGAATTACAGACAGTTCTGTTGTCTAAATTGGCCAAATGTCACAAACCATTGTGCATATGTGGACCCCAATGCATATATATTTAGATAGTTATATACATGTCACTGTAGACGGGGTAACACCTCCGACACAGCCACCAAACAAATGAAAGTCAAAGCCCGCTCCACACCATTTTGAAGAAACTGTACGAAAAGAGTGATTTTGAGACTGAAGGTGCCCATGGTCTTTTTCTACAAGCTGCACACAGGCTGAGGAAGGTCAAAGGACAGGACTCAAGACTCCAGTTTGTGTTTGATAGTTCAAGAAAACCCAGACAACAACGCCCACCCAACACAATATAATATTCATAGGTATGTTTTCATTAGTGTATAATCACGTGAATGTAGGAATCATTGTGTTTATCTGTGTGTGTCTTAGAACAAGCTGTTTATATCTAGCCTTCCATGGAGTCCGCCATTTCAAACCGCCATGTGTTGACAGTAGCCCCGGAGGGACAAACCAAACAGAGATAGGGATGTTTGTGTTTTTTGCGCATTTCGCAGCCACTGTAGTTTCTCCTACACGCTTATAAGGAGAGGGTGTAACGAGGGAGTTGCAATTGCAATTACACTGCTGGATGCTGCAAAATTCTACACACTGGACTTTAAGCGCCAACGATTCAGTTTGAGTGTTTTTTGTTAAAATGTGAGTATTTTCTGGTTTCTTTAGTCCACTATGACAGAAAACTGAATATCTTCCGGTTGTGGACAAAACAAACATTTGAGGACATCAGCTTGGGCTTCAGGAAGCAGTGATCACCTTTTTTCACAATTTCTGAGATTTTATGGACTATTTATTGATTAATTGAGAAAATAATTGACAGACTAATCGACATTGAGAATAATTGTTAGTTGCAGCTCCTTGTTACTCCTCTGAAAGTGTAAAACATATTGAATGTAAAATACCTTGCCCTGTATCATGTCTGTGTGTTCAGACTTGACTGACTATGATTCAGAGAAGGAATTTTTGATGCAAGTTGTGGCAATCAGGCACTGCAGGTTTTACAGCACCTTGTTCGCCTCCACGGCAGGCAGCCGTGGGTCAAATCAACAGGCTACTATACAATAATGAACTTTCCATTGTTTCTAACCTGTCTAGCCTGTATCCTAATTCAGCACAACCCTAACCCTAAACACAACATAACCCTAACTCTAAATCTTTTGGCGTTTTTTTAATCCTTTTTAACAGGGATATTTTTAGTACTGCTTTCTTTGCATTCAGCTGTGTTTACACAGAGACGCAGTTATGCAGGTGTTAAGGAGTACCTCACCATGATTGCTGTACGCAGGGTTTTAAAAATAGTTCAAAACACTAAACTTTCTAAGGGGGTTTTAGGGTATCAAAGCAGTTATTTTTAGGCAAAAACCTTTATGGTATACCCCTTGGAAAAGAATACTTGGGTCCAGACCTTGGTGACCTCAATGGCAATAAGGATACTCGTGGAAGAATCAGAAGTGACAGTACTCACAACTGGTGAGTACCAGCCCATTTCAGGCACTGATTTTTAAAATGCCAGCATGCACTTGTCCCTTTCACCTCATGCAGCACCCCCTTAGCATTTAACTTGGTGAGCACAATTTCTTTACCACCAAAAAGGGCCAAAACTATGACAATATGGCTCATCTAAATGTTGCTGTTGTACATCACCCTTTGGTGTACTGAAGCCCACACGAGTATCATAGTGGTGCTGATCAACCAGCTTATTGGCTCTCCCCTTAAGCTTTTATAGCTTCTGCTCTCTCTTCCAGGCTTCATTACAAACAGGGAGAAATAATAAGATTCTTACTCACACTCACCATAACACATTTCCTGTTGTTTATGGCAGACTGATCAGACAACAGAGAAATCCCATCAGAGGGATGGTAATTAAGAAGATGATGATAAAAGAAAGAGCAAAAGAGAGAGAAAGCAGCCTTGAGAGTCAGCGTGGGAAATATTGATTAGCAGATTTAGAAGTGAGTGGGTGGACAGAAGGAGAGCAAGAAGAAAGACTAATATAGAGGGAACACAAAGGTGAAGAACCGGTTAGGGGTGTTCTTTTTTTATATTTGATTCAGCTTTATTATGCCAATAACATTTAAAATGAACTTGTAATTGAAGAAGGGAGTAAAAGAGATAGACATAGGAAGGGATGGAGGGATTGAGGCTAGAGAACAGACTTTGAGTAGAATGAAATGACAATGTTAGCTTACATAACACACAGTGACCCCAGACCTGGAGCGGTGACAGACATCAGACAGACAAACAGAGTGAGCACAAATAGGTGACTATATACAAGAAAAAAACACGGACCAAAATAAAGCGAGACAACGGTGTGATGAGACAAAGGGAAGTGAACAAAAGGAAAGGAATGGGAGTAAAGAACAAAAAAGGTTATCATTTTCTACACTAAACAATGAGAGGCTCAGCAGATCAACTTGATCCTCTAATTGGGGCAGAAATCTGATATGTGTCACAGCTGTGGACAGCCTGGTGAAAATGGCTTAATTTAAGCAAACAGCAGGAGGTCAACCCACTCTCACACTCTCCCGTGTGACTCTTTTTCACAATGCTCTTCCTTTCTTTTACTCTGTTTTTGCAATTCTCCTTTGTCCAGCTTCCACTTTTAAAAAAATCTCCTGATAGTTTTTATTACCAACCCTGCAGCTTCAATTCTTTCTTCTGACCTGGTGAATTCAGCTAATTCAGCAACAAATGTGACGCAGATAGTGCTAAAACCCCATGAACAAGGCGAGAAAAAGCTTAGAGAGGGACATTAATTATTGACGGGGCTTGTGATTGGAAGCATCAATCACATGGTGTCCTGAGGGTGGAGGTTGGTGATGGGGTGGCATTACTGAGGGAAATATTTCATGAGAACATGCTGGCACAGAGGAGGTCAAGCACGATGTCAGCAATAACTCCTGAAGAGCAGTCATGACAATATCAGGTTGAGACAATGTGATATGTTTTTGGTGAATGAAGCCACAAATCAACTGGTTTCATGCAAGAACCACTCAGATGAGCTATTCTCAAATGGTACATAATGCTAAGAGGACATTCATAGTAGGAAAAGCACAGGTTTGAAATTATAAATTAAATTCTATTTAGTTGCTTCCATTTCAGGGTCCTGGTTATAGACAGACCGATTTCCATCGTCTTTTCTAAATGAAAGATAATCTAATCTGAAACCTTTACTGGCGAGTGTTAAATATATATTAAGTTACAATGTATTGAATAATACAGTTTAGATTTTACTGCTTGTTTTTAAAGCCTCGACTCCATGACGATGTAAGGCCGGCAAACTCAATGTCCTCTTTCCTTTACTCTTCATCGGCCATCTTTGGTATTCTCCACCTGATACTATCCTCTCTGTTGCTACACGGCGAGCCCTGGCTCACATTTCTAGCCAAAATCGATGGATTAAAGAATTTATATATAATATTAAACTTAAGGAAACTTAGATTCTCTCCCATGGACTCAATAAAATCATTCCCAGAAACCTGGAACCCTTTTTTAGATTATACTGTCTGGCTTAACATTTCACCAGACACAGAAGAGGAATGAACCAGACTGTTTTCATGAGCTCAGCAGGGTGAGGGTGGGGGGTAAGGGCATGATGGTCTGGAAATATCCTGTTTTCTTTTGTACTGTTTGTACTGTACTAACAGAAAGACAAAAAAATCAATAAAAACATTGGGAAATTTATATATACATTATCTTGATTATATATTATGTTTTGGATCTTATGGACTTGGCTTGTTTTTATTGTAAAGCACTTTGTAAATTTGACTCGAAAGGTGTTTTACATGAGAATGTCTTATTATTTCTTATTATCTACACATTATCTCAACTACATGGAGGATTACGTGATTTCACTACTGCACGTGTCAACACGTAGCTCTGACCACCTTCAAACTTTGAACAGTCCAATTAGCAAGAGTTTGTGAACCTGTGAGTGAGCACATCATTTCAACTTTGTCTTCCACAATTTGCTCTAAGGCACCAATGAAACTTAAAACAGCTTGTTGCATGAGTGATGTCTAAATTTTCTTTTTCCAAAAGGGGAAAAAACACTTCAAGCTCCATACCAAGAAGTTCTTCTTTTACATTTTTATGAATTCAATTTCCCACAAATGAAATGAAGGTTCAGTTCAACAGAATGCAAAGCTTATTTTCACCTCATGTTAGTCAAGCAAATTTGAAGGCTGGACTGCCTCAACAAATATTCCGCTCATGCCTCTTCACATTTTACACAAATTTACACGATTATGAATCTGGCTTCGCATTTGGTCTGAACACACCTTTGTATGGCAATAATGTTGCCGTTGTTTTTCACAGCCCCTGATAAGGATTTTAGCTGGAGCTCAACTCGCTACAGTAGCAAAGCTGTTGAGGCACCAGGGTGCCCCAGGGTTGCCTGACTCTTGTATAATATATGGCTTAGGACAGCAGAGAACAATGAGCATCTGGGTGCAGTGAGCCAATTCATTTGAAGGTTTCATTAGCATAATGATAACACTTACAGCTCATTTAGGGCTGTTAAGCTGGGACTCTCCTGAAGAGCACCGCCTTAATTTTTTTTTTGTCTTATTAATATGGTAAAATATGCTGACTCTACTCTCCTATTAAAAAAGCTCTTTAAGCTGTCTCATATTTTTTAGAAATGTAGGTTAAAAAATGCCCATTTGTAAAGCAACATTTTTTATATTACACTGACCTATGATGTCCAGCTCATTAAGGTATTTTCCTCACCATTGAAGCTGAATGAACCAAGTGGAAGAGTTCATTATCTTGATCTTCCATAAGGAATCTAAGGCAAATAGGCAGAGGTTAAGATGAAATTCTGACCATCATTATTAAACTAATCAGTACTCAATTCTACAGACTTCATTTGGCTCCTCAAGTGGATTATGTAAATCAGCTCTGACAGATGCTGTCTCATTAAAACCTTGTCGCTCTTTGCTCCGCAACACTTGAAGCTGTCTGGTGGAGTGTGTCAGCATTGACAACAGTGCTCTCTGTGAAGGGAAAGCCACACTCCATCACTGCCCTTTGGTAGCACATCAAACACACTGGACACTTTCAAGTGGTTGTGAAGAGGAAACAGAGTGGAGAGTGGAGATTATGGTATCTGAAGTGTGAGGCCCTCTGTTTGGCTGTTTCAGCAGACCTATTAAAGACTCACTAGCAGCTCAGTTATCATACAGTAACAGCAGTCTGACGTGAAGTTGCTTTAGTCTTTGACACTTTTGGACAATATTTCTTTGGTTTTCACTCAGTTGATGTTCCAGCTTATGGCATAGGATGTCTTAGCTAGGCAAGCTATATATTGTTATTTTAAAGATTTGTTAGGCTACTCAGAAATCCTGATGACATCATAACAATGAAAAGACAAGAACTGGTTTACTTTTGGCACTCAAGAAAAAAGAAAGTTTGATGAGTATGAAGGAAGATAAGGAGTTAGAAGGCACAGCTTTTTACTTGAGTTCTAAATGGATGTATTATTTTACAATATAAAATAATAAATCCAATATTACTGGAAAAAGTAAGTTGCAGTCATTTCTGGTAGTATATGTGTAAAGTCTGTATAATATGCATAATGCATACATTAAAGGTCCAGTGTGTAAGATTTAGTGGCATCTACTGGTGTAGTTGCAAAACACAACCCCTTCGCCTCACCCTCCTTTTACAAGCGGCTTTCCAAGAAGCTGCAAAACTCGGAAAAAACACGGCCCTATCTAGAGTTTAGTTTGATTTGTCCGTTCTGGGCTACTGTAGAAACATGGCAGTTCAACATTGTGGAACCTGACCCGCAGTGTCTGTAGATAAATATTCTTATATTCAGGTGATTACACACTAATGAAAACATACCTATAAATATTATATTCCATTTCTGCCAATAGTTCATCCTAAATGTTACACACTGGACCTTTAATGCATGAAGACGTTTGATTTTTATATTCGGATGTCTTCTTGCATGAATGTGGCTACATTTGTGCATATATTTGTACTGACAAACATATTCACACAGAAAACAAATAATATGCCCAGACGCAGACAAACAAACAAGTATGCAAACAAACAGTGCTGCCCTTTCAGCACAGTGACAAACATCAGCAAAAGCAAACACATGCCCACGTCCAAAAGCCGCTCACTGCAGCCGAACACAGGGCCGTCTCTGGAGAGAACATTCAATTCAGTCAGTGTGCCCCATGGAACATTATGTGACAGTTATCTGTTTGATTCTGAGAGTGAGGGCGGCTGAAAACCTCCCTGAAATGAGACAAAAATAATTTGACATGACAGAAGATCCACACACTTACTCGGGGCGTATGTTTAGTGTGGGATTTGCTTTTTGTCTGTGGAGACACAAGCTGATCAACTGAACTCTGACCTCTTTTGGTTTAACTCTATTTTAACCACTTCTTTTCAAATAGGCTGGATCTCTGCCCACTCTGATTATTCCTTCTTTCTCACTTTTTCATTCCCTCTATTCTTCTTTATTCTTTATGCCCTCCCCATCTATCCAAGCAAGATTTAAGCGAAATCCTCTGTTTCCTGTTTTCCATCCTTATACATTCATTTGCATCTCCCCTCTGCCTTTTTTTCTTTTCTACCCCACCCAATCCTTTTTCTTCTTTTCTTTCAAATCTGCTTATCCTTATTTCCCACTACCCCCTCAGCTCAATACTGCATAGATTGCCTACACACTACTGCTTGGGGAAAAACATTGCATCTCCAAAAGGTCTTTCTTTCGAGGAAAGCATTCATGTATTTTTGAGCTCTATCTAGTGGATATAAAATATTTTTACACACCAACAGGAGACATCTTTCCATGACCTTGGTGAGAAAGCAAACAGATGCATAAATACAACACAGCCCGTGGCTGCATGACTCTGTGATGCTGCTGTTTACACTTCAGGGGGCAGAAAATAAAGATCACTGCCCCTTTAATACTCCAGTGGACAGGCTGGCAGCCGTTGCTACACTCTGCTTTGTGGCGGGCAGTGAAAACAACTACGGCGTGCGGGCAAAGAGTAAAAGACAGAGACAAAGAGACGGACAAAAAGGGACGAAAGAAAAAGGGTGAGGGAGACGGAGACAAAGTGTAAGAAAGATGGTCATTATAGAAAGCACCACCATACTGGGCCACGCATCCCAGTCAGTGACCCTGTTTTGGCTTGGAGGCGGTCATCATTTGACGTGACCGTGACCTGCTTTCAGCCATCTTGGCTCTGCCTGTCTCCACCAAGAATCTAATGAGCATTCAGAGCAACAGGAAAGCAGAAGAAAGAGCTAGAAAGAGACGGCATTAGAGACAAAGACAAAGAAAATGACAAACAAAAAATGAAGGAAGCATGGAGTATGAGAGAAAATGAGGCTGGACAGAGACAGAGCCTCCATCAGCTATAATGAGCTGTGACTGCCTGACCCTACACCCAAATGTCAGCTGGAGAGATTCAGCTACTACACAACCTCATGCTGCAAGCTTATTGTGCTGCAGCACACATTTGCACATGACCAGACACACTTGCACATAAAGACGACCACCTGTATCCACAAATGCAAAAACAGACATTATACCTGTTTTCCCAGTATTAATACACTATCAAATTAATTAAATCAAATCTATTGACACACTGCACACAGTTTGTAGTAAATCTCTATCTAAAATTGGCTAAAATTGGTTAGACCAGTACGAGACAGACACTACCATCATGGAATGTCAAGTAGCCCACGGGGGGCTGCTCCGTTACTGTCGACTTCTCGCAGCTTTTCATTCTTTCTCTTTCACTCTGTCTCGCCCGCTGTCTGACACTCCTCCTTTCAGTCTGCCTCTGCAGCAACCAAGCCATTTGCAAGCTTAGACCAGAACACTAAATCTGGTTTGAAACTGAATGGAGTCAATAAACGAAGCATTCGAACAATGAAAGAATGAATACCTGCCTTCATCAGTAGACCGAGGCACACACAATCTTCACTACATCTACGCAACTCGAGTGCACAAAAAAGATCTTTATATTTTCATCACCATACAGTAGCATTAAATGATAAGGGTAGCACTGAGATGATATTCCAATTATAAGTCTTTGGAATCTTTGGCAGCAAGACATCCTGTCTGGATGTGCTTAACTCTAGCGCACAAAACCACCAGGTCCAACCCGAAGACAACACTTCAAGACATCACCTTTCTTATTCAACCTTCTTATTTGCCTGCCAGCATTCTGCACCCACTGATAAGCACCAAGCCCCTTTTTTGGGTGGTCCGCAGTTGTCAGTTACATGGTTGGAGTGCCACACAACTTTTAAAGCAGGGTAAGACAATATTTTTTAAGATTTCAGTTGCATACTCTGCCGTCCAGTGTACCTGGATTACTTTTCTGACAAGGTGTTCTTTTTGAAAATGACCACAGTGACAGAAAAGAGTACTCTATCAATTCATATATTACATGTTCATATTCACAAAACTTCTCAAGTTATACACAGTGCTGGCCTACTGCAAGCAGAACTGTGGGTAAACCTACAAACTCAGTTTCTCAATATTAACATATTTGGCAGTCAACTTTGAAAGTTGGCGAAAAATCACAGTTAAATGGGGGAGACTGCAAATATGACCTCCACCTACCATCCACTGTGATGAAGGGGTTAGTGCTGGAGTTCAAGCCAAGGTTGGTATAGCCACCAGTACAAAGATCATCATCAATGTTCCCTGCCACTGCTGATTTGTTGCCAGCTCCAAAGTCTATAGCTGCGCTACTGTTGAGCTTGGTGCCATTTTGGTCAGACTTAGCATCTTTAGCCATGTCAGATTTGCTTTTAGTTTCCCCTTCAGTGTCGGAGCCTACAAACAGGGCAGGGCTGGTATCCATGTCGCTAAACCCCTTTGGGCTGGGG
This sequence comes from Dicentrarchus labrax, assembly GCF_905237075.1. NCBI lineage: Eukaryota > Metazoa > Chordata > Actinopteri > Moronidae > Dicentrarchus > Dicentrarchus labrax. The sequence continues at coordinate 4,017,836 of NW_026136709.1, forward strand.
GGCACTGGAAGAACAATGCCACCTGGTTCCTTTTCCGTCTTAAAGCCCTCCAGTGGGGCCTCTAGAGGTGACAGAGGGAAGCCAGCATTGTTGTCCTTCAGTGGTAGGAATGGGGAGAGGCAGAGGTGGGGTTCAGGTGGGGCTTGCCGCAGGTCAATGTGCGTGGTGCCCGCTGCCGAGAGGGTGGGAGGCGGGGTCGAGGGTTGATCCTCCGCAACGGTCAGTGAGCGCTTCATGGAGTGTGGTGAGCGACGTGGACCACCCATGGGTGACACCAGCTGGTCCAGCCCTGCCCCATCTCCACCTGGGTATTTATCAGGCAGCTCTAGACTGCTTGGTACCGAAAGATGGGAACATTCAGACATTGCACGGCGCATAGCCTTCCTCTGCTGCTGAGCTCGCCCCATAAAACAGGGCTCTAACTCTAGCTCCTCCTCTTCCATCTCTTCTTCCTCACTGTTGTCCCCTGAAGAGCCCTCGGATAACTGTTGGGCCCCCAGGGCTGCCCCGGCTCCAGCCACAACCTCGTCAACCTTTTCCAAGTGTTTGTCTTTGACAACTCCAATGACACAGTAGTTAGGGGCCACCTGGGGCATGGCAACCTTTGGGCTGGATTCAGCAAAACTGGAGTTGTTCCATGGTTGAGACGGAGAGTCTCCATCTACTGGAGATGCCTGCATCAGAGAGGCTCCCATTGAGTGTGGAGGCATTGCACTACTGGGTGATGACAATTCCCTATGCCTAGCTGGGGATCCAGGAACCGGTGGTAGCGAGACCCTGCTGGTGACCCCACATACAGAGGGTAGTCTGCCTGGGGAAGCTGGTGAGGGGGATGGGGAAGAAGACAGAGGGCTGTCTGGGCTTTCTCCTGCGCTGCCCAGTGATGTGTTACCCAGTGAGGTGCTACCGGAGATCCCTCCAACCTTGCCCGGCACCTTCAGTTCCACATCCATGCTGGCCCTCCCCGGCTGCTCAAAGAAGCACAGCTTGTCTTCATCTGTGAGTCCAGTTGGTGCCAGAGCCCCACCACCTACCACCAGGCCCCTTGGGGTGGCCATGTCCATGCCTGAGGGGTGCTGCCAATCCCAGCTCTGAGCCGGCACTGTGGGCGACAGGGACGGCACCTTACACAGCTCACTGTACTCTGAGAAAGGAGAGCCAGGCTGCTCATTGGAGAGAGAAGACATGATGTCTCTCCTTTCTATTCTCTTTCTTCCCCTTTCTTTGTTTCACAGTCTATCTTTGTCTCAGTCTTAAGTGTCTAAAGGTAATCTTCACCACTTCTCTTCCTGTCTCTCGCTCTTTTCTTTGTTGTCTTGCACTGTTGCTCTTCTTCTTTTTCGTTCAGTCACTCAGGTGCGCTCTGCACTGTGTGTGTGGAGTCTCTCTTGCTGTGCCTCTGCTCTGAACTCAAACACACACTGAGGGTGAACTGGATGTGCAGCTCTCTCCCTCGCTCCCTCTCTCTCTCTGATTATTACAGGCATCATGTGATCCGGTTGTGGCTGCCAATTGGCTGTTGCCAGTTTCCAGATCCCACCCACTGTGGTGGAGTGAGTAAGCCCCCTCCCCTCTAGTTTTCTCTTTCACTCCACGTTTTTCTCCCCTCAACCCCTTTCTTCCTCTCGTTCCGTCTCATGGTAAAAAGCCCAACGTCCACACACACACACACACACACACACACACACCCATACACAAACAGCTCCGTCTTTCCCCCTGGGGAGGAGTGAGTGAGGGGGCTGAGGTAGGCGCTATAGGGAAGAGGGGATTTGAACTCGAGACCTTTCTATACAATCATCTGCTCACACTCAGTGTCAGCCACAAAGCAACAAATTACATTTCTGGCTAACATTTATTTCTACCTTACTACACCTAATAAGGCCTGGGTTCTAGTCTACTGTCCCTCAGGCAGAGCTTTGTAAAACCTCTCTACATGGTCTTTGTTGCAAAGCTGCAACACCCTCTGCTCCACCATGTAAAACAGAAGAAAGAGAGAGAGATGATCAGATGAGAGAAAGCGACAGCAGGAGCCGGGAGGACTGGAGAAATAATAGCATGAACAACTGTGCGTGTATTTGTGAATATTTTCAGATGCTCGTGTGTGTCTTAACAGGAAGGTCTTCCTAAGCATGTGTGTATGTGTGAGACGATTAGTGCATCTCCCAGTGTTTCCAATCTAAGTGCTCGGTATGAGATGAAAGAAGAAGAAGAAGAGGGGAAGATGGGAAATAGAGTTGTGGAAGACGGATAAGGAGTAAAGCCTCTGGTAAAGAGACCCTGTTGTCTGTCAGACTACATCTGGTCACATATGGAGAATCACACTCCATTACCATCCGTACTTCTCCCATGCTCACACACTCAAACACGCACACAAATGCACACAAACACACACACACACACACACACACACACACACTCACACAGGCTATGGAAAATACACAAAAACATGCATTAGCACATATTTAGACACAGAGTGTAGGCACCTGGGTAATCATTCTGCCACGTAGCATGTAAGAAACATTCATGTAGGTCAGACATGCTTATACATGCACAAACACAGTCACACACACTAACTCAAACACACTGATTCGAGCATGTAAGCATTTAACAGGAACTCAGCTCGGCGCCTTGCACAGACACACTTTCAGCTCCATTTCTGCTATTCTGTCTTCCTGATCGCACCAAAACTGCGATCTCCAATGGAATTACACAAAACTGGCAAGCTTTTACAGAAGCTGTGGTGATTGAATCAGTCAACAGGGACTGATTGTGTTACGACTGGTTGAAAAAGTTTCCCAGACGTTGTCGGTGCACTTTGGGAGAGTTGGATAGATTGTGAGGGTTGGTAATGCAGTGAGTCACTGAGTTATTTACTGTTCATACAGCCATTTGGGTTGGTACTGTAAGGTAATGTCAGGAAACTATAATTGAAAACCATAAACTCTCCAATAGTGGCTGAAGGCCTTTATTTACCTCAATCTTTATTTTCCTTTTGAAATAGGCCTATATTAGATATTTAGTACATTTCTTACTACTTTATTAAATAATTATTTACTAGTTTGTATATTTTATCATAAGTTTGTAAGACTTTCTCCGCCTCTTAACTTTATAAAGTCTAGATACTGTACATTTCCATGGCACAAATTCAGCACACCCACATATGACTATTTCATACTTAAAGAAATACTGTTTTCATTCACTAACGAATTCTGATTGCTTCTACTTTGCCATGCATTTTTTGATCAATATTCAGCTACTGTCAGTTAACCCTTGCTGCACAGATGTTTCACACTGAAAGCCTCAAGTCATAAGACACAGACACAGACACACACACACACACACACACACACACACACACACACACACACAATAAAACCATAAAACCTCTGCAGGTGCTGGGTAACAATAATCTGCACAAAAATAGCTTTGCGCTGCTCCTCCACACTGGTTTTCTCAGGTAAAGATGAGAATGTTAAAACACCTGTACTATGTATAGACGAGCATGTCACACATCATCTAGGAATTGGATAATTGATAGGAGGTGATATACAAATATGCTCAATTATTCAATTACATAGAGTGAACACACAATGGCCACTTGAATACCAATGTTACATTAAAATACAGCAGTGAATTAATACTGTGTCTATACAACTCGCCTGCTTGGGTTTTGTCCTCCCCTTGCAGGAAGTGGGCTGGCAGAGTCCAGATCATTAGTGAGTCGGCTCACCAGGGCTAATGAGCTGGCAAGTTTATAAATCTGGCCAGTTCAGTTCCTCTCTTAGCTCCCCCAGTCTCCCGGTCTGTTTGCTTTGTTTTGTCTTTTCTTTTGGCTTACATCTTCTTACACTACTTTTCCCTCACCTCGGCACTCACACACATCACTGATGTTACCCATTGTTCATGTGTCATTGGTTTTATTTGCACAGAACTTCTTTTAATAAGTTGTCCAAAGCCTTTTTTGTTGTTTCCCTTCTTCTTTGTCTGAACTGCAAGCTGGTTCATGATAATATGTACATACTGTGTCTAAGGGCTCCTTTCACTTCTAATGTGAAACATCTGCAGGAGTTCTGTTGACATTAAATTAACAATGAACAAAAAAACTGCAACTCAAAGCAAGAAAGTGGTGACTGTTGTTGTACCACAACAACAATGCTTTTTGCCCCGCCTGTATACGCTCTTGGCTTTTATTTGGTAATTCCCGACAAGCTATTAACATACCTTGAAGTGATACAGAAATATACTTCAAATAATGCAATACAGATGTGCAGCTACAAAATGATGTCAATGTATCATTTTATAGCTGCAAACAGAAAACATGACAATATATGTAAACTGTCAGAGGCAGTGTTGCATATACATGGATCAACTGAGGCAACCAAGCATGCATCTTAGTCAAAGGTCAGTATGCGATGGGAAAGTTAAGGGTGGGCAAGAGGGATAGAGATGGGTTTGTTGTCCTGGGCTGAGCTTTGCATCTCTGTGTGTGTGTGTGTGTCCAGCGCCAGTCAAAACAGCCGGCGGTCACAGGCGTTCCTGTGGCTGTCGGTTTGGACTGAAGGCTGAACGTCGGCAGAAAACAATGATTTATAACAGGCAGACAGGCAAACAGGGACAGCGCGAGGGATGGCGGGACAGAGGGTGAAGAGGATACAGATGAGGACGGAAAGAGGGAGGCAGGAGCAGAGGAATAGGGAGGAATGAGTGTGACAGTTGGGCATCACTGGGAGGGAAGAAAAGAAGAGAAGGAAGAAATTACCAGGGCAACCAGGAAAATAAATGAAGATCAGAGTGTTGAAGGAGTGCAGAGAAAAAAGTTGAATAAAAGAAACAAGAAGTGAATAAAAAGGGCAACAAAGGACGCAGGAAGTGAGGGTACGCAGGCAAGGTGGACTGAAATGAGGGCGGTGGAGATTTGGTGTGGGTACACATGTCGCCTCCTGACAGGACAGGACAGGACGCAAGGCTGAAGGGTACAGTGCTTCTGTCTGGTTTGTCCACTGCATCATGCTTTTTGCTCCAACAAACAGGAGACTCTGAAAACTTGTTTTTGCTTCACTCGAGCTGAATGGCACATCAGTGCACACGTGCAGTAACTTCAATCTAAGACCCAATCCCAATCCTACCTTTAGCACAACCCTAACCTTTACCTTCTTTAACCCTAATTTCAATCTTAAACCTAAGTGAACTGTAAAAGCTGAATACTGGCCAAAATCTACTCTGAAGGCTGAACTTAAAGTGCTTCATACAAACAATCTTGTTAATTTGCAGTCCTAATGGTTCACTAAACAAAAGCACAACTGTAAATGGTTCTTAATACCCAGAGAAAGCATTGCTTCATAAAACACTAAATGAACAAGAGCTTTGTTTTCATTGCATGTTTCCCCACTGGAAAAAAGAGTCATGCCAAGCTGGCATTGGGAAAAGTAAAGGTGGGGAGCTGCTTGAAAGCAACAGTAACCATTTTAATAGCATGCAAATGGGAAAGACAAAAAAAAGAAGAGAGAGAGAGAGATCCTCTCTATGGCAGCTCAAAGACAAAACTGAAAAAACAGATGTATAGATATCTATTAGGAACTGCAACATAAGACCTGGACCTAACAACTGCTGGGTACACATGCATCAACCCATGTGTGTAGTAACAGTATGGCAGACCAGAGCCAACGCTGTGAAAATATGATTCCCTGTCTAACATGACAAAGCATTTCTGGACCATGCTTTAAAAACACAGCAGTCATAGTCATAATGCCTTTGATTCAGCTAATTTGCATGGCACATTCAACAAAAACTAGTGTTAAACAGCCATCAATTTGTGCATGGCAAGATAAAGAATATTTATATTTCTCTTTATTTCATGTATTAAACAAATACAATCACAAACTACCTCATTTATTATGAATAATTCCATTATTCCTAAAACAGTCAACAGAAAAAAAAACACCACGAACTATGTAGATCAAATTTATAAGACTGAATATAGCAAAATAATCCTTCTTCTTCTTCTTTATATGCAAAAAACAAGACTATGCCATCCTGAGAACCCTGCTCTCTCATATATACAGAGTATGTGTGTTTTTATATCACATAAATAGAGAAATAATGCCCCGTTCTTACCAGATAAGTTGGCATCATTTCATTTCCAGCGAGCCAAAAAAAGATGACTTCCATTTTCAACAATGTAACATGGAGTAACACCTTCCTCTTGTATTACAGCCAGCGTAGCCTTTTCAGGCTGCACTGTTGTTTTTTTGGTCTGGAGCTTCTGAAATCGTTCCATCTGATTTACCATATTCATGAATGCACAGCATCATGTAGGACAATTAGAGCTCTGTTGTTGTTGTGGCAGCACACAGTGAATGGCGGAACTTTGCTCGAGGGATGTGGCATTTTCATCACGGTGCATGCAGGTTTGGTATTTTCGTGACCCACCATGAGCTCGACTTCAAGGAAGTGTGAGGAGATGCGCGGCAGGGGGTGTGTCACTAACAATCAGGCACTTTTAGGTGGTCGAACTTGTGTTTTGGGCTATTTCTGTGGTTTTTCCAGGTGACGCCTGTTTGACCAGGTCTTCCTCAAAAGTTTGGAAAAGTATTTGGTGGTTGCCACAAAGCAGCACATGCACATCCCATCCTCTATTAGGTGTGTGAGCAAAAAAAACCCAGTAACATGGGAGCATTAATTCAGTGTGTGAGTGTCTTATTCTGACTTTGACTGTTTTTGGATATAATAATAAATAAATGGCACTTTTTTAAAATTAATTTTTAATACTTTCTGGACATCAGAGGTCCACGGCATGGACAAATAAGCTATAACCATGTTTGGACAGACAATACTTAGTATTATCAAATCATTGTTGATAGTTGATAATAAAAAAATAACATAAAACCTTAATAAAATGTGAATATGACCCAACAACCGTAGCCTATTTCCCTACCTGCTTATCTACAGATACCGGGCCTCTGACGCATTATGTGGTCGATGGGTTCACAGGAGATCTGAGTTTGCCTTCTTCCCTCCTTCCAGCCCATCCATCAGTCTATTTCAAACAGCTCCAGATGACGCCTACATGTTTGGACACCATTAAAAGGCAGCCTGTCACCACAGTTTGGAAAGCATGTCTCCACCAAAATGCCAACAACCTCAATCACTGTGCAGTCACATCAGCCTGTTCCATCCCCTAAACCTGTCTGTCTGTCTGTCTGTCTGTCTGCATCACAAAAACCCTGATCCCCCCCCCATCACCACACTACAGAGGCAATGTCACATTTGCACATCACACCTGCACAGACAGACAGGCAGGTGTGGACAGACAGGTAGTAAGGTAGACGTGCTGGCAGGTGGGTAGACATGCTGGAGGCCGGTGTACTGTCACTGCCTCTGTGTGTCACATCTGTCTTTTTTTTGTTTTGTTTTTTTATTTCTTCTCTCCCTGTCTGCTTGCCTCTTGAAGTACAAAACTGACACCAGAGTCCCATGGGGACACACACACACACACACAGCCCAGCAAATGGATGACCTCACCCTGTCTGACTGGTTGGCTGGCAAAGACACAAACATACACACACAGGCTATACAACGTGTTATATAATCCCACTGGGTGACAGAAGCGTTGCACCTAATAACCCGTGCAGGCCACTAACAGGCCATACAGACAAGACAAGAGCTTTGGCCAATGAAAGGGCCACATGCCACCTTTAAACGGCCTCACTGATTCAGGGTGAAAGTGACAAGAAACAGCTGCGTTTTCCACAATAAAACATGGAAGTTGCCATGTTCCTTGCTTGCCTTGTAGACTTATAAGTCACCATTTCTGTTTAGCTTAAAGAGTCCCTTAAGCTCCCTAGTAGTAGATCTAGAACCTTAAAATAATAACCAAGAATTGTATGAGTGTAGTAGAAAGTCCATTCAGAAAAAGAAATTATACAAAAATAAAGAATAAAAATCAACTTATACTGTAACTTGGGTCACTGTCAGCACCATGTTCACCAAGATTAGTTTAGTGTTTTAGTCATAAAGTATTGGACGACCTGGAACTTTGGTGACCTGATGATCACCAAATTCAAAAGTCATCCTTTGGGGTAACATGAATGTCTGTACCAAATTTCATGGCAGTCCATCCAGTAGTTGTCAAGCCATTTCTCCCCAACAGAACATTTCCTACTTTTGAGGCTGGATTATGAAGGCGCTAGAAAAGTCAGGGGAATTCATCCACTGGGAACTATGACTGTACATAATTATGTGCTAGTCCATCTGGTAGATGTTGAGATATTCAACAGGATAAGTGAAAATTCTGATCTGGTGGCACTAGAGGAGAAGTAAGAGGATCACTAAAGTCAGTAGGATTCATCCTCTGGGGACCATGAAGGCCTGTGAACTGACTGACAGACAAACAGACCAACAATGCCATCTCTAGAGCCATGCTATCAGGAGGCTACCAAGTAATAGCATGTGTCTATTAATGGAGAGAAAACAAATAATAATGTTTGTTGTGGGGGTGTTTCTCTTAGGTCCCTCATTGCTTGTTCCAGGTGTGCTAATTGCTGCCATTTCATCACTATCTATGCTTCATTGGATGGTGATGCTTCAGTTCATTAACTGCACACCAAGTCTTTGTTGGTAGAGATTTTCAGACAGTTAACAATACATTTTGTTTATTGTCACAGTTGAAGTGCTCTAGCTCTGTTCGGCAACAAACAAGGGTGCTGAAATTTCTCTGAAGCAGTGCTCATCTCTCCCGTCTTTCTATCTGACTTGTGATACAAAAACAATAGTATGTGATGAACTTAAAGCCCCCACAAGGAACATTATTTTTATGGAGATTCTGGCTGTCCCTGTGGACCAAAGTGGTAGCGTTTCCATCAACTTGTTTTATTGATTTCAAGGGGAATCCAAATGGCAGGCATTAACAATAACTACACAGAAAGAGCTGTAGTAGCTGAAATAGACAAGTCAGTCTTGTTTGTTTATGTAGTTCAAATAAAGGCATCAGTATTAAATTTAAACTGTTTCATAATCAGTTAAAAACTCCTTGTAGTACGTTTAATGTTATATATACATATATATATTGCTTTATATCTGCGATGTGATTGGTTGTTTATGCTGCAGTTTGTTATTTTTCTTATCAAGAAAAAGGTCCAATCCCTATTGTCTTGTTTTTTTACATTTTGCTTCAATGTATAATGTGTAATGAGGTTGTGCTATACATTCCCACGCAGGTTATTCATGAGCTGTGCTACATCTGAAACTGCCAGACAGCAAGTCATCTAAAAAAAGTGAGAAATTCCTTAGCTGGGGCCTGAATAGAGACGGGCCATTTTCTGTATGCTAATTCACCTCTGAAAGGAACAGAAAGGAGGAGTGATGATCACAGGTGTGGATAGAGGGGAGGATAATCTCAGCGGGGGGTGGGGGTTGAAGAAATGGATGATGGAGGGAGACGGACAGTCTTTAGTCTATTTATAACTCAATTGCGTCTCCTTCGCAGACCGTCACAACACCCCCATCCTCACTAAACATCCATTGTTTCCTCTAAAGCCCCTCTTCCCATTAGTCGCCAAAGCAACTGCCTCCTGTTGCTATGGCAACTGGCTCCTCATCAGTGTGCCGGCTCCAGCCACGTGGGGGGGTTGGGGGGGAAATGGTTTGAGGGGATGTTTGGTGGTGATGGTGTAAGTATCGTCTGAAGAATCAGGAGCTGATGGGGGGAGGATGGATGACGGCGTTGAAAGCTAGCAGTGTGTGTGTTTGTGTTTGTTTGTGTGTGTGTGTGTGTGTGTGTGTGTGTGTGTGTGTGAGTGAGTGAGTGAGTGAGTGAGTGAGTGAGCGAGCGAGTGAGTGAGTGAGAGAGAGAGAGTGAGAGAGAGAGAGAGAGAGAGAAGAGAGGGAGGGAGAGAGAGGAGGGGGAGGGTTATTAATATGCTACAAACCCCAGGGAGGGTATTCCACTATGCTAATCTACTTTGCTTTGCCTCTTGCCACAGGTCACAGAGTTTGCTCCAGTCAGTGATGTCTTGGTATTAATTACAGTTATCAGGCAGTAAAGCAGTTCCTTGGAAACCAGTCTGGTGATAGGGAGATGAATTGGGATTAGATTGGGAACCACTGGTTTAATCTTTAACAATGCAGCACATTCTATAAACTCATTCTGTTTTCTGTTTTTTAGAAAAATCAGTATCAGTGCAGTAATTATACTGTCAGATAAAAGCAGTGGAGTAAAAAGTAAAATTTTCTCTGTCAATGTATTGGAATACAAGTATAAAGCAGCATCAAATAGTTATACTACAGGTAAGTAGCAGTATTGAACAAGGTTTACTTCCCAATAAAAAAACTCAAGTTTACTTTCAGCCAAACGAATCTGGCAAATATATTAGATTTTGACTCTAAGAACAAAGTTGAGAGATATATTTAAAATGCTACTGAGACATTAATGTTACAGAAAAATAACGCTGAGATGAGACTGTTCTCTTTGTGATGAGCAAGAATGTTGACCAGCCGGTCCTCTCTGGAGTTGGCCTGCTATCATCATGATAACTGGGGCAAATATTTGAAATCTAAACTGTTCATTTCTTACCTAAAGATCTAATTTGCTGACACAATTATTGCTGAGGTATTCAAATTATAACAGCTGAAGACTTTACTATCATTGCCATCACTGCTGGTTGTTGTGAAATGTATGCTGGGATACCTCCGCCAGATAGCTGATTGCTGAGTCTCAACAGATTCAACAGTCAACTATCATTCTTGGCTCTGATTGGTTGTTTTCATTCAGGCCCAGTGGGTTCTTGTAAATACCATTAGGAGCACTAGGAGGAGCCAGAGGAACCAGATTTTTTTCACAGATTATCTGTCTCATGTACTACTGTCAGGATATAGTGAAAGTTTCAGCAAATATGACAAAAATAAAAAAAATACCTACTGCAGCTTTAATTTGTTTGAAATGACATCAGGAGACTCTAAGCAGAACTAATTCTATCTACATTTAAATAAACAAAATTAAAATTCATCGTTTCTGTTTAGATTCCTATGAGTCACAAATAACTAAAAGAAAACATTTGGGTGACGCAAAATTGTTGGTTAAAATGTGGATGTGAGAACACAGGCAGTAAAAGCTGTGTGGATTTTCATCATCTCACATCACACTACACCAATCTTTGTTCCCCTTAGTTCATCCATGTGCTATTCATTGTCATCAATTTTCTTGCATTGCCTGGCAATAAAATACTACAGTTGCCTAAATGGCGCATAATTGAGAGAGTGTGTCATTCATTTTTATTAATTAATGACATAATAACCAGTGGCTCTACTATTCCTTATGAAGCAGCTGCGTCTGCCTGATCTTAGTTTATTATTTATAATGAATGAATCTGGTGCCCTTGGCTAATTCTGACATCTACTCCACCCATCGCTGTCTCTGTCCATCTCTCTGTCACAAACATACACAGACACACAAAAACACAAACTCTGCCTGTGTTTACAACATTCACCATCACCCAATGTCCACCTACAGTTTTCTACTCCTCCTACCATCACCCTCATTATCCCAGAGGGCATGCAGTCTGTTGGCCGTGACGGACAGCAGCGCAGAGCGCAGAGCTCGGCTCCTAAAACTGAAAGCTAATTGGACGAGGATCCATGCTGAGTGCGACGAAATTAATCTACGGAATGAAGAACGACGGGGAAAATGGAAAATGTGACATTCATATCTGTCTCCACTACTATTAGGTGTCGGTCTGTCACTTTAACCTGGATTTATTCGTACAGCCAATTTTAAGAATGTGATGAAAACAACTGAATCAGCTATGCATTTGTGATATTTAAATAATGATAGAGGGCAACTGGAAATCAGGTTAATGCACAGTGAAGCATAAACATATTATATTATATAGGCATATATACAAAGACAATATTTAACTATTACCTGAAAGCAGGAAGTACATGGGAGATATAGTTTGTAGAGAGGTTTGACTGGAACTGGTATCCTAATGGTATATTACAAAATAGGGGTCTGAAAGTAACTTTGCTTAAATTCTACTTTACTTATTATTAATAAGTCTACAGCCCTGCTGCAAGGTCGTACTTAGGCACAGGACTGTTCAGAGCTACATTATAAAATCATCACCCTCACGTGCAGCTGTTTAGCAGGTAACCATTTTCACCCATCTTAATTTAGCCTGTTAGCATCCTTTTAACAAAAATGTCAACTATGCTGTTACTAATGCTGTGTCCCCAGCTGTAGAGAATGCTACAATGGCACCAATACCAGAGAAACCCATTTGTACCACGATAATGTGCAGCTGCAGGTCTTTTGAAATGAAAATGACTCTAGAGCAGGGGTCAGCAACCAGTAGCCATTTTGATAGCAACACACATTTGAGCCTTATAATGCAAATTTCTTGCCACGGATCAAGCATAATGCAGCGTTGATGGTGAAAGCAAACAAATCTTCCTGCTGATTGAGCGAGATTTAAAATTATAACAAGTCGTTCAAAAATCATCTTTTGGAGGCAAGTGTCGCTCTTCTTCACAGATTTGGTGATGATATTAAATGCTGTTACAATACTATTTGCACCACTATTGCAAGCTAAGATCCCAATTCAATGAACCAAAGAAACACTGAATGGGGTTTGCTTCTAATGGCAAGATTAGGTTATTGCTAGCCTGCAGTTTGGTGTTAGTGGACAAAGTTAGTTCCCTGCTAATGAAACAAAGTCAGCTCTATATTAATCCTCAGGTGGCATTTCAATTCCATTTCCAGTCTGGATTAGTCAACCTGTGTCACAGCCAGACACTCAGGCACACACACTGCAGCACCAGGCATTTTACCATCACTCCATCCTGGCTCCTGGAAGATTAATTTCATACCAGTGACAGCTCAGTCTCTGCCCCTTCTATTTCACTCCTCCTTTTAAAATGCAGCTTTCACATTTTAAAGCAAACTGTAAATGGTGAAAGGCTCTTGACACATTTCAATATAATTTGATACACACATGGCAGGAATTTGAACTTTGCATAGCTCAATGTAGATTGTGTGATTGTCTGGTACTCAGCCCAGACTGTTCTTTGATGACACCAAGTCAAAAGATTTTTCATCTGTCTTCCCTCCTCCTGTCTCTCCATCTCTGTCCCCTGCTGCTTGCTGGTTTAGGATATCTCCATATTTCACATACTGGTACTAAATTTCACATACAGTGCCTGTCTTGTCTACTTGTTTTGCATAATTAACATGCTGAGGGGGGATGGCTTTGCTTTTTTTTGACTGCCTGCCACTGAGGTTTGTGCAGTGGAATCACTTACCAAAACCCACTTCCACAGAAAACCAAGACAGCTGCATGCCTACCATCTGTGTCTACATTTTGTTATGTTACTACCTATACTGTTCCATGAACAATGTAATAAAGAGATGCACTTCAGCGGCAACAATCTTTGCTGCATTATTGTCATGGCAACAACTAATGTCAACTTTGTGCAACATACACCCACTGCCTCAAGGTCATTTCTGCTGGTAGAAACAGTTACAAACACCATTTCACTCAACTTAACCTAATTTATATATCTCTTTAAACAGAGTTGTTTCCAAGTGATCCACAGTGCAGGGAGGAATAAACTGAGAACAAGGACAAGGACAAGGAAAAATAAACTGCATGCTTCAAAATACAGGAGCGTGTTGCTTTAGGCACTGTTAAAGGCCAACGAGCTAAATGTCTTTTAAAGGCCCACTGTGTAACATTTAGTAGGATCTATTGGCAGAAATGGAATATAATATTCATAGGTATATTTTCTTAAGTGTATAATAATATAATAATTTTGTTTTTGTTACCTAGAATGAGCTGTATCACAATATATTTATTATATTTATAGAGGGTGCGGGTCCTCTTGTACAGAGTCTGCCATGTTGAACCACCATGTTTCTACAGTAGCCCAGAATGGACAAACACTGGCTAGATGGTGCCTTTCATGCTTTGTGCTAGTTTCATGGCTAGCTGTAGTGAGTTGGTTGCAATCACTGCTTGATGCTACTAAATCCTACACACTGGTCCTTTAAGTTGGCTACTGAAAGGTTCAGAGATAAACTGAGACAAGTTGGGGGCAGCTTTTGAGATAGCCCTGTCACTACAGCATTTAGTCTTGGATGTAGAGATTAGCTTTGACTGTTGATCATTTGACTGATCTGTTTTATCTCTTGGTCAAACTTGGAACTAAAATATAATTTCACAAAACCAAATAAAACCTGTTCCACAGGGCCTTTTGAAAGCCTTCAGAAGAAGGGCATAAAATATTGTACTGTAATATCACAAATGTAATTTATTTCAAAATAAATGTTGTGGATGCCTTTTTAGGCTCTTGTTGGTAGATGAATTGGTCTTGCTGCCTTTTCTACAGTGCCTTACAGCTTGGTAACAGGGCTTGCCAAATGGGATTGATTCTGTCTCAATTTTCACAAATGTTAGATGTATTGCCTTTAACTGTATTCAAAATCCAATCTTTAAGATAACAATGAGAGCCAGCAGGTAACAGCAAACAGGAACAGGTTTATATTTATTGCCATGAAGAACGTGTAAAATAAATCTGAAACTGGAAACAATTTAGTTAATGGTGAAATGGTAATACAGGAACAAAGGTGAGGAATTATGCATAACATGGATTACAAGAGGTATAATGATCCGAAATAATGGTACAATAGAGTTGCAACTCTTTTATGTCCATGTCATAGTTTAGTGTATGTCTGTGTCAAACAGAAATTGTACCATCAGCAAGCATTTTGTCAGTGTAGTGTCTCATTAACTTCAGCATCTGTTGCTGTTCCTAAGGCAACATTAAGTGATCCTTAGTCTCTATGGCAACTCCCCCCTTCCTGTTCTTTTCCTCCCTTCTGTCCCTCCGCACCAAGGCACTTCACATCTCTATCAGTCTACCACTGGAAACTTGAAAATAACAGCTTAACCTTTATCAACATTTTATCCAGTACATTCTCCAGCCTCTGTGATGTAGTTCATTAAAAAAAAAAAAAAAGAACTCTGTGACTGTGTCACAGGGGTGAAATCAGGTTAAAGGAGTAAATCACTAAAGTGACAAATTAGGATACTGTTAAAAGCTTCATTATCACTTAAAGACTTCCAGGATTGTCTAAAGCTGTGTGTGTATGTTTCCTTCCAATCAGAGCCTTTTTCACACACAGTTCTATCACATGAAGGTGCTAAGCAGACCCTTCTTGTAGCTGCGGAGGCATTAAGGGCAAGCTTTTGCACAAGCTTTTTCTGTCTGTGAATGTGTCTGAGAGTCTTGCATATTTTAAAAGCAGTAAAAGCTTCTGGTAGAGTGTTATGTTGCATCCCTTTCTAATAGAGGTGTTCAATATGAAAAAAATTACTATTTACTCGTTAAATATGGTAAAATACTCACATATAACTGTAATCTTTTGTATTAAGGAGCTGTAGTTCAACTTGTCTTTGCATTTATTCATCTCTATTAACAACCTAGTAAATATGAAAATACCAAGCTATATCTATTAAAAATAGCTGCTTCTGGAACAGACTATTCCTTAGTGTTTCTCTTTATTTATATATTTGTAGCATGCAAACATGACGTAATGATTGTGTGCAATGACAACTGAAACATTTCTTTCTTGGCATTTTTGCCTTTATTGGACAGTGATGGTGAAGAAAGCAGACAAGAAATGAGGGATGGGGGTATGACATGTGACAAAGGTCGCTGGCTGGAATTGAACCGGTGACATTGCAGTTATGTGGCATGCGCTTTTGGCTATCAAGGTGCTCCTATGGTACATCTAATGCAGTCTGAGTGTACCTCTTGTTTGTATGTATTGACCTATCTATATGCATGCCAAACAGTTTTTCCTCCCTATTTTTATCTTCGTCTGTTTATAAGCACATTTACGTCTACCTGTTAGAATCTCTCTGCATGCTTTAACTGCCATTTTCCCAAAATGTATTCCCTTAGTTGACAACAATCGCTCATACTTAAACGACAAAATATGTCATTTGTCATGATCCTTACAGAAAAATATTGAAGATTTGGTTTAGGCAACTGAAGCTAATGAAGTGAAGCCTTCAAGCTAGATTAAGCTGCCAGCTTGAGTTTGCTACTACTCTCATGATATATTTTTTTTACTGCAACATACAGTATATCTAACGTACACTTTGCATTCTGGTTGTGTTCTTAAGCCATCAGCGCTCTGCTAAAGCTTGTTGCCAAGCCCAGTTTAACCACAAAAACCTGTAGGCTCTGAGTGTATGTTCCCTACTGTGCTAAGCTTGGTGTTTCCTATTGGGGAGATACTTTTTAGATCCAACCATCCGACCAACCTCCCTTTTTGCAGTGGTAAGAATTAGGGTTAGTTACTACGTCACACTACCTCCACCCTTCTGAGAGACACTGTTATTTACACGACCACGAGACACCCTTGTAATGCATTGTTTTAAATATTTGAACGTCGTAATTTTCCTGGTAAGGACAGTCTCTTGATGATGGCGGAGAGCCCTGCCTAACAGGATGCTCAGAAATCTCCCATTTGTGTTTAACTGGGTTAAGATCTGATGGGAAATGCTCTGATGAGAGCATTCACATTTTATTATTTCATACTAGTCAGCAAGCCCCCTGTAATGATGCATCTGTATTTGATATGTTTCCCTACTCTTTTGTTGTAGGTTTTTCCTTTATTTGTAGTTTAACTTGCCTTTGCATTTATTCATCTCTATTAACAACCTAGTAAATATGCAAATACCAAGCTATATCTATTAAAAATAGCTGCTTATGGAACAGACTATTCCTTAGTGTTTCTCTTTATTTATATATTTGTAGCACGCAAACATGACATAATGATTGTTGTTGTTGTGTGCAATGACAACTGAAACGTTTCTTTCTTGGCATTTTTGCTTTTATTGGACAGTGATGGTGAAGAAAGCAGACAAGAAATGAGGGATGGGGGTATGACATGCGACAAAGGTCGCCGGCTGGAACTGAACTGGTGCATGCCACCTAACTGCAATGTTGGCTGTCAAGGTGCTACTAGGATGGTATATCTAATGGTATGTCCTAAATGTTGTAGAGGTAGCATCAGCTATGAGGCAAAATCTAGAACCAAGCTATAGCACCTATGATACATGTAAAATATATAACACACAATTAGCACACACACACACACACATTTTCTCATTCTCTGCAAAGCTGACATTTTGGATTTATCTTGGCAGGACACTGAAAACATACTGTACAGTATAGACCTACTTGTTGGCTTACTTGCTGCCTAAGCAAAGCTAAGAACATAAAGCTGCTCTAATTGGAAATCAGGTCAACTTTTTTTTACAGAGAAAAAGTTGGAGATGAGTACAAACGAGATGAATTATGTGGGTATAGTCTATATAGACCTATGGTATTCAGTCCTAGCAAAGCAAACAAGCCATGCTTTGTGCAAGTTCGGACTAATTAAACTTCTGGAAAAGGGACCTCTTATCACAAATGTCAGAAAGGATCATTGTAATAGAGTGTAATTGAAGAAGAGTAATGGGATTTAACTGTGGTGGTGACAAGGGAGTTTCAGCACCATGGACAGAGCATATATTAAAGGGCAACTCCACATTTTAAATGTACTCCTAAATGTTAGTTTATTAGTGATGGGGGAACAGTATATAGCCTGCCAAACAGTGTGTGTGTTCTGTGGCTCTGGAGAAGCTTTGTCAAGTCTGAGAACATAATCTGTGGTGATGTCATCAGGTTTATCTCAGCTTGGGCTGGAAGACTACTTATAGATAGATGGACCGAAGGACGGACAGGCAGATGACAGATACAAACACAGACTGCATACTATAAGTTTAAATATGTACAATTATAGTGCCTGGTAATAAACTGTAGATCAGTGGTTCCCAACCTTCTTCTAAGACGTAACACCACAGCCCAGTCCAATGTAGTACCCCTTCATCAACACCACCATTTACAATATGTTCCACATGTGTTCTTTTGACTTCATTTCAAACTGGACGCTATTTAACTATTAATCATATTTGTATATAATAGAGAATGTTACAGTATTTCATACAATTGAACTGTCAATGTTTAGTTTGGTTTGATCAAGTTTGCATTTGTACTACGTGGACCGGCAGAAGCTGGACAACCATCGATCCATACTTCTAGTGTCTATTTCAACAGTGTATCCATTACTGTTAGCTAACTATTTAATTTCCTCTGTTTGCTAACTAGTTTTTATGCACTCTTAATGGCAATAACACCTACATTCATTGTTACAGTTGACTCAATAT
This sequence comes from Dicentrarchus labrax, assembly GCF_905237075.1. Lineage (NCBI taxonomy): Eukaryota > Metazoa > Chordata > Actinopteri > Moronidae > Dicentrarchus > Dicentrarchus labrax. The sequence continues at coordinate 4,036,108 of NW_026136709.1, forward strand.
GTGCATGTATTTTTTTAATCAAATCATGAATTAAATTTTTTTTAATTAGTTTAGTGACTCCACAATCTTTCCATACAAGTACCCCTGGTTGGGAATCACTCCTGCAGATGGTTACTGCTAATAGAAAATCTAGTAGAAACCGTTTGTTTTGATGTCTTTTGTTAGTATGGCAAGGAGCTTTATTGGAATGATGATGTGTATTGAGAAGTAATTATACAATGTATCTATATACATCCATCTATATTTAGACTTAACCAGAAACTGAAAACCAAACTATAGATGGCTCAGACAGTTAAAAAAATACAACACATTGTGTGTGAGAAGCTGAAATATTTCAATATATGCACTTTTTTCAATGTCAATTAATGATATCATGACTCATGTCTTAAGGTTAGACTCAGGGTGAAGGAGGCCTGGGAAAAAGAGGGTGTAAGACAACAATTAAGAAGGAATATGCTTTGTGTTGATGGCTACTTTGCAGTAAGTTTGGTTGCTGCTTGAACAAGCAGGAGTTGCAAATGATTATTAGAAGTTAAGAAGGTGTGTCATCGGAAACAGGAATTAGTCTTGGGGTGGATTATGACAGTTTCATTGTTGTTTTTATGTGATGCAATTAAGCCATTTTCACTTCCCTTCAGTGAAATATCCCAACTGGAAAACATTCATGGTCTGATTTAGATGTTTACTGCTAAATTTGATCCATAGGTGTAAAGTGGATGATGACTGTTTGTTTCTATTTCTACTGTTATGTTAATTAACCCAAATAGAGTAGAGGTGGGTGTGAAACATCTTGAACGCAGAAACTTTTTATTGAAGACATTGTTTGAAAACCATTTGTCACAAAAACACTACAATAACCTTCGTCCTTGAGCATGAAGGACGTGTACTGCACAATAACAGCTGTTTTCCATGCAGGAGGCAAACACCAAACTCCAGATTTCCACTCACTGAGCTGATACAACTGCCTTTTTTTTAAATGTCAACATCAAAATCTGTTACATCTTAAGCACAGCCCACACTGCTGGCCTGCAGTCATCTCTCTATGGGTTGAGAATATGTTGCTGAGGCATGGTCCATCTTCTGAAAAACAACCCAGAAAGACTCACACTAGTTAGCTTTTAGTTAGCTTGTTGGCTTGTACAGTGGCGCCAACAAGGCGAAAAATCCCCACACTTCCCCTGAAGCCGTCAAAAGGCATTAGCTCACTTCTGTTCAGGGATGGGCCATACTGTACAAATGTCCCTTCTGGGCTACCATCTAACAGCCTGTGCCCCAATGAAAAGAGCCTAAACAACAGTGAAAAACACTATGTGGTAAAAATAGACTGCTGATACAGTATATTCACGCACGCCTGCCTTTTGAGGATTTGTCCTCAAATAGCTTGATGACTCAGTTTACAGTATGTGTGTCTCTGTAGGTGTGTATTTGTGGTCTTTATACTGCTGGCACCTGTGTTTTTATCTCTGTCTGAGAGAGATGGACTAGTGTTGGTGCTGGAGGAGAACAGGTGCTCTTGTGATGTGGCCTGAATGTCCCTCCTGGTTATTTTGGTGCCACATCCACTTTTTATTTGAATTAATAGTAGAGTAGAAATAAGCATAAAGAGAACCAAGAACAAAACCCAAGGCAAGAAGAAACTAGAAGCAGTAATATAATTAGTGTTTTAGCCACTTGGGGGCAGCAGAACAAACTGTTAACAGAACAATGGCATATTGTCACCTTATATTGTGGTTATGGTGAATGTGTTACCAAAGCATTAGCTATTTACACATCAAGAAAACACAAAGCAGCACCCATTTGGTAGTCCTGTTTGTGGTGTAAGTCCAATATTTACAGTCATTTTAGCTCTTTTTTGGTCTCCACCAACTCCTGAGAAAAATCTTTTGCTCTTAACCGCTAAATGCTCCACTATGTCCACCAGCTATTTGCTAACTTGCGGGTGGTGACAGGTGATGTATAGTGGTAAAAATGTCCCGACTGTAAGATCTATTGTGACGTGGATGGATTCTGCATTGATGCACCCACAGAGCAAAATCCGGAGTTTGGAAATTTCATTGGCCTCGTGAAAAAAAAAAAAAAACAAAACACTCCAACCCTACCATTAATTTCAAATTAAACGCATATACAAAATTATAGCATACTATCGTTGCTTTCGGCTGGACAATAAAGTTGTTAAGTTATAGTTACCCTCTGGAAAAACTTGAATTGAATTGAATTGAACTTTATATTGTTGGGAGATATGGAGGAATGAGGCAGAGATTAGCAGCGAGAACTGGACGAGACACACAGTAAAATCCGCCTCACAAACTACTAAACTAACTAGAAATACTTTGGTAATACAACATATTTGAGGAACCACGTTAGCTGTTTTTTACTCTTGCTATCGTTTGAAACTATAAAGAATACAGCAAGCCCAGCCAAGAATTGAAGAGGTGATATCCGCTTTGCTGTCTAACTCTGAGGGAGGGAAAAGAATCACCCAATCCATGACACACAAAATCCCTTTGCAGAAACAGCTACACCTGCACCCTAAAGTTAAACTAAAGCATACTGTATGGTAGGATTTCACAGCTTTTTCAGAGTGAGTAAGACTGAACCAAAACAATAAATATCCAGGCACAAAACCAAAAAAAATGAACTCAAAGATGCTAAAACGCACTGCAAAGCTGAGAGGGAATAGCAGAGTCTGCTGATTATTAACACAATGAGTGACCCTTTCACATGAAACAGTCATCTGATCAACTGCAAAATAAAAATGAATACAAAATGATAAAATATGAATAAGCGCAGCCAATGTTGTGTCATTTTAACCAACATATTATCCTGGAATTATGGTCCATACACAGCACTGCATTATTTATATGTACGTTTCTGTGTTCATGTGTGGGTGATGTAGGCATACTTATATATAGCACAAAGATGTGTAGAAGGTTGTCGAGTGCAGAACGAAGGATACACTTAATACACTGTATTCTAGGTTGTCTATTAATAGCCTGACAGGTACTGTGGTAGACTGAAAACTAGGCACAAAAATCCACTTCAAAGCTGCACTAGTCCCTTATAGTTCCAAATAAAAAAAACTGAAAATGTCACAACCTGTTCTGGCTTTGTCTTTTGTTAAACAGGTGTGGATACAGAGGGTCTATACCAGCACACAGTCCAGTGGTGGTATATTCCCTCACCCATGTCCACATTTGTCTACGCCTCATGCTCTCAGTTTTTCTACCAAGGCGTAATACTGCTCTGAACCTCCCTCAATCTTTTAAACATCACCCTCCCTGAGGTTTACATCGTTCTCCATCTGCATCTAAGGCTTCTCCCCCTCATTGTTACTCCTGTATCTATTTCGTAAAGAAGGGCTTATCTGTTCCCTCTCAACATTCTATTCACCTCTTCATATTCCTTCATCAGCCGCACAAGTCCTCCACAGCATCCTCTCCCTTTATCTAACCCTGCATCCCTCTTGTTCATCCCTCTGTTTTTCTCAAAAGTATTTCTTTCTCAAATTTATTAGGCTTTTTGCATCTCTTTTCTCTGGAAGTCTACCTCCCTCTTCCTCACTGTATTCCCCTGTCTGTAACCCTCCAAAGCCTCTTCGTACTCTTTATTGTGCTCCACATGCCTTCTTATCTTTTGCACAAGGCTTAAATACCACTCTTAGTGACAAAGACCCACCCCTGGACATTGACAAAAGCTCTCATTACACAGAGGGAAGACAAAGCCAGCTGCATTCAGCACTTTGTCTTGTTCTTCCCCTCTCATATGCACACACATTAATTCAAGCACTCACACAAGAAAACGTACAAAACTCAGTGTGTGTGCACATCATGTACTGTAAATCTGTTTGTGCCTGTTTGGTAGTAACACACACAGAAATATGCAGTGATAGAAAATATACACATATACAAAGGCCCACAAAAGCAAAGCATATTCACATTCACACAAACAACTACTCTGTGTGTGACAAAAAAATGTAATTCAGCCAAATGAGCTTGAATCCTGCACCCTATTCAGATCTTCTTTTATTACCGACTATGTGCCTTGGAAGTGGCAAAAATACTAATGTAAGACCTTCTTTTCTTTTGGAAGGATGGGGGGGCATTGATCAAAGCCACTTAATAGCCAGGTTCAACACTCCACTGTTCCTGTGGAGAGCTGACGGCTGGCTCAGTCCTCATTACAACCTCCAATGGGAGGCAGAGACAGGAAGTGTTGAAAAGGAGGACAAGGAAGTGAATCCTCTACAACTCTGCATGTCCATAAATCATAGCAACACACACAAAACACTTCAACTCCTCTGGAAAAGGATGGAAATACCCTCACACATGCACACACATAAATAGCCACATGCATGCATCAACATACTCAACCATATACAGGTGAGATCCACTCACACACAAGTGTCTACCTTCTATTTCTTCCCATCTCTGGCTTCTCTTAAACATGTAACACTGCTACAAAGTTACTCTATATTAAAACAAACATAAGAGCTGAACATGACGTCTATCAACGGCTCCCTTTTGACTCCCTCTTGAATCTTATAACTCTGATTTACATCAGTTCATGCACAAAAGTCAAACTGTTCTATTTTTAACTGCTCATCTCTGGTTGGCATAAACATTATTATTCCGGGCTCTGCTGAAACCCTTTCTTAATGAGTCACAGTGCTACAAAACTATTCTCCATTAAAAATAAGAGCAACAACAGCCTTCATCTTCTAACTGTGTGTGCTTACGGTGGCAGCAAGGTAGCCCTGGTAGCCCAGTAGGCACGGTAGCTAAAGAAGGTAGCAAAGACAGCCTTCTTCCAAGCAAGTTTTCCAGCTCCTCCTGGGTGATCCCATGGAATTCCTAAGCCAGATGAGATATTAAATCCAGTGTGCTCTGAGTTTGTCACTGGGTATTCTCCAAAATGGACATGACATAAAAAACTCTAGGGAGGCATTTAGGGGGCATCCTTGTCATATGAGCCCAAAAACCCCAACTAAACCAGCTCCTTTATAATGCAAATGTTTTCCGAAGCTTATATTGGGGGTCCAGGGTCCTAATTCTTCCTTCAAGGGTGAGCTGAGCTACCCTACAACGGAAACTACTTTCAGCCACTATGTGCAATTTCATTCCTTGGTCACCCAAAGCACACAACCATAGGTAAAGGTTGAAAACTGTCACAACAGAAGTGGAGCGGCCTGCTCTCCACATCACAAGTCATGGCTCTGTGAAGCCAAAAGGACAACATCATCTGCAAATAGTAGAGATTTCACCCTCATGTCACCAAGAAGACACTCTCTAGACTTTTGCTGTGCCTTGATTACCTAACCATCAAATTCATAAATAGGAGAGGTAGCATATATTTGTTTAATGTCAAGAATGCAAACAAAGCTCTTGTTTTGAGTATATCTACTCCATCAGAACCTTATTTCTTTTCTAAGCAGCAGCCACCTTATTGCTCCTTATTGCTGAGTACTCAGTAAGCACACAACTGTCTGCATCTTGCGTCAATAATTCTGTAATCATTCCAGTGACTAGACTCAATAATGATGCATTAAAAACACAACAAAGCCAGAAAAGGAATTAAAATAGGACTCACCTATGGTGGAGAATCAGCCAAGGCAGCAATCATCACAGAACATGGAAAGTAAAATCAACAAAAACAAAAATTACCATTTGATATTTTATAAAAGTCATACTCTCAGGAGACACACCAGGATGTGAACTGTTGATGCACAACAACATAGGTGAGTTAACATTACACCAACAAAGCCTGATCCTTCAACATTCTTTTCTAGTAGAAGTTGTAAAGAAACAGGCAGCTAGTGAGAAAAAAAGAGTTAATTGGACACAGGAAAGAGAAGACAGAGTGACACCTCACCCCTGGATGCAAAGGGAACAGACCATGATTATAGTGTTAACACAAACACCTGGACAGGAGAGAAGAAAGGAGGTTGGTTTTGATTTGGTGAAGATGTCTAGTGGTATCGCTAAGGAGAAAGACTCCGTAATTGATTAGTAGTAGCACACCCGTCAACAGCAACAATGTTAATCATGAGAACATCCCAGCAATGCATCATTGGGAATTAAGGTACTCACAGATTAAAGTCAAGCCAATCCACAGCCTCAGTTGGTCAACACTTGAGCCCATGCATTAGTCACTCACAAACAGCCCAAACAGGACAAGCCAAAAAGCCCCAGCACAGTTTTTAGATGAATGTGTTCATGCACGGGGCAATACAAATGGGTTTAATTATCCATCTAAACCTTAATGAGTAGAAGACATCCAAGCAATCAATTCTGCCCAAAACATTATTTGAAATCTGTTCAAATATCAACTCAAGCTTGATGAAAACATCATGCATGACAATAAACCATTTGTTATTTTTTTAGTTACTCTAACTTTTTTGTCCCGGGCTGACTGCAACCAACCTTCGGTGATGGGAATAACTGCAGGGTTCACAGCTGGTTCTTCCATGGAATCAGCAAAGCTTGGAAAGAAGGGCTTAGCTGTAGGGTTAAGACCAGAACCTGGAACTGCCAGTGGGGTGTCCGATGGAGGGGAAGAGGGGCTAATGACTGGGGATTCTTGTGGAGGGAACTTCTTTTCTCCTGGGGATGTGGGACTCTTTACAGAGGAGGACGAAGACGAAGAACGAGACTTCTTGGATTGTTTTTGGGCCGATTTGGCATCTTTGTGCCCTTTGTTTTGGAATTCCTGCGCTGTGGTTTTGGGGGAGCGGAGAGGGGCTGGGCTAGGGGTGTCGAAGGACAGCCCTAAGGGTAAAGGATGACCTGAAGTGCTCATGTCACTGAAGTCAAATGGGTCGCTGTTGCTGCTCATGTGGGAGTCATTCAGAAGCCATGAAGCATCTGAGGGTGAGAGAGGTGGGGCTGAGGCTAACACCTCACCTTTAGGGGAAAGGCCTGGGCTTGGTTGGGAGGCAGGGCTGAAAGCTGAGGTGTCTGCCTCTGGCATGCCTTGCACACAAGACTCTTGGAGGGAACTGGTGATGTCAAACATCCCACTGTCAACCATGTCACCACCAGTTGCTTCATTCTCTGGAGAGAAAGGTGGTGAAAAAGCCTGGCTTCTGTTACCCAAACTGGCATTTTCTGTATCGATCAGGAGGTCAAATGGATCACAAGGGCGAGAAGCCATGGGGAAGGAGGCAAGTGTTGCACTGTTGGTGGTGGAGGGCATGGTGAACGGAGCAGCTGTGGCTTTCAGCTCGCTGTTCAGGACCAGTGGGTTGATAGAAGTACCTGTTGGAGAGAATAGGTCCTGGGACAGGGGGGATGGAACCAGGCCTTCTTCTGGGAATACCTCCTTTTTCCAGGGGCTCTGACTGGTGTCCATGTCTGCAAAGGATGCCTCCAAATTTGCTGGAACAGAACTCCCTAGATCCATCATCACATCCTCTGTGATTTGAGAGGCAGACGTAGGGACAAATGGTTCTGCCATCACTCCCCACTCCTCTGGAATCTTCTTCCTGCTTTTACCCCTCTTCCCTCGGCCTCCACTCTTCCCAAGCTGCTCCTCCCAGCCACCCTCTCCTCTATCCCGCCTTGGGCCAATCCTGTGGTAGAATTCCTCTGTTACAGGAGTGTTTTCTCCCTGTGCTTGCAACTCAGGTTGACCCCTGCTCTCGAGGTGTTCATAAGATCCCTCATCTTTCTGTCGCCTTTTCTTCTTTTTCTTCTGTTTTCGGTCCAATCCATCGCCTTCCCTTTCGTCGCCTCCAGCGTAGGCAGTGCTCTCCCGGCTAGGCCAACTGTCAGGTGCGTCATCAGGGCTGACTGCAAGATGGCTGGCATGACGACTGATCACCGTGGACACACTGGGGGTGAAAGGAAGGTCTGTCGGTAGGCAGCCAGCCTGGTGTGGCCAGCCATCGCCTAAGGCACCTTGTTGTGGGTGAAGAGGGGAGAATTTAAAGTTGGGGGAGATGGACATGGGTATATGAATTGGTTCCCTTACTCTAACTCAAACAGGAAATAACAGAAACTTCAGAATGTAAGACAAAGAGGCCAAAACTCTTGGTCTAAAAACAATATAACAAAGGAGATCATAACACAAAATACCAATAGCACAAAAAAAATTAAATTATAGAAGGAATTATAGCTATTTTTCATTAGCTGAGATGATGAGAAGGCTGAGAAGATGACAAATGGTTGAGACAAAGCATAAAAGCATGGGAGAGGGGGTGCATGTTTTACAGAAAGCCGAGCCTTAATCACTACACCGGTTGTAGATATGAACTGTATGACTCTTTCTCTTTCCTTAATCTGTCAGTCTTTTATCAAACAGGCAAATATGTGTGTTTTGTTGTTCTTAAAATATAACCAAATAAAAATCCACCCCAAGCTGGATTTCAAGTCTGAAAAATTGTTTTGTCTCAATGCTGATAGAGTGAGTGAGTGAGTGCTTTGAGGAATAAGAATTAAACACAATGCACACAAACATGCTGGAGAGTACTGAATTAAATGATAAAGAGAAGAGGTACTTTTAGGTGGCTGACTCTCTGCAGTCTCAGGGCCTAGTACAGAGTTGCACACTTCTCTGTTTGAAATCACAACAGAAATCAACAGTCAGGTGTGTTGGTGTGTGTTTGTGTGCAGATGCAAATAAGGTCACGTAGTAGATATACAGTGCTCCATCTGTACACGTACATGGACACAGAGACAGACATACAAACACAAAAAGACTTCTTAATGGTCTCTGGATAGAAACAAGGTCAATTATAGCTGTAACTAAAACAGCATTGTCTTAGGACAAAGCTCAAGTAGACGAGCGGTAACAAGAGTAGAGGGGACATCGCCCACTGAGAAAGGGTTGTTCGTCTACTTTGGCCCAGTTTGTTTCCAGTTCTCAGTTATACACGCGTACAGAAGAATAGCTAAAGTGGAGCAGCTGTCAGGCCCCATACCGTACAGTTGCTCTCTGGAGTGCCATATTTCATATTAACACACCCATGACAGAAAGCTGCTCTCTATACTGTATGTGCAGTAATAAGGAGAGGCAGAAAAAGACTTCAGCCAAATGCATCAGAATGACTTAAATGTTGCATCGTGCATCCTTATTATGCTCGGGGAGCATCAAAGGACAGCCATCTCACTGCATGTGCAAATACCGTAGTTTGTACTTACCTTTGAAACTATAGACTATTATAAAAGAGCAGCATGCAATGTGGCTAATATCCATCTCTTCTCTTGTGACACTTTGATCAAATATGCTGGAATAAAGCTATGGACTGTATGTGAGGTGTTTTAATCAAGTTAGCAGTTAATTAACTGGAATAATTATTTAGCAAAACTAATTTAATTTTAATTCCAAAATTGAATAGATCTGAATAAAGAAATAAATAGTCTGAATAACAGTTTTCCTTCAAATTCAACGAACTGCAAAAATGCTATTAACAACTGGCAAGAACAAAATGGTGAAAACAGCTGAAAGAGTGATATTCAAATCAAAACTGTACTTAAAAGCAGTACTCTATTGTCCACCATGTAAACACTTGTACCTAAAATAGCTGCTGGGGAACTTTATGACCCAGGAATGGGTCATAAATTACCTGCTGGTATATCCAAGGATGCTCAAGGATGCAAACCCACCTCCAGGTACTTGTCAAACCGTTGTTCTGCTTGCCCCCAACCTACTGACTCCACTTACAGCAACAGAGTCATGACAGGCTGAAGTACCCTCTCCTTACTATATGGTATCCCACCCTGCCTCACCTTTTTCCTGTGTGCAGTCTAGTATGTAAGTATAAAAAAGATTGTTTTTTTTCTTACTCACGCTCCTCTTACATGGTGATTCTAGAGTCAGATGTATATCTGACAGAGGTATTTAACAGTAAGACATTTACAGGTATAGTTTATCAGTGTGATTCTTACCCATTTTGATATATGGGTACTGTGTACTGTTGAGGATTTAGGAATTAATGCTTATGCTACTGTTGCACCTTTTCTACACTGCTGTAAATGACAGCATTATCTAGATACTTAAATGCATAAACAGTAAACGGTCAAATTTTTTGCTGAATACAGTAGCTTTAAAAGGTACCCTGAGGAGTTTCACACTAGTGGTGTTAATGAGAAGTGTTTTTATGAATGGGTCTCCATTTTGTTTGTAATATGCATTCACATGAGGGCGCACATTTGTTTACGTACCCTGTGTGCAACTGGGTAGAGCGACTGAACTGCTGTTCTTCTATGTGGGTGAATTAAGGATTTATTTAGACCAAACCAGAGTTTGTGATTGTTGGAACAGTGGAAGAGTAAGAAAAACTGTTTTATTTAGTTTCTGTCCACTTTGAATGAATGAATTATGATATTACATTGATACGTGAGGTAAAATTACTATTTTATCAGTGGAGAGATTGTTCACTCACTCACTCACCCCCCCCCCACACACACACACACACACACACACTCTTACAATAAATTCCCCAGAAGGGTTAACAAGCAAGATTGACTATTCGTTGCCTGGTGAAAATTGATTTAAAAGTTTGTGAATGAATTTCCATCTGCTGCAGTGAGTCAAGCTGTGGCTCTGCTAGTTGCAGTTAAACTCAAGCACTGCTCAGTTGGAATGACTCAGACATTCTTATTGTGTATTTGGTCTCCGGTAGTTAATATTTTAGCAGCAGTGGGAATCAAACAAACCGGACTGCAGTTCATGTAAGATCAACGAGGATCAACAATGGACCGTACTACCATGGTTTATGGCCCTTTGCCCCCTTTATTTGTTTGTACCAGCAAGTATTAATTGAGACATGGTCATTATTTGAATACCGGCTATTATTTTAGAACTCTCAGTGTATCATGAGACTTGTTTCCTTTAAGAAGAAATTAAGAAATAGCTGAAGATGAGCAGCAGCCCATGTGATTAGTGTTTTCATTTACCACCACGGTTTACTACTGATGGTTGATTTTTAGATGCATCACGATTCTCGCTTGAAGAATTATGTCTCGATGCAGTAAAGTCAATAATCGGAAATTTAAAACTACTGTTAGCCATTCTAAGCTAGGCTAATAGTTAGCTACTGAGTTTTGGGGACGATGGCTGTGCCTGAGCAACCGAAGATGGATATGATGCGTCCTGAACCCCATAGCTTAGTAGCAGCGTTTTATCAAGTGATTAGGAACATGCTGAAGTCTTTGCACTATTCATTCATTCTACAATGGTGCTGCTACAGGTACACTTTTGTTTATTATCTTGTTGGTTCTTTGCAATGCTGAGAAATATGTATGCCTTTGCAACCTTCCAGTTGATCATTACAAATACACTATGTCTTAAAAGTGGCAAGTAGTCACACGGTGAGAAATAAATCTTATATAGAAGTCAAACATGTTGATACGTCGAGATACATACATCGCTAATCGATTTATAATTGTATCGTGGCTCTTTGAATCAGAATCAAAACGAATCATGAGGTGCCTACAGACTCCAAACCCTGCGATTTATACTCATGAGTATCCGCTGGTTATCTGAACCTTCAGTTTTGGGGTCTTAGAAGATGAGTTGTTACTTTTCAAAATCTTTGCACAGATCATGGTTACTTGGTGCCAAGCAAACTCTAATGGCTGTGTATTTAGCAGATAAATGCATTACCTCTCTAATATTATATATTCATATATTTATGCCCCTGCTCTTTTTCAGTACAGATGCACAGGGGGTTCTGCCACCTGCTGTGTAGCAGTGCACCATGGGGGCTCAGCTGCTGTGGTGCCTTGTGCATCATCCCACTGGCCACATGGGATGTTAGCATGGCCCTATTAGCTGACACAAGCCGCAGCATGGTGTGACAACCACAACTCCATGCTCTCTAGGATCCGATGTGCATTAAACTGGAGATCAGCCCGGGGGGGAGCAGCGGTGGGGGAGGGGCTGGTCATGAGAGGGTGGACAGTGAGAAACACAAACAGTCTCTCACTGTAGGATAAATACACACACAGATCCACACACGCAGGCACACACACAGAGTAAACACATACAGCGGATGACTAGAAGCCAAGGCACCCCTATACATGTCAGCATCAGATGTGCATCGACCTTGAAATGAATGACTAAATCACATTGGACCTGAAGTGTGTGTGAGAAGGAAGCTATAGCAAAACAAAGACAGACAGCTGCTCTGTATACTGCACCCCTCTGTGGAACAAAGCAGGCAGTGCAGCACAGTGCAGGGTCATATATACGATACATTACACTATACACAGTCATTTCTAAATCATTCCTGCTGTGAGAATGCAGGGGGGAACGGAATGATTAACAAACTGTAAAGTGCAAACATTGCCATAGAAATGGCTCATATTACAGTAGTTTAAATAACAACAATTAGCAATTAACACTCATAGGCAATGAGGCTTCAAAGCAACATGAGACAAATCATGACATCATACTCCACCAAGTGCACCAAGCACAGCAGTGTTTTCAGTAGTGATAGCACTACTTCAGAGTGCAACACCGGCTGTCTGTACTGTGTGATTTAAATTTAAGTATACCAAAAACCTAAAATGGCATTTAAGTTTGTTTGACCAGTGTTTAAGAGTAACACTCTCTCTCCATCACTAATTCCTAGCTCCCTTCCAGGTGCTACAGTAGACTGTTGCCTAAATTCTCATTATCAAGCACAACCTTGTTGAAGAAGAGCAGGTTAACGCTGCCGAAGTTTTCTTCTGTAACTAGATACACAGTTCTGTGCCATGTTAAACGTTAATCTGTGTGCGTTTTACCTGCTGACAGATCCAGAGGGCTGCGAGGAGCCTGGGGTTCAGGCAGCATGGGGCTGTGCTCTTTAGGGGCGTCTGACCCCACTGGGGGTGTGGGATGCTGGGGTTCAGCTACACTTGGAATCTTCTCTGCTGAGAGGGGTGCAGCCCCCACCTCCAGATTGACGCCCATCCCACCAGGCTGGGAGAAACCTGAAAGGCAGACAGGATATGGAAGTGTCAGTGTGGGAGTTTCTTTTAGCACTGATGCTACTTTTGGCGGTCATTTCTTGTCTTTTCATGGAGGGTAGAGTTCCTAGTAGCCTGCGAAAGAACAGTGTTCGGCTATAGTTTTCAAACACTAACAAGATGGACAGGGGTATTCTCTCTAGAGGGAACAAAAAGGAGAAAGAAAGCCAAACATTTGAGGCCAAGGAACAAGATGAAAAGAATGACTAAGAGAAAACAACATATACAATCAGCTCCTGGGGATACTCTGTGTCTGTGTATATGGGGTCTGCACATGCAAAGTATGTGTGAGAGAAATTGGCAGAACCTGGGTGAGATTATGAATGTGCGTCTGAATACACACAATGAGGGAGATTAGTCAAGATTTTGCGAGTGCATGAGGTCTTGGTGTGTTAGCTAAATTGGGGAAAATTGGGTTAGAGAGTGATTCTGTGTGAATTCATGGATGTGAGTGTCAACTGTATGTGTATTTTTGTAGGAATGTGTGTGTATGTATGAGTGTGAGTGAGCGCAAAAGAGTATGTGTGTGTGGGTTCAAGCCTGGAGCAGTAATTCCGTGGCCCAGAGACGACAGGTCTCATTAAGGCGGCAGTGAGATCTGGGTATGCAGAGGTTGGCATTGGTGAAAGGCATAACTCAGCCTCATAGCTCATACTGTGTGTGTGTGTGTGTGTGTGTGTGTGTGTGTGTCACTATGTGGCATACCAGCAGATACCGAGCTAGTGACAGCTAAAACTCTGCATGCAGCTAACAAGCATTGCCTCACCACAAGCCATTTATCAGAGTGGATTTACGACCACAGATTCAAGGCCAGTTGTTGGACTGAAGTGACATTTTTAATGAAAGAGAAAATCTCATGAGAGTAGAGATCTGGGTACTGAAATATCACTATGTTTGCTGTAATGATCCTCAATGATAGAAGGTTAAGCTGTGTTTGTAAAACTGTATTTTTAAAATGTCAACCGCTTTTCTAAACACATAATTAACCAAATCTAGAGGAGAATTAATAAAAACACAAAACATGGACAACTAACATTTAAGAACAGTACACACAAATATCACGTGGAAACAGTATGAAGCCTTATTGGAAATCCAGGAAGGACATAGGAAGAATATTTTTTACACATGGCTTCATAGAGTACAGTTACACTGATGTTTCGTGCGGACGGCCCTACATTTTAATACTACCGATATCACTGCCAGTAATGTTAGCTAACCTTCTTGCAATGAAAAGAAAATCAATTTATAGACTAATGTTATCTACAATTTGACTAAAAATGACAAAAGGCCAATGTGGCACAAAACAGCTGCAACAAACCACAAATACTGCTCAGAAGGCCTACATTTATAAAGAGGAAAACTAACGTTATTGAGAGCTAGGAAGTGGAAGTACTAACATAAGGAAGCCAAGAACGGCTGTGCTTGCAATTTTTTATTGCCATTACCTCGAGATCATGAGTTAATTATTTTGTTAGCTTGAGAAAACAAGGTCTGTTATCTCGAGATAACAAGATAATCAACCCGTTAGGAGTGCCCTGCCTGCATGCATAGTGGCCTATTATAGAAGTATTGGTTAAACATAATGGACAGTGCACGGAATGACATGCAATGCGCTGGTTAATAATCATTTTAATACTGACCACAATGAACCAGCAAAAAGTGCATGAAAAGAATCTGTACATTCCAGGGATCTCTGAGCTATAGTATTGCATCACATTGCCAGGATTTACCCCAAGATACCCCAAGATTTTCAGTGACCCCGTTTGGCCACCCCACTGGGGGTGCCACTGCTTCACACAAACTAGGTCAACATATACATCAGACTGCTAGAAACAGAAACATTATTTCATTATCACAGTGTAAAACAGATTCAACTAGATTATTTTGAAAGAAAGAAAGAAAGAAAGAAAGAAAGAAAGAAAGAAAGAGGCATTAGATGGGCAACAGGTGTTTGAACAGAAGCTCAGGTTTGTGAAGCACCTGCCGCCTTAATATTGGAAAAGTCAACTATGAATAAAATTGTGTTAGTATTCTAGTACTGCCAATATTATATTATAATAGTAATACTAGCAGCATCAGTACTGGCACAGTGGTTTTGTGGCAGTTAGAAGAAAAACATTGGGAGTGTACCTGAAAAAGCTCCCATCAGGCCAGTATCCATCATGTGGGCAGAGCTGGTCTGAGAGCCCAGAGGGTCTGAATAACCTGCCATGGAGGCTGGCAAGAGGGAGGGAAAGAACAACAGAGAGGGAGAGAAGAAGGACAGAAAACGTGGGAGGGGTAGAGGAATGAGAAAGGGGCAAAGATGGATTGAGTAGTCAAAGGAGAAAAAGAAGGTAAGGAGAAGATGGGGGAAGATGGAGTAGGAAGTGGTTGGGCATGAAGGCATTAATAATTCAGAGTGGGTGAGGTGGAGGTAGACAACAAGGAGGAAGGAAACAAAGAGAGAAAAGGATTTAAAAATATAACTTTTCTACGGAAGAAAATCAACACACGCACAAATACTAATCATTAAATTTGTTGTTACATCTATATTTGTATCTTGAGAGCTACTGACAACCACAGACAAACTCCTTATATTTGTCAATATACTTCATCAATAAAGTTGATACAGAAAACTGATTCATTATTTTGATCCCTTGAGACTGACAATTTCCCAGAGTTAGGACAAAGTGACATTGAAAGTATAAAGTCTTGGCTATGAAATAAAAATTAAGATCCAAGTTCTAGTTTAAGTCCAATTCTCAAAAAGTCTTATGTCATTTTTTGTGTGTCCGCTGGTGTGCACTGCCAAATGCACCTTTCCCTTCTGCTCCTGCAACGTGTGGTTGCTCTGATTCAAAGTTGACTGGCTGCGTACTTCTTTATAAGACTATTTCTCATTGGGCATCAGTGAGAATATCAGTCCTTCCTCGTCAAGTTAATCAAGACTGAAGTCCAAGTGAAGTCATGAGTCAAAGTTGGGTCTTTTTTCTTTAGTTTAACGGCTCCTGACTCTAGTCTGACGGAGTCTGAATCACGTGACTGGAGTCCACATCTCTGTTAATAAGTTAATTAGTTTAGAATAATGTTAAAGTTCTCACAATCATTGAAAACAGCACTGGATAATTGGACTTACTGCATCAATTATTACCTATCATTGAGTGTTATTATGACTACAAATACTATTATGTCCTTCTTTGTTTATATTTAAAAATTAAACTGGCCTGTAATGACACCAAAACACCACAATCAACACCAAGAAACTGTTGGAAGAAATAGCAAAACATTTTTAATTGTATTAATTTGAAAGCGTCACTTTGGACCAATGTTGTTGACCTGCGTACCTGATAAGAAGTCTGTAGCCAAGGCCTGCTGCTGGTCAAGTGAGCGTGGCCACACCTCTCCCTGCGGCTCTGGGCGCAACGCTGATGTCTGTCCCCCCGCGGTCAGCTTACAACCTGCAGGGACAGCATGGATCATCGAACATCAGTACCCCCTCCTCGCTGATGACGCGCCACTGTACAAGTGTCATTTAATGACACGAGGCTATTGAAATCAGACTGCGCTGAGCACAAATCCACACACACTCACAAATTACTCACACGCAGGCATTTAGAAAACATAAACAAGTCTATATAGTGGACTCTATCGCGCATAAAATGCTTCCACATGCACGCTCACCTGCCAAATTTCCTCCCAAAAGCAGATATCCCAGTCCATACAACTCAACATTCAGTGGTGTTTGTACTGCTCAGTGCCTCTGTCTCTGTCTGTCTCCACTGCAGCCTCAGCTGACTCTGAGCTACTAACACTGTGAACCCCGAGTCACACACACACACACACACACACACACACACACACAATCTCAACAAAAAGACACACACACACACACACACACACACACACACACACACACACAGAATGCGATCACAGTCGGAGAGTCTGGGTTTGGTGTGACGTTTCACTGTCTGTCTGGTTCAGGTCCCAGGCCCCGCCAGCTAGCGCCTCCCCTCGCACTCCCTGACGTCCCACAGCCCACTCCCTCCCTCTCCACTCCTGTAGTCACCCTTCAACTCTTGTCCCACTCTCCAACCAGAGATTCTGACTGGACCACAGAGGCCAGAACCCCGACTGGCAGATTTAATGTGGCTGTTTGTGTGTGGGAGGTAAAAATGGAGGGGGAGGTAAAAATGGAGGGGGAGGAAAGACGGGCGAGGGAAAGGCAGGCAGACGGAGGGTCAGAGTGGAGGCTGAATAGTTTAATGGAGTCTGAGTAATAGGAAGGAGAGAAAAGTAAGAAAGATGATTTACAGAATGAAAAGAGGCAGAGGTGGAAAACGGGTGAATAAGGGAGCAATGAATGGAGGGACGGAAGGGAAAAGGATAAACAGGAAGGAAGTGAGACAGAGGAGCAGCAGTGGGAGGGGAGTAGCAGAGGAGAGAAGGAGGGAGGCACCGACGGCAACTCTCTCCCAGCAGCGTTCACAGAGGGTGACAGTGAGGCGAACAGACAGGACGCCACCCAAAGTCACAAACGCTTCCATATATCAGACACACACAGGGGCCATGGTAGGGTGTGCATTGTCTGTCTCAACAGGACGCAGAAAACACTCCGTCGGCAGGGTCACCGATTGATTTAAAAACACTAG
This sequence comes from Dicentrarchus labrax, assembly GCF_905237075.1. Classification (NCBI taxonomy): domain Eukaryota; kingdom Metazoa; phylum Chordata; class Actinopteri; family Moronidae; genus Dicentrarchus; species Dicentrarchus labrax. The sequence continues at coordinate 4,053,692 of NW_026136709.1, forward strand.
TGCAGCAGCGCTTGTCCTTACGGTCTCACATCTTTGTTTGTCTGCCTGCCTCTCTCTGCCTTGTAAACACAAAATTGGGGAAATAACAAGAGACGCACAAGGTCGCAGTAGACTTCCCACGTGGCTGAGGTGGCCAAAGCGAGTGCACATAAACGCGCTGAGGGTCTTCTGCCTCTTCTCAGTTAAATCAGTGAGGCACAAACGTTGCAGGAAAACAGGCGGATGTTTCCCCCGCTGCGCTGTGCCGCTGTCCAAGGTGCTGAAATCAGACTAAGCGGCTTTGAAAGGGCAGTCAGGGGCACTGGGATGAAAACCTCCAATATCTCTCCCTGTTTGCATTTTAACCCTTACCGAACCACTCGGGTTGACTCGGGTAGATCACAGCATTATTCAAAGCTGTGGCCAGAGGGTGTTTTTGCATTTGAGGGGAGCGGGGAGGTTACGCAAATATAAAACCTCAAAGCTGGTAGCTGTCTGGAAAGTACCCATCAGTCAAAGAAAACTTCTCTTGAGCAAAATTAGCAAGCATACCAGCAGCCCGTGTTGCAACAACTGGAGAATTATAGTAGATGCCTATTATAGTGGTAGTAGTTTTTGTCCATCATTACTTGGTAATTATAACATTGTACTCATCAAGTTAATTGCACAGATCTGAGAATGCGGCAACATTGCTAAAACAGTCCAAGTCCAACAGAGCAAGCAAGGTAGGCAGTCAGATACTAATACTGGTTTGAGATAATCTCCTATTTAGCAGGGAAAACAAAGGTAGGTGTGGAAATCATTACCCAGATTGTCCACTGTAAACGACTCGCTTCCTGGCTCAACTTTGGCCTACTGTACTCACTTGCAATTAGGCTCACAAAGATCTCCTGTACAATCAGAGATTTTTACCAACATTTCAGGTGTGCTCATTTTCACATCAAAATAAAGTGTTTGGATCAGCGGCCCCCAACCTTTGTTGTCCAACACACCCCAACATCCCTACAAGATGGGCTCCAGTAACTCTCCATCATACCCCCTCTATAGATGTGTTGGCTTCACTACATCACATTGTTCATGCTCGTGACGGATCCATGTTGCACAGGAGGATTAATATTAATCATTAACATTTAGATGTTAAGTTTTGGTCTTTTTTTTCCAGCAGGTTCGGTAACAACGTGAGGTGTTTGACTTACATCACTGGAAAATCTGTGCAGATTTTAAATTAGCTGTCCTCCTCCAGAAATAGTCCCTGCACTAGCACTACCCCTGGTTGGAATAGTGCTTTCTGGGAATTAGGGGAATACATGCCATCTAAGGCAGATGTTTACATTCTACAACACACTTATTACACACTTATACACACTTATTACACATGTATTACACATGCTAGCCTTTTTCTTTTCAAAGATTTTTTTTGGGCATTTTCATTTTAACTGGACAGTGAAGTGGCAGACAGGAAACGGGGGGAGAGAGGAGAAGGCATGACAATGAAGGTTGCTGGCTGTAATCGAACCAGCAATGTATGCACTAAAACCACTTGGCTACTATGTTGCTCCGATGCTACACTTTTAAGGATGATCCATTTTTAGTATCTTAGTCTGTATATGTAAATATTAGGAAGTATCTTAAACTGGACTGTTACCAGGTAAGAGAGAACTAAATTAATCACAATTAAAAGGGATTTAGTATTCTCCACTGCAACAACGGCTAACTCTAACCCCTAACCCTAACCCAACAACAGAAAGATTGACATAATGTAGGGAGGAACTGAAAATTCTTAATTAATAAAGAACATTTAGGGAATTTCTTTAACAATAATCCTAGATTAACAAAAGTGTAGGTTAGAGGGGGCGTGTTTTGTAGGAATTCAGGCTTAAGACCAATAACATTTCTAAAATCCTGACTGTGTTCTAGCAATGTTGCTCAGCAATTACTTTGGTGAGTACAATATTATTATAACTACCATTAAAGCTACAACACTGTGCAAAAAAATACAAAGATTGTTACAATACAACCTGATGAAATACTGTTTTGATCTATCAGAAGTCGTTACATGCACACTGGAGCTTGTAATTAGTATCTGCATCAGAGCGGAGATAAAATTACCCAGTGGGCTCAAATTTATAATATAACTGCTCAATTCTGTGTTTGGTATTTAAGAAATTTGGGGGAGGGGGGGTTGCTCTGTAAATGCTATTGTGCCTAAGGCCTTCTTCTAGCTCAGACAAATTTTGTAAAGGGGGGGGGGTCAGTTCAGTCCACAAGGGAGAATTTCATGCTGAGTTCACTCCACACACTGCACTGGGTTTAATGTACCAGCGATGAGCTGCTCAGCTTGAAAGAAGGAGGAAGACCAAATGTTGAGTGTGTGTGTGTGTGTGTTTTTAGGAACACATCCCGTGGATTGTTCCTAGTACTGCAGGTGAGTCAGACTCTGACAGGAGGCTCATTACAGTGTCATTATCATCCTGACTGTTTGACCTTTAACTACTGTCTCCTTACGGACAAGAAAACATAATCACTACTGTGGCTTCCCTGATGTTTGGCGCAACGTTTTTACATTCACACAGCGTAAGTAACATTTGCCTTGTTAGCAAGGTGGACAAAAAGTGGTCTATGGTCCAGTATGCAACTTGTACAGTGTGATGTAGAAATTTGAAGCCACCGGTGCACATCCACTAAGGATGGACTTTACAGTGAAGGAGCAGACATCTTGTGTCTTAGGAAAACTTTAGAAATGAATATTTGCATATATAGGAAGTTTCAATAAGGTAGAAGGAGTAGAAGTAGATGACTTATTCTGTTTTTTAATGTGGAAATTAGACTTTTTTGGGGGGAGAAAAAAACATTTCAGACACACATTGTTGTTCCAAGCAGACTATTTGTATACATATCTAAAAATATGTGTAGAGGGGATCTTTAAGTTTAACCTCATGTCAGATAACACCAATTATCTTAATAGGAAACAAGGAGTTAACCGTGGCCTCTACTAAGCAGCACCACAAAAAGTGTGACTTCTGCCACAAAGACTTAGATATCTGATTCTGTGTTTAGTGTGAACAAAATTCCAAATTATGTAATAGCTGCTGCTCGGAGGGAGGAGGAGGGGAGGTTGCTGACCTCAGTATGAGGACGAAGTGTGGCGAGACAGACTGGAGCAGCTATCAGTTTGACGGATGAATTTTATCATTTGAGAGGCATCTGAGGGCACACACACACACACACACACACACACACACACACACACACACACACACACACACACACACACACACACACACACACACACACACACACACACACACTCAGAGCTACTCTGCTGTAGCTGCACTAATGTGGACAAACAAATGCGCATGCACCCACACACACCAGCATGCAAGCACACAGTAACACATACAAACACACTGAGTGCACACTCATGTTCAGAGAGAGAAAGACACACAGACACAACAGGATGGCAGACAGACAGCCAGAAAGTCAGACCCCATGCTCGGTGGACACTTGGCTGACCTGACAGAATAAAATGGATAAATATAGTCTAGTATGAGCACACACACCGCACGCACAAGTCTTGCCTAATCCTGCTCATGCACGGACACGATGTAGAAGTGGCAGTGGATCCCTGCAAGGCTTTTTCTGAGGACAGGCAGCAGATTCAGGATTAGCTGAGGAGGTGGTGCAGGGGTTAGCGGGGGAGCGCTGCCATTCAAACTTTGTTATGATGACATTCTCACCATCTGTAATATGACTCAGGCTATAGTGCACTCTCTATTCCTGTGACATTTTCACCAGGGGGTTACACCATGATGCACAAAGAAATGATACGTTTGGGAATCGACGGGCACCAAGCTGCATTCTAAATTGCCAATAAGGAAATAAACATAGCACGTAATCAGCAACAAATTCTGATCGAGTCATTCTTTAGCTGATCACCAAATATATTCCTTCTATCTAATTCTATCATAAAGCCACCTCCACACACATGCCAAAGCTTCACAGGGGGTCGTGAGGATTTTAAGCGCTGTAACAATACTTAAATAAACAGTAGGCCTATATGTCAGAATTTTGTTCATTCCTATAAAGAAAAAAAAAAAGTTATTTCTAGAGTTTAGATTTTTATTTAAGATATCAACTCTATCAACAAGCTAGATTCAGAGAGCCTTGACTCTCTGATAAACAGCCTCGTCCTGTATAAGAGCTAACAGTGGCCAAGTGTCAGGGAGAAGAAAACACCTCATTTGTCAAAGAAAGGATGCCAGGTAAGTATGTATGAATGTTACAAATTGTAAAAATACATAATACAGAAAAATCTCTGAAAAGACTCTGAAAGGAAATAATCTGCTCAAAATTCATCCTTATCCCTCGTTTCACACAAAGTTCCTGCAGTTATTGTGTTCACTGTTTGAGTTCATTGTACAGTTTATCAGCTGTTCTCTACTGTTATTGTTGTGCATTTAATATAATATAAAATATTTATAAAATACGTCACACAGTCAGGGGTTGTCTGTTTACTCAATGATAGAAAATGGGTCCCTAAGGAACAAGGTTGGGAACCACTGACCTAAAGTCAGGGAACACATGGATTTTGCATTTTACAAGGCTTTTGGCCCTATACACTAGCATTCTCAATTTCAAAAGTATACAAGAAATCAAACATTAAAATTTTCTCTACGTTCGAACAAAAAAGTTGGAATATTGAACAACAAGTGAGAGCCATAGATGTGAGAGATATTAAAGTTATAGTAGAATAAGGTTCAGATGTTAGACCAAATTCAACTCATCAACACTGCTGCTACAACCACATGAAAAGGCTAATCACTGACACAGCATCAAAGGAGCAACTGTGATCTTCCACTGCTGAGCCAGCTAGAGGCACCCTGTGCCAGGCCTGGGCTGAGACAATGGGCTTGTCAAGTCAAGACCCACAGAGACGTGCCATCACAGTAAAGCATAGGGAGAGAGTAGAAAAACAAAAAGCAGAGGAAGGATTGTTACTGTTACCATGTAATTATTGAACTTTGATTCAAACTAACCTTTACTAACCTCAACTACAGACACAACCATTATATGGACCATGCTCATGTTTGAAGGCATGCATTTACAGGGTTCCCACTCTTTTTAACAAATCATTTTCAAAGACACAGCACTTGTTTACAAACGGTCAAATAAGCTGCGGTTTGGGGCAAACTGACTAGAATTTTCCTCTAACTGTAACAATAATGTGGCCACATTCCATAAGTAACAGCACAAATGAGGTAGAATTTATTTTATTTTACAGAAAATGAATCTTCTTAATCCTTACTCCATAGGTTCGACTCCGACCTGTGGCCCTTTGCTGCATCATTCTGTTTCTCTCTCCCAACCTTCCTGTCACTCTTAAGCTGTCACTGTCAATTAAAGGCAGTAAAAGCCCCAAAAAGACTCCACAGCATTCAACACAAAGTTGCATGACACCAGTTTTGGCACGTTGCCTATCTTATTCCATTCTTATCCTCTCTCATATGGCTGACTGAGAGCCTGTGGGCAAGTCTCTGTCCTCCAGATGACCAGGCCTTAGCATGCTCTTCTGCCCCATTCTCCTCTCTCCTAGATGGGTTAGATGAACCACACTGGCTGGGTCGGGTCCTCTACAGGACTGGGAGCAAAATAAACGAGACACAAACCGGGGTGACCTCATTAAACATGGCTGTTTAAGAAGCCTGTGCCGTTGTGCTGAGAGTGTAGACTTTTCCTTGAACCTCCTCTGCTAGGGAGAACACATATTGGCTCTTTCATCAAGGGGACGTCCTTTGGAAATAAGGCCGTGGCCTAGTTCGGATCTATAAGGAGCCAGGGCCTAACTTGTATGGTGTATAAATATCAGGCTGCTTTTACATTAACATTATGAATGACTTTACTGTAAAGTTAGGATCAAGTAGAGGTTCTTTCTTACACCCTCAACCTAAAAAAAAAATCCAAATCAACTTTGTTTGATTATCACAACAGCTTACTGCCATGTAAGCCTAGAACCAAAACTGCCTGTTTTTCAGTTCTATCCCAGATTCTGCATGGCGCCCTATGGTTTGCCTTACCAAATCTAATCTGGGATGAGCCGCCAGGATAGGCTAGCATCCTGCAGCTGTCCTGGAGCTGTCCTCCAGCCGACCCCAGCCTCTCCCTGCTCCTCTGCCTCAGCCTCCGCTCCTCGAGCTGAGATCGACACTATGAACTGGCTGGGTCAGGGCTGCCGCAGGACCACAGGCACACAATGACGGTTCGCGGAGAGGACAGAGTGCTATTCTCTGGTGAGGACAAACATCCAGAGTGTCCTGTTGATTCAGCCACAACGGAGCATTAATCATGTATTTTGAATCAGGTTGAATCAGCAGTAGTTCCCTTTCTGTCCACCTTTACCTGCAACGGTCCCCTACAAACTTTAGAAGAGGCTGAACATACGAGGCTTTAGAATATAATTCACTTTTTTCTTACTTCTACTTCTGAACGGTATTCCCACATTATAGAGTATCCACTCTCAACCTTCCAAGAATGTATTATGTTCTTTAGATAAGAAATGAGAAGGTGAGATGAAGAGGGAAAAGGAGAGGCACAGTGAGGTGAAACAAGGTGAGGGTAAAATAGATGTGATGAGGGGATTAGAAGAGTTAAAGAACTCCAACAGTGTCTAGAAACAGCCATATGGTAGTAGCCTAGCCACATTTTGAAGGGTTTCCCCTTGTATTCTGGCATTCCTCCAAGCCTTCCGAACGACCTGAGCACCGAGCCTCAAGGGTATATATATATATATATATATATATATATACACATATATATATACCCTCCAGTGTGTCAGTCTGTAGGGATTCAATTCAATTCAATTCAATTCAATTTTATTTGTATAGAAGATCAAAGCATGGCCTGGTTTTTATTAATCCAGCCAGCAACCCAGCCAACGTTGCATTTTTACAAGTCTTTATAATCCTGCTGCAGCTGTTGAAACACATATGGACTTGATGCACATGGATGATATAACCCACATCAACAAAATGTCAAAATCTGCATCAACAGTATAAACAGGATTCTCTCTGATGCTGTATCAGTGGTGCCATCATTGAAAAATACAAAGCAGATATATCCACAAGGAGAACTCTGATTGGCCACCCAGATCTCTACTGTGTTGTTCTTCCCATACACTCATGAAAATCAGCAAAAGAAAAATGGTGACAAGCATATTTGAGATTAAAAGCATTACAGGTTGTTATAAGTCCTATAAGAAAACTTTAGAGTTAATTTAAAATGACGCTGGTGGGATAGATATGTCACTCACTCACTTTGATTAGCAGGTCAGACATGCACCACATGAACAAACATCTGGTGTCAGTTGTCTGGGGTTGTAACCATCACTAATAATCTCACTTTATAGATGCAACACCACAGGGAGAACCTCCCTGGGTGGTTGCTGGCTGTGAATATACATTGAGTTAACTTTTTTTCCCTTGATCTATTCTCAAAGCATTCGAAAGAGACACGACATCGCAATAAAAGATAAGTTTATCATAGTGGATTTGATTCACTGATATTTATGGAAGGAAATAGGTTATGCCTTGTTCTTTATCAGTTTTAGCCACTAAAAAGTAAGAAAATGAATGTTGTTAGTAACTATTAAACAGGCTAGAAATTATCCTGGCCATTCAAAATAATGCAAAAACCATGAATGCCATCAGCACCACCAGCTCTGACAGACTTCCAGCGTCCCTGGTTGTAGCTTTTCCACCATAATTGCAGACGTGTCCTTTAACTTAGACCACAGATGGTTTTGGTGCTGTTTAAAGCAGAGAAGGAGGCCAGGCTGCGGAGGATGAGAAGTCAAGAGGCTGATGCAGTGATGGTACAAATTCAGTGTGTGAGAGAGTGATGAGCTTTGACAGGCAGTAAAGAAGAAAGGTGCATTGGATGTGACAACGTCTCTCTCGTGTGTGTTTTGTGCATTCATGTTTCTGCGAGAGGCGGGTGGTTGATAGGACCTGCAGGTATCTTTAACAAACATACACACAGCTGCCCACGAAACCCCTTGTTCTCCCTCCATCCTTGCTTCCTTTCTTTTGAATCAAGCCTATGTCATTGTATCTTCCACACCTCCTTCCCCTAGCCTGAAAACAACCCCATGTCTGTCTGGAAAGAGGAAAATAACACAGAGGCAATCCCTCTGTGGTTATTTTAATCCCACCGCAACTTTCTCTCGACCTTCTTCACGTCAGTGTTTGTTAGGTTTTATTGGCAGGATTAAGGAGCTGAGCTAACATGCAGGATTTTCTGACTATCCTCAGAATTTTGTTTGCTCATATTTGCATTTCCAGCTGTCATGCTTTCCAGTACTCCTCACTGTCACGGATCACAATTCCTACTACAGGGGGCTGCATTGAACTCCCACCAGCAGGGACTTTGCAGTCAGTACCTGTCAACTCAACAGAAGAAGTGAACAAGTGCACATTTCAAAGTGCAGCAGAGAGTGCAAGAATCACCAGTTGCCCATGCTGATGTCTCCCATCTGGAGCATTTTCCCATTTAAAGCTCAAAGGCCTTAATATTCACACACTATATTCTGACATAAGAGTAAAGAGGCATTTACTCAGTCTAATACACACACATACAGTACATGGGGATACACAAAGACATACGCATTCACAGTCAAACACACACCTCCATGTGTGAGAGAAGCTCACACAGATGAAAAGCTTTCTGTCTGCACAGAAGACATCAGTGAGGGAGGAATTAGGTTTTTCTCCCAGTTCAGGGATTAAAGTTGCATCATGAATATTTAAAGGAGATTTATCCAGCATTTCTACCAAATCACTTCTTCAAGTGAAACAGGATGACAGCGCCAGTTTATCAAATTATACAAAGATGGTGACGTGCTCAGCTGAAAGCTAGGAGTTACGGTTTTCAATCAAATAAAGGGAGTTGACTTGCAAAGAAGGTTAAGGCGGGTTTGATACAAACTGGTAGTTTTTCCAACAAGTTTTCATTAGTTTCAGTTTCTTGGTCAGTATTCTAACATTCTTACATAAAGAAAATGAAAAAAAAATATGTTAATACAAGATCCTGAAAGTCACAAAACCAAAAACCAAAGAAAACCAGTTTCTGCAACAGTGGCTCTACAGAGCCACGCCACACTCTGTGAGGTTGTAATAAAAAACTGAGTTAAAATGAAGGTTGCCGAGTTTGTTTTTGATCCTCAGAAACTGTCCTGGAGCTAACGTAAAAATTGTTCAGATGGTGGTGTCAAAGTAAAGCTGTGTGGCAACCAATATCAAAATGATTTATTGTTATTTCACTCTCAACCACAAATGTCGACCCAACCGTGGCTAGAATAGTTAACTACTAAAATGTTGCTGTCGTTCTAATGTATGAACTGACATCCATCACTCGTACTCAAGACATACATCTATCAGCACCACATCTTATGAGGATGTGAGAAACTGTCCCAACTGTTACAAATAAATTTAGCACAAGATATCTAGCTGGATGTGTGAAACCTCTGACCTGCACTTGATAAAAAGGGATCACCACAGTCATTTGGATTCATCCTCTGGGGACAGTGAATGAAAATCCAATCACTTGTTGAGATATTTCAGTTTGGACCAAAGTGGTGGACCAACTGCAGGCTGTTAAACATTTTCTCCTACTGAGCCTATGATGTAACGCCTCATACAGTCGATCAATAATGTATAAAGCATGCAGCAAGCATGACATTGTGTGTGGGCAGATGCACATAATGTTCTGAGGGTCTATCCATGCATTATGTACAACCACTCCCCAAGTCTCCAACTCTTTCTTAAATCCTGGTATCTTTTGAACTGTCCTTCACTCACCCTCTTTAAAAGTAATGTAGGGGAACAGCTGTTCGGGATGAGGCTCTCTGGGGGTTGGGATGTTCGTGCGTGCAAGTGTGTGTTTGTGGTGTACACTCGGAAAGGTACGGGACGATCCCTCCGCTGAAAAGCACATCTGCTTACACAAAGGACTTGTTCAATTCATCTCCCTCTCTTTTTCTCCCTACATCACCCACACCACAACTCTCTGAGTCTAAGTAGGACAGGCTGCCCCATATAGAATCTCACACGCAAACACCCATGCTGACAGAGAGGCTCGCACAGGTCAGGTTGATCTCCGGAGGTTACAGTATAGTGGATGGTAAAGCATGAGCAATACAGCCTTTTGTTCACCCTGCTGGGGGTGGACACAACAAGGCCATAAAAGTGTTAAAGGGAACTTTAATAGGGCTGAAACTAAGATTACTTTCATTAGATGCTATTAGCACCTTGGTGTCAGTAGCCAACAATGCAATACCTGTTGTTTAGGTAGAGAAAAAGTAGATGAGCTTTTGTCATACTACCTCTATCTACTCTGTGCTTGCTGTAGTACATCTCCTTTCATGTTTGGAACCTGACTTCAGTTCGTCATTGATTTTGGAAGACAGGCTATAAAATACTGATAGCTGGCAAACTTCTTTAAAAAAGGAAAATTCCCTTTATTTCCCTTTCTATGTGTATTTTTAAGCCACAGCATGGTTTTTCTCTTTCTCTTTCCAAAAAAGGAAAGAGTAATAAAGAAATCTGTTTTGTAACCGCAGAGGCACATCTCTCAGTAGCAATAGAAAATCATTTCCCTGCGGCGCGCACTAATCTCTAAGCTTTACACTGTAGAAACCCACTGCCTCCAAAGGTTACAGCCAGGATGACTAAGCGTCTTGTTCTCTCAAAAAGCTGCTAAGATATACGAATATCTGAAATAATACTTCACGTAATATAAAAGGCTGCGAGCGACAGGAATAGAAAGCAACTAGGAGAAGGAACAAAAGCAGCAGTTAGACATTAGATAAGAGGTTTAGTTCAGGTTGGTTAGAAGAAGAAAGAGAAACCCAAAAGCCAGGTAAGTGTGTGTTATATATTGGTTTATTAGCACAAGGTGCAGGCAAACAGAGAGAGGCACATCTATAAAAAGGACACTCTGAGATAAGATACCTTTCGGAACAAACACATGAAAGAGGCTGGATCCAAATTTTTGTGGCACATATATGTTTCTACGCATCTAAAAAGTAAAATAGTCCAAATCCCCAAATAATACACAATACATCGGACGGAAGAGTGAAACACCCACTCAGCTGTTGTTGTGTCTGCAGCTGACCTTGACCTCTAACCCCTGAAATAGTCTCTATGAGAGGAGCCTCATACGTGTGATAATGAGTGGTGCTCTGCCTGCTAACATGCACAGACAGATGGAAGGGTGTTCATGTACAAATCACACTTTTAAATTTCATTCTGTTAGGCCAATGACTTGTTAAGATTTTAAAAGAAAACAGCCTTGTCGGCATCGCACAGGATTACTACGCCTCACACAAAGTGTTTTCTTAAAGGGTTAGTTCAACCAAATAACAAAAACAATTCGGCCCTGGTCTGACCATGCCAACCATCTGCTACTGCCACTGCCCTAACAGAATGGAGGTCAATCGAATTGTGTTCGTGGTACTCAAGAATGAAAAAGACCCCCTCCCCAAAAACACACAAAAAAACGTATGTGTTTGTAGAAACGATTTCCTGGTTTCTTTGGAGAATCTGTAAACTTCTCTGTCAACAGTTTTCACAGGGACTATTTCTTGGGTAGGAAAGTAGGGATGCATGATACAGTTTATAAGTTGTAGTTTTTACACAACTGAGGATAAGAAAGGCGCAAAGATGGATGCTTTAATATTCCATAGCTCTGATCTAACCTGACTGCAAATGTTCATTTATTTTTTCTAGTAAAGTTCATTAAAAAACATAAACATACTTCGGCTTTATATTTTATGAAACCCAATCAATCATTTTGCATAAGAATTTAAAATACAATATTATTAATATCAACAGATAATTTATCAGTTGTAATTTAATGATCCTGATCATTTAGAATAATATCAATTTCCCATTATCAGACGATCATTTATCTGTCCTGATAATTATCGTGCACCCCTAGTAGAAAGTAGTTCCAATGAAAACTGTTCACAACTGAAAGCAAAAAATCTGTCAGGAAAACAAAAATGGATTCCAGAATACCAATATGTTCATATCTTTGCATATACATACAAACCAACACATATTCTTTATAGGCTGGAGTTGCTTGTGGCTAACTGGGCCCTGATAAGTTAGTTTTCAGTGAACTTTGATTGACTGACTGAATTCATTGCCTGCACAATGACAATATACAGCAACAGACACAACAAACCTATAATGTTATTAGTAAGCAAACAGAAGGAAGTAACTGAGATTATCAGTTATTCAAAATCATCAGATCAGTTGAGAACGAACTACATATTACAGTTAATGGAATAAAAGGCAGCTCAAAGACTACGGGGACGTTTCTTACATAAATGATTGTCCACTGAAGGTCTGGCTTTAGGCTTTACTTCTCTAGCTATTTGGTTAAAGGAAGATTGAAAACAGTGCAAAGCGGATACAGAGTCCAGGTTCTGAAGAGAGGTGACCATCAAAAGTATTTGATAGAAAAAAACATTGACAAAAATACAAATAGTCCTTTGCTGGGTATGTTTGTGTGTGTGCACATGTGGGCTGGTTGCTGGGTGTTGACGGATCCTGCTCGCAGCGTTGGGAACTTTGAAATCTTTCAGACAGGAGGATGAGGGCTGGCTGCTGGATGGTGTCTCTGCCTGTGAGTGTGTGTGAACTTCTGAACTTACTATCTGCTTCAGACAGACAGAGAGAGAGAGAAACTAGAGTGGCTACAGATGTGCATGTTTTTTTCATTTAGATTTTTTGTTTATGCCACAGTGGGCTTTCAATACGTGAGGTTGAAGTGACTTTGTATTTATTTTTGGCAATATTGGACAAATTTGCAAATAACAAGTGATCAAAGAGAAACAGACAAGGAGAGAACATTTCATTGGACACAGTGGAAATAAATAGTAGTGGTAACTCCGACTGCAGACAAAAACAACAAAACAAAATACAAATTGAATTTCAAATGGGACCGTGTGTATGTCCAAAAACAGTTGTGTGTCAGAGACACCCAGTTTGCCCAGCGGAGAGAATCACAGTGTGCAGACGCATTATGTGGAGGAACAGCGTGTGCTGAAGTCAGGACAGCATGGCTGTGTGTGCATGTGCACATATACTGTGTGCGTGTATGTTTGTGCGTGTGTCTGTGAGTTCTGTCATGAGTGAAAGTAAATGTGGTATCTTGTCCACAACCTAAGACTCTCCCCTTCAAACTGGATCAAAGAAGCCATGGATAGAGTAGATGCTGTGTGTGTGTGTGTGTGTGTGTGTGTGTGTGTGTGTGTCGCACAGGGAGAGAGGGAAGAGGTGCACAGAAGCGGAAGCACAGCTGATTGACGGTCGGCATGGCGATGGAGGCGGGTTCTAGTCCTCTGAAGCGTGGGGATTGGGAGAGGAGAAGAGAAGAGAAATAACGGGGAGAAGAGGGGAAAATGAGAAAAATGGTGATGCAGCAATCAAGAGGAAGGGAAGAAAGGGTAGAAGAAGAAAAATAAGCACATTAACGAAAGATGGTTCATTCAGAAATAGAGGAAAGAATAAAAAAAGAGAAAAAGAAAGAGAAATTAAGAGAAATAAGAGCATAATATATATAAAAAATGGGTTTAAGCGGAGGGCCAAGAAGAAAAAAGTAGAACAAGAGGGAGGGATAAGGGGGAAAAAAGGAAGAAGGCAGGTTAGTAAAGCTGTCACAAAATCAACTGCAACTCATCTAACAAATGTCAAATACTTGACCAACATGAGAATCACGAGACTGATCTGATGTCAGATTTGAACACTGCTCATCGTCTTATATTGGTCAAATATTTGGGGAAACATTCTATATCATATACTTTACATCCCATGCAGCAGCGCCATGCATTGGAGGTGACATGCGGCATCTCAACACACAAACACAGTACACTCATATATACACACATCTGCATTTGCTCTGTCAGGATTCAGCTTACGCTCTCAATTCTCTGACCCAGTTACTACTTATACCGCCTGCGTCCTCTCCCCGGGGTCAGCTGGAATAACAGTGATGAATGGATCCAATGCACCTCGACAAGCCCAGATGCTCTATCTACTAAAGTAGGCCCACTGAAGAAAATGATATCATGCCCCGTACTGTACTCTGATTGGAAGTATAGTTTAACCAAAACTTAAACTGAGCATCCTTCCAACGGTAGGAATACACACATGCACACGTACAGCTCTGTAACCATGGTAACACAAGCTATCCATCATGCCATGCAAACAGCCAAACAGCCAAGTGGTGAACATGCCAACACAGATGCCAGATTTAAATGCTGATCACTCCTCCCACTGTCACCAGCATCCATCCCACCAAGGCTTCCTGTCATCCCAATGGACCACAGACAGTATGGCCGTGGGCAGGTTTGACAGTTTTATCCTTCCCACAGTTCCACAGCTTCAGTGTGGGGATTCCATTGGTTGCAAAAGACATATTTTATTAAACCTTGTGAAAAAATGACTCTAATCCATGCTAATCTATAGTTTCAAGTCCTTTTACAGCATCATTGATGCTTGGGTTGTCAGTCAGATCCAGTCAGGGTAGAGCGGAACAATGTGAATCTTCGCCAGCTCCCCCTTCTCGTCCAAGCTTCTGGCTCCAAAAAAACAAAACAAGATGGCAACGGCCATAATGCTAAACTCAAGACTTCAAAATGGTATTCCAAAACCCAATGGCTTCGTCCACTATTTATTAGTGTATACAGTCTATGGTCGAGCTCCAACGTATCAATGTATGGACGAGTTAAACTCACAAGGGAGAGGACTAACATCGTTCCACAACAGCCACACTGACAAAGCTACCTTAAGATGTGTCTGATAGGCCAATGCAGATTATCTCAAAATGCTACATAATCGGCCCGATCAATTGGCTGACTAGTCTATGACTAGTCTGGATGAACATTAAATCTCCAAAAAGGTGGTTGAGCTAAGCTAAATCTTTCCTTGGGCTGTTCATGTGAGAAAACACACTTGCATTTTGCCTGCACCATGGGCTCTTATCAGAGCTGCTTGCGGTCAGCTACAGTGCAGTCGCTCACTTTCAATAAATACACCACTCAAATGTGGGTTAACCAAACACACAAAAAACACAAATCTGATCAGACTGCCGCTACTTCAGCTCTGAGTCTGTGTGCTCCAAAGTTTTGAAGGTCCGTTACTCTGGGTTTTTGTACACGCTGTTCTTTGCAGATATGTGCAGCCATGGGGACTGCATGTTGTGGAGGAGTGGAGCAGCAGAGGAGGCCTCACATACTAATTTATACCCCCATGCAAAATCCTTTCACTCGCTAATGACATGCACAGCAGCTCTGCAGTTTAAAATGGAACAACTGCATGACATCAAGAAAAAGTGAACTGAGGAACAGGAGTGTGTGGGGAGCAAGTATGACCAGAGACCAGACAACTGGGTAAACAAAAACTGATGAGCTGGTTTCCAAAATGTACCACACATAAACACACAGTGGAAACAGCTCTTCTCTCGGCCTGTTTCAGTGTAGGCAGACAGCCAGAGGGGAAGACGGAGGGTTTGTTCATTAGACACGAAAAATATTCCTCTCCAGAGCTGCATCTCCTCTCCGCAGCTAATTATCTCCAAAATGAGATGACACTATAACAATGTAAGAAACAAAAGAACTGCTGAATACAAGGGACTTGTGCAAATGAGCCTCAATGGCCGTTTTATTATTACATTTATTAAAAGGAGTGCGATTGATGTTACCAGGCCGACAATCTGACAGTCTCCTGTCGTCAATTAAGATTAATTTTCGTGCATCGATATGAACTAATTTGTGTTTCTCAACTGATTGAAAATTAAGTCTTTACTGATTAACTCTTTTGTCTTTTATGCAGAGCATTTTATTCATAAATCTTTAGACTGATTGATTTCTGCCTCTCAGAATAAACACAGACAGGCTATACAAGATCCCACCTCCCTCACTAATAGAAGGTGAATAAGATGGAAAATAAGCAGTCTACTTCATGACATTTCAGTGTTTAAAACATTTACATTTATACAATATAATGCATTGTTGAGGATACAACTACCCAAAATCACATAAGGTAGTTGGACATAACTCATCATTGTAAAAAATATATATATGTGGACAGAGCTTCTGGGTCTGAAAAGTGAATTCAATTCTTTCTCATGGCCTGGTTGTATTGACTGTAATGACAAAATGACCTTTCTTCTCACTTGATGTATTATAAGTTAATGGTCTCAATCTCTAATTTGAAGTGTACTTCCATACAGCATGATGTTCATTTAGTAAATGATGGTCTCTTAACAGTAAAATAGACCATAAAGCAGGGTATACTTTAGGGCGGGGCTACCTTGTGATCGACAGCTCATTCTCAGTGAGTCCATCCAGCTCAACGCACCAAACTCAGATCAAACTGTCAAACTAGGCAGTGCTGATCAGATACAAATCAAGATTCTGTTACTGCGTTGCCTATTTCTCGCCTAAGATGTAAAAAATGATTGGTATTTCTTGGTGATTTATCTGTTTTGGTTGTCTATGGCTTTATTTCAATTCTTAACATGACTTTTTATTATTTATTCATTTAATTTGTTTAATTTATTTTTAAGCTTCATTGTTATATTTTTTATTATATTGTATATTTTCCCATTTCTGCCACTTTGAATTTAATCCAATAAACTATCAAAACATACACGCATACAGCAGCCTTGTACTTAAGAGAATTGAGGGACGCTGGAACACACACACACACACACACACACACACACACACTCTGAGTCAACTAGAACAAGAAGGAAGTAAATAAGGTCGAAAGACGAGAAAAGACTAACAGGCCATGATTGGTGGATGAGGATGACCAAGCGGCCTTAGCAGACTGACCGACGGCAGAGGGAATTGTGGGATATATCTTACCAGGCTTTTGCACCCCATGAGCATCCTGCTCTCCATTCTCCAACGCAGTACCCGCGTCTACACACACACACGCACAAAAACAAGCAAACACATTACTATCTGTCTAAGTGCTAAATTGCTAAAGGCTTGACGAGATAGGAAATCAAACTGCATCGTATTGGTTCGTACAGCGGAGATATGACAGACTGATCCTGGAATTAAATGGAAACCATTGACCCGGAAGTTTGAGGCTTTTTAAAGGGAACCTCAATATAGTCGTTGAGCACGGGGCACGAGTGTCATCTGCCTGTTAATAGCACACAGGCCTGTTCTGGTCAGGCTGGGGCAGGCAGAGGGCAGCACATATTGGCTGGTGTCAGTGTGGGATGTTAGAGGAGGTGAATCTGTGTGACATCTGACCGCTGAGTCATCTGATCGCTGAGTCACTACACTGTATTTATCTAATGTGCACAGCAGACACACGGGTAAACAAGTATGTAACACACAAAGCACGTTGTGTATCAACAGCTTTACACCAAAGCTCTGACACATAATACACATGCATATACATGCACAGAAATACACATACACAACATTTATTTTGGTAAATGGACTGCTTTTATCCAAAATAATTCCACCCAACGATAGCAGTGAGCTACCATGCAGTGCTATTATGGATCTCACTGCTTTTCATAACAAGACACACCCCGTTTAGCATTCAAGCCCTAGGATTAACCAGGCGCCCCTGCTCGCACAAGTGAAAGATAATTAAAAAAAAATAAATAAATGTAATCCTCTTATCCATAAGTATAGCCAAACTCACACTTTGTCACTTTTTATACAACATATATAGCACTTTTTTATAACCTTACTGTAGGTTTCCTGACGAGCGTGATCGCCAGGCCAATCCTAGAGCTTGAATGCTATGCAGGGTGTGAAGCAGCGGGATTCATAATTCCACTACCATGCAAGGTGCTGGTGTAACCACTGGAAGGAAGCAGGGGTTCAGTTACTGTACTTTAGTCCATGTTGGGATCCTGTGGGAGTGATTTTTTGCTCTGGAGCAGGATAGCTGTGCAGCATATGATAGCATGGAGATCTAACCAGGTTTAAAATGTGCCAGCCTTGAGTTATACCTAAAGATAGCTGGTTAACACGCCAGTATGTGTGTTTTTCTTTCTCTCTTTCACACACACACATGCAAACTAACAAAAATACAAGCATACATGAAGCCACAAAAGCAAGAACTTTTTACTGTCAGTACATGTGTGCACATATGTACAGTACACACACATTAACACATCAACTTGTAGGCATGCAAAAAAAACCCCAAAGAACATGCAAAAACACACACACACACAAAGTATGATACATTTGTGTCCACACAGACACAAATGCCACAGATCAGAAACACAAGCACAGGACACTCATCAAACACACGTCGGCCACCAGGAGTACACATTACAGTACGTGTGCATCAGAGCACTGCAACACCAACAACTCTGGTACAAAAAACACAAACACAAAAACAAAACTGTGCTTCCTCCGTCTAGCTCTCCTGCTGACAGAGGACAATAATTTGTGGACCGCCTCGGACCGCCTCGCCCCACTGTTTGGCACTCTGTGTGTCAGCATGTCTGCGTTTGTCCAAATGCACGCAGCGTGCCACAGTTGATCACTGGCAACACCACCCACGGCCCGTCCTACAGCCGCCTGTCACTGACAAGTGCCCACACACAGTCTGACTGTCTGACCAAAGTGTCTGGGTAACCAAAACAGGCCCGAGAGCTGAGTCAACTGTCACTTCCTGTTATCTGGTTATTCACTCAGCTGTTTATTTGATCCATCTACTGTTTATTTATCTGCTTACTCACCTCCCTCTATACCTATCTGTTTCTGAGCCTCTCTCTCTTTTTATTGCTGTGGCAGCTTAATAAAAGATATTTTATCTACTTTCACACTGCAAAAATCAATTTTGAGCAACAAGTGGTGCTCTTACACCTCCCTGGTACAGTGTTCGACCTCTTCTATTTCCAGACTTTATGTATTTGCTGAGCTTTTAGTGGAGGAGCGCCATTGCATTTCTATCCAGAATCTGTTCATACAACTCTTCTGCTTCTCTTACAGATGTACATCGACGCTCTTTTGAGGCTATTTCTGTTGGAAATGTTAGGAGGTGAGCCTGTGCTCACTCAATGCATTCTGTGGCTGTTTATGATGATAATGAGGGTCATTTTTGGTTGTTTTTTCTACGTAGCTTGCTTATTTTGTTGGTAAATGGTAAATCATTTAGTATCTTGATATCATAATTCCATGTGTACCGAAATAGGCTAAAATGACATTAGTGCATGGAAGTTAAAATTACAGGGGGAAAGCAGATATATCAGCAAACCAGTACACAAACCTGTCTCTAAAACACAAATAGCTTTCCAAACCCGATCATCTGAAATGCTTACAGAGAAGCAGACTAACCTATATAATTGATTTTTCAAAAAGGATGAAAAATGACAAACACATGTTTTACTAGTTTTGTTATCTCCTCACTCTATTCTTACTGTCTATGTGATAATCAGCTGATGACACAATGGCATCCGAGGCCCATGACCTGGACTCTTCTAAGCAGGCAGGGTGGTCAAGGACACACAGATCTCGGAACTAAACCGTGAGCGCCTTCACTGGAGCGGGCGGGGCATCTGGACAGTAACTGCTTTCCTTATGAAGTTCCCAAACTGCTCTAGGCGGCTGGTACATTCAAAGCAACGACCGCTACCCTCACTTATCTTCAGGCCACTATCTCCCCTGCAGCTGAATGGCACCCCAGCAGATCCAAAATGGCAGCCAGTGTCCAGCAGTGCCTGATACTATTAGTCATTTAGAAGCAGCTGCAGCTCATGTTACATAACACAGATCCTCACCCCGTTCAGGACAGATGGAAGCAGATACAGCTGTGTAGTAAAAACAGTATGTTCAGGAAAATGTAAGTCAAACACACTCTCTGCTACTCTTAGCATTATGAATGGACACATTAACTCAGGTTTCGGTTATACAGGATTAGGGATGGGACAATATACTATATGATCACGTTAATCGTGATTATTCCCTATGGCTTGACTAGAAAAAGCTGTCCAGCTCGCTAACGTACAGTCCTACATTCATTTCCTGATTTATTTTGAATTACCACAAGAGGGAGCCTGCATCTTTCCAGTCATTCCAAAATCCTAAACCTATCACCATGGCTGAAAGCTCGGGTTGAACGTTGTATCCCACACAAAAACTGGAAATACTGTGGAACGATAAGCAGCTGAGGTGCAAGTTAAGTGATTCCGGTATGTTTTAGTGCCATTTTGAGAGTTTTAAGTATATTTCGGTACTTATTGGGATAATTTCATGAATCGCAACTATTTTTGTTAGGATAATCATGACATTAAAATGTTCATATTGTCCCATGCCTACACAGGATATCCTAATTAAGTGAAGTTAATCTTTCAGCAGAACACGAGTAATCCAAGGATCTTCAATAATAACCCTTTACATGCACTGCAAGTACAGAGCTCTTGACTATATTTCACGACTATATTAAGTGTTACAATTATTTTGTTGTTAATTTTAAAGGTAAAATACGACTATGTCTGCATGGATCGATACCAACTGAGTGTGAAGATATGTTTTCTTAAAACTTGTGTTATGATTTTTATTTGAGTGGTGAATGAGCGTCTTTGCTTCCTGCTCTATTTATAAATTGAATGAATTCACTATGCTGGGTGACACGACCTGTTTCTCACTTAATTTCCCTCATCTTTCTTTTCCTGCCTACGTTTCTGTTTCTCATCTGTCTACCACTGTTCCTCTACCTCTCATTGTTTCCTCATTATTTCCTGTCACCTCTGCCACCCAGTTCTCACCTTCAGAAAGGAGAAGGACATGAAAAACGGCATATATTGTCATATATGGTAACAGGAAACCCTTCTTCTCTCTCGCTCTCTCTCGTACTGTACTTGCAGTCATGATGAGTAATATCCACATAACCCATGCTGCACTGGGCTTCGTCATATCAGTCTCACCTGCCCTGGTGTCATCATTGTCCAGCAGGGGGATGTAGTCTGTCTTTCCCACCGTCTCTCCGACCTGATCGTCAAAGGCCTCCGCCTCCAGCTGAGCCACAAAGTCCCTCTCCACCAGGCTCTCCGGGCCCGGCTGGGGAACGCTGTCCGTCAGCGCGTCACTCAGACTCAGGTCTAACTCCGCCATGGCTGCACACAAACAGAGGACAGTAAACATGTTATCTCCTGTTGAATAACGCTGTCCAGCTACAAATAGAACTATAAGAAGTTGCAACAGTAGATAAGAATATAAAGAAAGACAAGTCCTAACTAGGGTTGAATGTGTAGAAATTCCCACCTACAGCCGGACCCATTTCCCTTGAAAAATACTTTCAGGATCTTTCGGGATTCTTAGCATGTATGTGCTTGTGTGTTTGTGTGCATGTTTCAGTCCACATACTGAAGAATGAAAGAAGAAGAAATGAAACAAAGTCTTATTCTCAAAGGCTCATTAACACTTCCATGCAACTGTTGTAGATACAGTTGCTGGTTTCTTTTAGTCACTTTACGAGCCACAGTTTACAGTTCAGCTATGCACCCTTCGGACGGGCCTGCCCCCACTGCTAAAAAAAAATCCTAGAGGAAACACTGAATAACTAAAAATTGTAACCAATAACATGATAAATATGAATGTAAAAGATTAGAAAACATCAATTTATAATGAATAATCCACAGTTCTGTTTCTAAAATCAACTTCATTTACAGTTATATAGTCCCGAGATATGACCACTTTAAAATGATGTGGAATCCTTAAAAACTAGTCCTAGTAACAATATGCTAAACTACAGTCAGAAACATTCTACCAGAACAACGGTAATATGTAACTTAGAATGTGTCTAAAAGACTTTACCTTTTTAAGCAAATATATCCCAGTTTTAACCTCATCCTTGTTGATTAATGGCTGCCATTTAAAAAACAAAGCTATTTAATAATTCCTGTAAAGTTAACATTGTCGAGGTGCAGTGTTTGCCTGTACTGATAACGGAGAGAAGGAGGCCAAAACTGGAGCTGAAATGAAGAGATAAAGATGAAAAAAGTGGAAGGTAAAGCTGAGGGAAGGAGGAAGAATTTGAGTGAGGGTGACAGATGGAAATGGAGAGAAGTGGTGAGAACCCAAGCTCTGTATGACAACAGAAATTACAGCCTATTGCATCATAGTTCCCAGGAAGTCTTAAATCTGACAAGCATGATGAACACAATCTCTACGTCTGTTTCCAACTGGCCCCGCCCAACCAGCATGGAGACCTGATGATCCACATACATAACACCGGATGCTTTTCCTGACGCACGCCGCTCCATTTAGCCCAACTTGAGTCCAGCAGGAATTTGCTGCGTTGTGCATACCCAGTGGCTGGGGAGCAACCTGGGGTTCAGCTAATGCCCAAGGACACTTCAACATGCACACAGGAGGAGGTGAGGATCGAACCACCAACCCTGAGATCACCACCTGAGCCACAGCCGACCCATCACAAGCTATTTACTTTTGGTGATCAGGGGAAAATCTGATGTGAACTGAACTGGGCCCCAGGTTTGTGGCATCAAACCAGTCACTGGAAGCAGTACCAGGACCACAGGACCTGGATCCAAACCCCGGTGATGGCAGGCATTCATTCTGCTGAAGAGCCCCCGAGCGCCCACACTGAATGTCTACCAGCTGCAAGGCCTGAGCCTGACCTCTGACCTCTCTGGTGGGCAATAAATAGAGTCTCTTTATCAGTTCAGGCTAATCTAATAATAATCTAATACCACCTTCTACCACAAGGAGGCAGTTTCATCTGAAATGCATGACTTGGTACAACACAAGAGCACAATCTGTACCAAAACATGGACTCAGACACACACACACACACACACACACACACACACACACACACACACACACACACACACACACACACACACACACACACACAGATTCAAGCAGTCATCAGCTTGTCTGGGAGTTCAGCTGACCAATGGCCACCAGGGGAATTTGCAGAGTCATGTTGTGTCATCTTCCAACTATAATGCCAGATTATCTTCTTCGGTGCCGGCAGCAGCCAGCCTTCCTCTGCTGCTCACACACTTGCTGTGTTTATCTGTCCCGTCTCCATCTTAACAATCCTCCCGTCATCGTCTACAGTGCACTTTACCTCTCTTGCCCTGTACAAAAACATGTCTCCCCTCTCTGTTCAACTTCCTGTTCTTACATTGTTCAAACTGCAGGTTACAGGCTTCAAGGTCTACGCTCAAGGACGGTGCAAGAGAGCACATTTACTGCAAAGCGGATCAATCCTGAGAGCTTCGAGTTATTACAGTTTCCTCTCTACCTGGCTGCCCTGCCAACAACGCTCACGTGACATCAACACCCTTATTTCCTTAACAGCAGCCAACAACACAGCATATCACCAACCTGGACCTATTTAATGACAAAGTACATATTAACACAAATACTCTTCAAAGCTACTGCTTCTAAGTTTGTGGACAAAAGTCTTTTATTCTGAGATCACTGAGCTTCCTTAAGGAGTAGAAGGCAAACTTTAAATATAACTCCACAGCCCCATCTGCTGGATGATGTGCTCATTACCACAAAGAGAGCAGAAAGTGTACACTGCATTATGTGGATAAAAGGGCTTTTGTGTTCTTGTGGTCTGTGGCTGTCCTTTATGGTTTTTGCAGGAACTCTTAGTTTAATGGAAATCCTAATTGTGCCTACAACATACAATAATATATTAGTCAATAGTGTTGTTGGGGAAGGGAAGGCCCCTCTTAAGCATTTGCATTATAGTTTAGAGTTGTTCAGACAATTGTTCTTTTACAAGTGGAGTGAAGACAGTGCTGCAGCTCATTTATGATCCATGTGGTGATAGACAGTTGGTGGTTGTACTTCACTCCTTTTTATTTCTGTATGTAACACACCATCTTATTCTTTTATTTTCTTATTACTTTCATTAAATGCATTTCCTGGACGGTGTATAAAAGCAGAAGGGGAAGTGTAGAATGCTTTCTCCTTCTTCATAGGCTATTAAAAGAGGGACAAACAGGAAAATCTACTTCTGCTCTATGTCAAATGTCAAAGAAAAGTCAGTAACTAATGAAGCCATCATTAAATATTACAGATCCACACCAGACATGTATTACGACATGTAGAAATAGTCTGCTTGGAACAATAATGTGTTTCTGATATGTTTTTTTAAAGTAATTTCCACAAATGCTTAAAAAGTTATCTACTCTTTCTATCTCATTACAAATTCCAGAATCTCTGATAATGCAAATGTTCATTTCTTAAGTTTTGTCTCCTACTTCACTGTAAAGTCCATTCTCAGTGGATGTGAACTGGTGGCTTCAACTTTCTACATCACACTGTACAAGTTGCATACTGGACCAGCTGTGGCTAAAAGGGAGTAAACCCTGCACCAATCGATCACCCAGTCAGTCAGAAACATGGATCAGCCATCCAGTTGGTAAATGAATCCGTCCTCAGGCAGAAATCAAGACAATTCATCAGCCAATCAATCAGGAAATCACAACACAGGCTTACAAACTCTACATATAGTAACAATGAGTGGTTCCTGAGGCAGGAATATAAATAAACTATACATAGGCGTACCAATGTATGAGCAGACTAAATGAGCCCCCAGTACTGAGACCAGGGTGTGTCGCAGGAAGACTGCTGCCTACTGCCTCAACCACAAAGCCATGCTGGTCAGAAACACTGCCCCAGTTTCCATATTTAACCCCACATCATCCTCTGTGTGTGTGTGTGTGTGTGTGTGTGTGTGTGTGTGTGTGTGTGTGTGTTTAGTATACAGTATGCCATCTGTGCCAGCTGCAGAGTTAGCTGGGTGATCTATGCCACCCAGTCTACCAACTGATAATGTATGATGTAACACAAGATGAGGCCTATCATAGTACTGAACCATGCGTTCATTTTCGGCTCCCTCAGTGTTTATTTCTACAGTGGGTCGCCACATGACCACAGGATCAGAACCTTTTCATTAACCCGGGTCCTACAGTGGGATGGGTTGGGATGCCGGGATCAGAAAGTCTTAAACTCAAGAGTTTTTGACCCCAGCGAGGTGCCGTAGTTCCAGCTGAGCTCCTGTTTTTCCACTTCTGCTCATAAGGTTGGTGTGGCCACTCGGAAATAATCTGGATTCAACAAAGGAAGGAAATCCACGGAAGAAGCAGTTTCTGTTGTGTAGTCTGCTAACAAATGCTTGAGTGTGTGAATGTATGTGTGGATTAGTCGTGTGTGTGTGTGTGTGTGTGTGTGTGTGTGTGTGTGTGTGTGTGTGTGTGTGTGTGTGTGTGAGTGAAAGCTTGTGTGTGTGTGTATGGGTGTACTCATGGGACAGTGGGCGTGTGTCCTCTGGCTGCCAAAAAAGCAGAGGTGAAGGTTAAGCCTCTTTTTAATCTGCTTCCACACTACTGTATGTAAACACAAAAGCACCATGATGAGAACACATGGGGAGGATAAAGCAGCCAAAAGGATTCTAGACAGATCACAAGGTCTGGAAATATCAGGAACTAGGGCTGAACAATTTAAGAAAAATATCTAGTTGCAATTTCTCTTCTTGATTACACAAGCCTGTATTTACTCATTTTGTTTCTACATTATATGAATTACATTAAATATAGCTGTCAACGTGTATAATATGACCTAAAGAAGTCAGTCAGAGAAAAGTTGTCTATGTACAGTGCATACACACTTTTATTTACTGATAACATATAATTGACCACTTATTGTATTAATAACAAACTGCGGCTGAATCCAGTCTGTTAACGGAGTGACTACCACTAACTTAATGATACAGTCGACACCTCTGCACTATAGCTGCTGAGGCTAACGTTAATATTAGCTTCATCAGCTTCAGCTTCTGCTCTGAAACGTAGAAGTCTCAATTCAAGCTTTTAGGGTTATGATCTTGATATTGCCTAGTATCCTATATATTTTTGAAAATAATTATGATGGTAAAAAAAACGTTTTAAGATACCATCTGCACTGCAAAACCATTTTCTAAGCTTACATTCTGGTGTTTAATCAGCAGTTCATTTGAATTTTCACCCAGTATTTCTCTTCCCTTTCTAAACCTGGGACCCCGTTTACTGTAAACTAGGGGTCGACCAAGAAGTTATTGATTATTAGTAATCAAGAAAACTGATAACTGATATTTGGAACCGATCTGCAGTAAAACATTCTTGCAGTCAACATTTAGAATAAAGTTGTGTGTTACTAAGTACATTTGCTGCACTGTGAATTTAAGTAGTATTTTATACCTGGGTTTCCACTTCCCTGTCTGTGGCACAGCAGCATTCAGTGTGGATCACAACAGTGACCAGACAGAGAGAGGCAGCTGCATCGGGACCAAAGTAAAAAAAGGTTTTTAAATGATGAAAAAAAAGTTTAGAACAAACTTAAAAATGCTGAATATTAGATCTGATAACCGTTCCTGTACAGCTGTGTTTGCACCACAAAACTCAGATCTTGCAGAAACTGGAACGGTAATAAGCGGTTTATACCTGAAATACTTCAACAAAAAATAAGTGCAGAAAACAATTAGCCTTAATCATACAATGCCAGTTTACAGGAACAGAAATTACAAGGTGCAGATGCAGCGCTAAGATGATCTGTAAGTCCACAAGGGAGTGAAAGAGACAGACGGGGAGAAAGGAGTGGTGTGTGTGGGGTTTTCCATAAGCTTAACCTTGGCAGGACACCAACACAGATCCTATAGCGGCTGTCAGGGTGATGCATGACATAACAGCAGACCTAATCCCAAAAATCACTCCGTATTTTCTCCTCCTGTTCCTTTAATATATGACAACACAATGTGATGTCGTGCTGGATTAATCCCCAGGAAGCTGAGGGGTCGGCAGCCTAGGAGCGTGTGCAGTGTCTTGCTCAAAGGACACTTCGGCGGGGTGGATCCACGACTGCCATGTCTGGTTCTTCAGTAGAAAAATAATGCTTATTATAAAGAGAAAACTCTGCATGACCTGGATCTGATCTTGGTTAAACAGTGAATGACAATCTGGGTTGTATCGGGTGAATGATAAGGTGTTTACTTTTCATAAATCATTAACCCATAATCATTTCTCAGCCAAACATGCAACAGGAAACATTCTACAGCTCGAGTCCAATAAGGCTGGTGAAGATCGAAGAGGTCATCCTGTGCCCAAACATTTGCTGGTTTGATTCCTGCACACACTGAGACATTCCAGCTGCAGGTCTGAAACCAGATACAGACCAGCTGCCGGGATATCTGGCAT
The DNA here is from genome assembly GCF_905237075.1 of Dicentrarchus labrax. Taxonomy (NCBI): domain Eukaryota; kingdom Metazoa; phylum Chordata; class Actinopteri; family Moronidae; genus Dicentrarchus; species Dicentrarchus labrax. Next base: position 4,080,935 of record NW_026136709.1, read on the forward strand.
GTTCTTAACTGTGCCTCCGAGCAAGGCACTGCAGCCGTAACTGCTGAGGGCAACTATAATTATCTCAGAAATGTGAAAAGACAAATGCCTCTTCCCTGGTGTAACATGGCTATAAAAGTAAGAGAAAATTGAGAGGTTTGTCCTGCGTCACGCAGAGAGTGAGATCACGTCCCTGAAGTGCTGCCCGGTCATCGTCAAACCCAAAATGATCTTCTCGTGCTGCTGGGAAGCTGTGACAGACCACTCTGCTCTTAGGAGCAGTAGATTTTAACAAAACCAGACAGCACAAGTGAAAATTGCCAATTTCAATGTCTGTATTTGCCTGCCTCCGGATACAGTAACTCTATTACTTGAAGGGTTTGGCAAGTGCAACCGGGTGTTCACTGTCCAAGGACGATGTGGCTGTAAAACAACTGCAGGGCAGTTTACGCTCCCTACATTGCCACTGTGTGGCCCTGTGATTATGTGAGGTCACATGGACAGAGCACTGAAGGAAAGGATGACCTCACTGGAGTCTTGGGAGATATATGAAGTCACCCATTGGACGCTGGGTGGAATCCATACGGCTGAAAGTTAACTTTAAAATGAACAGAGGATGTGTGAGCATACACATACAGTAAAAAGAATAGAATAGAAGGTGATATTAACATTATCTCAGTATTAGTCAGCAGAAATCGGACAGGTGTAAAAGTTTGGAATATATACATTCCAGATGTTGGAAAATTGAAATTGAATTGAAAAATCTTCTAAGGGAAAGGGGAAATTGCAAAAATAGTTGTATTTTTTTGTATAATCCATTAAAAATTGCAGGTAGTTTGTACCAGTGAATACAATTAATTGTAATTTGGTCACAAATGGCTCAACGTTTTGCTGCTATGATTGATGAAAGTCGTTGGAAACTACAATGATTGGTCAGATTTGTGGATGTGATTGGACGAAACTGCAAGGTGGCGCTGGATTTACGGAGATTGGCTGAATTTGCATTAACTCTAGGGGTCGCGACTTCCAGGAGGGACTGATTATGTAAGGATAACTCTGGTTCATTACAACGTTTTTGTAGTTTTGGCCATTACTCCAATCAGTTATTACTGCTGAAATCTGGGAACATGGTGAGTAAAGCTGAAAGCATCAATCGATTAATCAGCTGATTGTCAGGAAATCATAACTTAATAACTTTCACTTTCACTGAATATGTGAATTTGTGATGGACATGTTTCACTATCTTCTGACATTTTCTAAACAAAATGATATCAGTTAATAGAGGAAATATCATGCTGCCAATCAGACAAGTTCTAAACAAGCCAACAGTTAAGCCAGTTTACCAAAACCACTATATTTGCAGGAAACATCAACAGCTGATAATTATCTGTGTGCACAACTAGAGCAGGTATGGAAGGTCAGAACTGAACCAGGAAGTCAGAACTATGAAAATAACTCCAGAAATGCAATAATCATTATTTTATCTTTTGCAAAAGTCACCCTCTTCCAATTTCTTGACTAAAAATGAATTTACACAACCTGTTAAAGGATAACATGATACCATCCATTGAACTGAACCATCACAATACTGATGAAGTGATAAGCAATTATACTGACTTATTGCACAGCTCTGATTCAAAGCACAAGCTACAGAATTCCAGTCCTTACTTCCACCAGCATCAGGCTGCATCTGGAGTTATCTTTCTCTGGGTGTGACCCTGACAGATCACTGCAGAGCAACCAGTACAAATTCTTCTGAAAATGAGAGAATAAAAACCTTTCTCACTTGCCAACTTGATTTAATCATTCACATAGAATGAAAGATTAAATCAAAGAAAACTACTTAAAAACAGACACCACATTCAGAGCGTCAGTGATATTGTCGATGTCTTGAAATACAGACCTTGTTGTTTTTTGAACACAAGTAAAGAGATATTTTTAAGTCCATAATAATAAGGGATTTGCGCCATCCTTCATATTATCTGTCGCTGCTCATGATGGGATATTAAATAAAGCTGTACAAAGCACTCCATGTAGACAAAAAAGACTCGCACAGATGCTATGAGAGTAGTGTGCAATATGTATTAAAGTAGACAGCCTCAACATGGTCTGGAAAAACAAAGTGTTGAGTGCCTGGGCCTGCAGCCACTGTGTGGAGAGCTCAGCCCTGATGTCACTTTCTAAGAGAGGTGGGACACTTCCTCCAAACGCTCAGCTTACTCAGTTACCATGCAAGTGGGTGTGTGTGGGTGTGTATATGTGTGTGTGAGAGAGACAGAATGGGAGCTGGCTCGCACTGCTGCTTGAATGAGTTTATGACTCTGTGGTTGTTGCTACTGGCTTCTCTTGTTACTGTCACTGTCACAGAGAAGAGTCCAAATACTGACTGAGGCACTGGAAATGTACAGATTTACATATTCCTCACTGTTCTAAAATCATCTAAATGTTCATAGAAGTTTGTATGATTAATGATCATCATCACAATATTTACTGACAACTACATAATCTGGATTAATTGTCATTATGCAAATCCACAGTACCCTGTTCATCTGTCTGTCATTTTAATGTAGAAGAGGGTATACTGTGTGTATGTCCATTTTCCCCAGAGCACACAGCTCTATTTTGAGTGTACGTTTGTGTGTATTTGGGGCCGTTTCCTCTTTCTTTCTGCAGCCACACTTCTGTTTTTGTTCTAGCTGATATACAGAGACAGCTGACGAGGGACTTTTATCTCTCTCTCTCACTCACTCCCTCACTCACACAGAGGCAGGACCTGCTCATACACAACCTCTCTCTCTCTCTCTCTCACACACACACACACACACACACACACACACACACACACACACACACACACACACACACACACACACACACACACACTGGCAGGACCTGCTCATACACAACCTCTCTCTCTCTTACACACACACGCAGGACCTGCTCATAGACAACCTCTCTCTCACACACACTCACACACACACACACACACACACACACACACACACACACACACACACACACACACACACACACACACACACACACACACACACACACACACACACACACACACACACAGAGGCAGGACCTGCTCATACACAACCTGATGGTTTCGATTACAATCTAGAGCGTTTTTTTCTCTTGGATAGAACGGCGCCCTGACTCTAACCTCATTAAAAGTATTTACAATGGATTCTCTTCTGTTTTCTTTGGTGTTAACACAAAAATATATTAAAGGAAATATTAAGTGTTTGGGGTCATATTACAATACTGAAAGAGATAGGAGAAATAATCATTCTTAAAACATACATTTCACCTAATCAAAAAATTATTACAGATGAATTTAACGAACCAACAATTCTAATGACTAATTATTAGTTTTCAAAATCACATTAACTCAAGAAATAAAAATAGCTGCCTTGAATCTAATCTGAATTTCACTTTGTTAGGCCAACAATTCACACAACTAGTGTTCATGCTCTTTACAGGTTTATCCATTTATGGCTAAATGGTACATAAAAGTACATAAAAACAGGCCAATACGGATGCTCTCATATAAATAGCTCAGAAACAAATAGTTTCATATGAGACTACAAGCTGTACTTCCTGTTTGATGATGTAGAGTGAGGATGTGAGCCACAGGCTATTCTTACCACAAAAAATGCTTCAACTGTAAAATCCTTGTAACTAAATCCCCCTATAGCCATTCGTACATCAGTAACTATCAGTAACTCTAAGCAGGACAACGTGAATGTCCAAGCAGTGACAACTAAAGTAAAGATGCAGCGATTAGTTCATTATACGACTGACAGAAAACTAAATATGAACTATTTTGATAATGGAATAATAGTTATTCTTTAAGCAAAAATACCAAACATTTGCTGGTTCCATCTTCTTCTTCCAATTTGATGTTTTTCTTCGACATTCATCATAGTAAACTGAATATATTTGGGTTATGGATTGATGGTCAGACAGGGTTCCCACTCTTTTGAACATATCATTTCCCAGGACCTTTCCACAACACGACCTTTCTTAACACTAAAGGACAGCAACTGCTTACAAACAGCCATACAAGCTGCAGTTTCAGGCAAATCGACTACATTACTTTGCCACAGCCAGAATATTCATCTTCTAGAAAGATGTTAATTATGCACATATCATTAACATCACAAGCTAACAGGTGTTACCATTCCATCATCTCTAGGTTTTCACAAACACGTGGTAACCCTGTCGGACAAAACAACATATAATAATAACAGAACAGGCATTTTTTTACTATTTTGGGACATTTTATTGACAAAACAATGAATCAATTAAGCGAGAAAATAATCAATAATGAAAAACATTGTTAGCTGCAGCCCTAAACTAGAGCTAGCTTAGCCAGCAAACAAGTCCAGTTGCTCCCATTAGCTTCCTGGATCAGCTGCTGTACCTCGACTACCGTTCCTGTCTGAACACGGCGTGCTACAGGTGTCAAAGAATCCCTGCTTGAGAGGGTTAATATGTAAACCCTTTCCAACTTTGCTGTGGACTGTCATGCCTCCTCATCCTCCTAATAGCTAGCATGACACAGCATGACTGCCCTACTTAGTACCCAGCTAGCTTGTACTAGCGGTTTGTCCTGTACAGGCATGGAGCAGTTTCTCTGCTCCAGTTACAGCTCACCCTGTGGACCTCTGGGTCACACCCTGCCTTATTAATCAACACACACACCTGAGGGGTTCTGCTTCAAAGGCACACAGTGCTCCTGTCTGTGTGTGTGTGAGTGTGTGTAAGACTATAAGAATGCTTATGCTTCTAGGAAAAGTGCTATTTCTCACATACACACTCACACGCAGCGGGACCATCCCTCAGTCAGTTTACATGAAAGCAGAAGCGGGACGGGGAGGCTTGAGACTGTTGTCATCTGATACCTGTTCACACCCTGTAAATCACAACTCCAAGTACGACCACAGGGAATCCTCCATCCCATAATGTTAAGGTGTCATATCATAAAAACTAAGTGTGTGAGTGCTAAGAATTATTGGATCATGCAGACAGCAGTGCTAAATGTTAAAGCTGCAGTAGGAAATATTTATTAAAATATTTTTTGTCATATTTGCTGAAACTTTCACCATATCCTGGCAGTAGTACATGAGACAGATAATCTGTGAAAAAATCAGGTTCCTCTGACTCCTCCTAGTGCTCCTAATGGTATTTGCAAGAATCCACCGGGCCTGAACAAAGACAACCAATCAGAGGCGAGAAATATAGCTGAGTGTTAAGTCTTATTCCCAGAGCGCCAAATACAGACGCTTTGGGACCCTGGGAATGAGACTCAACAATCAACTATCTTCAAGCTTCCAACCCAAAAAGTTTTTCTATCTTTCTCGGCTCTGATTGGTTGTTTTTGCTCAGGCCCGGTGGATTCTTGCAAATGCCGTTATCAGTGCTAGAACGAGCCAGAAGAACCTGATTTTTTGACAGAGTGAAAATATCAGCAATAATGACAAAAAGTTATTTTTAAGTTACCTACTGCAGCAAGCAAAATGGTCCAAACGCAATCACAAATTAGACTTTCTGATTGTATGATATGTAACTATTGTCAAAATGTGTGTGTACTAAACTGAGGTCTGAGGGGTCCCCGTGTCCAGCTGCCATCACACTAATCTAACAGAGATGCTATCGTTGACATTCCTAACGGGCCATTCAGTCTATTTGACCAAGCCTCACAATCACAGCACTTTGTCAATACACACACCCACACACACACCCACGCATACACAGAGCTACCAACAACACGTGAAGGGGTTTTGGCCCATATGTTTTTTGATAGAACCAGACTGATATATTGGCATGGCTGATATATTCACAGATGTGTACATCATATCAGTATATACAGGTAGTATGTGCTAGTAAACATTTTTAATATACAAATTTAAGTTATTCTTATCAAAATGTTTGTTTATAATGTCAAATAAAGAATATTGGCCTTACACATAAAATACACTAGTTACGTTGGATTTGTTTAACTCTCAATTATTGATCAGTATCAGTTTGAATACTTTGAAAACTAATTTAGAGACTAACGTATGAAATAATGTAATCCATTATTTAGAGCGAGTAACAAAGTAAACTAACACCAGTGCTTATTTTCAAAAGTGTTGGCAACACTAAATTTAATTCTTTAACTTTTAAAGCATTAAACTTGAGTTATTTTGATTTAAACATCCTCATAATCTGTACCTTTGTAGTGAGATCACACCTAAGCCCTCGGCAAATTCACAGCTTGTGTGAACAGTGTTTCACTGTTTACAGAGAGCTGTGAAACCTGCAAGACAGAAATGTGGATCTGCTTCCAACCAGTCAAGCATTGCTAAAAGGATGCACTACAACAAAAGCTATTCTTTAGTATTCTCACTAATCTTTTGGATGAGGTATCTGGTAAAATATCATGCAATAAGGTTGAGATAGAACTGTTCACTTTGTAAAGAAACCTTATATTGACATTTACTGTATTTATATGCAGTTAATAGTCAGATATCACTTTAATTCAGCACATATAACAAGGCTACACCTTTAATTATGGAATGTTTCCTGATAAATAAAACAGCATATCACACCCAAACCCACACACACACACACACACACACACACACACACACACACACACACACACAGGGACATGATCTCTGACACCTCTGCACATTTGACAATACAAAGTAACACACACACTTCTCTCATTTCACATTTTGACCCTTTAGCTTACAACTAACTGAGGTAAGAACACATGGGAACCTGACTGTCTCTCTCTCTTACACACACACACACACACACACACACACACACACACACACACACAGTTGTTTATCTAAGAAGCTGGTGTCATGTTCACCATCAGGCTGTGTGACTGACTATGACTGATGAGATGTTGGTGAAAGAGAAAGAGAGGCAAAGACAGAGAGAAAGACAAGCAGCCCCATGGGCCTCTGGGTTTGTAATCGAATACAGGGAGTGGCATAAAGTCACATGGAGGTAGGTGTGTGTGTGTGAGAGAGAAACAGAGAGAGAGACAGAGAGACAGACAGACAGGCTGTGTGCTGTAATTAGTCTCAGGAGGTATACAGGTGCACTTCAGTGATCTTTTTGCGTACTATGCTCAGGCACTGGATAAGTGTGTACTTGTTAGTGTGCATGAATGTCTACAGCACCTGTGAATGCGCAGTTGCAGAGCTATGTAAGAAGTGAATGGCTCTTTTCTGTTGTACAAACTTTAATTGCATTTTGAAAAGGAGGGAACTATGTCCAATTTTAGCCCCAGAGCCATACATCCTGCTCTCAAAAAGACCCCTCGAGGACTTTCCAATGGCCCAGCAGTGTTAATTGTGTCAATGAAAACTATAATGAAGAAAATATTTGTTGACCTTCTTACTAGTAGGAAATGAGACTGAAATTATATAAAAAGTAAAATTTGAAAACAAAAGCTGGGAGAAATGTATTGTGAATGATGACACGTCCGTGAAGACAGAGTACATTTATTAATTGCTGTTTGAGGCTGCCTGCATGCATCTGTAGAATCAAACATTGTCTGCTCCTGATTAGTAAAAACAAAATATTAAAAAGTTATTTTTTTGGCCTTTTTATTGCCTTTATTTCATAGTGACAGCCGAAGACTGACAGGAAAGGGGGGTAGAGAGAGTGGGGATGACACGCAGAAAAGGGCCGCAGGTCAGATTCGAACCCTGGGCCGCTGCAGCAAGGACTCAGCCTCAGTACATGGGTCGCCAGCTCTACCCACTGAGCTAACCGGGCACCCAAAATATTTAATTTTTAATAATAATTTCTAATAAATATGGCAACTTATGATCAACCCATATCAATTTTAGGCTGAAATTAACAACATTCAGTCTGCCCCACCCACTTCCAATTTAAGCCCCGCCGGTTAAAATTATTGATACAAATACAGAGAGGTTAGTTGGTTGAACAGATACAGATACAGATAATGGTGTCCTTGCTCGCTGCCCCTCATATGCCATTGTTTATCTGAGTATCATTCAGTTACACAACCAAAACCAGTGTTGCTCCTACACATGGGAATTACAGAGCTTACACACAAAAGATCAACATGCAGGCTGACACAAAAGACAAGAGTCACACACATAAATATGCAAATAAAAACATGCTCTCTCTGTGAACTTTCCTAAATTTCCTTGAACAAACCCACACATACAGAGGGGAATGTGGTGGTTGATTCACTGATAAAATATTCATACTGCATAAAAGAGGTCAGAGCAGAGAGGACACACACATTTTTGGAAGCTTGTTACATAGAAATTAATGGCAGCCTGGCTAAAGTGTGTGGTGTTTTAAGAGTTAGAAAAGCACTTAAGCCCAGAGTGAATGATGTACTCAGGGATAATTAAACTGGAAGTTTAATAAAGGTCAAACAGTGTGTCGTCTGCATATTGTCGCAGTTTATGAATTCTTTTTCTGCACACATTTGATGCCTCCTATTTAAGAATGATAGAAATAGAACATAAATATATCTGCACAAACAGTATTTTCCTAACCTATACTACAAAGTGCTGTGTGTGAATGTTGACCTTCGGCTCGGAACACATTCACTTTGTCTGACTGGGCTGGTCGATGCCCTTGCTGTGGGGGAAAGCAGTAAGTGATACAATGCTCTGGCCTGCAGTGTGTGATAATGACCTAATTCCGATACATACAGGCCGGTCTGCAGCTCAAACCCTGATGCCATGGGTTAAATAACATTTCCCAGGGACAATTTATCTTACTTAAAAAGCTATTTGCCACACTCTTGTGATGACAATGAGTCACCTTTGAACTCAAGTTTGTGGTTATCATAAACAATTAGTATAGTATGAAATCATCAATATATTTCATATGATATATATATACATTTAATACATGGGAGTTGAGGTCTAATAACTGAGTGTACCTCACGATGGTTATAAGAACTGCAATTATCCAATATCCCAACCAAGCAGAGGAAATATCTGCAACTGATCTGCTGAGCACAGCTACAGTGCAGTATTCACCCACCATTCAGAGCCTGACATCTTCCTGATCGGATATTTAAAAGCCCACATCCGCTGGACAATCTACTGTCTGTTCCATTCCAAAACAACACATTCAACATGAAACCTTAATGAATGGTGTAGCATCATTGAAATTAGAGGTGCACTTATCCCCCTTTCTGTCCTGATACTGATTGAGAGTGCCAATCCGACACTAATGCATTTTCCAAATTTAAAGGGACCCTACACTGATTTTACACATAATGATCAATTTACTCATCATGTGGAACACAACTCATACTCAAAAAACAGTACTCTTCAGTGGCTCTGGATGCACTTTGTTTTTTCTGGAAAAATAACCTCTGATTATGTCACAAAGGTTATCTCAGCATAGGCATTAAGATAAACAGAAAATGTGGGATCCAGCACTTTTGGAGCCAGGCATGGAAATGCTATTCTAAATCACTGCGGTGCCCCTTTAAAATCAGTTTTCACCACTGCGTGGCACCTATTGGGATTTTGGCTAACTTAAGACTGTTATTTCACATTAAGGAGATGTTCATACATCTCTTTTATGCAGTTTTTTTCCCCCAGAATTTAAAATTATATTAGGAGGTTTATAAAATCATTAAAATTGAATTCCAACAGTCAAGACAGTGTTTTGGTCATGTCCAAAACACTGGCCAATACCAGATCCACTTTATAAAGTGAGCAAAAGGAAGATACGTAGAGGAATTAAAACATTTAGATGGGTTAACACCCAAGTCTATAAATAAAGAAATCTGTCACTGAGCACACTGATGAACCAAGTGATGAGTCACTCAATTACATGTTCAAACTGGTTAAATGTTTCTGATTGAGTCGCTGATGACGCAACAACACTGTGGTCAGTAATACATTACGGCTGATGTAAGACATTGAAAATAGGGAACCAACTCACGTGTTCATTGTGTGTTCATCTTGGGCTGGGTTGCTACATAGCAATCACAATGCAAACACACACACATGCACACACACACAGACACACTCACACAGACACACACACAAACAAGCGCTTTGACAAATTAAAACCTTAATTCTAACTTTGCCATCAATCCTTTCCTCCGGATGCAACGTCCATCAGAGGCTGGTGTGACTTTGACCAAAATAGTCTGATGATGCACTGAGGACACACAGTTCTGAAAGTGTGTGTGTGTGTGTGTGTGTGTGTGTGTGTGTGTGTGTGTGTGTGTGTGTGTGTGTGTGTGTCTTCATACACTGGCTCTGTCTGACTTTAAGATATACTCATGAGCATGTGTTGGACAGAGAGTGATATAAAAAGTCATAATTCATATGTATATTGAGTAAATAGTTATGTCGTTCTAATGCAGTTTTAGGTATTTTCAACAGACGGAGTGAGTGCATGCATGAGTATGTAAGATCATTATGTAATACCTCTTATGCACAATATCCCATTTATAGTACATCATGAACAGTAGGCCGTATGCAGATGATTAATGCAGAGGCCGTGTCAGTCTGTAAGGGCTTTCCCATGTAACTGGCAAAAGCACTGAGAATGTTTGCCTCGCGTGTGTGTGTGTGTGCGCGCATGTGTGAGAGAGTGAGAAAAGTACACAGAGCTCTGCTTTCCTAATCAGTGGTGATGTAAAACCATGACGGCCTCCAAAATCTGTCAACTAGCCAACTGCTAAGGAGAGCATAGGAGAATAAAAGATGGCGCTATTGATCCTCTGCCTGGAAGAATAGATGGTGTTACGGAGGAGTAGGAGGAGGTTGACATGGTAGGGCTGGTATCATTCAAAAATCTTTGATACCGATACCTTGGCTTTGATACCGGTTACTAAACGAGTGTGTGTGTGTGTGTGTGTGTGTGTGTGTGTGTGTGTGTGTGTGTGTGTGTTTGTGTTTGTGTGTGAGAGGTTTTTTTTGGATAAAAACCCATTTTAACAAAAAGAAAATACATCATAAATTACAATACAATTACTCACTTCAAAAGGAGAAAGCTATTCCCTGAAACTGTTTTTACTAAAATGTAGAAACTATTGGAGTATTGGACTATACAGATTTTATAAATAACTCTCAAAAGGAACATTAATAACAAATAATACAGTAGTGATATGTCTAGTCTAATCCAAAGAAGAAGAAGAAGAAGAAGAAGAAGAAGAAGAAGAAGAAGAAGAAGAAGAAGAAGAAGAAGAAGAAGAAGAAGAAGAAGAAGAAGAAGAAGAAGGGAATGACTGTTTGGGGGACATTTATGGTACTGGGGAATAGTGGCAGAGTGAGACCTCTTACTGTCTACTCCGGGTCTGACAACAATCCACCGTCAACTTCGGTATGTTTCTCTCCTTTTACCTGTCTGAATTGACTCTGCTACCGCGGCTTCCATCCCAGTGGACAATGAAGTGAATAAGCAACGTAAAATAGAAAACAACTACTGCACAAAGACAGGGTCAAAAACTGTATGGTATCTTTTCTGAACTGTTATGAGGAGATGGTAAAAACAATGCATACATTTAGACACACTTGTGTGAAAGTTAGATTGCAGCACTATAGAAAGGAAGAGTAGAATAAGAGATACATGAAGAGACAGAGTGAAAACATACAGATAGAATCAGAAGGGGAGAGAAAGACTCTGGAGCTCATCCTCTGAGCGGACATCGCAGCAGTGTCAGCTGTGTATATTAATGAGAGGCAGACGTTCGTTAAACACGTAGTATATTCAAAGAGTCCATTTCAAACCTAAACTGACATGTATTTGCACATGAGGCTACATCTGTATATTGGGAAGAAGCCAGTGGTCTCCTGGTTTGATCCTAACAGCCAGTGTGTCTTTGATGTTTGCTGCCATTCACAGAGCTCCACTTTATTTAATGTTAATATGTGCCCTGTGTGTGTGTGTGTGTGTGTGTGTGTGTGTGTGTGTGTGTGTGTCCTACTGCTCTCACATGCAAACAGCGCCTTGATGGGGCTCACAGTGGGCCTGCTTGAGGGCTAAGTGAAAGGGCCAGTGTGTGAGAGAGTGTGTGTGTGTGTGTGTGTGTGTGTGTGTGTGTGTGTGTGTGTGTGTGTGAGCTGTTTTCTGTTCCTAATAGAATTACACAGGACTAAGGACATGTTAGTATAATTCAGCACTTACTGCAGCACATTAGCGTGCAGACAGACAGGGAGGCAGACAGACAGACAGGCAGGCAGGCAGGCAGGCAGGCAGACAGACAGACAGACAGGTAGTGATGTCCACACCCTCCATCATGTCCTGCTCACTCTGTCCCTTCCTTTGGAAAGGATACACAGCCGCAGAGACTGAAAGAAACCCCTGTATGTACCACGGGTACTCGCCTACACACACTCTGAAAACACACACACACACACACACACACACACACACACACACACACACACACACAGTATTTCTTTGGGAACTATGCCCTATTGTTGCAGAGCGAGGCTGAACACATCGCAATGGAATGCAAAGCAGCGGGGGGGACACACGCACTCACAGACAGACACATGGAGGTCAAACTCTAATCCAAAAACAAACACTGTCACACACAGGTAGTGGGCACACACTCATCTAGGGCTAGGACATGTCAGAGAGTACTCAATAGTGTGTGTGTGTGTGTGTGTGTGTGTGTGTGTGTACATTGCAGCTTGGTCTGCTGGAATAGTGGATTCTATATGACATAAAGTCATTCCCTGCCCTGTGACTCATGCACTGGACCATGAACTTAAATTCTTCACATTCCTAAATGTCGTTCACAGCTATTTGGGTTCTTTTCCAAGTCACATCTAAATTCCTACTCATAATATTATAAAAATATTAGAGCTGCCCCCTAAAAGTTGATGGTGATTGGATCAAATCATCTGCAGAGAAAACCCCCCAAATCCACTCACATTTTTGTAAGTCAGACCTGTGCACTTTTTTTTAGCTGCGTCTTTGTACACAGTGACAGCATGGCAGGCTGTAAACAAAAGTCTCAAAGCTATCACAAACCACAAAACTAACTGTGATGAAAGTGAAGAAGAGTGATAGAGATGGGGGGCAGTTTGGTGCCGGACAGAAAGGCAGGGCAACTTCCTCTACTGCCGTCAACTGTGAGTTAACTCTTCGGCTGCGCTATCAGCAGTCCGGCAGCAGAGACGCTCCGTGTTCACTTACCGGTGCACTGTTGCATATGCTAACTGTACTAACTGCTGCCACTAGTGACTGTACCCAAACAGGGGGTAATTACTAGCTTAGGAGTGGGAGACCCAGCGCGGTGGTGTTTCTCACACTGATGAGTCTCTTTTTTTCTTTTTCGGACTGACACAGAGCCATGGGTCCAAACAAGTGGGCACATTTTCGATATGGTACATTTGACAAGCTACATGGTTCTGAGCAAGTGTGACAGAAGCAGAACACGTCTTTTTCTGCCAGAATTTCACAGTGTTGGAAAATATGCTGACTTGCTCACACACATAACCTCAACCTCAACCTCAACCAAGCAGCTGGCACTGAGGAACAAGAGCGGTTATTCTGCTGAGAATGTGGCCATATAGTTAGAAAAAGTAAAGTACTCAGACTTTCCATTTGTCACAGCCCTTTGGCTGATTGGTCGGTCCGGTTGATTATTTCTGCCCATACATTCTGTTCAGTGTTTGTATACTGACACAAGACCTGTTGGTATCTGCTGCTCTGCAGGGTTTCTGTATTTTTGTCTCTTCTTTAAGCATACTCCAAACCTTCAAACTACTTTCTCTTGGCTGTCCTTTTCTTTGTATTTTGTCCCTTTAATGACATACGAGACAGGCCTTTCTGGAAGATTCTTTGAATTTGGCATTAAGCTAGAATTGCACCATCCTTGCAATCACCCCTTACAAAGCATCTACCTGTTTTTTAAGGTCTTTCCCATCTTGTGGAGTTGAATATACAACCTTATGAACAAACCAACCCGAGAATATATCTCCTTGACTTTCCTTGTCTAAAACACACCTCCTGACCGCCTCCCTCAGTCCACCACTCCATCTATCTGCGCAACATCCACCTCTCCACCCTGGCTGCTGTATAATTCCCAGCAGGGCTGATTGGCAGCGGTAAAGCCTGGTTGCTGACACACTGGTCCAGCTGCTACTGTTGAGAGGGGGGATTACAGGGAGCGGTTCACTCTGTACCATCCCATTCTTCCTCTCTGCTCTCTATCCCTCCATCATTTCATTCATTCAATCCACCGGTGTCACGCAATCTCAGACTCCACCCCTCCAGCCCCATCACACACACACACACACACACACACACACACACACACACACACACACACACACACACATACATACATTATACATCTCTGTACGCTTTCACACAGACTAACACACATGGACACATCTGTGTTATTCTGTGAAATAACCAAATGATATTACGGGCTGTTGGGTCGCTGTGAGAACAAAGTCCAACCATTTCAAATCATTCTTTACCTGATTTAAATGATAAAGTGTCTGTTTATAGTCTGCACACACTGTTCAGACAGACAAATGACATTGTGTAAAGTCCCTAGCACTTTGTCACACACAGATGACCCTGATTTACTAATATCATTTGGGGATTACTCAACACCACATTTTGGAGCTACTCTAGTTCTGATGGTTGCTTCAACATGTTGCTCATCATTCACCCTGACATGGCATGACCACGCTGATACACGTATCACTGAGTGTTTAACATGAACTACACATTCAACCAGTCTATATGATGGTCAGAGGTCAGACTCTACATTTCACAGCAAAATCACAATCTGTGCATTCTCTCGCCAAGTTGAAGTACGTCTGGTTCAACTTTGACCTGCAAATTTTTGCCACTGACCAATTAAAATCTGTCTTGACTTGGGGGAAAGCTACCATCACAGCAAACAACAACTAGGAGAGTGGAGAGGATGTACGAGAAACAGTAAAACAGCCACAGCTTTTTACCAGCCAAATGATTGAATTAAGGGCTAATCTCTACAGATAGGCAGGAACCGTATAAAATCTAAAAGAACAGCTTAATTGCTATGCTGAGACAACTGCACAATTAATAATTTTACGGAAAATTACTGACAACAATTTGAAACAATTTATCATTTATCAAGCAAAAATGAACATGCCAAATATTTGCTGGTTTAAGCTCAAATATGAGAATTTGCTGCTTTTCTCTGGACAGTTCAGGCATCACCATGAGCTCTGGGAAACTGGGCTGGATATAGACTAAACATTTAATTGATTATTCAAAACAAGAGTCTACAGTTAAAGCCCTGTGTTGCTTTGCATTCCCTTAGCAATCAAAGCTCCTCATTTGTCCACAACATGTAATGGCTGCTATATTGACTTATTAATAAATCAATAATCAGTGATAAATAATTCACCCAAACTGGAGAGGTGAACCTGAAAAGAAGAGCATCATTTTCTCTCTCTCTCTCTCTCTGATGAAAATGTTTTTGGGATTTCATACATAATAAAACAAAGTGTGCATAGATTCACTTGGCTGTAATTCTTAACAAACTCAGACATTAAAATATAATAAATCATTTTAGGCTGAGCAGCACAAACTCCTAACAGGAGCCATTTAGGGTTTGGATAGAACTGAACAACCAAAAGTCAGGTCTCAGGCCTCTTCTGACCGTTGGCTGAACTACACTCATCTGCCCACATTCTCACGATATAAATATCTCTTTATTAATTACACACTTCTGACAACTGTGGAGAAGACAAAAAGGGCTACACTGAGGTTTGATTCTTTGGTACAAAACAGCTGAATCACAGCTAATCCGGTTCAGTGAATAATTGGTTCTGTAATACACCCATCAATGAATCACCAGTTTTTACAGATTGATTTTACAGTAAAGAGCAGAAAATGTTTCACAGATCCACTGCAGGTTCAATACTGATGGAAACCATTACCGGCAGTACTGGCGCTATTTACCACTGTGTATCGAGTATCGATCACTTCATAAAATCAAGCTGTCTGGTACACATGCTCACTAATTACATGGCAGTCAATCTGCCCTTCAGGCTATGGCCACAGCAAGAACATATTCATCTCTCCCTGCTCTCTAACAGAGCAGGGAGAATGGCTGAATACAAACACATGGTCATTTTTCTTGTGTACTTAAGTAACAGTATTTAAAATGCATGCTACTGTAAATCTTAATAAACCCACACCTTTCCAAAAGCAGGATCAGGGAAGGTTGCATTCCAGCGGTTTTGGAATTTTGGAACTGACAATCTGACAAGCACATGCACTTGGACTGGCCGGGTGTGTGGTGGTCTGGGGCCAGGGTTTGAACCTCTCTCTCGAGCTCTCATGTCTCGTCCTTCTCACACCATGAATGCCTTTGAGAAAAGTGTGTGCCCATTTGAACCATTAAGGCAACTTGCCCATCTTGCTCATGAGGAAATAGAAAAGCTAATGTAAGCAAAAGGTTAGCCAACTAGCTATTTATTCGACATCACTGGTTTGCTAGCTAGTTCGGAAAGCTAATGTTCACAAAATGCTAGCTCAATTATATCCATTATTAGTTAGCTAGTTAGCTTACCTTTGGCTAACAATAGCTAATTTAAGATAGGATATGTAACTTTTTTCCCTTAACCATCTTCAAAATGTCTTTTCAACATAGATTAGCCTAGCACATAGCATATCTAAGCACAGGAAAGGAGAAAGTTGACCGAGGTTCTGACCAAAGCTTATTGGAGCACAGAGCAGAAAGGGGCGGGACTTAGGGAGTGTCAATACAGCGAATGAGATAGCTGCTGGGGCATCAGGAAATGGGCATTCAGTTCATAAAGTGGTTAGGACAAACTGAAAAGGACAGCAGTCCTGTCAAAAAGAGGTAAAGGAAGTACAACTTATTGAGTTTGTGGGTAGCTTTGACAAAAGTGAAGACACATCATTATGTAAGGACAATAATGCAGTTCTTGTCCCAGACTAAACTGCCCTCAGCAGCATCATTGTTTGGCAGCAAAGGAGCAAATGGATGATGGATTTCCTCCGCTTCCTGATTCCTAGACAGAGGCTGGGATGAAGCAGCCTGCTGACCCTGAAGAGAGAATTCAGCTCGAGTCAGGACGACCCTGACTGTGGAGCAGGGATCGGCTTTCCTGCACCCCGGCTCCAACCCTGACTCTTCTATGACCTGGAAAACTCCCAAATTAGCTTCACCATACAATCGTAAAGATACGCTGACATATTTTAAGATGAATTATGACTTACAGTCATGGTGAGCAGACATGAGGAGAAAAGAAGGAAACCAGAGCAGATTACCCATCAGTTAGTTTCTAAGTGTCTGGGCGGAGGGCGAGAAGGCAGGGAGTCAATGGCTCTCAGTTCCCGTCAATTGGCATTCCACAGGCTGGGAAGAATTCAAGATCTCTCCGACTGAGTAACTCTAGGAACCTGTCTGCTCGCTTCAATACTTCCTCCCTTCCTTCCTCCCTTCCTTCCCTCCCCTCCTACTATGGTCATTATTTCCTGACTCACCCTCTTCCATTTCTTTCTCCTTACGTTTCTTTTCCTTAAAGTATGTTTATTTTCATTTTGATGAATGTGACAAATTCCCTTCTAATTCTATGCTGCAAGACATGTATTTCACAATCAGTTATGCTTATATATATATATATATATATATTGGCTTAAGATTGAATATACTGCTAGCTTAATCATTCCAACTGTGCATGTACTGGAGCATGGCCAAAAGACCAATGGCCTACAACCATCCAGTTATGGAGCTACCATAAAAGTTACATATTTAAGATGTCAGTTAGATTTTTTTTCTCCTAAATTAGAAATATAAAGTACATGGGCAGCTGCTCTAACATGCCAAACGGTTCCTGAAGGGCTAATGGGTCATTCAATATGTATGTAGAAATCAATCACCGGACTGATCTCCTTTTTGTTTTTGGCATCAAACAACAAATACATTTAGAGACAGAAAGTAGAAATGGGTCATTCTACAGTTTCTATCAAGCTTTTTGAGGAAAAACAGATGGAATAACTTAAAACAGAGTGAAAGGAAACACGACGTTCTAGACTGACTGCATTGGGCCAAACAGAACAGCATTTAAAAAAAAAAGAGTATTAATAATTCCTCTCAAATCTAGAGAGCATAAAGCCAGGATACAAACATCTGGTCTGTGCGATCATCCTTCAAATGCTAAAATACTGGAACACAGAGGAGTGAAATCAATCCAGTAACTGCACAGATAAATCATATCATGTATTCCTTCACCATACAGGAGAGTTATAGATAATAGAAACAGATTATTCCCTTCAGCGGTGTGTGCCAACCTTTGTACCTTCAGTCACTAACCACCAGACTTTATAGTGAAAAGAATAGTTATTATGAAAGACTTTCATTCTACATTAAATGCTTCTCAATGGACCCACTATAAAGCTGGAGCATTATTATGACAAAAGGCAAAGTGATGATGTGCAGTTGTCTCCTACTGCTTATTATGAAGGTTAAAACCAATTGTTCCCATGTGGTTTACCCAGCTATTCACTGCTTTGAATAAGTGTTTTTTTTATAGACAACGAGAACCTACACTGGATATAGGGCTGGTTATCAAATCACAATACTTGTTTGGTCCCCATGGAGTCTGTCTGTAGTATCTGAGTATCAAAACTACAGAAAAAGTACAGAATCTGGTCTTAGTCTTGTATACTTCTATTATTATTATATTTATATTTACTATCATAAATTAAAAAGCAGCAAATCTGCACATTTCAGGAGTTGGAACCAGACATTTTTTGCTTGAAAAATGGGATGAAATTATCAATTGTTGGTATGAAAATACATTCTTTCAATTAATTCTGTTAAATATAGAAATATGTCTGTATTCCTTTAGGTGAGGTCAGGATAATGTATTGTTTAACTGTCCTGCACTGTAATGCGATAAGTACTTTTAACTCAAAGAAATTGTTAAAATATAATTATATATTACACATTTACTCACACAAACTCAATTTCAGTGAAAAAAACCTTCTTGATTAAGTATGTTTTACTAGGTATTTTTCACAGTACAAATAAAAATCACATAATTAAGTCAGTGTCACTTAAAACTACTAACGTTACTTGATCAAGAATGTTTTTTTTAACTTTTAACAAAACTGAGTTAGTTTTACTTAAATCTTGCAATGTAATGAGTTGGAGTGGTTTTTTTTTGTTAAATTAACTTATCTGGTTTTACAGTGTGGTATCAAACATTTTTAAAGAATCTCAGCACTAAATAGACGATAGGTTCATCTAACTGGCTCAAATACACAGTATTTATTTATTAATACACAGTCATGTTTACTTTGACCTCTCACAATATAACCAGTTCATCATGTCTAAAGCCTAAACTTCATACACACACGAAGGATCACTTGTACAGAAAATACAGCCCATCTCCATTGCTGAACTTGTAGTTCAAGGATGTGTATGGCAGCTGTGGTTCCCATACAGATGTTCTAGCAGTGTCTCCACACAAAGATCAACAGTGATGATCCAAGAACTAAAATGTAAATTAAAATACTGTACAGCGACGATACAAACTCAACCATTCACCACTGTTGACACAAATGTTCTGGATGTGGCTGCGTGGACACCATGGGCATTCTGTGCATGCAAACAACCTACTGAAGCACATTACCAGAGGATATTGGAAGGAAACATTTTGTTTCAAGGCGCTCTGTATTTTCTGTCACTTTTGGTTTCTATGGGCAACCAAATGACCAACCATCCCACCGATCCCTAAACAACGCTTTCCTTTCAAGGTTAATGTCTGACATTAGATTCTGGCAAACACACTTAATTGATCATTTATCCAATTTGTGCTGAAGGTGGATCATTTGTTACACAGCTGGCAGCTTTACTGAATGTCACGCAAAACCAGTCAGAATACGGATAGTTTTAGTTAAGGTTTGCATGTTGCACTGGCTACACGACTCAGCAGCAGACTATTGTTAAGTTCACCTTGCAGCGTATTTCCCAGAATCCCAAACTCTCCACAACTATAAAACTACTTAGAGTGGTATTTGATATTGGCAAGACTGGGCGTTAAAGTGGGCCTTCTCAGGAAACACCGGTAAAGGTTGAGTACAACTGTCTCAGTGTACTGAAGCAGAATGTGAAGAGGCGGCTGATGTATTTATAAAACAGTTAGGGAATAAAACAGATGTTCCTCTCTTTTTAGTTTTCATCACTGGAAATATCTGCTCCCGGTGGCACCCGTCCTGCTGCGGTATTTCTATAAAATAGTAACAGTAAATGCTTTTCATGGTACTTTCTCTACTTCATGCCCCCAGTGTAACACAGCTCACTGCCTCCATCATACAAAACAATACCGAAGAGAAGACTGCGCTGACAACTGAAATTTATGATGTGGCCTTGCACTTCACTCAGCACAAACAAACACCGGGCCATTACAGTACAATTAAATTATATGAGCTGATGTATGTATCCCTCTGGGAGAAAGGCCTTTTCACTTTCACTTCTGGAGACGAACAGGACTTCATCTGCTCCTCTCTCCTGCTAAAGTTTGTGTTTTCTCAGTAAAGACAGCGGGGTAGCTGGGTCACAGAGATCCAGCCACGGGCAAACAGAACTTTCAGGTGGGGTTTGCTCCCTGAGCGGCAAAGCTCTTTCATCTCTGCACACTGTTCAGCTCTGAACACTGAAGCTGTTTATTTCAGCAACTCTGGGGAGAGCTGGCGCGACAGTGACCCACCCCTGCGACCTGTTTGATAACCGTCCACCCCTCAGGCCTAATACCTGATCACTTTGGCGGGCTTACAGCGAAGCAACAAGCAACGGGACATTTTAGGGATGTGATTGGATCAGGTCCATAATGAATTCAGGGCCTTAGATCAGTCCCACCTCTTATTTCCCCACTCAGTAATCTGGCTGCGGGAGGATTGGAGAGTAATCTGGATAGAGGGAGGGAGACGGGTGGGGGGGAGGGAGGGAGGAAGGGAGAGGGACAATCCTCTCTGCTGCCACTCCTCTTTTTGTTATCACTTTCTATTGGTAGTTCTTATAAGTACTATAATGTTCCAGTGCAGGTGTGAGCAGGTAGTTTTAGATGGAGACCAACAAACAGGGTCTCAGTTCATCACTTTGAACTGGAGCTGACAAAGAAAGTTAACTCAAGGGACACTTATGAGCTCTTTCCAGAGCTTTCAGTCATTCTCTTCATCAGCAGATCAGCTATGATGAACTGTAAAAACCAAACCCAACCATAATCAACATCCATCCTAACTGAGCAGCGTCCATGCCCTCATGAAGACCATGAGATGCAGCTGAAAGCCCTGCAAAAAGTGAATGAATGGGCCATGAGTGTGGAATCTGTGGGTGGGGTCAAACTATTATTTCAAAATGTCAACAATGAACCTTCAGCCTTATCAGTTTTGAATATTTAAGAAGTGATTTTGCACACATTACCCCTGTCTCCATAAATACCATTACCAGAAAATGTGCTTATTAATCTTGGAGTCAAGATTTCAACCATGTCGCTGAGCCCCAGCAGCAACACCACAAAGTTACACACTTATTAGGAGGGAATCGAAGGAACGGCTGAAAGGAATCTCTTTGAGTATCAGCAGTGTTACAAACTGCCAATGATAAGCAGCGATAAGGGCTGAAACAACAGAGGCAGACTGACATCCATCACACTGCACTGCTACCACCAACCCATCAGTAGTCACAGTATTCTAATATGGAACAGGGAAGAGGTCTATGCATGCACAGGGTTAAAAATGTGGAGCTAAACTACAGAATAAACACAGAACAACACGTTTGTACACACTGTAAATGAATGGACAGAGCCAAAACACACACACACACACACACACACACAAGCTAGCTTGCATAACTTTGCTGTGTCTGCTGTGACAGTGCAACTTCACCGGGGCACCCATGCTGCCTCAAGTGCTGTCGGGAATATCAGAACCACCATATTGGGTTGCACGACCCAACGACCCACAACGACCCACCTCTATCAGACTGGGGAAAGTGAAAGTTCCCAGTCAGTGTTATCAGTGAGGCGTTCAATAAAGTTGCACAACACCTGCCTTTGGCTAATAATTCATAGAAAGGGCGCGAAGGTTACTACTGCGCATCCAGCACGCCGCTTTCCGAAAGTAAGAGTTTCCGAGGGGCACCTGAAGGCAGCATTATCCTACAGCAGCGCACCGTGGCTGTGATGCGTGCTGTGAGATCACTCATCCAAAATCACCGTCATTTCACTGCTACAACGCCTGCAGCTGCCCGCGCGCTACCTCCGCGCTCCCCGCAAACTGCGCACGTTCCCACGGACTGACACTACCACACAAGGATGATATTTCCGCTGGACTCACCGTTAGTTGTCTGCTTTTTGACAGTTTGTCGGGAGTCTCCGAGCGTCGCTGTCACCGCTACGATCCGCCCACCAGAGTGTGCACTCTGCTGGCCGCAGACTAACGTGCTCCCTCCCCGAAGAGCCTCTGCTCCAATCACAGGTCGAGGTCGCTGACTGGCTCTCCTGTTGTCCAATGGAATCGACGCTACGCTCTGAGTGGCGATGGTATTGTCCAATCACAGCATTCAAACCCTGGGCAGGCCTTTCGTCGTCACTACATGTACTTTTGACGGACACCCTGTGCATACAATGGAGTAGTTTGACTCCTTTTACGGGACGGTGCCGGTCCAATCGCCGGGGGGAACGGGCTCTGAGTGCGGCCACGGCCCAGGAAGACGCCCTAATACCGCCCAGATCACTGGAATGTCACCGGGATGAGTCCGGTCAGAAACAAGACTTTACACGGGAGAATTCACCTGTATTATAGACGGAGCAGGTAATGATAAATAAACAGTATGACAATTGAGTTTAATTCTTCTCAAACATTTCACGACAAATTACAATTATGTTTAATCTCTCTGATTGTACTTTTGATAATGGGTTCATCTAACGCGAACGATAGACAGAAACATAATGTTTATGTAATGTTTATCTACTGAATACTCCTCTCACTGTATCCGCCAATGTTCCCCTCTGTGATGGTACAATTACAATAACTTTCCATATTAAAACATCTGAAGCAGTTGGTTGGTTTATAGTGACACCTTGTGACTGAAATGGCTAACCACAGTTCAACGCCTCTCTCTTTCTCTGATGTGAACATCGTCAGCCTCCTCCCGCCCCTCCATCCAGGACGAGCCCCCAACCTGGGCTGACCGGCATGAAGAACATTCAGAAGGGGGAGGGGGGGCAAGATGGCCGTGGCATAGGATGCTGGGTGCAAAGTTTCTCCGTCAAACAATTTGAGGTTTTGTGAACAGGCTGACAGAATATGTGGTAATTTTAACGATTTAATGATAAAGAAAAGTGACTCTAGCACAGTAAGTTACAATTTTGGTACCAGGACTATTATTCCGTGGAAAAGGAAAAAAAATGGGAAAACCGAGACGGTAAAAGTTTGAACGCAAGCTAGCTAACGTACCAACGTTAACGCCAGAGGAAGAAAGAAGATGACTTCCAATGCTAACGTGAGTGACGCTGAAGGTCAGTAGAAATGAAGGCAGCAGGTGAGGAAAGCATAGAAACTACTCCTGAAGATACAATGGACTCACTTTCGGGCCAGTCCTGTAACACCCTAACGAAACATGTCAACAAGAGGAAGAAACGGGACTCTAACGGTAACGGTAACGGTGACAATGTCAGCTATCCAAGAGCTCTCCAATAAACATGATGAGACGTTCCGTAAGATCTCAGTGATTGAATTCACGACAGAAACAACGACTCAACGCATTGAAAAACGCTCTTCTACAGTTGAGCAACTTGTGGTGGATATTAATCACCACAAAGACATTTTGAAACAGACAGAGTTAGAAATTGAACAACTGAAAAAAGAGAACCGGATTCTGAGAGCAGGAGTTACTGAAAACAAGCGCTACAGTTACAGATGGACACTGAAACTACACGGAGTAAGAGAGGAGATGAACGAAGACGTGAGAGCAGTGGTGATTAATATCCTGGGAAAAGTTGCCCCGGGACTTCATGAATATCTACAGGAGGGTATCGACATTGCGCATCGCCTTGGTCCGAAGAGAAAGGACGGATCCCACCGGTCCCTAATCATCCTCTTCGCGCTGCGCCGTATCCGTGATGCTGTTTGGGAGAGTGCCAAGGGCTGCCGGTTTCTGCGTCTCTCCGAGGCACTTTCCCCGGAGGATCGAGTGGCTAGAGGAAAACTTTGGCCCCTTGTGGAAAAAGCAAGGAGGGAAGGTAAAAAGGCGTCCTTCCTAGGACCTTATGCTCTGATAGAGGGGGAGAGGATTGACCGTTTGGACATTGATTGAAGCCCTTTCCTCAGACAAATGAAGACAAGAGTCATACAGTTTGGTAAGCTTCCTACACACTGCACATCTCCAGGGTGTTTATAAAGAACTGTGCATAAACTTATTGACTATGAACTATTAACTTTCGATGATGACTAATGAAGAAGGCTGTTTCCAATCATTTCACATCTCCAGGGAGGACATAACTGCATAGACTCGTTACTAAGAACTATTAACTTTTGGAGGTGACAGATGAAAATTTCTATGTTTCCAAATTGTGATATTAAGAGACACCTGGTATTGTGGAAGAAAGTCGTTGTTAAAGACACCAGCAGTTACATTACTTGGATATTATTTGTTCCAAGGGGTAAGGGAGATAAATGAACCTAAACAATATAATCAAAATGTATTATTCTTTCTTTTTTCTCTTTTATAAATTCATTATTCGCTCATAACTTGCATTGCAACGTTGTTTAACTATTAGAGCAATAGTATTTTTGAGCAGCAAAACATTCATCATATTTAGTTTATATAATTTACAATTACAGAAAATGTGTTCTGTTTAAACGGCAATATTCTGGATTTAACCCAATGTGTTTGATAATTATCGATTTAAATCAATTTAAACTGTTTATGGTACCAACACTATATTTTTCTATAGTCACAAATTATTTTGACTGTCTATCACTTCCTCGTTTAAGGAATCTAAAACACACTTCAAAGTTCTTGTTATTTATTTGTGAGAGCTACTTCATTATTTTATCCTTTTATTTTTGATGGATTTTAAGTTTGATTCTCTAACGGTTATGTCATTGAATGTCAGAGGTATACACGATTTGTTGAAAAGAAAAGCCACTTTTCTATTCTGTAAAAATAGTGAGGCTGACTTAATATTTTTACAAGACACACATTCAGGTGAGTCAGATGTAAAGTTCTGGAAAGGGCAGTGGGGAAATAAGATTTACTGTAGTCATGGTACTAACCGTTCTGCCGGAGTCTCAATTTTTTTGCATAAATTTAAAGGGGAAATCTTAGAGGTGGTGTCTTCACAGGATGGTAGATGGATTCTCATAATTTTCAAGCATGAAAATTAAAATTTCATAGTATGTAATATTTATGGGCATAATTCTCACTCGTCCAATAAGGTACTTTTTAGTCAGATAACCTCAAAAATAAATGAGCTATCACACAAATATCCAAACTCTTACGTAATTTTAGGTGGCGACTTTAATGAGTGTCCTGATGATGCAATAGATAGATGCCCCCCAAAACTGTGTCAATCTTTTCTGAACAATAATATTGTTTCGGAACTTTGCTCGGATCTCTCCCTGACCGATACATGGCGTTTTTTTTAACCCAGATATACAAGATTTTACATGGTCTAAGAGTAACCTTGCATCTAGATCCAGGATGGACCTTTTTTTGGTTTCTTCCTCTGCACTTCAGTATGTGAAAGATGTCTCCCATTCTTTTGCTCCATTGTCAGATCATAAGAAAATCACTCTGAAATTAGGGGGCTCACAGAGTACGACTAAGTTACGAGGATACTGGAAATTTAATAATGCCCTTCTTAAAGACAATTGCTTTAATGATAGTATAAAATGTCTAGCCAGTGAATTTTTTTATGAAATTGCGGACAATGAATATACACAAAAATGGGAGTACTTTAAGTTTATGACAAGAAGTATTGCTGTAAAGAGAAGTAAAGAGTTAAAAGCCTTCAAAAATAGAACAGAAGCTGAATTACTGAGCAGAATTGGTTTCCTCTTATCTAAACCCGACTTATCTTCTGAAGAGGAGTTAGAAGTAAAGGAGATACAGTTAAAAATAGATCAGATTTATATTGAGTTAGCCAGGGGTTGCATTTGTGAGATCTAGAGACAAGTGGCTGGAAGAGGGGGAATCAAACTCCAGCTATTTTTTTGCTTTGGAGAAAAGAAACGGTCAAAGAAAGTCACTAAGTATGCTTAATATTAATGGTAGAAAATGGACGGATCAAAAATTAATATCTGATTCTGTACACTCAGAAGCGTTCATTCTCTTTTTAGACTTTTACAAAGCTTTCGACACTATTGAACATAAGTTTCTTACAGAATGTCTTAAATTGTTTGGTTTTGGGAATCAATTTATAGATACTATTGAAATGTTTTATAAAGGAATTAATAGCTCAGTGATTATCAACTACAGCACCTCTCATAGATCTGATATAAAGCGTGGTGTTAGGCAAGGATGTCCGATTTCACCTTTTCTATTTATTTTAGTCGTTGAATTATTGTCATTAAATATAATACATGATACAGATTTCAAAGGCATCTCTATATTTAATAGAGAAATAAGAATTTCTCAACTGGCAGACGATACAACCCTCTTCCTGAAAGACAAAGAACAGTTGGTCAAAGCTATTGATCTAGTTAAACAGTTTTCATTAGCATCAGGCTTGAAACTCAATGTATCTAAATGTGAATTATTACCCATACACAATTGTGACGATACTTTCATAGATAATATCCCAGTAAAAACCACAGTCAAGTATTTGGGCATTCATATAACAAAAACTTTAATAGCAAGGCAACAACTGAACTTTTCTGGAAGAATTAAAAAAGCTAGAGATATTTTTAACCTTTGGCTTCAGAGAGACTTAACATTATACGGCAGGGTCCTTTTGTCGAAAGCTGACGGTGTCTCTCATTTTGTTTATCCATCTCTTTCTCTCTTTGTGAATGATGCCACTGCTAAAGAAATTAACAAGCTATTTCTGAACTTCATCTGGAGAAATAAAACACCCAAACTTAAAAATGCAGTTCTATCTAACAGCAGAGCGGAAGGTGGTCTTGAAGTGCTTAATTTCATTGATATTATAAATACTTTTAAAATCAATTGGTTAAAAAGATGTTTGACACATCAAAATTGATTGTGGTTCTTCATCCCCAATCATAATTTTGAAAAAATTGGTGGGCTTGCTTTCGTTTTTACCTGCAATTACTCACCTGACAAGCTTCCAGTCACACTGTCTAGATTTGATCAGCAATCACTTCCTATGAGAGCTTTATATCTCCTCATAATTTTCCTATTCCTTTCAAAGAATACAACTCGGTGATAAAAGCAATCCCCTCTGGCTTACTTAATTTAATGAAAAGTCACCTATCCTTCTGTGAAGGAATTAGACCAGAGGGCACATCTGTTTTACTTTTGAATGGTATCAACATACAAGACAAGAAATGTAACAATAAACATATAAGGAAAATCTTTCAAGATAAAAAGAGGTTTTCTCCACGAGGAAAATGTTATTGGCGCTCTCATTTAGAGGACATAGACTGGGAAAAAGCATGGCTCTTACCTCACAAATACTGTATTCATAACAAAGTAAAAGAAACTCATTTCAAAATTCTTCACAAAATATATCCTGTTAATTCTTTCATTTCAAAATTGATGGATGTGGACAGCTCTTGTGTTTTTGTGGGCATGCTGATGAAACTTTAAACCATTTGTTTTTTGAATGTAATGTCACAATGCAATTTTGGTCAGACTTGTGTTCTCATGTCTTCACCCGTGTTAACATGTTGTTCTGTTTTTCCCTAAAAGATGTTATTTGTTATTATGAAAATAAGAAGAACAAGTGTCTTCAGTATTTGGTTAATTTTTTCATTTTATTGGGAAAATATTTTATTCATAAGCAAAAATGTTCAGCCTCCAAGCCAACCTTTCCTCATTTTTTGATTGAATTTAACTCACTTTATAAATCCTTAGCTCTGGTTAAAAACAAAAAGAATACACAATTTTTAGATAACTATGAAAATATATTTGATGTACCCTTTGGCATTTAATGGAATTTATGATTGCAGAGATTGTTAAATACATTTATGTGTTGATATAATGATATTGTATTAGCTATTAGTGTTTATTTATTTTGTTTTTTATTATTTAGGTTCTACCTTATGAGTTCTCAGGAATGTATTTTGTAAATGTATTTATTCTATTTTTTTGTATCTGTGAAACAGCTCATATGTATTGTGTTATGTGTTAGTGTTTGACATCATTTGTAAATTGAATATTTAAATAAAGTTAATACTCAATATGTTCAACCAGCAGCAGGTTAACCTGCAGAACCCTTCCAGGGATACGACTGCAGGGGTGAGGTGGGTGGAAGGGGGTCCTTCAAATGCGAACGCATCAGAATGTTTCTAATGCGTTCACAAGAAACCGGAAAGTGTTTCTGCTGCGGAACGACTGTTTGAGAGTTTCCATGTGGAGGATTTATGTTCATATTTCTTCAGCTATATGGAAGGTGAAGAAGGAAGTTACTGGAGATATTGTGTAAGGATTAATTGTTCAATGTGGTCATTGTATGAATTTTAAAAGCCCGATATGCATTCATGACACAGTGAGACTGGGCTTTTTCTCATTTAAAAAATGGTTTCTCTCAGGAGAGCAGAGTGTTCTTTAGGACTAAAATATGGAAAGACAAAAAAAAACACAGTCCAGTTGTTCACTGAGCAGAGAGGTTAATAAAGGCAAAGGTTTCACTAGAAGTCATAAGGATCAGTCCTGACATCAGGGTTTTGCTTTCAAAGAGGTTTATTGAAAGAAATATTTTGAAATTTTATAAAGTTCAACCATTGATAATGCTATCACACAATCAGAACCTGGAGCTTCCCCATTTCCCCCTCCGACTCTCTTCAACATTTGATATGAATAATGTATTATGAGCACTCTACTGGCCAGCCCAATATTATAGTACAACTGTAGTGAACTCCAGGGGCCGCCATAGAGTCTACACTAGTAAAAAGATGAGTCATTTTCTAAACATCTGTGAGTGTCTTGGGACATCACACAACTCAGAACATTTCAGCACATTGTGTGTTAAAGATATGCTATTGCTAACACATTTTAACACCTCATGCACTGAAAAGAAGGTAAGATTCCAAAACTGCACTCGGAGAACAGTCAGTCTTCAGTGAGTCCCAGCAGGAGTTGTAATATTTTAGGTGCACTTGATTTAACTTTCCAGGCAGGAGTGGAAACGCGGCCCAGACAAGGAAAATCAAGCGCTCCTTGCAATTTGGGAACAGTTCTGCCCAGGACTGCCACACATGCATCACTCCGTTACAGTGGTTTGCAACCAAAGATACAAATATACAATATAATATTGTATCATCTAGGATCACTATATTTGCAGCTATTCAGTACCCCTCTCTTCCATGACCTGGAAGTAGTATGTATATATATGTATATATAAATATGACTCTCCCGTAACCCAGAAGAATTCAGTGTTTCACTCTACACACAGTTTGCAAGCATACAGCAAAAATCAGCTGCTTTGCACGTCAAACCCTCTCATTGCTGGATGATTTTCAGCGCAGCATGCAAGTAAAAATGTGCACAATATTAAAAGTCTTCAGCTTCATCACCCTCATCATCATATCCATTTTTACCATGGATGGACAGCCTTATCCGCATCTTTTTTTTTTTTTTTCCAATAAGGTGATTATCTCCATAAGAAATTAGAGCAGACTTTATTTATTTAGTATATTTTCCTCTATAGTATTCTGCATTTCAAAGCATGCCAAAGACATTTTTCAGTTTCTGCATAGTGCTGGCTATACGAGTGCCAAAGAGTTTGATTCCTTTACAAGTAGTAGAAGTTGGTATGTACAGGCAAGGAGTGACAGAGCAGATCCAGTGTTGTGTAAACGGTACCAAACCCCCCCTCCCCAAGTGCTCAAAATATCTACAAATACAGGACCCAAGTCTGTCGGGAACTCTTAGAAAGTTGAACAGAGCTGAAAAAAGCTCAGCAGTATGGAAGAGCCATTAAGGAAGGCGTGTGTTTGTGTGTGTGTGTGTAAGCTTAGTGTTTATGTCTGTATATGTGTGTTCAAATGCAAAGGGGGAAAACACTCTAACCTCCTTAAACACCCCCCTCCCCCCCACCCACAAACAAACACACTCATTCCCCCAGTCCCCCATGTTTTTTTTTTGTTTTTGTTTTGTTTTTTCAAAGTGCACCCTCTACTGTTATAATATGCAGTATGCATTACATAAATGTATTCTCTAGCATGGAATATTCCACTAAGGTCTACCGTCACATACAAGGTCAAAGAAGAAGAAGAAGAAGAAGAAGAAGTCGACAACAACCACATTCTAGTTTTGAGGTCATAGTTCTGAATGTAAAGATACAGTTCAGGCCACTAGGTGACTGTTATTGAACATTAACACTCTCGCTACAGTGTGTGAGATGGAGAGCCCACTTCTGAAAACCTCAGCACTGTAAACCAAACAGACTGACTGACTGGGTGGTTAGTGGGTGTTTGTAGTGAGAGTGTGATTTGTTATCCTGGTGACCACAGG
The DNA here is from genome assembly GCF_905237075.1 of Dicentrarchus labrax. Classification (NCBI taxonomy): domain Eukaryota; kingdom Metazoa; phylum Chordata; class Actinopteri; family Moronidae; genus Dicentrarchus; species Dicentrarchus labrax. The sequence goes on from NW_026136709.1 coordinate 4,111,581, forward strand.
CAGGGACTGCTGGTGAGAACTAACTGATGGTGAATGAAACACAACAAGAAGCAGATCGGGTTCAGTAGTAAGAGGAACTCAGTAGATTTGGTCAGTGTCAGCTTATCAGCATTGGGTGTCTGTGATGCATTCACTCACATTCAAGGGGATTCTAGCAACTTTGTACCAAGCTGTTGTTGAAACATTGAGATTTGCATTCATCTGGAAGTATCTAGAAGCACAAACCAGCCTCACCTTTACAGTAATTCTCTGGGTTCAAGTTTTCCAAACTGTCCTGATCACAGCCCAAAAAAAAATTTGTTTTATGTCACGGTAAAAATATCCTTGGTTAAACTTTAAAATCAGATAATCCAGCTGCATTCATTTAAAGGTCCAGTGTGTAACATTCAGGAGGATCTATTGGCAGAAATGGAATATAATATTCATAGATATGTTTTCATTAGTGTGTAATCACCTGAATATAGGAATCGTGTTACCTTAGAACAAGCCGTTTTTATCTACAGAGGGAGCGGGTCCTCTTCTGTGGAGTCCACCATGTTTCTACAGAAGCCCAGAACGGACAAACCAAACACTGGCTGCAGATAGCGCCTTTCATGTTTTTTGCGAGTTCTGCAGCCACCGTAGTTTCTCCTACAGGCTGTGCAAATTAGACACATTTATATCCACTGATGAATTTAAGGGCATCATAGGCTACGTTCACACTGCCTGAAAGCCTGAACGCTCAATTCAGATTGTTTTGTTTGGCTGTTCACATCATTTTTAAAATGTGGCCAATATCAGATTCCTCAAGTGACCCACATGACGAACATATATCGAGGTCACACTGCAAACAATCAGACCTTATATCCCACTGTCATGGAAGAAATCAGATCTGAGTCACATATGAGCAAAACATTTGGGTCACTTTGGCCTGCAGTGTGAATGTAGCCTTAAAGAATGTGGTGACGGAGGCATGTGGTAGTTTTTTGTAAGAGGCCAATGTGTTTGAGTAGTTGTACTTCTGTTTTATTGTGCATTTTTGTATTTCATGTTGAACATGTTGTATTATGATATGTTGTGAGGTTGCAGTCTTCACGGCTAGATGTCACTGAATCGTACACACTGGTCCTTTAAGTCAAACCTTCAGCTGAATTACAGGCCGGTTAAAATGTCACCAATGATCATCTGTTACAGCGTTCACTTGCTTTGGCTGAATACTAAAGGGCACCTCCGACTGTGACATCAGCTGTGGGCGTTTAGCCGATTACTGCACAGGCAAAGACTCTGACAACTGTGCAAACGTACTGAATGTGGCTATGTGTGCGTTTGTATACAGTTTGGAAATATTAATAATGATAGTAAGTACACCCATAAATATTGAATAAATAGTGAGAATGGTTGCGTGAGCATAAATTATGAAGACAAGTTTACATAGAACGCCTTCACTTCTTTCTCCACCAAATGAGCTGTTCTTAACCCGAGACAAGTGATAAATCATAGTAGGTACAATCCACAGACAAATAATAATAATAATAATAATAATAATCCTACAACAACAAATAAATACAATAGCTTCGACCAGCAAGCCGCATTATACAATCTTCACAATTCTGCATTAACGGGGCCAGAGTTAAACTTCTGGATGTTACTACTGTACATGTCAGGCATGAAACGCAACGTTCCTTCCTTCTGATTGGTTGGTTTCGAGTTGGGAGACAAAGGAAAATGAACCGTCGAACATCAATGACACGTTCCTGAGTCTTCATTAAACATCTGCACTGTTTAAGGAATAAAGTGCTGAGAATGAACGGATGCAGTTAAGCTGCTACAAGTCTTAACTGTTTAAAGGACTATTGCACTTCAACAGGCTTTCCCTCCTCTGGTAAACTCCTCATCGTGGGGTACAGGAAAGGGTCTGTCCGTGTAATTTTGTATCAGGGAAGACAATTTGAAGATGTCAGGTTTGTATTTTCCTTCATCTTGGCAACTCAAAACTGATAAATATGGAAGAATTAGTTCCACTGTAAGGGGGTAGAGCACCTACTCTTATTATTTCATACATCTCTGCTGGCCCTGAGGTACCTGGACTCCGCCCTTACACCATGTTCATCTCCACTGCTGTTTGTTCCATTTATAGATGATGGTTATTTAGATTTAAAAAGGGTGTATGTTCTCTGTATGAGATGGACATGCACTGCGCCAAGTGTTAAACTTCTGACTGATTTACTTTCAAACATGATTAGAAAACTTAGTTCTGGGACCTTTTTCCTTATACTGTACAGTAGTGGCTCTCTTCTCGTCTCTACTTGTGGAATTTAATAAACTGAGGACCCCTGACTCAGTGACATATTTTATGGATATTTCATATTATATTCAAAACTGTACGATGAACCCAAACTGTTAACTGCAGGAAGTTTATGTAAAACTTTCTTCAGGGATTTTTATACACTTATCTGTCTGTATTGTGTTTTTTGCTTTGTTTTTATCATAATTTTTTAACAATCATACATAATAAACAGGCTTCTTTTTTGACAAATTCAATGTTTTCTTGTCCCTGCCACCTGGCCACTGTTTGATTAGGCAATTTAATTGACTGTTTTTCACAGAAGTGAACAAAAAAAAAAATTTTCTTACACGCCTTAAACACAAGAAGGCCTCCCGACACCCTGTGAAGCGCTGGCGACCCCAAGTGAGGGTCCTGACCCCCAGGTTGAGAACCACTCCTGTACAGTAATTCTTAGTATGCAAGGAATACCTTTCTGTTGATACTATTTAATTAAAAACACTTTTATGTTCTTCATCCTGCTCACTGACCACCTACAGTATGACTGAAGTCCAAAGAACATTCATGAACAAAGGAAATCATATCATTCACTATATTAAGTTGCCATTTCCTTGACATGCTGGTGAGGTGTTGCACTGCTCTGATGAAGACCAACCGTCCACTGAAGTGATATCATATCATGTAGGAAGATGAAAGTGGAGGCCTGGACCAAAGACGTTAACAGTTTCAAAAATCCCTTGTACACTCTACTTTCTTTAACTAGGCTGGTGAAGTACTCACCATCTGTGCATCGTTATACCTCAGAGAATCTGTGTTAGTGTGTTGGTGGTCTGCTAACATGACATGACAAGGATCAGATGTGTATCTAGGGACTTCAAAATGGGAGGTAATTAGCTTAAATTAACACTTCTTATAACCAAAGTTTTACCAAAAAGATTGGTGCTCGAGTACAGTTTCTTCTTCCAGGGATCACTGCTGGAGTAGTGAAAATTCTTGGATGACCTCCTTAGTATACTAAAACCTACATTGTACAGGTTTTTTATTTGTGCTGTCTAGATTCAAAACACAAACACTGAATCTGTCATTTGCCTGTTTAAACAAGTCATTAAAATCACTTTTTGGGGCCAAGAAAACAAATTTGTCCTAAACATTAGAATCCAGTGATCCTCTACAGTGTGTGGAAGCAAACGTACCGAACGCCATGCTCTGCAGCCTGAAAGACAACCCCCCCCCAAAAAAAAAAAAACACAAGGACAAACACACGCAGTAAAAGCTTTGGACCTGAACTTATCACACACATAATAAGATTAAAGCGCACTCACTCATCTCTTCTCGCCAGTGTTTGCATATTATACCGTACATAGAATAATGGCGCATTCGGCTGGTCACTGTAAACTGGCAAACTTGTATATTTACGTATCACACGACAAACTGCTATGTACAAGGTAAAAGCATTGTGGGTGCTTGCTCAGGTGAAAAAAGTAAGAACCAATAAAATCTGAGGTAGCAAATTCAACTATGATAAACTAGAATCACTCAAGCTTTTTTTTTTTTCTTTTGAAATCAAAGCAGACCTTATCACTTTGATAATCACACACAACTTCTCTGTTTCCCTGTAAGGTCACAACTCATAGCTCGTGGAATTAGTACGCTGGGGTTTCCTGCTTCTTTAAATTTTTATAGTTTGCTGTTTTGGTGCACTGTTCTCGTGGTACACTTGTAAGTTTGCCAGTTTACCTGTTTGCGACGCTGCCTGAGCATGCCATATGTTCTTCACTCACTAGCAAATCTGTACAATGTTTATGATAGGGCAGCTGATATGTTCATCGAGAAAATTCATGGCTTTTAACCCTCCAGTTCCCACCCCTGAGGTGCAAACCAGCCAATCCAGTGTGCTCTTGGGAAGGGGGGAGCCTCAGCTCCGCCTGTCAGGGCGGGGCATCAGGGGGAGGGAACCAATAACAGAACGGCAGGTTTCCTGTTAGGCCAGCTAACACTACACTTCACCAACCAGTTTGTGAGTTTATCGGAAGCGCCACGGACATAGAGAATAGAATAATCATTATATCAATAGGATTTTCAGTGCAAGACGTAAATGGCTACTTGTTTCGTCATTATTCTGTCCGTTGTTGTTTTTTCTTGTTCTCGTCAGTCATCCAACACTGGATACAGCAGTAAAGGGATTCTTCTACAGGTTAGCAGTCACTTAAGTGTGTGTGAAGATGTGTCATCCTCAGCAGATGACTGAGAGGCAGACCAGATCAGTCAGGGTTGACCTGGAATGTGTTCATTTAGAGGCAGAGCTCCTCTCCGCTCTGTTTGTGGTTTTGGTTAAAGGTTGTACTGTTGTGGAGTTCAGAAAGCTCCAGATGTTTCATGAGGAGGGGGGGGGGGACTTGTGGAAGAGAGAGACAGAGAGAGGCCTGGCGTCACTCTCTCTGAGCTGTGTGTCCTTTCTTGAGAGGTCAAAGGTGAAAGATACAGTAGCTGGGTTCCCCAAAGGATTTTGGTAGTAGGTACAGTAAGTGCCATGAGGGAAAGCAGGATCACTCTCATTCTCTCTCTGTATCCCTCCTTCCATCCCACTTTCCTCCACCTTCAGCTTTTCCTTAGCTCCCCCCTGGGTCGGAGCCGTGTCTCTGTGGTGTCCGTGAGTCCAGAGGTGTTTGTGGTTCTTGGAGGGACCGTCTCCTTTGGGTTTCAGGGTCCAGGGATGATACCCCTGTTCCGGCCCCTGGCCCAGCCCCAGCCCCCATACACACCCCTGAACCAAAGTCTAACCCTGCTCCTACGCCAGACCCCACTGCTGTCCCGCTCCCTAAATCTAACCCTAAACCTGAACCCACTGCTGGCCCTGAAATGACACCAGGCCCAGTCCCCAGGCCCAGCTCCAGCCCCAGATGTTGCCCCAGGCTGTCTAGTCCAGAGGGGGCAAGCTGGCCCTGGCCGCTGTTGATCAGTGTGAAGTCCTGGGGCTGCAGGGAGTCAAGAGGCTTGGCTGGGAACTCCTCAAAGTCCTGGGAATCCAAGATCTGCAGGGAAAGGAACTGAGAGGTCAATGGGACTGGCTGCTACAACTCTTTTTCCTCTTACTCCTCACAAAGTCATATTTCAAATTTTAGCACCATTCATTAACCCAGTGCTTTGTGGGTTTCAGTGTTTGATATTAACTGGAGACCAATGACAGCATTCAAACACGTAGCTCCACAGAACACAGTCAAATGTATTCATATCATTCAGGACTGCAATCATTTTGTTACTACATGTAGTTCACCTGTGATAGGGAGGCCAGGGTGTCTGTCTCCAGAGGTGTAATAGGCTGGACCAGTCTCTCCTCTGGGCCTGGTCCTGGGCTGGGAGCAGGGTAGGGTGAGGCCTGTAAGAGACAACATCTTATTTGTCTGCATGAAGTGTAGCCAACAATAATGGAAAGCTGTCTTTCATCCTGCCTCCTGTTGTTAGGGTGACTTATTCTTGTTCAAAGACAGATGCTTGCTGTTACAACCCCTTGTGACAACAAGCTCCTACGTAATACCCTGTGTGTGTGTGTGTGTGTGTGTGTGTGTGTGTGTGTGTGTGTGTTTTTACCTGAGGTGGTGATGAAACGGCGCTGTAGGCAGGAGGAACCAGGGCCATCTGTCTCTGCAGCAGCTGCATGATTGCTCCGATGTCTGTCGACATGCGACTCTCCAACCTGCACACAGTGTGTAGTAGGTGATCAAGACATTAAAACTGTGTTTTCTGCTGATATTATATAGGACATTTAATACTCCAATTTAAAGGAAATGTCTTTCTTTCCTCCTAGGTCTAATTTTGTCCATTGTTATTATCAGTTATTGATTAATTGCCAAAATTTGGGAACAGAAACGTCTGATTGATGATTGTTCATTGCGAAGAAACCTGTGTGGGAGAGGTACTATGGTAAGTACCAGGAAAATTGTACAATGTAACGGAAATTTAACAGACAGACTGCTTGTAGTTCTAAGTCACCATGTTCCCAGCCCCCCCAGAAGTTGGTGTGTTATATCTAGGGATGTCTTAAGAACGATGCCAAAGTTCTGAAAACGTGATGGTATTTGTTTTTCTACAGTACTCTAGGTACTGGGGATGCAATTCTTTCAGACCTGACAGGGTCAGCATACGCACCTACACCTATGTATTTTAGTCTGCTGTTAGAGGAAGAACAACAAGTGGAAGATGATAAAAATAGTTATTTGTAATGTTCAAAAGTTTTGAACAAAGGAGTGTATGTACTTATTTTTTTGTTTTTTTTTACTGTGGTATTGAATTGTGTATCGAGAAACGTGAAATTTCACTGGTATTGGTATTGTGTCATCCCTATGTAAATTTCATCACTAGCAGGTATGGTGTCCAAAACTATGAAAATAAGACAATTCTTAATATTTAGTCTACCCTCCACTTCTCATATAAACTTTCCATTCTAATTATTCTACTTTTCTGAACTCTGTTTTGCTTATACTGCATTTTTCTTTTCCAGCCTGCTGTTATTCTGTTATTGTTGCAGCTGGAACAATCCATTTTCCCCACAGGAGTCAACAAAGTTTTATTTTTTCTTAGTAAAATATAATCTTGGCCCATAGTCACACTGAAAAAGATGTGTGTGTGTGTGTGTGTGCTACACACATACAGGAGGTGGAAGCTTTACCATAAAACCAGCTGGGTCTTATCTGAGGCTCACATAGAGCTAATTAGGACTCATTCTGCTTATTTTCCTGGCTCTGTTCAACTTTCTGAGGTCCAACAGAGACTTTACCATATGTGCAGATATTTGCAGTACTTGTGGGATGAGTTCACTCCTTACACACTACTGCCCCCAATCCCGTTTCGCTCACATACACCTTTAGCCTGCTGACACATTCTATCCAACAGAGGCATCCAGTCAATCATGCGTTTAAAACTGAGCATTCAGCTGGAGGCGTAGCCAGCCTCAGAGCTATGAGCCAGCACAAAGACACGCAGCCTGTGATCTCAACAAGACCTGACAAAGGAGCCTCATCCAGCTAAAGGCTACAGGGACGGAAAATCTCGCTTTTTTTTCACTGCGCTGGAAAGAAGAGGCTTCCTTCAGAGGCAGCCAGGTAAAAGAAAAGCTCTTAAAGTGTCAGATGACTCAAAGTGTCAGATGTTTGCCGGGACTTCAGCATTGTCTTTCTTCAACAACTGTTTGATATGAAAAAGAACACAGAAGAGCAGCAACAGCAACAGATGCACGCAAACCAGAACACCCAGACATCCAACCGGCCGTACCTGTTGAGCTGTTTCTGCAGCAGGTCCAGGCGAGTGTCCAGCTGGTTGCGTTGCTGTCGGCTCAGGCTGTGCAGCGGTGCGTTGAGTGTCGGTGGGGAGGCCAGGCTGCAGCTGGGAACCTCCTGGTACTGACCGCCGCCCCGACTCTCCCCCCAGAAACTAAAGATGTTGGACACACCTGAGAATGCACCTGTAGGAGAAGAAGACAGGTGGAGGGGGAGCGTGTGTGTTTGCTGGAGACACTGGGCAGGCATTACAGTACAGATCTTGGGACGCTCTTCTGTTTTGTTTTACCTGACAGGGCGTTACACGTGTTCCCAGTCTTGGGATCTCCGTCACCCTCAGTGTTCTCGTTGAAGCTCATGGGCTTGACCTGAGCCTGTGGGCTCTCCACCATCACCGGTGGAGGGGCGAGTCTGGTCACAACTGACTCCTCCCCCTGTAAGAGGTGAAGACATTAACACCAGTTTTTACTGCGCCATGGCCTATGACAAAACAATAACTATTAGTCAGTTAGTCATGATGAAAATTACTTATACCTCATCACCACTGGAGTTTGAGGACACTGAGCTTCGATGTGCCTCCCACTGATGCTTAGTTGCCTTCTCCTGTTTTTGGTTGTTGGTTGCTTCCCTCTGTCTTCGTCTCACAGACTTATGGGATTTTTTAATTTCGCCAGCATCTGCATCATCTGGACAGAAGTAGGTGTGCATGGAAAGATTAAAAAAGAGGCAGACTGGTCAGTCCAGCTGTATCGGGACTAACTTTTCAAAGATGAACACAAGGTCATCAGGAAAAGTCTGGCATAGACAAACTTTATTATCAAATTAACTTTACTAAAGCTATGTTTCTATAAGCATTCAGACAGTCAGATCATTTGGAGGTTTTTTAAATGACAATAAAACAAATGGTCAAAGTAAGGTACGAGCTATAGAGGGTGGGCTACCTTTTTCTGTACGTCTTCGGAACGATAACTTCCGTCTGCGTAATTTGTTGAATCCCCCACAGTTGGAGTCATCGCTGCTTGGAGAGCCTGGGATCATGTTGGTCTGAAAGGAGGACCAGCATTAAATAGTCTTTTATTAAAAGATAACACAGCAGGGGTGCTAGAATCTGAAAATGTCCAGAAGTTAAGGGAAAGTATTTGCTTGGATAAAACAATCCAGAGAACACCTAAGTTTGTAAACTTACATCTCGGAGGTTGAAGGTGATTTCCAGGTTGTTCCAGAAGTTGTCTGCGAATTCAGGATACATGTCCAGCACCTCCAGAACATCTTCTCTTAAGATCTTGTGGAGGTCGCAGTAGGTTAGAGCCCTTACATCAGCGTTGGATTTACCCGGTCGGGAATACAGGTTGATAGGCTCGCCAAAGATGTCATTCTTCCCTGGGAGAGGTGAAAAAAAGGAAACCTTTATGGGTGAAACAATGGAGCTGTGTTTTCCAAATTTAGAGTCACAACCTCGTTTTTATCAGGTCATCAACTGCTAAAATGCCATGATACGTAAATTCATTTTACGTAACATAGCATACCAGAGAGCTGGGCATATATTCAGAGAACTGGAGTTACATCCAGTAACTACTATTTTTGCTACGCTGGTCGGTTGAGCTCAGATGTGAGTGCCACCGCCCCTATTTTTACAAACCTGGGTCTGAAAATGTGTTTTCTCTCACTCTCTGATTGAGGTAACGTTGAGTGTGTCTCACTCTGGAATTGTGATGTACTTCATGTGCCTGTCGGCACAAGCTCGTTATGAGGTGGTGAGAAACTCAACATTACACTCAGCGAATGTGATTAGTGCTGTGATATACTTTTATAATGATTTCATATCCACTTTAAATTCGTGGTTTGTTGAGTCCTTTATCAGAAGTTTATAAATGTAGATGTTACGGCAATTCATAAACATATTTTTTGGGTCCCAGGAAAACACCAACTTTCTCTTTTGGCTCTTTAGATGAAAAAGTTTGGGAAACTCTGCAATAGAGCAACAGCGTTTTAGATTGACGGAAATATCAGACTATATATATAGAGTATATTTTATTGTTAAATGTGTAAGGTACCCTATCATTGAAAGGGTATTTGTCTCTGCCCATACTGACAACAAATTCAACTGCTCTTGAATTATTATAGACAGTGTCTGTTATGTTGGATACTTTTACATCCTGAACTTCATGTTGTGTTATCCTCTAATCTACAGTGAACTAGTAGAAGTAACACTCAATGCTCACCAGCAGATGGCACTACCATCTTGTGCATATTAACCCCCCAAAAATGTAAGTGGACACAAAAGAGGCCTGCTACATACTTTTTTTTAATCTAGATTGACACAGGGATATGGACCAATGGAAAATTTTTTATTACTACTGTTATATTAGTAACAGTACTACTGTCATATCCACGCAGTCTGAACTACCCTTATTTACTGTAGGGCTCTGGGAAGAAGCCCCAGATTGGCCTACAGGCTGCTGTGGAATATGGGTCAAAACTGCTTATACTAACAGATGTATATCTCCAGATGCTGTCATGTTATTTAGTTTCTAAGCCTAAAGGTTGAGAAGGGAACATATACGATAAGTAAAACATATACTGAAAGCTTTGTATATATAAATATATATCTTTTGTACCCAAGATGGCTACCACCACGTCTCCTCTCAGTATCTCTATGGATCCCCTGGATATGAAGTAGAGGGCGGTGAGGACGTCCCCAGCGTGGACCAGCGTGTCGCCGGGGGGTGCGTGGGTGGTCTTGAACTTCATGGCCAATGCCCTGAGGCAGCCCTTGGTGGAGCCTGTAAAAGCCTTACAGTTCTGCAGCAGCGTCCGGTTCAGATGGAGGCAAATATCCGCCTGGAGACACTCTGGGAAACCTTTCAGCACCTGGGGAGGGAGAGGGAGCAAGGGAGCAAGGAAGCGGAGGAAGAGACGGAGGAGACAAGGACATGGGAGGAATGAGGGATTAAGAAGTAGGGGAGGGGAGGAAATAAAGAACAAAAGAAGATAGGTGAGAAACAGTCAAAGATACAAGTGGGGCGAAAGAGTGAACGGTGAAAAGAGAAGGTGTGGCAGGAAAGAAGGGAAAGAGAAGGAAGAAGAAGAGGTGAGATAAAGAAAGCAAATGAATTGATAGAGAAAGGTTACATCGGTATTGATACATGCTATTAGCAGCCAGTGACTGATACGGTGTGTCCAGAACATAAAGCTCATAAAGCACATAAAAGTCAAAGATTATGGACGCTTTAAAAGGAATAATAAAAAGTGGAGCCTTTACTGTCTTTATTGTCGTCATCCCCACTAGTGAACACTCATGGGACATTAGCCTTTTACTGTTATTACACCATTCCACAAATGAACATGAATAAACTAAATTGCCTATACATTTATCTGATATTTGTTCTAACCATCAGAGAAGTCATGATTTTAATTTAAGTTTTTATGGTATTAACCCCTGAGTAGAAGACAAACATCAGCAGTTCTTCTTTTAAAAAGGCCCTATGCAGTGGTTTTTAGGGCTTCACCGCAAAATTATTTCAAACTGTATTTCAGATGGCCTACCGGAACAGTGTCAGCAGGCCTGTAGAGTGTAATTAATATGAAGAAATGGTGCAGTTTTAATGAGTTTGCTGCAAGCATGGGAAGCCCCAGCACTTTTAAAGCTATGGGGCTCCTCTTGTAACTGTCTGGCTGACTTCACAGAATAGAACTGCACCTAAAAACACCCACACTGTGTTTCTTCCTCTCCATTTATCTCTTTTTCATCTGTTTAAAGCTACTTTCCTCATTTCAGCCTTCACTGGGCTCCTTCTTCATCTCTGTGTCGGCAAATGTCCATTTCTCTCTTTAGACATTTTCCACCCATCTTGGTCTTAAGGATCCCCTCCACTTTTTATGTAATTTCCACATTAAAATCCTTAAAAAGTCATCTACTCCCTTCTACCTCATTACAAATTCCAGAAACCCTGAATATGCAAATGTTCATTTCTAAAGTTTTCCTGCTGGACTCAAGATGTCTCTAACTTCACTGTAAAGTCCATTCTCAGTGGATGTGCACTGTTCGCTTTAAGTTTCTACATCACACTGTACAAGTTGCATACTGGACCAGGGTTGACATCTCCATCAACTATTTGTGATGTCACAAATCATGCTGCCCCTTACAATCACATGTTCAATGAGCACAGAGAAACTTTCCACTTTCAGCAGATGAATGTGAAAACATCCTTCTAGTGTCAAACTCTGCACATACAGCATTCAAACAACACACTGTAGGGACAAGAAGAAACAGAGTTACTGTCTTGTTGTTGGCTTCATTGCTCATCACCACTTTCCCCACCACACACAAGAACTTTTTAAATGTTTCAAGGTCTGGTTTGAAGACAGTCAAACACATAGAACCATGGGAGTTATAGTAACAACTCCCTTCTGTAGATTTGAATAATAGCCTACTATTATTCCCTGTACTCAACAATGGTTTTGTGCCAGGTACAAGCCCCAAAATGTGCTGAAGTCAGATTTTACAGGCCAGCGGTATCAGTTTAATGGTGCATTTAGCAGATGCTCAACTGCTGACTTTCAAGGCTACACTACACTGTTATTGTTTATATAAATGTTTGCTGTCGTGATATATTAAATTCGTTGCTGTAGCTTCTCTGCTGAGAAAAGCCTCTGTTTAACGTGGTAAAGTACTGTTTTCACGGGCCCTGGGGCCTTTTTGTTTCCATGGCCTCTGGGACACTTCACTCCACTCTACAGCTGTGACCAAACACACACAGGTGAGTGTATATCTGGCATTATACTGTATATGTAGTTAACTGCCTAATGTAGGTGTAGTCGAAGTTAGTATCCTGCACACATATCCTGCATTTATATACATTTAAATCAACCTAGAAAATGGCAAATTATGATAAAAACTGGTTGTTGTGTCTTCTGTAATAATGCTACTTTCTAAAAATCAGAAGTTCTGTATGGTTAATGCACTTACCCTCCTTGAAATCATGTTTAGTTTCCTTGATAGAGACTTGATACTTAATGATGCTGTGTATTGCATCTTTCCTACAAAGACCACTGTCCTTAACTTCCTTCTGTTTCATTGTTGTCACACAGATTAAGAGAAAGTGAAAGTACTTAGACACTCAGATGAGTGTATTAACATTTTTACTCTCTCATCTAGACTATGGTGGCTGGACAGTAAGAGGCCACTGTTCTGAGAGACAGCTTATTAAAGAAAACATCCAAAAAATATATAAAATTACACCCTTAGGTGTAGCACTAACACTTAGTTGTAGAGTTTGTTTTTTAAAATGTTCTTATAAAAAAAAAAGTGTCAACTGTTGAAACATATGACACTAATATATTTTTTAAGGAGGACAGGAGAACAAACAAGGATGAGCAAAAGTAAGATAAAAATGCTGTTTATTACGATTGATGCTGCAATAACAACAACCCATATCCTCCCATGATCATTCTGTAGGTATCTAATTGTCTCTGCTTCCACTGAACTGAGCACATCTGAGAGCTACACTGGGCTGTGGCTGTACTATTGTATCCAAAGCCAATAACACAATACTCTGGAAAGAACAGAACATTTTCATTTTATTGGTTATTGATCTCTGCAAGTGTCTGCAGAAGTTGCACATATTCACACAGAGGTTAGAGGCCGGCTGCAAACAATTCAGTGCCCTGCTCGTCCACATGCAAAAGATGCAACAGATTTATTTCCCCTCTCATCCTGCTCTCATCACAACACTCCAATAGCGTTCAGTTCCTCATCAGAACTGCATTATTATTCTCTCCATCCTCATGAATGAAGGAGGCCATAGCTGATTGAATCAATTGTGGAGACAGACAGACATACAGGGTCTGCTCCACACAATCAAAATAATCATTACAGTAAACATTCTCTAATCCAGTCTGCTCACTACACTGCACTTCACTGGGCCTTTAAGAGAGCAGCATAATGAGGGAAGAGGAGGGGGCCAACACCGAAAAATACGTTCCCATGGATGCTCGTCAAATTTGTTTCCTCTCTACTTCAATGACTCACTTATTACACTGAAATGAAACAAGATTTCACTGATGGAATATTGTGTTTGGGCTGGGACTTTGCTCCCAAACAAGGCTCCTCTATGCTTCTATAGGGCTTCACAGACAATAATGAGGCGCTGATTACGCTCCAATGAGCAATTTTTAAAAGTATTTGGATGCTGGAAAGGCTTCCTGAAGTTACGAGGAGAGATATTTTTAGTAAAGTGTACAGAGCAGAGATTATAAAACATCTTACAAAGTAATGAAAAATTGTAGCTTAAAAAATACCAATAGTTTTGAATCTATTTCAGTAGTCAAACAATAGCTAAATGCACACTTACAGATCCACATATACAAACTACACAATGATATAATGTGTTATAAACAATGACGACATACATTGACTCATGCACGGCATTAATTACTTGCATCAGCACATCTCAACTGTGTTCTTATGTGTGCATGTTCATCTGTAGTTGCATGCATGTTTGTGTCCAATGACACATCTGAGTCCAAGCCTTCAACACTGGTACAGAGAAACAGAAGATGTGACTGGGACTATGCCTTTGTCTGTGTGTGTGTGTGTGTGTGTGTGTGTGTGTGTGCGTGTAGGTGTGTGTGTGTGTGTGTGTAAGAAGCACCATCCTATACACTGTGACTCACAGAGTTCAGGTTGCGGTCGACTGTATACAACAAGCATGTTGGCAGCACTCCTTCAATCTGCCTGTGTGTTAGCATGCATGGTGCGTTTGTGTCCTTTGACAGGTGTGACTCACTGTGTGTGTGTGTGTCTGTGTGTTTCAACTTGTATGTGAAAATAGTGTATTAGCCCTAAAGCATGTGAACAGACTGATGTAGGTCCATGCATATTGAAAATACTTTAACTCGTCTATTTGCACATGTTTGAGTATGTGTGTGTGTGTGTATTATTTATGATACTCACATCATTCCTATTTTCTCTGAGGGTGTCGGACCATGCATGCTGAGACAAAGTCTTCCAATCATCCTATTAACGTACAACGCAGGCTCAAAATACTCCTCTAGCCTTCTGTGTGTACATGTGTGTATTCATGCGCAACACTCATTCATTAACATGAACAGACTAGGTGTACACACACAAGATTTGGGTGCATGAGGATCAGTACTCACAGCATTCATGTCGATGCCGTTGGTGTAGGACCAGGCGTGCTGGAAATACTCCTCCAGCCTCTGCCTGAGTGGGTTAGGGATCTGGTGGAAGCGGATGAACTCCCTGACTCTCAGCATCTGGGTGTGGTAGCGGGCCGTCCCCGAATACAGCCGCTGGATGATGGCTGACACATTCCCAAAGATGCTGGCATACATCAGAGCTGGAGGTGGGAGACGGGCATAGGGTGAGACAGGAAACGAGGGAAGTAGGCAGGAAGCGAGAGAAAAGCATATACATTAGCAGAGAATATAGGGACACACAGGCACTTGATACACTGATATGACCTGACACATTTCTGGCTGACTGTCTTCTCCATCTGAAAAAAATACATATTATTAAGCTTGACACCCTTGGATGATGTGCTTGATAAAAATACTGTAAGTGGAGAAAGGCAAGGAGAAGATAGAGGGAAAGAAGAGAGAGAGCTCAGACAGCTGATGGTATAATAATGAAGAATAATGAAAATGTATTAGTATGCAGAGCTGGGTTGAAGAAAAGATATTTGCACTGTATGCAAGTACAGATATATACATTATAAGTGTCTTTGTAGGGGCCACTAAGACTAACAGGAAAGGTAACAGTTGTGGCTGCAAAAGCGTGGGATGAACTACCTTTAATCTAATCTAATTATTAATCTACATTAACAATAATATGTGAAGCCATATTGCTAATAGTCACTCTGCTCATTGACTCACAAAGACTAACACTGAAATAATCACATTTTTCAACTTCAAGTTCACAGTGTCTTTACGTTGTGCCCATTTAACGAGCAAAGAGGAGTTAGACACACCCTAAATGCATTGAAATGATCACAGCATCCAAAAAGGGGATCAGTGTACATGCCTGAGCATGTGCATATTGTTTTAAGTGAGACTAGACAAAATCTTCTTCCAGTCCCTTAAAACAGACTACAAAAATGTAATTCTTTTCTTTAATAGGTTTGAGATGTTAGTACTGACATTATATCAATGTGGACACTGGGCTCACTAGCCAATTTAAATTGAATTCTAATCGGAACTGCAAATGCAGTTCAATACTACTACCAAACAAGAAAACCACTGGGTCATGAATATGAATATACTAACTAATTTGATTCATACGACAAGTAAATTGGTAAATAGATGGATTGCACTTACGGACTACAAAGTGCCTTTCTGACCACTCGAAGCACTTTACACTACATGTCACATTCACACATTCTCACACACACAAACACATACATACACACACACACAAACACACACACACACACACACACACACACACACACACACACACACACACACACACACACACACACACACACACACACACTGATGGCAGAGGCTGCCTTGCAAGCTGCCAACTGCTCCTCTACTATACTGTGTGAACCATTTACAGACATTGTTTGAAATCTAAATATGAGAAAAAAGTTCTCTTTAAATTTAAATTAAGTTCAAACATCAGTTTTTAGCATGACACCAGTCCGCTGCAGAACAGACAGAGCAGGTCTGTAGAGGACAGAACGTTTTGTGTTGTATCATTCGTGAGCCTCCCTGTTTTGTCCTGTTGTCATGTTGGATCCCGCTAACCTCCCAACCTCTGTCAGCTCCCATCACTGTCCACATCACCCACTAAAACTACTGCTAAAACTTTGCGTGAGTGAGTGTGTGTATTTCCGCATGTGTGTGTCACAAGGGAAAGAATTGATCCCTGCCTCTATGTGAATATGTTTTATAACGCTCAGCAACAGAATACTACTACTAGAATTGTACTACAATAACAGACATTTTCCAAGCCTCAGGTCAGTTTCTGGCCAACCAAATGTCACACTGCCTGCAGGAGGAACGCAGCCAAACTAAAAATGAAAACAAAAAAGGGCCTTGTTGAATAAGTGCCTCCAAGTATTTGATTTTAACCTTGTTTAACTGTAACTACAGTACAATATATATTGCTTTTTTCAATTTATTTTACAAACACAATACAAAATAATGAGTACTTGCATGCAATAAACAAACTTTATAGACTGAGAAGTACTTTTAAATTTCATAATTATTTTCTCATCTTATGGTTTGCCTGCTCAATGAGGTCCAGGGCTCTGGCAGCCTGCAGAGGTAATTACTCTGCAGAGAGGAAGCTGAGTTGATAAGCATGAGAGGGGATATTACAATCCCCGCTGATGGATTTTATTAATAAATCATTAAGTGATATGCTTTCAGAATGAAAAGTATGATCTATAGCTCTGTCCAGCTGCTGTAACTGTAAGAAGAATAGTACATAAAAATAGGTAAGAACTACATCTTAGTGATTTAAAACTTCCCAACATTCAAAATAGACGGTGGAGTAGAGAAATGAGCTGTGAGATGCTTTGGTTCTGGGGCTGGTGGACCTTGTTACACCGGCTAGAATGGCAGCGGATCATCTCCAGCAGCTGTGATGGCTTAACGCCACGCAGCCAGATCTGATCTGACATCGGTCGTTAAAGTACAGGAGGAGGACATGGAGTGTCTATTGTTTTTTTCCAGCCTGTATCAGCTGTTGTCAGCACTTTCTCCACCCAGGTCTGAAAAGAAGGAAGAGTTACTTTTACCATAGTATCAGTACTTACATCCTATAAGCATGACGCAGATGGAGAAGATCTTCTCAGAGTTAGTGTTTGGCGACACGTTTCCAAATCCCACACTGGTCAGACTGCTGAAGGTGAAGTACAGAGCTGTGACGTACTTGTCTTTGATGGAGGGTCCCGAACCTGGTGAGGAAATGTTACACAAATATTGTAAAAACATTTTTTGTTTAACAGCATGACAGATGGTCACTGATGATTATTCCACAATTAAATCAAAAAGCACATATTTGATATTTATGAAGCATGTGTTTTAAAACTGAGCTGACCAGTGCAAACTGTCACAGACAGACATTTCTAACCAGTGTAACTACATTATTAATCCTCTCAGTACCTGGGATGGAGTCGTTGAAGTGTTTTCCCAGTTGGTCCCCCAGCGTGTGAAGCCAACCAATCGAACCATTCCTCTCTACGCTACCGATGGCATACCTTGGAAAAATAACAGTTATATGAATGTACAGTCTATATGTAAGAGTTAGTAATACTTAGAACAATGCTGCTACAGTAGATAATCACACTAAATTGGTTTTCAAACTCTTAATAGAAAAATTACAAATTTTGAAACTGTTCAAATATCAATTTTCTGTCGAATCAATTTGACTTAGAGTAAGACGCCTACAGTACACCTCTGTGCACAAGAATCTTAATAATTACATATATTGTAGTGCTGTCACTTAAATATGTTATTAACGGCGTTAAGACGTTAACGTTGTAAAGTTTACTTTTAAAAAGTGGTTTTGGTGGAACCAAATGGTTCCATTGACAAGACCAA
Organism: Dicentrarchus labrax; assembly: GCF_905237075.1. Taxonomy (NCBI): domain Eukaryota; kingdom Metazoa; phylum Chordata; class Actinopteri; family Moronidae; genus Dicentrarchus; species Dicentrarchus labrax. The sequence goes on from NW_026136709.1 coordinate 4,129,692, forward strand.
AGTGATCTGTGTGTTTTGTCGTTGTGAGCTATCATCGCAGCACGTCCAGTCTGAAATACCACTTGATGGCCAAACACACAGCTGATGCGAACTCTCCACCCCCTCGACAAAGCCAGGCGACAATGGATGATTTTTCAATAAAAACAACATTTGCACAAAGCAAGCTGATCCACTTTTCCGTGTTGATAAGAGTATTAAAATGAGAAAAAATAATGGGACAAAAATAAATCAAGGGACATTTAGAATAGATAAAAATGTGCGATTAATTACAATTAATTGCGAGTTAACTATGACATTAATGCGATTAATCGCAATTCAATATTTTAATCGTTTGACAGCACTAATATATTGTATTGACGATACTGTGACTCCAGCGCCCATATAATAGCAGCTTTGGTGTATGCAGACAGAGACATGATTATTCCCACATTACTCCTTTATCTGAGTCTTATGGCAATGTACCAGATGCAGGCCAGCCAGTGAGCGATGAGGGCGAAGGTGCACATGAGGAGGAAGAGGACAGCTGCGCCATACTCCGAGTAGCGGTCCAGCTTCCTGGCCACACGCACCAATCGCAGGAGACGCGCAGTTTTCAGCAGACCAATCAAAGTGGTGGTCTGATGGGAGTGGGAGAGATGGAGAAAAGCAGAGATAAGGTGTTGTAAAGCATGGCAGAAAACAAAGTCCCTTGGCTCTGATATCTCCTCACGGCGTTCCCACCTGCTGTCATCCTGTCATCCTGTCATCCTGACACACACACACACACACACACACACACACACACACACACACACACACACACACACACACACACACACACACACACACACACACACACACACACACACACACACACACACACACACACACACACACACACACACACACACACACACACACACACAGCAGCAGCAGTGGCCTTGTCCCGATGTGATTCACTGTTGTGGAGGTGGTAAATCCTGACTCCCTTTCATTACTGTGGGCTGTCTACTCCCTCTCTTTTCTACTTGTATTCAGCTGGCCCCCTCCGTGTCCATACAACAAATAAATAACAGGCAGATTACTGCGCTGGCAGCAAGCCTAGTCCTGCTCTGTGTGTGTGTGTGTGCGCGTGTGTGTGTGATTATGTGCGTGTCCTCACAGTAAATAATTGATGTCTGCTGAGGAAAATCTCCACTTTCTTGGCTCTGTGGCCCCTTCCAGACAGCATCAATGAAGTGAACCTTGGCAAAGCTCTCCCCAGGCTGTATTTGAATGTTGGGGAGTTTCCACATTCATCATTATTGGCTTGTTGGGTGGCTTAATCCCAATACATAACTTATTTTTTATAACTTACATGCTTCACATTACTTAGATGCATTTCAAGTACCGCTTACTCTGTCAATAGAATTACGCTGGGCTGAGCTGCTGTGTGGAGTGATTGGTGGTTTTCATCTTCATTATGTGGGAAGTATCATCAGAGGGCTTCAGCAACCTACAGTGGAACTCACTCACTCACTCCCTCTTCCTATAACTCCCACCTCTTCCTCCAGACACCCACCTCCCACTTCCTTAAATTCTCCAGCCAACGCCTCCATCACATCACATCACTCTCCTACTGTTCAGCAAACCATAGAACCTTAAAGACTCAAATTTACACCCAAATCCTGTTTCATCATGCAGAGTGCTACTCAGTCTGTCCACCTATATGCACGAACAGTTGTTATATGTCTGTTGTGACTTTGTTAAACAGAGACAAATAACAAATCCTCACACTGGAGAAGCTTGAAGCAAACAATGTTCGGTACATTTCCTTAACAAATCATTTAAGTGTATGAATGGCTTTGTATTTGTATTGTATTTCCACTGTTTGAAGAGACTGTATTGTAACTTAAAAAATGAGACCTTTCCTGGTTTCTCAGTTACTTATAACAACCTGTAGACTGACTTCTATGTAAAGGACTCTGAACAGTTTTTCTCGGAGAATCCAAAGGATGTGACGTTGAAGTGCTGACTGATGCCTCTCCTGTCCCCGCCTGAACACGCCCTTTTCTCGTCCCCAGAGTCAGATTCGTGGTTGGACTAGCTGTGAATCACCTCTGTACTGTATTCCATGTCATGAAACTGGCCTTCAACGGCCTCGGAGGCTGTGGAGGCTCACTCACTCACGCTCACTTTAAGGCCACCGGTGTCATTCATAAGAAGGATTTTCTGAAAATTCTATATTGTACCTTTAAATAATTAAACAATTATACAAAATCAATATAATCAATCAATATAATTCTTTAGTGATTTACTCATTTTCTCACTAGCATTAGCATTTGTACACTGCACTGAGTAATGTTATTTTGATGCTCCATCACAGCTAACTGCAAAAATCAACTTTCCCATGGAGATAATTAAATTATGAGACAAAAACTACACCACATCTGCCTCTCTCTGTCTTCCTCATATTCCCCATCTTCCATCTCCCTGCCTACCTCTCTTTCTCTTCCCTCTTTGTACATTTCAGTTCCTCATCTCCTCTTTATGGCAGACACGATGTCAATGCAGCAACATTTCTCTCTTGCTCTCTTTATCCCTTGTTCTCCCTGACACTTGTCTCGTCCTTTCCTCACACCTTCTCTGCACTATATAAAACATATATAAGCCAACCGTCTCTCCCTCCCTCCATCATGGCCTACCTCCTCTCCGTTGCGGTAGATGAGCAGGTCGAAGGGAATAGCAGCCACCATGTCGATGAGGAACCAGCCTTTGAAGTAGTGCACGGCGATACGCACCGGGTGGCTCACCACCTCATCATTAGAGTTCACATATGTTGTCCTGGGAGGAAGAGTACAGATTATAGTAAATTTACTGACAGCAACTTCTTTTTTACCAATGCTACTACCAGAGTTTCTTCTTTTACAACCAACACTAACAACAGATTAATGAGGACAGAGCACTGCATTGTATTTACTACGCCTAATTCGACTACTGCTACAACTGTTTCTACTAGAACGGATAACACTGCTGCTATTGTTACTATTACTGGTACACTGTATATAGATGTGTCTAAAGTCTGACCTGAAGTTGATGAGGATGTCAATAATGAACATGATATCCACTATGAGGTCCACCACATTGAGAGGAGAGCAGGAGTAACCACAGTTCTGCATGGCTACCTCTTCCTGAGAAGTCAGAAGAGAACAGAGAGATGTGAAAGGGAGAATACAGAAGAGCAAAAGACGGGAGAAGAGAATTATAATCTAATGCTCTAAAAAATAGTTGTGTGTGATTACCTCCTTCAAATGGATTAGTATTAAGGGTGTCAAGATCATTTGCATACATTTGTAGACACAACATGAAGAAGTGACACAAAAACAGGGCTTTCAGCAGGATCCAGGTGCTTCAGCACACAAATCAGGAGTAAACAAAAGCTATAATAGCTTTTATTTTACAAGGAACACACTGTCCTGAGAAACTCTATCTACATTTATTCAGCACTTTGGAAATCCTGTGTGAAATATTACTTTATTTATCACTGTTTGCCAGAAGACGTTCTGTCAGTCAAACAATGTTCTCACAGTGGGAGCACTTTCTGTTCTGCTCTGTTCATTTGCTGTTGAAAGAAAATGTTAATGCTTCAACTACTGTTGATACTAACTCAACATTTACTAAATGTGTTCACAATAAAAGTGTTTAGACACAGGTATAGCCCTTTATTGTGAAATTACACAAGTAGTCCCAACAACTAAAATTATTACTCTTCCATTTACATAGCAACATCATTTTTTTGCAGCAGTTTTGTGTTAATATGTGTGGCATTTATTCAGTTTGAGAAATTCCACAATCTCTAGAAAAATAAATAAAATAAATAAATGATTGTTAAGATTGTTTTCCAGTTATCAGTCAGACCCTTGTATTTCTAGGAAAACAGATAACAATAGCAAAAAGTGTTGGGTTTTTGGAGAGTGAATTTCCCCACATAAGAAATCATTTCGATTATATATTTTATTTTGTTAGTAAACGTCAGGACCAAGGCACTTGCACCGGGGAATTACCTTACTGTAAGAATCGGAGACCAGACTAGTGAAATTAGCTAGTGTTACAAAAATGAGGGAAACATGTTTGATGGAACACTTTGTGAGGTTGAAATTATATATATGCAGGAACTTTAGCATGTAGTTTAGCTGTTTGATTGTTTTGTAAGCACAAAGAAAAAAGAGAGCCACATAGGGGGGAATGGTTGGATAAAGAGGGGTGTGTGAATATGTGCAGAAGTGTGAATATGTGTATTTGTGTATTTAATACTTATTTGAGACCCATTAGACATTGTATTCTCATGGATCTATGATGATAAAAGTGTAGTCAAACTTGTAACTATACAATATTGTGTTTTAGTGCTGGAGCAATCAAACACGAAGTCTAAGGACTGTATGTTGAATACTGTAGATGTAAAGTCCTTCAAAGCACTTTTGTGATTTGTGACTGGGCAACATAAATGACACTGACTTGACTTGACAGCAGGCAGATTAATGATTCTATTCCTAGATGAGACCCCACCTGGTCGTTGAGGAGGAATGCGGCTGAGTAGGGTGTCAGGATGGCGGTGTAGATGACCAGCAGCAGGATGAGCCAGTCCCACACCGCCTTGAAGGGGCTGTAGTGCAACACCGTCCACTTGTGGATGCGAGGAGCCTGGAGTTTGTACTCTGGCAACACATCTGCACCCAGAGACAGCACCTGGGTAGAGAGAGGGGGACAGGGGGGCAATCAGACATCGAAAAATAGGGGACAGATGAGGAAAAAGAAGAGGGAAGAAGGAAAGAAAAGAGAAAATGTGGAGAAAAGGGGAGGGGAGAAAGGAAAAATAGACTATATCACCATGAGACTGTGTACATAAAGCAGTCCACCTATATGCACACACATTTGCACACAGCTGAGTGCATATAGCAGCTCCATGAAATATACATCAACTTCAGTGACATGTGTGCTGCGCTTACACACTGCTTACAACAACAGCGTTTTGCAATTACAGGGATAGAGCCAGTGTACACTGAGGATGAAGATGACGAGAACTGTTCTGAAGGCGCTGACCCTCTTAAGGTTTCCCTCCTAGGCACTGTGTTTCCCACATACACATACACACATGTTCCAGATATGCAAATACACAATAATGCATACATGTAGACACATACACATGTGTACACACAATTAGCAGCCATGATTTCAGTCACATCCATTATTTTTTCTGTAGCAGTGGCTCTGACACAAGGGCTTTGACTCTAAAGTGACAAGGAACTGGATATAACCATGTTCTAAATGCATATATACAAACAAACACACACACACACACACACACAGACACACAGACACACACACACACACACACACACACACACAGATCCAGTTCCTTCCATCTCACACACAAACACATTAAAACCCAAACACACACCAGGAATGAGATCTTGGGTATTATGGAGCAGTTCTAAGTAGCTTTACTTGCAGTAATGTATTCCACCGTGCACTGCACTCGCCCTGGACGAGATCAGGAATGAATCAGTATAAAGAGGCATTAGCACAGCCTGCCTTGTGTCTCTGCTTAATAGAATCACACAGTGAACTGCAGAAGCTGAAAGAGGAAAAAATTCTCAGCATTAGAATGCAAGTGACAAAACCAGACGTGAGTTTGACCTTCTTTATGCACCAATAAACAGTAGAATAACTGAATGGAGAAATACATTATAGATAAGGTGGCTTATTGTGCACAATACTGTTGCTACCATGCTGTCACTTGTATCAAAATATAGGGGAAGACCTTACAATGTGATGCAATCCAATACAACACCAAAAACTATGGCATCTCAGACACAGTCTAAAAAGAAAGAAGCTTTACAAAGATCGGAAGAAATGAGAAATTATTATGAGTTATTTCTGTACTCCAAGAAACTCCATCTCCCTACTCCATGTGAAATAGGTAATTATGGACTTTTTAAATCCCTGTTAGGTATTATACCCCGTCTACAGCATATATGACCCCTTAAGGTCCCTAAAGGGACGGAAAGGGATTAGAACAGACAGAGTTAATTTTAAAATAAAGCATTTGCTATATTTGGCTGCAAATCCATCGCAGTCTTTTCGCCTGGGTTTTCCGTTTTTTAAAGCTATTGAAGCTCTTCAAAATGATTCACCTTACATCTATTCTGTGTGACCGTGTAGGATTTCACAAACGATTGCTGTAAGCGTGGAGCAAAAATTTGACACCGGTGCAGCAGACCAACAGACACATTTGTATGCAGGTAGAGTTGACCTATGTTTGGCCTGGGAGGCAGTGACAAGTTCCAAAGTGTGTGCAGTGTGTACCAACTGAGTGAAAAGAACAACTCATACACTGAATTAAGTCAAAGAAAACATATCAGAAGCGATGGGAGACATGGGTTAGTGATTCAGATACTACACTGAGTTCTGTATTCCCTGTTGGCACACTTCCTTCACCTCCTCTCACCTCTGTGTGTTTTTTTCCTGATGCATTCCATTTAGCTTTAATTACTCCACTTTCTCTTGTTCCTGTTTCTTCCCAACCTCCTCTTGACCTGCTAAATCTCTTCTATTCCAATTTCAAGTTTTCTCCCAGCAACCCTCGCTCCACCTTTCCGCCTCCTTTTCTTCATCCACACAGCCAGCAACCCAGTCACTCTTCATTCACCCTGTCACCTACTATCATCCCCCTGCCTCCTATCTCACCTTCCTTTCTTTTCCTGCTCTAAGGGATGGTTTTTTTTATCCCTTTGGACTTGCTCTCTCCTCCTCTTTTTCTCTTTGACTCTGAGTTGCCCTTCCTCCCTCATGATTTTATTCCCCCTCCTACGTTCACTATCACTCTTCTTCACTTACTATGGCCCGATGGCAGACTATATTTATGTACAGCACTTATGATTAAACCATCCCTACAACACGTTATATAAGAATCTGATATCCCTCATTCTCTCTGTATTTCCTCAGGAGTTGTTCTTATAGATGCCAAAATTTGGCAAGATAAGATTTTCTTGATTTATTATAAATGAGCAAGAAATATTTCAGTGTGTAACCGCTCTGTAACTGAGCCAGCTGTTTCATATCTTAGCCAGCTCTTCAGAATTCTGGCTCCTTCACAGGCTTTATTTTCAAGTATTTCTGTATTTCTGTATGCAAGTCCCTTCATGCATAAAAATCAAAAATTCTACTGGTATTTCGTTCACAGAGATACTACAATACTTTCGCTTCTCTTCATAATTGTATTAATTACCTAATAGATAATTACTATACTATACTTCTGCAACTTTAATCATGGTTATCTTGATCCTCCATCTCTTCTACGGAGAACACTGTAATGTCTTTTTTGTGTTTGTGTGCTAACAATGCTAACATGCTGACAATGTTTAACATGTTGACTCGACTAACTTAGCAATTTAGTAAGCTACAATTTTCTAATTAGCACAAAACACAAAGTAGAGCTGGTGGAAAGTGGAGGTTTTTCAGGTGTTTAACAAATTAAATGTTGACCTGATGATGGTACAAGACCTGCTAAAAGATAAAAAGTCAGTGGATCACCAGAGTTATTACAAACTATCCTAGGGAAAACACAAATTCACCTAATTTCATGACAATCCATTCAATACTTGTTGAGATATTTCATTCAAAACCACAACAACAATCTCATGGTGGAGGGAAATTAGTAGAATGCGTCCTCTGGGAAACATGAATGTCAAAAATACAATTTTATGGCGATCCATCCAATAGCTGCTGAGATATTTCAGTCTGAAACAATGGTGGAAACAACCAACAGACCGTAGACCAACACTGGAAGGCCTAAAGCTGCTAGCATGGCTAAAAACCAAAGAGACTTATAATGGGGAGAGTTACAGTTTTAAATAACTAACTTTCACAACCTATCTGTACCTGAATTCGCCCCTTCATTACCACTTTACACTGGTTAAAACAGGTCAGTGGCTTCCTCAGCATATGTTGCTTTTAAAGCTTTCCAAAGAGCTGTCAAGAAAAAACCCAAACATAAGCTAGCTTTTCTTATCTAATGTTTTATAATGATGGAGAAAAGCTGTGTACATGTGTATTGTTGAAAGAGTGTTTATATGTATTCACTTTTTACATCAGCCTGACAACCACCTACTCCCACCTCCTACTCTTTCATTTCCTTTTCTTGGTCACAACTGAATACCTCCTTAAACAACCTTAACACTAGTACATTTTCTGTAATTATGAAACATGACTTTAAACGTCATCAAACATCAAACATAAAGCTTATTAGTTGATGTAAAGCTCATCAGAGTTTCTTGGGGTCTACATGCATCAGTAGGCTTAAATAAACTAAATAGCTGAGGGGCTGATCAGTGTTAACAGCTGTGAGAACCTTCCAGAGCTTCCAGAGCCCTACGCCCCCATCAGCTGTTTCCCCCCAATCTGTATCATATTTTTAGTTCAACAGATACAGTTCTCAATATAATACATGCAAAAGAGTAACAAGGTTAGAAAGGACATAAACATACACTGTGTACACCACAGTTATCAAGATGCTGTATTATACTGTGTTTATTTCACATTGCTAGAAACCATTTGTATTTCTATCCACACCTGTCTTTCATTACTGAGTAGTTTAACGATTTTTTGGGTTTAGTTTTGTTCAAGTGTGTGAACTTCTTCTGTCATGCTGGCTTTGTGGAGCCAAAACCCTCTTTTGCTTCAGGCACTGTGCTTTGTTGTTTTCTGAACAAAGAATCGCCCACAGTGGCTAACTGGGGACAGTTGCTGCATTCGCATATAAAAATTGTATATGTCAGATTTAAAAAGTGAGTAGATTAAAAAGCAGAAAGGGTATCATCTTTTGCTTTTCTGCCCTTTGCCTTTTTGATTTCACGCATTTTAAGGTCAAGAAATGACACTAGAGATCTAGCATTATCTCAAGTGTCACTAACACATTTGTTTAAGCAAGTGTGAGCACACGCAAACACTACTTGCAAACATACACACCCCTACAGTTCAGTCAAGTGCCCCTCTCAGCTGTGCGTCCCCTCCTGGAGTATCTTGCGGGGTTATTTTTAGCCATCTGTGTGAAACTAAAAAACATGGCCACAAGGACTGTTAAAAGTGCAGATGTCAAGACACATTTAAGTGCAGATAGGGAACAGTTGTATATGAGGACAGCACTGGAGGGTGAAGACTCGAGGCAAGGGGGGGTTCAGTTTACAGAGCTGAGCGCCTGTGCTATGAAGAAGATATGTTTTTCTCACTTCACCCACAACAAGCTGTTTCTTCCTGGCGTTAGCCTACAGAGTGGAATCCCCGGTCCAGCCGACGGCAACGTCATCAGAGAAGTCTGCACTTCATCTTTGCCAGACATAGACAGTTATTCCTGAAACTCATGGCATTTGCTTGGACTGCATCTGACACACTGGGTCACGTTGAGTGTGCTGAATGTTCTCAATTTACTGCTTGGATTAAAACTACTGAAGAATTGTACGAAGTTCGATATTAAGTGACCAACTGAAGTCGTGGCCAGTATAGAACAGGGTAGATAAGGACAGAACAGGATTCTTTTTTTAAACAAAAGCCAGATTCAAATACAATTTAGGTTGTCCATTAGACTGTTGCAGTGTCAGTTCTACTTTATGACACTCAATGGTTTAGAGTGACAGGAGAGCAGATAAGAGGACAAGAGGAGATCACTTGTGACAAGATATAAATCAAATTTAAATCCAAAATGTCAGATACATGGTATGTACCTGCTAAACCATCAAACCTGTCATATTCTCTTAACATCCTGCAATGTCACTATTCAGTAAGATGACAGCAGAATAGACCGAGTGCATCTAGCTGAAGCCACAGCATGAACATAAAGAACAAACATGAAGGAAGCTGAACTTCCAAATATGGTTTGTGGGCTGGTTGGGTCACAGAAGAGACTGCACCCAAAACATAATGACATTTATCTCATACCAAACAATAGGCTAATATGACATTCAGAAATAATGTTTTCAAGGTATAGTAGGCCTATGTTGACCGATGTGATTTTCCCTAACGCCTGCCCAACTCTGCCTCTGATTGGCTGGTTGTTTAGGTTTAGGCACGAGGAGTGGTGAGATAGTTAGGGCTCGAAAAAAATTTCAGGATCAGGTCCAATCAGAGGCAGAGTAGGGGCAGGTGTTCCCATGATTAGAATTTTGTTAAAAGTTACTCAATTATTCTGTTAGAAAAGGTATAGTAAAGGTATAGTAAATACATTTTAATATATAGAAATGTAAATTTTATTTTGATCTGCTTTGGTCAATTGTTGCCACTGTAGAAGTGGGCGTGTTTTGGAGCTACAGTTGCTTCACTGCCATCACCACTAACTAGGGATGGGGCCGATCCGATCCAGTATCGGTATCGGGACCGATACCAGCGTAATTCACGTATCGGAATTTCCCGATCCAACCTGCAGATTTCCGATATCCATGAGCCATGTGTGCGCTTTAACGTTGTCTGCTGAAATGACTCTACAGGTGATTCCTGCCGGCCAGTCTGCTAGCTGGCTGCAAACTGTGGAATGGATTTCCTGAACGGAGGTTCGGCTCAATGAGACACAGAGTTATGAGACACGCCCCCGCTCAGGAAATCTATTCCACAGTTTGCAGCCAGCTAGCAGGATAGCATTGAGCAGCACTGTGGCTAGCCAACATGTACGCTGTGTGGAAATACTTTACACTGGAAACACCGCAGAGCAAGACAGCAAAATGCAATGCTTGCAAAGCCTTAATTCAAGCGAGCGAGCGTGTGTTAGATGTTAACACTTATTGCACTTTTCTTATATTTCAAGACTCAAATATTTGACATTTTGGGAATTTAATAAATATTGACATGACAATCAATTTGAAACCCTTACAGTTGTATTTGTTTTCAGAATGGGATTCTTCCTGTTAACAGGATTTCCTGTTTTTCTGACTTCCTTTTCTGACCTTACACTTGCCTCATGTTGCCTTCTGGGACATACATCCATACATACCTACATATCATACTTGCCTGTTGAGAGGAGTTTATTCATATTATCTCATATCTGATATCAAAAATAATGATAATAATACTATTAAAGCATACACAGCTCTGGTATTGTAATAGTACCGGTATCGGCCGATATCCAAATTCAGGTATCGGGATCGGATCGGAAGTGAAAAAATGTGGATCGGTGCATCCCTACCACTAATACATTTTAATATAAGGGGCATGGTTTGTAGCGTCTGCAAGGCTACAGATAGACCCTTCTCCAATAGAAAGGTAATCTATTCTGTTTTTTTGTTGTTTTTTTGCTTTATTAAGAATACTGGAGTGATGGAAAAGAAAATATGACATTTGTTTCTAGAAATCTTGATTACTACACACCACTATGGGCACCATAGATTTTTAAAATTGAAAGAAGTTGAAGTGGCTTAAGAGTACATACAATATAGAAGGAAATTAAAAAAAGATTGAGAGATTAACAGAAGGAAATGACAAACAAAGACAGTCAAGTGTTTCACACCTTATACGGCATCTGGCGAGACTCCTTCCTCTCTCAGTGGAAGTGATGAAAGATAAGGTTAATTGTTTGTTTAAGGGAATAAGTGCTACAATTACAAAGCAGCACAACTAAGGACAAGGTTACAGTGACTGAGTTTGAAGTTTAGGAATCTGAAGGTGATGACTCACCTTTTCTTTTTTCCTTTTTTTTTTACAGGCAACAAAGTTTAAATAGCACACATTCACACACCTACACCTGGGAGGTGTGCAGTACTGCTGCAGTCCTATAAAGGGTGATGACTGAACAGCCAAAGCCACTTCCATCATTAATCTTCAATCAAATCCTCTATTGGTGCAGAAGACTGAGCCACAGGCACACACAGCTGCAGAGGTGCATTTAGAACGTTTTCCACACAAAGTTGCCAAATCAAAAGGTGAGTGAAGCTGGAAAGTCAAATTCCACCTGAACAACAAGCTTTCTGTATATTTTGCACTTAAAAGAAGTTATCTCTTGATACAGAATTTGGAACAAAAGTGCCAGCGTCACTTTGTGAAATGTGGCAAAAAGTAGAGATACTCTACATCATCACAGATGGGCATCCTGAGAATTTTACAGGCAACTCATGACTACACAATAACACTACTTAGTGGTGCAAGTTGCATCTAGCTTTGAAGGACTTCCTTTAGTTGTGTCTGATCAAAAGAGGTACCAGACAGAATTTAAAAATGTCTCTGTCAACCCTCCTTAGAAGTGGATGACTCTATGGGACCTTTCAGTTCAGCTCTCTGCAGTCACACTGTGGCTTCTATCAAACTTGACACCCTGCCTGATGAAAACTTTGTGCTGCTCTCAGAGGGGAGTGGACAAAAAAATGTACATGATATGAGGTTAAAGGCAGCTGAAGCCACTCAAGCAGTACGCAGCATCCATCTGCTTAGTAGGGGTGTTGATGGTTTTGGGAGGCTTCCACTTCTCGCATTGTGTGAGATTTATTTGGCAGGGATGCTTGTGTAGATGGGTGTAAAGTTAAAAAACAAAAAAAAAAAAAAAAACAATTACAGTCCAAGCATGCAGACAAATGGATACAGAAACTCAAGACAAAAAAAATCCTCTGAGCTCAGTTATAGTGATATTTCTAGCCAGACATTAATTACCATCTTTTCAATTGGCTCTTTGTTCCAATTTAGAGTGAAGGAGTTGGACCGAGGCAATTTTTCAATCAACTGCATTCCAACTGCTTAAAAACATCATGGGAGTGTGTGTCATATGAAAAGCCCTCTTCACTTCCTGTGGTGTTGTATCAGCCTCAGGAGAGTTGGTCTAGTTAAAAAGTGTTAGATAGTTTCAAAATTGAGGCACAATGTCCATTTTTATCTTCAATGTCTGGAAAATGAACCCACATCCCTGAAAGTGTGAAACCTCATACACACATGCAGACACATGCTCACTCTTTCATAAACATGGACATCTAGCAACACAAACACAAACATTTCACTCAGATCCTGCATGGTATACTGGCTGCTGAATATTTTCAATAGGAGATCAATGGTTACCAACTGCTCTTTCCTACTGAACACACACATGCACATACCAGTCTCTTTGGTCTTAAGCCTTGAGGAGGAGGAGTCAAACGACTGACCTCCTATCAGCCTCTCAGCGTGCTGGAAACCAAAAGTGACTGCTCATTAAACAGACTCTTGGAGCGTACCGTATGTGTCACACACACTTTGGTTCTGTGTGTCCACTTGTGTGTTTAAGTATGAGAGGGAGTGTGTGTGCATGTATCCAGGTGTACATGTGCATATGTGGTACAGGTGTTGGGTATTACTGCATATGTTAAAACAAGTTGTATAAAGCTTTTTGTGTCTCCAGAAGAAGCTGGGTAAAGTTTGACAAATGTTCTCAAGTGATGTTACTTGAGTCAGTGTAAACCTATTTTAACTCTTGAACTCTCTTTTTTTGTCTTCATTCCCTTTCTGGTGATAGATTTGTGATGTATGCAAAACTGAATTTCATTATAATGTGGATGTGGGAGGTGACAAGACAAAGGTTGTGTTACTCTATTGTTTTGCTATTAATTAATTCCCATACTGAGGAGTGTTGGAATGTGTGTGATGTGTGTGTATACAGGGTAATGCGTTTTAGATTGCCTATATGTAAACAAAACAGAAGCATGTTAATAAAGGTTTTATTCCAGAAGCTTGACTTGAGAACAGCACAAGAAATGGTCAGTTTACGTTGTGTAGAGACTGATAAACGACCCTGCACTTATGAACTGATCCTAATACTTGTGTTTGTCTTCTAACATAATGTCCTATTTGTATTTTTTAGATTATCTTTTGATGTGTGTAAATGAATTGTTTATGTGTACTACTGTATGCATGCTAGCTTGCCTTGAATTGTTCTTTGAGGGACGAATAAAGCGAATAATTTAAGTTTACTAATACCGTGCGATATGCACCCCCCCCCCCCCCCCCCCCCCCACACACACACACACACACACACACACACACACACACACACACACACACACACACACACTTACTCTGTTGTGTGTATGTGTGTACAGAGCACTGCCTCAGGGCAAAGCGTGAAGTTACACCAACACTTCGACATAATATGGATTTATTTTAGGAAATGAAACAAAGGGATGGAGGGAATAGGAGATGAAGAGAGAGAAATAAAAAACAGCTAGAGTGCACACAAAGGAAAGAGAGGGGGTGCGTGTGAGAGAGGGAGCTAGGATGGAGACAGAGAAGGATGGAGAAACAGAGCTGAGGGGGACAAATATACAAAGAGAAAAAAGAAAGAGTGATAAAAGTGAAGGAAGAATAACAATGACACCACTGTATAGCCCTGCTGAGGACGGTTAATGTGACAGTTACTCTCATTCACATACACACAAATGTCCATTCTAAAATAGAAAATGTTGGTGTGTGCTTAAATCTGAACATTTGGATATCTACGGCAGCTCAGAGTCTCTGCCAACTTGGAGCTGAGCTTTGCCACAGCACAAAAACACTGAGATCATACTGCTCCTCTTGCTCACAAACTGACTGCATACTCTCACTCTTTATTTCAATATATTCTCATGCCTAAACAGACTGGAAAAGATGGTGGTCGTGGTTGAAAGAAAGCATTGTTGACAGTGAGTGGGAGACACAACACACACAGCAGTGTCAAAGCCAGCATATTCTCGCTTTACTCTTGTTCACTGTTTGTTTTTGTTCATCGTTCCTTCTTTATACGTTATTCAAATAAGCAAAGTAGGGATCTTTTGTGTCATAAAGCTTACACAAAACAACTTATTAAGCAAAATACCTGTGGTTCTCTGCCCTGAAAAGGTACCATTTTCCTGCTACTTTTCCAACAGATTTCTTCAATTTTCTCCAGTTGCGATGCTTGGAAAGCCTCAGCAAGCACACTCAATACTTCACAATGGACAACTGGTCAATATTTTATACATAGTTAAACAGCACTGCTTATTCATGTCCATACTCTGTATTAGAAAGAGCCTGTCCAAGCAAGCACAATGTTCAAACAGCAGTGAAAGAAGCACATAAAAATTTCAGAGGCTTCAATTTCTACTGTAAACAAAGCAGCCTGTGAGCCACCAACACTCAAGAGCACACGCTTGTTATTTTGGGAGCAGTATCTGATTGATACCCATTTAATAATGCAATATCAAATCATGTCTGTTTGGTAAAGGTGTATATGTGTATGTGGCTCCTGACTACATCTACTGAATGACAAACATGGCACACAGGCACACCACATTTCCACCAAGAAAAAGCAGAGATTTTATTTGGATCTGGTGAAAAACCAATAAAATTGAAATGCAGTCAATAATGCCAATAATCCAACCCACCTCTGGAGGAGGTTAGAAACACATCTGGTGCCCAAAAATGACCTCTCCAGTGCATATACTGCACGGGCACTAATGTAAGTTTTTGTGCAGAAATCTATCCAGAAAGAGCAAGAATCAAACAGGTGGCACAGAGTCACATGCTTGTCAGAGAGGATTGTTAGGATGCTGGAGGACAGAGGACAGGTGTTCACTGCCAGCTTCAAAGGATGGAAATATTCCGACAGCGAATGATGTGCATGTCAGTCTGCATCCTGGCATGACTTGGAATGCAAGCTTGGCTTCCACTGTGTTTACCAAGAAACACACTTTAAAGCCAGCTGTACATAATCTGGGTATAAGATGCATGCTTACATGAGGTGTAAAGGAAAAAGCATATACACTGACACATACTGTACAAGCACCCACACATTTAAACACTGACTTTCTTTCGTTCCTTCTCCTGTCACCCTGAACTCGACGCTGTCAGCTTAATGGATTAATCCCATCCCAACCTTTTCTCAGCCTTATTCAAACACTTACGTTTCAAATAAAGGTCTTGATGACTTATTTTACAACACTAATACACACTCTGCTGTGCAGACACACCACTCACGGACACACGTGAGGGCTTAAGGTTTTGACGCCGGCTGGGGGCTTTATCTTTCACCAAAAGACTAGTGTGATATTAATAGATAGTGTCAGCTGATAAGTTCACAGTCAGTGGACAGAGCAGCCACTGTCATCTGGACAATGCAGAGGGGAAGGAATACTGGATTATTCTAGTAAAATATAAATTAATCAATGCACAAAAATCCACAAAAGAAATTCTATCCTTGGATTCTGTGCTGTTAAATCCAAAGTCAAAGCAACCATTAGTGTGCAAGTCATAAGAGAAAAGTATCAGTTTCTTAAATACTGAAGGTTGTTAAAAATATTATACAAAGTTTCCACAATGATATATGATGTCAATATAGGCACTAAGTAAATCCAAGGTGACTCTCCTCTCTATTATCAGAGATGCTGCAATGCATCTGTATTTTCCATGTTGCTGGATGAAATACCAAATAAACAAACAAAAACAAAAAATGTAAAAAGGGAATAATAATCTCCAAGGAGAAAGTAGTTGGGATTTTAATTGGTTCTTATCCCTGTTTTGCCACAAAGCTGCTCCATTCTTCCCGATAAGGGTACCTCTTGATTTGGTCTCTAAATCCTCTCAGCCAGAGCAGCACCCTGTCCTTTTTCTGAAGTAGCAAAAGAGCCTTAGACTATTTGTTTCTGAGGCTGTTATCAAATGACCTGAACCCGAGGTCTTTTTTCTTCTCTTTCATTCTTTATTTGGATTCATTGTACCTGTTTTTCCAAGGTTTTCCAAAATGTTCAAAACAGTTCTATTCACTGTTAAAGCAATGGGTCAATTTACACTGACAAAACATCTTGCATTTATGTTAAGATAACATCTAAATCTACCTCAAATGTCAGTTTTTGTTTCTTGTTTTTTGCTGGCTGTTGGATAAATATAACGGATATAAACTAGTCAAGTTAAATCATTTAGAACAAAAACAAAGGAGACAGAGTTTCCCAGAGACACAATGGGCGTCAGTGATTGGTTGTTAGTTGCCCCTATTCACAGATCATTCACATTTGTGTCTGGCTGATGATTGGTTGACTGAACCCCACTTACTGACTGAATGTAGGGGGGTAGCCCAATGGGAGCATTTTTTCAGCAGCACAGATGCTACTACATGATCATAGAAATATTATAGGAATATTATAGGAACGCTTCAGGCGGCAGTGTGTCTCTATGATCCTCTCGCTGCAATTACATGTTGCTGCTACTTCGTCATTTTGATCATTTAGTAATCTTGTAGACTCTATAGAAGTAATCTTGTAGCTACTATATTAGTATAGAACTGAGTATTTATAGAATATAGATTAATGAATATTATAGATCCTAGATGAAACTGACAGGAGGATGGGACTGAGAGAAAAAGGTACAATACACAGACTACTGATATTACAGAGCCATGGATTCTAACTTGCACAAAGTTCAGTCCAGTAAAGGATCAATGATCAACTAAACCACTCCTCTGCCCCTGCACTCTCTCTGTTACTGAGGGATTTCGTTTGTGATACATTTTTTACTTTTCAATACTGGAGATTAAATTGACAGGAAATCGTCAGCCTTTACATAACAGGCCACTGCACATGAGTCGTTTTAACATAATTTTGGTCATTCTGCTAACAGATTACATCCTGCCTGTAATCCCACAAAATGATGTATTTAGCTAACGACACGCCACTTGCCTTTGGAAATAACACTACGTTTCTCATTAGGCTGGCATGCTAACATTTACAACAGCTAAACAGAGTTTCATCCACTCTTTACTGTTTTGCTGTTGTGTTGTGATTTTCTAAAAGGCAAAAAAAAATACACCACCCTCCAGACTCTTTTCAAAGCCTGACAGACCTGCCGTGCCTAGTGACGGTTGCTAGGCTATGATTGGACAATAGCTGTCTGGGGGAGATTTGTCAAATGGTCAAATGGTAGTATTAAGTAGTAACTACTTTAGTGTCAAAACTGGAGATAACCAAAGAAAAAGACTTCCTGCAGTTCCATCTGTATGGGTATTCCTAAATCTGTGTGTGTGTGTGTGTGTGTGTGAGTGTGTGTGTGTGTGTGAGAGTGTGTGTGTGTGTGTGACAGATATCTGCCTACCACCACGACTGGCTTCCTGGCTGACCTTTTTCTCTCCAGCTCTGACAGTTCCCATTAAGACATAACAAAGGAGCATATTTCCTCAGCCCCGATCTCTCTCTCCCTCCATCTCTCTCCTCCTCCTCCTCACCGCAGCCTTCTCCTCCAATATTCATCAGCACCATCAGCGCTTAGGGAGGTTGCTCCCTCTCTCTCTGGATATCTTTTTCTCTCCATCTCTCTTTGTCTTTGTCCCCATATCTCTCCCATGATCTAATCTCGCTCCATCTCTGCCTCTCTTTTTACCTTTTCCGAGTCTTTGTCTTGATCTTTTTCTGCCTCGATTTCTCCGTTGCTCTATCCATCTCTCCCTCCCTCCAACACAGAGGAGAGTTGAAATATAAATGCAGCAATGAACAGTACACAAGCAAATGCTGTGGGGCTGCCGGCAACACACAAATGCAAGTGTTAATCTATGGCACAAGGAGACTTCTGAGTCTTCAGCGTCGACTCTCTGCTTAAGTTTTTAATATCTTCACTCTCAGTCTGAGAAACCGCTTTCATCTATTGGTATTCAGACTAGACATAGGGTGGCCTTAAGTCCAGAAACTGCAGTTCAACAAGAACCCATCGGGGGATTTAATCTGTCTTGACGAAAGCAAACATCCAGGAGAGATCCCCTTCATCACTTTCTCTGAGACGTTGTTGTATTATCCAGGTTTGCAGAAAAATAAATATATATATAAACACGTCTTATACTTCACATTCTGTTCACATAAAATGATCCTACACTGACTGCGGAGTACACATTGTGCAATATTGATGGGACTTAGAGCAGAGCTATAGCTGCTGTTCATGTGGCTTTAAAGGGATCAGAGGATGCCATCATGCATTAGTTCAAACTATGGAATCAGGCCACTTGAATAAAAGAGGCTGGTGTGTGAAGCCACAGAAGGACATACAGATAAATTAAGACTTGTGGCATGTTCTATTTGTGTAATGAGTTTTGGAAACATTTTATGTATTTATCTGCCCATACACATTGTATGATTGTACTCTGTTCTGTTAGTACTTACAGCAGAATTCCTTTCCACTGCATTCAATGCATTTTCCTTGGCAAATGAGTGGTAGAAGTCAAGAAATGTTATCAAAACAAGCCAAGAAGTCAGCAAAGTTTTGTCATGCATGCATGTGCCATGGTGTCAGGATGGATATTTAAGGTCAAACCAGGGCTGTGGGTTTTAATACACTGTAAAACCTCATTCAAAACTATGTGATGACCATAAAATACTTTTGGGATATAGAAATAAAATTTTACTTGACAGGTCACCTGAGACGGACCTTTGAGTTCAGATTCTGTTCACCCAACGGTCTCCAAAGGTCAAGATTTAACGTCTTTGTTCAGATTTTTAATAATTCTTGTGACATCCTATTAATGCTCTTTTTATTCATGCTCTGTCTACAGTGTATGCATACTGTAGACAATGCATATTGTATTCTAAAAACCAAGAGATATATGGTTTGAGAATTATATCCACCGTCATCCCACAGAGAGGTCAGCAAGGAAAGCAGGGCAGAAAATAGTGGAAGGGACAGATAAAAAGCTTCGGTCCAGTGATTTCCATGGATGGATGTCCAAATAAGAGCTGCATGTCCTAGCAATCATCACGTACAATCCATTGTTGGACAACTGTGTTTGCATATGTGCAGCCATCGCACTGAATGACAGGGTGTGTGTTCATAAGCAGGAGTTCACAAGTTCACAGTGAAAAAGATCATCTGTGCATGTCAGTAAACAATTGCATGCATGATGACAGACATATAAATCGGTACGTTGTGGGCGTATTTACAGTAGTCTGCTCAGTGAGGCTGAGAGAAGGGATCACCTGTGACATCATTTGTAGCGCACACATAAACACAGAGGCATAAAGAAATGCCCCACACATACACGCCTCGCACACACAGACACACAATGCTCACATGTCCTGTGGTTCCTGTGCGATTGGTGCATGGGTACAAAGCTTGTCTCTTTGTCTCACAGCCCATTGCTTCACTAAGCACCATTGTAATTCACAGATTATTATCCAAGTCACTGATATCCCAGAAACACTTGGTGCTGATCCACACACAGATTCACACATTTCTCTGGTCTACATAGTGTAGATGCATGAATGTACATGTGCATAATTGAGCCTGGAAAGTCATATAACATGATATATATATATATATTTTCTCATATAATCAAATCCATGAAACTGAAGCTGTTATGTGGATGGAAGAGGCAATAACACTGAACTGCAGTGGTAGGGCAGGATGAAAGGGGACAGTTAGTGTTTTTAGGAAGTGTAAAGCAGGTGAGTTGGCTGCATTCCAAAAGGCTACATCCACATCCATTTTCAAGTTCTAGGTCAATGACACATATTATAAAAGGCCAAACTTCTATAGTGCAGATTTCTTCCATCAAATCTAACACCTGTCTGTCTATACATCCTGGTTTACATAACTTTAACTTTGGAATAATAAATCCTGCAATTACATCTGTCAGTGGTCTGACAACCTTTCGTTTCACAGAGCATAAATTGCACCTCTACAGAGATATGAAAATAGATATTTAAACCACTCAGATCATGTGTGGCATAACCGAGTTTCACAAATGCATGAGATCATGTGGTGAGTTTAAATGTGGCAGAGGATGATGGTGGGATGAGTCATTTCAGTGCTGAGAAATCTACTGGAGTGTTCACAGTTTGACTTCAGCTACAGCAGCAAAAGAGAATGTTTTGATATTTGTTTCACACATATTATGTAAACTTCCCATGTGCTGTATCTGTAACTGACACAACAACAATGGCAGTCCTACTTCACTGAGGTTGAACTGGATCTTTATTGTATCTTTCTCCCTTTTACTTTTAATGTAAATATTTAACAGCAGCGATTGACAACATACAACCCCTCAGTATTCCTGAAACACTTAATGTTAAATCCAACCCAAACCACCATTTTCACTTGAGTATAATTCAATTCAATTCAATTTTATTTGTATAGCACCAATTCATAACAGATAACAGTTATCTCACGGTGCTAGTATACCATGACACAGCAGAAATTCACATTACTAAAATAGATTTGGGAACTGTTTGGAGGTGATTTCACTTTCAATTTTATACATGGGATGCAGGGGGCAGCTGTGGACAGACTGCGATGGCTCAGAACCCAAACTGGATCTTACCTGCCAGCCTACCCATCTACACCTTCCTACCTTCCTTCTTTCCTCTTACATCCCCTCGCCTTCTCTTTTCTTGTTTGTATCACAGAACCACAAACAGCTGGCTATGGCAGTGGGACCACAGTTTAATAACATGTTGAGTATCACATTATCTGACTTCAGGGCCCAATTTTGTGTAACATTCAAGTGATGCTTCCTGGTGGGAAAGTCGTATATTGGATAATCCCAGCAGCTCATGGAATCAACAATCACCTTCTCTTTCTCTGCATCCTTCCTTCCCCCACTTCCCCTGCTCCTGTCCCCCTCGCCATCCCCTTTCTGTCTCCTCTCAGCAGAAAATACAGCTCTCTCACAGTTGGGTGACAGGGGCGGGTGCATATTAAGTCTTCTCACAAGGTTTCTTAATCCCAGCCAAGGCGAGTTGAGTCAGGAAAACATGCAGAGGAGATATCAGTGAGATTTTTCCTTTTACTGAAGCTTTGCCCACCATTATCAACACCTCCCCTTTGATAAGAGCTAAGCTCCTAATGATGAATGCACACACACACACACACACACACACACACACACACACACACACACACACACACACACACACACACACACACACACACACACACACACACACACTATTCAAGCATATAGAGTAAGCACATGTGAGGAAATGAAGAGTACATATCCCCAGACAAACCAAGACTTAACTGGAAAGCACCCATATACAACCAACACACACTCCACACCATATACAAATGAAGTATAATTAAGTTAGAATGGCTGCTCATCCTAACATACAGTACACTGGTAGTTGCATTTAATCTTAAGGTCAACACTCGATTCTTCTAAATAATTCTACTTGGGGAAAAAGTGCAGCAGCAGTTCCATTATGTAGCAGGAAGTGGATATCTACACAATGGCTACTGACTGTACACACTCATACACACACATTTCAGAGCTGGCAGGGAGAATAGTGTGTCTTTGCAAATCGCTTCAGGCATTGTTGTAGAGTACAACATGTGTGGGAGTCAGGGAACGCCAGAGTTACACTACCTCACCCTCCCTCGGCGTCCTGTTCTCTTCATTCTCCCTGCATTAGGTACCAGGGTTTGCTTTGTCTCATTGAGGTGTATGTGTATGGGGACTGCATGGACTGGGACCGTTAATGTGTTTGTCTGCAGGGCGCACTCCCCCCTCAAGGCTCTGAAGGATCATACTTACTCTTTCCGAGTATAATTTAGTCTAGTTTGTTGTTATAGTCCTGGAAGTGAAGGTCTTGCAATGTGATAAAAAGTTTTATTTCACAATAATTCACTAGAAATGGTCCAAATAAACTGGATGACAAAAACCAAAACTTGGCTGTTGTTGGGTTAATGGGCTCTCTGCAAGCCGGTGTCTGTACTCAGCCAAAGAACCTCCACTTTGCCACTCAGTACAACCACGAGTGGATTCCAACAAATTGATCATCTCTAGCTGATAGTGTTACTTCTATTACTGAAGATGCATTCTGCTAGTTAAACTTTCATCTATATCATATCAATAATTTAGGAATCAAGACCTTCAATATTTGTAACTAGGTTTGGGTCGGTGTCCAATTTGGCTGGTCCGGTCCAGTGTACAAGCTTAATCCAGTTTGATTTTATGCAAAACAAGAGGCAAGAAGCAGCTCTTAACAACATCCTTTAGTGTAGCAGAGTCAAGTCTTCACAGTAAGTAGCTGACCAGTTTGTAATGAACAATGAACCCATCATTTTCCCTTTTCGATATACCTCTCATGTCACTAATGCTCATCACAGCTGTTGCCATGTTAGCAAGGTAGCTAGCCAGCTATAGTTCGTCAGTACAGTCAGTAATGTAGCAGACTGCTGTTCATACACACTCAACGCTGCCTGAAACCATTTAAAATGAAAAGCCATCAAGCATTTCACTGGACAGAAACCCTTCATATCTTAACAAAGCTTGTATTGTGAAAATTTGCAGTAATGTGTTGTTGAAAATTCTCTTGCAACTCCACTGTCATTATGTTCCTCTTGGGAACTGCTGAGTTACATGCAACACATCTGTTGGTAAAATTCAGTATTGCCGGTGTGGTATTTGGCTTAACATCTAACCATTAAAGCCAACTAGGCTGGAGGCAAACCCCAGAGCTGTTCATTGAAGCAGACTCAGACTTTATGAATAATGTGGCAGTATCAAAGGCTGATATCATGGAAACAGTTTCTAGTTAATAACTGCTGGCACTGCACAGAGGACACCCATGTATGGTCAAAAATACTGTAGCTTTGTGAGGGTGGACTTTCTTTTAATTGCTTCAAAAAATTATAAAAAAATTAATGTAATGTGGATCCACGGCTGTGTCCTATTTCTGGGTTTGCCAAACTCTTGCATAACTTTTAACACTGGCAGCAGGTACATTTAAAACTAAGGGTGCTTTCAGGTGTCAAACAGGGCCTGTCTGAAAGCTGTGTAGGAGGAAGAGAGAATGAAAGAGAGAGAGAAAAAGCGAGAAAGAGAGAGAGAGACTGAGCCAAAATTGGATATCTGACTGCCAGTCTGTATCACGACTACATACTCTGCAGAGTGAAAATGTGCTCACTGTTTGACCATTGATCCATGACTATTGGATGTATGTGAGGGATGAGAACCAGGAAAATCTAACCACAATTTGTTGTTTATATTTCTGTGTATATAGGATCAAAACCACGTTTCTGGTCAGTGAGCTTCAGTTGTTCTTTGTATTTTCTTTGCTGTTGTCCCATTTGTAGCATAGTATTGATGTCAAATGAAGTAAAAATGTGCTTTGCAGCAACACTTTTACATTTAATTCAACTTCAAATGTGGCAACGATTGACCTATTATACAGAGAGTAGGAAAGCAATTTAACCACAAGAGGTAATCGTGTGCTGGACTGTGATTCTTTTTTTTTTTTTTCCTAATACCATCTCCCATTCTACTCAGGAATCTAGTTAGCAATACAGGAAAATCGTATGGAGTATATGTGGTGGTTATGTTTGAGTTAAAGCTGTCACACTGCTAACATTTCTTTTCTACGTTCAATGGGGAGCTTAGAGGTCAAGGTCAGAGACATAACAGCATGGGTCTGGAATTGATTAAATACTTTGCTCAAGGAGACTTAATCAAAGCAGATCCTGACAGTTTTGTCTACGTAACTTGTAACGAAACGGATGCCAGGACACAACTTGAAATCCACATTGGTTTTTATTATTAACGCAGAATAGTATACTGTATATACACAGTAAACTAAAACTGTCTCAAAATCCTTAATTTCATTTTAACTATATGTCCTGTTGCATTTATTCTTGCTCATTAAATTTTCTCAAGGCCTATAAATTAGAGCTAGATATCAGCAGTGATTTCCAGAGCTGACCTGTTTCCAATTCACAAGATACCAGTTTGATTTCATTTTCGATTTGATTTGATTCAATATCAAATCAGTTAGGGATAATTCAGATATGATAACAATTTTGCTTGGATATGAAAGAGATTCTAAGACTTAACTGATGCACAATCAAAGACTGGCCCATGTGAAACTAACAGGATTAAAGCTTCATACGTCCACAGGAAAAGGCCTATATTAAAATATTATATAATATAGGCCTTTTATAGGCCAATATTATTGATTTTGTGAATCAATATCACATCAAATGACTGCAATTTGAATTGGAAAATGTATTTATTGTTTAAACCAAGCCTTACTAAAAATCAACCTCCCTCTCTTCAAAGTGACACAAAATGTGTTGAATGCAGTCAGGGATTAAAGCTTTTCTCAGGACTGTTCTAATAAAGTGGCAGGTTGTGCACACTGCAATAAATACGATGGAAGCCTTACAATATCAGTTCATATACAGACTCAACAGATTTCAGGAGGCAAGACCTAATTTGGGGGAAAAGAAACTATTGTGTTTCAGTTAACCTGTTGACGATTATTACACTTCTTTGGTGACATGCAAAGGCTGTTTTTATCATCAGCATTTAAACTACAAATTAATTCAAGTCTCAAGTTCAATTCAAGTAAGTCCACTTAGAAATCGTGACTCTCTTTTTTATTAGAAACATTAGATGTAGGACAGTGGCTTCACGTTTTACTTGGCCCTCAATGTCCCGCTGTTTAAGCTGATACGATAGAAAGTGACTCTGTTTAGCCTCTAGATACTGCAGGCCAAAGAACAAACCAACAACAGCAGATATCAACGCTTGAGCAAAAGAAGACCCAACTGTCAAATGTTCACCACTGTATTTCTTCAAGGAATATGCTGCCGATTTGTGACTTTGCAAAGCCTTCCTGGTTGAGTTCTTACTGTCAAACTTCACCACAAACTAGACAGATGGGCAGCCTCCACTCTTTATCTGTGAGCTCATATCAATTTACACCACCATAGAGAATGAAGTGTACAATTTAAAAAGGTCAGCCTTGTTTTATGGTGAGAGATACAAGAAAATGTGCCTCTAAATACAACATGAACCATTCAGACTAGTGTAAAATCTCCAACAACTCCATATAGCCATAAATTCTTGTGAAATGGCTTCAAGCTGTGCACTGACTGAACTTCATAGAGAACATTTTTTCTTTAAGTTTACAAAAAACAAGGTTATAATACTTTCAAGATTCAAGATATTTTTCAATAAATAACCATTTCTGCCATTTCTCAGTACACACTCCATTTGGTAAAAGTAAAACCTCAAAGTTTCTTATGCTACTTCCTTGTGCATGTTAGTCTTAACCTTCCAGCCTCGTCCATCTTGGTACAATAAACACTTTCTTACCCTTACACAGACACCTAGTCCTACACTCTGTCCCCCTCCTTTTCATTTCTCTAGACCTTTCCTCTGTCACCTCAGTTGTCCCTGTGTCTCACCTCTCTCCCTTCAGTGGGCAGACGTTGTGGGTGCTCTCTTGCCTCCCACCCGCGGCGGCAAGAGAGTGGCAGGCCGGGCGGGCGCGGCATTAGAGCAGCCGGGCAGCAGGAAGGGCGGCAGCAGTGATCGGAGGTAACGGCTTTGGTGAAGGTCGACTGGCGCAGGAAGACGTTGAGGAGCTTGAGCAGCGATGGCAGGACCATGGTCCTCAGCGGCAGCTCACCACGGCGGGGTCAGGGTCAGGGTGGCCCCCCGGGCATCCCTGGCCACGCAAACCCACACCGAGACTTCACTTTGTGGTGTTGTGACGACGAGGAGGTCACGGTGCAGAGGCAGCCCAGGAGGCGTAGTGTGGCATAGACTGTGTCTCATGCCTGGAGACGCTGTCAGATGTCACATGAAAGAGGGGTGATCGCTCTATTCCCCTGCTTCCTGGGTAAAGCTCATCTTCTTTGTTTTTCCTCTTCCTCTTCCTCTTCCTCGTAGGCTTCTTCTCCCTCAGGCTTACAAGTAGAGGGAGTCGCGGCGGTTCGGTAGCCTGTTATACATCCAACTATTCAACAGCTTCCACCCTGATGCAACTGAAACTCAGCCTGCCTTCTGTGTCTGCTCTGCCTTCCCTCTGCATGGCTCAGATCAGTCCTCAGCTGGCCCACGGTTCCTTATTAAACCACCGCCGGCAACACTTTTTATTTTTCCTTACAACATCTCAATGAGTTTCTTCGACTGCCAAACACCCCCCCTCCCCCCACAGTGCTCTGGCTGACGGCTGTCTGGCTGTTAACTCCTCTGAATCGTTGAACAAATCAGCATGCAACAGAGGAGAATAGGAGGAGGAAGAGAAAAGAGAGACAGAAGACGGCAACAGGAGAGTCGGTTTCCATTAGTTGTAGATGGAGCCCGATGCCATTCAGCCTCTGCTAGTATTACTACTAGTACTACTCCGAAAAGAGAGTGGTAGAGAGAAAGGGAGGGAGAATTGCAGAAGGAGAGAGAGACAAAAAGGAGCTTGTTCTGGGAAGTGTTTCGGTAAGAGAAAGAAAACCCTCTGCAAAAAAAGGTGAGATGCTCTGTTGAGGATAATCAGAGAGGAAGGAATAGAGAGAGAGAGAGAGAGAGAGAGAGAGAGAGATACAGACAGAGGGGGTGATGGAGGGAGGGAGAGAGAGAGAGAGAGAGAGAGAGAGAGAGAGAGAGAGAGAGAGAGAGAGAGACAGAAAATAATGGCACGCACAGGCAGTGTAACAGTGTTATATGTGCTGGTATTTTGTGATAATTTTATTTTGTCCACCCCTACACACACGGGCTGAAAGAAATAGTGGGCACACCTTACAATATTATGTAATCCAGTGCAACAACACTAAAAACTGTGTAATGGAACATTATTATGGAGCTGAATCAAAACCTTAGAGTGTCAACTGTCGACTGTTGTATTGGATCTGATTGTAATGTGAAGGTGTTAGGCATATTATTGAGTCCATCCCTTGTGTACTGTCTGTGAGAGACAGCCACATATGGTGCATACAAAGAGAAAATGGATACAATATTGAGACACACCATACACATTATGTTCATATTTTCAATTACATTAATATTTTTTAAATGTGGTCATTGATAGAGGACATTTTTGGTAACATAAGGTCTTTATTTTTCTCAATTGTTTTTTTTTTTAAAGCAACAGTATGCTACTATTTTACCTTAAAATAACAGCTTCAAAACCATATTGATGGTACACTGACTTGTAAAGCGAGAGATTGGTGCCTCATTCATTCCCACTCGGTGCCCTGAACACCTGTTCTTGCACCATGTAACTGGGGTTGAGTGGGTACTATCTCCCACGAAATATGTGTAACGTTTTATGGCACTACATCACGCGCCACCAACTATGGGTCTTCATTCACTGATTTTGGTGAAACTGGATAGTATTTTATGGCGTTAATAACTCCTGATGGACATGGATAGCTTTGCTTGTTGCTAGAGTAACCACTAACTGCTGCTAACTCTAGCTCAGTTAGCCATGCAGCTGACTCTGCCCTGACTCGAAGCTTGGAGCACCTGAAGAGTGTTGGAGATTACACCACTAGCACAGGAGCTGTGGACCGCAGGACCCCACTCAACCCGGGGGCTGAAAAACGCCTCCTCTCTGTGCTCCGTAGAACCTGTGCTATTGGTGTAATCTCCAACACTCCCCCGCTGCTCCAAGTTAGTCTGGGCAGAGTCAAGACTGCTAACTGTGTGGCTAATTGAGCTAGTTAGCGGTTACTTTAGCAACAAGTAAAGGATCAGGAAATCAAGAAACTCGGTACATCACAGAGAGTTGAGGCAGAACAGCCGGACATCAGAGGAGGGAAAACATATGATCCAGATCAGAGTTCGGGTCAGAGCTGCTGTCAGTCACCTTGGTACAAAATTCTTACTTCAAAAGGAAAATCTCTTGAAACAGCACAAACAATACATTAAACTGGGCTTGCAAATAGACAGAATAAAGAGCCAAATGTGCCAAAAAAAAAAGAAATATACAGTAATTTAACTGGTCAGTGAGGAAGCCTAACACAATATCCTCTGGCTCATATCCCCAATATTATCCCCAGTATATGGAGAATAATACTGTAGGCACGCAGACAGACAGTGACAGATCCAGAGTTAGATGGAAAATACAAGGGTTTTGCCCACTGCTGGACTGGGCTGTTTATTGGGGCAGAAAAGGCAGCCAGTATTAATGTATTATTCCCAGCTCAGTGGCTTTGCCTTGACAACCAGGCTGTACAGTATTGCCTCTGATGGCACAGACAGAAAGCAGGAAACACAGACACTACCTGATATAATAACAGACAGAATGGTGGAGTGATGCTGGAGTGCAAAAATGTATGGAAGATTTATTGCAGACGCTGGTGTTCATGAAGACGGGTTGTGTGAGTGTGGGTGTGTGTACGTGTGGTGGAGTGGGGTGTTGCTCCCAGGGAATTTCTCAACCACCAGAAATTGCTGCGACAGTTACCCATACTGCCTTCTGTCCCTTTGTGTATTTAGTATGTGTGTAATGTACATGTATGTGTGTAAGTGTATGCATGCAGCGCAACCATGGTGACAGGTGAGAAAGGACATGTGCTGTGTACTTTAGCTGACACACACACACACACACACACACACACACACACACACACACACACACACACACAATGTTGGTAAAGGTCACAGAGCAGTTAGCCGTTGTTTGGCACAGGCACCTACAGGCTAGCAAGCTCATTATGCTCTGCTAGTATCCTAAAATAGACTCTGGGAGATTTTTTGCCCCCGTGTTGTGCCACCCATGCAGACCCTCTCAGGCTGCGAACAAATCCCTCCTCCTTCCAATTGGCAGGCCCTACCTCCAACCATAGCCTGTCTTTGAGCATTCATATTCTAAAGCATTTGATTGGTAGAGCTTGTTGTGGGTTAGTACATTTCCTGGGAGGAAGCAATGCTTAGGGCTACTGTAGGTACATCTGGGCTGGGTACAGCTTACAATAAGCCCTACCAGTCAGATGCTTTCGCTCAAGTGTGATCATCTGGTCTGAGTTACTGGTGGCATCTTCTGTATTGAATAACTTTCTTTACATTACGTATTGTGTAAGTTTTTGAGCCTGATTTAGCAAACTAAAAATATTCAGTGACCATCCAGGTTTTTGTCAAGAACTGGGGAATTTTTAATCTGCAGAAACTCTTCGTATTACCTTGGGGGATCAACTGCAAAATGTGCTTTATCTCATCTTGGCAGATGGCCTAAAAATTAGGCCGGTTCACCGATCAATAGCTCCCAGCACATACTCAAACTCTGGTGTAGGCGCTCAACTGGATGAAAAATAATTGATGTTGCTGTTCAAACTTTAAAAGGAAGTGATTACATGCTTTCATTTTGGTTTTGTTTGAGGGACTAATATATCTGTGTACTTTACATTCACGCATGAGTAGTTTACATGCTAATAAGCTGCAGGCATGAGTACCTGTAAGTGTGTGCTACATTGCTGGATGCATACAGTATCTGACCTCCATACATATATTCTGTGTTAATATAAACAATATATGTATGAGAGAGAGAGAGAGAGAGAGAGAGAGAGAGAGAGAGAGAGAGAGAGAGAGAGAGAGAGAGAGAGCGGCTTCATAATTAGGACCCAGCTGGCTCACTGATAAATTAAATTGATTGTGGATTTGATGGACTGCTACTGCTACTTATAGGACCTGCACCTGTACTAGCATACACAAGCTCTGACAAACATGGGCGCGCACACACACTCAAACTCTGAGTCACTAATTAACAATTAGCTGGAAGACCATTTTGAAGATTGTTGACTGGTTACTGGTTTATTGGATGCCTGGTGCACTGGTTGGCTGTATGAATAATATGATATCGTAATATAAAAGTAACTGGTGTTGAGGTGGTCTCGGTGGTCTCCTACTAGGCTAACAAACTGTTTTAAAGACTGGCTGCAATGCTTTCTCTGTCGGCACAGCTTGTGACTCCGGGGGTAAATAATGCTCTGGGTTTTCTGGGCCAGAGCCCCACACACACACGCAAACACACACACACACACACACACACACACACACCACATGACCGCATGACACAACTCCACATCCCTGACTATAGTGTATAAACACAATCTTACCCGACAATACAGAAACACACACCACCAGGAGAAAGAGATGGGAAAAAAAGAGGGTAAGAAGGGGGAAGTAAGAGAGGAGAGGAGATGAGACAGGGAAGAAATTAGAGAAGGAATTGAGCACTGCTAGTTCTTTATATATGGGGGATAGGTTGCCTGGATACAGTGGAGAGAAACTCCAATCTAAATTTAAACCTGGAGAGGAGGAGAGAGAGAGGGAGAGAAGCTTGTGTAGATGAAAGAGTGAGAGAGCACAATGGAGAGGTGAAAGAAACAGAGAAAGAAGAAAGATGAGAGGTGGAGGGTGATGAAAAAGGGCAGAAGAGGACAGTGAACATGAGAGCTGACAGTACAAATGACACAGTATATTATACAGATACATGCATTAGATACAGATGGAAACTTGACTAAGCAAGAAAGCTAGAAAGAAAGAGAGGTTGAGGGTTAAGAAGTAAAGCTCTTACAGCTAAGCCCCTCATCAAACACATATTGCCATCACAGCCAGCAGACGTAAATGAAACAATCCCTCCTTTTTTTTCATTTTGTATAATCGTCTGTGTGTGCATGTCTCTGTGTGTGTTTCAATATTCTTTGATCATTGCTTAGCTTCAGGTTCATATTGGTAGTGGCTATCTACGCACAAATTGACAGATTAGACCCTTAAAAGATTACCATTTGGGCGCCCGGATAGCTCAGTGGGTAGAGCTGGCGACCCATGTACTGAGGCTGAGTCCTTGCTGCAGCGGCCCAGGGTTCGAATCCGACCTGTGGCCCTTTGCTGCGTGTCATCCCCCCTCTCTGCCCCCCTTTTCTGTCCGTCTTCAGCTGTCACTATAATAAAAGCCTAAAAATATATACTTTAAAAAAAAAAAAAAAAGATTACCATTTGAAATGCTTTTGCACATACACACATATACTACTGCTGCCCCCCCCATACAAGACTATGATGGTCACACATGCTAACTCTGCCCAAGGCAAGATGTTTGTAGCAACAAATCAGTGGTGGCATTGATAAATGGCTGTGGTTTCCAAATGAAGCATTGCATGATGCTGTTAGATGGAACACAGAGCTGTGCTGGGACTGTTTCTATCTGGGAGCCAGCAGCTCCCCTCCCTGGCCGGGAAATCACAACACAGCATGTGGCTGCATCACTGCGAGGGCTGGGAATCTGATGAAGATTCAGCACGTTGCTTCTCTTTTCCTTCCTAATTTTGTCATTTTTCTCCTTTATTGGATAGCAGAGGCAGACAGGAAACGGGGGAGAAAGAGGGGTATGACACACAAGAAAGGATGGACAGGGTTTCCACTCTTTTTTCCAGGACTTTTCCTTGACAATACAGGAGAGCACTTACTCACAAATGGTTATATCATTTACTGGTAGACCTAGTATTGACACATTCAACCCCAGTTTCATTCCTCCTTGTGTCTCAGGTTCATTACAGGTAAGGTGGTCAGCGTGTATGGGACATTATGTGTTAGCTCGCTTTCATGGGGCAAGTTCCTCCCCACAGCTGCTGCTCTGCTCTGGTCTCCAGAAAACTGACTAACTTTACTACAGTTTCACAGAAAAAAGACCACTGCAAGTTTGTTGTATTTGGTAAACCTGTGTCATACTGTGCAGCTTATCCTGACAATAGTCTTTGATGGTCATACTTCAACAAAATATGCATTTAGGTTTATGTATGAAATCTGAGTGAGGGGCTAAAATGTAATTAAACATTTCCAGGACAACATGGATTATTTCCAG
The DNA here is from genome assembly GCF_905237075.1 of Dicentrarchus labrax. NCBI lineage: Eukaryota > Metazoa > Chordata > Actinopteri > Moronidae > Dicentrarchus > Dicentrarchus labrax. The sequence goes on from NW_026136709.1 coordinate 4,162,214, forward strand.
GATATTGTCTCATTTTAATCGCTTTCCAGGTGTCTGACAGGAAAACTAGTCTATAAATTCCCTACCAAGGTAATGCTTTCTTTTTTCTTTTTAGTTTTTTTTTTTTGGCTTTTATTGCCTTTATTTGATAGGACAGCTGAAGACAGACAGGATAGGGGGCAGAGAGAGAGAGGGGATGACACGCAGCAAGGGGCCGCAGGTCAGACTCGAGCCCTGGGCCGCTGCAGCAAGGACTCAGCCTCGGTACATGGGTCGCCAGCTCTACCCACTGAGCTAACCGGGCGCCCCAGGTACTGCTTTCTTGATCTTTGTCTTACGGCCTTTCTGCTCATTCCTTTTCTTCCTATGTCTATTTGTATTCAGGAGGCCCATTTGGTTCGTCATTTAACATGCTCTCCCTGACTTCTCTCTGGTACTTGGTGATGCACTGAGCTAACGGCCACTCACAGAGCAGGGGGCTGGCTCAGAGGGGGAGTATAAACTCTCTAAATTGCTTGTTCTACCGTGATGGGTCGTGCTCAGTAAATGACAGGAGATCTAAATGCATTCTTGGCAAAAATGTCTTCCTGACGTCTACACGCAGTCATTGCGGACCTGCTCCCTCCAAAGGTCGATCTCAGAGGCATCACTTGAGTTATCAGACTAATGGAACAGCACTTAAGATGGATTCCTCTTAGGGAGATAGCAAGTGGAGGGTTGATGAAGGCTTGTTAAAATGACTAATGAAACAGGGACATTGTTAAAATGGTCAGAGACTCTCCCAGCATGAACTGGGTGGACGGCAGGGAGACACCCTGAACAATCTGCCAATCCATCATGGACAGAGAACTTTCTCCAGTACTTTTGATAGGAGTGTAAGCTTTGAGAGGGCCTGTACTCAAGAGCCAAGCAAGAGGGCTGATGGTAATGGTAATAATTATACTGTTATGACATCCTTCTGCAGACTGTTAGGTGCAGTATCCAGACAGCAGTTGGGGGATTTCACAAACTACAGAAATGTTCACTTTTTCCCACATTTCTCTCATGGGCGCTTAAAGTGGATTTAAAGGTCTATCAACAGTGCTAAAAGTAATCTTGGATGTTGTTGTCAGACATCAAATTAGAAAAATACTTCTTTATCATCCTTAACTGCAGCATTAAAAGCCTCCATCAAATCCCTGATGAGGATCTAATAGCTGTCAAGGCTGCAAGTCATCAAATTCCTCTCCCCTACATCCCCTCTTTACAGTGTGGTCATTCAGAGAGAGAGGCTATGGTAGATGAGTTGGGTATGGTTGTACAAGGTCAAACAGTATCCAGAGCAGTCTGACAGGTATAAATTCAGAACAAATAAGGTGAGTGTGTGAGTGTTGTTTATGTGAACAAAAGCTTGAATGAACTAACTTTGAAAGACAATGGGCCACATACAAACTTTTGGCCACTTACACACTGTGGATGGGAGATTGGATTTATGGTGAGAGATGGAAGGAAGATAAATGGTCTGTCTTATTTCAAAGGTGGGTTTAGTCCAGTATTCAGACAGGATAACAAAGTCAGTGAAAAACTTTTTAACATTAACAGCACTATAAAGTCTAGCAGTGGACTGAGTGAACATAATATGTAACTCACTCTCACTTCTATTGTCCATCCCATGTAGTTTTATGGACAAAGACAACACTCCAAACCTCCTGTTCTTTGTGATGTCGGCTCTCTATTACAGTGACTGGAACAGCGTAAATATGGCCAGTGCAGTTTCATATTCAGCAATTAAACAAGGCACGCATTCCCAGCATTGCTTGTGTCACAAAATAATGAATGAAAGAATGTTAACATATAATATATAGAACATAAATAAAACACAACATGGTCACTAACTCATATGATACACCTTTTAGTGTTGCAGTGGTGACATTAACCACTAAAATCTATAAATAAAAACCTACACCGTAGGTAACGCAATTGGACTGCTGTTAATTCCTTGTGTCAAACATAAACCTGGGTTAAGCCTAAAGACCCTGAAAGATTTAAGAATAAGGTCTACATTAAAGGGCAAGGAGATGGGAATCCGATCTGTTTGAATGAACCCAATCTCTTCCAAAAGGGTAAGGTTTCAGAACACAATAAACATGTCCAAAAAGGAAATGTCTGTAAAACTGCAGAAAACTTTTAGCTAAAAGCGGATCTGTTGTGTGTGATTACACATTTATGTAATATCACCTTTTGTAGGCCAGCAGCTGGGGCTTGGGGGCAGAAATGACCAGTACATAGTATTTCTAAACCAGGTTTGTCCTGGGACCTTTCTGATTATGAGCTCTTGAAGTTCAAGCTCACATGAAAAACAACAGTCACTTCAATCTGTCTTTGATGTGAGATGTTTAAAGGACCAATGTGCAGGATTTAGTGGATCTAGCTGTGAAGTTGCAGAACAACTGAACACCACTCTCATCATTATTTGACAACCTGAATGAGGACAATTTCTCCCTATAGATCCTCCTTAACACTGGAACTTAACAACGCAAAGGAGCACAACAGGTAGGCAATGCAGACTAAATGGACTTGACCTGCCTCCATGGAAAAAACAGGAAGGAGGGGTTGATAATTTGTACAGCTTGCAGAAATGATTTGTTTTTTCCTCCAAAGGGCCTGTAGCACCTACCAGGGGGGAGGGAGGGTGTGAAATATATCACAGCGAGGAAGACCCATTAGTATTTCTCTTCTGGCTCCATGGTGTTGTATGTTTTTGAATGTGAAGAGGCCAAAATGTGACAGCTTGTAATATTTCTGGTTTTGAAAACTGCTGAATCTATTTTCTTTACTGTTGTATCAAAACCATTTTATGCAAGCAAAACCACAAGTATGTTAAAGTACAAAACTCACTGCCTCTGTTCAGACAACATGGCTCACTCAGTAACAAGGGCAACCTTATATAGTCATTATTAATATGATGTCTACAGGACCGCCACCTTGTAAGCAACCTCCTAGGGTCATGTCAGTGTCAGGACTACGCATTAGGTTGATGGACGAACTGCGCTGCACCTGGATGAAATCGTCCATCATGGACCGTGAGTAAATGAGATAATGACCCCCCCTAAATGTTCTCATATGCTGAAGGAGGTATGTGAAGGGCACATGTGTCCTTCAGACAGCTGTACACTTTCATCTTATGGCCAACATGGTTAAAAACACACTATGACTTCATAAGCCAACCAGTGTGTGTAGGTTAAGGATTCTATGCAATAAGTTACTGCCTAAAAATATTCAATTAAATGCTTATGTTTGTTTTTACTGATTGCAAGTTGACTCTACGCCCTCTTATGTGGATAATTCTGTACTCAAATTTTACATCTCTACAATTTTATTTTTCTTCTCCTATCTGATATGAAACTTTTGATTAAAACAAGGCTGTATTTTGGTGAAAGGTGACATTTAGTTGTGCCAACATATCAAAAAAGCTTTCTCCACACAAGTAGACCTTGTAATAACTACTGAGAACATTCTTTCTGTAATGTACCTGAAGGGAAAAGAGAGAGAGAGAGCGTGGACCAAGGGGACACAAAGTCTGAAAATGTCACCAATGTACAGTGTATGGCTTTAGGGCCTGTACGTTTTTTCCCTGGAACTACTGGAGCATTTGTCAGTGTGAGGAGAAAATAAAGACCAGGAGGAGAATTGTGACGTACAATTTATACTTTAAATTATGAGCAGCCTTTGCAGATAAAAAGGAACCGTACCTTATCTTAGTGTAAGTGGTGAATAGTTTTGTTTTCCAGACAGTGTAATACCCATTTTATAGGTATGAATAATAGTTTAAAGTATTTACAGCTACTTAAAAACTTGTACAATTTGTCTAATTTATTCCGAGGAACAGAAGCAAATAGCATTGTGAAAATTCATATTTAATGTAATGTTACTTATCCAAAGTGGAGCTAGTATGCAGTACATAATGTATATTCACATAGAAAAAAAGGTCTTAGGAAGGTGTTGGGCCACCACAAGCAGGAATAGCTTCAGTGCTCCTTGTCATGTTCTTCAAGTCTGTGAACTCTGCTGGAGGGATGGACAGCATTCTTCCAAAACGTACGTGTTTTTGGAAAGTGTTATGTGATATGTTGATATGTTTTTGTGAGTAGCATAAACGGAACTACAACTTAATCTTACTATACAACCCTGTGTTGATCTACCTTAGACCTTCTTGAGTAACACATCACTGCAAAGTGTCCCATAGGTGTTCAATTTTGACAGGGTGCCATTAAAACATCCACAGGCCACTTTTTTTTAAATCAATTAGTGGGGGTGAGAGTGATGATATCATTGCCTACTCCTTTAACAAATTGGAGAAAGAGTTCAGCCCGTTTGCACTTGTGTGTACTGAGCTGAGCTTTGTCTCTGATCTGAACCCTAATGTTGGTGGACGACATAAGAATGTAACAAAATACATAATACCATTAATGTTATTTAGCATAAACAACTCAGCATAAACAACGTGGCAACAGAAAATGTTTTCACTGTTGCACTTCCTGCAGTGCAACATTAAACTGAAAATGGTGGAGAGTGATACAACTGCATGGAGTACTCCTTTGAAGCTATTCATGGTGAGCAGTTGAACATTCAACAGTGTTAGAAGAAGCAGTTCGAAGAATGAGAAGTGCTGAATCAGCAGCTGAAATCCAGCCCAAGTGCAACTGGCCAATCATTCTAGGAAGATGGGGCACTTCTGACGTTTGGCGTCATGATGTCAGAAAAATGCATGGATGCAAAATACATTCACAAAGGAACTTCTTTGACATATTCCATTGTTCTGAAGAGCACTTTGTTGGAAACATGCAGCAGCTGAGGCACTTTTGGAGCCAGTGTTGATGAAATATTAAATATTTCATATTAGACATGTGTCTAGAATGCTAAAGACAGTAAGCCAGAGATGAAGAGGAGGAGGTTGGAGAAGGAAGGCACTGAGCTGCCTTTTACTTTGAGTTCACTGAATTACAAACCGGCATCCAACCTCCAAGCAATGTCTCACAAACAAACACACACATTGTTTCACTCATACATACATGGGGTGTGTGCATGTAAGCATAAGTGCAAGCAAACACACACACACACACATCCAGAAAGACAGTGGAAAGCCGTGATTCATTCAAATTCGTATTCACATTCCAATGGCTCGGGAGAAAACTACCCCATTCTTCATCACAGATAAGAAAAACACTCACCACACGTAATTCATGTCAGTTCTGTTTACACATTATTCTGATGAATTGCCCAAATAGAGAACATTGCAAGAGCGTTTGTATGTGTGTTCACTCATAAATATTCCTCAAAAGAGAAAAAAAGAAAGTTGGAGTGAGTTGAGGGTACTGTAAAGAGGGTAGCGCTGTTGAATGTCAGTCTGAGATGCACATTTTGTCGCGGTATGACACATCTTGTTTTAGGCGTTTCAAGCACGTGGGCGGATGGCTTTTTAGCAGAGTGTTTGTCCCTGGCTATTGCAATGTCTCGTCATGTGATGTAACCATGAGTTGATAACTTAGCTAAAACACAAAAGGGCATGAGCGGTGTTCGGCTCAGCTGCTTACTGTACTGTGCAGCCCATAATGTATATGTCCCTTTACACGGCTAGAAAAATTTACACAATGTACTGAAATGTAGGTGTTGCTTCCATACAGGTTAATCTACACAAATATTCATGCATGAACACAGAAAATATATTATTAGCTCTCTTCCCTCCATGTCAAGTCAGTTACATTTCCAGCTAGATGTCAAGTTTTATGGGTTTCACTGCAGTCAATCGCTACTGTATGTTCAGTAAGCAACGATACAAACCTAGTTATTCTGTATTTTCATCTGTGTGTAGTGCCAAGTGAACTAAAGCTATTTCAGTTAAACAAACCTTTTGAATTACTTCCCTCTATTAAATGATGTTAAATCAATTCGTATAGTACAACCATTCTTGTGAGAGTAACAACCCTGATTCATGGGTAATATCTAGCAGAGCTTGATGGGCCCCGATGTCATCCTATGGGGCACCTCACGGTGATGGATGGCCCCGCCCCCCTTTGAGCCATTTGTCGCTTTGATAAATGGGTACAGCACGACTGGCAGACGCAACAGCGAATCCGAGTCCTGTCGCTGAGGGTGATAAACGGCTTCAGTGGCGACACTCCTTCGCGACGGGAGACCTTGGCCAACAACCTCCCCAGAGGAGCAGAAAGTGACGTCTGTTAGCCAGAACCCCCGAGCTCATCCAAGAGCAGTGTCCATCTATCAGAGGAGACACCTCCCTCTGGTCATGGCAGGTTAACAACTGACCTGCTGGCAGGCAAAGAGACAAAACCTGGAACAAGGAATAGTCCTAAAAAACATGTGCGGATGTGCCTTACGCCTGAAGATGAGCCAATTTCAATATGTCCTTGAGTGTGGTTCAAGAAACGTGACATTTTGAAAAATCAAAAAGGTGTCTTTAGTCTTATCTATCTGGAAAGGAGCACTGGGATTTCTAGCCCAGCATGGGCCATCACTGACTTGTGAAGCAGGGCCATATACATATATATCTACCCATAACTCACAAACAGTAAGCGCCTGAAGCATAAATCCAGCCATTGCCTCCTGTTAGAGAAAACTGCTGACTATGAGATGATGTAATAGCAGCACTCAGAAGTAGAAGTAGAAGGAGTTAAATCTTGCATAAAGCTTAAACACCAATACAAAGCCCTTAAACAGAGAGCTCATTAAAAACTGAGCACATTGTCTGGCTTCTAGCTCACATGCAACAGGAATCAAAACATGAGGAATGACAGTGGACTGTCAAGCAAATAGTGTGAGTTTAGAGGTGCAGTGAAACACTAATTGGGTCTCTGTGGCTCTCTTTTGGGAAAGCTTTGGTCTGTTTGTGTGCGATTCACCACACACCCACCCAAACACACACACACACACACACACACACACACACACACACACACACACACACACACACACACACACACACACACACACACACACACACACACACCTGGTACTGACCTATAGGGATAAGATAAGGGAGAGAGAGGAGGAACAAAGTCAGAATGTTGACTCCCACAATGCATTGCCAGACTCACACTATCGACCAAGTTGGAATGATTCAGGATGCAGCAGCAGAGGAAGTACATCATTTTTCTCCCTTTATCATCTCTGTGTCACTAATGCTGCTGGATAAAAAAAGATGGAGAGACGCACAGAGAGAGGAGCGTCATCCCCAAAAAGGAACAAAGTCAGTCAGACAGACAGACGGAGAGATGCAGAAAGGTAGAGAGAGAGGGAGAAAGAAACAAACCCCATGAAATGCCTAATATGCATTACTTTGTTATTATTCTTTTAACGTTGGATGTACATCCTTTACTCTTTTGGTAGTTAGTCATTTTGCTCCTACGTACATTTATTTTAGTCAGTTTAAATTGTGTTCTTTTCACAGCACATAACCTACCTAATTAATCACATTAATGATTGCTGCATCACATGGAGTTTTGTCATTTGCAGGGCCTTGGTATTATGCCTGTTGGCTCATTGATATACCTGAGACACTTCTGGCATATTATAAAGCATGTCTTATATTTGTAGCTTTGGCCATCACTTCTATTGGTTATGATAACACTGTACCCACCAAAGGAATTGCTGAGATGTGGGAACATAATGATAGCACTACCACAAAGTCTGACAGGAAACACAAGCAGATGATCAGTCAGGTAGCAAACTAACTTAGAAAATCTTAGAGAGGTGCTATTCATAAGTAATGCTTTTTGTATATCTTATCCATAGAAAGACAAATCTTAAGTACATTAAATACATGGCACACACTGCAATCAGCTGCAGACTGTGATCCCATCAGCCAGACCACATCTGGAGGCAGTCTGGCTTGCACTGTGATTGGATCGTAGCTACAGTCAGCTAGATGTAAATGTAATTTCAACAGCTTGTTCAAAATTGTAAAAAAAATAAAAATAAATGACAGCATCTGCCATCACTTCTAACTCTGGCATCAACACTGCCTACATGCATCATTTCCATACACTGGATTATAATGAGGACAAAATTCACATAATGAGAACACATACTTAATAGCAGGTGTACAGTAAATTCAAGAGCCATACCATTATCTACATAACGTCTCAGGCTGCATTCTTAATGCCAGGTGTAAATGTGGTAGGAGAGACGGGCAGCGAGGACGAAAAAGAATGAGAAATGAGGTGTGAAAAGAACAGGGAGGAAGTGCCAACTCTTTCTTTCTCTCTCTCTCTCTCTCTTGCTCGCTCTACATGGTATAATGACAGAGGAGGACTCGTGACAAGTGTGTAATTATTATTAAAATGTTCCCATTCCCAGTTTGAAGCCAGATTAATAGGGACAAAAAGGCTGAGATGTTTGACAAGTCAGAGTCAAGTACAGCAAGTAACTGGGCATGTGTGTGTGTGTGTGTGTGTGTGTGTGTGTGTGTGTGCGCAAGTGAAAATGAGAGAGACAGTGAGAGGTGCCAAGGACAAGTTGTCATCATCAGTACAATGTGGGAGGCAGCTAGACCGGCTATTGATTGGATCCTAAGGGAGGGTCTCGACTGCTTTTGTTGCATGTGTGTGTAAGAGTGTTTCTCTGTGTGAGTTTGATTGTGTGTAAGTATGAGGAGCAATAGTGAGAGACTGTATAGACTGACCTGTCCCTGTATGTACTATGCATTGTGTCTGTCACCTGCATGTGCACACAGAGCTGGACATGATAGAGAGTGAATGAAGCTCGAGTGGCACATACAAGTGTTGGTGGCAGCTTCAGTCCAGCCAGTCTGTGTGTGTGTGTGTGTGTGTGTGTGTGTGTGTGTGTGTGTGTGTGTGTGTGCGTGTGTTCTTGTATGCGCATGTATTTGGTTGTTTAGCGCCTTTTTCCTGATCCTATCACCACCCTCCAGCTCCCATCAGTGGGGATGCCTTGGATGAGGAGACTGTTAGAAGCCAGTTGCTGTCAGTTTACACAAACACACACACACACACACACAAGCTGAGCTGCTAAATAAAATAGCAGAAATATGAGGCTGTGCACCACTGAGCTGGCACCGTCATCTAAACTCACGAACATGCACGCCCACACATTATTCCCCACCTCAATCCCCAGAGATACACACTAAGACAAACGCACACAATTCGAGATGAGTTTCCTGCCAGGTAATTAAATCACGTAAAATGTTGATTCCACTACCTAACTGGTCTGATCCTTCCCCTTTTGCATTTTGTAGATGACAACTGTCATGCAGCACAACAACATAAACTATCATTGGTGTAAACACAAAGTATAAAGGTGGTATAAAGCTCCATTAATCTTTATTTTATAAAATTTACAAATAAAAATGACTCCATTTGACTAATGAGAAAGGGATCCCCCGCAGTGAATTATCACACAACTTCTTTGTTTTGGTTTTCTGTCAAATGTACTACTGCATGTGGTTCACATTCACTGATCTCATTGACCCAGTTGACAGCTGCAAACAGCTATTTTCAGTCAACAGGACTAAGAGTCAACAGCCAGAACAAATAGACAAACAGATAATGGCTCTGTGAGACTTTACTGAGCTAAAGGCTAACGTCAGCATGCTAACATGCTCACAATGACAATTTGAACCATTCATTTAGAAATTAATGTTTGCCATGTTCAGCATCTTAGTTTACCATGTTCACATGCTAGCTTTATCTACTTAGCACTAAAGCACACAGATGGGGCTATTGGTATTTAGTTAGGTGAAAAGTCAGGGATCACCAAAGTGATTGCAATTCATCCTGAGGAGAAATAATATGTGTACAAAAATTCCATCTAACACCCAAATTATATGGCAGTAGTTGTTGAGATATTTCAATCTGGACCAATGTGGTGGACTAACGGATACTGACAGTGCCATTCCCAAAGCCCAACCAGCATGGCTAAAAAACTTGCCCAGCACCAAATGGCAGATACAGTTATTAAGTTTATGGAGACCAAACCAGAGCCAAAAGGTGAACAAATATGGGACTTAAGTTAATCATTAAGCCAGAATGAATGCTAATGCTGCTCTGTGGCTTCTGGATGTGTAAAAAAGGCCAAAACTTTATAGGGTGATAATAGGACAGCGGACAGGCCTGTGGGTGTCTTCTGAAGCTTCAAGTAAAACAAAGTTTCGTAAATTAGCATTTAGAAAGTCACAAAAACAGTTCATTCTTAAGGCAAATAATAGAATGAAGAAATACTTCAGTGTTGCAATGGCTTCAATTAGTTGCAGGGCATGAGGTTGCTTGTCAAACATTAGCAGAGATTACAAGTGAGTGTCTCTGTCAATCCAACCTTTATTGGAGGATGAGGGGTAGATTGACACCTCGTAAGCCCACGGTGCTGTATTTACATGCTCTACATCTCACTCTATTTGAAGCTTTGTACAACAAAGTCTGAAAACAATTACAATCATTTCGCTTCTTTCATCATCAGAGATTTACAATTTACAATACAATGCCCCATCTGCTTTAAAAGAGGCCCATAACTACTCACTGGCACAATTCAAGCGGCAAAGCCCTCTCTTATTTCCTTTCTATTCAAATTTAGGGGTTATGAAGTGAGCTTTGATTTCAGTTTCATGGGGTCTATGATGAAAGAGAAGAAAGTACACACTGATACACCCTGTAATAATTTACCAGTGACGCATGGCCTGCCAACCATTCCCATCAGGGTTTCCATTAGCATTTTATTGAGTCTGGTGTTTACAGAAATCCCACATAATGGCCTGTATAGTAAACAAATTGATTGCAGTGCATTGATTTGTGCATGACCTTACATGAAATTGCAGCTATCTCCATGGGAATAACTGGCAATCATAGTGAATGAATGAATGAATGATCAATTAGAATGCAGCCAACCAGGCAATGCATTCATAGTATCAAATCCTCCTTGGGGTACTTATCATTCTCTCTTCTCCTGCCTGACTAACATATATTAAACTTTTAAAGAGGTTAAAAAAGACCTGCATATACAATAACATTACATTACATAAAATGATATACAACTAACAAAACAATACTCCACAAGGACAACTTCCCCTATTTGGCTAGTGTGTTTCAAATGCCAGAGATCAAATGTCCTTAGTCACCCTTCGGCTTCAAAGTGTCCGACTTCAGGCTTCCCTATCACCCATACTCCCTGGAGCATGACACACTAACCAACAGGGAATACAACAAGCCTCCAATCACCTTCCAGAGATAAACAACAAAACAGAGAGAAGAACGTGGACAGTAAGAGGGGATGGGAGCAAGAATGCAGCATCCTAGAGTGAGCTAAACAAAGAGCCTTCCTCAAGGGAGGCCACTCACATGCTTACACACATATGCACATGCAAAAAGACACAAAGGCACAGCACAAGTAAAGGGCAAAGAAATAGTTAGACACAAATGATCAGAGAGGGGAATGAGGCATGAATAACTATCACTTAATATGAGAAAGAGGCTCCAAATACGAGAGAGAGCTTGTGTGTGAGAGAGGGAGGAGGGGAAAAAGCTGAATGCACATAGGGGTGTGAAAATGTAGACAAAAAACCAAAACCAAAAGAAAAGAAAAAGAAATACAGCAGATGTGACAAACAGAAAAAGCCCTGTGGTCACAGGCCTCCAGTCATAAAAGATTCACACATTTCCATTCACCACCCTCCAATGCGCCATCCCTTGCAATTAACAATGCCATGCAATTTGTGGCACTTTTTTAACAAGTGGGGGCCTATTCCAGTTTACTTTTTGATTATACTGCGTTATTGCTGCACTGGGTGGATGGAACGATTTGAGCACCAAGGTAAATTCTCCTTCCTCAAGCCTCTGAGTCAGCTCCCTAAATGCAAAAGATAGATCACCAAGACTGGTACTGGTGTGGTTTTCCACAACATAAAGTTTCAGTTTCGTTCACAACACTCCAAAAACACTATAGCAATGCATAGCTTAACTGCAGTTTTCTGTGCATGATAAGTACAAGCATTTATGCACCCTTCCGGTAAACAGGGAAGTGCAATTATCATATTTATTGGCTTATTTATCATGGCTGGACCTACCCTGTACATGCACTAACCCACAGAATAATAAGATAAGAGAGAGCAGCTAGCTGGTTATTGTGCTTAGTGTGTTTTAGGTATCATAGATTAAATAAAAAGTCATGTTAATCACATTTAGCATGTACAGAAACCTACAAATATGACATGTAGGGCCTAAATCACAGCCCATATACAAAATATGGAATTCACTAAAATGTAATTGAAAATCAAATTAGATGGATAGAAGACACTCTATTCTGTCTCCTCATTTGGTTTAGCTTTTTTGTTACTCTAAAAATGATACAAGGGCAATTTTATTCTTGTTTTAATAGCTTTAGATTTTCATTCAATCACATTAATACCATTTAGATTATTTCTGGTATCATTTTTTACCATGACTCACAAACTCCACCCTCAGCATGTAGGAACACACCTCCAGTCATTGTCAGTACACTGGCATTTACACCCGGCACTGCATTTGGCAGCCATTGAAAACACACCAAATTCAATTTCAAATTGAATATACCAGACCCCTGAGATTGACAGAGAGAGCAAGACAGACAGAAAGAAAGAGAAAGATATGACTCACTCATAGGAAACAGCAATACTTCATCATCCACCAACCAAGGCATTTCAGAGATGTGTGTGTCACTACTTGAGTACCTATCCAACAGTGGACCTCAGCACCGTCACATATAAACCAACAGCGGCCAGCGAGCCAATGGCTTGCAGCCCCAGGTAGGCTTTCAGACTGTTGTTGACATGATGTTTTATCATATTTTTGTAAAAATAAGTATGAAAGCTCAACTGTAATGGATGTCCTAACTATACTTAACATGAAGGGCTACCAAGAAGGCACGGGATAGAAAGTATTTTGACATCAAAAATATTAAAAACAATCAGGAAAAGCGTAAGCAATGAGATCAAATCTCATTTGTATGTTGATGCACATAACTGAAAAGGTCCATACTTTTACTGTACAGATTCACAGAAGTACTGTAGAACATAATGACAGAAGTTCCCTCAATTAAGATTTTCAGAGCAATCACTCAAGTATGTCACAATTTTAATTGTACTGTTTGAACTTAATCATCTGGAAAACATGTCAGCCACTAGATATTTACCAAGCAGCTTCTATGTGGGTCAGCATCTGCTTCACAAATATGAAGCATTTGAGATATTTTTGGGTTGAAGGACTACTATTATTCTGTTTGTAGTTGTATTTGTCTTTGTGTGCATGACTGTTTGTGTGACATTAAAACATAAGACTTTAAATGTTTGATATGTTAAAAGTGTTTGCCAAAATCTATTTCTGGAAAAGCAGGGAACATGGCAAATATTATATATGTTCATTTACAATTAATGGTTTTCAAGGTTGGCATGCATTGATCAGAGTTACTTACACTCTTATATTATGAAAATAGACTTTAAAAGAACATTTTGTATTTCCATTTTTGTTTTTTTCAAAATGATCCAAAAAAACAGGGGTCCACACTTTGTTAGTGTAGAATAAGAGTCCACTGTTGGTAATACAAGAATGTTAGCATGTGTGTATGTGTGTGTAGTGTAGTTCAGTGTAGTGAGAGGATACCATTTAAGACAGAAGGAAGAGAGTCCTGATTTATTTGTCCAGCGCTACTGATTGCTGCGTTCAAGGGCATTGCTGGTAAAGCTGATGGATGGGAATTGCTTGCACCTCCCTTCCCTCTCTCTTTCCCTCCCTCTCCATGATCAGACACTCCTCGAGAACGCCAACATAACTTTTCCCGTGGGCTAGAAAAAAGGGGGACTGGACAATATAAAAAGCAATTTGTCTTGGAAACGATTACTGATTTATTTTGCCTCACTATCGTCCAGTATGGAGGCTGTTTGTGCTCTGTCTCAGCTGGGACATGGAGGAGAAAAACTAAATGTATCTGCTGTGGAAGCAGAAAATTCAGTGCACTTCCTGAAAAATATTACATCTCTTCTCGACAAAGAAAAATAGTCCTCTAAATTGTCCTCTAAAATATGTCCAAATACAATGTGCCCGAGAGTGTGTGTCTTATTAAAATCCTCCGGGACAAGTAACTGTACTTCCGTTGAAACAAATCCACACACGTACACACAATTATTACTATAATACTGTGTTGACTGTTAACACCCTGTCAGCCACATGAGGTCAGGTTCGGGCAAGTAATGTGATAAACACACACATATGCGCACACACAGATACCCACACACACTTTTACTAGAATTGATTACAGTCAGTACAACAGGCGGTGCTCTGTCTATTGGATAGTTAATGTGTTATAAAAACAGACTATTATTGTCTGAGCTATTATTACTACACCAATTTCACCCTTATTGCTCCTGTCTGTTTCTACCTGTTAATGTCAGAAAAAACAACACTTCAAATAAAAGCAGAAAACGTAGAAATTTGTTTGAACTGTCATATTGTTATGCTCCCATTCTGTAAAAGATGACAGAACATTTTTTATTTAATTGTTTTGCTGTGTTTTAAATACATCATGAACCTGACATAAACTGTTCAGTTAATTATTATTAGTTATTATTTTTCAGAAACAATAATGTACAATAGCTTTTATGATAACTTCCCTTCAGTGCTTAATGTACACCTGCTGCATTTTATATTTAAAGGGGAATTAGTTTTGCACCGCTGTAGAGTTGAGGGACTCACAAGAGACATTTAAAATATATTTATATATATATAATCAAAATCCGAGCAGAGACATCCTGACCTTTTAGTCTCTGGTATTGTTCAAGCTCCAAAAATACTGGATCAAACATTTCCTATAAAGCAACTCAATAGTGTCTTTCATTAGACCCTCCCTGTCACTCAAGCTCAAGTCTCAAGCCCAGATAACACATTGAAGTTATCAGGGTTATTTTTTCAGATTTTCAGACTCCCTGCAGAGCCACAGCTCTTTTCACAGCAGTTTTCACAAGCTGAGTGGTGACAAGTACATTGAACCCTATGTGTAAAATATGTGGAGTGCCCCTTTAAAGATCCTCTCCATGAGATATATATATATATATATATAGTTTGCCTAGAACAATAATGTGTGTCTGATATGTTTTTCTCCCAAAAAAAAAGTGAAATCTCAACATTAGTCCTAGAAAGTCATGTACTCCTTCTACCGTATTCAAAGTTCAAGAATCTCTGAATATGCAAATATTAATTTCTAAAGTTTTCCAGCTGGACACAAGATGTCTCTCACTTTACTGTAAAGTCCATTCTCAGTGGATGTGCACTGGTGGCTTCAACTTTCTACATCACACTTGAATGAGTTGCATACTGGACCAGGTTTGACTTCCAAACTATTTGTGATCACAAATCATCCTCAGAGACCCCGTCTTTTACAATCAGATGTTCAATGATCACAGAGACACTTTCCACTTTCAGCAGATGAATGTGAAAACATCCTTCTAGTGTCAAACTCTGCAGTATCAAGTATCAATATAACAACCCACTGGTAACAGAGCTGCCATTGGTTTTCACCATGAGGTCATGTTACTGTGCCTATTATGAAAACAAACTTCCACACATACTGACCAGAAACATGGCTGTTGGCTAATGTGTGTATGTGTGTGAGCTAACATGGACACAGTGTACAACCTACCAATTCTTAGCTTGTGCCTTATGTAAACACAGTCGTTTGTATTGATGAACTAGAGCTTGCCAGTGTCCCACTGCACACTATCTGCTCCTGCACGCACATTCTCTGTCAATACACACATGCGCACAGGACCACAAGCACACAAACATTCAAATCCACATGCACACAAACACAAACACATATAATACAGATTGTCAATGTATTTATGATGTTATCTACCACTTAAAGTTGGTTTTGTTTTTTTTGTCTCAGTTGGTCTGTTTATCAAGCTATAACCAAAATGTTCATAATAAAATCCCTTAAATCAAGGGACATTTGGTATACTGTATGTACTCCAGCACTGCAGCCTCTGCCAGTATTTATCATAAAGAGAAATATTGATGAACTAGGATCATTTCCATGCTGCTTATCCCTTCTTCTCATCTTTCATTCTCACCCCTTTTCTCCCCACACCTTTCTCGCTCTTCTCTCCCCCTTTCTTCTGTCTCTTTCAATAGCTGCAAATCTCCAGTGTTTACCGAGCTGCTGAGCTTAAATGGCAACATTTGAAGAATGTCAGCAATAGCCCTGCTCTAACCTCAATCTATCCTGCTCTTTCTCATACACACACAAATACACACAAATAATGGAGGGAACTAAAAGAGAACACGTGTGGAGCTGTGAGACACTGTGTTTACTTGATTGCATCGCCGTGCTAAAATGGCGCGTCCCGATTCACACTGTTGTATTAGTATTGCCCTGGACTGGGTCTACACCAGCTACCGGGGTGATGGAGGAGAGAGAGAAGAGAGAGAAGAGGAGAGAAAAGAAACGGTGTGGAGGAGCACAGTCGGGTTCAGTGCACTCTTGGACCCAATGTTCCCAGATGCTTTGGTGCAGATGTGTTGTCTCTCTCCACAGACGACATTGGTCCCTGGGCGAGCAGTGTTTCCGTATGTTTGGCCTCATGACCAGAGTTAACACACGCATGCACACACACAAAAGGTGGTTCCATTGCAGTAACCACTGAAATGTTACACAATTCCTTTTTTTTCCGAATGTGCATATTGTTAAAATTGGTTTTGGGTCAGGTGATGTCAAACTGTCACCTTATTCGTTGTCTTGCAGCATTTATTACTTCACCCATTACATTTTAATTAGTGGGTAAATTAATTAATTATTATTTTAACTCATGATGACTCATAATTTACCTACATTGGAGTGTGGGTCATAATTGCAGTTCAAAAGTACATGTTCACCATCAGTTAATTTTGATGTTGCATTTAAGACCATGTAGGCGTTTTCCTTGTCTCCCCTACACACTCCCAGACTTCATTAGCTATGATTTATGAGCACTTACCATTTATATTTAGCTGTGCCAAGTTGTCACTTTTTCACTTTTGAGATGCCAGAAGCACATAATTACTAAATAGAGTTTATGTTGAAGTGTTTTGAACATTAAAGGGAAGTATCTACCTGGGACACATTTCCTCATCACATAACGGGCAAGATGGCTGACTGACACTTCTTGGTTTATATGGTCCACATGAACTGAAAAAGCAATTCTCTGCACTGCAATAATACACAGGTAGCCAGACTGTTCTTTTGCCTCTCAGAGGTGGAAAGTGGAAAGCGGAGTTTATTAATCAATCAGATTAACAGATCGATAGACAGAATAATCAGCAAATATTTGGATCATTGATTAATTATTAAAGTATTTCCCAGTTCTATTTAGTAAATTCTGCAGATTTGCTGCTTTCCTTGTCTCATGTGGTAGCAAACAGACTATCTTTGGGTTTTGGAGTGTTGGTCAGACAAAACAAGCAATTTAATGCCATTATCATGGCCTTGAAATTGTGCATTTTTTCACTATTTGAAAGATTATTCAGTTAATTAAGAAAATAATCGGCAGCTGAATTGATATGGTAAATAATTGTTAGTTGCAGCTCTAGTGTTCATAGGTTATTATGATTACTGCCTACATTTGCTGAGATATGCAGTGTGGTTATAATGTCAGGCAGAAGCACTCTGGGCAGAACATATCTGAATACAGGAATCATATCTGATGTTCTTATCCAATGTCCTTCACAAAATCAGTTCCTCGACATCTACATTACAAGCAACCAACAGTGATGAGGTCAAGGGTCACATGTCCCAGAGCTCAGACCACTGATGAAAGCACATTCATACACACATCTGTATTACACGGCACATGTATTTCACTGATTGCTTATCCTGTCACACACAAATTTTCACACACACTCATCTCCCACTTGTCACACTCTGAGGCCTCCATCACACTTTCATTTTCTGATTGTGTAATCTGCCCCTGAATGAGCTACACACACATCCACCTCCACACACACACACACACACACACACACACACACACACACACACACACACACACACACACACACACACACACACACACACACACACACACACACACACACACACACACACACACAGAGGCACTGCTCTTCCACTCACCTCCTGAGCCACAAGGGACGAGATGCGGACAGCCCTTCGGACCCTGGCGTTCCTCCCCCCCTCCTGGGGGAGGCTGTCTCGCCCACTCAGGGACATCTCGCTCATCTGATCGGCCCAGGAGCCCCTGCCCACGGGCACGGGCACGTCCCACCGGGCATCCCCCGTCCCTCCCCAGCTGGCCCCCCGCGCCCGCCCGCCATCTGCACTCCCCCGTCCTGCCACTCCGTCGGCCGTCCTCCCCCCACCGCTTTCCCCCAGAGACGGAAAGGGAGACGGCGGCACCACAGTTGGCACCGTCGGCACCGTCACCGTGCCCCCGAGGCCTCTTCGTTTGCTCCTCCACCTCCTCACCCTTCTCCTCCTCCCCCTTGACCGTGCTGTCACTGGTCGGCCCCCAATGCTCCGGCAGTGACAAAGAGTTTTGGCTCCCGGGGTTCGTTCCTCTGCTTCCCCTCAGTCTCTGTTCTCTCCTGCTACTCAGGTGTCAGTCTGGCTTACTCTTCCTCTGTTTCTCTCACTCTTGCTGTTGGTCCGTCTTTCATTTTCTGTCTGTCTGTCTCTCTGTCTGCCTGTCTGTGTCTCAGTCAGTCCCTTGGGGCTCGTAGAGAAACAGAGCTCGTATTAGATCCACAGCTGTAGCCGGTCTGACTGAGCGCTCAGCCAAACTGCTGCTGCTGTTGAGACTTCCCTCCGCTCAGCTCTCTCTCTCTCCCTCCCTCTATCTGTGTTGAAGCTTTCTCGCGGTTCCTCCACACACAATCTCTCTCCCTCTCTTGCTTTGCAGGATCCCTCTCTCCTTACTGAACTCGCTCTATATCCAGGATTTCTTTTTGTTCTTTCAATATACCTGATCTCTCTCTCTCTCTCTCTCTCTCTTTCTCTCTGGGATGTCTTTCTGCTGCTCTTTTCTGTTGCTTTTACTTCTTTTTCTCTCTCTTCCTTCTTATCTCCGATCTCTGCTTCATCTCTCCATCCTGAATCTCTTTCTTTATCACCTTTTTTTGTTTTGTCACTCTCTATCTCTCCCTATCTGATAAAAGGTACATTGACAGTTACAAACATAGTGTATCTATGTTTATTTCTCTGTTTCTTTTTGTCTGCCCCCCATTTATTTCTGTTTCTGTTTTTATTTTCTAGCAGACAGACCAGGTCCATTTCTCTTTATAGGCAATTTAAACAGCACAGTATTGAAAACAAGTCCATCAAACTATGGCAATTCAAGACCTATTGGTTGCGTGCACATCCACTAAATGCTGGTGGGATGGGTGCTGGATACAAAAATATCAATAAGAATACAGAACGTCACTAAGAAAACTTTAAGATCTGATGACTATACTTCACCCTCTTAGTTTTGGGTAGATATGTCACTGGAAAATCTTTATACTGTTGTACTGGAAGTGATGTGTTCCCACACAGAAGCCATTTGGTTTCCATAAATGCTAGCAGAAAAGAGAATTTTGCAAGGTCGTGAACCACAACAGCTGACAAAAGTGGCACCTACAGAAAGTCAGCACCAAAGATAACAAAGAAAACTTCTGTCCCCACTTAAAATGACTTCATTTAATAAGATATTTCTTTAAATTCACTTTCTGCTGTCTGTTCCTTTCTTTCCATCCCCTCTCCCTCTGTTTAAATCTCAGCCTGTGTCAGTACTAATTGCTATCCTGAATAAAGCACTCCATCCCTCCCTCTGTCCGCGCAGTCAGCCCTTGCAAACTCTTAACATCTCTCTCTCTCTCTCTCTCTCTCTCTCTCTCTCTCTCTCTCTCTCCATCATCTCATCCCCTTCTGTTCACTTCTCATTACTGAACATAGTGCTGGATTAGTGTGTGTGTGTGTGTGTGTGTGTGTGTGTGTGTGTGTGTGTGTGTGTCTATAAGAGTGCATGTTTCAGACCCTCAACCAGAATTCTGCATCTACAGCTTTTTGGGTCTGTATGTCACTTTCTTCATCTCCCTCTCTGCACTTCACTTACTTCCATTTCACTTCAGTAACTTTACTGCCAGGACTTTCAAACAAAAACATGTTGCCTAAGCCATTTTGAAAATGTCAAATTTCTAAACCACTAAACAACAGTTTGTGTCTCTTTTGTTTCTTCTTGTTGACTTCTCATCTGGAGCTAACACAGTCTTCGCTACAGTTCAAGCAGCATCAGTGAAAGTGATTA